>NC_081316.1:69413600-71913600 GCF_026419965.1 Kogia breviceps | reverse complement strand
ACCACAGACATCATTTATTTCTTACTTTAGTCACAGAACATTGTCAAGTTTCTTCTTTGCAGCAGTTAGATAAAAATAGGCTTAAAGAAACTTATTCATGTATATGTATAACTGATTCACTTTGCTGTACAGCAGAAATAAACACAACATGTATATCAATTATATTCTAATAAAAATTAATTTAAAAAGAGAAACTTACTTAAAAATATATTGCTCTCATTTGGATGTTATTTTAAAAGGCTAACATTTAGTCCCTGTCACCTAATGACAGATATAGTCTCTCTTGCAAGTCCCCAACCAGTACAAATAGATGACACACTCAAATTGAGTAATTAAGGAACATTCAATAAATTATTTCCTGTGACATTGTTAGGGAATAGAAAAATCACAAATGGTAGTGTACAAGTGTAGATACTGACACTAGTAAAACTAAGGCGCCAGGTAACTAGCTCCACAATCACTGTCATCATACTTGTTGACTTAGTAATTGTGAAATAATAGGAAAAAAATATATATATATATATATATTGGTCTCTGCCTCCAATTCCTGACACAGAGTTCCTATATCCCTTGGAATTTTGGGGGTGATAGGATTGTCATTTGTTCTAATGAGACAACTCTTGTTGATCTACTTGAAAGTCTCAGGATAGGGGCTGGTTATCAGAAAGACCAAGCCATGATTAGAAGTTTGGAGTTTTCAGTCCCACCCCCATCCTCTGGGAAGGGGAGAGGGGCTAGAGACTGAGTTACTAATCTCCATGAAAATCACAAAAGTATGGGGTTTGGAGAACTTGCAGACTGGTTTACACATCCACATACCAGGAGGATGATATCCCCCAACTCTGCAGGGAAAGAAGTTCCTGTGCTTTGGACCCTTCCAGACCTCACCCTATGTATCTCTCATCTGGCTGTCCATCTGTCTCCTTTATCATATGTTTTATTACATATTTATTACTGGTAAATGTAAGAAAGTGTTTCCCTGAATTCTGTGAGCTGTTATAGCAAATGATCAAATCAAAGGAAGGGGGTTATGGGAACTTCCAATTTGTAGCCAGTTCAGACAGAAATTGTGGATAACTTGGGGACCTACTTGCAACTGGCATCCAAAGTGGAGGGCAGTTTCTTGAGACTGAGCCTGTACCTTGTGGGATCCAACATTATCTCTAAGGCAGATAGTGTCAGAATTAAGTTAACTGTAGAACACCCAGCTGATATCATGGTGTATTACTTGATGTGGGGGTGGGGGGGAAGCCACACATCTGGCATCAGAAATGTTGAGTGTGGTAGCAGCATGAGAAACACAAGAGGAGCATCTTTCTAACTCAGTGACTAAATACTAGTCATTTGACCATGAAGGCCTTGCCCTCCATCTCATGCCACCACCAATGACAAAAGATGTAAGCAGGATATCGCCACATAATATTATCTGTGCCTTATTCCCTCTGTCAGAGGGTTTTCCTTGTGCATCTTAAATAAATGAGTAACCTACTCCTAGGATCCCATTTGTAGAGTTTGTTTAATGGAGCCATTTTGAATACCAATTACTATATTATTTAGTGCCCCAGGGAGAAACAAATGGCACACTCAAATTGGGTAAATTGAGGAGAATTTAGAGGGACTACTCATAATGGTGTGAGAAAGATGCAGGAAAACTAGAAGGGATAGAGCAGTACTTAGGAACTTGTAACTTGCACCCTACGCATGAAATGAGAAGGGGGCGAAGGCCAAGATCACTTATGAGACTAACAAAATTCCTTATGTTTTCCACTTTGAAATCTGTAATTCGTTTCTGCCTATTATCTCCTTTTTTATTTTTCTCTTATGTACAAATTAATCTGGTCAATTGTTGATTCTAATGTTTATTCTCTTCTCCTCCTGCATCTATGCTCTTTCATTTCCCTGAGTTTCTTTGGTATAACTTCTGATCTTCTCATTCTCTTAAATTCACATTTATTTTTCATAAGTAGGTGAAAGTATCTGACTATTTTCTTATAAGTCAGATCTGTCTAAATATTGAAATAGATCATTTTAATGTAGATATTTTTAAATATATTACTATATGTATATGATTTCATTTCAGGACTAAAGATTTATTTATTATAAAAGAGACATTATTAATCTGACCATGTTGAAATTCAGTGTTATGGTCTACCGATAATCAGGTACAATGTGACTAAGAGATTATGAGGTTATTACAAAAATACATACAACTTTCAATCAACTGGGAAAACAGACTCAGTACAGGCAGGAGTGTCTTTATTAAACTTGCCTGATTTGAACATTTCTTTCTTCTGTTTTTGGACTTTTTTTTTTTTTTTTTTTTTTTTTCGGTATGAGGGCCTCTCACTGTTGTGGCCTCTCCCGTTGCGGAGCACAGGCTCCGGACGCGCAGGCCTAGCGGCCATGGCTCACGGGCTTAGTTGCTCCGCGGCATGTGGGATCTTCCTGGACCAGGGCACGAACCCGTGTCTCCTGCATCGGCAGGCGGATTCTCAACCACTGCGCCACCAGGGAAGCCCATGTTTTTGGACTTTTTTATTAGTCCACATTCAACTATTAAAATGACCAGTTGTGTTAAATAGGCCTTTTAAAAAACCCAACAAAGTAACTAAGAAGCTCTTAAAAACTAAAAATAGAGTTCAACAGCTTACAATTTAGCAAATTAGAGCATAACAATAAAGAACATTTCTCTTTACAATAATCACAAAATATTAACACCCAGAAATAAAATTTAAAGAAATATGTATCACCTATATCAAAGAAACTACAGAACTCAATGAAGAGACCTAAAACAAAATCTAAATAGATGGAAAGATAACATGTTCCTTGATGACAAGACTCAATATTATCTCCTGTCAAATTTGTTTATAAGAATAATACAAATCCAATCACTACCCAAAATGCATATATACACACACATACATACACAGCCCCAAAAGTTTCTTTAAAACATAAGAATGAGGATTTTCACTGATATATATATGTCACTAATACTTTTAGGCACTTACTCTGTGTGCTATATTCTATAATTAGCATATACTGACTATAAAGTTCATGTTTTTATTTATTCTAGTACACTACTTTTTAAAAGTGAAGAAAAGGCTTAAGGATAATTAAAAATACAATAATATGCCATCAAGTAAATAATTTTAGTGAATTCATAATATGAAATCCTGTGAAATTATTAAAAGTGTACACCTTGAAAAAATATTTAATGTGGGAAATACCCATAGTGTAAATCAATGAAAGAAGCAATTTTTTTAACATCTTTATTGGAGTATAATTTCTTTACATTGTTGTGTTAGTTGCTGCTGTATAACAAAGTGAATCAGCTATAAGTATTCATATATCCCCATATCTCCTCCCTCTTGCATCTCCCTCCCACCCTCCCTATCCCACCCCTCAAGGTGGTCATAAAGCACTGAGCTGATCTCTGTGTGCTATGCAGCTGCTTCCCACTAGCTATCTATTTTACATTTGGTAGTGTATATATGTCAATGACACTCTCAGCTTACCCTTACCCCTCCCCATGTCCTCAGCTTACCCTTACCCCTCCCCATGTCCTTAAGTCCATTCTCTATGTCTACATCTTTATTCTTGTCCTGCCCCTACGTTCTTCAGAACCTTTTTTTTTTTAAGATTCTATATATATGTTAGCATATGGTATTTGATTTTCTCTTTCTGACTTACTTGACTCTTTATGACAGACTCTAGGTCCATCCACCTCACTACAAATAACTCAATTTCATTTCTTTTTATGGTTGAGTAATATTCCATTGTATATATATGCCACATCTGAAAGAAGAAATTTTAATCATTACTTAGGCACTATAATTATCATGTTTATTAAAACTCCTGATGGACTCTCCATTCCCTTGCTCTCTCAACATCCTGATCCTTGCACACACTGAGCACTCACAGTTAACATAATGCTCTCCAGGACACTCCAGCATTAATGGTCCCAACAGTTAAGTAATGTTTACAAGGATCCATTAATATTGCCCAAGCCTGTGCATGCTGGTTGCACTTATTATTGTTACTTTGTAATTTAATTAACTAGTATGTAAATAGATGAAATAGCAGCAAGGAAACAAAGGGAGCTGTTGTTTCTAAGAACAAAGTAGAAGGTTTGGAAAAGATTCCATAAAGTCCTGTCAATTGAAAAGCAAGCAAGAAAGCAAGCAAGCAAGCAAGAAAGAAAGAAAGGGAAAGAAGCAAGCAAGCAAGGAAGGAAGGAAGGAAGGAAGGAAGGAGGGAGGGAGGAAAGAAAGAAGGGAGAAAGAGAACTTGCCTAAATGTGTGGGGCTAACAATTTGAGAGAATGGGGAGAGAGAATGATGAAAATATGGATGCAGATTCATATTACTTTGCAAGTGTATTTAAGTTTTCTAACCTAAAGAAGTTGACAATGGAAAGAGTCAATGCTATACTGTTGCTGTGACCCATGGAAGAAAAACCATGAGTAACTCAATCAATGGGCCCATACCAAGAGATATGACCTGGATCCTTTATCAAAAGACTGGTGAAAAATGCACATTTAGGGTTTTAATTTGAAATAATGTTTAAAAGCTAAATTCCACCCACATATTTCACTAATACTGACAGAGTAATAAGACTGCAACCATGTTGTGTTGCGGAAGTTTTAAGTTTAATCTGCATTATGGTAGAGTGGAAGGAACATAGAATGGGGTCTTGTGATCTAGGTTATAATCCTAATTCTGCCGCTAACAAGCTATGAAATTTTGAACAGTGAGCACGTCTCTTAACTTCTCAATCTTAATTTCCTTATTCATAACTGAAAAGTTTGGGCTAGAAAATAGAATCAAAAGTCATTTGCATTTTTCATAGCAGTACTATTATTTGTAAATAAACATTTATAAAGTAACCACTAAGCTTAAAACAGTAGAAAAACAATATATTTCCATGACTTATGGTATATGATATCCAATTAAAAGTAGCCTTTTTTTAGGAGACTATAGGAAAGAAGGGGTATAAATTTAGCTATATCACAAATTTTTTTTTTTTTTTTTTTTTTTTTGCGGTATGCGGGCCTCTCACTGTTGTGGCCTCTCCCATTGCGGAGCACAGGCTCCGGACGCACAGGCTCAGCGGCCATGGCTCACGGGCTTAGTTGCTCCGCGGCATGTGGGATCTTCCCGGACCGGGGCACGAACCCGTGTCTCCTGCATCGGCAGGCGGATTCTCAACCACTGCGCCACCAGGGAAGCCCTATATCACAAATTTTTTACAAAAGAGATTAAAAAATCACACTTATAAATTTGTATAAATACAATAAATTCATATATCCAATATAATCATTGTTAAGATTTTGGGAAGTGTATCTCCTTCTCCAAGTTAAATTTGGTGTGAAGTTATTTTTTTGTTAAAGAATTTAACATAACTGAACTCAATAAAGATCTGTTACTGAATTGCTTTGGTACCCTAGAAAAGTCTTTCCAATCATAACTTGCTAAGAAAACATCTCTTTTTTCTTTTACCCACCACCCAATACTGCCCTACAGTGTATGAAAAATTAAAGAGTTTGCAAGAACTTGTTCCATAAGTTAAAAATGAATCATTATAAACCTGGTGAGGAAGCCATAATGCCTGTGGTGACCTCCCTGTTCACAGGTCCACTGAACACAAGTCACCCAGAGGACTGCAATTAAATTTCCTAATTTGTTTTAAAGGCCTCTACATCCTGCTGAATTGCATACTCACAACAATGGAGGATAAAAAGCATTCACCCTCAATTAGTTCAAATGTCCTGGGAAAAAATGTCCCAAATATCTCCATCACCAAGTCACTTTTTATGTAAAAAGCAATCAAAAGGAAGTCAGTCAACCAAATGATTAGTAACTCTATTTAGCTAAGTTTATACTTAAAACTGAAGTGGCACAAAAAAACACATTGCAAGTAAAATCAATTCCAAACTTTTTTGGTAAGTTCAGCTTATCCAAATTCTTAAAGTAAGAACCAATGAAAGTACTGCATGCAAAGAAGCACAAAATGACATATATTTCATTTTAGCTTTGCACTTTTGCTTCTCATACAACATACGTCTCTTTAATCATCTTTCTACTCTGTATCTTTTTTTTTTTTTTTTTTTTTTGTGGTACGCGGGCCTCTCACTGCTGTGGCCTCTCCCGTTTCAGAGCACAGGCTCCAGACGTGCAGGCTCAGCGACCATGGCTCATGGGCCCAGCCACTCCGTGGCATGTGAGATCCTCCCGGACCGGGGCACGAACCCGCATCCCCCGCATCGGCAGGTGGACTCTCAACCACTGTGCCACCAGGGAAGCCCTCTACTCTGTATCTTAAGAGATGGCAGCTATAATGGAAAGAATTTGAGAACCCAAAGTTAGAGTTTAACTCAAGTTCCTTATTGAAAAATAACTGAAAAGTTGTGTTACTTTGGATAAGTGACTTAACCTATCAGAATTCCAATTGCTTATCAAGAACATTGGTATTATAGTATATAGTTTGCCTGCATTATAACATGATTAGAGAAATCATATGAGATAATATAAGGAAAAATGCTTTGCAAACTTTCAATTCTACCCACAGGTTTTTGTACTTAAATATTAACAAGTATTCAGCTAGGTATAATATACACTGCTTATTTCCTTTAAAAGATTGTAACCTCCAAAACATCTTACATACCTTACAATTTTTCAGAGAAAAAGAGTGGCTTCTTTTTATATTTTCATTTGCTTGTTTGCTTATTTATTTATGTTCTTTAGTAATATAATGAATACCATGAGTTCACCATCCAATGGGAGGTCTGGATTATAAACAATCACTCCATCTGCCTCCTCCTCATCACATCTCTCTGCCTTTCCCTACTCAAGCTTAACGCTTTCCTGAAGTAGGTAATACTCATTCTTTCTTTTTATTCTTAATATAATTTTATCATGTATATATTTCTTAGAAGAATATTGTTTAAGTTACTTTTAATTTTTGAAAAGTGTATTCTGCTACATGCAATGTTCTGGAACTTGCTCAAAAATCTACGGGACTCGGGCTTCCCTGGTGGCGCAGTGGTTGAGAATCCGCCTGCCGATGCAGGAGACACGGGTTCGTGCCCCGGTCCTGGAAGATCCCACATGCCGCGGAGCGGCTGGGCCCGTGAGCCATGGCCGCTGAGCCTCCGCGTCCGCAGCCTGTGCTCCGCAATGGGAGAGGCCACAACAGTGAGAGGCCCGCGTACAGCAAAAAAAAAAAAAAAATCTACGGGACTCATTTTAAAGCTATGATAATTACAACAGAGAAATTGACCACTAGGATGGAATAGAAACCTTTCATCATCAGATCTATATAAGACTAAATTTTAGTTTCTTCACTGTAAAGTAAGAGTTTTTAACTTGATAATCTCTGAGCTCCCAACAAATGAAACAATTACCCAAGGTTACACAAATACTGAATAAACCATTCATGAGATTCATGCAACTATTTTTGTTTTAAAAATATATCTGTCTTTCTAATCTATTTTGTTTTGGTGGTAGTGGTTGTTTTAACATCTTTATTGAGGCACACTTTACATATTATAAAATTCACCCTTTGCAAATGTACAGTTCAATAATTTTTTAGTAAATTCTTAGAATTGTGCAGTCCACCACAATGCCATTTTAGAATATTTATCACCCCTCCCCACCACACCCAAAATTCCTTTTGGCCACTTTGTGGTCAATCCCCACTCCCACTCTTATGTAACCACTGATTTGTTATCTCTCATAGATGTGACTTTTCTGGAAATATAAGTAAAATCATACAACATATAGTCTTGTGTCTGGCTTTTTCACTTGGCATAATATTTTTGAGGTTCTTCCATATGGCAACACATATAGGTAGTTTTTTTCCTTTTTATTGCTAAAAACCTATGTCATTGTATAGATATACCACATTCCATTCACCAGTTGATGGACATTTGGATGTTTCCAGTTTGGGGTTCTGCTGAATAACACTGCCATAGAAACTGGCATATAAGGATTTGGGGGGATGTATGTTTTCATTTCTTTTGAGCAGATAGCCAGGAGTAGAATTGCCAAATAATATAGTAAAGTTATGTTACCTCTTTAAAAAAACTGCCAAATTGTTTTGAAAAGTAGATGTACCATTACATTCTCCTAGAATTGTACAAGGGCTCCAGTTGTCAGTTTTGATTGCAGTCATTCTAGTGAATATGCAGTTGTACCTTATTGTGATCAAAATTTCTTTCATTTTGCCAGTGACTAATGATGTTGGATTTCTTACCATGAATATATTTAGTCATTCATATATCTTTATTGCAAAATGTTCAAATCTCTTACCAATTAAAAAAATCTGATTGATTTAACTGGGTTGTTTGTCTTACTACTCAGTGCAATAGTTCTTTATATATTATAGATACAACTCCTTTATCAACTACATATTTGCAAATATATTCACCCAGTTTTTAGCTTTTTTCCTTAATGGTATCTCTTAAACAGCAAAAACTTTTCATTTGATGAGATGGTATTTATCAATTGTTTGCTTTTATGGATCATGTTTTGGGAGTCTTATCTAAGAAATCTCTGCTTATCCCAAGGTCACAAAGAGCTTCTTCTATGTTTTCTTCTAGAAGTTTTATTGTTTTCACTTTTACATTTGGGTGTATGATCAATTTTGAGTTAATTTTTTGTATATGGTTTGAGGTAAGGGTCAAAGTTAGCTTTTTCTTTTTTTAACAAATGGATATCCAATTCTTCAAGCAACATCTGTTGAAAAGACTATCTTCTCACCATTGAGTTTCCTTAACAGCTTTGCTGAAAATCAATTGGCCGTAAATGTAAATGCTTATTCCTGGGCTTTTTACTCCATAAATGTCAATATCACAAGTCTTGATGACTGTAGTTGCATAGTAAGTGTAAATTGTCCAACTTTTAATTTTTTTGTATTGTTTTGGCTAATTTGGGTTCTTTGAATGTTCATATAACTTTTAGGATCAGCTTGTCAATTTCTATCCAAAAAATCCTATTTCTTTAGATCTGTCTTAATTTCTCTCAGCCATATTTGGTAGTTTTCAGTATACTTTTTTCACTTCTTTTGTTAAATTTATTCCTGAATAATTTATTCTTTTTGATGCTACAGTGTATGAAATTGTTTTCTTAATTTCCTTTTTGTTTTGTTCATTACTAGTATATAGAAATGCAATTTATTTTTTTATATTTATCATATGTCTCCAAAGTCTGTTTTGATGCATTACTTCGTTCTATTCAAATTAGTTAAATTCAGTTTTATCTCATCATTTTCCTATTTATTTCATTGCCATTAGTTTTTGCTTCATATTTCTGTCATACACCTATACTTCATTTTATTAGAACCATAATAAATAAATATTATTTATTATAATATTGTACAATTGTACAATATTATAATATGTTGTAATTTTAGACAAATGTGTGATTCTTACAGATTTTTTACCTGGATGTTCTCCAAGATATTCATTTATAAAAATTTTAATTTATGCAAATTGAAATTATGTGAGAAAAGGCATAAAATTTTATTTCTGTTCTTTGATATCATTACAAAATATATATGTACTTGTTATGTTGTCAAAACACAAGATTTTCATTTAAGGGCTTCCCTGGTGGCGCAGTGGTTGAGAATCCGCCTGCCGATGCAGGGGATACGGGTTCGTGCCCCGGTCCGGGAAGATTTTCATTTAATAAAGTGTGCATTTGTTTTGAGAATCTACCTGTTTTCCCTCTAGTGCTTAAAATATATTGATGTATAATTTAGATTAATTTAGAGTTTATATTCAGACATGCCATAGTCAATCAACACATGTATAAATTTGACATGATGTACTCAATAATATTCTAGTTCAGCACTTTCCAAACTGTGTTTGACAGGATGTTTTTTGTTATGAGTGAAAAACTCCTTAAACAAATAAGCTTGGAAAAGTACAGGAAGCAAAGTTAAATGGCTTTTGTTTCTAAGGGACTTCCCAAAGCCTTTAATTTGCTAATATGCACCATGATTCTCAAGAAGAAAATTATCAAATTTCCTCCTGCCACAAATAATTTCAAAACTCAGTAAAGTTTTCAGGCAAAAAGCAACCACACCTTAGAGGCCACAATCTTCAATTTTATGTCTTCAGCTCCATAAAACTACTAAAATATTTATTAATTTATCTGCACCTAGTATCAATCCTCTTCCCAGATGAAGCTCAGATTCTTGGTCTCTTACCCTGTACCCTAAATCAATACAAACCCCTAGGATAAATTGTCTCCAGAACATCAACTCAGCTAACTGTGGTTCTCCCTGCAACTGGATTTTGTCCCTTCCAGATCTCATTGCTTCAGCAGCAACCTAGTGTTGTAATTTTTAAAATTCAATTTATCTTTCTCAATTGTTTTCATCACAGAGATTGGAATATCACAAGCTGTTGCATACTAAGTTTGTCTTTGAATTTTGACAAAATAAAGACGTGAAGAAAGTAAAATAAGACCTGTAAATATTGAAAAGTAGAAGAAACTACTTACTTTCTCAAGATATTATTACTTTGAAAAAATCAATAGATTTAACTGAAAAACAATAATAAAAGTGTTCAGTAAGTTGGCCAGCTAGAAAATTTATAAGCAAACCCTGCTTTTCATGTACTGTCACCAGCTACTTACAAACTGCAAAGAAACTGAGTCTATTAATAATAGCAAAAAAAAAGTGAAAATTACATATATCTGTGCATATGTATGTAGTGACTAGAAACAAATCTTACATATAGAACTTTTATAAAGAAAATGATAATGCTTCACTAAAACAGTTAAAGGAAATGAGCAAGAAAAGTTAACACGCTTTTGAATAGAAGATTTATAAGGGGCAAATTGCCTTATCAGATGTTAAAATGCATTTAAATATAATGTGATTTAAACAGATATTATTAAGTCACATTCAGAATTTAGTATATTTATTTATTTAAATATAACTAAGACAGAAGCATACCTAAATATATATGTGAGTTAGATATGTGAAAAAGGTGGTACAATGAAGAGAGTAAAAATAGATTCTCTGTAAGCATTGTTGAACCTCTCCATTTTGACCTTTATACTTCAAAATCCAAGTGGGGTGAGCCATGAACAGGTGTTTCACATGAGAGAAAAATACTTTTATAAAAAATTGTACAGTGAAATATTTTCACTAGTTATCAAAATTTATAAATTAAATTAATGATACCATTTATCACCTATCAATTTAGTAAAAGTAAATACACACATATAATACTGTACATGCATGAGTGAGTGTGTGTGTGTGTAAGATGCTGGTAAGAATTTGAGGAAATTACAGATTATTATACACTCAGAAACTATGTAACTTTTTACAACCTATTTGAAAAGCAATTTATATATCAAGGGTCTTGTAAAGAATACCCTCCTTACTAATTATCACAGGAAGCAGGCTAATTTTTATGAACACTGCATGCAGTGTTTTTTTACATATATGTATCACATATTAGAAAATAATATCTAAAGGTCTTTTAGTTTCTGATATTAACAAACTGCCTAATTCAGTGTTATATCGCCAGTGCCTACTGCCTGACACATTATAAGGGCTTAGTAAATATTTTTGAATGAATGGAGTAAATGATTCACATCCTTTCAATAAAATATTACACAGATATTTAGGATAATAATTGAAAAACTTAAATAACAAAATGAATGTATATTGTAGTAAGTAAAGCAGATATAAACTTTTACGTAGATTTTATGCATATTATGGTTAAACTAAATTTTAAAATATATATGTATACACATATAACAATAATGGAACAAACAATATTAAGATAAGCCCAATAGTGAAAGGACAATGGTAAGTTATTAAACATGAAATACTGGGGAAGTCACAACCAAAATGGACCTCAGTTTCCTTATCTGTTACATGTGTATAATGTTATAGCAGATAAAGTCATATAGGGAGAGGTGGGTGAAATAATATATATGAAAACCATTTTACAAATCACAAAGACCTTCACAAGTGTTAAGTAGAATTTTCATTATTCACAATGAGTTATGACCTCTACTTATTACTGGTATTTATATGCTATGAATGATTGACTAGTTCCTCTTTGGCTTAATGATATCCCTGGAAAAATATGAACAAGTATTTGTAAGAAAATAGATGATAGATGATAGATAGATAGATAGATAGATAGATAGATAGATAGACTTATTTTTTAGTTTACCACCCTCTATTTTGCTCTTTTAAAAAATTCAGAAGAAATTAGGCATGGCTGTATGTAACAATGAATTTCAAATCTGGGTCAAAGTTTAATCATAAACTTGCTCCAAGTAGACATAGAGCAAACCAAGGGTAACCCAATAGCTACTCAAGTGACACAATCCAGTGCCTCATAATCTGCATGTCACTAAACCTTCATTTCCAATATTATTTTAGAGGCCATAGTTCACAATAAAATAGCTGAACATTGCTATGGTGAAGATATTACTAGAGAAATTAGACTCTATCAGCTAAACACTTTGGGTAATACATAAGCGATGTTTTCAGACATTAGTTGAGCGTTTCCCATTTATTTCTGGCCACTAGATACTGAACACCATTAAGCTGGTTTAATATATTTTATATTCATTTTTTATACTTATTATTTTAAATGGTAATAGTTCATGGAATTAATGTTAGTTGAGCAGTTACTATGTGTTAAACACTTTTATAAGTAATAAGGATAAGGTGTGAACCAAACTTTATCTTAAAAAAAGTTTCTAGTAATTACAAATCTACATCTGAATAAATTTAATATTAGCAAATCTAGCTATTAAAAACATGAAACTACAAAATGAAAGAAGCTTTTGATCTATTTGTATTTATAGATACAGACAGAAATAAGTTGTTCAATAGATGGATCACTCCCCCAAATTATTACAGTTTTCACTTAGCATTTGATGTTCTACACTACAAAGTTTATTGTTTATTACAGTATAAAATTCATCTTCTGCTCCACAGGGCAGAATCAAGCTTCATCCTCTTCTACTAGCTCCCATAATGCCTGGTGCAGAACATGGCACATTAGTGTGTGCTCAATAACATTATTTTGCAGAATAGATCAATTACCATTTATTTAGCACTCTAACCTATTCCAAATGTTGAGAATATGAAATTTAAAGACAAACAAAAGTCCAATGATTTGATCAATTAGTAGCATAGACACAACACTCGAGGGAGTGATCTACATGCAAGCAGAACACCTATAGTTTCTTACATCATAGTTCTGTTTTCTGGTAACATGGTTGCACCATGTTGCTCTTTGTCTGAATCTGAGCAGTATAGTCAATTAAAGAATCTGGATTACAATTGGAATCCAAAGGGAAGTAATCTGCCAAATGGATCAGAATACTTGTAGGTCAGATGAAAACTTCCTTAAAATACGTGGATTCTCCTCAGTTAAAATTTCCAGGGCTTCCCTGGTGGCGCAGTGGTTGGGAGTCCGCCTGCCGATGCAAGGGACACGGGTTCATGCCCCGGTCTGGGGGGATCCCACATGCCGCGGAGCGGCTGGGCCTGTGAGCCATGGCCGCTGAGCCTGCGCGTCTGGAGCCTGTGCTCTGAAAAGGGAGAGGCCACAACAGTGAGAGGCCTGTGTACCGCAAAAAAAAAAAAAAAAAAAAAAAAAAAAAAAAAAAAAAAAAAAAAAAAAAAAAATTTCCAATATGTAGCAGATGTATCAAGATGCCTGATAAAGATATGACCATATGTATATAGTTAACTATAGTAGTACTTTTTCTTAGAACATACATGGATAAATACTCTTTTAGAAACCAATTACACTAAACTGAGATTTCTTTTATATTTTTTACAGTTTAATGATAGACCAGCCTACAATCTTGAAAAGGATAAATTATGAAAAGAAAAAAAAAAAACCTGGAAACAACTGACTAACTCAGTTCATCCTGTATTGAACTGTTCTGCACATCAACAAGATGGAGTAGAAATACTGTTGTCATTTTATTTTCTCAGAATACTTCTCTGCATTCAAAGGGATTTAGATGAAGAGAAGCTCTTGGAATTACAAAGTCTTCAGGACAATTCCAATTATAACATTCTATATTTTTGCCACCACCACAGAGTATAGACTTGTAGTTTACAGAAACATCACTCAAAGTTGTTATTTAATAAATATTCTTTGTATATCACATACTGTCAGCAGGAACACTCAATTGTACATCTTAAGGTGTTGTCTTTATTAGAATTTGCTCTTTAACAAGATATACAGTGTCTGGGTCATAACATTAAATAGAAAACAAGGTAAGTAATATGAATTAGATTAACTTTGGATTCTCAGCTCTGGTTCACTCAAGGAAATAAGGTGATCACCTTCTTAAACCATTTGTCATTAACTTGTAATGTTGAACAATTGCATACATTTTGCCCCCGTAATACTAATTATAGGTATATGCTTAAAGGAAATTCTAACACATGGGCAAAAAGACATGTCCAAGAATGTTGACAGCATCACTTTTCTTACCAGCAAAAGGTTAAAAAATCAAGCCCCAAAAGTCCATTGACAGGAGAAGAAATCAACAAATTGTGGTTTATTTGCACGGTGGAATATTATACAGCAGAAAAAATGGATAAACTACAGGTGTATGCAAAAACATAGATGAATCTTAGGAGCATAATGTTGAGTGAAAAAGAGCACATTTCTGCAGAATTCATATATTGTGATACCATATTTTATAAAGTTCAAAAGCAAGTAAAGCTAAACAGTACATTATTTAGACACATATATGTATTCAAAAAATATATAAAGTATAAAAATAATGGAATGATAAACCAAAATTTCAGAACAGTCATTACTTATGGTGGGAGAAACAGAAACGAAATGAGGGGAGGAACATAAAAATAGGTAAGAGTTATTGGTAAAGATCCAGGATGTAATTTGGATTATGGGTTGTGATTAGTCATATCATACTTTATTTTGTGTATATATTCTAGAATATATAAAATATTACATTAAAAAGGAAGATAAATATGATTTTTAAATATGGGCAAATGACTAAATCCTATGAATGATCCAGTAAATATTATTCTCTAACATTGTAAGTAAAGAAGTAGCCTTCTCTTTCACTTATTCATTACTCTTCTCTTACTGAGGAAATAGAACAAGTCAAGCACTATGCTAGTTACTAGGAATACAGAGACAAATAAAATGGTCACTATCCTTGAAGAACTTACAATCTGGTGGAAGAGTTTTAACATGATAGCAATTCTCCATGAATAGGAAATATAAGTAAATCGTTATATTAAAAATTCTTAGCATATAGTAAGTGCTTAAAACTATTAACTGTAATTCTTATTATTACTATTACTATTGTTACTTGAACTAGGAAAAATAGCCTTGAGAACAGACACTGAGCACTTGATTTGATTAAAGAGGTATATTTTCTTTCTTACTAATGTAGTGTGTACACAATAATGGATGTTTCTGTTTCATATGGCGCCTCTGAGTAAGCAGAATTTGAAAGGGAAGAGAACAAGCTCTATACCACACTGCCTGTTCTTTTAATATTTACTCTCTTTATAAATGTTTGCCCTTCACTTTAGTTTAATAATTCTAAGAATGCAGTTTCCTCAAAGAGTTGTACTTATCTTTAGAAAGTCAACAAGGAATAGTTTATGGACCAAATAGGAGAACTAAAAGGAAGCACATAATATATGAGATTTTTTCCTGTGGTTAATGAGTCAACTGGTTTTGAAACCCAAAAGCCCACATCTTACAGCATTGGGGTAAATTGAAATTCCTTGTTAGATGAAGTGACTCATATACACCTCAACTGATGATGCTTCAGTATGGAATTAAAATCGGAAGTATATAAAATCTACTAACAAAAGAGTATTGAGGAGAGCTGGGAAGATCACATTCCTCCCCACAAATACATCAGAAATACATCTACATGTGGAACTGCTCCTAGAGAACACCCACTGAATGATGGCAGAAGACCTCAGACCTCTCAAAAGGCAAGAAACTCCACATGTACATGGGTAGGGCAAAAGAAAAAAGAATAAACAGAGACAAAAGAATAGGGACAGGACCTGCACCAGTGGGAGGGAGCTGTGAAGGAGGAAAGGTTTCCATACACTAGGAAGACCCTTCGTGAGCAGAGACAACGGGTGGCAAAGGGGGGAGGCTTTGGGGCCACAGAGGAGAGTGCAGTAACAGGAGTGCAGAGGACAAAGCAGAGAGATTCCTGCACAGAGGATCAGTGCTGACCAGCACTCACCAGCCTGAGAGGCTTGTCTGCTTACCCACTGGGACAGGCGGGGGCTGGGAGGTGAGGCTCGAGCTTCAGTCAGATAGCAGGGAGAGGACTGGGGTTGGCGGGGTGAACACAGCCTGAATGATGCTAGTGCACCATGGCTAGCAGGGAGGGAGTCCGGGAGAAGTCTGGAGCTGCCGAAGGGGCAAGAGACCTTTTCTTCCCTCTTTGCTTCCTGGGGTACGAGGAGAGGGGATTAAATGCACTGCTTAAAGGAGCTCCAGAGACAGGCGCGAGCCGCGGCTAACAGCACAGACCCCAGAGAAGGACGTCAGATGCTAAGGCCACTGCTGCCGCCACCAAGAAGCCTGTGAGCAAGCACAGGTCACTATCCACACCTCCCCTCCTAGGAGACTGTACAGCCCGCCATTAACAGAGTCCCGTGATCCAGGGACAACATCCCCAGGAGAATGCACAGCGTGCCTCAGGCTGGTGCAACGTCATGCTGGCCTCTGGTGCTGCAGGCTCGCCCCGCATCCGTACCCCTCCCTCCCCACAGCCTGAGTGAGCCAGAGCCCCTGAATCAGCTGCTCCTTTAACTCCGTCCTGTCTGAGTGAAGAACACACTCCCTCCATCAACCTATATGCAGAGGCGGGGCCAAATCCAAAGCTGAAGCCCGGTTGCTGTGAGAACAAAGAAGAGCAAGGGAAATTTCTCCCAGCAGCCTCAGGAGCAGCAGATTAAATCTCCACAATCAACTTGATGTACACTGCATTGGTAGAATACCTGAATAGATAACGAATCATCCCAAATTGAGGAGGTGGACTCTGGGAGCAAGACATTATTTTTTCCCCTTTTCCTCTTTTTGTGCGTGTGTATATGAGTGCTGCTGTGTGAGATTTCGTCTGTATACCTTTGCTTTCACCATTTGCCTTAGGGTTCTGTCTTTCTGTTTTTTGTTGTTGTTGTTGTTGTTGTTGTTTTTACTGTTAACTTAAAATTTTTTTCTTAATTATTTTTTATTTTAATAACTTTATTTTATCATATTTTATCCTCTTTCTTTCTTTCTTTCTTTCTTTCTTTCTTTCTTTCTTTCTTTCTTTCTTTCTTTCATTCTTTCTTTTTCTTCCTTTTATTCTGAGCTGTGTGGATGAAAGATTCTTGGTGCTCCAGCCAGGAGTCACTGCTGTGCCTCTGAGGTGGGAGAGCCAACTTCAGGACACTGGTCAACAGGAGACAACACAGCTCTAGGTAATATCAAATGGCGAAAATCTCCCAGACATCTGCATCTCAACACCAACACCCAGCTTCACTCAACGACCAGCAAGCTACAGTGCTGGACACCCTATGCCAAACAACTAGCAAGACAGGAACACAACACCACCCATTAGCAGAGAGGCTGCCTAAAATCATAATAAGGCCACAGACACCCCAAAACACACCACCAGACGTGGACCTGCCCACCAGAAAGACAAGATCCAGCCTCATCCACCAGAACACAGGCACTAGTCCCCTCCACCAGGAAAACTACACATCCCACTGAACCAAGCTTAGCCACTGGGGGAAGACACAAAAAACAATGGGAACTAAGAACCTGCAGCCTGCAAACAGGAGATCCCCAACACAGTAAGATAAGCAAAATGAGAAGACAGAAAAGCACACAGCAGATAAATGAACAAGATAACAACCCACTGGGCCCACAAAAAACAAAAACAAAAACAAAAGACACTGGGCCTAACAAATGAAGAGGAAATAGGCAGTCTAACTGAAAAAGAATTCAGAATAATGATAGTAAAGATGATCCAAAATCATGGAACTAGAATAAACAATATGTAAGAAACATTTAACAAGGACCAAGAAGAACTAAAGAGGAAACAAGCAATGGTAAACAACACAATAAATGAAATTAAAATACTCTAGATGGGATCAACAGCAGAATAAATGAGGCAGAAGAATGGATAAGTGACCTGGAAGATACAATAGTGAAAATAACTACTGCAGAGCAGAATAAAGAAAAAAGAATGAAAATAACTGAGAACAATCTTAGAGACATCTGGGACAACATTAAATGCACCAACATTCGAATTATAGGGGTCCCAGAAGAAGAAGAGAAAAAGAAATGGACTGAGAAAATATTTGAAGAGAATATAGTTGAAAACTTCCCTAATATGGGGAAGGAAATAGTTCATCAAGGCCAGGAAGCACAGAGAGTCCCATACAGGATAAATCCAAGGAGAAACACACCAAGACACATATTAATCAAACTATCTAAAATTAAATACAATGAAAACATATTAAAAGCAGCAAGGGAAAAGCAACAAATAACACACAAGGGAATTCCCATAAGATTAACAGCTGATCTTTCAGCAGAAACTCTGCAAGCCAGAAGGGAGTGGCAGGGCATATTTAAAATGATGAAGGAGAAAAACCTACAGCCAAGATTATTCTACCCAACAAGGATCTCATTCAGATTTGATGGAGAAATTAAAAACTTTACAGACAAGCAAATGCTGAAAGAGCTCAGCACCACCAAACCTGCTTTAAAACAAATGCTAAAGGAACTTCTCTAGGCAAGAAACACAAGAGAAGGAAAAGACCTACAATAACAAATGCAAAACAAATAAGAAAATTGGAATAGGAACATAAATATTGATAATTACTTTAAATGTAAAGGGAATAAATGTTCCCACTGAAAGACACAGACTGGCTGAATGGATACAAAAACAAGACCCACATATATTCTGTCTACAAGAGACCCACTTCAGACATAGAGACACATACAGACTGAAAGTGAGGGGATGGAAAAAGATATTCCATGCAAATGGAAATCAGAAGAAAGCTGGAGTAGCAATTCTCATATCAGACGAAATCGACTTTAAAATAAAGATTATTACAAGAGACAAAGAAGGACACTACATAAGAATCAAGGGGTCAATCCAAGAAGAAGATATAAAAATTGTAAATATTTATGCACCCAGAATATGGGCATCTCAATACATAAGGTAAATCCATAAAAGGGGAAATTGACAGTAACAAATTCAGAGTAGGGGACTTTAACACCCCATTTTCACCAATGGACAGATCATCCAAAATGAAAATAACTGCCTGCCGATGCAGGGGACACAGGTTCGTGCCCCAGTCCGGGAAGATCCCACATGCCACAGAGCGGCTGGGCCCGTGAGCCTGCGCGTCCGGAGCCTGTGCTCCACAATGGGAGAGGCCACAACAGTGAGAGGCCCGCATACCACAAAAAAAAAAAAAAAGAAAGAAAAAGAAAATAAATAAGGAAACACAAGTTTTAAATGATACATTAAACACAATGGACTTCATTGATATTGATAGGATATTCCATCCCAAAACAACAGAATACACATTTTTCTCAAGTGCTCTTGGAACATTCTCCAGGGTAGATCATACCTTGGGTCACAAATCAAGCCTTGGTAAATTTAACAAAATTGATATTGTATCAAGTGTCTTTTCCAACCACAATGCTATGAGACTAGATATCAATTACAGGAAAAGAACTGTAAAAAAAAAAAAAAAAAAAAACACACACACGGAGGATAAACAATAAACTACTTAATAACGAAGTGATCACTGAAGAAATCAAAGAGGAAATCAAAACATACTTAGAAGCAAATGACAATGGAGACACGACTACCCAAAACCTATGGGATGCAGCAAAAGCAGTTCTAAGAGGGAAGTTTATAACAATACAATCCTACCTTAAGAAAAAGGAAACATCTCGAAAAACAACATAACTATGCACCTAAAGCAATTAGAGAAAGAAGAACAAAAAAACCCACCAAAGTTAGCAGAAGGAAAGAAATCATAAAAATCAGATCAGAAATAAATGAAAAATAAATGAAGGAAACAATAGCAAAGATCAATAAAACTAAAAGCTGGTTCTTTGAGAAGATAAACAAAATTGATAAACCATTAGTCAGACTCATCAAGAAAAAAAGGGAGAAGACTTAAATCAGTAGAATTAGAAATGAAAAAGAAGTAACAACTGACACTACAGAAATACAAAAGATCATGAGAGATTACTACAAGCAACTGTAGGCCAATAAAATCGAAAACCTGGAAGAATTGGACAAATTCTTAGAAATGCACAACCTGCCAAGACAGAACCAGGAAGAAATAGAAAATATGAACACACCAATCGTAAGCACTGAAATTGAAACTGTGATTTAAAATCTTCCAAGAAACAAAAGCCCAGGACCAGATGGCTTCACAGGTGAATTCTATCAAACATTTAGAGAAGAGCTAACACCTATCCTCCTCAAACTCTTCCAAAACATAGCAGAGGGAGGAACACTCCCAAACTCATTCTAAGAGGCCACCATCACTGTGATACCAAAACCAGACAAAGATGTCACAAAGAAAGAGAACTACAGACCAATATCACTGATGAACATAGATGCAAAAATCCTCAATAAGATACTAGCAAAGAGAATCCTACAGCACACTAAAGGGATCATATACCATAATCAAGTGGGGTTTATTCCAGGAATGCAAGGATTCTTCAATATACACAAATCAATCAACGTGATACACCATATCAATGAACTGAAGGAGAAAAACCATATGATCATCTCAATAGACGCAGAGAAAGCTTTTGACAAAATTCAACACCTATTTCTGATAAAAACCCTGCCGAAAATAGGCATAGAGGGAACTTTCCTCAACATAATAAAAACCATATACGATAAACCCACAGTCAACATCATCCTCAATGTTGAAAAACTGAAACCATTTCCACTAAGATCAGGAACAAGACAAGGTTGCCCACTCTCACCATTCTTATTCAACATGGTTTTGGAAGTTCTAGCCACAGCAATCAGAGAAGAAAAAGAAATAAAAGGAGTTCAAAACAGGAAAGGAGAAGTAAATCTGTCACTATTTGCAGATGACATGATACTATACATAGAGAAACCTAAGGATGCTACCAGAAAACTACTAGAGCTAATCAATGAATTTGGTAAAGTAGCAGGATACAAAATTAATGCACAGAAATCTCTGGTATTCCTATACACTAATGATGGTAAATCTGAGAGTGAAATTAAGAAAACACTCCCAATTACCACTGCAACAAAAAGAAAAAACTAACTAGGAATAAACTTACCTAAGGTGACAAAAGACCTGTATGCATAAAATTATAAGACACTGAGGAAGGAAATTAAAAATGAAACAAATAGATGGAGAGATATACCATGTTCTTGGATTGGAAGAATCAACATTGTTAAAATGAGTATACTACCCAAAGCAATCTACAGATTCAATGCAATCCCTATCAAACCACCAATGACATTTTTCACAGAACTAGGACAAAAAAATTTCGCAATTTGTATGGAAACACAAAAGACCCCGAATAGCCAAAGCAATCTGGAGAACAAGAAATGGAGCTGGAGGAATCAGGCTCTCTGACTTCAGAATATACTACACAGCTACAGTAATCAAGACAGTATGGTACTGGCACAAAAACATAAATATACATCAGTGGAACAGGATAGAAAACCCAGAGATAAACCCACACACATATGGTCACCTTATCTTTGATAAAGGAGGCAAGAATATACAGTGGAGAATAGACAGCCTCTTCAATAAGTGGTGCTGGGAAAACTGGACAGGTACATGTAAAAGTATGAGATTAGAACACTCCCTAACACCATACAAAAAAATAAACTCAAAATGGATTAAAGACCTAAATGTAAGGTCAGACACTATCAAACTCTTAGAGGAAAACATAGGCAGAACACTCTATGACATAAATCACAACAAGATCCTTTTGACCCACCTCCTAGAGAAATGGAAATAAAAGCAAAAATAAACAAATGGGACCTAATGAAACATAAAAGCTTTTGCACAGCAAAGGAAACCATAAACAAGACCAAAAGACAACCCTCACAATGGGAGAAAACAGTTGCAAATGAAGCAACTGATAAAGGATTAATATCCAAAATTTACAAGCAGCTCATGCAGCTCAATATCAAAAAAACAAACAACCCAATCCAAAAATGGGCAGAAGATCTAAATAGACATTTTTCCAAAGAAGATATACAGATTGCCAACAAACACATGAAAGAATGCTCAACATCATTAATCATTAGAGAAATGCAAATCAAAACTACAATGAGATATCAACTCACACCAGTCAGAATGGCCATCAGCAAAAAATCTAGAAACAATAAATGCTGGAGGGGGTGTGGAGAAAAGGGAACACTCTTGCATTGCTGGTGGGAACGTGAATTGGTACAGCCACTATGGAGAAGTTTGGAGGTTCCTTAAAACACTACAAATAGAACTACCATACAACCCAGCAATCCCACTACTGGGCATATACCCTGAGTAAACCATAATTCAAAAAGAGTCATGTACCAAAATATTCATTGCAGCTCTATTTACAATAGCCAGGAGATGGAAGCAACTTAAGTGTCCATCATCAGATGAATGGATAAAGAAGATGTGGCACATATATATAATGGAATATTACTTAGCCATAAAAAGAAATGTAATTGAGTTATTTTTAGTGAGGTGGATGGACCTAGAGTCTGTCATACAGAGTGAAGTAAGTCAGAAAGAGAAAAACAAATACCGTATGCTAGTGCATATATATTGAATCTAACAAAACAAAACAAAAAGATCACGAAGAACCTAGGGGTAAGATGGGAATGGAGACACAGACCTACTAGAGAATGGACTTGAAGATGTGGGGAGTGGGAAGGGTAGGCTGTGACAAAGTGAGAGAGTGGCATGGATATATATACACTACCAAACATAAGGTGGATAGCTTGTGGGAAGCAGCCACAAGGCACAGGGAGATCAGCTAGGTGGTTTGTGACCACCTAGAGGGGTGGGATGGGGATGTAGTGAGGGAGAGAGAGATGCAAGAGGGAAGAGATATGGGAACATATGTATATGTATAACTGATTCACTTTGTTGTAAAGCAGAAACTAACTCACCTTTGTAAAGCAATTATACTCCAATAAAAATGTTAAAAAAAGAGTATTAAAGTGAAAAGGAAATTAAATGTATCAGATAAAGCTCTACATTTTTGTACAGCGGAATAATCACTATCATTGTATAGGAATTTTGAAAGCAACTTATAGGACCTTCATTCATGTCCAAAATTATTTTATTCAGGTCTCAGTTGACAATACACAAAACCATATTAAACCAACAGCTTAGATGCTAGATGTGCTACATAAGCCTCATAGATTTCAAATCAAATCCTCAACCTAGTAAGTTTTACCACTGGAAATTCCAAAAATATCTCCACCAAAAGGGGAATTAGATAATAGAAAACAAACAGAGCCCTTGGCTTAATTTTCTCCCAGAAACAGAGCCCTGTGGCCGTGCTCCACACCAAGCCATCTGCTGTTTCCTGATGGTGAGCTAATAGACAGTGGAAACAAGTGACTAATTCCATTATAGAGAGCAAATTGTTGTTCAAAGCTCCCTCACAAAGTAAAGTTCTATATCCCCTTTGTGTGCTCTGTCCTCTGTTTTACTGGAGTCAGAAGTAAGAAAGGGCTCTTATTTAATCATTCTTACCTTTTGGCTTTACTTTCTACCGGGAGCCAAAGCAAAGGGAAAATAATCCCTCTAGTGGTAAAGTAGATCAATAGCAAAGCACAGGCCCAAGTGGTCAGGCTACAGTTGCCTGATTTTCATTTGGAAAAAAAAGAAAACATTCAGAACTGTGAGGCAAACAGGCAGGAGAGTCATGCTAGTAATTGTAGTTGCCAGATAAAATACAGACATCCAGTTAAATTTGAAACACTGAATTTTGGGGGTTAAGTGGGACCCATAAATATTTGGGATTACTTAATACTAAAATATTATTGATTTATCTGATACTCAAATTTAACTAGGCATCTTGTATTTTATGTACTAACTCTGGCATCCCTACTAGAAATGGATTCCATTAACTACAGTCTAACAGGGCTCAAAATAGAAATCCTGTGATCACCACACAATGAATGACAATATACTCACTGAAAAATGGTACAAAGCACAGTATGCAATGAATATGGTCATGCTGACATAATCAAAATTCATGGAATATTAGAATTAATTCAGTTAGAAAATATGCTAAAACTTTGAAGCTTATATAGCATAGGCTTGCATATTGAAATGTCTCATCATTTCTACTGCAAACACATTCAGATGACTTTCCTTTTTTATGTTTAAAAATTTTATTTTAGAAAATTAACAGAGAAATACATGTGCATTATTTTTTAAAGCTAGAAAATAAAAACATGGAGAATACCCATATTCCCACCAACTTAGAGAAGTATTTATAATATCAGATAACTTTTCAACATATAGCTATAAACAAATGCCATTAATTACTTGCTTTTTCATTAATGTATTCATTCTTTTATGCTCTATGCCAGGTACTTTTTTTAAAGCATTGGGAATAGAGCAGTGAACAAAAGATTGCCTACATGGAGCTTACCTTCCAGTCGAAAGAGACAGAAAGCAAATAAACAGTTAAAAAAGTAATACATCAGAGAATCAGTGAATCAGAGAAAAATAAAGCCAAATAAAGGAGATAGAGATTGTTGGGAGACAGGGTGAGAAATCCTACTTGCACTGGGTAATAAGGGAAGACCGCTCTAATGAGGTATGAAGAGAGAACTGAAAAATATGAGGGGAAAAAACATGTACATGAAAAAGTGAGTATGCATGTCCTGAAACTGTAAATTCCTGGTACAGCGCAGAGGCAGCAGGAGATCAGTGTGGTCAAAGTCAAGTGACTGAAGGGGAAAGTAGTAGGAGATAAAGTCAGAGAGTTAGCATTGGAAGCAGTCCTTTAAATGGTGGGATTTTACACGAAGAGAAATAAGCTACTGAAAGGTTTCAAAGTCTACATGAAATCCCAACACTCTTCAGTTCAATAGAATCTCTCTGGGTTCTGTGTGTAGTGTAGTCTGCAGCTGGGAGGAGAATCAAGCAGCTACTACAACCCAGACAAGAGATGATAAGGACCAGTATCAGTTGGAGGCTGGTGGCAGTGAGGGTCATGAGAAGTGATTGGACGTGAATATATTTTGAAGGTAGAGTTAACAGGAAAGAGGAAGGGAGACGATCCTTGCCCTCAAAGGTCTTTCTCTAGGGATAACTGATAATTCGATATTTGTGTGCCAAAATATACATACACTGAGTTAAACTTTTTACATGCCTAATATCAATAATCTTCTCAACAATCCCATGAGGAAACTGAAGCTAATAGAAGCTAAGATATTCACTTAGGGTCATAGAATAAGCAAAATAGCAGTTAGATTTGGCTGATACCAAACTGAACCAACCTTACACTACAGATATATACAAAGACATATAAGCTATAGGTTCTAACTTCATGCAGCTTGGGAAAGATTTTAGATCACCATATGAGATATGTCTAAATTATCATTGTAGGCAGAGCTAAATAAGTGGTCTGCATTTAAGTGCTTTGTGAGCCCAGAAGAGTAGGAAAAGTGTGTGATTTAAAGTGCTTGGAGGAGTAGTGGATTTGGATATACAAGCTGGGCCTAGGAAGAAAGGGAGCATTTGGACCAGGTGGAGAAGGAGGATATAAAGCAACAACAAAATACATCTTATTTAGAAATGAGCATGACATTTCTAGGACAGAGTTGACCTAATTGACCTCAGCTGAAACTGGAGGAAATCAGAGTAGTACACACAGGATTGAAAACCTTTTCCACCTTAACCAGTTTTGTCTGATGAGCTCTTTTAAGCAGAAGTGAAATATATACTGGTATTGACAAACAGAATAGACAGGCAGTAAATTTTCACACAGAACCAAGAGAAACAAAGCACCCTTTGCTTATTCATACCCAAGTACATATTATTTGACAGCCACTTCTCTCCATGGGAAATTATAATTTTGGTTATTGACAGGTCATAGATGATGCTGCGTTAGTGGCACCATGTGTCAAAATTTACACACTAGAGCTCACATGTATAATAAAAATGAAGTGATTTAATTTCTCTACAAAAGCACTAAGCTTCCTGCCAAGCACCATTCTGGCATATGGCTGGCGGGGGGATGGGGGCAGAGCATTAAAATGCCAATTAGAGGTGAATCATTCTTTTGGGGTCCAAAATGGTCTTTTTAAAATTTAAGAGTCCCTTTCTGGAAAATTTTCAGCTAAATCAAAATTCAAACTATCCATCAGGCTGTCCTTCCCCTCTCAAAAGGACTGCCTTCCTCTTTCACAAGTCAGTTTCTGGTAACGGGGTAAAGCTCATATACGCCCAAGGAGTTGGAGTGACAGGGGCTCCAATCCAGCTCTGGCTGAGGTCCAGATGGAGAGGAGGTTTAGGATACATACCACAGCAACGTAATCTTGCCAGGTATCTAGTTTCTGTCCTTACTACATCTGCTTCTAGAATATTCATCTTATGTAACTTGGTGTCTAGTCCTTCAGTATATCAGGTGGTTCTTGACCTTCACCCCCAAACCTCCCACCTCAGTTCCTGCAGGTGTTTCAGATTTTCTGGGTCTCTTCTGTTTTCTCTGTCTGACCTCTGTTATGTGGCTAACACAGTCCTCACCATGGCAATGCCACTGGTTCTCAACAAGAGCATGTGATGAATTCTGGATCTCCCATCAGTGCTGCACAGCTAAGACAATTTTTAAGAGAGAGAAGTGATCTCCAGCACTCTCTCTGCCCAAACATGCACAATTATCATTATCATTTCCAACATGTGGTCTCTCCATGTTGGCCTTGGGGCTCCCCATGAAATGGTCTCCTTACTGAGAACCTAATAGAAAATGAGGGTTCAAGCTCTCTGCTTTCACATCCCCTACTCAATCTATCTGAGATTCCTCCCATTCTTTAATAACCCTCCAGAGTCTCTTCTTTAAACAGTCTTAGTGTGAGATAGTTCAAATGTCATAAAACTTACACATTTTAAGTGCACAGATCAATGTATTTTAGTAAATTTATACAGTTATACAACCATCACCATAATGCAGTTTTAGAACACTTCCATCATCCTCAAATGTTCTCACATACCCATATGTAGTCAATCCCCATTCCCACCTGGGTTCCAGCAACCACTGGTCTGCTTTCTGCTCTATGAGGAAAGACTTCCACTTCTAGTATGTTGCATCAGGTAATTAAGACCAACTTTTCCACCAAAGACAATTAAAAATCAACATTATGTATATAATGTATGACAAACAGATGAATGGTAATATACATGAAAATTACCAGATCAAAATCTAGGAAAATGTGGGAACCCAATAATGTAAGAACAGTTTGCAAAATTGCTTTGAGGGTATTTGCCCACATGAAGAGATAGCTGTGAACAGAACAGGGGTTTTAGAAGCTTTTTAGATTGAGGGCAACTAAAGCAAAATCCAGTGCCTCCCTAAGCAGGAGTCCTGAGACACCCACTCTTTAGGTTGGGGCCCCCAGGGCAAGAGCAAACTGGAAGTAAGCTAACACTTTTCTGAATTTGCAGCCCAAGCATTACAAGGAAACTTAATTATTGAACCTGGAAAAACAGACATACAAAATCATCAGCATACAAGGAAGAAAGGCAAAAAATAGGAGAAACAAGATAATTGAAACATCTATAAACACTTCATCTATTGGAATTATCATACATACTGTGAAACTATGTTGAGTATGTTTAAAGAAATTTTTTAATCTTGAAAATATCTGAAAGGAGTTGGAAACTACAAAAGTAATGAGACAATTTTTTAAAAGAACCAACTAACTCTTCTGGAGCAGGAAACACAGTAACTGAAGTTAATTTCCTCCTCTGCATTTTATCCAGCGGTTTTGGCAACCTTTCACAAATCCTTATCCTTTCTTTCTCCCTATTATTCTATCCCTTACCCTTCCCCCAACTTTACTAAACTATGAAATCTGGAAACAAAAGGATCAAAGGTATTGGCATCTCATCAGTAAATTTGTCTGAACATAACTTCTTATTCAGTGTCATGCTAATGCCCTTCCTAGAAATTTACATCCAAACTCTTTATTAAAAGGAAATAAAACAATCTACCTCAGAATTGGGCAGAAATTCTGCATTCATAAGGATGCATTCTGTTGCATGTCACAAAAACCCATCTTGAGCTAGCTTAAACATAAAAGAAAATCTTCCTAACAACACTGTGCTCTCATCAAATCCAAGGACAGAATTGTTAAATGACTTCAGAATAAAACTTTAAAAAATAGATACAATATTACTCCTCTCAATCTCTCTTCCTCCCTCCCATATTTGTTTCTCTCAGCTTCTTGGCTTCACTTCCAGCCACAGAGAGAGAAAGACCTCATATTCCCATAGCCCAGATCTATCACCCTTATCCTCTGTGGTCAAGGGGCAAGTTTTTTACTATTCCCAGAAGGACGGGAGATTGGAAAACAAAATATTAGCTGTCCACTATTGAGACAACACTTGTTAAATCATATAAGGTTCATCTCTAGGTTGTGTAGGTCTGACGAATAAATAAAATTTGATATGAATTTTTCTGTCTGTGTATGTGTTACAGTTCACAGTAAAAAAAAATCTTTAAAATATCTAAAGAACAAATCAAGTCCTTCACATATAAAGAATTTTCATAAATAAAATTTTAAAATATAAAAATAAGCAAGGAATTGTAATAGGAATAGCACACAAAAAAGAAACAAATAGTCAATAAATAGATCAGGGGGCTTCCCTGGTGGCGCAGTGGTTGAGAGTCCGCCTGCCGATGCAGGGGACACGGGTTCGTGCCCCGGTCCGGGAGGATCCCACATGCCGCGGAGCGTCTGGGCCCGTGAGCCATGGCCGCTGGGCCTGCGCGTCCGGAGACTGTGCTCCGCAGCGGGAGAGGCCACAGCAGTGAGAGGCCCGCGTATCGCAAAAAAATAAAAATAAATAAATAGATCAAAATATGCTCACCCTTACTAGCAATCAAGATATGCAATTTTTTGAATTCCCTCGTGGTCCGGTGATTAGGACTCTGTGCTTTCACTGCCCTGGGCTCAGGTTCAATCCCTGGTTAAGGAACTAAGATCCCACAAGTTGCGCAGTACAACAAAACAAAATATGCAATTTTTAAAGAAGGTTTGTCCCATCATCCAATTAGTAAGAATCATGGATACTGATTATAATCAGGGTTGATAAAGATATGAGGAAACTGACTCTCAAATATGGTTGCTAGAGTATAAATTAGTGTGGTCATATTAATGGACAATTTGGCAGTATTGATTAAAAGTAAATAATTACTAATATTTTAAAAGTATATACCCTTTGAACCAGCAATTCAAATTCACATACCCATTCCACAGTTTCATATTTTTAATACATGAACAAAAATATATGACTAAGGATTTTTACTAGGGTATTGTTTGTGATTAAAAAAAAATAGAAATCTGCTATTTATCCATCCATAGGAGAATAGTTAAATAAATTCTATGATACCATACTGTGATGCAGCAGTTCAAAAAAATGAAATACATTTATATGCATCAGCATGAAAAGATCAAAAAATCATACTGTTAGATGTAAAACATAAATTGCCAAATAAGACCTTTCTATTTTTATTGAAAACCGAAACTACATTAAGATAGGACAAGCAAAAAGAAAGGACCCTTGAAACGAGAGTTATAATCATCTAATAGTGAGGTAAATAACAAGGTCATGGGGCAGGTATAAGAATTAGAAATATCTCAGTGGGGATTCCCTGGTGGAGCAGTGGTTGAGAGTCTGCCTGCCGATGCAGGGGACACGGGTTCGTGGCCCGGTCCGGGAAGATCCCACATGCCGCGGAGTGGCTAGGCCTGTGAGCCGTGGCCGCTGAGCCTGCATGTCTGGAGCCTGTGCTCTGCAACGGGAGAGGCCACAACAGTGACACAGGCCCGCGTACAGAAAAAAATAAAAAAATAAAAAGAAATATCTCAGTGGGCCAGGGGCAGTAAAAAGCCAAAAGTCTGAAAGCAACGAGAACAAGACAGTACTGAGGGAGTCAGTGGTTTACCACCATCAAGAATATGTTGAAGGCCTAGGAGCCCAGATAACACAATTAAGTGCCTGGAATTCAGAAAACCCTGTGTTTCTGATACTGCGCTAGAGACAGGAACACAGAAATGGAAAGGCAAGTCTTGTACAGAAATTTGCAAAAGTTATTTTAACTTTTTTGTGAATTGTGAATGTATTTGTGTTCTGATTCTTGTAAAGACAGAAAAAGGAGAATAATAGTTCATGAGCTGCTCATAGACAGAAAACAAAGAACATTTATTCTGAGTACATTTGTGACAAAACAATGCAATTCAACCACATGGAATGATAACGTGCAGTGTAGTGCTATCTCTGTAACTTCTCAAGCGAGACTAAACTCTGAATTTTTGGCTTCCTCCTTGCTGACCACAGTTGTGCATGAAAACAAAAAGTTCTACAAAGCAAATGCCTCACGTTCTAAACTTAGAGAAATGTATGGACTTTCAAAAGATACGATTTCAAAGAATACATCCTCAACAGCCAGATGAAACAGTAATTGAAATGCCAACAAAAACTGATGCAACAAATTTTAGTTTAAATAGAGAAAGAGGAAATGGAATTCCTGTATCCAGAAATTCTTCTATTTAATCACTGTTGCTTTCTCGTATGTTAGCTTAGTTAGTTGTCAGTTCTAACTCATCAATGCCAATAATCTATCAACCTATTAATTTGAATCTTAGATATAGGAATGTAAAATATATCAGGATAAAAATATTAAAAGGCCTCAATAAACCGGTAATTGTACTTTGTCTGCATTGCATTTTGGTGCAAATATACAGCAAAAATAAAATGCTCTCTGCAATTTTATTAAAAGAATAAATTATTTCTACTCATGTATAGATAATGCAATAAAGCATCACAGAATCCAACAAGATATTTAAGTGCATCATCAAATCCATGTAAATCACTATTTTTCTTTTATTTTCTTTTTCACTCACATCTCTTGCCATTGAGACATGAGGCAAGGCACTTTTAGAAACTATACAGCAAAGGAAAAGTTTCTTTTGCATTCTTTCTTATCTATCTCTGCTTCACCTCCCTCCTCTCCCTCTTCTCTTTAAGTAAAATTAAAATTCTACCTGATGCAATTGAGAAGCATTCTTTACAAAATTATTACCTTAGTAGATTGATATTATAAAAACATGTAAATGTATATGTGAATGTGAAGTATAGCATAACAAATGTTATGCTGTAGAAAAAATATATAGATAAAAATAAGCTCACCTATAATCTCAGTACCTGAATCATTATTTATACTTTGTGCTGTTTCCTTCATCTTTTGTATAATTTATACATATAAAACAGAAGTATAATTTATATATTTTTAAAATTTTCTATCCTTTAAAATATACCATGAACATTTTAGTCTACTTAATTATATAGATGGCACACTATTGTATCATACTGATATATCAGAATTAATTTGATCATACACTCTTGCTGGATTCAATTACATCAATGATATTATAAATAATGCTGAAGCAAATGTCATTTTAACTATATCTTGTGTATATTTCTGATTATTTTGCAAACACAACTTCCTAAAAGTTGAAAAACTGGATCAAAGGTATGAATATTTTTACTTCTGAAACTTACCATAATATTGCCCCACAGAAAGCATGTATATTTTATAAGCTGGCCCAAGCAGTTCACAGAGTACAAATCTTCCTTCATCTTCCTGGTACTGGGCATAATAATTTTTTAAACTTTATGACTATTCAATAGTCAAAATATGGTAACATTATTTTAAATGTTATTACTTCAATTATCAGTAGGTTAGAATTATATTCTTGAAAACTTTTATAGGGATGTGTTCAAAGACATTTTTCTTTATCTATAACAATATGTTACATATTTGCCTTAGTTTTTGTTGTAATTTGTTCTTTTCATAATTGGTGGCCCATATTTTGATTGAACATAGTGCTTTTTATGTACATATGTAAATATCTAATTTTATGTAGTTGACACAATTTTTTTATGTTTTCCTATTATCTTAAAGAGGCCCTCCCACCCCACATCAAATTAATATAAATTATTAGGCTCTTTACATTATTCTAAACATACATTAACACAGATGAAAATCTGAAACCTATAAGGAATTTATTGGGGTCAAAGGACTATGGCTGGACTTTCAAGATGGCAGAGGAGTAAGACGTGGAGATCACCTTCCTCCCCACAAATACATAAAAAATACATCTACATGTGGAACAACTCCTATAGAACACCTACTGAATGCTGGCAGAAGACCTCAGACTTCTTAAAAGGCAAGAGAAACCCCACATACTGGGTGGGGCAAAAGAAAAAACAGAGACATAAGAAAAGGGACAGGACCTGCACCTCTGGGAGAGAGCTGTGAAAGAGGAAAACTTTTCACACACTACGAAGCTCCTTCAATGGTGGAGAAGGTGGGTGGGTGGGGGGAAGCTTCAGAGTATGGAGGAGAGCACAGCAACAGGGGTGCAGAGAGCAAAGCAGAGAAATTCCCACTCAGAGGATCAGTGCCAACCAGCACTCACCAGCTTGAGAGGCTTGTCTGCTCACCCACTGGGACAGGTGGGGGCTTGGAGCTGAGGCTCGAGTTTCCAAAGTCAGATTCCAGGGAGAGGACTGGGATTGGCTGTGTGAACACAGCCTGAAGGGGGCTACTGCACCACAACTAGCCAGGAAGGAGTTTGGGAAAAAGTCTGGACCTGCCTAAGAGGCAAGAGACCATTGTTTCAGGGTGCATGAGAAGAGATTCAGAACACTGCCTAAACAAGCTTCAGAGACGGGTGCAAGCTGAGGCTATCAGTACAGACACTAGATGCATATGAAATGCTAAGGCTACTGCTGCAGCCACCAAAAATCCTGTGTGCAAGCACAGGTCATTATCTACACCTCCCCTTCTGGCAACCTGTACAGCCCGCCACTGCCAGCGTCCCGTGATTCAGGGACAATTTCCCCAGGAGAACACACGATGCCTCAGGCTGTTGCAGTGTCATGCCAGCCTCTGCCACTACAGACTGGCCCCGCATTCCCTACCCCTCCCTACCCCCAGCCTGAGTGAGCCAGAGTCCCCTAATCAGCCTCTCCTTTAACCCCATCCTTTCTGGATGAAGAACAGATGCCAGAGGGCGACCTACATGCAGAGACGGGATCATATCCAAAGCTGAAACCTGGGAGCTGTGCAAACAAAGAAGAGAAAGGGAAATTTCTCTGAGCAGCCTCAGGAGCAGCACATTAAATCCCCACAATCAAATTGATGTACCCTGCATCTATGGAATACCTGAATAGATAACAAATCATCCTAAAATTGAGGTGGTGGACTTTGGGAGCAATTGTATATGTGGGGTTTGCTGTATGTGATTGACTAGTTTCTGATTTTTATCTTTATCTTAGTATAGATTTTAGCACTTGTTATCAATGGTGGATTTGGTTATTGGTTGATTTGCTCTCTTCTTTTTTTTTACTTTTTAAAAATTATTTATTAATAAATTTTTAATTTTAATAACAATATTTATTTATTTTTCTTTCTCTCTTTTTTTCCTCCCTTTTATTCTGAACCATGTGGCTGACAGGGTCTTGGTGTTCTGGCCAGGTGGCAAGCCTGAGCCATTGAGGTAGGAAAACTGAGTTCAGGACATTGTCTACCAGATCTCCAGGCCGCACATAATATCAATCAGCGAGAGCTCTCCCAGAGGTCTCCTTCTCAATGCAAAGAGCCAGCTCCACTCAACAGCCAGCAAGCTCCACTGCTGGACAACCCATGAAAAACAGCTAGCAAGACAGGAACACAAGCCCACCTATTAGCAGATAGGCTGCCTAAAATCATAATAAGTTTACAGACACCCCAAAACACACCACTGGATGTAACCCTGCCCACCAAAAGACAAGATCCAGCCTCATCCACCAGAACACAGTCACCAGTCCCCTACACCAGGAAGCCTACACAACCCATTGAACCAACTTCATCCATTGGGGTCAGACACCAAAAACAACAGGAACTACAAACCTGCAGCCTGCAAAATGGAGACCCCAAACATACTAAGTTAAGCAAAATGAGAAGACAGAGAAATATGCAGCAGATGAAGGAGCAAAGTAAAAACCCACCAGAGCAAAAAATTAAGAGGAAACAGGCAGTCTAACAGAAAAACAATTCAGAGTAATGGTAGTAAATATGATCCAAAATCTTGGAAATAGAATGGAGAAAATACAAGAAACATTTAACAAGGACATAGAAGAACTAAAGAGCAAACAAACAATGAGTGAGCAAAACAATAAATGATATTAAAAATTCTCTAGAAGGAATCAATAGGAGAATAACTGAGGCAGAAGAACAGATAACTGATCTGGAAGATAAAATAGTGGAAATAACTATTGTAGAGCAGAAAAAAGACAAAAGAATGAAGAGAATTGAGGACAGTCTTAGAGAACTCTGAGACAAAATTAAACACACCAACATTCGAATTATAGGGGTCCCAGAAGAAGAAGAGAATAAAAAAGGGATTGAGAAATTATTTGAAGAGATTATAGTGGAAACTTCTCTAATATGGGAAAGGAAATAGTCAATCAAGTCCAGGAAGCACAAAGAGTCCCATACAGGATAAATCCAAGGGGAAACACACCAAGACACATATAAATCAAACTATCAAAAATTAAATACAAAGAAAAAATATTAAAAGCAGCAAGGAGAAAGCAACAAATAACATACAAGAGAATCCCCATAAGGGTAACAGCGGATAGTTCAGCACAAACTCTGCAAGCCACAAAGGAATGGAAGGACTTATTTAAAGTGATGAAAGGGAAAAACCTACAATCAATATTTCTCTACCCAGCAGAGATCTCATTCAGATTTGACAGAGAAATTAAAACCTTTACAGACAAGCAAAAGCTAAGGGAATACAGCACCACCAAACCAACTTTAAAGCAAATGCTAGAGGAACTTCTCCAGGCAGGAAACACAAGAGGAGGAAAGGAACGACAGAAAGGAAAACAATGGCTTACCTGATGGCACAGTGGTTGAGAGTCCGCCTGCCGATGCAGGGGATGCGGGTTTGTGCACCAATCCGGGAAAATCCCACATGCCGCATAGTGGCTGGGCCTGTGAGCCATGGCTGCTGAGCCTGTGCGTCCGGAGCCTGTGCTCCGCAACGGGAGAGGCCACAACAGTGAGAAGCCCGTGTAGAGGAAAAAAAAAAAAAAAAAAAAAATCTTCCAACAAACAAAAGCCCAGGACCAGATGGCTTCACAGGAGAATCCTATCAAACATTTAGAAAATAGCTAACACTTATCTCCATAAAGTCTTCCAAAATACACAGGAGGGAGGAACACTCCCAAACTCATTCTACAAGGCCACCATCACCTTGATACCAAAACCAGACAAAGATGTCACAAAATGAAAACTACAGGCCAATATCACCGATGAACCTAGATGCAAAAATCCTCAGCAAAATACTAGCAAACAAAATCCAACAGCACATTAAAAAGATCATACACCGTAATAAAGTTGGGTTTTTCCCTGGAATGCAAGGATTCTTCAATATACACAAATCAAACAATGTGATAAACCATGTTAACAAACCAAAGGATAAAAACCATATGATCATCTCAAGAGTTGCAGAAAAAATTTTTGACAAAATTCAACACCAATTTATGATAAAAACCCACCAGAAAGTAGGCATAGAGGGAACTGACCTGAACATAATAAAGGCCATATATTAAAAACCCACAGCCAATAACGTTCTCAATGTTGAAAAACTGAAATCTTTTCCTCTAAGATCCAGAACAAGACAAGGTTGCCCACTCTCACCACTATTATACAACATAGTTTTGGAAGTTTTAGCCACAGCAATCAGAGAAGAAAAAGAAATAAAAGGAATCTGAATCAGAAAAGAAGTAAAGCTGTCACTGTTTGCAGATGACGTGATAGTATACATAGAGAATCGTAAAAATGCCACCAGAAGACTATTAGAGCTAATCAATGAATTTGGTAAAGTAGCAGGATACAAAATTAATGCACAGAAATCTCTTGCATTCGTATACACTGAGGAAAAATCTGAAAGAGAAATTACGGAAACACTCCCATTTATCATTACAACAAAAAGAATAAAATACCTAGGGATAAACCTACCTAAGGAAACAAAAGACCTGTATGCAGTAAACTATAAGATACTTATGAAAGAAATTAAAGATGATACAAACAGATGGAAAGATATACCATGTCCTTGGATTGGAAGACTCAACATTGTTAAAATGAGTATACTACCCAAAGCAATCTACAGATTCAATGCAATCCCTATCAAACTACCAATGGCATTTTTCACAGAACTAGAACAAAACATTTCACAATTTGTATGGAAACACAAAAGACCCCGAATAGCCAAAGCAATCTGGAGAAAGGGAAATGGAGCTGGAGGAATCAGGCTCTCTGACTTCAGAATATACTACACAGCCACAGTAAACAAGACAGTATGGTACTGGCACAAAAACAGAAATACAGATCAATGGAACAGGATAGAAAGTCCAGAGATAAACCCACACACATATGGTCACCTTATCTTTGATAAAGGAGGCAAGAATATACAATGGAGAAAAGACAGCCTCTTCAATAAGTCATGCTGGGAAAACTGGACAGCTACATGTAAAAGAATGAAATTAAAACATTCCCTAACACCATACACAAAAATAAACTCAAAATGGATTAAAGACTTAAGTGTAAGGCCAGACACAATAAAACTCTTAGAGGAAAACATAGGCAGAACACTAAGACATAAATCACATTACGTTCCTTTTTTACCCACCTCCTAGAGAAATGGAAATTAAAACAAATTAAACAAATGGGACCTAGTGAAGCTTAAAAGCTTTTTCACAGCAAAGGAAACCATAAACAAGACCAAAAGACCACCCTCAGAATGGGAGAAAATATTTGCAAATGAAGCAACAGACAAAGGATAAATCTCCAAAATATACAAGCAGCTCATGCAGCTCAGTATCAAAAAAAAAAACAAAAAACAACCCAATCCAAAAATGGACAGAAGACCTAAACAGACATTTCTCCAGAGAACATACAGAGGTTGCACAGAAACACATAAAAGGATGCTCAACATCACTAATCATTAGAGAAATGCAAATCAGACCACAGTGAGGTAACACCTCACACCAGTCAAAATGGCCATCATCAAAAAATCTAGAAACAATAAATGTTGGAGAGTGTGTGGAGAACAGGGAACAATCTTGCACTGTTAGTGGTAATGTAAATTGATGCCGCCACTATGGAGAACAGTATGGAGGTTCCTTAAAAAACTGAAAATAGAACTACCATATGACCCAGCAATCCCACTACTGGGCATATACCTTGAGAAAACCATAATTTATAAAGAGTCACGTACTACAGTCTTCATTGCAGCACTATTTACAGCAGCCAGGACATGGAGGCAACCTAAGTGTCCATTGACAGAAGAACGGATAAAGAAAATATGGCACATATATACAATGGAATATTGTTCAGCTATAAGAAAAACAAAATTGAGTTATTTGTAGTGAGGTGGATGGACCTAGAGTCTGTCATACAGAGTGAAGTAAGTCAGAAAGAGAAAAACAAATACCCTATGTTAATATATATATATATGGAATAAAAAAAAAGAAAGAAAGAAAGGTTCTGATGAACGGAGGGGCAGGACAGGAATAAAGACGCATAGGTAGAGAATGGACTTGACGACACGGGGAGGGGAAAGGGTAAACTGGTACAAAGTGAAAGAATGACATTTGCATATATATACACTACCAAATGTAAAATAGATAGCTAGTGGGAAGCAGCTGCATAGCACAGGAGATCAGTTCCGCTGTGCTGTGCGACCACCTAGACGGGTGAGATAGGGAGGGTGGGAGGGAGATGCAAGAGGGAGGGGATATGGGGATATATGTATACATATAGCTGATTCACTTTATTATACAGCAGCAACTAACACAACATTGTAAAGCAATTATACTCCCTAAAAATGTTTAAAAAATAAAAAAGGACTATGGCTGACAACTATTTCTTATGCAAAACATAAATGTTTTAAATATAACATTTTATATTCTTTTTACACAAAAATTGTCACTTATTTTGGGTTTCACAATAAAATGCCCAGAAAAATGCCATTTAGAAGACAATCATATTCTACCTCAGAAATTACCACAAGGTAATCTAGGAACTTTAAAAATTTCAGTTATCTCAAATTTAGCCACTTTGAACTCTATTTGTTTTGTTCTTACCAATTACAATTGCCATTTTGTAAGAAGAAACAATTACAATCAGGTTATTATTAGAAATATTTTATTGTCTGATGATGCCTGGCATTGACAATGTCAAATAAGATATCAATAGGTAAATATTGACAACGACATTTGCAAAGACGTCCTGAGGAGAAACATGTTAGAGAACATTTGAAGAAAAAGATGGAAGCAAAATACAGAAACAGTTATTTTCATTTAGTGGAAGCTGAGATCCATATTTGTGCTCTTATTAGACATCTGCTCTATTCTCATTCTTTATATTCCTAAGAAATTATCAGGCCAGCTTTCCTCAGTATCAAGGACAAGGTACTCTGATGAACTCCTGCTGCAATACAATTTCCTGTCCTGGATGAATTACTACAGTTATACTTTTGAATGTATTGCTAAAATCATAAGAAAGTAAGTGAAATCTCCAAGGGCTAGAGAGCAAAACAAAACATAAAGGCAAGTCTGCATTTCCCTGGGCAAATGGCAACTCTAGAATCTGCTCCATGGTCTAAATACTTCAGTCTCCAAACCTGACACTTCCAGATATGGTCAGGATCCAACAAGGGGGAAAGAGTCTGGTCAGTGATTACCCCTGGCTACAGACCCTAACAAACAAGTTGAATATACATTTCAATCTGCTGCCTGGGCTTTGCCTCTCACTGACTCTGGCTTAGCATGCAGCCCTACTTTATTTTTTAATGAAACTCAGAAATATTCATGCTGGACCAGAAGGTTCCATTTGTGTCTTTTAAATTCAGTCTCCATTTTATGTCTTCTTCATCTTTCAAAACACCAAAATCTCTTGAACTTCTTTCATTGAAACAACTCCATGTCTTTTGGGTATACTTTTGAATCAATTGAACAACTTGGATAAATTTTTTCTTTTTTAATCAAACTTATTTTTCATTTGATGGCATTGATGGCAGCTGTGGTAGCAGGCAGCCCCATCCTGTGTCTGCTCTTCTGTCTCACTCAAGTTGAATGCCAAACAAGAATAAGTTGTGTTTCTTCCCAAAACTGGTTACACGATTTATATTTATTATATAATTAACATATGATTTGATTAAATAGTAAGTAAACAGAAGAAATATCAATGTGAAAAAAAATTCTCTGAACAACTCATTGACTGCTTTGGAAAAACTCGATAAAATTGAGTATAAAATTGCTGTTGATTTGGTTGTGGGAAAAACAACTTTAACTTTGTATATTTTCAAATACATCTTGCTAATATAATATTATGAAATATAGAAAGCCAATGTACAAAGCAAGTAGATGTGTATAAAAGATGTGTATAAATAAACAATACACAACATACACACACCTACATAATGATAAATATCTCTGGCATGAGACATCTTTCTATACAACTTGCTAGTCATTACTGGTATATTGGAAACTTAATGGTTTATGTATATTTACTTATTACCAATTTCAGTAGTTGGGGTCATGGCAGAGAAACAGATGGCACACTCAAACAGATAATTGTTAAGAATTTCAAAAAGCCTATTGACAGAGGTATGAACAGGGTTAGAAATCCAACAAGAGGTGATGAAGCACCAGGGACTGGCAACACTGGAAGCTATTACCTTGTACTAGCATGCAGGAGCAAGGAAATAGTGTTGCACTGTGTTCCCAGAACCCAGTGAGGGTTGTAGCTATGGAAGAGAACCTCCTGAACAAATCCATGGCCTGACAGGGAGTAAACAGTAAATCAATACTATGATTTCATTCTGCTTCTACACATGGCTTTGCAGCTGGTGCTTCCCAGTTGCTGAATTCAAGCAAAAGGCAAAAGTGGATTATTCCAGGTGAAATATTTTGAAGAACTCAACCTCCCTGCCAAGAAGAAAAGGATAAAGAAGGGCTCTCAAGAACCAAATAAATAAGGGGAATAAACAGGCATGTTTTTTTTTTTTTTTTTTTTTTTTGGCGGTACGCGGGCCTCTCACTGTTGTGGCCTCTCCCTTTGCGGAGCACAGGCTCCGGACGCGCAGGCTCAGCGGCCAGGGCTCACGGGCCCAGCCACTCTGCGGCATGTGGGATCCTCCCGGACCGGGGCACGAACCCGCGTCCCCCGCATCGGCAGGCGGGCTCCCAACCATTGCGCCACCAGGGAGGCCCAGGCATGGTTTTTTAATAGAATTTAAATCTATGCACCTGTAAAAAGAATGAAAGAGGATTTACAAATGTTGACAAGGATAATTACTAAAAATGTTGAATGAATAAAAATAAGTTAAAAAATACAAGTTCAATATGTTTCAAGTCATGTATATTTATGAAACACAGAAAGCAATGATATATATTTTATGTACATAAACTAACTTATTAAAAATAATATTAAAAAGTAAAAACATGGAAAGGAAAAATACATATTAATTTCAGAGTTACCTCTCAGAAGGGAGAGAGTAAACCCTGTGGGAATGAGAAGGCTTCCACTTCTATTTTATTTTATTAAATTTAAAAAAGAGATTTGATACTTTCTAAAACATGGGTAATGGGTACATGAATTTCTGTTATACTTTCTCTTCACTTTTCTGTATGTTTGAAGTATTTAATAATTAACTATACAATCTAAAATTGGGGTAAGTAGGAGAGAGAGTAAGAGTAGCCCAGTTCCTTAAATTTCCTTAAAGAAAGCAGCTGCATGTTTTCTTTCTGGTTCAAATCAAGGTCTCCAAGTCAGCACGCACAAACTGAAGGGGATTCTTCCAGAAGCCTCTGCTCCATAAACTAAGCCTGTGTGTATCTTTCTCAGTCCAGTGCAATCTCCCTTAAGAGTCAGTGGGAATTGCAACTAGATTCTGGCATTAGATTTTCCCTAAGCCTTAGTTTTAAGTGGTGTTGCTAATTTTTTCTACTTTCCTATGACTTGATTTTAAGAAAGAATCTAAGATAACCTACACTGGCTGCTGGTAATGCTGGTAGGCATCATTTTAAACTGGAGCTCAAAAGAATGAATCAGTGTAAATGAATCATTTTATGTGAAGATTTTTAAGACATTATATTCTAATTTATCTGTTTTTCGTTCTCTTCCTTAATAGCCTATATGTTTCTTTGGGGAAGGAAACATTTTTTATTTCTATTATTTATCTTTGTGTCTTTAGCACCTGTCACAGTGCCTGACAGCAATTAAAGCAAACACCTGTGCTCAAGATATAGTGAAAATTTAGAAGTGTATAGCATTCCACAGTAAAAGGAGCAAAATCAAAAAAAAGAAGATGATATATAGGAAAAGAATTTTGAGAAAAGTTATATAATGAGACACACTTACTACAAATTAAGACAATTTTGACAATACATTTATTTCTGTATATGGATTAATTCTAAGTTATAAGTATTATTCTACAATGCATACATGTATGGAGTTTATATAATTTATATGTTTCAGATGAACTAATAGGTCCACTGACCTATTCTATCCCACTGAAGACCTTCTAGCTACTGTCTTTTTCTTGCTTTTGTCTTAGTTTCTTTACTTTCCTAAATTTCAAACTAATGGAAAAATTGATAAAATAACACAAGCACTGGTATAATCTTTGACTAGATAAAGGCTCTTTATAGCTACTTTTCCCCTATTCAGAACTCAATCAACATATTATGCATTACTTTTGAATGACATGTCCCCTTAGTCTCCTTAAATCTAGACGTGACCCCCTTTCAATACACTTTTTTTTGTTCTCCATGATATTGGCATTTCTGAAGACTCCAAGTAATTTGTCTTATAAAATGTATCTTCATCTATATTTGACTAATTGTTACCTCACTTTTAGATGTTGGTTAAACATTTTTGGCAAAAATACTACTTACGTGATTTTGTGTGTCTCAAAAATGTGTGTGCATGATTAAAGGAAGTATGTAATGTCAGTTCATTCCAATAATAATGATGCCAAATTTGATCACTTGGTTAAAGTAGTGTTACCAAATCACTCCTGTAAAGACACTGCTTTCTCTCTGTAATTAAAAAGTAATCTGTGGTAATACACCATTGTAAAGCAATTATACTCCAATAAAGATGTTAAATAAATAAATTAATTAATTAATTAAATAAAAATGTCACAAACATTAAAAAAAAATTAGTCTGTGGGATGATTTTTGGAGTCTGAATATTCTATGATCCCAAAGATGTAGTTACCACTGATGAATCTTACTTGAATTAATCATTATATAGATTTTGCAAAATAATGATTGTCTAATTCTATCAGGCATTCTACATTTCTTAGCTGACATCCTTTTGTAAAGAAGAGTTTTCTCTCCACACATACATTTCCTTTATCACTGTGTAGTCACAGCTTCTATTTCTTACTTCAATGTGCTATCATCCATTATCACTATTAGCTCCTTCGCTGGCTTCTGAATCATTTTGCTGTTCCACCATAATTTTTTAGCACATCTTTGTTTTCTGACTCAACAATATATTACAGGCTTTCCTTTTACTCTTCCTTCCCCAGACCTGGAAACAGCCTTTACTCTAAAGACCCTGAACCCTTTACTGGAATGGTGCTCAGATACTAACACCTGTGCAGTAAATGTGGTCATTTGTACTGAGGTGTAACTTCAATAGGCCTCTGACCCATCTCCTCTGCCTCCACTATGCCACTGAAATAACCTCCAGTTCATCTCCTGACAGACAATTTGGCTTCCCTTCAACAGTTCTTCCCACTGCACTCAGAGCGATCTTTCCAAAATACAAGTCTGTTCCTGTCATACCCAGGGCAGAAGCGTGTGTGCGTGCAAATATTCATGCACTTCATGACACACTGAAAAACATTTGGTGGCTGCCCTTTGGTTGTAAGATAAACAGCAAAATCATTAGCATGATCATAAAGACCTCGCATGGCCTGTCCTTTCCCTACTCCCCAGTCACATTTTGACCACATTACCCCAGTCCTAAACCAATATGACTGGTGTCTTTATAAGGAGAAGAAACTTAGACACAGACATGTACAGAAGGAAGACTGTATGAATATAAAGGAGAAGATGGCCACGTGGAGAGAGACCTGGAAATGATCCTTCCCTCAGAGCCCTCAGAAAGAACCCTGCCAACACCGTAATCTCAGATTTCTAGCCTCCAGAATTGTGAGAAAAAATATTTCTATTCTCTAAACCACTCAGTCTGTGGTACTTTTTTACAGCAACCCTAGAAGACTAATATACTGTTTTTCTGCCTTTTTAGTTCACTAGCTTTTAGCACAGAGAATTACATACCACAGACACTCAATAAATGTTTTTTCTTGTGAATTGAATTAATCCCCATGTTATGGTGTATGCCCTCCCAATTAGAATGTGAATAACTTTGGCTTTGGAATCAAAACAGAATTCAAGTTCTACCACTTTACTAAATGAATGATTTTGGGAAAGAAAGCAAACCTTAGGTTAAAGATAGGGATAATAATAATCTAACTCATGGGAGTAGTTTGATAATTAAATGAGTTACTGAATATAAAATATTAAACACAGTGCCTGAAAAATAGTAAGCACTCAAAAAATATTACCTATATTTTCTGCTATGATTACTGTATTATATGTGTAACAAAAATATGATGAGGCAGGTTGGAGAAATATATAGAAGTGTATTTTAGTGATCTAGTGAAGGATAGATAACTTTAAATACATTGTACATTTTCCTCAATATCTTAATTGTAAGTGAACTGAAGAACATACTAAGTTCCCCTAAAGAAGAATATCTTCCTTTGCTGTGCACTAAAATACTTTATGGGAATATTCCTGCTTTACGACTCTCACAACCAAGATTCTTTACAAAGAGACATATCCCCAGGGTAAGACAAGCCCAACTGCCCGGCAGTTCTCCAGATTGACAGGCTATTAAGTTTTAGCTTCAGAAGGAGGGCTGTCCAGGGATAGGGCTCTGAAAGGCTAAAACTATCCCACAGAGCTTTAAGCCTAGGACAGGGCTGAGCTGGGGGAAAGTAGATTTAAGTACCTGAAAAATATTGTTATTCCCTTCTAGAAAATGGCATTGTCACATCTGGGTAACTTTAGCATTTGGATGTAAAACTTTACATAAAAGGAAACAGTGAAATATGTATGTTAGGGTGAGAACATTCAATCTAGAAGATACTAGGGGCTGTTGTTTTTCTTAAACATACATACACACACACACACACACACACACACACACACACACACACACCTATGATAAATCAGTGCCCCTCATCTCTTAGACTACAAGGGAAATGCAGTGAAGTAAGTCAGGCACATAAAGACAAATAGCATATGATATCACTTACATGTGGAATAAAAAAGGATAAAAATGGACTTATTTACAAAACAGAAGTAAAGTCACAGATGTAGAAAATAAACATGGTTACCAGGGGATGGGGGGGAGAGATAAATTGGGAGATTGAGATTGACATATACACACCAGTATATATAAAATAGATAACTAATAAGGACATACTGTATAGCACAGGGAACTCTACTCAATACTCTGTAATGGCCTGTATGGGAAAATAATCTAGAAAAAAAGTGTGGATATATGTATATGTAAAACTGATTCACTTTGCTGTACACCTGAAAGTAACACCACATTGTAAATCAACTATACTCCAATAATTTTTTCTTTTTAAGCAGTAGGTAAAAGGGACTCTCCGGGTGGTCCAGTGGTTAAGAGTCTGCTTTCCAGTGAAGGGAACGCAGGTTCAATCCCTGGTCAGGGAACTAAGATCCCACATGCTGCAGGGCAACTAAGTCTGCACACCACAACTACTGAGCCCACATACTCTGGAACCCACGCACCACAACTAGAGAGAAGCCCGCATGCTGAAACTAAGACCCAACACAGTCAAATAAGTGAATATTTTAAAAATAAATAAATAAAATAAAAAGTAAGGGAAAAAAGAAAAGCAGACTATTTCAAGTAGCATGTGAAATCCATAAACCTTACTTAAGCAAAAAGCAACAGAGGGGAAGAGAGGGACAAGGAAGGGCCAAGTGCAAACAGAAGTAATGAGTGAGACTTGCTGGCCTCAGCTGTCTCCTGAGACAAGCTGAGACTGAAATTTCAAGGTTAAGAAGCACAATCTCTTGCCTTAGCAAATTTCCAGTAAACAGTACAGTATTGTTAACTGTCATCACCAGGCTGTACCTTAGATCTCCACAATTCTTTCATCTTGAGTAACTGAAACTTTGTACCCTTTGACCAACATCTCCTCATTCCCCCCCCACCCCACTTCTAAAAATCACCATTCTCCTCTCTGCTTCTATGTATTTGACTATTTTAGATTACACATACAAGTGAGATCATCTCAATAAAGTTAAGAAAATTTTAAAAAGAAGCACAATCTGATCTTTCCATCTCAGTTTGAGAAAGCAGACTTTGGTGAATGATTAACTCTTTTCCTTTATTTTTTAAGGATAGACTAGGATATTTCTGAGTCCCTGTGGGTCTGCCTGGTCCTAATAGGCCAAATTTTCCTATAAGTAATCAAGAAAGTGCTCTAAATTCCATTTGGATAATATCAATTGTCATGCTACTCTAACAACAGCCCTGGAAGGGTATGATCCACTTGAAATACTAAAAATCAAAATCATTCTTACTCTTGGAAATCAGATATCCCTCACCTCAAGCTAGTCTTCCAGGCCATACACTGTGTAGGTTCAAAATCTGCAGAGGCTCCCAAGACCTATAGCTGAATACCTGGATATCTTTTCCCATCCAGCAGGATAAAATATCCACTCCTGTGAGCATGCCATATCCCAAACTACTTTACTTTCTCAAGATTGCTAGATCCTATCCCATCCCCAAATTACCCCCATGATTTTTATCCCCAGTTAAGAGGACTCCCTACCCACACCCATAAGCCATGAGACATTTACACCATTACCTCTTCCTCCATATTTTCAAGCATGCTCCTCCTCTGAAATTTGGAAGATTACATACAAGGATGAGAGAGATTTTCAGGGACTTTTCTACTATAAAGTTTACTACTTTCTACTTGTTATATTCAGAGAACAGTTCTCTGTGATTAAAAATAAATGAAATATGGCTAATGTTTTAAAAATAGACACAGCTTTACAAAGAGCATTGATATGCTCTTTGATAAAGATGTGTGTTCATTTTCTTTTAATAACTCCACATCCTATGACTGATTTCTGAGAAAATACTGTATAAACTAGTCATAACTCTTCCTTTAAACTTTAAGCAATCACAATACCCACCACTGATCATGCTGAAAGAAAAACATTTTTATACAGAAGTGAAGGCCATTTATGGCAATGTTTGAATTGCTGTTTAGTAAACCCAGACACTTGAGAAGAGTCAGCCATAAACTAAAAACCTTGAGTATGAGGGAATGGGTAGAAAGAACAGCAAGGAGCAGAAGGTTGTCATGACCTAAGCATAAACAGTTTGTACATGTTATATCTATTATCATAAATATTTCTACAAGCCATTGAGGAAATGATCTCTTTTCTGAAAATGAACACTGACTTGTAGATATTTAACAGCTCAGTTTGTAATAGCTATATTTTTGCATTTCATTTATGGTATTTCCTTTAATCATCATTAAAAAATTGTTTACTAAATTAAAAAGTATAGAACTTCCCTGCTGGCACAGTGGTTAAGAATCCACCTGCCAATACAGGGGACACAGTTTGAGCCCTGGTCCGGGGAGATCCCACATGCCACAGAGCAAATGTGCCACAACTACTGAGCCCATGTGCCACAACTACTGAAGCCTGCACACCTAGAGCCCAGGCTCTGCAACAAGAAAAGCCACTGCAATGAGAAGCCCGCACACCGCAATGAAGAGTAGCCCCCGCTCGCCGCAACCAGAGAGCCCATGCAGCAACAAAGACCCAATGCAGACAAAACTTAATTAATTAATTAATTTTTAAAATTATATTGATTAAGTGTAACAAATACTGTTGCTGTTCTGCATGTCATCCCCACAGCCCACCTTGGATTCCAGCTGCAGTTTGGAGCTGCCAACATCCCATCTTAAGAATGTGCGTTTCATCTCCACCTTTCTAAATCAAGGGCTTTCCAAAGCCAAGGAGCTTGCTCAGCCCTGCAAAAGCACAGCCCAGGAGCATGGGCAAGTTAAAGACCCAGAGGCACACTCCATCCATGAGGCATGGGAAATGGCAGAGAAGTGTCCAACCTCCTTTCTTTTAGATGGATAGTCCCAGGAGGTATTCTGTATGTTTCTCAGAGGTTCATGGGAAAATTGTGTCTGCCTCAACTTCAATGACTCATTGTGATATTGGTTCCTTCTCCTTCCCAAGCTCATTCTCTATGCACCTTCACTACTATTTCCTGGGCTCCCCTCCCAATTAAAGTACCTGCTCCCAACTTCTAATCTCAGGCTCTGCTTTCAGAAGAACCCAAACAAAGACATCAAATATCTTAAAACCTAGTGAAATCTGGACAGTGGAAATTTGGATATTGAAACAAAGTCAGTGAGAGCAACATGGAAAAATATTATCTAATCATTAAATAATACCTCTTTAGCACTTACTAGTGTCAAGCAGTGTTGCAGGCACTGGGGACACTGCTCTAGGAACTGGCTATTAAAATAACCATTTACTGAGTTAATATTTACAAAGCACTTAGGACTGTACCTGACACATTTTAAGTGGTAGGTGTCTATTAAATAAAAAATAAATAAACGTATGAAATCCTAAGTATCTACTGTTATATCTCAAAGTTTAAATCATCTCTCTGTTTTGCAGCAAACTCTGATAGCTTTTTTTAATTAAACTTTTTATTTTGATATAATTATATATTTAATGCAGTTGCAAGAAATAATAACAGAAAGATCCCAAGTACCTTTTATGTGAGTAGCTTAATTTTAAATCTCGTGCTATATTCAAATCAAGTTCTCTCTGTTTTTTTTTTTTTTTTTTTTTTTTTTTTTTTTTTTTTTTCACTTGCCTGGAACTCAGAGTTCAGTGCTTTTATTTTTATTGAGGTGCAATTTTCATAACAAAATTTACCATTTTAAAATGTACAATAGCATTTAGTATATTCATAATATTGTGCAACTACCATCCATATCAAGTTCCAAAACATTTCATCGACCCAAAAGAAAACCTCATACCCAGTAATAAGTAGGCACTCCCAATTCTTCGCTTCTCACAGCTCCTGGCAACCACTAACATGCTTTCTGTCTCTATGAATGTTACCTATACTGGACATTTTATATAAATGGAACTATACATTATATGAACATCTGTGTCTGCCTTCTTTCACTTAGCATAATATTTTTGAGACTCATCCACATTACAGCATAGTATATAGGTATTTCATTCTTTTTCATCACTGAATAATAAACCATTGTATGTATATACCACATTTGGCTATCCATTAATCTGTTAATGGACATTTTGGTTGTTTCCATTATGGGGCTATTGGGAATAGTACTGCTATGAAGTTTCTTGTATGAGAATTTGTCTGAGTACTTCTTTTCAATTTTTTTTTTTTTTTTTGCATTATGTAGAACATACCTGAGTGGAATTGCTGACTCATATGGTAATTCTATGCTTAACTTTTTGAGGAACAACCAAACTATTTTCTACAGTGCTGTACCATTTTACATTCCTACTAGGAGTGTACAAGGATTCTAATTTATCCACATCTTTGCCAACACCTTTTAATTTCACTTTTTGTATTATTATTATGGCCATTCTATATTGGCTATAGGTTGGTATCACATTGTGCATTGACTTGCTTAATGACTAATGATGTTAAGCATCTTTTCATATGTTTATTGGCCTTTTGCATATCTTCTTTATAGACACATCTATTCAACTCCTTTACCTAGTTTTTTAATTGGGTTGTTTGTCTTTTTGTTCTTCAGTTGTAAGAGCTCTTTATATAACTCTCAGTAATGGATCCCTATCAGATATATGATTCACAAATATTTTCTCATATTCTGTAAGTTGTCTCTTCTCTTTTTTGATAGTGTTCTTTGATGCACATGTTTTTAGTTTTGATGGTATTCAATTTATCTTTTTTTATTTTATTTTTCATGCTTTTGAATCTTCTAACAATCCATTGTCAAATCCACAGCCATTAAGATTCACCTCTATCTTTTTTCCCAATGTTATGGTATTAGCTCTTATGTTTAGGTTGTTAATCATTTTTGAGTTAATTTTGTATATATATGAGTTAAGCGTACAACTTCATTCTTTATCATGTGGCTATCTAGTTGCTCTAGCACCATTTGTTGAAGATTATTCATTCTCTATATAATGGTTTGGGCACCCTTGTTAAAAATCAATTAACCACATATGTAAGGGTTTATTTCTGGACTCTCTATCCTTTTCCACTGATCTTTATGCCAATTCCACACTGCTTTGATTACTGTAGCTTTTTAGTACTTTTTGAAACCAAGAAGCAAGAGTCCCCCAATTTTGTTCTTTCTTAAAATTGTTTGGCTCCTTCCAATGTCATATGAATTTGAGGATTGGCTTCTCTGTTTCTGGAAAAAAAAAGAAAAGGCCATTGGAATTTTAATAGGGATTACATTGAATCTGTAGATCATTTTGTGTAATATTGCCATTAAGTCTTCCAACCCATTAACATAGGCTATCTTTCCATTTATTTAGATATTCTGTAATTTCTTTCAACAATGTTTTATAGTTTTCAATGTAAAAGTCTTTCATCTCCTTGGTTGAATTTATTCCTAAGTATTTCATTCTTTTGGATGCTATTGTAAATGAAATAGTTTTCTTAATTTTATTTTTGATCATTCATTGCTAGTGTATAGATATAAAACTGATTTTTGTGTGTTGATCTTGTGTTCTGTAACTTAACTGAATTCATTTATTAGCTCTAATTGGGTTTTGTGGATTCTTAGGATATTCTATATATAAAATCATGTCATCTGTGAATAGAAATAGTTTTATTTCTTCCTTTCCAATTTGTATGCCTTTTTTTCTTGCCTAATTGCCCTGGGTAAAACTGTCAGTATAACCTTGAACAGAGGTGGGAAAGTGAGTATCCTTGTTTTGTTCCTGATTTTATGAGGAAGAATTTCAGTCTCTAACCATTGAGTATGAAGTAGTTGTGGGTTTTTCATAAATGTCCTTTTTGAGGTTGAGGAAGTTTCCTTCCTCCTAGCTTAAGTACTTTTTAATCAAGAAATTGTGCTGAATTTTATCAAATATTTTTCTACATGAATTGAGGTGACAATGTGGGTGTTTCCCTTCACTGTATTAATGTGGTGTATTACATTGATTTTCATATATTGAGCCACATTTGAATTTTGAGAATAAATCTCATTTGGTCATGATATATAATCCTTTTAATATGCTAATTGATTCAATTTTTTTGAGGATTTTTGCATCTATATTCATAAGGGATGTTGGTTTTTCATTTTCTGTTCTTCCGATGTTATTACCTGGCTTTGATTCAGGGTAATACTGCACCTAAAATGAGCTTCTTTTAGATAGCATATACTTAGATGGCTTTTAAATCCATTCTGCCAACCTTTGCCTTTTAATTAGAGAGTTAATCTATTTACATTTAAAGCAATTACTGACAAGGAGGGACTTACTTCTGCAGTTTTGCTATTTGTTCTCTACATGTCATATCTTTTTGATCCTCAATTCCTTTACTGTTGTCTTCTTTTGTGTTTAATGAATTTCTTATAATATATCTTTTTGACTCCTTTAATATTTTATTTGCTGTATTTTTTTAGTTATTTTCTTATTGGTTACCCTCTGCTCCTATAACCATTCTTCTATACAGATCCATCCCTCCCTTTTTATAATGTTATCACAAATTACATCTTTAAATGTTATGTACCGATTAATATAGATTTATAATTTATATTTTATGCATCTGTCTTTTAATTCATATAAGAAAAAAGAGGAGTTACAAACCAAAAATACAATGAAGCAATAATACTATCTCTTGTACACACCTATATAGTTAACTTTACCAATGTTCCTTATTTCTTTGTATGGCTTCAAGTTACTGTCTAGTGTTCCTTCATTTCCACCTGAAGGATTCCCTGTAGGACAACTCTACTAGTGATGAACTACCTCAGATTTCATTTATCTGGGAATGTCTTAGTGTCTCCTTATATTTTGAAGAATAGTTTTGCTGGGTACACAATTCTTGGTTGACATTTCTTTTTCTTTCTGCACTTTAAATATGTCATTCCACAGCCTTCTGGATTCCATGGCTTCTGCTGAGAAATAAACTGTTATTCTTACTGAGGATCACTGTACATGGTGAGTTGCTGCTTTCAATATTCAAGCAGCAACTTCAAGATTGCTGAAAGCAGAATTTCAATATTCCTTGTTTTCGACTTTCAACAGTTTGCTTACAATGTGTCTCAGTACAGTTCTCTCTGTGTTTATCCTCCTTGGAGTTTGTTCAGCTTCTTGTAAGTGTAGAATCATGTGTTTTGTCAAATCTAGGAAGTTTTGACCATGATTACTTCAAATAGCATTTCTACCTCTTTCTCTATGTCCCCTCTCCCTTTGGGATTCCCATGATGCATTTTTGGTATCCTTGATGTTTCCAACAGGTCTCTTTTTCTCTTTGTTTTTTGTTCTCTTTAACCTGGATAGCTCCAATTGGTCTATTTTCAAATTTGCTGATCCTTTCTTCTGCCTTCTCAATTATGCTATTAAAATCTACTACTGAATTTTTCATTTCTGTTATTGCACTGTTAAGCTCACAATTTCTTTTGGCTTCCTTTTTATAATTTCTTTAATGATATCCTTTATTTGTTGAGACATCATTTTACCAGTTTCTTCCATCTGTTTGCTCATGGTTTCCTTTAGCTCTTTGATTATATATAGGATTTAAAATCTTTGTCTTTTAAGTCTAATATATGTGCTTCCTGAGGAACTGTTTCTGTTCATTTTCTGTGAATAAGCCATACATTCTTGTTTCTTTGTATACTTCACAATATTTGTTGAAAACTGAACATTTTGAATATTATAACATGTTAACTGAGAAATCATATTCTTCCACTCCTAATGTACTAAGTTTTATTTTATATTATATTATTTTATTTTGTTCTTGCTTGCTGGAGGTTGTAGTGGTTTCTTTTTTGTTGTTGTTGTTACTTTTCTAAACTATTTCTGTAAAGCTTGTATTCTTTCCTGGGTGTAGTTTCTGATGTCTCTGTCCCTTTACCTTGCAGTCAACTACTGTAGACAAAGACTGCTTTGAATGCCTGGATTCAAAAAAAAAAAAAAAAAAAGAAAGAAAGAAAAGAAAAGGAAAGGCAAAAGCCTCTCCCAGCATTTGCAAATTGGTTCTTTTGATTCTTAGCCAGGCTGTTCACAACTCTGAATTAACCTGCACTTTGTGCTTTCACTGAGCCTAAAGAACAGCCAGAGGTGAAAGCTATGGGTGCTCTTCAGTCTTTATGAGCAGGTAACCTTTCCTGAGCCACACATGTCTTTCTAGATTCCCTGGTATATGCAAGTGCTATTCAATGCCCTAATTTCTCCAAAAAAATTTCCTCTCCAGCTTTTCCTTCCAGGCTGTTGAAGTGTTGAGTTGTTGTTGCTGATTTTGTTTGTTTGTTTCATTTTGTTTCACCTCACCTGTAATCTTTTGCCCCAGGAAACAGCAGTTTGTTCATTTGCCTTAAAATGTTTTCAAGGAATGCACTTTGTGTGACCACTCTTCCACCCTGAGAAAATTTCAAGTAAGGTGAAGCAAAAGCAAGAAACTTACATCAGTCCTTCGAGTAGCCCCCAGGTCGGTCAAAACATACAAACACTATTCTTTGAGGATATATTCTGCTTTGTTCCCTCCAGAAGCAGAGACCAGAGGCTCACACTGTATACACAGGCTGCCATCTTTAAGTCTATTATCATGCCAGGCAGAGGAGAGAAGCAAGGAGAAGCAAAATGCCACAAAGTTTTCATATCACTTATAAGTTACTCCTTTTTAAAATACAGTATTTGCTTTTTTTCTACAACTCTATTTTCCAGAGTTATTACAAAGTTGCTTCTGACAGTTTTTGCATTATATTTTGAAGTTTCTGTAAGGGAAACAGGTCTTTGCATTTACCATCTCTACCTTTTTGCTGACATAAATTTTTCTGATAATTTTTGAATTTCATTTTCTACTCACAGGAATTTTCAAAGGGGAGAAGCTAAAAAAAATTATGATCACCAGCAAGTAGATAATAAGTTTCATGAGGATTTCTTGATCATATTTATGTACATAAAATAGATTTAAATATGTATATAGAAATGTTTGTAATACACATCAGCATCAATTGTGAAAATGGTACAAACCTGGAGGGGAAAGGCAATTTTAATGGAATAAGTTTCCACCTCTTATATACTATTATTTTAATATATACACTGGTATCAATTCCAGGGTGAAAATCCCACCAGCTTCTTGACACTAAAACCTACAATCAGCCAAGTCCCCCTGGGCCCCACAGTCAACAACATCAAGGAATAGAACATGCCCACCAGCAACCCAACACCAATTATGGGACCACCTTAGCCACCAGCCCCAACCAAGAGCATCCAGCAGCCTCCACAAAAAGGAGGCCCTGGAAACCCCACTAGGAGCCAGCCACATCTACCAGCTTGCCCACAGTAGTCAGCTTGCCAAAACAGAAGTACCCATGAAGCCCACAAGAGGGCATTCCTAAAACATATAACTGATGACCAGAGGGGAGTGTGTTGCTGGGCTCCATAAGACATTTCTTACATAAGGTCACTCCTCCAAGATTGGGAAACATAACCAACCTACCAAATACATAGAAATAAATACAGTGAATTATGCAAAGTGAAGTGGCAGAGAAATAATTTCCACATGAAGATGCAAGATAAAACCTGAGAAGAAGAACAGAGTGAAGTGGAGAACAGCAAACTATCCATAAAATCTTTAAGGTAATGATCATAAATACATTCAAAGAACTCTAAAGAAAAGTGGATGAACTGAGTGAGAAGTTAGAAGCTTTTAACAAAAATTAGAAAATATAAAGAATCAAACAGATTAGAATAATACAATAACTGAGATAAAAAAATACTAGAAGTAATCAATAATCAAATAGATGATACAGAAGAACAGATCAGCAAACTGGAAGACAGAACATTAGAAATCACTCAGGTTTAATGAGAAAAGAAAAAAAGAATTTTAGAAGTGAGGACTGTTTGAGGACAGTCTAGGAAAACATCAAGCAAACTATTGTTCACATTATAGGGATCCCAGAAAGAGAAGAGAGAGAAAAAGAGGCAGAGATAATATTTGAAGACAAATTAGCTGAAAACTTCCCTGACCTGGGAAAGAAAACAGACATCCAGGTCCAGGTAACAAAGAGACTAGCAAACAGAATCAACCCAAAGAGGACCAAACCAAGACACAATATAATTAAAATGGCATATATTAAAGATAAAGAGAATATTGACATCAGCAAGGGAAAAGCAACTAATTAAATACAAGGGAAGTCCAATGAGGCTATCAGATGACTTTTCAGCAGAAAATATGCAGGCCATCAAAACAGTATGGTACTGCCAAAAAAAAAAAAAACAGATACATAGATCAATGGAACTGAATAGAGAGCCCAGAAATGAATCCACAATTATATGGGCAATGAATCTATGACAAAGGAGGCAAGAATATATAATGATAAAGGACAGCCTGTTTAGTAAATGATTTGGGGAAAACTGGACAGCTGCATACAAAAAAAAAAAAAAAATCAAACTGGACTACTTTCTCACACCATATACAAAAATAAACTCAACATGGATTGAAGACTTAAATGTAAGCCTAAAACCATAAAACTTCTGGAAGAAAACATAAATAGTAAGTTCTTTGACATGGTCTTAGTACTATTTTTTACATATCTCCTCAGGCAAGGGAAACAAAAGTAAAAATAAACAAATAGGACTACATCAAACTAAAAAGCTTTTACATAGCAAAGGAAACTATCAACAAAACAAAAAGCCACCTACTGAATAGGAGAAGACATTTGTAAATGATGTATCTGACAAGGGGATAATATCCAAAATATACAAAGAACACATAGAACTGAACATCCAAAAAGAAACCCCAAATAACCCAATTTTAAAATGGGCAGAATACCCAAATAAACATTATTTGAAAGAAGGTATACAGATGGTCAACAGGCACATGAAAAGATGCTCAACATCACTAATTATCAGGGAAATGCAAATCAAAACCACAATGAGATATAACCTCACACATGTCAGAATGACTGTTATCAAAATGATGATAAAAAAACAGTGTTGGCCAGGACGTGGAGAAAAGGAGACCCTTATGCACCGTTGGTGGGAATGTAAATTTGTGTGGTCACTATAGAAAACAGTAGGGAGATTCCTAAAAAATTAAAAACAGAACTACCATACCATCTAGCAATTTCACTTCTGGATATTTATTGACAGAAAACCAAAACACTAATTTGAAAAGATATATGCATTCGTATGTTCACTGCAACATTATTAAAAATAGCCAAGATATGGAAGCAACGTAAGTGCTCATCGATAGATGAATATATGAGGAAGATGTGGTATATATATGTGTATATATATATATATGCCACATACACACTCACACAATGGAATATTACTCGGCCATAAAACAAATGAAATCTTGCCATTTGTGACAGTATAGATGAACCTAGAATCTAAAACACCATTTTTGTAAATGAACCAACATATCTAAATAGAAATGGAACCATAGATACAGAGAACAAATACGTGGTTTCTGCAAGGGAGGGAGGTGGAGGGGAGGAAAGAAATTAGGTAAGGGAGATTAAGAGGAACAAGTTTTCAGTTGCAAAGTAAATGAGACACAAATATGAATTGTACTGTGTGGGAAAAATAGTCTATAATTATATAATAACTTTGTATGGTGACAGATGACAGCCAGACTTCTTATTGTAATCATTTTGAAATATATAGAAATATTGAATCACTGTGTTCAGGAAGTAACATCATTAAAGTAGGTCAATTAAGCTTCAAAAACAAACAAAATCATAGAAAAAGAGATCAGACTTGTGGCTACCAGGAGTGGGCTGTGGAGAGAGAAAATTGGGTGAAGGTGGTCAAAAGGTACAAACTTCCAGTTATAGGATAAATAAGTACTACGGATGTAATGTACAACATGATAAAGATAATTAACACAGCTGTACGTTATATATGAAAGTTGTTAACAGAGTAAATCCTAAGAGTTCTCATCACAAGGAATTTTTTTTTCTTTCTTCAATGATGTATCGATATGAGATGATGGATGTCCACTAAACCTACTGTGGTAATCACCTCATGATGTATGCAAGTCAAATCATTATGTTGTACACCTTAAACTTACCAGTGCTGCAGGTCAAGTATATCTCAAATTTTTTAAAAAATATTATCGGGGTTCAGGATGATGGTTGAAAAACACTTTCCCCACTTTAATTTGATGGAACATCTACCAGCTACCCATTTTTGACAGCCATGAATGAAAGCAGCAGCTTCTGTGTTTTATAGGTCTCACCTCCTCTCACCAACTAAATTCTTCCACTTATCCTTCTGGAATCTGGATCCAAGTCAAGGTCAGCCATCTTAATGAAGTGTGTGAAATACTCCTATGTACACTCATCTCTCTTCTCTCAACTTCTAGAGGACTTATTTCTAATATTAATTTTTGTTTTTAATAGAATAACAAATACATAAACACTTAAATGACAGTACATTAGTAACTTTTAAAGATTGAAAATCATCTCTTGGAGTACAGGGTCTCTTTTGCAGTAATAAAAATGAATTACAGTTGTGGTGCTGGTTGTGCAACTCTGTGAATATATGCAAAATCATTGAACTGTACACTTTATATGTGTCCATCATATGGCACATGAATTGTATCTCAATAAAACAGCTTATAAACATTTTTAAAAGTTCATTTTTTAATAAATAAATAATTTTTTAATGATTGAAAGTCAGTGAAGGCCAAAACAAAAGTCCTATTTTAACATTTTACTTTTGTACCTATCTTAGTACTAGACACATAGGATGCATTCCCAAAACATATTGACATCATCTTCCTTGTCAGATAGCCCCAGAGAGCACTACCTTAATCATGAGTATACATACTCTTAAAAGTTTTCCAGCTTCCACTATTTTCTAAACATAAAATAAGTATCAAAATGATGATTGTTGAATCAAAGTAAAAAGACAGTAATTTCATTAAAAGGCAATCTAGATTTTTTCTCCATTCCAGCCAGTCTGGATGCCAATTCCAGGTATCTTAGACTCACATACCTGGATTTGAGAAAACATGTGTCCAATCTTCCTTCAAATGGATAAAATATTTCCAAAATATGTAACAAAACAAATAAACAGAAAAACATATGCCCCAAAATATGTTATTTAGGGAAAATTATGAAGCACCAAAAACATCATTGGGCTTTCATTTTGTTCTCTAGTCATCCACAATTAATAAGCTGTCAATGATATCACATTTGTGGGATCTTTAAAAATAATACAGATGAACTTATTTACAAAACAGAAACAGACTCACAGATATAGAAAACAAACTTATGGTTACCAAAGGGGAAAAGATAGGGGAGGTATAAATTAGGAGTATGGGATTAACAGATACACACTACTATATATAAAATAAACAATAAGGACTTATTGTATAGTACAGGGAACTATATTCAATATCTTGTAAAAGCCTATGATGGAAAAGAATCAGAAAAAGTATATACATGTATATATATATATGAATCACTGCTGTAAAACTGAAACTAAAACAATATTGTAAATCAACTATATTTCAATTTTAAAAAAATAACCTTTCAGAATCAACATTGTGAAAATGACTATACTACCCAAAGCAATCTACAGATTAAATGCAATCCCTATCAAATTACCAATGGCATTTTTCACAGAACTAGAACAAAAAATTTCACAATTTGTATGGAAACACAAAAGACCCTGAATAGCAAAAGCACTCTTGAGAAACAAAAACGGAGCTGGAGGAATGAGGGTCCCTGACTTCAGACTATACTACAAAACTACAGTAATCACGACAGTATTGTACTGGCACAAAAACAGAAATGTAGATCAATGGAACAGGACAGAAAGCCCAGAGATAAACCCATGCATCTATGGTCAATCTATGAAAAAGGAGGCAAGGATAACAGTAGAAAAAAGACAGTCTTTTCAATAAGTGGTGCTGTGAAAACTGGACAGCTACATGTAAAATAATAAAATTAGAACACTCTCTAATGCCACACACAAAAATAAACTCAAAATCATTTAGAGACCTAAATGTAAGACCTGACACTATAAAACTCTCAGAGGAAGAACACTCTCTAATATAAATCACACCAAGTTTTTTTTTTTTGATCCACATCCTAGAGTAATGGAAATAAAAAAATAAATAAACAAATGGGACCTAATGAAACTTAAAAGCTTGTGCACAGCAAAGGAAACCATAAACAAGACCAACAGACAACCCTCAGAATGGGAGAAAATATTTGCAAGTGAATCAATGGACAACGGATTAATATCCAAAATTTACAAGCAGCTCATGCAACTCAATATCAAACAAACAAACAACCTAATCCAAAAATGGGCAGAAGACCTAAATAGACATTTCTCCAAAGAAGATATACAGATTGCCACCAAACACATGAAAGAATGCTCAACATCACTAATCATTAGAGAAATGCAAATCAAAAGTACAATTAGGTATCACCTCACGCCAGTCAGAATGACCATCATAAAAAAATCTACAAACAATAAATGCTGGAGAGGGTGTGGAGAAAAGGGAACACTCTTGCACTCTTGGTGGGACTGTACATTGATACAGCCACTATGGAGAACAGTACGGAGGTTCCTTAAAAAACTAAAAATAGAAATACCATATGATCCAACAATCTCACTACTGGGCATATACCCTGAGAAAATCATAATTCAAAAAGAGTCATGTACCACAATATTCATTGAAACTCTATTTACAATAGCCAGGACATGGATGCAACCTAAGTGTCCATCAACAGATGAATGGATAAAGAAGATGTGGCACATATATACAATTGAATATTACTCAGCCATATAAAAGAAATGAAATTGAGTTATTTGTAATGAGGCGGATGGACCTACAGTCTGTCATACAGAGTGAAGTAAGTCAGAAAGAGAAAAACAAATACCATATTCTAGCACATATATATGGAATCTAAAAAAGAAAAAAAAAGGTCATGAAGAACCTAGGGGCAAGATGGGAATAAAGACATAGACCTACTAGAGAATGGACCTGAGGATACAGGGAGGGGGAAAGGTAAGTTGGGACAAAGTGAGAGAGTGGCATGGACATACATACACTACCAAATGTAAAATAGATAGCTAGTGGGAAGCAGCTGCATAGCACAGTGAGATCAGCTCGGTGCTTTGTGACCACCTACAGGAGTGGGATAGGGAGGGTGGGAGGGCGGGAGACGCAAGAGAGAAGAGATATGGGGACATATGTATATGTATAACTGACTCACTTTGTTATAAAGCAGATACTAACACACCATTGTAAAGCAATTATAGTCCAATAAAGATGTTAAAATAATAAAATAAATAAAAAATAAAATCACCTCTTTCCCATAAAACTGTTCTACCTAAATCACTGAAGACTTCCTAATTATCAAATAAAAGAGTTTTCAATAGCAGTCATGTTGGCAATATTGATGAGTCGACATTTTTTCCTAGCTTCTCCAGTGATGTTCTCTACCAGTTCTTTATCTGCTTCTGCTCTCACATCCTTCCAGCCATTTTCAGAGATTCCTTTTCCTCCATCTGTCCCTTACATGTTATTGCCCCCATTCCAAATGGAGGTAAATCCAAAAAAAAAATCTTTAAATTTGAGGAAAAGGGACTTCCCTGGTGGTCCAGTGGTAAAGAATCTGCCTTACAATGCAGGGGATGCAGATTCGATCCCTGGTTAGGGAACAAAGATCCCACTGCCGTGGGGCAACTAAACCCACACGACACAACTACTGAGCTCATGAGCCTCAATGAGAGGGCCCACATGAGCCCACGCTCTCTGGAGTCTGCGTGCCACAACTAGAGAAGAGAAAAACCGCATGCCACAACTAGAGAGAAGCCCACCCACTACAACAAAAAGCCCACACACCACAACAAAAGATCCCACATGCCTCAGTGATGATCCCATTTGCCACACCTAAGACCTGACACAACCAAAAATAAATTAAATAAATAAATAATAAATCTTTTAAAAAATAGATTCAAAAATAAATAAATAAATAAATTTGAGGAATAAAAGGTAGAAGTATCCATACAAAACTATTTTAATAATGGTTGTGTTTGAGGTGGTAGTTATATAGGTAATTTTTTCTACCTTTTCTGGTAGCTTTCTCTAGCTTCCAAATTTTCTTTGCTGAAAAAATAAAACAACTTTTATTTTTTAAAGTTTTAAGAATAAAATGGAATTCCCCATGTTCCATTCTTAATACTTTCCTCTTCCTAATGTATATCTTCTCCTCTGGTAAACACACTTTTCCTCTGGTTTTGGTCAGCAAATCCACAATAACAAATTCTAACTTTACACAAGTTGCCCCCTTTTCAAAAAGTGTGTTCAAAATTTGAAAATGTGAAGGGCAAATCAAAGATACATATGTTAAGGGAAACTTACAATTTCACAGAGCTAAAATTTGTTAAGCAAACTCTGTATGTGGTATCTTTAGGATCTGCAATTTATCATAAGAACTAAGAAAATCAAGCCAGGCATCTCCTCTCCTCTTGCATGGATTCATACATGGGTGATAGGGACCAGAGCAGAATATCTCCATCCTGATGTCCCATGGGCACATTAAGGAATCCAAAATAAATTTTTCTTCCCTCTCCCCACTCAAAAAGAATTTCCCATAGTTGCACTTTCACTAAGTGACATCTACTCCAGTGAATTATGTTATGCAAAAGCTGAGAGAGAATTAGGGAGTCTAGAATAACTCTCAGATCTCAACTCTATGCAACATTCTACTTAATTCCATTTCTAAACCTTTCCATCCTCCACTCAAACCTCATATACTTACCTTAGTTCAGACATTCATCATTTCCTAATCAGATTCATGATCTTGACAGTTCTCCAACTTTTCAATCTTGCTGACTGACCTCCAATCAATCCCCAACATTGTATTAGAGTGATATTTCTGTAATATGTGATGAATAGTTAGCATTCAATAAACATTTTTTGAGTACTTAAATGATCAAAATTGGATAAATCTCTATCACTAATCTCAAAATGCTTAAAATATACTTGGAGAAACAGAGACTGACAAACTAATCTAATTTTTCCACTTATACCATTGTACATTTACAATATTTTTCCTTACTTTGTAAAATAATTCTTTTGCAATAAAGATATTTTAAATCAAAAGCATTTTAACAAAACTTTTAAATTAATTTATACTTTAACAGGAAAATAACATATATATCATAGTAATATATTTAATTGTTACAGTCTAATGAGGAAAAAACATTGGCAGACTTACAATGCAATTGATGAGTTGGCACCAAGTAAAGACTAAATCATGTTATAAGGTATGAACAAAGGTTCCACTGTGATTCAGTTAAAGAAAGTCTTGAAAGAATGGAGTTACCATGTGGCTTGGGGTAGTAGAGATTTCTAAACACAAAGGTGCCTACTCCACAGCACTGGGTAGCATAATCACTTAGAGCAGCTGCTTGGGCAGATCCTGTCTTATACAAAATAACTTATGGTTAAAAGGGAAAATGTTCTCTAAATAGTGATTAAAATTATTTTACTTTAATTTGCTTTTTTTTTTTTGCTATATCATATTCAATTCATTGGCCCCACAAAATGATGTATCAGTAGCTAAAGCCTTACTGAAAAGTATATTAATGACACCAATCATGGTGGTTACTCTGAGGATGGTTTATTTGGGTTCAAATAAAAAGAATGAATGAGTGAATAAATAAATGAATGAATGGATAGATAGATAGATAGATAGATAGATAGATAGATAGATAGATAGATAGATAGACAGATAGAGAGCCAGAAAGTACATCCTTCTACTATTAAATTTAAACTAGCAATTTAAGGCTTCCCTGATGGCCCAGTGGTTAAGAATCCACCTGCCAGGAGCTTCCGTGGTGGTGCAGTTGTTGAGAATCTGCCTGCTAATGCAGGGGATGTGGGTTTGAGCCCAGTCTGGGAGGATCCCACATGCCACGGAGCAACTAGGCCTGTGAGCCACAACTACTGAGCCTGCACATCTGGAGCCTGTGTTCTGCAACAAGAGAGGCCGCGATAGTGAGAGGCCCACACACCACGATGAAGAGTGGCCCCTGCTTGCCGCAACTAGAGAAAGCCCTTGCACAGAAACGAAGACCCAACACAGCAAAAATTAATTAATTAATTAATAAACCCCTATTCCCAACATCTTAAAAAAAAAAGAGAGAGAGAGAGACTCCACCTGCCAATGCAGGAGACATGGCTTTGAGCCCTGTTCCAGGAAGATCCCACATGCCATGGAGCAACTAAGCAACTAAGTCATGTGCCACAACTACTGACCCTGTGCTCTAGAGCCCATGAGCCACAACTACTGAAGCCTACATGCCTACAGCCTGTGCTCCACAGCAAGAGAAGCCACCACAATAAAAGCCCACACACCGCAAAGAAGAACAGCCCCTGCTCACTGCAAACATAGAAAAGCCTGCACACAGAAACGAGGACCCAATGCAGACAAAAATAAAATAAATAAAAAATATAAAATTAAATTTTAAAAATAAACTAGCACATGGGTTCGAGCTCTGGTCCAGGAAGATCCCCCCCAAAAAAAAAAATAAAAATAAACTAGCAATTTAATTTTACCAACTACCACTCCCTGATTCTTTTTATTTTATTTTTTAGACAGCAGGTTTTTATTACTTATCTATTATTCTTTTAAAATTTTGCCAAATGATTTTCTACAATTATTGAAATGATCACTTGGTTTTTCTGCTTTATTCTGTTAATATCATGAATTACATTGATTGACATTTAAATGTTAAATGTCTTTGTCAGATTTTTGACATTACCTTCTGCTGATTTTATAAAATTAATTGGGAAGTGTAACCTCTTTCTATATATTTTTTTGAATTTTATTTAATTTATTTTTTTTATACAGCAGGTTTCTGTTAGTCATCAATTTTATACACATCAGTGTATACATGTCAATCCCAATCGCCCAATTCATCACACCACCACCATCACCCCCTTGTTTCTTTCCTGCCTTGGTATCCATACGTTTGTTCTCTGCATCTGTGTCTCAATTTCTTCCCTGCAAACTGGTTCATCTGTAACATTTTTCTAGGTTCCACATATATACGATATTTGTTTTTCTCTTTCTGACTTACTTCATTCTGTTTGACAGTCTCTACAACCAGCCACGTCTCAACAAATGACCGAATTTTGTTATTTTTTAAGGCTGAGTAATATTCCATTGTATATATGTACCACATCTTCTTTATCCATTTGTCTGTCGATGGGCATTTAGGTTGCTTCCATGATCTGACTATTGTAAATAGTGCTACAATGAACATTGGGGTGCATGTGTCTTTTGGAATTATGGTTTTCTCTGGGTATATGCCCAGTAGTGGGATTGCTGGATCATATAGCAATTCTATTTTTAGTTTTTTAAAGAACATCCATACTATTCTCCATAGTGGCTGTATCATTTTACATTCCCACAAACAGTGCAAGAGGGTTCCCTTTTCTCCACACCCTCTCCAGCATTTGTTGTTTGTAGATTTTCTGATGATGCCCATTCTAACTGGGGTGAGGTGATACCTCATTGTAGTTTTGATTTGCATTACTCTAACAATTAGTGATGTTGATCATGTTTTCATGGGTTTCTTGGCCATCTGTACATCTTCTTTGGAGAAATGTCTATTTAGGTTTTCTGCCCATTTTGGATTGGGCTGTTTGTTTTTTTAATATTGAGCTGCATAAGCTGTTTATATATTTTGGAGATTAATCCTTTGTCCATTGATTAGATTGTAAATATTTTCTCCCATTCTGAGAGTTGTTTTTTCATCTTGTTTATGGTTTCCTTTACTGTGCAAAAGCTTTGAAGTTTCATTAGTTCCCATTTGTTTATTTTTGTTTTTATTTCCATTACTCTAGGAGGTTGCTCAAAAAAGATCTTGCTGTGATTTATGTCAACGAGTGTTCTTCCTATGTTTTCCTCTAAGAGTTTTATAGTGTCTGGTCTTACATTTAGGTCTCTAATACATTTTGAGTTTATTTTTGTGTGTGGTATTAGGGAGTGTTCTAATTTCATTATTTTACATGTAGCTGTCCAGTTTTTCCAGCATGGCTTATTGAAGAGACTGTCTTTTCTCCATTGTATATCCTTGCCTCTTTTGTCATAGATTAGTTGACCATAGATGTGTGGGTTAATCGCTGAGCTTTCTATCTTGTTCCACTGATCTATGTTTCTGTTTTTGTGCCAGTACCATATTGTCTTGATTATTGTAACTTTGTAGTATAGTCAGAAGCCAGGGAGTTTGATACCTCCAGCTCTGTTTTTTTCCCTCAAGATTGCCTTGGCTATTCTGGGTCTTTTTGGCCTCCATGCAAATTTTAAGATTTTATGTTCTAGTTCTGTAAAAAATGTCATTGGTAATTTGATAGGGATTGCAATGAATGTGTAGATTGCTTTGGGTAGCATAGTGATTTTCACAATATTAATTCTTCCAATCCAAGAAAATGGTATACCTCTCCATTTGTTGGTATCATCTTTAATTTCTTTCATCAGTGTCTTATAGTTTTTTGCATACAGGTCTTTTGTCTCCCTAGGTAGGTTTACTTCTAGGTATTTTATTCTTTCTGTTGCAATGTTAAATAGGAGTGTTTCATTAATTTCTCTTTCAGATTTTTCATCATTAGTGTATGGGAATACATGAGATTTCTGTGCATCAATTTTGTATCCTGCAACATTACCAAATTCATTGATTAGGTCTAGTATTTTCCTGGTGGTATCTTTAGGATTCTCTATGTATAGTTTCATGTCATCTGCAAGCAGTGACAGTTTTAATTCTTCCTTTACAATTTGGGTTCCTTTTATTTCTTTTTCTTCTCTGATTGCCATGGCTAAGGCTTCCAAACCTAAGTTGAATAATAGTGGTGAGAGTGGACATCCTCGTCTTGTTCCTGATCTTAGAGGAAATGCTTTCAGTGTTTCACCATTGAGAATGATGTTTGCTGTGGGTTTGTCATATGTAACCTTTATTATGTTGAGGTAGGTACCCTCTATGCCTACTTTCTGGAGAGTGTTTATCATAAATGGGTGTTGGATTTTGTCAAAAGCTTTTTCTGCATCTATTGAAATGATCATTGGGCTTTTCTTCATCAATTTGGTAATATGGTGTATCACATTGACTGATTTGTGTATATTGAAGAACCCTTGCATCCCTGGGCTAAAGCCCACTTGGTCATGGTGTATGATTCTTTTAGTGTTGTTGGATTCTGTTTGCTAGTATTTTGTTGAGGATTTTTGCATCTATATTCATCAGTGATATTGGTCTGTAATTTTCTTTTTTTGTAGTATCGTTTTCTGGTTTTGGTATCAGGGTGATGGTGGCCTCATAGAATGAGTTTGGGAGTGTTCCTCCCTCTGCTATGTTTTGGAAGAGTTTGAGAAGGATGGGTGTCAGCTCTTCTCTAAATGTTTGGTTGAATTCACCAGTGAAGCCATCTGGTCCTGGATTTTGTTTGTAAGAAATTTTTTAGTCACAGTTTCAATTTCATTACTTGTGATTGGTCTGTTCATATTTACTATTTCTTTCTGGTTCAGTCTTGGAATGTTATACATTTCTAGGAATTTCTCCATTCTTCCACCTTGTGCATTTTATTGGCATAGAGTTGCTTGTACTAGTCTCTTAGGTTGCTTTGTATTTCTGTGGTGACTCATAACTTCTTTTTCACTTCTAATTCTATTGATTTGAGTCCTCTCCCTCTTTTTCTTAATGAGCCTGGTTAATGGTTTATCAATTTTGTTTACCTTCTCAAAGAACCAGCTTTTAGTTTTATTGATCTTTACTATTGTTTTCTTTGTTTTTACTTCATTTATTACTGCTCTGATCTTTATGATTTATTTCTTTCTGTTAACTTTACATTTTGTTTGTTCTTCTTTCTCTAGTTCCTTTAGGTGTAATGTTAGATTTTTTATTTGAAATTTTTCTTGTTTCTTGAGGTTGGCATTATAGCTATAAACTTCCCTCTTAGAACTGCTTCTGCTACATCCCATAGGTTTTGGATGGCTGTATTGTCATTGTCATTTTTCTCTAGGTGTTTTTTGATTTCCTCTTTGATTTCTTCATTGATCTCTTGGTTATTTAGTAACATTGTTTAATCTCCATGTGTTGTTTTTTTTTTACTTTTTATTTCCTGTAATTCATTTCTAATCTCATAGCATTGTGGTCAGAAAACATGTTTGATATGATTTCAATTTTCTTAAATTTACTGAGGCTTGAATTGTGACCCAGGATGTGATCTATCCTGGAGAATGTTCCATGTGCACTTGAGAAGAAAGTGTAATCTGTTGTTTTTGGAATGTACTGTAAATATCAATTAAAACTTTCTGGTATATTGTCTCATTTAAATCTTCTGTTTCCTTATTTATTTTCATTTTGGATGATCTGTCCATTGGTGTACGTGAGGTGTTAAAGTCCCCCACTATTATTGTGTTACTTTTGATTTCCTCTTTTATAGCTGTTAGCCGTTGCCTTATGTATTGAGGTGCCCCAATGTTGGGTGCATATATTTTTATAATTGTTATATCTTCTTCTTGGATTGATCCCTTAATCATTATGTACTGTCCTTCCCTATATCTTTTAACATTCTTTACTTTAAAGTCTATTTTATCTGATATGAGTATTGTTACTCCAGCTTTCTTTTGATTTCCATTGGCATGGAATATCTTTTTCCATCCCTTCACTTTCAGTCTGTATGTGTCCTTATGTCTGAAGTGGGTCTTTTGTAGACAGCATATATATATATTTACTGTTTTTGTATCCATTCAGCAAGCCTGTGTCTTTGGGTTGGAGCATTTAATCCATTCACTTTTGAGGTAATTATTGATATGGATGCTCTTATGACCATTTTCTTAATTGTTTTGGGTTTATTTTTGTAGGTCCTTTTCTTCCCTTGTGTTTCCCATTTAGAGAAGTTCCTTTAGCATTTGTTGTAGAGCTGGTTTGGTGGTGCTAAATTCTCTTAGTTTTGCTTTTTGTAAAGCTTTTGATATCTCCATCGAATCTGAATGAGATCCTTGCCCAGTAATCTTGGTTGTAGGTTCTTCCCTTTCATCACTTTAAGTATATCATGCCACTCACTCCCTTCTGGCTTGTAGAGTTTCTGCTGATAAAGCAGCTGTTAACCTTATAGGAGTTCCCTTGTATGTTATTTGTTGTATTTCCCTTTCTCCTTTCAATAAGTTTTCTTTGTCTTTATATTTTGCCAGTTTGATTACTATGTGTCTCAGTGTGTTTCTCCTTGGGTTTATCTTCTAAGGGATTCTCTGTGCTTCCTAGGCTTCGGTGGCTATTTCTTTTCCCATGTTAGGGAAGTTTTCAACTATAATCTCTTCAAATATTTCCTTTCTCTCTCTCTTCTTCTGGAACCCCTATAATGCGAATGTTGCTGTGTTTAACACTGTCCCAGTGGTCTCTTAAGTTGTCTTCATTTCTTTTCATTATTTCTTCTTTATTCTGTTCCGCAGCAGTGAATTCCACCATTCTGTCTTCCAGGTCACTTATCCATTCTTCTGCCTCAGTTATTCTCCTATTGATTCATTCTAGTGTTGTATTCATTTCAGTTATTGTATTCTTCATCTCTGTTTGTTCTTTAATTCTTCTAGATCTTTGTTAAACATTTCTTCCATCCTCTCGATCTTTGCCTCCATTTTTTTCCAAGGTCCTGGATCATCTTCACTATCATTATTCTGAATTCTTTTTCTGAAAGGTTGCCTATCTGCACTTCATTTAGGTGTCTTTCTGAGATTTTAACTTGTTCCTTCATCTGGTATATAGCCCTTTGCCTTTACAGCTTTTCTATCTTTTGTGAATGTGGATTTTGTTCCACAGGCTGCAGGATTGCAGTTCTTCTTGCTCCTGCTGTCTGCCTGCCTTACTTATTTATTTTATACATATTAGTGTATATATGTCAGTCCCAGTCTCCCAGTTCATCCCACCACCACCACCACCACCACCACACTCTTCCCACTTTCGCTCCTTGGTGTTTGTTCTCTACATTTGTGTCTCTATTTCTGCCTTGCTAACTGTTTCATGTGTATCATTTTTCTAGATTCCACAAATATGCATCAATATACCATATTTGTTTTTCTCTTTCTGACTTACTTCACTCTGTGTGACAGTCTCTAGGTCCATTCACGTCTCTGCATATGACCCAATTTTGTTCCTGTTTATGGCTTAGTAATATTCCATTGTATACATGTATCACATCTTCTTTATCCATTCATCTTTCAATGGTCATTTAGGTTGTTTCCATGACCTGGTTATTGAAAATAGTGCTGCAATGAACATTGGGGCACATGTGTCTTTTTGAATTATGGTTCTCTCTGAGTATATACCCAGTAGTGGTATTGCTGGGTCATATAATAATTCTATTATTAGTTTTTTTAAGGAACCTCCATACTGTTCTCCATAGTGGCTGTTTCAATTTACATTCCCACCAACAGTGCAAGATTGTTCATTTTTCTCCACACCCTCTCCAGCATTTGTGGTTTGTAGATTTTCTGATGATGTCCATTCTAACAGGTATGATTTGATACCTCATTGTTGTTTAGATTTGCATTTCTCTAATGATTACTGATGTTGAGCAACTTTTCATGCGCCTCTTGGTCAACTGTATGTCTTCTTTAGAGAAATGTCTATTTAGGTCTTCTGTCCATTTTTTTATTGGATTGTTTATTTTTTTAAATATTGAGCTGCACATGCTGTTTCTATATTTTGGAGATTAATCCTTTGTTCATTGATTCATTTGAAAATATTTTCTCCCATTCTGAGGGTTGTCTTTTCGTCTTGTTTAAAGTTTCCTTTGCTGTGCCAAAACTTTTAAGTTTCATTAGGTCCCATTTTTTTTTTCCATTACTCTCAGAGCTGAGTCAAAAGATCTTGCTGTGATTTATGTCAGAGTGCTGTGACTATGTTTTCCTCTAAGAGTTTTAGAGTCTCCATTCTTACATTTATGTCTTTAATAAATTGTGAGTTTATTTTTGTGTATGGTGTTAGGGAGTATTATAATTTCATTCTTTTACATGTAGCTGTTCACTTTTCCCAGCGCCACTTATTGAAGGGACTGTCTTTTCTCCATTATATATCCTCCTCTCCTTTGTCATAGATTTGCTGACCATAGGTGCATGGGTTTATCTCTGGGCTTTCTATCCTGTTCCACTGATCTATATTTCTGTTTTGGGCCAGTACATTACTCTTTTGATTACTATAGCTTTGTAGTACAGGCTCAAGTGAGAGAGTCTGATTCCTTCAGCTCTGTTTATTTCCCTCAAGATTGCTTTGGCTATTCAGGGTCTTTCGTGTCTCCATACAAATTTTAATAGTTTTGGTTCTAGTTCTGGAAAAAATGCCATTGGTAATTTGATAAGGATTGCATTGAATCTGTACATTGCTTTGAGTAGTATAGTCATTTTCACAATATTGCCTCTTCCAATCCACGAACATGATATATCTCTCCATCTGTTTGTGTCATCTTTTATTTCTTTCATGAATGTCCTATAGCTTTCTGAATACAGGTCTTTTACCCCATAGGTAGGTTTATTCTTAGGTATTTTATTTTTTTGTTGCAGTACCACTCATTGTTTAAAATTCCTGACATTAATTTGACTTTTATAAGGCTTTTAGTCTTGTTTTTGTTTACTTTATAAATTTGTTTTTGTTTGAATCACATGAAAGAATTTAAGTATGAAGTATGAATTATATTTGAAAGAATTCAAGTATAATTCAAGTATTATAAGTTTTATGTCCTTACATTTAAAAAAATATATAATATTTAATAACAAGGTCCTTGAAAAATATTTCCCTATATATGGAATTTCTATATTACTCAAGATTGAGAAACACAGCTAAAGGTAATGAGTGGGGAGGAATCAAGATGGTACAGTAGAAAGATGTGCTATCACTCGCTCTTGCGAGAACACCAGAATCACAACTAACTGCTGAACTATCATCAACAGGAAGACACTGCAACTCACTAAAAAAGATACCCCACATCCAAAGACAAAGGAGAAGCCACAATGAGAGGGGAGGAGGTGCACAATCATAATAAAATCAAATCCCATAACTGCTGGGTGGGTGACTCACAAACTGGAGAACACTTATACCACAGAAGCCCACCCACTGGAGTGAAGGTTCTGAGCCCCACGTCAGGCATCCTAACCTGGAGATCTGGCAACAGGGGAAGGAATTCTTAGTGAAACGGTCTTTGAAAACTAGCGGGATTTGATTGCAGGACTCTGACAGAATTGGGGGAAACAGACTCCACTCTTGGAGGGCATGCACAAAGTAGTGTGCTCATCAGTACCCAGGGGAAGGAGAAGTGACCTCATAGGAGACTGAACCAGACTTACCTACTAGTGTTGGAGGGTCTTCTGCAGAGGCGGGGGGGGGGGGGGCTCTGTCTCAAGGTAAGGACAAGGACACTGGCAGTTCTGGGAAGTACTGCTTGGCGTGAGCCCTCCCACAGTCCGCCATTAGACAGCAGGTTACACTTTCTTCTCAAGTGTGCTTGGAATATACTCCAGGATAGATAACATCTTGGGTCACAAATCAAGCCTCAATAAATTAAATAAAATTGAAATCACATCAAGCATCTTTTCTGTCAACAACACTATGAGATTAGAAATGAATTACAGGGAAAATAGGTAAAACACACAAACACATGGAAGCTAAACCATACGTTACTAAACAACCAAGAGATCACTGAAGAAATCAAAGAGGAATTCAAAAAATAACTAGAGACAAATGAAAATGAAAACATGATGATCCAAAACCTATGGGATGAAGCAAAAGCAGTTCTAAGAGGGAAGGTTATAGCTATACAAGTCTACTTCACGAAACAAGAAAAATCTCAAATAAACAATCTATTGTTACAACTAAAAGAACTTGAGAAAGAAGAACAAACAAAACCCAACGTTAGCTGAAGGAAAGAAATCAGAAAGATCAGAGCAGAAATGAATGACATAGAAACAAAGAAAATAATAGCAAGGATCAATAAAACTAAAAGCTGGTTCTTTGACAAGACAAACAAAATTGATAAGCCATTAGCCAGGCTCATCAAGAAAAAGAGGAAGAGAACTCAAATCAATAAAATTAGAAATGAAAAGCGAGAAGTTACAACAGATACCACAGAAATACAAAGCATCTTAAGAGACTACTACAAGCAACTCTATGCCAATAAAGTGGACAACCTGGACGAAATGGGCAAATTCTTAGAAAGGTATAACCTTCCAAGACTGAACCAAGAAGAAACAGAAAATATGAACAGACCAATCATAAATAATGAAATTGAAACTGTTATTAAAAATCTTCCAACAAACAAAAGTCCAGGACCAGATGGCTTCACAGGTGAATTCTATCAAATATTTAAAGAAGAGCTAACACCTATCCTTCTCAAATTCTTCCAAAAAATTGTCGAGGAAGGAATACCCCCAATCACATTCTATGAGGCCATGATCACCTTGACACCAAAACCAGACAAAGATACTACAAAAAAAGAAAATTACAGACAAATATCATTGATGAATATAGATGCAAAAATCCTCAGCAAAATACTAGCAAACAGAATCCAACAACACATTAAAAGGATGATACACCAACATCAAGTGGGATTTATCCCAGGGATGCAAGGATCCTTCAATATACTCAAATCAATCAATGTGATACACCATATTAACAAATTGAAGAATATAAAACATATTATTATCTCAATAGATACAGAAATGGCTTTTGGCAAAATTCAACACAGATTTATGATAAAAATTCTCCTGAAAGTAGGCATACAGGGAAGCTACCTCAACATAATAAAGGCCATATATGACAAACCCACAGCAAACATCATTCTCAATGGTGAAACACTGAAAGCATTTCCTCTAAGATCAGGAAAAAGACAAGGATGTCCACTCTCACCATTTTTATTCAACTTAGTATTGGAAGTCTTAGCCACGGCAATCAGAGAAGAAAAAGAAATAAAAGGGATACAAATTGGAAAAGAAGAAGTAAAACTGTTACTGTTTGCAGATGACATGATGCTATACATAGAGAATCGTAAGGATGCCACCAGAAAATTACTAGACGTAATCAATGAATTTGGTAAAGTTGCAGGAAACAAAATTAATGCACAGAAATCTCATGCATTCCCATACACTAATGATGAAAAATCTGAAAGAGAAATTAATGAAACACTCCTATTTAACATTGCAACAGAAAGAATAAAATACCTAGAAGTAAACCTACCTAGGGAGACAAAAGACCTGTATGCAGAAATCTATAAGACAATGATGAAAGAAATTAAAGATTATACCAACAGGTGAAGTGATATACCATGTCCTTAACTGGCAGAATCAATATTGTGAAAATGACTATACTACACAAAGCAATCTACAGATTCAATGCTATCTCTATCAAATTACCAATGGCATTTTTTACAGAACTAGAAAAAAAAGCATAAAATTTGTATGGAGACACAAAAGACACAAAATAACAAAAGCAGTTGTGAGGGAAAAAAGTGGAGATGGAGGAATCAGACTCCCTGACTTCTGACTATAATACAAAGCTACAGTAATCAACACAGTATGGGACTGGCACAAAAAGAGTAACATAGATCAATGGAACAAAATAGAAAGCCCAAAGATAAACCCACGCACTTATGGTCAACTAACCTATGACAAAAGAGGCAAGGATACACAATGGAGAAAAGACAGTCTCTTCAATAGTGGTGCTGGGAAAACTGGACAACTACATGTAAAAGAATGAAATTAGAACACTCCCTAATACCATACACAAAAATAAACTCAAAATGGATTAGAGACCTAAGTGTAAGGATGGACACTATAAAACTTTTAGAGGAAAACCTAGGAAGAACACTCTTTGACATAAATCACAGCAAGATCTTTTTTGATCCACCTCCTAGAGTAACAGTAATAAAAACAAAAATAAACGAATGGGAACTAATGAAACTTCAAAGCTTTTGCATACCAAAGGAAATCCTAAACAAGATGAAAAAACAACCCTCAGAATGGGAGAAAATATTTGCAGATGAATCAATGGAAAAAGGATTAATTGCCAAAATATATAAACAGCCCATGCAGCTCAATATTTAAAAAGAGAAAACCCAATCCAAAAATGGGCAGAAAATCTAAATAGACATTTCTCCTACAAAGACTTACAGATGGCCAAGAAGCACATGAAAAGCTTCTGAACATCACTAATTATTAGAGAAATGAAAATCAAAACTACATTGAGGTATCACGTCACGCCAGTTAGAATGGGCATCAGAAAATGTACAAACAACAAATGCTGCAGAGGGTGTGGAGAAAAGGGAACCCTCTTGAACTTTTGGTGGAACTCTACATTGATACAGCCACTATGGAGAACAGTACAGAGTTTCCTTAAAAATCTAAAAAGACAATTATCATATGATCCAACATTCCCACTACTGGGCATATACCCAGAGAAAACCATAATTCAAAAAGACACATGCACCCCAATGTTCATTAAAGCACTATTTGCAATAGCCAGATCATGGAAACAACCTAAATGCCCATCCCAGATGAATGGATAAAGAAAATGTGGTACATATATACAATGGAATATTACTCAGCCATAAAAAGGGACAAAATTGGGTCATTTGTTGAGTTGTGGCTGGATCTAGAGACTGTCATACAGAGTGAAGTAAGTCAGAAGGAGAAAAACAAATATTGTGTATTAATGCATATATGTGGAACCTAGATAAATGGTACAGATGAATCAGTTTGCAGGGCAGAAATTGAGACACAGATGTAGAGAACAAACGTACGGATATGAAGGGGGGAAAGCTGCGGGGGGTCTTGGTGCTGGTGTGATGAATTGAGCGATTGGGATTGACATGTATACACTGATGTGTATTAAATTGATGACCAATAAGAGTCTGCTCTATAAAAAAATTAATTAAATAAAATTCAAAGAAAGGGGGACTTCCCTGGTGGTCCAGTGGTTGGGACTTTGCCTTCCAGTCGAGCAGTTGAGGGTTTGATCCCTGGTTGGGGAGCTAGGATCCCACATGCCTTGCAGCCAGAAAAACAAAATATAAAACAGAAGCAATACTGTAACAAATTCAATAAACACTTTAAAGAAATTCAAAGAAAAAAAAGATGAGATATAAAAGGATTTGCTACTACTTTCTAAATATGGTATTACACTAATATGTATAAAATGAATAACTAATAAGAACCTGCTGTATAAAAAATAAATGAACTAAAATTCACAAAAAATAAAATAAATAAAATAATGGGTGGAAGATTGATTTTCTTTTAGACATCTTTATTAGGTATAATTGCTTTACCATGGTGTGTTAGTTTCTGCTTTATAACAAAGTGAATCAGTTATACATATACATATATCCCCATATTTCTTCCCTATTGCATCTCCCTCCCTCCCATCCTCCTTTTACCACCCCTCTATGTGGTCACAAAGCAATGAGCTGATCTCCCTGTGTTATGCAGTTGCTTCCCACTAGCTACCTGCTTTACACTTGGTAGTGTATATATGTCCATGTCACTCTCTCACTGTGCCAGCTTACCCTTCCCCCTCCCCATGTCCTGAAGTCCATTCTCTAGTAGGTCTGCATCTTTATTCCCCTCTTGCTCCTTTGTTCTTCATGACCAGTTTTTTCTTTTTATTTTAGATTCCATATATATGTGTTTTAGCATATGGTATTTATTTTTCTGTTTTTGACTTACTTCACTCTGTATGACAGACTCTAGGTCCATCCACCTCACTACCAGTAACTCAATTTCAGTTTTTTTTAATGGCTGAGTAATATTCCATTGTATATATGTGCCACATCTTCTTTATCCATTCATGTATCTATGGGCACATAGGTTGCTTCCATTTCCTGGCTATTGTAAATAGAGCTGCAATGAACATTGTGGTACATGACTCTTTTTGAATTATGGTTTTCTCAGGGTCTATGCCCAATAATGGGATTGCTGGGTCGTATGGTAGCTCTATTTTTAGATTTTAAGGAACCTCCATACTGTTCTCCATAGTGGCTGTATCAATTTACATTCCCACCAAGAGTGCAAGAGGGTTCCCTTTCCTCCACACCCTCTCCAGCATTTACTGTTTGTAGATTTTTTGATGATGGTCATTCTGACTGGTGTGAGGTGATACCTCATTGTAGTTTTGATTTGCATTTCTCTAATGATTAGTGATGTTGAAGATCCTTTCATGTGTTTGTTGGCAATCTGTATATCCTCTTTGGAGAAATGTTTATGTCTTCTGCCCTTTTGGGGATTGTGTTGTTTGTTTTTTTGATATTGAGCTGCATGAGCTATTTGTAAATTTTGGAGATCAATCCTTTGTCAGTTGCTTCATTTGCAAATATTTTCTCCCATTCTGAAGTTTGTCTTGTTTATGGTTTTCTTTGCTGTGCAAAAGCTTTGAAGTTTCATTAGGTCCCATTTGTTTATTTTTGTTTTTATTTCCATTTCTCTAGGAGGTGGGTCAAAAAGGATCTTGATGTGATTTATGTCATAGAGTGCTCTGTCTATGTTTTCCTCTAAGAGTTTGATAGTGTCTGGCCATACATTTAGATCTTTAATCCATTTTGTGTTTATTTTTGTGTGTGCTGTTAGGGAGTATTCTAGTTTCATTCTTTTACATGTAGCTGTCCAGTTTTCCCAGCACAACTTATTGAAGAGGCTGTCTTTTCTCCACTGTAAATTCTTATCTCCTTTATCAAATATAAAGGGCTTCCCTGGTGGCACAGTGGTTGAGAGTCTGCCTGCCAATGTAGGGGACATGGGTACCTGCCCTGGTCCGGGAAGATCCCACATGCCTCAGAGCAGCTGGCCCATGAGCCATGGCTGCTGAGCCTGCACGTCCGGAGCCTGTGCTCCACAATGGGAGAGGCCACAACAGTGAGAGGCCAACGTACCGCAAAAAATATATATTTATATATATAAGGTGACCATATGTGTGGGGGTTTATCTCTGGGCTTTCTATTTTGTTCCATTGATCTATGTTTCTCTTTTTGTGCCAGTACCATACTATCTTGATTACTGTAGCTTTGTAGTATTGTCTGAAGTCGGGACCCTGATTCCTCCACCTACATATTTCTTTCTCAAGAGTGCTTTGGCTATTCAGGTTCCTTTATGTTTCCATACAAATTGTGAAATTTTTTTTCTTGTTCTCTGAAAAATGCCATTGGTAATTTTATAGAGATTGCATTGAATCTGTAGATTGCTTTGGGTAGTATAGTCATTTTCACAATATTGATTCTTCCAATCCAAGAACATGGTATATCTCTCCATCTATTTGTAGCATCTTTAATTTCTTTCATCAATGTCTTATAATTTTCTGCATACAGATCTTTTGTCTCCTTAGGTAGGCTTATTCATAGGTATTTTTTTCTTTTTGTTGCAATGGTAAATGGGAGTGTTTTCTTAATTTCACTTTCAGATTTTTCATCATTAGGCTATAGGAATGCAAGAGATTTCTGTGCATTTATTTTGTATCCTGCTACTCTACTAAATTCATTGATTAGCTCTAGTAATTTTCTTCTAGCATCTTTAGGATTCTCTATGTGTAGTATCATGTCATCTGGAAACAGTGACAGCTTTACTTCTTCTTTTCCGATTTGGATTCCTTTTATTTTCTTTTTCTTCTCTGATTGCTGTGGCTAAGAGTTCCAAAACTATGTTGAATAATAGTGTTGAGAGTGGGCAGCCTTGTCCTGTTCCTGATCTTAGTGGAAATGGTTTCAGTTTTTCACCATTGTGGATGATGTTGGCTGTGGGTTTGTCATATATGGCCTTTATTATGTTGAGGTAAGTTCCCTCTATGCCTACTTTCTTGAAGGTTTTTATATAAATGGGTGTTGAATATTGTCAAAAGCTCTCTCTGCATCTATTGAGATGATCATGTTTTTTCTCCTTCAGTTTGTTAATATCATATATCACATTGATTGATTTACATGTATTGAAGAATCCTTGCATTCCTGAGATAAATCCCACTTGATCATGGTGTATGGAAGATTGATTTTTAATTGGAAAATGTTAAAGTGTTTGGCCTGGTATAAATGATTTTGTTGTTTACTAAATCTCCTCCAATGTCACTTCTGCCATTTCCCCAACATAGACTACTACACAAAGCTACTTGCAGTTTTCCAAATATGTCTGTTCTCTCAGTAGTCCAACCCTTAACAGAAGAATTCTTTTGTGTGTGTGTGTGTGTGGTACGTGGGCCTCTCACTGTTGTGGTCTCTCCCCTTGCGGAGCACAGGCTCCGGACGCGCAGGCTCAGTGGCCATGGCTCACGGGCCCAGCCGCTCCGCGGCATGTGGGATCTTCCCGGACAGGGGCACAAATCCACGTCCCCTGAATCGGCAGGCGGACTTCCAACCACTGCGCCACCAGGGAAGCCCTTAACAGATGAATTGAAGCAAACCTCCTAAACATTCCAAATTATTTGGTACTCTTCCATGCTTCTGCCTTCTTTCACACATCTGATGTGAAACTCCCATCTATTCTTACACACTCAGCTAAGAAGTCACTTGCTCTTTCACAGCCCCTGCCATCCAAGAGCAAATACTCTCATTGGAGGAGGAAAACCTAATCAAGCAATCTATGAGGGTATTCTAGATTTAGGAAACATGATTTTGGAAAGCATTTTTGTGACTTCTAAAAACTAAAGAGAGGGGCTATAAGAATAGTGAGAGAAGAAATGGGGAGAAGAGGCCACTGCTTAAGGAGGTAGATCTACAAGCTTTGCTGATGGGTTGGACTTCCATGGTGAAAGCCTAAAAGAAGTTTGAAAGACTAAGTGAGCAGCAGAATTTTCCATACAGAAGGAGAATGCAGCGGAACGCAAGCTCAGTTTTGCCCCTACTTCCTAACAATCTGAGTTTAATTTTTCTTCTTTGATAGTCTCATCCTCAATATAGAGCACCTTATATTTACTATTTTCAGAACATTTAATACATTGTCCTGTGGTTATTTATGAACATAATACTGCTCCCCACCTTCATTATACTCTATGTCTCTGACATTGAGGAAGGAACAACATTTATTTGATTCAGGAACTACATAAGTTGGTTAAAGCAGTTGTACAACTGACAAGGAAAAGAGAGAGGCATAAGGATAGGGCAGAGGGAAAAGTGCAAAAGGCAAATGGGTTTTGCAGAATTATTACATCTTCTGCCTAGTTATTTGGTGGCCATATTTACCTAGATTCATCAGACTGAAGTTTTAACATACAATAATATTTTGAGTAACTCGGAAAATGTGTCTGCTTTTCTATCAAGCTGAAAATCTAGAATTCCTGACATTGTGGTTTCATTTAAGTAGCACCTCCCATAATTTTTTTATGCGTGGAAGGTTTTTATCCATACAGTTATCTGAAAATAACTACTAAAGACTTCTGGAAACCAAGGGATTTAGAAAGGGACCACAGAGTCAGTGACAGAGCATTAGCTGTTCCTGGTAGTAACAAAGTGAGTAAAAATGTTTAGCAAAAAAAGGCTTCTGGATGAACCCGTAACAGAAATTTACAAAATTTCACACTCACCAATTATTGTTATAAAGTGTAAATAAGGAAAACAGTTACAAGACCTGACTATCATAGAAAGGTCATCTCCAGTCCAGGCCACACTGAATGACCTCTGTATTGAGATGGTGGCAGGAAAAGGGGAAAGCTGACAGGACAGTCCCACTGGATGGCATGTGACCTTTAAAATGACTAACCCACTGGGGTCTGACAGAGTCTGAATCAGCTGACCCACAAAGCAAAGTACAAAACTTAACATTTCAGATCAAGCAATTTCCAGAAGCTTGAGAATCGGATGCCTTTTAACTCTTCACACTTGCTTCTCTAAATAAAACATAATGGAAATGCCAAGGAGAAAACAAAAATGAATTGACATCCTGGGGTATAAAGATTACAGAAGGGATCCTCATGAAGTTAATAGTTCTTGTCACATCTCAGACTGCATGACAGCATGACATCCTTGGCCTTGGAGCCAGGGCTTAAATATCTACTTGCATTTATGGTAGCAGAAAGGATAAGCTGAGTATGATGAAGAATTGCCAATCCGCAAACTTCCTGAATTGAACCAACAGATGAAAATGTGCAAATAGGTGAGAGTTCCTGGAGCTAAGAGGACGGACTCTTTGAAAAATAACAAGGAAAACATAGAAAAGAAGATGAATGACCTTTGTGGACAGTTGGCAATTGAAGATAGAAAAATAAGTGGAAAATTTACATGATGAACCTGTACTGCTATAAATAACTTTTAGACTTTTCAGTAAGGATTTCAAGTATATGATAAGAATTATAATATCATTGAGACAGGGCTCATTGTCAAAACTTTTTAGTAGCCCCTACCACACAGCCTACTTATGATTTTATGTTAATTGAATTTAAAACATTCAAATTCTCATTTAGTTCCTTTTTCCATATCTATATTTTTGTTGCCTTCATCCATTCCAATTTGATTATATTATCAGTCTGCTTTTAAGTAACTGATAAACTCCTAAAATAGCATTCATCACTTGCTATATAGTTTATCACATCTGATACCTAACAACAAGAAATATATTTAATATGGCACAAGTCAGGCAATCAGCAACCTATTATTCTTAGGGTCCTCTTCACCAATTTACTGAAAATTATCATTATTATCTATTCAGGACATTTGGTTGCATCTGAGTACTTGAGGCTTTATACTACAAGAACTTTTACTAGATATAAAGATAAAATATGCTTCCATTCATCCTTTATTCCAAGTTTGTGGTTTTTAATCACATACACTTTTATGAGAGTCACACAGGTGTTCAGTGACACTGGTTCCACCTCTTTTCCATGATTGTCGATTTCTCCCTTTTGTTGGTTATTTTCTCTAAACATAGAATGCTCAAGAATCTGACATCTTAAAACACCTACATGCACCCTTATGTAAACACACGTGTGCAGGCATAGACACCTCTCTTTACTTCATCCCCAAATCTCTCTACCCCTATAATTCTGCTTAGTTTCACAACAGAATGCTTGGTATATTTGTCTAAATTCACTGACTTCTGTAACTCACCTTCCCTTTATTCCGCTAGCCGGTCTAATCATACTTTTGCCCTGCTTTTACAAGTTATATCCTACTTTCCAAATACTAAAAACACTTACTTTCTTTTAAGTCTTGTCTTAGCAATCCTTTAAAAAATTATCTGAATCAGAATCTCAAACTTGATTTCTAAGGAACCCAAGCTCTCAGGAGGAGTCTATAAGGGAGTGAGGGAACTAGAATAGGAAAATGGAAGAGGTTAAGCAAGACTAGCCTCCACCTGTCCCCACAGGAAGTGGGGTACATAAATTGTACTGCAGAGTTTGTTCTATTGTAAAGCAAAGGATTGGAGATTTTTTACCTCACCCCCAACAGACATTGGGTAAACACCAGGCCCTGAAGGCAAGTCCCCTCTAATTGTCCAAGGACAAAACTCTAAAGTGAAAGAGAACCCAGTAGATCTGGCAAGGACACTAATACCATCTGCTACAGCTTTCTTCCCACTTGACACTTCAACTACATTTTTCTTTCTTGGAACGTTCCTTTTTGGCTTCTGTGACACCCTCTTGGTTTACTTCCTACTTCTCAGCATCTAGGTGTTTCTTCCTATTACTGTTCTTTAACTATTGTTATTCTCCAGAGTTGTTCTCACTCTGCATCCTTCTTAGGTGATCTCATTAACATGCATGGCTCCAAATACCACTATTATGCTGATGGCTTCTGTCTTAGGTCAGAGTCCCTAGAATCAGCCTGAGACCAGGATCCTTGTTAAAATTATTTATTGAAGGAATATTCTCAGGAGAAGTGGGATGAGAGAAGCAAGATAAGGTAGAGAAAATAACCAAGCAAGAATGGGTTCTTGTCTGAAGACTAGCTTTAGTTTGATCCCATGGAGAAACTCTGGAATGCAAACAGCAGCACAGATTTGGTCTCACATCAAGGAGAGGAGGCTGTACCCCTTTATATTTTCATGTCAGCCAATCACTGGTTTTGGTCTACCTGGGGGAGTGCAGTGTGAGGTGGTTGAAGGGAACTTCCCTGTAACTAAAAGCTTTCCAGTGCCTGAGCTCACTGGATAGTGCCTGAGCACAGGTATTGGAGTGACCAAGGACAGAGACTAGTAGATAGCTTATGAGTCATTTCCTCCACTTGGTAGTTTAGTTTTCTGAATTGTATACTTTCTGGTGGTCATTAAATTACAACAAAAATATCCTCACACTTTGTGTTCACTTCCATAGGTTCATTACCATATCTCTTCCCAAATATTCTTTGTCCTTCATTTTCCAATTTTTTTCCTTTCAGGACCCTGGAAAAACTGTTAAGCTAGTCACTACCACCCACGTACACAAGTATACTCATGCCTTATGCCAATTTTCTCTCCACACACAGCTCTGCCAACTAGGAAGATTTCACCTCACTACTGCTTTTTAGAGCCACCTCGAGGGGAACTATAATGAATGAGTTGTCCCTTTTCAGCCAACCTAAATGTGATTGGGTTTACCCTTTTCTTCCTTCATCATCTGTTCATAGAGAACTCTCCCCCTACACTTTTTATATAAATTTATGTTGAAAAGAAGCATAAACAATAGTGTAATGTGATGGTTATCTGGGCCAGTTGCTCATGTAGTTTACTTGTGCCTTCTGCACAAGCCCTACCATGTACCACTCCCATTATACGATGAATAGCTTCTCATTTACCTGACTTTATGACTTGGTGTATCTGGCAGCACTCAAATCATGATGGGCAGTTTCAGATTCATGGTCACTTAGGCCCCATGGTGAAATGTTCAGTTTCTCTTAGGGTCCAGTAACATGCCAAGGCTGTTTGAATGGTGTATAGTAGTTATAAACTGTATAAAGCTTGTCCTTACTCTAGAACTTTATGAGTCCGTACTGTGTTTCTCCTATTTGGTCATGCCAGAAACTCCAAACAGCATCTTTCTTTACCACTCTAGCATCTGCTAAATTATATAGGATCTGCTAAATTGTATATGCCTAGTAGCAGAACTGCTTATATTTCAAACTAGATGTGCTGCAGTGTCCTTTCTCGAACTTGATCTGAGTCCTTCTCAAAATGAGAAGCATTTCACCATATAAGTTGAGCATTAAATTAACCGTGTAGAATATGTGGATCACAAAACCCCAAGAGCCTACCAATCTTCCTGCTTCTTCCTTAAGGGTAGAAATCACAAGGTGCAATAATTGTGCCATATTCTGGAAGAGATACAAAGGTATACCCAAGACCATAAACCCCTACACACTTCAATAATGTGGTATATCCCTGAATTTTTGTAGGGTTTTTCTCCTACTTTCCAGAGCACAAATGTTTTACCAAAGCATCCAGAATATTTGCCAGTTCTTGTTCATCAGGTCCTATTAACATAATGTAATCAATATAAAGGAATAATGGTCTTCTGCAGAATTTCCAGATAATTGAGATCCCTTTGGACTAAATTATGACAAATGGTAGAATAGAGCCTTGAAGTAAGATTTTGAAAGTGTACTGTTGACCTTCCCTTATGAGTACAATCTGTTTCTGATCTTCCTTCATGACAGATAAGTAAAAGAATGCATTTACCAAATCAATAGCCACATATCATATAGGCAGAGCAGTGTTAATCTGCTCTAGCAAAGATACCACAACCAGTGTAGCAACTGCTTTAGGTATCTTACCTGGTTAGGTTTATGGTTGCCTGTCATCAATGAAGTTGCAAACGAGACTTAAACCAATCCAACAGGTTGTTCTGAAGCAGGAAGGACTCTTCAGAATTGTCCCAAATTGAGTCAAAAGTGCCAGACTTTTAGATGCCCTCCTATCAGCCAATCATTGGCAGAATCTTGTCTGCTGGGCAAAGTAGTTTAACCTTGAACAATACAGTTCTCTGAGACCAAGGGACACAGCTATGTGCCAATACTAACCAATATTCTCAGCAACTGGGGAAACATATGTCTGAAAAAGAGGACATCTGAGTGAAGCATGATAGTGTCTAGTATACCTTTTTGCCTTGCCTTTGATGGTAAAGTGTTGCCACCTGACCTCAGCTATTCCAGGATCCTATAATCCACAGCACTACTAGGGATCCAAGTTCTGACAGCATGTCTGAGCTCTCAGTGATGCTGGTGCTCCCCAACCAGTGTATCCTTTTCTTTTTTTATAATTTTTTTTATTGTGGTAGAAATCACATAATATAAAACACACTATTTTAACCATATTTAACTGTACAGTTCAATGACACTAAGCACATTCACATTGTTATGCAACTCTCACCATCATCTATCTCCCGAATTTTTCACTTTCCTAAATTGAAACTATGTCCCAATTAAACACTAACTCCCCATTCCCCTTCCCCACATCCCCACCCCCCTGGCCCCTGGCATCTACCAGTGTACTTTCTGACTCTATGAATTTGACTATCCTAGGTATCTCATGTAAGTGGAACCAAACAGTATTTGTCTGCACCTAATGTATATTGGAATGAAGTTTTAAGGTTAACTTAATATATGTCCTGTAAACAGATTGTGCCTTCTTTTTTTTTTTTTTTTAACCCCCTTTGCTATAGTCTTTATTGCCTTGGTAAATGAAGTATACTAAGGAGCATGGGAAGTTAGTGACTTTTCCCTTCTTGTATAAAAGACACACTCTAGCATTCCCACTTTTCTTATTTGTTGGAAGAAGGAAGTTGTATCGATAGCATCTTTGCTGTATTTAATGAGGAATATTTTTTCTCTAAGCTTTCAAATAGAAATCCCAGCTGTTTGTAAGCATTATCTCTTATGTCCACAGAATGTCATAGGAAAATTCTTCATGTTGACAAATTTTTCCTAATCCAGCTTTATATTCCATCCCCTTGATCTAGGACCCTCAAGATTTCCTCTCAGTCATACTCTTCTATTTCTTGGCAGTACATGTAAGCTAGGTGCTGTATCTTCCTTGACATATATAATTTATCTTCCCCTGGTAGGTCAATACTTTCCAATTGGATTATGCAAATATTTGACCTCAATTAAATATTGAATTGGCCAGGAAAGGAGATGGAGGCAGAGCCTAATTAGAGAAAGCATTGTCTTAAAAGGAATTGTCTTACTTGAGTGTCTTCAAGCAAGGGGGAAGGAACCTTCTATATCCCAACAATGGGTGGTAGGCCTCTTCTGCAGACCCAGAAGGTTTGGAGGAGTCTAAAGTTTCAAGGGTCTCAAGGGCCTCTATCAAAACACCCTCATTCCAATTTTCAAGATCCCACTCCTTCCTTAGCAGGGCTAACCTTGGTGTAGAAGACTTGTCTAAGCTGAGAATTCAACTTTCTATGATGCTCTTCCACTATGTGCCTGATCTTCATCTGTGTTTCTCCTCCAACCACAGGAGAAACGAATTTATTTAAAGGATGTCTTGTAGGCCCTCTGACTCTCATGATTTTCTTTAAATTGTCAATTAATAGATCTGACTAATCATTTTCTTTTATCAATCAATCACTGGTGCTTATTAAGAGCCACCCATTTCCACTGTCCTTCTTGTTACTATTTCTCCCATACCTCTCAATTGCTAATACTTTTATTCTGGAATGGGTTCCAGAATACCATAGGTAAAAGTCTTAGCAACTGAATGGCTAGCACATACCAAGAAATATCAACAGTGTATTTACCTCCGGTGATAGTATTCACTTTGCCATACAGCTGGTAAATAGTCAAGTTCCAGACTCCCATCCTTACAATCTACTTCCTAGCCCAATATAAGGATCTTTGTTCAAATTATTTCTTGGTGTACTTGTTGGAAAATTGGCAATAATAATAGGTTCAATGTTTTTACTGGGCTTACCCATTCAAAATGTTAGGACATAACTTTTGGGGCTTCACAACTTGGTCAAAGTCTGTGTGTGCTCTCTGATTTTACTTTCAATAAATCTCAAAGTCTTTCAACATACTGATATTATAAAAGACTCCCCAATTTCAGACTATACTACAAAGCTACAGTAATAAAACAGTATGGTACTGGCACAAAAACAAATATAGATCAATGGTACAGGATAGAAAGCCCAGAGATAAACCTATGCATATAATGCCACCTAATTTACAACAAAGGAGTCAAGGATATACAAAGGGGAAAAGACAGTCTCTTCAATAAGTGGTGCTGGGAAAACTGGACAGCTACATGTAAAAGAATGAAATTAGAACACTCATTAACACCATACACAAAAATAAACTCAAAGTGGATTAAAGACCTAAATGTAAGGTACAACAGTATAAAATCCTTAGAGGAAAACATAAGCAGAACATTCTTTGACATGAATCACAGCAAGATCTTTTTTGACCCACTCAGTGTAATGGAAATAAAAACAAAAATAAACAAATGGGACCTAATGAAACTTAACAGTTTGCATAGCAAAGGAAACCACAGACAAGATGAAAAAGACAACCCTCAGAGTGGGAGAAAATATTTGCAAATGAAGCAACTGACAAAGGATTAATCTCCAAAATTTACAAGCAACTCATGCATCTCAATATCAAGAAAAACAAACAACCCAATCCAAAAATGGACAGAAGACCTAAATAGACATTTCTCCAAAGGAGATATACAGATTGCCAACAAACACATGAAAGAATTTTCAACATCACTAATCATTAGAGAAATGCAAATCAAAACTGCAATGAGGTATCACCTCACACCAGAATGGCCATCATCAAAACATCTACAAACAATAAATGCTGGAGAGGGTGTGGAGAAAAGGGAACCCTCATACACTGTTGGTGGTGATGTAAATTGATGCAGCCACTATGGAGAACAGTATGGAGGTTCCTTAAAAAACTGAAAATAGAACTACCATATGACCCAGCAATCCCACTACTGGGCATATACCCTGAGAAAAACATAATTCAAAAAGAAACATGTACCAAAATGTTCAATGCAGCATTATTTACAAGAGCCAGGACATGGAAGCAAGCTAAATGTCCATCGACAGATGTATGGATAAAGAAGATATGGCACATATATACAGTGAATAATACTCAACCATAATAAGAAATGAAATTGAGTTATTTGCAGTGAGGTGGATGGACATAGAGTCTGTCATACAGAGTGAAGTAAGTCAGAAAGAGGAAAACAAATACTGCATGCTAACCCATATATATGGAATTAAAAAAAAAAAAAAAAGGTACCAGGAAGGGCAGGTATAAAGACGCAGACATAGAGAATGGACTTGAGGACACGGTGGGGGAGGGGGAAGCTGGGGTGAAGTGAGAATAGAATCGACATATGTACACTACCATATGTTAAATAGATAGCTAGTGGGAAGCAGCAGCATAGCACAGGGAGGTCAGCTCTGTGCCTTGCAATGACCTAGAGGGATGGGATAGTGTGTGTGTGGGAGGGAGGCTCCAGAGGGAGGGGATATGGGGATATATGTATGCATATGACTGGTTCACTTTGTTATACAACAGAAACTAACAGAGCATTGTAAAGTAATTATACTCCGATAAGGATGTATAAAAAAAATTATGAAATCAAAATGAAAGGAATGAATATAAAGAATAGATTGAAGTGCCCATTCTCACATTTAGGTCTTTAATCCATTTTGAGTTTATTTTTGTGTATGGTGTTAAGGAATGTTCTAATTGCATTTTTTTCTGTGTATCTGTCCAGGTTTTCTAACATCATTTATTGAAGAGAGAGTCTTTCTTCCATTGTAAAGTCTTACCTCCTTTGTCATAGATTAGTTGACCATAGGTGCATGGGTTTATTTCTGGGCTTTCTATCAATATCCCTTGATCTATAGTTCTATTTTTGTACCAGTACCATAAAATGCAAATCAAAGCTGCAATGCAATATCACCTCACACCAGTCAGAATGGCTCTCATCAAAAAATCCACACACAATAAATGCTGGAGAGGGTGTGGAGAGAAGGGAACCCTCTTACACTGTTGGTGGAAATGTAAATTGGTGCAGCCACTATGGAGAACAGGATGGAGGTTCCTTAAGAGATTAAAAATAGAGTTACCATATGATCCTGCAATCCCACTCCTGGACATATACCCAGATAAATCCATGGTCCATGCACCTCAATGTTCATTGCAGCACTGTTTACAAGAACCAAGACATGGAAGCAACCTAAATGTCCAGCTACAGAAGAATGCAGTACATATATATGATGGAATATTACTCAGCCATTTAAAAGAATGAAATAATGCCATTTGCAGCATCATGGATGAACCTAGAGACTGTCATACTGAGTGAAGTAAATCAGACAGAGAAAGAGAAATATTGTATAATATCACTTATGTGCAGAAACTTTAAAAAATGATACAAATAAACTTATTTACAAAACAGAAGCATGCTCACAGACTTACAGAACGAACTTACAGTTGCCGGGGGGGAAAGATGGGGGAAGGGTTAGTTAGGGAATTTGGGACTGACATGTTCACACTGCTATATTTAAAATAGATAACCAACAAAGACCTACTGTATAGCACAGGGAACTCTCCTCAATATTCCTTAACAACCTAACTGGGAAAAGAATTTGAAAAAGAATAGATACATGTATATGTATAACTGAATCACTTTGTCATACACCTGAAACTAATACAGCATTGTTAATCAACTGTACTACAATATAAAATTAAAAGTAAAAAAAAAAAGAATAGATTGAAAAACCAAAAGACAATGCAGTACAGAAAAGGAACAAGGTAATTATTTTCAAGCTTATTTGATCTCTACATCATTTATATCCCACAGTCAAAAATATTCTGTCATCTGTTATTCAGCATAGTTTTGTAAATTCAGAAACTGATTTGTTAAATGTTTTCTCAAAATTACTTATAAATGAGTCACTGAAGACTATAAAATATGTTGTGGCATTCTTGGTAAGAAACTGTTTAATGCAAAATAAGTAAACTTCTGGTTGTCAAAATTAAGTTTTGAAAAATAACAATATATATTAATGTATTATTATATTAATAAATGCAAGATTAATAAAATAACACAAAATATTAATATATTCATTAATCTTGATTAAATCATAATGCAATCTTCTTTTTATTCTTGGACAATCTGAACTATTATAATATAAAATAGTATTACAAATAGGTTTATATGTATATATGTATATACATATATATTATACAATTTATAAGCCGTATTACTTGTTACTTAATCTCTCTATCCTTCAGCTTTCTCATTTCTGATATGGAAATAATCATATTACTCTATTCATAGGGTTGGGGATAGAATTCACTCAGTAACGTATGTGAACCTCTTAGGGCAGTGGCTACCATATTGGAGGTACTCAAATGTTACCTAATTATTTTATTCTTTCCAAAATTAAAGACATATTCAAAGATCCTCTAGGAAAGAGTTATGGCAATTCATCTTCAACACTATTGTAGTATGTCTCACGGAGAAGCTATGATTTCCCAAAAACTAATATAACTATCATAACTGACTTCTTATGATAAACCAGTGTCTGGTGTTTTTGTTTTGTTTTAATGGGAAAAGCCTGATAAAAAATAATCTCCCAGTCATGTTTGTAGTATGACTTGATAAACTTTAGAACAGATTATCATATCTGCTACAATCGTGCTATCAGTTTAAGTGATTATTCTCTGTTCTTCTTACAGATATCAATTTAGGAACACCATCTCATGAAATCACAAATATCAAACACATTTTAGAGTTGAAAAAGGGCATTTATAGCCATCTAATTCAAGTTCCCATTCAGGGCATAATTTATATTGTAGAATCTACAATATCCATGATAGGTTCATGCTCAATTTAAATACTTCCCATATGATGGACATGTGTTGTTTTGCCTACTGATCATATCTTCTCCCTTATTCTAGCAAGATTACCCATACCTTTCTTCCATGTGCCTCCTCTACCTCATTTCACTTTGTATGGCTCTTGGGAAGGACCCTTGTCTCAGGGGTAGCATATATAACCCAGGACTAGCTCATCAGCCTATTGAATCCCCCCATCCACAGTAACTGACTTTGGGATAGATACGTGACCCATATTAATCCAAGAATACTGGGAAGAGTCCCCCTTTTCTACCAACTTATAATGGGAGGAAATGGGTATGAGCTACTGGTGGATATTTTGTAGCCTTCTTTTTTTTTTTTTTTTTTTTTTTTTTTTTGCAGTACGCGGGCCTCTCACTGTTGTGGCCTTTCCCCGGACGCGCAGGCTCAGCAGCCATGGCTCACGGGCCCAGCCACTCCGCGGCATGTGGGATCTTCCCAGACCGGGGCACTAACCCACGTCCCCTGCATTGGCAGGTGGACTCTCAACCGCTGCGCCACCAGGGAAGCCCTGTAGGCTTCTTTATGGTCTGTGGAACAGATTAAGCTGGAAAGCAGAAATGAGAGATGTAGATAAACAGGTTTTCAATTACATAGTGTGAGTCTTTGAATTATGTTGCACCTGAATATATTATTTTCAGCTGAGTGAGCCAATAAATTTCCTTTTTGTTATTGTGGTTTTGTTTTTATTTTGGCTTTAGCCAGTGAGTGTTGATTTTTCTGTCACTTGCAAATAGAAGTATGATAACTGACACACCAAATAGATGTCTTCATGTATTATTCTTACTTTTAAGGTGTCATTGAATTGAAGGAAGAACTTTTTATCTCTATCCTAGACCCATCAACTCATTTTGAACTTGGGGCCAACTTTAAACTCTGCAGCTAAATTAAGCATCTCCCTGATGTGTACATAACAGTTTGGCACACAGGGAACCCTCAGTGAAAGCTGATTGATATATTATATACAAGAATTTACATTTCCAAGTTTATATGGAAGTTAAGATTAATAGTCAAATTGGATTACTAAATATCATTAATAGAAATGTCTCTTGCAAGGTTAACAGCATTTTTGTCTTTTTCCTTCAAAAATCTGTAAAAATATTTAGCAGATAGTAGATCTCTGTTTGAATCAGAAGCACTTTAAATAAGCCATAAAAAAGATTTTAAAGAGTTAAAATTATTTATATTTTAAAACACCCTGTTCATAATCATTAAAACGGTATAGTATGGTAATGAAATCAGTATCTGGCAGGGAATTAATGAAAATACGCTTAGATGTAAATGACTAGGAATAATAATATCTCTATCATTGAACAGCTATATATGTTTATTAGGATGTAGGCACTATGCTAAGTGCTTTAATAGCATTATTTTGTTCTTCTAACAGCCTATAAGGTACGTACCAAAAATGATCTCTCTGAACCTCAGTTTCTTCATCTGTAGAGTAGTCATAAGCAACTTCCCAAGATCACATAAATAATACATGTAGAAATCCAAGCACGTTTACCTCACAGTCCATGTTCTTAATCTGAAACTCTAACCAATACATCTAGAATGTAGGCAAACATTCTGAATGGTAAATCTTTTAAAGAAAAATATTTTATTTTTTATTTAATTAACCTCAATTCTCTTATTTTGTCCAAACACATTCAACTTATTGGAGTGATACTCAAGAGTCTATAGAATGCACTTTCATCCCATAAATATTTTCATGCTCTCTTCAATTTTTTGGCATCGTTTCAAGGTACCATAATGAATACTAAATAATGATGTCTAAAAGTACAAGGGAGTTCACCATAGGTCAAAATAATATGTCAAGAGGCCATGGGAAGAGAATGTTACTGAGTCACTCAACTTTAAAAAAACTATTTTAGACTTCTCTTACAGCATGGGGATCTTTATATATAGATTTTCCAGCAATTATGACAATTTTGCTTAATTCTATTCTATCCTCTCTTTAAGAAAATTTAACTGTAATATAAGCTAGAAAGTGATAAGTAATGTAAGAGAGGAAAACTGCACACAGATGTGAATAATTAATCAATGTAAGTTGATATGGGAATCAAGATATAATTTTTTTTTAGGAAAATAGAAGTGTATTTTAAAAAATCAATGATCTCCTTACATGTCAGGATGTTTCACGTTGAGATAGTAGAGAAACCTCTGGTTTCCCTCTGTAGGTGTTCCTGTCAGTGTGTGCCATTCATGGATCCCAGAGACACAGCTGCTGCCATTAGTGAGTTATCTACTAACCCCAGCTTCTGGTGACAGTACCTTCCAACAGCTATTCTTAAGGAGTTTTATCCATGTTGGCAGAAATTTTCATCCTTCTTGCCCTCACATAAATCCCCATGTCTGACACAGTGGTTGGCCCACAGTAGGGATTCAATAAATAGTTTTTGAATACATTAAGTAAGGTATAGTTCTTAGCAACTGCTATGACTCCATTTGGCAGCAACCACTAATGAAACCTGCCTTCAGCATCTACTTGCCTTAACCACTCTAAATTTTAGGTATTTCTTGCCTCTGGGACAACTTTTACATTTCCAGTAGCTGGATGTCTCAAGGGTAATTTCTGAGCACATTTCTCTTGAGCAATTCAAGAAATAGTCCCTGTTGAGCCCTCTAGGTAAAATCCTACACAACTCTTTTAAACAGTTCTCTGGAATGGATCCAAAGCACTGTGGAATTATAATCTGAGCACAAATCTAAAATCCATGTGTGGCATGTGCACACAAAGTCACATGCTAGATGTCAGTTTCTAATTCTCATGTGCCAACTCAGAGCACAATTCCCTTGACTCTCTAAGGGAACCCTTTGATAGTTGAAGTTATCAATAATTCAGTTCATCAAGTATGTACTGAGTGCCTACTATAAGGAGGCATTCTTCCGGATACTTAATATATGGCTCATAAATTTCTCCTAAGGACTTCAAACCCAGTTAAATGTGGGAATTAGCAAAAGCTCCAGATTCCCCTTCACATATGGTTTGATTTCTTACACTTATATAACACTTTGGAGTTCACAAACACACTTACATATATTTCCTAACTTAGAGCTTCTCATTGGTTCTGTGAGGTTGACATAAAATATTTCCATTTTACAGATAAAAAAATAACAGAATAAGCATGTTGCCTAAGGTCACACCAACTCCTAAACTCTTTAGTAACCAGAAAACAGCAGTGCTTGTTTTTTTACTCAAGTCAAGAGACATTTTCCACTAGATCTTTCTGTCTACTCTCAGGGACTATAAATTTTTTGTTGTTGTTATTCAACGAAGGTATTTTTTGATTTATTTATGTACTTTTTCTTTTAAGCACCTCATCTATTTGAGATATTGGAAATGCAGTGTGTAAATAACATCTTTTCTCAAGGCTGTTTTACATTATAATGGGACAAATAGAACACATAAAGGTATCTATAAACTAAAACAGAAAGTGAAACATGCCATAAAAGAGCTCCAAAAATAAAAGTATATGAGAGATCACTTCCAGCTGGAGAAAGAACAAGATTTTCTGCAGACAAGACACTAGAAATATGTGACTAAAACCAAAAAAAAAAAAAAAATTACATTTAATGATCTTTGCAAAACATCACAATATTTTGGTAAGTTACAAGCTAAGGAAAATATGGAAGAAAACTATGACCTGTTTAAAGTTCATGACATTATTCTTGCATCAAAAAAAAAACCCTGAACATGAAATACAAATGCATAAATTTCCACACTGGCAAGCTGTGGGTGCTAAGTTAATAGAGCAGCTCCACCCACCCACCACCAGTGCACTTTCCATTGGAGAAAATTTAGTCTAAATTGGTAGAAAATTATAAGCTTTCCAGTTTAGCTGACTGAAAACCCATCAGAGATAAATCTTAGTGCTGGCAGAATCATCATCATCCTGATTAAACTGCATGTGTTAAGTGTATTTCATATTCTGTTCATTCAGTTGATTACACATAACACAAAAAATAGTGGCACAGTCACGTACAATCCAAATTTGAATCAACTGTGAGCATATCTTTAGTGCCAATGTAATTACGGTTGGCTTAGATACCAGGTGGAAACTCATCAGCCAATATCATCCCCTTAGAGAGAATGTTTTCACCAAAAATGTACTTGCATCAATCAGCCTGTCTTATTTTTCATATCTTATTTTTCTCTTCCAATTTTAAAGTATTTTTCTGGAACCAAGAAGGGACATATTTTGTTTTCAAGGGGCAACGTTTTTAGCTAATAGCTATGGTTTTTGTTATTGTTTTGGGTTTGGGGCTTTTTTTTTTTTTTTTTTTTTAGTTATGTGTCTCTAAGGACAGTATTTGTTTTGATTTTTCTTCCAATGTGCTATTACGATAGAAGAGAAGAATCATTATTTGAAAAGTTTTGAAACCTTAAGATTAAAATACTAAAAACTATTGGAGCAGAGAGCTAGTGGCTCCTTAGAAACAGGAGCCCAGATTAAGTGAGGACAGGAAGCTACGGCAGCACAGTTAAATGAGCCATAAAGCCTATAAACTTATTTTGTGACAATAACCAAAATTTAGATCATCAAGATGCCAAAGGATATTGTAAATAAAGCAGTTCTAGGTACATACATATTTGTAGAGTGCTTTGTAATTTGGTATCTTACAAATTTTCACAATTCATAATTTTGGATGTTTTCTCTATGTGCTTTATATTTGAAGCAGATATTTTCATTTTTCAGTTGTAGAAACTAAAGTTCAGAAGGGTAGATGTTGACCAAAGTCATAAGATGAGTTGGTGGGGTAGCAAGGATGTGAAGATTGGACTTCTGGTTCCCAGTCCCAGTGCCTTTACACCATCCTACCCTCCTCTTGAGTCAAAAATTCCAAAAATAAGAGTAGACCTGGCTTCTTTCAAAGGTAAGCAGTATGAAGGGATGTCCTTCACTCAGCAGAAGAGATATTGAGCAAATGAATTAGAAACTGCCGGGAGCAAATGTGTTCACATTATTTAAACCCTTTTTAAAAGATAAATTAAAGTTACTCAAAGAAGAAAAAAACAGTTCAATGTTGAGAAGGGTTGGGGTTGCTGAATGACAAATGGAATGTTAAAGCTGGTTTAGGGACATTTTATGGCCAATGAGTAAAAAAATAAGCTATTTTATTAAAGTTAATAATAATTGAGAACTTATTATTTACCAGGCACTGTACTAAGTACTTTGAGCACACTACATCATTGAGTCCTCACATTATGAAGCAGGTACTACTGTGATCTCCATCTTACAGATGAAGATATAAAGGAAAACAGGTTGAGGAATTTTCCTAAAGCCACAAGCTGAAAAGTGGCAGAAGAGGAAGTCTGAGTCCAAAGTCTAAAGTTCTAACAACCATACTTCCTCTTCTAGCTACTAGTTATTGAATCCAAACTATGTCAGTAGCATACAGTTATGTTACTACAACCTTGTTATTCCTAAGAATCCTGAAATAGATATAAAACCCATACGCTTTATACTTGGGAAAACCAAATTTTAAAGACTAAGTGGAAAAAGTTTAAAAGTCTGAGGAGGAACTTCCATCAAATTCAGAAAAGAACAGAAGAAAGTGTTCTCACAGGAGCCTGATAAAGGAGCCTCTGATGAGAGAGAAAGGAAACTTTGGTATGAAAATGAACTGCATGTCGAGTAAAATAAGGTATTTAAGTGCCTATGTCACTTAGCTGTTTATCAGTGACTTGGCAAGAGTCTTTTCAGTTTAGCCATTTTGGGGACAGGATATAAATCAAATTTCAGTGGGTTAGTGAATGCATGCCAGGTGAAAAAGTGTCAAATATAGTGTAAAGGAAAGGCAAGAGGGCAGTAGCTAGATGGGAACACAGGCTAAGAGATTTTTACTGAATAAAGATATTTGAACATGTTTAAATTGAGATGGCAAAGACTTTCTATGAAGGGAGAGATTTAAGAAACAAGAGGAGGATGAGGTAACCAAAGAAACTAAATCCTGAAAGGGGGGAAGATAAATGGAATTCACAGTACTTGTGGGGGAATTTGCCTAGACAGGGTGAGGGCTGGTCATTTCAGGATGTCTGCTATGTCAACAGGGGGATTGACGAAGCGAAATAAAATGCAAAATACTAAAATAGTTTATTTTGATAGGTGAAGAGGAGGAGAGATTAGTGGGAGAGCCATCTGAGCATGCAGGGTCATGGGAAGACTCTGGAGTTCAAAGGATGAGAAAACCTCTATCAAGTAAAAGCAGATCAAAGTTTAATTTCAAAACATTGGTCATATGAAATAGGATTAGTAACAGTTTGTCTTTTGGGAAAGTACAACATGTAAACATCACGCTATCCCACAGAACACTCATGTATTTTGGGAAAAAAAATTATTAATCTTCACCATATTATTTTAAGACAGAAAAATTATTGTGAATCATTAGTTATATGGAACTGCTCCTACCATGAAATTTTAATAATTTTTTCCAAATTAATTTTTCTTATAATGTGCCCTGCTTGCCTCTGTGTCTATTCCTTTGTTATATACAATTTTTAAAGGTTACTTTCCACTTACAGTTATTACAAAATATTGGGTATATTCCCCATGTTGTACAAAGCATCCTTGAACCTATCTTACACCCAATAATTTGTACCTCCCACTCCTCCACCCCTATATTGCCTCTCCCCTGCTCTCCTCACTGGTAACTACTAGTTTGTTCTCTATATCTATGAGTCTGCTTCTTTTCTGTTATATTCACTATTTGTTTTATTTTTTTAGATTACACATTTAAATGATATCATACCGTATTTGTCTTCCTCTGTCTGACTTATTTCACTTAGCATAATTCCCTCCTAGTCCATCCATGTTGTGGCAAATGGCAAAATTTTGTTCTTTTTTTATGGCTGAGTAGTATTCTATTGTATATATATACCAGATCTTCTTTATACATTCATCTGTTGATGGTCACTTAGGTTGCTTCCACATCTTAGCAATTATAAATAATGCTGCTATGAACATTGGGGTGCATGTATCTTTTCAAATTAGTGTTTTTGTTTCTTTCACATATATTCTCAGGAGTGGAATTGTTGGGTTGCAAGGCAGTTCTAATTTTAGTTTTTTGAGCAACCTCCATACTGTTTTCCACAGTGGCTGCACCAATTTATGTCCCCACCAAAAAAGTACAAGTGTTCCCTTTTATCCACATCCTCACCAACATTTGTTATATGTGTTCTTTTTGATGATAGCAATTCTGACAGGTGTGAGGTAATACTTCATTGTCGTTTTGATTTGCATTTCCCTGAAGATTAGCAATGTTGAGCATCTTTTCATATGCCTGTTGGCCATCTGCATTTCCTCTTTGGAAAAATGTTTATACAATTCTTCTGCCCATTTTTTAATCAAGTTTTTGTGGTTGTTTGTTTGTTTTTGATGTTGACTTGTATGAGCTGTTTATATATGTTGCCTATTAATCCCTTATCAGTCATACATTCCAAAGATTTTCTCCCATTCAGTAGGATGTCTTTCATTTAGTCAGTGGTTTCCTTTGCTGTGCAAAAGCTTTTAAGTTTAATTAGGTCCCATTTGTTTTTTGTTTGTTTGTATTTCCCTTACTTTAGGAGACAGATCCAAAAAAATATTGGTGTGATTTTTGTCAAAGAATGTTCTGCCTGTTTTCTTCCAGGAGTTTTATAGTAGCTGGTCTTACATTAAGGTCTTTAATCCATTTTGAGTTTATTTTTGTATATGATGTTAGGGAATGTTCTAATTTCATTCTTTTACATGTAGCTATCCAATTTTCCCAGCACCACTTATTCAAGAGACTGTCTTTTCTCCATTGTATATTCTTGCCACCTTTATCATAGATTAATTGACCATAAGTGTGTGAGTTTATTTCCGGACTCTCTATCCTGTTCCATTCATCTATGTGTCTGTTTTTGTTCCAGTTTTAATTACCATAGCTTTGTAGTACAGTCTGAAGTCAGGGAGTGTAATTCCTCCAGCTCTGTTTTCTTTCTCAAGCTTGCTTTGGCTTTTCAGGGCTTTTTGTGTTTCCATACAAATTTTAAAATTATTTGTTCTAGGTCTGTGAAAAATGCCATTGGTAATTTGATAGGGATTGCATTGAATCTGTAGATTGCCTTAGGTAGTATGGTCATTTTTACAATATTGTTTCTTCCAATCTAAGAACATGGTATATCTTTCCATATCTTTGTGTTGTCTTCAATTTCTTCAGTGCCTTAAAGTTTTCAGAGTACAGGTCTTTTGCTGACTTAGGTAGGTCTAATTCCTATGTATTTTACTCTTTTTGATGAGATGGTAAACAGGATTATTTCCTGAATTTTTCTTTCTGGTACTTTGTTGTTAGCGTAGAGAAAGGCAACAAATTTCTGTATATTAAGTTTGTATCCTGCAAATTTACCAAATTCATTGATGAGTTTAGTAGTTTTCTGGTGGTGTCTATAGGAGTTTCTATGTATAGTATCATGTTACTTACAAGTAGTAACACTTTTACTTCTTCCTTTCCAATTTGTATTCTTTTCATTTCATTTTCTTCTCTAATTGCTGTGGCAATGACTTACCAAACTATGCTGAATAAAAGTGGTAAGAATGGACATCCTTGTCTTGTTCCTGATCTTAGAGGAAATGTTTTCAGCTTTTCACCATTGAGTATGATGTTAGTTGTAGTTTTCTCATATGTGGCCTTTGTTATGTTGAGGTAGGTTCTCTGTATTCCCAGGTTCTGGAGAGTTTATATCATAAATGGATGTTGAATTTTATCAAAAGCTTTTTCTGCTTCTACTGAGATGATCATATGGCTTTTACTCTTCAATTTGTTAATGTGGTGTATCTCATTGATTTATTTGCAGATATTTAAAACTCCTTGCATCTATGGGATAAATCCCACTTGATGGTGGTGTATGATCCTTTTAATGTATTGTTGGATTTGGCTTGCTATTATTTTAGAGAGGATCTTTCATCTGTGTTTATCAGTGATATTGGCCTGTAATTTTCTTTTCTTTTTTTTTTTTTTTTTGATATCTTTGTCCGGTTTTGGTATCCTGGTAATGGTGGCCTCATAGAATGCCTTTGGAAGTGTTCCTGCCTCTGACATTTTTTGGAATAGTTTCAGAAGGATAAGTGTTAACACTTCTCTATGAAGCCATCTGGTCCTGGACTTTTGTTTTTGGGGAGTTTTTTAATAACTGATTCAATTTTATTACTGGTAATTGGTGTGTTCATATTTTCTATTTCTTCCTGGTTCAGTCTTGGAAGATGATACTTTTCCAAGAATTTTTCCATTTCTTCTAGGTTGTCCATTTTATTGACAGATAGTTGTTCATAGTGGTCTCTTATGATATTCTGTATTTCTGTGCTGTTGGTTGTAACTTCTATTTCATTTCTGATTTTATTGATTTGGGTCCTCTCCCTTTTCTTCTTGATGAATCTAGTGAAAGGTTTATCAATTTTATCTTTTCAAAGAACAAGCTTTTAATTTCATTGATCTTTTCTATTTTTTTAAGACTTTATGTGATTTATTTTTACTCTGATCTTTATTATATTTTTCCTTCTACTAACTTTAGGTTTTATTTGTTCTTCTTTCTCTAGTTGCTCTACATGTAAGGTTAGGTGGTTTATTTGAGATTTTTCTTGTATTGCTATAAACTTCCCTCTTCAAAATGCTTTTGCTGCATCTCATAGGTTTTTGTTCATCGTGTTTTCATTGTCATTTGTCTCTATATTTTTTTATTTCTTCCTTGATTTCTTCAGTGATCAATTGGTTGTTTATTAGCATACTGATTAGCCTGTACATGTTTGTGTTTTTTGAAGTTTATTTCTTGTAATTTCTGCTCTCAGAGCACTGTTTTTGGAAAAGACGTTTGATACAATTTCAGTTTTTTTTAGTTTACTAAGGACAGTTTTGTGGCCTAGCATGTGATCTATCCTGGAGAATGTTCTATATGCACTTGAAAAGAATGTGTATTCTACATATTTTGGGTGAAATGTTCTATATATATCTATTAAGCCTATCTGATCTAATGTGTCATTTAAGGCCATTGTTTCCTTGTGGATTTTGTCTGAATGATCTGTCCATTGATGTAAGTGACAAGTTAAAGAAGCCCTCCACTATTATTGTGTTACTGTCAATTTCTACTTTTATGTCTGTTAATATTTGCCTTATATATTTAGATATTCCTATGTTAGGTGCATATATATTTATAATTGCTATATCTTCTTCATGTGGATTGACCCCTTGATCAATAGGTAATATCTTTCTTCATATCTTGTAACTGTTTTTATTTCAAAGTTGATTTTGTCTGATATGAGTATTGCTACTCCAGAATTCTTTTGATTTCCATTTTCATGGACTAGTTTTTCATCTTCTCACTTTCAGTCTGTATGTGTCTCTAGATCTGAAGTGAGTCTCTTGTAGGCACCACATATGTGGGTCTTATTTTTTCTATCCATTCAGCCACTCTATGTCTTTTGGTTGGAGCATTTAGTCCATTTCCCTTTAAGGTAATTATTGATACATATGTCCTTATTGTTATTTTGTTAATTCTTTGGTTTTGTTTTTGTAGGGTTTTTTTTTTTTTTTTTGCCCTTTCTTCTTCTTTTGTTCTCTTCTTTTGTGATTTGATGACTAACTTTAGTGTTAGGTTTGAATTCCCTTTGTGTGTGTGTGTTTGTATGTATCTATTATAGAATTTTAGTTTGTGTTACCATGAGGTTTTTGTATAGCAGTCTATATATATATGTGTGTGATTTAAGTTGCTGATCTCATAATTGAAAATGTATTTTAAAAACCCTGCACTTGTACTCTCCTACTCTCATGATTACTGTTTTTGATATTATATTTTACATCTAATTTTCTTTACGTATCCTTTAACTGCTTACTGTGGATAGGAATGATTTTACTACCTTTGCCTTTTAACCTCCCTATTAACTTAGTGTGTGGATGATTTACTACTCTTACTGTATGTTTGCCTTTACTTGTGAGCTTTTTCATTTCATAATATTCTTTTAAAAATTTATTTATTTTTGGCTGTGTTGGGTCTTCATTTCTGTGCGAGGGCTTTCTCTAGTTGTGGCAAGCGGGGGCCACTCTTCATCGCAGTGCATGGGCCCCTCACTGTCGCAGCCTCTCTTGTTGTGGAGCACAGGCTCCAGACATGCAGACTCAGTAGCTGTGGCTCACGGGCCCAGTTGCTCCGCAGCATGTGGGATCTTCCCAGACTAGGGCTCGACCCCATGTCCCCTGTATTGGCAGGCAGATTCTCAAACACTGTGCCACCAGGGAAGCCCCATAATATTCTTGTTTCTGATTGTGCCCTTTTCTTTTTCACCCAGAGGAGTTGCTTTAACATTTGTTGTAAAGCTGGTTTGGTGGTGCTGAACTCTTTTAGCTTTTTCTGATATGTAAAGCCGTTGATCTCTCTTTCAAATTTGAATAAAAGCCTTGTGGAATAGAGTATACAAACATGGTTGTAGGCTTTTACCTTTCACCACTTTAAATATATGGGCCACTCCCTTCTGACCTGCAGAGTTTCTGCTGAAAAGTAGGCTTTTAGCCTTATGAGAGTTCCTTTGTTATTTGTTGATTTTCCCTTGCTGTATTTAATATTCTCTCTTTTTAATTTTTGTCATTTTGATTACAGTGTGTCTTGGTTTGTTCCTTTTTGGGTTCATCCTGTATAGGAATCTCTGCATTTCCTGGACTTGTCTGATTGTTTCCCAGGTTAGGGAAGTTTTCAGTGGAGGCAGGGTCCTGAGGACTCCAGGGCTGTTGCCTGCCCACTGGAGTGTAAAGCCAGGTCCTGGGGTAAGTGCTTGACTACTGGCAGGCAGAGCTGATTCCTGGAGTCTGGGTAGAGGGCCTAGGGATCCCAGAGATTGTTTTGGATCATTGGTGGGGCTTGGCTGGTTCCTGACACAGTTGGGTATGGGGTCCAAGGTGTCCCCAAACTTGCATTGGCCTACTAATGGACAGGACCAAGGTTCAGTTGACCCCAGAGTAGGGTCTGGCCTGCTGTGGGTGGGCTGAGTCTGCAGGCTGCAGGATAACAGTTTTTGCATCTGGTATCTACCCCTGGTGGGTGAGGCTGGTCTAGAGGCTAGTGGATTCCTGGAGAGAAAAGTGCTTAAATCCAGGAAGGCCACATCATCTCTTCAGCAGAGCAACACACTGCTTTCCAACCATGGACATACCAATCTGTGAATAATTATTTACAGAAACATTCTTCCTCCAGTTTGTACTAGATTGGTCTCATTTTAAAAAACAAAAATATAATCAATTAGAACCAAAATTGATTAAATTTAATATAGTAATAAGACACAAATCAAGAGATACCTTTATCTTCTTTGGGCAAATTGTTTAACCTTGTCCAGGTCTCAATTTCCTCTGTTATAAAAATAAGGAGGTGAGGAATCAAATCTCCTTCATTTTTTATTCATCTGCCAAAACTTTACTCATCCCTTAGATATGGCTTCCCTCAAATTGTTTGTACCTAGTTAATAGAGGATAGAAGGAAAATGGAGAAGCATGAATAAGAGGGCTTTCTAATTCTTCCTGAGTCAGCCTTTCAGAATGCAGTATATTATTCATAGTGCTACAAATTCTCAAATCACAAAAAACTATTTTTCCTGTATTCAAAAAAGGAAATTTAAAAACTGCCTTCCAAAAACAAATGATTTCAAGAGTCACAGCTGTTTAGAAAAAAAAAATAGCAACAAGAGGCATTTAGGTATAGATACAGTAAAATTATTCATTTTGTTTCTGTCACATCAGAATTTGAAGAAATTTTTATATTCACTATAGGAGGTAAAATGATGAAGCACACAGCTCCACAGTGATCAAGAAAATTAAGAACTGAGAGGGAAGGTAGTAAAGGAAATCTTTTGTATGTGAATGTTTACATTTTTTCTATTTTGCATATCATTTAAAATTGTTCAAAGAGGAAAAAGAAAACCAACATATGATAACTTAGATGTTGAAGATTAATATTTAAATTTTTAACCAAATCTATGTTATTTATAGCAGGGGTCAGCAAACTATAGTTAATGGGCCAGCAACTATTTTTGTTAATAAAGTTTTTTGGGGAATATGCAGAGTGATATCTGCTTCATGGCAACATAATATGTCCTTCCTATTTGTGCCCCATTTTTAACAACTAAATTTTGGCATGAACAAAAGTACCTCTGTGGGAGTTGTGGGATACATCACCATATGCCAAGGGACCCAGGAGGAGTATCTTCCACCTATGAATTGACAGACAGATCTCTCTACATGTTGTGAAACCAGCAAGATCTGGCAAATGGGCCCAGTCCCTTTCAGGCTTGGTTGGAGAAAACCTAGAGAGTGCTGCTTTGGGCAGACACCCATGGATGAGAGAACCTTTGTAGAAAAGTCCAGCCTTCCCAAATAGAGATTCCGACACTCCACTGGAGCAAAAAAAAAAGAGGGGGGACCCAAGTTTGGACATATTGGAGAAGGTAAGAGGAACATTGCAAGCACCACTCCTCTCCCAAGGCAGCACAGCATGGGGACCTCTCTTTCAGAGAGGAGGGCAGCTACTCCAGTTGTGTGGGGCACTGCTAGAGAAACACATTTCTCTCCTACAGCACCCAGAGTACTGCACTGAGCCTCCCTGATGGGGATGGAGGGGGAGGTCAGGAAAGAGACAGATAAGAATATCAAGGGTCACTAAAGGGATGCCGTTCCTGCTGTCTGCTTTCAAGACTCCAGCAAGAAGCCTATCCAAGAGCTGCTGGGAGAACACTTTAAGATTCCCCTACCTCACATCCCCAATCCCCTGAGTGATATGCCTATATTTCCCCCAAATCTGGGGCTGGATCCTATACACATACCTGAGTTTGGTGGCCAAGCTCTGCTAGACAGAGTACCCTCAGAAAACTAGGCCAAAGTATCAGCAAGGGAGAAACCACAAACATTAACTATAGCACCACATTGTGAAAAACAACAGAGAGATTTCCTACAGCTGGGCTGGTGAGCTGTAAGAACCAGATAAGACATAAGACCTCTGCCACAAGAGTGAACAAGAAGTATGGAGCAGGTGTATCCATACAAGGTTGGAGAAAGTCCCAGATAAAAGCAGGCCAATAAAAAGTATCTCCCACGTGAGGATAACTGGTAAATATTTGAGGAGGTGACTGATACATCTAGTGCAAAAACAGCAATGCAAAACTCCAGGGAACATGAAGAATGAAGGAAACATGTTATCACCAAAAGCAATGATACTCCTCTAGTAACTGAACTCAAAGACACAAAGTTTTGCAATAACTGATAAAAAAATCAAAACAGCTGTTTTGAGGAAACTCAACAAACTACAAGTAAACAGAAAGCCATTCAACAAAATCAGGAAAACAATACATGAACAAAATGAGAAATCAACAGAGATAGGAATCATAAAAAGGAACTAGGGCTTCCCTGGTGGCGCAGTGGTTGAGAATCCGCCTGCCGATGCAGGGGACATGGGTTCGTGCCCCGGTTTGGGAAGATCCCACGTGCCACGGAGCGGCTGGGCCCGTGAGCCATGGCCACTGAGCCTGCGCGTCCGGAGCCTGTGCTCCACAAGGGGAGAGGCCACAACAGTGAGAGGCCCGCATACCACAAAAAAATAAAAAATAAAAATAAAAAGGAACTAAATAAGAATTCTAGAGCTGAAGAATTCAATGAATGAAATGAAGAATGCAATATACACCATTTACAGCAGAATAGACCAAACAGAAGATAGAATCAGTGATATATAGGATAGGAACTTTGATATACCAAATCAGAGGAAAACAATTTAAAAAGAAAGATATTCCTTTCAAGTGAAAACCAAAAGAAAGTGGAGGTAGCTATACTTATATCTGATAAAGCAAACATTAAGCCAAAATAAATAAGGGACAAAGATGGTCATTATATAATGATAATGATAAAGGGGATCAATTCATTAAGAAGACAAAACAATTATAAATATATACATACTCTACATCAGAGCACCCAAATGTATTAAACAAATACTAACAGATCTGAAGGAAGAAAGAGACAACAATACAATAATAGAGGATTCAATATCCCACTTTTAACAATGGATAGATATCCAGACAGAACATAAATCAGGGAAACATTGAACCTGAATCATATATTTCACCAAGCTGACCAAGAAGACACCTATAGAAAAATTCCATCCGACAGTAGCAGAATACATACACATTCTTCTCAAGTACACATGGATCTATCTCTATGGCAGAGCATATTATAGGCCAGAAGCAAGTCTCAGCAGATTTTTAAAGATTTAAAGTATACCAAATATCATGAAACTAGAAATAAACAGCAAGAGGAAAGCTAGAAATTTTACAAACATGTGGAAACTAAAAAGCACACTCCTGAACAAGTAATGGGTCAGGGAAGAAAAAAAAGAAGGGAAAAAAACCACTCAAAACAAATGAAAACTTGTGGGAAGTTGCAAAAGCAGTTCTTTGAGGGAAGTTTATAGTGAAAAATGCATATAGTAAGAAAATAGAAAGATATTAAATAAACAACCTTATTTATACCTCAAGGAACTAGAAAAAGAAGAAGAAACTAAGCCCTAAGTAAGAAGAAGGAGGAAAATAACAAAGATTGTGAAGAAATTAATAAAATAGGGACCAGAAAAAATAATAAGAAAGGTCAAAAAAATTAACAGCTATTTTTTGAAAAGATAAAATTGACAAACCTTGAGCTAGATGAAGAAAAAAGAGAAAAGACTTAAGTAAATACAGTTTTTAAATGAATGAGTCATCACAAATGATATTACAGAAATATAGAGGATCATAAGAGATAACTATAATCAATTATATGCCAAGAAATTGGATAAACTAGAAGAAATTTATCAATTATATGCCAAAAAATTGGATAACCTAGAAGAAATTTTAAAATTCCTAGGAGGAGAGCCTCAAGATGTCAGAGGAGTAAGATGTGGAGATCACCTACTCCCCACAGATACATCAAAAATACATGTGGAATGACTCCTACAGAACACAACCTGAATGCTGGCAGAAAACCTCAGAATTCCAAAAAGGCAAGAAAATCTCCAGGAAACTGGGTATGGCAAAATAAAAAAAAAAAATTTTTTTAAAGGAGAGAAAAAGGAATCAGGACCAGACCTGTGCCTCTGGGAGAGAGCTGTGAAAGAGGAAAAGTTTCTGCACACTAGGAAAAGCCCTCACTGGCAGGGATGGGAGGGAGGGCTTTGGAGCCTCAAAGAAGCAACAGAGCAAAACAGAGAGAATCCCACAGAGATGATTGATGTTGACCAGCAATCCCCAGCCTGAGATGCTAGTCTGCAGGTGGGGGCTGGATGCTGAGGCTTGGGATTTGGAGGTCAGACCCCAGGGAGAAGACTGGGGTTGGCTGCATGAAGAAAGATTGAGGGGGCTAGTGTGGCACAGCTGAGGGAGTCCAGGAAGTAGCCTTGGTCAGCCAGAGAGGCAAGGGACTGCTCTTGTGTGGTATGCAAGGAGAGGAGCGGGCCCATCATAGGAGCTTCTAGCTCTGTGTGTTCACAGACAGCAGAGCACCACCTACATGAGCTCCAGAGGTAGACGCAAGCTGCCACTATTATGTCAGAACCCAGAGGTGTGTGATGCCTGCCACCGCTGCAACCAACTATCCTGTGTACAAGTGCAGGTCACTGCCCACACCTTCCTGGGACCCTGCATAACCCACCACTGCCAAGGGTCCCACGATCTGGGGAAATTCCTGAGAAGAATGCACAATGCTCCTCAGACTAGAACAACTTCCTGCCGGCCTCTGCTGCTACAGGAACTCCTCACACATCCAATTTGTGGTTGCCGTATCCCTCCCTCTCCCCAGACTGAGTGAGCAAGTGAGACCTAATCAGCCACTGCTTTCACCCCCTCTTGCCTGGGCTGGAAGCAGATGGCTGAGGATGGCCGACAGGCAGGAGCAGGGCCAAAACCAAAGCTGAACTCCAGGAGCAGTGAAACCAAAGAAGACGGAGGGAAGTGTTTCCATGCAGTCACAGGAGCAGTGGATTAAATCCCTGTAATTGGCTTGGTAAACCCTGCACCTGTGAAATATATGAATAGACAACGGGTGTTCCCACAATCGAAGCTTTGGACTTTGGGGACAACTGTGGAATTTGGAGGCAAGTACACGCAGGAGTAAGGCCAGATCACAGTCTGAGCTGGTCCCACAGTGCCCACAGCAGGTCCAGAGACCTACCTAGAATTACTGGAGGACTTCCTGGGTAGGCAGGGAATATCAGTGGCCCACTGTGGGGGCAAGGGCACTAACAGCTGAGGCCACAGGAAAATATTACTATCATTACTATTATATATTTTTTTCTTTTTTTTTGCCATTTTGTTCTATTGTTGTTCTTTTTCATTTTCTTTTAATTTTTATTTCTTTATTTATTTTTGATTTGCTTTTATTTTTAATATCTTTTTATCTTATTTTTTCCTATTTCTACTGTACTTTTTCATTATATTGAGTTTTTAACCTGTTTTGATTTTTACATTTGTTTTGCTTTGTTTTTATCTTTTTTAACTGTATTTTATATTTTTCTATTTTTACTCTACCTTTTTGTTGTTTTGTATTTTTTCCTTTTGTTTTCTTCTTTCTTTTGTTATTATCTTTTTTCTTTCTTTTTTCTGTGTTTGTTTTATGCTTTCTTTACCTTTTTTTCTAGCTTGCTTTCTGCTTTTGATTTGGTTTTTTGTTGTTGTTACTTTAGTTTTTGTTACTTTAGTTTTACTTTTGTTTTCATTTTTGGTTTTGTTTATTTGTTTGGTTGCTCTCTTTTTTGTTTTCTCTTGTCTCTGTGTGTGTGTGTTTCTTTGTGTGTTTTTGTCTGTCTAGTTTTTCTTTTACCATTTGTCTTGGAGTATTGTTGCCTGTTCATTTTCTTTACTTTACTTTTCTTTTCTTCCATGCCGTGCAGCTTGCGGGATCTTGGTGCTCTGCACAAGGGTCAGGCCTAAGCCTCTGAGGTGGGAGAGCTGAGTCCAGGATGTTGGACCACCAGAGAACTCCTGGTCCCAGGGAATATTAATTAGTGAGAATTCTCCCAGAGGTCTCCATCTCAAAACTAATACCCAGCTACACCCAACAGCCAGCAGGCCCCAGTGCTGGACGCCTCATGTCAAAAACTAGGAAGACAGGAACACAAGGCTACTCATTAGCAGACAGGCTGCCTAAAGTCATACTAAGCTCACAGACAACCCAAAACACACCACCAGACACTGCCCTGCCCATCAGAAGGACAAGATCTAGCTCCACCCACAAGAATGCAGGCACCAGTTTCCCCCACTAGGAAACCTACACAAGCCACTGGAATAATCTCACCCACTGGAGGCAGACAACAGAAGCAAGAGGAAAAAAGACACTGGAGCCTGAGGAAAGGAGACCTGAAACACACTAAGTTAAAAAAAATGAGAAGACAGAGAAATATCTTGCAGACAAAGGAGCAAGATAAAAACCCAGAAGACCAAATAAACGTAGAAGAAATAGGCACACTACCTAAAAAACAATTCAGAGTAATGATAATAAAGATGATCCAAACTTTCAGAAATAGAATGGATAAAATATAAGAAACATTTAACAAGGGCCTAGAAGCACTAAAAAACAAACAGTAGGGCTTCCCTGGTGGTGCAGGTGTTGAGAGTCCGCATGCCGATGCAGGGGACACGGGTTTGTGCCCCAGTCTGGGAAGATCCCACATGCCGCAGAGCAGCTGGACCCGTGAGCCATGGCCGCTGAGCCTGCGCGTCCGGAGCCTGTGCTCCACAACGGGAGAGGCCACAACAGTGAGAGGCCCGCGTACCGCAAAAAAAAAAAAAAAAAAAAAAAAAGTAATGAATAACTGAAACTGAAAATACTCTAGAAGGAATCAATAGCAGAAGAACTGAAGCAGAACAGATAAGTGAGCTGGAAGATAAAATGGTGAAAATAACTACCAAGGAGCAGAGTAAAGAAAAAATAATAATAATTCAAGACTGTCTCAAAGACCTCTGGGAAATAATTAAACAAACCCACATTCAAATTATAGGGGTCCCAGAAGAATAAGATGAGAGAAAGGTACTGAGAAAATATTTGAAGAGATTATAGTTGAAAACTTCCCTAACATGGAAAAGGAAATGGTCAATCAAGTCCAGAAGCACAGAGAGTCCCATATGGGATAAACCAAGGAGAAACATGCTGAGAAACATTAATCAAACTATCACAAATTAAATACAAAGAAAAAATATTAAAAGCAAACAGGGAAAAGTGAAAAATAACATACAGAGAATCACCATAAGATTATCAGCTGGTTTTTCAGCAGAAGCTCTGCAGGTCAGAAGGGAGTGGCAGGATATAAGTAAAGTGATGAAAAGGAAAAGCCTATAGCCAATATTACTCTACCCAGCAAGGCTCTCATTCAGATTTGATGGAGAAATCAAAAGCTTTGCAACCAAACAACATCTAAGAGAACTCAGCACCACCAAACCAGCTCTACAACCAATGAGAAAGGAACTTCTCTGAGTGGGAAACACAGGAGAAGAAAAAAACCTACAAAAACAAAGCCAAAACAATTAAGAAAATGGTAATAGTAACATACATATTGAAAATTACCTTACATGTGAATGGATTAGAAGTCCCAGCCAAAACATACTGACTAGCAGAATGGATACAAAGACAAGAGCCATATATATGTTGTCTACAAGAGACCCACTTCAGACCTAGGGACACATAGAGACTGAGTGAGTGGATGGAAAAAGATATTCCATACAAATGGAAATCAAAATAAAGCTGGAGTAGCAATACACATTTCACATAAAATAAACTTTAAAATAAAGACTGTTGCAACAGAAAAGAAAGGACACTACATAATGATCAAGGATCAATCCAAGGGCTTTCCTGGTAGCGCAGTGGTTGAGAGTCCGCCTGCTGATGCAGGGGACGCGGGTTTGTGCCCCGGTCCGGGAAGATCCCATATGCCGCGGAGCGGCAGGGCCCGTGGGCCATGGCCGCTGAGCCTGCGCATCCGGAGTCTGTGCTCTGCAACAGGAGAGACCACAACAGTGAGAGGCCCACGTACTGCAAAAAAAAAAAAAAAAAAAAGGATCAATCCAAGAAGAAGATATAACAATTATAAATATATATGCACCCAACATAGGAGAACCTCAGTTCATAAGGCAAAGGCTAATAGCCATAAAAGGGGAAATCAAAGGAACACAATAATAGTGGGGGACTTTACACCTCACTTACACTAATGGACAGATCATTCAGACAGAAAATTACTAAAGAAACAGAGCTTTAAATGACACATTACACAAGATCGATTTAATTGATATTCATAGGACATTCCATCCACAAAAAGGAGAATACACATTCTTTTCAAGTTCACAGGGAACAATCTCCATAATAGACCACATCTTGGGTCACAAATCTAGCTCTGGTAAATTTAAGAAAATTGAAATCATATCAAGGATCATTTCCAACACCAATGCTATGAGATTAGAAATCAATTACAGGAAAAATAAAACTGTAAAAAGCACAAACTACATGGAGGTTAAACAACATGCTAATAAATAACCAAGACATAAATGAACAAATCAAAGGGGAACTAAAAAAATACCTAGATACAAATGACAATGAAAACACAGTGACTGAAAACCTAAGGGATGCAGCAAAATCATTTCTAAGATGGAAGTTTATAACAATAAAAATCACAGCTCAAGAAACAAGAAAAATCTCAAAAAAACAATCTAACATTACACCTAACTGAATTAGAGAAAGAAGAACAAATAAAACCCAAAGTTAGTAGAAGGAAAGAAATCATAAAGTTCAGATCAGAAATAAATGAAAAATAAATGAAGGAAATGATAGCAAATATCAATAAAACTAAAACCTGGTTCTTTGAGAAGATAAACAAAATTGATAAACCATTAGCCAGACTCATCAAGAAAAAAAGGGAGAAGACTCAAATCAATAGAATTAGAAATGTAAAAGGAGAAGTAACAACTGACACTGCAGAAATACAAAAGATTATTAGAGATTACTACAAACAACTGTATACCAATAAAATAGACAACCTGGAAGAAATGGACAAATTCTTAGAAATGCACAACCTGCCAATACTGAATCAGGAAGAAATAGAAAATATGAACAGACCAATCACAAGCACTGAAATTGAAACTGTGATTAAAAATCTTCCAACATCAACAAAATACTAGCAAACAGAATCCAACAGCACATTAAAAGGATCATACACCATGATCAAGTGGGGTTTATTCCAGGAATGCAAGGATTCTTCAATATACGCAAATCAATCAACATGATACACCATATCAACAAACTGAAGGAGAAAAACCATATGATCATCTCAATAGATGCAGAGAAAGCTTTTGACAAAATTCAACACCCATTTATGATAAAAACCCTGCAGAAAGTAGGCATAGAGGGAACTTTCCTCAATATAATAAAGGCAATATATGGCAAACCCACAGCCAGCATTGTTCTCAATGGTGAAAAACTGAAACCATTTCCACTAAGATCAGGAACAAGACAAGGTTGCCCACTCTCACCACTCTTATTCAACCTAGTTTTGGAAGTTCTAGCCACAGCAATTAGAGAAAATAAAGAAATAAAAGGAATCCAAATAGGAAAAGAAGAAGTAAAGCTGTCACTGTTTGCAGATGACATGATACTATACATAGAGAATACTAAGGATGCTACCAGAAAACTACTAGAACTAATCAATGAATTTGTTAAAGTAGCAGGATACAAAGTTAATGCACAGAAATCTCTGGCATTCTTATACACTAATGATGAAAAATCTGAGAGTGAAATTAAGAAAACACTCCCATTTACCCTTGCAACAAAAAGAATAAAATATCTAGGAATAAACCTACCTAAGGAGACAAAAGACTTGTATGCAGAAAACTATAAGACACTGATGAAAGAAATTAAAGATGATACAAATAGGTGGAGAAATATACCATGTTCTTGGATTGGAAGAATCAACATAGTGAAAATGACTCTATTACCCAAAGCAATCTACAGATTCAATGCAATCCCTATCAAATTACCACTGGCATTTTTTACAGAACTAGAACAAAGAATTTCACAATTTGTATGGAAACACAAAAGACCCCGAATAGCCAAAGCAATCTTGAGAACGAAAAATGGAGCTGGAGGAATCAGGCTCCCTGACTTCAGACTATACTACAAGGCCACAGTAATCAAGACAGTATGGTACTGGCACAAAAATAGAAATATAGATCAATGGAACAGGATAGAAAGCCCAGAGATAAACTCACACACATGTGGTCACCTTATCTTTGATAAAGGAGGCAAGAATATACAGTGGAGAAAAGACAGCCTCTTCAATAAGTGAAAGATATGAAAATAGCTTTTGCACAGCAAAGGAAACCATAAACAAGATGAAAAGTCAGTCATCAGAATGAGGGAAATTATTTGCAAATGAAGCAACAGGTAAAGGATTAATCTCCAATATATACAAACAGCTCAATATCAAAAAAACAAACAAAGCAATCAAAAAATGGGCAGAATGTCTAAATAGACACTTCTCTGAAGAAGACATACAGATGGGCAAGAGGCATGTGAAAAGATGTTCAACATCACTAATTATTAGAGAAATGCAAATCAAAACTACAATGATGTATCACCTCACTCTGGTCAGAATGGCCATCATCAAAAAAATCTACAAACAGGGCTTCCCTGGTGGTGTAGTGGTTGGGAGTCCACTTGCCAATGCAGGGGACACGGATTCATGCCCTGGTCCAGGAGGATCCCACATTCCATGGAGCGACTGGGCCCGTGGGCCATGGCTGCTGAGCCTGTGCATCTGGAGCCTGTGCTCTGCAACAGTAGAGGTCACAGTAGTGAGAAGCCTGCATACCACACTCACACAAAAAAATCTACAAACAATAAATGCTGGAGAGGGTATGTAGAAAAGGGAACCCTCTTGCACTTTTGGTGAGAATGTAAATTGATACAGCCAGTGTGGAGAACAATATGGAGGTTCCTTAAAAAACGAAAAATAGAATTACCATATGACCCAGCAATCTCACTACTCACATATACCCAGTGAAAACCAAAATTCTAAAAGACACGTGCACCCCAATGTTCATTGCAACACTATTTATAATAGCCAGGTCATGAAAACAACCTAAATGTCCATCAACAGAGAATGGGTAAAGAAGATGTTGTAGATATATACAATGGAATATTACTCAGCAATAAAAAGAAAGAAAATTGGGTCATTTGTAGAGATGTGGATGGACATAGAGACTCTCATACAGAGTGAAGTCACAAAGAAAAAAACAAATATCGTATATTAAAACATATTTGTGGAATCTAGAAAAATGGTAGAGATGAACCATTTTGCAGGGCAGGAATACAGACTCAGACACAGAGATCAAATGTATGGACAACAAAGGGAGAAGGGGGGTGGGATCAATTGAGATTAACATATATACACTAATACATATAATATAGATAACTACAACCTGCTGTATACCATAGGGACCTCCACTACGCTGTACAGTAGAACTAACACAACATTGTAAAACAACTATATCCCAATTAAAACAATTTTTTAATTAAAAATAAAACTGGGTACATGGAAAATTAAAATAAAAAGATTCATAATCTGCTTTTAAAAAAAGAAATGCAATTGATTTTTTTGCCTATTGACGTTACATTCTAAAACATTGTTAAATTCACCCATAAATTCTAGCAATTTTTCTGTTGACTCCTTAGGATTTTCTATATAAGAAACTGGGTGGAGCTGGGTCTTAGTGTTGAGATGGAGACCTGGGGAAGAATTCTCACTGATTAATATTCCATGGGGCCAGGAGTTCTCTTGTTGTCAAAAAAACCTCAACTTGGCTTTCCCACCTCATAAACTCAGCCCCAAATCCTGGCCTGAGCACCAAGACCCCACAAGCCGCACGGCACAGAAGAAAAGGGAAAAGAGAAAATGAACAGACAAAACAAAAAAAGAGAAGAATGGTAAAAGCAAAAACTAAACAGACAAAACACACAAAGAAACACACACACACACTCACAAAAAGAAAAAAAAAAGGTGAAAACAAAAAGAAGAGAGCAACCAAACCAATAAATGAACCCAAAAATGAAAACAAACCCTAAAAACTAAAATACAAAAACAAAAATCAAAAGCAAATCAAACACAAAAAGCAAACTAAAAAAAGGCAAAGAAAGCATAAAAACAAACACACAAAAATGATCCAAAAAAAGTAAAAACAAAAAGAGAAAAATACAAAACAACAAAGAAGTAAAGTAAAAATAGAAAATATAGTTAAAAATAAGAACACAGCAAAGCGAAGGAAAAAAACAAGGAAAAAAACACAATATAATGAAAAAGTACAGTAGAAATAGGAAAAATAAGACAAAATTATATTAAAAAGAAAAGTAAATAAAAAATTTTTAAAGAATAATAAAGAAAGAACAATAGAACAAAATGGCAATATATATATATATATATATATATAATAGTAATATTTTACTGTGGCCTCAGCTGTTAGTTTCCTTGCCCCCACAGTGGGCCACTGGTATTCCCTGCCTACTCAGGAAGTCCTCTACTTCTAGGTAGGTCTCTGGACACTGTGGGCGCTGTGGGGCCAGCTCAAACTGTGATCTGGCCTTACTCCCACCTGTACTTGCCTCCAAATTCCACAGTTGCTCCCAAAGTCCTCAGCTTTGATTTTGGGAATACTCATTGCCTATTCATATATTTCACAGATGCAGGGTTTACTAAGCCAGTTACAGGGGTTTAATCCACTGTTCCTGTGGCTGCATGGAGACACTTCCCTCTGTCTTCTTTGGTTGCACTGCCCTGGAGTTCAGCTTTGGGTTTGGCCCTGTTCCTGCCTGTTGGCCATCCTCAGGCATCTTTTCCCAACCCAGGCAAGAGGGGTGAAAGAAGCACCTGATTAGGTCTCACTTTCTCACTCAGGCTGGGGAGAGGGAGGGATACGGCAGCCACAATTTGGATGTAACAGCGGAGACCATCAGGATGTTGCTACAGTCTGAGGGGCACTGTGCATTATTCTCAGGAATTTCCCCAGATCACGGGACACTTAACAGTGGTGGGCTGTGCAGACTCCCAGGAAGGCACACAGGACCCTTGGGGGAAGTGGTGGCAGCCATTGTCCACCTCTGGGTTCCAAGATAACAGTGGCAGCTCAGGCCCACCTCTGGAGCTCATGTAGATGGTGCTCTGCAGTCCATTAGTGCACAGAGATAGAAGCTCCTATGATGGGCCTGCCCCTCTCCTCACACACCCTGCAACAGTGGCCTCTTATCTCTCTGGCAGGCCCAGGCTTTTTCCTGGACTTCCTCCCATCTAGCTGTGGCGTACTAGGCCCCTCGGGCTGTCTTAACACAGCCAACCCCAGTCCTCTCCCTGGGATCTCACCGCAGCCCAAAACTAAGCTCTCAGCCCCAGCCTGCCCCTGTGGGTGAGCAGACAAGCCTTTTGGGCTGGTGAGTGCTGATTGGCACTGATCCTCTGTGTGGGATTCTCTTTGTCCTCCACACCCCTGTTGCTGCCCTCTCCTCTGAGGCTACGAAGCTCCCTACCATTCCCACCAGTGAAGGAACTGCCTAGAATGAGGACACTTTTCCTCCTTCACAGCTGCCGCCCAGAGGCTCAGATCACATTCTGATTCCTTTTTTTTTTCTTTTTTCTTTTGCCTTACCCAGTTATGTGGAGAATTTCTTGGCTTTTTTGAAGTCTGAGGTCTTCTGCCAGTGTTCAGTAGGTGTTCTGTAGGAGTTGTTCCACATGTAGATGTATTTTTGATGTATTTGTTCAGAGGAAGGTGTTCTCCATGTCTTACTCCTCCGCCATCTTGAAGTTCTCCTCAATTGCATTTCTATATGCTGGCAGCAAGCAACTGGAATATAAATGTAAAACAATAAAACTTGCAAAACTTCAAAAAACATAAAATATATAGGAATAAACTTAATCCAAAAATGTGCAAAATCTCTATTCTAAAAACTAGAAAACATTGCAGGGAGAATTTTAAAAGAAATTTAATAAGTGAGAGATATACCATGTTCATGAATTGAAAACTCATGAACTAAGATATTAATTCTCCCAAAGTTGATCTATACATGCACAAGCCAAATCAAGATCTCAGAGACATTTTTTTTGTAGAAATAAGCAGATTGATTACAAAATATTATAGAGAAATGCAAAGAAGTTGGAATAGCCAAAATAATCTTTTAGAAGAACAAAGCTGAAAGACATTACCTGATTTCAAGACATTATAAAACTACAGTAACCAAGATAGTGTGGTATGGTCACAAAGATGGGCATATAAATCAATATAATAGGATAGAGAGTCTAGAAATATATCCCTATATTATCCAAATGTATATGTGGACAATATATACTTATCCATATATGATTCATTGTCTTTTGAACTTTTTTTTAACAAATGGTGCTGAAACAATTGTTTACCATATGAAAAAAACAGTGAACCTCAATCCCTATCTCACATCATATAAAATTAATTTGAGAAAATCATAAATCTAAATTTAAAAAACCCATAAACCTTCTAGAAGAAAACAAAGGAGAATATCTTTGCAATCTTGAGAAAAGCAAATATTTTATAGGACACAAAAATCACTAACCATAAAAGAAAAAATAGTGATAAATTAAGGTCTAACAAAGTTTTAAAAAGTACTTCTGCTTTTTAAAGAAATCATTAAGAAAGCAAAAAGCCAAACTATACATATACATGTGTATATATGGCAAAGTACTTGTATCAACTTTTTATCCTACAAAACAAAATTTTTAATGGAAAATATGGACAACAGAATATTTGAAAAAGAAGATGTATGCATAATCAACAAATATATGAAAATATGTCAACATCAGGAAATACAAGTTTAAAACCACCATGAAATACAACTTCAAACTCATGGGTAAAATTAAAAGCCTAATAATATTGGAAAGAATTTAAAGCAACTGGAACTCTCATACATTGCTGGTGAAAATATAAACTGATACAATCACTTGAAAACAGTTTAGCAGTTTCTTTATGAGGTTAAATTTGCATTTACAACATGATACAGTAATTCTGCTCTCAGAGGTTTATGCAAAAGAAATGAAAACACATGTGCACAAAACACTTAGACAAGTCTATTAATAACAAATTTATTGATATGAGTTTAAAAGAAAAACAAAAACAACCCACATATTCTACCAACTCTAGAATGGACAGATTTTGGTGCATTCTTTCAATGGAAAACTACTCAACAGCAAAAATGAACAAACCACCAAAACACAAAAGTGTGTAAATCTCAAAAACATCATATTGAAAATAAGAAACAATTTACAAAAGAGAAAGGATTGACTAGAAAGAGGAAAGGAAATTTTATAGAGGTGATGAACGTGTCTGTTATCTTAATTGAGGTGGTTTGGTTGCATGGGTGCTTACCTTTATCAGAACATATTGAACTGCAGGTTTATAATTTATATACAATAAAATGAACAAATTTTAACTCAAAAAAAAACCTGGCAGCTTTAAGACTACCATCATTTCACATGTATGTTTTGTACACAAAGAGATAAGCCACCCAGATTCCCCTTGGAAAAAGAAATTGCTACCTAGTTGTGGAGAGTACACCTTCAGACAGTCTCCCAGCCTTTGGCAACCAACCAATGCCTGAAGGATCTAACTTGCCCAAAGTACTGTCCTTTCTGAGGCAGCCTGCATCCCCTGACAGAGGCCAAAGTGTAAAGGCCCAATCATTTTGGCCTGACCTGAGCCTCATCCCACCCTCTCATACACACCCCCCACCCATGGACCCCCTCCCCTGATTGTGTTGGTCACTGCTTTGCTAACTGTGATTCAGGCTTTACTTTTCCCTCCACCCAATCCTGCTTCTTCACCCTTCCTTTTGCAGGTGTTGATTTCTGATACCTATCTTACATCCTAAATTCCATCTCCTTATCTACTTCCAGAGAACCCAACTTGTGACAACTCATGACACCTTGGCATCGCATTCCTGTGGAGTTTCTCCAAGAAATTTCTTGGCCACATGCCTCAAAATCCTTACTTTGGGTTAGTTCCACCTAGCTTCCCTTGGCAGAATGTGAACAGTCCTTCAAGAGGGACTTCCTAAAAACTGATGCATAACAATTTATCTTTTCTGATGGCACATTTGAATCTTTTCTGGCTGCTCTGCTTCTATTCAGTCAAGTCAAGATAGCAGGAAATACATGGCACACTCAAACTGTGTAATTGGGAAAAAGAAGGAAAAAAAGTTAATTTATAACGGTTGGGCAGGCTGTAGGGAAATCAGTGAGGGATAATTCAGTACCTTGAGCCTAACACTAACAGGATGTCATAAAAAAAACCCACTAGGCCTGAAATTGTGGAAAAGAGGCCTGGTAATTGGAACCAGAGACAAATAGATTTGTGTGAGAAGGGCTGCTGAGATAATTTTGCTGGGAATTATCACATTTTATTAATAATAATTTATAATTATTACATAATTTCAGTAAAATAAAGAAAATAATTTCTAAATTTAATTCTACATTAACACTCCTAAATAATTACTTGGCCAGCAGTTTTATGCCAATTATTTTATTCATTCCTTCAACAAATATTTATTGAATACCTACTGTGCCAGGCATACGAATAGCCAAAAATTTATATTTATATTCAAACTACATTGAGGCTGCATTTAAAGTTTCCATAAGGTATTCTGTAATTACTGGATATTTTTACCACTTGACACATCCATACTACCTATACACATCATAGAATGAAGGCACATTTTCCTAGTAAGAATTTATATCATAATTAATTACTTGTGGAATTGTTATACTAAGTCATTATTCTTGGCACACTCAAATATATTTTTGTGAATGATTTGTGTGAGTACTCAAGTACATTTCAGATATAGGGTGAGAAAAAGTACTCTGTAATAAAATACTCAATGCAAAGAGGCAAACAACAAGGAACAGAACTACTCAAACGTGTACTTTGAAAATCAAAGTCATTATTACAATAATGAAAAACTGAAAAACCTCTGCCATCTATTGGGCCCTCTAGGAAGAAGATGACCAGGAGAAGGTAGATAAGCAAAAGGCTTACTGGAGATAGTGTCCATGAAAATAAAGGGGAAAGGAAACAGAAGTAAACAAGAAAAGTCTTGAGACTATGATACAGTTCTGAAACTTGTGAAGAGATGGAGAAGGACTGAGCAGTGAGTAGGAAAAGCCTCAGACTGGGGTGTGGCTTTGTGAAAGTCTCACTTTGCCTACTAAGAGCTCTAGAACAGAGATTTCTGGTAGAATAGTCCCGTGTTGGGCAGAAGGGGTCAAGCCATGTTACCCTCACTGGGTTCAGCCATCACCTGGGGCTGCCTGGGAAGACGGAGTGGCTGCAGTTCATATGCTGTGATAGATTCAGAAGGTGCTACAGTTGGAAACTGTCAGATAACTACACTCTTCACAACTGATCAGCACATTTTTTTCTTAAAGGAATATCTAAGCAGTGGAACTCCATGGCCACCACTCTCTATTCCACTCATGGAGCAATTGATAAATGGGTTTCATGCTATTGATCCCATCTGCAGCAACATTCATGCCCCCACGACCACTCTATTTCAGTTCAGGGTGACCAGTGGCAAGGCTGTCAAAACATTTTATCTACTCTATTATTCATTGCCTCACCCATGATGGGTACTTGCTTCCTGGTGGGCATTATCTATGATATAAAATCTTCATACTTTATACCCACTCCCATATATCCATTCACAATTCTATCTCAAACTTCTTTATATACAATCTTTCAGTTCTTTTCCTTTTGGGCTTTTGACCAACCAACCAAATCATTCACCACTGTCCATATTTTCCCTGTCACTGTCTTTCAAGTCCACCCTTCAGTGTGGCTATAGTGTACCAGGCATCCGTTTTTGTATTGTACCCATACCAACCAATCTATAAACCAAGCTTGGGCTCCTTTAACTAGTTGTATATGACTCCCAACGTGGCCACAAGTGAAATCTAACAAATGATGCTAACACCAACCTTGAAAGTGACATGGGGTCTGGGCTACTCTTGATTCACAAACTGGCCCCCATACATGAAGGGCAAAGAGAGACCAAAGAAAGAGGCAGCAACTCCAGATTGATAGGTGGCAGGGTTGAATTTCTTTTTAAGATTTATTTCTTATTTATTTTATTTATTTTTGGCTGCATCGGGTCTTAGTTATGGCACACAGGATCTTCGTTGAGGCATGCAGGATCTTTCGTTGTTGTGCACAGACTTCTCTCTAGTTGTGGTGCGCGGGTTTTCTCTTCTCTAGTTGTGGCACACGCATTCCAGAGCATGTGGGCTCTGTAGTTTGTGGCATGTGGGTTCTCTAGTTGAGGCACGCGAGCTCAGTTTTAAAAAAATTTTTGGCTGTGCGTCGAGGTATGTGAGATATTAGTTCCCGAACCAGGGATCAAACCCATGTCCCCTGCATTGGAAGCACAGAGTCTTAACTACTAGACCGCCAGGGAAGTTCTGATAGGTGGCAGTTTTAATCGGCAAAGGAACTAACATACGAGGCTTGTCTTGGGCAGCCTCAAGATGAGTATATCTCCACACCTGCCTGCCAGAATCTTAAAAGTTTATATAGAGGCCTTAACTGGATTCAGTCATGTATTCTGTCCAGATAATCTCAACAACACCTAACTTTCTCAAGGCTATGTCCTTGAAAGAGCTGCTACCATAGGAATAGTAGGAGGAACATACACTCTAAGGACAGGGGAAAGGGTAAGGAACCTCTGATTTCCCAGGTCCAGCTCACAGGTCAACCAGTGGTCACGTCCTTTTGATAACCTCCTCCAAACGCTACCTGCAACTGACTCATGTGCTCTCCAGCTTAGGATCAATTCTGGATGTGCCATTTCCATTTTAAGATAAACTGCTGCTGGGCCCACTCAATATTAAGACTTGGTAGATCCAAGAGAATCCATTATAATGGTAGATCCATTACAATCTTACAATGGCCAGTTGTGGAAGTATGGTCATTTGATGAAAACAATAACGTGTTTGTACTTTACCAGGGTCTGGTAATACATCAGGAGATGTTTCTTGAAAGGCATAAAAATGTCTGCTGCAGAAGACATGGTCCTGCTCCAGAACCCAGGGGCTTGCATTTTAATTATCCTACTGGGTTTGCCATAAACTCTATACTGCATCTTTTCCCACAACTGACATTTCGAGTATCATAGTGTCAGCCAAATCATATGGCCTAGGCAGCAGAGCTAATTATGCCAGAGCCTGGTCCTAATGCAGAAACAATTCCTGCCCAGGCCCTACTCAAATATGGCAGCCTTTTGAGTCACTCAGTGCATGGTCTAGAATACAACTACTAAGTATGGAACGTGTTGCCCTCAAAACCCAAAGAGACTCAACAGATACTATGCTTCTTTCTTTGTGGTAGAGGATGCAAGATATTCTGTAGGATGTTCAGATGGTACAGATCTCTTTTGACTATATTATGACAGAGAGCCCTATGGCAAAACTCATGTAAATTTTTGCCCATTCCATGTGAATGCAACTAGTCTCTGATACTTTTTCCTGACTGGGATAGAAAAGAACACATTTGCCAAATCAGTGTCTACATATATGCGGGAGGTCTTATTAACATACTCTAGCAATGATTCCACACCCAGCACAGCAGCCACAATAGGGACTAATACTTAGTTGAGCTTGTAGTAACCTATAATCTCTTTTGAGGATCCATCCAGATGCTGCAGGAAAGAAACAGGTGAATTAAAGACATAGATGAAGGGAATCACCACCCCTGCATCCTTATGATCCTTAATGGTAGGAATAATCTCTGCTATATTTCCTGACATGTGAGATGTAATATTGTTTTTATTTACTATCTTGGCAGAAAGTAGAGGTCAGAGAGGAATGTATGCAGTTTTAGAGGCTCTCACTTGGCCTTCCCCACTACAGGCCAAGGTCTAGTCTGGCAGTTACACCAGCTGCTGTGTATATCAATGTTATTAATACACTCCTGAACCAACGAAATGGTCATGAGATTCCTCAGTCTTGGACTCAGTAGACCTATTGCAAGCTGAAACTTGGCCACTACTCCATTTATTACCCAATAGGGAACCACAGTGGTGCTTCTGGTCTCCAGGTATCAATGTCAACTCAAATTCTGTGTCCAAGATTCCTCAGAACATCTAGTGCACTGCCATCCAAGTAAATAGCCATAGGTCCCTTCAGGAAAAGATCAATCAAATGAAGAATCAACATAGTGTATATTTTATTGTGATATTGCAGGATGCTTTTCTGGGGGTAGGGTGGCCAGATTTAGCAAATAAAATACAGGACACTCAATTAAATTTTAATTTCAGATAAACAATGAATAACATTTAGCCTAAGTATTTCCCAAGTATCATATGTGACATACTTATACTAACATACTATTCGTTTTTTATCTGAAATTCAAATTTAACTGGGCATCCACTATTTTAGCTAACAACTCTGTCCCGACCACCTTTTCAGTCAACAGATTCCAGGTCTGAGAAATGGATTAGGTCCAGGTCTTGGGCAAGATATTATGTTGGAGCAGGGGGTGACTGACTTCAGTCTCCTGCTCATGTATTCTTGCCTGCTTCTGCTTTTAGCATGTAGGGCAAAACCTGTTTTGCCCTTGGTGACACCATGTTCTTTAATCATCTCCACAATTCCCTCAAGGTCAAGCCATTTTAATGACTGCTCTCCAACCTTACTGACCCTTATGGTAATTGTGACCACTCAGCTTCTGGAAGCTAAGCACCACCAACCTCTATTGCTTTGTGGTCCCGTCATTTCCACTGCAATTAATAAGTCCAGCTCTATGACCACTTTTCCTACTGTCAACCCTGGCCTGCAGAGAAGTCTCCGCAACACTTTTACGTGATGCTTATTTCCTCTCATCAGTAGCTTCCTGATTGTGAATTTATCCCTTGGGCCCTTCAGTGAAATAAAATAATTCTCTGTCGGATCTTCTGGCCTCACATGACATATCCATTTGAGTATGTCTCTTTTCCTGCATTTTTTAATGCTTTCCTACAGAGAGTCAATTACAAAATTGGCTATTATGTGTTCTATTATAAAACTGGGTAAACAGGTACATATATTTGCACTTCAAAGTTAGAGTATGTTACCAAAGGTTGGCACTGAGCGATGAGATTATGGGCGACTTTTTTTTCCTTTATGCTTTTATATATTTTATAAGATCTTTTTTCAGAATAAGAAAAATAAATTTTAACACTTAAGTTTACCAGTTTATTATAAAGGATATGATAAAAGATACAAATGATCAGCTAGATGAAAAGGCACATTGGGTGAGGTCTAAAAGTGTCCTGAGCACAGAAAGTTCTGTTCCTGAGGAGTTAGGGTGCACCAACCTCGCAGCATATGGGTGTATTCACCAACCCAGAAGCTCTATAGTTTAGAAATTTTTACAGAGCCTTTGTCACATGTAGGCATGATAACTCACTCTCCAGCCCCTCTCCCCTCCCCTAAGGGTAGGGGTAGGGCTGAAAGTTCACGCCTTGGTCTTGCCAGTGACCAGCTCTTTTGCCGACACTAACTAGGGGCCCCCAGTCACCGGGTCATCTCATTAGCTTACAAAAAGACATTCTTATCACTATGGTGATAAGAAAAATGAATTTTAAACAATAAAGGTGATGACAAAATTAAGAGCATTGGAAAGGATACAGAATATCCTTGAGCAGCATGAAGAATTTCTTTCCATTGTCAGTTTCCATGACTATGCTGAGCTTCAGGTACTATATAGACTGAAGCAGTTTGATGGGCATAAATACAATAGATGTCCTCAAAATTAAAAAACCTAGGAGACCATCTGTGGCACTGTTGTATAGGAGCTAAAAAATTAAAAGTCCACCAAACTGAAGTAGTATTTTAAAAATTAGAACCATGCTATAATTCTAAGAAAATTCAATCAGTTTTCATTCTTATCTGGAATTACATCATGCTTCTCCCACTTTAACAGGACTAAATTGGACTATGCAAGTAAAAAGTAGGTAGAGCTTTTTCAATTTTATACAATATGAACAGATTCCCTATTATTGATTGTTTTTCAAGTTGCAGCTCTAAATTCATGATTTGAAAACGTACTGGCAGGCACAAGTATTGACTGCGTTCTTCTTAATACACTGTATTTAATTGGTTCAGAAAAATGGAGGAGTCACAAGACTCACACACCAAATATCAGCAGAAGCTCTGTTTTTTCAGCCACTCATCTTTATTTTATAATGTGTCCGAGCTACCAGAAAATTACTCTAAGAGAAACAGAAAAATAATGAGAGGACCTGCACCAGAATCATATATAGCCACTGGATTCTCTATATTTCTCCTGGCTCATTCTTCCTGGGAGTTTGTAACCAAGATCTCACATAGCCAGACCCTATCACATCAGCCTTCACCACATAACAGAATTCATTATCACAGCTGACACCAAAATGCATATAATCATGGTAATGCTACACAATATTATTTCTTCCTGCCTCACCTGGTTTTCAGAAACCTGAATCAGTCACCGCAGTGAGTTAGTTCTCTTCAAAACAAAAATGTCTCCAGAACTTGCCCTCTTTACTCCATCCCCATCATTACTATTACTGCAGTGTAAGACTTTGGAGTTGGACAGTTTGGGGTTCAAGTTCTAGCTCTCATGTCTGACTTTTGACAAGTTACTTAACCTCTTTGAGAAGGTACTTAGCCTGGATTTCATCATCTATAAAATGAGAATATCTCCTATATGGCATATTTATAAAGATAAAAGATTATGTATAGTAAGTACTTAGCATTATAAGTAGTACAAAGTAGATGCTCAATAAAATGCTGGTTAACTTTGTTTCCTACCTTAGTGTCTAATCCAGCCTTTATTATATGATATCCTCCTAATGGGACCCTCTGTCTTCAGTCTTTTTCCTCTTCATCCTCATCCTCTCTGTTTTTGTCAAAACTTCTATACTTAAAAAAACCAATCACACCATATCCCTATTGAAAACTTATGTCACATTATTTGTAAGATCAACTCTCAAATCCTTTGGTTACCATAGAATGTCTTTATGGTTTGACTCTTATTTTTTCCACTCCTCTCATTCTCTGAGCCAAAGACAACATTTGAACTTTCACTATATGCTAGGTATAGTGGATGTAGTGGGAAGCAAGACCACATTCACCCATATTCACAGAGCATATTTAACAGTCACTATCAAGTATTAACTCTTTCCTGAACAGAATATTTATCCACCACATTTTTTACCCCATTCAAGGAGGCATAAATATTCATGCCTTCAAGTATCAAATAGGAGATACCCCCCATACAGTCAAAGATGAGGAAAGGGATCAAATCTGATTGAGGCAGAACTCAGAGGAAAGGAAGACAAAAATTAAAATGTTAAATTTAGCCTCTGGTTTTAGTTTTAATACTAGCAGGAAAGAAAAGGTGATATGGGAGCCAATAGAGCTATGCACAGCTGGAGGAGAGCTCAAGTCCATTAGAGGTGATTATCAGACAGACTTTCTAGACAAATTGTCATTAGGGCCAGGTCTTAAATGTGGGTAGAATTTCTACAACTAGAGGAGGTGGAAGGACTTTTCAACCAGTGGGAAGAGCATCAAGCCAGGCCATTCACCTTGTCAGCCAAGTTTAAAATTACTATCAGAGAAACAGATTGTTCAAGTGATAATCTTTAGGATTACTCAGCTATAAGAATTCTGATTGTCTTAAGACAGCCATCCTCAACCTTTGGTGTGAGTCAGCATCACCTGGGTTCATTGAAGTATACTAAGGTCTGAGCCTGTTTTTACCAATTTTCCCAGGTAATTCTGATACACACAAAATATTGAGAACTACTGTCTTTAAAGAGCTAAGCCAATTCTTTTCAAAGTGTGGTCTATGATCAGCAGCAGTAGCACCTGGAGGCTGGTTATAAATGCAGGAAATGAGAACCCACTTCAGACCTACTGAATGAAAATTTGTGTATTAACAAGATCTTCATGTGATTTATATGAACATTTAACTTTAAGGAAAACCAGTCTAAACCAGTGACTCATAACCCTAGCTTCACATCAGAAGTTCGCACTAGGAACTTTAAAAATTGCTGATACCTGGATCTCACCCTCAAATTTTTATTTAATTTGTGTGGGTTTGACCTGGATGTGAGTTTTAGGTGCTTCCTAGGTGATCCTAATAGGCAGTAAAATTTGCAAGTCACTGATCTAAGCAATTTCCAGGTGTTCCTGATTCTTTGTAAGTATACTAAACTAACATAGGCTCCTTGATAATTTTTATGATTAGTCCCATAAAACCAAAGGAAATCTAACTGAAGAAATTTTAGTTAAATTATAAAATATTAGAATAAATTAATCTTTTCACTAACCTCATTTTATGAATACATACACATACTTAGTTTATATGTTATAGAAGGAAGCAATAGAATACAACCATGTATCATAAATGGAAGCTCTTCAAGTTATAGAAGTGTTCAGGTCCAAAATTTAGCAGCTCGTTGCAAAAGTTTCTGTTGCTTAATTGGTTGGGGAAATTGGGGGAAAATAATAGAAGGGCTCCCCTAACTAATAAGGTTCTGACATTTAAAAGAGGGTATTTTGAACCTTAGACGTCAATAATACTTGCGTATAGACCATGTCTAAATTGTCATAAAATTAGAACTAGCACATATAATTTAGTTTGATTTTACAATTAAAGACTCATTCTAATGATACTATATACTTTAAAAGTCATAAAACTTATCATTACAATATTGAGTCTATCATTGATTAACACGGTTTCTAACAGTTTAGGGTTTTTTAATGTATTTAAATAAAATTTTAAAATTTATTTTAAAAATAAAAGTCATAAAATTAATGACTTTTTATAGCTCTGAAATAGATATAAAAAGACCCAAAAAAAGTCTTGGTGCAAGAAAATTATATGGGTGAAATTGAATTTAATCTATGGGTTTAATATGCTATTTCCGTCTTTTATAAATTATTTAATCACCTATGACCAGTAATATTTATGATTATATTGCCATCTGCTGGTGAAAAATTTAAGCTTATCCTATAATGATGTAACACTTATTTTGTTTTAAAGTAAACTTGACTTTTTGCTATTGTTTTCAGTGAATGTATGTTTCACAATAAAATGTAAAACTTCATAAGAGAAAATCTTTGAACCATCATATAAACCGGAACATAGTTAAGGTATATTACAAAATACGCTTCGGGAAAATTCACAAACTGAGGATTTGTGAGGAGTATTGATTTACATGCAGGGTTTTGTCCATTGTCATCCTCAGTTCTAAGACCGCAGGATAGAGTGTGCCTGGGCCATGGGGCCAGGGTCGCCCTGAGCAGGATCCTGGGCCAACGCTACTGCGAGCTGGCCAGAAACTGAATTCCCATGGTGGTCACATGGAGCCCTTGGGCACCATGGGGTGGTGTGGGCCACCGACTGGTGGCTGATCCTGGACTGGGTGTTCTACATCAACGGCAAGTTTAAGGATGATTAATTAAATCAATCCCCCTGAAGCCCTTCTGGTATCTGGTGGTGCTGCCACCTTCCATCTGCCTCTGGAACAGCCCAACCTCTCAGGATGGACCTTGATGAAACCCACAGAGCAACTTAGACTTTCAAGGATTTTGACAATAGCTTTGTTTTGTGAATGCACACAGCATTAAACCTCACTCTGAAACTTGAAAAAAAAAAAAAAAAAAAAAAAAGACTTCAGGATATTTAAGCATGTCACTAAAACCAAGGTTAGGTTATCAACAACCAGGAATAGACATGTGTTATTTGGCAAAGGCATTAAAATCAGAGAAAGCAGACACCTCCAGAATTCTTGGGAATCTTGAAAGTGCAATGCGCACATAATTACAACCGGTGGTAAAACAGAAAGAAGGCAGAGAGAAAAAGCTTGTGATTACACATATGATACACCTATATAAAGATGAATGTTAAGATGTGTAGAGAAAAATATAGGTCATTCTACTGCTCTGGATGTGGTTGGACTTCTGCTCCTAAAGAAATAAGTATGTGGAATCCCTTTCAGTCCATTGTGGCTCTGATGAAGAGCAATCTAATGCTTGAAATGGGAACGGCTTTGGGAGTGTGCCCTGACTTTTCTCCCTTCAGAGACCTTGGGTGTTTCTCCAGTTTCTTTCCTAACCCACAGGGGAGAGAGAACCTTAGCCAAGGCTTTAGGCTCAGGGCAGGGGTGCTGGGTTCCAGCTGGCTGATGGCCCTTCTGCACCAGAAGATGGTTGCCTGCAGAGGGGACACTGCTGCCTCTCTCTCTCTCTCTCCATACTGCATCGAGAAAGCACTGTACACTCTATGCCTTCTCCTTTACCTGCCTCTTCCTTCCTGACCAAAAAACCAACAACAACAAAAAAACAGTATGCAGAACCCAAAGAAGGGGCCAACATGTGTCTCAGCTTCCTAAAAATAGGACCACTCTTTTAGACCTCCACTTATCTCTTAGACAAGGCACTTCCAGCATTGCTAGTGGTACAGAGACACCTACACAGACTATATTGCATACCAAATTCCACCACTGTAACATTATGAATAACGAATTATCTTTAGAAACAAAGCATGGGCAGCTGCTAGTGTTTATGACCAGTTTTTATAACAATAGTTTGCAGTATAGTCTGATGCAAGTCACTTCATCTGTTTTCTCTCTATGAAATTAAGGAGTTGACCAGACTAAGAAAGGCAACTAGGTTTCATGGTGTGATGGTTAATTTTATGTGTCAACTTGGCTAGGTCACAATACCCAGATATTTGGTCAAACTTTATCCTAGATATGTGTGTGAAGGTATTTATTAGATGATATTAACATTCAAATCATTCAAACATTTTGGGTAAAGCTCATTACCCTCCATAATGTGGGTGGGACTCATCCAATCAGTTGAAGGCCTTAATAAAAAGCGAGGGAGGTCTCCTAATGGCTCTGTCTCTCTAGGGAACCCTGAGTAATACACATGGTAATGGATTTATTTTAGCTTAAGTTATAAAGAATGTTCATTTATAGGTTAAAATGAGACATATTATTCCCTAATACTATTCCCCCATCAAGGGGAAATGACAACCCAAATTAGAAATCAGAAAGGTAGAATGATGGCTTTGAAGAATAAAATATTCTTGGCACTTGATATTATGCTGAAGTTATTCTGCTATATAGTACACATTTGCTCTTTTGTTAGTTGATCAGCATCTGGGAGGTTGTGGCCAAGAACCCTAAAGTCACTCTAAAAGTCATGTTCTTGTAGCCCTGCTATAGTCTTCACCTGCTGAGGGTAGGCATGACATAAACTTTTTTAAATTGAATTTTATTTTTAATACAGCAGATTCATTTTTTTAAACATCTTTATTGGAGTATAATTGCTTTACAGTGGTGTGTTAGTTTCTGCTTTACAACAAAGTGAATCAGTTATACATATACATATGTTCCCATATCTCTTCCCTCTTGCGTCTCCATCCCTCCCACCCTCCCTATCCCACCACTCTAGGTGGTCACAAACCAGCTAGTTGATCTCCCTGTGCCATGGGGCTGCTTCCCACTAGGTATCCACCCTACGTTTGGTAGTGTATATATGTCCATGCCAATCTCTAACTTCGTCAGAGCTTACCCTTCCCTCTCCCCATATCCTCAAGGCCATGCTCTAGTAGATCAGTGTTTTAATCCCATCCTACCCCTAGGCTCTTCATGACATTTTTTTTCTTAGATTCCATACATATGTGTTCGCATATGGTATTTGTTGGTGTTTTAATCCTGTAGGTCGCTGTTTTAATCCTGTCCTACCCCTAGGCTCTTCATGACACTTTTTTTCTTAGATTCCATATATATGTGTTAGCATATGGTATTTGTTTTCCTCCTTCTGACTTACTTCACTCTGTATGACAGACGCCAGGTCCATCTACCTCACTAAAAATAACTCAGTTTCATTTCTTTTTATGGCTGAGTAATATTCCATTGTATATATGTGCTACATCTACTTTATCTATTCATCTGTTGATGGAAACTTAGGTTGTTCCATGTCCTGGCTATTGTAAATAGAGCTGCAATGAACATTTTTGTACATGACTCTTTTTGAATTATGGTTTTCTCAGGGTATATGCCCAGTAGTAGGATTGCTGGGTCATATGGTAGTTCTATTTGTAGTTTTTTAAGGAACCTCCATACTGCTCTCCATAGTGGCTGTGTCAATTTACATTCTCATCAGCAGTGCAAGAGTGTTCCCTTTTCTCCACACTCTCTCCAGCATTTATTGTTTCTAGATTTTTTGATGATGGCCATTCTGACTGGTGTGAGATGATATCTCACTGTAGTTTTGATTTGCATTTCTCTAATGATTAATGCTGTTGAGCATCCTTTCATGTGTTTGTTGGTAATCTGTATATCTTCTTTGGAGAAATGTCTATTTAGGTCTTCTGCCCATTTTTGGATTGGGTGGTTTGTTTTTTTTGTTGAGCTATATGAGTTGCTTATAAATTTTGGAGATTAATCCTTTTTCAGTTGCTTCATATGCAACTATTTTCTCCCATTCTGAGGGTTGTCTTTTGGTCTTCTTTATGGCATCCTTTGCTGTGCAAAAGCTTTTAAGTTTCATTAGGTCCCATTTGTTTATTTTTGTTTTTATTTCCATTTCTCTAGGTGGTGGTTCAAAAAGGATCTTTCTGTGATTTATGTCATAGAGTGTCCTGCCTATGTTTTCCTCTAAGAGTTTGATAGTGTCTGGCCTTACATGTAGGTCTTTAACACATTTTGAGTTTATTTTTGTGTATGTTGTCAGGGATTGTTCTAATTTCACACTTTTACATGTACCTGTCCAGTATTCCTAGCACCACTTATTGAAGAGGCTGTCTTTTCTCCACTGTATATCCTTCCCTCCTTTATCAAAGATAAGGTGACCATATGTGTGGGGGCTTATCTCTGGGTTTTCTATCCTGTTCCATTGATCTATATTTCTGTTTTTGTGCCAGTACCATACTGTCTTGATTACTGTAGGTATGTAGTATAGTCTGATGTCAGGGAGCCTGATTCCTCCAGCTCCCTTTTTCATTCTCAAGATTGCTTTGGCTATTCGGGGTCTTTTGTGTTTCCATACAAATTGTGAAATTTTTTGTTCTAGTTCTTTAAAAAATGCCAGTGGTAGTTTGATAGGGATTGCATTGAATCTGTAGATTGCTTTGAGTAGTAGAGTCATTTTCACAATGTTCATTCTTCCAATTCAAGAACATGGTATATCTCTCCATCTATTTGTATCATCTTTAATTTCTTTCATCAGTGTCTTATAATTTTCTACATACAAGTCTTTTATCTCCTTAGGTAGGTTTATTCCTAGATATTTTATTCTTTTTGTTGCAATGGTAAATGGGACTGTCTTCTTAATTTCACTCTCAGATTTTTCATCATTAGTGTATAAGAATGCCAGAGATTTCTGTGCATTAATTTTGTATGTTGCTACTTTACCAAATTCATTGATTAGTTCTAGTAGCTTTCTGGTCGCATCCTTATGATTCTCTATGTACAGTATCATGTCATCTGCAAACAGTGACATCTTTACTTCTCTTTTCCTATTTGGATTTCTTTTATTTCTTTTTCTTCTCTGATTGCTGTGGCTAAAACTTCCAAAACTATGTTGAATAATAATGGTGAGAGTGGGCACCCTTGTCTTGTTCCCGATCTTAATGGAAATGGTTTCAGTTTTTCACCATTGAGGATGATGTTGGCTGTGGGTTTGTCATATATGGCCTTTATTATGTTGAGGAAAGTTCCCTCTATGCCTATTTTCTGCAGGGTTTTTATCATAAACGGTGTTGAATTTTGTCAAAAGCTTTCTCTGCATCTATTGAGATGATCATATGGTTTTTTTACTTCAGTTTGTTGATGTGGTGTATCACATTGATTGATGTGCATATATTGAAGAACCCTTGCATTCCTGGAATAAACCCCACTTGATCATGGTGTATGATCCTTTTAATGTGCTGTTGGATTCTGTTTGCTAGTATTTTGTTGAGGATTTTTGTATCTATGTTCATCAGTGATATTGGCCTGTAGTTTTCTTTCTTTGTGACATCTTTGTCTGGTTTTGATATCAGCGTTATGGTGACCTCATAGAATAAGTTTGGGAGTGTTCCTCCCTCTGTTATCTTTTGGAAGAGTTTGAGAAGGATAGGTGTTATCTCTTCTCTAAATATTTGATAGAATTCGCCTGTGAAGCCATCTGATCTTGGGCATTTGTTTGTTGGAAGATTTTTAATCACAGTTTCAATTTCAGTGCTTGTGATTGGTCTGTTCATATTTTCTATTTCTTCCTGATTCAGTCTTGGCAGGTTCTGCATTTCTAAGAATTTGTCCATTTCTTCCAGGTTTTCGATTTTATTGGCATACAGTTGCTTGTAGTAATCTCTAATAATCTTTTGTATTTCGGCAGTGTCTGTTGTTACTTCACCTTTTTCATTTCTAATTCTATTGATTTGAGTCTTCTCCCTTTTTTTCTTGATGAGTTTGGCTAATGGTTTATCAATTTTGTTTATCTTCTCAAAGAACCAACTTTTAGTTTTATTGATCTTTGCTATTGTTTCCTTCATTTCTTTTTCATTTATTTCTGATCTGATCTTTATGATTTCTTCCCTTCTGCTTAATTTGTGGTTTTTTGTTCTTCTTTCTCTAATTGCTTTAGGTTCAAGGTTAGGTTGTTTATTCGAGATGTTTCCTGTTTCTTAAGGTATGATTGTATTGCTATAAACTTCCTTCTTAGAACTGCTTTTGCTGTATCCCATAGGTTTTGGGTCATTGTGTCTCAATTGTCATTTGTTTCTAAGTACTTTTTGATTTCCTCTTTGATTTCTTCAGTGATCACTTCATTATTAAGTAGTGTATTCTTTAGCCTCCATGTGTTTGTATTGTTTACAGATCTTTTCCTGTAATTGATATCTAGTCTCATAGTGTTGTGGTCGGAAAAGACACTTGATAAGATTCCAATTTTCTTAAATTTACCAAGGCTAGATTTTTGACCCAAGATATGATCTGTCCTGGAGAATGTTCCATGAGCACTTGAGAAAAATGTGTATTCTGTTATTTTGGGATGGAATGTCCTATAAATATCAATTAAGTCCATCTTGTTTAATGTATCATTTAAAACTTGTGTTTCCTTATTTATTTTCATTTTGGCTGCTCTGTCCATTGGTGAAAGTGGGGTGTTAAAGTCCCCTACCATGATTGTGTTACTGTTGATTTCCCCTTTTATGGCTGTTAGTATTTGCCTTATGTATTGAAGTGTTCCTATGTTGGGTGCATACATATTTACAATTGTTATATCTTCTTCATGGATCGATCCCTTGATCATTATGTAGTATCCTTCTTTGTCTCTTATAATAGTCTTTATTTTAAAGTCTATTTTTTCTGATATGAGAATTGCTACTCCAGCTTTCTTCTGATTTCCATTTGCATGGAATATGTTTTCTATCCCCTCATTTTCAGTCTGTATGTGTCCCTATGTCTGAAGTGGGTCTCTTGTAGACAGCATATATATGGGTCTTATTTTTGTATCCATTCAGCCAGTCTGTGTCTTTTGGTGGGAGCATTTAATCCATTTACATTTAAGGTAATTATCGATATGTATGTTCCTATTACCATTTACTTAATTGTTTGAGTTTGTTCTTGTAGGTCTTTTCCTTGTCTCCTGTTTCTTGCCTAGAGAAGTTCCTTTAGCATTTGTTGTAAAGCTGGTTTGCTGGTGCTGAATTCTCTCAGCTTTTGATTGTCTGTAAAGGTTTTAATTTCTCCATCAAATATGAATGAGATCCTTGCTGGGTAGAGTAATCTTGGTTGTAGTTTTTTCTCCTTCATCACTTTAAATATGTCCTGCCACTCCCTTCTGGTTTGCAGAGTTTCTGCTGCAAGTTCAGCTATTAACCTTATGGGGATTCCCTTGTTTGTTATTTGTTCTTTTTCCCTTGCTGCTTTTAATATGTTTTCTTTGTATTTAATTTTTGATAGTTTGATTAATATGTGTCTTGGCATGTTTCTCCTTGGATTTATCCTGTATGGGACTCTCTGTGCTTCCTGGCCTTGATTGACTATTTCCTTTCCCATATTAGGGAAGTTTTGAACTATCATCTCTTCAAAGACTTTCTCAGTCCCTTTCTTTTTCTCTTCTTCTTCTGGGTCCCCTTTAATTCGAATGTTGGTGCATTTAATATTGTCCCAGAGGTCTATGAGACTGTCATCAGTTCTTTTCATTCCTTTTTCTTTTCTTTTTTTTTGTTTTTTTTGCGGTATGTGGGCCTCCCACTGCTGTGGCCTCTCCCACCATGGAGCACAGGCTCCAGACGCACAGGCCCAGCGGCCATGGCTCACAGGCCCAGCTTCTCCATGGCACGTGGGACCCTCCTGGACCAGGGCATGAACCCACACCCCCTGCATCGGCAGGCAGACCCTCAACCACTGTGCCACCAGGGAAGTCCCCATTCTTTTTTCTTTATTCTGCTCTGCAGTAGTTATTTCTACTATTTTATCTTCCAGGTCACTTATCTGTTCTTCTGCCTCAGTTATTCTGCTGTTGATCCTATCTAGAGTATTTTTAATTTCATTTATTGTGTTGCTCATTGTTGCTTGCTTCCTCTTTAGTTCTTGTAGGTCCTTGTTAATTGTTTCTTGCATTTTGTCTATTCTATTTTCAAGATTTTGAATCATCTTTACTATCATTATTCTGAATTCTTTTTCAGGTAGACTGCCTATTTCCTCTTCATTTGTTAGGTCTGGTGGGTTTTTACCTTGCTCCTTCATTTGCTGTGTGTTTTTCTGTCTTTTCATTTTGCTTATCTTACTGTGTTTGAGGTCTCCTTTTTGCAGGCTACATGTTTGTAGTTCCCGTTGTTTTTGATGTCTGTCCCCAGTGGCTAAGGTTGGTTCAGTGGGTTGAGTAGGTTTCCTGTTTGAGGGGACTAGTGCCTGTGTTCTGGTGCATGAGGCTGGATCTTGTCTTTCTGGTGGGAAGCTCCACGTCTGGTGGTGTGTTTTGGGGCGTCTGTAGCCCTATTATGATTTTAGGCATCCTCTCTGCTAATGGATTGGTCTGTGTTCTTTTCTTGTTAGTTGTTGGTCATAGGGTGTCCAGCACTGTAGCTTGCTGGTTGTTGAGTGAATCTGGGTGTTGGTGTTGAGATGGAGATCTCAGGGAGATTTTCGCCATTTGATATTATGTGGAGCTGGGAGGTCTCTTGCAGACCAGTGTCTTGAAGTTGGTTCTCCCACCTCAGAGACACAGCCCTGACACCTGGCTGAAGCACCAAGGGCCTTTAATCCACACAGCTCAGAATAAAAGGGAGAAAAAATAGGAAGGAAAGAAAGAAAAGATAGAAGGAAGGAAGGAAGGTAGGAAGAAAGGAAGGGAGGAAGGAAGGAAGGAAGAAAGGAAGGAAGGGAGGGAGGGAGGAAGGAAGGAAGGGAGGAAGAAAGGAAGAAAGAAGATAAAATAAAGTAGGATAAAGTAAAGTTATTAAATAAAAAATAATTATTAAGAAAAAATTTTAAAAGTAAAAACAAACAAACAAACAAAAAAGAACAGGACGGTCAGAACCCTAGGACAAATGGTGAAAGCAAAGCTATACAGACAAAATCTCACACAGAAGCACACACATACACACTCACAAAAAGAGAAAAAGGGAGAAAAATAATATATCTTGATCCCAAAGTCCACCTCCTCAACTTGGGATGATTCACTGTCTATTCAGGTATTCCACAGATGCAGGGCACTTCAAGTTGATTGTGGAGCTTTAATCCGCTGCTTCTAAGGCTTCTGGGAGAGACCTCCCCCTCTCCTCTTTGTTCGCACAGCTTCTGGGGTTCAGCTTTGGACTTGGCCTTGCCTCTGCATGTAAGTCGCCCCAGGGTGTCTGCTCTTCACTCAGACAGGACGGGGTTAAAGGAGCAGCTGATTTGGAGGCTCTAGTTCACTCAGGCCGGGGGGAGGGAAGGGTACGGATGTGGGGTGAGCCTGCAGAGGCAGAGGCCGGCGTGACGTTGCCCCAGCCTGAGGCATGAGGTGCATTCTCCCAGGGAAGTTGTCCCTGGATCCAGGGACCCTGGCAGTGATGGACTGAACAGGCTCCCAGGTGGGGAGGTGTGGAGAGTGACCTGTGCTCGCACACAGCCTTCTTGCTGGCAGCAGCAGCAGCCTTAGCGTCTCATGCCCGTCTCTGGTTTCTGTGCTAATAGCCGAGGCTCATGCCGTTTCTGGATCTCCTTTACGCGGCACGCTTAATCCCCTCTCCTCTCACACCAGGAAACAAAGAGGCAAGAAAAAGTCTCTTGACTCTTTAGCAGCTCTCTGCCCATCTCTGGAGCTCCTTTACGTGGCGTGCTTAATCCCCTCTCCTCGCACCCCAGGAAACAAAGAGGGAAGAAAATGTCTCTTGCCTCTTGGGCAGCTCCAGACTTCTCCCGGACTCCCTCCCCGCTAGCAGTGGTGCACTAACCCCTTCAGGCTGTGTTCACGCAGCCAACCCCAGTCCTCTCCCGGCTTCCGACCAAAGCCGGAGACTCAGCTCTCAGTCCCCGCTCTTCCCGTCGGGTGAGCAGACAAGTCTCTCAGGCTGTTGAGTGCTAGTCGGCACCAATCCTCTGCGGGAATCTCTCTGCTTTGCCCTCCACACCCTGTTACTGTGCTCTCCTCTGTGTCTCTGAGGCTTCCCCCTCTGCCACCCGCAGTCTTTGTCCGTGAAGGGGCTTCTAGTGTGTGGGAACCTTTCCTCCTTCACAGCTCCCTCCCACTGGTGCAGGTCTCATCCCTATTCTTTTGTCTCTGTTTATTTTTTTTTCTTTTGCTCTACCCAGGTACGTGGGGAGTTTCTTGCCTTTTGGAAGGTCTGAGGTCTTCTGCCAGCGTTCAGTGGGTGTTCTATAGGAGCAGTTCCATGTGTAGATGTATTTCTGATGTATCTGTGGGGAGGAAGGTTATCTCCACATCTTACTCTTCTGCCGTCTTCTCTTGGTGTCTCAAAGCAATCCGGCCCGCCCTCCCCTCGGGCTCCGGAGCAGTTCTACAGCAGATTCTTTTTAGTTATCTATTTTAAACATATTAGTGTATATATGCCAATCCCAAACTCCCAACTCATCCCACTACCAGCACTGCCCCCCGCTTTTCCCCCTTGGTGTCCATACATTTGTTCTCTACATCTGTGTCTCTATTTCTGCCTTGCAAACTGGTATATCTGTAACATTTTTCTAGATTCCACATATATGCCTTAATATATGATATTTGTTTTTCTCTTTCTGACTTACTTCACCCTATATTATGGTCTCTAGGTCCATCCACGTCTCTACAAATGACCCAATTTCATTCCTTTTTATGGCTAATATTCCACTGTCTATATGTACCATGTCTTCTTTATCCATTTGTCTGTCAATGGACATTTAGGTTGCTTCCATGACCTGGTTATTGCAAGTGGTGCTGCAATGAACATTGGGGTGCATGTGCCTTTTTGAATTATGGTTTTCTCTGGTTATATGCCCAGTAGTACGATTGCTGGGTCATATGGTAATTCTATTTTTAGTTTTTTATGGAACCTCCATACTGTTCTCCATAGTGGCTGTATCAATTTACATTCCCACCAAAAGTGCAAGAGGGTTCCCTTTTCTCCACACCCTCTCCAGCATTTGTTGTTTGTAGATTTTCTGATGATGCCCACTCTAATTGGTGTGAGGTGATACCTCATTGTAGTTTTGATTTGATTTCTCTAATAATTAGTGAAGTTGAGCAGCCTTTCATGTGCTTCTTGGCCATCTGTATGTCTTCTTTGTAGAAATGTCTATTTAGGTCTTCTGCCCATTTTTTGATTGGGTTGTTTGTTTTTATACCATTGAGCTGCATGAGCTCTTTGTATATTTTGGAGACCAATCCTTTGTCTGTTGATTCATTTGCAAATATTTTCTCCCATTTTGAGGGTTGTCTTTTCATCTTGCTTATAGTTTCCTTAATTTCTCTTTCTGATCTTTTGTTATTAGTGTATAGGAATGCAAGAGGTTTCTATGCATTAATTTTCTATCCTGAAACTTTACCAGATTCATTGATTAGTTCTAGTAGTTTTCTGGTGGCATCTTTAGGATTTTCTATGTATGTGATCAGGTCCTCTACAAAGAGTGACAGTTTTACTTCTTCTTTTCCAACTTGTATTCCTTTTATTTCTTTTTCTTCTCTGATTGCCTTGGCTAAAACTTCCAAAACTATGTTGAAAAATAGAGGTGAGACTGACACCCTTGTCTTGTTTTGATCTTAGAAGAAATGCTTTCAGTTTTTCACCATGGAGAATGATGTTGGCTGTGGGTTTATAATATATGACCTTTATTATGTTGAGGTAGGTTCCCTCTATGCCCACTTTCTGGAGAGTTTTTATCATAAATGGGTGTTGAATTTTGTCAAAAGCTTTTTCTGCATCTGTTCAGAAGATCATATAGTTTTTATTCTTTGATTTGTTAATATGGTGTATCACATTGATTGATTTGTATATATTGAAGAATCCTTGCATCCCTGGATAAATCCCACTTGATCATGGAGTATGAACTTTTTAATGTGTTGTTGGATTCTGATTGCTAGTATTTTGTTGAGGAATTTTGCTTCTATGTTCATCAGTGATATTAGCCTGTCTAGTTTTGGTATCAGGGTGATGCTGGCCTTGTAGAATGAGTTTGGGAGTGTTCCTTCCTCAGCAATTTTTTGGAACAGTTTGAGAAGGATGGGTGTTAGCTTTTCTCTAAATATTTGATAGAATTCACCTGGGAAGCCATCTGGACCTGGACTTTTGTTTGTTGGAAGATTTTTAATCACAGTTTCAATTTCATTATTTGTGACTGGTCTGTTCATATTTTGTATTTTTTCCTGGTTCAGTCTTGGAAGCTTATACCTTTCTAAGAATTTGTCCACTTCTTCCAGGTAGTCCATTTTATTGGCACAGAGTTGCTTGTAGTAGTCTCTTATGATCCTTTGTATTTCTGTGGTGTCCATTGTAGCTTCTCCTTTTCATTTCTAATTGTATTGATTTGAGTTTTCTCCCTCTTTTTCTTGATGAGTCTGGCTAATGGTTTATCAATTTTGTTATCTTCTCAAAGAAGCAGCTTTTAGTTTTATTGATCTTTGCTATTGCTTTCTTTGTTTCTATTTCATTTATTTCTGCTCTGATCTTTATGATTTCTTTCCTTCTTCTAACTTTGAGTTTTTTTTGTTCTTCTCTCTCTAAGTCCTTTAGGTGTAAGGTTAGATTGCTTATTTGAGATTTTTCTTGTTTCTTGAGCTGGGATTGTATTGCTATAAACTTCCATCTTAGAACTGCTTTTGCTGCATCCCATAGGTTTTGGATTGCTACATTGTCATTGTCATTTGTCTATAGATATTTTTTGATTTCCTCTTTCATTTCTTCATTGATCTCTTAGTTATTTAGTAACATATTGTTTAGCTTCCATGTGTTTGTGTTTTTTACATTTCTTTCCCTGTAATTGATTTCTAATCTCATAGCGTTGTGGTCTGAAAAGATGCTTGATACAATTTCAACTCTCTTATATTTACCAAGGCTTGATTTGTGACCCAAGATGTGAGCTATCCTGGAGAGTGTTCCATGTGCACTTGAGAAGAAAATGTAATCTGCTGCTTCAAGATGGAATGTCCTATAAATATCAATTAAATCTCTCTGGTATATTGTGTCATTAAAGCTTGTGTTTCCTAATTAAGTTTCAGTCTGGATGATCTGTCCATTGTTGTAAGTGAGGTGTTAAAGTCCCCCACTATTATTGTGTTACTGTCAATTTCCTCTTTTATAGCTGTTATCAGTTGCCTTATGTATTGAGGTGCTCCTATGTTGGGTGCATATAGATTTATAATTGTTATATCTTTTTCTTGGTTTGATCCCTTGATCATTATGTAGTGTCCTTCCTTATCTCTTGTAACATTCTTTTTTAAAAGTCTATTTTATCTAATATGAGTATTGCTCCTCCAGCTTTCTTTTGATTTCCTTTTGCATGCAATATCTTTTTCCACCCCCCACTTTCAGTCTGAATGTGTCCCTAGGTCTGAAGTGGGTCTCTTGTAGACAACATATATATGAGTCTTGTTTTTGTATCCATTCAGCGAGCCTGTATTTTTTGTTGGAGCGTTTAACCCATTCACATTTAAGGTAATTACCAATATGTATGTTCCTATTGGCATTTTCTTAATTGTTTTGGGTTTGTTATTGTAGGTCCTTTTCTTCTCTTGTGTTTCCCACTTAGAGAAATTCCTTTAGCATTTGTTGTAGAGCTGGTTTGGTGGTGCTGATTTCTCTTAGCTTTTGCTTGTCTGTAAAGCTTTTGATTTCTCCATTGAATCTGAATGAAATCCTTGCCCGGTAGGGTAATCTTGGTTGTAGTTTCTTCCCTTTCATCATTTTAAATATATCATGCCACTCCCTTCTGGCCTGTAGAGTTTCTGCTGATAAATCAGCTGTTAACCTTATGGGAGTTCCTTTGTATGTTATTTGTCATTTTTCCCTTGATGCTTTCAATAATTTTTCTTTGTCTCTAATTTTTGTCAGTTTGATTACTGTGTGTCTTGGCATGTTTCTCCTTGGGTTTATCCTGCCTGGGACTCTCTGCATTTCCTGGACTTGGGTGTCTCTTTCCTTTCCCATGTTAGTGAAGTTTTTGAGTCTAATCTCTTCAAATCATTTCTCTGGTCCTTTCTTTTTCTTTTCTCTTTCTTGGACCCCTATAATGCAAATGGTGGTGTGTTTAATGTTGTCCCAGAGGTCTCTTAGGCTGTCTTCATTTCTCTTCATTCTTTTTTCTTTATTCTGTTCCACAGCAGTGAATTCCACCATTCTATCTTCCAGATCACTTACCCTTCTTCTGCCTCAGTTTTTCTGCTATTGATTCCTTCTAGTGTAGTTTTCTTTTAAGTTATTGTATTTTTCATCTCTGTTTGTTTGTTCTTTAATTCTTCTAGGTCTTTGTTAAACATTTCTTGCGTCTTCTAGATCTTTGCCTCCATTCTTTTTCCGAGGTCTTGGATCATCTTCACTATCATCATTCTGAATTCTTTTTCTGTAAGTTTGCTTATCTCCACTTCATTTAATGGTTTTTCTAGGGTTTTATCTTGTTCCTTCATCTGGTACATAGTCGTCTGTCTTTTCATTTTGTCTATCTTTCTGTGGTTTTCGTTTCATAATCTGCAGGATTGTAGTTCTTCTTGCTTCTGCTGTCTGCCTTCTGGTGGATGAGACTATCTCATGACTTACTCTTATACCAATAGAATATGGCAATGGTGTTGGGAAGTCACTCTGTTGATTAGCTTAAATTATATAAGACTCAGAATAAGCAAACTGGAGAGATTCTCCAGCTGGCCTGAAAGAAGCACCTTTTCCAGTTCAGCTCCTCTCAAAGTTGATTATTCTGTGATTTAATAATGATAGGCCTACTGGCCAGGACAAGGGTTTGGGAGCAGGTTCTGAGGGGACATGTTACTTTGTAGCAGAAATGCCTACGTATTGTCTTTCAACACAGGAAACCACTAGCTCATAATTAGAAGACATGGGCCATTTCTGCAGATTCAGAAAATTCTGGGAAGCCAAAATTTTGGGGACATCTACCCAGATAGCCCCATCTCAATTGTTAAGGTCCAGATTCCCTCAACCAGGGCCCTCAACTTGATATAACAGTTCTACTTTGATTGGGCTCTTTAACCGTCTTTCACATTCTATCACTCAGACAATTGGATCCTGTTTTGGGTCATCTTATTCTGCCTTCCTGATGCAGCAAATAGGCATTTCTTCATATACAGTTAAATAGGCCCTCTGGCTTTCATACATAATTTCAATTGCCATTCATTATCTTTCTGAAGTGTGAAGATGTTTAGCAATAACCATCCAATTCATTCATTCTTATAGCTTCTATTTCCTCCATGTTTCAAACACCTGACTCATTGTACCCACTAGTTCTATCCTTCCACATGGTAGACCACCACCATACACCACCAGTGAAAGTTTACATGTGCTCCTCTTACCAACAGTGATGGAGTCCTCATTACCTGTGGGGCAGTGAGTAACCCAAATCCCAAACCCCATCTTATCACCTATTTTTCAGTCCATACTACTTCTGGTACCAATTGTTGCAGGTTGGATTTTCCAGAAGCGAAATCTGAGACTGAATATAGGGTGCAAGCCCAGCAAATCTTCTAACAAAATAGGAGGGAAGCTCAAGAGTGAGTACTGCTCACCAGAGTTGTCCTGCTTCAAGCTACAATACCCAGCCTTTTTACCCTGCCCCATTCAGTCACTGGACTGAACAAGGGAGTGACATTGAGTGAGTAAGGTGAGCACTGAGGCAGACCCTGAAGTATCTGGCAGCTAGAAGCTGTCTGTGTCCTGAACTCCCTACACTGGAGCTGGAAATCCCTACATCAAGTGATCTGGGCAGCACATGTCTATGTCTACCACATGGTGGCAGTAGAGGAAGAACTGGGCTGAGATTATGAAAAGAAAGTTTATCTGCCAAAACAATTGCAGAATATTGCTTCCTGAAGTTGGCTAAATATGGGGAACACATAACAGACTGGTTTGGAAAATGTGAAGCTGCTAGACCAAGCAAGTTCTAAATTTTACCTTGGGGCTTATTTAGTGATATGGATATAATTACCAGATTATGGATTTAACTATAAAAGCTGAAGTAGCCAGGAGTTGCTCTCTTGCTTCTGAACTAACTCATAGAAATTTGAACTCAAATGTGGCCCTAGCTAGGTTCTGGCTTCTATATTGTAAACAAAGAATTTCTGTCTATTAAGGACTTCACAAGGTAGAAATCCTGTATGGTTTATAATATATGAATTAGATTATCACTATCTATTCAATTATATCCTATTAAAGGATGCAGAAGGCATACCCTCTCCATCAAGACTTAGGAAAGGAGCATGCCAGCATCTTTAAAGTTCTAGAGTGGTGGTTCTCTGTAGATCAGATATGCTGATGGAAGATGCTGTAAATTAAATGACCTCCCTAATTTCAATGTTAAGAAAGTCATTCTGAAGTGGCAAAATCAGGTAAAAACACTTCACCAGAGAGCCTTATAGTCCAAACAATTTGGTATCAGAAAACTCAGCTTTCTTTTATAAAAATTATGCTACTTTTGACTCTGCTAATTGTTATTTAAACATGAGATCACTAGGATCAAAATATATGGGCAGCCTAGTAATGTTCAACTTTATTTGTATAACAAAAATTCTTTTAACAAAAATTCTATGTCTTGAGAACAAGGGTCTAATTTAAGCCTTCAATGTGGAGAGCCATGGGCCTTCACCAAATTCCTAGAACTGTTAGTTTACAGACCAAGAACCTTTCAAATACAAGGCAGGCCAGCAGGAACCACCACATACAGTCAGACAAATTGTGCGTTGCACAACTTTAGAGGATACCATTCACAGTTATAATGATTTTGCAGCATAAATCAATAAGGTATCTTGAGGACCAAGTGTTATTTTCCAACCTATTCAGAGTCAGTACTGAAAGAGAGATATGCCTGATGGCAAATTCTATCTCAACATCATAAACAGATATGATATTGCATCCTCCTAGCTCTCTCCCATTGAAACTGCTGAAATTTTCAAGGCTAAATTGCATTGGAGAAAGGAAAACACCCAAACCTTTAAGGAATTATTGGACATTGGCCCTGATGATTACTTCCTGGAAAACCAAAATGCTACTATGGTCTTCTTTCCATAATGGAGACTTATAGGGATAAAAATATAAGAGGATATTTGACCCAAGACTGCTCTATTATAAGCCCACTGGGACCCAAAGTCACCACATGGTTATTTCCCCAGTTCCCTAATGTTTTATTGAATAGATACCCTCAGCAACTAGCAGAATCTGCACAATAATTTAGTAGGAAAAGCCAAATAGAAGCCCATTTAGCTCTCCAACTCTATCAAGAATAAATCAAAAGCAATGCTTCATCCATATTAGCACCTCTAAAATCTTGAAGAAATTCAGGGTGAGAATTCATACCACATTCCTACTTGGTTTCCTAGTTTGGCCACTGCTGAATGTAGATAATTCTTAGAAAATGAGGGAGAAATATTTTAAGCTTAATCAGGTCAAGACTCCCTTTACCATTCCTGTGCAGGAAAATCTGATTGAACTGCAAGTGTCTGCAACTATTTGTCTAAGGCCTTTCTTGACTGAGTACAGAACAGACCAGAAGTACCAGGAAGTAGCCACCAATCAATGACTTATGGGAGCCCTTGGTTGGGTTAAGTCTTAGAGGATTTCTTCACTCCTTCCCAGAGTGTCCCAGAAGGATTAAGATTTGGTTGATCATAGAAGTAACCTGCTTAAAAACACACCCTATTTGGCTTCCATTCTTTTCCTGTATCATTCACATCTCTACTCCTTTATTGGTGCTTTCTGAGATTATCTCCTAAATAACCATTTATGTGCAAGTCCTTGTCTCAGGGTTTTCTTCTGAGGGAACCCAGTGTAAGAGAAATCTATGTCAGGAACAATGGATTGTAAGTTAGTTCCTTTATAATTAAAGGAAACTTTATTTAGAGGGAGAACACTCAGGAAAACCCTCAAGATTTCATTTACAAAATCATTCTATGACAGAAATCCAAAAATACTGACATCAAGGAAAAAAGCATAGAAAGATATCCTCAGTTTGTGAGCCCTCATTCCCAATTTGTAGTCTCAGGACTGTTTTCAGCTTCCAATCCTCCCAGAACTTATCACTGCTACCATGGTCCCTGGGGTCCACAGTATCTGAACCTTGTTCCCAGCTGATCTCAGATTCTTACAGGACTATTCTTTCTGTCAGCTTCCCTTCCTGGACAAAAATGCTGACAAACCCCAAAGGTTGACTTCTACCAAAGTACTATGTGACCCTTTCTGTCTCTTCCCCTTAATCACATCTGTTTCTCCTCTGTTCAAACCCAGACATCTTATGACACTAGTCACTCCATAACAGGCCTAAATTTCATTAGCCAGCTTGGGGAAGCTGGATGCTCTGATATTGAAGGTAATCTGAAAGTCTAGGAAAACCCTTATATCCACTTCTTTATGGGGCAGGGAGATGGACATAATGTATATAGACCCTGAGCAACTAATAGAGGAAGCAAAAATTAAGCTGCAACATGGATTAGCTTTAATGGGATGTTAAGAACGGCAACTGTATTTCATCAGCATCTACTAGCTGAGCAAATTAAATGCTTGCTCTCTGCTCCACCAGGGTGCAGGAGCATGGTAAAGTGATATTGGGGGAGTGTTAAATAACCTTGTCCAACTATAGTAATAGGCTTAGAGGACACCAACATGAGAGGTAAAACTTGAATTCTTATTTAAAAGTAATAAAAACTCAAATTCATCTAAGCTAAATGGGGCATTTATTTTGATGATAGTTTCTATGAGCTCTGAAGGGAGATCAAGAATCTTGTGATAATTGAAATTTCTGCTGCCCATCTTCAAGAGGAAAACTGAAAGCCTATGGTCTTTACATACACATGCTCCTGAAGGGCAGACTCCAGCAGTGGATGGGTTTATTACAAAGAGATACAAACCTGTCCCTGGCCCTTAATGACATATTAAAATGGACTCTCCATCACAAGCTTGTACTTTAATGTTTGTAACTATGTCATCATAACTCTACCCCAACTGATAAAGCAGCCCTCTTAAAAGGAGTGAAGACATATAAAGCCTAGACAAGTATTAGAAACAACCCTTTGAGCACAAGGAGAAATTCTCATTAACCTCAACCTTTTTCTCTAAAACTCCAAATTCAGAATGCATTTCTATTACCTGAACAATTTCCTAGGGAAAACATGGGAATGAGGAAGGACACAAGGCTAGCTGGAGGCTGTAAGAGAAAAGAAAATAAGCATTCTCCAGCCTGTGATGCAATTCCAGGCCAAACTACCTATGGACAGGAACCACTAAACAGGCTCTGGGGAAAATTTAGACTGTCAGAGGCAGATGTGACACAGGGTCCAGCCTGAAGGGAGCTGAGCCCAAGGTATCTTGGCCTCCAGGAAAAAAGCATTTTTACATAGAACCATCATAATGGAAACTCAGGAAGAATAATAAAGAACAGAAAAGAAGAGTCCTAGCAATAACTGGGGATCAGAGCTCTTTCCCTCACTACAGTAGCAGAATATTGCTTCAATACAATGAGGCATTGGTTCCAGAGTTCATTACTGTTTAATTCCCTGTTCTGTAAGAATATTTGATTGAGGGAATGAGACATGTGCCATTCATCAGGGAGGATCAGGGAGTCTATCTTCAAGTAAATAATACTTGAAAGTCCCAGGAATGGTTTTGAAATCAAAAATCAATGGCTAGGAAAGACCATCATTAAAAACTCTACAAATAATAAATGCTGATGAGGATGTAGACAAAATGGAACTCTTTTGCACTACTGGTGAGAATGTAAATTGGTAGAGGCACTATGGAAAACAGTACGGAGGTTCCTCAAAAAATTAAAAATAGATCATACGGTCCAGCAATCCCACTTCTGGGTATATATCAAAAGGAAATGAAATCACTATTTCAAAGAGATATCTGCACCCCATGTTCACTACAGCAACCTAAATGTCCATTGACAGATGAATGGATAAAGAGAAAGAAAAGAAATGTACATAATGGAATAATATTCATCCATAAAAGAAAAGAAGGAAAAACTGCCACTTGCAACAACATAGATGAACCTTGAGGGCATTATGTTAAGTGAAATAAGTCAGAGAAAACTAAATACTGTATGATCTCACTGTGGAACCTTAAAAAAACCAACCAAACAGACAAAAGAAGCCAAGCTCATGGAAACATAAAGTAGAATAGTGATTGCCAGGGAATGGGGACTGGGAGAAATGAGGACATGTTGGCCAAAGGTACAAACTTCCAGTTAGAATATGAATAAATTCTGGGAATCTAATGCATAGTGTCATGACTATAGTTAACAATAGTGTATTGTATACTTGAAAGTTGCTAAAAGATTAGATCTTAAATTTCTCACAATAACCAGAAAGAAAGATAATTATATGAGGAGAAGGATGTGCTAACTAACTTCATGGTGGTAACCATTTTGCAATGCATATATGTATCACATAATTATGTTGTACACCTTAAATTTGCACATTATATTTCAATTTTTTCTCAAAAACTGGAGGAAAAAAGAATCAATGGCTAGAGTGACATCAGCAAAATGATGGAGTAATAAGCCAAAAAAATTGATATAAAACTGAATTATAAAAAAGACTCAATTAATCCAAAAATGGAGAGGTAGAAAAAACAAAGAACACATGAGACAAATACAAAGAGCAAGATAATTAACTAATCATATCAATAATTACATTAAGTGTATATGGTTGAAAATCCTCAATTTAAACGTGGAGATTTTGTCGCTGCCAGCACAACCGAGGGCTCGAATTCAGGCAGCAAGGGAATGAGGAAAAAGTTTAAGAGGAAAGAGTGAGAACGGGAGGGAGACCAGGAGCCATTGCAAACAAGTGTCAATTTTATTGTTTATATGCACAGCTTTTATAAAATGCAGATCCAGGGAGTTCAGGGAGTTAAAGCATACTAGGTTCTGTTTAAGATTAGGTTAGTTTCTTTCTCGTGGGAACAGTCTGTCCTTCATCCTACTAGCTTCTTGATAACAATATTTCTGCCGTCTCTGTTTGCACCCAAAGTTTCTGTTATGACTGGGCATATTGTTCTTGACCTTGTGATAAACATTAGCAAAAAGGGGGCTTTCATCTGTCCAGAATGGGCTTCACCTGCACCTGTCATGCACTGATCACCTCGGGGAAAACGTGGGTGGAGAAGTCCCAAGAGCGTTGGCTCAACCTTATTGAGGCATGCATGAATGCCTGCCTCTATTTTGGGAGCCTGTGCTCAATTGGTCATTCTCCTCCAGGCCGAATACCCTTAACGGGCATGGCACGCTCCACAAGATTTTAAGATTGGATAAGAAAGCAAAACTGAATTATACACTACCTACAATAAACACATTTTAAATATAAAGATACAAATACATATTTTAAGCATGGTATATCTTTTTCCATTCCAACACTAATCAAGCAAAAGCTGGAGTGGCTACCTTAATAACCAACACAGTAACCTTCAGAAAAAAGAATATTTTCAGAAGTAAAGAGGGTCCTTTTTTTTATAATAGAGTAGTTGATTTATCAAAGGACATAAGCCTTTATCTGCCTAATAATCTAGTTCATAAATTATCTCTGCAAAATAGAAATAGAAGGGATTTTTTTCAACCTTATAAAGGGCATCCACAAAAACTTACAGCAAACATCATACTTAATGGTGAAAGATTGAAGGCTTTCTCTAAGATTATTGCCTGAGACTCCAAATTGGGAAGAAATAAAAATATCTTTTTTTTTTTTTTTTTTTTTTTTTTTTTCAGTACGTGGGCCTCTCACTGTTGTGGCCTCTCCCGTTGCAGAGCACAGGCTCCGGACGCTCAGGCTCAGCGGCCATGGCTCACGGGCCCAGCCGCTCCGCGGCACGTGGGATCTTCCCAGACCGGGGCACGAACCCGTGTCCCCTGCATCGGCAGGCGGACTCTCAACCACTGCGCCACCAGGGAAGCCCTAAAAATATCTTTATTCATAAACAATGTGATCATTGATGTAGGAAATCTAATCAAGTATATTTAAAAATTACTAGAACTAATAAGTAAGTTTATCAAAGTTACAGGAAACAAGATCAATACAAAAATCAATTTTAGAATGGTAAAAGAAATGGTGGTAGATCCAACCATGGAATACCACTTAGCAAGAAACAGTAAGAAACGATTGATATACACAACAATTTGGATGAAACTCAAGGAAATTATGAAAAAAGCCAACCTCAAAATTTCAAAAGAATACACTGTATTGTTTCATTTATACAACATTCTTTAAATAATGTAATTAAAGATGAGAGCAGACTAGCAGTTGGGAAGAGAGAGAGAGCCTGCTGCAGGGAGCACAGTCAGGAAACCAAGAGCCTTCAATGCCAATTCTTTCAGGATCCCTCAATGTTTGACTTGAAGCCACAGTCTTCCTGGGCAGCTCCTGCCAGTGATTGATCATGTGGGGGATAATAAGGCCTGGTAATTTCTGCCCAATACTGGACACTTCTAATAGAGAATCTTTGCTCTAGAGTTCCCTAGTAAGCTAGCCAAATCTTTCTCAAACCTAAGAAATCTGAACCACAATCTGAGGTTCTTCTTATCTAATCTTCCTTCTTTTCCTTTCATGGGTGTCAGGCATATATCACCTTCTTATTCCATTTTTATTCCTTCTCTGCTCCCATTCCCTTTACCTTTCACAAGTATTGCCCCCAATTAATTTATTACAGAAGACCATTTCAGAGGTGACAAGTGGGAACTGCTGACCCTCAAATGCCAAAGAGAGAAAGACTTTGTTCAATAACAGAACCACAGGTCACTGTATAAGTATTACCTTATTTGATGAATTATATAGAAAAGTGTCCAGATATAATGGCTTGGATACATGCCCAATTTATCATTGTATCATGTGCCTTAATGCCTGTAGACCATGTTTTTGTGGATGAAGGACAATAATCAAGGTAGAGAATGATAGGCAAACAAACCAATATCAGTTGAGGTGACTTGATGGGCTTATATACCTACTACCAATAGCCCTTGTCTGCCAAAAACATCTATGGGAAGCTCTTGGCATAATCACACTATATTTTGGCCCACTGTTACCCATGTGGCATTATTCTGTGGAACTGAACATTTTGGAGTCCAAACTATACAGTCAAAACTACCCAAGAAATAAGTACTCTATGGTAACAACACTGTGGGTGACTAAACCAACATTGGTCAAAACACCGTATAAGAGCCCTGGGTGAAAATGGTCTAGGAGTCCTAGAACAAGCCAAATTTATCTTTAAAGAAGAGAACCATACTGAGGAAAAAACTTATTGGCCCATGTTTTATGCTTAGCAGAGATGTTATTTCAGGAGGAACAGAAAGAGTGAAAGGAACCTGGACAGGTAGTACAGCTTTTCAGAAGCAAATAGGAGGCTCAACAGATAGATAGAATGCTAAGGCTCACACTGACCCAAGGTGGATGAGTAAGCATGTTCCTCCAGATGGAAGAAGAAAGAGGTGTATTTGTTGAAAACAATTAGAAGCAATTGTTTAACATTGCAGCTGTCTAAAGTAATAGATAAGAATTGGGAAAAACAACAGATTAATCAGAAAACTTAAACGGAAAAGCTGGCAAATAAAATGTCAATAGAGGCTTTAAAAAGCTGCATATCTTTTAGTATAAAGCACAGGAATCTTTCTGGGGTTTCTCTAGGTTCCTGAGAATCAAGAAGGCCATTTGCATGTGTAGAGCTGTGTGAACTCACAGGGCTATGTGTATGCTCAGGAGTTGGCCCTAAGAAGGTCCTAAACTCTTGCCTCTGGCTGACCTTAAGTTTCTGCACAAGGAGAAAGTGAAGGCTAAGCCAGTGTCATCAAATGCCTGACTGAGTGTTGAAGGTATGTCCCCAACACACATACAGAGGCACTTAGTAGAGACTGGAAACCTTATTGATTCCATACACTTAAGGAAATCTGTGTCCAATCATTAATTGACCACCAAGCTAAACAAGTAGACACTTCAGTGGCCACACATGAAAAAGAATAAGGACTTTACAAAATTAGTTCTGAAAACTCACTAAACAAAAATGCAAATAACAATAAAAGCATCAAAAACAAAAAGCCCTGAAGAATGGAGAAGAATCTGAATTCCAGAGTTGCCACATAATATTATTTTAAATATCCAGTTTTCAACAAAATATTATAAGACATGCAAAGAAACAAAAAAGTATGGCCAACATACAGGACAAAAACTGAATAAAACCAACAAATATAAACAACTAATCAATAGAAACTGGCCCTGAAGAAGCCCAGATATTGGACTTAGTAAACAAAGACTTTAAATTCACTGTTTAAATAAAGAAAAATAACCATATCTAAAGACTCATAGTATAAGAATGATGTTTCATCAAATAGAGATTATCAGTTTAAAAATAGAAATTATTTAAAAGAACCAAATATAAATTCTGGAGCTAAAGGATATAATAACTGGAGTAAAAAACTCATTTGATGAACCCAACAGCAGATGTGAGCAGGCAGAAGAAAGAACTAGAAAACTTGAATATAGGTCAATTGAGATTACCTAGTCTGAGGTTAGAAAGAAAAGGGAATAAAGAAAAATGAATATAGCCTCAGAGTCCTGTGGGACACTATCAACTGTACCAACATATTGTATAGTGTGAATCCAAGAAGGAGAGGAGAGGAGAGAAAGAAAGAAGCATTAAAAAATCTGAAGAAATAATGACCAAAAACTTCCCAAATTTAATGAAAATCATTAATCTACATATTCAAGGATCTTAAGAAACTCTAAATAGGATACACTCAAAGATCGGATAAAAATGTTCTAACATTGATTGTGGTGAGGGTTGTACAATTCTGGACATACTAAATGCCATTGAATTGTACTCTTTAAATGTGTGAATTTGGGTAGTATGTGAATTATAGTCTCAATAAAGCTGTTTTTTAAAAAGAAGGAAATGAAGTAATGATACGGGTTACAACGTAGATGAAACTTGAAAATATTATGCTAAGTGAAAGAAGCCAGTTACAAAAAGTCACATATTGTCACATTTATATGAAATGTTCATAATAAGCAGTTCCATGGAGAGAGAAAGTAGATTCGTGGTTTTGCAGGGGCTTGAGGAGAAGGCAAATGAGGAATGACTGCTAATGAGTACAGGTTTTCTTTTGGGAATGATGAAAATTTTCTTCAATTACATAGAGAAAATGGTTACACAGTCTTGTGAATATACTAAAAATCACTGAACTATATACTTCTAAGGGGTGACATTTGTGGTTTGTAAATTATGTCTCATTTCTTAAAAAAGCAACTCCCTCTCCTCCAAATATTTCAGTGGTGGAAGGAGATAAAAATTTTTGTTAAGTTTGTACATGATTATGCTGGAAATTTGGCAAACTTGGTTTAAAAAGACATTTAAGCAATACCTATTTAAAACAATATTCATTGGGAAACAGTTATTATTTTGGAAAATGTCCTTTTTTGTTTTATGTTCTATAAATAGCCCAAGTTTCAGGGGAAAGAATAATACTCAATATACAATTTAAAAGGCATGACCAGTAGTCAGAGTGTAGATTATATAGGATACTTATGTCACACCTGGACCAGAACAACACTGCTTATCTCTGGGAGTGCCTGGGATTCTGGCACTGACTCTTAGCCAAGATAAGGGCAGTGAGCTAATGATTTATGATGTGCTGTTTAAAGTTTGAACTCTCCTGGTATCAGCCAGGACCAGCTTTTTTATTGATTGCTTGTACCCAGTGTAACCAGTTGGACAGCCTGGTTTGGCTATGTGACCAAGAGACTCATAAAAGAACAAGATGGAAACTTAAATTCCTCTCCCAAAACAAAAATCTATCATCATACAATTCTTGGTAATTCAATCTGGAGACAAAATACATCCTTGTGCAAATAAGAACACTGGGGAGGTACACGGGGATGTTTCGTGGGCTCCAGATGCTTGCTTGCACTCTTTCTCCTGCTGTTCTATATCTTTTGCCTTTATTGATCATGATTTGTGAGACCTTGTAAGTCTTTCAATTATCCAACCTAATATACTTTGTACTAGTAATGCATTCCATAAGGCAAATCTTTTTTATAAAAAGTAAAGGAGGGCAAGCTTCAGAAATTCTATTCCAGTGAAGCTCTTACAGTGTGAACAAATATAAGCAGAGTGTAGTCTCATTCTTGGGGCAGTGCCAACATATCCAGCAGTTGTTCATGAAAAGAGATGCCAAAGAGAATGTAGTTCCTTCCATACCTCGAAACTCAAACCTGGTTGCCAAATTCAAACCACCAAAATTGGTGCATTTGATAGACACAGGTACAGGAGTTATATTTGTGAAAGAGGAGCTTATGCTGCTGAAGAACTTTCTCAGTGAGTCAAAGAACTAAGGGTCAGGCAACCAACCCCTGAATCTAAGAATCTACGTTTAAGTACCAAACCACCTCATATCATCTAGCATCTAGAACATGGTCTAAGTCAAAGACTCTTATAACCTTCCAGAGTACTTCAGCAAACTTATTACAAACATCCTCTGATTGTGTCTAGTTTGGAAAAGGGTTGAGTTAATTTACCAGAACAATCCTGGAACCCAAACATTCAGTTCAGGAGGACAAGATCCCCCAAAATCCCCCACACAATTCACTGTCAGTTCCTCTAGACCCACCAGAGACTTCCTCACATACAATCCTATCTCTCTGGCACAGGTGTTCAAATTTCTCCAAATTCCACCATTGATAAAGTATCAGTGGCGCGTGGTTCCTTATCCTCACAGCTTTGGAGTAAGCTTTAGATGCTTCCCTCTGCTTTTCCTGAGTTCACACTGTCAAGAAAGTACCCAGGGAAAGGCCTGACTCACCTATTCTAATTACCAGACCCACACCCTTTTGGTTACTATTTAACCACTCTCATTCATTCTATCATGATGACCTGTCATCCTTTTCACCCAAAGTGTAATGAGCGGACAGCCTGACTTGCTGCCACCCCAGAGGACTTCAACAATATACTGGTTCTCAAGATACTGGCTTGCATTTGTCACTCATTCTCATGGCCATATCCTAGGCCTTACCATCTGGAACCATATGGCTCTAAGATCCATGAATTCAGATAGAACTCTGGCCCCAGCAACCAGTTCTTCCCACTTGGTTAGGTGATAAAAAGGACTCCTATGGCCTGCAAGAGCCCTAAGGCAGGAATTCCTTCCAGGGAATAATCAAGGCCAGTGTAAACCCCTCTGAGCCATGGATTCACTTGTCCTCTTTGAGATAGCTTTGAGTATTTCTTTGAAAGCTGACAGCACAGGGAGGAAATGGGTTGTTTTTGTTTGTTAATTTTTTGCTGTGAAGGAAGCCAGTTAACCTTTCTTTCAGGACCACCTATTTCCTAGGGGAGAGGGTGAACACGGAGGAACGATTCTCTAAAGACTCTCCCAGGAGAAGGCTCTGATCTTAGACCTAGTTCCAAGGAGAATGACTCTACCTCCCAAGGCAAATTTAAAAACAGTGAAGGACTTTTTTAAAACACACACACACTACAAACTGCTGACTATTGTTCCTCACACATTTGCTTAAGGCAAACATAAATCATTATTCTGCCGAAACTGTTTCCATTTTAAGCTCAATGTTGGCTCTGTTAGGCCAGCACATCACCAGCTGAGCATCTAAGAAGAACAAAGTGCAGCCTAAGCCATGAGGTGTCATCCCGCTGCTCTTATAAGTGTCTGCCCTCAGTGCCCAGAACACTTATAAACACCCATGGGACACAGACACCTAGCAGGGAACTGACTGAATTGGAAACATTTGACCTGAGACAAGACAATGGTTCACATGTACAACAGTTGCACTATAAAGAAATTTATAACTGTTTATATTCATACTTATTTAGAATTAATAGTTAAATTTAAGCACTGCTGTCCAGATGATAGACTTGTCAGATTATCAGCTGTTTTGACATTTTTAATTTAGGATACTAAGTCTGTTTACTTCTTGCATATCTGGCAGATTTTAGGTGTCTTATTTGAGATATTTATGAAGTCTTACCACCCCAAAAAATGTATTTTTGAATCAAAATACTCCAAGTGTGAAATTATAGTACTGTTAAGATATAAATTAATTGTGTTTTCAAACGTGTTTCTAAGAAATCTGTATAACTTATAAGAAATCAAAGTTCTCCTTAAACCATTTGTTTTCGTTTCGAAAGACTAGCCTTCCTGAAATACAAAATGCCTTGGGCATTAGTGGAAAATGAAATACTTTGTCTTATTCCAGGCTGTTTAATGCATTAGATTCTTAATGCCACGTAACAAGTATTTGATTTCTTAAACTCTGCTTTTATAGAAAACAAAAAGCATGACTATATTAAATTATAATACTAGGAACTATAAAATGAAAATAGCCTTTAATATGCTTCAATATTACTGATTTTTCTCATTTCTGTTTCTCAACATTTCTAGTTATACTTGTTTATTTGAAATGAAAGCACAGGTCCTGTGAAGCTCTTGCATCATTTATTGGACTGTAAGCAACTACTATGAGACCGATGACAAGCCTGGTTGTTGCTGATTTCAATAGAAAATATAGTTCTTTTTTTGTTTTCTCCAATCTACCTTCATATCTCCTATTACATCAACAAATGGCTTTCCAAGTTTTTCTTTATAAATCACTGAAAATTTATTTCAGACTAGCAAAGGGATTGACTTGTCCTTAGTTATAAGAACATTCACTGCACAGTAGTACAATATGGATGAGAAATATATTGGGGGCAGGGCCAGACGTATGTAAGCCTCCATATGTTACTACATCCAGCTGTTTCTTCCTGGTGGAAGGGGTTCAGAAGATTTGTGTTCAGAGGGGAGTGGCCAAGATGGTGGAGTAGAAAGACCCTGAGCTCACCTCCTCCTACAGACACATCAAAATTACAACTATTTAAAAGCAACTATTGATGAGAAAGCCTGGAAGACTAGCACAAAAGATCTTCTATACATAAAGATATAAAGAAGGGACAACAACTAGATGGGTAGGAAGGGTAAAGACACAGAATAGTCAAGACCTATAACCCCAGGTGGGCAACCCACAAACTGAAAGATAATTACAATTGCAGAGGCTTTCCCCAAAGAGTGAGAGATCTGAGCCCCACATTGGGCTCTGTAACCCAGGACTCCTGCACTGGGAAGACAAGCCTCCAGAACATTTGGATTTGAAGGTGAGCAGGCCTTACTTTAGGGAGACCCCGAGTGCTGTGTGAAATAGAGACTCCACTCTTAAAGTGTACACACAAAAATCTCACATGCTTTGGGATCCAGAGCAGAAGCAGTAATTTGAAAGAAGCCTGGGTCAAACCCATCTGCTGATCTTGGAGACTCTTCAGGATAGGTAAGAAAAAACTGGAGATCACCCTGGGGACATAAACACTGGAGACAGCCACCTGGGGGAGCTTGTTCTACCACAAGGACACTAGCACTGACAAATGCCATTTTGGAATCCTCCCTCTAGCTTATTAGCACCAGAACCCAGCCCTACCAACGAGCCTATCAGCATCAGTACTGGGATACCTCAGGCCAAGCAGCTAGCCACAAGAGAGCCCCATCCATCAGCAGATCAGCTTCCTTAAGACCCCCTAAGGCCACAGCAGCCCCAGGACCCAGACCTGCACACCAGTGCATCAGCACTAGCCCCAGGACCCCCAGGGCCCTGCGGCCAGAGACTTTGGGACCCAGATCCACTCACCAGTGGGCCAGCACTAGCCCTGAGACAAGTGTTATTCACCAGTGGGCATACACCTGCCCTAAGACATACTGGGACCCAGCCCCATCCACCAGCATGCTGACATACCAACTGTAGGACCCCCAAAGCCCCACAGCCAGAGACCTTGGGACATGGCTCTGCCCACAAGTAGACCACCACTATCCTCAGACCCCAGCTTCACTCACCAGTGGGCAGCCCCAGCCCTGAAATTCCTTGAACATCAGTCCTGCCCAACAGTGAGCAGACATCAGCCCCAGGATCACTGCAGCCCCACAGACTGCAATGTTAGGATGCAGCCCACTCACTAACAAGCCAACACCAGTTCTGGGACACCATAGGCCACTCAGCCAGAAGCACAGGAATCCAGCCCCATGCATGAGTGGGCTGACACACCAACTTTGGGACCACGAGGGCCCTATAGCCAGAGATCCCGGGACCTGGCCATGCCCACCAATGGGTTGCTACTAGACCTGGAGGCACAATTTGCCCTGACCCCACCCACAAACAGGCCAACAATAGCTCCCAGCTGCCTTGGTCCCTCAGCCTGCTGCCACAAAATCCAGCTCCACTCACCAGTGGGCCAACATAAGCTTTGGAAAACCCCAGACACTATAGACAGCCATGTCAGAAACTGGCCACACCCAACAGCAGGCCAACACTAGGTCCAAGACCCCAGCTTCACAATATTCACCCCAGAAACAGTCTCCTCCAACCAGTTGACCAGCTCTAGCCCTGGACACCCCCACCAGGGCTCTGCAGACAGCTGCCTCATGACCCAGCTTGACATATCAGTGGCTGGCAGCCTTCACACAAGGCAAGCCCTGGCAACCAACCAGACTGGGGACCAGCCATGCCTACCAGACCACACACAGTAAGAAGTAAGCACACCAAAACAGAAGAAAACACACAGCCCACATAAGGGGCACCTCTGGAGCATCTAGCTCTGGTGACTAGAGGAGAGTATGCTGCTGGAACACATTTGTAGGATGTCTCCTACAAATGGCCACTTCTCCAAGGTCAAGAAACCTAACCAACCTACCAAATACATTAGAATAAAAACAGCAAATTAGGTAAAATTGCAGAGGAACAACATAAAGCCCAAGAAGAAGGACTAAGTGAAGTAAAGATAGCAATCTATGTGATAAAGAGTTTAAGGTAGATAGTATAGGAAGATGGCGGAAGAGTAAGACGCAGAGATCAACTTCCTCCCACAGATACATCAGAAGTACATCTACACGTGGAACAGCTCCTACAGAACACCCACTGAACGCTGGCAGAAGACATCAGATCTCCCAAAAGGCAAGAAACTCCCCCACGTACCTGGGTAGGACAAAAGAAAAAAGAATAAACAGAGACAAAAGAATAGGGATGAGACCTGCACCAGTGGGAGGGAGTTGTGAAGGAGGAAAGGTTTCCACACACTAGGAGCCCGCCCCTTCACGGGTGGAGACTGCGCAGGGCGGAGGGGGAAAGCTTTGGAGCCACGGAGGAGAGCGGAGTAACAGAGTGCAGAGGGCAAAGTGGAGAGATTCCCGCACAGATGATCGGTGCTGACTAGCATTCACCAGCCCGAGAGGCTTCTCTGCTCACCCGCTGGGACGGGCGAGGGCTGGGAGCTGAGGCTCGGGCTTCGGTCGGATCCCAGGGAGACGACAGGGGCTGGAGGCACGACCACAGCCTGCAGGGGTTAGTGCACCACGGCTAGCCGGGAGGGAGTCCGGGAAAAGGTCTGGAGCTGCAGAAGAGGCAAGACACTTTTTCTTCCCTCTTTGTTTCCTGGTGCGCAAGGAGAGGGGATTAAGAGCACTGCTTAAAGGAGCTCCAGAGACGGCCGTGAGCCGTGGCTATCAGCACTGACCCAAGAGACTGGCATGAGACGCTAAGGCTGCTGCTGCCGCCACCAAGGAGACTGTGTGCAAACACAGGTCACTATCCACACCTCCCCTCCCGGGAGCCTGTGCAACCCGCCACTGCCAGGGTCCCGGGATCCAGGGACAACTTCCCCGGGAGAACACATGGCGCGCCTCAGGCTGGTGCAAAGTCACGCTGGTCTCTGCCGCCACAGGCTTGCTCCGCATCTGTACCCCTACCTCTCCCCGGCCTGAGTGAGCCAGAGTCCCCGAATCAGCTGCTCCTTTAACCCCATCCTGTCTGAGCAAAGAACAGACGACCTCCGGTGACCTACAAACAGAGGCAGGGCCAAATGCAAAGCTGAACCCTGGGAGCTGTGAGAACAAAGAAGAGAAAGGGAAATTTCTCCCAGGAGTCTCAGAAGCAGCGGATTAAAGCTCCACAATCAGCCTAATGTACCCTGTATTGGTGGAATACCTGAATAGACAACAAATCAGCCCAAATTGAGGAGGTGGACTTTGAGAGCAAGATATAATATTTTTTCCCCCTTTCCACTTTTTGTAAGAATGTATGTGAATGCTTCTGTGTGAGATTTTTGTCTCTATAGCTTTGCTTTCACCACTTGTCCTAGGGTTCTGTCTGTCCGTTTTTTTGTTTGTTTTTACTTAAAAATTTTTTTTTCTTAAGAATTATTTTTTATTTTAATAACTTTATTTTATTTTATCTTACTTTATTTTATTTATTTTACTTTATCATCTTTCTTTCTCATTTTTCTCCCTTTTATTCTGAGCCATGTGTATGAAAGGCTCTTGGTGCTGCAGCCAGGAGTCAGTGCTGTGCCTCTGAAGTGGGAGAGCCAAATTCAGGACACTGGTCCACTCCCAGCTCCATGTAATAGCAAATGGTGAAAATCTCCCAGAGATCTCCATCTCAACACCAAGATCCAGCTTCACTCAACAACCAGCAAGCTGCAGTGATGGACACCCTATGCCAAACAACTAGCAAGAAAGGAACACAACCCCACCCATTAGCAGAGAGGCTGCCTAAAATCATAATAAGGCCACAGACACCCCCAAACACACCACCAGACGTGGACCTGCCCACCAGAAAGACAAGATCCAGCCTCATGCACCAGAACACAGGCACTAGTCCCCTCAAACAGGAAACCTACTCAACCCACTGAACCAACCTTAGCCACTGGGGACAGACACCAAAAACAATGGAAACTACGAACATGTAGGCTGCAAAAAGGAGACCCCAAACACAGTAAGATAAGCAAAATGAAAAGACAGAAAAACACACAGCAGATGAAGGAGCAAGGTAAAAACCCACCAGACCTAACAAATGAAGAGGAAATAGGCAGTCTACCTGAAAAAGAATTCAGAATAATGATAGTAAAGATGATTCAAAATCTTGAAAATAGAATAGACAAAATGCAAGAAACAATTAACAAGGACCTACAAGAACTAAAGAGGAAGCAAGCAATGATACGCAATACAATAAATGAAATTAAAAATACTCTAGATGGGATCAATAGCAGAATAACTGAGGCAGAAGAACGGATAAGTGACCTGGAAGATAAAATAGTGGAAATAACTACTGCAGAGAAGAATAAAGAAAAAAGAATGAAAAGAACTGAGGACAGTCTCAGAGACCTCTGGGACAATATTAAATGCACCAGCTTTCAAATTATAGGGGTCTCAGAAGAAGAAGAGAAAAAGAAAGGGACTGAGAAAATCTTTGAAGAGATGATAGTTGAAAACTTCCCTAATATAAGAAAGGAAATAGTCAATCAAGGCCAGGAAGCACAGAGAGTCCCATACAGGATAAATCCAAGGAGAAACATGCCAAGACAAACATTAATCAAACTATCAAAAGTTAAATACAAAGAAAACATATTAAAAGCAGCAAGGGAAAAACAGCAAATAACAAACAAGGGAATCCCCGTAAGGTTAACAGTTGATCTTTCAGCAGAAACTCTGCAAGCCAGAAAGGAGTGGCAGGACATATTTAAAGTGATGAAGGAGAAAAACCTACAACCAAGATTACTCTACCCAACAAAGATCTCATTCAGATTTGATGGAGAAATTAAAATCTTTACAGACAAGCAAAAGCTGAGAGAGTTCAGCATCACCAAACCAGCTTTACAACAAATGCTAAAGGAACTTCTGTAGGCAGGAAACACAGAGAAAGAAAAGACCTCTAATAACAAACCCAAAACATTAAGAAAATGGGAATAGGAATATACATATCGATAATTACCTTAAATGTAAATGGATTAAATGCTCCAAGCAAAAGACATAGACTGACTGAATAGATAAAAAACAAGACCCATATATATGCTGTCTACAACAGACCAACTTCAGACCTAGGGACACATACAGACTGTAAGTGAGGAGATAAAAAAGGTATTCCAGGCAAATGGAAATGAAAAGAAAGCTGGAGTAGCAATATTCATATCAAATAAAATAGACTTTAAAATAAAGAATATTACAGGAGACAAGAAAGGACACTACATAATGACCAAGGGATCGATCAAAGAAGAAGATATAACAATTATAAATATATACGGACCCAACATAGGAGCAGTTCAATACATAAGGCAACTGCTAATAGCTATAAAAGAGGAAATCAACAGTAACACAATAATAGTGGGGGATTTTAACACCCCACTTACACCAATGGGCCTATCATCCAGACAGAAAGTTAATAAGGAAACATAAGCTTTAAATGACACAATAGACCAGATAGATTTAATTGATATTTACAGGACATTCCAAAAACAACAGATTACACTTTCTTCTCAAGTGCACATGGAACATTCTCCAGTATAGATCATATCTTGGGTCACAAATCAAGCCTTGGTAAGTTTAAGAAAATTGAAATTGTATCAAGTATCTTTCCAACTACAATGCTATAAGACTAGATATCAATTACTGCAAAAATCTGTAAAATATACAACACATGGAGGCTAAACAATACACTACTTAATAACCAAGAGATCACTAAAGAACTCAAAGAAGAAATCAAAAAATACCTAGAAAAAAGTGACAATGAAAACACGACCACCCAACACCTATGGTATGCAGCAAAAGCAGTTCTAAGAGGGAAGTTTATAGCAATACAATCTCAGCTCAAGAAACAAGAAACATCTCAAATAAACAAGCTAACGTTACACCTAAAGCAATTAGAGAAAGAAGAAGAAAAAACCCCCCAAAGTTAGCAGAAGGAAAGAAAACAAAAAGATCAAATCAGAAGTAAATGAAAGAGAAATGAAGGAAATGATAACAAAGATCAATAAAATTAAAAGTTGGTTCCTTGAGAAGATAAACAAAATTGATAAACCATCCACCACTCATCCAGAAAAAAAGAGAGAAGACTCAAATCAATAGAATTAGAAATGAAAAAGGCGAAGTAACAACAGACACTGCCGAAATACAAAAGATTATTAGAGATTACTACAAGCTACTGTATGCCAATAAAATGGACAACCTGGAAGAAATGGACAAATTCTTAGAAATGCACAACCTGACGAGAGTGAACCAGGAAGAAATAGAAAATATGAACAGACCAATCACAAGCACTGAAATTGAAACTGTGATTAAAAATCTTTCAACAAACAAATGCCCAAGATCAGATGGCTTCACAGGCGAATTCTATCAAACATTTAGAGAAGAGCTAACACCTATCCTTCTCAAACTCTTCCAAAATATAGCAGAGGTAGGAACACTCCCAACTCATTCCACGAGGCCACCATCACCCTGATACCAAAACCAGACAAAGATGTCACAAAGAAAGAAATCTCTCAGCTAATATCACTGATGAACATAGATGTAAAAATCCTCAACAAAATACTTGCAAACAGAATCCAACAGCACATTAAAAGGATCTTACACCATGATCAAGTGGAGTTTATTCCAGGAATGCAAGGCTTCTTCACTATATGCAGATCAAACGATGTGATATACCATATTAAAAAACTGAAGGAGAAAAACCATATGATGATCTCAATAGATGCAGAAAAATCTTTCAACAAAATTCAACACATATTTATCTTAAAAATCCTCCAGAAAGTAGGCATAGATGGAACTTATCTCAACATATTAAAGTCCATATATGACAAACTCACAGCCAACTTCATCCTCAATGGTGAAAAACTGAAACGATTTCCTGTAAGATCAGGAGAAAGACAAGGTTGTCCACTCTCACCACTATTATTCAACATAGTTTTGGAAGTTTTAACAACAGCAATCAGAGAAGAAAAAGAAGTAAAAGAATCCAAATCAGAAAAGAAGAAGTAAAACTCTCATTGTTTGCAGATGACATGATACTATACATAGAGAATCCTAAAGATGCTACCAGAAAACTACTAGAGCTAATCAATAAGTTTGTTATAGTAGCAGGATACAAAACTAAATCAGAAATCTCTTGCATTCCTGTACACTAATGACAAAAACTCTGAAAGAGAAATTAAGGGAACACTCCCATTTACCATTGCAACAAAAAGAATAAAATACCTAGGATTAAACCTACCTAAGGAGACAAAAGACCTGTATGCAGAAAATATGATGAAAGAAATTAAAAATGATACAAACAGATGGAGAGATATGCCATGTTCTTGGATTGGAAGAATCAACATTGTGAAAATGACTCTACTACCCAAAGCAATCTACAGATTCAATGCAATCCCTATCAAACCACCAATGACATTTTTCACAGAACTAGGACAAAACATTTCACAATTTGTATGGAAACACAAAAGACCCTGAATAGCCAACGCAATCTCGAGAAAGAACAATGGAGCTAGAGGAATCAGACTTCTGGACTTCAGACTATACTACAAAGCTACAGTATTCAAGACAGTATGGTACTGGCACAAAAACAGAAATATAGATCAATGGAACAGGATAGAAAGCACAGAGATAAACCCATGCACCTATGGTCACCTAATCTATGACAAAGGAGGCCAGAATATACAGTGGAGCAAAGACAGCCTCTTCAATAAGTGGTGCTGGGAAAACTGAACAGCTACATGTAAAAGAATGAAATTAGAACACTCCCTAACACCATACACAAAAGTAAACTCAAAATAAGTTAAAGACCTATATGTAAGGCTAGACACTATCAAACTCTTAGAGGAAACTTTAGGCAGAACACTCTATGACATCGTTCACAGCAAGATCCTTTTTTATCCACCTCCTAGAGAAATGGAATAAAAACAAAAATAAACAAATGGGACCTAATGTAACTTAAAAGCTTTTGCACAGCAAAGAAAACCATAAACAAGGTGAAAAGACAACCCTCAGATTGGGAGAAAATATTTGCAATTGAAGCAACTGACAAAGGATTAATCTCCAAAATTTACAAGCAACTCATGCAGCTTAATATCAAAACAACAAGTAACCCATTCCAAAATTGGTCTGAAGACCTAAACAGACATTCTCCAAAGAAGATATACAGATTGCCAACAAACACTTGAAAGGATGCTCAACATCACTAATCATTAGAGAAATGCAAATCAAAACTACAATGTGGTATCACCTCACACCAGTCAGAATGGCCATCATTAAAAAATCTACCAACAATAAATTCTGGAGAGGGTGTGGAGAAAAGGGAACCCTCTTGCACTCTTGGTGGGAATGTAAATTGATACAGCCACTATGGAGAACAGTATGGAGGTTCCTTAAAAAACTAAAATTAGAACTACCATACGACCCAGCAATCCCACTACTGGGCATATACCCTGAGAAAACCATAATTCAAAAAGAGTCATGTACCAAAATGTTCATTGAAGCTCTATTTACAATTACCAGGACATGGAAGCAACCTAAGCGTCCATCAACAGATGAATGGATAAAGAAGATGTGGCACATATATACAATGGAATATTACTCAGCCATAAAAAAAAACCAAAATTGAGTTATTTGTAGTGAGGTGGATGGACCTAGAGTCTCTCATACAGAGCGAAGTAAGTCAGAAAGAGATAAACAAATTCCTTATGCTAACACATATATATGGTATCTAAAAAAAACAAAAGTTCTGAAGGACCTACGGGCAGGGCAGGAATAAAGACGCAGATGTAGAGAATGCGCTTGAGGACACGGGGAGGGGAAAGGGTAAACTGGGATGAAGTGAGAGAGTGACATGGACTTTATATACTACCAAATATAAAATAGATAGCTAGTGGGAATCAGCCACATTGCCCAGGGAGATCAGCTCGGTGCTTTGTGACCACCTAGAGTGGTGGGATAGGGAGGGTGGGAGGGAGACACCAGAGGGAGGGCGGGAGGGAGACACAAGAGAGAGGGCATGTGGGGCTATATGTATATGTATACCTGATTTACTTTGTTGTAAAGCAGAAACTAACACACCATTGTAAAACAATTATACTCCAATAAGGATATTTTTTTTAAAAACTATGCCTTTGAAATAAAAAAATTTACTGTTATGTTTGCCTAATATTTATCCAATAATTTGGGCTTTTTAATGTGTTTAATGAATATGTAATCAATTTTTGTACAATTAGATGTTAGTAATTTTCCCTCTTTGCCATTTTTCAATCTGTCTCCTCCACCACTAATATAAAACTCTATTTTTCCTGTATACTACATTATATATTTTTAAATAATTGTAAAATTTGTACTCTACTGACCTTTCTGCTTTCCTCATAATAATTATTTTGTCACTTTATTACAGTAGGCAGAGTTCTAAGATGACCCCAAGATTCCCAGACTCTTTTTTACATATACCTTCTCCTAGTTATTCAGTTAAACACTAATTTATGTACGGCTTCAAAAAGATTTTGCAGACGTAATTAAGGTCTCAAATCAGTTAACCTGAAGATAAGATTATTCAGGTGTGTCTGACCTAATCACATGAGCTCTTTTTAAAGCAGTGAGTTTTCTGTGGCTGGTCTAGCTGGCTGCAGAGTAGGAAGTTAGAGAGCTGTTCTGGCTGCCTTGGAAGAAAATAAATATCCACCCTATAAACTGCACATCGGACCACATGGCAAGGAACTGCAGGCAGCCTCTGTGAGCTGAGAGTGGTCCCAGCTCACAACTAGATGGACAATTGGGGCCTCAATACTACAACAACAGGGAAATGAATTCTACCAACAACCAATGAGTTTGGAAGAGGTTCCTGAACCCAGAGGAGAGCTCAGCCTGGATGACATCTTGATTTGAGCATCAAAATACCCTGAGCCGAACAGTGAGCTGGTAAGTCACTAAGTTTGTGGTAAGTTGTCCCATAGAAATTTTTTAAAACTAATAAATTTATAATATCAATTCTTTTTCAAATATTATCTGTTCTCATTCATTACACTTCCAGAAGCACTTCAAATTTTCTCAAGTAAAAAAAAAATCGTATTGACAATTCATGGTGTCCTTATGTTAAATTTATGGATTACTTTGGTGACAGATCCAAATAGTCTCCCTCCCTTTGGTATGAAGGAACAGGCTCAGAGGATCTGCAGTGGCTCAATGGAAAGAACAAGCTGGTACCAGCTGCTGAGTGAGTGAGCTCCCCCTTTCAAACAAAGCCACTTTCCCAACCATGCAATTGTACTGTTATAAAAATGCCCTCCCAGAATGCACTATTCATTAGCATAAGTAGGTTCTCCTACCTGCCAACCTGTACACTTTTTCCCAATAAACCCTATTTCATATATGCCAGTGAAGCAGTGTGTCAGTGATCTCCTTGGCATGACCTAAGTCCTCCTCACATATTGTTCTTGCAACTCCAAACTGCTCTTGTTCTCAAACCCACTACTCCATTCATACATCTGGGGATATTTGCACCAAGTCCTCTATTCAAAAAACATGATTGTACTGCTATTTAGAGTCATTTTGTTTCTTGGTAATATTTTATAATCATTTTTAAATAGATTATTAGCCTACTTCTATAGCTCTCAAAGTTATTATGAATGTTAACCTTTTCATTTATAACCTTTTTATTTATAACCAATATATGCTGGTATACAGAGAAGCTTTTGGATATGTATAGTTTCCTTTTGATTTTTAACTGGACACAGTTTCAATTTTACTGATAATTAAATTGACAAAATAATAAATTATTTATATTTTTAAATGGGACCATTTATCCAGAGAAGTCCTCAGATTCTGAAAGAATGAATCTACAATGATGTCATGCAGACCTTGGGTATGATACTCCAATCTTATATGCTTACTTCTAAGAGATGTGGGCATGGTGTTGGGATAATAGAGAACAAAAATGGAACCGTTGTCTTGATACCATAACTTCTCCCAAGGTTAAGGTCACTTCATTTCTGGAAGTCTGAAGCTCAGGATTATTAACCAAAATATAGCTTCTCCTTTGCAGTGGGGGTTGAGGCCTCTTAGTACTTTCACACCTTCTCATAAGGCATCCTGGGGGCCATTGTCTCTTACCCATTCAAAGTCAAATACATCTTCCTATTCCCAAACCCAGAGGAATTAAAATTTCTTGCTTTTGTCTGGGTCTGTCACTCCCTTAACATCCCAACCTTTATTCCCATTCTGCTTTTACCCTCAGTATCTCCATAACCTTTATGGTAGGGTAAAAATGTGAAGCCCTTAGACCTTGCAGTACAATAAAGGAGATTCCCCTGTACAGGACCAAGAATTTCAATGTCCAGAATCCACACGTTAGACGTAGCTTGCTGAGTAGCAAAATTATTTCCTTAATTGTATATAAATTTGTTTCTGGTACTCATATCACTGCAGGCAGTGAACCTACAGTTCTCTGCTCCTGCAACCTAGTAGACATCTTACCCCACTGTCAAGACACAGAACCTCAACTGTGCCTTTATGAGATGGACGGGAAGCCATGGGGAACCATGCTCAACCATTTGCAACTGTATCCCTTCTATATTCTGTACATGGTTTATTCACTGCTTGATGAGGAGATCAAAGTGAAAGCAATCTTGAAAGGTGACCATGTCATTTTTGCTCATCCCTGAACTCAGATCAGTTTCTATGTTCTGATCAAACTAAGCCCTCTGCTGTACTCAGATAACTCACCGTGATCTCTCTACCCTCATATGTATTTTTAATTCAGACCTCCTCCCACCTCACTTTTCAACTACTTCTACCCATTGTATAACCCTAACTCTGGACAAAGTACTTTTCTGTTCAACCCTAATTTTCTTAATTAACTGAACGTGGTCTAGCACATCCCTTGCTGTGTTTTCCCATGGAAGCCTTACCACTCCAACTCCTTCCAACTTCCTAAAAAAACCTTGTTCCTAGAGCCACTTCTAGAACACTGATTCATTGTTCTTTCTCCTTCACTTAAAGCCCATACCATTCCTATTGCCTTAAAAAGAGTTAGGATATAAATGTGTTTTAGAATGCAACTGATCAGTATGCAAATGTATAGTAAGTTCATTACAAATAAGAATAAATTTATTAACCACAATAAAATAGGAAAACAAGAAGGACTTTATTTTTGCAGCAAACTCTTATTACCTGTAAAATATTATGGAATCACCTGGAAATAGTAAGGTTTTTAAACTATGTGAAGCTTATATATTAATCTGCACAAAATTATTCCTTGTAATTGTCTTCAGTAGAAATTATCTGTAGATTATATATTTAGCCATTTCAAATAAATATAGAAATAAGTATAATACTTTCTTTAATTTTCCTAATAATGCACTATGGTTTATATGCTTTAAAGAAAAGGGAAAATTCTTTAAAAGGACAACAGACTCCAAGTAGACAGGTTGCAATACACTCAAAACAAATTTTATTATATATTGTTAATATAATTAGTAGTAAAAGCATACATTGAACCATGTTTTCCTTTATATAACTCTACAAAATTAAAGATTTCTATTTAGACTCATAATACCTAGATGTCACCTACGGTTAAATTTTGGCTAATATGCTTGAAACACTTAGTAAAAAGAGAAACGGTGTAAAATTGTTTATATATTATCAAAAATAACTGTGGAACACTCATTACAATTTAAAATGAGATTACTTAAAATATGGATTGTAAATTCTTCTAATTTTCATTGAAACAGATTTAATCTTGACAAGTGAGTTGTTTTTGGTCCATGTGCCCCATCGAATTCCAGTTGCAAGCAATTTTCCAGGGAAGTAATGAATGCCATTCAGATTTGCGAGACCACACTGGTTGAACCACCAGCCAGTATTGTTATTGAGGCGGCTGCAGCTCTTCACAGACTGACCATTGATGAAGCATGCAGGGCGACATCCATCATTATCAACATCTGACGTGCTAAAAGGCATTGCATTTTGATTATCTTCTATTCTGAAACCCCGGAATGCATCACCTAGGTAAAATAGATTTTTTTAATGATGAAATTTAAAGGCATTTTTTGTAATTTTAATCAACATTTACCAACCCATTATGCAAAAGCATTACATCCCAGAACTAAGGTTTAAATTATGTTTTACTAGGTATTATATTAAAATTTCTCCTCCGGGTTCAATATGCCAAAATCTGGTAATGAATTCCTCAACATGATTGGCATGTTTAAGTAGACATTTGTTGGAACAAATATGGTGGTCTGTGATGGCCTAGGAAGACTTTGCCTATTATCGGTTAATAAATTGAAAACTATTAAATCATTGCATAATTGTATGAAAGGACCAAACAGTAGCAGTATAAATTGAATGATAGTTTCCTTTAAAATTTAAATTTAAAAACTAAATCCCATCCCTTATCCCTGGTAACCACTAATGTGCTCTCCATTTCTATGAATTTGTCATTCTAATTTTTTCATATAAATAGGCTCAGAATATGTAAAACAGAATAAGTGGACATTTGATATAAAATCACAAAATGGAAGCTTAGTTGTGTAGACAGAAGCAGATAATTTAGGTCAAAAATATGGTGTATAAACCTGTCATACTTTGGGGAAGAGTAATATGGTAATTGGTAATTTAGGAAAATAAAATAATTTACACATAAATTTTTATACCAGTACCATTTTACATCACTTTAGATACAAAGGTATGGATGAAGGTGAAACCTCTACCTTTAAGGAGCAAATTTATAACTGCAAAAGTTGTTTGATTTTATTTAGGGGCCACCAAGTTTATATTAAATGCCCAATGCCCTCAAGAAAAAAATCAGCTATACCACTGAAGTATGCCTTTTCTTCATGGCTCTCCACATGATATGCATACTAATTGGATAGTAGTTAAAACACCACCATATTTTAAAGACTTACATTGGACATTCTATGTATGGTATCCGTGATAGTCACAGTAATCTTCAAAGATTAAGTATCTTGTCCAAGGCAACCTGGCTAACTAAGTAGCAGGGGTAGAAGTCATGTTTGTTTGTTTCTTTTAAACCATATAAATAAAAGATTCTAATTAGTCCCATTGTACTTAGATTTTACTTATAGATAAAATTCACTAATATGTTTGAAACACTAAGTAAAAGTGAAGCTATATAAAATCTTTGAAGAATTCAAAGCCCATGTTTGTTTCATTATGTTCCAAATGTTTGGCATCTTTTGAAATGTCTTTGAGGAACCTGGAGCACTTCACTAATGGTAGTGGCCTATCCTGTACCCCAGCCCTGTCTCTGACCATGTACTTCAGCAGAACAAAATGCCAAAATTGCACATATTTGCATGGAGAATATCATTTTCAATACCACATGGTGCAAAACCTTTCAGAAGTTCAAATGAGAAAGACAACACTTATGGAGTATTGCCTAAATTATATGATCCCTCCACAGATACTCTCCCTGGTTAAGTCCAACCATCAGAAGGATCATACATTATATGAGCTCCTCACTGGATTATATTTAATAATTTACTCTAAAAATATAATGCATAGGTCTATTTTTAAAGAAATGGCCAATTAAAACTCACTGTTAGGTTTTCTGTCGAGTGTAATTAGAAAACATGACACTTTGTTTTCTCTAAGAACCCAGAGAAATGTCTCTCAAGTTTTAGAACCAGGACAATGTGTCCTCATGGGACAACCGTGCTCCTCAAATGTTCAAATTTCATATTTCTATTTTTGCTCTGAGCTCAAAGTCAAATGTCTGGCTCACCTCTACCAAATACCTGATCATACTTAACTATACTGCTATCTTTACATTCTTTTGACATCTTTTTCTTTATTTTGATTATATTATGTGATCAACATTTGAAAGTTACTTAACAACTTTATTGGGAAAAGGCAGAATACGGCATGACAAAATTTGAGGCTTCCAAAATGAAAAAATTCTTGCCATTATAAATTGTATCCTCTAATGAGATCCTAGTCATCTTCTAGAGAAATCCCACATAAACTTTTCCTAACATTGTATGTTCCATATTTAGATACTTCTTTACTCTTTCAGAGATGAAGCCTCAAAAATTATATAACTCCTTAAAATTGTCCCTATATGTCAATGTTTAAATTTCAGGCTTTTACTTAATACCCTAAGTCTAAACCCCCTCAGATATCAGAGATTCCATCCATACCAGACAACTTCTCATGCCCAGCAATTTTCCTCCCTCTGTGCCTTGACTGAAGCTGCTCAGTTTGCCAACATTCATTTGCCAAAAGCCTATCCATTCCTCCAAGTACAGATATGTGATTCTCAACTATAAGGATGCCAACATATCCATCTAGTGAATACAAATACCTGGGCCCAAACTTACTGAATCAGATTCTGCAGGAGTATGTACTTTCAAAAAGCATCCCAGGTTGACTCTAACATTAATTCTTTGTTGAAAACTACCCTTCTCTGGATGCAATCCATTGGAATCATTCTCTCTTTCTCTTTAGCCCCCAAAGATCTATCGGTATTCTGTGTTTTCAGTTTCATTTAATCTCCCCCTCTATATTGTGATAAGTTAAAGAACTGGGAACATAACTCATTCATTTTTGGATTTCTAACACTAAACATACCTAATGAACAAGTACCATGATGAGCAATGAACAGGAGAGCTGAACTTAGTATTAACTCAAGTTTAAAATATCAGCATCAAAATATGAATTTAACATCAAGTATTTTGAAGTTCTAAAACTTTAACTTATTTGGAAATGAGTAGATGTACTGAGATATAGCCAAAAAAAAAAAAAGAAAAAAAAAACCCACTAAACTAGTTGTTCTATCAACCTGGGTCCTTTCCCTTGCTCAGATGTGATGAGCTGGGACTCATGGGCAAGTCACTTAATCTTTCAGGTTTCTTCACCTGCAAAGTGAGAAGACTGAAGATCAGCTCTAACATCCTATGACTTCTAAACACCGGCCCCTCAGTACATGAAAATGTAAATAATGCCTTCCCAGCCTGCCCCACAGAGTCACTATCTAAAGAATCAATTGTGATTACATATGGCAAAATAGTTTTAAAGTGTATAAAGCACTTCAGAATCACGAGGTGATGCAACCATCATAGCAGAGTTTCAAAACTCAAGACTTAGCCAGTTTTCTCATTCCTAACCTATTCTGTTATCAGTTATGTGTCATATACCAAAAGAAATGCATTACTTTTATCTTCATCTAATATTGAGTCAGCTATACTTAAATCTTTTGGATAATTTTAGGAATAAAAAACTTACCAGCATTTCCTGAATATCGTCCTAAGTGCATTTTAAAAAATCTTGTTTCATCCTCTAGCCAAAAATTATCATATGATGCATAAGCAAATGTGTCATCTTCAGATTCCAGTGCCACATACAGCATGAAACTGGTATTCTTCTGATTCACTATGTAAAAAATCTTTTTCAGCCCTAGCCAAAATTCACCTGTTTAAAAAAAATGCTTTTTAAAATATATTTTAATACAAGTTAGAATAACACTGTTATTAAGTGTTTGATTTTGCTTAGTGTTTCAATAACTCCAAGATGGCACACATAAATTATTTGAGAGACTAGATTGCCCTGGTTCAAATGATCAGTGTTTGCCTAATTTACCAAAACATATATATGTGTGTATCTTCTCACTTCTACTTTACTAGACTTGGGATAACTAGTCTCTGTTTCAGTTTTTTATCTCCCCAAATTAAATTCAAAAATTCATTTAAAGATCACGTAAAGAGTCAAGTTTTACCTTAAGGCATCAACAAAAAATGAGTTCAAATATTATGGTAGGTAATAAAATGATGTGTACCAGTATATATAAGAGGTTTAACCTTCAAATTAGCAACTCCTAAAGAATATTTTCTGAAAATCCTCAGTAGAAATTATTTTTTCTGTCTTTGAGAATAATGTTTTATGAACAAATATTTCTCTGTTATAATGCAGCTCGTCAGTTACCTATGAATGAAGACATAAGGTAGCAACACTGGAGCATACCCAGGCTAAGGGTCAATATTTCCAAGATGATTATAGATCCAAGATGGATTATTGAACTCCCGAATTCAGACTGCATTCTTATTGCATGTTCTAGCCAATGGCTTTCTACCTCCCTCTACCCACTGTGGCATAACCTAAATGTGGACACTCCTGCTCTGAAGTATATCCCTCTGCTTGAATCATGAAATTACTGAAGGAAGTAAGGATCTAGTCAAAACAAACTTCAAGAGTTGGGGGAAAATGTGACAGCATTCAAATCTTAAAACTATAGCTAAGATACTAGTCACTCTCCAGGCCTTACAGGGGCATTTTAGCTACATCCCCACTTAGAACTGAAAAGTATTCTGAAGAAATACTGGAAGAAAGGGAGTATAGGAAGTAAAAAAGAAGTACAAGAAGGAAGGTGGGCCTGCTTAGTTTCTCACAGTCTGACACTACAATTTAAGTGTCCTTGCCATCTTTCCCCTCTACCCCAAGCTCAGATTTAACTGAACGATACATTTTCCTTAATCCCAAGTTTAGTTTTTTAAATAGGCCAAGTACAAAGCAGTCTGCTTATGTGAAATATACCTGCCTGAAGACATTTTTTTGTCAAAACTCAGATAATTTTCCCATGGAAATAAGCATTAAGTAAGGAAGATAACAACTTAGAGCCTGTAGATCTATGACAGCTCAATTCAGAAGGCAGCCCTTACTGGAAAATTGGAGGTAATGCTGAGAAAACACAAGTGTATCAACTGCATTCCATAGCATGGTAGCTATTTGGCCTTACTTATGACATTTTATTACATTTCATGTCCCTTCTAACATCATTGGCATGCTGTAGGGTTTTTAGCAGTAGGAAAAACACCACCACTTATTAAATCCTTGGATGACATTATTATAGGATGTTAAAGACTTTAAATTATAACAACAGTAACTTAAAATAATAGCATAAAAATGATTAAAGTCACCTGCAAATGTTCCAATTAATGTAAAATTCTTCAGGGTTCAGAAATACTGGTGCTTCTATTCACCAGCAAAACTTGATGCTGCCATGTGGTAATAACATGAACAGATTTTACAGGTCACCTGGGGTTTACATTTTCCAAGTTTTGAGCATAGAGATTTTTACTGACATTTACATAATTTGAATTCCTACAGCCATGGACCTCAATTCTCTATTTCATTTGCTTGTGTAGACACAGCACAAATCTCAAGAATTTCAAGGTCCCTGCTCATTCAGGTTTTCATTCTACAAATAGTTATTGAGTATCTGCCAGAATTCTGCTGGGAGCATAGTCAGTACTTAAGAAATAATACAATTTAGAATTTTCACTCAAATCACATTTCAACTAAAAATAAAGATTTTCATATCCCAACTGAAGACCTATTTATTTTAAGTAATTTGGCATATAACCAGAGGGTAATTTGTCATATTTTTATATTCACAAGGATTTGTTATTTTTACTATTTGACCGATAGAGACAGAGTCCATAGGCATATTATCAAAAAGAAGAAAAAAGAGGAGAAATAAATAAAATTTGACCTAAAAGGTCACCAAATCCATCCAGATAATCACACCATAACCTTTGGAAGTCAATTATCCCATCGATCCTTTTCTGTATCACAGTCCATCCACCTCCTCTGTAATCCATGTCACACATTACCTAAAATAAATGCAGAAAAGACAAAAATAACATAATATTATTTTCATTCTTTGATATAAAACTCATACTGCACCCTTAAAGCCTAGAGAAAGAGAAGATACTTCCACTGAAAGTTTCAATGCAACTGTATGTCATTAATGTATTCAGATTTTTTTTAATCTCTAGAAATAATACTGTTTATTATAAAACAAACCTATTGCGGTCCCTGTATCAGTCAATTTTTAACATATGTGTTTGTAGCATTTTAAGGTTACCCTCTTATTCCTCAACTCCATAAATATTTTTCAGTTGACTAATAACTGTATCAATCTGAAGTGGCAGAGTGATGTATTTCCTTATAAATTAACTTTTCCTTTTAATTAAAACACTGATTTTTTTAAAACAGTGTTAAATATGCCTGTGTGCCTGTCTTTGCTTTTCTCCTCCAAAAGCCTGGAAGGCCTGTGTTCAGACTTGGATTTTCAGACAGAAAGGCATGATTTTTGCCCCATCTCAGCAGGCACTCATAGGTTCATCTGTGGTGCTCTGTTAAATGCCTCTAAGAGGACAACCATAGGGGACCCATAGAAGTGACACAGCGAGAAAGTCAGAGCACTCCTCCCCATCAGAAACTTCCCACACACATCCAGAAAAAGGCAGTGTGGAGGAAGTTGGGGAACCAACACTTTTCCACAAAAGAGGTAATTATGCATCCCACTCTTCACAAAATTAGAAGCCTTCCCTTTCCACATCTGTTCAGGCACATTTTTGAATCTGTAGGTGAAGTAATTTAGGTAATTTAAAATTATTTCCCACTTAATTCCCAATTTTTGACATCCTGTCAATAGATGTCAAAAAATAATGTTAGTAATTCTGAGATGAGAAACTGGTTTAGAAAATAAATATTTTAATAAAGACTATCAATAAGGTATGATATTGATATTATAAATTTCTTATGCACAAAAAAGTAACCAGGAAATTATATATATATATTTTTTATATATTATATAGACTATATGTAATATAGTAATATTATAATACATAATTTTAATAACATAATTTCTAGTAGAAATTTCTTCTAGAAATCGTGGTATAGAAATACTAAGGATAATAAAAAGAAATACTAAGGATAAATATAAGAGTAACTTATTTTATTTAAGAAATGGATCAGCTTCTCAATCTGTCTCACAATTCAGTGAAAGGTTTTTTTAACTATTAATTTCTTATACAATCACAAAAAATCACATCATCCAAAGAAAGTATAACCAAGTGAGGAAGAGAAACGAAAGTATTTTTAGCAAGCCCCAAGGCAAAGCACACAATTATTTTTTAATATCCATAAGCTAATTCAAGCAAGTATTTATTTTGCATAGTTCTGCCTACTGTAAGGATAATATAAGATCTTGCACCAAATGGATTTACTTTAAAGAGTGTAACCATGAACATTCAAATAGAAAAGTGAAAGACCCTCTAGTTCTTTTATTGGTTTGTGGTTTGGGCAAAGAATTCCAGAAAACAAAAATTTTGAAACTGGAACTTATATTGATTTATTTTAAAATTTTTAAGAAAAAGTAAAATATTAAAACAATTAAAATTCTAATATTATTTAAATAAATTAGATGCCTATCCTATTCCATATAATAAGGCAAAACTTTACCTCAAATGGGTAAGTAGATCCTTCTGGGTGGATTATATACAAACCACTTGGTGTTTTAGTGACAGAACCAATGGTATCTTTAATATCAGTACAATCTAAACCTAGAAAAGTGAAATTAGTTATTTAGGATATTTCCACATATACATTTAAGACAATCACTTTATAACAGAGAATTGACAGTGCTATCTGAAATTATTATTATTATAATGTTCAGTAATGATGATGATTTTAACTTCTTGAAAATGAAAAATTATCTCACCTTTAGAAATAAGAAGAAACTAGATAGATAGATGGAGGAACTGGGATTGAATAAGTTATGCAGCAATAAACCTTCACTAATAACTAACTCACTGTTATTGATTAGTATTCCATTTGGTATTAACATTTATTTAATATATTTTATGATTATGCATTCTCTTGTCCAATAAATAATGCCCTTTCAGAAATCTAGGCTTATTTTGGGAACATAATGTGTAACAGAAATCTGTGTGAATGAGGAGGAGAAAATCCAAAGGAATAAGTAGATTAATTACTATTGACACATCCTTTCTCCACTATTTGAAATTTCAGAGATTCTGGTGTTTTGGGGCCCACCATTACAAACAGGCAAAGGGAGAGGAGAGGGAAATCACTTTCTTCACCAGAGAAAATGACGCTGAGGCTAGAGCCTGCTCTGTTGACAATAGCTAGAACTGTAGCAATCTATAATCACCTTCTCTTAAGCACTCCCCTTTCTAGGGGATTGTAAATATATTATGTAGATATGATATTATAGTTTACTCTGATATACTTTACTTTGTGTTATCTTTTATAAATGTGATAAAACAAATTCAACCCTTACAGCATCAGTTACCAAGAGAACAAACACATGAAACTCTGATACTTCAGAACCAGAAGCTTGTGTTAGATTCCTAGTTCTACTATTTACTAGCCAGAGCCATTAGCTAAGTTACTTAACTACTTTTCTTCATGTGCAATATTGTTATAATAATAATACTATCTACTTCATAGTGTTATTCTGACGATTTACATAGTAAGACATTATATCAATATAAAGCACTTAGCACAGTGACTAGCGCACAGTAAATATGCAGAAAATGTCATCTACAAAAAGTTAGCTATAAAAAATTGTTTGCTTTCCCCTTCACTTCTAGAAGATATAGATTTGTTGCCTTTCTTCTGAATTGCTAAGAGACATTTTCATAATAACTTTATGTTCAGAGATATGATAATAGAAGTTTACAATAAAGGACTAATCTGAGTTGGAATATCTGCTTTGCCATCACCATCCAAATAAATATGAACAGGTTATTCAGATGTTTCTGGGCTCCATATTCCTTATCTGATGATGATCATCATCATAGCAAACCTTATACTGTCTTACTATGCATCAAGCAATATTTTAGGAGCTTTTGGAGTATTTATTAATTTAATCCTCATAAGAACCATATGAGGTAGGTACTGTCAGTTTACTGATGAGGAAACTGATAGCAAGGAAACAGTGGATGAGGGATTTGAAGACAGGTGATCTGACACCAGAGTCCATGCTCATAACCACCATGTTACACTACCTACACTACTCACTTATGGGAAATAAATGAGATATAATAGAATAACAAAAAATAACATGTGAAAGTGCCTGTCATAGTACCTGACACATAGGTGATTCTCAGTAACAGTTTATTTCCTTCTCTTTGTAAGGAAAAAAGAAAGATCATTCACTAGGCTGTCAATAAATATTTACTTGCTTGGAACTTTTTGTTATTAATTCACAACTGTAAGATATATAGGGCACTTTTCTTAGAAACCCATGACTTTAGGAATTACTAAAAAGTGTTTTAGTATAAACAGTGCTAAATTCCAGTTTCTTTTGTCTTAAGTTTCTTTTTCTTTTCAAATTTTATGTCCCAATTTGAAACATCTCAAACATGTTAAAAATATTTTTTACAGGTGGGAGGAATTCTGAGACATTCTTTTCTTCTAACTGAAGATTGATTATTAATATTAAAATATAAAAGGAGAGCCTGATTTCAGTTACATAAAACTATGCTATTTTCAACAGATTCAGAATATCTGTATCCAGCCATAGCTTTCAAATGGTCAGAAAAGCTTCCCAATTCAGGAAAGTACACATTGTCTGGGTTGAAATTTGACAGGTATTACTCCTCCAGTCTGTTAGATGATAATGAGCTGTGTTTTTTAAACAAAAGTTCTAAATGCACCAACCTGTCCAGGAATTTTTTAAGCAATAAAATACAAGTATGAAAAGGGTGAAATACCAAAGTTCTCACCATGTGACTGAACTGGTCTGTGAGGAAAAGTATCCAGCTGTTTCCTAAAAACTTCTGTAGTCAAAAGGAGAACTCGATTCATGAGCTCATTAACCTAAACACACATGCATACATTTAAGCAAATTTATATTTGAACAAAACTCTCTTAGGTGAATTTTATAAGTGATATCTCTAAGCCTCTTATAAATCCAGATTTGAAATATATATATAATGCCCATTTTTCTTTTGAATTCCTTACTGCTCTAAGCAGTAAGGAAAGGCATTACCAAATAGCAATCATTAAACTGAGTACTGTTTTCCTCCTACACATTGCTTTCATCTGCCCAATTCTGCATTTGATTGCTCTTGCAGATCTGTTCTTTGCCTGCTCCTTTCCTGTAATTTCTTATGACTCCTTGGTGTGGCATGAGTTAGCTCTTATTTCTTTAAGTCAGTTTTCCTTATACATCTCAACCTCACCAGCCACTCCACCCCTGCACCACTTCAAGCAGTTCCCCAGAATGGAAGGCCCTACTCTTCTTACCCCACACTTGTGACCTTTGAAGCATTTATCCATCTTTCATGATTCAGTTCATAATCTTTGTCATCTGGGAACACTTCTCATAGCTCAGATATTGAATTTCTTTGGTGCATCTTTCTGACAGCAGTCACAACATTTTCAATACATTTTTCTGCTCTCTTAGACTGTATAAGCTTTAAGTGAAGATCCTTTTTTTGTTGTTATTGCTTTCTGTTTGCCTGGAGCTTACTATGGTACCTCTAACATAGTAGGCACTAAATAGACGTATGGACTTTAATGCATTAAAAGATTAAACAATTATACCTCTAGCTAAGTATATCAATGTACACATACAATAACAACACAATTCTAAAAAATCCATACCTGATTAGATAAATAATCCAAGGAAACTTGCTGCTCATCCATCATATTTCTTAGTAGTTTTTTGGTACTTCGTGTATAAGAAACAATAGAATTTTGCAAATTTCCTTAAATCATAATAAAATGTGTTTGCTAAATATTATTTTGTTATAGAAAACAATTACAGTGAAAAATAATTTCAAAATGATTTTGGATAAATATGTAACAATAGAGCTCAATCTAATACATAGAATTGCATATTCTAGTTAGTACTTTTGTGTTTAACTCAGGATTATCCAAGAAAACAATTGTTTTAATACCTCCCAATGAAAGTATGCTTCCTAATAATTTAGATTACTGCCAAATAATTTAATCTGATATAAATGAGAGACAACATTCTGAATATCAATTCTCACTTTATAAGATGAGAGGTACAGAAGCAGGAGGTCCAAGACTCATCAATTCTTACTACATAAGAAAGTAAAAGGCAATAATTCCATATCATGTAAGTTAATTTTAAAAGTAAATCTTTCTTTAAATTTTTTTCTATTAATGCTATATTTTTATATAAACAAATTACAAACACACATACATATATACCCATAATAAATCTTAGTCAAAAGTGTTAGCTGGTGGGTTTCTGGTTAAACTTTTACTATGTATTTTTGTTTTTATTTTAAAACAATCTTACTTATAGAATAGTTTCAAGAACAGTATGAAGAACTTTTTCTTAATTCTTTTGAGCATGCCACCATGATGCCCCTGGATATTTCAGTGTGTTTTTCTTACACCAAAGACATTCTCCCCAACACAGCCATCAAAATCAGGAAATAAACATTGACTACGATGTACTTCTCAGATTTTATCCAAGTTTATTCAGTTATACTGATGATGTCCTTACAACAAAAGGAGTCACACATTACAGCATACATTATTCTTTTAAAAATTATTTATTTCTATGTTCTTAACTTTTACTCTAGCAGTAGAATCACATTTATAATTCGTGATATTTTAAAATCTACCTCACCCAGCTTCATCTCTCATTTTTACTTTCAGTCTCTCACTTTCTATTAGATACTCCCTGGATTTAGACATCTGTCTTAATGGATCTAAAGCCACACTCATAGGTTTGAGAAGCCTGAGATACCTGTGTTACACATAGAATTAAACACAATAAAGTGAGCTTTTTATACTTTCTGACCTAGGAGTTACAGTCCTATAAGAACTGGATCAGAACTTCCTCCCTTTCTGATCCCCCAACTCATTTCACCGCGTATGTACATATAAATAGATCATGAAAGTTACAGCACTGTTATTAATAGTTTTAAACAAAAATGAAGATTTTAAAATTTTTATTTTTTATGCTTTGCTACATAAATTCGTTGTGAATTTGTATCATATCTATTGTAGCATTCACTCAATATTAGTGAATTCCCTCTCAAAACTCAGGTGAAATTTGCCATTTGTTCAGACGGAAGTAAGAAAACAATGCTAGGCGAATTGATACTATCAGTGTGTTCTGGCTCGCCCCTTCCCTCTGTGGCTAGTTGGTGTCACTGGGCCGTATTATATAGAATAAGGATTTGTTCATTTACCAAACACTTACGAAGCACCTACTACGTGCCAAACACATAAAAGTCCTGGCCTAGGATGATCAGGATATATAAAAAATGACCCACACAAATGCTAAGGTATATTTTTCCATCTCTACCCTAGAAATAATAAATCATATACCTGTATAATTGTGGTTATTTTTAATACTTACTACACATGAAATGTTTTTCTTCTCGTGTAATTTTAGTTTTAACATCACATGATTCCTCACAATCTTCTTTATAAACAGTAGCATTACTTTCACTTTCACCTTTTGCATTAGATTCATCTTCTACAATGTTAACTACTGGAGAATCCTTTGTATTAAAAAAATAGAAATAAGAAAAAATATATGAAATATGTTATGTTACCTAATACGTCATAAATAAGAAGAGTGTAGAAATAAGGATGAGATTTCAGGACATATACAAGAATGATCATTAGAAGAAAACCATAATTAATTGGTTAGTTCAAACTTCCACAAATAAACCTTATGGGTAAATTCTAGGTATGAACAATAAATATATGTTAATTCATTATTTTTGCTCTCCTTTTTTCTTCTCTAATTTCAAAAGGAATCATTTAGGGCCTACGTTCTAATGTGGTGGCTCTATGGCCTTGACCTTTAACTTTTACACATTTCCATGTGCGATATAGTTCTGACCATCCTTCTTCCAGGAATTGTGCAATTTGAAGTTCTTTGAATGGGTACTAAGAAGGTTCCCTGAGATGCCTACAACATTTCTATGCCAAAAACACTTTCTGCCACTAGTTATTAGGAATCATGGTTTGGGGGAAATGTGCAAAAGAATTGTCACTTTTGTATAAGCTAAAGTATTTACAGATTTGAAAGGTAAAGTATGCATAGATTTAAAAGGTACCACTGGGCTTCCCTGGTGGCGCAGTGGTTGAGAATCCGCCTGCCGATGCAGGAGACACGGGTTCGTGCCCTGGTCCGGGAAGATCCCACATGCCGCGGAGCAACTAAGCCCGTGAGCTATGGCCGCTGAGCCTGTGCGTCCGGAGCCAGTGCTCCGCAACGGGAGAGGCCACAACAGTGAGAGGCCCGCATACCGCAAAAAAAAAAAAAAAAAAAAAAAAAAAGGTACCACTGAATATTTAAAAAGGATAACCAACAAGGACCTACTGTATAGCACAGAGAACTCTGTTCAATGTTATGTGGCAGCCTGGATGGGAGGGGAGTCTGAGGGAGAATGGATACATGTATATGTATGGCTGAGTCACTTTGCTGTGCAACTGAAACTATCACAGCATTGTTAATTGGCTATACTCCAATATAAAATAAAAAGTTAAAAAAATTAAACAATAAAAAAATAAAAGGTAGCAGAAAAAAAGCATGGAATTTTGCTTTGCAAAATCAACAACAGATATCATTTTAAAAAGCCAGCAACCTTATATATAGAATGGATAAACAACAAGGTCTTACTGTGTAGCACAGGGAACAATATTCAATATCCTATAATAAACCATAATGGAAAAGAATATGAAAAAGGATATATATATATATATATTCAGTTACATATGTATAACTGAATCACTTTGCTATACAGCAGAAATTAACACAACATTGTAAATCAACTACATTTTAATAAAATAAATTTTTTAAAAATTAAATTTAACTTAAAATAAAAAGCCAACAACCAACTATAAACCTGTGATTACTAGTGGGGAAAAGGTAGGAGAAAGGCACAAGATGGGGTAGGAGATTAAAAAGTACTAACTACTATTCAAAAAGAAAAAAGAAAGAAAGCCAATTACAGATGTCATTCCAAAGGTATCTATTCTTGGCACACTACTGGTTTTTTTAACGTTAAAACATTCTTTGGTAGAAGTTATGTGATTTAAAATAACTCTGTAATTTAAAGAAAATAATAACAAGCTTTGTCCTCTTTGACCTGGATATTGAGAGAAAGGTAAAGAGCTAATCACAATATAAAAGAAGATATTTGCCCAAAAAGATGCTTACATTTTGTTACATAGATCTACTTTTAATTTTTTGCTTTCCCCTAAACTCCTATAATAATTGACATAGTAGATATTTCAAAAACTTAGGTTACAACTATATTTCTTAGAACTAAATAAGATTCTTAAATTTTTAGTATAGAGAATTGTTATTAATATTTCTGTAGCTTTTTTAGAATTTATTTTTGCTTCAACTTTGGAATTTAGTATTGATACACTGGTAAATACATTTTACAACATTTAAAAATTATAAGCCAACATTTAAATGCATAGAGATTCAAATCACAATCTACTCATAGTATTGCATACACTATCTTAGCTATCAATCACTTTGACATTGTTTTGAATAAAATTTTCTAATTTTAAATTTCAACATTTCCTAGGTAACCAGTCACAAGACTATATTTGAAGTATGAAAGTTTATAGAATAGTTTTTTTAAGCAAAGTTAATTTTTTTACTACCTACCAGATATTTCATCATTAAAGTTAACTGGAAAGTTGTTGGCTAGTTTTTAACCAAGGCCTGCAATTTCTTTAACAATTTTTCACAAGAAATGTATTAAGAGTCAATCTTCAGTTTATGGTTTCCTAAGTTTAAAAGTAATATTATTTAAGCATAAGTCTCAGCATTTCTAAATAAACACTTTAATTTTCCCATAAATTATATTGAGTACTGTAATTAATCTTTTCAAACATCGAATATATACCTTGAAAACTATATAATCATGCTTTCCTAGCTGAAATAATATTACTGAAATTCTTACCGTAGAATGATGCACACAGTTACCTTGAATAACTTCTCCACAAGTAAAAATACTTAGATTTAATAATAAGAATGAAGCTTGTAAAAGATAAATCATATTTTTCTTGGTTGGAGAAATGAAAATTTTCTTCAAATATCAGTCAGCTCTGTGTGGAAAGAACTCTAGTACACAGAGTCTTCAGTCCAAAATTTCTGGAAGGTGTACAACAAAAACAGAAGCCAGTACTTACTAGTTTCCATGCCCTCATTTGAAACACCCTTCATAAGAGAAACAAGGTAGCCTCTAGAGATCCCATCATTTTAAGTTATACAAATCCTTTTTTATCACTACATGCCTGCATTGTAAATCCATGCTTTTGAAATACAGGCAGTAGCCAGCCAGCTAGCTAGCTAAATCAAGTAAGCAAGCAAGAATTTATAGCATCATCTAGTTTTTATGTCAGATTTTTTTTTTGCCCTTAGAAAAAATGCCTTTGATAAGGTATAACTATAATTGCGAACTAGTTTGCATAAAAATAGTAAGAAAGTAGAAATAAGTGATGTAGAGGGAAGAATACTACATTGGAACTATTTCTACAAAATACTAAGTAGAAATTTAATCAGTGTGGAGAACCAGAGCAGATAATTCAGACTTAAAATATGTTTGCAACTGAATTTAGCTATCAGTGATGGTCACATTAACCACATAATGCCAAATTTCTAGGACTCTAATTGATTTATACGTTTTACATCAATAGTGTTAAAACTTCAAAAATTGTGAATATAAGGGGACTATTGTTATTGAAAATTACCACTCTCTGAAAGTTGATAGATCAATGTCTGTGATGAATTTTCAAATTCTCCATGATAGTGGCTCCTGTTTTTCACCACTTAAACATGCCTAAGTCTTCACTATCCTAAAATTAAGATTTTCCTGAGTCTTGCTTCCTATTCAAGGTATTATTTTCTCCATTTCCTTTCCTAGCCCAAGAACAACAGGGCAGAGATCATAGTTTTTATGGTACTTGCATAGTGATTGGTATGGTATAGGCACCAAGATATCAATTAATGAAGTAATATCTTAAACAAATTATCTATTTTCTGACTTTACATCCTCACCACGTACTATTTAAATGCAAACACTCTTATCTCTTATTCTACTGAAAATTTCTGTTTCTCCAGTGAGGCAGCATTGGGGGGTTGGGAGTGCTGGCTCTGGTACCAGAATGCCTGGGTGAATCTTAACTCACCACTCCCTTGCTCTGGAAACTTGGGCAAAATTACCTAATATCACTATAGCTTACTTTCTTTGTAGAATGAGGATTGTTGTGTGGATTCAGTTATTTAATATATGTAAGCACTTAGCACAGTGCAAGAGACACAAATACTCAAGTGTTAGGTGGTATAATAATTATTATTTTTTATTATTATCATCATTATTATTTGACTTGTTCTGTAATACAGTTTTAACATTGCTGGAAAGATTGATGACCTTTAAAATCTATATTAGAACTAGATGAGTATGTACCTTTAATTTTAAATTTCTAGTTGATGTCTCATAAAATTGAAAAGAAGTTGGAAGAACTTTAGCAATTTTAAATCAGCCAGACATTAATATACTTTGTTCTTTCATAGCTTGCCCAGAGGCAAATTCAGGAAATTCTTACTTGAGCAAGAAAATACTTCAGCAGAAAAAGTAATAGCCTCAGCAAGAAAATACTTCAGCAGAAGAAAAAATAGCCTCAGCCAAGATGAAAGTGAAAGCTCAAGAAATTGTCCATCACACGCTGTCTCACACAATTCACAATGTTATAATGGTATCCAAATTAGATAAATTACGTGAACATGTTTTGTAACCATAAAGTGGTTATTATATTTTCTTTTGTAAATAGAACATCATTAACAATTTCTGAAACCATGTTAATGAAGTTGGGTGTCTAATAGGCATCTCACATTTAACATATTTGAAACCTAAATCTTATTCCTTCTCCTACCCTCAACCTACTCCTCCCCATTTTAGGAAATGGTAATACTCTTTATGCAGTTGGTTCCAGCTCCAAATCTGAGCTGGAACCATATTTGACTCTTTTTAAAAAAATTCCACTCACTTGCCACAACCATGCATCAACACATCTTACTGGCTCAAGTTTAAAATCTGGAAGACTTCTTGCCACCTCTATTACTACCATCCTAGTCCAAACCACCATAATCTCTCACCCAGCCCACCATAACACATTCTATCTAGTCTCATTGTTTCTAGCCTTATCGACTGTAGCATAGTTTCTTCATAGCCTTAGAGTGATCCTTTTGAAAGATTAAATTAGATCTTACTCTCCTACTCAAAAGTCTCCTATGGCTTTCCCTCCACTGGAAGTTGGATTTTATATTAATCCCTTGTACACTACATAAATCTCCACTGCACTAGAAGGACATTGCCCATGCACTGCTCCAATTTCAAGTCCTAGCACACTTCCCCTACCCCACGCTTTTCTAGATACAGTGGTGTTCTTGCTGTTCCTTGAACATATCAAATAAAATTCTGCCCTCAGAGACTTTTGTATTTAAAGTACCCACTGCTTCTAGATAATATTCTTCATTCAAATATTTGAGTGGCAACCTTCTTTCTTCATTCAGACCTCTGCCCTAATTTCCCTTCCTTGGAGGTCTTCCCTGAGCACCACACCGTATCTAAAATAGAACTGACATCAGTCTCTATCTGTCTATACTACTCCATTTTTCCTCATAGCACTTTTCACTACCTCATATATTCTAGTAGGAAAGAAAAATAAATTCAAGCTTAATGAGCATAGGGACTTTGAAGTTTTGCTCACTACTGTATCCCAGCACCTAGAAAGTGCTTGGCACATAGTAAGGTGCTCAATATTTACTTCCTTCATAAAAGCATGAATTAATTTATGGTTTTTGAAGTATGAAAAGTTAACCATTGTATTTAATTCATATGTCTCTTTTAACAAAATAGAGAGACTTTAGTGTAATACTCTTTTTTATTGCTTAAATCATACTTATCTTTCCTGCCAAGAGATAAAACTTATAAATGTCTCAAATTATCTTTCTATTATCCAAATAGCTAATCTTAAAGCCTTTTTTAAAGAATCCATACAACTTAATAAAGGACTGTACAACTTAAACATGAAAAACCTGCTTAACATTTTGAAGAAAGGAATAAATAATTTAAAGGTGAAAAAATAGATCTGTAATTTTTTAAAAAGTTGGTAACATTGTGTTTAAGTTTTCTTTTCTTCTTGGGTATCATTGTAAAGCAACATCTGAATGAAGAATGATTATATGAGTAAACATCTGTAGGCAACTAAGAAACCAAGTTATGCTTCTTAATGCTAATATACCATGTGACAAAGCAATAAGGTGCCTATGAGTGATGAGATATCAAACTAATAATATAGAAAAAACTAGACTTTCAGGAAGGCTAACCATGCCCAAATACTTCAAACAGTAAGCACAACCTTCTCACTTTTATTTGTACTTTACACTGCCCTACTTTGCTTACTCTCTCTCAAATTGGCCCTGGAGAAACAGACTTGTGATGATAGCAGTGAGAATAGAATCAACTTAAATTCCTGTGACTAGACCAGTTAAAAATTTGCAAAGATAGCTAATCGTCCCAATATACACATTTAGCCTTTCTTTGTCAAGATTATCTATTCTACCCTCTTGGCATGGTTCTGAAGGGGGTTTATGTGTTTTGTGTTTTAACTCAAAATTGGATTTGTTGGGCTTCCCTGGTGGCGCAGTGGTTGAGAGTCCGCCTGCCGATGCAGGAGACACGGGTTCGTGCCCTGGTCCGGGAGGATCCCACGTGCCGCGGAGCGGCTGGGCCCGTGAGCCATGGCCGCTGAGCCTGCGCGTCCGCAGCCTGTGCTCCGCAATGGGAGAGGCCACAACAGTGAGAGGCCCGCATACCGCAAAAAAAAAAAAAAAAAAAAAAATTGGATTTGTTGTGGCACTTCTAAATCTCAGTCACCAGAACACATTCCAATCTGAGTCATTGTATCCAACTTTGCAAAAACTCTGTTTTAAATAGCTTCAACTGGAAAAGTTTATTATTTGAACTCTAAAAATGAACAAATTGATTCACAAAGACAGAGACATTTGAATGGTGGGCGAGTGATTTTTATTCTGTTTGTACATTCTGCTTCCAATCTGGGAGTTTTTTCCACACAAAAAGAAAGAAAGAAAAAAAAACCTGGCTGAAATACAGTCAGAATTTATATGTACTTTTAAAATGAGCTCCAACAAAGAGTTTCAGCCTTTTTTTCAAATTTTTACTTGCAAAACCACTAAACCTGGTGGCTAAAAAATCCAATTTTCCATAAGAGCTTGAAACAATTTCAATATGATGATCTCTTTCGGCATATCTTCCCAGGAGATTACTAAATTAAATTTGCACTACTTTCCTGGCCGCCTATGCTTTGATGATCTATTTCCAGAATCTGGCAGCAAGGCTGGCACCATTAAAAGCCTTTGAAATGCGACTTTATAAGTAGGGAAATGGCAAGGAAGACGACTTGCAGACGGAATGGCAGAAGCGTCAGGGAGTGGGTGAGAGAATGCAGAGAAAGGAAATTTCCACTCCACAAAGCCTTTTAAAAGAGATGGTGTTTGGGGATAGTGATGCTCCATAAAGACACAACTCAAACCCCACAGCAGGACTCGGTAGCTAAACAACAAATCCTACCCTGAATTATTCCCGAGGCAATCATTTCAGAATCCCCACGGTGGCGTTTGCCTGTATCTGAAGATTTTGCGTCTCACTGTCTTTGATCACTCTCAATACCCTCACGAAAACATCATCATAAAAAGGGAGGTAGAACGGAGTCAGGCTCCGAGGCACAAGTCAGCTCCCCAATCCTGCTAAGACTCGCGTCCCTGAGGATGCTAGGGTTCCAGGCCGCCTCCCGCAGTCAGCTCAGAGGGGTGGGGGGGGGGGGAGCAGGCGGGAGTCCGCGCCTCCTATTGGCTGCCTCTGGCGCCCCTCCCCCACGGCCTGGTAGCCGCCGCGACGGACGCGGTGTCGGTTGGTTGTCAACATGGCGGAGGCGTTGGGGTCGCGGCTGCCACCTCTGCCATTGCCAGGCAAGGTCGCCGCTGCTGCAGCTGCCGTCGCCACCACAACCAAGAGCGCCGCTGTGCGGGAACCAGAGCTGCCGCGGCCAACCTTCCCGCAACAGTGACGCGGGGCCTGAGAGACGGAGTGCAGGGAGGGGCGGAGGAGGAGGAAGCCGGAGCTGCCATGAGGGAGGCTCTGGGGGCGAGCCGAGGGGCGGCCCTGAGGTGAATGAAGGATGATGACCGGGAGGCCCGGAGCCCGGAGCGCGGTCGCGAGACTGGGCACTGAATCCTCGGACACCCGCGTCAGAGCCCCCCTCAGCCCTCGGTTGAGCGGCGGGCGTCACCGACCTGGCGCTTACCTGTATCCTTCCAGCCGTGGCTGCCGGCGTAGCGGTGTTGGAAGCGGGACCCATCTTTTTTCCCATTAGATTCCCATTATCACAGATGCAAGGTGATAGAAACTAGCTAGTCATCTTAGTGCGGATATTTGTTTCAGTAACTGTCGTTGCTCCCCTTAAACCTGAAATACCATTTTATCCTATTCTAGGACCGCTTTCCCGGCCACCTTGTTATCTCACCCCCATTCAACTTTGGTGTAAATTTTTTTGTGAGTTTTCAAACAGATCAACCGTGTGTTCTATGGGGATTGTTTTGTCTTCTAGAGTTATGCCGTTATGCTCTTTACTTCACATTATCCACCCCCTGATTAATCATGCTGCTTGGAGAAAAGAATTCCACAAATAGGTAAAATGTTTTGCCCTCCTGAAACAGTCCGTTTTAACAGTTAACCTAGCACTTCCCTGATTTATTCACCAGAGCTGCTAAAGCCTAACACAGTTGGTTAATTTGTTTTGTTTTCCATCCTCTGCCCAGGCTGTTGTCAGAGAGACAACAGACAGAAAAAAGGACCCGGAGGCTTCGCACTGGATTATCTCTGACCTGTCCCTAGGAATTGGTCTAGCCCACCTTTGAGATTGCTGTTGGTTGCATTGTAGAAAATTGAAAGAAAGAGTTTTGTTTTCAAAATATGTAAACCATGTTTATTCCTTCAGAGAATGTTACGATAATTAGAGTGTAACCTTTGTATTCTCAAAGGACTTGGTTGGTAGTGATGGTGCTGTATAATCATCTTCATTCTTGTCAGAGAATGGAGTGTCTTCACTTTTCAAGTTAAACCCCATTTTCTTATCCTTATTGTCTTCCACTTCTGGGATGTTGCACTTTTAAAAGCAAGTCAACAACCAATTTTCATTTAATGCCTGCTCTTTGACTAGGTGCTTGGGATACAACTCTAGTGAGGAAGACAGATACGTACAAAGCTTAACTAATGGTAAAATATCCCCCGACTGATCGTGCTTTCCTCAAGCTTTTAACCCTTTTGTCTTTTCTTTCTTTAGTCAACTTCTCAGAAACCCTAACCTGCAATAGCAGCTTCTAATTCTTTTCATCTATTCATATTAACTCCATTCACTTTGGCTTTTGCCCTTACTACTCCTCAAAACTGTCCTCGCTCAAGAAGTAATCTGAAATAAACTGTATTGCTTTCTGTATGGATTTGATTCTGTCCCCTTGACATTGTATTTTCTTGGACCCCGAACTCTTATTACACTCACCCTGATTTATAGCTAAATCAGAAAATAGGGAAGCACTGTCAGTGGCTCATTGACAAAGTGTATCTTTCCATCATTTTCATTAGTGAAATGGTCATAAGCTTAATATTTTTAAATTTATGAGGAATGAATATTGATACAACAAAGGAAATATTTGTAAATAAATTCAGCAGTACCTCAAATGAACAAAACCAAATAGACATAATTACAGAATTATGTTGGTTTCCTATAAAGAAATGTATTACAAAAAAAAAATTCTTGAATTATAAATATATAGTTAAAATTAAGAAAGTTGTAGATGATCATTTCAATAGATGCCCAGAGCTTTGCTAAAATCCAACAACTTTTGCTAGTATGTGTGTATATATATATATGCATTTGTATGTATATATAATAAATATATATAATATACTTTTTGCTAGTTTATATATATATATATTTGCTAGTATATATAAAATTAGTATATATATTTAAATTGGGATAGAGGAATTCTTTTGAACGTAATAAAGACTATGACACTAAATCAAGAATATCATTATGGGGCTTCCCTGGTGGCGCAGTGGTTGAGAATCCGCCTGCCGATGCAGGAGACACGGGTTCGTGCCCTGGTCCGGGAAGATCCCACATGCCGCGGAGCAACTAAGCCCGTGAGCCATGGCCGCTGAGCCTGTGCGTCCGGAGCCTGTGCTCCGCAACGGGAGAGGCCACAACAGTGAGAGGCCCGCATACCGCAAAAAAAAAAAAAAAAAAAAAAAAAAAGAATATCATTATGTTACTAGTTGGAGAAACACTTAAGCACCTTTTGTATTATTTTGGATGTTCTTAGTATCTGTAATGTTTCATATCGGATACCTGGTACAAAGTAGGTATGCAAATTTATTGAATTAATGACTAAATTTTAAAAATGAACTGCAGACTTAAAATAAGCAAGTGGCTTGGTAAAATTTCTACATGTGACTTCCAAATATGAATTCAATACTCAGAGGCCATCCAGCTTTCTGTTGAAGTTCTCTCACTCAAGTCAGAATTCCCTGACTCTAAAGGCAAGGAACAAAACCTTATGAAGTTCATCTAGTTAAAATTATCTGAAATTCTATAAGTTCAATTTCTTAAAATAATTCAAATAGAAATAGAATAAAGAAGTGAAGGTCTTTCATGTCCCCTTCACACTATACCTCTTGTTTTCTCATAAATATCTCCAGTCTTTTCCCCTTCCATTTTATCCTAGCCTCCACCTTGCCTCTCTTTATTCCCTACCCAGTTTACACCCTATTCTTAATTATCTACACATATTCTCTCACCAACATCCTTGGTTCTTTGCACTCCTATTCTTCCTCAACCACCCAGTAACTGCTACAACCCTATTTCTCTACTCCTTCACTCAACAATAAAAATGCTGTCAGAGAAAAAACTCACAAAACCTCTACAGCTTCATGGTTTCCAGCTTCACCAGAACAAGAAAAGGGTTCTCTCTTGTTCCTCTTAATTAGTTTCTGTGCCAGATCTTGATCACCTCCTGTCACTCGCAGTAGACTGTCTTACTACAATACTTCATAAGAGAATGGATGCCATGAACTCCCTCAGGTCCCTCCCAACAAACAACACAAACCTTCTTACTCCCATCACCACCCTCAATCCCCTACCCTGCTTTTTATTCCAGGCTCGCTGATGGGATATCACTTTTACTGTAGAAGGTGAATCCATTCACTTGTGCCCAGTTTTCATCTCCTCTTCTCAGTAACCCTGGATTGTAAATGATCCTAACTCTCTCTTACAATTTACTTCCAACTTTTGTCAAATAGCCTTCTTTCCCTACAGCCTGTAAACATGCTCTGGTCTTAACTATCCTTAAAACTAACAAACCCTTTTAACTGTGTTCTAATATCTCCTGTCTCCTTAGTCAAACCTCTAAAAAAGTGTAATCTAAATTCACCATCTCTACCTTGAGTCACGTTTTACACTACATTCCAAAATATGCTTGAACTGATAAAAAGGGTAAATATAAAAATAATACAAAATCATAAAGGAAAACTGACAGAAAATAGAACTTCACCTTTTTCATAGTTTGAAGGTATAGTAACTACCTTTTGAAAAGAAAGAATCAATTTCAAGTGAAAAATATCTCAAAGTTAACTCATTAATTTAAAACTTCAGCATAAGGGAAAATTGTATAATTAAATAAAACAAATTATCTGGGGAAAATATTTGTAGTAACTATGATAGAGGGTTAATTTACTAAATTAATTGATTAAAATTAATTTAATTTTTTAATTAAAAATTTAATTTACTGAAATTGATTTTTTAAACGATGTTCTCAATAGATAAATGTCCAGTGACTCTGAACTAACAATTCACCAAAGAGGAAAATAAAAATTAATTGCCCAACATGGCAATTATTCTATTTTGCTAATACATACAAAATGAAACATGACTTTCCATTTGGTCTTTCTAAAAAAAAGTACTACCTTATGCTCATGAGGTGTAGAAACTCATGTTCATATATTTCTAATGACATGTAGATTTATAGAACGCTTTTAGGAACTAATTTGTCTGTGAGGCACTAAAAGCTATAAAAATGTGTATACCTTTTGTCCTAGTTTATCTACTGAGAGTTTTCTCCAAGAAAATCATTCAGTAAGGTTTTATTAAGCCATTACCATATTCCAAGCACCATGCCAGGTATTGGAGTTACATAAATATAGAGGAGACACATATGACGTACCCATGAGGGTATCAAGTCATCCAGTGAGGGTTAGAAAAAGCTTCGTAGGGGAGGAGCTGCTTGAGGTGTCCCTGAAAGGATGAGTAGAATTAGCCAGCAAGTGCCAAAAGATAATGGCATACTACATCATGGCTTGTTCTGTTAATAAGTATCTTAGTGTGGCTGGACATCAGAGTCATGCAGGGAAATGTTGAAAAATGAAGTTGAAAAAACAGATCAGATTATAAAATGCTGTATATTCCAAGAAATTTGTAATGCATCATGAAGGTGATAGGGAGATTTTAGAGAACAGCAAAGAATGAGAAACACAATGAGATTTGTGTTTAGCTGGTTTTGTGGAGGTTCAAATGGAGGATGGCAAGTTTAGGAGTACCGTAATAAGATGAGTGAGAAGACTACTGAAGTAGTCCAGACAAGGGATTTAGAGCATCTGAGCCAAGTCTGTGGAGAGGTACAGAGAAGAAGAAAAAGAATCTGGATGGCTCTAATAAACTTGACAAGAGTATGGGTTATATGATTCATAGTTATTAGTGATGGTAACATATTTAAAACAACCTAAATGAGCTACAATTAGAAAAAGACTAAATTGGGAGAGGAAGAGATGAGGATGAGGTGGGGTAGATTAGGCTATGCTTTTAAATTATAATCATTATATATTACATGCCCATAGTATTCTTGGGTTTGTTGTTGGTTGGGTTTTTTTTACTGTTAAATATATAAAAATTACCTTCCTTTGGACAACTATTTAACAGTGATTCTTATGGAAATATCTTACCTTTACAATACAGCTTGTGTGAAAAATAAAAGTTTAACCAGCCATCTAATATTTTTTAAATTTGGATACCATACTTTGAAGAGATGCAAAGGCAGCAGTATTTTTTACAACTCGGCAGGCAATATTATATATGTATTATATATAATACATGTGTATATTATAGAGAGAAAGAGACATTTAATTAAATTTAACAATATATAGTTGTCAGAACATTATTACAAACATTACATTTGTGATTTTCTTTATGTTCCTGTGGTGAGACTTCAAGCATGTTAAACAGAGGATAGAATTATCTCCACATGCATCATAGGCCTGCATATTTCTCACCTGAGCCAAAGCAACTTCTTCCTTTTCTCCCTCCACAATCTTACTCTTGGGTACCCTGAAAGGAAGTTGCACTTTCCTCCACTGCCATGTTGTGACTTCGTAGTTAGCCATCTTGTTAAAGTCTGACTCTTTCTAATAAAGTACTCTATTAGAAAAGAATAAGCTAAATCTTTAGCTGTTTCTGTGCTAACAACAACAACAAAAAATCAGATTGCTTCCCTTTCTGTTTCATTTTTATAAATCCTTCAAAAGAAACTTTAAGTAAAAATATTGTGTGTGAGTGCGTGTATTTGTTTATGGTGAGGTAGTGCAAAATGTTATAATACAGGTAAATTAATTTTGAGCAATGGCATAAAAATGGTTAAATAGCAACACAATTGAAAACGCCCATTAGCAAAGTTTCAAATGACCAAAAAGTTCAAATAAACGTGCTTGTTTTGAAATATATAAGGTTTTTTTTTACTATGTTGATGCTGAAGCACTGCCGGATCCTAAAATTAACACATTTTGAATTAACAACGTATGTACAGCATAATTTATTATTTAATGTATTATATTGTTTTACCATTAATATTTATGGCATATAAAAATCTTGATTAAATAGAACTCTTAAAGAGAATTTCATACCTTTATTTTGAGGGGGGAAAATTTAAACACACTCTTTATTCTAAAAAGACAAATAGGCATGCCCTGTAATAAATAACTTCAGTACAATCTTGTATGCATCTACATCTAATGATGAGGTACTGAAAACGGTAATTGAATGGCCACTTTTTAAAACTTCAAAATCATTAAAAACAGAAAAATACTGTGGTAAATTTGATAAAGGCATTCAATAATGCCAGTTGGAATGTAACTAAATAAGCTCGGACATCAATTAACCATATCAATTCAACTTATTTAAAGAAAGTTTAATTTTATACAGTAAATTTCAAATGAATGGATAATTAGGATAACTAAAATACTCCGTATCTGGCAAAATTCTGAGTAAACATTACTGTGTATGGTTTTCCTAATGGTTTGTTTTTTAACTTATGAGTAAATCACTAAGTAAACTATATTCCCAAACTTGCCAGTTATATTGCTATTTGATTTTTAATATTTGAATATGACTTTCATGCAATGGATTAAAGGATCTACTGAAACGTTTAATTCATCTGATTTCTATTAATGAGATATCACCTTCTTTCATTTTTCTATATACATGCCTAAGATAGTAACTTGTTAATAAGTACTCAAATATCTGTATAATGAATGAAAAGATATGTAGTCTCCTTATCTGGGCTCATGATATCTAAAAGTAATTAATTTTTTCCCCAAAGAAAGTAAAATGTATCTTCAGTTCTAATACCAAGTCAAGAGTTTTTTTACATAAAACACGTGCCGGTCATACACTAACACTGATGTGTACACATACTAATTGTTCCACAAAAAATCATTACATCATTAGTATGAGGCTGTAATTGTATTTATCAGATAACACTGATACTCATCCAGTAACCACTGTCCTTAACTTTATGTTGCCATTAGAGATATGAAAATCCATTTTGAGAAAAATTTAGAAGAAGAGCGCCAAATATTACTGCAGCAACAAAAACTTTGTCGAAATCAAGCACGTAAATATTTTGTGGAGTCAAACCAGAGAAAAAAGTAAGTAACTATTTTATTCAGAAACATAGAAACTCAAAGTCATAAATTAATCATTTCTCTACTTTGTAACATTTTATGAACCTCAGTCATGACAGTGTTTTATCTATAAAATTGATCAAGATTTTTGTGGCTTTTAAATTTTATTGTTTTTCTGCCACAGCACAAAGATAGTGATGTATCATCTAGTTTACTGACCATGACTGTAGCAGTCTTTTCTTGTCATATAACTTATTAGAGTCATATTCACTTCTTAAAATGACTATAAAAAGTATTCTTCATTTTTTGTAACATTTTATGATAAAAGGTTACCAATTAGCATTTAAGCTCTAATAGAACATATTTGATTTTTATTCATTATTCACTTATATATAATTTTTCTATATATGATACCCTCATTCATCCAGTCAGAAAAATGTGGAAAATATGAATAATTGTGGAAATATTATTTAAAAATTTTATAAATGATTCCATTAAAAAAAATACTTTCTAGTATAAACTGGAAACTAAATAAAGTAAAAATGCAAACCATCCTATCCCTGCTTGACATTTTTTAAGATGTGTTTGAATTAGTAGATTTTTTTAATACAGAGTGGTTATGCCATTTTTATTGTTGTTTTTGCTACCTTGTTCATAGTTCTGCAATAGGTGAATAGTAGAAAAGCCCTAGAATTTATTACTCCATCATTGGGCATATGTTGCAAATCCCATTTGGGGAATACAAAACTGTTTATGTGTAATTTTTTTCTGGCACTGTATTCTCTTTAGATTAACTCTATATTGCCTGGCATAGTTGAAAGTATTTAATGAAGCTTGTTTTTGTTTTTGTTTTGTATTTATGTATTTCTGTTTTTCTCCTACCTTTCAGCTCCTGGAGCTTATAAAAGGCACATGGTAGGAGTTCAATAAAAATGAATAATCATATTTTGAAAGGGTCATGGGCTTTGGAATCAGAGATCTAGGTTTAAATCCTAGCTCCATGAGTTAGAGCAAGTTATTTAATCTCTTTGAGCTTCAGTTTCTTACTTATGATTGGAATTGATACAATATTTTTCAAGGAATTGTTACATAGAGCAAAAAAGGTAATATTAGAGATGAATAGTTGAGAACGCATGTACAAGTATTTGTCACATAGTGCTCTTCATTAAGCTTATTTTATTGATTAATAAATTAATATTTGCCAATTGTAAATTTTCTAATAATAGTCTTGCTATATGAAATAGCAGGCTTTATATGTGGAATTTGATTCATAAAGTTCCTACCTGTCTTCTCTCATCAAACACCCATAAGAATTCTGATGTAGAAAATATAGAAGAAAAATTTTGGTTTAAAATTCTAAGACAGAACAGTTTCCAATACAATTTCATTATGTTTTATTTTTCTGTCACCCTACGGAGGGGTTAAAAAAAAAAAACAAACCCTTTTTGTTTTTGTAAAGCCACATAAAACTTTATTTTAAAACACTAATCTTTTGTTTCTATATTTCACCTTTTAAAAGGGGACCAAATTATTTGTGCACTTCTGAATTTCAGAATATGTCTATCATTATGGATTTTTTGGCCTATCTATCTATGCTTAACCTCATCTAAGTTTATGCTGTCTATTCATATTATGATCATAGAGTTTAGAAAAAAATATTTTTCCTACAAGTAGAGATATTCTCCTAACACTGCTTTTTCTACAAAAAGAGACAAATTTATACTTTGACATTGTCAGTACTGTTTCCCCAGTAGTACTCAAAAGATGTTCATAGCACCAAGTGCTCTTTGTTTTACTTGCATTAATCACTTAAAATCACACACATTTTAATTTTCTTGTTATTTATTATTTTTTGCATTTCTATTGCCAGTATTTTTCTTGTATGTTTTTATCACATTCTTAAGTTTTCCATTCTGTCACTCAGTGTCCATACAGTGGAGTCCCCTTTGTTTCCCTCCCAGTCCTCCTCCCTTCATCACTAGGTACTGCTACAACAGATACTGGTTACTACCTTTTAGACCTAATGCACAACAAGCATCTGAGACTTCCCTTTATTGGTCTCAGGAATTGGAGCCACAGTTTCTTGCCTCATAGCATCCCTTTTTTTGTTTTGTTTTATAACATTAGTTTGCTGGATCACATCCTCAGGTAACTTTCTAGTAGGCTTTCTAGTAGACCAAGTAATTTTAATATATACACACATAAAGAAAATTAACTTATTTCCTACATTGTTTTTAATTTTCAACTTTAGAACTATCTTTTGATAAATTAGTGAATAGGCATTTATTCATCAGCAAGCATAGCTAATTGAGTACCAATTATTAAACATCATATTGGGAGAAAATAATAATTTTGGTTAATCTGTTTTATCACTAAACATTAGAAATGTCAATAATCTGATTTAACATGACTTCATGAGGAAAATAAATTGAAATAAATTTTAGGAAGTAAAGAACTCAAAAGGAACCTTCAGATAGTTTTAAAACAATATAATATAAGCATGTAGGCTTAAAAATTCAGATGACCAGACAAAACTTCTATGGAACTATATAACTAACTGGCTGAATAAGAAAGAAAAAGACAGAATGGGGAAAACTGCCCAAATAAAGAGAAGAGGGAACACTACCAAGTGGTAAGAGACAAGCACTTAGGAAGAATCACTAAAATCTACAATGAAAAAAAGATTCCTTACATGTCCTATAGGCAGGAAAAAAAATTACCTAGAGAATCACGGAATGAATTACTTGGTGAACATGAAGTATAGGGTAGCTGCATTATCTATTTTGAGAATGATGGAGTTTGGAGTTCCCCATGAAGCAGGAAAAATGTACCTTAGAATAAATAAGGAATTATACTTTAAGCAATAAGTCATATTAATCAAACCTGCATATATAGAAGTTTGGTATAAGCTGAAAAATATAAACAGATTCAAATAAATCCAGATATCAGTAGGTTTAAATATCCATGGGTATATTATCCATAATATCTTCATAATATATTAAAGGAAAATTAAAGGAATTTAGTATATTTAGAAGTTATCTTTGATCATTTAAAATGTCATACAGTACAGCATTTATTCATTCAACTAACATTTACTGGGTTTCATATACTAGAGGATAAAAATAAAATGCATGATTCTTGCCCTCAATTTACTAATAGTGAAGTAATAAAGGATGGCAATGCTATGCAATAAATAACCAGGAGTTAGGGTACTTGAGAGATAAAGGAGGACAATATGTGAAAAAGCTTAATGTTATGAAATAAAAGACAAAAGTTTTATGTGATTTAGGCACAGGAAAATGTGGAAGGGTATCAGGAAAGGAAGCTATAGAGCTGATAGGAGTCATTTCATAAAATAACTTTTGTGTCAGTCTGAAGAAATTAAACCCTATCCTTAGGACTCTGAGATGTTGTTGAAAGAGTGAAATCAGAGAAGTATCATGATCATGTTTATATTTTATCTCATTGTAGCAGAGGGGTAGAGGATGAATTGAAAGCACAGGCTGGAGGCAAAAAGGACAGGTAGAAAGCTGTTATAGTGATCTAAGCCAGAGAAGGTATGAAGGTAGAGTATGAAGGTAAAGTCGGGATTGAGTAGGTAGGGTCAATAGGAGTCAAAGGTCAGTTATGTGTGGTGCATGAAGAGCACTGTCAGAAATGGAATACTTATCAATTATGCAAATGTTATTGACATTATTTATATAAATCTTTCTAAATTGCAATGCATATTTCTGTAATCTTTTATACAAATTATGATAAATGCAGTTTGATCCTATTCTTTATGCCTTAGAATCATCATTATGGGCATCAAATATTCTACTCTGTTATATTACTTTATTGTCCTTGAGCTATTAAGCTTTATTTAGTTTACAGTACTAGCCTCAACTGGTAAGTTTGGTGAATTCTTTTTTTTTAAATTTAATTTTTATTGAAGTATAGCTGTTTTACAATGTTGTATTAGTTTCTACTGTACAGCAAAGTGAATCAGCTACATGTATACATATATCTCCATTTTTTTTTTATTCCTTCCCATTTAGGTCACCATAGAGCATTTAGTAGAGTTCTCTGTGCTATACAGTAGGTTCTCATTAGTTATCTATTTTATATGTAGTATCGATACTGTATATAATCAATCCCAATCTCCCAATTCATCCCCACCCTGCTTTCCCCTTTGGTATCTATATATTTGTTCTCTACATCTGTGTCTCTATTTCTGCTTTGCAAATAAGATCATCTATACCAGTTTTCTAGATTCCACATATATGCATTAATATACGATATTTGTTTTTCTCTTTCTGACTTACTTCACTGTGTATGACAGTCTCTAGGTCCATCCACAACTCTACAACTGACCCAATTTCATTCTTTTTTATGGCTGAATAATAGCCCATTGTATATATTTACCAGATCTTCTTTAACCAGTCCTCTATTGATGGGCATTTAACTTGCTTCCATATCCTGGCTATTGTAAATAGTGCAGCAATGAACACTGGGGCACATGTGTCTTTAATTATGTTTTTCTCTGGGTATATGCCCAGCAGTGGGATCGCTGAGTCATATGGTAGCTCTGTTTTTAGTTTTTTAAGGAACCTCCATACTGTTCTCCATAGTGGCTGTACCAATCTACATTCCCAACAACAGTGTAACAGGATTCCCTTTTCTCTACACCCTCTTCAGCATTTATTATTTGTAGATTTTTTTGATGATGGCCATTCTGACTGGTGAGAAGTGATACCTCACTGTACTTGTGATTTGCATTGTGTTATAATTAGTGATGTTGAGCATCTTTTCATGTGTTTGTTGGCCATCAGTATCTCTTCTTTGGAGAAATGTCTGAATAGGTCTTCTGCTCATTTTTTGATTGGGTGGTTTGTTTTCTTTGACATTGAGCTGCATGAACTGTTTGTGTATATTGGAGATTAATACCTTGCCAGTTGCTTCATTTGCAAATATTTTCTCCCTTTCTGAGGGTTGTCTTTTCGTCTTGTTTATGGTTTCCTTTGCCGTGCAAAAGCTAATAAGTTAAATTAGATCCCATTTGTTTATTTTTGTTTTTATTTTCATTACTCTAGGAGGTGGGTCAAAAAAGATCTTGCTGCAATTTATGTCAAAGAGTGTTTTGCCTATGTTTTGCTCTAAGAGTTTTATGGTGTCCAGCCTTATGTTTAGGTCTTTAGCCCATTTTGAGTTTATTTTTGTGTATGGTGTTAGGGAGTGTTCTAATTTCATTCTTTTACATGTAGTTGTCCAGTTTTCCCAGCACCACTTATAGAAGAGAGCATATTTTCTCCATTGTATATTCTTGCCTCCTTTATCAGAGATTTGATGACCATAGGTGCCTGGGTTTATCTCTGGGCTTTCCATCCTGTTCCCTTGATCTATATTTCTGTTTTTGTGCCAGTACCATACTGTTTAAATGACTTAGTATTATAGTCTGAAGTCCAGGAGCTTGAATCCTCCAGCTCTGTTTTTCTTTCTCAAGATTGTTTGGGCTATTTGGGGTTTTTTGTATTTCCATGCAGAGTGTAAAATTTTTTATTCTAATTCTTTGTAAAATGACATTGGTAATTTGATAGAGATTGCATTGAATCTTTAGATTGCTTTGGGTAGTATAGTTATTTTCACAATATTGATTCTTCCAATCCAGGAACATGGTATATCTCTCCATCTGTCTGTGTCACCTTTGATTTCTTTCATCAGTATCTCATAGCTTTCTGATTACAGGTCTTTTGCCTCCTAGGTAAGTTTATTCCTAGGTATTTTACTCTTTTTGTTGTAAAGGTAAATAGGATAGTTTTCTTAATTTCTCTTTCTGATTTTTTGTTATTAGTGTATAGGAATGCAAGAGATTTCTGTGTATTAATTTTGTATCCTGCAACTTTACCGAATTCATTGATTAGCTCTAGTAGTTTTCAGGCAGCATCTTTAGGATTTTCTATATATAGTATCATGTCATCTGCAAACAGTGACAGTTTTATTTCTTCTTATCCAATTTGGGATCCTTTTATTTCTTTTTCTTCTCTGATTGCTGTCGCTAGGACTTCCAAAACAATGTTGAATTAAAGTGGTGAGAGTGGTCATCCTTGCCTTGTTCCTGAACTTAGGGGAAATGTTTTTCACCATTGAGAATGATATTAGCTGTGGATTTGTCATATATGGCCTTTATTATATTGAGGTAGTTTCCCTCTATGCCCATTTTCTGGAGAGTTTTTATCATAAATGGGTGTTGAATTTTGTCAAAAGCTTTTTCTGCATCTATTGAGATGATCATATGGTTTTTATTCCTCTATTTGTTAATATGGTGTATCATATTGATTGATTTGCATATATTGAAGGATCCTTGCATCCCAGGGATAAATCCCACTTGATCAGGGTGTATGATCCTTTTAATGTGCTGTTGGATTCTGTTTGCTAGTATTTTGTTGAGGATTTTTGCTTCTATTTTTATCAGTGATAATGGCCTGTAATTTTCTTTTTTGTGATATCTTTGTTGGCTCTTGGTATCAAGGTGATGGTGGCCTCATAGAATGAGGTTGGGAGTGGTCCTCCATCTGCAATTTTTTGGAAGAGTGTGAGAAGGACAGGTGTTAACTCTTCTCTAAATGTTTGATAGAATTTGCCTGTGCAGCCATCTGGTCCTGGACTTTTGTCTGTTGGAAGATTTTAATCACAGTTTCAATTTCATTACTTGTGATTGGTCTGTTCATATTTTCTGTTTCTTCCTGGTTCAGTCTTGGAAGGTTGTACCTTTCTAAGAATTTGTCCATTTCTTCCAGATTTTCCATGTTTGGCATATGCTTGTAGTAGTCTCTTATGATCCTTTGTATTTCTGTGGTGTCAGTTGTAACTTCTCCTTTTTCATTTCTGATTTTATTGATTTGAGTCCTCTCCCTTTTTTTCTTGATGAGTTTGGCTAAAGCTTTATCAATTTTGTTTATCATCTCAAGGAACCACCTTTTAGTTTCATTGATCTTTGCTATTGGTTTCTTTGTTTCTATTTCATTTATTTCTGCTCTGATATTTATGATTTATTTCCTTCTACTAACTTTGGGTTTTGTTTGTTCTTCTTTCTCTAGTTGTTTCAAGTATAATGTTAGGTTGTTTATTTGAGATTTTTCTTGTTGCTTGAGGTAGGATTGTATTGCTACAAGCTTCCATCTCAGAACTGCTTTTGCTGAGTCCTATGGCATTTGGGTCATCATCTTTTTGTTGTCATTTATTTTTAGGTATTTTTTAATTTTCTCTTTGATTTCTTCAGTGATCCATTGGTTATTTAGTAGCATATTGTTTAGCCTCCATTTATTTGTGTTTTTTATAGTTTATTTTCTGTAATTGATTTCTAATCTCATTGTGTTGTGGTCAGAAAAGATGCTTGATATGATTTCGATTTTCTTCAATTTTCCAACACTTGATTTGTGACCCAAGATGTGACTTATCCTGGAGGACGTTCCATGTGCACTTGAGAAGAAAGTGTATTCTGCTGCTTTCGGATGGAATGTCCTATAGATATCAATTAAGTCTATCTGGTCTAATGTGTCATTTAAGCCTTGTGTTTCCTTATTAATTTTCTGTTTGGATGATATCTCCATTGGTGTTACTAGAGTGTTAACATCTCCCACTATTATTGTATTACTGTCAATTTCTTTTATGGCTGTTAACATTTGCCTTATGTATTGAAGTGCTCCTATGTGGGTGTATAAATATTTACAATTGTTATATCTTCTTCTTGGATTGATCCCTTTATCCTTATGTAGTGTCCTTCCTTGTCTCTTATAACAGTCTTTATTTTAAAGTCTATTTTGTCTGATGTGAGTATTGCTACTCCAGCTTTCTTTTGATTTCCATTTGCACAGAATATCTTTTTCCATCCCCTCACTTTCAGTCTGTATGTTTCCTTAGGTCTGAAGTGCGTCTCTTATAGACAGCATATATATGGGTGTTGTTTTTGTATTTATTCAGCCAGTCTGTGTCATTTGGTTGGAGCATTTAATCCATTTACATTTAAGGTAACTATCGATATATATATATTCCTATTACCATTTTCTTTATTGTTTTGGTTTTGTTTTTGTAGGTGTTTTTCTTCTCCTGTGTTTCCTGCCTAGAGAAGGTTCTTTAGCATATGTTGTAAAGCTGGTTTGGTGGTGCTGAATTCTCTTAGCTTTTGCTTGTCTATAAAGCTTTTGATGTCTCTGTAGAATCTGAATGAGAACCTTGCTGGGTACAGTGTTCTTGGTTGTATGTTTTTCCCTTTCATCACTTAAATATATCCTGCCAGTGCCTTCTGGCCTGTAGAGTTTCTGCTGAAAAATCAGCTGATAACCTTATGGGGATTCCCTTGTATGTTATTTTTGCTTTTCCTTTGCTGCTTTTAATATTTCTTTTTCTTTGTATTGTATTTTTGTTAGTTCAATTAATATGTGTCTCAGTTTGTTCCTCCTAGGGTTTATCCTGTATGAGACTCTCTGGGTTTCTTGGACTTGGGTGACTATTTCCTTTCCTATGTTTAGGAAGTTTTCCACTTTAATCTCTTCAAATATTTTCTCAGACCCTTTCTCTTTCTCTTCTTCTTCTGGGACCCCTGTAATTTGAATATTGGTGGGCTTAATGTTGTCTCAGAGGTCCCTGAGACTGATTTCATTTCTTTTCATCCTTTTTTTCTTTATTCTGTTTTGTGGCATTTATTTCCACCATTCTATATTCCAGTTCACTTATCCATTCTTCTGCCTCAGTTATTCTGCTATTGATTTCTTCTTATGTATTTTTCATTTAAGTTATTGTGTTGTTCATCACTGTTTGTTCTTTAGTTCTTCTAGGTCCTTGTTAAACATTTCTTGTATCTTCTCAATCCATGCCTGCGTCCTATTTCCGAGATCTTGAATCATCTTAACTATCATTACTCTGAATCCTTTTTCAAGTAAATTGCCTATTTCCTCTTCATTTATTTGGTCTTGTGGATTTTTACCTTACTCCTTCATCCGTAACCTATTTCTCTGTCATTTCATTCTTTCTAATTTACTGTGTTTGTGGTCTCCTTCCCACAGGCTGCAGTGTTGTATTTCCTCTTGTTTCTGGTGTCTGTCCCCTGGTGGGTGAAATTGGTCCAGGGGCTTTTGTAGGTTTCCTGTTGGGAGGGACTGGTGCCTGAACTGGTGGCTGGAGCTGAGTCTTGTCCCTCTGATTGGCAGGGCCTCATCAGGTAGTGTGTTTTGTGGTGTCTGTGAGTTTAGTAACTTTAGGGAGCCTGTCTGCTAATGGATGGGGCTGTGTTACTGTCTTGCTGGTTGTTTGGTGTGGGACGTCCAGCACTGGTGCCTGCAGGCAGTTGGGTGGAGCTGGGTCTTGCTGTTGAGATGGAGACCTCCGGGAGAGCTCACATCGTTTAATATTCCCTGGGACCGGAAATTCTCTGGCATTCCAGCATCTTGGACTTGGCGCTCTTACCCATGAGTCTCAGGCCTGAACCCTCATTAGGGAACTATGACCCTGCAAGCTGTGTGGCACAACCAGAAAAAAAAAGAAGACCAACAAAACCCAAGACAAATGATAAAAACAAAAAGAAAGAAAGAAGGAAAGAAAGAAAGAAAGAAAGAAAGAAAGAAAGAAAGAAAGAAAGAAAGAAAGAAAGAAAGAAAGAAAGAAAGAAAAGAAAACAAACAAAAAAAGAAAACAAAAATCCAGAGAACAACCTAACAAACAAAAGAACCCAAAAACAAACAATAAAAACAAAACTAACAGTAAAAACAAAACTAATGAAAACAAAGAACAGAACAAAAACAGAAGCAAGCTGAAAAAAGAAAACATTAAACACAAAAAATGATCAAAACTAAAATAAGAAAAAATCACAAAACAAAAAAGTAAAGAAAAAATTAAAAATTATATATTTAGAAAAAATTTTAATTAAAGCAAAAGAAGAAAAAACTAAAGAAAAAGTAAGTAAAAAATAAAATATAATTAAAAACCAGAAAACAACAATAGAACCAAATGAAACAAAAACAAAAAGGAAAAAGAGAGAAAAAAGTAATACTAGTAATAATATTTTCCTGAGTCCTTCGCTGTCAGTATCCCTGTCCCCCACTGACAGCAAGCCACAGTCAACCCCCACCTCCCCAGGAGGCCCTCCTGTGCCTCTAGGTAGGTCTCTGGACCTGCCATGGTCAATGTGGGGGCAGCTCAGATTCTGACCTGGCCCAACTCCCGCATGCACTTTCCCCCAATGTCCACAGCTGCCAAAGTTAGACCAGTCTCACTTGTGGGAGTACTCAATGTCCATTCAGATATTCCGCAGGTGCAGGGTTTACCAATCAGTTCACTGGGATTTAATCTGTGGCTTGTGCAGCTGCACAGAGAGATTTCCATTCCTCTTCCTTGGTCAGACAGCCGCTGGGGCTCAGCTTTGGTTTTAGCCCCACCTCTGCATGTGGGCCACCCTCAGGTTTCTGTTTGCCATCCAGGTGAGAGAGAGGCAAAAGCAGTGGCCAGTTTGGTCCCTCAGTCTGGTTGGGGCACTTATTCGCTCAGGCCAGGGAGGGAGAAGGAGGCCACAACTGTGGCATATGCAAAGTGCTTGTGGCAGAGACCAGCAGGAAGATGCCACAGACTGGGATGTGTCTGGTGGGAGTCCCTCCCAGTGCCCATGGAGGCAGGGGCCAGAAGATGGGGAAGGTTTTGCAATGGTGACCCTGCCCCTTGTACAGCAGTCAACAATGGCACCTCGTTTCCAAAGCAGACCATGCTTCCTCTAGCAGCATTCCCAGGCATGGAGCCCCTCACTCCCGTCTCCTCAAGTTGTCTCTGCACAGCCAACAGCAGTCCTCTCCCCGGATCCACTCTTCTAACACCACACTTTAGCACTCAGCTCCCACCAGCATTGGCAGCTTCCTATCTCAGGCTGGGGTGCCCAGGGCTGATTCTGGATGAGGCTTTGGCATGGGCATCATGCGCAGGCCCCATGTGCAGTCAAAGGAGGCTTTGGCAGTTGTGGAGCTCAGGACTCTGGAGCCTGTGCGCTGAGGACACCTTGGCTTGAGGGGCAGGTGGGCCTGCTCAGATGGGTGCACCTCCCAGTGCCCACAGAGGCAGGGGGCTGGCGGGTTGGGGAGTTGCAGTTGCGGCCCCACCCCTTGCATGCCACTCAACAATGGTGCCTTGTTTCTATAGTGCTCCAGGATTCTTCAGAAAATTTTCCAGGTTGTGAAGCTCCTTACTCCTGTCCCTTCAGGCTGTCTCTTCACAGCCGGCAGCTGTCCCCTTCCTGGGTCCACTCTCCAAACCCCACTTTCCAGCACCCAGCCTCCCTCCACACCTGGAGACACACAACTCAGGCTGGGGTATGCAGAGCAGCAACATGGGCCATGCACACAGTTCTTACTTTGTCCTGCCTTCTACAGAACAGTTGCTGCATTTCCCTTCAATCCCCCAAAGGTCCCTTTCTGCCCCAGCTGATTTCCCTGCCATGTATGGGCTTTTGTGAGTGCGGGAACCTCTCCTCACCTTCAGTTCCCTGCCAGAGGTGATGGTTCCTTCCTGTTTCCTTTTTTTTTTTCTCTTTCTTTCATCTGTCCTGGTTGTGTGGGGATTTATCTTGTCCTTTTAGGTGTCTGGGGGCTTCCACTAGTGTTCAGCAGATGCTCTGTGAGAATTGATCCATTTGTAGATATATTCTTGATGTACTTGTGAGGAGAGGCAAATTCCAAGTCCTCCTATTCTGCCATCTGACTCCTCCCCCCACAAATTTATTCCTTTTTGATGTTAGTCTTTCTCTTTCTAGAAGTTCCCTCACCTTTCTTCTTTTATATTTCTAATACATTATTACCTAAGTAAACAAAGGATTTTGTTGGAACTGAATCTAATAAGAATTTATGTGAATAAGGACCTGAGACTCTTATGTTTAAAATTTATGAGCTTCAGTTAATTGCTATTGACATGTTTATTTTGGTTGACACCTCAGCCTTTAGAGAAATGAGGTGCTATTATATTTTGCCTTTGTAGTATGTACATTACTAATTCTCTGTGTTAAATCAGAATATGGATCTTTGTTGTTTGGGTATTTTCCATTCCCAATAGTCTGTTAAGGGTCATTTTTAATTTTTTATTTGTTTTCTTTTCCAGCAATGTGACAGACAATAAGTTGGAAATATGATATTCAACATAGATTGGGAGATTTCAAATAAGTTTAAGTCTTGGCAAGTACAGGATCAATAACCTCTGGGACATATGTGTTTCTTTACCAAGCAGTGAAAACTGACAGTATATTCTTCAGTTGTTTTATTTCTTATAGGTTTTGGACATTATTGTTTGTTTAAAATGTTATTCTTTATTTTTAAAAACTATATTTCTCCAATTGCATTTTTAATTTAAAAGTATAATATTTTATCCTATTTTAAATGTCTTTAATTTCTATCTATCTCAAAATAGTGCTGAGTTTTAAACTTAAATGTGATCATATGTTGAGAAAGTTATATTTACATAAATCTGAATTACGGTTCCAAACAGGAAAAAGAAATATGTCACAAATGGCCAGTCTCCAGTTCTAGCGGTGTCCCTTGTGACCTCACTCTTTTTTTTTTTTAACATCTTTATCGGAGTATAATTGCTTTACAATGGTGTGTTAGTTTCTGCTTTATAACAAAGTGAATTAGCTATGCATATACATATATCCCCATATCCCCTCCCTCTTGCATCTCCCTCCCTCCGTCCCTATCCCACCCTTCTAGGTGGTCACAAAGCACTGAGCTGATCCTCCTGTGTTATGCAGCTCCTTCCCACTAGCTATCTATTTTACATTTGGTAGTGTATATATGTCCATGCCACTTCCCCTACCCTTCCCCCTACCCATGTCCTCAAGTCCATTCTCTATGTCTGCATCTTTATTCCTGTCCTGCCCCTAGCTTCTTGAGAACCTTTTCTTTTTTTTTTTTTCTTAGATTCCATATATATGTGTTAGCATATGGTATTTGTTTTTCTCTTTCTGACTTACTTCAGTCTGTATGACAGACGCTAGGTCCATCCACCTCACTACAAATAACTCAATTTTCCTTTCTTTTAATGGCTGAGTAGTATTCCATTGTATATATGTGCCACCTCTTCTTTATCCATTCATTTGTTTATGGACACATAGGTTGCTTTCATGTCCTAGATATTTTAATAGAACTACAATGAACATTATGGTATATGACTCTTTTTGAATTATGGGTTTCTCAGGCTATCTGCCCAGTAGTGGGATTGCTGGGTCATATGGTAGTTCTATTTTTAGTTTTCTAAGGAACCTCCATACTGTTCTCCATAGTGGCTGTATCAATTTACATTCCCACCAAGAGTGCAGGAGGGTTCCCTTTTCTCCACACCCTCTCAGGCATTTATTGTTTCTAGATTTTTTGATGATGGCCATTCTGACTGGTGTGAGGTGATACCTCATTGTAGTTTTGATTTGCATTTCTCTAATGATTAATGATGTTGAGCATTCTTTCATGTGTTTGTTGACCATCTGTATGTCTTCTTCGGAAAAATGGCTGTTTAGGTCTTCGGCCCAATTTTGGATTGGGTTGCTTGTTTTTTTTGTTATTGAGCTGCTTGTAAATTTTGGAGATTAATCCGTTGTCAGTTGCTTCATTTGCAAATATTTTCTCCCATTCTGAGGGTTGTCTTTTCGTCTTGTTTATGGTTTCCTTTGCTGTGCAAAAGCTTTTAAGTTTCATTAGGTCCCATTTGTTTATTTTTATTTTTGTTTCCATTTCTCTAGGAGGTGGGTCAAAAAGAATCTTGCTGTGATTTATGTCATAGAGTGTTCTGCCTATGTGTTCCTCTAAGAGTTTTATACTGTGTGGCCTTACATTTAGGTCTTAATCCATTTTGAGTTTATTTTTGTGTATGCTATTAGGGAGTGTGCTAATTTCATTCTTTTACATGTACCTGCCCAGTTTTCCCAGCCTCACTTATTGAAGAGGCTGTCTTTTATCCATTGTATATTTTTGCCTCCTTTATTAAAAATAAGGTGACCATATGTGCATGGGTTTAACTCTTGGCTTTCTAACCTGTTCCATTGATATATTTCTGTTTTTGTGCCAGTACCATAGTGTCTTGATTACTGTAGCTTTCTAGTATACTCTGAAGTCAGGGAGCCTGATTCCTCCAGTTCCATTTTTCTTTCTCAAGATTGCTTTGGCTATTTGGGGTCTTTCGTGTTTCATACAAATTGTGAAATGTTTTGTTCTAGTTCTGTAAAAAATGCCATTGGTAATTTGATAGGGATTGCATTGAATCTATAGATTGATTTGGGTAATATAATCATTTTCACAATATTGATTCTTCCAATCCAAGGAAATCATATCTCTCCATCTATTTGTATCATCTTTAATTTCTTTCATGAGTGTCTTGTAATTTTCTGCATACAGGTCTTTCACCTCCTTAGGTAGGTTTATTCCTTGGTATTTTATTCTTTTTGTTGCAATGGTAAATGGGAGTGTTTCCTTAATTTCACTTTCATATTTTTCATCATTAGTGTATAGGAATGCAAGAGATTGCTGTGCATTAATTTTGTATCCTGCTACTTTACAAAATTCATTGCTGAGCTCTAGTAGTTTTCTGGTAGCATCTTTAGGATTCTCTCTATATAGTATCATGTCATCTGCAAACAGTGACAGCTTTACTTCTTCTTTTCCAATTTGGATTCCTTTTATTTATTTTTTTCTCTGACTGCTGTGGCTAAAAATTCCAAAACTTTGTTTAATAATAGTGGTGAGGGCTTCCCTGGTGGCGCAGTGGTTGAGAATCCGCCTGCCGATGCAGGAGACACGGGTTCGTGCCCTGGTCCGGGAAGATCCCACGTGCCGCGGAGCAACTAAGCCCGTGAGCCATGGCCGCTGCTCCTGCGTGTCTGGAGCCTGTGCTCCGCAACAGGAGAGGCCACAACAGTGAGAGGCCCGCATACCGCAAAAAAAAAATAATAATAATAATAGTGGTGAGAGTGGACAACTTTGTCTTGTTCCTGATCTTAGAGGAAATGGTTTCAGTTTTTCACCATTAAGAACTATATTGGCTGTGGGTTTGTCATATATGGCCTTTATTATGTTGAGGTAACTTCCCTCTATGCCTAATTTCTGGTGGGTTTCTATCGTAAATGGGTGTTGAATATTGTTGAAAGCTTTTTCTGCATCTATTCATATGACCATATTGTTTTTCTCCTTCAATTTGTTAATATGTTTCATCACACTGATTGATTTGCCTATATTGAAGAATCCTTGCATTCCTGGGATAAACCCCCCTTGATCATGGTGTATGATCCTTTTAATGTGCTGTTGGATTCCATTTGCTAGTATTTTATTGAGGATTTTTGCATCTATGTTCATCAGGGATACTGGCCTGTAGTTTTCTTTCTTTGTGACATCTTTGTCTGGTTTTTAGTATCAGAGTGATGATGGCCTCATACAATGAGTTTGGGAGTGGTCCTCTCTCTGCTATATTTTGGAAAAGTTTGAGAAGAATGGGTGTTAACTCTTCTCTAAATGTTTGATAGAATTCACCTGTGAAGCCATCTGGTCCTGCAGTTTTGTTTGTTGAAAGAATTTTAATCACAGTTTCAACTTCAGTGCTTGTGATTGGTCTGTTTAGAGTTTCTATTTGTTCCTGGTTCAGTCTCAGATGGTTATGCTTTTCTAAGAATTTGTACATTTCTTCCACACTGTCCATTTTATTGGCATATAGTTGCTTGTAGTAATCTCTCATGATCCTTTGTATTTCTGCACTGTCCGTTGTTACTTTTTCTTTTTCATTTCTAAATCTGTTGATTTGAGTCTGCTCCCTTTTTTTCTTCATGAGTCTGGCTAATGGTTTATCAATTTTGTTTGTCTTCTCAAAGAACCAGCTTTTAGTTTTATTGATCTTTGCCCTTGTTTCCTTTTTTTCTTTTTCATTTATTTCTGATCTGATCTTTATTATTTCTCTTCTTCTGCTAACTTTGGGGGCTTTTTAAATTCTTCTTTCTCTAATTGCTTTAGGTGCAAGATTAGGTTGTTTATTTGAGATGTTTCTGGTTTCTTCAGGAAGGATTGTATTGCTCTAAACTTCCCTCTTAGAACGGCTTTTGCTGCATCCCATGGGTTTTGGGTCATCATGTTTTCATTGTCATTTGTTTCTAGGTATTTTTTCATCTCCTCTTTGATTTCTTCAGTGATCTCTTGGTTATTTAATAGTGTATTGTTTAGCCTCCATGTGTTTGTATTTTTTACAGATTTTTTTCCTGTAACTGATATCTAGTCTCATAGCATTCTGGTCAGAAGAGACACTTGATATGATTTCAATTTTCCTAAATTTACTGAGGCTTGATTTGTTACACAGGATATGATCTGACCTGGAGAATGTTCCATAAGCACTTGAGAAGAAAGTGTATTCTGTTGTTTTTGGATGGAATGTCCTATAAATATCAATTATATCCCTCTTGTTTAATGTATCTTTTAAAGCTTGTGTTTCCTTATTTATTTTCATTTTGGATGATCTGTCCTTTGGTGAAAGTGCAGTGTTAAAGTCCCCTACTATGATTGTGTTACTGTCAATTTCCCCTTTTATGGGTGTTAGCATTTGCCTTATGTATTGAGGTGTTCCTCTGTTGAGTGCATAAATATTTACAGTTGTTATATCTTCTTCTTCAATTGATCCCTTGATCATTATGTAGTGTTCTTCTTTGTCTCTTGTAATAGTCTTTATTTTAAAGTCTATTTTTGTCTGATATCATAATTGCTACTCCAGCTTTCTTTTGATTTCCATTTGCATGGAATATCTTTTTCCATCCCCTCACTTTCAGTCTGTATGTGTCCCTAGGTCTGAAGTTGGACTCTTGTAGACAGCATGTATAAGGGTCTTGTCTTTGTATCCATTCAGCCAGTCTGTGTCTTTTTGTTGGAGTATTTAATCCATTTACATTTAAGGTAATTATCGATATGTTTGTTCCAATTACTATTTTCTTAATTTGGGGGGTTTTGTTATTGTAGCTGTTTTCCTTCTCCTGTGTTTCCTGCCTAGAGAAGTTCCTTTACACTTTGTGGTAAAGCTGGTTTTGTGGTGATGAATTCTATTAGCTTGCTTGACTGTATAGGTTTTGATTTCTCCATCTAATCTGAATGACATCCTTGCCAGGTAGAGTAATCTTGATTGTAGGTTTTTCCTTTTCATCACTGTAAATATGTCCTGCCACTCCTTTCTGGCTTGCAGAGTTTCTGCTGAAAGATCAGCTGTTAGCCTGATGAGGATTCCCTTGTATGTTATTTGTTGTTTGTCTCTTGCTGCTTTTATTATTTTTTCTTTGTATTTAATTTTTGATATTTTGATTAATATGTGTCTTGGCATGTTTCTCCTTGGATTTATCCTGTATGGGACTCTCTGTGCTTACTGGACTTGATTGACTATTTCTTGTCCCATATTAGTGGAGTTTTCAACTATAATCTCTTCCAATATTTCTCAGTCACTTTCTTTTTCTCTTCTTCTGCGAGCCCTATAATTCGAATGTTGGTACATTTAGTGTTGTCCCAGAGGTCTCTGAGACTGTCCTCAGTTCTTTTCATTCTTTTATCTTTATCCTGCTTTGTGGTAGTTATTTCCACTATTTTATCTTCCTGGTCACTTATCCATTCTTCTGCCTCAGTTATTGTGCTATTGGTTCCTTGCAGAGAATTTTTAATTTCATTTATTTTGTTGTTCATCATTGTTTGTTTACTCTTTAGTTCTTCTAGGTCCTTGTTAAACGTTTCTTGTATTTTCTCCATTCTATTTCCAAGATTTTGGATCATCTTTACTATCATTACTCTGAATTCTTTTTAAGGTGACCCCCTATTTCCTCTTCATTCGTTTGGTCTGGTGGGTTTCTACCTTGCTCCTTCATCTGCTGTGTGTTTCTCTGTCTTCTCATTTTGCTTAACTTATTGTGTTTGGGGTCTCCTTTTCACAGGCTGAAAGCTTGTAGTTCCCATAGTTTTTGGTGTCTGTCCCCAGTGGATAAGGTTGTTTCATTGGGTTGTGTAGGCTTCCTGGTGGAGGAGACTGATGCTTGTGTCTTTTGAATGAGGCTGGATCTTGTCTTTCTGCTGGGCAGGACCCTGTCTGGTGGTGTGTTTTGGGGTGTCTTTGACCTTGTTATGATTATAGGCAACCTCTCGGCTAATGTGTCAGATTGTGTGCCTATCTTGTAATTGTTTGGCATAGGGTGCCCATCACTGTAGCTTGCTTGTCTTTGATTGCAGCTGGGTCTTAGCCTTGAGACAGAGATCTCTGGGAGATCTTCTTTTGCCACTTGATATTATGTGGAACTGGGAGGTCTCTGGTGGACCAATGTCATGAACTTGGCTCTCCCACCTCAGAGGCATAGGCCTGACACCCGGCCAGAGCACCAAGACCCTATCAACCACATGGCTCTGAAGAAATGGAAGAAAAAAAGAAAGAAAGAAAAAGAGAAAAGAAAAGAAAGTTATTAAAATTTTAAAAATATATTAAAAATTTAAAAATATTAAAAAGTAATTTAATAAAAGACAGAACCTTGGGACAAATGGTAAAGGCAAAGCTATACAGACAAAATCACACAAAGAAACATTCACAAAAAGAGAAAAATGAAAAATATATGTATATTTTTTTAAAAGGAAGAGAGCAACCAAATCAATAAACAAATCTACCAATGATAATAAACTCTAAATACTAAACTGAGATAAACATAAAATCATAAACAAATTAGATGCAGAAAGCAAACCCCAAGTCTACAGTTGCTCCCAAAGTCCAACGCCTCAATTTTTGGATGATTTGTTGTCTATTCAGGTATTCTAGAGATTCAGGGTACATCAAGGTGATTGTTGACATTTAATCCCCTGCTCCTGAGGCTGCTGAGAGAAATTTTCCTTTCTCTTCTTTGTTCGCACAGCTCCTGGGGTTCAGCTTTGGATTTGGCCCCACCACTGCATGTGGGTCGCCTAGGGGCATCTGTTCTTCCCTCAGACAGGATGGGGTTAAAGGAACAGCTTATTAGTGGGCTCTGGCTCACTCAGGCCAGGGAGAGGGAAGGGTATGGAATGCAGGGCAAGCCTGTGGTGGCAGAGGCCAGCATGATGTTGCAACAGCCTGAGGTATGCTGTGTGTTCTCCCGGTGAAGTTGTCCTTGGTTCATGGGACCCTGGCAGTGGTGGACTTGCCAGGCTCCCAGGAGGGGAGTTGTGGATAGTGACTTGTGCTTGCACACAGGCTTCTTGGTGGCTTCACCAGCAGCCTTAGCATTTCATACCCATCTCTGGTGTCTGTGCTGATAGCCACAGCTTGCACCCATCTCTGGAGCTCATTTAGGAGGTGCTCTGAATCCCCTCTCCTCACGCACCCTGAAACAATGGTCTTGCCTCTTAGGCAGTTCCAGACTTTTTCCCAGACCCCCTCCAGCTAGCTGTGGCACACTAGCCCTCTTCAGGCTGTGTTCACACAGCCAACCCCAGTCCTATCCCTGGGATCTGAACTCTGAAGCCAGAGCCTTAGCTCTCAACCCCCACCCATCCTGGTGGGTGAGCAGACAAGCCTCTTGGGCTGGTGAGTGCTGGTCAGCATTGATCCTCTGTGCGAATCTCTCTGCTTTGCCCTCTGCACCCCTGTTGCTGAGATGTCCTCCATGCCACCAAAGCTTCCCCCAAGACCACACGCCGTCTCCACCAGTGAAGTGCCTTCCTAGTTTGTGGAAACTTTTCCTCCTTCACAGCTCCCTCCTAGAAATGCAGGTCCTGTCCCTATTCTTTTGTCTCTGTTTTTTCTTTTTTCTTTTGCCCTACCCAGGTATGTGGGGAGTTTCTTGCCTTTTGGGAAGTCTGAGGTCTTCTGCCAGCTTTCAGTAGGTGTTCTGTAGGAGTTGTTCCAAATGTAGAAGTATTTCTGATCTATTTGTGAGGAGGAAGGTGATCTCCATGTTTTCTCTTCCACCATCTTGAAGGTCTCCCCCTCAGTTACTCTTAATTACTACTGCTTGGGTTCTATTGTTAAAGAAAGTTATTGCAATGGTGGTTATTTGTTCTCTTCTTAAGAATACTTCCAACAGAAAAAAATTATATGCCGTAGTTGTAAATTCCCAAAAACCAGAACAAACAGTTTAGCATATGACCATCATTTTATGAGGTGTCTCGCTTTGAGCCAAGGTGGTCTACATCTTCCATGAGGCAAATTGTACATGTTAAATAGACCCTTTTAAAGTTGCTAAGGCACATTATTCACAGTACACAATCTAAAAGTCTGTTAATGGATGAATGGATAAAGAAAATGTGGAATATATATATATACCATGGAATATTACTCAGCCTTAAAAAAAAGGAAATCCTGTCATTTGCAATAACATGAATGAATCTGGAGGACATTATACTAAGTGAAATAAGCCAGACACAGAAAGACAAGTATTACATGATCTTTCACTTATATGTAGACTCTAAAAAAAAAAGTTGACTTCATAGTAAGTAACAGAGTGGAATTGTGGTTTCCAGAGGCTGGTGAGAGGGTGTGGGATAAAAGGAGAGAGATTGATTAAAGGATACAGACTTTCATTTATAAGATGAGTAAGTTCTGGAAACCTAATTCACAGTGACTGTAGTTAGTAATAATGTATTATATATTGGAAATTTGCTAAGAGTAGAGTCCAAGTGATCTCACCACACACACACAAAAGAAGTAACTATGAGAGGTAATTGATATGTTAATTAGTTTGATTGTTGTAATCATTTCATAATGTATACATATATTACAAAATATCATGTTGTAAACCTTTAATATATATACTTTTTATTTATCAAAAAAAATTTTTTTTTTATGTTGCCAAGACAGACCATGTTTCTTTTGTGAAAAAGGCTAATCCCAGGGTTAATGGGATGCAACAACATACTATTCCAATTCTACAATGGCAGAGAAGCTATCTTTCTCATTTTTATCACCAGATCCTTCTATTCCCACAGCACCTACCACAGTGCATGGCACATATTAGCATAAAAGAAAATCAGTAACTAGTCGTTAACGGAATAACGAAGGAACTACAGTAATCATCACTACAATTGCTTATCAAAACTTTTTATTATTGGGCCTATTAGTTTAGGAGTGGAAACGTCTGCTTTTTGATCACATTCCATCTCTGGTTTAATTTGATTCAGTCTATCACAGGCTTTATTTCCTATGGTCCAAGAAAGGGCTGTGTGAAATTATTATTACTATCTATATACATTTTATCCCAGAGAACAGGGCCACTGTGGAACAATATAAAAGTATAGTGATGGTTATTTGCTATCAAAATGACTTTCTGATTATAGCAAGGAAAATATCACTCTTAGCATTGGAAATCCATCATTCCTCATTGCCAAACTTTGCTAAACTTGTGGTATTTTCTCAATTTCTGAAAAATTGTTAATTTTTTTTTTCTTTTTCTCAGCATAGGACCTTTGCATGCTATTTCTTCTGCCTAGAGTATTTCCCTCCCCCCATTCTTTTCATGACTGGCCTCCTTTTTCTGAAAATTTTTGCTTAAATGTCATGTCTCCGAGAAATGTTCCCTGTTTACCTTATTTAAAGTGAGTTTCCTTGGTTCCCTATCATGGACTAAAGTTTCTTTACTTCATAGCATTTATGACAATTAGGAATTCTTTGTTTACTTGGTTTTGTTAGCTTGCCTCAGTAGATTATAAATAACTACATAGACCATATCTGTTTTACTTATCCCCAGCAGATAAATTATTAAGTTAAAATAATAGATAACTGCTTTTAAAAGTGCTCCAATCTATTTGAAGTTAACGTATGGTCAGGCATTCATTCAATTGTTAAAGCATTTACCAGGTGCAAGGCTTTGTATTAGACCCAGGAATTCCAGAAATTAAATTTTCAGTCCCTGTACTCAGTGAACTTAGAGACAGTTAATATGCAATTAATTCTTTAATTCAACAATGAATATTCCAAGCACTATGTTATGTGCTGACACAGACACTGTTCTTATGATACTTAGATTCTAATAAGTAATACAGAAAAGTAAATAAATAATTATAGTTTAGTGAGCAAATACTATGATAAATTTAAGCTTAGAATTCCTTGGGAAGACAAAGTTTTGTTACATGTGGATGCTGGTGACAGAAGTGCTTTGGAAGAAAAGAGAAAAATTACAAAAAAGCTGTTACATAGTTTATAGTATAGTGGTTAAAAACCAGGCAAAATCAGACTGGCTAGTTTAGACTACCAGTTCTTCCACTTAGTGATTATGTGACCTTGAAAAAAAGTACTTAACCTTTCTAAGGCTTTCTAAGGTTTTTTCATCTGTAAAATATTCAACTCAGAAAACTTTTGTGAGATAAAACAAGATAATACACATAAAATACCTATCATATACAGTGCCTGACCATAGTAACACTTGTAATAAATGATTGTTTTATTATGTCATTTTCAGAGGTCACCTTATGTGTAGTAATTAACTTTTCTTTCCCAGCAGGCTTCCCCAAAACTTTCTAAATCAGTCTCTGGAATCCTGATCATATCCCCGGTCCAGGGGATTATATAAACAGTTACCCACATGTGTAGTGCCTTTCAGAAGAAAGTAAACATGGAAAATGTTTACCCCCTCCAAAATGAAATTAAGACTTAAAGCAGATGATGTAATTATATTAGAAACTGTCCCTAGAACCTCAAATTTAGGTTAATATGGATAAAAGTAAATTTTTAGGTGTATAACAAATTCTCTGCTTATAGCCTCTGTTTTTCTCTATGATAAAGTATGTGAGAGGAAGGTAGAAGGTGATATTGTAGAAAGTATGAAGAAACTAGTAGATATTTGATAGGTATAAAGGATGAGGTATAAGGAATCATTATTGCTACTCATTATCACTTCTAACAATTGCTCTCTCTTTCTTTAAAATTCCCCAGTTCTTCTGAAGCAAATCCCATCAAACTATGTTGCTCACCACTTCCTCTCTGATTGTAGCCACTTATAGATCCTCTATGTCATCCCTTGAAAGTTTTAGCACCTGGCTCTTTTTGTCTCCCTACCACTATTCCAGTGATTGTTCTTTGTAATTTTAATATTTGCCTAGACAATCCATTCAACCTGGTGACCTGTTATTTTCTTGAACTTCACCCAGTCAACGGCACCTCACCTCAGCTATTACCAATTACTCCTCCACCTCCAAAACCTAAATTCAAACATCTCAGGCTCTAATGTATAACTCCTATCTTTCCATATCACTTCCTCCTAGTACTCTGAATTCAGCAATTCTAAGACTACACCCCAGTCCACCTATCCTATCACCCTTTCTCTGTTCATTCCATGCCTCATATCTGCACTGTTTTTCAAACTGACCTTCTCACTCTATGATCTGTCATTATCATTCCCTTGCATATACCCTCAAATCCCTTGTAGTTAATTTCTACCTTTATAACAAACACTGTTCTGATTTCTGTCATCAGAATTCCTTTTGCCTGTTTTTGCACTTTTGTTTCTGGCTTCTTTTTCTTAATGTTGAGAGTCATCCATGTCATTACATATATCAGTAGTTCATTCTTTTTTATTGCTGAGTGGCATTACATTGTAAGAAAATACCATAATTTGTTTGTCCACTTTCCTATTGATGGACATTAGGTTTTTTCAATTTAGGACTATCAATAGAGCTGCTGGCTGAAAGACACTTCACATGAAAGAATCAATAATTGAGAAAAAATTTTGTGGACATGTGTTTCATTTCTCCCAATAAATACCTAAAAGTAGAATTGCTGGGTCTTAGGGTATGTGTGTGTTTATCCATATATGAAGCTGTAAAACAGTATTACAAAAAGGGTAACCATTTACACACTCACCAGCAATGTACATGAGCTCCAGTAGCTTTTATAACCTTCTAACCCAATCTGTTTCATTTTAGCCATATAATAGGTTTTAAATGGTTTTATTTTTCACTTCCTTGACTAGCCATTCCTGTATGATTTTTGTGAAGTCTCTGTTCTAATATTTTTTTCATTTTTTAATTGGGTTGTCATTTACTTCTTGTAAGATTTATTAATGTATTCTGGATACAATTATTTCATATCATAATCATAAATCCCCTAATTCAAAGACAGAGAGTTTCCATAGGAAAAGCAGTAGCCAAAGCAATATCTTGTGTCAATTCCCCAACCTCCAGTCCCCAAAGGGCAGTGCACTGAAGGCCAGACAGCAGCTATACATGCAGTGGGGTTCATTACAGAGTCAGAACCACAGAATTGGGAAACTCTGACCTTGTACCTGGCTGCTGCCCATCCTCCCCTCCAGAGAGAGAGAGAGAGAGGCATCCTATCTTTACTCTGGAATGTAAGCAAGAAAAGATCTCTATCTTTACTACCCCAGGTTGTCTCCAGGAAGAGAGACCTCTCTAAGCTTTATTATCCTGGAATGTCTCCTTATACAAACATTTTTAACTGGGCTGTAAATGCCTTCACACAGAGGACCTGGGCTGTGTGGAAACGTGAAATATTCATAGAGAATTATCTCCCAAAACAAAGACTCTGCCTTTTAAATGGAGTGTTTTGTCCATTTCCATTTAATAATTATTGAAATGGTTTGATTTAGGTCTATCATTTAACTTCGTTTTCTATTAATTGTGTATTTTTTCTACTGTTTGTCTTTTCCTCCTTCCCTGTCTTACTTTGGCTTAGTAAAAACATTTTTCTTTTCAATTTTCCTTTTTTCAGTGGCTCCTCTAGGAATTACAGTATTCATTCTTAACTATTTAGAGTTAATGTTGGATCATTTCACATAAAATATGAGGATCTTTTAACATTATAATTCTGTCTACCCCACCCCAACTCTGGTATTGTTTCTGCTATTATTGTCATTTCTTTTACATCTTTACATGTTATAAACCCAAAATATAATGTTGTATTTTTTGTATTAAACCCTTAGTAGTCTTTTTAACAGTTAGAGAAGAGAGAATTAACATACTCTTTTCCATTTACCCACAAATTTATTTTTCCAGTGTTCTTCATTCCTTTGTGGAGATCCATGTTTCCATCTGGTGTAATTTCCATGTAGCCTGAAGAACTTCCTTTGGCATTTCTTGTAGTGGAGGACATCTGGCAACAAACACTCTCAGCTTTTGTTTATCTGAAGATAACATTATTTTGCTTTCATTTTTGAAAGATAGTTGCACTGAATACACAATTCTGAGTTAAGAGCTATTTTCTTTTAGCACTGCACTATAAAAATGCCACTCTCTTGCCTTCTGACCTTCATGTTTCTCACTGAGAATTAGCTGTCATTCATATTGTTGTTCCCCTATATGTAATGTATCTTTTTTCTGTAACTACCTTTAAGATTTTTTTAAAATCATGCAAGTAATATGTTTAATATAGAAGTTTTTTAAATTTAACTTTTATGTTAGAGTATAGTTTATCTACAATGATGTGTTAGATTCAGGTGTACAGCAAAGTGAATCCATTATAAACATATATCCATTCTTTTTCAAATTATTTTCCCATAGAGGATATTACAGAATGTTGAATAGAGTTCCCTGTGCTATGCAGTAGGTCCTTGTTGATTATCTATCTTATATATAGTAGTGTTTGTGTTAAACCCAAACTCCTAATTTATCCCTCCCCTGCACCTTTCCCCTTTGGTAAACATAAGTGTGTTTTCTAAGTCTGTGAGTCTGTTTCTGTTCTGTATATAAATTCATTTGTACCATTTTTGAAGATTCTACATGTAAGTGATATATATGATATTTGTCTTTATCTGTCTGGCTTACTTCACTTCATATGATAATCTCTATGTCCATCCATGCTGCTGCAAATGGCATTATTTCATTCTTTTTATGGCTGAGTAATATTCCATTGTATATTTGCACCACATCTTCTTTATCCATTCCTCTGTTTATGAACATTTAGCTTGCTTCCATGTCTTGGCTATTGTAAATAGTGCTGCAATGAACATTGGGGTGCATATAACTTTTCAAATTATGTTTTCTCTGGACATATGCCCAGGAGTGGGATTGCAGGATCATATGGTAGCTCTATTTTTAGTTTTTTAAGGACTCTCCATACTGTTCTCCATAATAGCTGTACCAATTTACATTCCCACCAACAATGTAGGAAGGTTCCCTTTTCTCCACACCCTCTCCAGCATTTGTTATTTGTAAACTTTTTGATGATGACCATTCTGACCGGTGTGAGGTGATACCTCATTGTAGTTTTGACTTTCATTTCTCTAATAATTAGTGATGTTGAGCATCTTTTCATGTGCTTACTAACCATCTGTACGTCTTCTTTGGAGAAATGTCTAGTTAGATCTTCCGCCTATTTTTTGATTTTTTTTTTTAATTGAGCTGCATGAGCTATTAGTATATTTTGGAGATTAATCCCTTGTCAGTTGCTTCATTTGCAAATATTTTCTCCCATTCTGAGGGTTGTTTTTTCGTTTTGTTTGTGGTTTCTTTTGTCGTGCAAAAGCTTTTAGTTTAATTAGGTTCCATTTGTTTATTTTTGTTTTTATTTTCATTACTCTAGGAAGTGGTTCAAAATATCTTGCTGTGATTTATGTCAGGAAGTGTTCTGCCTATGTTTCCCTCTAAGAGTTTTATGGTATCCAACCTTATATTTAGGTCTTTAATCCATTTGGAGTTTATTTTTGTGTATGGTGTTGTTAGGGAGTGTTCTAATTTCCTTCTTTTACATGTAGCTGTCCTGTTTTCCCACCACCACTTATTGAAATGACTGTCTTTTCTCCATTGTATATTCTTCCCTCCTTTGTCATAGATTAGGTGACCATAAGTGTGTGGGTTTACCTCTAGGGTTTCTATCCTATTCCACTGATCTATATTTCTGTTTTTGAGCCAGTATCATACTGTTTTTATGGCTGTAACTTTGTAGTATAGTGTGAAGTCAGGGAGCCAGATTCCTCCAGCTCCATTTTTCTTTCTCAAGATTACTTTGGCTATTTGGGGTATTCTGTGCTCTCATACAAATTATAATTTTTTTGTTCTAATTCTGTGAAAAATGCCATTGGTAATTTGATAGGGATTGCATTGAATCTGTAGATTGTTTTGGGTAGTATAGTCATTTTCACAATATTGATTCTTCCAATCTGTCTGGTTTTGGCATCAGGGTGATGGGGACCTCGTAGAATGAGTTTGGGAGTGTTTCTTCCCCTGCAAATTTTTGGAAGAGTTTGAGAAGGATAGGTGTTAGCTCTTCTCTAAAATTTGATTGAATTTGCCTGTGAAGCTATCTGGTCCTGGACTTTTGATTGTTGGAAGATTTTTGATCACAGTTTCAATTTCATAACTTGTGATTTGTCTGTTCATATTTTCCGTTTCTTCCTGGTTCAATCTTGGAACTTTGTACCTTTCTAAGAATTTGTCCATTTGTTCCACGTTGACCATGTTTCAGCATATAGTTGCTTGTAGTAGTCTCTTATGATCCTTTGTATTTCTGTGGTGTCAGTTGTAACTTCTCCTTTTTCGTTTCTAATTTTATTGATTTGAGTCCTCTCCCTTTTTTTCTTGATGAGTCTGGCTAAAGGTTTATCAATTTTGTTTATCTTTTCAAAGAACCAGCTTTAGTTTTATTGATCTTTGTTATTTTCTTCACCTCTATTTCGTTTATTTCTATTCTGATCTTTATGATTTCTTTCGTTCTGCTAACTTTGGGTTCTGTTTGTTCTTGCTCTAATTGATATAGTTGTATGGTTAGGTTGTTTATTTGAGATTTTTCTTGTTTCTTGAGCTGGGATTGTATTGGTATAAATTTCCCTCTTAGAACTGCTTTTGCTGAGTCCATATGTTTTGGATCGTCATATTTTCATTGTCATTTGTCTCCAGATACTTTTAAAAATTTTCTCTTTGATTTCTTCAGTGATCCATTGTTTATTTAGTAACATATTGCTTAGCCTCCATGTGTTTGTATTTTTTACAGTGTATTTTCTATAATTGATTTCTAGTCTCATGGTGTTGTGGTTGGAAAAGATGCTTGATATGATTTCAGTTTTCTTAAATTTACCAAGGCTTTATTTTTGACCGACAATATGATCCATTCTGGAGAATTTCAGGGTACACTTGAGAAGAAAGTGTATTCTGTTGCTTTTGGATGGAATGTCCTATAAATATCAATTAAATCTATCTGGTCTAATATGTCATTTATCCTTATTCGTTTTCTGTCTGAATGATCTGTCCATTCCTGTAAGTGGGGTGTTAAAGTCCCCCACTATTATTGTGTTACTGTTGATTTCCCCTTATATGGCTGTTAACATTTGCCTTATATATTGTGGAGCACCTATGTTGAGTGCATATATATTTACAATTGTTATGTTTTTTTCTTGGATTGATCCCTTGATCAATATGTAGTATCCTTCCTAGTCTCTTGCAACAGTCTTTATGTTAAGGTCTATTTTGTCTGATGTGAGTATTGCTACTCCAGCTTTCTTTTGATTTCCATTTGCATGGAATACCTTCTTCCACTCTCTCACTTTCAGTCTGTATGTGTCCCTAGGTCTGAAGTGGGTCTCTTGTAGACAGAATATATATAGGTCCAGTTTTTGTATCCATTCAGCCAGTCTGTGTCTTTTGGTTGGAGCATTTAATCCATTTACATTTAAGGTAATTATCAATGTGTATGTTCCTAGTCTCATTTTCTTAATTGTTTATGCTTTTATTCTATTTCTTAGATCTTGCATCATCTTTACTATCATTACTCTGAATTCTTTTTCAGGTAGATTGCCTATTTCCTCTTCATTTAGTTGGTCTTGTGGATTTTTACCTTGCTCCTTCATCTGTAACTTATTTTTCTGTCATCTCATTTTGTCTAACTTACTGTGTTTGTGTCTCCTTTCCACAGGCTGCAAGGTCATGGTTCCTCTTGTTTCTGGTGTCTGCTCCCTGGTGGGTGATGTTGGTCCAGGGGCTTGTGTAGTCTTCCTGGTAGGTGTGGCTAGTGCCTGTGCTGTGGTGGGCAGTACTGAGTCTTGTCCCTCTGGTGAGCAGTGCCATGTCAGGTTTTTTTTTTAGGGTATTTTTGAGCCTAGTACAACTTTAGGCAGCCTGTCTGCTAATGGGTGGAGCTGTGTTCCTCTCTTGATGGTTGTTTGGGCTGAGGAGTCCAGCACTGGAGCTTGCAGGCTGTTGCGTGGAGCTGGGTCTTGGTGCCAAGATAGGGACCTCTGGGAGAGCTCACATCATTTAATATTCCCTGGGGCTGGGAATTCTTTGACAGTCCAGTGGCCTGGCCTCAGCCCACCCACCATGAGGGACCAGGCTCAACCCCTGGCTGGGGAATCAAGACCAAGATTTTATTTTTATCTTTCCTTTTCAGTAGTTTGACTAAAATTACCTATGTCTATATTTTTGGTATTTATCTTAATAGGAGTTCACTGAGCTGCTTTTATCTGTAATTTAATATATTTCACCAAATTTAGGGTATTTTAGGCCATAGTTCTTCCAACGTTTTCTGCCTCCTTCTCTTTCTTTTCTGTATCTGGGACTCCGATTACACATGTATTGTACCACATACACATAATAATGACTGCTTACTATTTAGGGACCTGCAGGTCACTAAAGCTATTACTCATTCTTTTCCCATCTCATTCATTCTGTTCTTCTGACTAGATGATTTCTAATTAATCTGTCCTCAAGTTTACTGACGCTTCTGATATCCATAATCTGCCACTAAGCCTACTAGTAAAATTTTTATTTCAGATATTGTACTTTTCATCTCCAAAATTTCCATTTATTTATTTTTAAATAACTTTCATTTCTCTCCTCACTATGTTTTTATTTTCCTTTAAGTGTTTAACCTATAAAAGGTTTTCACACATTTGCTATTCTGTATCTACTAATATAAAACCAATGTAAACATCAATTATATTTTCTCTCTCTTATAAGAGTAATAATGGATAATGTGGAACAAATTCTCAATTATTATTCCTTGCTCAATAGAATCTTTTCAGAATCGTCTATCTTTACAATAACAATAAAATGGTTATAATTCATTTTTCCTGTTTTGAGATGCTAAACAACAAATAACTTTTTTCCTTGTTGTGTCTGCTATACCAAATAAAAATTCAATGTCTTATTTGATGATTCAGATATGAGATATTATTGAGCCACTTTACATATTTGAATTACAGGAAGTTTATTTATTTATTTTAAAAATTCCCTTAAACATCTAGACAGCCATGGATTTCTCAAGCCAACTCTCAGATGTACAGTTTTGTCTAGAATGAGCTTCATGTTAGCCAGATTAAAGGACAGATCATCAATGCATTTGCCCAGAAAAAATATTTATAAGGATCACTGAAGCATCACTAAATCAGCAATATATTGTAGCTAAGGTTTCTTCCTTATCTGACTATATAGTTATAAATCATTCTCATTACCCTTGAAAGAGACAGTGCTTTAGAAGAAAAATACAAAAATTTAAAAAATCCCTAGAACAGACATCTCTGTTTTTTTAAAAAATAGTAGTAAATGTAAGTTGTTTTGTTCCATTACATGCTACACTGTCAGCCATGAGACATAAAAATGACAGTTGCCTTAGTTGGCAGTTGCAAACTACTGATACTCTGAAACTGAATAATTCATGACATAGTGTTGTTTACTGAGAATATTTTATTAGCAAAACACTAATTTCCAGTATGCTTCTTAACTTTTCCTAGTCATAAAAGCTTGTATAATAGATGGACTAATAAATCCTTTATAATTAGTATAAATAAGTAAAGGATATTTAGTAATAAAAATTTATTCCCATCCCCACTAAATAAATGTTAACGGTTTTTAAAAAAATATTGGTTTAAAGTTATTCTGATCATTTCCTGCTATTAAAACAAACAACCCTAAAATTTAGTGGCTTAAAGCAATTTATTACACTTCTGTTTGTTGGCTGGTTCAGGTGGTTAATTCTCACTTGGGAATCTCATGCTGTTGCACTCAGATTTTGGTGGTGGTTGGAGTTATCTGACGGTTCTACTGAGCTAGACATCCAAGATGGCTTCTTGTAACATAGTTTGTGCTTGGGCTGGGATGGCTAGAACAGCTGGAGGCTAGCCAGGAATCTCTCTCCATGTTCTCTCTCTCCCTTTAGCTAGTTTGACTTGTCCACAAGGTGATCTCAAGATCATTCAACTTCTACATGGAGTCTGTCTTTTCCTAGAGCAGACATTCCAAAAGAACAACTTGGAAGCTACAGAGTTTTTAATCTCACTTGGGATGTTACACAGCATGACTTCGATAACTTTCTGTTGATTATAAGAGAGACACCGGGCCAGACTGATTCAAGCAGAGAGGACTACATAATCATTGTTCATTGGAGACTATCTTTGGAATTTTCTGAATTGACTCTATCAGCTTCTGCCAAGCAAGCCTCCTAACAAAAGTAGAATACTCTTTAATGCCTCCATTTAATTACCTCTTTTTTCTTTATCTCTTTTCAAAGGCTGCATTATAAAAGATTAACTGGCATGCCATATGTTTTATTTTTCTTTTCTAAATTTCCGGTTCTCTCTTTATAGTTCTGTTCAATTGAAGTGTCTTTAAGATTCATGTGTGAGTTGAACCTCTGCCTTCCTCCTTCCTCAAAGGTGTCCTTCCTCTAACCAAGTGGAAATCAGGGATAGAAGTAGTGAAGTCGGTGTTTATCTTACCTCTCACCCTCATTGTTCACCTAGTGAAAGCTAGTAATATCTCTCCATATAAACTGACCCTCCCCATCCCCAATTTTGTTGGGTCCGCTGCTGGTTATTGCCAAAAAGTTTTGCACCTAGTCCCCTCGATACAATTCTGTTCAGCCTGCACTTGTGACAGCAGACGTGTAAATATCTTGCAGGTCTGCCATTCTCAGCATTCCACCACACAGGCTCTAAGGGTATATCACACTAGAAGGATTTCCCAGTGGGTGGGACTTTAGTTTTTGGAGTAGAATAATTTTTTTTGTATGAAATTGTCTCATGCATTATATGACATTTAGCATTCTTTGTCCTAGGAAACTAAAATCTGCTAGCCCACCCCAATTATTGTGGCAATCAAAACTCCTCCATAAATTCCCGAGCACCCTGAAGGAAAGGGAAATGTTGAGAATCACTGGGTTCGAATAATTAAAGGAAACTCTGTTTAAAAACAAAATTTTTGTAAAACTAAATGACAACTGTGGGTTTTCCTATGGTATAAGAGAAAATTATTTAAGAAATTAAATTAATCCCTTTATAGGCCTTCTTAGTTTTTAACCTCGCTTCCTTGTCCTTAAGTCTTTGCCTGCTACAAAAGCCCTTCCTTCTTCAGAAAACCACGCGGCCTACCAGCAAAGTCTATTAAGATAGCTGCTAGTCTGATGTGTCCACTGAGCACTTAAGATGTGACTAGTCCCAACTGAAATGTAAAACAACACTTAGTACAAAAAAGAAATAAATATTCCAATAATGTTTTCATTGATACATGTTGAAATAATAATATTTTGGATATACTGAGTTAAATAAAATACTGAAATTCTCCTGTTTTTTAATGTGGCTACTAGAAAATGTAAAATTATATATACAGCTTACATTTTATTTCTAGTGGACAGTGCTGATAAATTATATCTCAGTATGGAGAGGCTTAGGGGTTCAATCTGGTTGAACAAAGGAGCTTACAGGTGCACTTGCACTGTACATTGCATAAGTTTGAGAAAACATCTTCAATATCAAAGACCTGGGGGGATGCTTATTTTTTATTGTGATAAATTATGCATAACATAAAATTTACCAGTTGAACCATTTTTAAGTGTATAGTTGTGCCATTAGCTACATTCACACTGTTGTGCAACCACCACAATCATCCATCTCCAGAACTTTTTCTTCCCCAACTGAAACTCTGTGCCTGTTAAACACTAACTCCCCATACCCTCCCTTCCTCCAGCCCCTGGCAACCACTACTGCATTTTCTCTCTCTGTGAATTTGACTACTCTAGGTACCTCATATAAGTAGAATTATATAAGATTTTTCCATTTGTGACTGGCTTATTTAACTTAGCAGAATGCTTTCAAGTTTCATCCATGTTGTAGAATGTGTCAGAATTTCCTTATTTTTAAGGGTGAACAATATTCCATTGTATGTGGATGTTACATTTTGATTATTCTTTCATCTGTCAATGGATGCTTGAGTTGCTTCCATCTTTTGGCTATAGTGAATAATACTGCTATGAACATGAGTGTAAAAACATATGTTTAAGCCCCTGATTTCACTTCTTTTGGTTATAATCCCAGAAGTGGAATCATGGTAATTCAATGTAATTTTTTGAGGAATCACAGTACCATTTTCTACAGCAGCTGCTTGTTTTACATTCCCACCAGCAATGAATAAAAATTCCAATTTCGGGCTTCCCTGGTGGCGCAGTGGTTGAGAATCCGCCTGCCAATGCAGGGGACATGGTTCGTGCCCCAGTCAGGGAAGATCCCACATGCCACGGAGCGGCTGGGCCCGTGAGCCATGGCTGCTGAGCCTGCGCATTCGGAGCCTGTGCTCCGCAATGGGAGAGGCCACAGCAGTGAGAGGCCCGCGTATCACCAAAAAAAAAAAAAAAAAAAAAAAAAAAAAAATTCCAATTTCTCCACATCCTCATCAACAGTTGTAATTTTCTGTGTTTTTTATAAATATAATAATCATCCTGATGGGTATACATTAGTATCTCAATGTGGCTTTGATTTGCATTTTCCTAAATATTAGTGATGTTGAGCATCTTTTCATGTGCTTTGTGGCATTTGTATATCTTCTTTGGAGAAATGTCTATTCAAGTCCTTTGCCCATTGTTTAACCAGGTTATTTTTATTGTTGAATTGTAGGAGTTCTTTATATATTCATGATATCAATCCCTTATCAGATATATGATTTGAAAATATTTTCGCCCATTCTGTGGGTTACATTTTGACTGTTAAAAATGTTCTTTGATGCATAAAAGTTTTTTTTTTTGCGGTATGCGGGCCTCTCACTGTTGTGGCCTCTCCCGTTGCGGAGCACAGGCTCCGGACGCGCAGGCCCAGCGGCCATGGCTCACGGGCTCAGCTGCTCCGCGGCATGTGGGATCTTCCCGGACCAGGGCACGAACCCGCGTCTCCTGCATCGGCAGGCGGATTCTCAACCACTGCGCCACCAGGGAAGCCCCATAAAAGTTTTTAATTTTGATAAAGTCCAATTTATTTTTTCTTTTGTTCCATATGCTTTTGGTGTCATGTCCAAGAAATTGTTGCCAAATCCATTGAAGCTTTTCCCTTATGTTTTCTTCTAAGAGTTTTATAGTTTTGGCTCTTATGTTTAGGTCTGTGATCTATTTTGAGTTAATGTTCATATATGCTGTAAGATAAGGGTCCAAATTCATTCTTCTGCATATGGATATCCAGTTTTCCCAATATCATTTACTGAAAAGACTATCTTTTCCTCAAGGACACAAGGTTTTGGCACCCTTGTCGAAAATCATTTGACCATGCACAGGTTTACTTCTGGGCTGTTTAATCTACACTGTTAATCTATGTGTCTCTCTTTATGCCAGTACTACACTGCTTTGATTGCCATAGATTTGTAGTAAGTTTTTAAATCAGGAAGTGTGAGACCTCCACCTTTGTTCTTTATCAAGACTGTTTTAGCTATTTGGGGTCCCTTGAGATTTCATATGAATTTTAGGATAGATTTTTCTACTTCTGCAAAATAAACACCACTGAGGTTTTGATAAGAATTGTCACTTTGGATAGTATTGGTATCTTAGCAATATTAAGTCTTCCAATCCATGAACATGGTATATCTTTCCATTTATTTGTCTTTCAAAATTTCTTTCATCAATGTTTTATAGTTTCAGTGTACAAGATTTTCCACTCCTTGGTTAAATTTATTCCTACATATTTTGTTATTTTTGATAATAATGTAAGTGGAATTTTTTTCTTAACTTCCTTTCCATACTGTTCATTATTAGGTATAGAAACACAAATGATTTTTGTGTGTTGATTTTGTATCCTGCAACTTTGCTGAATTTGCTTATTGGTTCTAACAGTGTCTTTGTGCAATTGTTAGGGTTTTCTACACATATCATGTTATCTGTGAATAGAGAAAAGTTTACTTTTTCCTCTCCAATTTGGGTGCCTTTTTTTTTTTTTTTTTGCCTAATTACTCTGGCTAGGACTCTTAGTACTATGTTGAATCAAGTGGTTAATGCAGCTTTCCTTGACTTGTCCTGGGGGAATTCTTTTTTTTTTTTCTTTTTCTTTATTGGAGTATAATTGCTTTACAATGTGTGTTAGTTTCTGCTATACAATAAAGTGAATCAGCTACATGTATACATGTATCCCCATATCCTCTCCCTCTTGAGCCTCCCTCCACCCTCCCTATCCCACCCTTCTATGTCATCACAAAGCATCAAACTGATCTCCCAGTGCTATGCAGCAGCTTCCCACTAGCCATCCATTTTACATTTGGTAGTGTATATATGTCAATGCTACTCTGTCACTTCGTCCCAGCTTCCCCTTCCCCGCCACCTCCTCAATTCTGTTCTCTACATCTGCATCTTTATTTCTGCCTTTGCACTAGGTTCATCAGTACCACTTTTTTAGATTTCATATATATGTGTTAGCATACAGTATTTGTTTTCCTCTTTCTGACTTGCTTCACTCTATATGACATACTCTAGGTCCATCTACCTCACTACAAATAACTCAGTTTCATTTCTTTTTATGGCTGAGTAATATTCCATTGTATATATGTGCCACATCTTCTTTATCCATTCATCTGTTGATGGACAATGAGGTTGCTTCCATGTCCTGGCTATTGTAAGTTGTGTTGCAATGACCATTGTGGTACATGTATCTTTTTGAATTATGGTTTTCTCAGGGTATATGCCCAGTAGTGGGATTGCTGGGTCATATGGTAGTTCTATTTTTAGATTTTTAAGGAAGCTCTATACTATTCTGCATAGTGGCTGTATCAATTTACATTCCCACCAACAGTGCAGGAGGTTTCCTTTTCTCCACACCCTCTCCAGCATTTATTGTTTCTAGATTTTTTTGATGATGGCCATTCTGACCAGTGTGAGGTGATACCTCATTGTACTTTTGATTTGCATTTCTCTAATAATCAGTGATGTTGAAAATCTTTTCATGTGTTTGTTGGCAATCTGTATATCTTCTTAGGAGAAATGTCTATTTAGAACTTCCACTCATTTTTTGATTGGGTTATTTGGTTTTTTTGATATTGAGTGGCATGAGCTGTTTGTATAGTTTGAAGATTAGTCCTTTGTCAGTTACTTTGCTTGCTAATATTTTCTCCCATTCTGAGGGTTGTCTTTTCATTTTGTTTATGGTTTCCCTTGCCATGCAAAATATTTTTATTTTAATTAGATCCCATTTGTTTATTTTTGTTTTTATTTTCATAACACTAGGAGGTGGATCAAAAAAGATCTTGCTGCAATTTATGTCAAAGTGTGTTGTGCCTATGTTTTCCTCTAAGAGTTTTATAGTGTCCAGGCTTATATTTAGGTCTTGAATCCATTTTGAGTTTATTTTTGTGTATGGTGTTAGGGAGTGTTCTAATATTCTTTTAAATGTAACTGTCCAGTTTTCCCAGCACCACTTATTGAAGAGGCTGTCTTTTCTCCACTGTATATTCTTCCTTCCTTTATCATAGATTAGGTGACCATAGGCTTGTCTCTGTGGTTTCTATCCTGTTCCATTGATCTATACTTCTGTTTTTCTGCCAGTACCATACTGTCTTGATTACTGTAGCTTTGTAGTATAGTCTGAAGTTGGGGAGTCTGATTCATCCAGCTCTGTTTTTCTTTCTTAAGATTGCTTTGGCTATTCATGGTCTTTTGTGTTTCCAGACAAATTGTAAGGTTTTTGTTCAAATTCTGTGAAAAATTCTCCTGATAATTTGATAGTGATTACACTGAAACTGTAGATTGCTTTGGGTAATATAGTCATTTTCACAATACTGATTCTAGCAATCCATGAACATGGTATATCTCTCCATCTGTTTGTGTCATCTTTGATTTCTTTCATCAGTATCTCATAGCTTTCTGTTTACAGATCTTTTGCCTCCTAGGTAGGTTTATTCCTAGGTATTTTACTCTTTTTGTTGTAATGGTAAATAGGATAGTTTTCTTAATTTCTCTTTCTGATCTTTCATTGTTAGTGTATAGGAATGCAAGAGATTTCTGTGTATTAATTTTGTATCATGCAACTTTGTATCTTGCAGCTTAAATTCATTGATTAGCTCTAGTAGTTTTCTAGTAGCATCTTTAGGATTTTCTATGCCTAGTATCATGTTGTCTGCAAACAGTGACAGTTTTACTTCTTATTTTCCAATTTGGATTCCTTTTAATTCTTTTTTTTTTTTCATTGATTGCCATGGCTAAAGCTTCCAAAACTATGTTGAATAAGAATGGTGAGAGTGGGCAACCTTGTCTTTTTCCTGATCTTAGTGGAAATGGTTTCAGTTTTTCACCATTGAGAATGATGCTGGCTGTGGGTTTGTCATATATGGCCTTTATTATGTTGAGGTAAGTTCCCTCTATGCCTACTTTCTGCAGGATTTTTATCATAAATGGGTGTTGAATTTTGTCAAGTTTTCTCTGCATCTATTGAGATGATCATATGAAGATGAAGAAAGGAAGGAAGGAAGGTAGGAAGGAAGGAAGAAAGGAAGGGAGAAAGGAAGAAAGAAAGAAAGAAGATAAAGTAGGATAAAATAGTTATTAAAATAAAAAATAATTATTAAGAAGAAAACATTTAAAAAGTAAAAAAACAAAAACAGAACGGTCAGAACCCTAGGACAAATGGTGAAAGCAAAGCTATACAGACAAAATCTCACACAGAAGCACACACATACACACTCAGAAAAAGAGAAAAACGGGAAAAAAGTAATATATCTTGCTCCCAAAGTCCACCTCCTCAACTTGGGATGATTCGCTGTCTATTCAGGTATTCCACAGATGCAGGGCACTTCAAGTTGATTGTGGAGCTTTAATCCGCTGCTTCTGAGGCTGCTGGGAGGGACCTTCCCCTCTCCTCTTTGTTTGCACAGTTCCTTGGGTTCAGCTTTGGACTTGGCCCCGCCTCTGCGCGTAGGTCGCCCAAGGACGTCTGCTCTTCCCTCAGACAGGACGGGGTTAAAGGAGCAGCTGATTTGGGGGCTCTGGCTCACTCAGGCCAGAGGGGGAGGGGTACGGATGCGGGGCGAGCCTGTGGCAGCAGAGGCCAGCATAACATTGCCCCAGCCTGAGGCGTGCCATGTGTTCTCCCGGGGAAGTTGTCCCTGGATCCCAGGACCCTGGCAGTGGCGGGCTCCCTGGAGGGGAGGTGTGGAGAGTGACCTGTACTCGCACACAGGCTTCTTGCTGGCAGCAGCAACAGCCTTAGCATCTCATGTCCATCTGTGGTGTCCGCACTGATAGCCGCGGCTCACACCCGTTTCTGGAGCTCCTTTACGCGGTGCTCTTAAACCCCTCTTCTCTCGCACCAGGAAACAAAGAGGCAAGAAAAAGTATCTTGTCTCTTCGGCAGCTCTGTGCCCGTCTCTGGAGCTCCTTTAAGTGGCGAGCTTAATCCCCTCTCCTCGCGCCCCAGGAAGCAAAGAGGGAAGAGAAGGTCTCTTGCCTCTTGGGCAGCTCCAGACTTCTCCCGGACTCCCTCCCCGCTAGCAGTGGTGCACTAACCCCTTCAGGCTGTGTTCACACAGCCAACCCCAGTCCTCTCCTGGCTTCTGACTGAAGCCCGAGCCTCAGCTCCCATCCCCCGCCCCTCCCGGCAGGTGAGCAGACAAGCCTCCTGGGCTGGTGAGTGCTGGTCCTCACCTATCCTCTGCAGGAATCTCTCCGCTTTGCCCTCCACACCCTGTTACTGTGCTCTTTTCCGTGGCTCTGAGGCTTCCCCCTCTGCCACCTTTAGTCTCTGCCCATGAAGGGGCTTTTAGTGTGTGGAAACCTTTCCTCCTTCATGGCTCTCTCCCACTGGTGCAGGTCCCATCCCTATTCTTTTGTCTCTGTTTATTCTTTATTCTTTTGCCCTACTCAGGTACGTGGGGAGTTTCTTGCCTTTTGGAAGGTCTGAGATCTTCTGCCAGCGTTCAGTGGGTGTCCTATAGGAGCAGTTCCACGTGTAGATGTATTTCTGATGTATCTGTGGGGAGGAAGGTGATATCCGTGTCTTACTCTTCCATCATCTTCTCCCGAGGTTCTATATCCTCTTTGATTTCTTCAATGATCCATTGTTTATTTAGTAACACATTGTTTAGCTTCCATGTGTTTGTGTTTTGTAGTTTATTTTCTGTAATTGATTTCTAATATCATAACGTTGTGTTCAGAAAAGATGTTTGATATGACATGGGGAGGGGGAAGGGTAAGTTGGACAAACTGAGAGAGTATCACTGACACATATACACTACCAAATGTAAAATAGTTAGCTAGTGGGAAGCAGCTGCATAGCACAGGGAGATCACCTCGGTGCTTGGCGACAACCTAGAGGGGTGGGATAAGGAGATAGATAGCTAGTGGAAAGCAGCTGCATAGCACAGGGAGATCACCTCAGTGCTTGGCAACAACCTAGAGGGGTGGGATAAGGAGGATGGGAGGGAGACACAAGAGGGAGGGTATATGGGGATATATGTATGCATATACCTGATCCACAGTTAAAAAGAAAAACCTAACAAAACACTGTGAAGCAATTATACTCCAAAAAAGATGTTTAAAAAACAAATTTTCAGTTTTCTTAAATGTACCAAGGCTTGATTTGTGACCCAAGATGTGATCTATCCTGGAGGATGTTCCATGTGCACTTGAGAAGAAAATGTATTCTGCTGCTTTCAAATGGAATGTCATATAAATATCAATTAAGTCTATGTGGTCTAATGTGTCATTTAAGGCTTCTGTTTCCTTATTAATTTTCTGTCTGGATGACCTGTCCTTTGGTGTAAGTGGGGTGTTAAAGTCCCCCACTATTACTGTGTTACTGTCAATTTCCCCTTTTATGGCTGTTAGTTTTTGCCTTACCTACTGAGGTGCTCCTATGTTGGGTGCATATGTATTTACAATTGTTATATCTTCTTCTTGGATTGATCCCCCAATCATTATGTAGTGCCCTTCCTTGTCTCTTAGAACAATCTTTATTTTAAAGTCTATTTTTACTGATATGAGTATTGTTCCTCCAGCTTTCTTTTGATTTCCATTTGCATGGAACACCTTCTTCCACCCTCTCATTTTCAGTCTGTATGTGTCCCTAAGTCTGAAGTGGGTCTCTTGTAGACAGCATATATACAGGTCCTATTTTTGTATCCATTCAGCCAGTCTTTGTCTTTTGATTGATTCATTTAATCCATTTACATTTAAGGTATTTATTGATATGTGTATTTCTATTGCCATTTTCTTAATTGTTTGGGGTTTGTTTTTTTACATCCCTTTTCTTCCCTTCCTCTTTTGTTCTCTCCTCTTGTGGTTTGATGACCATTTTTAGTGTTGTGTTTGAGTTGCTTTTTCTTTTGTGTGTGTATCTATTGTAGTTTTTGAGTTTGCTGTTTCCATGAGGTTTTGATATACAGTCTATATAAGTATAAGGGTTTTTAAAATTTTTTTTTAGCTGCTCGTCTCTTTCACAACTAGAGGAGTTCCTGTAACATTTGTTGCAAAGCTGGTCTGGTAGGACTGAATTCTCTTAGCTTTTGCTTGTCTGTAATGCTTTTGATTTCTCCATCAAATCTGAATGAGAGCTTTGTTGGATAGAGTGTTCTTGGTTTTAGGTTCTTCCCTTTCATCACTTTAAATTATTGTGCCTCTCCCTTCTGGCTTGCAGAATTTCTGCTTGGAAATCATCTGATAACTTTATGGGAGTTCCCTTGTATGTTATTTGTCCTTTTTCCCTTGTTGCTTTTAATATTTTCTTTGTCTTTAATTTTTTTTCAATTTGATTACTATGTGTCTCAGCATGTTCCTCCTTGGGTTTATCCTGCCTGGGAGTCTCTGCACTTCCTGGTCTTGGTTGACTGTTTCCTATCCCACGTTAAGGAAGTTTTCAGCTGTTGTCTTTTCAAATATTTTCTCACATCCTTTCTCTCTCTCTTCTCCTTCTGGGACCCCTATAATGCAAATGTTTGTGTGTTTAATGTTGTCCCAGAGGTCTCCTAGGCGATCTTCATTTCTTTTCATTCTTTTTTCTTTATTCTGTTCCATGGCAGTGATTTCCACCATTTTTTCTTCCAGCTCTCTTATCCGTTCTTCTGCCTCAGTTATTCTGCTATTGATTCCTTATAGTGTGTTTTTTATTTCAGTTACTGTATTATTCATCTCTGTTTGTTTGTTCTTTAGTTCTTCTAGGTTTTTGTTAAGCATATCTTGCATCTTCTCAATCTTTACTTCCATTCTTTTTCTGAGATCCTGGATCATCTTCACTATCTTTTTTCTGAATTCTTTTTCTGGAAGGTTGCCTATCTCCACTTCATTTAGTTGTTTTTCTGGGGTTTTATCTTGTTCCTTCATCTGGGGCATAATCCTCTGCCTTTTCCTTTTGTCTAACTTTCTGTGGTTGTGGTTTTCATTCTGCAGGCTGCAGGACTGTATTCTTGTTGCTTCTGTGTCTGCCCTCTGGTGGATGAGGCTATCTAAGAGTCTTGTGCAAGCTTCCTGGTGGGAAAGACTGGTGGTGGGTAGAACTGGGTGTTGCTCTGGTGGGCAAGGGCTCAGTAAAACTTTAATCCACTTGTCTCCTGGTGGGTGGGGCTGTGTTCCCTCCCTGTTAGTTGTTTGGCCTAAGGCAATCCAACCCTAGAGCCTATAGGCTGTATGCTGGGGCTAATGGTGGCTGCCAGGAGGGCTCATGCCAATGGGTACTTCCCAAACTGCTGCTGTCATTGCCCTTGTCCCCACAATGAGCCACAGCCAACCCCTGCCTCTGCAGGAGACCCTCCAACACTAGCAGATAAGTTTGGTTCAGTCTCCTATGGGATCCCTGTTCCTTTCCCCTGTGTCCTGGTGCATCCAAGACTTTGTGTGTGCCCTCCAAGAATGGAGTCTCTGTTTCCCCCAGTCCTGTAGATGTCCTGCAATCAAATCCCACTGGCCTTCAAAGTCAGATTCCCTGGAGATTCCTAGTCCCATTGCCAGATCCCCAGGCTGGGGAGCCTGACATAGGGCTCAGAACCTTCACTCCAGTGGGAGAACTTCTGTGGTATAATCGTTCCCCAGTTTGTGGGTTGCCCAACTGGTGGGTATGGGACTTGATTTTATCATGATTGCACCCCTCCTACCATCTTATTGCAGCCTCTCCTTTGTCTTTGGATGTGGGTATCTTTTTTCGTGGGTTCCAGGGTCTTCTTGTCAATGGTAGTTCAGCAGTTAGTTGTGATTTTGTTTCTCTCGCAAGAGAAGGTGAGAGTATGCCCTTCTACTCCACCATCTTTAACCTTGGGTTTGGTTTTGTAGGTCTTTTTTCTTCCCTTCCACTTTTGTTCTCTTGTGTTTCTTACCTAGAAAATTTCCTTTAGCGATTGTTGTCAAGCTGGTTTGGTGGTGCTGAATTCAGTTAGCTTTTGCTTGTCTGTAAAGCTTTTGATTTCTCTGTCAGATTTTAATGAGAGCCTTGCTGGTTAGAGTATTCTTGGATTTAGATATTTCCTTTCATCACTTTAAATATATCCTGCCACTCCCTTCTGGCCTGCAGAGTTTTTGCTGAAAAATCAGCTGAAAACTTTATGGAGAGTCCCTTGTATTTTATTTTTGCTTTCCCTTGTTGCTTTTAATATTTTTCTTTGTATTTATTTTTTGTTAGTTTGATTAATATGTGTCCCGGCATGTTTCTCCTTGGGTTTATCCTGTATGGGACTCTCTGCACTTCCTGGACTTGGGTGACCTTTTCCTTTCCCATGTTAGGCAAGTTTTTGACTATGATCTCTTCAAATATTTTCTCAAGCCCTTACACTTTTTCTTCTTCTTCTGGACCCCTATGATTGGAATGTTGGTACATTTAATATTGTCCCAGAGGTCTCTGAAAACAGAATAAAGAATTTTTCTTTATTCTGTTCCATGGCAGAGATTTCCACCATTCTGTCTTCCAGCTTACTTATCCATTCTTCTGCCTCAGTTATTCTGCTATTGATTCCTTCTAGTGTATTTTTTATTTCATTTATTATCTTGTTCATCTCTGTTTGTTAGTTCTTTAGTTCTTCTAGTTCTTTGTTAAACTTTTCTTGTATCTTCTTGGTCCATGCCTCCATTCTGTTTCTGAGATCTTGGATCATCTTTACTATGATTACTCTGAATACTTTTTCAGGTAGATTACCTATTTCCTCTTCATTTATTTGGTCTTGTGGATTTTTACCTTGCTCCTTCATCTGTAACTTATTTTTCTGTCATCTCATTTTGTCTAACTTACTGTGTTTGTGGTCTCCTTTCTGCAGGCTGCAGTGTTGTAGTTCCTCTTGTTTCTGGTGTCTGCCTCCTGTTGGGAGAGGTTGGTCCAGAGGCTTATGCTGTTATCCCCTTGATAGGGGCATTGATTGGTGTTGTGGTGATCAGAGCCTGCCCTAGATATTGAGCAGGGGCTCCCCTTTGCTCTGTGGTTGTCACTGCCCTGTCAGGGGTAGAGTCTGCTCCCTAGTTGTTGGAGTAGAGGCCCCCAGATCTGTTTCTTCACTGTGATTCTGATCTGTGGTGCAACGTAGGCAGAATTGGAGCATTCCCACTAGGAGAGAAGCCACTGAATTTTCCTTCTTTAGAGCTGTTCACCTGTGTATGTGCTCTGTTGTGTCCCCTTTCACCCATTGTGTGGGCTCACAAAGTATCTGTTGTTGGCACTGCTCTCAGTCCCACCTTAACTGTGGGTATGCTGGCAATTGGCCCTGGTAACTCTCGGACATTCTTTTCACCCAGCCACCAGCACAGGTCTACTAGGGTTAGGTCCCAGTACTGCAGTAGTCATGCACCTGGACCCACTGTGGGAACTATCAGGGCAGCTCAAACTCTGGTCTGGCCCTATTCCCACATGTACGTGCCCACAGAGCCCACAGCTGGTAAAGCCAGACCCGTCTCAGATGCAAGAGCACTTGTCCTTTCAGATGTTTTGCAGACACTGAATTTAGGAAGCTGTCAGTCGAGGTGTAAGTCCACAGCTTGTGCAGCCACAAGGAGAGATTTCAGCTCTTCTTTCTTAGCCACATAGCCCCTGGGACTCAGCTGTTGTTTCATCCCCTCCTCTGGGTGAATTTCCTAGTGCAGAGAGCTGTCTGTGCCCTTCTGGGACACCAGGGAAATTCCTGGCACCCACTAGCAAATTTCCTAGTGGGAGGAGTTATCCACACACTCCCAGGACAGCTGGCTGGTCCTGGAAGCCACTGGCGAATTTCCTAGTAGTGAAAGGTTTCCAAGTGCTCCTGGGAGAGCAGGGCTGGTTCAAGTACCCACTGATGGATTCTGGGGGAATTACTGAAGGAGATTGTTTTGAGAAGTAAAAATATCCTCTCCCACCTGTGGCACCACACCACTACCTCTTACCTACCACAGAGATTGAACCACTTGATATATGGCCCTACTGCCCAGAATTATAGTTCCTAAAATCTGAGTTATTAAACTAGAATAATGATCCAGCCAGTGGAGGTCTTTGGAAGGATGGTTAATAGTAACCTATGGCACTGAAAAATTTAAAGAGTTCTTACCAACCACCTCCCAACCCCATGTATTCCAAAGAGGTACTTGGAGGTTTCTCTACCAGTGAGATGTAGACTTGCTTCTTCATTTTTCTCATTATCCAGAAGATAATTATTGAATCACTCAAACACACACATTCTTATGAACATAATTAATTCTTTGAAATTAACTCTTTGAATATAAGCTCAAATGCCTAGGGACAATCAGATATAAATGAAACAGGAAAGTTAAGAAAAATAGAGATGGTAAGAATTATGGGCAGGTGTTTATAACCATGTGTGAATAAGAGTCCTGGGTTGCCAAATCTTTCATATTTTCAAGAGAAGTCGAGAATCAAGATTTTTATGTAAATTGTCCAGATTTTTAGCACAGTTCAGACTCAACATGACTGCCAATTTTGAACTTTTGGCTAAAAGAAAAAGAGAAATATACAATATTTTCCTGGTTACTCCATAATTTGCAAGACTGACTCTTTTACCCAATGAGTTAGTTCTTCACATTATAGAAAATAGTGTAGCTTTTTAGAAAAGACTTTTTCCACAGCAGGGCTTGGGAAGTGGAAGTGGGATGTGTGTGCAGGCCTGCCCAAAATTAGAAAGAGCTTCATTAAAGGCCTTCTCTTAGTTGCAAAATACCTAGATAAGGTTCTGAAATTACTATTTGCAAAGGTACTTAAGTTCTTAGCAAAGGGCTTTTTTTTATTTAAAACTTGTTGTTTCTAAGTAATTAAACTTTTGAAATATGAAAACACTCATATAATAAATGCATTGTTTTGGAACTATTTTCTGTGTTGCAATTTTATAAACTTATTGTCAATTCTGTTGTATACCTTGTGTTTTAAATACAGAGCTTTTGAAGAGAAACGAAAACAACAAGAAGAAAGAGAACACCAAATTAGAGAACAAATACTTCAACAACGAAAAAAAAAGTTTGAAGAAGTTACTGAAAAATTCCAGCGTGCTCATATTCCTCTTTCACAGCGGAAGAGAACAGGTGCCTTAATTTCTAGAACAATATAAAAACAAAAAATGAAAGTTATAATCACATTCTGCTTGAGCAGACAATAAAATAAATTAAGAAACAAAGTGGAAACTCAGGCTAAAAATACTACTATGCCTTTTGAATAATAGGACTTTAACCAAATGAAAATTTGCAATTTGATATAGGTTTAATTTGGAGAATTAATATTTTGTTCTATTTGTAAATTTGGAAAGCACAAAATTTGATTCTACTTAATACTGGCTTACAGTGTTTTGTCTTTTTAAAACTGATTTAATAAATAGCTTAACATAAAAATAAAATTTTAAAACATCCCAGACATAAGGAACAGCTTTTGCAAGTAAATTATATATTGCAAATACAAAGTGTATCCAAAGCATAGGATGGGGGAAAAAATTGACATAAGGCTAGAAAAATGAGTTGGAACAATTCTCTAAGAACTTTGTATGCCATGTTAGGAATTTTGTCTTTATCCAATATGCAGTCCACTTAAAGTTTTTTAACTGGAAAGAAGCCAGTTAACTGGGTCAATAAGAGATCTTACTGAAAGTAAGGGCAGCTAGTAACATTGCTAAAAATAATAATATCTTAAACATCATAGGGTTTTATTTTTTTCTAGTGTAATGTGAAGTCCTCAGTTCAGCAGTCAAGAGCTGGTTTGATGATTATGCAAATTCACTGGGAACACAGACTCCTGTCTCTCAGCTCAGCTGCCCTCAGTATGTGATTTACATAGCTTTACCCTCATGGTCATATGGTAGTGGCTGAAGCTCCAGACATCAAGTCAGTGTTGTACAGGAAGAAGGAAGAAATGGAAAGGACAGAAGGGTATACCTCTGAGCTCCCTTTAAATTGTTTTCCTAGAAGCCCCCATCTATCTGCTTATATCTAGTTGGCAACTCCATCTGCAAGGGAGACTGGAAAATATAGATTTTTTTTTTTTAATGTGGCTATATTGCCACCCCTAACTATATAGGGTGTGTTACCAAGGAACAAAGGGAAAATGGATATTAGGTAGGAAACTAAGAGTCTGTGCTAAAATTAGATTTGTTGGAAAGATAATTATCCATACAACATGGAAGGTGAATTAAAGTATAGACACATATTAAAGTAGGTAGACTAGTAGTAGACTATTTCAGTATTTGTGGCAAGAAGTGTTAAGCTGCTAAGTTAAAGCACTGCACTGGATATAGAGACAGGAGGTAATATAGTCAAGAGATATAATCAATAGATTCAGTTACTAATTTATCAAGATGGCTGGAAGAAAGACTAGGAGAACAGTGCCCCTAGGAACTAGCACAGATCCTCACAAATTTTTAGCACTCAATAAGGACTTTGTTAATGAATTAATTGGAGGATGATGATATTAATCAAGGTTACAAGTAAAGAAGAAGAATCACGTTAGAGATATGAAAGATTATTTATTAAGTTTTAAATGCATTGATTTTGAGCTTCCCATGACTCATGAAAAAAGGGAAATCAAATAACTAGAAATATGTATCTGAAACTTAAGAAAAGGATATGGAATAGAAAGTATATTTAAGAATTACTGATGAATAGATATATAGTTGGTAAAGGAAGCCATGTGGAAAGGTAAGGTAAATATTGGATATAGACGCAGATTGAAGATAGGGCCTAAAATAGAACCTTAGTCCACACTAGCATTTATTAAAAATAGAGAAATGAAAACTAAAAATGGATTTTGAAAAGTAGTTGTCAAGAAAGCAGGATGGGAAACAAAAGCAAACAAAGAAAATTGTTATAAGAGGCAAAAGAAAAGGTAGTTTTAAGAAAGCGGATGTGGTCAGTTGTATTAAATGCCTCAGAGTACTCACCACTCATGAGTATCATTTGCCCCAGAGAGGGTGCTGACTACCCAAGGGCCTAGGTACAGAAAGTGAGGAGTTTTAGTAAAAACAAATGACATATGCATTCACTCAATGGAATATAATGCAGCTATTAATAAACTGGGAAATTCTCTATGGGCTTATACAGAACAATCTCCAGCAGAGATAGATTTACCAAAAAGCCAACAAGGTTTAAGTTTCACTGTCATGGCCTCTACATCTAGTTTTATATTAGTAGTTTTGCAGTATTTTTTCTTAATGAAACCCCCCAAATTGTATAGATTCATATCAGTATACATAATATTCTACCTTCTGTGTAAGACAGGAGGGAAATTAGAATATATATTAAGGGAGGAGATCAAGATGGTGAAGTAGGAGGACATAGAACTCACCTCCCCCAACAAACACATCAAAAATACATCTACATGTGAAACAGTTCTCACTGGAAACTGGTAGAAAGATTCCTGTGCAACCAAGGCTGAAAGAAATATCCACATGGAATAGGGTAGGAAAGAAAGAGAAGCGATCAGGTTGGGACCTGTGCCCCAGGAAAGGTATTCAGAGGAAAAAGGAGATTACACAGGCAGAAGTCCTCCCTGGGGAGTGAGTGATTCTGTTCCAGCCACATATTGGGCACCCCAGTCCTGGGCTCCAGCACAGAGAAGATGAGCCCCTAGTCTGGTTGGAGGGCTGGTGGGACTAACAGGAGGGCTGTGGGAAGCCTGTACTCGAGCTTGGGAGGAGTACGCGCACACTTGCTTACTCCCAAAAGAGGGCAGAGAGGCAGATTGAAACTGTGCAGGTGGCTGACTGGTTTCCTGAAACTGCTCTGGAGCACACTGCAGCCTGAGTCAAGTGAATGCTCAATCCCTGCTTACTTCATGTCACAGCTCCACACTGGAGCTACGGCTGCCACAACCAAAGAAAGAGCTCAGCCATGAGACACAGAGGCAATTCAGAACCAAAGGGGTATCCTTTGGGTGAGGGCAGCCATTAAGGACACTTGCACAGGCAGCACATCAGAAGAAGCCCAAACTCTGTATGTGGCCAAACTGTTGCAGCCTGCACCTGGTCACACACCAAGAGCTCACACTGGCCCCTGTTGTTCCAGCACTGCTCACCTCAGGGGCAAGAGTGCTGGTGCTGGGAGAGGGGAAGCTCACACTTAAATGGAACAGAGCTAGCTCAGACCCAATCCTTAGGGCTTTTGCCCCAGCAACTTGGGACCTAACTCTGACCCCAATAAGGCAGTGACAGTCCCTGAGCAGAGAGGAAGCCCCCGCTCACTCCTGGCTCTGGCCCTAACCCCTCCTTCTCCAGTCCCACACCCTTCCAAAGTGATAGCTGCCAGCACACCCTGAGGAAAGACATGACTTGTGTTCATGTCAAATCCAGCCCTCCCACCAAAACCACTGGACACACAGGCTGTATAGGGATGCTCCCACATAAGGACACCCCTTCAAGACAGCAATAGGTAGCTATTTCACCTAATTTCATAGAGACAGAGACTGTTAAGCAAAATGAGAAGACAGAAGAATTTGTCTCCATTGAAAGAGCAAGAGAAAAAAACAAATAATGAAACAAATATTTTACCAGATAAAGAATTCAAAACAATAGTAATAAGAATTCTAACTGAATTAGGGAAAATATATACAATGGAATATTAGCCACAAAAAAGAATGAAATTCTGCCATTTGCAACAATATGGTTGGACCTATAGAGTATTATCCTTATTGAAATAAGTCAGAGAAAGACAAGCTCTGTTATCACCTACATGCAAAATCTAAAAAATAAAACAAATGAATGTATATTTAAAAACAGAAATAACCTTACAGATACAGAGAACAAACTAGTGGTTACCAGTGTGGAGGGTGAAAAGGGTGGGACAAATAGGGGTATGGGTTAAAACAGGGGTCCCCAACCCCCGGACCGCAGACCACTACTGGTCTGCAGCCTGTTAGGAACAGGGCCACACAGCAGGAGGTGAGCAGCAGGCAAGCAAGAGAAGCTTCATCTGCCACTCCGCATTGCTCCCCATCTCTGGCATTACTGCCTGAACCATACCCCCACCCCTGTCTGTGGAAAAATTGTCTTCCATGAAACCAGTCCCTGGTGCCAAAAAGGTTGGGGACTGCTGGGTTAAAAGACACAAACTACTATGTATAAAATAGACAAGCAGCAAGGATATACTGTACAGCACAGGGAAATATAGCCATTATTTTTTAATAATGTTAAATGGAGTATAATCTATAAAAATATTGAATATCTGTGTTGTACACCTGAAACTAATATAGTATTATAAATTAACTATACTTCAACTTTTTAAAATAGAATATATACTTATGTATGTTTGTATTCGCATAAACTGATAGAATACACAAATGACAAATAAGAACAAGACTTCCAAATGTGTATTTTATTTTTTTGATTTCTGAACATGAATATATTACCTGTACAATATATTAAATTAAAATTTTAAGAAAATGTAATGCCATGAATGAAGAGCAACAACAAAGCTATGGTAAATAACTGTTTATTTAATTGTCTATTGGTTTAGTTTATTCCCAAATTATGAGAGTTAAACCAAAGGTTCACCCAATGTGCATGATAGCTGATGCTTCCCCTTGCTTCAAAAACGGGATTGGGGGCTTCCCTGGTGGCGCAGTGGTTGAGAGTCCGCTTGCCGATGCAGGGTACGCGGGTTCGTGCCCCGGTCCGGGAAGATCCCACATGCCGCGGAGCGGCTGGGCCCGTGAGCCATGGCCGCTGAGCCTGCACGTCTGGAGACTGTGCTCCGCAATGGGAGAGGACGCAGCAGTGAGAGGCCTGCGTACCACAAAAAAAAAAAAAAAAAAAAAAAGGATTGGGAGTTCTGATGAGGTCAGAAAATTTTTGGAGTCAGAGAATTGTTGGAGTTAGAATATTAGAGCAAAAGAACTGGAATGAGGAGCCTAGTGGTTTAAATGAAATAATAAAGCCCAAATACACCGTAAGTACTCAAAAAAATGTAAGCTTAAATTTTCATCAGTGAGTATGAGGTAGTGACTAGAAGGTCATTAGACAACAGCAACAAGAAAGAGTAATGGGTGTTTGTAAACTGTTCGTAAAACTACCTTAGTTTTAAAGGTAGTTTTTAAGTTCTCTTTGATAGACAATAAGTGGTGAGTGTTAATAAAAGCGAAGTCTCAGACTAGAGTCTAGCACAACTCAACATTTTTTAGCAAAGCAGACACAAAATGATTGGTACTACTTGTTCACTAAGCTCAATAAAGTCCCAGTTCTCTGTCCTTTTAGGTGCTCTGACTACACTTTATGTGAAAGGTCTACTCAGACTTACACAGTCACATTCCAGAGACAAAATGTATGTGCCTTCTGGTATTGGACCATCAGAAATGTTCCTGTTTAACAGCTGGAGCCAAGACTAATCAGAGATCAAACCTCAATACCATCTGTAAGGATATAGGGTATAGACCTCCCTAGATTCTTATTCTCTGTTCATGCAAGGGTAGAGAGTGATTAAAATATTTCAGGAAAGTCCACTTGTCTTAAATATCTTCAATTTCAACAAGGAAAGTCCAATTTTAACATTTATCTGGCCATTAGTTTTACCAATAAGCAACCATTTGGGACATTGATTATGCTAATTAGAAAAACAATCAAAATTTAAAGCTTGATAGTTTCTGCCTCAAGAGGATTGGTCCTTTATGATAAGAATATCCAACAAACCATCTTGTAACTGTGCATTTTTCTCTAGTATTTTATGCAATCACCCCTTGACTCTAGAGTTCAAGTTTGAACTAACCCATTCATAAAAATATACTGGTTTTGCTTAAACATTTTAAGGTAAATAACAAACATTACAATAGTGGAAAAGTCTGAGGACATGGGTTTTTTAAAGGAGAAAGGAGGAAACAGTTTGGTAGTGTCATTGGAGAGCTGGAAAGTCACCTACTCTACCTTCAGACCTTCAGTTATTTTTAGTTATTTGTGCCTCCCCATAAGAGGCTGAAGGAAAAGCAATATCCTTTAAAAAGCAGCTATGTTTCAACTGAAACAAGAAGGTGTGTACCAAAGTGCACAATGGAAATTCTTGAGAAAGTGAATACTTATGGGAGCTAGGGTTGGATTAGAGGTTGTGCAGAGTGGTATGTGGATGAGTGTCCATATAATGTATGACCTTGAACAAGTTACTTAGCTTCTCTATGCTCCAGTTTCCTCAGATGCAAAATGGAGATTCAAATAGCATCTGCCTCAAAGGCCTTTGTAAGAATTAAATTAATTAATACTTATACAGTGCTTAAAAATAATGTCTTTAACGGTAAATACTCAATAAATGTTAAATGGTGTTTTTATATCTTCCCCTTTTCTTCATAAGAATATTTGTAAATTTTGTCAGGAGTTTATGGAACTATGAAATCAGATATCATGGAGTTTGCATGCCAGAATAAAAAGGCTGGACATTTCTCAATGTTTCATTTTTCCAAATAAATATTCTTAAAATTGGCAATGATAATTTTGAGGTAACTTTCTTATTGGGGAATTGGGTGTCTAAATTTAAAATATTTACATTATTCTAAAAAATATTTTTTTACAAAAATTTTAAGGTAGCATTTTATCATTGACCAATTAAATTATATGTAAAGAGAGTGTTGAAGATGAAGTGATTCTGTATTATTTGACCTTTATTATCCCCTTAGTTTTTCAAAAACCAGTTCCTCCATTAGAAGAGGCCCTCAAACAAATTCAGGAATCCAACTTAAAATCAGAGGTAAACCTTCCCTCTTGCCACAGACCAATAATAGACTGGAGGTAAGTAATTTATGATTATCATGTATAATTACTAATATATAATAATTAAATAGTTCTCCAGTTGCTAAGTTTGTAGGCCTTTTCCTCAGTTACTCCTTACCTCTGTTTTAGAGTTTACTATTTTATTTTCACACATTGAATTGAGGTAGAGTACAATATAAGCTGCTTCAAGAGTAAGTAGGAATTTTAATTTGTTGTCTTTGGTATTACAGTGCTGTCTATGTTAGTAATTTTTCTATGGGAATTATCATAAAAACCATTTAAAAATATTGATATTGGTTTTACTGAGAGAAAAAAATTTTTGAGTTGTAATGATATAAATTTAGGTAAGAGGAGTAACTTTATGGTAGAAATGGGTTTTTCCTCACTGAAAATCTTTCCTGGATATCTTTAAAAAGCTACGGTGCCTCTTGGTTCCTCTCCAGGTTAGTTTAAATGAATTATCTTGAAGCAATAGTATGGACCAACCAACCAGAGAGTACCCTCTGATATTCTGTATTTTCCATTTATTTATTATAAATGTTTCTTGAACCTACTATGTACATAACATTATATCAGGCATTGAGAAGGGGATATGGAGAAGTGTAATATTCAAAAATATAGTCCCGGGCTTCCCTGGTGGCGCAGTGGTTGAGAATCCGCCTGCCGATGCAGGGGACATGGGTTCGTGTCCCGGTCCGGGAAGATCCCACATGCCGCGGAGCGGCTGGGCCCGTGAGCCATGGCCGCTGAGCCTGCACGTCCGGAGCCTGTGCTCCACAAAGGGAGAGGCCACAACAGTGAGAGGCCCACGTACCGCAAAAATATATATATCTATATCTATCTATCTATCTATCTATCTATCTATCTATCTATCTATATATATATAATCCCAAGAGTATAATCTAGGAGAGAAGGAAAATAATGCTTCATAAAGTATAGAACAGTACCAAATGGGTAATGATAATAATATTTAATATTAATTTATGTAATGATGTCTACAATTCATATGTAATTTATGTTAACATTTTACCTGTTTATAATGTTATTTACTAAAGTACTTCCATTTTTAGAATACCTGTGGCAAATAGTTCCCTTGGTCAGATCTAAGAACAATTAAATTCATTCAGTCTTTATTATAGTTCAAGAAAGACTTCATGGAATAAAAAACTCTTCAGCAAAGCTTTGAAGAAAATAGGAGTTAGTCATGAAACAAGTGGGTAGATGGTATTCCAGACAGAGGGATGAGAGTAACAGAAGGAATGATGTGTTCTAGGAGTCAGAGATGGCTGAATAATAGAATGCAGAATACCAATAGCTCAGTAGATGTGAGATTGGAGAGGTAAATGATCTACATGCTAAGGAATATAAACTTTATCCTGAGCATTTAGGAGGAGTCAATGAAGGATTTGAGCAGATGGGAGATAAGATCAACTTTTCTTATTTAACATATCATTACAATCTATTGTGAACAAGTGTGGATAACTGATTGAAAGAGGACAAAACAGGAGGTGATTTCAATATATGTAATTGAAATTACATGGGTCTAGAGCTCAAGAGAAAGATCTAGACTTAAGTCATTTGAAGCCAAAACAATGGATGAGATCAGCTGTGGAGATTATATACTATGACAACAGAACTAGGTTAGAACACTAAAGAACAGTAACATTTAAGGAAGTGAAAAAAAGAGAAGCCTACAGATAGGAACAGAATGTCTGATACAGGACTATATAGCGAGAGAGGTTAGAACTAAGGAAGTACAGACTTTAATGGGGAAAAAAAGCAGTTTACAGAGATCAAATGGCTTCTAGGGAATCAGTAAAATAAAAAGTTTGTATCAGTCAGTATACTGGCAGAAAACATGTAATGTTTAAAAGGGGTAATGAAAAAAAGGTTAGTAAAGAGACTGGGAAGCCAACAGTGGATGATGAAGCAACCCCAGAACTGACAACAAAGTCAGTATTACCACCACAGACCTGAATTGAAAAGAGATATAGTTATATGAGAGGGCTGCTAGGTAGAGGAACATTGCCACTACTAAACCAAGCCCAGCAGAGAGGAAGCCAGAGGAACAATTATCAAAAACCTCTTTCTTCTGTCACTCTCCCATCTCTTCCTAGTACATTTCATTGGTCAAAGTCAGCCATAAATCAAAAGGCAAGGGATCATTTGGTCTCTGCCTAGCAGAGACAAGTAGAGAAGTATGGAAAGTGAATCAGGAGGGGCAAAGAGAAAATATCCAGCTTAGAGGCAATGTGTCCACTATACTTCACAACAAAAAAGTCACAGTGGCAACTTTTGTCAGATAAATTTCAGTGGAGGGACAGGGACAGAAAAGAGATTGCGGTGAGTTGGAAAGAAATGGAGAGCAAGAAAAAAAAAAAAAAAAAAAAAACCAAGTGTAGCTTGGCTTTGAAAGGAAAAGAGCTGTAGAACAATAGCCAGAGGGGATATAGGGCCAAGATATGGCTTTTTCCCTTAAGATGGAAGAGATGTTATCATGTTTAAATATGGATGTCAAACTGATGAGTAACAGAATTGCAGTCTAGAAAAGTAGAGAATAAAAATGTGAAGTGTCTTAAGTACCTATTATTTGGACATTGATTAACAAGGTTATACATATGAATGAGATATGGTCCTCTGCCCAAGAAGGGTTTGCAGTTACATTATAATACTGTTTAATGGTAGTTACATCATAAGAAACAAGTAATACTGCATTATGGGGGCAGTTACAGAAATACTAGCAAAGTGATAAAGAAGTACAAAATTTGAAGTTGGAGAGGAGACTTAAAGGATGAGTACCAGTTGTCTACTATAGTACCATAGGTTGATTTTAGTCATGTTCAAGCCTACATTGTTGTAAAAGGCAAAAGCACCTAAGGAAATAGAACTTGTTCAGAGTGGCAGGACTGTAGTATGTGTTGTTGGTAGGACAGGAGATTATCTAGAAATGTAGATTGAGATCAGATATGAAATGCTTGTATGTCTAGGAACTTTTAATTTTTATCCTATAACTAGTAGAGAACCAATGGAGGTTTTTAAGCATGGAGTGATATAATCCTCTTTATTATTATTGAAAGATAATTGGTATGAATGTTGGAGAATGAAAAGAGTGGAAAGAAATTGGAAGCAAGGAGACTAAAAACACTTAATGGGCTAATCCAAGGGATAGATCATTACTGCCTAAACTAAAATAGTACTATTTTATATAGTGAGAAAAGGATAAATCTGACAAAGAATAAAAATATTTTGAGTGGTTAGAAGGAAAAGATGAGAGAAGAAATAATGAAAGTGCCTTTTCACAGCAGAGAAGAGACATAAATAAGAGTTTAAGAATGTTGATCAAATAGAAGTGTACGAATTGGAGTATGGAACATGGGAGATGAAGAGGATGTGAGCTTACTGCCCCTGACAAAGAATTCAAAAATACATCCACATGTGGAACAATTCTAATGGAAAACTAACTGGAAACATGCAGAAGGACTCCTATACAAGCAAGGCTGTAAGAAAGATACACATGTAATTGGCTAGGATGGGAAGAAAAGCATAAGGTAAGAGGCCTGTGCCTCTGGGAGAGGACCAAGAGGAAAAGGGAGATCACACAGGCAGACATTCACCCTGGGAAGTGAGTGGGTCAAGCCACAGACTGGACGTCCCCCTCCTGAGGTCCTACATATAGGAGACAAGCCCCTTTGGCTGCTTGGAGAACCACTGAAAGTCTAGAGAAGCCTAGACTCCACTCATGAGGAGTGTGCAAGTGTTAGCTTACCACCAGACAGGGCAGAGAGAGGTGAGCCCTAGTGACTGCTGCCTTGCCACACCCCCCAGTCTGAGCCAAGTGAATGTCAAGCCCTGCTCACTCCAAGCCAGAGCTTGGCCCTGGATCTAGGCCAGACAGGACCTGGGAAAAGACTCAATCTAAAGATGCAGAGGCTACCTAGAGCCTGGGGTGTGGTCTAAGTGGAGCAGTGTCCATCGTTTGCAGTTACTTATACAGCACCCCAGAAGCAGCCCAGACTTCTGATAGCAGTGCAGGTGCTTGAACTACCATGATCACCATTCCATGCTCCCCAGTTCCAGACAAGCAAATGCTCCAACCCTTCCCACTCCACGCCATAGCCTTATACTAGATCTGGGGCAATCACAACAGGGGAAAAGATGCAAACTTAGGCTGCATCTGAGTGGAGCCACAAATGCCTACAGGGCAGCATATCAGCCCTCTGTAAGCATCTGAGCCCCACTTGCTTCAGCACTCCCCACCTTTGGGTCAAAGGCCCAGTGCAAGAAGAAGGAAAAATACACACTTAAAGGAAGCAGAACCACTTGAGCCCAAATCTCAGGGCCTCTGCTCCAGCAACTTCAGAGCAGATCTCACCCCTGACAGGGCAGTGATGGCCACTAAGCAGAGAGGTAGTACATCTCACACACCACACAGGCTCTAACTCCTCCATTACTAGCCACATTCCCTACCAAGGTGGTAGAGGCCAGCATACCATGAGGAAAGATATGACTGGCATCCACATCAAATCCACCAAATGCACTGGGCACACACAGTCTGCATAGGGACACACCCACGTAAGAACACACCTTCAAGACCACAATAGGTAACTGTTTCACCCAAAATCACAGGGATACAGAAAATTAAACAAAATGAAAAAGCAGAGGAACCTGCAATCTAAGATTGTCTGCCCAGCAAGATTATCATTTAGAATAGAAGGTGAGATAAAGAACTTCTCAGACAAGCAAAAACTAAAAGAATTCAGCAATACTAAACCTACCCTAAAAGAAATGTTGATGAGTCTTCTCAAAATGGAAAAGAAGTAAGACTCTATCAGAAAAGGGAAAATCCCAATAGGAAAGACATATGTATGGGGATTGAAGATCACTTAAATAAGCCAGTACATAGATTAAAAGACAAAAAGTTGTAAAAGCAACTCCTAGTACAATAAATACTTATGGGATAAATATGAAGCTGTAAAAAAAAATACATCAAAAACAAAATATTGGGGAGGGGAGTAAAAAACGTAGATCTTTTAGAATGTGTTTGAAGTTAAATGACTATGAGTTCAAAGCAGGTAGATATAATTATGAGTTAACATATATGAACCCCATGGTAACCACAAAGCAAAAACCTAAAATAGATACTCAACAACCAAAAACAAAGGAACTCAAGCATACTACAAAAGAATATCATCAAACCACAATGGGAAAAACGAAAAGAAGAAATCAACAGAGGAAAAAATATAAAACAACTGGAAAACAAGTGATAAATGGCAATAAGTACATGCCTATCAATAAATTACTCTAAATATCAATGGATTAATGCTTTAATCAAAAGACATAGGATAACTGATTGGTTAAAAAAAATACCCTTCAATATGCTGCCTACAAGAAACTCACTTCAGGGCAAAAGACACACACAGACTGAAAGTAAGGGGATAGAAAAGGATATTTCATGCAAATAGAAATGACAAGAAAGCAGGGCTAGCAATACTCATATCAGATAAAATAAAACAGAGGTTATAATGAAAGGCAAAAAGAGCATTATATAATGAGAAAAAGGGATCAATACAAGAAGAGGATATATACTCTTTAACATATACACACCCAATACAGGAGCACCTAAATGTATAAAGCAAATACTTACAGACATAAAGGGAGAAACTGACAATAGTACAATAATTGTAGGAGACTTTAACACCCCACTGATATCAATGGACAAATCATCTAGAAAGAAAATCAATAAGGCAATAGTGGTCCTAAATGACACAGCAACACTAGCTGGACTTAACAGATATCTTCAGGACATTTCATCTAAAACCAGCAGAATACACATTATTATCAAGTGCACATGGAATATTCTTCAGGATATATCACATACTAGGTCACAAAACAAGCCTCAACAAATTTAAGAGGATAGAAATTATATCAAGCATTTTTTTCAACCTCAGTGTTTCAATTAGAAATCAACTACAGAAAGAAAAACAGAAAAGAACAAACACATGGAGACTAAACAACATGCAACTAAAAACCAAGGGTCAATGATGAAATCAGAGTAAATCAGAAAATACTTCAAAACAAATGAAAGTAGAAAACAACTTTCCAAAATATTGGGGATACAGCAAATGCAGTTCTAAGAAGGAAATTCATAGCAAGACAGGCTTTCCTCGAGAAATAAGAAAAATCTCAAATAAACAACCTAACTTACCATGTAAAAGAATTAGAAAAAGAACAAACAAAGCCCAAAGTCAGCAGAAGGAAGGGAATAATGATATCACATACACATGGAATCGAAAAAGTAATACAAATGAATCTACGTACAAAAAAGAAACTGACAGAAAGATTGGTTCAAGATGTGGAGTAGAAGGACGTGTGCTCACTCCCTCTTGTGAAAGCACCAGAATCACAGCTAACTGCTGAACAATCGTTGACAGGAAGACACTGGAACTCACCAAAAAAAATACCGCACATCCAGTCAAAGGAGAAGCCACAATGAGACAGTAGGAGGGTTGCAATCACAATAAAATCAAATACCATAACTGCTGGGTGGGTGACCCACAAACTGGAAAACACTTATACCACAGAGGTCCACCCACTGGAATGAAGGTTCTGAGCCCAACGTCAAGCTTCCCAACCTGGGAGTCTGGCAATGGGAGGAGGAATTCCTAGAGAATCAGACTTTAACAGCTACAGAGACTTGATTGCAGGATTTCAACAGGACTGGGGGAAAAAGAGACTCCTCTCATGGAGGGCATACACAAAGTAGTGTGCACACTGGGACCAAGGGGAAGGAGCAGTGACCCCCTAAGAGACTGAACCAGACCTGCTAGTGTTGGAGGGTCTTCTGCAGAGGCAGGGTGTGGCTATGGCTCACCGTGAGGACAAGGACACTGGAAGCAGAAGTTCTGGGAAGTACTCCTTGATGTGAGCCCTCCCAGAGTCCACCATTAGCCCCATCAAAGAGCTGAGTAGGATCCAGTGTTGGGTCATCTCAGGTCAAACAACCAACAGGGAGGGAACCCAACCCCACCCATCAGCAGACAAGCTGATTAAAGTTTTACTGAGCTCTGCCCAGCAGAACAACCCCCAGCTTTACCCACCATCAGTCCCTCCCATCAGGAAACTTGCACAAGCCTCTTCGATAACCTCATCCACCAGAGGGCAGACAACAGAAGCAAGAACAACTACAGTCCTGCAGGCTATGGAACAAAAACCACATTCACAGAAAGATAGACAAAATTAAAAGGCAGAGAGCTATGTACCAGATGAAGGAACAAGATAAAACCCCAGAAAAACAACAAATTGAAGTGGAGATATGAAGCTTTCAGAAAAAGAATTCAGAAAAATTATAGTGAAGATGATCAAGGACCTCGGAAAAAGAATAGAGGCAAAGATCAAGAAGATGCAAGAAATGTTTAACAAAGACCTAGAAGAATTAAAGAAAAAACACCTACAAGAATTGAAGAACAAACAAACAGAGATGAACAATGCAATAACTGAAATGAAAAATACACTGGAAGGAATCAATAGCAGAATAACAGAGGCAGAAGTATGGGTAAGTGACCTGGAAGATAAAATAGTGGAAATATCTACCGCAGAGAAGAATAAAGAAAAAAGAATGAAAAGAAATGAAGACAGACTAAGAGACTTCTGGGACAACATTAAACACACCACCATTCTAATTATAGGGGTCCGAGAAGGAGAAGAGAGAGAGAGAAAGGACCCAGAAAAATATTTGAAGAGATTATATTCGAAAAATTCCCTAACATGGGAAAGGAAAGAGCCACCCAAGTCCAGGAAGTGCAGAGAGTCCCAGGCAGGATAAACCCAAGGAGAAACATGCCAAGACACATAGTAATCAAACTGACAAAAAATTAAAGACAAAGAAAAATTATTGAAGGCAACAAGGGAAAAATGACAAATAACATACAAGAGAACTCCCATAAGGTTAACAGCTGATTTCTCAGCAGGAACTCTACAAGCCAGAAGGGAGTGACATGATATACTTAAAATGATGAAAGGGAAAAACCTACAAACAAGATTTCTCTAACCAGCAAGGATCTCCTTCTGATTTGACAGAGAAATCAAAAGCTTTACAGACAGTCAAAAGCTAAGAGAATTCAGCACCACCAGACGAGTTTTGCAACAAATGCTAAAGGAAATTCTCTAAGTGGGAAACACAAAAGAAGAAAAGGACCTACAAAAACAAACCCATAACAATTAAGAAAATTGTAATAGGAACACACATATCGATAATTACCTTTAACATGAGTGGATTAAATGCTCCAACCAAAAGACACAGGCTCTCTGAATGGATACAGTGGATACAACAAGACCCATATATATGCTGTCTACAAGAGACCCACTTTAGACCTAGGGACACATACAGATTGAAAGTGAGGGGATGGAAAAAATATATTGCATGCAAATGGAAATCAAAAGAAAGCTGGAGTAGCAATACTCATTTCAAATAAAATAGGCTTTAAAATAAAGAATATTACAAGAGACAATGAAGGACACTACATAATGATCAAGTGATCAATCCAAGAAGTTAGAACAATTATAAATATATATGCACCCAACATAGGAGCACATCAATACATAAGGCAACTGCTAACAGCTATAAAGGAGGAAATCGACAGTAACACAATAATAGTGGGGGATGTTAACACCTCACTTACACCAATGGAGAGATCATCCAGACAGAAAATTAATAAGGAAACAGAAGCTTTAAATGACACAAGAGACCAGATAGATTTAATTGATATTTATAGGACATTCCATCCGAAAAAAACATATTACACTTTCTTCTCAGGTGCACATGGAACATTCTCCAGGATAGATCACACCTTGGGTCACAGATCAAGCCTCAGTAAATTTGAAAAAACAGAAATCTTATCAAGCATCTTTTCTGACCACAGTGCTATGAGGCTAAAAATCAATTACACAGAATAAAACGTAAAAAATACAAACACATGGAGGCTAAACAATGCAATACTAAACAACCAAGAGATCACTGAAGAAATCAAAGAGGAAATTTAAAAATACCTACTGACAAATTACAACAAAAACACGACGATTCAAAACCTATGGGATGCAGCAAAAGCAGTTCTAAGAGGGAATTTTATAGCAATACAATCCTACCTTAAGAAACAGGAAACATCTGAAATAAACAACCTAACCTTGAACCTAAATCAACTAGAGAAAGAAGAACAAAAAAAAACCCCAAAGTTAGCAGAAGGAAAGAAATCAAAAAGATCAGATCAGAAAGAAATGAAAAAGAAATGAAGGAAACGATAGCAAAGGTCAATAAAACTACAAGCTGTTTCTTTGAGAAGATAAATAAAATTGATAAACCATTAGCCAGACTCATCAAGAAAAGAAAAGGAGAAGACCAAAAACAATAGAATTAGAAATGAAAAAAGCAGAAGTAACAACTGACACTGCAGAAATACACAGGATCATGAGAGATTACTACAAGCAATTCTATGCCAGTAAAATGGACAACCTGGAAGAAATGGACAAATTCTTAGAAATGCACAACTTGCCAAGACTGAACCAGGAAGAAATAGAAAATATGAACAGACTAATCACAAGCACTGAAAGTGAAACTCTGATTAAAAATCTTCCAACAAACAAAAGCCCAGGACCAGATCACTTCACAGGCAAATTCTATCAAACATTTAGACAAGAGCTAACACCTATCCTTCTCAAACTCTTCCAAAAGATAGCAGAGGGAGGAATACTCCCAAACTCATTCTACGAGGCCACCATCACCCTGATACCAAAACCAGACAAAGACGTCACAAAGAAAGAAAACTACAGGCCAATATCACTGATGAACATAGATGCAAAAATCCTCAACAAAATACTAGCAAACAGAATCCAGCACCACATTAAAAGGATCATACACCATGATCAAGTGGGGTTTATTCCAGGAATGCAAGGATTCTTCAATGTACGCTAATCAATCAATGTGATAAACCATATTAACAAATTGAAGGAGAAAAACCATATGATCATCTCAATCAATGCAGAGAAAGCTTTTGACAAAATTCAACACCTGTTTATGATAAAAATGCTGCAGAAAGTAGGCATCTCAGAAGGAACTTCCCTCAACATAATGAAGGCCATATATGACAAACCCACAGCCAACATCATCCTCAATGGTGAAAAACTGAAACCATTTCCACTAAGATCAGGAACAAGACAAGGTTGCCCACTCTCACCCCTATTATTTAACATAGTTTTTGAAGTTTTAGCCACAGCAATCAGAGCAGAAAAAGAAATAAAATGAATCCAAATCAGAAAAGAAGAAGTAAAGCTGTCACTGTTTGCAGATGACATGATACTATACCTACAGAATCCTGAAGATGCTACCAGAAAGCTACTAGAGCTAATCAATGAATTTGGTAAAGTAGCAGGATACAAAAATAATGCACAGAAATCTCTTGTATTCCTATACACTAATGATGAAAAATCTGAAAGTGAAATTAAGGAAACACTCCCATTTACCATTGCAAAAAATAGAATAAAATATCTAGGAATAAACCTATCTAAGGAGCCAAAAGACCTGTGTGCAGAACATATAAGACACTGATGAAAGTAATTAAAAATGATACAAATAGATGGAGAGATGTAACATGTTCTTGGATTGGAGGTAACAACATTGTGAAAATGACTCTACTACCCAAAGCAATCTACAGATTGAATGCAATCCATATCAAACTACCAATGGCATTTTTCACAGAACTAGGACAAAAAATTTCACAGTTTGTATGGAAATAAAAAAGACCCCGAATAGCCAAAGCAATCTTGAGAACGACAAATGGAGCTGGAGGAATCAGGCTCCCTGACTTCAAACTATACTACAAAGCTACAGTAATCAAGACAGTTTGGTACTGACACAAAAACAGAAATATAGATCAATGGAACAGGATAGGAAGCCCAGAGATAAACCCACACACACATGATCACCTTATCTTTGATAAAGGAGGCAAGAATGTACAGTGGAGAAAAGACAGCCTCTTCAATAAGTGGTGCTGGAAAAACTGGACAGCTACATGTAAAAGTATGAGATTAGAACACTCCCTAACACCATACACAAAAATAACTCAAAATGGATTAAAGACCTAATGTAAGGCCAGCCACTATCAAACTCTTAGAGGTAAACATAGGCAGAACACTCTATGACATAAATCACAGCAAGATCCTTTTGACCCAACTCCTAGAGATATGCAAATAAAAACAAAAATAAACAAATGGGACCTAATGAAATGTAAAAGCTTTTGCACAGCAAAGGAAACCATAAACAAGACCAAAAGACAACCCTCAGAATGGGAGAAAATAGTTGCAAATGAAGCAACTGACAAAGGATTAATCTCCAACATTTACAAGCAGCTCATGCAGGTCAATATCAAGAAAACAAACAACCCAATCCAAAAATGGACAGAAGACCTAAATAAACATTTCTCCAAAGAAGATATACAGTCTCAGACTTTTTTTTTTTTTTTTTTTTGGCAGTACGTGGGCCTCTCACTGTTGTGGCCTCTCCTGTTGTGGAGCACAGACTCCGGACACACAGGCTCAGCAGCCATGGCTCACGAGCCTAGCCGCTCCGCAGCATGTGGGATCTTCCCGGACCGAGGCATGAACCCATGTTTCCTGCATCAGCAGGCGGACTCTCAACCACTGCGCCACCAGGGAAGCCCAAAGAAGATATACAGATTGCCAACAAACACATGAAAGAATGCTCAACATCACTAATCATTAGAGAAATGCAAATCAAAACTACAATGATATCTTCTCACACTGGTCAGAATGGCCATCATCAAAAAATCTGCAAACAATAAATGCTGGAGAGGGTGTGGAGAAAAGGGAACACTCTTGCACTGTTGGTGGGAATGTAAAATGATACAGCCACTATGGAGAACAGTATGGAGGTTCCTTCAGTAACTAAAAATAGAACTACCATACGACCCAGCAATCCCTCTACTGGGCATATACCCTGAGAAAACCATAATTCAAAAAGAGTCATGTACCAAAATGTTCATTGAAGCTCTATTTACAATTGCCAGGACATGGAAGCAACCTAAGTGTCCATCAACAGATGAATGGATAAAGAAGATGTGGCACATATATACAATGGAATATTACTCAGCCATAAAAAGAAATGAAATTGAGTTATTTATAGTGATGTGGATGGACACAGAGTCTGTCATACAGAGTGAAGTAAGTCAGAAAGAGAAAAACAAGTGCTGTATGCTAATACATATTTATGGAATCTAAGGGGGAAAAAAAGTCATGAAGAACCTATGGGCAAGACGGGAATAAAGACACAGACCCTCTAGAGAATGGACTTGAGGATGTAGGGAGGGGGAAGGGTAAGCTGTGACAAAGTGAGAGAGTGACATGGACATATATACACTACCAAACATAAAATAGGTAGCTAGTGGGAAGCAGTCGCATAGCACAGGGAGATCAGCTTGGTATTTTGTGACCATCTAGAGGGGTGGGATAGGGAGGGTAGGAGGGATGGAGATGCAAGAGGGAAGAGATATGGGAACATATGTATATGTATAACTGATTCACTTTGTTATAAAGCAGAAACTTACACACCATTGTAAAGCAATTATACTCCAATAATGATGTTTAAAAAAAACATAAAATAAGACTATGATCAGTTATATGCCAACAAACTGGACAACCTGGAAGAAATGGACAAATTTCTAGAAACATACAGCTTACCAAAACTGAGTCAAGAAGAAACTGACAATTTGAACAGACCAGTCACTAAATGTGAAATAAACTTTGCAATTAAAAAAAAAATTGCCTAGCAAACAAAATTCCAGAATGGGACAGCCTCACAGGGGAATTCTGTCAAATGTATAAAGAAGAACTAATAGCTGTCCTAATCAAACTATTCCAATTAAGAGGATGGAACACTCCCAGGTTCATTCTACAAGGTCACCCTTACTGTGATACCAAAACCAGGCAAAGACACTACAAAAAATTAAAATTACAGGCCAGTTTTTTTATGAATATAGATGCAGAAATCTTCAACAAAATATTCACAAACTGAATCCAACAATACATAAAAAGGATCATATATCATGATCAAGCTGGATTTATTCCAGAGTCACAAGAGTAGTTCACATACACAAATCAATCACTAGGATCCACCATATTAACAAAAAGAAAGATAAAAATTACGGTTGTCTCAATAGATACAGAAAAAGTATTTAACAAAATTCAATATCTATTTATGATAAAACCTCTCATCAAAGTGTGTATAGAGGGAACATATCTCAACATAATAAAGGTCATTTATGACAAACCCACAGCCAAATCATACTCAATTGTGAAAAATGAAAGTTTTCCTTTAAAATCAGAAACAAGACAAGAATGCCCACTTTTGCTGCTTCTGTTTAACATAGTATTGGAAGTCCTAACCACAGCAATCAGACAAGAAAACGTAATAAAAGATATGCAAATTTGAAGAGGAAGAGGTAAAACTGTCACTATTTGCAGATGACATGACACTATATAGAGAACCCTAAAGTCTCCACCCAAGAACTATTAGAACTAATGAATTCAGAAACGTTGCAGGATACAAGAATAATATATAGTAATCTGTTGTCTTTCTATACACTAGTAATGACATATCAGAAAGAAAAAGTAAACAATCCTTTTTATAATCACATAAAAAAATAAAATACTTAGGAATAAACTTAACCAAGGAGGTGAGAGACCTGTACTCTGAAAACTATAAAACACTGATAAAGGAAATTGAAGATGATCCAAAGAAATGGAAAGATATCCCATGCTCTTGGATTGGAGTGAGTGATATTATTTAAATAGACATACTACCCAAAGCAATCTACAGATTTAATGCACTCTCTATCAAAATACCCATGAAATTTTTCATAGAACTAGAACAAATAATCCTAAAATTTATATAGAATCACAAAAGATGCTGAATTGCCAAAGTTATCCTGAGTAAAAAGAACAAAGCTAGAGCCATAACCCTCCCAGACTTCAGACTATACTACAAAGCTACAGTAATCAAAACAACATGGTATTGGAGCAACAACAGACACATAGATTAATGGAATAGAACAGAGAGCCAAGAAATAAACCCACATACTTACGGTCAATTAACCAATGACAAAGGAGGCAAGAATATACAATGGAGAAAAGACACATTGTCCAGGGAAAACTGTACAGCATGTACAGTTTTTTTTTTTTTACTTTCATGTAAAAGAATGAAATTAAAACATTCTCTAACACTGTATACAAAAATAAACTCTTAATGGAGTGAAGACCTAAATGTAAGATTGGAAACCATAAAACTCCTAGAAGAAAACATAAGGGTAATGCTCTTTAATGTAAATTATAGCAATATTTTTTTGGATCTGTCTCCTAAAACAAAGGAAATAAGAGCAAAAATAAACAAATTGGATCTAATTAAACATAAAAACCCTTTGCACAACAAAGGAAACCATAAACAAAGCAAAAAGACAACCTACTGAATGGGAGAAAATATTTGTAAATAATATGACTGATAAGGGGTTAATAGCCAAAATATATAAACAGCTCATACAACTCAATACAGCAAAAAGAAACAACCCAATCAAAAACAGAAGACTTGAATGGATGTTTTTCCAAAGAAGGACATACAGATGGCCAACAGGCACATGAAAAGATGCTCAACATCACTTTCAAATTAGTAGAGAAGTGCAAATCAAAACCACAAGGACATATCACCTTACACCTGTCAGAATGGCCATGATCAAAATGTATACAAATAACATATATTGAAGAGGATGTGGAGAAAAGGGAACCCTAGTACACTATTGATGGGAATGTAAGTTGGTGCAACCACTATGGGAAACAGTATGGAGATTCCTCAAAAAACTAAAAATAGAACTACCATATGATCCAGTAATTCCACTTGTGGGTATATATCTGGAAAAACTGAAATCACTAATTCAAAAACATACATGCACCCCACTGTTCATAGCAGCACAGTTTACAATAGCCAAGACATGGAAGCATCCCAGGTTCCCAGTTGATTAGATTAAGAAGATGTGTTTTATATATGTGGTGGAATATTACTCAGCCATAAAAAAGAATGAAATTCTGCCATTTGCAGCAACATGGATGGACCTAGAGAATGCAATGCTTAATGAAATAAGTCAAACAAAGACAAATACTGTATGATATTACTTATATGTGGAATATAAATAATAATACATATGAATGTACGTGCAAAACAGAAAGACACACAGATAGAGAAACTTGTGATTGCCAGAGGGGAGGGGGGAAGGACAAATTAGGGGTATGAGATTGACTGATACAAATTACTATATATAAAATAAACAACAAGAATATACTGTATAGCATAGGAAATTGTGTCCATTATCTTACAATAACCTGTAATGGAGCATAATCTGCGAAAATACTGAATCAGGTGCCATATACCTGAATTTAACACAATATTATAGATCAACAAAAAATAAATTAATTTTTTAAAAATAAGAATAATGTGATAGGTTTCATATAGAATAAAATGTCCCTTGATAGTAAAATAAAATTGGAGTATGGACAGAACCGTGCAGGAAAATCAAGGGGTATCCAGCCATGAGTTTAAAGGACTTCTGTTAAAAGGGTGGTAGTGAAATAGAAAAGAAAGACAGAAGGAAAAGATATTTCATGGAAAGACTAGATTATGACTTTGGTGTCTGGTGGAATAATGAAAATGAAAAAAACAGAAAAATTAAAAGAAGTTGAAATTTTGAGTCTTTGATAATTGAGGGAATTTGGTGACTTTAAAAATTAAAAAGGGGCTTCCTTGGTGGCGCAGTGGTTGAGGGTCCACCTGGCGATGCAGGGGACACGGGTTCGTGCCCCGGTCCGGGAAGATCCCACATGCCGCGGAGCAGCTAAGCCCGTGAGCCATGGCCACTGAACCTGCGCGTCCGGAGCCTGTGCTTTGCAACGGGAGAGGCCACAACAGTGAGAGGCCCACGTACCGCAAAAAAAAAAAAAAAAAAAAAAAATTAAAAAGAATGTAATGGAAAGGTACAGGTTTGGCAAGATATTATTAAACTTCATTTGAGCCTTCTGTGTTTAGGGAGTAAATATCCAAGTAGAAATGTATAAAACCAGTTTGACCTAAGATGAAACAAGAGGTCAAGGCTATAGAAATCAATTTTAAAGTCCTGATTGTGTATGTTTCTCAATTTTTATGTGTACTTATGTCTCCCCAACCAGATTGTAGTATTGTAGAGAACAATGGCTAAATCTTACACATGCAGATATTCCCTATGGTGCTTAGCTCAGTGCTCTGCATGTTGGAGGTATTCAATAAATACTTTGAATAGAGAAACATCACTGGCATAATAAAAACTTCTCAGAGGATATGAACTTGACCTGTAGTTTAATAGATGAGAAAGATATTCATCAGAGACATTGAGAGGGAACTCCCAAAAGAGGGAACAAGTAGTGCGTGAAAAGGAATGAAGGTACAAAAGGACATGTTGTATTAAGGGAGCTGAAAGTAGGTAGTTCATTTTGTGGGGTTTTTTGTTTGTTTTTATTTTATTTTATTTTATATTGGAGCATAGTTGATTAACATTGTTGTGTTAGTTTCAGGTGTACAGCAAAGTGATTCAGTCATATATATATATATATATATATATGTATCTATTATTTTGCAATTTATTTTCCCATTTAGGTTATTACAGAATATTGAAGTGTTCCCTGTGCTATACAGTAGGTCCTAGTTGGTTATCTATTTTAAATAAAGTAGTGCATACATGTCAATCCCAAGTCTATCCCTCCCCCAAACCCTTTCCCTCTTGTAACCATAAGTTCATAGGTATTTCATTTTGACTAGTGTGTACAGTGAGAAATTGTAGGCAGTTAGGTTGTTTAGAAAGGAAACCATAAGTTAAATCATGAAAAGCCTTGTTAAGGAGTTTGTCCTAAAAACAACTGCTGAAAAATTTGAAGAAAGCATATAACATTTACATTTTAGGAATATTGCCAAAATGAGAAACAGTAAAGTAAGACTAAAGTGGGAAAATTAGATAAAATGCTACTTTATTTAATGAAAACATTGGCTTCTTAAGACCTGTTTAGGAGGTAGAATCAATGTGATTTGGTAAGTTTTTAAGAACTGAAAGGTGAATGGGAGGAATCATGGGATGGAGTTTGGTCAGTGAAACCATTTATCAAAATAAGGACCATTCAGTATAAAGAGGTTTAAGGGAGAGAGTAACTGGAAGGATGATGATAAACTGTGAGTTTGAGACACGTATGGGCTATTCTGGAGTCAATTTCTCATTTGTAAGATGTCTGGGCCATGAATATAGATATGATAGTTGTCAATGAATGGATGAAGTTAAAGCCATGGTTCAATACCCACCAGTGGGGGTCTTGGTTCAGCTAAACAATCAAACTCCCATGACTACAATAGACCAGGTTTTCCCTCAATTAGAAGACATAAAACATTGCATGTCTATAGACAACATTCTTCAACAGGAAGACTTCTCATGGCATGCCACGAAACAGTCAAAGGGCTGATCTTTGCTGTGCCCCTATTCCCACAAGTGATGACATCACAATGTGCAAACAGCCACCCTGGGTTAGAAATCCCATGTTCCAAACAGAAGCCAATATTTCTTGTACTGGCTCTATATGAATAGCTTCCATGCAAGAGATATGTCCAGTTATAAGAATTACCACACTCAGGGAAACATAAAGCTATAGCTTCCTACCAATTATCTATGATTTATTCACAGTTGTCCCAGTACAGATACAGTTTACCAATAAAGGGTCATTTTTTACATAGTCAATGTGCTTGAAACACAGTTCAAGTCCTGCTAGTAATCCAGGGAACAGAGTTAGAAAATTAACCCAAAGTTGAATTGGTCCACAGAGGATGGATTTTATTAACCCTTCACTCACATACAGATACAGATAAGATCACACAGACAGTATAAATAAGATTACACACAGAGTGTGGATAGATAAGCAAAGAAGAGGATGACATAACTCAAAAATTCCAGCATATCCAAGCAAAGAAAGAGGAGCTCAAAAAAGACCCTGAGAATAAACAACCAGAGAAGTCAAAAAATAACCAGAAATGTATGATGATATGGAAATAAAGGGAATTAAAGTCAGGAAAGATAGTGGTCAAGAAGTGTCTAGGTCTGCAATTAGGTCAATTAGTTAATTGCTAGCAAAAGCAGTACATTGGAGCAGTAGAGGTAGAAGCCAGATAGCAGTAAGTTAAGGAACAAATGGAAGTTGTGGCACTGAACACAGTATAATTTTAGAGTACTCTGTGGAAAGTTTTGTCCGAAAAGGAAGATGACAGACAATTAGAGGGGGTGGGGGGTTAGGGTCAAGGGGAATTTAGAGTGATAAAAAATTCCAAATCATTTAGTATAGAAGTAATGTGCATTTTTGTATACAGGTTTTCTTCACTCTTAGATTTCTTTTTCTGTGTATTATTACCCTTTGTGTTATCAGATATTTTCAATTAAAAAAGCTCTTTTGCATTATGAATAAAAGGATAGACTTTTTTGTTCAACAATGTCTCTTCTAAGACTTCCTTAAAGTCTTAGAAGAGATAACTCATCAGATGATTTTGATTTCCCTGTAGCAAACAAATATATAGTTGTCATTATACCAAATCTTGCTAGGACCATTATATCAACTTTGTTTTATGAGAAATTAATCTCCAGTCTAAATTAGAATACATAGTTTTCAGTTATTATTGTAATATACTATTATGACTATGATTTCATGATATTTATACCTACCTATACTTACACACACATAAACTTTATGTGCTTGGAAAACAAACGTGTACAATTTATAAAGAGAACACTATTGTTTACTTATTTAAAAGTTGAACTCCTCCACAGATAACTAACAGTATTAAATCATGTATGTGAAAATTCTTTGTAAACTATAAAATGCTATACTATAAATATGACAGCTTGGAATATTAAAGATCAAGTATTAGGTTAATAGAAATATTTATATGTACTGTTATTGAAAATATAATTAAACTACAAATACTTATAAGCTATTGTCACATTAAAAATACATTTTCTGTACAATATAAACCTAAAATGTTTTAGAGAATAAAGTAATGTCAAGAAACAGGGAGCTTCCAAAGAAGGGGAGGTATATCAGTACTCACAAATGATTGTTCCAATGTAGAAAATATTAGTGGTATATTAAAATAATTTAGGGCTTCCCTGGTGGCGCAGTGGTTGAGAATCCGCCTGCCGATGCAGGAGACACGGGTTTCTGCCCCGGTCCGGGAGGATCCCACATGCCGCGGAGCGACTAAGCCCGTGAGCCATGGCCGCTGGGCCTGCGTGTCCCAGCGGGAGAGGCCACAACAGTGAGAGGCCCACATACCGCAAAATAATAATAATAATAATAATTTAAGATGTTGTAATGTGATAATCTAAAGGAGAAAAAAATTATATGAAAAAAATGGAGGGCATTCAATGCTTAAGCCTCAAGAAAAATCAGAGACTTATGTCCATATGAAAATAAAAGCTACTTAGGAAATAATGAGATATAAGAATATTAATAAATGACTAATAAAAATAAAAGCCTTCCATCACAACCAAATCCTTATCACAAAGATAATGTATTTGACCGTTCTTCTGGTGGATGTAAGGTAAAATAAGCTATATTTTCCCCATATTTTTATACTTAAAAATGATGTTATTAGATATCTATCTCCAATATCCATGTATTTGTGGTGAGACAGTTGATCCTGAACCACAGGCTACCCTGAGAAATCTGACCAGAGCTGAGCAGTAATCTATTTGACCTCTTTTTGCCCTTTGTACCAGTACTTTAAACCAGATTTTCTAGCCCATATTCATTATCTGTATGACTATCAGACTTCTGAGAGGTGAAAATACTCTAAGAGTGAGGAATGAGAAAGGGGAACCTGAATAAGTAAGCTATGTACATTTCTCAGCTCATGAGAGGACGCTGGGTGATCAGAAGAACATCATGCATGGACCCTCAAAACAAAACATAATATGAATTGAAAGTCTCGAGGCAGCCCAATAAATCAAAAAACCATCTTCATAAGGCTGTCTCTCTACTTCCTGTTCAAATGCTTTTCCACCTGTGCAGATCCATTCCTGCCTGTCCAGCTGTCTCCATACCTCATCCCCACTTACCTGATCAGCTGTCTCCTTTAAGATCCCCATTGCTGTCCCACAATTCCCAAATTCTTCCTAGCTATCCAACTGTTTCTCCCACATACCAGCCCCATACCCTGCCTATCTGTCCATCTGTCCCCTCTACTCTTCCAAAGAACTTCTTACCAGCCCCATTACTGTCCTACCCAATCAAATATCTTCCTCGCCCTCCAGCCCCAGTTACTTCCAGCTTTTCTAGCAGTTTCCCTCATCTACCAGCCCCAATTCCTTCTGGCCCACCTGACTATTTACCCCACCCACCCCGAGGTTCACCAGTCATTCCTGATTCTGACTCACAGAGTAAGTTATTTTACAAAACTTTCAGACCAAACATTTCCTTCCAGCACAATGTTCTACCCCAGCCACTCTAATGCCGGCCCTTCATCGTTCCCTTCCAGCTCAACTGATTGTTTCCCCAAACACTTTGGAAGGTCTCCCTGTTTTGAAGCCTTCCTGTTTGTCCAGTCATCCCCCTCATCAACCAATCCCCACTCTTTCTTCAATCACTCTATTGCCTGAACATCCTGCTAGCTAAGATCATTTTCAGTCAGTCCAGCAATCAGTCCCACAAACCATGACATTGTCAAATCTGCCCCAGGTCTTTGTAGGTCATCCACTTACATCAGTTTTCTCCCATCCACCTCCTTGTCATTCTCCATCCTCTTCTTTGTCTTCATCTCCTTCTACTTCCATATCCTCTTCTTCATCCTCTATACAGTTTTCTTCCTCTTCATCTGTTCTTTCCTCTCCTTCACTTTCCTCTTCTACCTCTCCATTCTTACCTCTTTCATTTATCCCTCTTTTTACCTCTCCTTTGCATTCATCTCCCTCTCTGTATTTGCTGCCAAAAAATTTAGATTTCCCGTCTCCAATTCCTCCTGTTTCTTCTTCCTTTATGATTTCTTCTTCCTTTCCCCCCATGCTTCACTCTTCCTCTCTTTCTACCTCCCCATCTCCTTTTATTCCTATCTATTCCTTCAATCGTCCTCACGAATTGGAAGTAGAGAAGAGAAGAGAAGCAAGTGGAGGAGAGAAGAAAGAAAGAGAAGAAAAAGTTGACAGACAACAACTTTAAAGGTAAATAAATTTAGTTTATTAGATATTTTGTAGATTTAGCAATATTTCATTTGGGAAGGGTGACTGAAGGGGAAGGAATATGTAAGAGTAGGAAACCTAAAAGTGAGAGAGAGAAACATATTCTCAGTGTTCAGGAACTTGTGTTAGGTTCCTTTTTGCTCTTGTTGATCCCTCGTGGTCACAAAATGATAGTCAAAAATCTAGTAATCATTGACTTTGACTATTCCAGTCTGTCCAAATAAAGATATATGTGGGTATTGGAGATAGATATATGTCACATGTGGCCATGTGTCACCTTCCAAAACATTTGAATCCTCACTGAACTGGGAATAATTCCAATGAATTGGGAATAAATACCCTTGGGATTCACACTACTGGCCCTAATGCAACAGCAGTCAGCTATTTGATATACTTCACCCCCCCAAAAAAAAATTCTTCCTTTGTTCTTTTCTTTTCACTTTGTATATATATTGAAATGTTACATGCTATAAGTTTCCAGAAGATGTGAAATTCTAAAAGAAGATGATTTCGTCCACTAATAATTTGTGGATGGCACTTTAACACACTAAAAATAAAGGTACCCCCCTCTGTGGCATGAAAACCATGCTTATATTTGTGGTACAACTGAAAACAAATATGTACAGTCTCCTCCATGCAATAAATTCCAAGCTTCCAAACCTAGTAAAGTTAGATGGAAATTCCTGTCTACCCTAACAAGAAATTTTATTTTCTATCTGCTTGAATCTTCAACCAACTCCATTAGGGTTATAGAGATACCTACCATCCATGACATCAACTCAGAACTAAAGGTATGCAGCATATCATTATCCAGATAGGAATTCTCTTAAAGAACTGAGGACTGACTCTATACATCTACAGGAATTACTTCTATATCTATCCCAAACAATAGATAGAGGAATAGGATTTAATAATAAAAGCCATGAATAATTGTATATTCCTACATGAAGACTGAGTGCTTTATTGGCACTGTAATCTCACATCCATTTTTATTCTACTGTTGACTCCTTGAAATTCCTATTCTAATATGTCTATATATTTCTCCAATATCCTTATATGTGATTATCTGGACACACACACACACATATACATACATATGAATATGTCATATGTATGCTAACTTTATTTAAATGTACTAAACATTTTTTGTGTATGGTTCACAGAGTTATAGATAATTCCTTGCCTTCATCATTATCAAAAAATGATCACAAGTATCAGACACATCTCCTGTCCAAAATCAATTGTGATAAAGAAATGAAGGAAAACAGCAAGGCAAACTTGACTACTAACAAAGATGCATTCCAGCTTAAACTGGAGGAAACTCAGAAACTCCTAGAAGATCAGCATCTAAGCAGTTTGCAAGTATGAAACTCTAAATACATTATTAATATTTTAATATCTAGCAATAATTCTGTCCTATTTTTGCAGTGTTCTCCACTAAAGAAATGTATACCACTAGCCAAGGGTATGTTTGGAGGAATCAGCACAAATTCATCACAGATACTAGTGAAATAAGTTTTTAATATTTTTTTTTAACCTTTTACTCCCTTTTTCTCTCTGCTTTTGTTATTTTTCCATCTCTCATATTTAGAAAAATATGCTTTATGGATGCTATTTTCTGAAAAACATGAAAGTTATTTGAAAGTATAATGTAATATAAGTAATATTATTATAGACTGGATTATAAAAAGCAACTTGAAAATTATAATACCTATGGACATTAAGTTCTTAATGAAAATATGGCACAATTAGCTAGAAATGGTGTCTCTATTCTGGCTCTAATATGGTATTTACTTTGGTTTTTCCCCCAAATGAGTATGGAGTTCATACTAAATTTCCTGAAATGTTCATGCACTTTATTTTTTATGAGTAATTACACACAGTTATGAGATTCTTAGTAGGCTGATATCAAGGTTAAATTCTTAACCTTGGCCTAATTTATCCAATAACTGAGCAATTGTGGCAAGACTAGAAAAGCAAAGCAGGAGACTTCTTCTGGCTATGATGAAGTGCCTTCCTGCCATAAACAACTATAATTCTGAATAAATAATATGAAACAATTATTTTTAGACAGTATAGAACAGGTAGTATAAGATATGATCATGAAAAAAAAGGGAAACAAATGAGGTAAGCCCTATGATCACATAAACTTTTTACCTGTACATGTCCTCTGGACAAGCCTAAAAAAATTCCACAGGTATTCCAACTACCTGTCAAAAAAAACCCCAACTCTTTCTTAAAGAAGATTGAGATCTAGACATACAGCATAATGTTCACAATGTCCAACACTCAATCAGAACTTACTAGACATGTGAAAAAGCAGAAACCTCTATGGCCAATAACCAGGAGAAAAATTAGCCAATATAATCAGACACATAAATGACAGAGATAACAGAATTATCAGACAAATATTTAAAATAACTTTTTAAATATTTTCAAGGAATTAAAGAAAAATGAACATAATGAAAATGAAATTTTTGGAAGAACCAAATAGAACTTCTAGATCTGAAAACATATTATCTGAGATTAAAATTACACTGGATGGACTTAACAGAGCAGGCATTACAGACAAAAAGATCAGTGGACCGAAATCATCCAAACTGAAGCATTGGGAGAAAAAAGATGGAAAAAATATATAACAAAATGTTAGTGGGCTTCCCTGGTGGCACAATGGTTGAGAGTCTGCCTGCCAATGCAGGGGACATGGGTTCATGCCCCAGTCCGGGAGGATCCCACATGCCGCGGAGCAGCTAGGCCCGTGAGCCATGGCTCCTGGGCCTGCGTGTGCGCATCTGGAGCCTGTGCTCCGCAACAGGAGAGACCACAACAGTGAGAGCCCACATACTGCAAAAAAAAAAAGAAAAAAAAGTTAGTGACCTGAGGGACAATATCTAAATCTAACTTACATTTAATTTAAATCTCACAAAGGGGAGAGGGAATCTTTAAAGAAAACAGTGGCTGAAAATGTTTCAAACTTGATGAAACTATAAATCCACAAATCAAAGAAGCTCAACAAGCTCCAAGAAGGATAAGTGTGCACCCATGTGCATGTGCATACACCCCCCTCACAAAAGCACATGAAAATTAGATTAAGCTAGAGGGGGAAAAAGATGTATTACATGCAGGTGAACAAAGATAAGATGGACCATACTAATTTCAAGCCAGAAGACAGTGAAACAATATTTTTAAAGTTCTGAGAAAGAAAAAATACGACCAACTTATAATCTATATCTAACTAAAATGTCCTTCTAAAATGAAGGCAAAATAGGCATTTTCAAACAAACATCAGCTGAACGCCACTATATTACACCAGTATCTGCACAATAAGAAATGCTCCCAGAAATTTTTCAGGCAGAATGAAAATGATAACAGATGAAAACTCAGATCTATAATGATGGAAAACAGATTAGTGGTTATTAATGGGTAAGTATTGACTACAAAGAAGCATGAGGGAAACTTCAACAGATGGAAAGGTTCTAAAATATTTCAGTATAATGGTTATGGGTAAATAATTTGTCAAAACCTATCGAACTATACATTTTAAATGAGTGCATTTATTGTAGATAAGTATATCTCAATAAAGTTGATTTAAAAACTAAAACACAAGGTATGTTAAGTCTAGTATAGTTTATATCAGTAACTTACAAGCAAAACTTGAAGCTGATCATAATGTTTCATTTTTTAGTGTAAGAAAAATTCTGAGGGAAAAAATAGTATAATTTAGTGAAATCAGAAGTTGCTGAATTTCTTCTGAGGTGCTTTGGGAAATGAAGTTTTCACAGACCTATGCAAAGAGAAATCTTAATGCCATGAACTTACAGCTAGAAGGACCTTCTAACACAGATTTCTATATCTCATTAGATTCAATCTCAAAGAAATTCATATTAGAGTCATAGAGATTTTAGGAGCCTCATTATCAATTAATATAACTCAATTCCAAAAACAGGCACTGAAGAAGCTGTGCTTTGATTTGTTCTAGTTAGGTTGAGTAACCATCTCTTTAAAAAGATATCACAGTACTGAAGGATGTGACAGGCAGGGAGTAAATGCTAGTAGTAGCAAACTCTTATGAATCATTTTCAAAACATTTCACAATAGTATATCAATAAGCATGAACTATACAAACTAAAATATTTTATCTGTAACTGATTTTATTGGTTTCTCAGTTTATTTGGGGGGCTAGAAAAATAATAAATTTTTGTTTAATACCAAAATATTTAAATTTTCTAAAATTTGTGTAAAATTTTAAGGAAACTAATTTTCTTTTAGTCCATTTAACTTCTTGACTAGATTAACAATTTAAAGTGTTCTTGAATTTATTTCTACATATGTGATACAAATTAATGCATTCTTAACATATGTTATATGTGAGAAATTAGAAATAGTTTTAAACATTGACTATACTTTGAAGTGATCGTGAAATTTTATTAAAAACTGATAATTTCCGGGCTTCCCTGGTGGCGCAGTGGTTGAGAATCCGCCTGCCTATGCAGGGTACACGGGTTCGTGCCCCGGTCCGGGAGGATCCCACATGCTGCGGAGTGGCTGGGCCCGTGAGCCATGCTGGGCCCGTGAGCCATGGCCGCTGGGCCTGCACGTCCGGAGCCTGTGCTCCGCGCAACGGGAGAGGCCACAACAGTGAGAGGCCCACGTACCACAAAAAAAAAAAAAAATAAATAAATAAATAAATAAAAACTGATAATTTCCATGAAATTTCATTGAAGTAGTGATGAGAATATGTAAGGAATTCATAGAAATTATTACTGTGCTAAATCTCAAAAATGAGTCATTAAAATCAATCCTAAATTGACATTAGAGTTACCTGGGGAATTTAAAAATAATAATAATACCACCAGTACCTGGACCCCATCCAAGTATTCAATCAGCAGGACCTGGCATGTTTTCACAAAGCTTCTTATGTGGTTCTAATATGCAGCCAGAGTTGAGAACTCTATTATACAGACCATGAGATTAACTTTTATAAAAAGATGTAGCCTTACCAATGGGAAGCTCATATTAGAGTCATAGGGCTTTTAGGAGACTCGTTCAAGTCCAGTAAAGGTTTCACAAAAAAAATACCATTTTTAAATAACTATTTTTCAGAATTTCACATGCCGTTATGAAATCTTCAGGAAACTATTCTCTGAATGGAATAGCAATAGCAAAATTATTTTTTAAGCTATAACTATGGCTAGGATAATTGAGTAATTATCAATACTTTAAGGTGAAGAAATTAAGGCAAACACACTTTATTGTAAGTCTTTGTTGGCTCCTTCTTTTTCACTCTGAGGACTGCTCCAGGGATATAGATTATTTATATATCTATATGGTTTGTAATCGTACTACTCTATTTTATATGCCAAATAGAATTGGGCTCAGTAACAATGGTGTGTTGAATCAATAATTTTGGCACTTAAAATTTTCTAAGCTATAAAACAATGTTCTTTTTTTTCTTTCAGAAATTTTGTGATGAAGTTAATCAGATAACAAATTCTGAAACCCTCTCAATTACAGACAGTCTTGAGGCTGGGGAACGTGAAGAAATATATTTAACACTTAATAAGGAGCCTTCCACATCAATCCAGCAGCAGAATTCTTTTTCCCTCAAATCCACAAATCTGCAATCAACTAATCTAAGCTGCTTTGATGAAGATAAGCTGTCATTCTCTAAAACTCAACATATAAATAATTGGCTTATAAATTTAGATGATCCAAACACTCAGACTGTCACACCTTTCTCAGATATTTTAAGTAAACCTAACATTCTACCTTCACATAAATGTCTTAATAGTGAAGAACAAAATTCATCTGCTCTGAGTAGAACTGTGGAAAGAGCCACAAGTACTGCTAACAATTCAGTAGCCTTTGTATATAGTCCACCCATATTTGTAAAAGATAAAAAAAGCAAAAAGACCTCTGAAACTAGTGCCATGAGGACAACTGACACCACTTCTGGAGCATTCAAAAGGGAGAGACCATTAGTTACTGAGAGTCCAACATTTAAATTCAGCAAAGCCCAGGCCACTCCAGATTCTCCAACCCAGGAAATGGCAACAATTTCAGACCAAGAGAAATATTCTAAATTGACTCAAGAAAATAGAACTACTTCAGTTCCCACTTCATTTGTACCTGTGGCAACACCTTTAGTTTTGCCATCGAATACACAATCAGCTAGGCCTTTACCAAAAAACAGTATACATATAAAAGAAATTGACCCAGTGCAGTGTTCTGATAAGTTAGGGGAAATGAAAGACATTAAAGATGAAAAGATAAGATATTTTAACTGTAATGAGGAAAAGTTGTCTTTATTTTCAGATAATTTTCAAGCTGGCTGTATACCTTACAACTCTGACTCAGAAGATAAAAAACAGAAAATACCTGATGCATCAACACCATTGTATAGTATAATTTCTAATTGTGACTTAATTGGTCAGCACAAGAAAATGAAATGCAATATTCATGAGAGAAATGGTGTGAGGTTTCTTAAAAGTATTTTAAAGAAAGAATCTAAATACAAACATGATTATTTTAAGGCACTAGTTACAAACCAAGGCTTTAAGTTAGCAAATCAAAAAGCAGCAGACATCAGAGACAGTATTGAATTAACAAAAGAAAAAGGGAAAAGTGCAGAAATTCCAAAGACTCTTAAAAAACTGAGATGGTTTGATGAAACTGAAGATACAAAAAAAAATGTTGAAGATAATCATTCACTGAAAAATAGAGTAGGAATAACTCAACAGTGGTCTCAACCATTCCACATTCAAACTAAAAGTGTTGCTGCCAGCAAAATAACTAGTATTATTCCTGCTTCTTCTGTGAATTCTGCTGATAAGAAAAAGCCCAAGGATGACTTTATCTCTGAAAATATCACTGCTTTAGGAGGATCTGGAATAGGCCATGTGCCTTTGAACTGTTTTATACCTTCAGGTTATAACATTGCTAAACAAGCCTGGCCAGACTCAAAAGAAGAGGAAAGTAAATCCCCTGTAAATAGTGGTGTCTCTAAAACTCAGAAAACTAATCCACAAAAGGTTGGAGCAAAAGTAATTAGAAGAACAAGATCTGCTAAAGTCCAATCAGCCTTTATATATACGAACAGAAAAGGCACTGTTATTCAACCACAGTCTGCGAGAAAAGCCAACACACTTTTACAAGCTCAGGGTAAATTAATTGTACCTCATCCTCCTCCTAAATCTCAATTAAATATTAGAAATTGTGAAAATATACAAGTATCTCAGTATCAATCTGTAATGCCTGAAAATTCTCAAAACATCAGTACATGTGACAATGTTAATTCAAAGCATGTGCTTCCAACAGAACACAAGTTAAATCAGTGGAATCAAGAAAGTAGTCTTCCACTCTCACATGTTTGTCCTGACTTAGTCACTGCGATGCCATCTCTACCATATTGTTCTTCTGAGTGCCAAACTTTAGCAAAAATAAATCATTCAAATGGCAATCAAATGGTTGCCCAGCAAGATGGGACATTATATTACACCCAAAGATGTCCAACATATGAAGAAAGTCATTCCTCTGTGACTCTTAAAACTACTAAAGAAGAATTTGTTCCCTTGTGGAAAATACAGCATAATATTCTGGGTCAAAATGAAAAGGCCACTGGTAAGAATAAATTTATATATTTTTATAGATAAAAAGTATAAGTTTTTAAATTCATGTGAACTTTCTCTTATTGATATATGGCAATGTGCACCTTATAAGATATTAATATTAAATAATAGCAGCTTTATAGAAATAACTTATCACCCTTAATATTGTACCTTCTCTATCTAGTAGCTATTGCTTTTAAGCAAATGACCCAACCTTTGCTCAACTAAAACTAGAAACTTTTGCCAACATCCATTTTTTTCCATGACTTTTCTTGTTAGTTTAAAAGAGGGGAGACAAAGAATGCAGTTTTATTCTTGTTCCATATCATTCTGTTATTACCCCAATATTACAGTCAAAATTTCTGTCAAAGTAAGCACAGTGAAAAATGTTATTTAAATTATTCTAAATAGGTGAATAAATGTGATTATAATACTTTTCTTTAAAATGTTTGTTAAATTTAATTGTTATAAGTTAATAATAGGTGTGCCTACACCTCTCATTCTCTTTCCAAAAGAGTGGCAACTTTACTTTTATCTGTTATGTTTGTAGGGTTTCATATGGAGAAAAAAATCATAGCATTCCTTTAAACATTTTTGAAAATTAATTCTCTATATTATGCCTTTGCCCTTAGTAGCTGGTTGATTCCTCATGAAGCTACTTTCCTCTAAGGGAATGGACTATAGGCCCATAAATTTTCCTACCAGTAGAAATCAATTGCCTATTCAGAAATAGATAAGACTTGGGAAACATCAGAAAAGCAACTCTTTTCTTCTCCCAAAGGTATGAATAAATATAAAGAGGATATAATGAGGGAGTTAGTTTAAATTTAAACTATTTAAAGCCATCTTCAATTAGACCATGAGATTTTAAGGACAAGGGACTATTTTTGTAATTCTTCACCTTATCCCCAGGTTTTAACAGTGCCTGGCACTTAGTAGGCACCCACTCTTTTCTTGAATTGAATGGACACAAGCCAGATTAGCAGATGGGAAGCTAAATGCAAAGACCTTAATCTAAACCTAGATTTTTAACTATTATTTCTCTCACTAAAGGTTTCATTTTCTTTTTATCCAGCCACTTCACAATGTAACTTCAGTTTTCACACTCCTTCCAGAAAATGAAAGCATCATGTAGATTTGATATTTTAAAGGAAACTATGGTAAATAAATTATGATGGTTGCCTTTTCTGAATTCCTCTGTGCCAGTTATAGTGCTAAGTGCTGTACAATTATTGTCTCATTTAAACCTCACAGCAACCCTGAGAAATAAGTTGTTTTTTTTTTTTTTTTTTTTTTTTTTTGGTGGTACACGGGCCTCTCACCGTTGTGGCCTCTCCCGTTGTGGAGTGCAGGCTCCGGACGCACAGGCTCAGCGGCCACGGCTCACGGGCCCAGCCGCTCCGCGGCATGTGGGATCTTCCCGACCGGGGCACGAACCCGTATCCCCTGTATCGGCAGGCGGATTCTCAACCACTGCGCCACCAGGGAAGCCCCAAATAAGTATTTTTTAAAGCCCCATTTTGCAAAGAAGGACATAGAATTGCCCAAGGTCAAGAGCTAGGAAATAGCAAAAATGGTACTTTCATTCAAATATCTATGGCTCCAAGTCCCATAGTTTTTCTACTAAAACTATGTAATAAATATAATTATTAAGTAGACATATATTGGAGTCTGAACTGATCAGGAAAAATATTAGGAAATATAGTTTCCCAATAGCTCAAGCATAAAAGGGTAACATATGAAAATTATGATCTCCTTCTCTGATAAAAGAAATAAAAAAAATATATATATATAAAATCTAAAACACCAATATTTTTCTAACATTTAATCAAAGTAGGTAGTAGTTCTTGGGGGTCTTTGAATGAGGAACACTGGAAAATGTAATGTATTTTAACATTTTTTACCATGTTTTTTTTTTTTTTTTTTTTTAATTTTTTTTTTTTACCATGTTTTTAAAGAGATAGAAATATTGTAATTGTTATATATGTCTATACTTTTTTGTTCATTGTTTTGCTTTTATTGAAGTATAGTTGATTTACAATATATTAGTTTCAGGTGTACATCATAGTGATTCAATATTTTTATAGATTATACTTTATTTAAAGTTATTGAAAATGATGGCTGTATTTTCCTGTGCTGTATAATATATCCTTGTTGCTTATCTATTTTATACATAGTAGTTTGTATCTCTTAATTCCATACCCCTGTCTTGCCTCTTCCCCATTCCCTCTTCCCACTAGTAACCACTAGTTTGTTCTCTACATCTGTGAGTCTGTTTTGTTATATAGATTCATTTGTTTTATTTTTTAGATTCCGCATATAAATGATAACATAGAGGATTTGACTTTGTCTGGCTTATTTCACTAAGTATAATACTCTCTAGGTCCATCCATGTTATTGCAAATGACAGAATCTCATTCTTTTTTGTGGCTGAGTAATATTACATTATGCATTACTTCCATATCCTGGCTATTGTAAATAATGCTGCTATGAACATTGGGGTGCAAGTAGCTTTTCAAGTTAGTGTCCTCACTTTCATCAGATATATATCAAGGAGTGAAAGTAGTTCTATTTTTAGTTTTTTGAGGAAACTTCATGCTGTTTTCCATAGTGACTGCACTAATTTACATTCCCACCAACAGTGTATGAGGGTTCCCTTTTCTCCACATCCTCTCCAACATTTGTTTTGTAGACTTTTTGGTGATAGCCATTCTGACAGGTGTGAGGTGATACTTCATTGTGGTTTTGATGTGCATTTCTCTACCAATTCTAAAGTGATGTTGAGCATCTTTTCACATGCCTGTTGGCCATCCATATGTCTTCTTTGGAAAAATATCTGTGCGGGTCTTCTGCTTGTTTTTTTTTGTTTGTTTGTTTTTATTGGGTTTTTTGGTTTTTTGCTGTTGAGCTGTATGAGCTATTTATATATTTTAGATATTAACCCCTTATTGGTCATATCATTTACAAGTATTTTCTCCCATTCACGAGGTTGTCTTTCCATTTTGTTGATGGTTTCCTTTTCTGTGCAAAAGCTTTTAAGTTTAATTAGATTCCATTTGTTTATTTTTGCTCTTATTTCCTTTGCTTTAGGAGACAAAGCCAAAAAAAATATTGCAATGATTTCTGTCAGAGTGTTATGCCTATATTTTCTTCTAGGAGTTTCCAGTCTTACATTTAGGTCTTTAATCCATTTTGATTTTCAATCTTACATTTAGGTCTTTAATCCATTTTGATTTTCAGTCTTACATTTAGGTCTTTAATCCATTTTGATTTTATTTTTGTATAGGGTGTTAGAGAATGTTCTAATTTCATTCTTTTACATGTAGCAGTCCAGTTTTCCCAGCACCACTTATGGAAGAGACTGTTTTTTCTCCATTGTACATTCTTGCTTCCTTTGAAGTAGGCTAATAGACCATAAGTGCATGGGTTTATTTCTGGGCTCTCTATTCTGTTCCATTGTTCTATGTGTCTGTTTTTGTGCCAGTACCACTCTGTTTTGTTGTATATGTCTATACTTCTTAATACTGTAATTATACTTGGAAAATCTAATACTAACAGGATTACATTTGTTTAGTATTACATTACTGAACATCTTTGTATGTTCAGTCATTCAAGCTTTTTTTTTTCAAAACTATTTAAATATTAAACATTTCAAGTGAACCCTTTGCTAATACTGGATTATAGTTCAGTGAGGCTCTATTCATTTTTTTTTCTACTCTCCTATTTGCCAGGTCACTTTTATTCTCACACTCAGTGTATCCAGAGTTAACAGTTGTGGAGGGCATCTTGCTCTCCATTAGCATATCCTGAACTCTCTAGCAAAACTCTAAGTAAAAACTCTATTCCCATGAGACCCAAGCCATTCAACTATGCCAACTCCTTATCTCTCAAGTAATTTTTCCCCTGAAAGAGGACTTTGGCATCTGGTTCACAGTCTTTCTTTATTGGAAAAGTCTTTGCCAATATACTGGTGATTTAGCATTGATGTGAATGAACAATCCAACACCCTGATCTCTCTCAATCCTTTCTCACCTCTAATGAATTTCTCTACCATTCTGCAAGTACCCATTCCCTTTGTCATACTCTGGACCAGGTCAACATCAATAATTTATTTCTAAAATCAGTAATTTAATTTACATCCTTCTCTCTGACTACAATATGCTTTCTGCACCAGGATATTTACACCAATGGAATAGAATGGAGTCTAGAAACAGACCCACATATTTGAATGCTTGATATTTGGAAAAGGTGGTACTGCATAGCAGAGAGAAAATATTTGTCTTTTCATTAAATGGTGCTGAGTCAATTGAATGATTATATGGAATTAGTAAAATGACCCTTACCTCACACCATACACAAAAATCAAGTCCAAGTGAACTGTATATATGAATATGGAAAGTAAAAAAGAAGTGCTTCTAAAAGATAACATAGGGAATATGCCTATGACTTTGGGATGAGCAGGGATTTTTTACACAGACATAAAAACCACTAACCATTAAGGAGAAGATTGAGACTTTTTCATCCAAAACACCATTAAGATATTAAAAAAGCAAACTATAGAGTGAAAGAAGATAGTTATAATGCCTAATACCAACAAAGAGCTCATATCCAGAATCTATAAAGAATTCCTACAATCAGTAAGAAAAAGACAACCCAATTATATCAGTCAGGTTTGAACCAGAGAAACAGAATCAGTAAGATATATTAAGATTTAGTCCAATAGGTTAGCTTACATAAATGTGTGTGGAGTGGGAGGAAGGGGGTATCTAGGCAAGTCTGAAATTTTTAGGGCAGGCCAGGAGGAAAGGCAGGAACTCATAGGAATAGAAGAAAGTTGCCATTCATGGGCAGAATTTTGTATTCTCTCAAGAAAGCTTGCTTTTGAGGCCTTTGAATTGATTTACTCAGGTACACAAAATTATCTAGGGTAATCCCCTTTACTTAAAGCAAACTGATTATAGACTTTAATAACATCTACAAAATACCTTCACAGCACACTTTAGTGTTTGACTGAATAACTGGGGACTGTAGACAGATGACACATCAAAAAGACCATCACACCAATTTATTTTAAAGGCAAAATATTTGAATTAGCTTTTCATAAAGGAGGATAGCCAAATGGTCAATAAACATGGAAAGATCTCAGCTTCAGTCCTTAGAAAAATTCACATTAAAACAATTAAATACAACCACACACACATTATCAGAATGGCTAAAAATTTTAAAATACAATACTAAGTATTAACAAAGATGTGTAACACCTGGAAACTCAACGTCTACTAAATTTGAATATATGCATATCCTTTGACCTGGCAATTCCAGACCAAGAGATGTGTGTGTGTGTGTGTGTGTGTGTGTGTGTGTGTGTGTGTTTGTCAGAAATTCATTTATATGTAAAACAGAAGACATGTACAAGAACTTTCTAAAGTTCTAAAACTTTAGCAGTTTTATAACTATAATCTAGAATTATCTCAAATGTTCTTCAACACTACAATGTATAAAGTGAAATTTATTCATTCAGAGAAATACCATAATAAAAAATGAATCGGCCACTGCTAAGAAACAGTAACATGGATGAATCTCACACCATGATATTGTGCAAAAGAAGCCAGTCATTAAAATGCATATTATATTCCATTTCTATCAGGTTGAAGAATAGGTACAACTATGGATGGGGGTATATGGAAACAGGTTATAAGGAAAGCTTTTTCAGTGGGTGTCTATGCAATCTGGATGTGTCTACATAATCTGTATACTTATAATTTGCGCATGTTTCTATAGGTAGTTATACTTCACTTTTTTAAAAAGCCAAATGATGTTGGCATATAAAATACTTCGAAAACTGATTTCAGAAAGAATGTATTTTTTTTCTTTTCTATGAAGTATTAAAAATACCTTCAAGGAATCAAAAATTTGATTGCTAGAAAAGATCAAAGATGCAATTGAGCTTAATTCCCATATTTTATGGATGAGGAAATTGACACACATAACAGTGAGATTATATAGCTCAAGATGACACAGGTAGTTCAAAGCAAAGCCAGTATTTTGTATTGCAGCTCCAATGTTCTTACCTTAGAATAAATCTAGTTTTCATGGAATCAGAAATGTAATCAGAGACACTGAAGCAAATTATTTTAGGTAAAAATTAGATAGCATCTACTGTGTGCCAATCACTATACTGAGCACTTTACATATGGAAACAAATTTACTTCTCTCAATAACTCTGTGAGTAAATAATACTACCCCCATTTTATAAATGAGGAAACTTAAGCAGTGAGAGCGCTAATAACTTGTGTAAGTCACATAACTAGTATAAATGGCAAAGCCAGGATTAAGATGCAGGCATTCTTTCTCTAGCATATGTTCTCTTAATTACTTAGTTATTATGTTTGTTTTAAAAAAAAAAACTCTGTGTGAAGATGGAGATAACCTTATTGTGGTGATTATTTTGAATATATATGTGTATCTACTAATCACATTGTATAACTTGTAAACAAAATGTGTTATATTGTCAATATTTCAATAAAGATGGAGAATATAAATTAATTTAATTTTAAAAATGCTAAATAACTAGATTTTTCAGTGATATACATTTTTTAAAATCGTACATTCATCTATACAGTTTGTGGAAAGTACAGAGTAACAAAGGAAGTCATTAATAAAATGAAGAATGGCATGAAGATTTAAAATCATTTTACTAACTGAAATGATAAACCAAAACTAATAAAGTTTGGTTTAGCAGCAATAACTATAGTCATGTATATGCACGCAATATACTTTTTAAAGTTTCTCAATTGAGAAATATATCTTACATACAAATAATATACATAATGTACAAGAACAAGTTAAAGACTAATAATAAAAGAACCCTGTGCCCAATGCCCAGTTTCAGAACTAGAATATCACTAGTATTGTTGAAATCTCACAGGCCTCTCCTTAATTACATCCCCTTCCTATCTTACAAAATGACACTACATAGAATTGTGTTAATTATTCTATGTTTTTCTTTATAATTTTACCATGTGTAAATGTATCTCAAACAATATATTGTTTAGTTTTGCCTAGTTTTGTAACTCATATAAATGGAGCCATTTCATCTATATACATCTATGGTTTGCTATTTTCAATAGATTTTTTTGGATCCATTATTCATTAGTTTAGCTGTACTTCATTTGTATTCATTTTTATATTACATTTCATTAAAATTGCTGTATTGTACAAAAATTTTTCATTCTTCTATTACTGGACATTGGGTTGCTTTCAGTTTCTTGCTTTTATGAATAATGCTTCTGGGAACAGTTTTGCACATCTACTGATAAACATGTTGTTGAGTCATAGCATATGTGTATTTTTAAGTAGGTTAAGTGTATTTCAATAGGTAATGCCAAATTATTTTCCAGAGCAATATATGAAAGTCCCCTTTACTACCTGCTCACCAAAACTCTGATAATCAGACTTTTTAATGTTTTCAATCCTATGGGTGAGAAATGGTGTCTAATTATAACGATTTGCATTGCCCTGGTTACTAATGAACTGAGCATTTTTCATATGTTTATGCACTATTTACATTTCATCTTTTGTGAAATGTCTGCTCTTGGATTCTGGAGCAGGAAGGTGTTTCCCTTATTGATAAAAGTTCCTTGTATACTCTAGGATTCTGCATCAGTTATATGTGTTGCATATATTTTCTGCCAGTTTTTGATTTGTAGTTTCTTTCTTCTTGATGAGTAAAACTCACACATTTTAATGTGGTTCTTTTTTTTTATTTATTTTGCTTGTATCAAATAGGTACAATTTTACAGAAGAAGAAAGATATCCATCTTGACAACTGTTCTTTTAAAAAAGAAAAAATTCACACAAAACTAAACCAAAAAAAAAGTTTACTATAGCTGTTAAAAACAATATAATTTTAGGCTATAATAACCAGATCTTTGGAAGTGCTGCTATACTCTACATTATTTTAGGCTATATATTTTAAGGGCTGAATATAAAAAAAATTGGGGTGAGCCATGACTCTGGAAGGAGGGGTTCGGTCTGATGACCAGTTAAAGGAGCTCAAGACTACGAGACATAATAGCTCTGTACAAATGTTTGAAGGTTTGTTATGTAAAAGAAGGAGAAAACAGAAATAAATGAAGTGGTAAAAAGTGCAAGGATGTTTTCAGCTCAGCATAAGGGTTTGAGCTAAAACCAACAACTGAGGAGGGCACCACATGGGGTAGTGGCTCCCCATCACTAAGCATTCAAGTTCACCTCTGAGTGATTTAGATCTATGAGTAAGAAGTTGAACTAGTTAATATCTAAGATGTCTTCTGAAGCTATAATTCCGTGAATGTCTCCAGAATTTTCCCTCGTTTATAAATAAGAATATTGCAAATTTTAAAATATGTAATACTTTACGAAAGATAAGTAGCATTATTTAGAGTTTTGGTAGTAAAACTATCATATTTAGAATTTTCATTGAGACTAGACATTTGGCCAGAGATGCCATTACAAGCTATATTATTTTTGCAAAACTACCAAGGTTGTCAGCTATTATATTAATTAGTAAATAGTATTTAAGTGCATGTATGTGAATGGAACAGTTTTAAGCATAAACCTGTATCTGTTCCTGGGATCAGTCTATAATCCACAAAACTGAACATCTACACAAAGAACAATCAAATACAATTACGCTACAAATAAAGAAAGTACAAAAGTATTGGTAGATCTTGCCTGCAGAAGATTTATGAACAAGGCTAAAGGAAGGGGAAAATTGATACAGCAGTCATGTGACCAAGTTAATTTTCATTTATTTAAGATATTTTTTAAGTTGTTCAAAAATAGAAAGATAGAGGCTTTATAAGGTTTAGGGGAAGACAATTCCAAGCATACAAAACAGTATAAAAACTTTATACTGCCCAAATGATCTCATTATAAACTATAACATTTAGCATATCTATCATTTAACATATTTAGCATTCCCATATAGGTGAGAATAAACATAATACAGTACGTTTTAAACTACTGGTCATGCTTCATTAGCAGATTATAAAATTGACTTAATGAGTAGTGACCAGGATTTTTTAATGAAATATAATTGTAGAATCTTCTAGAATAGAAACTACCAGAGGGCATTATATATTATAAGAGTAAGTATGTTTCACAAAACTATGTATACATCCTAATTCACAATGCAAAATATCTTTCTATGAGACACAGTCAAATCAGAATGAAAGTTACTAACATAGAGGGTAAGAGCTAGAATTTTAGATTTTAAAGACTGTTTGGAGCTAAATCCCAGCTTTACTCTTTACTGGCTCTGTGGCCTTGGGCAAGTTACTAACCGTCTCCTGTGCCTTAATTTCTTTATCTGTAAATATAGTGATGATAATAATGCCTATAGTTTAGAACAATGCCTGGGCAATTACAAGTGCTCAACACATTAGCTAGAATTATGTTATTATTTCTTACTCTAAAAGGTCAGGTGAAAAAAAAAAAAAGAAAAAAAGAATAAATTAAAAAAATAAAAGGTCAGGTGTTCAGTTACTAGCCAACTTTCTTGAAAGTTGAAAGCTTTTGTGTTTTTGTTGTTATATAGGTATAAATATTTACTCATAGTGTATAGCTATATATGTATAGTTATGTAGAGAAAATATACATATATATTAGCTATGATAACATAAATTAGATACAGTACTCATGTTTCTTCAGTACTTAATTTCAGGGCTAAAAATATTTGTATTTTTCTTCCTACCTGAACTCATATCACAAAAGCACATATACACACTCCCATGTAATTCCCAAGACATTTGTGTGCTTACGTGCATATTCATATTCTATGTCCCAGACTAATTGAATTTTCCACCTTTCAGCCCCAAGAATCTTAAACTATGTGTCACTGTTACTTTGTGCTTTAGAACATAGTGTTCCTTTTCACTCAAAGATCCTTTTATTTGGGACCTATTACTTCTTTAAGACCAAGCTTAAACATAACCTCTGTGAAGCCTTTCTTTTTTTTTTCTAACATCTTTATTGGAATATAATTTCTTTACAATGGTGTGTTAGTTTCTGCTTTATAACAAAGTGAATCAGTTATTCATATACATATGTTTGCATATCTCTTCCCTCTTGAATCTCCCTCTCTCCCACCCTCCCTATCCTACCCCTCTAGATGGTCACAAAGCACCGAGCTGATCTCCCTGTGCTATGCGGCTGCTTCCCACTAGCTATATCTATTTTACGTTTGGTAGTGTATATATGTCCATGCCACTCTCTCACTTTGTCACAGCTTACCCTTCCCTCTCCCCATATCCTCAAGTTCATTCTCTAGTAGGTTTGTGTCTTTATTCCCGTCTTGCCCATAGGTTCTTCATGACCTTTTTATTTTCTTAGATTTCATATATATGTGTTAGCATACGGCATTTGTTTTTCTCTTACTGACTTACTTCACTCTGTATGACAGACTCTATGTCCATCCACCTCACTACAAATAACTCCATTTCGTTTCCTTTTATGGCTGAGTAATATTCCATTGTATATATGTGCCACATTTTCTTTATCCATTCATCCAATGATGGACACTTAGGTTGCTTCCATGTCCTGGCTATTGTAAATACAGCTGCAATGAATATTTTGGTACATGACTCTTTTTGAATTATGTTATTCTCAGGGTATATGCCCAGTAGTGAGATTGCTGGGTCATATGGTAGTTCTATTTGTAGTTTTTTAAGAAACCTCCATACTGTTCTCCATAGTGGCTCTACAAATTTACATTCCCACCAATAGTGCAAGAAGATTCCCTTTTCTCCACACCCTCTCCAGCATTTATTGTTTGTAGATTTTTTTGATGATGGTCATTCTGACCAGTGTGAGATGATATCTCATTGTAGTTTTGATTTGCATTTCTCTAATGATTAATTATGTTGAGCATTCTTTCATGTGTTTGTTAGCAATCTGCATATCTTCTTTGGAGAAATGTCTATTTAGGTCTTCTGCCCATTTTTGGATTGGGTTGTTTGTTGTTTTGAAATTGAGCTGATTGTAAATGTGGAGATTAATCCTTTCTCAGTTGCTTCATTTGCAAATATTTTCTCCCATGCTGAGGGTTGTCTTTTGGTCTTGTTTATGGTTTCCTTTGCTGTGCAAAAACTTTGAAGCTTCATTAGGTCCCATTTGTTTATTTTCGTTTTTATTTCCATTTCTCTAGGAGGTGGGTCAAATAGGATCTAGCTGTGATTTATGTCATAGAGTGTTCTGCCTATGTTTTCCTCTAAGGGTTTGATAGTGTCTGGCCTTACATTAGGTCTTTAATCCATTTTGAGTTTATTTTTGTGTATGGTGTTAGGAAGTGTTCTAATTTCATTCTTATACATGTACCTGTCCAGTTGCCCAGCACCACTTATTGAAGAGGTTGTCTTTTCTCCACTGTATATTCTTGCCTCCTTTATCAAAGATAAGGTGATCATGTGTGTGGGGGTTTATCTCTGGGCTTTCTATCCTGTTCCATTGATCTATATTTCTGTTTTTGTGCCAGTACCATACTGTCTTGATTACTGTAGCTTTGTAGTATAGTCTGTAGTCAGGGAGACTGATTCCTCCAGCTCCATTTTTTGTTCTCAAGATTGTTTTGGCTATTCGGGGTCTTCTGTGTTTCCATACAAATTGTGAAATTTTTTATTCTAGTTCTGTGAAAAATGTCATTGGTAGTTTGATAGGGATTGCATTGAATATATAGATTGCTTAGGGTAGTAGAGTCATTTTCACAATGTTGATTCTTCCAATCCAAGAACATGGTATATCTCTCCATCTATTTGTATCATCTTTAACTTCTTTCATCAGTGTCATAATTTTCTGCATACAGGTCTTTTGAGTACTTAGATAGGTTTATTCCTAGATATTTTATTCTTTTTGTTGCAATGGTAAATGGGAGTGTTTTCTTAATTTCACTTTCAGATTTTTCATCATTAGTGTATAGGAATGCCAGAGATTTCTGTGCATTAGTTTTATATACTGCTACTTTACCAAATTCATTGATTAACTCTAGTAGTTTTCTGGTAGCATCTTTAGGATTCTCTCTATATAGTATCATGTCATCTGCAAACAGTGACAGCTTTACTTCTTTTCCAATTTGGATTCCTTTTATTTCTTTTTCTTTGCTGATTTCTGTGGCTAGAACTTCCAAAACTATGTTGAATAATAGTGGTGAGAATGGGCAACCTTGTCTTGTTCCTGATCTTAGTGGAAATGGTTTCAGTTTTTCACCATTGAGGACAATGTTGTCTGTGGGTTTGTCATATATGGCCTTTATTATGTTGAGGAAAGTTCCCTCCATGCCTACTTTCTTCAGGGTTTTTATCATAAATTGGTGTTGAATTTTGTCAAAAGCTTTCTCTCCCTCGATTAAGATGATCATATGGTTTTTCTCCTTCAGTTTGTTAATATGGTGTATCACATTGATTGATTTGCATATATTGAAGAATCTTTGCATTCCTGGGATAAACCCCACTTGATTGTGATTTATGATCCTCTTAATGTGCTGTTAGATTCTGTTTGCTAGTATTTTGTTGAGGATTTTTGCATCTATGTTCATCAGTGATATTGGCCTATAGTTTTCTTTCTTTGTGACATCTTTGTCTGGTTTTGGTATCAGGGTGATGGTGGCCTCATAGAATGAGTTTGGGAGTGTTCCTCCCCCTGCTATATTTTGGAAGACTTTGAGAAGGATAGGTGTTAACTCTTCTCTAAATGCTTGATAGAATTTGCCTGTGAAACCATCTGCTCCTGGGCTTTTGTTTGTTGGAAGATTTTTAATCAGAGTTTCAATTTCAGTGCTTGTGATTGACTTGTTCATATTTTCTATTTCTTCCTGGTTCAGTGTGAAGCCTTTCTTCGTTCTTACACATACACTCTAGCCTCTGTGCTTTTGCTTAATTCTGTTTATGGCTCCACATAGAATTTATTCACTTTACTGTAATAATCCATTTAAATTTACATCCATTCTTCTGGACCACTGGACTCCAAGAGTTTTTATTGTACCACCATTAAAAGTGGTACAATAAACTATTGAAAGCAAATATCATATATATATGCCATATATGTTCATATATGTATATATACACATATATGTATGACATATATATAATGTATATGCCATACATTAGTACAGTATTACTGTACTAATACATACTTTAAGGACCTTAGCCAGAAATAGAAATTTTTTTTAATGAGGTAAAGATGAAGTACAAACTTTTAAAATAATTTTTAAATTTTGTATTTTATAAATCATACATTTTAAGATAATTATAAAAATAATTTTATGTATTAATGTACAAAAAAATCTCATGTATAAGTAATTTTCTGAATGCTTCATTTCAAATGTCTTATCAGTTATGATGACTTTGTTCTGTATACCATCCTTAGATAATATCTCAAGGAACAATATGCATTTAGGGTGAGGTTTATTGTTATTTTTTTTTAATTTTTAAATTTGTGATTCTTTGTTACAATATAACTATACTGTCATTGTTATTGTGTGGCAAAAAGTTTGTAATGAGAATAAGATGTGTGTCAGCTCTGTCTTTTTCTTATTTACCTGTGCTTGCATTATTAGTATTATATTTATGATTTTGCATGACTATGATTTTTATTAGTCATAGAGAAAGCATAGGAAATAATATAAGTATCCATGTACCCACCACTCACCTTAAATAATAAAACATTGCACATACAATGGAAGCCCTACAAAAGTCATTTTTAGTCTCTTTTCCATTTTGTGAGGAGTCATTCAGATACTACAAGATATCCATAAATCCAGGGTACACATAAAATTTAGTGCATTGAAGGACACAAAAGAACACTAATGAATGATAACACTGGCAACCTCATACACTTAGAACCTCTATTGTTCCTCCAAGATAACTTTGTTTACTGTATGCAATATATGACCATCTACCCTGCAAACTGACAAAGGTGCCAGTGTCAATCATATATTACCATGGTAAAGTTTAAATTTCTAATTTTTAGATTATAAATTTAAACTGGAATTTTAATATGTTCTTCCTGTGCAGCAGTGCTTTATTCTGGTGCTCTACCACCACCTTTAGAGGTCACTGCTCTAAACTATAAACCCCTCAAAAACAGAGATTTTGTTCAATTCTTTATTGTAACTGTGCCATGCACAGTACATAAAAGAGAAGCTCAATAGAAGTTTGCCAACTGAATGAAAGAAACGGGGTTTTTCTGTGATGTTTGAAGGTAACTTGGAAGTTTACAGTGGGTATATACTGTCTACTCAACTTGTGTAAATTTTGACATTGTCCTGGCATTTGTTTAAGATTCTACTGTTACAAGAAGAAAACAAATTGTTGAAAATAAGCACAGAAGTCTTTTAGAGCAAAAAAGGCAAAACCCTGGATCTGTAGAACAGAAGTACAGTGAGCAGATGAATGTAAGTAAGTGTTAGTAAAAATCTTTATTCAATAGTGAAAAATTGCTTGGAAAACAGAATATTCCTACAGGACTGTGCTTTTCCTATAAACTGTGCACCACAACATAAATGATATAGCCAAAGCCATTGTGAAGGAGCCCAGACTCTATGCTAGGGGCTTACTGCACTGTACTAATATGCTATATTCTAGTTAGCCTAAATGATCAGTTACTAATGAATATTTTAAACTAGCTTTAAGAAATCACATTATTTTACTTGTTATTATTTATACTCAACTCTGGGAAAAAACTGAGGTTATTCACAACAAAGTTATTTAAATATACATTTAAAAATGGATAAAAAAGAAAAATAAATTAGAGCCATGGAAACAGGAAGCAAGTATGCTTATCATGAAGACTAATATAGTTCCATGTGTTTAAATATCCTATTGGTATCTAAGCTTCCTGGAAGACATGGCAAGAAGGAAAATAAGGTTTTGCATAGTTGTCAGGGGATATCAATAATGATTTCGTATGAGGTATACTGTATTAAAAGACATTTTCCGTTGAGAATCCTCTATAGGGGACCTTGAAGTTCATAATAGATATATCCCTATTAACAGTCAACAACAAATAAATAAGGAGTTTCATGTGCTGTTTGAAATAGAGATCTTCAATAAAGTTCAAAAGCATAATAATGTTGATTTTAAAATTAGTGGATGTAATTCTGTGAGAGCTAAGTAAATGTGACCTAAATATGACATTTTCTAGAGGTCTAGCATGATCCAAGGGTTGAATTTAAAATATTAAAAAACTTGTGGACTTCCCTGGTGGTGCAGTGGTTAAGAATCCGCCTGCCGGGGCTTCCCTGGTGGCGCAGTGGTTGAGAATCCGCCTGCCAATGCAGGGGACACGGGTTCGTGCCCCGGTCCGGGAAGATCCCATATGCTACGGAGCGGCTGGGCCCGTGAGCCATGGCTGCTGAGCCTGTGCATCCGGAGCCTGTGCTCCTCAACGGGAGAGGCCACAACAGTGAGAGGCCCGCATACCACAAAAAAAAAAAAAAAAAAAGAATCCGCCTGCCAATGCAGGGGACACGGGTTCGAGACCTGGTCTGGGAAGATCGCACATGCCGCAGAGCAACTCAGCCCGTGTGCCACAACTACTGAGCCTGCGCTCTAGAGCCTGTGAGCCACAACTACTGAGGCTGCGTGCTGCAACTACTGAAGCCTGCACACCTAGATCCCATGCTGTGCAACAAGAGAAGCCACTGCAATGAGAAGCCCACTCACCACAATGAAGAGAAGCCCTGGCTCGATGCAACTAGAGAAAGCCTGCATGCAACAATGAAGACCCAATGCAGCAATACATAAATAAATAAATAAAATTTACAAATATTAAAAAATCTAGATGGATGAGTGAATAACATTTCACTTGAAGTTTCTACCTTAAATACCACTTCTGATTTTTAATAGAACTGGAAACAGAGTATTTTATGAAGAATGTATACTCCACGTCAAAGGTTGAGGGTCCTATTATTTGTATACTGTAGAAACTATTGATTTTTATATAGATGATTATTAATATGAAGAATTATCAACAATGGTTTAATTTTATCAGCAAAACAAGTCATTTAGTTTTTTTATTTATGAAAATATAGTTGTCTTATTACCAATATATTTTTACTGTTTAATAACAAGCTTAATTACAAACATAACTTCCGGATTACAAATAGAATAATGCTTAAGTCCTTCCTTTTTAATTTCCATGTTGTCCACATCAAACATCTCAAAATCTATAAAGTGAACAAATTTTATCTTTATTTTTTCTTTATTTTTATTAATGTATGTTAAATTTAAAAGTAATGTGTAGTTATAACAAAAATTGAACAAATTAAATTTTAAATGCCATTATTAGTGCCCTTTCTAAATTCATCTTTATTTTTCTGTGTCTTGTTCTGTTCTTCTGTGTCTTACTCCTTTGCATTCTATCTTGCTGTCTTTAGAGTCCATTTCTATTCTTTCCAGAAGCTTCACTTCCACTTTCACATAATACACATCTTCCACTCACACACCACTTATACATTTACCAAAGTCTTGTTAGCTTTAAAGTAGGTCAGTGTTCCTGAATCAAAACAAAGTTTTGAAGTTTATTTTTTTTCACCCTTGTTGTTTTGTTTTGATATTTGGTTTTAGGTTGGGTTTGATTTTGTTTTTACTCAAGAGCTTAAACAAGCATTCAGTTACTATAGCACCAGCCTTGTCACCTTGTATTAGGAAATATATTTTATCACAATGGATTTTTTCCCAGCCACTACTTCTATGTGGAGAGAATCTAAAAGAGGTCAGTGAAAGACAGATAAAGCACAATTGCCACTTTGTGCCAGGGTCTCAGTCCAGGTTGTCTCAAGTCTATAATGGAGTTTAGGCAAGGCTATGAGAGCTATCAGAGCAGGGCTGTTGAAGAAACCTGCATCAGTTACTCTTCAAATTAGACTGAACAAAAGCTAGGTATAGTCATAGCCAGGCAATTTTATCTAAGAGAAACAGTCAGTTCTTAAGAGTGGAACAGAATGGGGGTAAAGAATCAAAGTAGACCATAGCCAAGGAAGGAGAGTTGGTATCACTCAGAGTATTGAATGGGAGTGCTAATTGCCAGTGCTCTGATATTTTTCATTTCCCAGTACTGTGCAACATCGAGGCAGCCATTTCTATTTTAAGTTTTGTCATCTAAGACACTTACCTGTCCTTGGCATTAGCCATAATCAGAGGCTTTTGGCTACTATCGATAATTGTGACTTACCCTTACAAGGATAAACCAGCCTTAAGGTAATTTTTTACCTTTCCTTTAGTTAACACTTCTGATTGCCACCCAACTTACTTCCTTCTTTCAAATGTCCAAGACAATATTGCAATCTGAAAATTTACCAAAATCTACATAAAATATTTTTCTAATCTTTAGGCATCATAGAAAGGTCTTATTCCCGTAATTCTTGATTTATGCTCTAAAAGAAAGAAAATATATATTATATGAACAGTGATAGCTGAAAATATAAACAGCAAGTAAAAATCTGTTGTCAATATATCATTAATTTTAACACAGACCTACTAGAGCATGGACTTGAGGATATGGGGAGGGGGAAGGGTAAGCTGTGATGATGTGAGAGAGTGGCAGAGACATATACACACTACCAAATGTAAATTAGATAGCTAGTGGGAAGCTGCAGCATAGCACAGGGAGTTCACCTCTGTGCTTTCTGACCACCTAGAGGGGTGGGGTAGGGAGGGTGGGAGGGAGGGTGACACAAGAGGGAAGAGATATGGGAACATATGTATATGTATAACTGATTCACTTTGTTGTAAGGGAGAAACTAACACACTATTGTAAAACAGTTATACTCAAATAAAGATGTTAAAAAAATTTTAAATATGGAATTATATTCTGATTCAATATTCTATTTTTATAGAATTTTGGACAAAGTGTCCAGCTAAGTTCAAGTGAGCCAAAACAAACCACAAGGGCTACTTCTAATATTGAAGAAGGTATGTTTTAGTTTATACATTTTCCTCTTAGCTTTGTTCCCAATGATTTCTTTTTTTGTGGTTCTTATACATATTTTCCCAAGTACTTACATATTACATGACTGTTAAATGACCATTTGGCGACCTGAGTTCTCCTCACCCTGCACATTTAGATTGTTGCCAATGTTTTTATTTATTCTAAATAGTAATGTACTGAACATATATCTACATCGTTTTTTCAGACTTTTCAATTATTTCCATATTTAGATTCCCAGAATTAAAATTACAATACTTGGCATTAATTGGCACCCAATTAATATTTGTTGAATGAAACTCTGTGTTAAATGAGTACTGGATCAAAGGAAATAAACATTGTTAGAGGTTTTTATACATATTCCTATGGCATTTTCCTGAAAAGTATTATCATTCAAAATTCTTCTCAGATGTATGCCAACTTGAGGTAGAATCACTTCTATTGTTTACTTATAAGACAGACAAAGAAATGATATATTATTAGTTTTATTTGTACATCTTTTATTAATAATAGGCTTAATTGTTTATGTACATTTATTTTGGTGAATTATTTCTTCATATTCTTTTTCCCTGTAAATATTGAAGTTTTAGTATTTTCTTAATCATTTCTGTGAACTCTAAATATCAAGGATTCTGATCCTTATGTTAGTTACAAATGTTTTTACCACCTTACTTTGTGCATTTTATTCCACTTATGTTTTATTTTTACATATAGAAGTCTTACTTTACATTTTTTCATTCAATAATTATTGAGAGCCAATTTCCTGCCTGCAACTAAATATTTTGGATATACAATAATTAACAAAACATACAAAAGTCTTGGCCTCCAGAATTTAAAATCTATTAGGGAAGTCTGACCTTAAATTAACGTTTTTAGTCTTTTCTTAGTGATTTGTCCATTACTCAAAGAAATTTCCAAATGCAGAAAATTAGAAATGTTTCTTTTCCTCTATATTATTTTAATGGTTTGATTTCATTAAATTTAATTCTTTAATGTCTTTGGAATTTGTTTAAATAGATGATGTGAAGTGATGCTCCAAATTGATTATTTTATAAACAACAAACTAATTTATTGAGTCATCTTTCCCTTCTCTCAAGTCTTTGATACTTCTTTGAGCATATGTTCTTTCATTGAATTTGGTCAGTTTCTAGGCTTTCAACTCTGTTCAGCTGATCATCTAATTTTCTAAAATTTCCATAAGTTCCTTTTATCTTACTCTTATTTATAACTCATCATAATTGCTATTATAAAGACAATCTGCTTCACCTTCTCCTTGAACTACCAATGAATAACAAAAGCAGAACAGAAATAATCTACATATACATAATGTATTTTTTTTCCTTAGCTCAGGTAACACTCTAGAAATTATTACCTCACTGCCATCATTTTGAGTATTTTTTTAAATTAGAGATGGGAAAATGGTAGCTATAAAATGCAAAGTAACAAAAGATTTACTAGGTTTCTGTTTGTGAAATGAATACATACAGACATATGTCAGTTAAGTATGTATAAGGGCTAATACCAGAGACAAAAAGGGAACAAAGAATTGTTAATGTAAAGTTTCTATAGTTTCAGGCAGTACTTCTGAATTTTTGATGGCTGAAAACCTAGTGAAAGCTTCAGTTCCTGAGGATGAAATTCTAACTGTCATGAATAGCAAGCAGCTACAGAAATCAAATCTGACTTTAAATAAAACCCAGCAATTTAACATCTGTGCACTATCAGCTGAAGAACAAAAGATCCTACAGTCCCTTAATCATCTCAATGAAAGGTTACGCTGTAAGTATAGAAGAACACCTTTTGTAAGAAATGTTGAATTTTATACTTAGACAATTTTAATTTAAAATTTAATTTAAAAATTGAAAATAAAAATACAAAATGTATCCAGATTATCACCTACTTGAATCAAGTATATAACAAAAATTTATTTGAATATGCCATACTATTTCAGGTATACTGTACTCATTTCATTTATGCTGATGCCAGTTTCATTGGCAGGCTTAACAATCTTTTGGGAATGTATGAATAGACTTCATTTCAGCAGTGTGACAGGCTATCTGTACTGACCATCCATCAGAAACCCATAAATTCAGGATTAGGTACTTTAAAAATCTTAAATATAGCAATGAGCTGGTAAGAATATAAGAAATTCTGGGCTTCCCTGGTGGCGCAGTGGTTGGGAGTCCGCCTGCCGATGCAGGGGACGCGGGTTCGTGCCCCGGTCCGGGAGGATCCCGCGTGCCGCGGAGCGGCTGGGCCCGTGAGCCGTGGCCGCTGAGCCTGCGCGTCCGGAGCCTGTGCTCCTCGACGGGAGAGGCCACAGCGGCGAGAGGCCCACGTACCGCAAAAAAAAAAAAGAATATAAGAAATTCTTAAGACCAGGATGTAAATATAAATAAGAACCTAGAATGATAAGGAGAGTGCTGCTGCTAGCTTTTCTCTTGAGAACATTTAACCCACAGAGTGAAATTGAGCTTTGCTTTTCATGGCCTCACAGAAAAATGGGAACAGAAGACAAAATCCATGGCCTACTTAAGCTGAGTAGTCTTGTAGAAGATCCTCCCACCCTAAAGTTGGGCCTCCCAAAGAGCTACGTCTACAGAGAGAGGGGTAAAAAAAAAAAAAAAAAAAAAAACCTTACATAACTTAAGTTTCGGTATTAAGCAGATGAGGGGAGAAGACATGCAAGCTTTTTTCACCTCTCTGTATGTATGTCTGTGTAGGATGTAACTCTTAAAGAGGTTTTGTCAACAGCAGTCTCTTACTAAAGGAAATTCTAAAGAATGTACTTCAGCAAACCAAAAGTAATCTCAGAATGGACAGTCTGAAAAGGTAAATTTGAACATTGTATAAAACAATAAATGTAATTTAAAAGTACTATGTGGTTCAAGGAGAAAACAGAGTTTAAATACCTATGAAAAATAATACATAAGTTGGAGAACATAAATGGTGTTAAAGTGTGCTAGGATTCTTGTATTATTAAGGAATTGAATAAAGATATAGGTTAACTTTAGATGTTGATAAATGAAGCCTGTCTATGGTAATTACTAAGGTCACAACTAAAGAGTCAGAAATAGAGTATACAAATTCCAGACTCTTAGAGAAAGAAAGTGAAATGCAAAAGAAAAAAATCAAATCAAACCAAATTTACACAAGAAAGGAGATAAAAATAATCATAGAAGAGATAGGACAAAAGGACAAATACTGTACTATAAGATGGTGTATACAAATGTATATAATAAATGTAAAAATATATGTGTATTTTCATATATACAGTATTCATATATAATGCATATATATAAATAAATGTGTATTTACTGTGTGTGTATATATATTCCACTTCTGCCTAAAATGTAGAAAATTGGAATATAGCAATCACACACTAAGAATAAGAAAAAGCAGATAAACAACAAAAGTATAGGTTTTCTTAAACCCATTAAAGAGCTGAGGTTCCAGCACAACCAAGTAGCCTGACATCCAAGGAAAGACAGGAACTTCCAAGGAGAGACATGACATGACAATTGGCTCACCTGTGGCTGAATATGGGAGAAAAAAATGCCAGGTTCCATACAAGCTGATATTAAGAATTATGCATACATGTTTAGCAAATTGCTAAAGGACAAATGTGAACTATTGTGGAACATAAAACCCCCAGGAGCCTAGACACTCTTCTTGTTCACACCACTCACAGATTCTTCTTTATGAACCTACACTGTGTGTTCATGAGAAAAAGAGGGGGCAGAACAGGAAACCAGAGAAATCCTCTCTCAGTGGTGCAGGCTTGGAAAAGGGGAGCAGCCACCACTGTAGGAATGGTATGAAGCCCCATGCAGAACCTTCTCTCCTACAGAATAAAGGTCATATAGTACTGGGACAGAGGCAGCAAACTTCATTGATTGCCCCCAGGGCACAAATGAAGACTTACTCCAGGTAGGGGAAAGGTAAAAGAAGTAAGCTTCTACTTCTGGAGAAGGGGCAAGAAAGAGGCATGGGCCCAGATTATTAGAGGTATCCTGCTGTAGGAAGAGGGACACAAAATTGTCCTGTGCATAACCTGCCAAAAATACAAGGCAAAGTTGACTGCCATGGGAAGGAGGAGCAGGATGACTAAGAAGGAATAGAGGACATGCCTAAGACTGAGCCTCGACCAGGACAACAGAAAAATCCCCCTACTCCCCGACCACAAGGCCAGCAAGTTCCAAAACACAAGCAATAGAAATCAGCTGGAGAAAGGCAAGGGCATAGAGAGAATCTAGTGGTATTGTGCAGACACACAGGAAGGCCAAAAGCTGAAAGTAGAGCAGGAAAATTGAAGGGAAAAAACCTCCATGACTCCTGCAGAAGCACAAAATAACACTAGAGGATTTTGAAACCATTGGTATACTGAACGTAACCATAGGAACAATAAAACCCAAACCTAGCTCAATTCCTAAGTTGATTAACTACACACAGACACACACACACACACACAGAGACACAGATACACACACACACACACACATACACATACATACACACATCAATTGCCTAACAGAAAAGACATGCCCATTTCCAGGCACAAACACTATTTACCTCAGTATCCACTATTCTAAACAAGAAGTCCAACATTCAATCAAAACTTACAAGACACAAAGAAGCAAGGAAAAAAACTCTGTCAAGGGACAAAGCAATTAACAGATTGAGACACAGAGATGACCCAGATGTTGGAACTATCAGATAGGTAATTTTAAATAACTATGACTAATATGTTAAAAGTTATAGTGGAAAAAGTGAACAACATGGGAAAGAGTCTACAAACATGGACAGATACAGAACTTCAGCAGAGAGATGGAACCCATACAAAAGACTCAAATAGAAATGCGAGAAATAAGAACACTGTAACAGAAATGAATAATGTATTCTATGGGCTTGTCAGATTCAACAGAGATGAGGAAAGAATCAATGAATCTGAGGAGAGGTGAGAGAAGATTTCCACACTGAAACACCAAGAGAAAAAACAAAGAGGTTGAGGGAAAATACAAGAACAGAGGATCTAAGAGCTGTGGGACAATATAAATCAGTCTCACAAATATGTGATTGGGATCCCAAAGTGAGAAATTGCAGCCTTTTTTGCTGGGAGAAGGAGCTACTGATTGGGTTTAGGTAAAGCCCCTTTCACATGAGGTGAGAACATGTTCTTGGGTCCCAGGTAACTATGAAGAACTTCTGAGGTCATTTTGAGACTTCATATTATAACAATTGGATACCAAATAGAAAGAAATTAATTGAACCCCTACCAAATAACATACATAAAAGTCAGTTACAAGGTGATTAAAGATTAAATGTGAAAGAAAATATATAAAGCTTTTAGGAGATAATATAAGAAAGTAGTTTCTAGCCTCAGGGTAAGGAAGGATTTCTTAAGTAGAGTACAAGGATCAAAATCCATAGAGGAGAAAAGTAATAAATTTGACTATATTAAAATTATAAACTTTTCTTCATATCATTAAAATAATGAAAAAAACAGGCCACAAAATAAGAGAATATATTTATAATACATAGGAAAAAGACTTGTCCAAAATATATAAAGAACTCCTACAAATCAATAAGGGAAAAGACAACTTAGTAGAAAAATGGGGGGGGGGGGGGCGGGGGAAGACTTGAACAGGAACTTTACAACAAAGGAAATGAAAATGACAATAAACATTGATGGATATTCAACATTATTAGTGCAAAATAAAACAATGGATATAATTATATACACATCAGAAATACATGACTTTATTTATTTATTTTTTTTGGTCACTATGTGGCATGTGGGATCTTAGTTCTCCAACCAGGGATAGAACCCTTGCCTCCTGCAGTGGAAGCATGGAGTCTTAACCACTGGACTGCTAGGGAAGTCCCAAGACATGACTTTAAAAGCTTGACAATGCTAAGGGTTGGCAAAGACGTACAGCTATTAGAGCTCTCTTATAATGCTGGTGGGAATGTAAACTGAGGCAATCTTTTAGGAAATTTTTTGCCACCACCTAATAAATTGAACATGAACATACCCTACAATCCAGCAATTTTACTTCTACATGCATACCTAGAGAAAACCCTGCACGTGTGTATCAGGAGACATGTATAAGTATATAGAGATCATCATTGTTACAAAATCCGAAAATTAAAAATATGTAAATGTGGTATATTCATGTGCTGGAATACTAATCAGCAAGGAAAATGAATAAACTACGGCTACACACAACATCATGGATGAATACAAATAACATATAATTTTGAGCAAAATAAAACAAATCACAGGAGAATAAAGACAGTACAATACTATTTATGTAAAACTCAGAAACATGCAAAACTAAACAATGTTGTTTGGGGGATATACACATATGTATTAAACCTATAAAGAAACAAAGTCAGTTTAGAGAGTTACCTCTGTGGAGAAGGGAAGGGAGTACAATCCACAGGGCAGTGTTGAGGTAGGAAGCTCCAGGATGCCTCTGAAGTGGTGATAATGTTCAAATGTCTTAGCCTAGGTGGTTACACAAGACATTAGCTTTATTATTACTAATTAAAATATACATATATGTTTTATACACTCTGTTAATTTCAAAATTAAAATGTTTAAATAATATATTAATAAAAGGCAGGGTGCTAAAACACAAAGCAATACAGAACTAAAGCTATAAGTTTAAGATGTAAAATTATGAAGATAAGGAGTAAAAACCTCAAATCAGTTTTTTTTGGAGGGTTCTTTTTTCCATTAGGTATTTCCACATATCTTAAATGCTTCATGTAAAAGATTCTGCCTGAATTTTTTTCTTTCGCCCAGACCCTTGCTATTATATGGACAAAAGCCAAAACATTAAAAAGGCAAGAGCTGATCAAATTACTAAACATTTTTGTGCCTCAGTAGTTAAATAAACATCTCCTCCTTTTTCCTGAAATGCTCCAAGAATGAAATTCACTTTTGGTTTAAAAAGAAGAAAGAAAAATTTAAAAGAAAAGATAACCTAGCATTTGAACAAAGATTGGTTTAGAATACTCAAAGTACTAGGAATGCCCTTTTAGCAACATAAATTTTATGTAATTGTTTTTAATCAAATTAACTCTATTTCCTCACCTAATATAGGTATAAAGACTGTTTCTGGGGACAATAGGAAAAAAAGTCTCTTACTCGATTTTGAATATTTTGACATATCAGAATTTAATATTTGATTCTTTAGTCATTCTTCTCCTTCAATATACATAACTAAATTATTTGTATATCATGGTATAATTATTTCAGATGTACAAGAAACCATTTGCAAAAATCCATCAATCAAAAAGTACTTTACAAATAATACCACTTTTGGTAAGTATTTTCAGAGCTTTTTTTTTTCTTGTTTTAGAAAATTTCATGAGTTTATATGTAAGAATCCTGTATTGATGTTAATTTTTCTTGAGATTGGCTTTTAGGGAGTTTTTCTCCCCAATCAACTTTTAATTATAAGATGTTTTATTAGAATCAAGCAAAATATCCTCTCATTTAAAAAATCATAATATAAAGATTTCTACATTGAGAGTATTTCATCAGTTGTGAGAACAGAAACAATCATCAGTGCACTACTCTTCAAATAATTTTAGATATGTAGCGTAATTAGAAGATTGTTAAGGAGTTTATGTTGATAATGAGCGCGTCCTTGCTCATATCCCTTCCATGTCTTCAGATTTCAAAACTGGACATTACTAGCTTGAACTTTTTTTTTTTAAGTCTTGCCTTGACTCTGGATTCTGGCAGAGACACACATATAAATGAAAAACAGTCATTGCATTCAGGAATTTTCAGTCCAACAGGGAGAAAGACATAAATGCATAGTATAAACAAATAGCTGCAATGTAAGGTAAGATAAGACTATGTGATGCACAATCTTAGGAAATCACAAAAGGAAAAAATCATATCTGGCCAGATGTGATCAGGAGACATTCGGGTCTATGGAAAGGGCATCCTCAAATTAAGATATTATCTGTACTCTCACAATCTTCAATTTAAATGTTCAACAAAAAAAATATTTAAGAGAATTAATTGAATGCTTGCTCAATTGATTTTCATCATGTGCCCTCAGTTATGAAATCTCGACAGGAGAAAGTAAGTTTATGCAAATACACTTCATTTCTTGTTATTTGATTTTACATAAAGTTATACATGTCTTACTTATGTTTCATATTTTTACTATGCTCTGGGTATAGTAGTGAATAATAGTAAGTAAGAAAGAGGCTGTCCCTGCTCTCATGCAGTTTATTATTTACCTCTGAGTACATAGAAGTGACCTTTTCAGTGTGGCATTTTTAATGCTATGATTTTTAGATGGAACTCTTGGCAAAAGTCACTTCGATTTCTGATGTATTTTTTCATGGTTACTTTTTACATCCTAGTTGTGATTTTTGCTCAATTTTTCATCTCCACCATTTCAACAATTTAAGTAATTTTTGCAGTATTAATTTTTCTGGGTCTGAATTTTGATTGTGACAATTTTTTGTCATTTATGATATTTATGATTCTTATTTCACTTAAGTGAGATAATACCTACAGTGACTGAGATCACTCTTCTATACACTTCAACCAAGTTGAAAACAGTTTACTAAACACAAATGACTGAGCATGAATTGTAAATACTACTCAAAAGGAAGAGAAAGTTACCTACTCAGCAAATTACTGTCTTGTGCACATTGGTGCACTGTGTCATGTTGCTAGAGTATCTACTAACTGAAAAGTTAATGGTGTGGATAAGGGTCTGGTAGGATTGAAATCATTTTTATCTCAAATCTTTTTCATTCTTTTTGACAGGTGGTAACCATTAGCTTTCTTAGTCTCTTTATCTCCAACATGTTACTCTTCCATATTTTAACATCACAAACATAGGTCAGCAACCTTCTTTTTTTTCAGGGAAAATGGTATAAATTCACAGAATTATTAACTCCCTGTTTAAGCAGCTGGCATCAAAATTACTTCATCCCCCTCCTCCATCAATACTGCTTCATTTGCCATATTCTGCATAGGGATTTGAACATTTTATTCTCGTTTGCCCTTTTGTCTGCTATTTTTATTTTACATTACTTTACTCTACTTAGATTCACCAATTGTTGACATTTTGCCATGCTTAATTTATCTGACAGAGGGATGGATGGATGGATGGATGAAAGAGTAGAATAAAATACATAGAATAGGATAGGATAGGATAAGACATACATACACACAAACATACATTTTAATGAACTGCTGAAAACTAAATAACAGACATGATGATACTTCCCCTCTAAATACTTCAGCATACATCTTGTCCTAAGAACAGATATTCCCCTACATAACCACAATACTATGATCACACTCAAGAAATTTAATATCAGATATGATATTATCTGATACCCATTCCATATTCAGAGTTCTTCAGTTGTCTATAAAAAAGTCTTTGTGGCTATTTTATTTCTCTGATCCAGGATCAAACCCAGGATTATACATTGCAATTAGTTGTCATGTCTTTTAACCTAGAAAAGTCTCTTTGCTCTATTTCAATCTTTCATGCACACTGACACTTTCAAAGAATCCAGACCAGTTATCTTGTTGAATATCCTGTAATCTGGATTTGTCTGATAGTTTTCTCATTATTAGACTCAGGTTAATATTTATGGTGAATGCAGAGTTTCAAAGTTTATGTTTTTATAGCCTGTGTGTTTTCTTTTAATCACCTGGACTTACTTCTACCTATATATATTGACTTCAAGTCTTCTACTTAACTGCTTGTTATTTAGAGTCCAGAAAACAGATATGCAAGCTTTTGGAGTTACGTTAAAGCAAATAAATAGGTACTTAGTGCCTCCCCTGGGAATAAATTGCATGGACTTTAGATAAACTTTGGTCTTTTAAAATATTTCAAAATTTGTTCCTGGATCTCCATTGTATTTTATATACATAAAATTATTTAATATGCAAGTTCTAGAAAGGCAATATATAACCATATTCTTACACTTTCTGTATGTATGACACAAGAGACCATTAAAACTGTATTGTATTTATCAGGACAACTGTGGTATAGCCTATTTCTAGTCAATAGATATTTTTCTAAAAATGATTTCCATCTCTTCAAACAATGGCAAAAATATCTATTGAGGAGTGTTATTTTGGAGATGTTGCAGGTAAGCTTTTTATCAATGATTTTTATTTTACATTTCAGTTCCAATGTTTTCATACCCATATGAACTTAACAAGAATTTTGTTTTTAAATTATACTGTTTTATATAACACCTTTACAATGTACAAGTATTATGTAGTTAATTCAGAAACTGAATTTCTCAGCCTAGCAACATTAATTATACAATATCAGGTGCCCCAATACTGAAAACCCGAATGTTCTTGGTTTAAGATTTGAGAATTGGGCTTCCCTGGTGGCACAGTGGTTAAGAATCCACCTGCCAATGCAGGGGACACGGGTTTGAGCCCTAGCCCGAGAAGATCCCACATGCTGTGAAGCAACTCAGCCCATGCACCACAACTACTGAGCCTGCACTCTAGAGCCCATGAGCCACAACTACTGAGCCCACCTGCCACAACTACTGAAGCCTGTACACTTAGAGCCCATGCTTTGCAACAAGAGAAGCCACTTCAGTGAGAAGACTGCACACCACAAGGAAGAGTAGCCCGCGCTCACCACAACTAGAGGAAGCCCGCATGCAGCAACAAAGACCCAATGCAGCCAAAAATAAAAATAAGTAAATAAATTAAAAGAAAAAAATGATTTGAGAATTGATGTTTAATTCCCAGAAATTGTATCTCTCTCTGGAAAATTCACAACTTGGGTAAAGTTTATATATTCATCCACTACTCCCCACCCCACACATGCGTGGTTTTGTTGTTGTTGCTGTTTGTGTATTTACCCCTTCTATTGCCCTTTGGGGTTTGTTCCCCCACACCAGTGATTGATAATGTTGATTTGGGTTTATCTCAGGCATAGAAGTAAACTGATGTACTCATTCTTGTTAAGGTGTTTAGCATGAATTTTTTTTTAACATCTTTATTTGAGTATAACTGTTTTACAATAGTGTGTTAGTTTCTCCTTTACAACAAAGTGAATCAGTTATACATATACATATGTTCCCATAACTCTTCCCTCTTGTGTCACCCTCCCTCCCACCCTCCCTATCCCACCCCTCTAGGTGGTCACAAAGCACAGAGGTAAACTCCCTGTGCTATGCTGCAGCTTCCCACTAGCTATCTAATTTACATTTGGTAGTGTGTATATGTCCCTGCCACTCTCTCACATCGTCACAGCTTACCCTTCCCCCTCCCCATAACCTCAAGTCCATGTTCTAGTAGGTCTGTGTTTTATTCCCCTCCTACCACTAATCTCTTCATGACATTTTTTTTTTTTTAGATTCCATATATATGTGTTAGCATACGGTATTTGTTTTTATCCTTCTGACTTACTTCACTCTGTATGACAGACTCCAGGTCTATCCACCTCATTACAAATAACTCAGTTTCATTTCTTTTTATGGCTGAGTAATATTCCATTGTATATATGTGCCACATCTTCCTTATCCATTCATCTGTTGATGGACACTTAGGTTGCTTCCATGTCCTGGCTATCGTAAATAGAGCTGCAATAAACATTTTGGTACATGACTCTTTTTGAACCATGGTTTTCTCAGGGTATATGCCCAGTAGTGGGATTGCTGGGTCATATGGTAGTTCTATTTGTAGTTTTTTAAGGAACCTCCATACTGTTCTCCATAGTGGCTGTATCATTTTACATTCCCACCAACAGTGCAAGAGTGTTCCCTTTTCTCCACACCCTCTCCAGCATTTATTGTTTCTAGAGTTTTTGATGATGGCCAATCTGGCCGGTGTGAGATGATATCTCATTGTAGTTTTGATTTGCATTTCTCTAATGATTAATGATGTTGAGCATTCTTTCATGTGTTTGTTGGCTATCTGTATATCTTCTTTGGAGAAATGTCTATTTAGTTCTTCTGCCCATTTTTGGATTGGGTTGTTTGTTTTTTTGTTATTGAGCTGCATGAGTTGCTTATAAATTTTGGATATTAATCCTTTGTCAGTTGCTTCATTTGCAAATATTTTCTCCCATTCTGAGGGTTGTCTTTTGGTCTTCTTTAGCATGAATTTTAAAAGACACTTTTCCATTTCAAAAAATCATTTTAAAAGATCTAAAACCATTTCAATCATTTAAAACCATTATCTGGAAAGAACAATAATGAATTTCTAATAGTGGGATTTCAGGCACTTTAACATTTGAGTGAGAGGAATAATTTTGAGCAGGAAGCCTTCTCAGTGTCTTTCATAGCACAGGCAATCTGCTGCTATTTCTTAGAGCAAGTGCAGTTCTGAGATTTTCAGAAGAAAAGTATTCAACCTACTCTTTCCTGTACCCCTTCACTGAACACTCATAATCAACTTAGTAATTATAGTATCTATCCCCATGGAGCACCTGTGAGATTATGTGAGATAATCACCCATGTAAAACACTTAAAACAGAGCCTACAACATAATATCTGCTAAATACATGTTAAACTGAATTATTACTATTATTGCCACCATAATGATTATCTCAATAAGTTTAAATTGTCTCAAAAAAAGTAACATTCCAGAAAGTACTTACATGAAATTTACATGCAGAGTATAACTTTCCCTTCTAAAAAATAGGAATTATTCTAACAATTTGTAGTCCCACCTGCCTTTCCTCTTACAGTGTCAATCTTCCATTCCAGCCAAACACATTTAGAGTGTTTAGCTGGAAGCAGTTTTCAATACTCTGTTCTGTCTTCATGTTTTCCTCATACTTCACTTATATTCATGCCCAATTCCTATCTATACTATATTTTTCTCTGCTCTTCAGGTACAACCATCAAAGCTCCAACTTAATGTTAGTTCTCCCATGAAGTCTCCTGTGACCAATCCAGCTATGACACTCTCACCCTCCTCTGAACTTATTACTGTAGTATTTCTGCTTTTATACATATACTCCATAAGCATTTTTTTAACATCTTTATTGGAGTATAATTGCTTTACAATGTTATGTTAGTTTCTCCTGTATAACAAAGTGAATCAGCTATATGTATACATATATCCCCATATCCCTCCCACTAGTGTCTCCCTCTCACCTTCCCTATCCCACTGCTCTAGGTGGTCACAAAACACTGAGATGATCTCCCTGGCTATGCAGCTACTTCCCACTAGCTATCTACTTTACACTTGGCAGTGTATATATGTCAGTGTTACTCTCTAAGTTTGTCCCAACTTACCCTTCCCCCTCCCCATATCCTCAAGTCCATTATCTACATCTGTGTGTTTATTCCTGTCTTGGCTCCTAGGTTCATCACAACCATTTTTTTTTTTAGGTTCCATATATATGTGGTAGCATATGGTATTTGTTTTCCTCTTTCTGACTCACTTCACTCTGTATGACAGATTCTAGGTCCATCCACCTCACTACAAATAACTCAATTTCATTTCTTTTTATGGCTGAGTAATATTCCATGGTATATATGTACCACATCTTCTTTATCCATTCATCTGTAAATGGACACTTAGGTTGCATCCCTGTCCTGGCTATCATAAACAATGTTCAATGAACATTGTGATACATGACTCTTTTTGAATTATGTTTTTCTTAGGATATATACCCAGTAGTGGGATTGCTGGGTTGTATGGTAGTTCTATTTTTAGTTATTTAAGGAACCTCCATACTGTTCTCCATAGTGGCTGTATCAATTTACATTCCCACCAACAGTGCAAGGGGGTTCCCTTTTCTCCACAACCTCTCAACAATTTATTGTTTGCAGATTTTTTGATGGTACCATTCTGACGGGTGTGAGGTGATACCGCATTGTAGTTTTGATTTGAATTTCTCTAATGATTAGTGATGTTGAGCATTCTTTCATGTGCTTGTTGGCAATCTGTATATCTTCTTTGGAGAAATGTCTATTTAGATTTTCTGCCCCTTTCTGGATTGGGTTGTCTGTTTTTTTGATACTGAGTTGCATGAGCCACTTGTAAATTTTGGAGATTATTCCTTTGTCAGTTGCTTCATTTGCAACTATTTTCTCCCATTCTGAGGGTTGTCTATTCATCTTGTTCATGGTTTCCTTTGCTGTGCAAAAGCTTTTAAGTTTCATTAGGTCCCATTTGTTTATTTTTGTTTTTATTTCCATTTCTCTAGAAGGTGGGTCAAAAAGGATCTTGCTGTGATTTATGTCGTAGAGTGTTCTGCCTATGTTTTTCTCTAAGAGTTTGATAGTGTCTGGCCTTACATTTAGGTCTTTAATCCATTTTGAGTTTATTTTTGTGTATGGTGTTAGGAAGTGTGCTAATTTCATTCTTTTACATCTAGCTGTCCAGTTTTCCCAGCACCACTTATTGAAGAAGCTGTCTTTTCTCCATTACATACTCTAGTCTCCTTTATCAAAGATAAGGTGACCATATGTGTATGGGTTTATCTCTGGACTTTCTATGCTGTTCCATTGATCTATATTTATGTTTTTGTGCCAGTACCATACTATCTTGATTACTGTAGCTTTGTAGTATAGTCTGAAGTCAGGGAGCCTGATTACTCCAGATCCATTTTTCATTCTCAAGGTTGCTTTGGCTATTCAGGGTCTTTTGTGTTTCCATACAAATTGAGAAATTTTTTGTTCTAGTTCTGTAAGAAATGCCATTCATAGTTTGATAGGAATTGCATTGAATCTGTAGATTACTTTGGGTAGTATAGTCATTTCCACAATGTTGATTCTTCCAATCCAAGAACATGGTTTATCTCGCCATCTATCTGTATCATCTTTAATTTCTTTCATCAGTGTCTTATCATTTTCTGCATACAAGTCTTTTGTCTCCTTAGGTAGGTTTATTCCTAGGTATTTTATTCTTTCTGTTGCAATAGTAAATGGGAGTGTTTCCTTAATTTCCCTTTCAGATTTTTCATCCTTAGTGCATAGGAATGCAAGAGATTTCTGTGCATTAATTTTCTATCCTGCTACTTTACCAGATTCATTGATTAGCTCTGGTAGTTTTCTGATAGCATCTTTAGGATTCTCTATGCATAGTATCATGTCATCTGCAAACAGTGACAGCTTTACTTCCTCTTTTCTGATTTGGATTCTTTTTATTTATTTTTTTTCTCTGATTGCTGTGGCTAAAACTTCCAAAACTATGTTGAATTATAGTGGTGAGAATGTACAACCTGGTCTTGTTCCTGATCTTAGTGGAAATGGTTTCAGTTTTTCACCATTGAGAATGATGTTGTCTGTGTGTCTGTCACATATGGCCTTATTATGTTGATGTAACTTCCCTCTATGCCTACTTCCAGGAGGGTTTTTATCATACATGGGTGTTGAATTTTGTCAAAAGCTTTTTGTGCATCTATTGAGATGATCATATGATCCTTCATTTTGTTAATATGGTGTATCACATTGATTGATTTGCGTATATTGAAGAATCCTTGCATTCCTGGGATAAACCCCACTTGATCATAGTGTATGATCCTTTTAATGTGCCATTGGATTCTGTTTGCTAGTATTGTGTTGAGGATTTTTGCATCTATGTTCATCAGTGATATTGGCCTGTGGTTTTCTTTCTTTGTGACATTTTTTTCTGGTTTTGGTATCAGGGTGATGGTGGCCTCGTAGAATGAGTTTGGGAGTGTTCCTCCCTCCATTATATTTTGGAAGAGTTTGAGAAGGATAGGTGTTAGCTCCTTTCTAAATGTTTGATAGAATTAATGTGGGAAGCCATCTGCTCCTGGACTTTTGTTTGTTGGAAGATTTTTAATCACAGTCTCAATTTCAGTGCTTGTGATTGGTCTGTTTATATTTTCTCTTTCTTCCTAGTTCAGTCTCAGCAGGTTGTGCTTTTCTAAGAATTTGTCCATTTCTTCCAGGTTGTCCATTTTATCAGCATATAGTTGCTTGTAGTAATCTCTCATGATCCTTTATGTTTCTGCAGTGTCAGTTGTAACTTCTCCTTTTTCACTTCTAATTCTATTGATTTGAGTCTTCTCCATTTTTTTCTTGATGAGTCTGGCTAATGGTTTATCAATATTGTTTATCTTCTCAAAGAACCAGCTTTTAGTTTTACTGATCTTTGCTATTTTTTCCTTCATTTCTTTTTCATTTATTTCTGATCTGATATTTATGATTTCTTTCATTCTGCTAATTTTGGGGGCTTTTATTGTTCTTCTTTCTCTAATTGCTTTAGGTGTAAGGTTATTTTGTTTTTTTGAGATGTTTCTTTTTTCTTGAGGTAGGATTGTATTGCTATAAATTTCCCTCTTAGAACTGCTTTTGCTGCATCCCTAGGTTTGGGGTTGTCGTGTTTTCACTGTCATTTGTTTCTAAGTATTTTTTGATTTCCTCTTTGATTTCTTCAGTGATCTCTTGGTTATTAAGTAGTGTACTGTTAGCCTCCATGTGTTTGTATTTTTTACAGATTTTTACCTGTAATTGATATCTAGTCTCATAGCATTGTGGTAAGAAAAATTACTTGATATGATTTCAATTTTCTTAAATTTACCAAGGCTTGATTTGTGACCCAAGTTATGTTCTATCTCAGAGAATGTTCCATGGGCCCTTGAAAAGAAAGTGTATTCTGGGTTTTTTTGGATGGAATGTCCTTAAATATCAATTAAGTCCATCTGGTTTAATGTGTCATTTAAAGTTTGTATTTCCTTATTTATTTTCATTTTGGAGGATATGTCCATTGGTGAAAGGAGGTGTTAAAGTCCCCTACTATGATTGTGTTATTGTCGATTTCCTCTTTTATGGCTGTTAGCATTTGCCTTACATATAGAGCTGCTCCTATATTGGGTGCATAAATATTTACAATTGTTTTATCTTCTTCTTGGATTGATCCCTTGATCATTATGTAGTGTCCTTCTTTGTCTCTTGTAATAGTCTTTAATTTAAAGTGTATTTTGGGGCTTCCCTGGTGGCGCAGTGGTTGGGAGTCCGCCTGCCGATGCAGGGGACGCGGGTTCGTGCCCCGGTCCGGGAGGATCCCACATGCCGCGGAGCGGCTAGGCCCGTGAGCCGTGGCCGCTGGGCCTGCGCGTCCGGAGCCTGTGCTCCGCGGCGGGAGAGGCCACAGCAGTGAGAGGCCCGCATACCGCAAAAAAAAAAAAAAAAAAAAAAAAAAAAAAAAATAAAGTGTATTTTGTCTGATATGAGAATTGCTACCCCAGGTTTCTTTTGATTTCCATTTGCATGGAACATCTATCTCCATCCCCTCACTTTCAGTCTGTATGTGTCTCTAGGTCTGAAGTGGGTCTCTTGTAGACAGCATATGTGTGGGTCTTGTTTTTGTATCCATTCAGCCAGTTTATCTCTTTTGGTTGGAGCATGTAATCCATTTACATTTAAGGTAATCATCGATATGTAGGTTCCTATTACTATTTTCTTAATTGTTTGGGGTTGTTGTTGTAGGTCTTTTCCTTCTCTTGTGTTTCCTGCCTAGAGAAGTTCCTTTAGCATTTGTTTTAAAGCTGGTTTGGTGGTGCCTCATTCTCTTAACTTTTGCTTATCTGTAAAGGTTTCAATTTCTCCATCAAATCTGAATGAGATCTTTGCTGGGTAGAGTAATCTTGCTTGTAAATTTTCCCCTTTCATCACTTTAAATATGTCCTGCCACTCCCTTCTGGCTTGCAGAGTTTCTGCTGAAAGTTCATCTGTTAACCTTACAAGGATTCCCTTGTATGTTATTTGTTGCTTTTCCCTTGCTGCTTTTAATATTTTTTCTTTGTATTTAATTTTTGATAGTTGGATTAATACTTGCCTCAGTGTGTTTCTCTTTGGGTTTATCCTGTATAGGACTCTCTGTGCTTCCTGGACTTGACTGATTATTTCCTTTCCCATGTTAGGGAAGTTTTCAACTATAATCTCTTCAAATATTTTCTCAGACCCTTTCTTTTTCTCCTCTTCTCCTGGGACCCCTGTAATTCGAATGTTGGTGCATTTAATGTTGTCCCAGAAGTCACTGAGAGTGTCCTCAATTCTTTTCATTCTTTTATCTTTATTCTCTTCCCTGGCAGTTATTTCTACCATTTTTTTTTCCAGGTCACTTATCTGTTCTTCTGCCTCAGTTATTCTGCTATTGATTCCTTCTAGAGTATTTTTTATTTTAGTAATTGTGTTGTTCATCACTGTTTGTTTTTTCTTCTTTAGTTCTCCTAGATCCTGTTAAATGCTTCTTTCATTTTCTCTATTCTGTTTCTGAGATTTTGGATCATCTTTACTATCATTACTCTGAATTCTTTTTCAGGTAGATTGCTTCTTTCATCTTCATTTATTTGGTATTGTAGGTTTTTACCTTGCTCCTTCATCTGTAACATATATTTTGTTGTTTCTTTTGTTTTGTTTTGTTTTGTTCTGATGGGTGGTGCTGTATTCCTGTCTTACTGGTTGTTTGGCCTGTGACATCTAGCACTGGAGTTTGCAGGCAGTTGGATAGAGCCAGGTCTTGGTGCTGAGTTGAGGACCTCCGGGAGGCCTCACTCCAATTGATATTCCCTGGGGTCTGAGGTTCTCTGTTAGTCCAGCAGTTTGGACTTGGAGTTCCCACCACAGGAGTTCGGGCCCGACCTCCGGCCTGGGAACCAAGATCCCTCAAGCTTCATGGAGCAGTTAAAAAAAGAAAGAAAGAAACAAAGGAGCAGTACAATATCAAAGAATAAAAAACAAAATAAAATTAGAAAGATAAAAAATATATTAGGAGAAATAAAACTGTAATTGAAACAACCAGTCACTGGGGGTTCCTCCCATCCCCTTAGATGTCCATGGTCCCCCATCGGTGCCTGGTAGATGCCCTAGTTGTGAGGAGATGCAAATTCATCATCCTCCTAGTATGCCATCTTGACTCTGCCCTCTCCATATTCACTTTTATTAGTTGTCTTTATATGTGAATAATCTTCTTTGGAACTATAATCTGAGAGGCTATTTTTCACTTATCTGCCTACTTCACAGAAACTTGCACATACTAAATACTTGAAAATATTGGTTGAGATTTTATGATTTTTTATACATGGGCTTTGAATATATAAATTATCCATATTTTTCAGACTGCAATAAAATGCAGAGATTTATTTGAAACTGAAACTTTTTAAAAATATTCTGACCATTTTATACTCCATAAAAGTACGACTGTTTCTAGAGTTCTTCCAAAGCCCTTTACTGAGTGTTCATATTTAATCAATTAATACTCTTTGTGGCAACTGAACATTGTTGAGATATAATTCGAAGAAAGGAAACTCACACTTACTGGGTTCCTATTCTTGAAAAGCACTGTGCCAAATGGTGTCATGCATATTATTCTATTTAATCTTCTCAGCTAAAGACATCAAGTAATTTTCTCAAGTCTCAGAACTGCTCAGTGGCGAACTAGGGTTTACACTTTCCCATCTTCCCCCCAAAATCTGTTCTACCTTTTACAATTCTTATTTCAGTTAATGACACCATCATATACCAAATTTCCCAGAGAGAAATTTGTATCTCATCCAGCCTTCTCATTCTCCCTTACCCCTAGTCAATAAATCCTGTTAATAATAAATTGCATCTCAAATCCACTCACTCCTCTCCATTTCTACTGATAGTATCTTAGTTTAAGAATTCATCATGTCTCATCTAGACCATTTCAACAGCCTCCTTGTTTGCTCGCTTCACTGCATCTTTCACACTACCACTACCAGAGTAATCTTTTTAAGGCACAAATGTGAACATATCACTCTCTCTTAAAACCCAACCTCAGTAGTTACACATCACCTAAAAAATAAAATTAAATCTCCAGAGAACTACATTCAAGACCTCTTCACCCTCATCTCCAATTGCTCCACAGCTCATAATTTACACACTTGAATAACAGGCAGGTCTCTCTGGAACTTCTTGCAGCTTCCAAGGCCCACACTGCTCCCACTGCCTCACAGGACTTGCTCATAAATTCTCTCCTACTATTCTTTAAGACTTGACTTCAGTATCATCCCCTTTACATCCCCTTTGGGTTGAATAAGTTCAACCCAAACTTTGTCCTATCCAAAATTTAGAATTTCTTCTTTTTGGCAAACCATAGCAGCCTGATTTTTGTTGTTGTTGTTGTTATAACTATCATATTTGTCTCTTTTATTTTGTTGAACAGATATTACCTGATTTCTTACCATGTGCCAGGCTGGGACTAGAAAGAGGAAAACACTTTCCTTTCCTGAAGTAGTTTGCATTATAATAGAGACAAAATGCAAACAATATAGGATAATAGGGTTACTGCAGGGCATCCTCAAGACACCTACCATGATTTTTCAATGTAAAAACTAAGAATCTTAGAAGCAGAATTTTTAGTTTGGAATATTTTATTTACTTTTTTAAATAAAATAAATTTAATGAATTTTTAACAGTTACCTTCCCAAGCAACTTCTTTAGCCCAATATGTTGTTAAACTATTCCTAGGGTATTATATGGGCTCCAAGTGTCTCCTGTAGAAAATGAAATTATTAAATTTTGACCATTTACACAGCAGATTTTGATTTTAAAAAGCACCTCTTAAGCACATCTTACCAAAAAGTAAAGATTATGGACTATTATGATTAGTATGATGCCTTATATAAAGTGATAGTCACTATGTTGAGACTGATGTATATGTAGCATTTAAGAAATTGAATTGTGAGTTTAGTTTTATTAAAGTCTGTATTCTGTAAGGAGATCCACCTTACAGATTTTACCTTAAAGTCTATGAATACTACAGTTAAAGAATATTCTGAAATTATGTTACAGAACAGTCATCCAAGGACCAATCCATCCTGATGTTGGATCTGGATCACAGAGAAAACACTGATGAAGTATAACAGTAACATCATTATTTTTGAGAATCTCCTATAAATATATCATATATTTATGCATTTGTTAATTATTAAAACACTATAACCATAAAATAAAGGTAAATCATAACATGGGCAATGGAGATAAATTGACTAGTTTATCTTAATGCTACAAATTATACTTTATTATGTTTTTATTGATAAATATATTTTTAATAAATGAAAATACTTCATTGTTTTTAATGAGAATGCTACTGGAAATATAGTCATTGTATTTAAAAATAAAATAAGGTATTTTATTATTCAAATTATGTATTAGCTATAGTACTGAAGCTTGTTTTTCTGAAATTCCTAATAAATTCTACAAAATTTTTGTACAGTGGTGTAAAAAGTTTATGATTAATAATTCCTCTCATAAATAGTAATACTATTTAAGAATTTGAAGGATCTCTGTACTTTGAAGATGTTACCAAGGGGTCTTGTTCTCAATTCTGCAGGTTCAGAAATTAAAGTTATCACTTTATCCAAGGCTGATGGGTCTCTAAAAAACTGACTTTACTAGCAAAGCTCACAAGGTAAATGGTAAATATAAAAAATAAACTGCAATCCCAACTGGATTACTTGAATTGCCTGATCAGTATGTTCTTTTCCCAATAAGAATGTCTGCTGGAGAAACCAGATATATATTAGAAGTTTGTTGTTTTCAGTATAGAAACAAAGCCAAAAGTTGTATGATCATAAAAAATTTTTTTCATAGAATTATGACAGTCTCATACATCCTTTTATTTTCCATCAACTATTTCTACTTTATGCTCTCATCACCTCTCATCTGGACTATCTCAAGATGAATTTCTTACCTCTGGCACCAATAAGGCTGCTAGAATGGCATTTCTAAAGTGTGAGTGAAATGACCAGAATGAAAATTATATCAATCCCATCTTAAATGTTTTTAGAGCTTCCTCTCTGGCTACTAGAGAAAATTTACACTCCTGAGCGTGGCATGTAAGGCTCTTCATATTATGAGTCCTCCCTCCTTACCTACATCATCTTTAACAGCTTTCTCACCACATCACTTATTCCAATATATGAACTCTTTATAGACCCCCAAATACAACCTGCTATTTCATGCCTCTGTGCTTGTACATGTACTACTATCTTGGAATGCCTTCCCTTTCACTCTACTTACATCTTCCTAATAAAATTTAATTCATTCTTTTAAATTCTGCTTAGGTTGAATTTTCTCCAATTTTTCCTAATAATCATCTCTACTGCCTCCTGTATATAAATTATGTACTTTGTACCCTGAACTGTAATTATTTGTGTGTATAAATGTCTCTTCTTCTAAATCAAGAGCTCCTGGAAACTAAAGATTGTCATTCATTTGTGCCCTTAGGAATTAAAATGGGGTACATACTGGCAGATCAAAATAACAAATAAAGGAAAAAATATTCAATTGTTCAATTTATCGAGCCCCTACTATGTGCTAGGTACTGCTCTGTGTGTTAGGGATACAATAAAAGACAAAATTTATTATTTGCCATTATGGAACTTAAATTTTAGTGAGGATTACAGATTTTAAAACATAAAACTATAATATCAGATAGTTATACAGTATACCAAAACCAGAGCATGATAAGGGACAGAGAATGATGGGAGTACTATTTTAGAGAGAGAGGTAGAGTGCTCAGAGAAGGGCTCTGAGAAGGTGACATTTGAGCAAATATCTGAGTGAGTAGAAGAGCTAACCTTGGTGGTAGTAGAATAGAATTCTACAGAGAGGGGACCTTCCACAGGAGTGTGCTTAACATATTTAAGGAATAGAAAGGCTAGCATGGCTATTGAGCAGCAAGAAAGGCAGAATTACTGGGAAATAATTTAAGAGAGGTAGCCACAGGCAGGACCATGTAGAGCTTGTAGGCCATGAGATTTCAGTCTAGATTTATGTGAATGAATCCTTTGCAGGGTTTAGGGTAAGGGAGGAACATGATCCTTTTAAAGGATCACCCCGGTGTCTGGAACATATATTTAGGAGAGGGAAGAAAGTAGCAAGTATTTAAGGAGGGGACCAATTAAAGAACTTCTGCACTAGTTAAGTAAGAGAAGTTTATGGCTTGGATCAGGTTAATAATGTTGGCAGTAATAAGTGGTCAGATAAAGAATATATTTTGAAATATTTTATGATAGAATGGATGTGAAATAAAGAAAAAAAAGAGAAATCAAGGATGATACCATTGTTTTGGGGTGTGAGTACCTGTGTGAATGATGGAACCATTTCCTGAGATGAAGAATACAGAAGGAGAAGCAGGTTTTGGCTGAAAATCAATTTTTAGGTTTAAGATGCTTATTATCTATCCAAGTGGTGATACTAAATAGGCAGTTGAATACACAAGTCTGGAATTTGGGTGTGTGGCCCTGAGTGAACATGTAATTTGGGAATTGCCAGTGTGCAGATGATATTTACAGCCATGAAATTAGTTGAAATCACCTGGAGAGAGAATGTAGCTAGAGAAGAGATCTGAGCAGCGAAGAAAGAAATTGTCTCAAGAAGGAGGGAGAAATCAACTGTGTCAAAGCTGGTAATAAATTTGGGTTAAATTAAGACTGAAAAACTCCCGCTGGATTTGGCTACCTGGAGGTCACTGGTGGTTTTGACAAAAATGGTTCAGCAGGGTTTTGGAACAAAAATCTAATTGGAATGGGTTCAAGAGGGAGTTAAAAAAAAAAAAGACAATAATAAGGTATTATCAGAAATTTTATAAGAATAAACTTAAAAGTTGGACCAAATGGAATTGGTTACCAGAATTATGGTCCCCCAAGATGTCCACATCCTCCTCTTCAGGACATGTGAAGATATGACCTTAGATGGCAAAAGGAATTTTGCAGGTATGACGAAGTTAAGGATATTAAGATGGGGATGTTATCCTGGGTTATCTGGGTGGATTCAGTGTAATCATAAGGGTCCAGATAAGTAAAAGAGGAAGGCAGGAGGGTCAGTGTTAAAGTCAGAAAGAGATATGCATATTATGCTAAACTGCAGGTTTTGAAGACGGAGGAGGGGACCACACCCTTAGGAATACAGGTGGCCTCTAAAAGCAACAAAAGGTAAGGAAACAAATTCTACCCTAGAGCCTACAGAAGTAACAGTCCTATCAACACCTTGGTTCTAGCCCACAGAAACCCGTTTTAGATTTCTGATCTTTATAACTAACAAATTTATATTGTCTTAAGACACTAAGTTTGTGGTATTTTGTTACATCACAATAGGAAATGAATACACCATTTTACATAACATAGTCATGGGTTATGGGGATTAGAATGTGACGATTTTTGGTGAACCATTATTCTGTTACCATAATCCAGAGACAGTTAAACCCACCCAAGGTCATGACCAACTGAAAGAAGGAGCATTTTGTACCATCTTATTTGGGGTGTATAAGAGCAGAATTTAGGAAGGCAAGAGTAAATTTAGAGCTTAGATTTTAAAAAATAGAAAGTTGCATGCCTCTACTAGTAAATATTTTGGGACATTTTTTTATGCCATCAATACAATTTTTTGAATTTTGATGTCATTTATTAAATGACATTCCTCTTGGTCCCGGTAATGTATGGAGGTCGAGGGAAAGGGCTCTGCCCTTCCTGGCGTCATATCTTCGGCATGGAAGGCTTCCATTCCGTGGGTTCTAACCTCAAATGCCAGGCTCCAAGGAGCAGGGCAAAACCAGGGTTCAGCAGGCTCCTTCCTGGGGTATTTACACCTTCTTTGATTTCAGATCTGTGGAGCTGCCTAAGAGCCAGAGTTGTGGTATCCCCTCCTCTTCCACATTGTATTGCAAACAATAAAGGCTGTTCTACAGTAAATAAATAAATTTTTTAAAAATGATATTCCAATGGGGTAAGGAGGCCAAATGGGTGTGCCATGATGCTTGTGAAGTATTTCAAACATATCAAATGAAAATTTGTGGTTTTTTTAAAGACAAAGATATTTATATGCTACTGTAGATGTATTCAACAGCAACCTACATGACAAACCAACTCCACATTTAATAATCCCTAACTTTAATTCCTTTCATTTGTGCATCAAAGAATGCCTCTACAAACAAGGATAGTTAAAAATAGTTAAAATCCAAAGTCAGGCTAGGCCAAAACAGACTCACTAGTAAGCTGGTAAAGCAGGATAAGGTTTGTACTTTACTAATACATTATGACATTGTCCTTTTATGAAACTGCAGTACAACTAGAATCATTGTGCAATATTGGCTGTAACTCCCCCCAAAATAAATGTTAGAATTTTAGATCCAGGGTGGGTTCATTAAAAGTGAGAAAAGTAGAAAGACAAAGAGTAGAGGTTCCTTTTGAATTAAAATGAAAGAGAATAGCATTTTGCATGCTACAAAAGTGAAGAGTAATTGAGAATGTGATAGCATATATATTTTTAAATAATGTAAGAAAGAAAAATGCCTTATCACACTGAGTTTTAAGTTTTAGGGAAAAAATTCTCTTTCGAATTGAGAAAGTAAATTTAGAAGAATCAAAGAAAGCATCACTTTCCTCAATGAATAAACTTATAAAACTCACTATAAGATATAGTAATCTCTTAGGCAAAGGATATCAAAAAAAAATCAGAAGAGGGACTTCCGGGCTTCTCTGGCGGCACAGTGGTTAAGAATCCACCTGCCAATGCAGAGGACACGGGTTCGAGCCCTGGTCCAGGAAGATCCCACATGCCATGGAACAACTAAGCCCGTGCACCACAACTACTGAGTCTGTGTGCTGCAACTACTGAAGCTTACGCGCCTAGAGCCTGTGCTCCACAGCAAGAGAAGCCACGGCAATGAGAAGCCCATGCACCGCAATGAAGAGTAGCCCACTCACCGCAACTAGAGAAAGCCCGCATGCAGCAACGAAGACCCAACACAGCCAAAAAAATTTTTTAATAAATAAATAAAATAAAGAAATTTAAAAAAATTATTATTAAAAAATAGAGGGAATTCGTTAGTGGTGCAGTGGTTAAGAATCCACCTGCCAATGCAGGGGACACAGGTTCAATCCCTGGTCCAGGAAGATCCCACATGCAGTGGAGCAACTAAGCCCGTGCACCACAACTACTGAGCCTGCATGCTGTAACTACTGAAGCCTGCATGTCTAGAGCCCATGCTCCACAACAAGAGAAGCCACCGCGATGAGAAGCCTACACACTGCAACGAAGAGTAGCCCCCACTCGCCACAACTAGAGAAAGCCTGCGTGCAGCAAAGAAGACCCAATGCAGCCAAATAAATAAATTTAAATAGATAAAGGGATTTGAAAAAAATAATCAAAAGAAAATTTAGACACACTTGTAGGATGCAGAGCTTCTAATAACTGATAAGAGAAATTTAGACAGGTTTATTTTTAAAATCACCGTCAGAGAGGATCACTTGCTTACAATAGCATGGAAATACATTTGGATATTTGAACTGTCCAAGCATGAGTCTGGAAATTTTTTAAGCAAATGTTTTAATTAAAATATAACACATATATAAAGGGGGAACAAATCATGTATATATCATATATATCTTGATAAAATTTTATGAAGTAACCGCCACCTAGATTAAGATATGGAACATTACTAGCACCCCAGAAGAATTACACATTACCCCCCAAAAATAATTGCTATTCTGACTTCTGTCACCAGAGATTTAATTAGTCCATTTTGAGCATTTATATAAATAAAATCATACTGGGGAGTATATATATGTAATATTAAAATAAAATTGGCATCAAAGAGGATTACCATAACCTCATTTTAAATCCATGTTGGCAAAGCACATGAAGAGATGCTCAACATCACTAATTATCAGAGAAATGCAAATCAAAACTACAATGAGGTATCACCTCACATTGATCAGAATGGCCATCATCAAAAAATCTACAAACAATAAATGCTGGAGAGGGTTTGGAGAAAAGGGAACCCTCCTACACTGTTGGAGAGAATGTAAATTGGTAGAGCCATTATGGAGAACAGTATGGAGGTTCCTTAAAAAACTAAAAATAGAACTACCAAATGATCCAGCAATCCCATTCCTGGAGAAAAATCATAATTCAAAAAGATACATGCTTGACCACCTAGAGGGGTGGGGTAGGGAGGGTGGGAGGGAGACACAAGAGGGAGGAGATATGAGGATACATGTATATGTATAGCTGATTCACTTTGTTATAAAGCAGAAACTAACACACCATTGTAAAGCAATTATACTCCAATAAAGATGTTTAAAAATAAAAAGATACATGCACACCCCAATGTTCATTTCAACACTACATACAATAGCCGGGACATAAAAGCAACCTAAATGTCCAACAACAGAAGAATGGATAAAGAAGATGTGGCGTATATATATATATATATATGTATACACACACACACACACACACACACACACACACACACACACACACACACAATGGAATATTACTCAGCCATAAAAAAGAATGAAAATGCCATTTGCAGCAACATGGATGGACCTAGAGATTGTCATACTGAGCAAAGTTAAGTCAGACAGAGAAAGACAAATATCATATGATATCACTTGTATGTGGAATCTTAAAAAAAATGGTACAAATGAACTTATTTACAAAACAGAAATAGAGTCACAGATGTAGAAGCAATCTTGTGGTTACCAGAGGGGAAAGGGGGGGAGGAATAAATTGGGAGATTGGGATTGACATATACATGCTATTATATATATAATAGATAACTAATAAGGACCTACTGTATAGCACAGGGAACTCTACTCAATACTCTGTGATGACCTATATGGGAAAAGAATCTAAAAAAGAATGATATATGAATATGTATAACTGATTCACTTTGCTGTGCAGCAGAAACTAACACAACATTATAAATCAACTATACTCCAGTAAAAATTTTAAAAATAAATAAATCACATTGGCAATAAAATGCACCAACACCACTCAATACAAGAAACATAGAGGTAAATTTTTGTTTCTAATAAGAACAAAACCTCATTAGTTTGAGTCAGAATGGCAAGGCCTGTGTTCCTACAAATGTTGATGCTTTTTGAGAAAACTACATTGTATACATATATAAATACACACACACTTGCATATATTTTAATAGATTGTAACATGTACCAGATTTTCTCAATTTCATGTAATTTTATCCTTTTCAATTAAAAAAATTATTTAAATGTGTAACTAAATATGACTTAGTTTTATATCTCTATAAATATTTTATATTAAAAATTCCAAAAATGTTTATTCTTTTATTTATTCAAAAATGTTTGTTTCTTTCTTCCTTCTTTGGCATTAAGAAACCTGGCTCTCATTATCCACAATGAGTGCATTACTTTGTTTAACCCTGGTACACAATGAAAAGTAGTTTCATAACTGCTAACCCATATACCTATGAGAAACAAATTTACCAACTAAAGTACAGTGTTTATACCATTCCTTTTGTCTTTAGTCTTACTGATTCACTCAATATACTGTTTTCCAAAGTTTTGTGGGTCAGCTCTTTTCTTCCCCATCCCCTTCAGTGTGGTTATGTCATTAATTTTAATAGTTAGATTTATTCATCACGATCTGCATTCCATGTTGAGTTCTTCCAGTGTTCTGGCTAAAGTTTTTTCTAATTTGCACATGGTAAAATTCACTTTTTGTGGTATACAATTCTATGAATGTTGACAAATGCAGAGAGCTGTGCATCTACCACCACTGTACCATGAAGATTTGTCAAACCAAAATTTCCCTTGTGCAGCCCTGAGCAACCACTGACCCATTTTTTGTTCTTACGGTTTTGCCTTTTCCAGAAAAGGGGAAAGCTAGAATAAAACCTGTGGTGCTGGATGGGAGTCAGAATCAGTGTGAATTCATGCTGTTTTAAAATATATATACAGATAGATGGATACAAAAATATAGATATGTATGTGTACATTGATCAGCACACATATGCATATTTTCTTGCTCTGTCTGCTGAGAGAACCTGACACTCAGATCTTGGTTTCTAAAAACTATTCTCTAATAGAAGGAACCAGGGCTTTGGGGGAAGTAATTGATTCTAGAACTGGTACAGGGAAAATATAAGATAGGCCTGGAGTAAATAAAAATGGAAATATTTTAAAAGGACACAGGAACTAAACTAAAAGTGCTTCCAATAGCCAAAACTGGAACAATTTGACCAAAAAAATAAATAATGATAATATTGTATTATAACGCAAAGAACAAGACAAATATCCATAAGTCCATACTGACATAAATGATTGAATAAATAGATGAGAGGGAAGAAACAAGTCTTCTTTACAAAAGAATTCCAATTAATAAACGTAGAAGAAATGAGGGAAATAGAAAAATCACCATTAGAAAATTGTTACAAGCAAGATCCACAAATGAATGCTAAAATCAGCTGGAAAGTTTAAGGAGAAACAGAATATTTACATAGCCTCAAAGTATTTTACCCAAAGTATTTAATCATCTCAAAGGGAAAAATGTAGTCTTATAGGAAAGGAGACCCTGGCTGCTATCACTTGAACCAAGTGATGAAGATTAAAATTACTAGTAAGATAATATGTCAATATGTTGTACCCCTTAATATATCACACTGAGAAGGGTACATTACTTCTGTGGCACCCTTCCCCAAAATCTATAAACTCAATAATCTGGAGAAACACGTCACACAAACTCAGACAAATTGAGGACATTCTGCAAAATGCCTGACCAGTACTTTACAAAATTATCAAGGTCATGAAAGGAAAGGAAAAACAAAGGAACTGTGACAGATTAGAAGAGACTAAAGGACAGAACAAAATGTAACATTATTATCTTGGGTTGGACCCTGAAACAGAATAAGGACGTTAACAGAAAAAACTGTTGAAATCCTAATAAAATCTGTGGTTTAGTTAATAGTATTGTACAAATGTTTGTTTCTAAGTTTTAACAACTCTACCATGGTGATATGAGATGTTAACATTAGGGAAAGTTGAGTAATGGGTATGTAGGAACTCTTTGTACTGTCATGACCACTTTTCTGTAAGTCTAAAATGATCTCAAAATTAAAAGTTAAAATGTTTTAAACTCTTAAAACGTTTAAAACTTTTTGTTGTACCGTACATCCCAATTTTTGGTTCAGAACAAATGTCACTATAATTATTTAAAACATATGTTTCATAGTTTGCTTAAAAATATATTAATCACTTATGTATGTATGCCATTTTGATATGGATTATGCAGAGTAACATTCCTACCCATAGGAACTGATCATCTAGATAATCTGTTTGAAAGCCATATTACAAGCCCAACATCAGTGACGCTGTAGAAGAAAAATCTCACTCTTGCCAAAGTAGTAGAAGACCCTCAAGGTGCTTAATAACAAGGCTGTATTCCCCACTGCATCTGCAGGGCCAGCAAACGTAAGAACTCTTTGGATGGGAAATACTGTGAGAGACTTTCTGAGGCCCGTGGAGTCTGATCCCCACCAGCCCAGGCTATCGCATCCCACAGCAGGGGCTTCACTTTACCTTCACCAAGGACCTCATGCTCTCAAGCCCCCATTTGCTTATGCCATATGTCTTATCAAAATGGCAAGAATAAACTTCTTACAGCCATAGTGGGGGGGGGGGGGAATCCATCAAGCTCTGGTTATTTGAAAGAAAAAGAAAAGTCTACATGCCAAGAAAAAAATGCTTTTATCTTGCAGTAAAGATCTTGATCTTGCAGTAAAGATCTTGATCTTGCAATAATAGCTAACATTTATTGAAAGCTCACAATATGCTAAATCTTGTGCAAAGCTCTTTACATGCAGGACCTCATCTAATCCTCCTAGCAACTTAGTGAGGGAAGTACTGTTGCTGTGTCCATATTTCAAATGAGGGAACTGAAGTGAAGTGAGATTGAGTAATGTGCCCAAGGTCACAAAGCTAGAAAAAGACATACCCAGGACTCAAACCAAAATCTATTTGATTTTAGACCTCACTTAACCCTTGTAATGTACAACCAGGTCTCTTTACAGAGCAGAATTTCCTAGATGATTATGAGTATGGGCATATCTATAAGATTTAAAACAAGCTAAAAATATTTTTTAATCTTTTTGCAAGCATATCTAAAGTGAACATATAACAAAAACTTTTATAAAAAAACTACATATACCACTTGCATGGAGAATTGTTTAATTTGCCACATGAGTACTTGGGGTATGTTGAAACTTGACTCTGATTCCTTTAGCTTTTGTAGATCACAATGGAATGTACTAGGCACCCTGTCTTCTTAATGCTAAAGGTGTCAGGGTTGTTAACTGCTAGCCAAATGACAAACATAACCATTTTGCCTACTTGGCTACTGTAAGATAGGGACAGAAGAACAAAGATTATTTAGTCTCAGCTGTGTATTGCTAAAGTGAAGATCACTCCCCAAGGTGTCATGGGGGAAATATCAGGGAAAACTAAATTATCCTCTAAAATTCATTTCCCTTTCCTTTTCTTATTTGGCAAAGCCTAACTCTCCCTCACCATCAGCAAGTCAAAGCAGCCTGTCTTTCATTTTCTATGGAGACTGAATAGATGCTTTTTAGTTGCATGTACAGAAGGAGAGCATAGAAGGCTCAATGGAGAGACTATGGAGGAAATTATCTCATTACAGCATCTATTCATAGCACTGTTATTTGCTCAAATATGCATTTTAAGCACTGTCTATGTGATAGGCACAACCACAGCAAGAGAAACAAAAATGAACAACACATCCCTTGCCTTCCAGCAGCTCAGTTTCCTAGGGAAAAGAGACATAAGTCATCAACTCTAAGAGGACTAACCTTGGTTCCAAAGGAGTGGAATGGAGAAAGCACATGCTTGCCCTTAACTTTGGCTCGGAAAGTCAGGATTTTGGAGTTTGAGGTGTAAATTTGGGTTCACCAGGCAGAGAGAAGCACAAACAATATTCCAGGAAGAGAGAACAGCATGTGCAAGACAATTAGGAGTAGTCAGCATGACCGCAGCTCAGCTTGCAAGCTGGGGAGTGGCAGGATATGAGGCTGGAAAGGCAGACACAAGCCAAACCGAAGTGAATAACTAACTGCCTTGTGTTATCACCCTTGTCTTCTTACTAAATTATAGAACATGTCTTATTCATCAGTATATCCTAACTCAGTGTATGCCATGTGGTAGGTCCTCACATACCATTCAACTAACAGTCCAACGTAAAATTACGTGTAATTTTATGTTTATCATAATCAGTTGTAAAACTAGGTCGAGTTGTATTGTCTGAGATTTTTTTGTTAAACTAATGTAATATACTGCCCTCTAGTGGTTAGGAGACAATGGGCTTTCTATCACAGTGAATGCCAGTAGTTTTTACCCTTTAAAATCGGGTGCTTGTTGTTTTCATGTCTTGGCTATTGTAAATAATGCTGCAGTGAACATGCGGGTGCAGATATTTTTTTGAGATAATGATTTCATTTCCTTCACATAAATACCCAGAAGTAGAATTGCCGGATTTTTTGGTAGTTCTACTTTTTATTTTTTGAGAAATTTAACAGTTGCTTGGAAGTTAACTAAATGTATTGTGGTAATCATTTTGCAATATATACATTATTTTGCACACCTAAAACTAATACAATGTTATATGTCAATTATATCTCAATTAAAAAAATAAAACAATGCTGGTTACAACCAATAAAATATCTTCACTCACTGATAACGTGCAACCTAGTTTGAAGATCAGTGGTTTCTGACAACACTTGTTTTATGTTAACATATTGTTTTATATAAAGAAAAAGCAGGAAATCTATGCAACAGAATATTAGCAGTGGTGGTTTCTCAGTAGTATATTTTTCACACTATCTACTTTGTACATTTATTTTTTTATCAGATGAGCCAAAAAATTAAGAGCGAATGAGAATGTCATCTTTGATAAAAGTGTACACATGAGAGGCTAAAGAATGCCCCTTAAAGTTTGCCTTTCCAGAGTTCTGATGAAGCTGAATTATAGATCCTATAACAGTTTTTCCACATTGGAGACTGAGTTTGCTTGTCACAAAAGCAACTTCCAGGGCATTCTTTTTTTTTTTTTTTTTTTTTGCGGTAAGCGGGCCTTTCACTGCTGTGGCCTCTCCCGTTGCGGAGCACAGGCTCCAGACGCGCAGGCTCAGCGGCCATGGCTCACGGGCCCAGCTGCTCCGCGGCATGTGGGATCTTCCCAGACCGGGGCACGAACCCGTGTCCCCTGCATCGGCAGGTGGACTCTCAACCACTGCTCCACCAGGGAAGCGCCCAGGGCACTCTTTAAACAAATATTCCTGAAAGGGGTTCCTGTGGCTTCAGAATCAGAAGAGGAGTAACTAATCATAACCTGCTTTATTTCTTCCTGTATATGAACATCAATGAAATAAACTCTCCAAGGACTTCCTTGAAAAGGTTACATTAGAATGACTTTTGTTCTATGGTTGATGCTTTTGTAAACAAAGTATAGTAAAGCACTATTAGTATTGTACTACAGAGTGGTAAACTATGTAAGCAAAAATACAATACTGAAGGGTTGCCTTAATGATTGTTATTGCTTATATTTCCTAAAAGTTGGGTTATGAGCCAGAAGATACTTATTAAACACTTAAAATATTTTTTAAATCTCTTCTCCATTTTTAATATTTTATCCTCATACTTCATTGCTCGTGTAGTAGTTGTCATAATGCCTTTCTTCTAGAGACTTTTATAATGCCTAGATACTAAAATTAGAAGTTTGAGTAGTAAACATTTAAAGAACTTAAGAGAGAGAGAGAGAACCTTACATCATCTACTCCTAACCCATATTAGTGATAAACTCAGGTACTTTTAAAATGGTATTGGTTAAGACATTAACATCTATGAGTCTAATGACCGTCAAAATAAAACTAGTATTGCCTTTTTGGTTTCTAGAGTCCGGCAAATAAAGAAAAGAAAAATTATTTATCTACAGAAAAGTGAGAGCTTCGTAAGTTACTGCATTTATTGGAAATCAACTCAAAGCTGTGTGATTTATTTATGTATCAATATATATTCACTCAGTACAACTCTGTTGAATACCTCTTAAATCACCTCTGCGCTTGCGACTGGGGACTCCAATAGAGATCATATACAATCCCCGTCAATAAATGGGTAACCTATGAGATGTTAAAGGCTGGTAAACAAGAATTTAGCACAAAGTGAGATAAATGTTACAATAAGAGGAGCAAAGTTTATACTGCAATCACATAGAAGGAGTATCTAACCCAGACTTGGGCTGTGAAGACAGGCGTCCTGGAGAATGTGACTGCTACTTTGAGACCTGAAGGGTGGGTTAGGCAAGCAAAGATGAAGAAGAAAGAAGGGGTAATTCGGGCCATGAGAAACAGCCTATGTCAAACTCCGCCCACTTTACCTTTGTTTCATAAATCTCCAAATCCAGATACTGAGAGAGCTTCTAGGCAGGAACAATTGAACACACAATTTACCTCTGCTCCTTCCTGAACCCAACTTAAATGACAATTAAGGGATAAAAAAGAGAGAGACCAGAGAAGACAGCATCAGACCTTTGAAGGTCAGAAAGCAGGTAGTCAAGTGGTAACTGACTTGGATGACCAAAGAAAGCTAAAACTTATGCTGCAGTGGGAGAAGCCTAAGAGCAAGCCAGTCTGCCCTGCAGAACCACAGAAAGCTCGGGTTACCCGGGGGTAAAGGTGAGGCCGATGCAGGATGAGTTGAAAGTCTGTTTAAGAAGCAGTCAGACCCCACATCCAATTCCCCACACCATACAGGTAGGCACCTCCTCTCCTTTTGCCAAAAGAATAAAAGAGAACTCTTCAATCTGTCAAAGGACATTTAATAGTTGCTCTGATACTTGGCTGAGACTCCCCCTTCAGGCCTAAGTGGGAATGTGGACAGCTGGCAGCTCTCATTTGAGTCATTCTCCAGACAATGGCCTCAGGCCAAGAGACTCCTCACATAGGGTCACACCCAGTCCCTGAGGGCAGACCTTAGCCAGTAACTGGTAGATGTGGGATATAAAGGCCAGGCCTCTTTGCCTCAAAGTAGGACAATTCTGAAAGGCATGACTATACTCCAGCAAAAAACAGAAAATATAACTTTTTTGAAGAAAAGATGCCATTTACAACAATGACAAAAATTTAGAGTACCAATGATGAATCTTTAAAAAGATATGCAAGCCTTTTCTGGAAAAATATATATATATAGAATATTGAAAGACATTTAAAAAGAAATAAACAGAAGGATATACCATGTCATTGGATATGAAGACACACTACCATACAGATGTCAGTTCTACCCAATGATCTTAAATATTCAATGCAATTCCAGTCAAAACACGAAAGGGCTCTTTCTGGAACTTGACGAGCTGATCAGAAAATTTATGTGAATGAGGAAAGGAACAAGAATAGCTCAGATACACCTGTATAAGTGGAAAAAACATGGAGATACTTGCTTTACAAATAACAAGACTTAATAGAAAGTTCTTATAATTAAGACAATATGGTATTGGCACAGGGATACATATAAAATCAGTGTAACAGAATAGAGAACCCCAAAATAAACCCATGCAAACAAAGAGACCTCATTTATGACAAAGCAGGCATTGCAGATCAGTGGGAGAAGGATAGAAGTGACAGTCATGGATGTGCACTGTTTAGATTTCCCTTTGTAAGTAAAAAGAACAAAGACTGTCGCCCATCATCATACAAAGGGTTAAGGACGCAACACAGCAACAGTGCACCCTGAGGGGAATTCAGGATGGGAAAATAAAGATGAAAGTTTTGTGCTTTGGATATTTGGACCCCTAGATAGTTAAGGTGCATATCTAAGGGAGAATTTCAATGACCCCAGATTCTTGCACCTTCCTACAGTAGAAAAGCACTAAAATCATTAACTTGAGATGTCTGTATTTGTGAATAGCAGTAATGTTTTATCAAGATGTATGCATGACTACATGTATTTTCCAGCCAAAAAATTCATGCATATACTAACTGGCTCCTCCCCTACCTCTCTGGAGCAGTCCCCTCAGACCTACAGAGAGGCTGTTTCCCGGGCTATAGTTCTCAGTAAGATCCCTGAATAAAACTTAACTCACAACTTCCTTTTTCTTTAAGTTGACACCTTTGACCCAGGGAGGATATTGGCTGAAACCTCTACCTGGGGTACCTTCAGCATCCCCACAGTGTTCAAACCAATGCCTCACTCCCCCAGGCTCTTCCCTGTGACTGAGTAGTGAGTGGACAAGAAGAGGACTGTTCTGGCCCAATGGGGACTCGTCCAGTGGGCAGTCTTTGCTGACAAGCGACTCATTAGCCTGGGCAAGACTTTCTTAAAGCTGTTTCTTCCTTCCTTATTTCCACATCATAATATCGAAACTTTCCTAGCTAACCCCTGCTCCTACCCCACATTAGCCTCCACAGGTGTTTCCTCCTAATAAGTCTCGTACGTCTCCAGTTCCATCATGGTATCTGCTTCTCAGAGGAACTAAACTGAATAGTTGGTACTGGGAAATGGTCCAAGAAAGCAGCCTGTAGAGGGAAGGTCAGATCACTCACTGGCTGGCAAGGAAAACCCCAACTTGAGTGGAATGTTGGCCGCAGATCGTCCCTGGCACAAGATGGTGGCTTAACTGCTGAATATTTCACAGATAATGGCCTGGGGAAACATACCCAGTGGAGGAAAACGGGCTTACCAGTGCAATAATTCAGGCCTTTAAAAGACACAGGAGGTGGGCTTCCGTGGTGGCGCAGTGGTTGAGAGTCTGCCTGCCGATGCAGGAGACGCGGGTTCGTGCCCCGGTCCGGGAGGATCTCACATGCCGCGGAGCGGTTGGGCCCGTGAGCCATGGCCGCTGGGCCTGCGCGTTCGGAGCCTGTGCTCCGCAACGGGAAAGGCCACAGCAAAGAGAGGCACACGTACAGCAAAAAAAAAAAAAAAAAAGACACAGGAGGGACCATACCTGCAAGGACATTAACTAGTTTTTACTAAGTGAATGGAAGCCCTTCAGAGGGTTAATGAGAAACTGAGGGCAGCTGGCAAACAGTTAAAGGCTAAGTGTGAGAACCAACGAGTGGTTGTTGTGGTACTTCTTACAAAGAGGTCCTTCCCTCCCTGCAGTGGAAGAGAACCCAGCTAAGGAGCAATCACAGGACTTAATACGTAGAATGGGGAGCCGCAGAGGTGATTAAATATTATGTTACACTAAGGTATCAGAGCATTTAGTGAAACATGGGATGGGGGATATCTGGGTGGATGTCCCCCAATATTGAGGCTCAACAGACCCCCAGCTCTGTGTCCATTCTCTTACCATCAGCCCCAGACTACAGAGGGGAACCAGCACTGAAGTTTTTAGTGATGCTGGTCCCTCTCTCACCAGACAGATTCTTCTGGCAGATCATTCAGGCCCAGCACTTCCCTAGCAATATTGTGCTTGGATTTCATAATAGTTATCTGCCTGACAGCCAGAAGAGGAAGTGGGGACAACTCTGAGGCATACTCATTGCTTTGTGGTGGAGAGGCCTCAGTAGGGTCTTACCAGGGGTAAGCGCTAGCTCTTACAGAGGCAGGTGCTATCACTAAGAACTTCAGTGTCAGTTCTCCTCTGTAGTCCAGGCCTAAATGTAGAAGAGGATATCATAGAGCAGGGCTCATTAATAGTGATGGACATGATGAGCCCCCAAAGTAAGAGAAACCAGGTAGCAGCACTTAACTGTCAGAAGTCAGGGGACCACAGTTACCATAAAACCAGCAAGGTTAAAGAGGCAGCTGAGAGAACTTAACTGGCAGAGAGAGAATTAATAGAAATTTGGAGTTCCTAAGGACAAAATACCCAGGCACACTTCAAGGGTACTACTTAACATCTTCAGTTAGGAATAAGAATGGAGGAGCAGGAGGCTAAAGACAGCTATCCCAATAAAAAGTCACAATGCCTTGCTCAGTTCCCAGACCTGAGCCAATTTTCAGATCTGGAACCACTGAGTGAAAAGATGGCCAGGTCCCCAGGAAGAAGGACCCTGCAATACATCCAACAAATATACTGTAAAGATTCCCTTGGTCCTTGCCTAAAGGGACCATTTCAGTGAATATATACTGAGAAAAGGGGAATAGACCAAATATTAAGGAATATTGCACAGGATATGAGTGTACCATGATCTTAAGCTACTAGAGTATGTGATCTACTGAAACAAAGGAGTAAACTAAAGAAAAAAAGATATTAAATCTAAGAAACAGGTGGCTATGGTGGCCATGAGAATGCACCTGACAGCCCTCCAACTATAGGAGGATATTGACCAAGGGCCCTAGGTGCTGTGCTCGGAAATCCAGCCCAGCCCACACTTTCCATGTGGTGGTCCCAGTGAATGACTCCATTACTAAGGCAGGCTTATTCCTGGGAGACACAGGACTCTTCTGATGGGCCACTTGAAGGCTGGTTTAACCTTCCTTCCATCTAACCATCCTTCCCTGAGGGTCAGACTTGTCTTCTGTTTTGATGGATTCCCTCAGCCTTTCCCAGTTCCCTCTCTGTTTTTGCTCACAGGCATTTCATTAATAAATTATTGCTTATTTAACCCCATCTTGGCATTTAGTTCCTGGAAGACCCAGTGCCAGTACAGGAAAAGTCTAAAAAAAAAAACCCTAGGATGATGGTAAAGGAAGATTCCAGCTGTGCACCAAGCATAGAAAGCAACCACTAAGACAAATGCAGAAGAGACGGCTACAAAAACATAAAAAGAATCGAAAATCTACAATGTTTGATGTTATTTATTACTCTTCACTCTGGTAGAGTTAGAATTAGCAATAAATTGCATAAAAAACTGAACAGAAAGTCATGATTTTTTAATAACAACCAAAACAAAAAGTTGAATAAGAAATAAATATGTTCATAGTATGCTACATAACAGCAGCAAAATATTATATTTACATAGTAATTTATTAAATATTAATATAACAAATTATAATATATTGGTAAGTACTTTACAGGCTGAAAGGAAAGGTGGTATGGGGAGAAGGGTAGAGAATGCTATAAGAACTACCATAGGAGGTGACTATATCACATATAAAACTGAAATATCAAGAATGACAGTCTAGGTATATTGCTTAGAAATATTGAGATAAATACTGAAAGAAAGAGATAAAAGAATTAAAAGTGATTATCACTGGGAAGAAAGAGTGAAGATGGGTGCTGGTGATTATTTCATAATAACACTTGTAGATTTTTAAGCTATGTGTAGCTTTGGTAAAGTTTAAATTTAAAATAATTATTAAAAATCAACAATTTGACAATTATATGTGGAATATATAAAGAGTTATTAGAAATCAACAAAAGGCAAGCACCACAATGTGAATAAACAAGTGATTCATAAGAAAACTGAAAATGTGAATTAAATGTAAAAACATTTTATTTCAGAATTAATTTAATTAATTAAAGTTTTTAAAAAGTTATGAAATGACTTCTAGATTTATACCCAAGAGAATGTAAAGCATATGTCCACATAAAAACATGTACACAAATATATGTATCAGCCTTATTCACAACAGCTAAAAAAAAAAAGTTGATGGACCCAAATGTCCATCAGCTGATGGATAAATCAAATGTGATATATCCATATAACAGACTATTATTCTGCAATTAAAAAAAGAATGAAGTACTGACGCAAGCTAGAACACGGATTATGCTAAGTGAAAGAAGCCAGTCAAAAAAGGTCACATATCATATGATTCCATTTATATGAAATGTCCAGAATAGGCAAATCCACAGAAGCAGAAAATAGTTTAGTGGTTGCCAGAGACTAGTGGAGGGGGAAATAGGGATTTTCTGCTAATGGGTATGGAGTGTTTTTATGGGATTGCGAAAATATTCTAAAATTAGATAGTGGTGATGATTGCACAACTCTATTAAAAACCACTGCATTGTATACTTTATAAGGGAAAATGTTATGGTATGAGAATATATCTCAATAAAGCTGTTGTAAAATTAAAATCACAACCCCCCCCCAAAAAAACAAAGAGAAATGTACAGAGAAAATAGTAAGATTGAAAGAGAAAGAAACAGAAGAAAAGCTGAAAGCCACAATTCAAACAAATGTGTTTCATGGTTAAATGAGTGAGTGATAAATTATAGAGATCCTTACTCATGGAATCACACATGGAAATTTATGTCTCAAATTTGGACACAATAAATAATATTCTTTCAGATGTGTCATTTCTGTATACAAAATATTTTATTTTACATACTGATTACCACAAATAAATGTTCAAATAGCTCAAGATATTTTTTTAAACGTCTTGACGGGCTAAGGATTAGAATAAAAACCTATGACAGAATCTATTTCATCAACAAAGAGAAGACTGTTTTCTTCTTGGCCTGAGAAGAAAAACAAAGAATAAATGGATTTTAAAAATAAACTGTTAAAGCCACAGGTTTAGCAAGGAGACACCGCATTTCTAGGAGAATCTAGTTGAACTACCCCAATGCAAAATATTCCATTGTGTTTACTTAGGTTGCTTTCCAAGTGTGCATATTGCCTGAAGTGGGTAAGGTTTTCAAATCGCTTTTTGCCATATGAATTGGGAAGGCAAAAATATCATCAAAGACCCAGAGATGCTATCAGAGCATTACAAGAAAAGATCTGGAAGGAGTGCCTGACCAGGAAGCCAAGAATTCATTCATCCAAATGAATCATAAACCAAAAGCATCATTTTCAATGGGAAAGCTTCTTCCATAAAACCATCTCCTCACTTACCAGTTTATTTTCATGACAAACAAGCTAGAAATACATGGGATTTAATTGGCAAGGTTAGTTTTTTAATCGTTTGAGGCATATTTACACGTTTGATATAAACAAAAGCTAATCTCCTCCCAGAAACATCTGCTAGAGTATTTCTCATACATGGAGCTTCAGTGACACATATTCTCTACCAGTCAAGTCAATTCTTAAATAATTCATGTAACTTCATCTTTCATCTTGGGTACCTAAATAAACATCAAATAAAGCGCAAACACTTTGGATTTTTTTAAAGAAAATATAACAAAAAAAGAATCATTTTAAGGAATAGGGTATTCAAGCACAACATTTACTGCCTTTGGAAGGCAGGAGTGTATGTAAGCCTTCTGAATAAGCCTAGCTAATATATCTGTCAAGATCATGAGTCTATTTTTTATTCCTATGAATTACAAATGCTATAGCAATATTAAAATCTACATATTATGACCACACTACTATTAAAATCTTAAAATAATTTTATATATTTATATTCAGGTATGCTATTTTGAGACTTTCTCATTTTCAAAAATACTGATTGTTTTCATGTCCCACAATTTCCAGGATATATTTAATTTTAAGGTAAAATTCAAACTTTCTATTATTGAAATAATTTGATATGCCTTCTTTTAAGATTAAAGGAATCAAATAAAAATAATTCAAGTGCCAGTTGATTTAACATATATGACCCGACAATAGATTCATATACCCCATAAATGGAAAGGCAAGAAAGCTCCAACTAAATTTTCAGTCAGCTTTTACTGAGGACCTACTTCATGTCAAGCCCTCATAAACTAAGGTACTCTAGATAATTATTCAGGCATAAACAGTGGTGTGCAGTCATGGGCAGCTTTTGGATGAGTTACTGTAATGATAATTTATTGACATTTACAACCAATGTCAATTGATATTGCCAGTGATAATTTAGGGACAGTTTATCATGCACTTACAATGTGCCAGACATTTTGCTAGACACAGTACATGATAATTTCATTTAATACTCTCAAAACCTTATAATGTAGCTGGGACAGTTTTACCCCTTTTAACAGATGGAACAGTGAAGCATAGAGAAATTAAGAAACTTTCTCAAAGCCACACAGGATGTGTGACAAGCTGGAATTCTAAACCATGTGATCTGACCCCAGAACCTACACTCTTAGCTACTATACTATCTCTTGAAATTCAGAATGAATTTTTCTTTGGAACTGTAACTGTAACTATTGTAATTGTAATTAGTTTCACAAGCTAGGCTATAAAAGCCTAGAAACATATCTAGACAACAGACTATACACACATAACTGGACTGTTCTGACTGATGAGCCAATTCAGATGGAGAAGGAATTGATAGCAAAAGGGGTGTTTTAGCTCTACTTTTAGCAATAGTCATTACCTTGAAAAAAAAAGGATTTTGAACATTTTAAAGCCAAAGAATACTCTTTGCAAATGAGATCTTACCCAGCACTTCAGTTTCTAAAACAGATAAAAGTAGGGCTGCTCTAACTGAAGCAGGAAAGGAAAAACCATACTCTCCTTCCTCCACCCCCCAAAATAAACTCCAAGCACTTTCCCCAAATTTCAGGGCTCCAAGGAATACAGCCTGAGAAACCACTGAAGGAGATGAGATTGCCACAGACCCAATGGATTTTATTTTCCAGAAATCACTGGAGAAAGTATCATGTTATTTTCATAGACAAAACAGATAAATGTAAGTTGTAAGATAGCTATAGTTATATTAACAGTAGATCTGCCCATCTAATGGAAGGTCTTTCTTTAGTGTCATGCCAGAGGATTTTGTATCTGGTCCTATTTCTGTTCAACATTTTTCATCAATAACTTGGATGAAGTCACAAAAGGTATGCCTATGAAACAAAATAGAAAACAGTTGTAAATTATCACCAAACATAATCAAAGAGAGTGTAAGCTACAAGCAGTTCAGGAATACACATTTTAAAACACTGAATATTTTACACAGAATTCTTTTTACGAGAGACCTAGTGTAGGAGCAGACCCTTGAAGGAGTCAAAGCATTCAAGACTCCATCTTAAATCTAAACCCCAAGGTGAACTCACTCCTTGCACAGCTAACTTTCCAGTTGTATGAATTCCTGCCCTCTTCCCCAGGCTACAGGAATGGATTGTTCACAAGAACACAGGCAATGCCAAAATCAAAGAACAGAAAACTAAACTTCAAGGAGACAGAGTGATGTATAAATTAACTGATCCAGGAACAGATTCTAAAACCAGTGTAAGAAGCCGAGAATACAAAAACCACGGAGACTAGCAATAACTGATCCATGGATCACAAGGTGTGGTCTGGGTCAAATATTGTTCTTTTGTTTTGCTTATGTAAATTAGCCAGGGTGTGGAGCAGGGGCTGACAGCCACGTTTAAAGGTCCAGAGTCGAAACAGACACAATTCTCTCCAAGGTAGGGTGCAATAAGTATTTTCCTGGTTCACCTAATGGGAAGTTATGATAAGTTCCAGGCTATTCTTGAGGTGAATGCATATACACATGACCTCTTGCAACCCCAAAGCACTCTTACAGATATACTAAGTATTTGAACTGAGTTGGTCTCAAAAGTAATCTAATGCTTTTCCACTCTGTATTTAGTTCCCTGTCTCAGATAACAGAGTGTGGGGTAGAGGGCAGCATTTCAGCTCACCTGGTGAAGCAAGGAAGTGGTGGAAGATGGGGTAGATAACCATGGAACAGTGTAATGACTGTGGGAATAACATAGCATTAGTGAAACCCACAAAGATGAAAAGCCCAGTCTCTGGTCATTTACTGTCTTTGTCACTGTTTTATAGGAAGGCAATGCATGTACGTTGGAAAGAGAGATAAACAGTGTCTCCCTTATTGCCCAGTAAAAATAGGTCTATGCTTTGTACGACTATAATACCCACATAACAGTGTTTCTGAGAGAATTAAAGGAAAACCCATAGAGAATGTTTAGAACAATGCCTGTTAAAATAGTAGATGGTGGGCTTCCCTGGTGGCGCAGTGGTTGAGAATCCACCTGCCGATGTAGGGGACACGGGTTCGTGCCCCGGTCCGGAAAGATCCCACATGCCGCGGGGCGGCTGGGCCCGTGAGCCATGGCCACTGAGCCTGCGCGTCCGGAGCCTGTGCTCCGCAACGGGAGAGGCCACAACAGTGAGAGGCCCGCGTACGGCACAAAACAAAACAAAAAAAAACACAGTACATGCCTAAAAATATTAGCTATTCTTTTACCATTATATTACTCATCACTATAATTATCATCCTGGCATCTATCAGTCCTCTTCAACAGCCTATAAATCCGCCAGGTACTGACCAGCTGCTTCGGGTAGCGGTATAGAGACATCATGAAATTGGGAGTGTTTTAGCCCAGATCTGGGATAAGGGCAAGGCTAATTCTAGCCTTGTTTCAACAGCCTCCAGTGTATCTTCTGTTAATTGCCCTCTCTGGACCAGATGAATTGGTGATGCTTCCTGTAGGCTAGGCTCCAGGGAGTTTGCCTAGGCTGGAAACCCGAAAAAGTAAGAACAGATAATGATCTAGAAAAGCTCATTAAACTAGTGCTCAGTAAAGGTGACACAAAAAGAGCACTAAGGAGGTAGAGAGTCTGATGAAGTCTCTGCAAGTTGGCAGCTACATAAGTGTGGAGAAAGTTTTGTTTGGGACTTGAATAGGGAATATACAACTCGGACCCCGGCCACAAACTCTGTTTTGAAATGACATCAATTTAGGGGATCCCTTCCACTCCCAGGCAAAGTCTGAAAATAACCTCTGGGAGGTAACCTTTGATCAGGATTCAAGACCCATGCGGGACAGGAAGCTGGGATGGAGGGAGGTTTTGTATGGAGGACTTTGTGGAAGTCATAGATAATGGTATGACAGAATTCAGAGGTAAAGGAAGTTGCAGAGTGTGGGTTTCCAGGCAAAAGAGACTGAGAGCTAGAGAGAAACACATGTAACACATGAGCAAAACTATTGGTCCTCAGAATCCAACCGCAGGTGTAATTCATGGGACAGTTTTACAGATCACCATGATGCCTAGTAGAAAGTGTCCACCACAAAGGCTACCTCTTCCAGAGAAGATTTTGGTTTCATGAGCAGTTGGTCCAAGACTTGAAGTATATTCTAACCTTTTTTTCTTATGTATGTTTTGTAAATAATGGGTTCATCATTACACAGCTTTTCTTAGCTGCTCTTTTTTGCCTAAAAATATAACAGGAAGCTCTTTTCAAATAATGTTTTATCAACTCTTTCATTCAGCAAAGGTTTACTGAGCACATACTACAGTCAGGTGCTGTCCTTGGCACCAAGGATACAGATTAAGTCCTCAGTCTCAGGAGATTTCAGCCTGGCGGAGGAGAAAATAAATAAATGATAAACGAGACTGAGAATGTCAGGGCTTGATAGGAGCTACATAAAGAATTCAGCAGGGTGATGTGATTGAGTGTCTGAGGCTACTTTCCATTGGATGGTTAGAGAAGACCTCAGTGAAGAGGTCTTACACTGAGAATAACAAGAGCCAGCTATGCAAAATGAGGGTAAGAAATCACAGACAAATGGAAAGCTAGTGCAAAGGCTTAAGGCATAAAGAAACTCAGTCCGTGTAAGAAACAGCAAGAAGGCCAGTGACTGAGTGCAGTGGGGAAGAGAGGCGAGGTCACAGCAGTTAGGAAGGCCTAAATATCCCAACAGAAGTGAGAGGGGTTTGGAGTTCTATTCCAAATGTGAAGGGAAGCCATTGGAGGTTATTTTATACAAAATGTGTGTGTGTGTGTATCAGCTTTTCTGAGGTATAACTTACTTACAATAGAATTTCCCAATTTTAAATCTACAACTTCACTACTTTTCATAAACATATACAGTTGTATAATCAATACCACAATCTACTGCGTTGGCCAAAATTTCGTTCAGGTTTTCCCGTAACATATTACTGAAAAACCCGAATTAAATTTTTCGTCAACCCAATGTGATATAAAACCTTTTCATCGCTCCAAAAGGTTTCTTCTGTTTCTTTGCAGTCAATTCCCTCTCTCCTAACAACCACTTATCTGCTGTCACCAAAATTTTAACTTCCCTAGAATCTCATATCAAAGGAATCATGCAGTGAAGACAATTACATAATTTGCAGGGCCCTCATTTAAAAAATTATTAAGAATTTCAAGGCAGCAAAAACAGAGCATTAAACCAAGCACACGGCCCTTCTGAGCATGGAGCCCATGTGACTACACAGGTCAAACACCTCTGAAGCCAGCCCTATATTCACTGTGTAATTTTTTGGTGTCTGGCTCCTTTCATTTAGCACTGAGATTAATTCATGTTGTTGCATGGACCTGTGGTTTGTCTCTTTCTGTTGCTGAGTAGTATTCCATTGCTTGAGCATGCCACAATTTATTTATCTACCAATGAAAGAACATTTGTACTGTTTCCAGTTTAAACTGCTATAAACATTTAAATACAAGTATTTATGTGAAGTCTTGAAGAGAAGTTTTAAATTTTAATGAAGTCCAAATTATGAACCTTTTTCTTTTATGATTCATACTTTCTATCACCAATCTAAGAAGTATTTACCTAACCCAAGATAACAAAGGTGTTCTCCCAACTTCTTTCAGAAGTTTCACAATTTTAGATTTTAAATTTAGGTCTATGCTCCATTTTGTGTTAGTTTTGTATGTGGTGCAAAGTATGATTCAAAGTCCTTTCTTTAAAATTTAATTGATTTATTAGCTAGCTATGAGAAAGGAACTAACAATTTGCAAATATACTTGGAGTCCTAAATTTGGTTAGCTGTTTTTTCTTTTCTTTGCTTTTTTCTTTCAATTTATTTAAACTAAAACAAAACAAAACAAAAACAGTTCACCCATTTCTCCCATCCCCTTCATCCCCCACCTCTTGTCAACTGTTCTCTGCATCTATGAGCTTGGGGTTTTTTTGTTGTTGTTGTTTTTTAAGATTCCACATATATGAGATCATACAGTATTTGTCTTTCTCTGTCTAACTTATTTCACTCAGCATAAAGCCCTTGCATTTTCATTTTTCAGTTTTTGAGAAACATCTATACTGTTTTCCATAGTGACTGCAACAGTTTACACCCCCACCAACAGTGCACAAGTGCTTCCTTTTCTCCACATCCTTACCAACACTTCTTCTCTTTTTTTTTTTTTTTTTTTTTTTTTTTTTTTTTTTTTTTTTTTGTGGTACGCGGGCCTCTCACTGTTGTGGCCTCTCCCGTTGCGGAGCACAGGCTCCGGACGCGCAGGCTCAGTGGCCATGGCTCACGGGCCCAGCCGCTCTGCGCCATGTGGGATCTTCCCAGACCGGGGCACGAACCCGTGTCCCCTGCATCGGCAGGCGGATACTCAACCACTGCGCCACCAGGGAAGCCCCATATCTTTTTTATACTCACCATTTTAACAGGTATGAGGTGATATCTCATTGCTGTTTCGATTTGCATTTTCCTGATGATGATTTCCTGATTTGCATCTTTTTATGTACCTGTTAGATATCTGCACGTCTTCTTTGGAAAAATCTCCATTCAGATCTATTGACCATTTTCTAACAGGATTGTTTGTTTTTTGATATTGAGTTGTGTAAGTTATCTATATATTTTGCTGAAGGTTGAGGTGGCTGTAGCAATTTCTTACAATAAGACAACAATAAAGTTTGCCACATAGAGATTCTTTCTTTCACAGATAATTTCTTAGTGAAATGCAATGTTGTTAGATAGCGTTTTACCCACAGTAAAACTTCTTTCAAAATTGGATTCAATTCTCTCAAACCCTGCCACTGCTTTAGCAACTAGGTGAATGTAGTATTCTCAGTGCTTTGTTGTCATTTCAACAATCGTCATAGCATCTTCCCTAAGAGTAGATTCCATCTTAAGAAACCACTTTCTTTGCTCATCCATAAGAAGCAACTACTCACCCACTAAAGTTTTATCATGAGATTGCAGAAATTCAGTTACCTCTTCAGTCGCCACCTCTAATTCTAGTTCTTTTGCTATTTCCACCACGTCTGCAATTACTTCCTCCACTGAGGTCCTGAACCCCTCAAAGTCATCCATGAGGGTTGGACTCAACTTCTTCCAAACTCCTGTTAATGTTGCTATTTTTACCTCTTCCCATGAATCATGAATGTTCTTAATGGTATCTAGAATGGTGAATCCTTTCTAGAAGGTTTTCAGTTTACCTTGCCCAGATCCATCAGAGAAATCACTGTCTGTGGTGGCTGTAGCCTTATGAAATGTATTTCTTAAATAACAAGACTTGAAATTCAAAATTACTTCTTGATCTATGAGCTGCAGAATGGATGTTGTGTTAGCAGGCATGAAAACAACATTAATCTCATTGTACAAGTCCACAAATCCATCAAAGCTCTTGGGTAGCCAAGTACATTGTCAATGAGCAGTAATTTTTTTTTTTTTTTTTTGAGCTGTAGGTCTCAACAGTGAGCTTAAAATATCCAGTAAACCATGTTGTAAATAGATGTTCTGACACCCAGGCTTTGTTTTCCATTTCTAGAGCACAGGCAGAGTAGATTTAGCATAATTCTTATGGATCCTAGGATTTTCAGAATGGTAAATGGGGATTGGCTTCAACTTTAAGTCACCAGCTGCACTAGACCCTAACAAGAGAGTCAGCCTGTCCTTCAAAGCTTTTGAAGCCAGGCATTGCCTTCTCCTCTCTAGCTATGAAAGTCCAAGATGGCATCTTCTTCCAATAGAAGGCTGTTATATCTACATTGAAAATCTGTTATTTAGTGGAACCACCTTCATTAATTATCTTAGCTAGATTTTCTCGATAACTTGCTGCAGCTTCTCTATCAGCACTTGCTGCTTCACCTTGCAGTTTAAGGTTATAGAGAGGGCTTATTTCCTTAAAGCTCATGAACCAACCTATGCTAGCTTCAAACTTTTCTTCTGTAGCTTCTTCACCTCTCTCAGCCTTCAGAGAATTGAAGAGAGTTAGGACCTTAGTGTGGATTAGGCTTTGCCTTAAAGCAATGTTGTGTTTGGTTTGATCATTTATCCAGACCACTAAAACTTTTTCCATATCAGCAATAAGGCTATTTGGCTTTCTTATCATTCCTGTGTTCACTGGAGTAGCACTTTTAATTTCCTTCAGGAACTTTTTCTTTGTATTCACAACTTGGCTAGAGGCCTAGTTTTGGGCCTATCTCAGCTTTTGACATGCCTTCCTCACTAAGCTTAATCATTTCTAGCTTTTGATTTAAAGTAAGAGTTCCTATCACTTGAACTCTTGGACGTCATTGTAGGGTTATTAATTGGCCTAATTTCAATATTGTTGTGTCTCAGAAAATAAGGAGGCCCAAGGAGAGGGAGAGAGATGGGGGAATGGCTGGTCCCTGGAGCAGTCAGAACACACACAACATTTATCAGTTAAGTTTGAAGTCTTATGTGGTTGTGGTTTATGGTTCTCCAAAATAAATACAATAGTAACATCAAAGATCACTGATAACAGGTCACCACAACAAATACAAGAATAAAGAAAAAGGTTGACATATTGTAAGAATTACCAAAATAGACACAGAGTCATGAAGTGAGCAAATGTTGTTGGAAAAATTGCACTGATAGACTTACTTGATGCAGGGCCACCACAAACCTTCAGTTTGTAAAAAATGCAATATCTGTGAAGTGCAATAAAATGAAGTGAAATAAAACAAGGTACACTTGTATAATGGAAGCAAAAGTGGAAGTAAAGAGATCAGCTTGAAGACTATTTATAGTACAAGTGAGAAATGACGGAAGCTGGGACTGGTTTTGAGCAGTGGAATGACAAGATCTCACTCTGGTTTTGCTTGTCATTTCCCTAACGGCTAATGATACAGAGCATTTTTCATGGGCTTATTTGCCATTTATTAACCATCTTCGGTGAGTGTCCATTTAAACCATTTACCATTTTGTTTTTGTTGTTGTTTTACATCTAGGTCCAATACTCACTACAGGGTTTTAAGCAGAGGAGTGACAAGATCTCATTGTAGTTTTAGTTGGCATTTCCCTAATATCTAATGATGTCGAGCATTTCTTTGCCATCCATTTAACGTCTTTGGTGAAGTGCCCATTCAAATCTTTTGTCTATTTTGCTTTTACATTTAGTTCTATGATCCATTGGAGGATTTTAATTATTTATTTATTTATTAGTATTTATTTATTTATTTGGCTGTGCTGGGTCGTAGTTGTGGCACGCAGGATCTTTGTTGCAGAATGTGGGATCTTTTAGCTGCGGCGTGCAGACTTCTTAGTCACAACATTGGAGGATTTTAAAAGAGAGGAGTGACAAGATCTTTTTACAAGATCATTTAGCTACTATGAGAATGGATTATAATGAAGCAAAAGTAGAATCAGAAAGATCAGTTAGGAAGCTATTGTCCAAGGGAGACAAAATGGAGACTTGTACTGGCCTGGGAATAGGAGACAAGAAGAGAAATGGACAGATTTGGAAAGTTTTAGAAGTAGAATTGATAGAAACTGCTGGTACATTGGCTGTGGATGATGGGGGAAAGACAGGAATTCTTATATTTGGGACTTGAACTACAAAGAAGATGGAGAGGCTATTGACTAGGATGGAAAAAACTAGAAAGTTGTGGAAGAAGCAGGAGAGGGAGGGGGTCTGTTTGGGCCATGTTAAATGTAGGTGCTTTTAGATATCCACGCAAGATGTTAAGGAGGCATTTGGAGATAAAAGTCTGGAATTTCAGAGAGAGGTCAGAGTCAGGGAATTTTTTTTAATGGCCTCTAGATGGTATTTAAAACTAAAATAACTCTTATGTACAAAATTGTGTGTCCCACTCCAAATTTCATAGGTTGAAGCCCTAACCCACAATGAGATTGTAATTGGAGATAGAGCCTTTAAGGAAGTAATTAAGGTTAAATGAGGTCATAAGTGTGGAACTCTAACCCACAGGACTGGTGTACTTATAAGGAAAGGAAGAGACACCAAGAATACACAGCTACTAAATGATCAAGTAAAGAATTAAAAAGAAACAGTGAGATTTAGAAACACTGGCAGTCACTAATAACCATGACATGACAGTCTTAATGGATTAGTGCAGACCCAAGATTAACTAGAGCAGCTGGAGGAGAAAATGTGAAGTAAAACAGTGACTAAGACAAGTTTTCAAGATGTTTTGTTGTGAAGGGGAGCTAAGAAATGTGGTGGTAGCCAGAAGGTCATATGGAGTCCAAAGAAGTTTTTATGGGTTTGTTTTTATGTTGTTTTTAGGATCGGAGATAATGGTGTACATTTGTGTGGATGATCAAGTGGAGAATCAAGTAGAAAAAAAAAGAATCAAGTAGAGTGAAAGAGCTAATGCAGGAGAGAAGGAAACAAAGGCAGGAAGTAAGTCCTTGAGAAAGTCGAAGGGGTAGAATCCAAGTGAAGGGTTTGAAGTTTGATGGGGGACAAGGCAATGGTGTTTCTATTAGGTTGACAGAGTTGATGGTGTGAAAATGAAGAGATTCTCTCTGATTGCTTCTTTTTTTCTCATTCAAATACAAGGAAAGGTCACCAGCTCAGGTGGGAATGCAAATGTAGAATTTAAGGGCTATCGGAGAAGGTGTGGTATAATTGTCTTAGAAAGTGGGAAAGTGAACATACCGGAGAAATTTCATAGGAATGCTCAGCAATGTTAAAAGTCCAGGGAGCTTTTCCTGGAAGTCTTCTTGCTGACTTACCCTTCTATTTCAACATCCTAAATAGACCTCAGATTTACGCTTAAACTAGGGACTGGAAGTGCCTTAACTGAAAACGTTAAACCTCTACCCAGTTTGAAAACATAGCTATGATTCTGCTAGCAAGTAAGAAGGTGGGGTGGTGACTTTGGGGTAAGCAACCAATAGTATCTGCCATACATTGCCAGGTTGACAAGTGAAAAAAAAGGACATCATTGTTTTTATTTGTTTGGTCGGTTGGTTGGTTGGTTGTTTTTTTTTTTTTTTTTTTTGCAGTACGCGGGCCTCTCACTGTTGTGGTCTCTTCCGTTGCGGAGCACAGGCTCCGGACGCGCAGGCTCAGCGGCCATGGCTCACGGGCATAGCTGCTCTGCGGCATGTGGGATCTTCCCGGACCAGGGCACGAACCCTTGTCCCCTGCATCGGCAGGTGGACTCTCAACCACTGCACCACCAGGGAAGCCCGACATCATTGTTTTAATTTATACTTATTTCTTTGATTATTAGAAATTTTTTTAAATTTTGGTTGGTCATTTTAATATTTTTTCATTTGTGAATTAGTTGTTCATATAATTTACCCAATTTATCTATATTTAAGTTGATTTTATGAGCATTTTATGTATTTTTAAAACATTTTTTATGTGGACCATTTTTTTAAGTCTTTATTAAATTTTTTATGATATTGCTTCTGTTTTATGCTTTGGTTTTTTGGCCACAAGGCATGTGGCATCTTAGCTCCCCAACCAGGGATCAACCCTGCACCCCCTGCATTGGAAGGTGAAGTCTTAACCACTGGACCACCAGGGAACTCCCATGAGCCTTTTATGTATTCAGGATAGTAATTCATAATCTATTTTATTTATTTCAAAGTATATTTTCCAATTATCATTTGGCTTTCTTACATGTACAGATGTTTCTAATTTTTCATATAAATTCTTTCTTTCTTGAGTATCATACTTAAAAAGAATGCCCCCACATTGGTTCAACATGGCAGAGTAGAAGGACGTGTGATCACTCCCTCTTGTGAGAGCACCAAAATCACAACTAACTTCTGAACAGTCATCAACAGGAAGACACTGGAAATCACCAAAAAAGATACCCCACATCCAAAGACAAAGGAGAAGCCACAGTGAGATGGGAGGAGGGCACAATCACAATAAAATCAAATCCCATAACAGCTGGGTGGGTGACTCACCAACTAGAGAACAATTATATCACAGAAGTCCAACAACTGGAGTGAAGATTCTGAGCCCCACATCATGCTTTCCAACCTGGGGGTCTGGCAAGGGGAGGAGGAATTCCCAGAGAATCAGACATTGAAGTCTAGCAGGATTTGATTGCAGGAATTTGACAGGTCTGGGGGAAATAGAGACTCCACTCTTGAAGGGCACACACAAAGTAGTTTGCACATCAGGACTCAGGGGAAGGAGGAGTGACCCCACAGGAGAGTGAACCAAACCTACGTGCTAGTGTTGGAGGGTTTCCTAAAGAGGTGGGGGGCAGCTGTGGCTCACTGCAGGGCCAAGGACAGAGGCTGCAGAAGTTCCAGGAAGGACTCCTTGGTGGGGACCCTCACAGAGTCAACCATTAGCCCCACCAAAGGGCCTACAGGCTCCAGTGCTGGGTTGCCTCAGGCCAAACAACCAACAGGGAGGGAACTCAGCCCCACCCATCAGCAGACAAGTGGATTAAAGTTTCACTGAGCTCTGCCCACCAGAACAACACCCAGCTCTACCCACCACCAGCCTCTCCCATCAGGAAGCTTGCACAAGCCTCTTAGATAGCCTCACCCACCAGAGGGCAGACAACAGAAGCAAGAAAACTACAATCCTGCATCCTGTGGAATGAAAACCACATTCACAGAAACATAGACAAGATGAAAAGGCAGAGGACTGTGTATCAGATGAAGGAATAAGATAAAACCCCAGAAAAACAACTAAATGAAGTGGAGATAGGCAACCATCCAGAAAAAGAATTCAGAATAATGATAGTGAAGATGATCCAGAACCTTGGAAAAAGAATGGAGGCAAAGATGGAGAAGATGCAAGAAATGTTTAACAAAGACCTAGAAGAATTAAAGAACAAACACCTAGAAGATTTAAAGAACAAACAAACAGAGATGAACAATAAAATAACTGAAATGAAAAATACACTAGAAGGAATCAACAGCAGAAAAACTGAGGCAGTAGAATGGATAAGTGACCTGGAAGACAAAATGGTGGAATTCACTGCCATGAAACAGAATAAAGTAAAAAGAATGAAAAGAAATTAAGACAGCCTAAGAGACCTCTGGGACATTAAACACACCAACATTCACATTGCAGGGGTCCCAGAAGGAGAAGAGAGAGAGAAAGGAACCGAGAAAATATTTGAAGAGATTATAGTCAAAAATTTCCCTAACATGGGAAAGGAAATAGCCACCCAAGTCCAGGAAGTGCAGAGTCCCAGGCAGGATGAACCCAAGGAGAAACACACCAAGACACATAGTAATCAAATTGACAAAAATTAAAGACAAAGAAAAATTATTAAATACAAGAAGGGAAAAATGATAAATAACATACAAGGGAACTCCCATAAGGTTAACAACTGATTTCTCAGCAGAAACTCTACAACCCAGAAGGGAGTGGCATGACATATTTACAATGATGAAAGGGAAGAACCGACAACCAAGATTATTCTATCCGGCAAAGGTCTCATTCAGGTTCAATGGAGAAATCAAAAGCTTTACAGACAAGCAAAAGCTAAGAGAATTCAGCACCACCAAACCAGCTCTACAACAAGTGCTAAAGGAACTTCTGTAAGTGGGAAATACAAGAGAAGAAAAGGACCTACAAAAACAAACACAAAACAATTAAGAAAATGGTAATAGGAACATACCTATCGATAATTACCTTAAATGTAAATGGATTAAATGCTCCAACCAAAAGTCACAGGCTCTCTGAATGGATATAAAAACAAGACCCATATATATGCTCTCTATAAGAGACCCACTTCAGACCTAGGAAGACATACAGACTGAAAGTGAGGGAATGGAAAAAGATATTCCATGCAAATGGAAATCAAAAGAAAGCTGGAGTAGCAATACTCATATCAGATTAAATGGACTTTAAAATAAAGACTGTTGCAAGAGACAAGGAAGGACACTACGTAATGATCAATGGATCAATCCAAGAAGAAGATAGAACAATTATAAATATATATGCACCCAACATAAGAGCACCTCAATACATAAGGCAAATGCTAACAGCTATAAGAGAGGAAATTGACGGTAACACAATAATAGTGGGGGACTTTAAAACCTCACTTACATCAAAGGATGGATCATCCAGGCAGATAATTAATAAGGAAACACAAGCTTTAAATGACACATTAAACCAGATGAAATTAGTTGATATTTATAGGACATTCCATCCAGAAACAGCAGATTACACTTTCTTCTCAAGTACACATGGAACATTCTCCAGGATAAATCACATCTTGGGTCACAAGTCAAGCCGTGGCAAATTTAAGAAAATTGAAAACATATCAAGCATCTTTTCCAACCAGAATGCTATGAGATTAAAAATAAATTATAGGGAAAAAAATGTAAAAAACACAAACACATGGAGGCTAAACAATACGTTACTAAATAACCAAGAGATGACTGAAGACATCAAAGAGAAAATCAAAATATACCTAGAGACAAATGACAATGAAAACACAACAATCCAAAACCTATGGGATGCAGCAAAAGCAGTTCTAAGAGATAAGTTTATAGCAATACAATCCTACCTCAAGAAAATCTCAAATAAACAATCTAACCTTACACCTAAAGGAACTAGAGAAAGAAGAACAAACAAAACCCAAAGTTAGAAGGAAAGAAATCATAAAGATCAAGCAGAAAAAAATGAAATAGAAACAAAGAAAACAATAGCAAAGATCAATAAAACTAAAAGGTGGTTCTCTGAGAAGATAAACAAGCTTGATAAACCTTTAGCCAGACTCATCAAGAAAAAGAGGGAGAAGACTCAAATTAATAAAATTAGAAATTAAAAAGAAGTTACAATGGACACCACAGAAATACAAAGCATCCTAAGAGACTACTACAAGCAACTCTATGCCAATAAAATGGACAACCTGGAAGAAATGGACAAATTGTTAGAAAGGTATAACCTTCCAAGACTGAACCAGGAAGAAACAGAAAATATGAATAGACCAATCACAAGTAATGAAATTGAAACTGTGATTAAAAATCTTCCTGTAGGGGCTTCCCTGGTGGCGCAGTGGTTGAGAGTCCGCCTGCCAATGCAGGGGACACAGGTTTGTGCCACGGTCTGGAAGGATCCCACATGCCACGGAGTGGCTAGGCCCGTGAGCCATGGCTTCTGAGCCTGCGCGTCCGGAGCCTGTGCTCCACAGTGAGAGAGGCCACAACAGTGAGAGGCCCGCGTACGGCAAAAAAAGAAATCAAAACAAAAAAATCTTCCTACAAACCAAAGTCCATGACCAGATGGCTTCACAGGTGAATTCTATCAAACATTTAGAAAGGAGTTAATACCCATCTTTCTCCATTTCGTCCAAAATACCGCAGAGGAAGAATCACTCCAAAACTCATTCTGCAAGGCCATCATCACCCTGATATGAAAACCATACAAAGATCCTACAAAAAAAGAAAATTACCAACCAATATCACTGATGAATATAGATGCAAAAACCTTCGACAAAATACTAACAAACGGAATTCAACAACACATTAAAAGGATCATACACCATGATCAAGTGGGATTTATTCCAGGGATGCAAGGATTCTTCAGTATACACAAATCAATCAATGTGATACACCATATTAACAAACTGAAGGATAAAAACAATATGATCATCTCCATAGATGCAGAAAAAGCTTTTGAGAAAATTCAACATCCACTTATGATAAAATCTCTCCCAAAAGTTAGCATAGAGGGATCCTACCTCAACATAATAAAGGCCATATACGACAAACCCACAGCAAACATCATTCTCAATGGTGAAAAACTGCAAGCATTTCGTCTAAGATCAGGAAGAAGACAAGGATGTCCACTCTCACCACTATTATTCAACATAGTTTTGGAAGTCCTAGCCATGGCAATCAGAGAAGAAAAAGAAATAAAAGTATACAAGTTTGAAAAGAAGATGTGAAACTTTCACTGCTCACAGATGACATGATACTATACATAGAAAATCCTAAAGATGCCACCAGAAATGTACTAGAGCTAATCAATGAATTTGGTAAAGTTGCAGGATACAAAATTAATGCATAGAAATCTCTTGAATTCCTATACACCAAAAATGAAAGATCAGAAAGAGAAATTAAGGAAACAATCCCATTCACCACTGCAACAAAAAGAATAAAATACCTAGGAATAAACTTACCTAAGGATGTAAAAGACCTGTACTCGGAAAAGTATAAGACACTGATGAAAGAAATCAAAAATGACACAAAGAGATGGAGACACATACCGTGTTCTTGGACTGGAAGACTCAATATTGTGAAAATGCCTTTTCTACCCAAAGCAATCTACAGATTCAATGCAATCCCTATCAAACTACCAGTGGTATTTTTTACAAAACTCGAGCAAAAAAATCTTAAAATTTGTATGGAGACACAAAAGATCCCGAATAGCCAAAGCAACCTTGAGAGGAAAAAGAAAAAACAGAGCTGGACGAATCAGACTCTCTGACTTCATACTATACTACAAGGCCACAGTAATCAAGACAGTATGGTACTGGCACAAAAACAGAAATATAGATCAATGGAACAGGATAGAAAGCCCAGAGATAAACCCACACACATATGGTCACCTTATCTTTGATAAAGGAGGGAAGGAAACACAGTGGAGAAAAGACAGCCTCTTCAATAAGTGGTGCTGGGAAAACTGGACAGCTACCTGTAAAAGTATGAAATTAGAACACTCCCTAACACCATACACAAAAATAAACTCAAAATGGGTTAAAGACCTAAATGTAAGGCCAGACACTATCAAACTCTTAGAGGAAAACATAGGTAGAACACTCTATGACATAAATCACAGCAAGATCCTTTTTGACCTATCTCCTAAAGAAATGGAAATAAAAACAAAAATAAACAAATGGGATCTAATGAAACTTAAAAGCTTTTGCACAGCAAAGGATACCATAAACAAGACCAAAAGACAACCCTCAGAATGGGAGAAAATATTTGCAAATGAAGCAACTGACAAAGGATTAATCTCCAAAATTTATAAGCAACTCAGGCAGCTCAATAACAAAAAAACAAACAACCCAATCCAAAAATGGGCAGAAGAACTAAATAGACATTTCTCCAAAGAAGATATACAGATTGCCAACAAACACATGAAAGAATGCTCAACATTATTAATCATTAGAGAAATGCAAATCAAAACTACAATGAGATATCATCTCACACCAGTCAGATTGGCCATCATCAAAAACTCTAGAAACAATAAATGCTGGAGAGGGTGTGGAGAAAAGGGAACCCTCTTGCACTGCTGGTGGGAATGTAAATTGATACAGCCACTATGGAGAACAGTATGGAGGTTCCTTAAAAAACTACAAATAGCACTACCATATGACCCCACAATCCCACTACTAGGCATATACCCTGAGAAAACCATAATTCAAAAAGAGTCATGTACCAAAATGTTTATTGCAGCTCTATTTACAATAGCCAGGACATGGAAGCAACCTAAATATCCATCAACAGATGAATGGATTAAAGAAGATGTGGCACATATATACAATGGACTATTACTCAGCCATAAAAAGAAATGAAACTGAGTTATTTGTAATGAGGTGGATGGACCTGGAATCTGTCATACAGAGTGAAGTAAGTCAGAAGGATAAAAACAAATACCATATGCTAACACATATATATGGAATCTAAAAAAAAAATGTCATGAAGAGATTAGTGGTAGGACGGGAATAAAACACAGACCTACTAGAGCATGGACTTGAGGATATGGGGAGGAGGAAGGGTAAGCGGTGATGATGTGAGAGAGTGGCAGGGACATATACACACTACCAAATGTAAATTAGATAGCTAGTGGGAAGCTGCCGCATAGCACAGGGAGTTCACCTCTGTGCTTTGTGACCACCTAGAGGGGTGGGATAGGGAGGGTGGGAGGGAGGGTGATGCAAGAGGGAAGAGATATGGGAACATATGTATATGTATAACTGATTCACTTTGTTGTAAAGGAGAAACTAACACACTATTGTAAAACAGTTATACTCAAATAAAGATGTTAAAAAATAATAATAATAAATTTTTTAAAAATAATTTAAAAAAACAAACAACCCAATCCAAAAATGGGCAGAAAACCTAAATAGACATTTCTCCAAAGAAGACATACAGATGGCCAAGAAGCACATGAAAAGCTGCTCAACATCACTAATAATTAGAGAAATGCAAATCAAAACTACAATGAGCTATCACCTCACACCAGTTAGAATGGACATCATCAGAAAATCTACAAACAACAAATGCTGGAGAGGGTGTGGAGAAAAGGGAACCCTCTTGCACTGTTGGTGGGAGTGTAAATTGATACAGCCACTATGGAGAACATTATGGAGGTTCCTTAAAAAACTAAAAATAGAATTATCATATGACTCAGCAATCCCACTATTGGGCATATACCCAGAGAAAACCATAATTCAAAAAGACACATGCACCCCAATGTTCTTTGCAGCACTATTTACAATAGCCAGGTCATGGAAGCCACCTAAATGCCCATCGACAGATGAATGGATAACGAAGATGTGGTACATATACACAATGGAATTTTACTCAGCCATAAAAAGGAACGAAATTGGGTCATTTACAGAGATGTGGATGGACCTAAAGACTAACATACAGAGTGAAGTAAGTCAGAAGGAGAAAAACAAATATCATATATTAACACATATATGTGGAACCTGGAAAATAGTATAGATGAACTCGTTGGCAGGGCAGAAATTGAGACACAGATGTAGAGAACAAAGGTATGGACACCAAGGGGGGTAAGGGGGGGTGGGATGAATTGGCAGATTGGGATTGACATATATACATTAATATGTATAAAATAGATAACTAATAAGAACCTGTTGTATAAAAAAAGTAAATAAATAAAATTAAATGTAAAAAGAAAAAGAAAAGACTGCCCCCAGGTAACTCCTGTGGTATCATGTTTTTAAGGAAAACCCCAAGATTGTGTAAATATTTATATATTTTATAGGAATTTTATGACTTCATTACATGTATGTATTTATTCCACCTGGGAATTGTTATATAATGTGAGGTAGAGATTTCTTTCTTCCCCCTTATGTTTAGCCATTTGCCTCAATGCAGTTCTGATCATGTCAGCCCCTTAATTAGATACTGTCAATACTCTCCATACCCTCCTACCCTCACCTCCAGAATAATGTTCAGATTTCCTGTCCTGACATCCAAAGCACTCAATGGCCTGGCCCTGATTTCTTTCCTGCCCTGTTTCATGGATTCTGTGATTTTCCTACTGCTTTTTGAACTGTACAGAGATGAGACCCAGTGGGTGTGTAAAGCCCTCTGAGAACCATCTTGGCATAGAATAAAGGAGTCAAAACAGGCAAAGACAGTATCACTCACTCTCACTCAAGTATAGAAACTCCCCTTTCACCAGATTTACATGATGATGCTTCCAGACAAGAATTTTATTGAAGATATTAACTGCTTTAAAAGGAAAAAAACAACAACAACCAAAAAATCCATTCTCTAGACCAACTGATCCTCCTGTGCAAGCCTCACAATATCTGCTTCTTATAGATCAAAATCCCCAGGAAACAGACTTTGAGGCAGAGATCTGTGCACGAGAGTTTTATCGAGGAGTGATCTCCTGTAAAGGAGTGAAGGAAGTAGGATGAAATAGAAAGAGATGTTAGAACTCTGAAACAGTTACAACAGAGATTCCAGACAAAGCTAGAAGGACCTCTGAAGCTTGAATGAGATGTCCCAAATTGAGGTAAGGGGCAGTGTTGTCCAGCTGTTGGATTATGGCTGCCCTGAGGAAGTAAACCTGGGTGAAGAGCTCTCTTGGGTTGTGGGCCTTTCCTGGAGAAAGACTCAGATATTAGCCACACACAGACCACAATTCCATCAGTTGGGGGAATGAGTGCCTCAGTTCTGCAAGCGTTTCTGGGCGGTATACACATCTACACCATTTCCATGCACTGGTTCAGGCTATTTTGTCAAGGGTGACATTTCTCACCACCTCCAAATCCTACCTATCCATTAAGCCTAGCTCTAATACTATAGCCTCCATTGAACATTCCCTGATTCTTGTCATTGTTAATAATATTTTTCTCCTCTAAATTTCAAGCATTTTATCTATATTCCTCTTCTGCCACTATAGCATTTATCTTGGTCCACCCTCCATTAGAGCCAATTTTTACTTGAATTAATTAAGAACTTTCAATGTTCCAGGCAATAAACTAGGACCTGGGGATATAGCGTGAATAAAACAGATATGATTCCATACTTTAAACAAATAATTGGAAGTTTTAAAGTTCACAGTAGTAAAAGAGCATGTAGCACAAAACTTAATTCAAACAAGGGTGTCAGGGAACGACTCTCTAAAGAAGTGATATTAAACACAGGCCAAAAGCATAAGTAGAGAGTAGCTTAGTGAAAGAAGGTGATGGGGATAAGAAGTGGGTTGTATTCAAGTAAAAGAGAGTCGCAAATGCTAACACTGACATTTATTCAACAAATATGTATATATATATATATATATATATATATATATATATATATATATATATATATATATCTTCCTGTGTGCCAGACGTCATTTTAGGTGCTAGAGTTCCATCACTAAACAAAACATAAGAAAATTCCTTCCTCTCATGGACTTTGCATTCTAGGAAATGAAATAATCCAATAGCTAGAGTTTAGAGAACAAAGGAGAAAGTGGTACAAGAGGTGCAAGGTGTGACTGTATTGGTAGGTAGAGGCAGACTACTAGAAGCCTGATAATAATTTGAAAATGTTTATACCATAGGATATGGTCAGATTTTTTTAAAAACAATAACTCTAGCTGCTATGTACATGTCCTGTCTCTCCTACTATACAGTAAGCTTTTAGAAGACTGCTCTCTAAGAAGCACATAAAGCCCCTTTGTAAATAATGGGCACCCAATAAACAATAACAATAACTAACACTTGAGTGCTTTCTGTGTGCACGAGACTGGTCTAAGCACATATCATGTGTTAAATCATTAATCCTCACAATCCACCATCTCAGTTGACCGGCTGAATGAGAGGAGGTATGCTTATTCCTTTGCAACACTGGAACCTGGATACACCTGAAAATCTACAGATATGTGCAAGGTAAGGGGAGAAGGAAGTGGCAGAGGAAAATAAAAGTCAAAATGCCACATGCACAGCTCCATATGCCTTAGCATCTTATTCAAACCAAATCATTTTAAAACATTCACAGTGAACTACAAAGATAAGAATACGTGGACAAGAAAACAGCATGATCCTATGGCCAAGAAAGACTGGTATACACACTGGCACATCTCTAGGACCCTCATCGTATCCTCTGTATTAATAACTGCTTAAACGCGTGTCCAAAGAACATAAGCTGGTTAAACAAAATCTGTGCTTTCTGAGGAGCCGTTTTTTACAAATCATAACAATCTCTTAAAGCATCAACAGTAGCCCATCCCTCTTGTAAAAAAGTTTAATTTTTTTTTTTAAATCTCGAGAAATTGTCTCCTGGCATCTGCAAAGAGACCTGCCCTGACTGAGAGACCCGCCCTGATTGGGAGACCCCTACCCACACACCCGCATCCCTGGAGTTCCCTGACATTGCAACACACAAAATGAAAGCGTCTCCTGTAGCCTTGGAAAAGGGGCCTCACCTGCCTGCCTGAAAAGCTATATAAATATTACCCTTACGAAGAGGCACCCAGGAACAGAGCCTCACAATTATGTTCCTATTTCCAAATAGGAAACAACACAAAGAGCCAGGATATCTCAGAAGATGAGGAAAGGCAATTCAGGTGGGAGGATACAGTTGTGTGGTGAAGGGTTGGTCACGTTTCATAGGTTTACAGGAGGATCTTTGACCAAAATTCCATTCACATACAAAACAAATGTGAAACAGCTCAGCGGTCCTTTCCTTCAAGCAATCCCGAGTTCTTGGATTAAGTGTAGGTTTTTCTATGTATGTTTATCTGTAGATTTACCCATAAAGAAGAATGTATAAATAATAATCAAGAGCCACACCCTCCCCGATTGGAGCTTTATTTCTGTGTGCCAATTTCCCGAAGATTCGATCTTCTGCTTGATTTCTTTAGCGTTTTCCTCCATTGCAGGCAAGAGTTTCAGCCCTTCTCTGGCCCTTGTCCCTCTCGCAGTGCTGTAGGCGTGGCGGACTGATCTGAGTAGGAAATCAAGACACCTTAACTTTATAACATTTCATAAATTTTGTTTAAACAAGTGCAAACCAAAACCAGGATTTTGCAATAAAAGTATTTTTATAGAAACCAAACAAGACTAACAGCCATTAGAAAGGCAGAGGAACTGCTTTTTTTGACAGCCCTGAAAAGCTTTAATGTCAAAGACAGGAGCCCTGTCACAGATCAGAGAGACAAGTTCTACCCCCTACTTGTTTATATCTTCCTGAGGCCCTAACTCCACCCCAGCTCACCCCACTCCACACCATTCTCAAGGCAGAGGTCTTCCAGAAACAGAAGGCGCCAGGTTTAACCCTTCCCTTTACCACAGGGCCTTTTAACCGCCCGGAGACTTATGACTTGATGAACTACAGGCTGCAGCTGTGCTAAACGTAGTCAAAATCAATACGTAAACAAATAACGATAACGTTCTGTTAGCACATACAGGCACAGTGTTAATCGTGTATATTATTGCAGCAATCCAGACGAGGAAACTGAGGCTTAGAGATTAGTAACTGGCAGAATAAAGAGCAGATCGCTTGATCTAAAAAATCTATGCTTTACCCACAGTACTACACTGCATATAAATTAAATTTATAAAATGTTATCTTTAAATAGACTTCTTAATCCTTAAGTACTCAAAATTGTTTTAAATTAAATAAATATAGCCAGGCAGCAAGTCTGCCTGTGGCTAAATTTAATGGTTAGGACAAAAATACAACTTAGTCAAATTATTTGCCTTTTTCATATATAATATGATATAGCTCAGAAAAATCAGAATCATTGATTCATCTACTCAACAGATTTTTTGGTATTTCCTTCTGTGTGCCAGTGACCAGGAACACGTGTTGAACAGTCTCTTACCTCTTGAATTTTACTGGCTAGTGAGGGAGACAAACATTAACTAAGGAAGCACACAAATATTTAAATAACTGTACATTGTTATAAGCGTTGTGAGGGACAAGTATGTGTTATGAGAGAATAACCAGGAAAACCAGTATTAACTGGGCTGTCAGAAAGGTCCCTCTGGGGAAGCAATTAATAATTTGAAATGTGAAGGATGCATAGGAAGTAGTTAGGCTGAAAGTAAAAGGAAGGAAGGTGTTCCAGGCAAAGAATATACTTTTACCAAGGCCCTGAGCAAGAAAAGAGCTTGGCTCTTTCCAGACTAGTGCTCCCTGAGTAGGGATCCCAGGAAGGAGGTAGGAAACGAGGCTGAAAATGAAGAATATAGACCATCAGGAGTTGGATTTTACCCTAAGTGCAACAGAAACCCATTAAAGGATTCTCAACAGGATAGTTTTAAATCTGATTTATTATTTTTAAAAGCTCAAATCTGGCTGCTGTGTACATAATGGATGTCAGGAGGGCAAAAGTGAAAGAGGGAAATGAGGTAGGAAGTCTTGCTTACAGTCATCCAAGCAAAAAGATTGGTGGTGCCTTGGACTAAAGTGTCAACACTGGAAACTGAAGAGATGTAAACAGATTGTAGTACATACATTTAGAAGATTATAAGATGTAATGATGAGTTTTATATGGGAGAGGATAAGGGAGGGGTGAGATAAGATGGGGTCAAAGATAAGTCCCAGGTTTCTGAATTGAGCAATTGTGTAGATGGAGGTATAGAATAACTTGAAAATAAGAGTAAAAGGGGGTAGGGTTGGTAGATGGGTATCATCTAGACCAGCGTCTCTAATTTGAGGTGTATATGAATCACCTGCAGAATCTGATTCAGTAGGTCTGGGGTGGGGTCAGAGATACTGCATTTCTACAAGCTCTCAAATGTCAATGCTGTTTGTCCATCGACCACACTTCGAGTAGCAAGGCTCTACTCTACCAACCCAACATAGGGTTATAAAATTTTTATTTAATTATGATGATTTCCTAAGGAAAGGAGATTTTAATTACAAAAAAGAGAGCATAATTTAAAAATAAAGTTATTTAATACAAAGTGATTTAATTTTATGGAAAAGTACACCACCCTTAGTTTGTCCATTTGGCCACAGATGAAATGAAATTTTTATTATGAACTGACTTTGAATAGCCACTGATCTAAATAAAATAACTTATTGATGAACAACATTTTTCAAATTTCAACTACTTGTGATCACAGCTACTATTTCATTCCTCCATAAAGTAAAAATTCTATCCTTATCTATCAGGATAAGGATAGAATCAGCTTAATATTGTTCTTGGCTTCCAAATGTGTTCAGTAAATCTTTTTCAAATCATTAGAATCATAGAAAATTCACACCAGGTAGAACCACAGAAAGAAAATAAGTGCTATTTTGACACATTGATATAAGTCAATATTAGAATAAGCTCCCTCCTCACTTTATTGAATGTTTTTAGTCAGACTTACTTAGGTAAAATATATGTGTATTGTAAATTATCAGATAAAAGCTGGTAGTTTGGCAACTTTATTTTGTCTTTTTTTTTTTTTTGCAGTTCGCGGGCCTCTCACTGTTGTGGCCTCTCTCGCTGTGGAGCACAGGCTCCGGATGCGCAGGCTTCAGCAGCCGCTCCGGGGCATGTGAGATCTTCCCGGACCAGGGCACGAACCCGGGTCCCCCGCATCAGCGGATGGACCCTCAACCACTCTGCCACCAGGGAAACCCCAGTTTGGCAACTTTAAACAGTGACTAGAGGGCAAGTAAATGGTCAGTAAGATTAGATTGAATTTTAGAAGGACGAGAGGAAGCAAGTAGAGTTTAAATACATGAAATAGCAAGATGACAAGTATTGTTCAATAATTTCCAAATAATTTGTAAGGGCTTTGAAGGCAGGATCGATATTTTATACATTTTGGAATTCCCATAGTGCCTAGCAACATGCAGGATATGTGCTAACTAGCCAAATGAAAGGAATGTAAAACCTGAAAGAATAATAACAGTTAATGACCAAATATTAGAACAACGGTAATGTTTCACTTGGTAAACTTTTACAGTTAAATGAAGCGAACGGGAGCCAGTAGTAATAATTAACACCTTCATCTTATAGCAACAACTTACAATCCAATGAGGCAAAGTCCATATTTTAAGGATGTAAAATTGAGATTCATAGCAATTAGGTGATGAAAAACTAGAAGATGCTAAAGGAGAGAAAACAATAATTTCTAACCCAGCGAGTCTATAGGAGAGAGCCATAAATTAAAATGTCATGTCAAACCTTATTTCCTGTATACACAAACTATATATTGAGACTCTGTTCCTAGAAGCCCACATGAAAATAGCCATTAATATTAAGAACTACCATACATTAGAATTTTAAGTGTCAATAATTGTGATAAGCACTTCACACAACTTAACTAATTTAATCTTTACGATAACCCTATAAAGTAAAAAAAAAAAAAAATATGTTCTATTTACAGATGAGGAAACCTAGACACTAGAGCTAGAGTTGGATTTCTGATCTGACTTCACTGTCCATGCTGTTAAACATAGCTGTACTGAGACAGGCTGGGACCTGGGGCCTGGGACCCTTTGCTGCAGTGCTTGCATGTGGACATGCATCTCCTAGAACAATAGAATACAAAGAAACTGTAACTGCACCCATTCCCTGTTGTGACAAATTATGAACAAGATACAAAGAGGCCAAAAACCACATGCCACTTCTGAGGTGTAGGGAGCAATAGCAGGGTACTGCACATGATCCCTGCACACAGCACCACCAAGGGGGTGTGCAGACCACCTAAGCCACTCTTCCAGCCCAATCCACCGATCCACCCCCACACTCACCCCTTTTAAGGGACCAGATAGCAGCCCCTCAGGGAGTAAGCAAGGGAACCTGTTACTTGTTTTTGCTCCCTCATTGCTGCAGCACGAATCCCAGTAAAGCCTTGTCTGAATTCCTCATCTGGCCTCTTACCAATTTCTTTTGATTAAAGAGTCCAAGGGGGCTTCCCTGGTGGCGCAGTGTTTAAGAATCTGCCTGCCAATGTAGAGGGCACGGGTTCAAACCCTAGTCCGGGAAGATACCACATGCCACGGAGCAACTAAGCCCGTGCACCACAACTACTGAGCCTGCGCTCTAGAGCCCACGCAGCACAACTACTGAAGCCCACACGTGCCCTAGAGCCCGTGCTCCGCAACAAGAGAAGCCACCGCAATGAGGAGCCCATGCACCTCAAAGAAGAGTAGCTCCCGCTCGCCACAACTAGAAGTCTGTGCGCAGCAACAAAGACCCAACACAGCCAAAAATAAATAAATAAATAATTTGTTTTTAAAGAGAGTCCAAGGACCCTGATCAATAACAATACTACTGTGAAAATACTGAAACTGACCATAAAAATAAAGATAAAACAAACCATAAACATACATAAACTTAAACACATTGTGAGAACTGTTTTGGAAATGTGGGAGGGTTTATTTCCACATATACCTGTCTGACCAAGACTCCTTAAAGTGTGAGTCAATGAAATTTAGACTGAAAACATCTTTTTTCTGGAAAGTCTCCCTATGGAAAATGTTCTTCATTGCTCCAAGAATTTGAAAAATCATAGTTCTGGGATTATGGGTACTTTTATTCTTTTTGCTTACTTGTTTCTTTCCTGTGTTAAACATGTGTTACTTATGCAATCTTTTTTTAAAAAGAAAAACTTAAAGATAATTGGGAGATAAAAATAAAAAACTATTGTCAGGACCAAATTAATAAAGGTTGTATAGAACATATAACAATCATGCATATTTAAGTGACAAACAACTAGAAAACTACCAATTTCCGAGTAAATACTAAACTTAAGACTATATGGTCAAAGTATAATAACTGATTATAGGGTTGAAAAAGAAGAGGATGTATTTCATCAACAACACAATGAAAATGATTACTTTTGAGTAATGCAAAACATAAGCAAAAAATTCCTAATTTAAATTAGCATCCTAAGTCCAAAATAAGTATAATTATATATTTATTTTTAATGGGGGATTTATTTTTAATTTAAGGAACATTATGGAGGTTCTTTAAAAAAACTAAAAATAGAATTACCATATGACCCAGCAATCCCACTACTGGGCATATACTCAGAGAAAACCATAATTCAAAACAACACATGCACCCCAATGTTCATTGCAGCACTATTTACAATAGCCAGGTCATGGAAGCAACCTAAATGCCCATCGACAGATGAATGGATAAAGAAGATGTTATACATATATACAATGGAATATTACTCAGCCATAAAAAGGAACAAAATTGGGTCATTTGTAGAGATGTGGATGGACCTAGAGACTATCATACAGAGTGAAGTAAGTCAGAAAGAGAAAAACAGATATCGTATATTAACGCATATATGTGGAACCTAGAAAAATGGTACAGATGAACTGGTTTGCAAGGCAGAAATTGAGACACAGATGTAGAGAACAAACATATGGACACCAAGGGGGGAAAGCGGCAGGGGGTGGGTGTGTGTGTGATGAATTGGGAAATTGGGATTGACATGTATACACTGATGTGTATAAAATTTATGACTAATAAGAAAAAAAACCAAAAAAAGAACAAAAAACCCCACAAAGATCACATATAGCAAATCTCATGACATTGTACACTTTAAATATGTACAGTTTATTGTATGTTGGTTATACCACAATAAAACCAGAAAAACCTAGAAAAAATTAACTGAACAAATACTATGTGCTTAGGTCATGTGGAAAATGTTTTTATAAAACGTCAAGCAGGGCTTCCCTGGTGGCGGGGTGTTTGAGAATCCACCTGCTGATGCAGGGGACACGGGTTCGTGACCCAGTCCAGGAAGATCACACATGCTGTGGAGCGGCTGGGCCCGTGAGCCATGGCTGCTGAGTCTGCACGTCCAGAGCCTGTGCTCCACAACGGGAGAGGCCACAACAGTGAGAGGCCCATGTACCACACACACAAAAAAAATGTCAAGCAAATTCCCTCATGTTGAACAGTTTGCAATCTATTTGGAAAGATGTTCACAAAAAATCAGAAAAATAAAAGTACAGTATAGTATATGACCAAATATTTGATTGTCTAGCAAAAACTAAATGTATAAGAAGTCAGACAGAAGTATTGGAATAAATTTCTTCATGAGATGGGATTTAAGATAAATTGTAAAGGAAGTATGGGAAAGTTTTTCTCAATGAATAGTGTAGAAAACCTGCATCGAATTCATCCAAAGAGCATATTAAAAATACAAGTTCCTAGGCACCATCCAAGACCTGTGGAATCTCAATCTCTGGTCTCTGAAATCTCTCAATCTCAATCTCTGAAATCAAGGAATCTACATTCTAATACTTCCCTCAGAAAATCCTTCCAAGATGAGCTGATGTTTACAAGACCTTTCTTTCAATAGTCTCATTTACTGGCTGATATGCAAAGTAAAGATTGAATGACTTTTGGTGGTCATGCAAGGAAATCTGAAGGGTCAAACATGGCTACACTTCCAAAGAAAATTTGCTGAGTTTGGGTACTATGTGTAGGATGCTGAGTTGCTCTACAAAGGCTTCTAAAGCACAGAGTGAGATCTTCCATAATGTCATGGTGCTTAGAAAACAAAGTCCTACTGGAAGGATGGGGCCTGCCTCAAACACACATTCAGTCTCCCCATTAAGACATTTGCTAGGTTTCAATGCTGTAGGATGTGGGAAGCTAAAGAGCAAGCTCAACACCTCTGAAAGGAAAACCTGAATTTTCTCATCTTTGGGGGCCAAGAAGATAGAGATCTGTTAGATTTTCAGTCAGGCTTGCTCAAGGTATAGGAGAAAAGAGATGGACTGCGATTCAGTCCTACTAAAACTAAAACTCATCCTTGATCCATTGAATCCCTGATTATATTAAAGTTATTGGCTATTCACCTTCAAATAGTGAATACTTTCCAGTGGAAGATAATGTCTTCTGAATCTCTTACACTTTTCAAACACACAATGTTGTACCTAAAACAAAAAGTTGTTAAATGTGTGAGAAGGCAGAGAAACATGATTTATAATCAAGAAATAAAACAGGGAAAAGAAGCATATCCAAAAATAATTCTCCTATTGAAGCACTCCAAGATTTAAAAATAACTTTAACCTGTTAAATAAAGAAAAATGTATACTAAATGAATGAAAAAATGGAGATTTAAATAGAATATATTAAACAAGATTAAGATGGACATTCAAGAGCTAAAAAATAAAATATCTGAAATTAAGAGTTAAGCAGAAAAGATTAGTGAATTCAAAGTCAGGTCAATAAAGAATGGAAAAGATGAAGCACAAGAAGAAACAAAGAATTGAAAAAGATATAACAGAGAAATATGGGAAATAGTTAAAAGTTCTAATATACATGTAATTGGAGTCCAAGAAAAAGAGAAGAGTGAGAACAAAGTGGAAGAAATATTTGAAGAGATAATAGCTGAGTTTTTAAAAACTGATTAAAAGGCATCAGTGAAAGAATTCAAGAAGCTCAGCAAATCCCAAACAGAATGAAAATAGAAGACACACACAAAAGCACACATACACAAGAATACACACACACACAACGGATAGAAGAGGATAGCCAAACTACTGAAACCAAAGGCAAGGAAAAAAATTTTAAGCAGGAAGAGAAAAAAAAGACATATGACTTTGAACAGAGCAACACTAAAATTAATGTTTGACCTTTCAACAAAATTTGGAATCCAGTAGACAACAGAATACATTTTTAAAGTGCTGGAAAAAAGTTGTCAGCTTACAATTCTGTACAGTGTGTTGTAAGACATCATTTAAAAATGATGATAAGGACATTTTCAGACAACAAACTCTGAGAAACTTAATCATCAGAAGACCTGAATTACAGGAAATACCAACAGAAGATGTTCAAACTCAATGAAAATAATCCCAGATTATAAATTCAGAACTGCTGGAAGGAATAAGAAAAATGTAAAGGGCAAATATACTAGCAAATATGAAATATTACTTGCTGTTTAAAATAACAGTATAACAAAATAATGTATTTTGGACCTATGTAGAAGTAAAATATTGACCAAAAAAACCCAAAAGGTGAAAAGTGAATAAATAGATTTTACCTGTTGTAAGGTTCATGTTTGAAACATAGTGTAAGTGATGGGTTAAGGTGCTACGCAATAAATCAAGGAGTCATATTTTATATTGAGTAACCATTAAAAATTATACTAAAATGTACAACTAAAAAGCTAAAAAGGAGAAAAGTGGAATAATAAAAATACTCTATTAGTCCTTCTTTCTTGCCTACTTTTGGATTAAAGGAAAAAAGAACAGAATTAGAAAACAACAAACAAGATGGTAAGCTTAAACCCAACCATGTCCATAACATAAAAGGACTAATCTACTTAGAAGACAAAGGCTTGATGAAAAAATAAAATCAATAACGAAAACGAATATTCTGTGTGTGTGCATATCCCTCCCTCTTTCTCCTACTGCTGTTGGCTGAATATGGAATAATCAAGATCAGTTTTTGGAGGACTAGGGGAAAAAGAAAGGGAGTTAGCAAGGAGGTGTAAAAGAACGACATCCCTCTCTCCCCCTTCTGAAGCTCAGATACACAGCTATTAGACAAAAAAAAACGACAACAAAACTATAGATACGAAAGGTAATTTTCAATAGGAAATAAATACGTGTTTCTATTAAACAGCACGTTGTCCTGTAGTGTATATGGAAAATTTTTTTTAGCCTTCAGATGTAACTTTTGAAGAAAAAAAAAAAAAGCTGGATGGTAAAAGAATAGTTTTCCAAGTAGTCATAATAGATAAACCTAATTAATTAACCTAATTAATTCAGAATAACTTTTTATTCAGAAATGTTTGAGTCACTAAACTTAGATAGCTATAAATCTAAGGTTACAGCGTTTGAGACTAAGAAATTAACCCACGCGGCGTAATTACTCTCGAGTTAATTTCAACAAGTATGTACTGGCAATTTTTCTCCGCCCCCGACCCCTAGTTTCCAGCACCGCTAAGACGGCGTGAAGGAGCGAGACTGACAATACGCTCTCGGGAGGAGCTGAGGTAGCGGCGCCCCGAAACCCCAAGTGGTATTTTTCCTCGGCTAGCTGCCGCCGGGCCGGGAGGCGGATCTCCTCGGCCTAGGTAGACCCGTGGCCCCGCCCCACTCTGGCCCCGCCCCCGCAGCCTCTGGCCCACCCAACGGGCGCCGCGTTGCTATGGAAACGGCCCCGCGTTGCTATGGAAACGGCCCTGGCTCAGCGCAGCCAAGACAGAGATGGCGGCTGGGGAGCTGGGGCCTTTGGGCGGCTACTACTTCAGATTCCTGCCTCAGAAAACCTTCCAGTCTCTGAGCACCCCGGAGACCACCAGCCGGCTCCGCCAGTGGTGAGAGGCCGAGGGGCAGGAAGAGAAGAGCACCTCGGTCTTCGCGCCTGCGGAGACGCGGGTCGGGCGGCGAGGCGGCCCCTTCCTGAGTGAAACCGGGAGGCAGCAGTAACAGGGGCGAGGGGCAGACTCCGTGGGTGGGACGGGCTGAATGTGCTCCCCCAGAGGATGCTACCCCAAGTTGACTGTCTTTCTCTTCTCTGCCCCAGGTCCATGCTGGGTAGAATCAAGGCGCAGGCGTTCGGGTTTGACCAGACGTTTCAGGTTTATCGGAAGGATGATTTCGTTATGGTTGGTATGGGGGTTGGAGAGTTCCTTGGACCACTGCTGATTTTACATTTTTTCCCACTTCGGCATAAATTCTTGTGAAGACGCCATTACTTAGTGACGTCGTTTTCTTGGAGTTTGAGAATAATAAAAAGGTTCAAATGATCAGTTTTAAGAGGAACTTTAACATTTTGTATCACCATAAATTAGCTCATCTTCAGTATCCTGCCATATAGAACTTTTCCATTTTGAAAAGTCAGTCTCGCTAGAAAATTGGTCTCTCTTTTAATAGGTACACCTAATTTTAAAATATTATCTAGCTTTATCACCAGCTTTATTTACTAGAGTTAGCTTCAAATTACTTTTGGTTGTTTCTCGAAATCAAGTCTACCCTGTGAGTACAGGCTGTATTAGCAGTTCCAATGAAGAATTCCAGAAAAAGTCTTAAGCAGTGGCAGAGTTATTGGAATAAGTCTTTAGCTGGTAGAGGTAGCTGCTTTGAAAGGGAAAAACTCATTTGAAGGTGCAAATTCTGGTGTATTTGTTAAATTTCATTCACGTTATTTAAAATCCTGAAGTTTTTTAATCCTCAATTAAATGGAAAATACTGTTATGGTTTCTGATATTATCTTTGCCATTCATGCCCTTCAGGCATTGACTGTAGAATAGTTGGCATAGTTTATTTACTCATTCACAAACACTTCCCAGAGCTACCATGTGCTAGGAGTTCTGTCAAGTGGTGGGGTTGCTAGAAGGAACAAGACAGACAGGAGCCTGGCTTTCAAGGATCTTACAGACCCGTGGCAACACTGCCAACAAATAAAAAAATCAGATCATCTCATACAGAATGATACTGCAGTGAAGAAAATATTAGCCTAGTTAAGAAACCAAATTATTTACTGTAAGGGAAATTAGTTTCCCAGGGCTGCTGTAGCAAAGTACCACAAACTGGGTGGCTTAAAACAACAGAAACGTATTGTCTTACAGTTTTGGAGGCTAGAAGTTCAAAATCAGGGTGTCAGCAGGGTTATGCTCTCTCTGAAATCTATAGAGACAAATCCTTCCTTACCTCTTCCTAGCTTCTCATGGTTGCCAGCAGTCCTTGGCACTCCTTGGCTTGCAGCTGCAGAACTTGAATCTCTACCTCTGTCAAAGTCACGTAGCTCTCTCTCATCATGTGTCCATGACTGTGTCTCTTCTCTTTTTATAACAACACCAGTCATATCGAATTAAGAGCCCAGCCTACTCCAGTATAACCTCATTTTAACTAATTATATCTGCAACAACCCTGTTTCCAACTAAGGTCACTTTCTGAGGTTCCAAGAAGGACACGAATTTTGGGTAGGGGGTTGAGGGTGGAATACTCTTCAACCCTGAACAGAGGGTAAATTGGTTAAATGTCTCTTTCCCTTTACCTAAGTTAGTGTTATAATGTTAATATAATATGCCACTGATGATGGCATTAATGACATTTCTCAAATATTCATGGTAAGGTTTGTATATAGTTTTTAATATTTTTCATTTATGCCAGTACTGGCTCTCAAATTAATATATTTTTTAAAGGAGATGATCAGAATTTTAATTTGCTGAAGTTTAGAGTGCTGTACAATTTTTAATATAAGTCATTTACTCAATAAATATTTGTTGGATACTTACTGTATCCCTGCTGGGAGGTATTAAAAAGATAAAGAGACCTCATCCCAGCTTGTAAGTGATGTGTACAGTTTTGGAAGCTAGAAATGTAAAGAATTCTCTACAAGACAAAATAATTGCTATACTGGAGAATATATAAGGTACCCTAGGCACAAGGAAAAAAAAAGATCACTCAATTGGAGGGTCATTGGTGTCAGAAAAATTTCATAGGGAAGGGTGTAGAATTAATTTGGCTTGTTCAATAGACACAGAGTTCTTCAACAAAATCAAAATTCATCCATAGGGCTTCCCTGGTGGCGCAGTGGTTGAGAATCCGCCTGCCGATGCAGGAGACACAGGTTCGTGCCCTGGTCCGGGAAGATCCCACATGCCGCGGAGCAACTAAGCCCGTGAGCCATGGCCGCTGAGCCTGTGCGTCCGGAGCCTGTGCTCCGCAACGGGAGACGCCACAACAGTGAGAGGCCCGCATACCGCAAAAAAAAAAAAAAAAAAATTCATCCATAAAGCACAACAAATTTCCATAATAGCAGGCAATTTTTTTCAAACTAATTTTCAATATCTTCATGTTTATTTATCCTAATTTTTTCCTGTGAGGTAGACAGTATTATTCCCATTTTTCAATTTAAAGGACTGTATTCATACAATCATTATTTTTACTCATGTAACTAATTTGGAGGAAATAAAGCACTGTGGCTAAGAGCATGGCCCAGAAGGAGATTTACCTTGAAGCTAATGAATCTTCAGGGCCCCTCACTAGCTAAAGCTCCTCACTTAGAGAATCCCCTTCCAAGGAACTTGGAGATACTCCAGCAGTATGTTCACATGTTTTGGGAGTTTTCAAAAGTAGAGGTTTTATATTCTTAGAGTCCCTAAAATTGTTTATGCTTAGAGCCCTACAAAACCTGAATCGCCCGCTCATTTGGCCTCAAGTTAGCTGTCTCTGTTGAAATTCCAACTCTTGCCACTTACTGGCTGTATGACATTGGGCAAGTTACTTAACCTTCTTTAGCCTCTGTTTACTTTTCTGCAAAATGGTCACAGTGCTTGTCTTTTTGAAAATGAAAATAATGCTGAATATCTGATGGGATTATTATGAAGATTAAATGAATTATATAAAATATTTAGCAAAATGCCTGGCTCATAATAAGTGCTGTTATTGTTATTAACATTTGTATACTACTTTACAAAGTGTTTTCCCAAAGCAGTAGTGACTCATGTGCCACATTTAGCTTTCAGCACTTTTTATACATTTATCACTAATCTTTACAACAATCTGGTAAATTTGGTGTTTTGACCCCCGTTTTACAGCTGAGGAAACTGAAGCTCAGAATGGTTAAATAATTTGTGCAAGCTTGCCCAGCAAATGGCAAAACCCAGGCCTTTGACTCCAACTCCCATGTCATTTCTACTACAAAAACTATAACTGAATGAAGGGTACTGCTTAAACTAGGATTCCAGATTATGAATTTTCCCTTTCAATTTAAAAACAAATTATGTTCCAAAAGTTTATTTGTGAGGTAGTAAGTAGATGGAAGGAAAGAAGGAAATATTCATCCAGCAAATATTTCTTTAGTTCCTAAGTCTGTACGGATGAACAATACACAGTTAAAGAGAAGGAAACAGACCAAAAATTGCATTTCAAAATGAGAAGTGATATAAAACATAACATGCACAAGGTACTGTAGTGGCACAAAGAGAAAGTGGTCTCAGGCTCCGGATGCGCAGGCTCAGCAGCCATGGCTCACGGGACCAGCTGCTTCGCGGCACGTGGGATCTTCCCAGACCGGGACACGAACCCGCGTCCCCTGCATCGGCAGGCGGACTCTCAACCGCTGCGCCACCAGGGAAGCCTGAAAGAGGTCATTTTTGACTGAGGTGGTTAAAGGAGGGTTTCCAAAAGAGGGCACTTGAGCTAGGGCCTGAAAGATGAGTAGGAGTTTGTCAGGTAGACAAAGTGGGATTATTTTAGACAGATGGGTGGGATGATATTGTATAAGACTTTATGTGCCATACAAAGGAGTTTAGACTTTATCTAGCTGGTGAGGAGTTGCTGAAAGGTTTTCAGCAAGACAGTAAAATTTAAAGTACTGAGATCACCTGGCAGAAGTATGGAAGGTAGATTGTTAGGACTGAGTCTAGAAGCAGTGAGAACAAATTGGAAACTGTTATCTTCCAGACAGTATATGGTGATACCCTGAATTAAGACAGGGGCACCTGGGGCTTCCCTGGTGGCACAGTGGTTGAGACGGGTTCGTGCCCCGGTCCTGGAAGACCCCACATGCCGCGGAGCGGCTAGGCCCGTGAGTCATGGCCACTGAGCTTGCACGTCCAGAGCCTGTGCTCCACAACAGTGAGAGGCCTGCGTACCGCAAAAAAAAAAAAAAAAAAAAAAATGACAGGGGCACCGGGATGGCCTGGAGAGACGTTTATGAAAAACGTAGTACTCAGGGGTTGATAAGATAATTGAGAGTTAGGCAAAGGGCAACATGTAGGATGACCAAGTTTTTGATTTGGTTGATTAGAGTGGCAGATTTAAATACACAGAAAGTGGAAAAGAATATATAATGAAAATGAGTTCAGTTTCAGGCATGCTAAATTTGAGGTGCATACAAGTGGCAGTATCCTAGATAGTTCAATATATTATCTCACTTTGAGTCTCAAGAGAGAGCTCTGGGCTTAGTATATAGTGTTGGCATCCTCACCATGGACTAGGGATAATGACAGGAATCTTCCATATGTCCTGCAAGGGAGCTCCTTAATTTAAACAGTTTTCTGAAGATCCGCACAACACATTATATCTCATGACCAGACTCTGCTTACATCTCAGGACCACATACCACAGAGACTGCTAGGAACTGCAAATGTTTAGCTGAGCACATTGCTGTTCCAAATAAAATTGGGATTCTTTAAGGAAGGAGAGATTTGATATTGGATCAGAAATCAGCAGTCTGCCAGATAGATGATAAAGTCAAACATCTACTTATATTTCATATGTGTGACATATAATAAACATACATTTAAACTGTTATATAAAATATTTAGAAATATGTTTCTACTCTCACATTTTATGAAACAAGTTTATGCAAATCTTCGCATGCATTTGACCTGAGTATCTTTGTTATCACTGGAACTAGTTTGTGAATCAAATATTTTTCCAAAGGATATCAGCTTTCCTAAAGCTATCTGAGATTCAGAGAATCCGGTCTAATGTCTCACTGGAAATTCTATAACCCAAAATACCATTTGTACACATTAGGGCAGGGTTTTTTGTTTTCTTAAAAAAAATTCATTCTTCAGGTGTATAATTGTGATTTCAATAACAACAACTGTTGCTTTGAGGGGCCTTTATGAAGACTTATTTCCATTGGCTCCAGGCCAATTCACTGTAGGCCAGTTAACCTACTTCCTTTCATTATGACATTTAAAATGTAATTGTAAGTCGATACCCCCCAGGGATAATTACTAAATCTGAATTAAATTCCCCCTTTTGCTGATTCTTCAGAAGACCTCTAAAAAGCATTCAAAATGAGTATTAATTGGGGTTAATTCCAGCATATGTGTATCTTTTCAAGATGTGTATTATATAAATTAAAATAATCGCACAAACACTCTTTATTTGACTTTTTAAAGTTATAAGGCAACTTCCCTTTTTTCTGAAGAATAATTTTGGGGAAGACTTTTGTAATTGGGCATATATGATACCTGTAAATTGTTTACCTTTAACCTCCACCATTAGAATGTAAACAACATGAGAACAGAGACTTTGTCTTGCTTGGCATAATGTAGACATTCACAAATACTTGTTGAATGTACTAATTTTCACCCACATACCTGGTCCTCTCCACTTTTGCCTCTCATTAAATGACATTCATTCTGCCTTATTCATGCAAAAATTCTAAGAGTCATCTTTGATTTCTCCTTCTCCCTTTGTCCCTTCTTCTAAATATTCATTGAATCCATCCACTTCTATCCCTCCCACTTGATATCATTTTGACATGATAGCATTCTCATGTGAACATCAGACCTTTCTGGATTATAGTAGTACCATCCCTCCTAATCAGTCTCTTTACAGCCCTTCAATTCATCTCCACGCTGCAGTAGGAATGAGCTTTTAAAAATATGACTCTAATCACATCTTTCCTCTGGAAAGATCTCTTCAGGGTCTTCCAACTGCCCTTAAACTCAAAATACTGATCAATATTAGATTAAGATAAAAATTTTTGACTTGACCTAGAAGGTCCAATTTAACTCCCCAACCTCATCAGACCATCGGCCCATCAACTCTGGTCACACTGAACCTCATTACTTTTCTTCAATGGGAAGTCCCCTCCATTCTCCCCTTACAGACTTGACATTTTCTCCATATTGAAAAATAGTCTTGCCAGTGTCATGCTGGAACCAGCTCAGGACAGCCTAACTGCTACATTTTCAGGAAGCTTTGCTGGTTGTTAAGCTTTTGGCAACTTGAAATCCACCCTGGAAATCAGCAAGTGCTACAAATCAGGGCTTTTGGCAGGGAGAAAGGGGTATCAGTTGTTAACAATTTACCAGTATACCTTTTGCCCAGCTGACTCCTACTCACCTTTTAGATCTAAACCTAAATGTTCTTTCTGCATTAACCTTTCTTCCCAAAACCATTAGAGTAGATCTGCCTATTACGTACCTGCATTATAGCACCCTGCATTTCTTCATAACACTCATGGCGTGTTACTTAATATCTTCCCTTTTCATCTGTAAACTCTATGAGAGCAGGGACTGCGTCCATTTGATTTTTGGAATTGTGATGTCAAGTGTACTTTCAATTGAGTGATGGCAGCAGGAGCCAGATACAGAAGAATAACTGGTAGAGAAGTGAAACAAGATAGACTCCTCTTTCAAGAAGCTATTTAGGTAAAGAGAGTGATAGCTTAAAGGGAGTGTCAGAATAAGATATTTACTGCAACAATCTAAACAAAAAGAACAAAGAGTCAACAATCTTTCTGTATCAAATCCAACCCTCTCAACCCCTCTCTTCCCACAAGCCTATACAACCACCACTTCTTAGGTGACTTGTTAATGTTTGGTATATATTCTTCCATACTTTTGTTTATGTTCATATAAATAGAGGTTTTATTTTGTTCTGTTTTTTCAAACATATTACTTTTAAACTACTCTTTTTACTCAAAATACAGCTTTCCTTCAAATTTAATACAGTAAATGTTTATTGAGTAACTGCTAAATGCCAGGCCCTGGGGATATAGCAGTGAATAAGAGAAAAAGCATATGGAGCTTACATACTATTCTAATACTTTCTTTTCAGTAACTGCACACCATCTAGTATAGTTATACTGTGTTCAACCACTTTTATTTTATTATTATTCAGCCATTTTATTCAATCATTCTACTGATGGGCACTGAAGTTTCCAGGTTTTGACACCGCAAACAATGCTATTAAAAAAATTCCTTGCACATAAATTTTTTCTATTGGTGGTTTCATTTTTATATGACACATACCTAAAAGTGGAATTTCTTGGCTCATAAGCTATACATGTTTTTAAAGTTCAAGATAGTATCCAATACTTCCCCAAAGGTGGTAAAAATTCACACTTCCACCAGCAGTATGTAAGATTGTGTATCTTCCGGTACTCTGAACAAAAGTCTTTTTATCTTTTTGGCCACACTGTGCAGCATGTGGAATCTTAGTTCCCCAACCAGGGATCAAACCCGTGTCCCCTGCAGTGGAAGCACGGAGTCTTGACCACCAGGGAAGTCTGTTACTAGTCTTTTAAAATCTTGCTAATATAATGAGTAAACTGATCTTCTGGTTTTTATTTTCATTTCTCTCACTGCTCTTGAAGTTGAGCATCTTTTCATAAGTTTATTGGCTATTTGTAATTTTTACATGACTTTTTGTATCCTTTGGCTATGTTTAAATCAGGCTGTCAGTTTTTCTTATAAATATTGGGCTTTTTTTAAACCACTGATGTCATCCTCCCCCACCATTTTTAAAAAATTTATTTATTTATTTTTGGCTGCTTTGGGTCTGTGTTGCTGCGCGGGCTTTCTCTAGTTGTGGCAAATGGAGGCTACTCTTTGTTGTGGTGTGCTGGCTTGTCATTGTGGTGGTTTCTCGTTGCAGAGCACAGGCTCTAGGCACGAGGGCTTCAGTAGTTGTGGCACATGGGCTCAGTAGTTGTGGCTCGCAGGCTCTAGAGCACAGGCTCAGTAGTTGTGGCTCACGGGCTGAGTTGCTTCACGGCATGTGGGATCTTCCCGGACCAGGGCTCAAACCCATGTCCCCTGCATTGGCAGGTGGATTTTTAACCACTGCGCCACCAGGGAAGCCCCCTCCCCCACCTTTTAAATCAAATTTGTTGCAAATATTTCCTCCCAGTCTATTGTTCTCTTTTTCTTTACTTCTCATCATGGACATCATTATGTTTTCTGACTGCCCAACACTTCTTGAACATACATGTGATTTGGAGTGATTTCCACCTTTCAATTTTTAGGAAGTCTGAAGTGGAATCCAAAACACTTGCCTGTTTTTAGATATAATTGACATGATATTATATTAGTTTCAGGTGTACAACATAATGATTTGATACTAGTATGTACTGCGAAATGATCACCACAGTAAGTCTAGTTATCATCTGTCACCATACAGAGTTACAAAATTTCTTGTGATGAGAAGTTTTAAATTTTATTCTCTTAGCAACTTTCAAATATGCAATACAGTATATTAATTATAGTCACCATGCTGTCCATTACATACCTATAACTTACTTATTTTGTAACTGGAAGTTTGTGCTTCTTCAACCCCTTCACCCATTTCATTCACCTCCCAGCCCTTCTCTCTGGCAACAACCAGTGTGCTTTCTATATCTATTTGTTTGGTTTGGTTTGTTCTGTTTTTTTAGATTGCATATATAAGTGAAACGATGGACTATTTGTCTTTCTCTGTTTGACATTTCATTTAACATAATACCCTCAAGGTCCATCTATGTTGTTGCAAATGGCAAGATTTCATTCTTTTTTATGACTGAGTAGTATTCCAGTGTGTATGTGTGTGTGTACACCACAACTTCTTTATCCATTCATTCATCTATGGACATTTAGGTCATTTAGGTTGTTTCCATATCTTGGGTATTGTAAATAATGCTGCAATGAAATAGGGATGCATATAACTTTTTTTTTTTTAATTTATTAGTTTATTTATTTTTGGCTGTGTCGGGTCTGTTTCTGTGAGAGGGCTTTCTCTAGTTGGCGGTGAGGGGGGGCCACTCTTCATCGCTGTGCGCGGGCCTCTCACTATCGCGGCCTCTCTTGTTGCGGAGCACAGGCTCTGGACGCGCAGGCTCAGTAGTTGTGGCTCACGGGCCACATGTCTGCGGCATGTGGGATCTTCCCAGACCGGGGCTCGAATCTGCATCCCCTGCATTGGCAGGCAGATTCTCAGCCACTGCGCCACCAGGGAGGCCCCATATAGCTTTTTGATGTGCACATTTTTAAAGTCTTTATTGAATTTGTTACCGTATTGCTTCTGTTTTATGTTTTGGTTTCTTGGCCCCGAGGCGTGTGGCATCTTAGTTCCCCGACCAGGGATCGAACCCACACCCCCTGCATTGGAAGGTGAAGTCTTAACCACTAGACTGCCAGGGAAGTCCCTATAGCTTTTTGAATTAGAGTTTTTGTATTCTTTGGATAAATACTCAGAAGTGGAGTGCTGGATAATATGGTAGTTCTATTTTTTGAGGAACCTCCATACTGTTTTCCATAGTAGCTGCACAAATTCACATTCCCACCAACAGTGCACGAGGGTTCCCTTTTCTTCACATCCTTGCCAACACTTGTTATTTCTTGTCTTTTTGTTGATAGCTATTCCAACAGGTGTGAAGTGATACCTCATTGTGGTTTTGATTTGCATTTCCCTGATGGTTAGTGTGGAGCATCTTTTCACGTGCCTGTTCATCATCTGTTTGTCTTCTTTGGAAAAATGTCTATTCAGATTCTCTGCCCATTTTTTAAACAGATTTTTAGGGGTTTTGTTGTTGCTGTTGTTACTGAGCTGTATGAGTTCCTTATGTACTTTGGATATTAACCCCTTATCAGATATGTGATTTGCAAATATTTTCCCTGTTCAGTAGGTTGCCGTTTCATTTTGTTGATGGTTTCCTTTACTGTGTAATACTTGCCTCTTCTGCACTCAGAGCACAAACCTGGGATCTAGTGCTACCAACCAGATTTATCAGTGCAAAACCAGTTTTTGAAAAGTGAGCAACTTAAGGAAAGAGGTACACACAGAATCCTGACTTTTTATGGCAAAGGTGGTGGCAAAGGCATCCAGCTTTCAGTTAGGGTAGTCCTGGCACAGCAGTAGCCTTGGTGAGGAAAGGATCATGGTAGCTCTTTTTAGTGCTTGATGGGACTATAGCAAGGATGACTGTTTCCTCATCAGGGCAGTTCTACATATGATTTTGTGTTATTCTGAGGGCCCAGCACTTAGCCTGACTCTCTACATCTCCTGATGATTATGTAGACTGCCTAAGATAATTTTAATAAGTTTCTCTTCAGATCTTTTCAGCCAGAGTCAACTGCTGGTGACTGGAAATAAAATTCTTGGCTACTTTTCTTTCTTTTGCCGTACAGAAAGTTTTCATTTTTTAAGAAGTGAAATTTATCACTTTTCTATGTACCCCTTGGATAGAATTAAATTGACAATTAGATTTAGATTTCATTGGGGAGAGTGGAAGCAGTGATTACTTACTTAAGTGGTGCTGGGAAAACTGGACAGCTACATGTAAAAGAATGAAATTAGAATACTCCCTAACACCATACACAAAAATAAACTCAAAATTGATTACAGACCTAGATGTAAGACCGGACACTGTAAAACTCTTAGAGGAAAACGTAGGAAGAACACACTTTGACATAAATCACAGCAAGATCTTTTTTGATCCACCTCCTATAGTAATGGAAATAAAAACAAAAATAAACAAATGGGACCTAATGAAACTTAAAAGCTTTTGCACAGTAAAGGAAACCATAAACAAGACGAAAAGACAACCCTCAGAATGGGAGAAAGTATTTGTAAATGAATCAACAGAAAAAGGATTAATCTCCAAAATATGTAAACAGGTCATGCAGCTCAATATTAAAAAAACAAACAACCCAATCCAAAAATGGGCAGAAAACCTAAATAGACATTTCTCCAAAGAAGACATACAGATGGCCAAGAAGCACATGAAAAGCTGCTCAACATCACTAATAATTAGAGAAATGCAAATCAAAACTACAATGAGGTATCACCTCACACCAGTTAGAATGGACATCATCAGAAAATCTACAAACAACAAATGCTGGAGAGGGTGTGGAGAAAAGGGAACCCTCTTGCACTTTTGGTGGGAATGTAAATTGATACAGCCACTATGGAGAACAGTATGGAGGTTCCTTAAAAAAACAGAAATAGAATTACCATATGACCCAGCAATCCCACTACTGGGCATATACCCAGAGAAAACCATAGTTCAAAAAGACACATGCACCCCATTGTTCATTGCAGCGCTATTTACAGTAGCCAGGTCATGGAAGCAACCTAAATGCCCACTGACAGATGAATGGATAAAGATGTTGTACAATGGAATATTAGCCATAAAAAGGAATGAAATTGGGTCATTTGTAGAGATGTGGATGCATCTAGAGACTGTCATACAGAGTGAAGTAAGTCAGAAAGAGAAAAACAAATATTGTCTAGTAACGCATATATGTGGAACCTGGAAAATGGTACAGATGAACTGGTTTGCAGGGCAGAAATAGAGACACAGATGTAGAGAACAAACGTATGGACACCAAGTGGGGAAAGCGGCGAGGGGTTGGGGTGGTGGTGTGATGAATTGGGAGAATTGGATTGACGTGTATACACTGATGTGTATAAAATGGATGACTAATAACCTGCTGTATAAAAAAATTTTTTTAAAGCAGTGAAATTTATCACTTTTCTATGTGCCCCTTGGATAGAATTAAATTGACAATTAGATTTAGATTTAGTTGGGGAGAGTGGAAGCAGTGATTACTTACATCAGTTAATTGGGAGAACAAGGTTGAAAGAAAACAAAATTTTCAAACATTATATAACCTCTTACTTTTCACTGTAATTCATTACTTTCTATTTATTAAATTAGTCCCCAAGGTATCTACTTGGACATACCAGTATTGTTCATACTGTTCCAACTTGAAGGAAACAGAACTTCATTTCTTTATGAAACATTTATTGCTTAAGACATTTTAGCAATTTAAAATTATCCTTCCCCAATTTAAATTAAATGAGATTTTACTATAGTTATTTAAGAAGTTAATTCTTATTACTGTTTATAATAATATATCTAACTTTTCCCCCTCAAATTTGTATTTTAGGCTTTTTTTAGAGATCCAAATGTTATTCCCAATTTGAAGTTACTTTCAGATTCTTCTGGACAGTGGATTACATTAGGTAAATAAAATTTATTTTCATCTCTTCAGATTACTATTTTACTATTATAACAAAATTTTACCTCAGGAATTTTCATTATTAAAATATAAATTGTGAATAATGACTCATTTGCTTGACAACATCAAAGTCAAATATTATCAACTGTGCCAGGCCTGCCCTGCGTCTTTCCCCTGGTAGTCCACTGCTGCTATCCTGGCTTAACACTTAAGAGCAATTTTTCAGTGTTTACATTTGTTTGGAAAGTATTTATTGTGCACCTTTCATGGACTCTGACAGATGCAGGAAACATAAAGGTGAGTAAGAGAAAACGTGTACTCAAGGAACTCACTGATATATTTTAAGATATGTGCAATAATGTATCACAGGTGCTAACATAGCAATGGGAGCAAAAGGAGGGGAGTGGTCAATTCTACCCAGTGGGAAAGGGTCAGGTAAGATTCCACGGATGTGCGGATGCATGGGCAAAATTTCAGTTGGGTCAGGGGAATGGATTTCTGGCAGCCACCATGGAACAGTCTTTAAAAATAATATATTAAATCATGGAGGAGAGAGTCTTAAATTCTCAAAAGGAGAACTTCATATAGATAATATTTTCATAGTACGTTGAAACACAGCTAGAAATCTTTAAAGAAAATTACCCAAACATTTAAACACTTAATAACACTCAAATCTCTTAAATAACTCTCAGGTCAAGGAATAAATTAGAGAGTTAACAGAAGACTATTTTGAAAACAGAAATGTGAACACTGTATTTGAAAATTTAGGTTGAGCCCTCTTAACAATAGAATAAATTATCATTCCAATTAGAAGGAGAATCTGGTTGGTAATGTGAATATGTGCTCAAGAAAATGTAAGTTAATTTTAAATTAGATGGGGTTGTTTTGGTAAATTCTTACAACGTATTTTCGTGGAACTCTAGTGACCTTACACAAAAATAACTTTTCATAAAGTATTAGTCAAGCACAAGTTTACAAACAGTTCATGATGCTGGACTTAGTAGGTCAAATTTTATTGCTTTTGGCTAAAGACCACTGCAAAATTTATAGAACAAAAAGGTAGTACAGTGTGATCTTCAGACTACTTACAAAGTTAAACTGAGTATCTAAGCAAATATATTTACCATTTCCAAATCTTCAAAAGGAAATAATCAGAGTCACGTATTAGTGTTTACAAACCATGTTTACAGTAACTTCAGTAAACTCGTTTACAAAAGATAACGTTCATTGAAATAGGCATTCTACCTTCCCCCATTTTGGTACATACTTCACAAAACAGCACTGACTTTTTTCTAATTTTTGTAAAAGGCATTGCAAAAAGAAACTTCTAAACTTCTAAACTTCCACATGTACTTGACAAAATCAATTAGAAGTACTCTGAAAAACTGAAGAAGAGGTAGCACTCTATTTCAGAAACAGAAGTTTCTAGTGGATTGCTTGTACTCTTCCATTAACTTGTTTTTATCTCCTATTTGCTTTTCTTCTTCTTTTTCTCATATATCAGCCATCTTCTCTCTAATTTTACTCTGGGGGACTTTATAAGCATAAGAAATAGCTTTTGTTTAATGAGGGAAAAGACATTTTTCAAGCAAGTGAACCAGGTTTAAAGCGAGTGATGATGGAATCTCCTTCACTACTGGCTACGCTGCCTACGTTGCCAATTGTTGGTGCTGATTTATCCTCTCAGCCAGCTGCCACGGCCCCCTTCTTTTAGACATACTTTGCCCTTCTTTGGCTAACGTGTAATGGGTGCTTCCTATGTGCTCAGCTAAGGGCATTATGCACATTTACCTCCTTTAATTCTCAAAACAACTCTGAGAGAGGTATTATTGTATATCCCTATTTCAAAAATGAGGGGTCAGAGGCATGAGCTAAGTAACTTGTGCAGTTTTACATAGCTGGCCAGGTGGAGTTGAGATTCAAATCCAGGCTCTAGAACTAACTCATCTTGCCTCTGTCACTTCCACATTAACGGGGTTTCCAGAAAAGCACCGACTTGGACACTAAATAAAAAGGAGCTGTCCAGTGTTTTGTAATGCTAGTATTGAGGGGGGAAAACAATACATTCTTAACTTTCTGTGTGATCTTAGTGATGCATTGTAAAACTTATAATGCTGGAGACATAATTTAACCAAATTTCTACATAACAGAGAGTGTGTGCTATGCACTGGATTGTGTCCCCTCCCGAATTCTTATATTGAAGCCTTAACTCCTGATGTGACAGTATTTGGAGATGAGGTCTTTGGGAGATTTCAGGTTTAGATAAGGTCTTGAGAGGCCCTCATGATGGGATTAGTGTTCTTATAAGAGTCTGTCACATGTGGACACAGCTAGAAGGCAGCCGTTTGCAAGCCAGGAAGAGTCCTCACCAGGAACTAAATCAGCTGACATCTTGATTTTAGACTTCCCACCCTAGAGAACTGTGGAAAAATAAATGTCTGTTGTTTAAACTACCCAGTCTACAGTATTTTGTGACAGCAGCCCAAGCAGACTAATACAGATTTTGGTACCAAGTGGAGTGCTTCTGTAAAAATACCTAAAAATGTGGAAGTAGCATTGAAATTGTGTAATGGTTATAGTCTGTAAGAGTCTTGAGGTGCATGCTAGAATATGGATGTTAAGGTTGATTCTGGTGAGGTCTCAGATGCAAATGACATGGCATTAGAAACTGGAAGGAAGGCAGTCCTTGTTATAAAATGGCAGAGAACTTGGCTGAACTGTGTTCTAGTGTTTTTGTGGAAAATAGAACTTGTAAGTGATAAAATTAATATTTGCTGAGGAGATTTCTAAGCAAAGTATTGATGGAGTGGCTTGTTTCCTCCTGAATGGTTATAGTAAAACATGGAAGGAGAAAGATGAATTGAAGAAGGAATTGTTAAGCAAAATGGTACCAGAACTTGAAGATTTGGAAAATACTCAGCATATCCATATTGCAGAAAATGAGAAAGCTTGTTCTGAAGAGAACACTAAGTGTGTCCTTGAGCAACCATTTGATAAAGAGATCATGGGTGCAACTCATGGGCTTAATCAGCCATTTCAGAATCAGAAGCCAGAAATAGAGATGGGATTGTACCAGCAAAGACACTGCCATGCCAGCTTGAACTAAAGGAGACAGAAAAAAATGAGACAAAATGAAGGCTATCAGACTTTTTAGATCCTACAGGGCCAGACCATGGAGCCAGTCACCTGTAAGCATGTGCTGTTCTTCAAGAAAAGAGAAGAAGGACTGAGAAGGCAATTCAGAGATCGTCAGGGTCACCCCCTCAGTTTCAACAACACACTTCCTTGGAGGAAGAACCGCCCCAGTAGGTATGGAAAGCAGAACATTGAACCAAAGAGGATTATTCTTGAGGCTTAAAGTCTAATGGAATTTGCCTTGCCAAGTTCTAGGCTTGCTTCGGACCATCACCCCTATCTTCTTTCCTATTTCTCCCTTTTGGAATGTAAATGTCTATCCTATGCCTATCTCACCACTGTATTTTGGAAGCATGTAACTTGTCTTGTTTTGCAGGTTCTTAGCTGGAGAGGAGTTTTGCCTCAGGATGAATTGTACCTCAAGTCTCACCCATATCTGATTTAGATGATATTTAGATGAGACTTTGGACTTTAGACTTTAGGGTTGTTGCTGGAATGAGTTAAGACTTTGGGGGCTTTTGGGATAGAATCAATGTATTTTTTATGTGAGAAGGACATGAATTTGGGGGGTCCAGGGGCAAAAGGCTGTGGACTGGATTGTATCTCTTCAAAATTCATGTGTTGAGGTCCTCCTAATCCCACCCATGACCTCATCTAACCCTAATTACACCCCCAAAGACTCCATCTCAAAATACCATCACTTTGGGGGTTAGGGCTTTAACATATGAATTTTGGAGGGACACAATTTAGTCCATAGCAAGTTCTGTTTCTATGTTTCAGATTAAGTGGTTTAAATTCAATTACCTTCTCTCACCATCCACACCCTCCTGCCACTCCCCAAGTCAGACCTAGGGTAGATTTATTAAAATGGCATGTTGCCCAATGTCAGTCCCTCATCCTATGGCCACCAACCCATCTTTGAAAATTGTCTGGCTTTATACTGCTCTCGTTCTTTGGTCTTCCAATATTACTCAGACCTACTCTGTCATTTTCAAGGGTCTTCTTTTTACTTTAATCCCCCGAAGGATTTTGCTTCTAGAACAAAAGGAGCTTTTCTTAGCAGCGTATCTTTTGAAATAACTGAGGCATGCACAGTGCTTGGCTCCAGGCATTCTTCTTGCCTCCACACTAGCCCAGCTCAGGATCAGAATGAGAGCAACAGGTCCTAGCAAGACTCTAGGTGGACAGCCAGAGGGAGGAAGTGGCAGATAATCAGCAACATTACTCTTCTCAAGCTCAAATTGCTTCTCAGGTCAGAGATCCAGCAAATATATTGGGGAGAGGACACACCATATCTAAGTCTGCAATCGTCCTAGAACTTTGAACAAGGAGAACTCCACCCCTTTATATCTGAGTGAGTGCGTGTGCGTATGTAGGTGCATAAAAGAGAGAAACCAATTGAGTGACTCACTGAGGCAATAATAAAAGTATTGACCTTAATCTTTATGTCTTTTTGCAATTTAATAGAACCTCTAGTAACAGAAAATCCATTCCTGAAAGACACATTCAGGAAATAAATGGGGCGGTGTTGGTGTTGGTGTGGAAATGGGAAGAACTAGAGCTACAAGAGAAAAATAGAACACCATGATTTCAAATTCCTCTAACACTTGTAATAACTTGATTAGGGCCTGGTTTGAAATTTACCTTGATTTGGAAAACCTTTTCTTTGTAATAAACACTATAAGTGAGATCACAAGAGTGAAATTTTTAAATGGAGAGAAACATTTTCAAAATACCCTCAGTGACTTTAGAAACATCCTTACTTATGTTAATTACAATTTTTGTAATATGAATTATAAAGCATTAAGCATAATACAAATCCAAAATCATATAAAGCAATTTCTATGTTTTATAGGCAATTCTGATAATATACATTAAAACTGATCTAAGAACCTCCTACTACACAATAAATATTTCATTTTCAAGTAATTTCTAATTTACATATCCTTCATCTAGGCCTGAAATGGTGAAATTTTGTTATAAACTTTTAATAATTAATAAAAATAAACAACCTGCAAAATAAGAATTTAATAAAATCCCTAAACTAATGTGTCTTTTAAATATATCAAAACATATGTTGTGGGCTTCCCTGGTGGCGCAGTGGTTGAGAATCCGCCTGCCGATGCAGGGGACACGGGTTCGTGCCCTGGTCCGGGAAGATCCCACATGCCGCGGAGCAACTAAGCCCGTGAGCCATGGCCGCTGAGCCTGCGTGTCCGGAGCCTGTGCTCCGCAACGGGAGAGGCCACAACAGTGAGAGGCCCGCATACCGCAAAAAAAAAAAAAAAAAAAAAAAAAAAAAAAAACATATGTTGTATTTGGTTACTTCTTAGAATCTCTGCAGAGTGATATTTGTTTTGGCAATAATTGAGAATACTAAATTAACTTGTATATCTCTTTATTCAGGAACCGAAGTGAAAAAAATTGAAGCTATAAACGTTCCTTGCACACAGATTTCAATGTCATTTTTTAATCCGTTATGTGATGAAGATATTGTACGAGAGAATGGACATATTGTTAAATGTTTAGATTCTTTTTGTGATCCCTTCCTTATTTCTGATGAATTACGAAAAGTAAGTACAGAATTTTAAATTTTCACAATAGAATTTCATTTCAGGAAATGCTTAATGGCAAAAACTTTTGCCTGCCTAAAACCCATAAAATACCTCTTCTCAATGAATAATGATCAGTAATAATCATTACCCAGGTAGGTTTCTTCTTGGATGGCACTGTTCATATCAACTTGATTATGTGTGTATTTCATTAGTTCTCAGTGGGCTTCTACTGACATCTAATGGGTAGAGGCCAGGGATGCTGCTAAACATCATGCAATGCACAGGACAGTCCCTACAACAAAGTTATCTGGCCCAAAATGTCAGTAGTGCTCAGGTCAAGAAACTCTAGCCTATTTAACTGATGATTACTTTTCTTCAATATTTTCTCTTAACATATCAAATGAATATTTAAAAACATCCCTGGAGGGAAATAATCTTTTAATCTCATTGCTGAGATCAAAAAGGCATTTGACTAAGTAAGTTAATTTTTGTTTTAATGAGAGGCATACTGAACTTGGCATCAGAAGACATGGATTATTTCCCTAATTCCTGATTTATTATTTACAAGATAATAATAACCTTAGGCAAGTCATTCAGTCTGTACAATATGGAAATTAAAATGCCCAAGGCTTCCTTGGTGGCGCAGTGGTTGAGAGTCCGCCTGCCGATGCAGGGGACGCCAGTTCGTGCCGCGGTCCGGGAAGATCCCACATGCCGCGGAGCGGCTGGGCCCGTGAGCCATGGCTGCTGGGCCTGCGCGTCCGGAGCCTGTGCTCCGCAGCGGGAGAGGCCACAGCAGTGAGAGGCCTGCGTACCGCAAAAAATAAATAAATAAATAAATAAATAAAATGCCCATTCTACCTTCTTCCTAAAATTGTTGAGAAAGAATTTTATGAAATGCTGTTAAAATGAAATATCGTCATTATTATTTTAATTGATGAGAAAGAGTATTTACAAAGCGGTCAAAAAATAGGGCTATCAAATAGACGTATGTTCAAATCTAGGCTCTGTCACTTTAATAACTGTCATACTTAACCTCTCTAAGCTTCAGTTTCTTAATATATGAAATAGGAATAATGTAAGAATTATGTGACATAATGCATTTAAAGTGCTTTACACAATGCTCAGAACTTAGTAAGATTTCAATAATATTAACTACTGCTAATTACTATTATTATTATTATACATTAAGAGAAGGAAGATGTACAAGTCTAATGTATTACAAATGCAGATAGAAATGAAACAGGGAGGCTACTGATATATCGTTCTGGACACAGGAATCTTGTCTGTAGTAGATGAGGGAGCATCCAGCCAGTCCATACATTGATCTTCACTAGAACAATACCTAAAAGGACTCACTCCTACACCATCACTTCTACAGAGAGAGCCTCAGCAATGACGTTTTAAAAGGAGGATTTGTGGGACTTCCCTGGCTGTCCAGTGGTTGAGACTCCGTGCTTCCAATGCAGGGGGCACGGCTTCGACTCCTGGTTGGGGAACTAGGATGCGGCGCGGCCAAAAAATAAAAATAAAAGGAGGGTTTCCTCTTCAATAGAATACCCTGCAAAACTGCCTCCTGCTTATTTATTGCCATGAGTAGCACCTCTATTCAGGAAGTGCTGGGGCTCGGTGTTTTATGCCAATTGCCTGTATGTTTTGCTCTTGTGTTCTTTGGCACTCTGTGGCAACAGAGCGGGCTTTAACTTGGTTGCTTTCTGGCTGAAAAAAATATAAATAACTTTTAGCTTTAGCCTGAACTAGAAAGGGCCCTCCCATTGTGTAGCAACACAGATTCTGTTAGCACACTGTGTAATTAAGTTCTGATAATAGCCTCCTTCCTGACTGCGGCTCAGAAGTTGGACCCATTAACCATTGCCTATCTCCTCTCTGAGGGCTACACAACTAAACAGATCTGTATGTGAATAGAGAGGGAGATCAGACATAAAATGTTTTATTGTTTTAACATTCACTCCAAAAATGTTTTTTATTATAATTTTTTAATTGCACAGCCTAATTAATTCAATATGAGTCCTTGTGTAAGGAATGTGTAAACTATTCATCCTTAAAGGCTTTTGTCACCCTTGTATTAAGCCAAATCTTTAGATGGCTGCAAACTTGGGTTTTAATATCACATTATTTCCTTACAGAGAGAGAGGGAGGGAGGGAGAGGAGATGTTACAGGTCTTATATGTGGCACACAGAGAGCAATAAACTGTGGACCACTTCTTCTTACCTTTTACTACATATAACTTCAGCTTTCATCAAGTCATTATAAGTAAACTACATATAGACAACACCATAGAGTTTATTGTTTTTTAATGCCTCTTATATAATGACCTTGTAATGATTTTCATTTGAGATTGAAGTAAATAAAATGTTAAGTTTAATCAATTTTCCTAATAAAAAGTGTACTTCTTACTGCTAGACAGTGATTGTTATATGACTCATATATCCTTCCTTTACCTATGTGGTAGCATTAAGTGTTATGCACAATTTTTATAGCTATTTTCCATCTAGAGTTTCTTATATGTATTTGTTTCTGTTAAGTGTATGGTAGTGTTAAATGTTATGCACAATTTTTTAAGCTTTTCTCCATGTAGAGTTCCTTATGTGTTTTTATTTTCTCTTCCCACTTTATATCTTGATTACATTCTTTTGTCTTTTATTATTTTTATCTTACTGTATCCATATTTTATTATGAGCTATTTCACATTCTTTTTTCAAGTAAATGGGCTATAAGCAATTCAATAAAAGGAATATATTTTATAGTATACATTAGTCACCTGTTCATGTCCACTACAGTCAACAAATTAAGCAATTGTCTGTAATGCCCAATGGTGTAAGAAAATCCCCCACATCAGAACTAGTCAAACTATTTTCTGAAAGAGGTAGCAAGGTCTCAAGAGAGCAAGCATCCATGTAGCTTGGTGATGTGTAAGGTGATATTATTAGAGGAGAACAGAAGAAGAGGTGATTATGAGGCTCCAGCTACCGGAATAGTTCAAAATGGTGTAACTGTGGGCATAAGGAAAATAGTAATCCAAACACTATGAAAGGGCTTAGAAAATGACCATTTGTGTTTAGCCTCTTGGTGGAAGCAAAGACTATGGACCTTATGGGATGGAGAAGTTTCTCCATTTATTTATACTCCCATTGTTTCCAAATGAGATTCACAGTGACTCAACTCCAAAATTTCAGTAGCACTGAAATGATTACTAAAGATATAAACTAGAACAAAGAAAGCAGAAGAAGAGAAGGCTTAGGTTTAGATTTGTTCCTTTCACTGTCTGTACCTGATAAAATGATAGAATGGAGGGACAATAAGCACAGGTCTCGCAGATCATTTTCTCCATTGCTTCAGGATTGGTTCTTAAAATAGGTCTAAAATTACTTTTAAACATATAAACTGAAACTTTTGAAAACATAAAAATTAGAACCTCAAATTACGTTACATTGAGATGAATTTTATCATCTTACATAGGTTTTGCTAGTGGAAGACTCAGAAAAATATGAAGTATTCAGCCAACCAGATAGAGAAGAGTTCCTGTTTTGTCTTTTCAAACATCTTTGCCTTGGTGGAGCCCTTTGTCAATATGAAGATGTGCTTAATCCATATCTGGAAACAACAAAGCTTATCTATAAGGATTTACTGAGGTAATGTTGCTTGATTATAATATGTAAATCTCTGGTTAATAGAGAAAATTATTTGTTTAACTCTGGATTACCCAGCAACTATTTGTGGATCTATTAACAACCAAAGTGAGTAAAAATAGCACCACCCTGACCCCCTCCTCAGAGCCTCCTTATTCTCTTCCAGGCTACAGAATTTCTAGATTTCCCTGACCCTATTTTAGTCCTCAGTCCTCTCAGCTGCCTCTTGTCCTTGTTTTGTCATCCAGACCTGTCACCCACTCCATCTCTTACTAGCAACTGCCTTCTTCCAGGTCTCCCTTTTGTCCCTAGGCCTTCTTTTAAATCTCAAGGGGACACGAGCTCCCTCAGGGTGTTTGAACTTGCTTGACTAATACTGATGAATATAATAGTTTAAAAAAGTATTACCTTTGTTCTAAAGAGGTAGAGGAATTTTCACCTAAGTGTTTATCTTTTCAAAATTAATCCTAAATTTGTTTTAAGTATTCCACTAGGGCTTTTTTTTTTTTTTCTTTTTGAAGACCAAGTGAGGATAAAAACTTTACAAATCTTTTATTTATGCTTTTATTTTAACTGGAGTGAACATTCTTTAGTTGGGTTTTTCAATGATGAAGATATTGGATCATCTTAATAGTCAAAGGGGATAGGAACAAGTAAAAGCAAATGTTCCCAGAGTTTAGTTACACAATTTTACTTTTTTAAAAAATTTATTTATTTAGGGCTTCTCTGGTGGCACAGTGGTTGAGAGTCCGCCTGCCAATGCAGGGGACACGGGTTCGTGCCCTGGTCAGGGAGGATCCCACATGTCGCGGAGCGGCTGGGCTCGTGAGCCATGGGCGCTGAGCCTGTGCGTCCGGAGCCTGTGCTCCGCAGCGGGAGAGGCCACAACAGTGAGAGGCCCGCGTACCGCAAAAAAAAAAAAAAAAAAAAAAAAAAAATACGGACATCATTATATTAAAAAAATTTATTATTATTTTTTAATCTTGTCTGCGTTGAGTCTTCGTTGCTGTGTGCGGGCTTTCTCTAGTTGCAGCAAGTGGGGGCTACTCTTCGTTGCAGTGCGCGGGCTTCTCATTGCGGTGGCTTCTCTTGTTGCGGAGCATGAGCTCTAGGTGTGTGGGCTTCAGTAGTTGTGGCACGCAGGCTCAGTAGTCGTGGCTTGCGGGCTCTAGAGCGCAGGCTCAGTAGTGGTGGCGCATGGGCTTAGTTGCTCCGTGGCATGTGGGATCTTCCTGGACCAGGGCTTGAACCTGTGTCCCCTGCATTGGCAGGCGGATTCTTAACCGCTGTGCCATCAGGGAAGCCCCACAATTTTACTTTAATAGGAAAACAACAGAATTCGATTCTCATCAAACTCTTGATTGTTACTTTACTTATCCTCAACACCTCAATTCTCATATCCATTACATGTGTCATACAGCTATACAACAAACTGCATGATTCAGTTATTCTACTGAGTTTATTTTTGATATAGTTTTAAAAACAAAAATATTTCTATACTCTGTCTCTGATTTTTATGAAAAAGTTGTGTCAATACATAAAGATTGTTGGAAGAGAAACTATAGAAACAGAATTTCAGAAATAACATGCACATACCTACATCAAATATATTCTGTTCTTATCATTTGCAGCTCATGAAAACTTACAAGACTGCTTCTAGCACTCCTGCTAGGTACTCCTCAATGTACCCTACACACACACACACACACACACACACACACACACACACAAACACACACACCACAGCCACCACAGTGTGTTGTACCTCATCAGCCACATGAACCTGTGGAATTCCTCACTACCATGTGCTGTGGAGGAAAAGATTCTATTAGAGATATTTGAAATAGAAATAATTTTAGAACCTAAACATTGAAGAAACAGCTATTTTTTCCAACATTCCCTTCCCTGATTTCTCACTTGTGATACTCTTCTATACTTTTTGGGTGCTAAGAAAAAGTATGACTCAAAGAGTAATGACCACTCATAAAATGAGTATCCAAAATTCATGACATCTTACAGAAAGGATAAGAATTGTATCCATGGAATCACTTAATCAGGCAACCAGCAAGTGTTAATATTGGGCACTGAACTTGACCAAGCACTAAAAAGTGCAAGAGGAGGCATCAGGCCGTCTCTGACCTTAAGGAAATTACAAGTTAACATAGTAAATAATAGTAAAGTAATTGTTTAAAATCTTTTATAAGTAAATGTTTTTTATATAATCAGATGTTCAGTTATTTATAGGCATATGTTTACAGTTCTTTATACTGTAATAAAAACCCCAGAAGTTCAAAAGAAGAAATTGTCAGTGTGGATGTGAGCAATCAGGGACGTCTTGATGGAGTCAAGTCCACAAGGGCCCGCAAAGAGGAGGGCAGTCCGTTCCCAATTCAGGGGCGATGCATCACAAGTCTGTCATTCTAGGGGAGACTGGGAAGGAGACCAGCCCAGTTACAGCATTACTTTTCTCTGAGACCCATTAAATATTTCTCTCGATGATCCAAGTTAAGCATGCTTATGAATTTCTTTGCTGAATGAGGGGAGGATATGAAATTGTCTTCCCAAAGCAACTTCAGTAGAAAATTATGATTAGAATAAATATTTGCTTGAGATGGCTTAGGTGCCAACACAAAGCAACTGAATGCGTTAAATGACCTCAAAATCCCTTAGGAGCTATGTTGGTTTGCTTATCATGTGCACTACATGGGGCTTTTCTAATATTAGTCGTGCTGATTTGGGTCAGATGCTGTGTCAGTTGGTTAAGGTAAAGATACAGGTTGGTTCAACATAGCATTTATCAAGGGGTATATAAGTAAAGGAAGCACAAGTGGAACTTGAAGTATCATCAGCAATTTTTCAGAATTCTGAGCCATGTATCAAATCAAGTCATTTGTACAAGCTAACTTAACCAAGACAGATTTTTTTCCTGTTCCTTTACTTGAGTTTTGGGTGTTTTTACATGCTTTAGAAAAACGTTTGCTATCTTTCTAATTATACATGCAGGAGCTACCTTACATTATCTAACCTGCACTTGCAGATAAACATTGTCCCTGATTCATTCTAGCAAAGAAGTCCACCCCTTATGTTTGTAGATATTGAGGGCACATTACAGAGCCTGATTTTAGGGGTCTCTGACTCAAACAAAAAGATAAAAACATTCTTAAGATATTTTCTCCCTCATCCATTATTACAAGTCCTATAAAAAACATCTTTTAAATGTTTTGGAAAATGCCTTATTTTCAAGGATTATGGTCCCTTTAAATTGCATAGGCAATACTTTAGAACCATTTTCTTGGAGAGCAAATGATCAATTGTTTCATTGCATTTCAAAAATAATTCTATAGTTACCAATGGTGCCTGTGTCTTTCCTACTTAAGACATTAAACACATGCTCTTGTCAAAGTTTTAGGAGACGTTCTCCAAAATACATATCTGCCCCAGATTTTATGATTTGAACTGAGAGGCTTAGATTATGACCTTCAGATGCTAATTAAGCCATGGAGTCCTTGTGTCTTAAAATGAGCAGAGTTAGCTAGAATGGTCTGTACACCATAACGTTTAGAGTCAATATGGGACTGATCCTCAGAAATTGGCACAAATGATATTGATAAGAAACCAATCATTACATTATTTCTAAACCAATAATACAATCATACTTTTTAAAATGGAAATTATGTTCTAGCATCCTTAAAAACTATGGTTACCTGGAGAGTGAATTAGTGACTGCCAAAAATCTGATATAATGCAATTATTTGTAGAACACCCTAGGCCACAAATGAATATCACTTTACATTTCCTTTTCTTTTTTTCTTATGAGATATAGGACAGGTGATAATATACTTTGCTTGACGGGCTTCCCTGGTGGCACAGTGGTTGAGAGTCCTCCTGCCGATGCAGGGGACACGGGTTCGTGGCCCAGTCTGGGAAGATCCCACATGCCGCCGAGCCATGGCCTCTGGGCCTGCGCGTCGGGAGCCTGCGCTCCGCAGCGGGAGAGGCCACAACAGTGAGAGGCCCGCGTACCGCAAAAAAAAAAAAAAAAAAAATTAGACGAATTGTCTTAGAGGTATTTTAAAGTAACAGTAATACAGGATCAGCGGTAATAAAATGGAATAATATGATTTATTTCCATTAGAAACCAGCTTCTAATAATGTACAAATGTAGTTTCTTTTTAAAAATTATACACCTATGGTATGTGTTTGTATGTGTTAAGTGATTATTATGTGAAGTATCAAATACTAAATTTCCTCTAAGTTTATTTGATAAGCACAAACTTTTACAGGGCCTCTTTTTTTAAAAACTGAGGAGTAATTTACATACAGTAAACTGAACAAATCGTAGTGTACATAAGTTCAGTGAATTTTTATATATGTTTACACCCATATGACCACCTCCAGATCAGTATTTAAAATTAGATATAACCATAGATATGTTCTGTATTTTAATCTGGGTGGCCATGTAGGTGTATGCAAACGTTTTATATGTAGTGATGATAGTCTTCTTTCAGATAAGCATGAAATTTTAAATGTAGTCTCCAACTTTCAAGCAGTGTATCTTACGCATTAGAGAAAAGAAAATGACCTTAACTTATGTTATAGAAATATATGGAAATCAATTTAATTGCATGATTCCTGGGTTTAAATTTGAATGAAATGTTTTAAAGATGAAAACTGCCTAAGAATCTTGAACCCTGAACCCTGAAATGGCTTGTATCTGGTCATCTCTAACAGGTGCACAAGCTCAAACACACATGCATGCACACCCTCCCACAGAGTCCCCCTTCTTCCTCCTCCTCTCTCTTTCTCCCCATTTCTTTACATATGTAGTGAAGGGAAAGAAGTACTTTCACCTGATAAAGTGAAGAAGAGGGATATCTTCCTTTAAATTTAACCTACACATGTAACACATGGACAATACCTTTGATGTATATGAATTTAGAGTAGGTATAAGATAAACAGGTGAGGTGTAGGGAAAGAAAACTGGACTCTATATCACCTAAATTCTATTCCCAGAAATACCACTTTTAGTTGGAATGTCTGAAATGTATCATTTAACTGCTCTACTTCTATTGTCTGTAAAATTGGCAAAATAATGCCTGTCTCACTGAGTTGTGTGATCTTTACATGAGGTAAAGTATATAAAGGTATTTTGCAAATTGTAAAGCATTATAAATATGTGTATATATATGAATTAATATATAAATATATATCTGTAGCTTATTTCCTCAATCCTCCGTTTGCTTCCTCACTATATATTGCCACAGATTATCTTTTGTGGGGAGAGTAACTGAAAGAGAACTATGAGAGAAAGTGATTTTAATAGAATATAATTTAGTAATAAATAGTTTTCATGTACATTACTCCACCTAATTCTCATATAATCCTAAAGGGAACCATATTCTACCCAGTCTGCATATGAGAAAGTTGAGGTTCAGAAAGGTTAATCTTGCCTAAAGTGAAATAACAAATCAGTGGCAGAACTGTCATTTATGTTCAGCCTGTTTAATTCTTTAAGTTTAGTATGTTTTTATCTACCCCTTATGGCTGTTTACACTTCAGTCTGACTTTAACCAATTCTTGTTTTTCCAGTAATTGTCTCTGGCCTAGGAGTCTTTTCATCATCTGAGTCTCAAACTGACCTCAAACCCTCTAACTGTAAAATTCAATTTTCTGCAATTTCAATTCAGTTAACGTTGCCCCATCCTTTGATGAAACCACAGATGCCATTCTTCTCAAACTACTTAATTGGATATTCTGTATTTCCATGTTATATATGGATAAGAACACCTGAATACTAAAAGGGATCAACATCTTAAATGTATTATGCCAGAGCTTGTTATATTTTAAAATGTTCCCTTTTCCTCCTTATTTTAGTGTTCGAAAGAATCCTCAAACCAAGAAAATACAAATCACCTCTTCTGTCTTTAAAGTTACAGCATATGTAAGTGTTGAGGGGAAATGTGCAACCAACCAATCTAATTATTTGTTATTAAGAGGATTGTAATAGCTGGAGATAGCAACTAGGACAATGTTATGCCTCAGAGAGGCATAGCTAACAGAACATATACCTGTATATACAGAACATAGTTAACATAAACTAAATAGTTTTCTGTTAAAATTAAAAGTTGATAAGGTATGCTTTTATTTGGAGAAAGTATGAACTTTTTTCCCCCGCTTCTTTTCTGTTATCCATGTCTAATAATAGTTTTTTCTTATTTTAGAGCTAAATCTGTGGCTCAGGTGAGGTAGAACACAGTTCTTTTAGACTGTCAAACGATAATTTTTGGGCAAATAAGTAAGAATGACATAAATGTCTTTATATCACAGAATCTGATACTTGAATTTTAGTATCACACAAAAGATTGTTAATACACATGAAGCAGTTTCTAAGTATCTATTCAATCATTTAACAATTATTTTTTGAATATCTACTGTGTATCAGCTACTGTGCTGGACTAGAGCCCAGTGATAAACAAAAGAAACAGTCCCAGCCCGCATAGTATGTACAGACCATGTTCTGAAAAAAGCAAAGATAGAGGAAAAATGCAAAATAAATTTTTGCAATATTAGGACTTTTTTCAAAGATAGAATTTACTTTGGACTATAAATTCCTAAGGTCAAGAATTATGCATGTTTGCATAGTACATATGTACTGTTAGCATAGTAAGTAGACTATGCTGCCCACAAATATTTTAAAATAGTAGTTAACTGCCAACTTATTGTCACAGATTTGATATATGTCTCATGACATTTTACCACAAAATATATAATAGCTAAATATGTTGATTATTATTTAAATGTAGTTGTATACTAAATAATTTAGGTTTATCTTTTTCAGGATTCTGTTGGTATGTGCTACCCTTCAACAAAGAGTCACGAACAAACATTTTCTTACTTTATTGTGGATCCTATCATGCGTCATGTTCATGTTTTATACCACTGTTATGGCGTGGGGGAAATGTCTTAATGTTTTTTCAGATTATCTATATTTAGATAATTTTTTATTTCCAATTTTTTATTTACCAGTTTTTAATTTTAATATTGATTTATGGATAAACATTTACTTTGCAAGTTAATTCAAGTAAAATGTAAAGAATCTGCTTAGAGCAAAAGAAAACAAATACCAAGATACCTTTCTTTAAATTTATCTGGAATATTAACACAGGAACCAAATTTCATCCCTAGCATAATCTACACCAATACAGTTATGGAATTTTTACAGAAAGTTACAAAGAACTAAAAATCGAGTTCATATTTGTTGCGTTAAGATTCGAGTGAGTCCTCAATCTTCCATTTATTTTATTTTAGAACCAAATTAATTCCGGATTGAAACTGTGACAGAAAACTAAACATCTCTAACCACTGATCATTAATATGAATCGTTAGCTTTTAAAATTTGAGTTTCATTTAATTACGTTTCTTCACTGCATAAAGATTTACATCTCTGGAGCTGTGGAAAACATAACAATTCCTTTAATTCATTTGTCCCACTTAAAATCCTCAATAAAAAAATAATGTTCTGAACATAATTGTAAACTCTTTTATCACATAATAAATTAAAACTGAGCTGCCCCCACAGCTAATACAAGAACTACATGTAAACAAAGAGGGTTGTCCTGATGGTATTATTAAGTTGGCAAAAGAGTAAAGCACAGGGTGTCTGTCTTAGTACTGTCTCCTTGTTACCTTAGTAAAATGAATATATAACTTATATTTTTTTAATGGAAAAAGTGATTGACATGTAAGCCCAGAATGATGATGGAGACCCTAAAAGAAATGTTGAAACCTTGAGGAAAGGGCAAGTTTGGAATATGTGTTTCTGTGTTGCAGGGGTAAGGATGATGATCTTGGATATGAACCTGTGATTGTATCTGGAAGGCGGCTGGGAATTTAGGTATACAACTCAGGGGGGAGAGTTTGTTTTACTTCTAATACTTAGCACAATGCTTTAGCACATTAATTGTTTATTGAATGAATATTTTCCAAACATGGTTATAACATAGGTTTTTTGTTAAATCATATAAAAAACATAAAATCAAAAACTAAAATGTCCATTTGCTACCAGTTTTGTCACTTACCACACAGACCCCTACAAGCTGGGGACCCTCTCTTAATCAGTTATTCTTTCTGAGTACCAGTTCTGTGCAAGGCACTGTGAGATTTACTTTGGGGAAACATACACTCCCTATAAACCTAGTAGAGAACGTAATCTGTAAGTTTTTATAGACAGTGATTGTAACATAAATTCAGAGATGGAAGTGATCACTGTGAACTAGGCCTAGGAAGGGTTTCATCTGGCTTCTGTAGAAGAACTAGTGGGGTTTCAACAACTAAGAAGGAAAGCAGTCCAGCCGAGTGGAGAAGCATGATGTGGCATAGTGCTCTGAGCCTGGCCCTGGGAAGAACGTTCAGAGGCAAAAGATGGGAATGCACCTTTGAAAAAAGATTATGCAATTCTCTATATTGAGAGGTATAATAGCACAGTAACAAAGACTTTGGGTTGCAGTCAGATTGCCTGGATTTTTAATTCTGCCATTACTTTCTGTGTGACTTTGAGCTAGTTATAATCTTTCTGTGCCTTAGTTGCCTCATCTGTGAAATGGGGAAAATAATAGGACTCCTTCATAGGTTATTGTGAAAATTATATAAATTAATATGTATATTGGGCTTAGAATGGTGTCAAGCACACAGTTTAAGTGTTCATTCATTTTGGCTCTTTTCATTCTCTGTGGAGGAAATTTAAAAAAAAACCTAGGAGCTAAACTGTCTGCATAATAATGTAAAATTCTGTCTTCCTAAAGGTCAAAATTGCTTTCTACAGATTATACCATTATTAATGTGGTTAGATATCTGTAAGAGATGGGAACACTGTTTTTCCCCCCTATCCCTGGGCCACAGAGAATGTAGAGGACCTAAAATTGTACTCCAGGTATTTCTTTGGCAGAATTTTGCATACTTAGAATTATTTTCTCAGCTATTTGTAGTAATTTATTTTATGTCTGTCTTGAAAACAGGAACTTTGTGTATTTGGTTCATCCCCAGTGCCTAGCACACTGCCTGGTAGTTAATAGACACTCAGTATCTGTTCCCTGACTGAATGAGCCCACTTACTGGAAAAAAGCTAGCCCTTGAAGTGTGACTGCAGGGGTGGTGAAAGAGAGAGAGAGAGAGAATGGGGAAGGGTGGGCGACTAAGGTCCAAGAGTATCAGTAGTGCGGTAGTTTCTCTAGCTATCCCTAAGCCTGTGTAAAATTTTGCAAACTATTATACTGTAATCTGAATTTAACTGTACTCTGTGGGATTAGATATGTAGCCTGGGAACATGCCTGGGACAAAATTGTCTCTGGAGAGCAGCAGCAGCCTGTGAATCCAACTTTGAAAGAGCAAGCTGTGATCAGCTGAGGGTAAGGATTTTTCTAGGGTGAAAAATCAACCATGGTGACAAGTGACAACAGAATGGTTTTCTGGAATTTGAGAGCATTCTTCAGAAATTCTGATAGTTACTTAAGGAGAGAAGGCTCACTGAATTATAATTTGGACATCCAAAAAAGGGACTTAGGCTGGAGACCAGAGAACTTGGAACTTTTAGGACCCATGAGCAAGAAAATAAATACAGAGGCATAGAAACACAAGGTGGTTTGGGGAAGACATAAGTGCACCTGACTAGTTGGAACTGAGGAGTTCTGTCCAAGAGTTCTGGGTAATAACACAGGGAAGACAGATGAATGGGGTCCTGGTTACCGAGGGCTATAGGTACAAAGCTAAGAAATTTAAATCTTTTAAGTAGATGATGTATAGGAGTCAAAACTTTTGAGCAGGGTTGTAGCATCATAAAAGTGATATTCTGGAAAGATTAGACTGGCAGTGATAAATTGGGGTGAAGAAAGGCCAAGGTCCAGAGATTAAATAGAAGATTAGAGTAATTGTCAAAGCACAAAATTGAGTGATCTGAGTTGATAGCAATGGAAACCTTTCTGGGAATCATGAAGTAGGTGACAATGGAGTGCTCATTAGGAAAAAAATCAAATATAGCTCCCCAAATGGTTAGCTACTGAGTAAATTATGAAGTGTTGGCTATTTGAGGTACTAAGAACTGGGAAGTGGGAACTGCGGTAGGAAGCTGTGGTCAGAGAGGGGAAATCCCTCGTTCCGCCTTTCATTCCTATCCCAGCCCATGCTCAACCAACTTTGATCCTTACAACTTTGAAAACTTAGGCCTGAAGTTTCTTAAAACTGACTGAAGGCTTAGCAGTCATCCAATTAATCAGCAAGTATTGCTAAGAACTAATATCCTTCATTTTTCCACAAATATTTATTGATTACCTACTATGTATGTGCTGGGTGGGCATTTTCTAGGTACTGCAGATACAGTGATGAACATAAAAGACAAAAATGTCTATATTGGGGAGTTTACATTCCAGAGCCCATAACACTTATTAGGCACAGTGAGAGATAGAAAGAAATACCCAATTACTCTTAAGAAACTTGAAGTTTTGTTGGAGAATAAAACACTCATAATTTTTAATCTTTTAAAATTAAAAATTTTAAATGAAATTATATTTGTTATTTTAATTATTCTGACTTTTTTATGAGGTAGAGCATTATTTTGCATTTCCTCAAACATATATATTAATTCTAGTGGGCAACTCCACAGTTGGGAACAACTGCTCTGCTCTCTACTTCTCTAGTTTAGAAAAAATCAGAGAGAAAGAATAGATGAAAACAAAAGAACAAAGGGAAGAATAAAAGACAGGGAAGTATGTTGTCTCTTACAGTAAAAGCTGCATTAATTAGCACTAAAAAGCCACATTTAGCAGTGTCCAATTGGCAAACTCTAGCAGCTGGTATACCTGATATCCTCTAATGTAAGTCTTCAATCTCCTGACTTGGCACACATGTTAAAGTTCATTTGGATAGGCAGGCTGAACTGGGTTTCAATAAGGTTGAAACTTATCATTCCTGTTTATCTTCTTTTTTTTGTGCCTGTAAAAAGAAAAAAAAATGTCACTAGGCTTCAACAATCACTAAGAATCTGTAAATTATTTTTTTTGTTGTTACTAGAAAGGTGTGTGAGAGAAAGTAAAATAGAAACCACCTATGACAATATAAATTGACTTTTATTCAACCAAATTTTCGATCAGGTGTCACCTTTCATCCCTTTAACATGTTGTAGAATAAAACGCTTATTTTCCTTAAAACTACTTACTTCCTACATATAAAATAACTGCTTACTTCATACATATAGAATATAAAACTTAACCACTGAAGTTCTGAGGGCACCTAGAGAGATCAGAGTCAAGGATGATCCATAATGAAAGGCCTCCTTGAGAAGGGGATTGAGGTACATTTTAAAAGAAAGGACATCCAGCTATCCCACTCTTGGGCATATATCCAGAGAAAACCATAATTCAGAAAGGTATATTCACCCCAATGTTCATTGCAGCACTATTTACAATAGCCAGGACATGGAAGCAACCTAAATATCCATTGACAGGTGAATGGATAAAGAAGATGTGGTACATATACACAATGGAATCTTACTCAGCCATAAAAAAGAATGAAATAATGCCATTTGCAGCAACATGGATGGACCTAGAGATTGTCATACTGAGCGAAGTAAGTCAGACTGAGAAGGACAAATATCATATGATACTGCTTATATGTGGAGTCTAAAAAAATGGTACAAATGAACTTATTTACAAGCATCACAGATGTAGAAAACAAACTTATGGTTGCCAAAGGGGAAAGAGTTTGGGGGGGTGGATAAATTGGGAGATTGGGATTGACACATACACAGTACTATATATAAAATAGATCATTAATAAGAGCCTACTGTATGGCACAGGGATCTCTACTCAATATTCTGTAATGACCTATATGGGAAAAGAATCTAAAAAAAGGGTGGATATATGTATATGTATAACTGATTCACTTTGCTGTACAGCAGAAACTAACACAACATGGCAAATCAACTATATCCCAATAAAAATGTAAAAAAAGAAAGGACAATTATGGATTGGCTTAGGGGAGGAAAGATTTCTAGGCAGAGAAAATGTTTCAGTCTGTGGTATGGAGGTAGAAAGTATCAATACGTGTGGGGTTACAAACTTCCTTGAATAGAGCAGCAGGTATGCTTAGAAAAGTAGATTATTCACCTAATGTCCACTGTGTACCAGGCACAATGCTAAGCCTGTGGACACACTGTAGACAAAATACAAAATCGCTGCTTCCAAAATACATACAATCTAGTGAGAAAAAATATGGTAAAATACATAAAATAATTATAAATTATGGTTTTTCTAGGGAATAAATCAATAGTTAGTCTGAGAATGTTCTCAGGAAAAATACAGCATATGTGAAGGTCCTGGAATGGAAATGAGTTTAGTGTGTTCTAGGAATTGACAGAAGTCATTGTGAACAGAGCATAGCAGGCAAGAAAGAGTGACATGAGTTGAAATTGGGAAAATAGATCATGCATATCTTATAAGCCAATAAAATGAGTGTGGAATTTAATGGTAGTGCAGTGGGAAACAACTGTAAGTTTTGAAGCAAGGGAGTGATGTATATTTTCAAAAGATCAAAAGATCACCATGGCTATTGAATGGTAAATGGATTTGATAAGAGGTGGGGAAACTACCACCACGGTCTGATGAGAAATGAAGCAGTGTGGGCAAGGATGGTTTTGGTGAAGATGGAGTGTTATGGGCTGAACTGTGTCTTCCCCAAAGCTTATATGTTGATGTCCTAACCCTCAGTACCTCAGAATATGACTGTATTTGGAGATAAGGCCTTTAAAGATGTAGTTAAGGTAAAATGAGGTCATATTGATGGGCCCTAATTCAATATGACTAGTATCCTTATAAGAAGAGAAAATTAGGACACAGACACCAAATGAAGACCATGTAAAGACTCCAGAAGAAGGCAGCCATCTACAAACCAAGGAGAGAAACCTCAGAGGAAACCAACCCTGATGACACCTTGATGTTAGACTTCTAGCCTCCAGAACTGTGGGAAGATAAATTTCTGTTGTTTAAGCCATACAGTTTGGAATACTTTGTTATGGCAGCCCTAGAAAACTAATATATGGAGGGAAGTGGATATATTCCGGATGTTATTCTGGACCCAGAACCAACATTACTTGCAGATGGATTGAACTGGGGGATGGGGAATGGGAATTGGAAAAGTCAAGGCTGACTCTCAAGTTCCTGGTTTTAGAACTTTTAGAAAAAATCTACTTAAAATACTTAACAAGAAACAATGTTTTGAAATAAAAGGGCTTGAATTCTAGAAAGATGGGAATAAATTAAATGGGATAATGTGTGGGGAAGCTTTTGTGTATGCAAATGTAAGTCATTGACTGTTATCATAGTTGTTAGCATATGATACACACTAGGAATCTACTACAGTTTTGATTAGGAGATCAAGGGTGAAAATGACACTTGAGGGAAATGGGTTTCGAATTATAGAAAATTGATTGAAGCAGGAAAAGCCAAATGGAGCCTAGGAGATCAGCCAGGAATGGGCTGCAGGAACTGAGGTGTGAGTTGAGAAGTGTCCGACGTCTCTGGGAAAATCAAAGGGACTGAAGATACTTCAGTAAACATTCAGTGAATGCACATTTGCATACATATACAGTGGACCCTTGAACGACACAGGTTTGAGCTGCTTGGGTCCACTCACACACAGATATCTTTCACTAAATACACACCATGGTACCGTACGATCTAAGTTGAATCCTCAGATGCAAAATCAAGGGACAAGTGTAAAGTTATATGTGGATTTTTGGACTGCCCCTCCCCCCATGTTGTTCAAGAGTCAACTGTAGACATTAAATAGCCAGAGGTCAGAAGGGAGATGTAACTAAACCACCAGCCATTTTCTATAGAGGCAGTAAGCCCACCTAAAGTAATTTCCTTCAAACCTTCTTGGTGTCAGGATCCATGCCTCCCACAATACTTTTTATAAAACTTAATAAGCGTTGTAGATAGGATAAGTAATCTATTATATTTTGTCCTTTTAAAAAGGTAGTAGTATGGTGGGATATCTCGGGACCAAGAACTAGAAGCTCTGGCTTTGTCACAAACAAGCTGTATGGCTTTGGGCAAGTCCTTTACCCAGTGCTAGCCAGTAGAACTTTCTGAGGTTAGGGGAATGTTCTATATCTGTTCTGTCCGATACTGGAGCTGCTAACCACATGTGAGGCTACTGAGCACTTAAAACGTGGCTAGTGTGACCAAAGGAACTGAATTTTCTAATTAATATGCAGCTAGTGTCTACCATTTTGGACAGTGCAGAATAACTTCTCAAGACCCTAAGTTCTTGTGTAAAAGAAGGGAGTTGGGCTAAGTGATCTCCTTTGCCTTTTAGTTCTAAAATGCTGTCATTCTAATTCAGCATAAAAAAATTCATGTGCATGTTATAAGTGTTCAAATTTTGACTTCCTAAAACTATATTTCTAAAGAATAAATTATACCCTTTTACACATAGAAAGTATGTAAATAATGACCTTCACAAATTTAACTCAAATGTGTATAAATGATGTTTGGGACACTGTGTAGCGTATATAGTATGTTAACAACTGAAGAAGAACATGGGGTACTTGGAGAAGAGTCAGAGGACTACAAGAGGAGAATAAAAGTGTTGAGAAACAAGACATTGAATAAAGGTTAAGAAACTGGAATTGTTTAGAAAAAGAAGACTGTCAGGAAACTTAATAAATGTATTCAAGTATATGAAAAATTATTAGAGATGGTGTCCAGATATTTTCCATTAGATAGAACACTAGAAAATTAAGTTAAAGAGGAAATAAGTTATAAATTAAGAGGCACTTTCAGAGTTTGGTATATCAAATTCTCAAAAGACATTTAGATTTTAATTTAATTGTTTTAAAACAATTTTGTGCCACATCGTTGAAGGTATGCATATGTCAAAGTAATAGTCGCAAGATGTTAAAACTATAAACAAGTTGGAATCACTACTTAACAGAGCTTTTAAAATAGGATTAGTGGTTAACTTTCAGGTAAGATTCAAGACATCACTTTTTGAGATCCTTTACAACATGAATATGTTACCAAATAAATAGATTTTTTCAATTCTCAAATACATATTATATACTAGATACAGATTTTCTAGAATAAATGATGAAATTAAAGGGATACTTATCTATAAATGGTGAAGCATAATGTTTACAAACATATTTAATATTTCTAAAATAAAAACAGAATGTGGAATATCATATAGAGTAGTGGTTCTTAAATGTTGATCACCTAACACGGGCTTGTTAAAACCCAGATTGCCGTTTACCTCCAGAGTTTCTGATTCAGTAGGTCTGGGTTATGGCCTAAGTATTTACATTTCTAACAAGTTTTCAGTGATGCTGATGCTGCTGACTTGGGGACCACACCTTGAGAACAATTGATAGAGAATATATTTAGTATTTTTAGAAGACACCTTTCCATTTTTAGTATAATTCAGAAGAGTATAGTAAGTGAGGAGACTAGTAACCTTTACGTTCAAGCATAGATGTGGAAAGTACAAGCCTGAATTTGATAATCTGTATTGCATACAGCACTGGAGAGGTGCTTTGGGGCCTCCATTACATGCCCCACTTAGTTCTGCCTGAAGTCTGAAGGGCTTCATACTCCAAAATTCTTCACAGCCAGCTCTCAGACCAAACTTTAATTTCTCCCATATGGATAATTTTAGCCAGATTTTAGAAGAAAAAGAAATCTGATTTTAAATGATTTTTTTTTTACTACAGTATATATGACTTTACATTTAAAAAAAAAGAAGAAGCCTATTAATCAAAATGCATCTATAGTGCTGAAATATGAAAAAATATATATAATATATATTTTGAAAGGAGTTGTCCTTATGTAATAGGCCTGACATGTCCTCTAACACAAAACAGGTTTGAGCAATTTACTTATGCCCCCAACCCTTTCTGGATGGTGTCATACCTTTGGTGTATTGTTTATTAGTTTAGGCAACCAGCTCACATGGATAGGAACCGGGAATATAGTTGCTCAGAAATATATTTTTTCTGCTATCAGAGAAAAGTGTCCACTATACAACCAGTGTCAGAAAAGCCCATTGAAATGAGTGAAAAGTTGGCATTATAAATTTTACAAAGAAGTATTGTCACATGCTGTGGCTTATCTCTTTCCTAACCCCAGCTCCCTACCCCAACTGATACTGTGTAACTAAACAGGGGTGAACATGATTTGGGTTTTTTAAAATGATTGCTTGCATATAGATGTCCTTTTTTTTTTTTTTTTTTTTTTTTTTTTTTTTTTTTTTCGGTATGCGGGCCTCTCACTGCTGTGGCCTCTCCCGTTGCGGAGCACAGGCTCCGGACGCGCAGGCCTAGCGGCCATGGCTCACGGGCTTAGTTGCTCCGCGGCATGTGGGATCTTCCCGGACCAGGGCACGAACCCGTGTCCCCTGCATCGGCAGGCGGATTCTCAACCACTGCGCCACCAGGGAAGCCCTATAGATGTCCATTTTTAAAGTGCTTTAAGATGGCCTGTTCTCTAAAATTGGTAAACAAATGACACCTTGTCTTTCTTATTTGCTTAGGCTTATCATAGCTGAAACCTAGGGGATAAAACCTCAGCCTCACACTGCTTATTGTCACATACCTCAAAATAATGGATTCCAAATTAATGAAGTTCCCCAGGCGTTGCAGCATATACCCTTTAGCGGAGTATATAGCTTTGCAGTGACCTGCCTGTAAACACCTGTGTGCTAAACCCCTTTTCCAATTCTGCTTATATCTGTTCAATAATAAGATCAGTAATTTGTACTAGTTTTTGAATTTTTTTTTAAGAAGTGGGTAGCTTACAGCTATAAAGTAGAGGTAAGGCTACAAGATTTGGGAATCCTTTCTATCCACAACTAGACTGAAACAGTGTTCAAAACCAGCCAGGATCCTGGTCATTATCATATCCACTTACCATTCACAGTTGTTTCTTGCTATTGCAGAAGAATCTACTTCAAGCCAGAGACTTATCTCATAATTATTGATTAGTGTCTAATGTGGAACATGCATAACAATCAACAAAGGCTGTGGTGATAAACATTTTATATTTGAGTATTTAGAACATGAATTAGAATAAAAGAATAATTTCAGGACTATGTTAATTCACAAATACACACAAACTATCTTCTAAATATTCAAGTGGAGAACTCTGAAATAATGTCTCTGAGTTGAATAATGAAGTACTGTCAGGTCAAGCAGAACTTTCTTCATCAAGCTGTTCCTTAATTTCTCTTCATGCAATTATACCAAGTCAACTAAATCTTGGGCCTTCTTAATCCTCATGATGCAATAATAAAAACATTCATACTTATTTAATTTTTGTTATTCTATGAAATAGGCATCATTATACCAATTACTACCAATGCCTGGCACATAATCAGCACTCTACAAGTACTTACGCAAATGTTTCATCTTAATTTCATCCACTCCTATAGTTAGCAGAGAGTTGGAGGATCCAGAAACAGAAGGGAATAAGCAGAAGCTTTGAGGCTATTGAAGCCATGAGTGAACAGAAATCATGAGGAAGAGATGGAAGGAAAGAGTTCTCCAGTTTTAGACAAAAGAGAAGCTGAGTCCCAGTCCTGGGACACTATGATTGGGAATTTACAAATAGACAGTGATGGATTCTGCAGGATTAGGACATCCCCACCAGTAAGGTTAGGGCTACAATGAACCCCGAGCAAGGTATAATGCTCCATGACGCCAAGCTCCAGGTGCTAGGGCTGTTTCTTTCTCCCTTTCTCCCTTAAGAATTCTTAAGTTAGACCTTCATCAACTGAGGTAACCTATGTCCCTTGCAGGATGAAAACCCCTAAAAAGTATATTGTCCAATAAAATTTTCCCAAACATCTCCTCCTTTGGGACAAAAGACTTTGTCTCTTTACAGTTTGAATTTGACTTCCCCAAAATCAAGCCAGCTTTGTCCTTGACATTTAACACTAAGACTTCATAATCCTAAACCAACACTTATTAGTCAATAGAAATAAATAAAATATTCTTTAGATGACAGGATTCCTTTTCCCTCTTATCTTTCTATATGTATAAATTTGTCAATAACCCTTTTGAATTATCTGAAATTAAATGTAATGTACCTGATTACATGTAATGTACATTTGTCCCCGGGAGTTTGAGCTCTGGAATAGAAACTGTAGATTCAAATTCAGCTCTACCATCTACTAGCAGTACAACTTTGAGCAAGTTATTTAACCTGTTTGTGCCTCGATTTCCTCATCTAAAATTGCTTTCAATTTTAATTTTTAATTTTAAAGAGTTGTTATAAAGATTAAATGACTTAGCACAGTGTCTGGCATAATGTTACTGTTACTTTCATTCCATCAGGAACATTTGAAAATTCAGGCAAATTCATTAGCATTTATTAAATTTTGTAAGTCTTAGAGGTATATGCTATAGAAACATCTGTCCTGTGGAGACTGAATTTTCAAAATCGGAATCGTGGCAGCAAACCCATATCTTTACTTTTGAGTTCTGGGATCCCTTCTTACCTCTCTCCACTACTTCTTTTCTTTATTTATTGAGCATCTATTGTTAAGCATTGCTGGCATAAGAATAAAGAGATGGAAGATATTGTTGTAGAAGCATCCAGAGTGGTGTTGGGGACACAGAAACATAAAAAAATTACAACTATGGTAAATACCATGATGGAAGTGGTGGGTGAATTCTGTGAGATTCCAGAGGAGAAGCCTCTCACCTACTGTGGGGTAGAGACCAGTAAGAAGGGGAGAGCCAAGGAGGACTCCCCACTAGAGAAGTCTTGCAATTTTAGTACCAAGGGAAACCAGGTGAAAAGAAGAGTAAAGGAGTTCCAAACAGCAAGAATAGCATCTGCAGAGGCCAAAGGGTGAGAGGGAAAACAGCTTATTCAAGGAACCACAAAGGCCTGGAAAACAGAACTTATATAAGTGAGTCTATACCATGGTAAGGGAGTCTTGAATGATATCACACCATGATCAGACTTGCACATTGGAAAAGTCACTCTGAATCAGAATAGATGTCTGATGGAACCAGGTAAAACTAGAAGCAGGGACATGATTTGGGAAGCTCTGCAGAAAGTGATGGGAAGTGAAGTCAAAGTGGAATAGACCTGGAGTTGGGCAGCAGACTTTCAAAGATGTGAAAGAAAATTAACACGTTATCAACTGGTTGGATGTAAGTGATGGTGAGAGGGTGATGATTAAGAGGACACTCAATTTTCTGGCTTGAATAAGTGGGTGGATCCTGATGCCATTAACTGAGATGGTACATCAGAAAGAGGATGTGGCTTGGGAGGGTGTGTGTGGTAGAAGGTGGAGGAGCATAGGGGTAAAGAGTTCAGTTTTAGATATGTTGGGTCAAAGGGTAAATGAACAAAAGGTGAAGAAGTGAAGAATAGGCATATGGACTGCTCTTTCCAAAGATGTACCTGTGGAGGGAAGGGCTTGTGAAGTCATATACATGTTTCTGAAGGTTCAGGGGAAGACTTCTAGGGCTTTTGTGTATGGTGGCCTCCATTTCTCTGCACAGTGGGAGATGATGTGATTTTCTGAAAGGCAGGGGGATGATGAATAAACATGATGAGAAGAGTGGTAAAGTTTAGAATATCATATGAGTGAGAAGCTAACTCTGCACACAAGGAAACATGGTTAGAGACTATAAATATGGAGGGGCACCAATCTACTAACCTGTGAGATTACCTCCATTTGTCCCCAGGAACCAGGGTGTCAGCTAGGCTTTCCAGAGGCTGGCAGTGGGAGAGGGTTGGACACTTCCTCTTTTCAAGCCCCCAGTATATTCAAGCATGCTGGGATGCCAGGAGTGGGTTACAAAATCAGAGTATGTTTCAAATGCTTACACTTAGCAAATTAATAACTTTAACACACAATCATTACAGTGTAATATAATTGTGCTATTCATTAATTACAGAATTTACTTAAAATATTAATTTATAATGCATTACAGACAGCGTCATTTGGTAACAGGACAAAGTTTAAAGTTCTACAGTGAATGCTTTCTTGTAATCATGTAGGTATATCTGTGGGATGATAGTATAACTTCATTTGGACAAACTGTGAAAAGTTTTGATTGAACCTTTTAATGAATGTGGGGTCCAGGCCCCCGTAAGCCTTAGGTGTTAGAATGGAAAAGACAGATGACTGGATTAATCCAGTTCATTCAAATACATGGGGCAACAGAATTGAGGGCACAGATGATTATGAGAGGCTGAAGCAATGAGTTATGATTTCTAAACTGAATTGGGAAAGAAGTGAAAACAGGAGTGATAGGTTGGTAGAAGAGAGAGAAATTAATAATAAATGAGGTATGAGTAATTAAGGGAATAGTATAACATAGTTTGATTTCACAACTGGAGTATTTCTGGATGATGGTGGGGTGTGGACAGATAAAGTGGAGAAGAGGGTCCATTGTAGTTGAGAAGGCAAGTCATTGTAAGACTAGTGTTTTCAGACAGTGATTTACATGGACTTGAAAATGACCCAGGATAACCTGGGTCTTCGTATGAAGAAGGCAACTCGTATCTCAAGGTGCCTTGGATTGATAATTGCTCTAAAAGTGGGGCTGGAGAGGAAGAGAGGGGACGAAGGATTGAATCTATGTTATCTTTATCCCTTACTAACCTGTGACTGAAATTTTGTAGATCAGGAATATTCAATTACAAAATCTTGGTTGATGCTACAGAGGTGCTTACAGAACATAACATCACTCCAGACAGCCTTTAAATCCACTTATCAAAGTAATTTTGTTCTCAGTTGAATGGCAGGTGAAACAATATTGAACAAAGCAACCTCTGCTGTACCCTAAGCCCTTTAATTATAGTGTTCATGGTAATAAATACTCTAGTGAAGGGACAGCTACCATTACAATCCCAGGTTTTCAATCACTTTGGTTCTTAAAAAAAATTTTTTTTTCAGTTGGAAATTTTAATGCATAGTTTCTGCCCAAAAGCTTTGTTTGTGTGGATTATTAGATGTGACAGGAAGGGACTGCCAACAGGGTCCCTGAGGGGGACTGCTGCGAAGGAGAGGCCATGTCACTACATGTGAAGTAATCTGTGAACACGGCAAAACAACGATAGCTGATGTTTATGCGGATCTCACCACACACCCAAAACTGCGCTAAGTACTTGCTTTATGTCCATTGACTCATTTAATTGTCTCAACATATAAAGTAGGTGTCATTACCTGACCCCAATATTAAAGAAATTAAAGAATAGGAAATAAGTAACTTGTCCGATGTCACAGAGCTAGTAAATTGTGGAACTGGGATCTGAACTCAGATCTCTGGAACTCCAGAACCTATAAATTTGTGGTTAAATGCACTTGACATTTGGGGATGGGGGTGGGGATAAATATAAAAAGCAGTCATGGGCATCATGGAGGCAGATCCCTTTCTTCAGATGAAAGTGGAATCCAGAGCAGTTGATTAGAATCTTGCCGTAAAATCTTGACTCTCTTTCCCTGGCCTGCCCCACCACACCAAGTGATACAGATCCCGCTTCAGATTTATCCAGGGCATGTCCTGGCTGGAGGAAGTTTATTTTTTTGCTCAGGGGACCTTTTCTTGTTTAATCCTGTTTACACATCTGTTTCACTAGCGTTGCAGACAAAATGATTAAAACAGGAAGCTAGTTTTCTTTAGAATGAACTCTGATTTAAAATCAGAGTGATGTTGCATAACCCTTTTAATATACGAAATATACGAAAAATACTGGATTGCTTGAATGGACGCATTGTATGGTATGGAATTATATCTCAGTAAAGATGCTTTTTAAAAAATCAGAATGTATTAATTAAAAAACAAATTTTGGGGAATTCCCTGGTGGTCCAGTGGTTAGGACTCCGTGCTTCCACTGCAGGGGGCACGGGTTCACAAGAGGCGCCGTCAAACAAAAAACAAAACAACAAAAAAAACCCCAACAAATTTTCATTGCTTTTGAGTGATTTCAAGTGGACTCCTTGCATATATGACACTGCCACAAAGAGAACCAGGTGCCTGGGGTGAGCTCCTCACTCGTTCATTTCTGATTCGGTCAACTTTCAGAGAATCCACTCTTGTGCCAGGCACAGGGATAACAAAGAGAGGTAGACTCCCGTCCCCTCAAGGATGAAAGACACAGGTACACCGAGGAATGCTTGTAACCGAAGTTAAACACTGAGTTTTTCCGTTGAGGTTTTCAAGACTATGTTTCAAGTCTGAGCACTAAAAAAGTTTTCACTTTTAAAAAAGGTAATTTTTGGTTATTTAGTAAATAACACTGAGTCACAGATCTAGTCTTAAAGCTTCAAATTACAGAAAACGTTTATCCCTTTCAAGTGGGTTTTGAATATTGAGTGGAAAAAAAATCAAGTTAATATTAAGAAAAAATGGACCCTTATTAAAATCAATGTCTATTACGGGTATCATTTTAAATCCAACCTAGTTTGAGGATTTGAGCCCACACTGACACTCTAGTTGGTCAAGTCGGGCTAACGCGGGGAGGGTTTAAGTGGATTTACACGTCCCCTCCCGACTTCTTTCGGCCTTGGCTGTTTCGCATCTCGGGGCGAGCTGGAAGCCTTTCAGCCTTTCCCGAGAACTGGCGGGGAAGGGGCCGGGCTGGGAGGGAGGACTTCCTGCGGCCAAGGGCGGCCGCGTTCGCCGCAGAGATCAGAGCTCCGACCCAGACCAGACCCAACGTTGGTCGCCGGGTCAGCTGCTCTCCCGGCGCGGATCGCCAGGCACGCTCCCCGCCGCGGCCGCCCCCAGGCCCTAGCCCCGTGAAGCACTGTGGAGGCCCGGCCCGCTGGCGGGCTGGTCACGTGCGGCCGGGAGGGGCGTTGGAGGCCGGGAGTCTGCAGGAATGTAGTTAACTTGCAGAGGAAAGTTTCCTTCCGCGGCCGGCCGCGGATGCTGTGCGGGCGGGCGCGCAGAGGAAGGAAGAGCCGGGAGGAGGCGGAGCCGCCAGCGGCTCGGGCGGGCGGTTCTCTCAACTTTAGTTTTGGCGTCTGAGGCGAGTTTCTGTCTCAGTCGGGCGCAGCCGCCGCCGGGGAAAAGAAAGGGAGGAAGGAAGGAACAAGAAAAGGAAATAAGAGAGAAAGGGGGAGGGGAAAGGCAACTAGCTGTCCAGTATCCGTCAAGGGCGTGAAAGAAAAAAGTTCTCGGGCGCGCAGGTCCGGGTCTCTTGCAGCCCCTCCCGAGGCGCAGCCGCCAGACCAGTGGAGCCGGGGCGCAGGGCGGGGGCGGAGGCGCCGGGGCGGGGGATGCGGGGCCGCGGCGCAGCCCCCCGGCGCTGAGAGCAAGGCGAGCGCCGCTCCCGCCGCCCAGCGCCGCCGGCCCGCCACCCTCGCCGGTTCTCCCATCTCGGCCCGTCGAGCCGGGGCGCCCGGGCGGAGCCCTCGCCCGCCTGGTCGGGGTGCGCGTCGGGGGAGGGAGAAACCATGGATCCCGGGCAGCAGCAGCCGCCGCCTCAGCCAGCCCCCCAGGGCCAAGGGCAGCCGCCCGCGCAGCCCCCCCAGGGGCAGGGCCCGCCGTCCGGGCCCGGGCAGCCGGCACCCCCGGGGTCCCAGGCGGCACCGCAGGCCCCCCCCGCCGGGCACCAGATCGTGCACGTCCGGGGGGACTCGGAGACCGACCTGGAGGCGCTTTTCAACGCCGTCATGAACCCCAAGACGGCCAACGTGCCCCAGACTGTGCCCATGAGGCTCCGGAAGCTGCCTGACTCCTTCTTCAAGCCTCCAGAGCCCAAGTCCCACTCCCGACAGGTAACCTGGCCGCCCCTCTCCCCACTTTCCCGTCGGGCGGGCCCAGGCCCGGGGGCGCTCGGGAGCGGCGGCCGCCAGCCCTGGCCGCGGAGGGGGGTTCCGGGAGCGCTAGCGGGGTGGGGATGGGGGGACTGGAGGCGCCCGCCGGCCGCGGCTACGGACTCCCCACTCCCGGAGTCCGGGGCCGAGATTTGTTTTTCCCCTTGTAGTTTCTCTCTGCGGTTGCAGCCCCGGGGGGCGTGCTTTTCCCTTCCCTTTCTTTCTTCCTGGGGTTCCCGGGAGGTTGGCGGGAGTGGCAGGGGAGGTGGGGAGGAAGGAAGGGGGTGGGGAGAGTCGGGCCCGGGCCGCGGTGGGCTCGCACAATGCGCGCGCCGCCGCGCTCCGCACCTTCGCTCCCTCCGCCGCCGCCGCGGGGCCAGGGAGGGGGAGGGGGGCCTCTGGCATCTGTGTGTGGGTGAGCTGCCAGCGGCGGCCGAGTTTGTGAAGTTGAGCCCTGGGCCCCCTTTCCTTCGGGGCCTCTCGGTCCACTTCAGTCTCCTGGGGAGTCAAATAATTGTTCTCTTGTTTTCCAGTGTTGATTAGGGGTGGGGGTTGAACCAGTCCATTTAGTTTCTCGCTCTTTCTCCCCCTCCCCCTCCCCAAAGCATTTATTTTCTTCGCGGCCCCGTCGCTTTCTGAATACAGGATCCAGACTTTCCTGGAAGTTGTTTATGGAGTTAGTGCTTTCACCCCTGCCCTTACCTAGCGCCTTGGAAGTCGGGCAGGCTTACTCTTATCAAACTTGGTTGGTTCACGTGTTGGCTTCCCAGTTGGAGACTATTATTTACAGTTTGCCGAAATGCTTTTAAATTAGCCACATCTACACGTTGCGCAGGACCTGAGTTGAGCTTTACCGTGCTTTGGTTTTAACAGAAGCCTTTGATAACGCACTGCAGGTTGACTCATAGGCCGAGTTCTGCCCAGTTCAACTGTGATTAGAAGTTAATGTTTGGGAAGTGATGACTAATTCGAGGCTCGCCATTGCTCTTTAATTCTTACTGAGGTTATGAACATGGCTGTTCCACATACACAACGTTCGATTATTTTGTCAACGTGATCCAACATTAAAGTGAAACTATTATGAAAGTGTTAACATTCTGAGCGGTCCCAGAAGATTTGTTTAGTGTAGGTTTTTCTTTCTTTCCTTCCTTTTTTAAAAAGAGCTTGCTTCAGGCTAAACTTCAGCATAGGAACTTTGTCCAAGTTAATTGGTTTTCCAAATACTGCGATGTAGTTAGTCCGCTCGGCTGTAACTTGAGTGGAAAGAACAGTTATCGCCCCACTCCCATCGCCCCTCCTATTTGCAGCAGGCCTGTGGTGTGTTCTCCTGCCTCAGACCAAGGGGTTTTGGAACTCAGAAAAACTCACTTAACCTGCTGACAAAAACCTGGGTTAAGGAAGAGGAAGGAAAAACAATTTAGCAGCTTGCCCCAAATACTTCAATTTGTAAGAAGACTTAGGTATGCTTTTTTCTCCTACCCCTGGAAATGAGTTTCTGGACTCATTATGGGTAAAAGTGTGTTGGCATTTCACCCCACAGTCTACACGACTATGCTGCTAGTTAATATGTTTTGAAAGTATAATACCCATAGGAGATTGAATTCCCCATTTTGTGGCATCTATAAGCCGTAAAGAATTGCAACTAAAAAGTGTACTTATTTTTCTAGTAAATAATTGCACAGTAATTTATATCAGCAGTTTATGGATTCATACTATTCATAATCTACTGTAGTTTTGTTTTAATGCCTTTTTTTAACCAAGTGTGATGCATCTATAAGTTTGACTTTTATTTCTGCTAATGAGTCCTAATTCAAATTTATTCTGATTGGAAACTCAGAATATACATGATTTAACATCAAGGCATAGATGCGTCTGCTGAATGCTTTCAGTCTTCCTTACTTGCCTATATGAATCTAGGAAATTCTAACTTGCTGATAATCAAACCCTAACTCTTCAGTTAAGGAATTTAAATAACTGTACTAGATTATGAATACTACATATATGGGTTGTCAATACTATTGTTCACAAATTATTGGATATAAATTCACATACTCATTTTTCCATCATGAAAAACAGCTATTTAACAAATGAGAAAACTTGAGGCTCAGAGATTATGATATTGTTCAGTGTCACACTAGCGAGCTTGGACTGGAACCCAGAACTTTAGGGTCTGAGTAGGATTTTTTCTGCTACTACACAGTTGTAAATATGTTTGTAAATTCTTAAGTTATATTGTAATGGAATTGTAGGCATCTTTATTATCTAGGTACAAATATATAGCTGGGTTTTTATTTCATTCATTACGAGGCTTTTAAGAATATTCGGATGTTTCTGGATCTCTTGTATTCCTTAAAAGTTGCATAAATTTTGATGGTTGCTTTATTGATGACATTTGTCCATAGTGAGAAAAAAATGACAACTGTTGTGTGTTTAGGGCTTGGCTTGGAAAAAACATTAACTATGTAAAACCTAGTTAAAAAAAAAGAAAGACAAAGAATCCATAGTTATATTCCTTGGGATTTGTTTATAACTAGAACATTTTAGAACTTGGAAAAGCACCCACACTGTCTTGGCCTTCACGTAAGCGTTTAAAAGTATCCATCTGCAAACCTATATTCCTCTGTGTCAAATATTAAATGTTGAAATGTGCCTTTGGATTTAGAATTTCATTGCAACCAAATATCTATCTAAGAAATCTAAAGGGACTCTCTGAAAACAAATTTTAAGAAATCTTTGTTTTAATATTCCTAATAGGCCAGTACTGATGCAGGCACTGCAGGGGCGCTGACTCCACAGCATGTTCGAGCTCATTCCTCTCCAGCTTCCCTGCAGCTGGGAGCCTTATCTCCTGGGACACTGACACCCACGGGAGTAGTCTCTGGCCCAGCAGCTACACCCACTGCTCAACACCTTAGACAGTCTTCTTTTGAGATACCTGATGACGTACCTCTGCCAGCGGGCTGGGAGATGGCAAAGACATCTTCTGGTCAGAGATACTTCTTAAAGTAAGTGAAAATAATAGTAGGAGATAATTTTCTGGTACCAAGATATAAAACGTCATTTATTTTTATATTGTACTTAATATTTATGTCAAGCTCAGTTATATCTTCCATAATTTTTTTTTTCAGTTCAATATGACCTAAATACCTTCTTTAGGTAATGTTTTGAAAGCTTTATGGATTCCTGGTTCATAACCTTTTAATAATCTTTTATTTTGTGGCAATTTGGATGTTCTCATTTTGAGTTTGTGCCAAACCTATTAACTAGCCTAGCTCAAAACTGAAAGGATACCATGAAGAATTTCAAATTGTGAGAGTTTGGGGGCTGGCATAGGTTTATGAAATATATGCAGTACTACTTACCTTTTTAAATAGACATTTTACTGGTAGAAAGGAGCTATAAAAATAAGTAGGAATTCCCTGGGAGTCTAATATTATAGTACTTTAGGTTGTGAGATGACAGACCCTTTAGCTGCAGTTTGATGTGATTTATCAGTTTTTTTCCCTCAAAGGGTAAAGAGAAATATGAATTTTCCTTCTTGATATACAGGCTCAGTGGCATACAGCTCAGTGGCAAACTTCTTCGAGCTAGCAGGTCTTCAAAACGGAATCTCTCTTCTCTGGGAAAACAAAAACAAAGCCATTGGGTTATTTGTATTTATCAGCCTTATTTTTTGTGTGTTTAAAAAAAATGGCAAAATTTCATTGAAGCTGGAAAGATCAAAATAGAATTTTGTCCCTTCTTGCTTTGAAATTATAGGTAGGACCTTAATATTTTTATTTGGTGTGTTTGGAATAAGTATATACAAAATGTTTCCTAAAAGTAATTATTATAGACTGAAATTGATGTTTTCAAAAAGTTGCTTACTTAGTACTGTTTAATCATGTTGAGATAATAAAGTAAAAAACAGTCCAAGTTTTGATTGTGATCTATCCTGACAGTCTACTCCTAAGGGAAATGTAACATTTATTCATTAGATCAGATGATACAATAATGATACTGTTTTGTTGTGTGTCTTAGTATTTTATATTGATTGTCTTTCAGGGCAGATTGTTACTTTGCAGTGTAAGATACAGTTTTGTGACAAGCTTATTTAGAAGAGCAGAGGAAAAAGTTTGATCTTAAAAAGTTTCTGCGTTTTTTTGCCCCTTTCCTACAACTTTTTTCTTATATTTTAAATTCGTTTTCTGGTGTCCTGGTATCCATTTCAAAGGGTCAGTTTTCAACCAGAACAATAAAGGGCCTGAGACTGGAAAGTACACACAAGTCTGGCAGACTCATCTGCATGAGCAAGATTATTTGTTCTTAAGCAGACATCCAGAGTAAATGATTGAAAGAGCTACTAGCTGTGAGGGATGTGTCTTGAAGGGAAAGGAGTGGAAACAAACCAGGTTGTTAGGAAAAAGAAAGGCTTTACTTTTTTGAACCTCTCCCTGCTGGGTCACATGCTGACCTGGGGAGATTTTTAAACAGCTTAATAGCTCTTGCCTCTCTTCTTTGGTTGATGTTATAGCTAAAAGTCTATGATTAAAGAGCAACATTTATGCTCCTCTTTTAGTCTTTTGTATCTTGTAATAATTGCTTCTAGGTGACATGGGCCTACGTTTTAATTATTTTGAATGATGTTTTTGTTTTGACCTGAAATGTTCTATACTTTTTTAGTTTCCAATGGTTCTTCCTTTGAGAAGTGTTTCTCTCAAAGATGGATTAATGAAGGGTATATATACACACACACACCACACCACCCCAAGCAACCCTGCTCAAGTGAGCCTGTAGCAAAGGTAAACCAGGACAAAATGATATGAAAATTATGCCATATGGGTAATGGTTACCATGGAAATGAAAAACTGGGAAGAAGAGAGATAAACATGATAATTCTTTAAGATTTTTGAGGGACTCTCACGTGGAAGTAAAATTAGACTTATATGAGAAACATGAAGATTTTTTACTCTATGGAATAATTTTCTCAAATCAAACCTTCAGGAATAGAAATGTTTTCCCTGTTAGATGGATCTTGGTCAGTAAAAGCAGGCAAAATCATGGATTATTTGGTACATGTTAGGAAATGTAGAGAAACAACTAGTTGTTGTTTTGTGACCTTAAATGAATGACTTTGAAGTCAGTTGGCCCATCCTATTGTTTCAAGGCAGCATAATTACTGAAGGATTATAGGTAGGCAACTATTGGGATTTTTAAAAAAAGCCCTGCCTAGGTCAGTGAGATTTTCTGAGGAAGACTTGTACCTTAGGTTGGCAAGTGATAAGGAGGAAGTATGGTACTGGCTACATTTATCAATGACACATATTCAAGTTCTGGTATGATTGTGAAGTATTTTTTAAAAGCTTAGTCTGTATATTGGGTATATTTGTTCTACTGAATTTACTGTTTAAAACTAATTTCTTCAACATTGTGTATTGAGCTTTATTTTAAAAGAATTCTTTTATTGCTCTGAGAATTATTGCTTTCTTCATCTGTCTTATAGTTTTCCTACAGGAAATAGTTCTTCAAGTAGTTGGTCAACAACTTCCTATTTCTTTATAAGCTGTTGAATAACTTCCTGAATTAGTATTCTATAATATTTCTGGTTACAAGGAGTGCTCTTACTTCTCAGATTTATTTTATTGACTCTGACGCCTTGTAACTGTTACCACATACAAAGAACTTCTTGTGTAAAATGTACCATATAGGACCTTATAATTTGATTTAAGAAACCTCATCCAGTGATTTTAGAAGTGTGGAGATTTGCATTGTTTTAATAATCTTCTAATTTTTAAGAAGTCATTTTTGTTTCATTTCTATTATCTATATTTTCTGAATAACTGGCCTCAGTGTTTTTAATCCTTGAAGATTCAAGGTTTCTTGTGGCTGGGATTTTACTAGAAGTTATATTGAGTATCTTGATTCACAGTTTAAAAAGGTATTTTTTTCAGAGATTTTTTGCATTCCGCAGCATATAACTTAGCCAATATTCCAACATTAAATGAACTTACCTTGCAGGTGTTATTAATTGCTACAAATGGTTTGATTCTTTTTTTTTTTGACCATGTATCTTGTTTCAGAAATGAATGCTCCACTGCCCTAATGAAAGCTACTTCAGACATGTATCAATTAAAGGAGATGAATTAAACTGTTTCTTGTTATAGTAATTTGGTCTTGCTTCTTCTCCCAAACACTTGCCCAGCAGAAGACTATGAACACATACAGTGTACTTTGTTACCGTAATAAAGATTAGATGTTTTAAAAAGGAACAGTTTCACTGAGAGTAAGGCTGTTCTTTTTTTTGGTTTCTTGCTATATCAAATGTAACCCAAATGATTTCCTTTTAAAAATGAAATGCTTGTAATATCGCCTTTAACTGTTGATTAAGCTGTCAAAAGAAAAAAACAACCATAAACAGTTGAAATTGCAATCACAAAACATTTCCCTAATATAATAAGTCAATTATACTTCAGTTTTAAAAATTCAAAAGCAGAGTATTTCCCTATTTGACGGAAGGACTGTCCCTGCCCATTTATCTTGCTGATTGAGGCTGAGTGGAGAAAGAAGATAAAAGTATGCCCTCAGCTCTCAGAAAAAATGCTTGCTTCTGCTCTGTGGGTGGGCACCCCGGGGAAGAATGGCCCATGGTGACACAGTGATTTAGGTAGAAAAACACTGGTGAAACTGTTGGATACGGTGGTAGAAAAAAAAAAAACCAAAACAGTTGGAAGATGGTGAATGTGACAGTAAATAGAACATAGAGATTAGTTTATTTCCTGGGGGAAATAATAAGTATTTTTAGAGTGAACTAAAAAAGTACTTAAGCTTTATCAAACTAGATGTTTAATTTCAGCAAACTCAATTAGCTGCAAGGTGGTAGGCAAATTTTCTTTAAAAAGTATCATTGAAAACATATTTCTCCCCCAAAGCCTCATGTTAACTATAAAGAAAAAAGCCTAGGTAATATTCAAATAGTTGACACTTTAAAAAGTTTTTGAAACCCTGACATCAGTCTTCATTAGTTAGAAAAATATGTTTTACATTATAGTTGGAAAAATAATGTAAATTAGCATCCCCGAATAGTAATGCTAGTATGACTCCGAAATGTATTTTACCTTAAGACTTTTGGGAAGAGGTAAACTCTAATCCTAACCTTTTAGTTGTCAAAATATGTAGTGAAGTTTAGGCTTAGGGCAAATCAAAGTGAAGTTGTTTAAAAAATCAGTTAAGATTTAAGATTATTCAAACTTGATTTGCTACCTTCAGTAATAGCATAATTTAGCCATTAATTATGACTTGAAAGTTTAGTAATAGTTGAGTCGCATTGTATAAAGGAAGGTCTTAAAGAGCTGTGTGGTTCAATAACTATGGTTACTAAGTGATGCACTTTTTACAAGAAAGGCTTCTGATTTGAGGATTGATCGGAACTTCAAGCCACGAAAGGGACGTTGCTGTTTTTACGAAGAAGAATTGCTGCGTGGTTCTGCTCAAGTACTGTAGCACCAACTTTCCTGGGAACAAGTACTGCTACCGTGGAAGCACTTCTATTCGCTTAGGGCTTGACCCCTTCTAAAAGCAAACAAAAGAAGTTTGGTATTAATCACAATGGTCTTTTCTTTTTCCCTTCTCTTTAATATTTTACACAAAAGTGGTTAGTAGTTTAATCCTTATTTGGCTTTTAGCATGAGAAGAATCATAATCTTTAACACATCAAATAATAAGATGTTGTTTCTCTGAATAATGTTGCAAATTAACAAAATAATGCAAATAGGCCTATCTATTTAAAATATTGCTGTTTTTTCCACCACATATTTTCAATGCTTTATTTGTGGTTAGTGCTGTTACTTACCTATTTTCTCTTTAGTGCGCTGCTTTTTTTCTTCACAGGATAGTGTTAGTCAATAAACTTTCCAGATTTTTCAGCTGGGTCTTGCTTTGGGGGTGGTGAGGGTACATTTTGTTAAAAGCTCCTTTCTTCCTCTTGCAATTTCTTACTTAACCCAAGGTGAGGAGATTTTTGATTATTTTTAAAGTAAGGTCTTTCTTTAACCAGTAAATATACGTTTTAGAGAATGAGCTTTTTGATACATGCATGAAAACTTACTATAGATTAGTTGATCTGGGCTTCAGAGTAAAAATGGCTTTCTTCAGAGTGCTACTTTGCTTTCACACAATTGAATGTGGATTTAGGAAGTTCTTTGAAATTTAACTTCTCACATACCCTGAAGTGACTGTAGTACGAAGCAGGGTTTTGGGAAGGAGCTAAACCCTATCTAGGAGGTGGGGGTAAGAGGTGGAATTTTTTTTCTGTACAAGCATGAATGTGGGGATCCTTTGTTTTATATTTATAAAAGTTCTTCCTTCCTTCGCTTCTTTCCCCATGTATCTGATTTTGTGGATTTTTAATAAGGTGTATTTTTTGATTACAAAAGTAACATGTTCATTAGAGAGAATTGGAAAATTCAGGACAGGAGAAAGTTTGGGAGGAAGCACCTAGATTCTTCTGCCAAGGAGAGGTGGTTGAACATACTTGTTTATATAGTCTTATCTATAAACATATATTTTGAAATTTAGTTTTAGGGGAGTAACATAAACATAGATTCAGAAAATCCCTTAGTGCTATTAGGGTTATAAAGAAAAAGAGCAGTTTTAACTCACTTTTCTTTATCTATGGCTTGCATTCTCCAGAGGCAAACATTTCCAACTCCTTTGAGATTTTTCCCCCGTTTTAAAAATTCCATATTTATAGAACATGCTACACTACCATTTAAAATTTTTTCTGCACCCTCTAAAATCCTCCTTTCCTTAATCTTTCCAGTATAATTACTATAACTTTTTGCTAAGTATTCTTACATTGTTATGACTTGCCTGCAGCTGAGTTGTATAATGTATTGATAATATTTTCTGAACAACTTTAATATTTTCTTGGAATTATTAATTGCCTCATTTTTCATTTGTATTTCTGTTACTTTTTTTGGCCCCTTGCAGACATCCCTTAGTCCTTTGTCTTCCTGCTCTGGGCTAGATTGGTTGCTCTTAACTTGCTTCAGAGTTGTCTTACTGTGGGACTTCCCTTCACTCTCATCCTGGCGAGTCCCTGCATCATTCTTCTTGGTTGGACATCCTATTTACCATTTTTCTTTTTTCATTTGCTCACTCTTAGAGTTGGCTTATCCTTCAGGAATTTGCTGAGAAAAAGGGGGCATGGTAGGTAACTATGTTAAGATCTTGTATGTCTAAAAATACCTTTATCCGTTGGCATTTGATGGCAGTTTGGTTGTAGAATTCAAGGTTAAGTTATTTTCCCTTAGAGTTTTTAAGGCAACGCTCCATTTTATTCTAGCTTCTTATTGAACAGCTAAACCCAATTTGCTTCCTTTGGGGATTTTAGGTTTTTGGTTTTTTTTTTTTTTCTTTCTCTTTGGTTGTGTTTGGTGGGGGAGTCTTAAATTTCATGATATGCCTTTCATATGTACCTTTTAAAAATTCATTGTAAAGGTTACATTGTTTGGAAACTCAGTCTTCAGTGTGAGTGGTGCCCTTTAAAGTTTTGCAGTATAGTTGCCCTAACTGTCCTTTGGTCCTAGGAAAGATTTCTTTTATTAGTTCCCGTATAATTTCTTCCAGTCTTTTAAATCTCTTCGCTGTTTCTGGAATTCCTGCTTGTCAGAATAACTCTTGAATTTTCTTATCTTTCCCGTCTTTTGTTATGCTTTCTGGGAAATTCCTTTAACTTTAGCTTTTAATTTTTCAGTCCCCCCCCCCCCACACACAAAAAGGTATTTATCATTCTTAATTTCCAGGGAATCTTTTCTGAGTTCATTGTTCCTTTGTTATTTTTAATAACATGCTGTTCTTATTTCATGGATGTAGTAATATAATATCTCTCTAAGGATATTATAGTGGGTGTTTCTTTTTAAATTTTTTCTGCTTTCAATGTCTTAAGTAGGCTTCACTGGAGAGTAATATAACAGGAACCAACCAGGCCCTGAAGTTGTAGGAGGCCTTAAATGCCATTATCTTTGTTAGGTTCTCTTGTAGTGGTCCGTTTCTCCAGATAAAAATCTGTCAGTCCCCTCTCTAGAGAGCATTGCTGGTGGTAATGGGTGTTAAGATGGAGAGCCAGTGTTTTAGGGTTGAGAGTGTGGGGTTTCATCCTTGCTCTTGGCTGTGCCAGGTATGTGAATCCAGATCCTCTTAGTCTACTTCTCTGAAACATAAATTTCCCATTTCCTGCTTAGGCCAGGGAGCGGGTGTATAATAGGTTTTAAATAATTCTATGTAGGCTTGCGTTTTTTGAATCCAATTTTGCAGTTATTAGGTTGACTACATAAAGATGCCAGTTTTCTAAGCCCCAAACAGTAACTACTGACAATTTCATATTATTTGACTTAAATATTACAGGATCACTTTTTTTAAACTAGTGTTTTTCTTTTTAAACATATTTATTTATTGTTTGTTTATTTATTTGGCTGCGCTGGGTCTTAGTTGTGGTGTGTGAACTCTTAGTTGCAGCGTGCCAACTCTTAGTAGAGGCATGTGGGATCTAGTTTCCTGACCAGGGATCAAACCCTGGGCCCCCTGCATTGGAAGCATGGAGTCTTAGCCAGGGGATCACCAGGGAAGTCCCTCAGGATCACTTTTAAATCAGTACTTAAATAAATGCTTTTACCAGGCAAATGATTACTTCAGTGACATTGGTCTTCAGCATCAGTTTTGCTACTTTAAACCTTCATATGTTAGATTTTCTTAAAGGGGGGAACTGTACTTTGACACTGGGGTGGTTGGCATCCAGCAATGTATGAATTTGTTCAGAGGGTTTGGATTCTGAAATAGCATGAAGGGGCAGAGAGACTGGAGACTTAATTCCTATTTGTACATAGAATAATGGAGCTGATCCTATCTGTATTTATGTCATTTTCAAGTTTTCTGTCTAGTATACACAACTTTAAAAAGTTGGGCTTTAAAGTAAAATAGCCTTATGAAATCAGTGCATCTGTTTTCTTTCATTCCTTCCTTTCAGCTGGTTTTCATCAATATAGATGGTAGGATAAATAATATATTTATGCATATCTAAGTTCATTAAATAGTTACTGGTATACTTATGTAGGCTAACCCCCAAAGGTGTATAACTTGGTTTTATCTTAGTTTAGGTTGTTGCTTTCCCTAGCAAGTGCTCTTTTGATAGCTCAGGAAAGTAGCCTGTGCTGTCTTCAGTAGGCCATTGTAGATGTCATAGAGTAATAGTAATAGAGTATTTTTACATATAAACTAACCATGGAGATGTAAGTAATTAGAATTTTATGAAAACTGGGTTTAGGTTTAAATGGATTCACCATAGGTAGTAACAGAGATGTGTTATGACTCTTTGTTGTTGATCTCAAGTAAAATTTCTTCAGATCCACTTTTCCAGCAATCTCTCCCTTGAGTAGTTAAAAAGCAGTTACATATGGAAATTTTTTTATGGAAAAAGAGGAAGCAAACCTTTTAAAATCTGCATAAAATCTTAATTGACCAATGCAAAATCAGACCAGAACACTCTAACATCAGAGAAGAGTGCTAAATGATACTGAAAAGGTGGATACCTGGGGGTTGTAAAAGGTATTAAGTTGAATGGGGTAGAGGAATGGAATAGAATTAACACAACTTAGTTAAATAAGTAAAGAAGTGTGTTAAAATAGCAAAGTACTAATGTTAGAAATGAGCTAAATGAGATTTCTGAGACCTTGCCTGGAACTAATCCTTACCAGTGATAGGGTCACACTTAAAATTTACCAAGCTCTCCTGGATAACTTTTTTTTTTTCTAAGATGGAAAAAAAAAAAAAAAATCTGGGGAAGAGTTGGCCAAAATACAGATGTTTCTGTTTTTCCTCTACACATGTTCAGACTGATACAGGTTATGTTTCTGAAATTGTGTAGTCTGGATGAGCTCCAGATGATGTAATAGGATCACTGTTAACCCCTCCCAGCTGAAGGGTGTGCAGACTTTCCTGTTAAGACTGGTACAAATCTCTTCTTGTGGATGATACAATAATCACTGTTTCTAGACAATGATATGTGAAATTAATATTACTGTCCTCAAACACAATATTGTCCTTCAAACACAGAAGACAAAACATGCCCTTTTGTGTACCTGTCTATTCTTCAGTTTTCAGTTAATACCCATCACACTACAGATAAGAATTTGCCCAGCTCCCTCTTCTCCCTCAAAAACAGGGTGATTTTGCTCAAAAAAGACCCACTTGGTTCTAGGTGGTCTGTGTTGGGTCTCTTACATTAACGTGGCTGTGGTTTCTTTCACCCTGTTATTCTTAGTTATCTTCTTTGAATTCAGTATATGTGCTTAGTGGTCTCCATTTCATCAATACTTAACCTCTTGGGGTTTTTTTTTGGTTCTTTTTTTTTTGTGGTATGCGGGCCTCTCACTGTTGTGGCCTCTCCCGTTGCGGAGCACAGGCTCCGGACGCGCAGGCTCAGCAGCCATGGCTCACAGGCCCAGCTGCTCCACAGCATGTGAGATCTTCCCGGACCGGGGCACGAACCCGCATCCACTGCATGGGCAGGCGGACTCTCAAGCACTGCGCCACCAGGGAAGCCTTAACCTCTTGGTTTTATGTAGCAGACATTGTTTAAGGGTTCACTGGGTTCCCCTCTGTAGAGCTGGGACAAAATTAATAATATATCAGTCTTGATAAACCAGGTGGGTCTCAAGACACCATTCATTGCAAGTCATCTTGTTTACCTTTTCATTGCGAACTATCTCTCAATGGAGAAGCTGTGGAGGCTAACTAACTGTAAGCTCAATAAAGATAGATTTTGCCTTCTCTGTTCAGCCTTGTGTATGTAGCTCTTGATGTATTTAATGGTAGATGATGTCCCTTAGGCTGCTCATTTATTTCAGTCTATTTGTTGATACTCACCCTGATTAATGCCTATAGTCCCTGCTTAATTATTATTGCTGTGTAACTCCATGCTAAAAAGATGCTAGAGTATTGTGTATTTTTAAAGTTAATTTTGTAAGTTTGAGATTATTCTTAAACTCAAATAACTATAACTATTAAAAAATAATTGTGGGACTTCCCTGGTGGTGCAGTGGTTGAGAATCTGCCTGCCAGTGCAGGGGACACGGGTTCGATCCCTGGTCTGAGAAGATCCCACATGCCATAGAGTGACCAAGCCCGTGCGCCACAACTACTGAGCCTGCACTCTGGAGCCAGCGAGCCACAACTACTGAGCCTGCGTGCCTAGAGCCTGTGCTCCGCAACAAGAGAAGCCACTGCAATGAGAAGCCCTCGCACTGCAACGAAGAATAGCCCCCACTTGCCACAACTAGAGAAAGGCCATGCACAGCAACAAAGACCCAACGCAGCCAAAAATAAATAAATAAATAAATAAATTTAAAAAGAAAGATAATTGCTTATTTTCAGGGTATAAATGAATAATAGTTCTACTTTAGGGTTACAGATTTGTTCTATGGACAGGGAATATTTGACTGCTTTAGAATTAAATGAATAAGAAATAAAATTATGTTAAGTGTAAAAATGATACCAGTGAGTAGATTACTATGGGAATTCAGGGGAGAAGTAATGAGGTGGTGGCAGTGGGACCTTGAAGAGACAGTACTCAAGTTATGCTTATAGAATTAGCATTTTCAGCTCAATGAATGTGGGGGCATAGGAGGTGGGGAAACAAAGACAGCTGCAAAAAGATTTTCTGGTAACAGCCAAAGAGCTTGCCCTTCCTGCCTTGAATTATGTTTGCATCTAATATATTATGTAATGTTAATGTATTCTAATATAATATATTATGCAATATATAAATTATATCTGCATTTACCTTCATCAAAATGAAGTTTTTAATCGTGGTTAAACCTGCACTCTGACCTTGGGCATTTAAAAAAACAATTCTAATATCAAAACACTTGAAAAACCACTAAATGGCATGGTTTTATTCACTGCTTGGGAAAAAACAAAGTTTTTAAAGTGAAGACCATCTATTACAGACCATCATTACATGAACATTGTCAAATATAGTTGTATCCCATATGCATTTTTTTAAGTATATTTTCATGTTACAGCCTATTTAAGATTTTTATTTGGCTACTTTTTGACAATATTATTTGTCAGGAAATGCTAGTTAAAAGGGATTGTTTTCATTTTTCTGGTACATTTAAGTTTAGCTTAATGTTTATTTGTTTACCAAGTAAACTTTATTAGAATTTGCAAAATGAATATAAATCCTTTTCATTCTTTGATATTATTGCTGGACAAATTGAATTAATAGTAAAATATGCTGTAAAAAGGTACAATTTTTACTTTTTAAAGTTGGTAGGAAAGCTGCTGACTGAATAATTTTTTAAATTAAGCTTTAGAATTTGTTTTAGACAAGCAGAATCAGATAATTTAGTCCATTGTACATTACCAAAACCAAATAAACATTTGAGTGCATATTAATCAATTTTATTAAAATAAATTGTAAAACAAATCTCATATTCTGCCTATCACTATTAAGCTAAATTGTGTCTTTTAAAACACTCATATTTTAAATTTATTAATAAAACTTCTATGGGACACAGAGCAGCCAGAATTCTTTACCTAAAACTCAGTTTAACATGGTTTTGGAAGGATGTTAGGAGTTTCAGGAATGCTAGTAATTAAGAATTGAGCATAGTTGACAGCAACATATTAGGCCATCAAGATTTCAGCTGTTTTATATTAAGCCACATGGAGGTCATTTGCTCTCACTGTTGACTTACTAAACTGGGCTGCTATACAAAAAACCATGGAGTGGGTTGCTTAAACTACCACCTAGTACTTCTCACAGTTGTGGAGGCTGTGGAGTCTAAGATCAAGGTAGGTTTCATTCTGAGGCTTGTTCTCTTGGCTTGTAGGTGGCTGCCCATTTGGGCACAGGTTTCCTTACCTGTTGGTGTGAGCCTTCTAGGGGGATGAAGGCAGAAGCAAAGCCTTCTGAGGCCATTACGTAAAGTCACTTCTCGTACATTCTGTTGGTTGAAGCAAGTGACAAGGTCAGGTCAGATTCAGGGGCTTGGGAAGTAGACTGCCTCTTGATGGGAGGTACTGCAAAATATGGTGGCCATGTTTTTCAGCCTACCACACTTGGATTGGAAGTTTTTTAAAAATAATGTTCAAGATAGGTGAGTTATCACCTGAGGCCTGAAGATCTCAGGGTAAAGCATAATGTCACCGGAAAACAGTTTATACCGTTAACATGTAAAATCTCATTTTTGGTGAATAATATAAGTTGGTAAGTGTTTCCTCTTGAGATGCCATCAAATCAGTCAAGTTATTTATAAACCATTCAGTAAGTTAGACAAAATATGGGCTTTTTGATTACAAGTCAGCATTTATATTTAAGACCATGAATTCTAATTGACATCTAATTGTAACTCTCCTCTAAAACTTGACTCTGGTGTTTTATTTTAAAAAGCTTCCTTATTTAAGTTAACTTAGGCATGAACTCACAGGAAAATTGTAGCAGAAATGGAACCTGGATTTCCTGGTACCTACTTGTGTTTGATTTAAACACTACATTGCTGCTTTCTTTCTTTACCTGAATTCAAGTAAGAACAATCTTCATTGTTATTGCAAATAGATTTGAGTTTGTTAATTGATCATTGAATTTTTGTTGATTTACAGACTAGTAAGTTATCTGAATGATCAAGTTACATATATGTAAATATCTATAAACATAAGTAGTGCAGGAGGTATGAGTGCTCACAGTTACCTTAGAAGTTTATATTTATGTGGTTGCTGCTTCCCCAAAGTGTTTTCTGTGACCACACCACAAGCGTCTAGGTTTCCAGGTTGCTTATGAATGGACATGAAGGAGCACTGCTCCCCTGGGAGTTAATAAAGACATTCTCAAACATTTAATTTCAAACTTAGTATATATCCCTTTTTCTAAAGGCCTATAAAAACAACAGTTCTTTTCATGAAATTGCATGATTATAAAAACTGACTTAATCCCTTGTAATTTTTGTTACCTAAAAGTTGAATTTAAACAGTGGATCAGATTTCAGCACTGTGATTCATACTCCCAAAATGAGTAACCTGGTTAGCAGGATATTCCTACTTGTTCTCTTGAGGGTTTTTTTTTTTTAAAAAAATAAGGTCCATGGTTACTCCTCCATTTTTGGTAGTGGAGTTCTATTGGATCTTTGAAGAGGCTTTACAAGAAAAAAGAGCAGCTATTTATAGAGCATTTCCTCAGGCCTGCAATTTGAAGCCATTACAGCAAAGTTGCTGAGCAAGTCGGTGATGACATGCCAGCAGTCACTGAGGCCCCCACCCTGCAGCCTGGGCAGAGTAAGAGTTCAGGACTGCTGCTGTGCGGAGTTTGCCCTCTTCAATTATTGTCAATTGCTTACTTTTTAAAGAGTGGGAGGGTTTCAAGCATTCTCAACCTACTTTCTTAACAGATTATTAAGGGACTATAGAACAGAAGCTAGTTTTTAAGTTTTCAGGAAATAGTTCAACATCCAAGAATAGAGTGACTCCTCCATCCCCCACTCCCTTTTAGTTAGTTAAAATCAGGTCACCTTATCAAATGCAGAACTTGTCCAGCAGTTTTGCTTAAGCTCACAAAAACAGATAACTATTACAGGAATTCCACGATAATGTATAGCCTTTAGATCTGGAGTCTGTGTTTGAGAGGAGTTTGATTTTCAAAGTTTAGGTAACTTTGTTGCCTACCTAACAACATTTCTCTGTAGAGTTGTTTTTTTGTTTTTTTTTTTAAGTAGTGATAAAAAATAAAATGGTCTCATTGTGGATTTTTGTCATCAAGGGATGAAACTGGATTGTCTAAATGTGGTTGGAAATTATGTTTGATTAGTTAACATTAAATGATTAATTGAAAACCACTAAGCTTCAATCCACTCAGGGTAAAATTAGTAGCCGTTTTATCTTAAACAGGACACTTCTAATATATGAATTTTACAAACTTTCCACTCTTTGGTGTCAAACTTTTAAAACTTAGTAGCTTGTCTGTATTATAGTCTGATGTCTTAAAACATTTAGGCGTTGTTCCACAATTTTCTTCATCTTTTTAACAAAAAAAATCTATTTTCCACTGTTCTGGATTCAATTTCAGAAAATTTTAAATGAGAAAAATCATTTTTAGCAATACCTACAATTTTAATGTTAAGAAAGCATCAGTTGATAAAATCAGGAATTATGTTATAAGAATTGAAATCTGCTTTTAATTTAACTTCTTTGAAAGTACTGACATTTGGAACTATGATAATTTAAGACAGTAGACCCCAACCTTTTTGGCACCAGGGACCAGTTTCACGGAAGACAGTTTTTCCACGGACGGGGATGGGGGATGGTTCAGGCAGTAATGCGAGCGATGGGGAGTGACGGGGAGCGGCAGATGAAGCTTCTCTTGCTAGCCTGTCGCACACCTCCTGCTGTGCGTCCCGGTTCCTGACAGGCCGCAGACCAGTACCAGTACCTGGGGATTGGGGACCCCTGATCTAGGATATTTGAAATGGTTTTCTAGTCACAGACATTATCTATAAAAGGTGAGTTATTTCCTGACTTACTATGTCTGTACAACTCCCCTCAACCCCCTCCCCCCCCCCCGCAAAACAACCCATGATAGTCAACAACATAGACTAAAAGGAAAAAGAGAACAGTATCGTTATAGGGTGACCTCCAAATTACTAGGCCTTTTAAAAATGGCACCCTAATCGCTGAATAATCTTCTTGAATTTCAGAATTAGATTGAGTGAAATAATGAGTTTCTTAATTGTGGTAGTTAAAATTGAGAGAAATTTCCTAGTTCTGTGACCTAAGGAGTTTTAGGACATTTCTATATTTTACTAAATGGTAGCTTTTGGGAAACTGCTTTTTGTATTTCTTTGCCCTCCGACCCCCTAGCCCTTTTCAAGGAACTATTTATTTAAATATTGCCACACATTCCTTTTTATTGATTGATTGATTGGCTGCATCAGGTCTTAGTTGCCGCACGCGGAATCTTTTGTTGCGTTGCGTGGGCTTCTCTCTAGCTGTGGCGCGCGGGCTCAGTACTTGCTGCATCCGGGCTTAGTTGCCCCACGACATGTGGGATCTTAGTTCCCTGACCAGGGATCGAACTGACATCCCCTGCGTTGCAAGATGGATTCTTAACCAATGGACCACCAGGGAAGTTCCCCAGGAACTATTTAAATGAAATACAAATTCCTTCAAGGTTCAGCTCAAGATGTTAATTAATTCCCTTAGAGTGTCTTCCTAGATTTTTCCTAGCCCCAAGTCCGCCTTGGAGTCCCCTCTTCTGGCTTCCCGTGAACCTTTCTGCATCAGGAGTATGTTTTCACTTACAACCTGTTGATATTGTATCCCCCTGCACCTAGCATAGGGCCAGCACATACTAACTGCTCACCAGAAAATGTTGAGAATTGCTTTTCAGTGTCGTTCCCAGTCATTTTGGAAGTACTGAGTTATTTTCATCTGTCTTGATGCCTTCAGAAAGCTTCAGCACCGTGCTTGGAGCTACGGAACATACGGATTTAGAACCGAGTGGTCCCTGTCTCATTTAGGAGGCAAGGTGTGTGAAATAAAAATGGTACAAGGAAATGTGTGGTTGACTGCTAAGCAATATGGTAAGCCCTAGGTAGTCTAGATTAGTAACCCAGAAAAAGAAGAGATTGTTGTGCTGAGTTGTTAGAGGTTTGTAGAAGAGTTTGGTCTTTGGTTGTATTTGAAGGATGGGATGGATAGGATTAGATAGAAGAGGATTTTATTCTATACTGAATATTGAGTCCTTTTTTGACTTTGCTTTATTTGTGAATGGTTTTGTAACTTGACAACATGTGCCTTTAGTAAAAGCCTAAAAAAAATTTCCCTCTTGAATTTTAGTTACCTCGTTACTTGTCTCCCCCACTGGATATTACAAGGCCAAGTCAGTTCACCATTATGTCTGAAGCACTTAGCTTAGTGTCTGGCATATAATAAATGTAGTAATCTGGCTGGGTGGCTAATTACTTACTTGGGAGCCTTGGTTTCCTCATCTGTAAAATTACTGGATTGGAATATATGATTTCTGAGAACTTTTCCACTTCTAAGATGCTGTGAAAATCAATGAAAAAATTCACATAAATTCCCAATCTATATATATGTTAAATTAACTTCCTGGTGTGATGTATTTATAGTGCTTTACATTTAGTGTAAAGTATACTAAGTTTAATATATAAATACCACCATTAAGCAAAAACAGTAATATTGGCAATAGGGGTATATTTAAAGGAGGGATTTTTCTTATTGTGACTTAACTGTAAAGGAAAATGAAAAGTAAGAGAGCTCTAACAGTGACGTTAGGGATGTAGGTAGAAATTTAAGATGGAATTGGTATTTAGGGCCAAAGGAGTTAGAAAAGAATTAGAAAAGAGAGGGCTGACCTTTCTAGATAAAGAATCAGTGATTAGTTTGGGGGTATGGTTTTGTTAAGAATACAAACTGGTTCTAAGAAATATTTTGTAGGAGAAAATACTAACATATCACTAATTGTTTATTATCTATTAAACTTAAAATAAATATTAGAAAAAAGAAATTCGAGATTTAAATCAGCTCTTTCTCATTTGTAACTACTCTGTAGCACAAAAACTGAGAGGCAGTCACTGTCCCTGAGAGCCAAAAAAAAAAACAGGCTTTAGCCTCTGAGAGAAGAGCCAATTTATTTGTCAGAGTCACAGCATAGTAGTCCCAGACACTTGCCATATTTTCAGAATCTTTTCTTTATAGTCAGTTTTAATTTTGGACTGTTTTGATTGTCAAATACAACTTAAATTTTTTTTTTTTAGCCAATTGTCAGCAGTGTTTTATTTGTTCCACTGTATGGAAGGATGTTAATATTTTGTGAGTAGGATAGTGATCTATATTTATATTAAATTTCAAAGAAAAACAGTTACAGAAACTTCCTTTTGAGCATGCAAAAATTTTTTATATACTACATTTGATATTAGTGCTTTAAAGTTACATGCCTTCATCACTTGCTGTGTGAATACTTAACAATGAATACTTACCATACTTTATCTCATTTAGTCCTCTCCATAATCCTGTAGGTGCTTCCTATTTTATAGATTGGGCCTCTGCCTTGAAGAGGTGAAGTAACTTACAGATTCATCACCTATCGAGGCCTGTGTCATTCCATCACGTGAGCTCTTCCTATTAAATCTCTTTACGATCATAAACTTTTTTTGTTTTTGTCCTACAAGTTTTTTTTTTGTAGACTGAGCTAAATCTACACTGTATTTATCACGGAGTTTCATTCAATACTTTATACTCATTTGGTGATCAATAAACACTTGTTGAATTAAACTAGGATGTTTTAATTTTTTTACCATGTTCCTTAAAAGAAATGACAGCAGAATGGATGAAATATCGACTCTTTCTAAAGCTTCCAGAGCGATTCTGATATATGATTCTACTTATTAAATAGTTGTTGAATTAATTGAAAAGACTTTTCAGATTGAACGTATTCTTTTTTTTTTTTGGCTGCATTGGGTCCTCGCTGTGGTGGATGGGCTTCTCACTGCAGTGGCTTCTCTCATTGCGGAGCACGGCGCGCGGGCTTCAGTAGTTGTGGCGCATGGGCCTAGCCGCTCCGCGACATGTGGGATCCTTCCAGACCAGGGATCGAACCCGTGTCCCCTGCATTGGCAGGCGGATTCTTAACCACTGCGCCATCAGGGAAGCCCCTGAACGTATTCTTATACACATACAGTTGACCCTTCACATCCACAGGTTCCAGCATCTGAGGAATGAAAATTTTCAGAAAAAATTTTCCAGAAACTTGCAAAAACCAAATCTTGAATTTGCCATGCATCAGCAACTATTTACCTAGCATTTACATTGTGCTAGGTATTAATAAGCAATCTAGAGAGGATTTAAAGTATACGGGAGGATGTGTGTAGATTATATGCAAATATGATGCCATTTTAAATGAGACTTGAGCCTCCTCAGATTTTGGTATCTGAGGGGGTTCTGGAACCAGTCTCCTGAGGATACTGAGGGAAACTGTTCTCTTTCATATCATTAAATACATGCATCAAGCTGCGAAATGAGTGGATCCTCATTTTACAGATGGTGAAGTTTAGCCACACTTCCTCCCCACCCCACAGCTGCTGCTGATTTAAGGTCCCTTTATTAGTTTATGTTTTTGTGATAATGCATGCAGGAGTACTACATAAACTGTAAAGGACCTTATAAATGTTGTCTTTTATTACCCAGCTTTGTTTATTGTTAAGAGCAGGTCACATGCTATAGATACTAAGGGAGAAGAGGTTACCTAGACACTTTGCTTTATCTGAATACCAGTGTTTTAGTTGAACAAATTACTTGTTAGTACTTACACATTGGATTAGAATTTGATAAGGATTTGAGTTAGGCTCATGTTCCTCTGCCTTCATGTAATAACTGTGAAAAGAGTAGCAAATTCAAATTGACACTATTTATTATAACTTTCTTAATGGAATTGTCCTAGTTGGAATTTCCCACATCTAGGGACATTAAGCAATAGGATTCATTTCTTTTATAGTACCTGATTAAGATAAAGTGGCCTTTATTATAAAGACTTTTAAAGAATAAGCAAGTGTGTGATAGAGGGCATTCCAGCATTGGCAATCCAGTGTGAGAAGAGGTAGGATGACCTTATGGATGCCTTCTGGCTCCAGACCTGTGATCAAGAGTTCATAACTAAAGCTGTTTGAATGCTGAAAATAATGATACCAGACAAACCTATTTAAAATGAAAACTGAAAATTCATGGCATTATAAAAAGATTATTTACACTCACACACATAGATAATTTTTCCCCAACTATGTACAAAATTAGTTCAAGTTATGTAGTTTTATCCTAGGGCTGAATTATTTACCTGGGAGTAAAATACTTGATTACATAATGTTAAGTAGGGAAAAAATAATTTTATTTAGGAAATTTACCTTGTGCCATATTAGGACCTCTAATCTTTAAATTAAGACACTTGGTGTATGAATTTTAAGTAAGACTTATTGATTTTACTGGGATGCCTATTTTTAAAGTACAGAATAAGTTTCTGCTTTCAGGAATACAGCCTAGTGTTTCAAATGAGAGCTCATGTATTGCAACATTATTTATCTATTTTTGTAAAGGGCTGTTAATCACTTGGTGCCACCCTGTCTCAGTTTTGTGCTTGTGGATTGTCTACATGAAATCATTTGATACGGCCTCTCTTTTCTGCAAAAATTTTTCCTATATTTTTAGCCTACAACCCTAGTATAAATCTAAATTATTTAATAGAAATATTTAAGACCAGAAGCTTACTTTTAATAAAGTCTTTATTGCAGATGTTGCCCTACCCTTTTTGGAACAGGGCAGTGTTAAAAGCAAATGTCAATATAGTTATGAAATATAATTCATTTATCCTACCTTTGGCCAAAACACAACATACACCCTCCCTTCCTCCTTTCCTCCCTCCTTCTCTTTATCTCTCTCTCCTCCTTTCCCTTTCTACTATTTCTAAGTTACAGTCTTTTGCTTAAAAGAAAGATTAGTGTGTTCATTTTATTTCTGTATTATATTTCTAGATTTGAAGTTTTACTGGATACTTGGTTTTTGATGGAACTGTCATTTCATTTAATCCCTCTTGAATTATTCTGCAGTAGTGTTAGCAAGAGTTGTAAACTGGAGTTCTTATTTGAAACATGAGACTGTGACCTCTTGATCCAGAGGCCAGGAGTGTTGCCAACTGAACCAAACCCTGCTGTTTCCTAAGAATAGAAGTACTCTGCTTAATGATTGGAGTACGACTCAGCGCTTACGGTGTTTTCCTATAATTGGTCAGAATCCCAGATACACATGTTGGTTTTGTATGTCTTTTGAGTGGACAAGCAAGTATTTCTTTGTAGGGAGGAGGAGAGGGAAAATGTGAATAATTTCTTCAAAGAGTTTGGGAAGGAGTTCTAGTGTACCAGAAACACCACTGATGCCTAAGACCTGTCTCAGCCGGGACCCCATAGAAGTTGTCTTCAAATGTGGAACGAAGTGTCCATTTTTATGTTAAATATAACCAACTTGAAAAGAAACATGTAATAGATGTATAATCTTAAGTCTTTCACCTTGGAAAGTTAAGCCCTAGAAACCATAAATATTGAACTGAGAAAAAAATTGAAGGTAAAGAAAGATTATTAGGAAATATGAAGAAATAGGTTCATCTATGAGTCATGAAATATTTGTAAAATGTTGACCATGTTTGTTTGAACTGTTCAAAATCAAAACATAGCAAGCCTTACAGGTCTTCAGTTGGTGGACAAGATTAATAATACTTCATAAATTCAGGATTCTTACTCTCACGTCCAAGCTGCCTTATATGTATTTCTACTTTTCCTATTCTCCTGCTTACTCCTCTTGTTCTTTATGCTTTTCAAAATTTGTGGTGTTTTGATGCCTGAATATTTGGGAGTCTTTCAGGACAAAAGTGGTTGTGCAAAGCCATGGTCCACCAGAGAGAGAGAGAAGAGAAGCCCTTTTCCCGGACCCCCAGGTAGTTAAGATAGGTCACTTAATCAAAAGTCAGTTAGGTTGAGTTAGTTGAGTCAGGTATGTCAAGGAATTAGTTTGGTTAGTTAAATTAGTTAAGTCATATAAGTAATGCCCTTGTACAAATCAGTGGAACCACCAGCCTAGAGGTTAAGGTTCATAGTCTGGCCCCAGATCTGCTTTCTAGCCTCATCTCTATCTACCACCTCTTCTCGCCCTCTCTCCCTACCCATCATGCACCACCAATCAGTTGCACTGCAGAGACCATGCTTGTTCATGCATTTGTAACTTTTCATGGCATGTTGCCACTCTTTGGGCTGCTTACCGTTCTGGTCTCCCCAACTTCTCCTAATTATTATTTTATCATTTAAGACTCGGCTCCAGCTCAGATACTGGTGCAAATTTTTTGGTGTAGCTTGCATTGACAATATGTGAACCTTCCCATCTCAACTTTTGTAGCATTAACTTCACTCATTTTTATTCCTGTAGCATTTCTTCAATTCTAGTATGTATATTTTTCACATTTTAACCTCTGAAATTAGGGTACTTCTTACAATTCATGGGATCCTAGGTTTGATTAAGTAAGGTACTTCTGTTACATATTACAGAGAATTGAGGTTCTGTGGTTGCCTCCGTTCTGAAACTTGTACCCTTTTTTGGGGCTGTATCTTTCATTTCTCTTCCTTTTTTTTTTTTTTTTTTTTTTTTTTTTTTTTTTTTTTTTTTTTTTTGCGGTATGCGGGCCTCTCACTGTTGTGGCCTCTCCCGTTGCGGAGCACAGGCTCCGGACGCATAGGCCTAGCGGCCATGGCTCACGGGCTTAGTTGCTCCGCGGCATGTGGGATCCTCCCGGACCAGGGCACGAACCCGTGTCTCCTGCATCGGCAGGCGGATTCTCAACTACTGCGCCACCAGGGAAGCCCCTCATTTCTCTTCCAATACAACACCCAGTAGTTTATGTTCAAATATTGTTGAAAGAAATTGGCTTTTATCCATTCATTTGGTTTTTAATGTATTTAGGTGAATTTCAACGCCATGATTTGTTCTAAATTATATCAACAATAGTAACAGTAATGACTAGCATTTGTTGAGTGTTTATTATGTGCCAGGCACTGGTTGAAATCCTTTATATGGAGTAATTCAATGAATTCTCACAACAACTCTTATTATCCCTATTATATTAATGAGGAAACTAAGGCATACTTCAAGCAAGATTATATAGCTAATGGCTATGTCAGCATTATAGCTCTGTCAGTCTGACACCAAAGGCCATACTCTTAACCATTACCCTATACTAAAATATAATCGAGTGTTTAGCCAGGCACTATGTGCTACGTGCTTTAGCTGCATTTCGCGTATATTCCTCAACACAGACCCGTGAGGATTTATAATGTAATATAGTAGAACACTCCGTCTAGTCATCTCTAGATGTAAATTCTAGTCCTTGTTCTGGCACTGTAGAGAGATAAACAAGATAAAGTGATTTCTTACTGTTAAGGAGTGTACATACTAGAGTACTGGTGTTAATAAAATGATCTCTCTAGGTCTCTTCCCCCTTTTGAAATAATTAAATTGCTGAAATAACTTCAGACCTGAAAGGAAATGAACTAACATTGAACACCTGCTACACTTAAAGAAGGTGGGCATCATTTCTATTTCACAAATGAAGAAAGTAAGGTTCAAAGAGATTAAGTAATTTGACCAACTGATTGAATGAGAAATAAAGGCAGAATTCAATTTTATCATTGGATCTCTGCCTCTGAGAATGACTTCTAAACAGGCAGAACGTCTGTGGTGGTGTTTTATTTTTATTTTTCAGGTTTTTAGGAAGCTCTTTTTTCTCCACCATCCTTTTATTCCAGCAAAGAATTATCCTAAAACTCGCTCAACAACTATTACCAAAAATTTTATAACCTGTATTTATATTTAATATTAGCCACATAGTATCTCTGCCAGCCATACCATGGACTTTAAAAACTGATTATTAAAAAAAAAAAAAAACTTAGAATGATAGTCATGAAAAGGAGAAGGAAAACATTTACTATTTATGTTTTAGAAATTACGTGAGAATATTGTGGAATTTCAGCAAAATAAAGCTTTAGAAAAGTCTTTTAAAAGCTTTTAAAGCATTCTTGTGAATTTTATAAGTCTGTACTAACTTTGGCTACCCTTGATTATTTAGAATAATTAAAATACCGTTCAGTCTGTATTGGGAAAAAAAGAATTTTGAATGTTTTTAGTGTGTTTTAAACTCTAGCCCATTTCATAACATCTGAAAATAATAGAGCATGCTTAAACTAGGGAAACTTAGTGTTTCTTAGTTGACTCCTAAGATAGTGCAGCTTTGATCTCTAAACTTCAAGTAATGTCTGACTTATCTGTAAATACCTGGTTTCAGGGCTTTCTGGGAGCCTAAGAAGACCATTGGTTTCAAAGCTGACATAAGTGTACATTTATGACAGCCTGTGTTTCTGCAAAAGGAAAATAGGTTTGGATTTAATTTCTCTCTTTGAAAGATCTTGTATAATATAAAAGAACTGAAAAAACAAGACCTGCAACTAAGACATGGTTTAGCAGTGGTTTATTCAGTTCAGTAAGTCCCGTGTGCTCCCTGTGTACCACACACTGGTGATTTTGGGATGGCATTAATGTGCTAGGTTTAAGGGTCCCATAAGAGTTAATGGTACCTACTCATTGTTGGTGTCAATTTTGGGATAGCTGTGCAACACTAGCACCATTTTAGAGTATTTAGTATTTGATATGCCTTTTAAAATACTATCTTACTAAATGTCTTTACTCATCTTCTGCCAGTTCCTGATCATTGTATAAATCCACTTTTAAAAACAAAAATTACATTTTTTATTGCACAGGTAATGGAGCTGTTTTGGAGTCAAAATTTCAAGGTGCTATACGATGATAGAAAGAAGCGGCATGGTTTGTACAGAAAGATGGAATAAGATGAGCATGACCTGTCTGTGTGCTGGATAAGAAATTGACATTATATCTTCAAGAGAGAAAAGAAGCTGATGAGATATTGCCGGGGTGGGTTGTCAGATTAAGGGTTAAGCCAAGGGATAATGAAAGGGGAAGCCAGGTTTATTGTTGTAAAGGAAGGGGAGAGAACAGATATGAATTGTGTTTAAAGGAAGCTGGCCTAGCAACTTGTATGGAAGGTGGCCTGTGAGGCAGGGAGTCAAGTCTAAGTCTTTTAATTAAGATGGATGTAAAATGATTGGCCAAACTTGTTATTGCTGAGTATAGGAGGCTAAAAAGGGGGGTGGGGCATGTAAATATTTAATATTGCTTTTGTGATCATGGAAAAGTGGGAAGAATTTGTTTGGGAAAGTTAAAATGATTGCTTTTGTTTGCAGTTGTATAAAACATTAAATTTATTTCCTTCCTAGCCCTTATTCTGTTGAGTATTAGGACTCTGGTTGGGGACTGAATCTCCTTTGTTCTGTACCCTGTGTCACTCCCACAGGAGGGCTTTGCCCGTAATTGGTGCTCAGGAACCTTCATTGTCTAATTGCACAAATGAAAGAATGTATTTTACTGGGCGATATTGCAACACCAAGACAATCCTGTGGAGGGACATGAGGCTATCACTGCATACAGCTTCTCAAGGCTAAATAAATAGGAAAAGCTGTCAGAAATGACGTAAGAAGATGGCCACGGGGCCAGCTGATCAGTGCCAGGGAGAACTCATGAATCTTGATACAATGAGACTGGAGGAGAACACAAACTAGCTTTCTTTTACATTTCAGTTTAACTCCTGTTCGCTAAGAAAGAGATTGCAAGCAGTGTGCTCACTTCTTTCCAGAGAAATTAGGAGTGTCATTTTAGTGTCTTGTCTGTCATACAAGAAGTCTCAGGATGTTTTGATCTTTGGCCAACTGAAGTATTGCCAACCAGTATTTTAGGAACTTTAAAAATGATGGCTTAGTGCTCAATTATCTGTGTGGCAAATTGTTGAGATATAAAATCTAATGACAGCTTTAGTTATCAAGTTAAGCCTGAGTTAAACAATGTATTTGGTTATTTAATAGTTTCATTCACCACTCTTTCTTCCTTTAGATAACTCTTTCTCCCTTTAGATGGCATCCTCAAGAGAGCAGAGGTTCTATCTTGTGGTATTTATTTTGTAGTTCCCACAGTGTCTGTAGTTGTGCATGGCCTGCAGTAATTGAAAATACCTGTATACTGGTCTGATGTATGCTTTAATCCTTGAAAAATTCTTACACATGCGTATTTTTTGTCCACGCTTCCTTATGAAAACATGTCTAAACAATAGTTGTAATCATAGTGTGAAATTTTGTTTTCTTTATTTTGATGAAATTATCAGACCATTTTTCAATCTACATAGAGTATGTTTATCACTTTTAATGGCTTTAGGATTCCATTAAGAGATGTTTATTACTTGATATTGATGATTGTGTGGGAGTGTCACAGAATTATGTACCCAATCTTTCACCCTACACAGCTTAATATTCTACTTTGTCTTGTGCCCAAATCCACTGTTTTCAGAGTCAATTAAAATTATGCCTCTTGGGTATGAAACGAGCCTGAAACCTTTACCTGAAGGGAGTATATCTCATTGTTGATTGTCCACAAGGCTGGTCTTTCTGGTTTTGTGTCTACTTTTCTAGTTTTGTGGCTAGAGCTCATTGTTTATAGCTCTACTTTAGTTCATCAAGAATTTCTGATGCCTTACTTGCTTGTCATACTTGTTTGTAGCTGTCAAAGGTTACTACCAATGCCAGTGGTATCAAGTGGATTTATGAAGTCAATAGAGATTGCATAGAGATCTTGATTTTCATGAATTTTTCCCTGTTTGCAAGTTTACTGAACTTCCTTTGAGGCAGTTCTTGGTAGACAGGATTGGAACTGTGGTTCATTACTACATTTAGAAGAATTTCGCCAGGCCTTAGGTTGTGAAGGAAAAAGAAATGGCAAATAGTCTGCATGATTAATTTTTTACCTTTAAAAGTTTTTTTTATGATTGTTGTATGTAACATACATACCATAAAATTTATCATTTTTAAGTACACAGTTCAGTGGTGTTTAAGTGCATTCACAATGTTATGCAGCCATCATCAATATCCATTTCCCGAATTTGTTCATCATCCCAAATAGAAACTCTGTACCTATTATGTTAAACAGTAGCTCTCCATTCTCCCCATGGGGGGTGAGAATGGAGAAACCTTTGCTCTGCATTCTGTCTCTATGAATTTGCCTGTTCTAGGTCCTTCTTATAAGTAAAATAATACAATATTTGTCCTTATTTTTGTATGTTATGGCTGAATAATATTCCACTGTATGCGTACATCACATTTTGTTTATTCATTCATGTGTTGATGGACACTTGGGTTCTTTCTTCCTTTTGGCTGTTGTGAATAATGCTGCTTATGAACACTGACATACACATGTCTGCTTGAGTCCCTGCTTTCAGTTCTTTTGGGTGTATATCCAGAAGTGGAACTGCTGGATCATATGGTAATTTTATGTTTAATTATTTTTTGAGGAGCTGCCAAATGTTTTCACAATGTTTGCACCAGTTTTATATTCACATCAGCAATGCACAAGGGTTCCTAATTGTTCCACATCCCTGCCAATAACTTGTTTTCTGTTTTCTTTATAATGGGCATCATAATGGGTGTAAGGTAGTATTTCATTGTGGTTTGGGTTTTTATTTTCCTAATGGCTATGATAATGATGATGTTGAACATCTTTTCATGTGCTTATTGACCATTTGTATATTTTCTTTGGAGAAATGTCTATTCATGTCCTTCCTTATCTTTTAAATTAAAGATAGTGTTAATGGTGAAAAATTTTGAACACCTATTTTGTGTGTGTGTCATAGGTGAGTTTAGAGCCCATAAAGATTCTTCAGGAAGTACATACTGTCATGTCTCAAACATCTGAATGAACATGTTGTAGATACTAGCAGCACTTTTTTGTATTTTGTATTGGGACGGGCAGGCTAGGTTATGCTGGGTAACAAATGACCCAAAAAATCTCAGTGTCTAAGGGCTTTATTTCTCACTCACAAGATATTTTTTGATTTGGTGCTTACCAGGATGCTTCCTTCTTAGTGGTGATTCAGGCATCCCAATATGTATCTCTCTTGTGACTGCCATTATGACACCTTGCCTTCATTGTTATCACACAAAGGGCAGAGAAACATGGAAAATTCATACATGTTGCTCTATGCTTTGGCCTGAAACACAGAACTTAGCATAGCCTAGTGGCAAGAACCAGTTACTAGATTGCTCCTCATTGTAAGGGGCATAGAAGTGTGGGGGAGCATTTGGGGATTTGTTTTGGGGATCAGTAAATGTTTCTGCCACGCAGAGTTAATAGGGACTTTTAAGTATTAAGATCATTAGTGTTTTCTAATAATCTCTCCTGCAGTGGAAATTGAACCATATCTGTTCTTATTAATATTATAGATGTTCTGTGTATATTCTAGAGGTATATAGCCATCCTTATTCTGGTGATTCATGTATTCCTAGATCTATTTTTATTTTTAAAAATCTTCGGGGCTTCCCTGGTGGCGCAGTGGTTGAGAATCCGCCTGCCGATGCAGGGAACACAGGTTCGTGCCCCGGTCCGGGAAGATCCCACGTGCCGCGGAGCGGCTGGGCCCGTGAGCCATGGCCGCTGAGCCTGCGGCGCGTCCGGAGCCTGTGCTCCGCAACGGGAGAGGCCACAACAGTGAGAGGCCCGCATATCACACACAAAAAAATCTTCCATGTTTATGTATATACGTGTATATATGTGTATATGTGTGTATATATATGTATATATCTATATCCATTAGCCTAGTATTTGTTAAATGATAACATTTTAATATAACAGGTACAAAAAAGCTTAGCTGAATCAACATTATTGAACATATAAGGGACTCTTAGGAACTAGAGGTACTACAAAGTTGAATAGAACATGATTTTTATTCTTAAGTCTAGAGCAGTACTTCTCAACCAGGATAGGTTTTGTCCCCTCTCTCCCAGGGGGCATTTAGTAATGTCTGGAGACATATTTGATTGCTAGAGTCATGTTGAATCTTTTTCAGCCAGAGTGGTTTAACTAAAATCTACTCTAGCTCTTTTATTTAAGTGGACAAAAACCACACTTATGTGATTTAGCCTGTGTTTCCCCCCTCTTTGTGGAATGCTTTTCCAGCCTCATCAACAAGCTAATTTTATAGATTTTTCAGCACTCAGGTCAGAGGTTATCTCCTCTGTGTGTCCTCTGTATCCCTATATTGGACCACGAACCTTTCCACAAACACCATGAGCCTCCCTTTCTATCATTTTTTATTAAAATTTTATCTTAGTGGATCTTCCCCACTGAAAGGAAACTTTTCCAGGTCACGGATCATGTCCTGCTCATTTGATGTCAGCAGTACCTTGACTTAGTAGTGTTCAGTAGGTGTTTCAAATGAACTGTAGTCCAGGCAATGTTGTTTGGCTTGGGTTTAGGTTTTGTTTTTTTGTTTGTTTTTTTGTGGTATGAGAGAGGGTTGGGGTTGTGGAGAGAAAAGTTGCTTGACAGGAGACTTGAATTCAAGTTCTGCCTTTACCACCCACTTAGTGTCATGATCTCAGGCAGGTGGTTGAATGACCATCAGGAGTCTCAATTTTGTCATTTACAAAGTGAGGGAAAATTGGGCTTAAAAGAAGATCAAGAATAGTGCTCAACCTGTAAGCAGTGTATCACAGCCCACTTACCTGGAGGCCAGACAGCTGTGTGTCCAGGAGTAAACAGAAGAGGCCTTAGTGTAACTTCCAGATACTTTCCCTGTAATTTAAGGTAGGGGATTATAAATAGTAGTTAATAGTAAATTAATACCAAAAGCTGAGAGTCCAAATAAAGAGGGCCTTGCACTTACCTGTGAAGTAACTTTTAGGGTACGCTTTCTTCTTTATCACTGACCTGGATAAGTGAAGTATATTATATTCAATCTGGTCATATTCAGTCTTCAGTAAGCACCTGGTTAATGAAGAACTCATAAGATGCTGATGAAATGGCTTTGTCCTGAGTTGTTTTTCATCTTCTGAGTCATAGGCACCAAAGCAGTTGTAGATGCTTCTGCCAGTGACCTTGATGTTAGCAGTTGTTGGACAGGTAAGGCAGTGCCCATGTACCTTTCACTCTGGCCTCTCTAGGCCAAGCTCCTTGATTTAAGAGATCAGTCTGGGTGTTGCCAAAGGAAACTGTACTACTCTGTGAGTTAGAAAATCTGTGTAATAGTGCCATTGGACGCATTGAGTTAAATGACTCTCTTATCTGTCCATTTCCTCATCTATAAAATTAAACAAATTGGTCAGATGGTCCTCAAGTTTCCTTTTAGTTCTAACATTGTCCTGTTCTATGTAAGTTTGCCCTTTGATTTCAGCAGTTCTTTTATTTGTATTGACTTAATCACCAATTTAGTGATTCAAAAACTTCTAGGTATGCCTAGAACGTAACTGAATGATCTGAATATAAGTTAGGGTTTGCTTCAGTTAGTAGAAGCAAGTTGTGCTGTCTTTGGGTAATTAAAAGGAAATTTTAACAGCCAATCGTGTGTGTGTGTGTGTGTGTGTGTGTGTGTGTGTGTGTGTGTGTGTGTGTGAAATGCATGTTCTGGGTTTCTTTCCTCCCAATCAGTAACTTGAGTTTGCTATTCTCTGCCTTGATGTAGCGTACAAGAAACAAAAAGCAAAAAAATGTTTTGTTTATGAACAATAAGCAAACAATTGTAAACATTTTAAACATCATCTAGTTGGTGAGTTAAAACATACCAAACAAACATCCTGTAGTAGACATAGAATCCCTCAGAACCATGAAACATTTCTATTCATCTATGTTTACCCTGCACCTACTACCATGCTTAGTGTTAAGAAGTTGAATGTTTAAATGATTGCATGATAAGTAACATGCTATAACTATTGTAACAATTTTGGAAAAGAAAATATTAAGGGCTGAAGTAATTAAGAAGGTTTTATGAGACAGCAGACCGAAACAGGTTATTGAAAGAAAAAAAGGTTTGGGATTTTCCTCCCGGTTTTATTGAGATATAATTGACATGCAGCACTGTGTAAGTTTAAGGTGTCAGCATAATGATTTGACTTGTATATATTGTGAAATAATTACCATAATAAGTTTACTTAATGTCCATCATCTTATATAGATACAAAAAGAAAAGAAAGAGAAAAACGTTTTTTCCTTATGATGAGAACTCTCAGGATTTACTCTCTTAACATTCATATGTGTCATACAGTAGTGTTAACTGTAGTCACCATGTTGTACATTACATCTCTAGTACTTATCTTATAACTGCAAGTTTGTACCTTTTGACCAACTTCATCCAGTTCACCCCCCCCACCTCTGATAACCGCAAGTCTGATGTAATTTTCTGTTGACTTTTTTTCCCCTTAAGATTCCACGTATAAGTGAGATCATAACAATATTTGTTTTTCTCTGTCTGACTTATTTCACTTAGCATTATGCTCTTAAGGTTCATCCATGTTGTTGCAAATGGCAGGATTTCCTCTTTTTTTTGGCTGAATGATATTTACACACACACGCCACACCTTCCTTATTTGTTCACCCATCAGTGGACACTTACGTTGTTCCCATATTTTGGTTATTATAAATAATGCTGCTATAAATATGGGAGTACATATATCTTTCTGAGTTAGCGTTTTTGCTTTCTTTGGATAAATATCCAGAAGTGGAATTGCCGGATCATATGGTAGTTCTACTTTTAATTTTTTGGGGAACCTCCATACTGTTCTCCATAGTGTCTGTATCAATTTACAATCCCACCAACAGTGCACAAGGGTTCCCTTTTCTCCATATCCTCTCCAGCATTCTCTTGTCCTTTTTTTTTTTTGCTGTACGCAGGCCTCTCATGTTGTGGTCTCTCTCCCGTTGCAGAGCACAGGCTCTGGATGCGCAGGCTCAGCAGCCATGGCTCATGGACCCAGCCGCTCTGCGGCATGTGGGATCTTCCCAAAACGGAGCACGAACCCGTGTCCCCTGCATCGGCAGGTGGACTCTCAACCACTGCGCCACCAGGGAAGCCCTCTTGTCTTTTTAATGTTTGCCATTCTCACAGGCATGAGGTGGTATCTCATCATGGTTTTGATTTGCATTTCCCTAATGTTTAGCGATGCTGAGCATCTTTTCATGTACCTTTGTATATCTTCTTTGGACAAATGTCTGTTAAGGTCCTTTGCCTGTTTTTATTTAGATTATGTAGGTGTTTTTTGCTATTGAGTTTTATATTTTGAACAGTAACCCCTTATCAGATATATATGGTTTGCAAATATTTTTTCCCATTCCATAGGTGTCTTTTCACTTTGTTGCTAGTGTCTTTTGCTGTGCAGATTTGGGATCTTTCATGCTGCCTAATGTTGATGGTTTTTTCAAGGCTTTTACATGGTTTTGAAGATTGCTTGAGCTAGCAGCGCTTTTCTTTTCCTTTTTCTCTCCTTTTCTCTTCTCTTCTTTTCTTCCTTTTGTTTGACATTTTCCTCATCTGTAATATGAGTCTGTTGGATTAAGTAATTCTGAGATCTTGAGGAACTCTTCTAGACAAGTACTAGGTCTTCTAGCTAATGTCACTTGGTTGATCACATAAAAACTCTTGATACAGGTGTGTTTCCACTTTGATTTATGCATCTGAAATGTTCATATAATAGAATGAGAGTTTGGCCTAATGCTAATAAAAATAAACTCTTAGACCCTTAGATGTTTTCTCTGCCTTAATATGATATTTGTTATGGTGGTTTAGTACTTTTTCAAAAAAAATAATGCCTCACACTTCATAGAGCTTCATAAATCTACAAGATTCCATGTATGTCCTCTTCCTTAAAACATTTATGAATGTATATTACAGCGGAGATTGAAGAACATGTACGCATAATAACCCCTCTGATCAGTATAGTAGTAATTCTAAGGAAATTTCCATGAAGGAAGGAGGGGGCAGTTAGACCTGGCAGGGAGAACCCAGGGAAACCTTCCTAGGAGCTGACATTTGAGCCAGCTCAAAGGCTTTTGAGAGGAGAGGAGTGGGGGAGAAAAAGGAATTGAAGGCCAAGGTGCTATATGAACAAAGGCATGGAGGCATGAAATAGTGACTGATGGCTGGAATTTTCTTTTAGGTGTGAAGTGTTTTTCATATTTTGAGAACTTTGGAATTTTCTTTTCCATTTGTGATTTTAATCATATCTCCACTTGGACTTCGTCTTTATAGACTGAAGCATTCCAAATAGACCTAGTCTGTTCCATCCCTTAAGCCATTTTACTAGTTTGTCCAACAGCTCCATTTTGTCAGTCTTAAGCAATAGTGACAAAAACTTTCCACAATTTCACAGATACAAGTGATTCATAATAGGCAGACATTATAGCGCATTCTACCACTCAACTGCTGCTCCTTCCCAAAGTTGTAGTGGACAAAATGTTTTAAGAAAACTCTTGTATAGAGGTGGGATGTTTTTGTTTTTGTTTTTGTTTTTATTTTTAAGATACAAAGAAGCCTTTATTTTATACTTCAGGTATTTCAGTCTTACCATAAAATCCAATAGTATGTTCTGATATTGTGTTAAAGAATCAGTTATTTTCTATATGTCCATTATATGTGAATTAGAAGTTTAACAAAATGAGTTCCACAGGTAACCAAATTAAGTTCCTGCTTTGGGGACCCTTTTTCAGTTATTAATCATTTTAGTTATTGAAGGAGGATTTCAGTAAAACTCCCAAGCTAGTAAGTAGTCTCTTCATTAACTTTTTAGATTCCTAGACCTTGGATTTTTTCTCAGTAAGCTGGTGGGCATTTCTCATCTTAATCAGAGTAGAGGGAGTACATAGGAACTCTCAAAGAAAAAAACAAAACAAACAAAAAATACCTAAAAACTAGATATCTAAGAAACTACTCTTTGGGCAGTGTCTCATGAAAATGAGGATTCAACCTACAGGCATGGTTCAAAGATTGAGACAGTCCCTAAGTGACCATGTTACTTAGTGTTTACAGTATAACCTTTTGTTAATTTCCTTTTAATGACCATGACTGTAACATTTTCTACAAATATCCATAAAAATCCGCTTCAAAAAGGTGTTAATATATTTCATAGTATAATTAAATTTCATAGTCATTTAACTTGGAAGGTTCAAAGAAGAAAACTGTATTTTCACTGACAGGATCACATTTCAGTTGCAGCTTAGAAAAACCAAGTTGAATCCTAGTTTTCAGCCTGAGCAAAAATGTTCTGATTCTGGTGAACTAGGCAATTTATAAAGTGGGTTTTTTTTTTTCTTCTTTTAGTAAGCCCAGAGGAGACAGGAAGGAGACATTTAATCTGTATTTATAAATTTAGTATAGATAGACTACTGAGTATTCTATGTAAGTCAGCTCTACCTAATAAGGTAAACCTGGATTGGATGACTGTCTAGCATTTATTTTCTTTAATTAAAAAAAATTAGCAGCATGGCATGACCATATAAAGAGAACTTACTGGATGGAAGAAAGGTTGGGTGTCTACTTGGCCATGAATGAAAGAGTCCTACTTCCCTTTTGCCATATTTAAAATACACAGGCCTGGCAAACCACCTTATTAGTACCTGCGAAAGTCCTTCACGTAAAACTTATTCATTTATTTATTATTAGTTTTACCAGTAACCTTAATGTAGCTAAGTGGTTCTATCACTCCATTTAAGATAATTTTTCCAGGTGTTGCCATCAGATATTTATTTACTTTGAAAATGGTCATATGGATAAAATGCTTGGTATTTGTACAGTAGGTGTTCAAAAAGTGAAGTATTGGTTCTTATTAAATGGAGGCCTGTCATATATCACAGCTACTGAAGGTGAGGTCCAGAAAAGTTGAATGACTTGACTGAGATTGGGTACCTTAAGTCTCAAGTTAAATAATAAATGTAGCACTTTTCCACCAGTGTCCTGCTTTCTGTTCTGAGAAACCCCTAAAGGCATTACTAAAATTTCAGTTATCAGAGCAACCAGCATGCCCTAAAATGACATCTTGCAATTAAATAACAAGACATGAAATTAAAAGGTTTTATATAACATTTAATGAAATGCAGTTAAGACTCTTACTATATAGAAACCATCTCTCATTGTTCAGTGTGCATTATATCTATTCATTCTGAAAATAGGTGTAGAGTATGTAAATTTAACTGTTTTAGATTTTGGGGTCCTTCCCCAAGTTATTTTGGTAATTTCAGTAAGACTCTTTTTAGATGATTGAAGACATTCTACAGTGTTATCCAACTATTGTTTAAAGCAATTTGTGATTAAAAGAAAATACATATATATGAATAAAATGTATATATAAGATTCTTTCATTGTATCATTTCCATCAAAATGGTGGTGGTAGGAGGTCCTGGGGTTTATGTTAAAAGTCGTGCCATTTGCCTACTTTGCTTAAATGTGTTTATTGTGGATATTGTTAACTGCTTTCCTGGTGATTTACCACTTGGGAAATGTTTCCTAGGCTGTTAGACTCATCCTGTGTTAATGTTTTGGGTGGCTGAAGCCCTGTTCTGTTGATAACAGTTGAAAACCTGAATGTAGCCATAAATATGCAATGGATATGGTTCCAGCTTTGTAACTTAATGTGATTTCCTCACGGTAGACACATGAGCCAACAGACTGAACAGATCCTTATTTGGAAGCCAACTGCGTCTGATGAGATGCAGAAGGCTGATTATAGCTTTGTTTGACTGCCTAAACCTGTCTTCCTTGGTCCCTGGTTGAGGGCCTCAGGCCTAAGTCATGTCGTAGATGAGGTCAGAGTTGGTACTCAACAGATGTTTCCTTACCTTCACAGGGTTTCGTTTTGGTTTTTTTACCCCTAGACTGACAATTATAAAATGAAAGGATGATACTGCCAAGGTCTTTAACATGTATAAGAAAGTTACTTCTTTTTGACATCTGACATATAGTTTCATTTGAAACAGTATTTGCTGAGGAATATCACTTTAAGGATAACAGTGGAATGTGAGAAAATTATCAACCATCTTTAGAAGAGATTGTATTCCTCATCTAGCTCTTATGGTAAATAAATGTCTTATTGTATGTAAGGATCTCAGATTATGAAAGAATATGTAAAGATGTTAGATAAATTATTCTCCAATCTTATTGTGTTTAAAAATACTGAGGAGCTAATAAGTCTTCCAGGTAATTGTGATACAAGTGGTTGCAGGTTCAGGACTGTATTTTGAATAATGTTTATAGATTTTCTGTGTCTTAATATTTCTTAGAGTTTTGTTTTGTTTTTAATTTTTGGTCATAGTTCTGCCATTCAGCCATTTCTTTTTTCATTTCTTTTTTTAAGATGACTCTTATGAAAGAATCTAGGTTGACCTTATAATTGAGAATCAAGAGACTTGAATTCTGGTCTTTGTTCTATTAACAAAATTATGAGCCTCAATTCATACTGTGATGACATCTGTCATTTTCTATAACATGAAATAAGGACAAACTTTTTTTTGAACTTTTGGGGAGAATGTTCTCAGTCATTATCGAAAGAATGTTGCTGAACGTAACTACAGATAAAAGCCATGTTGGGATCAAGATTGAAAGAACTGTGTGTGTTTTAAGAAGCCTCCACTATAGCTTTGGCATTATTCTCATAACTGCTCCATCCTACCCCTTCCTTAGGGAATAATCATTTCCAAGGGGAGATGTATATAAGCATGTCACTCTTATATGGCAACATGGTTAAGTTTGTGTTTAAATTGATTTCATACTTGTGAGCAAATACTAATTTTATTCAACCTAAGGCTATAGGGTCAGATTGCAGTGTGGTTATACAATTTGTAGAGTGGAGTATAATCAATTGTCACGTTTGCTTTTATGTGTTTCTGCCTACACTTGTTCATAATTTTAACCCATCTTTAAGCCTTTAGTGATAGTCCAGTTATTTAAAGTTCAATATAAGATATTGATTTCCAGTAATTATAAAAACTGTTGTCATAGAAGCAAAGTGTATAAGTTTTCTCATCCTTATCAAGAAATTATAGTATGTGCATATCTCTTAACTTTTGAGGGTTCTAAAAATAGTTCATGGTAGACATATACAAATATAAAAAGCATATGGTTGTGGCTTAGGAACTGTAGCTCATAGAAGGACTAGCTTGAATAATGTATCATTGTTTTTAGGGTCAATTAAGCGTGTAGGTTTGGCTAGCTTGGGAACAGCCTCTAGCATGTGACTCTATAAATAACACTTGCACAACAAACATGGGCTTGATAAGTGAGCAATAAATCTGGGCTGACTGCCCATGCTTCTAAATTTTAGAACCAGTACTGCCATCATAGTATTTAGAGGGCATGACAGCAGTAACAGAAGTTTTTAAATAAAAACATTTTTCATATCTATTTTGTGTTATTCCTGGTTATCCAGTTTTATTCTTATTTTTTGTTGTTTCCTAAAAGTCAGCTTTGCTTGATAAAAATAATTCTTTAGTTTGGTCACTTGGCTTCTCATTAGATACTTAGGTTTTGTGGTCTTACATATACTTCAGTACAAATTTTCTCACCTTCTTGAGCAATGGTGGTGATTTGGTTGCCCAGTTGTCTATAAGCGTAAAAGCAGGGCACACTTCTATCATTTCACCTTTGTTTAGCTTTATTGGGAAGAATTAGGAACTTCTCACAGTTCCCACAATTCCCACAATTACAGGCCCAAGCAGCAAAAGATAAGTTCGCAAAGATGCATTTTGTCAAATGATCTATCTAAGCAAGTCACTATTGCCAAAAAAAAATTTTTTTTATTTTGGGTTTCCCCTATTGCAACACAAGGTCTGAAAGGTGTGTTAGGGATTAAACATTTGTCAGATGTAATTTTTTAAAGTTTCTGTTGGTTTAGTTTGCAAATTATGTTGTTAAATTCTTATGACTAATTTGTGCCATCTGATGTCACAGAATCTTGGCAGAGTTGGAAAGAACCAATTTGTTAGGTAACTGTGAAGTACAGACAATTTAGGACTACACTGTTGGGATTTTGTGAAAAGTAGGTTTTACAGTTTAGAAGAAAAACATTTTCAAAAGTGGATTATGGAAAGGGAATAAACCATACATATTGACTCCATTTAGGATTTAGGTCACAGTATTCCTTGGTGGTTAAAGAATAACCCAGTAGAATAAGCTTTCAATTCATCAGACGGGATATTGAGCATTTATGCAAAGCACTGTGTTCATGTATGAAATTTAGAAAGGGAGGGTGAGATTGTTTACCCTCCAGAAATTCATGATCTGATGGGAAAGACATCTTAGACTTAATGATATAAAAATGCTCTCTATTTATTTTGATAGTTTATGGTCTTTTAATGGAGTGGCTCTTATCCCTGTCAGTCCCATCAGCCTCTTTTAGTAATAAATATCTGGGAAAGTATTATCCTAAAATGAAATTCATATGTAACAATTTAACTACATACATAATTTTAAAAAGTCAACATTATATCAGAATTATGCAATATGGAGGAGAAATAAAGTAATTTATGATAAAAATAACATGTATATTAATTTATAAATGCTTAGGTATTCTATATTTGAAGCTATAATAAAGTAGTCAAGTGCCTGCATCTGTACCTAAAATTGCCATGAACATGACAGTTTTGAATAAAGGTCAAGTGTGTTGAGTTGGTAACTAAAATACCAAGAGGGCATTGCTGTGATAATGTGGTTATCCAAAAAGGATATACTGTTAACAGATTTCCAAACAAAACTAAGTGTAATTGATTGCCTTCCAGAAAAATTTGGTATATAACTAAAATTGTGCAAAACATACTTTGTCTATGTATAAAATGGAGTTCTGTGCAAAATTTGGCTTTTTAGAATGTGTGGCATGACGTTCAAAGTTGTGGAAGACCATCTACTGCATTGCAGGAAACCTAGCATCCAGTACCCTCTCCCTGTTGTATGTTTGTAAGACTGATAATGAAAAATGCCCTTCCCCCAATTTCTAAATTGAGAACTGTTGCTCTAAATAAAAATTATCAGTACAATACCAAATCAGTTTTTGAAAAGCTGCAGTGCTTTTTGTTTTGTTTTAAATTCAGAGTAGGCATGAAAGAGTAGAGAGAACTATCACCAGTGTAGCCCCTGATGAAACACAGTGAGAATGCTGTTTCCTTGTGATGTAAATGGGTACACTTACAGTGGTACAATCAGTGGCTAGTAGATTTCAGTGTACCCTTCTGCAGTAATGATGCAAATTAAACTTTGAATTTTTAACACAGGTTATTGGTTTTGCTTTAACTGTAATATCTACACCATGTAGTTCTTCATATACACAAAATATTTACCCTCCAGGCATTAGTCATACTTAAAACACAGCATAGGTGATCAAGTAGTGTCTAAGCCAGTGTTTCTCAAACTTTTAATGTGCATACAGATCTCCTATGGATCTTGTTAAGCTACAGATTCTTAATCAGTGTGTTGGGTGGAGCCTGAGGAGACCCTGACATTTTTAACAGGCTTCCTCACAGGTTTTGTCAGTTCCGCTGGCTCAAGGCCCACACTTTTTTTTTTTTTTTCTTGGCCGCATCATGCAGCATGCAGGATCTTAGTTCCCTGACCAGAGATGGAACCTGTGCCCCCTGCTGTGGAAGCACGGAGTCTTAACCACCAGACTGCCAGGGAAGTCCTCAAGGTCCACACTCTTAAGGAGCAGGGATGTAAGGGAATTATTAGTTCCGTTCCTTGAGGTGTGTAAACTTTGTCAGTATCAGTGTTAATCACTAAAATTATTTTACTAAAACTACATTACCTTAATTCTCTAATACTTTCACTGATGAGTAGCATAAGGTTATCCTTAATTTTGAGGATAGAGATAAAGTCATCAGTAGTTTTCTATCACTGTAAAACTCATTTCCCATTATGTTGCTCTGTATCCCTTTTAAGTAAGGGTTATGGATTTAGTATTTGATAGATGAAACATACAACAAAGAATTTGAAGAGCACCTTAGCATTTGTTGAGATGTGCTTTTCCTGGTTCATAAGAAATGTAGCTTTTTCTTTGCCTTGGTTTAGATGGATAGAGTTGACCATTTTATGGCTTAAGTAGTAAAAAAAAAAAATGTGTATGGAGTGATTTTTCACAATGAATATTTTAAGACATTTGGTTATATGAATGAGATTATTCTTCTACTCCCAAATTATTTTGCTGCTCTTTTCCTAGGAGCCAGTATGGTTGTACTTGCATGGTTCCTTCTTATTCTAAGCTGATGGCCTTGTGCACGTTGAACTAATGGTCCAGAAACATTGTTTCCTACCCTGAAACCTATAGTGTCCACTGCATCTCTTCATCATCTATCAGGGGAAACCAAACTCTTTCAGAGCTCTTAAAGCCCCGGACCTGTCATTCTCACGTAACTGAAGTCATCTCATTCTTAAACATTTTCTTGACTTAACCTGTCTACCATGAAGTTTTTCCTATTTTAAATACTATTGGACTATCACAGGAATGAAGTCCAGAGAAATATTTGAGAGCCTTTTGTGTATTGGGAGCCACAGTACTAGTTGCTTTTGTGTATGCTATTGAATTTAATTCTCAAAACCCTGGGAGTTAAGTAAATAAATCAGTCTTATTTTAACGAAGATGAAACCGTTTGTTTAAACGACCTGCCTGTACAACCCAGTTTATCGTTGGCAAATTTGAGACTGGGATTTGAATCCATGTCTGCTTTCTTACTATTCCACAGACTTCTGAAAGGAGGGATCTGGGTCTTGAAAAGGTTAGGAAGAAATTAGGTGTTTTATAGGCCAGTTGGGGAAAAGATTACCTGAGGAAGAACAGTAGTCTCAAGAAATGTAGCAGATATTTCAAAAGAATCAGATATTCATATTAAGCTTATATAGCTGTTGATTATAGTGTTGATAACACTTGATTTGCATAAAGGATTTTTTTTTAAGTAATACATTATCTAAGCCATCTCTCCATGACCCACTTCCAAAGTGGGTTCACTGCTTTCTTAAAACGTTTATGTGCCATTGTGACAATATCTGTTGAAGTGAATAGTAGGGAGAGTTACTTTTAGTAGATTCTGAGGAATTACTTTCTTAGGAGATTAGACACTACATTATAACAGGAAGAGAATGCCTAGATAGGAAAGCAACTTGCAGATTATCATATCTGTATATTAATTTATACCAGTGCCAAGAATCTTGTTTCTAAAGTAAGAAACGAAGTAGGAAGGAGAAAAACCAGTGTAACTTTAGAGCTGCAGTCCACCAATTTAAGTGAGTAGAAATGGTAGGCATAATACCCCCAACACTAGTTTGTCTCTTTACCGGTGCCATCAGGTAACTGATCATTAACACCTCTAATGATTGTGCATTTTTATAATAAAGACAACTTTCTGTTCTGACGGTAGAGCTCATTTGCTAGTCTTGGAATAGTCTTTATAGTTGGCGAATTAAACACGGAAGCATTTAAAAGGATTCTGATTCTCTTTTTGAATTACATTCCCTGAAAAAATGTTATTCTGATAATGGTAGATTATCGTTTTAGAAAACCTTTTCCTCTTTAGAGACCAATAAGGTAGAGTGAAGAGAACACTGAGCCAGAAGGTAAAAACCATTTATTTTAATCCTGGCTATGTGTGACTGGGTGTTTGGTCTACTGAGTGTTGTTGCAGAGGAGATTTTTGTCTCTTTGTACTTAATTATTGTAGGGATTAGAGGCGGGTAGGTAGTGATGTAGAGGTTAGTCTTAAGAAATCTAAACATCCAAAATACTCTCACAGCATAAAAGGAAGTCTGATATACTACAAAGAGTGCAGATTTTTGAATCAATTCTCATTCCTGAGTTTAAATCCCATTTCTGCTGCATACTATTCGGCTGCTCTTGGGCATATCACTTAATCTTAATAAATTGTAGGAAGGAACTTCCCTGGTGGCGCAGTGGTTAAGAGTCCTCCTGCCAATGAAGGGGACACAGGTTCGTGCCCTGGTCGGGGAAGATCCCACATGCCATGGAGCAACTAAGCCCATGCGCCACAACTACTGAGCCTGCTCTCTAGAGCCCGCAAGACACAACTACTGAGCCCCCGTGCCACGACTACTGAAGCCTGCGTGCCTAGAGCCCGTGCTCCATAACGAGAAGCCACTGCAATGAGAAGCCTGCGCACTGCAACGAAGAGTAGCCCCCATTCGCCAAGACTAGAGAAAGCCCACGCACAGCAATGAAGACCCAGTGTGCGTCATGAAACAATGGCATGGTATCATCTTCCTGTTGAACACTGGTCCTGGAGAGATGAGATCTTTGGGTCTCCCCATTGTAGCTTCTTCAGGTAGAATTTATTGATCTTATGGTTTTCCCCATAATTTGAAGATGTGACAGTAATATTGTTATTCTTTATAAGATCAGAATTCCTTATATTCCCTGCCCACGTTTGAGTTTCATAAGGTTCACATCTCACAGGAGGATATAAAGTGCTTCAAATATTTCTATATACTGTAGCCTCAATTAACTTTTGTGGGATTGTGCAAAAAGTCAGTTTACTAATGATTCACTTTGGATTTCTGCCCCTTTTGTGGTTCTACATGGATTCTGCTAAGTCATCCAATATGTAAGGCCAAATTCTGCAGTATAAAGTAAAAGACAAAAGCCAACAGGAGAGGTGGCTCTGTATACACAGGAGAGACTGCTGCTGGACATGGACCTTGGTCAAAGTACAGCTGCTTATGTTTCATCAGTCTAAACTTTGAAAGGTTCATTGTTTCCCAGTCTTAGCTGCTCCAGAGTAAGATCATAGGGTTTATCTTGGTCATAAATCCAATTACCTTTTCTTTTCCAAAGTAATAGGAAAGAATAATTTATTTACATATCTTGAAGGGGCTGGAGAATTTCACACTTAACTATTTTCCTGTAGTAAGTTCAGCAGCTAGACTATTCTTAGGAACAAGATAATCTAAATTTTAAATTATTTTCTATGTTATATATAACCACTCATATTTTTAACTCTGAAAAAACTTTTATGAGTTTTGCTTAATTTTATCTCCTTGGTTTGTATATTTTGATTCTGTTATTTATAATTTGACCTTTTTTAGAATCTGTAGTTTAAGTGAAAATTCTTTACAGCCATTCTCAGATTAGCATTTATGTGAACTCTTAATTACCTGCATTCTTAAATAATGCACACTGCTTTAATATTCATTTTGTTTACTATTTATGGAGCCCTACTATGTACCAGGAACTCTCCCAGGTACACCTTCTTCAAGAAACTTATATTCTAGTAGTAGTAGAAACTCTGTTTTGTAATATTTTGTAAATTTTGTAAATTCTTTTATTGAATCTTCAATACCATGCCTTTTTATTATACTCCCTCGTTAGTATTTATGCAATATATTTGTTACTCAATGTATATTACAAAGAATTTACATTTTTGAATATTGTCCTTTTCATGTGTATGTCTAGTACAGAAATTGTTTTCAGAATTCCTGGGTACCAGATGTAGTCTTGTTGTGTACTGGATATGTGACCTTGTGCAAGATGTAGTCTTGTTGTGTACTAGATATGTGACCTTGTGCAAGTCCCTAAGTTTTGCATAGTGGAGGTACCAATAATGCCAGCCTCCTTAATCCTCTTAATGCTGTATCTCTCAATAAGAGAGTAGAGAAGTCCTCACACCAGAATGCGATCAACTTTGAACAACCAGTGAAATTATTTGCTTCTACTCTATCCTTTCTTCCTCACCACCTTACAGTGGAAGCAGTGTCTACATTCTGTATTCTGTTCCTTCTCACTCTCTAATGGATGACTATAACTCTTCATTGATCCTTTAGCACATCTTCAGCTACTCTGTTTTCATTCACAGTTAAACACTTGAGTTTCTTCCTCCTGAAAAAACCAAAAATTCATATCCATCCATTTGTGGTTTTGTACACAACTAAATTTGTCTGTTTTCTTACCTCCTATGTACTGTACCCCCATCATGCCACTGAAGCTGCTCTTGCCGGTGTCACCAGTAATCTCATTACTATTTCTAGTGGGTCTATAATCCTGTAATTACATTTTTGGAAAAGAAGGTGGGTATTGATAAAGTCAGTAAGGCGACAAGGACTTTGGGAGAAAGTTTGATGTTCTTAGGGCATAAATAAAAAAGCTTTCTTTTCATTAATTCATTGACAAATATCTGTCAAGCACTTTATTAATCATTGAAGATACAGTAGTTAATAAAATGGATAAAAGTCCCTTTTTCCCTGGAGCTTGTTAGTTTGAGGAAATAGACAAACAAAATAAGTAAATTATGTGTCAGATAATGATAAAGGATTACCAAACAAAAAAAAAAGCAGAGAAGAGGGAGTAGAAGTTTAAGGGTGGATTTTAGATGATATGGCCACGGAAGGCCTCACTAAGAGTAAGACATTTGAGCAAAGACCAGGAGATGAGGGAAGGTCCCGTGCAGATAACTGGGGAAGAGTAGGCCTAGCAAACTCTTTATTTGGTCTAAGCAAAAATAGTTATTTGTCCTATGAAAAGTTTTTATAAAGATTTTTATTCTTATGATAAAAAGGAAGACTGGATATTTGGGGGTATACTTCTGCAAATTGACTTCTTAGGATAAAACAGTATTCATGATTTAATCTTACAGAATAAGTGAAGACAAAAACTCTAAAGTTAATTTTATTTCACATTCCCTTTAGCATCTAAATGGTTACATGCTTTTAGAGTTGGGACAATTTAGATAATGGCATGTTTATTCCTTAAAAAAATGTAGATCTTTTTTGAGTAAGTGGAACATTAGCTGAAGTAACATAGGGATAGCTTTATAGGGCTCTAAACTAACTTACTGAGGTTCAACAGAAGTCTTTTCAGGAGGAGAAATTTTAGCATTTGTACACTTAGTAGTATTTCAGCAAAATAATCACTTTTTTGAGAGCAGTAAAACTATACATTCTCTGCATTATATTCAAAACCCTAATTTATTTAAAGGAGAAAGAAGCCTTAAGAACAGACTGAAGGATTGGCTCCGCCATTTGGGAATATTCATGTGCTTGTTATCGGAATGTGGTCATTTAGTCATCAGACTAGGGTCTTCCTAAGCCCTCAAGTGGACTGAAATCTAGTTATAAATGGATTAATATGATTTACATAATTGGTTAGTTTTCAGAGAAACCTGTTAGATATTTAGAAAACCTTCAACAGTCAGAATCCAGAACTTGCTTCTCCTCTTTTACCCCTCACAAAGGTAACAGATTTTAAGAAGTACTGGAGACAAGGAGTAGGCAGGTGGCACACAGTTTCATTCATATTTGAGAGCCAGTAATAATGAATCACTGGCCGTTTTTCCTGGTTTCTTAACATTATAACAGGCAGTGAGAAATGGAAACATTTCCCTAAATTTTGGTTGTCTTACAGGTTTCCAGTTTCTTTCCTTCAGTATGACTGTATTAATTATCATGTGTATTGCTTTTTATCTGTAAGCATAAGAAGCAGTGAATATCTAGGAAACATTTTATGGTTTAATTTGTTCAGTGGCTCATATGGAGGATGGAAAAGGAATAAACTCTTAACTGAGCTTGGTAAGGATGTGATCTTTTAGAATGAGGTGTTTACATAGCCAGACTTGAACAAGGTTTTGCCTGTTATTGTCTAGACCTGAGCAATGCTAGTGCAACTGCTAAAAAGCATATATGACTGGTAAAGAAGTACTGATAAGGTGATATTTGAGAGACTATATACTCTACTAAATAAATATTCTCTCTTAGCATTTTTAGTTGGTCTGTAATAGACTTCAATTTTCAGGTACAGTTGTCATTCCCAAGTGTACAAATCCTCCACATTTTTTACCCCCCTGTTTTCATCTTCTTTCTGCTTGCTTAGGAAAAAGAATTCTCCGATCTCCAGTAGATAATATTTAAGGTCCATTCTAGCCAGAGTCTAAGATCCTTCTTTACTGTGTTATTGATATGATAACATTATTGATGAGAGAGCATTCTGGTTCCATTTCAGGAAAATTAACAACAGGATGTCATTTCCTTTACTATTTACATGGGTATTTATCATGGGATATCATCATGGGATGATTCAGGAAGAGAGAAATCAGATTTGAAATTTAAACAGCCATAGAGAAAATGATTTGAGGCTTTTTTTAAAATAACTTATTTCTAATGCCCTCCCTCCCCCATTTCAAAGATATTGAGTTCATGATTGTCTTTCTAGGTTTTCCTATTATTAAACAGTTCTGTAGTTTTGCCATCTAAACACTTAAAACATTTTGATGTCTATCCTTCCCATATGTTTTCAGTACACACACGTTTAAACAATTAGCCTCAATTGTTTTACAATCTACTTTAAAAAGCTGTATTATGTATATTTTCTATGCTATTAAATATTATTCTAAAATATTTTCAATAGCTGCAATATAGTATGTTATATGTAACAAGATTTAATTAGTCCCTCTAGTTAGATGTTGTCTGCTTTTAGATTTTTGCTTTTATTAATTATACAGAAGAGAACTTTGCATAAATCTTTGAGTACTTCCCTGGCTATTTCTTAAAGATAAATTTTCAGGTGGTTTCATGGGTATAATATTTTTAGTTTTTGTTTCAGCAAAACAGTTACTCTTTGCTGGAAGAAGAAAACTATATTTTTTGAATGCTCATATACCAAATACTGTGCAAGATGCCTTGTAGTCTCATATTTCATATAATTTTTAGCTGTTTTCATCCCCAGTTTTATAGATGAAGACATCTATCTGCATATGTGTAAGATATTTTGCATTACGTTAACAATACGTAGAAAATGTTTAAATGTCTTGTTTAGCAAATAACAAAGGCCTTCAACAGTCACAGGAAACAAAACTTAAAGTTTGTAATTCTGTTTTGGCTTTGGAGTATGTACTATAATAAGACTTCATCTTTTCATGTTATTTGTTCAGTGTATAGGGGTTTAGGTCTTAAAATTATATGTTAATTGGCATTTATAGCTCTAGGAGGAAAAAAATGGGTGATTCCCTTATGAATTTTGGGTTTTGCTCATATGACTACCGTTACAGACGATTAATTTATAAATCACATTTTATCTTTAAATTAGAAGCAGATAATAATTGTCTGCTAGGTGAAAATGGTTTCCCTTCACTTAAAACTCCAGACACAACTTTTTCAAATTTTGCACTTGCAAGATCTAAGAGGGGAAAGTTCAGTAATATAAGGATGAAAAAAAGTTGCAGAGGAAGGGTGAGAGCAGTGAGGTGACAAGAGTGTATTCTTTTACAGAGCTAATTTAGAATCCTTTGCCTACTACTTCATAGAGCTACCCTATTTTGATAAGTGAGGTTGTTGTTTTTAGGGCCTCGTATTTGTTACCTAATGCAGTGGATGTTTTGTTTCAGTCACATAGATCAAACAACAACATGGCAGGACCCCAGGAAGGCCATGCTCTCCCAGATGAACGTTACGTCCCCTACCAGTACACCAGTGCAGCAGAACATGATGAATTCGGCCTCAGGTGAGTGAAATGTTGTAATTAGAGCACACCAAGTAATGTTCGTGCATTGGTAAAACTTTCTGTGGAAAATAGTAGTTATTCTTTTAAGGGAACTGGAGCATGGGGGATGGTTATTTTCTATCCACTTTCATAAGGGAAACTTATCTTATTTCAAATAACCTGCTGAAAGCCAACATTTTAAAGTTTCAGTTCTAAAGTGAATATCTCAAATTCCTAGTTTGGTTAACTTGGACATGCTTGTGTTTTATTGTGCTGCTTTCTTGTGTCCCTTAGAGTTGAAGTTTCCCTCTTCCTTTTGTGGTTTGGATGGGAAGCCAAGCTGTGGTGTTCTTAACTCACCTCTTAAAGTGGATATTTGTTCTACCTTGAGAATAACTGGAAGGTAGCAACTTACAAGCCCCAAAGCATCTTTCTTAGGGCCTGGTACATGTTATTTAACACATTTCCACCTTTTTCACAGAAGATAAACCTGAGTATAGATTTTGTTTCTGTCTCCTATTTGGCAGTTTGCTTAAATCTGCCATTTTTCTCATCTATATAATGGGGAGTGGTCATGCCTCTTATTATAGAGAGGAAGATATTAAAGGAAATCATATAATACGTATAAAGCTTTTTATTACAGTTCTAGTATGGAGTAGATACTAAGTAAATGTTTAGTTCCTTCTTCCCTATGTCAGTTAGATATTGTCTGGCTTCTTCTTTGTTACATGGGCCCAAGGCCATAGCTACCCATTATGCATCTTTGTGCATATTAGGTAAAGGTACCCCTTCCTCTGGGAAGATGCAGCCCTATGCCTGGCATCAAGGATTGGAGCAGCTGGATTTCTGACCATTCCCCTACCCCCCCTACCCCCGCCAAACACACAAACATACTTTATCCCTTTTACTGAGTGTCCTGGGTCAGGGCACAGATGGCAGCTGTAATTGGCAGCCCTAGTGGCCTTAATGGCTTCCTCCTTCACAGCCCATCCATCTTCCCTACCCAACAAACTGATCAACATGATACTATTGGAAGCTGCACTGTAGATTTTCTTAAACAGCAGCCTTTGGAAAGGGACTGGTAGAGTTGGAGCGGGTGGTACAATTCATTGTCAAAAGGATTCCTTGACCAGGAAGGGTCACAAAATTTGAAATGTCCTTCTGCCACTAAAGATGATGAGAATGTGTTAGAATGTTTTTGCTGTTCCATTAACTCTATGTTCTTGCCTTTGGTGGGTTGAACACTTGAAAGGATTCAAGAAAATGAAAGTTAAGGCAAGATTCGTGACTGAGCTTCTCTCGTCATAAAGTTTCTTTATATAAACTCCTGAAGAGTTTATATAATCTTCCATTTTATCTTCCATTTTAACTAATTTTAATATCAGTACATTTACTTATCCTCAGAACCTGTTTTAAATGTGACACTTGAGTTAAAATTTTTTCAAAAGCAAAAAATTATGCAACTATTTATTGACTGATATTTTTACTTGACAACCAGTTTTTTAATTATCAAATTTCCAAATAAAAGTTCTGAAAGCTGCTTCGTATTTATAATTTGAAGAAGATGATGCACATTTTTCATTTTGTCATAATCCATCAAAAACTATGCCTGGGAAATTAGTAACAAATAACTCAATTTAAATTTTATTTTGAAAGATTAGGCATTTTGCATCTAAAAGGTTGATTATGATTCTTTTAGAACATTGGTTTGTTCATGTTTTTCCTATTAAATTTTCTAATAGTAATGGTCTAAGGAAATGGGGAGAATTTGTGTTCAGATTTATGTTTAAAACCAAAAGTATATATCAAATTGGTTTTAATGGATTTTAGAATATTTGTGTATCTTTTATTTCAGCTCTGCATTTTGTAAAATATGGAATGTGTTTTTATATACTGCATATAGATTAATAGACTTGCTTACTGCTGTATATTAATTAAAGAGGTGACTGGCAGGAACAGTTTGAGTAAAGTGGCAAGAAGCACGATTGTAGTGGGTGGGTAGCGGGGAGGGGGGGCATGTATGAAGAGAGGCTGAGACAGAGTTGGAGGGAAGACCTGAAACGGGAAAAGCCACCCCCAAAGAGACTTGAGCATGTTTAAATGGTAGTAGAAGGTATAATAGGAAGCCCTATAAATAATAATAATAGGAAGCCCTGTTTATATGTCAGGCTTCCTGATGAGGTCATTTTGTACAATCTCATTTAATTCTCATAATGGTCATTTAAGTTAGGTGCTGTCATTAGTCTCACTTCACATCTGAGAAACATTGAGTGACTATTTAAAAACAAATAGAAGACTTCTATGTGGTGTTGAAATGCTTGGGAATGAATGTCATGGGAACTATAATCTTGATAACCTCATGTTCACATAAAGTTATAGCCATAATGTCATTTTAATAAGGGTTCAACCCAGGGTCTTCTCCTTATCCATCTGGAACAAACCCATGGAGTTTGGCGGCTGTGCATTCTCCACTGAGGTTTACACAGCATGATTTCTCAAATAGCTTTAAGAGAAAATGATCTTATCTCTCAGTCAAGGATTTCTCCTTGAGAAAAGCAGCAAAATTGATGCTCCTCTGTGCTTGGAAAATAATCTTCTGAGTTTTTAGAGTCTGGAGCCAGTGAGCAAGAATTGTGAGGGTATTTAAATAAATTTCCAGGGTATTTACTGTAACAAAGTAGCAAGCCTGTTTCCAGTTAAGCAGGGTGAATACAGACAATTTTCACCCTAAAGGGAATGCCTTCTGAACCTGGTAATCTGAAACCTTTAGATAAAAGAGGAAGCTACACACTCTCACTCTTTTGAAGCACTTCACTGGGTTAATCAAACTAAATGCAGCTTGATTTACATTTTTATCATTAATTATTTTAACAAGAACTTTCTAGTGTTAGTCTTTTTTAAAAACTCTCCTCATTCAAATATTTGAGTCCAGCTTTGTGTTCTGTTCTAATTATTTCTAATCAGGTCACTTTCCTTTAAAATACCGTATTTTCTCTAGACTCTCCAGTTTTCTGCATAATTTTTAATGGAACTGAATAATATTTTAAGATTTCCTCCTCTAAGATTTTATGAAATCCAGTTTCTTTCACTCAAATTTGGTTTAGCAAAAATGATTAGTTTACTTTTGCTTTTTGTAAGTCCTTTTTCAAAATATGAGGTTGACATGATGAATTTCATTGCTAGACTGGAGATGTGTGATTTGTAATAGGCCAAATTTCTAAATATATGTAATTGAGAAATCACTTAAAACAGAGCTGCACCTGGAAAGGGTTCCTTGCTTGATCCTAGGAAGAAATTTATCTTCTTTAACTGTCCATTTAATTGGCAAGACAGTGAACTTTGTGAAAGGAATTTGAAAAGTGAGGAAAAGAAAATTATAAAATAAAAGGAAATTTGAATAATTTAGTAAGATAATAGTTCTGTTTTACTTTACATTAAAATATATAATAATATATACACATATAAAAGTATACACAAACGCTATTCTGTTAAATTACTTGATGATTGCCCTTTACAAGTTGTATTAAAAATGTATTATGCTTATAGCACATTAGTAGCCTTTTGATGCATGCTTGAGATCTATATAAAATAGTTCTTCTGCATACTAGGAGTTGGGTAAACAGTGGTGGTTTTTCTTTTAGACCTTAGAAGATAAGGACTTGGGGAGAGAAAAGTGGTAATTCTCCTTTAACCAGCTCTATTTATATGAAGATGTTAAGTTTTTTATTAGTAGCTTGTTAACAGTGACCCACAAGATTGCTGAATCTTAAAGCAGCATTAAAGTCAAGAAAATATACTCTGTGATAATCCAGAAATAACTTGGTGCCTTAAAGGACTGGTGACTGTTTAGGACCATTAAAAATTGTGTAAACCTTGATTTAAATTATACAAAATCAATGAACCCAGTTGTCTGCTTTTTAAAAATTTACCTTTGATAACAATCCAAAGTCAGATGTCTTGTTACAAGTACGTTTTAAGGGATTCATTATTTTCATGTTTTAAGTCTGGCATTTATTTTTGACTAATGCCCAAATCTACATTGCAGCACTTTCTGATTTCCCCTTTATGAAAACCTGCATGGAATTCCTAGGAAATATATCAAGATGGGTGGAGAAAACGCCCTCTTGATCATGGAAGGTGATGCGTGTTGGAAGAATTTGCTAAGCACCTCCATTGCAATGGGGAAAATATTCAGAAGCAAGCAGAGTGGGTAGTACAGAGCTTCCTTGATATTTGCCTGCCGTATTACTTCTGCTTTGTGTGATCTGTGTCAGAGGACCAAAGACCAAATGGGAAAGAGAGATTGTTACCAAGGAAAATATGACATAGGACAGATGTGAAATGTAAAAATAACAGGCAGAAAGTTGATATGAGTTTCTTAACTTTAAAAAGCACAGAAGAGGTAAGGAAGTATGGGAAGTTGCAAAGCTGACCACAGGTTTTAGGAGTTGATAATTCTTACTTCATGTATTGTAGTTCACAAACTTCTAAGTTCTACTTTTCACCTTTGGAGTGAACTGAGAAGGAATTTAGAATAGGGGTTAAGATCAAGGGCTCTGGGGTCAGGTGGACATGGGTTTGAATCCCAGCTCTGTCACTTAACTGACTATGAGATCTTGGATAAGTGAGTATATCTACCTGTGCCTCATTTTTTCACTTGGAAAATCGGGTGACAAGAATAATAGTAACACTGAATTTATAGGGCTATTGTGAAGATTAAATGGCACAATCTATATAAAGTGATGGGTACATAGAAATTAGTATTAACAATATACAGTGCTTGGTATAATATATTGAATATATAAAAGTAAATGTGATCTTATTGATATTTTACAGTGTAATCAGTTTACATTACCTGGTAACTACTGTTACTTCATTTAAAATAAGTTTTTAAATCTATTACCACACTATTTTTTAGGGTTATGTTTATCTCTGTAAGCTTTTTATCATCAAATATGCATCGTTGGTTCTTACGCAAGTCATGCGTTGTCTTCTGGCTTTTAGATTCACATAGATTCTCCAAGCGTGAGAGTGTTGATAAGAGTGTTAAATATAAATATGGTTTTCTTCTCATGGGTCAAACCTTTTCTGATTCTTAAAGTTTTTTATTATTGTAAGATGGAAACTGTTTGTCATTCTGAAATTGTAATATACGGAACAACACTTAAGTATACCAAACAGGAATAAAACAATAAAGCCCAGAGTCAAAGCAATGAATGAAGTATGAGACGGAGGCCGTGTACTTTCTTTCTCTCAATCTCTTATCCCAAATAATCTTTTTTAAACCAAAATTACTGCTTGCTTTTTTCTCATCTGCAGATTTTGGTAAATTAAGAAAAGATGGCCACAGGAAAAGGGAAAACAGTAAAAAGCAAAAGCATAATCCAAATGAATATAATTAATCCTTAAGAAATTCTGTTTTATTTAGTTTGTATCTTGATTTATTTGTTGATTAAGTTCCTGAAAAAATAGTTAGTAATATGGAAACAAGAACCATTTTTCCTATTTAAAAATATGGATTTTAATAAAAGTTATCAGTAAACAATATATAGGGATTATGAAGGTAAAAGTATGTATTTGTGAAATAGAAAAAATAATTCAATGAGAATGTCCAATCAAGTTGCAGATGACATAGCTTGCAATTACCATAATATCTTCAATATATAGGAATTCTTCTGAAGTCTTTGTTAAACCCTGTGATGAGCCCTACACATGGCATTTTAAAATCTTGATGGCTTCATGACTTTGCTGCTTGATGAAACATGCCACTCGTGTCAGAGCAGCTAATGGCCTCTACTTTACTCTGATGGCGAGAACTTTTCGCTCCCTCTATACTGGGGATCAGTCTTTTTTTTTTTGGCTGCATTGGATCTTCGTTGCTGCACAAGGGCTTTCTCTAGTTGTGGCGAGTGGGGGCTGTTCTTCATTTGCGATGCGTGGGCTTCTCATTGCGGTAGCTTCTCGTTGCAGAGCATGAGCTCTAGGTGCATGGGCTTAAGTAGTTGCAGCACGCAGGCTCAGTAATTGTGGCTTGCGGGCTCTAGAGCGCAGGCTCAGTAGTTGTGGCGCAGAGGCTTAGTTGTGACGCGGCATGTGGGATCTTCCTGGATCAGGGGTCGAACCCATGTCCCCTGCTTCGGCAGGTGGACTCTTTACCACTGCGCCACCAGGGAAGTCCCCCGTATCACTCTTGATGTTAACTGATTCCAGTCATGGTTTTTTTGTTTTTTGTTTTTTTTTTTAGTACGCGGGCCTCTCACTGTTGTGGCCTCCCCCATTGCGGAGCACAGGCTCCGGCCGCGCAGGCTCAGCGGCCATGGCTCACGGGCCCAGCCGCTCCGCGGCATGTGGGATCTTCCCAGACCAAGGCACGAACCTGTTTCCCCTGCATCGGCAGGCGGACTCTCAACCAGTGCACCACCAGGGAAGCCCCCAGTCATGGTTTTTAACTTAAAAGTATTTTCTAAATAATATTAAAACTCAGAATACCTGGGCAAGGCAGCAACATTTAGCAAATGGAACAATACATGTTGGCTGATAAATTATCATTCTTGATTCTACCCAGCTACACTTCTAAAATGACTCCCAGAGCAAGACACCCCTCATCCCAAATATATCAGCAGAACTTTAAATTCAGTTATTCTGGAATCGAGGCATGTGTTTATATATTACTTAAGGTATTGGCATGTATGATATAGAACTATTTTAAAAATATTACTCATTTCTTCATTCCTTTATTAAAGAAGCCCAAAATAATCATGTTGAAAAGTGGACATAGAGTTACTTGGTTTTTCAGTACCTTCAGAACAGTATTTTTTATAGTGTTACATTTCCTAAGATTGTGTCCATTTGAGAATTGTGATATCCCAAATAATTATCTAAATCTCAAGTGTGTTAGGCAGTACCGTATTCATACATTTAGTTATATGCCCTATTATTTCAGACAAGGTAATTCCTTTCTGTCTTTACTTTAGGGCTTTTCTTCTAAAGCAAAGGGAGATATATAGAAACTCAAGATTGTTGATGTCCCTTGACCTGATCTTAGAGCATGAATAACAAATATTTTTAAAAATCCATTAGAAGTCTCTTAAGTAATCATTTGGGAAAGTAAAGTTCATTTGAATTCTGAAAGTTACTAAGATTTTATTGTAAATACTGAAACTAATGAAGAAGAAAAGGATATAAGCTTATTTCTGTTATTTTAACCAACAGACTGACTTAGAAGAGTAGGAGAATATTGTTAAAGAGTATAAAGAAAAAAATTTGATACGTATCCTTGCCACCAGCTTTCTTAGTGTAATGAGTTATTAGATAGTGGTGTTTAACAATATAGGTGTCCATGTTCAACTTTTCTCCAGTGATTATTTGTAGTGATTATTTGGAAACTTTGCTCAGCTTTGGAGTAGAAAGGATGAGAAAGAGATTAAATTATATACATTTAAGAACCAAATAAATGTCTGTTTTGTTTTTTCTCTTGATAAGTGTTGGAATATTATTTTTGTCTTTCCTACTGATTTCTAAATCCTTCTGGCTACTCTCTTGCTACAATAATTTTATGACTCATAAGAGAAATATTTGTGTGAAAGATTAAGATGCTAATTCTTTAAAAATGATATCCATAGACTACCATATATAGGCAGCATCAGTGAAATGAAAAAAATCATGCAATGATAGAGTTTTCCAAATTAATATTTTCTTTTGATGTCAGTAAGGTAAAGAGGATAAAACTATAGGTTAAAATTTTACCAAAAGGTCATTGCTTTATTTCAACATGTCTGAAGTCTAAATGAACTTATAGAAAGTTAATCTTTTATAAATTTACATACTGAAACTCTATAAGCTATTAAGTTAAAATCTAAAACACTCAAGTTACACTGAAGAAAATTTGAAGAGTTGCATATTAGAAAGTTCTCTGAACTTATACTTGGCATTTTCCTCTAGGAAGTTCATCTAGCTATAACAGACAAAGAGACAGATGATTTTTAACAGTCGTATTATTCACCTTGAGACAATTGAATTGTTCTCTTTCCGCGTCATTCATTCAACAAATATCAAATGCTCTACTTTGTACTAGACATTGTAATGGCCACTCAGATTACGGAGTCAAGGTAAAACAATTTTTTTCCCATACAAGTATAACAATAAATGTTATGGGAGACATGGCACCAAGTGCTGAGAAAGTGGAGGAGGAGCAAGTGAATCAGTGGTCAGGAGAGTAGAGCAGACATCTTTAAGGAGCCAGAGGTTCGTTCATTCCCTCAACAAAAATTGAATATTTAATATGTGCAGGACACGATTTTAAATCATGAGAGTACAGAATAGAAGCAAGTGCACAATGTGTCAGATAGTTACAAATGGAAAGAGAAAAGAAAAGTAAACCAGTTAAGGGCCAGAGAGTGACTGACTTGGGGGATGGAGGAGGGAAATGATCATTTTAGATAGTTTCTCCAGTGTAGGCCTCTATAATTTATGATTTTTGAGCAAAGATCTGAATGAACTGAGAGCCATGAAGATATCTGGGGAAAAGGGGAGGAATGTTCCATGCATAACACAACAGCTAATTCAGAGTTGCTGAGGCACATTTGAGGAACAGTAAGAAGGCCATTGCAACTGGAACAGAGTCACTGAAAGGTAGCACGGAAGCCCTATTATATAGGGACTTGTAGGTTTTGAACAGAGGAGTGATACGATCTGAGTAAGTTTTTTAAATGTGGGGAGATTAGTTAGGGGGCAATTGCAATAACTCAGGGGAAACAGTGAACCAAGGTGGTGGAAGGGAAGTGGTGAGAAGTGGTTGAATTTAGAACCTGAATTTTAGTAGATGAGTGGGAATTAAGTTTACGGAAGAAAAGGGAAGATAAAGGTAGCATTATGTGAGAGATTACTGAGCCTGACACCCCCAGCACCATATAAGTAGTGATGGAATGGTGGGGAGATGAGACTGAAGACATCTAAAGAAGGCCTTTGTGTGATCAACTAAGAAGTTTGAGCTTTATCCTGAAAAATTTGGGAACCCATTAAAAATGAATCCTCTCTAGGGTTCTTCCCCTATCTAAGGGAAAACCTTCTATGGGTTCCCTATTTTTGTTATTCAGTCATTTCCTCTTTGAGGTCCAGGTTTATTTTCTCATAAACCTATCTCAATATTATACAGAAGTTTTCATAAGTGGAATATATTGTTAGAACAAAATGGCAAAACTTCCAGGAAAGAGTAGGGAATGACTTTTTTTTACAAGTACCTACTATAAGCCCTTCCCTTTGTCAAGCACTTTCTCCTTTAATCCTTTCAACAATTAATTGAGAAGATCTTTATCTATTTTCTAGATAAAGAAAGTGAGCATCAAGCAGATTAGAAACTTGCCCAAGGTTAGAAGGCTAATAATTATAAATACTGGATTCAGGATTTGAAACCAGGTCTGTCTGAATCTAAACCTTTCACAGTTTTCTTTAAAGTGTGCTGTCTCTAGAGTTTAATTTAATTTCATTTATAATGCATCAAAGATGATTGGTTTTTGTTTTTTTAACCAAGTAACACATCAAATGGTACTTTTGCTATACTGGTAAAATTTGGGTTAGTGGTAGGTAGTTCTATCAAAGAGTTTTAAAGTAAGCATTGTTAGTTTTCCGTATTCTAAATCAGTGGTTCTCAATTTGTAATGTGTAAAGGCATTGCCTGGGGATTTTTTTTCAATGCAGATTCTGATTCCATAGGTCAGGGGTGGGGCATAAAATTCTGCATTTCTAACAGATTGGCAGGAGGTTCTATAATGCTGGTTCATGGACTACACAGATAGAAGACTCTAGAATGGTAAACTTAAAACCATAGAAATGTTATTAAAGATTCACTTTGTTATTCCTTCTTTTATTAATATTTCTATTTTCAGTTGGGAAAAAACCTTTACTAAGTGCCTAATACAAATGGATGACTCCATCATTTCATACAAGAGCTCATTTAATATAAAAATGCTGCAAAATGTTACCAACTTATAAAAAAAGTCTGTCATCTATAAAAGCACAAACCAAGGATCGGAGAGACTGACTTGACCAAGATCAATCAATCATTCTTTTCACAGATAAGTTCTGAATCATTTCAGCTCAACAAACTTCATTTGTAATTGGTGGTAGTGCTAAGCTCTACGGATATAAAGACAAAAAAAATCAAGGTGATTCCTTCAAGACTTAGAGCTTGATGGGGAGAAATGTCAGGATGTAGGCAAATGAGTAGAGTTCAGTGAGGCAACTGCTAAAACGGGACATGAGCACAGTGCTTGGGGACACAGTATATGCTAATGAGTAAAATACAGATAAGTAGCATTGCCAGAATTCCAATCTAAGCCTGCAGATGTATGGGCCAGAGTTTCATCCTACACTGCATTGTGATCTACAGGGGGTTTGGACTCATCAGTATGTTCTAGTAGTTGGGCAGAAGAATCTTCTAGCTAACATATGACATAGGAGAACACCTGAACTTGAGGAGGGGGAAAAATGGCGTGGCTACCACTCTTGCATTTATTTGCCTGAAGCAGATTTTCATCAGTATATTTATAATCTTTTTAGTTTCCAGCCTCTAGGCCAGTACACAAAAATGACAAAACCTGAGCTCATAACTTAGAGCTGCACACTTTAAATCAGTTTTCACCCTGAGAATAAAACTGTTACTTTGGAAACCAGAAAAGAAATCATTTTTTTTTTAACCAAACCTTGATTTTATAAAACTTTTTCTTCAACAAATGCATTTATACACGCTTGTCCCGTGTTATGCTTATTGAAGCCACAAAAAAATTAGTGACAGTGATATTATAGTGTTTATTTTACATGACAACCTTTTCCATTGAGTCTACCTAAAAATTTTAGTAGTGTGGACAGAATTTTATTAAGGATTGTTTAGGACTTATGAGGTCAAGCATATGAATTTCAGATGTTAATGTTTATGAAAGACTGCCTTGGAAACAAAACTGCAGAAGAGTCAGGGGTGCATATATTTTAGTTCTCAAATACTTTAAAAACCACACGTCTGCAAGATGAAAGAATCACAGTCTAACCTGGTGGTAGTTTCTGATGAATGATGCCATCCTTGTCCTGAGCAACCTTGCAAAATTGAACATACCCACTCAAAAAAAGGGAAACTCTTTTTCTGTATTCTAGGGCAGAATGATAAATTCTGAATTAAACTCAGTGTAAAAGAACAAACACAAGACAATCTTCAGTGAGCATCCAAGAAATCAAAAACAAGTGCAACTTCAGTTCACAGGTGGGGAGGACTCTTACTGGTGGGATAGGAATTGAGAAAAGCTTTGCAAAGATATAGCATGAAAATGGAGTAGAATTTCAGTGGGTAAAAATAGTGGAGGCTAGGAGGAGACAGGCTGGGGAGTGTGTGCATTGGGGATATATGTGGAGGTGAAAAGTGCATGACCCTGCTAAGTACTGGAAAGACAGGCCATGCAGCAGGACGACTAACTGAATGTATTACTAAATTACTAATGTGATAAGATCATCTTACCAAAGAGAGAGCACCTGGTGCAATAGTAGAGGAAACTACTGTTATATGTAAGCAAAGCCCTCTTGAGGAAGGGGCATTCACATTGGGGAGGGACAAGTAAGGCATTAGCTAAGCAAGGACGGCAGGGAGGAAGGTGCCTGCAGGGTGGTCCTGGAGAGAGGAGAGGAAGAAGAGTTTGAAGGACTGAAAGAAGACTGGTTGAGGAGGGGTATGAATGGTAGTGGTGATGCTTTCAGAACCTGTGCAGTGTGCTATGTAATGCCTGACAACAGAGGACCTTGAATAACCGAATTAAGATTTGAGAATTTTTCCTGTGGGCTTTAGGGAGCCCTGAGTCATAGAGCTACTTCCCCAGAGAAGGTGTGAGGCAAGATGCTCTTAAGGTGCATATAATGTTTAATGTTGCAGTTGATTAAAACCATTTGGTAGGCTACTGCTGAAGTTTAGTCATGGAAATACGAAAGTCTACAGTAAAGTTTGATTTGAGGAACAGGGGCAATTGTATTATTTTAAAAGTAAAGTCAACTCAAAATATGAGGACGGGGGCTTCCCTGGTGGCGCAGCGGTTGAGAATCTGCCTGCTAATGCAGGGGACATGGGTTCGAGCCCTTGGTCTGGGAAGATCCCACATGCCATGGAACAACTAGGCCCGTGAGCCACAGCTACTGAGCCTGCACGTCTGGAGCCTGTGCTCCGCAACAAGGGAGGCCGCGATAGTGAGAGGCCCGCGCACCGTGATGAAGAGCGGCCCCCGCTTGCCACAACTAGAGAAAGCCCTTGCACAGAAACGAAGACCCAACAGAGCAAAAATAAATAAATAAATGAATAAACTCCTACCCCCAACATCTTTAAAAAAAAAAAAAAATATATATATATATATATATATATATATGGACACGTTTTGTGAAGTGTTGGTGTCCAGTTGGTGGAGAAGAAAGACTAGTGTTGACTCTGTGAGAAGCATTAAAGATGTAGGAGCCATCTATATGAATATGACTGAAGCAATGGGATTTCATGACAGTTCTAGGAAAAGACATTTTAAAAAACACTACTTTTCATTAATGTTTTTCGTATTTGCAGTGTAGTACTTAAGAGCATGAGTTCTGGAGAGCTAGTATTATCTGGGTTTGAATCCAGGCTTTGCCAGTTACTAGTCTGAGCTAAGTGATTTGAGGCAACTTTTCTGTGCTTTAGATTCCTCATCTATAAAGTGGGAATAATAATAGGAACTATGCCATGGGACTGTTAAATGAGTTAATTTGCTTGCAAAAAACTTAGAACAATGCCTTACGTATAATAATACAGTTTGTGATTCATCATAAGTGTAAGAGACCAGAATTTCAAAACAAATTCGTCAAAATTAGATTCCTTTGAAAGATGTATTGCATCTACTTCTCTAGCTACTCCCCTTACATTCTAAGGAAACTACTTCTTGATAGCCCTATACTTTGAACCACTCATAGGGGTGTGTTTAGTAAACTTTCAGTGTCCTGGGTGACTTCTTTATTCCTGAATTTTGGGGCAGCTGAGAGGGAGAGGTTGTTCATCTTACTTGTGGCATAATCAAGACTTTCTGGCTTGATTAGACATTGCAAATGGTTTGTTAGTCATTACTAATGCAAGAAGGTCCTTAGGCAAGAGCAGGAAGTTGATGTTGAGTCACCTTCAGTATTATGACATAGAGTATTTTATTTGTTTTCAAAATATTGCAGGAAGTTAGCATTTGTTATAGTAGTTACCATTCAACCAGTAGTAGTAAATCCTACATAAAAATTTATTTCCCCCAAGGGTAATTCTAATTTATGAATTACTTTAATTATAGCCTACCACTCTCTCTTGCTTGTCCTAATTCAAATTTCTCACCCTCTTTACATCTTATTAAAATGATGACCTCTTTCTCTTTACCTTCTTGATCCAGGGCTTATTTTTTACCTCCTTTTTCCAAAAAGACTTTGTGGTGATTAGGCATGATAGCCCAGCCTTGGAAAACTCCCATATCTTCCCCATGTCAAAGGGCCTACCTCTAGTGTATGTAAGCATAATCTGGGATGAAAATGTTTATTGCCCACTCTCATATGTTTAGAGGTTGTCCATGAGTTTGGAGAAATTGTTATTATCCTTTAGTATTGGTGGTCCCCTTTAGGTATAACCCATCCAACTATTTACTGGTTAAAATGCTGAGAGGTTTTCTGATCAAGTCTGGATCATAAAAACAAAGTGAATCACCATACCTCATTCCTTGCTTATTCTACCCCCTTCATAGGGCCTCGCTGTTTCCCCTGACTGGAATGCTCATGCCCCAGATCACCACATGCTGGCTTGCATTGTGTTCAAGTCTCAGCTTTAAGGTCACTTTCTCAGTTTGGCCCTTCTTAGCCCACATTTTTAAAAGACCATTTCCAGGTTTTTGTTTTTGTTGTTTTGTTTGTTTTTGTTTTGTTTTTGCTCTCATGCTGGTTTGATTTTTGTTGTTTTTTTGGCACTCATTTTGTTTTTTGGTTTTTTTTTTCACTGCACTTATTGTTAGACAATAATACATATCTGTCTGTCTTCCTGGCTAGAACATAAATTCTATGAAACAGGAACTGTTATGCTTATCTCTCTATGTCCAGGGGTCTAGATTTGTACCTGAATATAGTAGGGGCTCAATAAATACTTAACTGAATAAAAGAATTTGCTATATCCCTGTGCCTTCAATTTAAGTGATACCAAATAATGGAGAAATTGAACATACATGGAGAGGATGAAACAGGATATCTTTCTCTTACAAGCATAAATAAAGAATTTTAATTGAATTTTGTTTTGATTATATTAATGTCAGCCAACATGTAAATTCCTGCCCTTTCTGAGTAGTAGGCATTCTACTCGACAGTAAAATAGAAAAATGCAAAATTATACACTCCTGTGTTAGGTATTTCACAGTCTAGCCTGGAAGAAAATGCATATAAACAAATAATACTGTGTGATAAGTTTTATGGCATTAGGTAATAAAGAAAATATTTTGCCAGCACAGAGAGAGGACTCTTCATTTGAATTGAGAAAGTGAAGAGTTCTCAGCTAAAAATGGTTTAAAGCTAAGTTACGAGTAGTAGTTCCCATGGATCACATCAGTTTACTTGCCTCCAGAGTCCTACTCTTCATTTCCATCTGGTCATTAGAGGACAAACAAGATAATGTATTTTGGTCTACTTCTCCATGATAATTGCTTGAGCCATTACAGTGTTTTAAAAAAAGAAGCATCGCCCTTTTTATGACTTTATTTATCCTGATAGATGTTGAGCCATTTGCCTCATCTTATTCTAGCAGATGTGGCTATGTGCCATTCTCAGACATGTAGTGCTTGATAGTTTGGCCTCTGAACTGCCCATGATGCCTAACAGTGAATAATTATACTTTTATACAAGTTACATAAATTCAAGAAACAGTTCTATACCAGCCAAAGAATTCTAAGTAGCTATTTTTAGGTCAGTGTTCGTAAAAAGTATGTTCCTTGGACCAGCAGCATCAGCATCATCTGGGAATTTTCAGGCCCAACCCCAAACCTACTGAGTCAGAAATTCTAGGGATGGGGCTCAGCTTATATTTATCTTAAGTGAATAAAATATTGCTACTTCTGTTTGCTTCATTTTATATACTCCTTCTTGGAGAAGTTAGAATATTTATGACACTAAAATCAAGATGTAAATTGAACTCAAAGGTATTCTACATTTATTTTGATCTGTCCCTGTAGTCTCCTCTTATTATAAATCTAGTTTTGTGAGAAGCCTGGATTTCCCCTTAGACTTACTGACCTTACTCCATTCCAACGCTAGCCCAAACAGATGCTTGCATCAAACTTTCAGTAGCCTGTGCAGCTTGATGATTCTGGAAATATATCACTCTTGCTTTCTCACCTTCTTATGGTTATTCGGCAGTTAGCTTGTTTAACCATGACAGAGAAACTCAGGTCACCAAATTTCTTCTAAAGAGAGAGCATTTAGCTGAAAATTCTTTTTGTGGGTGAATAAAGCCTAGATCGATTGTTGTTTATTTAGTTCACATTTAAGATTGAAGATTTGTTTTCAGTTTTCTTTTTTCTAGTACTAAGAATTCAATTGTGCTGCAAAGCTGTTTAAAGGTAATCTTTCCTCCTCTACTCTTTTGCCTTTATCAGTAGTAGCTTTCTTTTTTTATAAACAGGACATCCTATTTTAGACCATCTCTTTACACACAACGTTGAATTTTTATCCAATGTTAAATGAACAACATAAGTGAATATAAAAGCATTCTTTTGTGTTTAATATGTATATCTGGTATCAATTTGAGTGCTTATAAAATTAATTATATAGTAATTATTCTATTTCATATGTACATTATTTAATTCTTTAATTAGAAATATGATGAGAAAATAGGCAGAAATCACTACACTCTTTATTTGTGTACCGGGCTTGTCTCTCCTTTTTATCCTCATGTCTAAAATTAGTTAGAGCTTTGTTTTTGATTGTTTGCAAATTTAATGTATGGAAACACCTGCATAAGTTTTGGGGAATGTATTTATATCTTTGGGAAGCAGAGTGTTGTGTGGTTTAAAAGCAGAAGCTCTGAAGTCAGACGGCCTGGGTTTAAATCTTTACCTTAGGGAAGTTTACTTTATTGTTTACCTTGGGCAAGTGATCTGTCTGAATGTAACTGTGTTTCATCTGTATGATATGGATAAGAACATGGTGTGTGATGGTAGTAATGGAGCTAGTTAGTGGTAGAGGTGCTGCTGCCATTGCTGCCCCCCAGGGGTTATGCATTGCACTATTATTTATAACAGCAAAAAAAAATTAGAAACAACTCTGATATGTAACGCTGGGAAAACGGATAAATGAATTCTAATATATCTGTGCAGTAAGATCTGTGAAGCCATTAAAAAGAATGAGAGAGACTTATGTGTTGTGTTAAGAAAAGATGTCTATAATATATATTAAGTGAATACAGCAAGTATGGTTCAGGTAGAGCATGACATCAGTGGTTATGCATGTGTGTTACAAAATGTGCACAAGAAAAAAATCCAGAACATATCACAAAACTAAAGTTGTTCAGTTTTTCCCCCAGGGAATAGATTACAAGAAACTTTCACTTTTCCATTATGCATTTCTACAAATCTTAAACATTTTTTTAAAATTTCAAATGAACTGTAAAAGTATGAATAAAAGGTTTAAGGTGCAAAAAACACCGGATTAATAACATAATTCACATATTCTGTTTATAAGCTTATTAATTGAAAAAAAGTTGTTTTGGGTTTTTCCATAACACCTTGTGCCATATTTAATTATTTTTTTTCCATTTTTACTTAATCTAATGTTAGTGAAATTTTGTCTTATGTAAAGGATATTTCAGGAAAATATTTTTAAAAATCTATTTAGAGTCTCTTTAACACAGTGTCCCATTGAAATTTTAATTTTTAGAGAAGTTATGAATCACTATGTCAAGAATCAGATTGGAATGACAATGAAGCCTTTATTAGGCCACGACATTAAAAGTATATATTGCTTTACTGCCTTCAATACCAGTATTACATAAATACATGTATCAGAAACTTCACAGAAATTACATGACAACTCTTGTAGCTAAGAAAGTGATTCTGAGGTGTACATTTGTCTTGCCTTTTTATTTTATTTTTTTATTTTTAAAAATTTTTTTATTTTTTCCTCTGTACGCGGGCCTCTCACTGTTGTGGCCTCTCCCGTTGCGGAGCACAGGCTCCGGACGCGCAGGCTCAGCGGCCATGGCTCACGGGCCCAGCCGCTCCGCGGCACGTGGGATCCTCCCGGACCGGGGCACGAACCCGTGTCGCCCGCATCGGCAGGCGGACTCTCAACCACTGCGCCACCAGGGAAGCCCTTGCCTTTTTATTTTTAATTTTTGGCTGCGTTGTGTCTTTGCTGCTGCGCGTGGGCTTTCTCTAGTTGTGGTGAGTGGGGCTACTCTTTGTTGTGGTGCATGGGCTTCTCATTGCGGTGGCTTCTTTTGTTGTGGAGCACAGGCTCTAGGCACACGGGCTTCAGTAGTTGTGGCACGTGGGCTCAATAGTTTTGGCTCGCAGGTTCTAGAGTGCAGGCTCAGCAGTTGTGTCCCATGGGCTTAATTGCTCCACGGCATGTGGGATCTTCCCAGACCAGGGCTCGAACCCCCGTCCCATGCATTGGCAGGCAGATTCTTAACCACTGAGACACCAGGGAAGCCCACCTTTTTAAATTTATAAACCTGCCCTTAAAGGAGATGCATATCTGGGAAACTGAACTGTCTTTATGCAGTTTAGCCTTCATGTACATAAAATATGCCGTTGATTTTACTGGGGGAGGAATTCCATCCAAAAGTGTTGCCTACAGCTATGAGTTAAGAGTGTCTATACAGTGTGAAGCTTTTATTTTTAAAAATCACAGATAGGGCATGTATATGAATTATAAATATATAAATATGATTTTGTATTAAAAGTTTTGTAGTTTATGACAAAATCTGGTTCTGTGGTAGGCTAATGAGTACAGTCCCTGTGAAGGAATGTTTGTGGCTCATGTCAGTGTGTGAATGCATAGACAATTTGAAGGTTTTGATATATTTGTGATATTTATCTTCTGTATACATTTTACGGGAAAACCCAAATGAACTTTTTGGCCAGCCCCATATATGTACTATATGATTTTAAGCTTGTTTATAGAAAGTTCAAAGTATTAGAAGGCAGGATATTCATTCTTCCATTAAATAGCTAGCGAGCAATTACTCAGATACTGGACACGAGTTAAAAGATAAGTGGCCTGGTCATTGTCAGGAAGGCAGACATGTAAGCAAGTAAATACAGCTCTATCTGTTAAAATGTTAATACAGAGTAGAAGAGGAAGTTAATGATTTTATGTGGGGTAATCAGGGAAGGCTGAATCAAGGAGGTGACATCTGAGCTTTCTCTTTTAAGGTGAATAAGAGTTTATAAGAGATGGGGCAGAAGGCTGCCTGTGATAACACGAATAGTGCATACAAGGAGATGTCATGATTTTGTGGAAACTTGGGGAGTAGAGTGAGGGTTGGGTGTGTGAAGAAGACTTATTAAGAAATGAGTCCAGCTGGCATTTTCCTTTTGATGGTAGAGAGCAAGGGAAACGTTTTTAAAGTCAGTGAGTAACATATAAATGTTGATTGGGTAGTATTTTAAGAAGAAAACCCTGGTGGCTGTTTGCTAGGAGACACTGGAATGAGGAGAGGAAACAAGAAGTCCGACACCAAGGAACAAAGGTCTGTAGTGGTTAAGAAAAAGAACTGAAAATTATTGATGGTTGAATTCTTAGAGACACTGCAACAGATCAGTCAGAGTGTAAGTATGGAGTGGGTGGAGCAGAAAGGGAAAGTGGATTTGTATCCAAGATACTGTTCTTGGTTCTAACGCAGACAACAAAGGTAGAGTGATATTGTTTAAAAAAAAAAAAAAAAAGTAGGGAATCCATTTACTCAGGAGGCAGGTTTGGAGGCTATAATGAGGTCTGTTAGGGCCATTGGGTTGATGCTTCCAAAGGCATCCAGTGACTTCTGTTGACTTGTTCATCATCATGATATCTTAGGAAGTTAGAATTTTAATGACTTGTTTTTCAGAAGCATTTTATAATTGAGCCATCTTCGCAATTAAAGTCAGTAACAAACCCTTAATATTCAGTTCTGGAGGTTCTGTCTTCCTAGTGCGGAAATAGAACCCAAAGTGGCACTGAAGGCTGCTGAGAAAAGTGGTTTGTTTGATTTACATGTGTTAAACAAGTCTGCTTCCCATTCACTTTTTAGTAAACACAGGATTTCTGCAGCAAAGTTCAACTCTGGACATGGTTAGCATTGTGTGCAGAATTCAATATTCAGGACTGGAGAAGGGTCTTCCCCCTGTGGCCTGTCTAGGAGTACAGAACACTCCAGTTCCACATGCCTGCATTCCCTAACAGGATTTTGACCCCATCAAAGTAGATCTTTGATAATACTTATAGTAGCAAATTGGTCCGTTCCTAATACAAATGAAACTGGCCTAGAATTAGGGCCTTGGGTCCCATGGCCCTGTGTGAGCGGTCTGTTTAACCAAAGTTACTCTTTCAGCAATACTCTTAAGGCTGTGTTGGACTGCCAGTATAGAAAGAAGGAACTTGTCCCATTTTTGCACAGGAAACATACTTAGTCTCTGATCTTGGATGTGGGAGGTGAATAAAAAGAAGTGTTGTTATGAGAAAAATGGCTCAGGAATTAGGCTGCTAAGTTTATCATCTCTGACACTAGCTTTGTGATGTACCGACTAAACCACTCTGTGCCTCAGTTTCCCCATTAGAATGGAGATAGTACTACTACTTATGTCCTTGGTCATTGTAAGGATTAAACGAGTTAATGTACCTAACATACTTAGCACAGTGACTGGCACACAGTTAGCAGTCAATTCGTATTGGTCCACAGATGAAAAATTTTAGGCATTTACTCAGACTCTCCCAGTTTACCTTTGCCTTTCCTGATTCCTAGTGGGAGTAGGAAGTGGAAGTGGGGGAGTGGGAGAGACAAGGAGGAAATATGCTTGAATTTAGTGGTTTATACTGGGCCTCTCTTTTCATTGCTATTACCTCTTAAAAGCAACTGTCTAGCCTCCCTACCCTCATAAAGATAGAATAATCTTCTTATACTTTCTATATTCTTTAGCCCTATCTCCCAGGTATTACTTCTTCACTCTGTAGCTTTGAAATTTTTACCTTTTCTCTTTTTCTTCCTGAGAAATTTGTCTTCTAGCAGTTTTGGTGTTTACTCTGCCCCCTTCCCAAGTCTCTGACAAACTTAAACTTCTAGCCACAATCCCCACCTCCTAGCAACTTCCAGGCTGCTTAAGAATAAGCTTTTTTGAACCATGTTTTCTCTATTATAGTTTTCTTGGTGTGAGTCAGTCACATAAATAATGGAAATAAATGGTACTTGGCAGGCTTAGCTAAACTGTGCTTTATATTAAGCAGAATGTTTATGATACTGTAGGTACTCTGAGAACACTTGCATATATTCCTTATTAAAGAAACTTTTGGGGGTCTCTAGGAAGGTACTGTCCCAAAACTGACTGGATTGGGGGATGGTCCCTGAGCTGCAGCACTCCATGTCATATACTAACACTAATAACAGTTATTTGGGTCATGACTTACAGAGCATTTTCCAAAAATCTGACCTTTTTTACATCTGTGTCTTTGGAGGTGTAGATTTTATTATTCGGTAATTTCCTTTTAGTGGAGAAGAATCAAGTATATGGGTTTACCTTTCTTCTCTGAACACATTGTTAATTCTGCATTAATGAGTTGTTTTATGTCAGGATGTGTTTTCTTTTTAAATTAGCACCCCTCCCACTTTTTTTTTTTTTTTTTTTTTTTTAGATGCACCAAGTTAAAAACCAACCGTGATTTTTTTTTTTTTTTTCTGTATTTATAGGTCCTCTTCCTGATGGATGGGAACAAGCCATGACTCAGGATGGAGAAATATACTATATAAACCATAAGAACAAGACCACCTCTTGGCTAGACCCCAGGCTTGACCCTCGTTTTGGTAAAGGTTCATCTCAAAATCTTTTTAGATATTTTTGATTACTGTTTTTTGGTGTGTGAATTTGGGAAGGTACATTTAAATTAAATTGCTCTGCTTTATAATTTTAAAAAATGACTGCCCATCCAACTTACCCAAGTACTGTTTTTATACCTTTCACTTTAAACTTGAGAAATTCAGGTCTAAATCAGCTTTTTAGCTTGGACTTCTTGGGAAGGGGTTGGAGGAATGTTGTGGTGGTTTACTAACCAGACTCACTGTTCCTTTCACATTTTGGGGAAACACAGTGATCGTGTTTAAAATGATCTTTCTAGCTACAGAAATAATCAGTCTGTCGCTTCATCTAAAACCTGGGATATCAACTTTTGTCAGTAACGTGGTGTCTGCTTATGCTTAAGAGAGCAATGAGTACCATCCTGTGCCTGGGTATTATAATGTTTTCTATCCTAAGTGGGGGTGGGTACCCCTGTCACCCTAGAGGTAGACCTATGAAAGCCTTTTTTTCCTTTCTCTTCGCTTCTGCCCCTCCCTTTTTTAAGTAAAGGGGTTTTTTTCTTTGTTTTTCATTTAGGAAACAAATCCCAAAAAAGCCGTATTTCCCTCCAAATCAAATGACAAAAATCACCATTTGCACAAAGAAATACTCCCCTCCCAAATGTGCATATTTTGATAATGGTATACAAGCTCTTTAGGGCCTTTTTACCATATTTTTTCACTGTTTTCAGTTTCTTCAGTTGGGTTTCTGAGACATTTTTCCAAAGCCATGGAAAAATGTATTTAAAAAGGAGCAGATCATTGTGGTTTTAAAGCTTTCGTCTTGGACTGGATGCAGCTAAATGAAAACAATGTGCAGATCACTGAGTAGGTCAGACTGAGGGAACTCGGAACCTTTGAAGCTTTACAGGGGTTGACCTAACAACAACTGTGGGGCCCTTATGGGAAAGAGGAATTAACTCTGTGAATGCCATCAAAACACAGTCCTGGGGGAAAAAGAGAAAGAAAAACTCTACCCAGAGCTAGTTGGGTAAAATAACTTCCCGTCAGGAACGTTCTGAGCAGTTCTCCTATATCTGTATGTATACCTTTTTAAAACCCCAACATTTGGGTTTGCTCCAGGCTCACTGATTGGTCAACTTTATGAACTGATTGAATCCCCTATTCAAATAAAGTCAAAGGTGGGATCAGGGCAGAGACTGTCGTTTTGACAGATATCCGGTTTGGCTTAAATGCTAGCCTTTTGAGTTTCAAGACCTATTTGAGTGTTAAAAAAGTAATGTGGCATGTTAATAATTTGCAACTTCAGATTCTATTTAATGCTTGAATAAGCCCTTGTGGTTGAAACAGGAAACCAACTAAGGTAGAGAATTTAATAAATGTTGCCATTTGTATGGACTAGAATGATAACAGACATGTTTCCTTAAATCATCTTTAATGAAATGAATTCTGCTTGTCCATGTTTTGGAAATTTTAAAAAATGGTACTGTGGGATTTTTTTCCCTCTACACGAGATTATGAAAAATGATTAACTCTTAGCTAACTGTAGAAATCAGCAATTGGAACAAAGCTTTTTTTTTTTAATAAGTATTTTCAGTTAATAAAAAGTGAAATAAAACAACTTGGCTGTGAGCTTAAGTAGATTCATTAATTACACACACAGCTGGGTCTTTTGTTTTAAATGGGAGAAAGTACCAAAAAAAAATAATGATAATCTCCCTCCCACCTTCAACACATATGTACACACAGCGTACAGTTAGCTATGCCAAGAAAAGTTTTCATAAAATACTCTTACTGCGTTTAGTTTCCCTTTTTGGGCCCACTGTGTATGTGTATTCCAGACAGGCTTGACAACATGCCAAAGCTTTTTATTTTGTGGCCCGACTTTTAATCTGTTCCAGATCTTTTCAGTCAGAGAGCTCAAGTGTAACTGAAGGGGAGCAGGAAAGGGAAAAAAAAAAAGTGTGGGTTTCTCTGATCCAGAGTGACAGCAAATAGAGACAAGCTGTTAGCTGCTGAATTTGAAGGAGTTTTCCTTGAAATCTGAAGTTCTATGGTGGATTGCATTTTATCTGCCAAAAAAATATAGACTATCCCCTTTCTGACCCTTTGAACCATGGCAGACACCAACAAATGATAGGTTATTGCTTTCATGGTTGTGAAATTTGTTTTCCTATATTCCCCAAATCTATATGAAAGTATTTACCATTTTTTACCTTAAGTCAAGTTGACCTGTCTTTTGACATTTTAGAGTAGAAGATACACCTTACATCTGATAAGCTTGACTTTATCACTCACCTCCTTCAAACACCAGCCTCTTTAATATTTCTTTTCTTTATCAGATGCTTTAGAATAATTATATTTAGAATAATTCACATCCCACATGAAGTTAATAAATTATACATGTAATATAAATTCAGGAAATTAAGTAATTAGTTATTCATTGTTTCTTTTTATCTGATTTTTCATTCTTTAACATTTAAAAACTATCTTTAAAAAATTTTTATTGAAGTTTTTATTTTACGTTGACTTACAATATTAGTTTCAGGTGTATAGCAGTGATTCAATATTTTTAAAGTTTATTATACTCCATTTAAAGTTATTATATGATAATGACTATTTCCCTGTGCTGTACAATGTATTCTTGTTTATTTGTTTTATACATAGTAGTTTGTATCTCTTAATCCCATACCCTTATCTTGCCCCTCCCTAAAAACTATATATGGTTGACATTTATATTATTTTACAGCATTGATTAGTAATTTGTAACAAATCATGAAGTGATATCCAGTGCCAATAAGAATTAGCTGATATTTACTGACTTCGAAAAAAGGAGGGCTTTTGTTTGTCTTTAAGGAATCATATTAGGAATGTTTTTACACTGTATTAAAGAAAGTTGATGCTTGAGTATTATGCAGGTCATTAAATTATTACTTATTAACACTCTTTTTCCTAGATATTTTATACTTGCAAACATGAAGAGTCTCAGGTTTAAATATTTTCTTGTATGTTGTAAAATTATTTACTGTTTTACATAATAATAGCCATTTGAATATTTTCCAGTAAAAGCCCTAATGAAAACACACACAAAAATTATAATTCCTGTTTTTCAGAATGAAAAATCTATTCCAGAATACTAATGGTCAATGAACTGATCTTTTATGTAATGTTGTTGTCCCTGTTTATATAAAAGGACATAATAAGTAGTGTTAGAATCTGTGTTTCTGGAAATAAGTGCTGATGGGACCACTGGGATTAAAAACACGTTTGGTGTAAATAAAATAACTGGAACTAGAGATTTGGATTAAAAGGTGTATCTTTTGAGACTTAAAGGAGGTAATAAACAACCTAGTTGGCCAAATTCGTAATATCCTTTATAATTACTATCAACAGTTCTTTCTGTGCATAGAAATTCTGTGCATGGAAATGTCACAGCTAATTAAAACCTAGGTGTTGATTTTGGTCCTTGGTTTCATAGTTTCCCAAAACTTGATATTAAGTCAAAAGCCAAAAGTTGTTCAGTACATCTTTCTTATCAAAGTTAAATATTTTGCATCAATAATTAAAGGTCTGTTAAATTTTTTAACTGTTTAGACATTCATTAACCTTTTTCCTTGAAGACTAAATATTTCTGATAGCTGTTACTGGTAATATTTTACTTTTGAAGAAAATGTACCTAAATGTACCTAAGTCTGTTCTAGTAGAGGTAGGAAAAAACACTAAAGGTTGTAGAAACTTAAATCTGTTAACTCCATTAATGGAGTCTTGGGTAGCTAGAATACCAACATCAAATCATTTGAATTTTATTGAAGCAAGTCTCTTTATATTCATGCATTAAAAACAAGTTCTTTGTTTTTTTGTTTTGTTTTCCTTACCCTCTTTTAAATCTTGCCTGGTGATCCTAAAATGTCAGTATTTGGTTGTGAATTATATTATTAACTACTTAGGGTAGGGAGGAAAAGATGTTTCAGTGTTTTAGGTAAATAGAGCTGTTGCTAACTAAAACTTCTTAAAACAAATAAACCTCATAAAATTTGGCCCTGAAAAGGAATTTGTAATTTTTCTAATCAACATTTCTCAAAGGAGGAGGGAGGGTGTATCCTGGGCACTGAAGAACATTCAACATCCCTGACTGTTGCCCACTAAATGCCATAGTGCCACCCAGTCCTTGTGACTCCCCAAGCCACCAACATATATTTTTAAAAAAATACTGGTAGAGGTAGGGATTTTGCCCCAAATCTGTTTCTCTGAGATCTAGGGAAATTGTGACTACCCACGGTTATATAGTTGAGTGACAGAACTAGAATCTGGACTTGATCTTTTGACACCCAGAATTTTAAAGAAATTTAGATTACATGCGGTTAGTCTTTGCAAAAGCACACCTAAGTCACCAATACTAACATGGAAATATCAGAGGGAGGAAGATGACAGTGGTTGAAGCCATTTACTTATATACTGTATTGTGACTTATCTTAAGGAAATTACCCAAAGGTGTAATGAGTTTCCAATTACAGAAGTGAAGCCATCTAGATGAATTATCATGCCTCACCTCTACCATATCCTTAAGAGATTACCTTCCAACCTCACCTTTGACCGTTCCCTTTCCCTTGACTAGGAGCTTACCGTGTTACAAGCAGTCCATTCTATTTAAGGAAGGTTCTAATGACCAGAAAATATGTGTCCCTTTATTACTCAGAAATTTACTTCCCTTCAAATTTGTGAATACATTTCTAATCTCAGGGTGTTGTTCTCTTTTAACTGTGGTTTCTCCAGTATTTTTATGCATTTAGAGTTCTGAGTTTTTTACCAGTTTACTTCCCTTCTCTGGAATGCCTCTTTATATGTGATACTCAATGTAGTTTTTAAATGCACATTATCCAGTGAGAAAAATAGTTAGGACATTGCTCTGACCTGACATTGTATATGCCCTCCAAAAATCCATTAGAAGAAGTTAGCTAGCATTCTCTTTTCTACATGTGAATTCAAATGAATTAAATTGTGTCGTAGAAAAATTTACCTAGTCAATTGGGAATCAAGAGACCCAAGTTCTTCTGGTATCAACAGTGTAACCAACTCATTCAGAAAGATACCTGACTTCTCTTGACTTAATTGGACTCATATACTAGATGCTTTTAAGAATATTTCCAGTCCTTAATTAATTTAATACAATATGCTAGGTTATGAATTCTTCAGTGACTGCTTTGGATCCTTGCTTAAGGTTACTTCTCAATAGCTTTATGGATTTGAGTGCACTGAGGTTTCAGAGATACTTTTGAACTATTAATTGCACCACTTAAGTTTAGCTTTTGGCCCTCTGGTCACAGCTGGGAATTACTTTTGAAGAGGAGACCAGGAAATCTTTCAGCCTTTAAAGATAAGCCTTATCACATGGTGGGTATGCCCAGGCAAACAAATCTGATGGGGGATGGGCAGCGCTAGATGGAATAGTTAAGTTTTGTCCACGCTATCAAGCTCTGACACATAAAGGAGTTTAAACTTCCTTAAAGATGATGCATTTTTAGTATGCTTTGTTTCTAAAATTTAGAACTCTCATAAAGTTACCATGTTAGGAAGCCTGATGTAAGCTGATTTGAAGTATAATTCTAGGCCATGTGCTTAGTGAAGTCCTATTTAAAACATACTGTTGGAGATTGTTACTAATTGTTGCCCTCACTACATTTTTTTCTTTTTACTTAAAAAACAAACACTAGCCGAAATGAACATTTTAATATGTAAGGTTATAGAATATCAAAATTAGTTCAATATTTGAGGTTTGCAGTTTTAGTTTTTTAGTTTTTTTTTTTTATGTTACAGTCAGGAGGATGGTGTCAAAATAGTTTATCAATCATGGTAAGCAGTCTCCTACTTGCCAAGGGTGAATAGACATACGTTAATGAAGTTAAATTAATATGTAGTTTCTACTTGATGATGGTTCAATGATACAAATAATTATACAGTGAAGAAATATTTTTCTTTGTTTACATAATGAGTTTTTCATATGGAATTTTAAAACTTAAAGTCACTGTATGATAATTTAAATTAATGGTTTATTTGTGTTACTAAAGCCCCTCACATCAAACACAAGAAAACTTAATTCATTTTTAAAAGAAAACTATGTTTCAAGTTGTATTTGTATCAACTCTGCATTAATAGCAAGTATCTTATAAAATGTGCTGGAGAAGAGAGCCATTTGGTGATGTCATGTTTTGTGACAACCCAGAGACTCAGTCATAAGAAACAGAAAAAGAGATTATAGACTTCTTGAGGGAAAAGTCAAATAGATTTCTGCTGAAATAAATTGGAATGATTTAGAAGAGGAGTAGTTCATATTCTTTGCTTTGTTTTATAGTCATGTTGTTCTGCTACCCTCGTTGCTGAGGTCGCTTCAGAACTCATTCTGGACTTGCTTCAGCTTGGAGATTCTCCTGTGTATTACTAATAGCATCCTGCTACCTAGGGATAGAAACTATTTGAGTATTTATTTACTCATTCAACAGATGAATGCCAGTTATGTACCAGGTATATGCTAGCAGGCGGGCAGGGGGTTGTCAGCTACAAAATAAATAATTATTACAAAATGTGTTAAGTACAATAAGGGATAATAAATAAGGTGCTGTGAGAGACATGAAAAGGTAAGAAGCCAGTCGAGCTCTACACTATATAAAAGGGCCAGTTTTTGTGCTTATCAGTCAGAACTCAGATTCATCTCTTCTAAATTATAAATTCCCCTAGTGAAAGAGGATTAATAGTAATACATTATATGTAATTAGGAATAAAGCTATTAATGGAACTGTTTACTCATTAATCTAATGAATTCATGATGGCAGGTAGATTTTAAAATGTTATTCCCCTTCTCTTTAGACTAATAGTTTCATTATCTGTACTTTCTCTCCAAACTAGCCTTTAAACTTTATTTTCATAGTAGAGGGAAAAAACACAGTTACATCCTGGGGACAGAGAATGGAAGGCTAGTAAGACCGCTTTCTCCCTTCTCCTCCTCACCTCATTTAGCAACTCCTATGTCCTGCCCCAAACTACTTAATGAGGTGATGAGGAGAAAATGTTCTGTTGAATATATTTTAAGCTCCATCCTCAATTGTATTGTTTGAAAAATACCATTATAATAAATTTTCATGCCAGACTTTTGATAGGTGGTTGAAGGAAGACAGTGTCGAATTGACCTAAAAAAAGATGTTATTGATATTTTTGAACAGTTTAAAGATTAAAATACTTTAACCCAGATTGGGGGGCCTAGAGGTTGATGTTTGGTAAGGGAGAGAAGTATGTGGGAGGGAGAGATTATTTTGCCTATGGTAAGACCTGGGGTAGAGTTTTAGAGGAGGTTAACTGTAACCACATCATACAAAGCAAAACCACAATGAGATGCCACTTTATTCTCAGTAAGATGGCTAAAATGAAAGACAGGCATTAACAAGTGTTGACCAGAATATGGAGTAGTTGGATCCCTCATACATTGCTAATGTGATTGAAAAGTGATGCAGCCACTTTAGAAAACAGTTGGCAGTTCCTCCAAAAGTTAAACATATAGTTACCGTATGACCTAGCAATTCCATTCCTAGATATATATTGCCCAAAAAAGGAAACCATACGTCCACACAAAAACCTGCACATTTGAATGTTTGTAGCCACATGATTCATAATAACCAAAAAGTGAAAATAACACAGATATCCATCAGTTGATTAACAGACTAACAAAATGTAGTATATCTGTACAATGGAATATTATTTGGCAATAAAAAGGAATAAAATGCTGATACATACAGTAATATGGATGAATCTGGAAAACATATTAAGTGAAACAAGCCAGTCACAAAATTGATTCTATATACATACATGACATGTTCAGAATAGGCAAATCCAAAGAAACAGAAAGTAGATTAATGGTTACCAGGGACTGGGGGGAGGGGCAATAGGACGTTTACTGCTAAAGGATACAGGGTTTCTTTTGGGGATGATGAAAGTATTCTGAAATTTCTATGAATATATTAAAATTACTAAAGGGGTGAAATATCTCAGTATAACTTTTTTTAAAGAGTCATTCCTGGGCATGGTGTTATCATTTAGGTATAGCTTAATTGAGTGTTGGTAAATGTCTTTTGCATATTGATAATAAAAAGGTATATTCAGTCATGAGATTAGGACCCTGGCCTTTTGCTCCTTTTGTAAGGACAGATTTTCAGTGTGACTCAAATAGTAAGTTTCACTGAAAAAAAAAAAAAATTATTTTATATTTAAATACATAAATTATTGTGCCAGTTAGTAGCAACTTTTTATAGACAATTCAATCCCCTAGGTCGTATTGAAAGACTTAGCTAGCAGTAGGTGTTTTGTGTTTTGTTTTTACTGTTTTAAGACTGACAGAGTTGACCTGTTAGTTTGTGTTTTTAGAACACAAATGCTTTTAGAAAAGCATTCATTTCTTTTAATAAGCCTACAATTTTACAGTCTTAAGTACCCTTGTAGGTATGGGAAAAACCTAAAATTTGTTTCTAAATGTTATAAACAAACTAATATAGCCATTCTAACATGTAACCATGTAATATCTGAAACTTGATAAAATATTAGACAAAGTAAGAAAGTGCTTTCTTGTGTTGTGCGAGATTTGATGTGTTATTGTTTTAAAAGTTCAAAATAATTTTCTAATTTTAAACTTACACTCAATATGGTTACTAGGATTGAATTTATTATCTCAAAGTCTACGATTGATTACCACATCTGTAGTACTTTGTAATATTTCAAGGTTGAAGATACAAATTATGCAAATCTAAAATTTGTCTGAAGTTTGAAAATTCAGATGTTTAGAATAAAATCTGGAAAGAACCCATGGTGATGACCTCCTTTGTTTTTGAGAAGGTGGTCTCTTATTTTTCAGTAATTGCTGAGTGTATGATTTGCTACCATAAAGCTGTCAGGACTGATTGGTTTAGAAAAACTTGAAACAGTTACTATTTCATAGTTCAGGCAGCAGACACTGAATTTAAAATATAGCATTTAAAAAAAATATTGTCATATTTTAGGGATTTGTTTTCTCCTTTACCTTTTAGAAATTTTGTTAAAACTGGGAACATTGGGATTTTGGTAGTTGGTCATGGAGGGGAAGAAGGTGGTAATGCAGTTCTTTTCTTTTTTAGCTGCCCTTCCCCCTTCCCCCAGGAAACAAAGGCTGTTTTGTTTCTTGCCTGCTTGTGAGGTCTCTGCTGCACCCCATGTGGGTGCACTGCTCTGTGCTTTGTTGAAATGCTTGAGATAGTCAGAAGGTAAAGAACAGGGTGCTTCTGAAGAGAAGATATCCCAGCTTCAGTAGATAAACACGGTTGTTTGAATTGGTCATTTAAGTGAGCTCTTGTAGCACTGCTTATATCCATAGGTAACAGCATTTAGGTAAACACAACCAAAAGTGCTCACCATTATTAGCCTGAGAGACTATTTCTATTGCATATTTTGTGCAAATTTATGTTTAATTCTGTGGAGTTCTTACTCCATCTTTTGATACCCTATTTTTCCCTTTCTCTGGTTTTTAACAGTCAGCTAAGCTTAGATTTGAAAAAGACCTTCCCAACCAATTGAGTGTGCCATCAGCAGTGGTCACTGTCATTAATGATTACTGCTAATGGTATCTAATTCTGAGAAACTGGTGGGAAGCAGAGGATATTTACCTGTTTATTTTCGTGCAATACTGTTATTGTCCAATTAGTTTTCACAAGGAATAAGTACTTACATTAACTTGTTAAATGCTATATTAATAAAAATACAGTATGGAAAGCTCAAGATCTTTTTAAAAAATGTTTCTTAATGAAATAATTAACATTGTATAGCTCTATAATCTGTTTTGAAATCAATCATATTTTATCATTTCAGCTCTTACTAGTGGGTTATTTCCTAGCAGTTTAAAAAAATTTTTAATTTATTTAACTGCTTAGAATGGAAAACATTTTTTCCCCAGTAGTTGTTTGCACTAGGCCTTGGTTTGTGAGATATTCACCATATGTGATAGATACTCAGATCAGTCCCCCAATTCATATTTAACTCATATGATTGAACCTGACATAGCGCAATGTAAGAAAACATCTCTCTGGGAAAATAAATATGTTGAGCACCCTATGGAAATGCCACGAACATGTTCACCAAAAGAGAAGGATCCCTAGGGAGGTTAAGCTAAGGCTCACACTCCCCCACCTGTTTTGTTCTGTTTAGATCTTACAGGAAAGATAAATATGCATATCTTTATGAATCATAGAATACTTAGAAACAGTGAGTGGCATGGTGAAGTGGAAGGACGGGGGAGGGAAGGTATGGGAATTCAAGCCAAGATGATTATCTGCGGGACTGGTAATCTTAAAGTTTAGAAAGAACTATTCGGAAAAGGGAGGAGGCTAACATTTTTGGAGCATCTGTTGTATTCCAGGACTATAATAGATGCTTTACATATTACTTACAAGCCCCACAATGATCCAAAAGGGTGATGTTAATGTCTGCAGGTATAGCTGAGGAAACTGAGGATTAGATGAACTACGAACTGGTGTGCCCAACTCTAATCATGGTTTGTTTGACTCTAAAGGCCATATTTTTAATATCATACTATGAGGCCTGTCAGTTGTGCATCTAATACTGTTGGTGACAGGAAGGTATAAGCAGTTGTATTAAATGAGGTTATTGATTGGTAAATCTTAGCCATTAAAATTTTTTGGCTTTTTTTCTATCCATTCCCCTGTAAAATACTAAGTATAAACCATAATTATTAAGGTTTTGGCTATTTATTCTTTGTAAAGACATTTTATAAATATGATTTTTATTTATTTTTTTGGCCATAAAAGAGATTAGTAAGGCTTTGAACAGTATGAAGCAGCGAGTCATGGTTTTTTTTGACATCCCTTCTCTGCTATGCCAGACAAAACATTTAAAAGAGATAACCAGAAAGACTTAACTGGGATCATAAATTTTTTTAAAATCTCTGTGTTGGTCAGAAAACAAAACCACACAAAGCAGTGAGCAAGGGCAGGGTGAGGGACCAGTCAACCAGTCAGGATATCAGGAACTCAAAGTGTTAAGAACAAAGAAAGAGATACATGAAACACTCTCAATGGTGAAAGCCAGGTGAGCAGCCGGCTGCCCCTGACCTGGTACAAAAGCAAGGATTGACCACATGTCAAGTCACAAATTTCAAGAATCAGTATATAGACCACATTCTTTTAACCACAAAGCAATAAAATTAGATCGCAATAATAAAAAGTTAGCTTCAAAAAAAATATGGCGGGGGAGACAAGATAGCGGAAGAGTAAGGTGCGGAGATCACCTTCCTCGCCAGATACATCAGAAATACATCTACACGTGGAACTGCTCCTATAGAACACCCACCAAACGCTGGCAGAAGACCTCAGACCTTCCAAAAGGCAAGAAACTCCCCAAGTACCTGGGTAGGACAAAAGAAAAAAGAATAAACAGAGACAGAAGAATAGGGACAGTACCTGCACCAGTGGGAGGGAGCTGTGAAGGAGGAAAGGTTTCCACACACTAGAAGCCCCTTCACAGGCGGAGACTGCGGGTGGCGGAGGGGGAAGCTTCAGAGCCACGGAGGAGAGTGCAGTAACAGGGTGCGGAGGGCAAAGCGGACAGATTGCCGCACAGAGGATCGGTGCCGACCAGCACTCACCAGCCCGAGGCTTGTCTGCTCACCCACCGGGATGGGTGGGGGCTGGGAGCTGAGGCTCCGGCTTCGGTAGGATCGCAGCCAGAGGACTGGCGGTGTGAACACAGCCTGAAGGAGTTAGTGCACCATGGCTAGCCGGGAGGGAGTCTGGGAGAAGTTTGGAGCTGCCAAAGAGGCAAGAGACTTTTTCTTCCCTCTTTGCTTCCTGTTGAGCGAGGAGAGGGGATTAAGTGTGCCACTTAAAGGAGCTCCAGAAACCGCCACGAGCTGCGACTATCAGTGCGGACACCAGAGACGGGCATGAGACGCTAAGGCTGCTGCTGCAGCCACCAAGAAGCCTGTGTGTGAGCACAGGTCACTCTCCACATCTCCTCCCGGGAGCCTGTGCAGCCCACCACTGCCAGGGTCCCGGGATCCAGGGACAACTTCCCTGGGAGAACGCAAAGCGCACCTCACGCTGGTGCAACATCATGCTAGCCTCTGCTACCACAGGGTCACCCCGCATCCATACCCCTACCTCCCCCTGGCCTGAGTGAGCCAGAGCCCCTGAAACAGCTGCTGCTTTAACCCCGTCCTGTCTGAGCAACGAACGATCAGACGCTCTCAGGCGACCTACACGCAGAGGTGGGGCCAAATCCAAAGATGAACACCTGGAGCTGTGCAAACTAAGAAGAGAAAGGAAAATCTCTCCCAGCAGCCTCAGAAGCAGTGGATTAAAGCTCCACAATAAACTTGATGTACCCTGCATCTGTGGAATAACTGAGTAGACAACGAATCATAACAAACTGAGGAGGTGGACTTTGGGAGCAAGATATATTATTTTTTTCCCCTTTTTCTCTTTTTCTGAGAGTGTATGTGCATGCTTCTTTGTGAGATTTTGTCTGTGTAGCTTTGCTTTCACCATTTGTCCTAGGGTTCTGATGGTCCTGTTTTTTGGTTTTTTTTGTTACTTTAAAAAATTTTTCTTCATAATATTTTTTATTTTAATAACTTTATTTTATCCTACTTTATTTTATCCTTTCTTTCTTTCTTTCTTTCTTTCTTTCTTTCCTTTCCTTCCCTCCTTCCTTTCTTATTCTTCCTTGCTTCCTTCCTACTTTCCTTCCTTCCTTCCTTCCTTCCTTTTCTTTCTTTTTTCTCCCTTTTATTCTGAGCTGTGTGGCTTAAAGGCTCTTGGTGCTCCAGCCAGGCATCAAGGCTGTGTCTCTGAGGTGGAAGAACCAACTTCAGGACACTGGTCCACAAGAGACCTCCCAGCTCCACATAATATCAAATGGCAAAAATCTCCCAGGTATCCATCTCAACACGGAGACCCAGATTCACTCAACGACCAGCAAGCTACAGTGCTGGACACTCTATGCCAAACAATTAGCAACACAGGAACACAGCCACATCCGTTAGCAGAGGCTGCCTAAAATCATAATAAGGCTACAGACGCCCCAAAACACACCACCAGACATGGACCTGCCCACCAGAAAGACAAGATCCAGCCTCATGCACCAGAACACAAACACTAGTCCCCTCAACCAGGAAACCTACTCAACCCACTGAACCAACCTTAGCCACTGGGGACAGATAACCAAACACAACAGGAACTACGAACCTGCAGCCTGCAAAAAGGAGACCCCAAACACAGTAAGCAAAACGAAAAGACAGAAAAACACACAGCAGATGTGTTTCCTTCATCAGTAGATGAAGGAGCAAGGTAAAAACCCACCAGACCTAACAAATGAAGAGAAAAGAGCCAGTCTACCTGAAAAAGAATTCAGAATAATGTTAGTAAAGATGATCCAAAATCTTGGAAATAGAGTAGACAAAATGCAAGAAACATTTAACACCGACCTAGAAGAACTAAAGAGGAAACAAGCAATGATGAACAACACAATAAATGAAATGAAAAATACTCTAGATGGGATCAATAGCAGAATAACTGAGGCAGAAGAACAGGTAAGTGACCTGGAAGATAAAATAGTGGAAATAACTACTGTAGAGCAGAATAAAGAAAAAAGAATGAAAAGAACTGAGGACAGTCTCAGAGACCTCTGGGACAACATTAAAGGCACCAACATTTGAATTATAGGGGTCCAAGAAGAAGAAGACAAAAAGGGACTGAGAAAATATTTGAAGAGGTGATAGTTGAAAACTTCCCTAATATGGGAAAGGAAATAGTTAAATCAAGTCCAGGAAGCACAGAGAGTCCCATATAGGGTAAATCCAAGGAGAAACACGCCAAGACACATATTAATCAAACTATCAAAAATTAAAGACAAAGAAAACATTAAAAGCAGCAAGGGGAAAGCAACAAATAACACCCAAGGGAATCCCCATAAGATTAACAGCTGATCTTTCAGCATAAACTCTGCAAGCCAGAAGGGAGTGGCAGGATATATTTAAAGTGATGAAGGAGAAAAACCTAAAACCAAGATTACTCTACCCAGCAAGGATCTCATTCATATTTGATGGAGAAATTAAAACCTTTACAGGCAAGAAAAAGCTCAGAGTTCAGCACCACCAAACCAGCTTTACAACAAATGCTAAAGGAACTTCTCTAGGCAAGAAACACAAAAGAAGGAAAAGACCTACAAGAACAAACTCGAAACAAGTAAATGGTAATAGGAACATACATATCAATAATTACCTTAAATGTAAATGGATTAAATGCTCCCACCAAAAGACACAGACTGGCTGAATGGATACAAAAACAAGACCCATATATATGCTGTCTACAAGAGACCCACTTCAGACCTAGGGACACATACAGACTGAAAGTGAGGGATGGAAAAAGGTATTCCATGCAAATGCAAATGAAAAGAAAGCTGGAGTAGCAATTCTCATATCAGACAAAATAGACTTTAAAATAAAGACTATTACAAGAGACAGAGAAGGTCACTACATAATGATCAAGGGATCGATCCATGAAGAAGATATAACAATTGTAAATATTTATGCACCCAACATAAGAGCACCTCAATACATAAGGCAAATACTAACAGCCATAAAAGGGGAAATCGACAGGAACACAATCATAGTAGGGGACTTTAACACCCCACTTTCACCAATGGACAGATCATCCAAAATGAAAATAAGAAACACAAGTTTTAAATGATACATTAAACAAGATGGACTTAATTGATATTTATAGGACATTCCATCCAAAAACAACAGAATACACATTTTTCTCAAGTGCTCATGGAACATTCTCCAAGATAAATCGTATCTTGGGTCACAAATCTAGCCTTGGTAAATTTAAGAAAATTCAAATTGTGTCAAGTATCTTTTCCAACCACAATGCTATGAGACTAGATATCAATTACAGGAAAAGATCTGTAAAAAATACAAACACATGGAGGCTAAACAGTATGCTACTTAATAATGAAGTGATCACTGAAGAAATCAAAGAGGAAATGAAAAAATACCTAGAAACAAATGACAATGGAGACACGACGACCCAAAACCTGTGGGATGCAGCAAAAGCAGTTCTAAGAGGGAAGTTTATACCAACACAGTCCTACCTTAAGAAACAGGAAATGTCTCGAATAAACAACCTAACCTTGCACCTAAAGCAATTAGAGAAAGGAGAACAAAAAACCCCCCAAATTTAGCAGAAGGAAACAGATCATAAAGATCAGATCAGAAATAAATGAAAAGGAAATGAAGGAAACAATAGCAATGATCAATAAAACTAAAAGCTAGTTCTTTGAGAAGATAAACAAAATTGATAAACCATTAGCCAGACTCATCAAGAAAAAAAGGGAGAAGACTCAAATCAACAGAATTAGAAATGAAAAAGGAGAAGGAACAACAGACACTGCAGAAATACAAAAGATTATGAGAGATTACTACAAGCAACTCTATGCCAATAAAATGGGCAACCTGGAAGAAATGGATAAATTCTTAGAAATGCACAACCTGCCTTGAGTGAACCAGGAAGAAATAGAAAATATGAACAGACCAACCACAAGCACTGAAATTGAATTTAAAATCTTCCAACAAACAAGAGCCCAGGAACAGATAGCTTCACAGGTGAATTCTATCAAACAATTTAGAGAAGAGCTAACACTTATCCTTCCCAAACTCTTCCAAAAGATAGCAGAGTGAAGAACACTCCCAAACTCATTCTATGAGGCCACCATTACTCTGATACCAAAAGCAGGCAAAGACGTCACAAAGAAAGAAAACTACAGGCCAATATCACTGATGAACATAGATGGAAAAATCCTCAACAAAGTACTAGCAAACAGAATCCAACAGCACATGAAAAGGATCATACACCATGATCAAGTGGGGTTTATTCCAGGAATGCAAGGATTCTTAAATATATGCAAATCAATCAATGTGATACACTATATCAACAAACTGAAGGAGAAAAACCATATGATCATCTCAATAGATGCAGAGAAAGCTTTTGACAAAATTCAAAACCCATTTGTGATAAAAACTCTGCAGAAAGTAGGCATAGAGGGAATTTTCCTCAACATAATAAAGGCCATATATGAGAAAGCCACAGCCAGCATCATTCTCAGTGGTGAAAAACTGAAACCACTTCCACTAAGATGAGGAAAAAGATAAGGTTGCCCACTCTCACCACTCTTATTGAACATAGTTTTGGAAGTTCTAGCCGTAGCAATCAGAGAAGAAAAAGAAATAAAAGGAAAAGGAATCCAAATCGGAAAAGAAGAAGTAAAGTTGTCACTGTTTGCAGATGACATGATACTATACATAGAGAATCCTAAAGGTGCTACCAGAAAACTACTAGAGCTAATCAATGAATTTGGTAAAGTAGCAGGATACAAAATTAATGCACAGAAATCTCTGGCATTCTTATACACTAATGATGAAAAATCTGAGAGCGAAATTAAGAAAACACACCCATTTACCATTGCAACAAAAAGAATAAAATATCTAGGAATAATCCTTCCTAAGGAGACAAAAGACCTGTATGCAGAAAATTATAAGACACTGAAGAAAGATATTAAAGATGATACAAATAGATGGAGAGATATACCATGTTCTTGGGTTCGAAGAATCAACATTGTGACAATGACTCTACTATCCAAAGCAATCTACAGATTCAATGCAATCCCTATCAAACTACCACTGTCATTTTTTACAGAACTAGAACAAAAAATTTCACAATTTGTATGGAAACACAAAAGACCCCGAATAGCCAAAGCAATCTTGAGAACAAAAAAATGGAGCTGGAGGAATCAGGTGCCCTGCCTTCAGACTATACTACAAAGCTACAGTAATCAGGACAGTATGGTACTGGCACAAAAACAGAAATATGGATCAATGGAACAGGATAGAAAGCCGAGAGATAAACCCACACTCATATGGTCAACTTATCTTTGATACAGGAGGGAAGGATAGACAGTGGAGAAAAGACAGCGTCTTCAATAAATGGTGCTGGGAAAACTGGACAGCTACATGTAAAAGTATGAAATTAGAACACTCTCTAACACCATACACAAAAATAAACTCAAAATGGGTTAAAGACCTACATGTACGACTAGACACTATCAAACTCTTAGAGGAAAACATAGGCAGAACACTCTATGACATAAATCACAGCAAGATCCTTTTTGACCCACCTCCTAGAGAAATGGAAATAAAAACAAAAATAAACAAATGGGACCTAATGAAACTTAAAAGCTTTTACACAGCAAAGGCTACCATAAACAAGACCAAAAGACAATCCTCAGAATGGGAGAAAATAGTTGCAAATGAAGCAACTGACAAAGGATTAATCTCCAAAATTTAGAAACAACTCATGCAGATCAATAACAAAAAACAAACAGCCCAATCCAAAAATGGGTAGAACACCTAAATAGACATTTCTCCAAAGCAGATATACAGATAGCCAACAAACACATGAAAGAATGCTCAACATCATTAATCATTAGAGAAATGCAAATCAAAACTACCATGAGATATCATCTCACACCGGCCAGATTGGCCATCATCAAAAACTCTAGAAACAATAAATGCTGGAGAGGGTGTGGAGAAAAGGGAACACTCTTGCACTGTTGGTGGGAATGTAAAATGATACAGCCACTATGGAGAACAGTATGGAGGTTCCTTAAAAAACTACAAATAGAACTACCATATGACCCAGCAATCCCACTACTGGGCATATAACCTGTGAAAACCATAATTCAAAAAGTCATGTACCGAAATATTCATTGCAGTTCTCTTTACAATAGCCAGGACATGGAAGCAACCTAAGTGTCCATCAACAGATGAATGGATAAAGAAGATGTGGCACATATGTACAATGGAATATTACTCAGCCATAAAAAGAAACAAAACTGAGTTATTTGTAGTGAGGTGGATGGACCTGTAGTCTGTCATACAGAGTGAAGTAAGTCAGAAGGAGAAAAACAAATACTGTATGCTAACATATATATGGAATCTAAGGGAAAAAAAATGTCATGAAGAGCTTATGAGTAGGACGGGTATAAAACACAGACCTAGTTGCGCATGGCCTTGAGGATATGGGGTGGGACAAGGGTAAGCTGTGACAAAGTGAGAGTGTGGCATGGATATATATACACTACCAAACATAGGGTGGATAGCTAGTGGGAAGCAGCCACATGGCACAGGGAGATCAGCTAGGTGGTTTGTGAGCACCTAGAGGGTTGGGATAGGGAGGATGGGAGGGAGGGAGACACAAGAAGGAAAAGATATGGGAACATATGTATATGTATAACTGATTCACTTTGTTATAAAAGAGAAACTAACACACCATTGTAAAGCAATTATACTCCAATAAAGATGTTAAAAAATATATATGGCTTGCTCTACCAGCTCTTAAACATATAGGTTATAATTAAAACTGTGATACCTAATAGGAAATTAGTTGAATGAAATGCTATGCTATTTTTAAAAGAAAATGGGTGGGGGGATCTCTATATACTGCTTTGGAGTAGTCTCAAAGATATGTTATTAGCAAAAAAGCAAAATGAAGTTACGTATTAAGAGTATGCCACCGGTTTGCCTTGTGGCGCAGTGGTTGAGAATCTCCCTGCCAATGCAGGGGACATGGGTTCGAGCCCCGGTCTGGGAAGATCCCACATGCCACGGAGCATCTAGGCCCGTGAGCCCCAACTACTCAGCCTGCACGTCTGGAGCCTGTGCTTCGCAACAAGAGAGTCCTTGACAGTGAGAGGCCTGTGCACCTCAATGAAGAGTGGCCCCTGCTCGCCTTAACTAGAGAAAGCCGTCACACAGAAACGAAAACCCAACACAGCCAAAAATAAATAAATAAATAAGTTTTTTAAAAAGCCAGAGAAATCAGCAAATATATATTTTTTAAAAAGCGTATGCCACCATTTATCTAAGAAGTATGCTACTATATCTGTGTGTTTGTTTTGATTTTTAAAAACGGAATAAACAAACTGCTAGGGGAAGTGGGGAGTGGCAAGTAAAGCCAGTGTCTGAAAGTCAGAAGCACATCGCCACACGTGAGCCTGTATATTGAGTTGGCCGAGTCACACAGAGAAGAACTATTTCAGATGACACTTAACCACAGTGATTTGGCTGGATACACCTAATAAAATATCTTAAGGACCAAACTTTTAATAACCGTTTTGTTGGCCATATCTTTAATAATCGGTTGTATGTTATTTTGAAATACTTGCATATGTATAGAAGGATAATACATATTAATGTTATTGGAAGCAAATTTTTCAGCATTAGACAGAAAATATAGTTATAAGATCTAAGAATCTAAGCAAAAACCCTAATCATACATATTGTGATTATTTATGGATGAAATGCTGTATTATTTGCTTGAAAATAATTGAGGGAAAAGTCAATGAGAATAGATGTAAAACAAAATTGGTTATGTATTGATCATTGGGAACCCAGATGATGACTACATGAAGATTCATCATCTATATTATTTTTTCTGCTTCTCTATTTGTTTATGGAAATTATTTTTAAAAATTTAAATGTATGCTTGAGAGCATAAAAGTGTACTCCTAAGTAACTCATGAGTTAAATGGAAATCACAGTAGAACTTACAGATATTTGGGGTAGAACAATAATGAATTTTATGTACTGTTTCAACTGTATGACATGCAGGAAAAACAGTACTTAAAGGTAAATTTATTGACTTAAATGCTCCAAGAAAAGACTTAAACTAAGTAAGTTCAACTCAAGAAGTTAGGAAAAGATATACAGAAAAAATTGAGGGGAAGAGTAAGAATAAAAATACCATCACCTTTTATAGATATCTCAGTAGGTTGAATTGAACCAAGGCGTTCTAGGGGAGAGTTGGTCTGTAATTTTCCTTTCTTCTAATATCCTTGGTTCTATATCAATGTTATGCTGTCTCATGGAAGAGTTGGTCAGTCTAAGGGGAAATTGGTAGGATTTCTATATTATCACATATTAAATAGTTAAATTTCTGCCTCAGTGAATACTTAACTGACTTAGAAACGTTACAGTTTTTTTCAGCACAAGTTTTGTGCAGAGATGCTGGACTAGACACTGAGAATATATACACAGTTAAGATACTCTCCCCACTCCTGTAGCACTCCAGTCTAAGAGAAGATACAAATTTGTAAATAAAAAATTACAATCAGGGGCTTCCCCGGTGGCGCAGTGGTTGAGAGTCCGCCTGCCGATGCAGGGTACACGGGTTCGTGCCCCGGTCCAGGAAGATCCCACATACTGTGGAGCAGCTAGGCCCGTGAGCCATGGCCGCTGAGCCTGCGTGTCCGAAGCCTGTGCTCTGCAACGGGAGAGGCCATGACAGTGAGAGACCCGAGTACCACCAAAACAAACAAACAAAAAAAAATTACAATCAGGTGAGAAATGTCAGTAAACAAATGTCCCAGTGCAGTGTCCTGAAGGAAGATTGATTCTTAATGCACATGGCAGACTCTGGGGAAGGCTGGGGAGGTTTGGTTAAGTAGCCTCCAAGAAGAGTTGGCATTTACCAACCAGCCTCTGTGGCTTCAACAGAGGACACGTGAAAAATCACCAGAAGGAGTTTGCCATTTGGCTGGGAGCCAGTGTGTCATGAGAGCTGTCAGTGAATGTCATTTCAGATTTTGGTAGCAAGGTTCATGAGAGAACATGATCTGTAATTTTTCTTTGTTTTAATGTCCTTGTAAGGTGTTAGGGTTATGCTGGTCTCAAAGGTGTTGTGGAGTTTCCTTCTTTGCTGTTCTCTGGAAAAGGGTTTATAAGATTAGTATTATTTCTTCCTCGAGTGTTTGTGAAGTCATTTGGGCCAGAGGTTTTCTTTGGTCAGTATGTATTAAACATTTAGTAGAAACAGTGACCTTAAAAAATTGAATATGTGTCTGAAAAGGTGATACATCATTCTTATTGCCATTTTCACATAATAAAACTTCCATCTGTTCACCAAGGTTACCACAGTCCACAGTTTGGTCAATGTTGTATCAGTGACAGAAATTCACTAGTATAGGAATCCAGTCTCTTTCTAATTGTCAAGTGGTATATGTTCAACTAAAAAAATAACAATGACTACCTGAGCTGTTGAATGAGACCAATCTATGCCATCCAGATTCTTTTTTAAAAAAAGTAAATTTATTTATTTGTTTATTTATTTATTTTTGGCTGCATTGGGTCTTCCTTGCTGTGTGCAGGCATTCTCTAGTTGCAGTGAGCGGGGGGCTACTCTTCATTGCAGTGCACAGGCTTCTCATTGCAGTGGCTTGTCTTGTTGCAGAACACAGGCTCGAGACGCGCGAGCTTCAGTAGTTGTGGCTCATGGGCTCTAGAGCGCAGGCTCAGTAGTTGTGGCGCACAGGCTTAGTTACTCCACAGCATGTGGGATCTTCCCGGACCAGGGATTAACCCATGTCCCTGCATTGGCAGGCGGATTCTTTTTTTTTTTTAAATTAGTTAATTAGCTTATTTATTTGTTTGTTTGTTTATCTATTTATTTTGGGCTGCGTTGGGTCCTCGTTGCTGTACTCAGGCTTTCTCTAGTTGCGGTGAGCAGGGGCTACTCTTCATTGTGGTGCACAGACATCTCCTAGCAGTAGCTTCTCTTGTTGTAGAGCCTGTGGCTTCAGTAGTTGTGGCTCATGGGCTCAGTAGTTATGGCTCGTGGGCTCTAGAGCGCAGGCTCAGTAGTTGTGGCACACGGGCTTAGTTGCTCTGCGGCATGTGGGATCTTCCTGGACCAGGACTCGAACCTGTGTTCCCTGCATTAGCAGGTGGATTCTTAACCACTGCACCATCAGGGAAGTACCATCCAGATTCTTGTAGGCTTAATTTATTATGAGCATGCATCAGATCATTTAATCTACTTGATTTATTAGAGTTATATTTAAAGGTTAATAATCTTGATGAGCTTTACTTCTTAGAATGCTTTGTCTCAGTTACTTTGAGAGATTTATTTTTAATTGAATATATTTTATAATAAGCAATATATTCACATTATTCAAACTTGAAAAGTTATAAAAAAATGTCTCTCTTGAAGTCAGTCCTTTAGTCATCCAGTTCCCCAGGTCCAGAACCATCAGGTGTTAATTTCTTCTTGGCTGTCCTTCAATTCAGATTCTCTGGATATGCATGTAGTATATATTCCACCTGCCCCCCCCCCTTTTTAATACTATCTATTCTGTAGTATGCTTTTAACTTAGTATGTCTTAGACTGTTCCATGACACTGCCTCTTAGAGTTACTTGTTTTATTTCCTCTTATGGCTGCCTTGCATCCTAGGATAATGACAAAGATGAATAAAACAATAATAAATTAATGTAACCATTGTAATATTGGTGGATTTTTAGGTTATTCCTAGTCTTACTACAGAAAAGGCTATGTTGAATATCCCCAGTTGCTTTTGAATAAATGAATATCCTTTTTCTTTGCTAGTTTTTTAGGATAGATCTTCTGTTTCATTTCAGCCATGAACCAGAGGATCAGTCAGAGTGCTCCAGTGAAACAGCCACCACCCCTGGCCCCCCAGAGCCCTCAGGGAGGAGTCATGGGTGGTGGCAATTCCAACCAGCAGCAACAGATGCGGCTGCAGCAGTTGCAGATGGAGAAAGAGAGACTGCGACTGAAGCAGCAAGAACTGCTTCGGCAGGTGAGGCCACAGGTTAGAGACCAGCCTTCCACTCTTGGGGTTTTGTTTTCCTATATAAAGTTGGGTGTGTTTCATTTTGGCATTTATTAGTTACAGAGGAATGTTGTTTCTCTGAAACTAGAGTGACACAGAAACATTCTGTCCAGCTCTCGTCTTAGTTTCTTAACTGGCCTTTGATCACATAGGCTATAACTTGTAAACCTGTATCACAAAGAGATGTTTTGGTCGTATTCATTGCAGTCAGGCAAAAATCGAAGGAAGCAAGGGTGCTTTTCCTCAAATATACAGGCATACCTCGGAGATATTGCCAGTCAGTTCCAGACCACCAGAGTAAAGCAAGTATTAAAATAAAGTGAATCACATGAATTTTTTGGTTTCCCGTTGCATATGAAAGTTAATGTTTACACCGTACTGTAGTCTGTTAAGTGTGCTATATAGCATTATGTCTTAAAATAAACAATGTAAATTGTTTATTGTAAAATTTAATGTAAATTTAATGTAAAATTAAATACCTTAATTTAAAAATACTTGATTGTTTAAAAATATTAACCATCATGTGAGCCTTCAGTGAGTCATCTTTTTGCAATAGTAACTTCAAAGATCACTGATCACAGATAACCATAACAAATGTAATAACAATGAAAAAGACTGAAATATTGTGAGAATTACCAAAATGTGACACTGAGGCATGAAGTGAGCACATGTTGTTGGAAAAATGGCTCTGATAGACTTGTTAGACGCAGGGTTGCCACAAACCTTCAGTATGTTTAAAAAGAAAAAATTGCAGTGTCTGCGAAGTGCAATAAGATGAGGTATGTCTGTACATGGAATTGCAGACTACTATATATCTGAGGATTTCACTAAGGGGGGAAACTCTGGGACATCACTTGGGGAGAAACATCTTTAACTTTAAAAGAATTATTTGTCTAGGGTAATACACAATATGATATTTCTCAAATGATAAATGTTTCAGTATTGCTGAATCTAAGATGTTTTATTTAAAACAATACAGGCTATCCCAAGTTTAGAAGATCCCACAGTGCTTTAAAATTATCTACTTATGGATATTTTTTCATGTTGGGATGGGTAGGTTCTAACATTAGAGAGCTGGAAAACTTTACTACCATTTTTACCAGTTTTCTTTCAGAAATACTGTTGGTCTTTATGTGCCATAAGAATATATAATCCCTCATCTCAAAATGAATTTTACTTTATCTTATTTCAGAGTGATAAAATCTAAATTCAGATATTGGGAGTGTGATCTTCTCAAAGCAATATATTTAAAAATTTTTATGTAAATATTTTGGATAATAAACATGATGTGATTTTGAAAGTGTACAAAAGGTAAACGTACAGTGAAAATGAAATCTCCTTTTCCATTTCTCTAGTTCTCTTTTCTGGTTGTAAGTAGCTATCAGTTTCTTGTATTTTTTTTTTTCCCCAGAGACATTCTCTCTGTTTGGGAACGTGAAATATACGTATCTGTACTATTTTTCCTCACCTAAATCATAGCATACTAAGTATAGGCATTAAAAATATCATTATACTCTACATTTTTGTGGCCAGGATGTACACATTTGAACAAGGTACTTTTTTTTCATGAGTGTTATATTTTAATAAGTGTCACGTGTTAATGGAAATACATGAACTTGATACAGTCATTGAACTCAGATTTGGGATTTGAAGAACTGGTACCTAAGAATTAAACTAAGCCATGGAATCCCAGACAGGCACACCTTTAAACTGTTTGTGCTATCAGTAACCTGCCAGTGTAATTCTAGTGTGGTTGGCACCAAAGTTAGTAAGAAATATGATGCCAGCATATGATATCAAGAAGTGGTCTTGAAAGAAATATTCCCTCATCCGCCTTTAAGAAGGTAGAGAAAGGAAGCACATTAACAATATTACTGTATCTCTGATGGACTTTTTAACATATTACTATAAAGGAAATATTTTTCATTTAAATAAAACTTTATCATCAGAACAAGGTAGCACCATCAAAATTATATAGCTCTTACAAGAAATAAAGCAATTTAAGGGTATGTTTTACGCAGCCTGTTTTCATTTTGTTGTTACTGAGTACTAGATGGCGTATGCAAATATAATTTCACATATGAATTAAAGACTACCAAAACCAAGAAACCTTATTAATAAGAAAGGTTAAAGTCTGGGAATGGGCCATCCATCATTTTATTGTTGCCGTAGATCAGCTCTCCCCCACCCCCTTCCCGCCCAATGGGTAAAATGCTGCTACTTGTAAAATTCTTCATTCTAAAGAATTTTTCTAAATCTTATTATTCTCACTCTTACTCTGGGTGATGGGTCCTAGACAGAATAGTTTCCTTTAAAGGTAACTTCTTTATTTCTTCTTTACTACCTACTGTATTGTCTTCTTTTGTTGAAGTGACAGATCTGCTCTATTCTTATACTAATGGTGTATTTTTTAAGATTTTTTGGTTTTGTTTTTTAGCAATCAGTATAAATTCAGTGTATCTTAAGTCTTTGGGCTTCCTGTGAACTTCTTCCATTGATAGTTTCTCTTATCACTGAAGCATCAAATTATATTTTTCCTGCTTCATCTAATATTCAGGAGTAAAGAACCTACCTGACCAATATCCAGTTTTATTTGAACCCTGACACCTAAAGTCTTACTGTCCTATCCTCAATGCTGTTTAACACTTCTGAGGTTTCTGTTTGTTATGTGGTGACTCCGTTGGCTCCTGTCTTCCTCAGTCTGCTTCTTCTTGGGCTAGCTTGGGAATTCTGTGCTATAGTGATATGTCTGGATACAATTTGTAAGTCAGCCTACACAGCCAAACCATGTGGCTTAAAGTAATTTTTATCCATCTTATTTTTCACTCTTAGGCAATGCGGAATATCAATCCCAGCACAGCAAATTCTCCAAAATGTCAGGTAGGCTCTTATCTGATGTTTTAGCATTGAAAACAGATATTAAATTAGGAAAGAGAAATACTTGTGCTCCAGGGGCCTGTCCTCACTGAAGATTAGCCCAGAGTAACTTTGAGGCATCTTTCTACCATGATACTTAAGTTAACATTGCTGTTCCCAGAAAGTTTACACTATCTGTTCCCTCCCCACTCCTCCCAGAGTAGTATTCAAAACTTTGTTGAGGTCTTTTTTTTCCCACATTTGATACATAGTATATACACCCTGTCAGCCTTGAAGTGTGCCTGATTTTTTATTTGCGTAGCCTAAAATAGTACTTACAATGATTTATAGAAATTAATAATTTGAACAGTAACAAAGGTAGTGCAGGTTATTTGCTTGGGTAGGCTACTTTAGGAAATCTTATTAAGAATTATAATCATACTACTAGGAAAGGAAAAGGTTCTTTTAGTGAACACTCCAAAGAAGGAATATTAAAATCATCAGAAGAGAAAAGGATCTACCTGAGTACTGTTTTGGGTTTCTTTGTTGGCTTTTATCAGCATTCCTCCCTGATGAACCCAAAGGAACACTGGTTGTGAAGGTACCTTATTTAGATGGAAAGATTGTGGCCATTTTTTCCTTCTGTAACATAGGCACTTACCTGACTCATGGAAACAATCTCATTCTTGAAACCAAAGAGATTCTCTTTGTTCAGGGTTCACAGATTTGAAGGAATTAGGAGCTGGGGGATTATTGCACTTTTCTCAGATTGCCAGAAGCAACCATGAAACACCTCATATTCTGTGGAGCTCTTCTGCACTAGGCTAACAAGTGCATTGTGTTAGAATGAGCTGTGGAAGTGGGAATTGGCAGAACTCCACTCATTTTAGATACTGTTAACTGGTCCATTGGAGCACCAGATAGAATCTTCATAGAGACCAGTTAACTTTGTGAGAGGAAAAACTCTATTCATTGTCTATCTCATAAATGCCTCCTTTAATCAAGAAATCCAGGGAATAACTAATGAACGTCATCTTTGCTAAAGCAGAGCAGACATTCTTACAATGAGGACCACTAATACCACATTTGACTGGGAAGAGCACTGTAGCATTGGATCTTTATATAAAGTGAAGACATTTTTCCTTGCTTTTTCTCTGAAGTGTTTCTTTTATCTGTAGTAAATGAAGTAGAAACATAGGAGCAGAAATTAATTCAATTGAGATTTGGGATCAAGCAAAAAGTTCTCCATGTTAAAGTGTTTTGAAATTGTTTCCTTTTTATTTTTTCCTACTAAGATCTTAAACTTTAAATCTGATAAGTAAATTAAATACCTTCGGGTCTTTATTCCATACATCAGTATAAGTGTAAACAGTTGCTCATTAAAATTATCAGGAGTTTTTAGATACTTCTTTTAGTAGTAAAGCTTTAGAAAAGTTAAAGTTAAAGTTTGTAAATTGAATTTCTGTTAAATTTGTATGGTATTAAAATTACAGAGCTGATTCCTTAGATTTGTCTAAGCCAGAGCAGGAAACCTGAAAGAGATAGGTTTTATAAAAGGTTTTTTGTTTTGTTTTGTTTTTTGTTTTTTTTGCAGTACGCAGGCCTCTCACTGTTGTGGCCTCTCCCATTGCGGAGTGCAGGCTCAGCAGCCACGGCCCACAGGCCCAGCCATTCCACAGCATGTGGGATCCTCCCGGACCAGGGCACGAACCCACGTCCCCTGCATTGGCAGGCGGACTCTCAACCACTGTGCCACCAGGGAAGCCCTATAAAAGTTTTTTTAAATTCAACTTTGCATATGTGGAGAATAAAATACTGCCTTGTTATATAAGATTCAGTTGTCAATGTATTTACCTGGCACAATTGTGAAAATGTATGAAATTCCAGTATAGGGCTAAATTTGGAGTTGCTCAAATACACAGAATCTGGTTGTATTTGTATCAAGCAAGTATCTGTGTTTTTCTCATCCTACATATTTTCTAGATTATCTTAATGTAGATGCCAGGAAAGATTCCACAAAGAAGGGTCATATCTTAAGTGAAAATGTCTTTTAATAAGGTTACCAGGATAATCAAGAAAGCCAGAAAGAGCTTTCCAGTCTCAAAAAACAGACTGTAAAAAGGAATAATGAAGAAAAAGGGTTGGATCCATTCAATACTTGAGTGCAAGGCAGTCCTGTTCAGTGTTGTGGGGGGGGTTGGGTTCTGTTTGTTGTTTGTTTTTACTTTTCTAATAGAAATCAGTGCAGATGAGTTAACAAGCAACATGAAATCAGTGGTATTGTTTTGTAATTATATACGGCATTTGCTGTGGGAAGGTACCAGACTTCAGAATATTCACAAATTACTTGTTTCAAAAGCTATGCTTAAGTACTTCTGCATGAGATTAACAAAACCTGTCTGTATTGTAGGATTTTCTCGTCTTGTAAACTAGTGTCAATATGGGTGAGGTTAATACAAAATTCTGAAAAATTGAGACAACTTTAAAGGGGTTAGTATATTTTCTTAGTTAAAAATGGAAATTATTGCCGTAATTTGTTAGGGTTTGTTGGCAGGGTTTTGGAAAAACTTGTCCTCATAGAGCTTTAAATTTTTAAATTTCATTTTGATTATTCACTATTTTTGTTTCTAAAGCAATTTCTGGTCTCAGAAAAAAAAAACTTTTTAAAAGTATAAACATCGTTTTTGCTCCATGAGATTGAACACGTATGGAATGCTCAATTTTCTCTGTATAACTCTTTATAATACATCAGTTTCTCCTCTGTGACTGGAGGGAGACCTTTGAGAGAGTGGGTTAGGAATGCATCCCAGCTTCTGTTTCAAAGTCTTTTGAAACTAACACTTTGAGGAAAGATAGTTCCCCCTGAGTGTGAATGTTTTTACCTTCTCTTATGCTTAAGAATGTGGTTCTTAGTACCTGCGGTTCCCTAATACCTATGAGATCAAGCCTAAACTCTGTAACCTAGCTTATTTATGGTCTGTGGTCAGTAGCCTTCTTTCTCTCTCTCAATTCTGGTTAAGCCAGTTACCTTCCTTCTGCCAAGTGCACTCCTCTGTCTTGTTGCCGTGATTCCACTCATGAGCTTTTCCCCATAAGGAGTACCTGACTTTTCCCCTTCCCCTTTACTGATTAAGATTCTCCATTTCCTTTATAAGGCCTAGGTCAAAACGCATCCCCAAGTGCCCTCATCAGAATGCTTGAAACGACCCAGAAAATAGAAACAAGACTGCTGTGTATAGATAGCTTATCTCTGAGCAAATAATTGCTTTACTCTTCATATAAATTATAGCTATAATTTTTTGCAACTGATGAATATTGTGTAGTTGCCATTCCTTATGGATAGTAATAAATACACACCAGGGTCAGTTACTGGGTTAATGATGGATAAAACCCACAGTATTAATGTTAAGGATATTGTAGTACACTGTTAGCCCGAAATGGTGAAGAGATTCAGATATCCATAATTTTAGTCAAATAGAGCAAAATAGTACAGCACCCCTGTTCAGAGCCATGTGAAAATAATCAGCCATGTGAAAAAAAGTAATAATAATTTTTTTTTCTGAATTTAATAATAGCAAAGTTTTGGCTTTTTTTCCCCTCCAAACTCTTTTATGTTAGCAGATACTAGAAAAGCTATTTCAGAATCCAATTAATACCTTTTCCAAGTTTATCTCTCTTCTTTTTGAAGTCCTAATATTGAATAAATCATAGATTCAAATGATTCTGTGAATCATTCTATGAATTTGAATCATAGATACACATCTTTTTAGTCAAAAAGGTTGTTCTGAAGTTGAAGATACTTTGGTAAATGGCACAAATATTTAAAAACAAAAAGCATTCTAAACATTGGCTAAATGTTTTAATAACTTCCAACATAATTAAATATTCTGTGACTGTTTAAAGCTGTGTTGGAAAATGGGGTATGGCAAGACCTATCTTGAACAGTTGGAAGAAATGGCTTTTTGTTTGTTTGTTTTTAAAATTGTTGACATAAACTGCTATTACTAAGACAAACTGTTTAAAAGATGTGTATTTTCAGAGTTATTCTTCATTTCTAAATTTGGATTTCTAGTTTGCTAGACTAACCTACCTTAAATAAATTGATTAGGTTGGAGAGGGGGGACCTTCACTTGTGTGCAATATATTATCCAGAAATGAAACACTCTTACATAGTATTTGCTGAAGATAAAATTGCTTTAAGAAAGTAAAGTTGACATTAATTTTATAGAATTTTCTAAAAATGGAATCATAACTTTTTCACCTTAGCATGATTATTTTGAGATTCATTCATGTTGTATTTACAGTTCATTCCTTTTTATTGCTAAGTAGTATTCCATTGTAGGGATATACTACAATTGTTTATCTGTTCACCTACTGATAGATATTTGACTTGTTTCTAAATTTTGACTTGTGTAGACATATGCTTCCATGTCTCTTGGATACTCTAAAGAATTTAATAACCTAGAGATGTTCTAAATGTTTCCAGACTACTGACTTCTTCTACTGCCTTTCTCCTTATTTTTCTAAATGATGTGAACCAAAGCATCAGTTTTATATGCAGCCAAAATACTACCAGATATGTATTATCTTAAATTATCTTCTTTACCCTATGAGAAATGATACTCCTATTTAAATGAGAGGAGGGAAATACAAAAAGGACCAGTGGCTCATGGCTGGATCCTGAGTCCATAAAAGTCCACTCTATGAACCAGGCAAATCATGTTTTCCTTTATAAACCATCCTGGAAAGTTCCCTCCAGACCAAGCTGGGACCATCAGTTGTACTTATAGTTGCAGATAGCTCTGACTCCACATGTGTCCCAGATTAGCTAAGATTTACAATCTCAATGGGAAAAGCCACCACATTTTTGTATTATTACAGAAGAAAATGAGCTAAAAATATTTGCTTCCTTTAGAAAAAGTCAAATACTCTAAAAGAACTGTTTGACCTTTGAAATACAGAAGCATGATAAATTTTGGCTGAATTTCCTATAACTTGCTTACTTCTCCATTTTTGAAAGTCTGTCCAACTGTTTATTCTGACTACCTTTGGGAAAAAGAGAAGCTTAACGAACTTGTATTTTTAGCTCAGTATTCTAATATTAGACATTTGTTCAGGATAAAAAACTCCTTAGAGATAGACATAACTTTCAACATGAAGTGTTTCAACTGAAATCAGTTTTTGTAGACAATCCAATTATGTCCCAAGGCTGATTTTTAAAACAGCTATGCCAGATTTACTCAATTACAAAATCATGTTCATATTCATCCAAAATGTGTTTTGACAAAATTACTTTATTGCAGTAGAATGGGTTTATTCTACTTAGGTACATGTAGATATATACAGGAATTATTTTTAAATGCATATAATGGAGAAAGTTTATATGAAATATTTTTGATTAAAAAATTCAGATTGTTTAACTTCATTTCATACGTATCCATATTAATTATTTTTCTGTAAAGTCACTGGCAGAAAGTCTGTACAATTCTGAAACAAATTTTTAATATTTTACTTCTAAAATTATTAATTTTATACAGTGTGTTCACATTTACAGTTCTTGGCTAAGGATACAAGGAATTACAAAGCTTACTCACAATGAAACCCATGATTTAACTGTTCCTCACTGGCAGCATCACTCTCCTTCAAAGTCCGACTAGGTAAAGCATGGAGTAGGATACTTCTGCAGATTTCCACATCTCTATATGGGGGTGTGTGTGCATGCATGTGTGTGTGTTTATGTGGAAGTGGATTTTACTGTTTTTATATTCAGTTGAACTCTGAACTTATTGATATATGTTAAGGGGAGGGGGAAGTTGGCCTGTTTTCCTACATAAATACATACGGTTTTCCTCTCCGATTTTTGACAGTTTCCTTAAAATAGCAACAAAAATGTTTCATCTTCCTTACTGAACCCAGTGAAATAAATTATGTTCACAGATGAAAATATTAACAAAATAATTAATTGGGATTGACATATATACACTGATGTATATATAAAATTGCTGACTAATAAGAAAAGGAAGGAAAGAAAGGAAGGAAGGAAAGAAAAGAAAGAGATGGAGGGAGGGAGGAAGGAAGAAGAAAGGAAGGAAGGAAGAAAAGGAAAGAAAGAAGAAAAAAAAAGAAAGAAAGAATGCCTTGGGGAGGGGGCTACCAAGTAGTCGTTTAGTTAAAGTAATTTTCTTTCTAGCAAATACTGAGCTATGTAAGAATATACCCATTTTGGGATGATGTATGTGTAAGTTATATATCAATGATACCTCAATAATACTTCAACAGTTACTTCTAATCAACCCTGGTTGGTTGGTTTTGGGACTTTGTTAGTTTTTCCTGTAACTAGAAGTTTCAAACCTGAGCTGAGTATCCATACCTGGTATATGGGTTCTGTAATCTATGTATATGTTATTTATATCGTTGGCCTTATAATATTACATTTATTTTCATGCCGTATTCTTCACTATTTGGTTGATAATGCTAACACCATCCTACCACCACCACCAGTAAATAAAGTGGCATTTTTTTTCCCCTTGTTCCTTTCAAGTTCAGTTTACATGAATCTCTAGGTTAGTTACTCTTAGTCCTGGCTCAAATTTAGATTTGATGAGAAGTATTTCCATAGCCTTTTAGGGGGTTAGATATCTTCTTAGGCAACTTGTAAAGATTAGCCTTCTTATTCACATCTCTAAATTACCTTTCTTTGTAAATTTGGATAGTTGGTTCTTTAGTGTCTGCTGACAGTAGAAATTCAGTTGTTAAAGGCAGCAAAAAGTAAAAATCTGATAGCTTCAAACAAGCAATGTGGCAGAATTCAAAGTAGCGAGAACATGGAGATTTTGCACATAACAATTAGCTTTAACTTCATAAAACCTTGAAAAAGTGGAAACCATCAAAAGATAAAATAAAAGTTGTAAAAACTATGAAAATTATAGCCAATTTATTAAGTTATTTCAGTAATGATTTATTTGCTTTGTGCTGCAAGGCCTTCAAACCTAGGTACACAGAAACATGAGCATGCCTTCCCTAGGCATCATCCTCATCCAGGGCCTATAATTTTATTCACTTTATAATGTATTGCTTTGAGGGCTTTCTTGGTGGCACAGTGGATAGGCCTCCGTGCTCCCAATGCAAGGGGCCTGAGTTCGATCCCTGGTCAGGGAACTAGATCCCACACACATGCCTCAACTAAGACCCAGCTCAACCAACCAACCAACCAAATAAATAAATAAATAAATAAATATTTTAAAGTAAAATAAAATTTATTGCTTTTAACATCCTTATATTTTAATAGCAACATAAATTCTTCAAAGTATTTAGAAACTCTTGTTTTATGCTCCAAAATGAGCTTGTTCTATGCTCATTCATGTATTCATTTTGTGCCCTTAAGGGACAAGAGAAGAAATAATTACAATATCATGTGATAAGTGCTAAGATCGTGTTACATACATATGCTCAGGGTGTGAAAGACATATTGTCTATCTGTCTAATCTAATCCAATCCAAAGATGGAGATGGGATCATTCTGGAGAATTACCTAGAGAAGGTAACTGTGTCTTAAATAATAAGAAAGAAAAGTGTTCTAGTCAAGAGTATATGGAAAGACATGGTACCAAGAGAAAACATCTCATATTACAGACCTGCAGGGAGTGCACTTTGTTTAAAAGTTACTTCTCACTTTGTAAGGTGAAAATGGGGGGTGAGGGGCGCATCAAAGATAGAAGACAGAGAAAACAAGTAAAATGGATCCCCAGAAGCTGCTAGGAGTGTGGGTTGGCCTAGAACAGGAGACAGTGGGAGGGAGGGAATCCATTTTCTGAGACTGGAAGAAAAGTTATAAAGGTGATGAATGAAGATGGCTTTGGGGGAGCAGGAAGAGATGATAGAAGGATCCAGAAAACCACAGATTGTGCCTGATGACCTCAGTGTTCTTATTTAAATGGGAGAGAGCTTGAAAAAGGAAAAGCACTTAAGTGAACAGGGTCTTGAGAGAGTGTGCCAGATTTGGAGTAGTAATCATGAGAATGTGAGAAGAAAGTAACCAAGGACCCAAGAAAAAACAAAAAACAATGAGTGGTACTAAGGAGAGCCCAGCCAAGGCCAAAGACTATTAATTTATAACAGTCTGGATAGTTGTATGATTTTTCTCTAGCATTTCTTAGCAGTCTCAGTATAGAAATGAAGCAAGCACATTTTTAATATTGATTCATGGTTGGAATTTGCTGTGTTGAAATAAAATTATGTGTATATCAGGAATCTGAAAGGTAATCATGTGTATTTAAAATGATCAGCCCTGCATTTAAACTTGTAGGGAAGAGCCAATAGATTGGAATAGTAGGAGGCAGAAGAAACTGGGTGGAAAGAAAAAATACGGTTCCAGAAAGCGGGATGAGTACATGTAAGATTTCTGGGGAAGAAGTTTCTAAACCAGTTCAGGGTGTGACCGAGGAAGTTAATGACTGAACATACAATGGTAAAGTGGTCAATATCATTGCAATTTAGAGAGCCAGGAATTTCAGCGTTGTATTACTGTATAGATTTTGTGCATGGATATTGACAGTTCCCGGGTGATAGATGCAGTTGCAATGAAGTGAAACAATGATCATTGTCCCAAACATGAGTAAAGATTGTAGAGGTAGGTTTGGTCTTGAATAGCAAGGTCTTGGCTGTACCAAGTGGGTGATTGTGAGGTGGGTAGGGATGAAGATCACTGGAATCCAGAAATTCAAGGAACTCATGTTGAGTGAATCATCTACATAATGTATAAGTAATAAGATATTGTGGCATGTCTTAATATAATATTGAAATAGTAATGAACATAAATGGTATTTTAATACATTTGCAACAACTAGAGCATGATATGAAAATGTTTTCTATTGATGAAAAGCTGAAAAGTCAAAGGTATAGTAAATACTAGTGTTTGTTGCCTATATTTATAATTGAAGAAAATGCTAGATTTTAGTTATAGGTTAATGAAAATAAAGATATAATTTTTCTTCTCCATCCAAGTTCACATACCCTCTGCATTCTGTCATGATCCTCCAGTTAAGAAACCCATTTAAAGGATGGGGCATCTAGAAGGCAGAAACCTGAGTAAAAAGAAGTGGTTGTTGCATAGTCTAGAAGTGGGTGTGCAGAGCCCAGAGAATATCTCCACTGCTTCTGGACCCAGTGGTGACTGGGAGTGAGGGTGCTGGAGATGGTGTGTGCCTCAGCGAGCAGGCTTGGCTCAGGAAGGCTGCAGGGGGTGAGGTAGTATCCTTTGTGATAAAAAGCCGTAGTTCAGGTCAAACCAAAAATGTCGAGGGAGAGAAAGCTGATGCTCTAGCAGAGTTGATGTTTATGAGAGCTTGAGAGGCACAGTGGAAATCCTCAGGGCAGGGAACAGCGAACAGATGAAAAGGTGAGGAAAAGAACTGGGTGGTAATGAAGGTGTAAGAGTTGGCCAGAGTGAGGTGAACTAGCCTTGAAGCCCCAGGCAGATATAAAGCTGAGGCCTGGAATGTTTGGAAGCACGTTGAGGCAGGCCTTCTGAAATGATCAGGGTAGTAATGGCCCATAGCTTTTGCTCAGTTTCCAGGTAGAATCTTGCTGAGAAGTTGTTGGATGCCCCAGAAGATAGTTGAAAAACCTGAAGTCAGAATGAGTTACTTGATACCAAAGTGTAAAACAATGCAGGATGGCAGTGAGGAGTGTTGGTGTCTTGGTAAATCACCAAATTTTGTTCTTTTGGCTTTATTTTTATTACTGGTGCCAAACATATAAAATCATATGAGGGTTGGTGAGTAAAAATAAACTTTAAAAGAATTCTCTTTTTAAAGATCAGACTTGCCCTCCTACCCCAAATGAGGGATTTAGGAGTGTCTGCCAGAAAAGGAAAATACCAAAAGGAAGCTAAGTAGTTAAGTATATATGTTTTGGGGTTAATAAGACTAATTAAACTTTCAGTTTATATAATTTAATGTTTAGTCACTTGAAATGGATAAAAGAACCTGGTCCTTCTGATTGGGAAACTCATTAACTTTTAGATGTTAATACTTCAGCTTTATATATACAAGTTTATTACTTTAAACCTAACGATACATTTGTTAATCAATAGATTGATTCTGTTTATTTGTGTTGATTTTTTTCTAGGAATTAGCCCTCCGTAGCCAGTTACCAACACTGGAGCAGGATGGTGGGACTCAAAATCCAGTATCTTCTCCTGGGATGTCTCAGGAATTGAGAACAATGACGACCAATAGCTCAGATCCCTTTCTTAACAGGTTGGTAAGAGTTGCTACTGGCCAACATCTGATAAAGGTCATAGTTTTAAGGTGATTCTCCTTAGTACTTGTAATAAGCTGTTTGAACATCTTTGTGGGACAAAAACCATAGCTGTAAATGAATCTCTCCATAAATGGCTAGTACAATAAAACTTGAGGATTAAAAGCTGGCTCATGTGAGAAGAAATGAGCTGTTCAGACTTGTAGAGGGGATACTTACTTATTCACAGTCACGTGTTTGCTTTTGCCTATACTGTTGAAAAACAGTTACTTGCAGAATCATGAAGGAACATGTGAATGCCTTTCTATAAAAGCAAATGAACTGCATCTTAAACCTACTTAGGGCTGCATTGTAAGGATCATTAGAAGGAATTTTCCACATAAGTGTTCAGCCTGAGAGGTTTCACTGCAGGAGCACTGTAAGGCCTCATGTTCTTAAGGGCTATAGGTCAAGGAGATAAAAAGTAAGGTTGTGCCTCTTTCAAATAATGTATTAATATTAAAGAGTATTGAAAATAACATAGTTTAAGGATGATTTTTAGTGAGTTACCACAAATCTTGGGTTTCAGGCATATTGCAAAGATGTTATTATATGTAGGGAGGTCTGTGTTGAAAACTGCAAGCTGAGACAGAACATATTCTTTGCCTAGAAGGTCATTTAAAATTAAGATTTGACTACAATTCTTTCTTCTAGATTGTCAAATATTTATGGAGTTTCAGCTTTTAAAATAAGGAACAAATGCATTCTGGTCTTTGCTTTTGTTTTTTTAAACCAATTTTAAACAGTATACTTTTTAAAACATTTAAAGGTATTTTTGTTTAAGAAGGCTATAATGTTACCCTTTCAATTCTCACCAATTGAATTGAAAACATCCTGATCCTAAGAAAAACAAAATACCTTGTCATACCAAAATATTTAGTACAATAGAATTTTCTGTCATTTGCTCTGTCTTAAGGTTAATGCTGGTGCCCTAATTGGTTAGTTCGGTTTCAAAGGCCATCTAAAATGTATTTAAGTTTGTATTTACTCTTCTGACATATGCAGTTTAAAGTTCTGCCAAAAATTGTATTTATATAAGACTGTAGTTCTAAGCTTAAACTGAGGTTAATTAGGAAAGGTCATAGCCACGGAACTTTCTTTTCCACAAAGGAAATTTCAGATCAATATAATTCCAGTACCCATCTTATTGAACGCCTGTATTGATCCAGGGATAAAATTAGACCATTTGGGAAAAAATGGATAGACTGCATATCCTTCTGATAGTCATTTGTGCAGATTCTTTCTTAAAACTTTTGATAAGAGCTGAGCTACAGTTTAAGATTCTATTTTCTGGTAAAGATCATAGAGTGGAACATTGCCAGTGTTGTTAGTCTCAGGGCAAAATCCCATGTCTACTCTCTGTAGTACCCCCAGTTTCTAAAACACACATCTGACTAACATTTTTCTTTTCAGAAATTCTTGATGGTTTCCCCACTGCCCATTATTTGATTATACATATTTCTTAAGCTCTAAACACTTGTTCCCCTAACTTGCCATGGAGTTGACTCTTAGTAGTGGTGGAACAACCCCTCATCTCCCTTTTATTCTGAGGTCTTTCAATGCCAGCTCCCACGTTCCCTTCCATGAAACCTTTCCCCTGTACTTTTCAAGCTTACTCCTCTTTGTTCTGAAAGCACTTTGCTCACGTAGCCCTTGTGTATGATTCATTAATGTATTTGTTCACCTCCCTCCCTGAAGGTGTGAGCCTCTCAGAAAGCATCAGTTGTAGATTTTTGTTGTCGTTAATCTCTGTATCCTCAGACTAGTCTAATCCCTATCACGTAGTAGCAGATGCTCAGTGAATGTTTATTGAAGGGAGGTGGGGGGCTGCAGGGAGCAGTTCCTAATCAGGAAAATGGCCTTGTGAACTGGGTCCTCAGGAGTGCCCATGTGCTTCCCCTGAGGCTTGGAAAGAACTCTGAACAACTGTGTAAATTCAGCTATTCTGTAACAGAGTCTTGAGTGTCTTGATATGTGCTCCATTCTTAGCAGTGGGAATAGAGTGATGACTAGGACCAGGCCCTTGTCCCAGATCAAGACAAGCAAAATAAAAACAAACCACATCCTGAGACCTTCTCCAAAGTAGCTGCATTGTATACAAATGGTCTCAGAGGCAAATTTGTGTTTTCTTGGATCTGTGTGAGGCTTTTGAATCTTGCCAAAATCTGACAGAAGCATTAAACTAGTGGTTGCAATATACAGAGTGAAGGGGAGGGAGAACAAGGCAAGTGCATTGAGTAATTTAGGAAAGAAATTTAGGGGCTGAGCTTTCGACCTTGAGCAACTGTTAAAGCTTGTTTTTAAAGCTTAGTTATTTTTTGTTTAACTTTTGTGTAAGCTAAACAGCTGTTTAAGTGTCCGAGCTGTGGGGAAAGTTAGAGTTTGCACTGTAGTCAGAGACCATTAAGAACAATTGCCTTTATTTCACACTTTGCCATAAGAGTTCCTAGAATTAGCAGAACCCCCAGTTTTACAGGTGATGCCACCTGGTGTCTGCGTGCTACTAGGGTTAGGAGAGTGTCGTATTTATGAAAGTAATAGTGTAAGGATATTTACCATACTTGTATGCAAATCTGTGATACTGTTCATTTAGCCTAAAGTAAAAATCTGTCTTGGCTCATATTTTTCTGTTTTTCTCAAGGTATGTGCCCTGTAGTTTTGTTTGTTTGTTTGTTTTTAATCTTTCCTTCAACTGGAACTCTCAGGACTCCTATCTCATGCTAAGGTGTTTATTTGTGGCTCCCCGCCTTTCCCAAACAGAAACAAGGAGATCAAGCTAGGGAGTTCAGTTCTTATCGGCAGTGACTCATCTGTTTTGGCCCAGTCCAAAAAGAAATTCTGGTTCTTTATTTTGGTTTGATTTTTCTAGCTTAAACTCTCTGCATGAGAGCTAGGAATTTAGCATGAATCTAGTGCAGACCTGTCTCACCACCCACCTGGAGGTTGTTTTGACCTATGCCTGTGACCACTGCCAGGGGGAATTGAGACCTTGAAACAAATGAGCCATGTGGAGCCCCTAGATTCAAATGATCCTAGAGAATATCTACACAGAGAATTTTCTGTCACCTAGGAAAACTGGAAATATCTTTCTTTTCCCTTATTGCCACCAAGCCCAGAACCTTAGGAGAAATTTTGGCCCCCTAAAGTTGCCAGTTTCAATTAGGATTAACTTGTCTGTTTCACCTCATAGTAAAAGAGCTTTGTATGGGCCCTGAAGGAGGGTGCTTGTTTCAGATGCTGCAGGACAAGAATTTTCACTAATCCTCTTTGAGAATCATGTTGGTACTCAGCAGGTGTTTATATTTTTACCTCGAAATCATTTCTTAAATTTTTTGTGTTGGTCTTTAACTCATTCTTTGTAGTGGCACCTATCACTCTCGAGATGAGAGCACAGACAGCGGACTAAGCATGAGCAGCTACAGTGTCCCTCGGACCCCAGACGACTTCTTGAACAGTGTTGATGAAATGGATACAGGTTGGTATTCTTTATTCTTCTTGGTAATCTAGCTTTCAGTGAGAAATAGTCATTGTATTACCAGGTCTAATTAAACTATTGTGAGCAAAGATTATTCAGAAAACCAATTAAGATCCTGTAAACAATTCAAATTGAGTTTGCTTTGTGGGGTTTTTTTTTGGTATCTTTTAAGTCTTTTCCCAGTTTTTAAATGTGAATATCTCAGCTCTGTTTGACATGACTTATTTTATATTTTAGCATTTAAAACATTGAGTTAATTGACAAAGCAGTTGAGGACCCTATTAGAAGTCTCTGTTATATGAATTTGTATTCTTTTTTCTTTTATAAATTTTTTTTTTTGGCTGCATTGGATCTTTGTTGCTGCTCGTGGGCTTTCTCTAGTTGCAGCGAGCAGAGGCTACCCTTCATTGCAGTGCACAGGCTTCTCATTGTGGTGGCTTCTCTTGTTGCGGAACACGGGTTTTAGTAGTTGTGGCTCACAGGCTTTAGAGCACAGGCTCAGTAGTTGTGGTGCATGGGCTTAGTTGCTCCATGGCATGTGGGATCGTCCCGGACCAGGGCTCGAACCCGTGTCCCCTGCATTGGCAGGCAGATGCTTAACCACTGCGCCACCAGGGAAGCCCCTGGATTTGTGTTTTTAATTTTGGAGAAGATCTCTATATATGATTCATATGTCTCTATATGTGATTCATTGTCTGCTTCCCTCTTTTTTGTGAGGGTCTTTGGTCCAACGTACGTGGTATGGGGCTCAGGAAGCCAGGTAGGAAAGGCTAGATGCTGGGGCTTACCTACTTTATTGTTAGAATAGTTGCAGGGATCTTGCAGAAGCTAAGAAATAACCTGCCTTATGGGTAATTATAGAACCCTTTTTCCTGTGGTTTACCCGGTGACCCTGGACTTGGCAGCTATCAGAGGGCATGAATTGGCGGGGAAATGAAACAGTTCTCCAGCTAGCTAGTTCTTTAGCTGGCAGCTTCTAAAAGTGTTTGGCAAGTCTTCTGTACCTGTGCTCATCCAGCTCATGGCTTTGATGCTTCTGGGAATCCACAGCGCCCTCTCTTCATCTAAATCTTAAATCATCCATAGGAGTCGCTTCAGACCCATCTCATTCATAACACCTTTCCTGACTCCTCTGTCCCCCCCATTTCTCTCTTCTCTCTAAACCTTTTTAACACTTAATGGTTTATATTAGTTTTTCTGAAAGCATGTTCCATTGAAGTGTTAAGGAATGTTAACATTGTCATGGGCAAAAAGGTTTCTTGGCAAGGTAAGTTTGGGAAACCTAGAAGCAAAGCTAGGAAGACTTATCTATCTTTTGGGGAGGCTTTTTTTTTTTTTTTTTTTCCAGTACGCAGCCTCTCACTGCTGTGGCCTCTCCCGTTGCGGAGCGCAGGCTCAGCGGCCATGGCTCACGGGCCCAGCCGCTCCGCAGCATGTGGGATCTTCCCGGACCAGGGCACGAACCCGCATCCCCTGCATCGGCAGGCGGACTCCCAACCACTGCGCCACCAGGGAAGCCCAGGAGGCTTGTTTTTACTGTTGTGAATGTGAATCTCCCAAGAGTGGAATAGAGTTTCGTGCAGTTCTTTTATTCTGTTCGCCAGTGTGTACTTCAGAGAAAGACAGGTCTATACCATTCATTTTTATATTTTATCTTATTATGGTGGTGCATACCTGGAAGAGAGTCAAGTAATGATGCTGTTGTGTCATACTTGTTCTTTCTCTCTTGCTGTATATAATTTTTCAAGGAATTTTTTTTTCAGGACCCCGTTCACTGCTCAGCACATAGTAGTAAGCAATCAAGCTTGTTCAATATCTGAACAATTTTGAAGCAAAAGGAAACTTGTGTTGTTACTCTGCTATCTGTGTGTTGTTTGACCTTAAGTAAACTGTGGGCCAGTGGAGGAGGTCGGTCAGGAATCCGTTTCTTTCCCTGTGCATTTATGTATACTCACATGATATGACTCTGATGTTAGCTTTTCAAAAAGGACTTATTCTCTTTCTCTCTTCCTGTTCCATCTAGGTGACACTATCAACCAAAGCACCCTACCCTCACAGCAGAATCGTTTCCCAGACTATCTTGAAGCCATTCCTGGGACAAATGTGGACCTTGGAACACTGGAAGGAGATGGAATGAACATAGAAGGAGAGGAGTTGATGCCAAGTCTACAAGAAGCTTTGAGTTCTGACATCCTTAATGACATGGAGTCTGTTTTGGCCGCCACCAAGCTAGATAAAGAAAGCTTTCTTACATGGTTATAGAGCTCTCAGGTAGACTGAATTCTAAATCTGTGAAGGATCTAAGGAGCTATACCTGAAATTTCCAAATAAGCCGGTTGTGATCTTCTGGCTAATACAGAAAAAGATGAACAAACGTCCAGCAAGATTCTTTCATCCACTATTTTGCTCTTCCTTGTCCATTGCTGCTGTTAATATATTGCTGACCTCTTCCATATTTGGCTCTAAAGAATCAAAAAAAACTTTTTTTGTTTCTTTTGCTATTATAACTACTGTTTGTTTTGGGGGCTGGGGGAAGTGAGCCTGTTTGGATGATGGATGCCATTCCTTTTGCCCAGTTAGACGTTCACCAATCATTTTAACTAACTACTCAGACTTGGAAGTCAAATGCTTCACGTCACAGCATTTAGTTTGTTCAAGCAATTGTTTCTTCAGCTGCCTTTGGCCAGTGGAAAAACATGACTTTCTGGTCTGACAAGCCAAAAATGTTGTATCTGATATTAAGTACTTATGCTGATTTGAAGAGATAGCTGAAACCAAGGCTGAAGACTGTTTTACTTTCAGTGGGTTTTTTTTCCTCCTAGTGCTATCATTAGTCACATAGTGACCTTGATTTTATTTTAGGAGCTTATAAGGCTTGAGATAATTTCCATAGAAATATATTAATTATTGCCACATACTCTAGTATAGGTTTTGGTGGGTTTTATTGTGGTTTTTTTTTTGTTGGTGGTGGTGGTGGTTTCTTTTTTGTTTGTTTTTTTTGTCTTGGTTGGGGTTTTTATTGTTTTGGGGTTTTTTTTGTTTTTTCCTTTTTCTTTTTTTTGTTTTGTTTTTGTTTTGTTTTTCTTGTTGTTGTTGTTTCTCAGAACTTAGGCAAATTACCATTATAGTGAATCTGTTTATACTTGTAGCTTGGGACAGTTATTGTAGTTCCTTTGGTAAATCTACATGTCCTGGTTTTTTTTTTTTTTACTGTCTTATTTAAATCTTGGTAATCTGCTCTCTCTATATATACCCCCACACACACTTATAATGTTTATGATAGTGTGATAGCAGAATGTATCTTTTTTTTTTTAAGTTTTCCCTACTTTCCAATTTATTTTAAAATGGTAGCTTTGAATGTATGCATTTAGAATACATGACTAGTAGTTTATATTTCACAGGTAGTTTAAATCTGGTTGGGGCAGTCTGCAAATGTTGGTGGTAGTTTAGTGTTCTAGAAAGGGCTGTTATTATGGGTAGTGCCTAGAGGAGTCCTGTATGCCCTCTGGGCACACAATGGATATTATCTGATGAATTTGAAAGAAGCAAACAAGAAATGGCTTTATTATCCCCTGGTTAGTCCCTCAGACTAATTTTAAGTCTTGATGGGAAGTCACTGAGTTAGGTTCATAGTGTACATGACAGAAGTAAGCTTTATATAGTGGTTTACCTTCCTTTAGCTTTGAAAGTTTACCTTTGCCTTAGTTTTGGAAGTAAAGTCTAGTACTTTAGTTCTCTTTTGTAATGAACACATTAAGGACTACATTGAAATATTACCGACAAAATCGTTCTTCTAAGACTTGCTTCTGCTTCTGTATGCTGAGAATTGACCCTGGATAGTATATAGAATACTGTAAGGTCATAAGTTAGCTGGTAAAGTGATCAGATTAATGTATATTGGTAGTTGAATTTAGCAAAGAAATAGAGATAATCATGATTATACTTTTATTTTTACTGGAAGAGATATAACTAGAGTATGTGTCTACAGGAGTAATAATGTTTTCCAAAGAGTATTTTTAAAGGAACAAAATGAGCATGAATCAAACCTTCAGTATAAGCTATGAAGTAATACTTGGTTGTGAATTATAGTGGTATCAGCTAGCACCTCTATGATTAAGGGTCTTTCAGTGTTTCTAGAGTAAGCCCTTATTTTCAAGGGTTTATAAGACATAAAATCTCTTTTCCTGGCTAAAACTGCTATGAAAAGCCTCAGCTTAGGAAGACAAGTGTTTTTTTTTTTTTTCTTTCTGATTACAGAATCTAAGCATTTTGACCCTTCAATTTAGAGAAGTGCAAAAGTTGGAAGTAAGAAGTTTTTTATTAAGTAATTTCAATGCTCAAAATGCAATCACTGTGTTGTATATAATGATTCATAGGTTGATCATTCGTAATAATTGACTCTAAGGCTATTATTAAGAAAACAGAAGAAAGATTAAATCTTGAATTAAGTCTGGGGGGAAATGGCCACTGTGCAGATGTATTGATTTTTTTAGAGGAATAATGAAATTCTGCCTAGAATGCGTAATTGAGTTTATGGATGGATGATACAGCATGTTGGCTTTTTTATGTGCAGAAGATCAAAGCTACTTGGAAGGAGTGCTTACAATTTGCCATTAAGCCACAAATTAAGATCACATTTTATATATCAGCAGAGTAGCTTTAGATTAGGGGAGAGGGTGGGAAGGTGGGAGGGGAGTTGTGAAGACTTAGTGGGACCTTGATAGAGAACTTTATAAGCTTCTTTTTCTTCAATAAAGACTTGTCTTGCATCTTGCTGTCATTAAAGTCAGTTGTTCCTAAAATTTTAATCACTTAAGTACACCCACAAAACAAAAATATGGAGTTCTTCATTTCCTCTCACCTTTAATTTACCCAGTTATACCTCAGTGTTGAAGCAGCACCGTGGTACCTAACAGACATGGTGCTTTGATCTTATCGTACCCTCTGTACTCACCTGAAGGAGACCTAAGCCTTTCTCTTTCTGAGTTTGAATCACAGCCTTGATGTGCTCTTCCTTGTTTTATGTCCTTATTCCTAATGTAACGTGTTTAACTGCTTCTTGGTTGTATTGGGTGGCATTGGGATAAGATTTTAACTGGGTATTCTTGAATTGCTTTTACAATAAACCAATTTTATAATCTTTAAATTTATCAGCATTCTACAATCGTGTTCTTTTTAGTTAGTGCTTCTTAGATCTACTTATGGTTGATGGAGCACATTGATTTGGAGTTTCAGATTTTCCAGAGCACTATTTGTAATAATTACTATTTTTTAAATATAGTGCCTTTTTAAAAAAAGGAAAAAAAGAATATAAGGAAGTGACTTTTATACAAACGATGTTGCTGTTTTAAGTATTCATACTAAATAGATGCATTCTATATGGAACCTTGGCAGAAACACTGAAAAACTATTTAATTGTGTAATTATACCAATCAGTGTTGAAATTCAAACAGTGCAAAAGTGGGAGGCAATATCAAATGATTTACAATTTCAGAGCTTCTGCACATCTGAGAAGGAATGCTCAGATCAATTTTATCTTCCATAAGCACGGTTTTAAAAGAGTTGTGGGTGTGCCTATCTTAACAATTGTTTTCTGTATCTTGAAAAAGTATTCTCCACATTTTAAATGTTTTATATTAGAGAATTCTTTAATGCACACTTGTCAAATATATATATATAGTACCAATGTTACCTTTTTTTGTTTTAGATGTTAAGAGCATGCTCATATGTTAGGTACTTACATAAATTGTTACATTATTTTTTCTTATGTAATACCTTTTTGTTTATATGGTTCAAATATATTCTTTCTTTAAACTGTTCTTTGTTGTTTTTAACGATTAATATATTTAAAACTTTTTTGGCTTCTTAATGGTCTTCCAATAGAACAAGTACTAGTAATAAAAGGTGATTACAGTGGAAACTGGTAGACAGATTAAACTTAAGGTTGGTTTGGCATTTGGAACTTTTGTAGTATGGATATAATTCTTTGAACTTTATGTTCTGTACTATTCCTGTAGACCATCCTCATCAATAATAGTGTGTGTGTAAGCTGAATTGTATCAGCTTCATTCTTAAATGATTTTACTTCATGTAACAGCACAGAAGAAACTGCTGTTTCTTTCAAAATAGGCTTTGGTTTTATTTCTCCAAAATATTCTCGTAATGATCTCTAAAATATAATACTTATATTAGTGAAAATTATTAGTTATTATTTTATAAATAAAAACACACACAAATTTAAATGGTAGGTCCTAAACTTTGAATAAGAGGTAGATTTGATTGTCTTTGAAAATGGTTTACTTCTGTGTTTGTGTATATAGTATCTTCAATTATTGACACATCATTTTTTGGTGAGGCAAAGCTGAAAACAGTGTTTTATTATGTATAATTTCTTTATGATAGTAGAACACTAATTTTGTGGAGCTTGAAATTTATCGTTCCCCTTGTGCAAAATGTAGTGGTTGTAGATTTTAGCTCAAAACCATACCTTGTATCTATAGACATTGCACGTCTTACTAGGGAGTTGCTCTAAGAGATGGTGTGCTTTATGTTGGATGACTTTGACTTGAAGTCATTCTGGAGCCTGTGAACCAGAATTGTACAACCTTTTAGGTAACTGATTTAGTCAGTCTGAGTCAGTAAAATACTCAGGAGAAATAGCCTCTAGAGAGAACAAGGACTGGTAATAAAAGGAAACATTGGTGATAACTGCAGGGGGTGGTCAGCAGACCAGTGAGTTACATTTAATCTCCCTTGATTTCCATCTTGTCAGCTGAGGTTGTAAATGAAGAGCAGCCCCAAGGACCCCCATCACATTTTCTTACCTCCTGTAATGGCAACTAGACCATCCCTGGTCCTGGCAACTGTCAATTATATTGAAAATCTGGCTTTATTTGGTATTTATGGGTAAATTCACATACTGCTTTCCCCTGGGCTTCAGGGTTGCATGTGCACTGGTGCCTCTGTAATCAACCATGTCTTTGGCAGTGTGTCTCCATGTTGTCCCTATCCTGCTTTAAACTGTTGGCATTTAATTGCTTTATATAAGTAATCCTGAAAAACTTGATAAGCAATCTTCTTCAATTAAAAATTTACTGAATTAGATATCAGGTGAGAATTCTGTGACATTTAGTACTACAGTTTTTCCAAATCAAACATGGAATATTTTTTCCAATATTGGATACAAAAAGCTCTGATATAAGTAAAATTAATATTTTTCTAACCATAAACATAGCCTTAAACTGGCAAACTTAATACTACCACAAATGAAAACAGTTGCAGAATCAAGACAGTAGCAAAACAAGATGATACTGAAAAGATACTCTGAATTTTTTAATCTGTCATATTTTAACCAAAAACAAAACTCCTGAACTAGGTGACTTGACATCTAAGCTGTGAGGACCCTGTTAGAAGTTAAAAAACAAAACGAAACAAAACTGGATCTGTGTGTGTGCTATTTGGAGATAATCTGAGCAAAGAGTTAATTCTGTAAAATTCCTAAACAGCTAACCTGGCACTTGGAATTTTTTTTTTTTAAGTGAAACTATTAAATACTAGAGTTACTGTAACTTTGTGAAGTTGATAATGGTTTATATGCAAAGTAAATGAATGGACAGTGCTTAATTCTTATTAAAGGAAACCTCTCTAAGAAACAACAAAAGAAAAAAAATAGCATCTAAATCAGGAAAATGTCCTGTTACTTAACGTGACTTTTAAGGCTGTTAACTTATTTCTTAGGGTTAGGACACAACTTTACCCATATTTCCTTATGTCTCAAGTATATTTTATGTTGAGACTATAGCTCCTATGACCTTCACAGAGTCACTATAAAGTAGTCTATGAGCTAAACATCACCTTTTGAGTATAATTTTCATTGTAGGATATTATTAGAAATCACATCTCAGTTCCATTTAAGGATGTTTTTATTAGTTACAAATCAAGTTCTTGTGCATAGTGGATTTACACAGGATTAAAATGATGCTCTATTTAGCCAGTTAGAAGAGAAATTCATTTTCTCAAAGCTGTGGATTAAGTGGCAGAATCTGAGGAAAAAGCACTGCTGCATTTCAGTAGTATCTCCATGAGCTACCAAAGCCAATGCAGTGGTAAATGGACTAGGAAACTGGGCTGAGGATCATTTCTCCTTAAGTGAGCTTTGTAGCAACTTGTATTTAAGCACCACTTTCTACCAAGTAAGAGGTAAGTGTATCTATAGACAAGGTTCAACAGAGGCATCTCATTGGCTCAGTGATGAAGATCTGAATGATGATCAGAATATCACAGCTGTATGAGATTCCAATCACTGGGGTGACCATGAATCAGGACCTTAGATTTTATGAAAGATACAAAGAATCACATTCATCAACTGCCAGCCCACTGAGCCGCTTGAAGTCACACTGCAAAGCTACATGTGCAGTATCTTCTGAAGGAGGCCATCTGCTGAAGTGTTTTCTCTGGACACCAACAAGTCTCTTGAGCCCTATAATATAACCTCAGCAAGACTGGCCAGAGTAGAATATGGACTTGAGATTTAGTTGTCTTTTACAATCCAAACCTTACACAGCATGAGCCCATGTACTGTCCAATCAAAAAACAGCTGATGCCTCATGGGACGTGTGTATGTTAAACAGCTCTGAACTCCCCTTTGAGGGCACATCTTTGATCTGGAATGGAGTGGAAAGCCTTGGTTACATCTGGAATGTTGTTTAGGAAATTTAACATTGATTTGAACTAAAAATTAACTATTGACTGAATCCTGATCAGTCTTCCAAAATCATCAAAGTTCTCAAGGCCTGAACATTTCCAACAGTTTCATCATTGTACCATGCTAAATATGGCAAATTTCAAAAGTAGGTTCTTCCCCATCAAGCTGACATCCCACAGCCATCACTTACTGTGGGGCTTGAAGACTCTGAAACTTTTGCTATCAAGGGTAAAGTGAAAATACTATAATTTACACAGCCTCTGACACTGGTTATACAGACCAAAATAAAATGTTATAGGGATAACTGGTAAACTATTGACATTCTTTAAAAGCAACATTGTTTTTCAACATGAATACGATCTTTCTCATCATATCGTTTAGAGACTTATGTTGTTATTGGATAATTCAAAATGGTCCTTCAACCTTAAGTCAGTCTACTCAGGGTACTTGCATAGGTACATGAACCTCTGCCTGCTCTCGTTAGTATACACAGCAAGTAACCTACCCCTTCCCATTTTTATGTAGGTATGCTGTTTGTTTTCAACAATAATGAAGAATATTCTATAATAATTATCAAAACATTTGTACATTTTACCTTACTTGATCATGCCAAGTCCTATAAGATAGGTAATAGGTATTATTACTGCTATTCCTAACTAAATGCCTCAAACCTAGATCCAAATCCCACATTATGTGAAGTGACTGGTAGAAGTTGAGGGCATAGCCCATAACTGGGAAACGTGTGTACAGGCTAACCATACTCATGGGGCCTCTTCCCTATCCCTTGCCCCACTGCAGACGGGACTGTGCCTTCCACACAGAGGTAATCCTAGAAAGACTGCCACAACAATGACAATGCTCTAATAGGTTATTAAGTCTTCAGTCCATTTTTAAGAATCATGTATACGTAGATTCAGCAAACACACTACCAGGTAATATTCTAATCTTGAGCAATAAATGGTATGGTAACTCCCTCAAGTTGCTCACAAAATAGAAGAGATAAGACTGCTAAGTGCTGAATAGTAGTTCACACAATGTACCATGAGAGTATTGTCTAGGGAAAGATTACTTCCTCCTGGGACTATGCTCTTATGTTAGACACAAATCCCTGCCATCGTGGAGTTTACCACACCATGGCCAGGGCCAGATGATAATAATATGTACTGAGTGCTCACTATAGACCAAACACTTTCCATGTATTAACTCATTTAATCCTGGCAACAACCCAGTGAGGTAGGTCCTATCCTAGTTCTGCAGATAAGAAAACTGGCATAGAGTTCCCACACCTTTGAGTAGTGGACTTGGGCAGTCTGGCTCCAAAACCTGACCTCTTACCACCATGTGCTGTGTATGGCTTGAGTTCCTGGGTGAAAATTTTTAATATTCAATGAACAATGGAGGCCTTTGAAGGTCTTACGGTACCATCAAAAATTATTTAAAGTACAGGCTATCCAATCATAATTTAAGGACATTATGTTTGAACTTACCCAAAGGGTAACAAAATGGGCCGAACACAAGAGAGAAAAAATATAGATCCCTGCATATGCAGACCCAGAGATTAACAGTGAACTCAGGGTACCTTTGATCCACTCCCATAATACTATGGGTCAGTTTTTTTCTACATGGCAAATGGAAGACAGGAGGGGAAGTCATTTCAAAGGCAACTGAATTAGTTTCTCCAATGGTATAATCAGACTTTGCTCAGACAGTGAAGTACTGTAGATGGTAATAATTCTATTTATCATACAGAGATAGAAATTAGGAAATCTGGTGTCTGAGCAGATTCCTAACTTGTGAAACTTAACCTCAAGCAAAGAAAAACTATGGAAAATCTAACCTCATGAGTCCACGAAGAGTAGCTACTCAGGCTAAAAGGCCATGACCCCATTGTGGTGGGGGAGGGGGCAGGGGGATCTTTGAACAGAAATGGACCAACTAAAAGGCCTGAAGAAAACTGAAGTCACAGACTTACTGTCAACAAGAGGCATTAGTACTTCCATATGTGCTAAAGCAAAAATCCAGTCAAAACTCTTCGGCACTGCCCATGAGTTGAGATGTGATGTCGGTACTTCAGTGACAGCACAAGCATCTCAGCTGGTGTGCAGCAATCACAAGCCAGTATGAGCAGAGATGACACTTGAAAAGTATCTTAAAGTACTACCTCAGTTTAACCTCACTTCTGTGTGGCTCCCTGAAGACCAGTGGCAACAGACCAGTGCAGCTGTGCCACCAGAGAACATGTGATAGGTGATAGGTGGTTCCAGAAGCTCTCAAAGGTGGCTGCCTATAAGAGGAGTCACAACAAGACCTCGGTGGCTTGGTGTTGATGAGTTCCTAGTACCCTTCACAGTTCACTCCTCCAGAGAGGGATAAGTCCTGAAGGAATTGTCTCCAGCCTTTCCATTCAAGAGAAGACTGAATCGTGTCCGGGAAAAAGAAAAATGAATTTGTAGAGTAAAACAAATGCCAGAGAGTAAGCCACCCACACAGGAGAAACTATATGGTCAATGTGTAGAGAGAGCACCTGCTAGGTGGAAGGTATTCTGTTGGATGTGGAGTCAGAGTGATGAACAGGGCAACATCCCTGGCTCATGGAGCTGACCATCTCAAAGGAGAGGGTGACCTGAATTTCACAGTTATCTAACTATGATTGTGATCGTTGTTAACCCATAAAGATTTTGAGAGCCATGAGAGATGTGTTGGCTAAATGGAGATAAAAGGTTTCTGCTCTGTTAATCCTGTTTTGTCATGCAGAACAACTGATTTAGGTGATGAATTTAATGGGCAAATCTAGAGTGTGTTTGATCTTGTTAAACTCTAACATGACACCCAGGAAACTCCACAAATAAGCTCAATCCACAACCCCTTTAAAATCAAGAGCAAAACTGAAAGAAACCCAAACTAACATACAACAGTTCCAAATGCACAACATGGATCTAAAAGATTTGTCACTTCACAGTTTTTAAGTTCAGGTCAAATCCCATTAGAACATATCTGTATATAGTTAAAATAAAAATCCCTGGTCCTACCCAAAGACTCTCATTTAAAATTTTAAGTACAACAAGAGAATGTTGGCAATTCTGTTATTTCATCCCTAACAGGAATTGACCTCATTTCTCAAATTGGCTTTGTGTATTTTAAAATTGACCAGAATGCCATGTGTGTTTGATTAGCACTTCACACCTTGTTTACAGTGTATGGTGTTTGGGGGGTGGGATTGGCATCTGTCCAGCTGTTCCTCATGAGGCCGCCAGGCTGAGAAACCTCCCTTGATCGGGACAAGTAGGGCAAAGGCCAAGCTGACTGAGTAAAACATCAGATGGTCCTGTTTTTTCTTTTCTTTTTTAAAGAAATGCCCTAAAGCCTGAGCTGGACTCCTAGAGCTCTCTTTATTCCCCAGAACCAGCATCTAGGAAAGAAGAGACTTGTTTATGGTACTGCCCTTTCCCCTTGGCCACAGCAGAGTGTTTTTCCTTTGGGCTAAAGGTGTAAATGGCAACTGGTTTCCAAGACTGTTCAACTCACATGGCTGCTGAACTATTCAGGACTGATACTAGCAACTTCCCTTGCACCACCCCAGGCGTGGGGAGGCCTCATGGGGCATTGGTGGGGAGAGAGCCTTGCCGGGCAAGGGGGCAGGGTAGCCGGGAGTGAGGTCAGCACAGTCATGACTGGGGAGCCTGATCCATCAGACTCACAGAGGCAGACAAGACGGTATAAGACAGGGTTCATCCAGGTTTCAAAATCAGAGAATGGAGGAACTCGGGAGAGAAGAACGAGGCCCAGAAGTTCGGAGAAATTTGCTCAAAGCCCTACAGCTAATAAGTGGCAGAGCCAGGAACAGAACCTTAAACTTCTGACTCCCAATGAATTTATCCTGTTAACTACATTGGTAAAAATCACATAGAGTCAAAATTACACTCAAAAACTCCTTAAATTGCCCATATATAGGACAACAAGATGCTCATTTGGAAAGCAGGCACTTAGGACTACGACCGAGGGAAGGAAAAACCGACCCAGATCACCAGTTGCATGATTACTCTGGCATCTATTTTTATAGACTGGAAGGGTCCATGGAATCACCCAGGCTTCTAAAACATTATTTTTTCCGTGCTCTCTTCTCTTTGTCTTCAGAATGTATAGTTTGTGTGAGTTCAGTGGGTGGTAAGGTGCCCACTATGCATCAGGAACCCTACTGGCCAGTGGGGAGTTACTGCTACTGCCAGTGTTACTGCTGATAATAATAATAACCAAGCTATTAAGAGCTGAGTATATGCCAGCACTATTGTAAGAGATTTATTAACTCCTCTAATACCATTGATGAATAAGCAAGTGCCTGCTTTCAAAGAACTCACTGTTTAGGGAAGTGGTTGGATATTAGAATCCCTTGGGGAGCTTTGAGAACACCCTACTGTGTGGGCTCCACCTCCAGAGATTGTGCTTTAATCGGATAGGGGGATAGCCTGAGCACCAGGATTTTTTGAAGCTCTCCAGAAAATTCTAATGTGCAGCCACGATTGAGAACCACTGAGCCAAGGTAAAGCACACAGATGTGTAAACCTGCAGTGACAGGTGAGCGTGCCACGGTCTGGGTCATCCCTGTGTGCTAAGAGAGCCCATAGGTGGGACACCTGACCCAGATACCGAGAGGCAGGAGGAGATTCCCAGAGGAAGTGAAATGTGAGAGAGCATCACTCCAGGCCTATCTCACCAAGGTGTGTCCAAGGGGAGTCTGTTCGCATCATGCTGCTTTGACTCACAGCTACCCAGTTGGCCCTGTCCCAGATGGAAGCTTTTAGTTTTAAAGAGCCTGAGCCAGTTAAGGTCAAACCAGCACTTGTGAGGGTAAGAGGTCCCTCCCCACAAAGCCAGGTACTGGCTTTCACAACCGACAGGAGGTGCCTATTTTCTGCCTGGGTTTGCAGTTCAGCAACAGAGCCTCTGTGCCCAGGAGGGACTGAACACGACTGGGCATCAGGGAGAAGGGGGCTGGCTTGTCTGAGGAACTTCCCTTCTTGGCGTAACCCGAGTTGGGGTCTTGACCACAGAACTCCTGATTAATATTACAGCTGCACTATAAATGAGATGGATTTTATGTGCTAATTTAGGGACTGAGAACCATTTATAACATTGCTTTTGATGGGTAAACATTCTAGTTCCAAACGATCAACGGGCAAAGAATTCTTAGAATATGTTCCAGCTACGGAAATTGAGTCTGTAAGGTATACATTACATTCCGAGATGTTAATCAGAACTGATAAAGTGGGTATAAGATGTAAAATATTGTATTTTATTTTATTTTTTGGTCCCACCGCGAGGCTTGCAGGATCTTCGTTCCCCGACCAGGGTTTGAACCCATGCCCTCAGTGGTGAAAGCATGCAGTCCTAACCACTGGACCGCCAGGGAATTCCCAAAATATTGTTTTAAAATCCACATTTGGCCTAACTACATCAATGTGCCATACACCAAATTGTTTAACACGTAGAACAAAATGGGAGGCTGGTTAAAAATTTACTTGAAAACATTTTGCAAATTGACTAAAACTTTAAAATTTTCAGACTTTCTTTCTGTTGATACATTTTGAATCTTTTGAAAGTAAATTATACACAAATGACAATGGATGAAATGAAACCTCCTGGCCTTACTGTAAGTGACCTTCAGTCCTGGAGACATGGGATGTGCAGATCTTCTCCGAGGCAGTGGTGTGAGCAGGCCCTTTATCTGCATCACCGCATGGAACTCAGTAGCCCAGGGGTCCAGGGAACAAAGATAAGTGATGGGAGATCCGATTTGAAGTTGTCTAACAAGATTACCAGTAGTTTCTGCTTCTAGCACCTTATCCCAAGAAAAGAATTGAAGATGTGTGTAAAGATTTAGCAAAACAAGAGCAAAAACTCTGGGAATAATTTAGTTTTCTAAAATGGGAGATTCATAATTACAAATTTGTAACTTGTGATTACAAAATTAATTATGTAATATCCATAAAATAAAATACTATGCAACCATCAGGAATGATGTTAAAGAAGCATATTGATTGACATGAAAAGATGTTTATAATATTGAATACTCTGACGAAAAGACAGGTTACAAAGTTATATTCCTAGGATCAACCTCATGACTAACACAAAGCAGTATTGAGTAACGAAACAATAATATTAAACATTTATCTCCATTTTTGTTAAAAAAATAGTTAAATACATTTTTAAAAGAGAATTATAGACATTAAAGTGTTTACAGAGATTATCTCTGAGTGGTAGGATTATATGTGATTTTTATTCCTTTTTATTTATCTGTATTTGCTCATTTTTCTACAATGAGTGTGTATTACTTTTGGTAAGTTAAAAAATAAAAATAAAAAAGCTTCAGACTTGTGACTTATAAATCTCTATGTCTGTCTGAGTAGATGATATTCCTTCAGGGGATTTATATTTCTGAAGACCTTGTAAAGTGATCCATCTCCAATCTGAAACTTTGCTCATCACTTGCTTTAAATAAGTACAGTTATTACATGTGATTTATATCTCATAAAGCCGTTTTTAGAATGTTACTTCTAGATTTTTTAGGGTACGAATTCTGTAGGATACTGTAATGCTGCATACATGACACTGCACTTGTCAAAACCCACATAACTTTACAACACAAAGAGTTATCCTTAAAGTATGCAAATATTTAGAAGATCGTTTAGGAGATAAGGGATCCTGGGATGGAATACAGAAAGTGACAAAGAATCTAAAAGTGTTACAAGTCTATGAAACAACCTCACTGAAAGGAATGGGGAAAAATTGGCTGACCTATGTAACCTTGGAAATGAATGGAGTCTGTAAGACTAAAGGAAAAAGGAACTGCACACAAACCTTGTAGTCTGATTGATAAAGTTGTTTCCCACAGTGGTATGTGTTAACAATTCTGATACCACCATGAATGTCTGCTGAAACTAAATAATTAACTAAATTGATGAGGGACCGTGAGAGCTAGGTTTCTCACTGTTAGAGCAGGGGTTACAGAGAAGCAAGGAGAGGAGGTTAAAGTGATCCATGTGGTAATAGGTTAGAATTGGAGACAGTTGTATGAACTCATGTTTAGTTTAATTTAGACACAAGTGATTATGTATTAAAATATTTATAGATATGTGTATATACATGGGTTAGTATACACACATGTATTTCCTGGCTCTGTCAGCTAAGAGGGGTTTTAAGCCCTCTTAAGCAACAGCAACAAATATTCTTAATCCCCCTCACCTTTCTTACACAAATAGTAGCATATTATACACACTGTTCTGTACCTTGCTTTTTCACTTAATATATCCTACATATCTTCTATATCAATACATAAAACTCACAATTTTTTTCACAGCTGCACAGAATTGGGTTGTGTGGATATAACATAACAGCTTCCTATTAGTAACATGTATTATTTCCAATCTTTTGCCATTTCAAATAATGCTGCAATAAATCCCCTGATACATGCATCATTTTGTACATACACAAGTATATCTAGAGGCTAGAGTCCTAGAAGTGAGAATGCTGAATTAAAGGCAAGTGTACAAGCATTTGTAATTTGATGAATGAATACAAACAAATTTTAGAGCTTAGAGGTTATTCCATTTCCATACTCCTACCAGTAAATTATAAGATTGCCAGTTCTACCTTACCAACACAGTGCGATGTCCTGGTTTGGCATTTTGCCAATTCAATGGTAAGCAAGGATACCTCTGCAGGTTTAATTTGCATGTCACTTATTATAAGTCAAACTGAGCATCTTTCATAAATTTAAGGCTCATTTGTATTTCTTTTAATTTTCCATTCAGGTCATTTTCCCATTTTATTATTGAGTTGCTGGATTTTTTTTTCTCATGAATACGAAACAGTTCTTTATGGGAAATTTGTTCTCGGTCTGTGATACAAGATGTAGAAACGTTTCCCAGTTTGTCCCTAGTCTTTTGACTTTGCTTAAGATATTATGTTGATATGTAAATATTTTTTTATAGTCCTATTTAACAATCATTTAAATCTTTACTTAGGAGAAAATGTCTCAACTGCACCAGGCCTCTGGACCCTTAGAAACATCACATGATGTCAGGCCCCTGTGTTTTTGTAGGATTTATCTACCTTTCTGGGATGCAAGTGTCTTGCTAAGGCATCTAGATCATCAGTCAGTTCCTGCTCACCAGGTCCAATCACTTGTGAATCTAAGGGTGATTCAAGACAGGCCTCAGTTAACCAAACCTGGAGATTTGGGTGTTTTGTTTTGTTTGTTATTATTATACAGATCATGTAGGACCTGCATGGGCTGCCCTATAATTTGGCCATGGGGAACTCGTACTTATGAGCTTCTGCCAGGCCTGTAGGTCAGACTATTCTGAAAATGATTCTGACCCTTGCTGCCTATTTTTGTCATGGTACTTACTTTGCATCCATTCATTAGTGGCCTCTACTTAGCCTCTGCCATACGCTATGTGTCATATTTTTTCTCCCCATAGAAATTAGGGTGCTCGTTTCAGTTGGGTTATTTCCTGACAGCCACTATAGCAGTATTCAAAGATGCTGGTGCTCTCCTTTCCAGTACTTCTTAAGGTCTTGGTGGTTTCCCATAGCTGTTGGTGAACAGTGTCGCATAGACATATATACACTACCAAACATAGGGTGGATAGCTAGTGGGAAGCAGCCGCATGGCACAGGGAGATCAACTAGGTGCTTTGTGACCACCTAGAGGGGTGGGATAGGGAGGGTGTTAGGGAGGGAGACACAAGAGGGAAGAGATATGGGAACATATGTATATGTATAACTGATTCACTTTGTTGTAAAGCAGAAACTAACACACCATTGTAAAGCAATTATACTCCAATAAAGATGTTAAAAATTTACCCCAACATTCCTATCTCCTTAAGTCTTTGAATTATTTCCTCCACATTGCACTAAGGAATTTCCAGCTTCTCAACTTCAGTTGGCATGGGTAAGCCAGGGCAGTCCACAAAAGCAGGTCAATGTTTGCACATTGGTGAGAATGACAACTCAGACGTGGCTAAGACTTCCCTTACTTAGTTTCAGAATTGCTGCAAAATATACACAAATGATTAAGGATACATGTTGGTGTGAGCCGTCAGATACCTAAAGATCCCCACTGTTAATCACAGAGGTGTACCCTAAGTTTGGTGGTCTCAACAGCTCTCACAGAATAATGAATTCATCAGGTCAATAGAGTTTAGAAACACAGCTGGCTATCTTTCATATCACTTTAGGCTGAAAGAAGTAAAGCTCATGCCATGATTCAGGGGTCCACTTATTTCTATGAAAGGAATTTCTTAGTCAACTGCAGATACAATAACCTGGTTCCTGCTGCTTTTATGGCTTTGTGCATCATCAGGCCAACATGAAGATTTGTTGCAGCAGGTCTGGGCAATAGTTTGCCTCAGTTAGCTTCAGTGGGCCAGCTTTTAATATAAAAATGGAGCATACAATTAAGTTGCCCCTAGCCCAGTAATTTCAGAATCTCTGGTAATTTCACCCACATTGATAATTTCAGTCTAACCTAAAATTTTAATATTTCCTATTTGATCCAGCACCATCAGAATACCACTTAGGTATTCCTTTTTTTTTTTTTTCTCCTAATATAAATTAGCAAAACAATCTCGCCTCAGTTTGACTTTGTGTGTGTGTGTGTGTGTGTGTGTGTGTGTGTGTGTGATACGCGGGCCTCTCACTGTTGTGGCCTCTCCCATTGCGGAGCACAGGCTCCGGACGCGCAGGCTCAGTGGCCATGGCTCACGGGCCCAGCCGCTCCGCGGTATGTGGGATCTTCCCAGACCGGGGCACGAACCCGTGTCCCCTGCATCGGCAGGCGGATTCTCAACCACTGCGCCACCAGGGAAGCCCTCAGTTTGACTTTTTAAACTGGCCACTCGGGGCATGCTGGGCTCTGATTCTAGTTATGTTTTGGCAAACAATGGAGGGCAGAGGGCAAGTGAAGAACTGACTTTTGCAAGCCGGCTAAGTTGTTGTAGGGTCTTCAAGTAAGTAAGATAGATTCGTAAGAAGGGAAGCAGGGCTACTTTCTTTAGCAAGGGAGGCTCAGAATATGCTGCAGATTCCATACACAATCTATTTCAATTTGGGAGCAACATTCTTTTCCAGACAGAGTTCTAACTTTCCTTTTTTAGAAGTGGGGAATCTGTGAATTCAACTAATATAGTCTGGCAATCAATAAGATCCAACTTTTAGTTTGGTTTCATCTACCTTAGACCAGTGGCTGCAAAAGACAAGTGCACAGAAAGTTTTTTGTTTTCAGCTGATCCTTGGCCAACAATTTAGGACTCTGAGCCGGACATTCTCTTTCTTTAAGCTGTCTAGCAATAACTACCCACTCTTATAGTTCTTCAATTCCTTGTGGCTTTCATACTGTTCTGTGTCAGTTGCCACTTGTTTCTGCAAAGTCTTGTCTTTAATGAGCGGTTCAGATGATATTCTGGTTAACAGTTTTGCCACTGTGTGGCATGGGCTCCTAGAGTTCCGTCCGTTAATATTAGATGGATTTTTATTGCTCTCACCACAGAGTCCAAATGATGAATCCCAGGTTCTGATTGCTTCCTGAGAGGCTTTTGCCTGCAATTGCTCCTGTCATTGGTTTCTATACGAATCAAGGTTCTTTTTATAAGCAACAGAAACAAGCTCAAACTATTTTAAGCAGAAAACAGGTTTACTTTTTAAAAAATGCGTGGAGTTGATCATAGACTCTGCAGAAGCCAGAGGATCAGATTTAGAGGTTGCAGATGAGCTGGGAACCATGCCCAAACTCATGCTATGGAAGGAGTCTGCTGGGTACACACACTGCCACTTGTACCACTAACGTCAAGTCTTGGACAAGGACAAAAAATGTCTGTGTTTGCTGCCTCTGGGAAGTGGTTGCAGGAACCACCACTGTGGCCACCTGTGTTAGAACAGAGGCAGTATGGTCTCTACTTTTTTGTATCACTAGTTTCCAACTCAAAGTCCTGGAGAGGGGCATCTAATGGGGAGGACCTTGAGTACATGCCTCCACTCTACACGGAAGACTGGTAGCCTGGAAAAGCAAATATCCAGCATTTCAGCTTCTGTACTGGGGCTGGGGGGTTGCAAATATAGGAAGCGGTGCTTGGATGCTGGGAAGCCAAAAGGAATGACAAATGACCAATTAGGCTTATAAGATCAGTTGACCTTTACAAGAAGAAGAGATTTCTCTTTCAAACTCCTCAACAGTAAAGAGGGCATTCAAGGTCTCCATTTTATTTATTGGCCTAGAGTGTATTTTTGCTCATCTTTTCTTATTTGCACTGAGTAGGACAGAAGGAGTAAGAGGATTCTTTTAACTCAAATGACTATATTTAGTTTGGTCTCTGTACTTTATTTATATACTGAACCTATGCCATTTTCAAGTATTAGATTTTATACAGATGAATTCCAATTTTTTAATTTCCTCTATGTTAAAATGCTAGAAAAATAGCAGAGTCATGAAATAAAATAATAGAAACACACTCTTTAAAGAAAGTTTTATTTTTGCTATTTGCTGGTACAATATCCTAAGCCTTCCTGCGTTTGCTTTGCTTTGTTTCGTTTTAAGTAGAACTGATGATTGTCCAGTCTTTACACAGGAAATTGGATTTAGTGAGTGGCAGTCAGAGCCACACAGAGAGTCCTTAAGTGGCAGTCCATTTCCAACACTAAGCCTCTAGACATCATACTAATCCCAGCAATATGAGAGAGAAAGCCAGATCAAAGCCCATTTGGAGAAAGAAAGAAAATAATCCCAAACTGCTCCTTTGATGTCACATTAGGCCATTAATACACATCACATTTGTTTAATTTAAAACTTCTGCCTAGTGCTGGTATGACTTAATTGCACACCTCTTGAGACCCAGCATTAGGTTACTGTGTACTTGGATGGGAAACATGATTTGTGCCATAGTCAATGATGAGGTTTAGAGTCAAGTCCATAGTCATGCATTCTCTATACTCTCCACTGACCTCACTGCATGTCCCTCATAATGTCTTCAGAGGATGAGGGGACCATAAATCTGTCCAAAGATGGGTCTGTCCACCCTGTGCTGCTCTCTTCCTGGACACTGCCTTTTAATTCCCTAGAGTATAATGAGAAGTCTGTTAAGTAAGTGTCTCTTCTCTCTCTCAGTGGCTGGTCATTTCCTTCCTGCCCTTACTCTGTCTCATGTTGGGGAGAGTAGGGTCGGTTGTTAGGTTTTTAATGGTATCTTTAAAATATATCCATCCTTCAGACTCTGATCTCTATTCATATTCCAAGTACTTTTACAGCATGGTCCTTTTTTTTTTTTTTTTTGATTATAGAAAGTTTCTCTTACAGATGTTATCAGGCTTTGTGCAAAAACTGGAGGAGGAGTTGAAATAATTGAAAAAAATTAAAGAAAATACAGGGCTTAAAAATTATATGAAATGGCATCATGAACTATGTTTACCTCTAGCCATCTTGGGAAATGCAGAAATGGCATATAAGATTTAGCAGAAACCAGCTCATGCTTTCACCTCTTGTCTCTATAGACTAGCAGGAAAAGCAGCTAGACATTCATAAAAAGAAGCTGGAAGGAGAAACCAAAGGTGCCATAGAGGGAGTAGAGTTATGCGAACAGTTCTGAGTCAGGGGTCAGGATGCTGAATATGAGAAGCTGGTGTGGATGTGTGGGAATTGGTGCTCTTGTGAAAGGGACATCGATGTGAGATAACCAGCATGGTCTGAAACTGTGAGCCTTATGCACAATATTTAGGTGTTTATAGACAATTGGAAAAAAAAAACAAAGAAAAAAAAGAGTTCATAATCATTTGGCACTCTTCTCTTAGTCCTCGAAGGTAGTATAAGCTTTAGATGAGCTCCTTTTGTTAGCATACATAGGAGATGGAAAAAGAGAGAATGATAATGACCAAAACATAGGAAAATGTCAAGGCTAGCTAGCTTTTCTAGAGGTCATTTAGTGAGCTCCGACTGAGATCAACCTATTAGGTTAGAGCAACTTAAACTTCTCCCAAACAGTCTCAAGGAAAAGGAAAGCGAACACATATCTTTGGCAATTGGAGAGACAATGCCAGCACTGCAAGCAAAATTTTCTTTAAAATGCCCTGTTTTATCCTAAAAATTTGTATAAATGTTGCATTCTATTCATACTGTGTTCCTTTTATATAAAATATTTTAAGTTAAAGACCATTTCACAAAATCAATCCTTCCAGAAATTGTGTTCCATTAGTCTATGAATTTGCAAAGTCCATAGCCCACGGTCAAGGCAATCTCTGACAGGGCCACACTATCCATGTGAGAAGCAGATGAAGAGCAATTAGTTCAATTCCAAATGTTGTATCTGAAAATACTGTGACTTTCAGTTAAGTGTATTCAACCATTTAGCCAAATATTTTAATAACCTGTAGAAACCCAGGGAATATAATTTTAAACTTTGGCCTGCTTTGCTCTCGGTTGAGCAAACCGAGCTATGCATGACTCCTTTCCACCAGGAGATGCTTAGTTCAATCAGAGGCATTGCTCACTCTCAAAATTTGATCCAAATTTGGAGTTAGTGTTAAATGACACCATGTGTTTCCTCTGGTTAAATAAGGTCAATAAATCATGTTCCTTTTGTTTCAGAAAACTAAGATATTCAGTCTTCTCATGTTGAAAGAATACTAATTGTGAATTTAAGAAATTTGGAGGGGGAGAGGCAACTCTTAACCCTGCATTTACCGTGCCCGCTCATCTTGCCTTCAGAACTCTGGGGTATTTGATGTGTTCTGGGGTATTTGAGAAGCAAATCTACTTTTCTTATGGCCTAAAATATGTCCAAAAATGTTTTGAGAAATGACAGCATTGTAAAATAGGCATGCTACCTCCCAAGAAAAGGCAATATTATTTGAAAATTTAAAAATCATCTATAACTGAATGAACGTCAGAGATGAGGTTAAACATGAATTCCTTCCTTTGAAAAATGAAAACTCATACTTAGGCCTCTGGTTAACAAAACTCCACCATCCAATATTAATATCCCTGTAGTACCCAATACTGATTCTGCATGGAAATATGTGGGGAAGGAGGGGGCTGCTAAAGATGAAAATCTCTTAACTGAATATAAATAATTTAATGGTTCCAGAATTCCCAAAGTAATTTGTATCTACATAAGTGTGGGTTAAAGGTGGGGAGGAAAGAATGGTAGATGTAAAATGCAGTAATTGGCAGTTTTTTTGGCTCAAAATCTAGCCTGAGTGACTTCAGTGTATAAAAGATCAAATTAAGAAAGTGTTGTCCTCTTGTTTCCAATGCCTCATCCTTTATCTGGATTCATCTTCCAGTCTGACCTGTTCTCCACTGTCCTCCATAGGCCAAGGAGATAATCCACGTGATTGGGAAGCTTTCCTTCCTGACTACTAAAGGAATTTATTCATTCCACAACTAGGCTTCTAAGTGCCAGGGACTGTGCCAACACAGGAACAGTAGAATGTCTCTGGCCTAAGGTTTCCTAGCCTAGTGAGGGAGACAGATCAATATATAGGTAAATTTAAAACGTGAGTTCTCTGCTTGAGGTAGAAATGTACAGGGTGCCCTGGGGACACAGAGGGGGGCACCAGACCTAATAGTAGGTGCCCAAGAAGGCAGATGCAGAGTAGACACAGAACCAAGTCCTCAGGTTCCGAAATGCCCGGCGAATGTCCCGTCCCGGTGAGACATTGATTTGGGATCAGAAGGGGCAGTGTGTGTGGCTTTGGCTATTGCCCCACCGTGGGCTTGCTTCACGCAGGGTGGGCTCTGCGTCATCCGGACAAGGTCACTTTCAACTGATGGGAAAAGTTTCAACTGATGGGAAAAGAGGGGTAGAGCGTGGAGAGCAGCTTCCAGTTCAGGGAGAGGAAAACATTCTCCAAGGAAGCACCAGATTCCTGAAACGTGTCCAGCCCTTGTGGAAAAGATACAGTTTGGGCTGCGATTCAAGCAGACTTCTGAGGAGCTTCAAACGCTCGGACTTGGCAGTTCAACTCAAACAGCTCTCGCAAGCTCTTCCTATTCAACCGCCGCTTCTAAGGCAAAGTCATTGTTTACAGCCTGGCGGAGCTGGAATACTGTCGAAAAGACAAACTTGTCGTGACAGTTGGGGTTTATAACCACCCTCGGCCTTAAGCTAGAGGCGAATTGGAGGAGCTTCCAGCACGGCGGCCTGATGGCTTTCTGCGGGCCCCACGTGTCTCCGCCTGGGTGAGGCTGAGGGGAACCGGGGTCTCAGATTTGCGAGCGACTTCTTTTCGGTGAACACCATTCTCACCTGCCACGCCCTCAAGGGCACCTGGAGCTGCAGTGCCGACGTTTTCCACCGCATTTCCGCAGACCCCAGCCCTGCAGGTCCCGCGCACCCCGCCGCTCTTTCCAACGCCAGGCACAAGGTGGGCGGGGCATCCGGGCGGGGGCGGGACCCTAGGCAGCGGTGGGCAGGCCCGCGCACAAATACCCAGGTGCACCTGGGGCGGGGTCTGGGGGGCCTGGGCGGTGCCACCAGCGCCGCAGGCAGTCAGGCGACCGCACCATTCCTCTTGGGAAGCGAGTGTCGTAGCCCCAGACAACGGACTCAGTGCTCCTACCGGACGGATACCTCGCTCGTGACAAGTCTCGAGACAAATTTCCTCAACCACAAAATGGGGTTAATGATCCTTACATTTTAGAGTTTGAGGATTAAAAGAAAGATGTGTCTAAATTACCTACGTGCCTAGCACTGGTAGGTACTCTTCAGAGTTTGTTTCTTTCCGCATTCAGTAATTCCTGAGGGGCTGTTAGTTTTCAGGCACTGGAGATGTAATGTAAAATAACCCTCAAGAAACGTGTTGGGCCGTGGAGAAGACAGACAAGTGAATGGGTAGTGGGGAGTGCAGTAACGGCAGGTTGCTGGGCGCTCCGGAAGCACCCGGGAGAGGCCCCTAAACAAGTTTCAAGGTGTCAGGGGAGCCTTCCGACAGGGGAAAAAATATCAGAAGGCGCTGGCCGGGCAGAAAGGGCTGAGGAGGGAGAAGAGGCTGCAGTTAGAGAGATCAGAGATGGGATGAAAGCAAGGACAGAGGGAAGCCGACTGGAAAGGTGAAATTGCAGGGCCGGACCATGGAAGAACTCCCAAATTATAAAACTTTAGTGACTGTAGATTTTTATCTTCAAGCAAAGGGAAACCATTGAAGGACTTGGATTTTAGAAAAATTCCTCTGAGTAGAGATCACATAGATGCAAGGTACACTTTTACTTCCAAGTTCCTCACCATTAGCAACATTATTTGAGGGTCAAATGAAGAATTCTTCTGGAGTCTAAAAAAAACTATTTGGAATTTTTCAGGTCAGGTAATTCTGAGTTCTCAGAAACAACTAGAAGGATTTGTTCTTCCTCTACAAGTGGGATAGAGTTGGGTTTTAATATCCCCTCTAATAATCAGGCTTAGTTCCAAGGCAAATTTTATTGCTCCGTTGGAAAAAAAAATTTTAACTTTTGTATCTTCATTACTCAACTCCCTCTTAGTAAACTTGCTTTCTCCCTCACCTCCAGGTGCCTGGATGCTGGGATCAAGAAGCTATGAGGCAGAGAGAAGTGTTATCAGGCTTGCATAAGACCAACTCCTCCCTAAAGATGTTCTGGAGACCAAGCCAAATAAGGTGGAGTTGGGCAGGGTGGAGGCTTCAGGCTCAGGCTTGCAGGCTGGCTTGGGGGATTAGAAGCCCTGAACAATTTAGAGGGGTTATTCCGCTCTCTTTGTTTCCTGTTAGGTGATATGTGAGTTGGTTATGTTTTTAATTCCATGATTCGCGCCTGAACATTGCTTTTGAAATGGCAGTTTGCAGGATTAGCTAATAACCATGCTGCTGTCCTTGTTTAAACCCACTGAACAGTGACTTAATGTCAGATTGCTCTGTGCAAGCTTCAGGTGTTCTCTGCCTAGCCCTAGCCTTGCATGGGGAGGGTCACTGAGTGGGTCTGGGGAGGAGTTATTTGGCTTCTCCTGAGAGATCCTCCAAGTGGGGGACTCACTTAGAGAGTGAGTCTTGTCAACATCAACTCTTTTTTTTTTTTTTTTTTTTCCAGTTGATTATATGGGACACAATGCAGATCTGGAATTTAGCTTTGAGCTGCTCCTAATTTGTTCTGCAATCTGGGATGATTTCTTCCATTCTCTGAGGTTTAGTTATGAGAGTTTGACTAAGTGGTGGAAGTTTCCTTCTGGCCCTAGGAGGGTCTGGGTCTTCAGAGCAGTCAATGTCAAATCCCCACGTTTAAAGGCATAGCATGAAATTATAATCTAATGAACTCTTCTCAAACACTCCTCTGGGTCCACGTCTTTGTCAACCAGTCTTTGCTACTGCAAATTGATTTCTAAGTGAAACCGCAAATCTTGCCAAATATACAGGATTACATAAAGTTGATGAAAGTAATGTTGGAGATGGCAAAGCCTTCAACCAACAAAATTTAGCCAGGTCAGAGTACCTAAAAACTGAAGGAAAAAAATCAACAAAGTAAGTGCTTCAAAAGAGAATTAATTAGCCAAAGATTTAATAGAGCTCTCTGGGGAAATTGGTGAAGCCCATTCACATTCTTATAAAAATGATCATTCTGTAAAAGTCAAACATGATTATGAAGGATATCAGAAAGTGATGCCAATAAAGTAGTAAATTCTTGATTTTTGGAATTATAAACTAAGATAAAATATATTTACTTTTATAATTTCATTATGTTTTTCAAAATAAAATGCAATCAAACTTTTTTTTTCTATGACATGAGTCCATTTTAGATGGCCGTTTTTGGATGCCAATGTCTCCTGTATTTATTAATTTTCCACTTTGTTTCCAAAAGGATTTGAGATGTCTTGCATTCTGTGTTGAACATCAGTATATTCTAAATTCTTTGCCACCAAAGGGATCCATTTCCTAATGCCTCCCTTATGGTCTTCATTTTTTAAATATATTTTGCCTACTAATTGCCACTTTTTAAAAAAAAAATTAATTTATTTATTTTTGACTGTGTTGGGTCTTTGTTTCTGTGCGAGGGCTTTCTCCAGTTGTGGCGAGCGGAGGCCACTCTTCATCGCGGTGCGCAGGCCTCTCACTGTCACGGCCTCTCCCGTTGTGGAGCACAGGGTCCAGACGTGCAGCCTCAGTAGTTGTAACTCACGGGCTCAGTTGCTCTGCAGCATGTGGGATCTTCCCAGACCAGGGCTAGAACCTGTGTCCCCTGCATTGGCAGGCAGATTCTTAACCACTACGCCACCAGGGAAGCCCAGCACTTTTAAAGTAGTGGTTTTTCCTACGTTAAATAAAATTTCATATACTTGCTTCTGATTAGCACCTCAGATAGTGGCTATAATCATACCTAAAAGTCGAGGTGTCCCTTTGGCCCCCAGTCATACTCAGTGTTGGACACCATGGGCTTAGGGAGGAGAGAGGGCTTCCAGGGCTTGGTCAAGACATAGGATCCAAGCCATGGAGAAGGGGGAGGGTAAGACAAGAAACTCAGATGATAATATGGTCACTCAGCTGTGTCTGGCCTATAGCGTAATAGGTCTGACTAAGTCTTTCCAAGTCTGGGGCGTAGAAGAGAGTGAGTGGAGGACATTCTTAATTTATGCCCAGCCTGCATCAGTACTGGTTTGGGAACCAGTTCAGGTCTGAGTGCCAGTGAGGTGAAAGGGAGCATGAAGAGAGACAGTGAGAAAAATATCAAGTTTGAGTAGATGGGGAATTTAAGATTTGTACTAAACGACAAATGTTTATGTTTTGTCTTCTGTAGCATACTCAGGGGAAGCTCAATTTATTCCAGGTAAATTTTTTCTTTCATCTTTCTTTTCTGTCTAGATCTGTTTTCTCCTGTCCTATATCAGTGACTTGAGGAGGTATCCTGCATGGTAGTGATGAAACCAGCTTTGTTAGTACAGTTAGCGGAAGTATAAAGTCCTTTCCAACCCTACTGTTCTGTGTTTAAGTGCCACAGGTAAGGAGAAAATCGTGAGTATAGCTTTAAAATGTTTAAAAATAATTATAAATAGTAATATTGACACAAGAACACTTAGAGAATAGGAAAAAGAAAAAAAAATCACCTAATAACTTCACATCCTTAAACCACAATCAATATTATCATTCTGGTGTGTTATCTTATTTTTTTTTAATTTGTATGGTTTTTGCTTTATTATGTATTTTTGTATCATTTTCTCGCTTACTCTTATATCAAAAATATGTTTCCATGTTGTGATTTGGTCTTGATCACCATCCGTTTCAGAGGGCACACAACAGTCTAGTGACTGAATGAAGCATAGTTTTCTTACTTTATTATTGGACATTCATGTGGCTTTAAACTTTTTGTTTTTGTCTTTTTAAGATATTGTTTTTATGAACTTTTAGAGCATATTGTTTCTTGTAGACTTAAAATGAGTGGGAGAAAAAAATAATTTCATTAATTCACTCAACAAATACTAACTGAATAAGACACCATATTAGGTACTGAGAATAAAGGCTTCAAGGAAAGACCCAGTTATTCTTCAGTCATAGTACAAGTTGTTGGCAGATCAGTGTTAAACTTACTCTGATTAACCAAAGACAGTGTCAAATCCACACTTCTGAAAGCCAGCAGTCAGGTCTAGGCTCCCTCCAGTAATCACACTTTCACAGCTAAAGGTCAGCCAATCCCTATACTCCACATCTGAAAGTCTGCCAGTCCCTGAAGTTCACGCTTCCCAAAACTTTATATAAGATTAACTCTAAAAATTTTTGAAATGATAACTATATGAGATGAAGGTTATATTACTTACTTCATTGTGGTGATGCTTTCACAATGTATCTGTATATCAAAACATCAAGCTGTACACCTTTTTTAAAAAAATAAATTTATTTATTTGTTTGTTTATTTTTGGCTGCATTGGGTCTTCGTTGCTGCGTGCGGGCTTTCTCTAGTTGCGGCAAGTGGGGGCCACTCTTCATTGTGGTGCGCGGGCTTCTCATTGTGGTGGCTTCTCTTGTTGTGGAGCACGGGCTCTAGGTGTGTGAGCTTCAGTAGCTGTGGCACACGGGCTCGGTAGTTGTGGCTCACAGGCTCTAGAGAGCAGGCTCAGTAGTTGTGGTACACAGGTTTAGTTGCTCCGTGGCATGTGGGATCTTCCCAGACCAGGGATCGAACCCGTGTCCCCTGCATTGGCAGGCGAATTCTAAACCACTGCGCCACCAGGGAAGTCCCTGTACACCTTAAATATATGTAATTTTTATTTGTCAATCAGACCTCAATAAAGCAAAAAAAGAAAAAAAGATTAACTCTAGCTTTCTGCTTTGTTTAGAGAGACACTGCACAGCTCTCTCTTGATTAGCAAGCCATAAATTAAGCTTTTTGTTTTGATGGCTTCTTCCTTTCAATAGCAATATCAAGCATAAAACTAAAACTAAAAATATTCCTTTCCTTTAAAGACAGTATGACTTAGGGATAACTCACCTACACACAAAAAACTATATAACTTGGTATGCCACAAGAGAAATACTAACAAAGAAACACATGCACTCAGAGGAGAGTCCTTCCTACTAGGAAGTTCAGAGAAAGCGTCACAGAATAGCCCTAGAAGGAGGCATATCTAGAGTTGCTCATACCTAGGAATGAAAATATCACAGTAACAATCACAAACTAGGTTTTTCTGTTTTCATATTGTATTAGTCTGCTCAGGCTGCCATAACAAAATGCCATGAAGTAGGTGGCTTAAACAACAGAAATTTATTTTCTCACAGTTCTGCAGGCTGGAAGTCTGAGATCAGGATGCCAACATGGTCGGTTTCTGGTGAGAGCTCTGTTCCTGGCTCGCAGATAGCTCTTTTTGCTGTGTCCTCACATGGTGGAAAGAGCATGCTCTCTGGTGCCTCTTATAAAGTTACTAATCGTATTGCATGAGGCCCCTACTCTTAAAACCTCATTTAACCTGAATTACTTCCTTGCGGTTCCTATCTCCAAATACAGTCACATTGCAGTGATTAGTGTTTGAACATATGAATTTGAGGGAGGACACAATTCAATCCATAGCACATATGAATTTCAGAATGTCACTCAAATTACAAGACACTTATAAAGTATAGACTTAACAAAACTTAGCAAGAGATTTGAAATAGATTTAGGAGGGAAGAAGAGAGAGAAGTTTGAGGGTATGGTGTTCTACAGATTCCTAGATTTGATGACTGGAAGTAGATTAGTGAGTGCAGAAGAAGAAACAAGTTTGAAAAAAAGATAAATAGTGGAACATGTGGCTGCTCTACCTGTGGAAATTCAGATAGGCACTGACCTTGGAACAACATCTGCTGCAGTGGCCAGCCTCCTAGATGGGCCCCAACAATTCACACCTCCAGTATTCATGCCCTATGTAGTTCCTTCCCACACTGACCTATGTAACCAACAGGATATAGCAGAAATGGTGGTGTGTAAGTCTTCCAAAGCCAGGTGTTAAAAGATACTGTGGGCTTCCCTGGTGGCGCAGTGGTTGAGAGTCCGCCTGCCGATGCGGGCGACACGGGTTCGTGCCCCGGTCCGGGAGGATCCCACGTGCCGCGGAGCGGCTGGGCCTGTGAGCTATGGCCACTGAGCCTGCGCGTCCGGAGCCTGTGCTCCGCAACAGGAGAGGCCACAACAGTGAGAGGCCCGTGTACCACAAAAACAAACAAACAAACAAACAAAAAAGATACTGTGGCTTTTACTTTGCTGCTTCTTGGATCACTCAATTTGGGGAGAGCCAGCTGCCATGCTGTGAGGACACACAGGCAGCTTTTTGAAGAGCTCTACATGGCAAGGGACTGAGGCCACCTGCCAGCAATCAGCACCAACCTGGCAGCATGTGAGGGAGACACCTAAGCAGCCAGTCCTCCAGCCCCATCAAGCCAAAGATGACTGTAGCCCCTGATACCATCTTGACTGCAACTTCATGAGAGACCCTGAGGCAGGAGTCACCCAGCCAAGCCACACTCAGATCCGTGATCCATAGAAACTGTGAGATAACAGATATTTATTATTGTGGGCGACCTTTTTGGGGTAATTTGTTAACAAACATAATACATCTGCTTTAGAGATAGAGTTTTGGGAGTCATTCAGCAGCAATCTAAAGAGGTAATAATACAGCACTGAGATTAAAAGCATGGGTTCTAGAACCACACTGTCTGGGCTTAAATCATGTCTCTGCCATTCAACCTCTGGGCCACTATTTTTCTCATCTGCAAAGTAAGAAAATAAAAATTATACCTATCTCACTTTTAAAAAATGATTAAATTGGGCTTCCCTGGTGGCGCAGTGGTTGAGAGTCCGCCTGCCGATGCAGGGGACACGGGTTCGTACCCTGGTCCGGGAAGATCCCACATGCCGCGGAGCGGCTGGGCCCGTGAGCCATGGCCGCTGAGCCTGCGCGTCCAGAGCCTGTACTCCCCAATGGGAGAGGCCACAGCAGTGAGAGGCCCACGTACCACAAAAAAAAAAAAAAAAAAAAAGATTAAATGAGTTAATGCATGTAAATTAATTAGAATAGTGCCTAGGACATAGTTCACATTCTTCTTAGCCATTATCATTAGATGATGCTACTTAGTATTATCATCTAAGTATCAATAGTGCTATAGTTACAGGCAAGCAACAGAATTGAAAGTTCTCTGGAAGAGCATGTAGTAGTAAAAAGAGAAGCTGGCTGTATATGTCGAAGCTGCAGAGTTTCTGTTGCTCCAAGTTTAGTTACTTCTAATTTCAAGGTCTAATGGACTTCCAGAATTTGTCAAAGTGTTTCCACATCGCCATTTTCCCTGCGACCCAAACCAGAACTCTGAACTTATCCTAAACCCTTTCCTGTACCTTGTCCCTCACGTCCAATCCCTCATTCCACTTATATTGATTAAGGCTCCAATTAGTGCCAGTCACTGTTTCTAGTGGCCAGAACAGAGGCCAGAACAGTGAATAAGACAAAGTCTCTGCCCTAACACAACTCACATTCTATCTCATTCTGGTGAGGGACACAGCCAATCTACAAACAAGAATAGATTATACTGTCAGATAACAGTAAGTGCTATACAGAAAAGTAAAGAAGGGTAAGGAGATGGAGAGGGGGAGAGACTTTAGGAAACCTAACCATATCTGTTAACTTTATCTCCTGTCTCTACACCACATCCTTTCTTTTCCACTGCCAGAATCAAGACACTTCATCATCCCTTGTCTGGATTGTTCCACCTGTCTCACCACCTTTCCTTGTCATGAATCACTAGATCTATGTCTGATCACATTATATCCCAGTTCAAAGTACTTCAGTGGGTCCCTATCCCGACAGAGAATAAAACCTAGGTGCTTACAAACTCTCAGCTGATAACCTTTCTTCCTATTTCACTGAATGAATTGAAGCGATCAGAAGAGAATTTTCATTCTCCCATTGCAACTACACACATGCCTGAGTTTGTGTCCATATGCTCTACCTGTCCCTGCATTTTTATGTGTGAACTACCCTCACTCCAGTCTAAGGCCATTATTTCCACTTATACACTAGATCCCATCCTCTCAACCACTCAAGGGCATTGCTCTATCAATCTTCCCCTTTCTCTTCTACATTGTCAACTTCCCCCTCTTTACTGGACCATTCTCATCATAAACATATTATTTCTGGCACTATAAAAAACTCTTTTGAATCACTTCTCCCCTGGTTACAGACCCATTTCTCTCTAAAGAAAAGCTACTTAAAGAGTTGTCTGTGTTCATTGTCACTAAACCTGCTCTTTCCATTCTTTCTTGAATCCATTCCAATCATGCTTTTGACCTCAAAACTGCTTTGGTGAAGGTTACCGATGACCTCTGCAGTGCTAACTCTAGAGGACCGTTCCCAGTCCTCATCTTCATTGATTCAGAAGCATGGTTTGACACAATTAATCAGATTCAACTCCTTGAAGGATTTTCTCTACTTGTTTCCAGACATTGCAAGATTTCTGATTTTCCTCCTACCTCACTGGCTTCTCTTTCTCAATTTCCTTGTTTTTATCCCAAAGAAGATTGAGGGTCTGATGTACACTCAATCTTTTGTTGATAACATTCAGTCTCATAGCTTAAAAACCCATCCGCCAGAATATACTTAAATCTGCTAACTTCCTACCCCCAGCCCAGAACTCACTCTTGAACTGCAGACTTGTACATCTAGCTGCTTTCCCAAACCCCATCCTCTCTCCTTTATATTTTAGTAAATGACAATGCCATCCTTCCAGATGCTCAAACCAAAAACCTTGGAGTCAGGTTCTTTCTTTCACACCAAGCTTTCACAGTCTCCAAGTCTTTGCTCAAATGTCTTTTCTTTGAGTTCTTTCCAGACTACCATATTTTAAATTGCAACCTCCTTCCTTGATTTATTCTCCATAGCACTCAACGCAATCTGACATGGAGTGTTCACTAATTTGTGCCATTTTCTTAGGAATGAGATACTGTTTTTAACTTAGAATCTTGGCTTGGAGTGAAGGGAGGGCAGTTTTAGGGGCTTCTACTAGGCTTTCCCCTCTAAGATAGTTCTTATCTCCCAGGACGAGGACCCAGTATGGGTTTTTGCCGTGTGTCTATTCCAGTGATACATTTGGGGACTAGGGAAATGGACATGGGGGTGGGTCTGCAGAGCCAGTGGTCCCACTGTGAGTTGAACTTACTTCTTACTTCATCCCCATATGCCTCCCTCTGCAAGGGGATCCCTCTGCTTCAGGTCTCTGAGTATCAGTTTCAGATCAGACCCAATGGCCAATGGTTCTTGAAATATCTGGTTATTCCCTTTCCCTGGTGTGCAGCTACTGGTTTCTTGGGCTGGGGGAATCTCTTCATGTTCCATGGTATTTCAGGACCCTTCCTCCTGTGAATCTGCCCTCTTTTTTTTAGGTTCTAAGTTGGAAAACTGGTTCAGGTTCAGAAACTTGGCAAAGAATTGTGACTTTTTATTGAGCTAACTATTTTCAGCCTCCTGTTTATCCATCTTTTATTTCTTTTTTTTCCTTTTTAAATAGCTGTATTGAGATATAATCCACATAGCATACAATTTACCTGTTTAAAATGTACAACTCAGTGGTTTTTAGTGTATTCACAAATATGTGCAACCATCTCTGCAATTTTAGAGCATTTCCCTCACCTCAAAAAGAAATGCTGTGCCCTTTAGGGATCACCACCTTATCTCCACCCCCCACTGCCCTGGTCCTGAGCAATCACTAATCTACTTTCTATATCTATATATTTGCCTATTCTGGACATTTCATGTAAACTAAGTCATATAATATGTGGCCTTTTGTGACCAGCTTCTCTCACTGAACCACATGTTTTCAAGGTTCATTCATCTGTGTTGTAGCATGTATCAATGCCTCATTCTTTTCTATGGCCAAATAATATTCCATTGTATGGATATACCACATTTTGTTTATCCATTCACTGGTTGATGAACATTTGAATAGTACTGCTATAGACATTTGTGTACAAGTTTTTATGTGGACATATATTTACATTTCCATCCTTGATTTCTTTTGACTATACAGACTGAATAGTACCCATGTTGGCCACCCATCTATTTTTCCACTAGGGAGGCTGCGTTCTATTAACTATCTCCATAATTCTTTGTGGATGAGGCTTCTCTGGCTGCCCCTTCAATCTTACCACTCGTGACAATAATTGCATCCACCTGCCTTTTAATAGCTAAGCACTTCCACCTGGTCTCTGTTGTTTTTCAGGGTCCTAACATTCCCATGGCTGTTAGTGATCCCTATTATTCAATGACATCTCCCAGCATCAGCCCTGGCCTAGAGAGAAAAGCCATAGTCGACCTTTTTAGTGATGCTAGAGCCCCTCTCTCCAGTGCATCCCTCAGTGCTTTGGTAAATGATGTATCCTTTGGCTTTTCTATGGAACGTAGTGCTCCAATGGGTTTTCCAGCCTTACATGGTATATCCTCACATCATACCCACTTCTCCGAGCCTTTTAATCTCTTCTTCCACTTTTTAGCATGTTAATCTCACTCAGTGTGGGCTACTCTTTTTCCATGCATCTAGAAGTCATCCTAGTAGCATATCTGCAACACCTCCCGGGGTCTTTTCCAGGGTGTTAAACCCTATATTTTGATTCAAGCTGATAAACTCTAAACTCTTTTTTTTAAAATCCATCTTTATGTTTCAGTCTCCTTAATTCATTCTCAAGCCTAGTCTCCTGGCTCCTACAAGTACATGCTGGCCAAGACCTGCAGCTTCTTTGTAATTATTCCTTTTCTTCCTCATCAGCATGGCCCCATCTTAACCTGTGACTTAACCTAGTTATTATCCTTGAAGTCAGAGGTTAGGTGGGTATAGATCTTGGGGAGGGGTTAAGGGAGAAAGGGAAGAGCACAAGTTGTCTTCAGTGGGGAGACCTGTGCATTATCCTCAAGGAAGTAGGGAGTGTAGCTCCTAATTGGATAGGTGGGTATTTTCTGCAGGCTCAGATTTGAGGAATCTGGGGATTTTGGAGCCATCAACTCCGATGAATCCTATCCCATATGAGAGTTCTATCCTTTCCCAACCAGATCCCTGATCTCGGCATAGCAGACCTGCCTCTTTTGGAGCTCAGTTCTTTTCATGATTAAATCCCGGGTCTGGTCTTGGCTTTCTCGGTATTCCTACTGCAGACAATGAGAGCCTCTTTATGTACTACCAAGGAGGCCATATGGCTTTCACAGTAAGCTTTCAGCCACTCTTGGTCTCTTGTTTTCTTTTTCCAAAGCATCACTCCAGCCTAACAAGAGCTGCCCATAAGTTACTATTTCCCTCCATATTTCTCAAACACCTGATACATTACACCTAGTACTAGTGCATATCCATCGACAAAATACCATTCCACTTTATTATTGATGCCAGTTTTAATAATAGCACTGTGATCTGTTCTGGGGCTACCTGTGCTCCATCACCACCAGTGATGGGGTCCTCATTTCCAAGTGTGTGGTGGGTGATCCAGCTCCGAAATCCCATCCCAGGTTTGTGGGTACTTCTGGTACCAACTTTTTTGAGTTGGGTTCTCCAGGATGCAGACTCTGAGATGGAGATTGGTATACAGTAAGTTCACTGGTAAACTGGGCATCAATTCCTATGGAAGACAAGAGAAGGACAGGACAGGAAGGTTTGTGCAGAGGCGGAGGTTGAAGAGCAATGCAGTTTTAGTGGAGTCCTCAGTCAAACCTATGGGCAGCCCTGAAGTTGGAATGACTCTTCTGAATTGTCCTGAGTTAGGGTGAGGGTGCTGGGCCCCACTTTGATCAGCCATGCAGTGTGGGCTCCTCTGGGAATGAGGCGCGGCCTTCTTTGTTCAGGCAGTCCCTTTATGGGCTTGAAAGCTGAGGGCTTTCTGCTAAGAGCACTTCCAGAGCTGGGGAATAAGTCCTTCATTCATGAATAGAGAACAAAGTGGCACACTTGTGCCCCTTTGGATTCTTATTTGCATTTCCAAGGCTTTGTCCAGAGACTAAAGCACAATAAATACTCAAAAAATAGTTTCTAAATTAATAAATGTTGCCTTTTGAGCTGAGCTCTGCTATGCTTTGTGTTTGGCTCTCTTTAAATATGGTTTCTCTAACTTAATGCCCAGAGACTGCCAACTCTGTGTCTTCAGGGCGATGAAGCCTCACTCACTCCAGCAGTCAGTTACTATCTGCAAACCCCTTTCCCCACCCAGTTCCCATCATAAGGCAACTTCTCTCTCCTGGACTTTCTTCAGTTGCTGCCTCCTCCAAGGCCCTGGTCTACCATGCGGCCGTTATGGCATCCGTCTGAACTTGCCCAGCACCCTGACTGAAAGCCCAGAATGGGCCTGACTTGACTTCCAATGTTCTGGGATCTGCTTCTGCCACTTGTGCTTGGCTTTCTCTCCAAGTCTCGATTTTAGCCTTTTGGTTAAAACTTCATTTGGACTGCTTAGTTCTAAACCTCAGTTTCTGGATGTTGCCTTTCTGGTATTTCCTGGCTCTAAGCTCTGTAGCTGATGAGCAAAACCAACCAGCCGCGTACTCAGTCTAGCTCCTGCTTGCCTTAAAAGATAAGCTTTGACAATAAAGGGCTGAAAGAGTCAGGAGAAGCTCTGGATTCTGGCAATCATCTTGTGGAACCCAGTCGTCATTATTTCCATCCAGAGCACGTGCCCATTTCCAGCATTCCCGGAGGGTGGATAAATGTAGAGGAACCTGTTCCTTTTGCAGTAAAGCCCCCTAAGTATAAATTACCATACAATTAAGCCAAGATCTGTTTTCCAGAGAACACTGAAGGGTTTAACTATAAACATTGTATATAATTATAGTTCCTTCTTCTGAAACTGTTTTGTGCAGTGATGACACATCTTTTTTTTTTAATCTAAAGGGGATGGAAGGCATTTCCTTCAGATTGTTACTTCTATTTTTACCTGTTTACACCTGATTTTCATTTTCCATACCATCATTTATTTGTTTTCACAGTACAAATGCTGTGATTTCTTGTCATCCTATACTTTTCATTTACTAGAAATGGATAGCTTCTGGACTTATTGGCAGGCAAAGAAAGCACTGTGAAAGTTGATCTCTATTCCTATTAACTAGCAAATTGGTAGCAATCACTTAATAGAAGTGGAAAAGTACAAATTTTATTTGATGCAGCCAAGTGGCAATTTCTCCAGATACACAACAGTGCTTGTTTATCCTTATTGTGAAGTTAACTCAGACTGGCACTCAAGTGGCTTCAAGCCCTGGCCCCCCTACCACATCCCTCAGAACAGCCAGTCCCGAGCTACACATGGACTGTGTTCCAAAGCTGTGTTTGAAAGTCAGTTTAGGACTCAGATCACTTTTCTCATGGAAGCAGTGTAATAAGTGAAAGTTGACTCAAGGGGCCACCCCCCAAGTCTTCTGAACCCGCAATGTAGCTGAGATTGGGTGGGCAGTAGTTCTGTTCTATTCCCCCTCCCCCCACCGCCTACACCCCTAATCCCATCGGCTCTGCACACAGCCATGGCCAGTGATCTCCCTCATTTTATGACTCGGTGCTTAAAACCCTACCTCTACCCTAGGACCCCATATCAAATCAAGGTTCAATTCTATCCCCTAAATCTTTCTGTAATCTTAATGGGTTTTTTTCCATCCTCATTGCTATGATCTTAATCTAGGCTGTGGTCTGTCACTGCCCAGACTATGAGGGCCGTGTCCCAGTGGTTCTCCATCCCCTGTTCCACGTGCCCGCCACTGTGGCCAAACCCTAGAGCGTGGCACGTCGAGTCTTTCAGTCTTGGCTCAAGCCCCGATGAAAAGCCTCATCTGCTTCCGAACCAAGTCTCGTGCTTCTACTCGTGCTCTTTCCTTTACTTGGAATTCCTGAGACATTTCTTTCTTTTTTTTTTTTTTTTTTTTTTTTTGCTGTACGCGGGCCTCTCACTGTTGTGGCCTCTCCCATTGCGGAGCACAGGCTCCGGACGCGCAAGCCCAGCGGCCATGGCTCACGGGCCCAGCAGCTCCTCTGCATGTGGGATCTTCCCGGACCGGGGCACGAACCCGTGTCCCCTGCATCGGCAGGCAAACTCTCAACCACTGCGCCAGCAGGGAAGCCCTCCTGAGACACTTCTGGTCAAAGCCCAACGTCAGCTCCTCCGAGGAGTGTTCCCCAACACCCAGAAAGAGAAAGCCACTCATTCCTCCGTGCTTCCGACCCACTTTTATTATTGCGCACCGCGCATCACTCACGACGGATAGTCAGTAAGAAAGTGAAGATGACAAATTCCCACTCCTCATTCTTCAGAAGCTTGCTCTAGACAGAGACAGAAATCAGTAAACACAAAACATTCACTTTACCTAAGTGTGCTGAGGGTGCTGTGGATTCAAGGACAAAGGAGTAACCAAATTTTCCTTCCCCGGGGGCCTGGAAGTAATTAAAGAGGAGGTGATATTTGAGTTGATACTTGAAGGATGACTAGAACTTCATGAAGTGCTTCAAGGGGGAAAGGGCATTACAAGTAGAGAGATGAGTGTTTGCAAAGGCATAAAAGCATGGGAAAGGTTAGAGTGTTTGGAGAATTGTAGAGTTTCATATGGTTCCAGGGCAAGGCATGTAAGAGAGCAACGGAAACCAGGCAAAGTCAGATCAGGAAAGGCCTTAGCAGCCAAAGTACAAAGTTTCCATTTTATTAGATATTACTGTCTATTACAGAGTAAAGGCTATGTGGTTATTCATCTTTGTATCACTTCTGGAAGCTGGAACCAGGTGGGCACTTTGTAGGCCTTCGAGATATATATATATTTCTATAATGATTTTTAACATAGTTTTTTGTTATCTCTTAGTGATAAAGTCTGGAAAAATATAGGCAAAACTAAAAGTTAAATCTAATCCAATTTGCAAACAAACTTCTTATCTCTATACATTTGCTTCTATTATTTTAATACTAAAAGAAATCAAGATACACAAGAAAGCAGGTATTACTTTTTCCCTTTAACTGTATGTTTCTGTATAGTTTAAACATTTAGAAAATCTGGTTCATATGCTTTTCTGATTCAAAAAAGAGTTTACATTTTGTTAATTAAAAAAAGCAAATAGAGGCCTAAATATTGAAGGTCAAAAAATGATTCCCTCATTAACTTACTTTCCCTTTGAGATTTTTTGCACAGTAAATTAGTTAATTGCAAACCTTCCAGCAATGTTTTACTCCATTATAGATTATTTTGGAAAAACAAATTTGAGTTTTCCCTCTTGAACAATGAGTGGTTTATTTTAAAGTAGGTGAAAGGTAATGTGAAAGGAAAAAAAACCATACAGCTTCACAGATGTAAGGTTTAAAGTTTGCCAAGTACTTAGAGAAGGGTTACACTAACTTCAAACGGTTGGAAAGTATAATGTAATGTGAGAAAGCGAAGGTCTTGTTTCTTTTTCAGCTTTTACTCTCACTCAGTTCCCTGCAAACGGTCAACATAAAGAGCAGAGAGTTATCAAAATCACATCCCCTAGTGGAGAGCAAATGAACGTAATGGGAAAGAGAAATGCAATGCAATGCATGTCCTCCATTACATTTGCAACTGGGTTATGCTGTCCTTCGAGAAGAATTTTATGTTTTCCGGTGAGTCTGAGAGTGTCTGTGTTCCAAATTATTATGTTGTTCAATTCAAGCAATGATCCAAAGCCAATGACAGTGTGCAGAGCTGCCACTTCTCGGTAGGTTGAATACTCATTTGTATATTTTATGTACTTCATAAAAGGCAAAGTAAATATTGGTACTATAAAAGTTGATATTCCACATGAATTGTCATTTGCTAGCCAAGTATCTCAAGCCTTTCCCTTTAGGTGATGGGGCTTAAAATCTCAGCAGGAAGTCCTTGGGTTTGAAGTCTCTCCCATAAGCATTCCAGTAAGACACTCTTTTTTCCTAAGATAGACCTCAGTGTATTGGTGTGAAACGGAGCAGAATATGCCACTCCAAGATATGCTTCTTTGGCATAGGGATTATATTGAACTGATTATTTGAGAAACAGCAGATACAGGAGAAGCTCTTAAAACAGTAGAAGTTACCCTTTGGTAAGGGACATTTACATTTATAAAGGAAATTTCCATCTGTAAGTGGTCTCCCTCTTTGCACCAGGAAGAAAAGTGTGACTAAATCAAAAGAGAATCTCATCAGTGGAGAAGACACCAACTTAAATCTATATAACAAACTCTTTTCCTGGTAACCTCCGCATAACTCCCCCTCCCACACACCTTTCTTTTTTTCCCCCAATATCATATTGTCTTTTAAAAGTATTGTTATTATTTTAATTGAAGTATAATTGATGTACAATATTATATGTTACAGGTGTACAACATAGTGATTCACAGTTTTTAAAGGTTATACTCCATTTATAGTCATTATAAAATATTGGCTACACCTTTCTTTCTTTTGTCTTTAACTGAAGATGGTATTTAAGCTTGTGGCTTAGGCCACCTTGGGAGGTTACTCACTTTCCCTGGCTATCTCCCATGTATACATGAGGTATACATGTTGATAAACTTCTGCATTGTTTTTCTCTTAATTTGTCTTTTGTTACAGAAGGTCTTGGCTAAGAGCTTTGAAAAGTAGAGGAAAATTCTTCTTCCTCCCCTACAGGTGTTTCCAAATTGCAATCCAAAGGACAGTCACTGTCCTTATTTGTGACTCTCCTTGGAGGATACTATTTGCCCCAATCCACCCCAGATCGGGGTAGAGGCTAGCCTTGACTGGAGCCTCTGCCTGGGACCATGCATGATTCCACTACAGGCAAGCTGTTTCCACCTGGTGACAAGACTTTCCTTATAGGTGAAGGAGGTGACTTCCTATGGGATGTGATTTCAGGAGTGGAAGTTTACCTGAGGTTCCTGGAAGAAATGCTTTTCCCACCTGCTGGTTCCCTAATATAAAGCTTCATTCCTTCTGTTAAAATGCAAATATGCCTTACAGGATAGTTAAAGCTGTTTGCTGTTATAAGTCATTTACATCATAGTGAGAGTGAGACTCACTTATGCTAAGCACAGGCTTTAATTAAAAGTAAAAGAGAGGGCTTCCCTGGTGGCGCAGTGGTTGAGAGTCCGCTTGCCGATGCAGGAGGCATGAGTCCGTGCCCCGGTCTGGGAAGATCCCACATACGGCTGGGCCCCTGAGCCATGGCCGCTGAGCCTGCGCGTCTGGAGCTTGTGCTGCGCAACGGGAGAGGCCACAACAGTGAGAGGCCAGCGTACCGCACACACACACACACACAAAAGTATAACGAGAATTATAAGTGCAGAGTTAAACTCCATTTTTCTGTTGAGGGTAATTATAAGGGGCTATGTCTAAAATTGTGTTTTTTCTTCTGAACAATCTTTCTTCTTCCTCAAAGACATTTTCTGAATATGATTTGCAACCACTTCTTTTTTTTCTTTTGGTCAAGATACCAGTACTGTGACTTTAAGTAGTACATTGTTAGCATGCATTTAAAAAAATGTACCAGTTAAGGAAAAATCACGAAAATAGTACACTCACTAAAGCAAGGGTTGGCAAAGTACAGTCAAATCCAGTGCCCTGCCTGTTTTTTGTATGGCCAGTGAGCTAAGAATGCTTTTCACATTCTAAAATAGTTTTTTAAAAAGTCAAAAGAAGAATAACATTTCATGACATGTAAAAATTGCATTAAATCCAAATTCCAGTCTCCATAAACAAAGTTTTATTAGAACACAGCCACACCCATCCATTTACGTGTTGTCTATGGCTGCTTTCTAGCCAAAATGGAACAATCAAATAGTTGCAACAGACCATTTGGCCCACAGAGCCTAAAATATTTACTATTTGGTCCTTTAGAGAAAAAGTTTGCAAGCCGCTAGTTCCCAAAGTGTGTTCTAAGGAATAGTCTCCGCAGATGCTCTGCATAAAAAAGGCTTCTGTGGTCAAATAAATTAGGTAAATACTACAACTCACTTTGAGATAATCGTGTTGACGTTGGCATATTAAAGGATCTGAGAAGTCCTGAAGTAACTAAATCCTGTTTAACTATTTTAAACCAGTTTCCAAAGCCTCTTTGACTTCAGAACAATCTCTCGCCACTCCCTTCTCTTTTACATTACACCTATAAACTTCCCATGGGACTGAGAGAAATTCTTGCCTAGAAGATTTGCTTGGGAACCTCCTTACAGGTGGGAAGTATTTTCAAGCAAGTTTCCTGCTGGTCCTTTGATTTCATATGCTCCCACATACTCAGCACATTTCTAAGGAAGGTTTAAGATCGTTTTGTCCAGTCATCTCATTTTACAGATTGGATGGGGGAGGTGGGTCATGACCCTGTGGCTTGCTGTTTCTTTTGCCCAGAGAGCTCTTCCCCTGGTCATCCATGTATCTCCATCTTTTGCCTCTTCCAGGGGTTGGATCAGATGTCATTCACCTTCCCAGTGGGGGCTTCCCTAACCACCCTAATGGAAAGTGAAACTCTCTTCCCGACCCACCTTGACTGTTTTATTTTGTTTCACAGCGTTTATCACTATCATACCCGACATTGGCATATTTTTTTAAAAGTTATGTGTCACCCCTCCTTAACATATAAACTCCCAGGGGTTTTTGTCTGTTTGGCTGTATCCCAGGGCCTAGAATAGCATATGACTCATGTGTATCGTATTCAATGTGCATTGTCGTATGCAGTAGGCACAAAACCAGGGCTTGTTCCCAGACCTCCTGTAGGAAAGCAAGTGGTCTAAGAGTATGATCAGTTTCAAATCTTAATTTTGGCATTAGGTAGTGGTGGCAATTTGGACTAGTTTTCACCCAGATAGCACTGAGATAAAAAGGCATCATTTTATTTTTAGTATATTCCTGTGATAAAAGAAGTCAGGACTGATATGGCAGCTCCCCAGCCATCAGGGACCCAACCTCCCTCCACCTATTTGCTTTGCCCTCCTTAGAGTATGGTTTCCCTCTCCACCATGCCCCCGGGAGCTCCAGTCAGGGCACCCGCATTGCTGGCAGGAGGAAGAATTCCATTTCCTCTAAAGAATCATTCCAGTGACTTCCGCTTTTCTCTCATGGACCGTCCCTGGGCTGGGAAATGGGCATGTTGTCAACCTCAACAAAGCCTTCCTCTGTTGGCAAAGAAAAAGGAGAGAATGGACACTGGTATAGGTAACTATTAGTCACTGACATAGTAGCTGTGTAACTTTCAGTAAATTACTTAGTGATATCTATCTTATAGAGGGTGTTCATTTCCTAGGGCTGTCTTAACAAAATACCACAAACTGAGGGGCTTAAAACAACAGAATTCATTTTCTCCCAGTTCAGGAGAATAGAAGTCTGAAATCAAGGCATCAGGAGGAATATCAAGTAGGGTTGATTCCTTGCTGGAGGCTCTGAGAGAGAATCCACCCCACGGCTCTCTCCCAGCTTCTGGGGTTCTGGTGAGGGGAGGAAAAGCTTTCTTCAACTCTCGTAGTGTTTCTGGATGGGTCTGAAAATTAAGCTGATAAAGATACACAGGAGGAAAGCATACACATGTATTTAATATAAGTTTTATGTGACACAGGAGCATTCATAGGGAAATGAAGGCCTGAAGAAAAGGTTAAGCTTGTATACTTTTATGCGAGGTTTGATGAAAAGTGGAAAGATATAATAGGGCAAGGAGTATGAGGTATGTACAATAAACAGGGGGAAGCTTGGCAAAGCCTGCTTATTTAGATTCTTGGTGTCCCTTGTCTTTGGAGATAAGGATGTTCCTTCCCTTTGAGCATAGGAAAGGCATCTCTTACATGAGAGTTTTATGAGTTGCTTCAGGAGAGAAGGGCAGGGTGGTCAGGGGAGGTCAGCGTGACCTTCTTGTTTCTGCTGTTTGCTCAGACTCCTTCAGTTGATGCCATGTGCCATATTTTGGAGTAGTATGTCCTCGACCCCTTCACAGGCAATCTTTGGCCTTCCTTGGCTTGCAGACCCATTCCTCCAATCTCTGCCTCATCTTTTCTTCTTCTGTATCTTCAGTGTGTTTTTCTCTGTGCCTTGTAAGGACACTCTCATTGGATTTAGGGCCAACCCTACTTCAGTATAATCTCATCTTGATCCTTACATCTGCAAGATCCTACTTCCAAATAAAGTCATATTCTGAGGTTCCAGGAGGACAAGACTTTTTGGGGGAACACTATTCAATACAATATGTAGAGTTGTTGTGATAATTAAAGATTATGAATATAAAGTGCTGGAACAGCTTATCATATCAGGAAAAGAAATATTTTTTACTGAGATGTGAGTATGAAACTACATACACATCGCAAAACACTTTTTGGAAGTTATAGAGTGAAAAGGAATCTCTTTCCTGCATTTCTTATCCTTATTTATAGGTAGCTTCATGTACATATCAAAGGCCTTTAGTTCTATAATGTAATGTTTAGTTCTGTAATCCTGAGGATTAAACCTGGGGAAAATTCAGCTGTTGGACATGAGAAATACCGTTCATCCGTATCATGTGAAGGAATTTAAGGAAATTAATGGAAGTGCCCACGGCAGGCAGGTGCCTCTTGGGTAGATGCCCTGCTCAGAATCATTCCTCCCTTTCTAGGAACTGCCAGCAGCTGAGCCAGTACTACAAGACTGCCTCAAGGCCAGAGCTGATTGGTCTAAGGATGAACCCTGATCCTGGCCTACAAGATTCTTTTTTTAAAGTATCTGGAACTTTAAACTACAGATGTAAATGTGGAGTGACTGGAGCTGAGCCCTGTTGCTGCAGCCTTCTGGTCCTGCTTCCTGCTTGCTCCAGGGGCAACCCCAGATCTTTCCATTCATCTGTGCTTTGGGGTTGTTTGAAGCTGGTGCACATCATTTTTTGCAACCCAAAGGACCTTAACTGATAAAATACTGACATCTCAGGATACTAGACTCAATATATAAAGGACAGTACACAAATTACAGATTGTATCTACTTTCATAAGTTTTCTGTTTAAATAACCATGTCTGTTTAATTTTTCTGATCTTCAAATTATTTTTTTTAAGATTTTTTTTGAACCATTTTTTAAAAAGCCTTTGTTGGATTTGTTACAATATTGCTTCTGTTTTATGTTTTGGGGTTTTTTTTGGCCATGAGACATGTGGGATCTTAGTTCCCCAACCAGGGATCAAATCTGCACCCCCTGCATTGGAAGGTGAAGTCTTAACCACTGGACCGCCAGGGAAGTCCCCCTGATCTTGAAATTACTGATAAAGAATATGAACTTGATTTTAAAGCAATCTTCATTTTATGGGTAAACATCAGCACATTAAAACCCTTAAGAGTGTCACTGGACCTTTAAGTGCCAAGCTGTCCATTTTTCTGAACTCTGGGAGGTGGAGCTAGATGATCCAGGCAGATGTAAAAGGAACTGGAGCAGATGCTGGAATATCTACTCAGATCTGCACGTTCCCTTAACTTTCTATTATTTGGCTTGAAAATCTGTGGCCCAGAACATAAAGACAAAATAGAAGGGGAGTTAAAATGGCCAAGTTTTATAGTAAAAATCTATACCAAAGTGATGGTTTAACATTTCCTCTATTTGGAACCAAGATATTAAAGAAGAAAAGGCCACACAAGGTATTTGCTTCCTTAACATATGTATGTATTTTAAAATATTTTCCACTGCATTTTGACTTACTCAAATCATTTAACATAATGATATTTGTTGGGAGTATTTTAAGTAAAATAGAAATAAAGGTAATTTTTGCTTTGGCAGCATATTTCCTTCCGGTATCTCTGAGAGTGAGGGGAAGGAAAGATGTAAAGGATCTAAGAAAATTCTGGCGTAGGGAGAGATGAAGAAATGGGAGTTCTCTTTAGCTTAGCGGTGTCCTTGACAAGGCACCTGCTGTAAGGAACACTTTTCAGGTTTACTTTACGTGTGGTAGTCGGGGTTACGTGTGGTCTCTCTAACTTTATTTCCTTTCTAGTCACATATTTGTATTTTTAAAATGTTCTTTAGGTAGTGAGGATAAAGGTCCAAGTCATTCTGTCAGATGCACATTAAAACCTTTTTAAACCTTGTACCTCGGACTTCCCTTGTGGCGGAGTGGTTAAGAGTCCTCCTGCCAATGCAGGGGTCACGGGTTTGAGCCCTGGTCCAGGAATATCCCACATACTGCAGAACAACTAAGCCCGTGCGCTACAACTACTGAGCCTGCGTCTAGAGCCCGCGCTCTAGAGCCCTCGAGCCACACCTACTGGGCCCGTGCACCGCAACTAGAGAAGCTACCACAATGAGAAGCCTGTGCACCACAATGAAGGCCCAATGCAGCCAAAACAAATAAATTAAAAAAAACCCCCAAAACCTAGTTACCTTAATACTTTTAATGGATGCTTTTATTTAGATTATAAAATATACTCTATAGATTATGCTCAGATTAGTAGTTAATTATAATCATATATAACATGCTTTCATATTTCAAAAAATAGGATTGTTGTGACCACCACACAGAAGTGGGATGGACCCTTCCCTCCCCCCAAATTTAATTTGGGTGTGGAAACTGTTTATTTCATACCTCCACTGAGAGGGTATGAAAAGGTTTTTTTATTTGTTTTTTATCACTAGTTAGCTTTTTATTTGTAATTATTATTATTATTTTCATTGAGGTATAATTGACATTATACCTCAGGTGTACAACATAATGACTCCATATTTGTATACATTGTGAAATGATCACCACAACTAGTCTAGTTAACCTCTGTCACCATACAAAATTAGAAATATCTTTTTTCTTATGATGAGCACTTTCAAGATCTACTCTCTTAGCAACTTCCAGATATGCAGTACAGTATTATTAACTATAGTCACCATGCTGTACATTACATCCCCATGACATATTTTATTTTATAATTGGAAGTTTGTACACTTTAACCTCCTTTACCTACTTCCCCCATGGCCCACCCTCTTCCTCTAGCAATCACCAATCTGTTCTCCGTATCTAAGTGTTCAGTTTTTAAAAAGATTATACATATAAATGAGATCATATGATATTTGTCTTTGTCTGACTTATTTCACTGCATGATGCCCCCACAGTCCATCCATGTTGTCACAAATGGCAAGATTTCCTTCTTTTATATGGCTGAATAATACTCCATTATACATGACATCTTCTTTACCTGTTCATCTGTTCATGGATACTTAGGCTGTTTCCATCCATATCTTGGCTATTGTAAGTAATGTTGCAACAAACATGAGGGGTGTATATATATCTTTTTTGAGCGAGTGTATTCTTTTTCTTCAGATAAATAACCAGAAGTGGTTCTGCTGGATTATATGGTAGTTCTATTTTTAATTTTTTAAAGGAAACTCCAGACTGTTTCCCATGGTGGCTGCACCAATTTACATTTCCACCAACAGTGTACTAGGGCTCCCTTTTCTCCACATCCTTGCCAACACTTATTTCTTGTCTTTTTGATTATAGCCATTCTGACAGGAGCAAGGTGATATCTCATTGTGGTTTTGATTTGCATTTCCCTGATCATTAGTGATATTGACCACTTTTTCATGTGCCCATTGGCCACGTGTATGTTTTCTTTGGAAAAAATATGTATTCAGATCTTCTGCCCATTTTTAAATCAGATTGTTTGTTTTTGTTATTTTACTATTGAGTTGTATGAGTTCTTTATATATTTGCATATTGACCCCTTATCAGATATATGATTTACAAATATTTTCCCCATTCAGTAGGTTGCCTTTTCATTTTGTTGATGGTTTCTGTTGCTGTGCAGAACTTTTTTAGTTTGACTTAGTCCCACTTGTTTATTTTTGTTTTGTTGCTTTAGCTTTTGGTATCAGATTCAAAATATCATAGCCAAGACTGCTCTCAAATAGCTTACTGCTTACCTTTTCTTCTAGGTGTTTTATGATTTTAGGTCTTATGTTTGAGTCTTTCATTCATTTCGAGTTAATTTTTGTGTGTGGTATAAGATATGGTCCAGCTTTATTCTTTTGCATGTGGTGGTCCAGTTTTCCCAAAACCGTTTGTTGAAAAGAATGTCCATCCCCATGGTATATTCTTGGTTCCTTTGTCATAGATTAATTGCCCAGATAAGTGTGTGTTTATTTCTGGGCTCTCTATTCTGTTCCATTGATCTATGTGTATGTTTTTATGCCAGTATCATACTGTTTCAATAACTATAGCTTTGTAATATAGTTTGAAATCAAGGAGTGTGATGCCTCCAGCTTTGTTCTTCTTTCTTGAGATTGCTTGTAAAGGTTTATTAAGCACATAATGAGGCTTTCTGGGGAGAACAGTGTGGTTTCTGAGCAGGTCCAAGAATGGCTATCTTGAGAGAGCAGGGATAGGAGACTGACTCTGTTTTCACCATGATCAAGAGGTGGAGTCTTCATGTGGGCCAGGGCTTGCATGCTTTGAACTTCCCTTCAGTGCCAAAGGAGGAAGCACCCGGGACTTCTTATAACTTGCCCAGATGTGGGGTAAAAGGAGGAGGAAGTTGTGAGGCTTGAAAGCTGTCAGCAAACATCAAAAATGGAGTCAGATTCTTTATTACAAGAATAAAAGACTTAAAGTTTCGTGTTCATTAATAATAACATATTTAATTTGTAGTTTATTATACTTTCCCACAATGTTCCATAATATAAGAAAACCATTAAGCACATTTAAACATTAATATATGGTCTTAGAAATTTTAAGAATTGAGGAAAAAGAAAGTACTTCAGGTGGTATAAAATAGTTTAAAAAATATCATGCAAAAGGAACTTTCAAGCTGGCTCATTCAGGAGTCGTTTTACCCGACTTGTAATATGTCCATCTTTTCTCTATTAACAGAAAAGTTTCACTTAAAACAAAAAAGTGAGCAAGTAGCTTATTATCCTTATTTTGGGCTTCCAAGTTTGTGACATCTGAACTAAATCAATTGCTGAGGGCTACACTACCTCTGTGAGCTGTGGGACTAGTCTGTCCCCTGTTAGAATGTAAGTCTCACTAGGGTTGAGACTTCAGAGTCTCTTCTGTTCACCATTTACCATTACACCAGGGGTCCCCAACCCCCAGCCGTGGACCGGTACCACTCCGTGGCCTGTTAGGAACCAGGTCACACAGCAGGAGGTGAGCGGTGGGCGAGTGAACGAAGCTTCATCTGCCGCTCCCCATCGCTTGTATTACTGCCTGAACCATCATATCCCAACCCCCCCACCCAGGTCCGTGGAAAAATTGTCTTCCACAAAACCGGTCCATGGTGCCAAAAAGGTTGGGGACCGCTGCGTTGCACAGTACCTGACACGTAGCAGATACGTGAAAAATATTGGAAGGATGGTTGGTAAGTTCAAATGAGTTGCCACTAGGTGGCAATGTTTTCTAGGTCCTGTGCTACAAATCTTCACAGCATTAAAGCAGTCGATTGATACCTGGTAGCCGGCTATGCCCAGGATCACATCAGTCACACATGTCCAAACCTCTGTGATCCAGCCCCCTCATGGCTGAAACGTCATCCCTCACCAGCCTTCTAAAATGTTAGGGGGTGGAGAATCACACAAGAATTTCTTATTGTAAGTCATCTTAGATATTATCTGTTCTATTTCAACTCCCTGATTTTTCAAGCCAACAAAATGGGGACAGCCAAGCCCTAAGCCTCAGAGTGGCAGTGTAGCCTTCAGCAACTGACTTAGTTCAGGTACATCAAATTCAGAGCCCCAAATAAAGATAGTACACTGAACTACTATAGATACATGATATATGATATATATATGATTTAGTAAAGTTACTGGCCCACAGTAGGTGCTCAATAAATACTACTTCCTTTCCCCTTCTCTGTAATAGAGGTATAAACAAAATGTTGTGGGGACACAGAGTGAGGAACAGTAACTGTAAGAGTTTCCTGAAAACTTTTTAAAGAACGTGACACTGGAGATTGGAAGGATGAATGGGAATTTGGAGGTGCAGAAGGAAGAGAAAGGTCCAGGCAGAGGACAAAGCAAATAGAGAGGAGCGTCAGTGGGTCCTCTGGGAAGCAGATGCTGAGGCAGAGTTAGGAGTGCACTGCCCCAGGCCTCTCTGCCTGCTGTCCCTTGGCGCAGCCCCGTTCCCTCCCAACATGTCTCACTCTGTTATTTCAGGTCTCAGCTCAAATGTCAGACATCCTCAGAGGGGCTTCCCTGACTATTTCTCTAGAATAATTACTGCAGTCTACCTCCCCTCCTGTTCTCTTTTCTTTCTGAGCATGTCCACTACCTGTTTATTTGTGCATTGTCTGTCTCTCCAACTACAGTGTAAGCTCACTGAGGGCAGGACTTTGTCTTTTCATGGTGGCATCACCAGTCCTTAAAACAGAGCCCTTTGTAAACACTGTTGAATGAATAGATGAATAGAGGAGTTCTAGGACACAGAGAAAGGTACACAATACCAGTTATAAAAGTGAGCAACCTCTGCACAGTAACGACTGTCCTGTCTATCAAACGCTCCTTCCAGAAAGGCAGGGGCAGATTGTACAGACTCCTCCCATACATGTAGCTGCCATGTTCTCTGCTGTGAAGAGCAGGTTTTGAGCCAACCATAGATGAACTTCTTATGTGTCCCACAGTACCTCTCACTGCCTCCCTGTGGTGTCAAGAATAATGAGAGAGGTTGTTTGAGCTTCTGGTGGGGAGGAATGTGCTGGAAATAGAAAGGACACAGCCAGAGGCAGTTACAGTTTATCTCATACTCAAATCACTCATTGTCATTGTCCTACTATAGTCTCAGATCCAGTTCTCAGAACAATAAAGCCCTCTTATGACATTTGAAATATCCTAAGCAACTAAGAAAAACTTAGGAAAATTTCCCATATGAGGGAAACGTTGGATTAATTATGTCCAGAGTTCTGAACCACGTCAAAAAGAAAATCTTCATAAATGGCATTTAAACTGTCTCACCGTAATGCAAGGACAGACCTGGAGTGCTGTCCAGTGCAGGAAAGCTGTTGGGAGAAGCAGGAGAATTCTTCTTCAGTGCTTTTCAGTGTTAATAAGGGCAGATTTTCTTTCTTTTGTTACTAAATGTGCAACGCCACATCTTCTATTCTTGTTGCCAGATGGATGTGGTTTAGCACAATACTATCCTATCAGCATTTCTTTTCAAACATAAGTCAGTATAATGCTGAGCTGGAGGCTATATAAAAGTAATTAACCACAAAGACAAATACAGTTTAAGTAGCTGTTCAAAAATCTGAGACATTGTGAAGTTATCATTTAAAAAACAAAAACACCTAAAATTTCCTGAAACATCTTGACCTTTTATACCTAACCTACAATATGTGATTTCACACTTATGATGAAATTATGCCCTGAATTGACTTCACACTATTTTAGTTTCTTTTTTTGGAGATTCATAGTCTTTGCAGTTATATGAAGAAAAGGAAAGAAAAGTAAAAATACCACGAAGCTATAGATTATGTTTGTGTGTGTGTGTGTGTGTGTGTGTGTGTGTGTGTGTTTACACTAAAAAAAAATCCCCAAACCATCTTGGCTAGGTTTTGCTTTTTTACCAATAGAAGGTGCTAACATTACCATTAATAAAAGTTCACTGTTTAATGTTTCAAGTGTGACAAACTTGTGTAGAAGCCTGGTGAGCCCACAGAGAAATGTATTATTGTGTTTATATTTGAAGAATTAACTAACAATATTTTGATTTGAAAAGACAACATATAAAGGATTTTTTTTTTTTTGCTCAAATGGGAAAACACTTAATCATAAATGTAGTTATTAGTGTTCAATCTAAAAAATAATATAAAGAAGGAATACATACAATAAAATCATCTCTTAGTCTTTCAAATAAAGTAAACTGAAATGTATTCTTGGGATGTTGAGATGACTCAGTGACAATGCTTCTTGAATTTTGTATCAAGGTAACATATCAGACCAAGTGAACAGAAAATGAATGAATAAGATGTTCATCTCAGAGCAGAAGAAAGAAGAACTACAATCCTGCAGACTGCAGAATGAAAACAACAATCACAGAAAGATAGATAAAATGAAAAGGCAGAGCACTATTTCCCAGATGAAGGAACAAGATAAAACCCCAGAAAAACAACTAAATGAAGTAGAGATAGGCAACCTTCCAAAAAATGAATTCAGAATAATGATAGTGAAGATGATCCAGTACCTTGGGAAAAGAATGGAGGCAGGATCAAGAAGATGCAAGTAAACTAACAGACCACTGTAAAGCAATTATACTCCAATAAAGATGTTAAAAAAAAAAAAAGAAGATGCAAGAAATGTTTAACAAAGACCTAGGAGAACTGAAGAACAAACAAACAGAGATGAACAATATAATAACTGAAATGAAAAATACACTGGAAAGAATCAATAGCAGAATAACTGAGGCAGAGGAACTGTAAGTGACCTAGAAGACAGAACGGTGGAGATCACTGCTGTGGAACAGAATAAAGAAAAGAAAATGAAAAGAAATAAAGACAGCTTAAGAGACCTCTGGGACAATATTAAATGCACCAACATTCGAGTTATAGGGGTAACAGAAGGAAAAGAGAGAAAGAAAGGACCTGAGGAAATATTTGAAGAGATTATAATAGAAAACTTCCCTAACGTGGGAAAGGAAATGGCCGCCCAAATCCAGGAAGCACAGAGAGTCCCAGGCAGGATAAACCCAAAGAGAAACAAGCCAAGACACATAGTGATCAAACTGACAAAAATTAAAGACAAAGAAAAATTATTAAAAGCAACAAGGGAAAAATGACGAATAATATGCAAGGGAACTCCCATAAGGTTAACAGCTTATTTCTCAGCAGAAACTCTGTGAGCCAGAAGGGAGTGGAACAATATGTTTAAAGCGATGAAAGGAAAGAATGTACAACCAAGAATACTCTAGCCAACAAGGATCTCATTCAGATTTGAGGGAGAAATCAAAACCTTTACAGACAGGCAAAAGCTAAAAGAATTCAGCACCACCAAACCAGCTCTACAACAAATGCTAAAGGAACTTCTCTAAGTGGGAAACACAAGAGAAGAAAAGGACCTACAAAAACAAACCCTCCAAAATTAAGAAAATAGTAATAGGAACATACATACCAATAATTACCTTAAATGTAAATGGATTAAATGTTCCAACCAAAAGACACAGGCTTGCTGAATGGATACAAAAACAAGACCCATATATATGCTGTCTACAAGAGACCCACTTCAGACCTAGGGACACATACAGATTGAAAGTGAGGGGATGGAAAAAAATATTCTGTACAAATGGAAATGAAAAGAAAGCTGGAGTAGCAATACTCATATCAGATAAAATAAACTTTAAAATAAAGAATGTTACAAGAGACAAGGAAGGACACTACATAACAATCAAGGGATCAATCCAAGAAGATATAACAGTTATAAATATATATACACCCAACATAGGAGCACCTTAATACGTAAGGCAAATGCTAACAGCTATAAAAGAGGAAATTGAAAGTAATACAATAATAATGGGGGACTTTAACACCTCACTTACACCAATGGACAGATCAACCACACAGAAAATTAATAAGGAAACACAAGCTTTAAATGACACAATAGATCAGATAGATTTAATTGATATTTATAGAACTTTCCATCTGAAAACAGCAGGTTACACTTTCTTCTCAAGTGCACCCTGAACATTCTCCCAGATAGACTACATCTTGCGTCACAAATCAAGCCTTGGAAAATTTAAGAAAATCGAAATCATATAAAGCATCATTTCTGACCACAATGTTATAAGATTAGAAATAAATTACAGGAAAAAAACTGTCAAAAACACAAACACATGTAAGCTAATAATACATTATTAAATAACCAAGAGATCACTGAAGAAATCAAAGAGGAAATCAAAAAATACCTGGAGACAAATGACAATGAAAACACAACAATCCAAAACCTATGGGATTCAGCAAAAGCAGTTCTAAGAGGGAAGTTTATAGCTATACAAGCGCACTTCAAGAAACAAGAAAAATCTCAAATAAACAATCTACACCTAAAGGAACTAGAGAAAGATGAACAAACAAAACCCAAAGTTAGCAGAAGGGAAGAAATCATAAAAGACCTGAAATAAATGAAATAGAAACAAAGAAAACAATATCAAAGATCAATAAAATTAAAAGCTGGTTCTTTGAGAAGATAAACAAAACTGATAAACCTTTACCCAGACTCAACAAGAAGAAGAGGGAGAGGACTCAAAACAATTAGAAATAAAAGAGGAGAAGTTACAATGGACGCCGCAGAAATACAAAGCATCATAAGAGACTATTACAAGCAACTCTATGCCAATAAAATGGACAACTTGGAAGAAATGGACAAATTCTTAGAAAGGTATAAACTTCCAAGACTGAACCAGGAAGAACTAGAAAATATGAATAGACCAAACACAAGTAATGAAATTGAAACTGTGATTAAAAATCTTCCAACAAAATCCAAGACCAGATGGCTTCACAGGTGAAATCTATCAAAAATTTAAAGAAGAGCTAACACCCATCCTTCTCAAACTCTTCCAAAAAATTGCAGAAGAAGGAACACCCCCAAACTCATCTGTGAGGCCACCATCACCCTGATACCAAAACCAGACAAAGATCCTACAAAAAAAGAAAATTACAGACCAATATCACTGATGAATATAGATGCAAAAATCCTCAACAAAATACTAGCAAACAGAATCCAACAACACTTTAAAAGGATCATACACCATGATCAAGTGGGATTTATCCCAGGGATGCAAGGATTCTTCAATATACACAAATCAATCAATGTGATACACCATATTAACAAATTGAAGAATAAAAACCATATGATTGGGACTTCCCTGGTGGTGCAGTGGTTAAGAATCCACCTGCCAAGTCAGGGGACATGGTTTCGAGCCCTGATCCTGGAAGATCCCACATGCCACAGAGCAATGAAGCCCATGCACCACAACTACTGGGCTTGCACTCTAGAGCCACAACTACTGAGCCCATGTGCCACGACTACTGAAGCCCACATGCCTAGAGCCCATGCTCCACAACAAGAGAAGCCACCGCAATGAGAGGCCCACGCACTACAACAAAGAGTAGTCCCTTCTCCCCACAACTAGAGAAAGCCCACATGCAGCAACAAAGACCCAACGCAGCCACAAATACATAAATAAATAAATTTATTTTTAAAAATTTAAAATAACCCATTTGATCATCTCCATAGATGCAGAAAAATCTTTTAACAAAATTCAACACCCATTTATGATAAAAAGTCTCCAGAAAGTGGGCATGAGGGAACTTACCTCAACATAATAAAGGCCATATATGGCAAATCCACAGCAAACATCATTCTCAATGGTGAAAAACTGAAAGCATTTCCTCTAAGATCAAGAAGAAGACAAGGATGTCCACTCTCATCACTATTATTCAACATAGTTTTGGAAGTCCTTGTCACAGCAATCAGAGAAGAAAAAGAAATAAAAGGAATCCAAATTGGAAAAGAAGTAAAATTGTCACTGTTCGCAGATGACATGATACTACACATAGAAAGTCCTAACAATGCCACCAGAAAACTACTAGTGCTAAGCAATGAATTTGGTAAAGTTGCAGGATACAAAGTTAATGCATAGAAATCTCTTGCATTCCTATACACTAACAAGGAAAGATCAGAAAGAAATTAAGGACATGATCCCATTCACCACCGCAATAAAAAGAATAAAATACCTAGGAATAAACCTACCTAAGGAGATAAAAGACCTATACTCAGAAAACTATGAGACATTGATGAAAGAAATCAAAGATGACACAAACAGATGAAGAGATATACCACTTTCTTGGATTGGAAGAATCAATATTGTGAAAATGACTCTACTACCCAAAGCAATCTACAGATTAAATGCAATCCCTATCACATTACCAGTGGTAGTTTTTACAGAACTTGAAAAAAAAATCTTAAAATTTGGATGGAGACACAAAAGATCCTGAATAGCCAAAGCAACCTTGAGAGGAAAAAAAAAAAACAGAACTGGAGAAATCAGACTCCCTGACTTCAGACTTTACTATAAAGCTACAGTAATCAAGACAATATGGTACTGGTACAAAACCAGAAATATAGATCAATGGAACAGGATAGAAAGCCCAGAGATAAACCCATGCCCCTATGGTCAACTAAGCTCTGACAAAGGAGGCAAGGATATACAATGGAGAAAAGACATCCTCTTCAATAAGCGGTGAAGGGAAAACTGGACAGCTACATGTAAAAGAACGAAATTAGAACACTACTTAACACCATACACAAAAATAAGCTCAGAATGGATTAAAGACCTAAATGCAAGACCAGACACTATAAAACTCTTAGAGGAAAACATAGGCAGAACACTCTTTGACATAAATCACAGTAAGATCTTTTTTGACCCCCCTCCTAGAGTAATGGAAATATTAAAAAAAAATAAACAAATGGGACCTAATGAAACTTAAAAGCTTTTGCACAGCAAAGGAAACTATAAACAAGGTGAAAAGACAACCCTCAGAATGTGAGAAAATATTTGCAAACAAATCAACGGACAAAGAATTAATCTCCAAAATATACAAACAGCTCATGCAGCTCAACATGAAAAAAAACAAACAACCCAATCTAAAAATGGACGAAAGACCTAAATAGACATTTCTCTAAAGAAGACATACAGATGGCCAAGAGGCACATGAAAAGCTGCTCAATATCACTAATTCTTAAAGAAATGCAAATCAAAACTACAATAAGGTATCACTTCACACTTTTGGTAGGTAAGGGATTGTTTTTGTTTGGAACAAAGACACTTAGGTAAATGTTTGGGTAAATGGTGGAAACTGAAGCTTGGAGCTTGGGTGTCGATTGGATCAGTGCTTTACAGAGGAAAGGAATTTGGTGCTCTTCAGTGTGAGGGTAAAGATGGGAAAAGGGGAAAGTTGAGGGCAGGAGAAGAGAAGAGGGAAAGAGAGTGGAGGGGAGATTGAGGGCGGTGAGAAGAAGTGAGGGAAGAGGAGGGAAGAGGTAGAAGAAAGAGGCTGGTTGGAGGACTGGAGAAAGGGAGTCCACACAGGACTTCACAGAAAGTCGTTATGGGCAGTCGGTGATAGGATGGACTCCGGTGATTCTTTAAAGTCTGTGTATTTTGGTTGGTGGAAAATGATGAAAAGGATAGAGTTCACGTCTATGTAGATGCTGGTTGGACAGAGATAGCATGTGTAGATGCAGGATTTTGGGGTAATAGGGGGTCATGAGACTGCATAAATTTCCAGAAATTAATAGAAATCTTGGATAACCCTGGGCCATGAAATTTGGCCTCAAGGCAAGCTAGATCTCAAGGGACAAGGGAGGAAGGGCTCTAGGTAGCAGCATCCAGATTACATAAAGATGTGTATGTGTGTGTGTGTGTGTGTGTGTGTGTGTGTGTGTGTGTGTGTGAGAGAGAGAGAGAGAGAGAGAGAGAGAGAGAGAGAGAGAGAGAGAAAGCACACCTCAAGTAAGAGCAAGAGAGGGAGAGAAATTCACATATGGGAAGAGAATTGGGGAATGGAGAGAGAAATCAGTTGTGCTTATGAAAAACCCAACTACAGTTATATCTGTAATCCTGTAATAGTCACATTTCATGCAAATATAGACTCTCTTCTGGTTTCCTCCCTGCTTCAGATTAGAAGTTGAGTGTATTGCCCAATATCCCTGACAAGTAGATACCTCAAGTCGTAGGAAACTCAGTGCTTTTGGGGGAAGTCCTTTCCATTTTGAAAAACGTCTGTGAGTAGGAAGTTCTTCGTATTAAACTGAAAATTTCATTTATTCATTCATCTAACTAATGCTTATTAAGCGTGTACTACGTGCCAGGCATTGTTCTGTTTAATGGGGAGGAAGAGGAACTGCCGGGACAGCGCCCAGGCAGGAGTGGTAGCAACAGCAGCAACCTGCACCCACCAGCAGGGGCAGAGGTCACAAGGCAGCAATGCCAGATCAGTGCCAGCTACTGAGGAGACTTTTAGTGGCCACTGGGAGAAAGGGAAGCCACCCAGAAGCTGCCCAGGGGAAGGGATTTGCATGGGTCTAGAGTTCCAGCAACTACAATAACCGGAGGCTGCTGTTATCATGTCCCACTTTTCAGAAGCTATACACACTCCTTACATCCCATCCTACGCTGGTATGGTCAGGTTAACACAGGTTACACTACAAATCACATCTCTGCAATGCTATTCTTGAGCTATTTTATGCCATGGTGGGTCAACTTACATTACAAATCTCACCTGTCAAGATCTGAAGTTCTAAGACTATTATCGTTTGCTGGTGTCAGTCCTAGATTTCTGCTGCTTTAAAAAGTGATGAGCAGTATCTTCATCTATTTTTCATTATATTCACTAAAATATTGCAAAAGAAGAATTTGAGATCAGACCCCGAGACATCGTCAACATGTGCAGGGAGAAAAAAAATCTGTTTGACAAAATTTGGATTGAACATCAGATACAAATCAACACCACATATGCCATCATCCAGCCAGTTTCTGTTCATTTGCCACAAAGATATCGTGAGAGACGTGGCCAAGGGCTTTGATGAAATTCAGACATCTGCAGTATTACCACCAGTCTCCAAAGCTTATCAAAACAGGAAGTGGGAGGGTCAGGCCCAGATGTCTCCTTGTGATTGCAGACTATCTCATGGTGATCACGTCTTCATTTTCTTAAAGCTTACACACCACTCTTTGACTAATTCATAATAGAATTTTGCTTAAGATGGTTATTACATTTATTTACCCTAACTGTCTGCAGAAGTTTCTTTCTTTTATGAAAATTAGAAATGTTAGCTCATTTTCAGTTCTTCCACTATTCTGTGTGATTTTCAAAAATAATTATGTCAATCGTTAAGTAATATGTTCTACAAGTTTTTTAAGGTCATATATCTAAGATAAGAAATAAGAATTTAGAGTTGCTACTTGCTTTTTATATCCTCTTCATTATCTTGGCCTCTGTTTTCTTCTTACTAATGTTCAGCCCATCCTATTCCCACCCTCCTCCATGGGATTCAGGCTTGACTGGGAGAAACACTAACCAAGTAGCTGCTGCCAGAGGATGGGACCAAAAAGCTGAAGCGAAGGCTTGATTTTCTGATTTAGATGAGAGCAGTGAAGGACAGTGAGATGAGGGCAAGCTAATTAATCTCCATCAGGAAAGACAGAGCTAATGCATAGCGAATAGAAGGTCAAAGTTGGGGTTCAAAAGCAAGCCAGGACTGGACTTCCCTGGCAGTCCAGTGGTTAGGATTCGGCACTTTCACTGCCATGGGCCCCAGTTCAATCCCTGGTCGGGGAACTAAGATCCTGCAAGCCGCACAGCACGGTCTCCCCCCAAAAAGCAAGCCAGGACCAGGAAAGAATGGTGTAAGGCTATTCTGTCAAATTCAGTGACCACTAATCACGTGGACTCCTGAGCACTTGAAATGTGGCTAGCATCACTGAGGAACTGAATTGTTGATTTCAGTTTAGTTTAAACTAAGTTACTTTGAAATTTAAAAATTGAAGCAATGTAAAATTTTTTTCATTAAATACAACTCCATTGTTCTGAGAAGATTACATTGCATCTTAACCATCAAATCATGTAAATGTTATTGTAATGTTGTAGTGTACATGGTGGACCTGTGTCTTTTCTAGTATTACACATAAACACATTACCAATCTAGTTGGTGTCAACAAAATGATTTAAATGCTTTTTCCTACACATCGATGTAACATTGTAACACAATTATTTGGATGTTTATACAGAAAGCACCAGTTACAGTGATACCTATGTAAATTGTAATTGCTAATCAAATGGAAATACTTATTATTTCAATTAAAACAGTTATATTATTGCTCTAATTTAAAAATTAAGTATGGACAACATTTTAAGTTTAAAACTAGGGCATACTAGTAATGTAGAATCAAATGGAGATGCAGAAGCCAGTCCTACAACTAGAGCAATAAAGGAAAAAAAAGATTAGGGGAAGATGTGTCCCAAATTTCACAAGTCATGGCAATTGCAGTTTTTTGTGGCCAAGCAAAATGAAAAAGCAGTTTGCTTGATGTATAAGTGTTCTTTAAGATAATAAAGCAGACACTATTAGAGACATTATCAGGAAATACATTGTGTATTTGATAAGTTTCCTCTCAACAGTCAAAAAGATTTGGAAAGAATAGACTAAATTAGTTGCCACAAGTCAGAAATGAATATCCAACAGCAATTTAAAAAATTATGACTAATAGGGTTTGAACTTGTAACTTTAGCTAGATATTAAATGACTTAGATTCTTGCACAAAAGAGAAAATCATTTTTAGATGGAAACATGGTAAAAGAAATTATTATTTCATTTCTGGAAATATTATAAAATTATTAGGAAAAGAGTAAAAAATGATACTTTATAAAAAATAAAATATCTTCAATGAAGTCACCGAACAATTGTCCATGGAATACAAGCCCTTCTTAAGAATATCAAAGATCGATTGATTCAGAATTGGAAAGACTGCAAGTACTTTTCTTTAACACATTTCAAGTGCTTAGGATGAGTCATGCCTAATTAATACTTTGGTTATGTTTAGTCTCAGAGGACTTCCAAACTTATGAAGAAGTGTTGTCAACTCATAGACTAAAAAGCAAAATTTGTGGCATAGATATATTTGAAATTTTTATGATTGTCAAAGAAGAATTTCAGTTAAATATGAAAAAACTTTGTTTATATCATGATGGAGGTGCTTCAGCTGTTACGTCAAGAATCTGGATTTATAGGAATTTAAAAATAAGAGATTGATGTTTCCCTTATTGCTTTCTTCCACAAAATGACACATATTGAAAATATTTGTGCTCAGTTTTCTGAATCAGACTCATGGAAAGTGTCATGGATACAGTTATTAAAACTGTTCCATATATACATGCCAATGCTATGAATCAGCACCAGTTTATGACACTGTTGAAAGAAGTAGAAGACCCTGAATTTAATGATCTTGTGTTATTTACCAATGCTTATTGGTTGAGTTGTAAAAGAATTTTATCAAGATTTACTATGCTGTTAACCCCAATTCAAGATTTTCTTGAAACAAAAGAATATTTGCCACATTTTCAATAATGGCAGACAAAACTTGGCAGTTATGATTTATGTTATCTCAGTCATATCATGCTGCATGTGAACAGGCAAAACTTGAAGCTCCAAGGAATAGAACAGCTTATTTGTAATCTAGATCTATAGATATAAGAATTAATGTTGATATTGAAATTTTTCATAATACTAGTTAATAATGATTTTACACATTTTTCTTAATATGAATTAATAGGCAGAATATTTTAATTATAACCAAGATTGTTATGTAACTTGTCTGAAAAAAAATCCAAAAAATTTTGAAGAAGTTTGCTTGCTAATGATAAATTTGGAGTTTTTTTGCTTCCTCCCCCTCCAACTTTATTGAGATATAATTGACGTATAACATTGTGTAAGTTTAAGGTGTACAATGTGAGGATTATGCAATGATTACCACAATAAGGTTAGTTAACACATCTATCACTTGACATAATTACCTTTTTTTTTCCTTTTTGAGGAGGTGGTGTTGAGAACATTTAAAATCTAGTCTCTTAGCAACTTTCAAGTATACAATACAGTATTGTTAATGATAGTCAGCACACTGTAAATCAGATCCTCAGAACTTGTTCATTTTATAAATGGAAATTTTTACACTTTGACCAACAGAGTTGCTTTCAATTTATGCAATACCCCCTTTGAATTTGAAGTTAACACTGAATTGTCTTGTTAGTGAACTTACTAACCTTTGCATAGTTTTGAAATTGATATGTTTTAAGGATGTCAAACCTTAGAGTTTGTTTTATTGCATGATGTTTGTGTAAGAAAAATGATTGAAAACTGTAAGACATCATCAATCAGCTAATTATTAACTGTACACTTAAACTAGGTGGACATATAATCTAAAATTTAAAAACTAGTTTCAAAAAGTAGACAAAAATTTAAGATCATGAGCTTTTCAATATGGCTTATATTTGTAGTTTCATATTGTTAAAAAGTGCAACAAATGTACGGCTGGAAAGTTGCTCTTTATACTGTAAATATTGCTGGGGTAATATCAGATTGCAAACTATAAAAACTAATTATTTTTATGGAATGATAAAGTTAACATTGTGATAACCAGTTTTCAATTCTCACTCGAATTGTTGATAATAATTTCAATAATCTAAATAATCTGTTTTATAACCAACAACATTCTACTGAATTCAAGTTATGAATATTTCATGATCAGATCTCTGAGTGGGCCTGAATGGTGAGAACTGGAACCTATTCAGGTTGGTGTTAATGACCTGTACCTGCAGAGGACGCGTTCTCGGTAACCTAGTCTTTTGAGCACACTGCACATGAGAACTTAGAGTTCAGCATTCAGCTCTTTCCTGTTGTCTGACCATGTAAAACAAACATCTCTCATAACCTCTCTTCACTGATGGCTTCAGGTCTGTTGATCTTATTCCCAAGAATCAGTATAGACACATTAGAAATGGTTTCAACTGTCATTAGTGAATCAAGTTCTTCTTTAGATTCTAACAGCCTTTTATGATCTGCAAAATCCACCAGAAGTGTAATGCCATTGATAGCAGGAAGGTAGTTTTTCCACACTCTTTGAGCTTGAACATGTTCACCCAGATCAAAAGTTGCAAAGGTCATGCCAGTAATAGTTAGTTCTTTTGAAAGGGGAGGTAACGTTGGGACATGTGTCCAAGTCTGTCATCTTTTAGCATATATAGCAATGTTATTTTTCCCACATTATCCAATCCAAGAAATGCCAATTTGCCAGTTCTCTTATATAATCCTAAAAACTGTAACATTCTGCTGAAACCACTGTATATCCAATCAAATATGAAGGACCTATCCATACCTTAGAGTCTGCAACTGAAGACAATGCTATTCCTTGCTTGGCATTGGCCTTACAGCCTCTGAGACTGAACTGCAAATTGTGATGATTGCTTGATGTGTTTTTGCTTCAAAGTCAAATCAATTCTTCTTGGAAAAGATGAACAAGTTTTGTCAATGTGGATGCAAATTTTAAAAGAAAAGAACTTTTCATTTTCAATTTAGTTATTTGAAAAATTTTAGTATGTTTGGAACAACTTGGGTATGTGATACTACTTTCTCAACTTTGAATTTTTAAAAATCTTAAAATTAAAAAAAAATTTTAGGGCTTCCCTGGTGGCGCAGTGGTTGAGAGTCCGCCTGCCGAGGCAGGGGATGCAGGTTAGTGCCCCGATCCGGGAAGATCCCACATGCCGTGGAGCAGCTGGGCCCGTGAGCCATGGCCGCTGAGTCTGCGCGTCCGGAGCCTGTGCTCCGCGATGGGAGAGGCCACAGCAGTGAAAGGCCCACGTACTGCAAAAAAAAATTAAAAAAAAAATTTTAAATCAGCTCAAGTATTTTGATGTAAATTTACATCTGAATTGAGATGTGCTCTATGTGTAAAATACATATGGACACTGAAAATGTAGTACAAAAACAGTAAAATATTTTTATATTGACTACATGTTGAAATGTTAATATTCTGGATATATGAGTTATATAAAATAAGTGACAATTTCACTACTTTTCACTTTTTAAAAAGTGAGAAATTTTAAATTACATATATGGCTCACATTATATTTCCACTGGACAGCATGAGTCTAAGGCTCTTGTCAAGAACAGTGTAGGAGTGTCAAGAACTCACCTTTTCATACATACATGGGGATGTGAAGCTACTTCAAAGGACCAGAAGCAGAGTAGACAATTTTATACCTTTCCAGGTCTGTTGGATTGTCAGCTCAAAAGTGGGGTGCAGTACTGTGCTGGCACATGTTTAACAATTGGTTCTCTGGGGTAAAAAATATCCCTGTTTTTTACCATTATCTAGTTTCCATGGTATAAATACTCCCACCATGGCCCATTTCAAGCTACCAAGTGGACATCTCTGGGAGTTTGGAAGAAATACTGATAATTGGCTCTTGCCAGCAGGTAGCAGCCAGCTTCAGTACACCACTAGCTGGGACTATCTATGATTCTTCATTGTTTCTGCAGTACCTCGCATAGAGATGAATAAAGAGTAAGCCCATTTTAAGTATTTGTTGAATGAACAGATGCTTCTGCTAGCTACAAATCTCCTGTTGTTTCAGTTTTCTATGATCCTTTAACTTTTCTGAAATGTACACTCCTAAAGTTGAGGGTAGACATATGACTACAATAAGCATTCTCTTATTGAATGTGTTGTGCTATTCAGATCTCCTTTAGCTGTGAGTCATTCATTATCCCGGCTGTTGGGAGTATTATGTTTTGATGTTGCTCAGCTGAAACTCTCCGAAGGAATTCTATAGATCTGAAAGAAGCTGCCTCCCCCATGGTTTCCCAGGCAGCTCTCTGCATCTAATGACTTGTTAATGTGGGAGTCCAGGTCTGGCCCCTTCAGTTAGAGACATTTTTGAAGAACCATCCAAGTTTGAGAGTTTCCTGTGAGACCTGCTGCGACCTCTGTTGCAACTGTATTATGACTCAATTTATACCTCTGCTCAGCACTGCTTCGTTCATTCCTTTGTGCGGGTGGTCTTTGAAAGCACTGCCCCATACCCCACCTGCACACCATCTCCAACCCGGGGTCTGTTTGCCAGAGAATGCAATCTACAACAGTCCTAACAAAAAACATCAAAGACAACTTTGCTCCTTTCACTCAGGGTCAGTGTTATTTTTAACTTAGTCAACCAGTTCTGCCATGTTGGTTACAATGAGGGACAGAACTTACCACTTCCTCTGTCTTATAGAGATGAAATTTACAAGCAAGGTAAGTTAAGAAGTTCTATTTGAGGGCTTCCCTGGTGGCGCAGTGGTTGAGAGTCCGCCTGCCGATGCGGGGGATGCGGGTTCATGCCCCAGTCTGGGAGGATCCTGCGTGCCATGGAGCGGCTGGGCCTGTGAGCCATGGCTGCTGGACCTGCGCGTCCGGAGCCTGTGCTACGCAGCGGGAGAGGCCACAGCGGTGAGAGGCCCACATACTGCAAAAAACAAACAAACAAAAAAGAAGTTCTATTTGAGAAGATTCGTAAGAATTTTCATTGTGGATGAATTTAAAAGCATGAGTTAGCGGTGGAGCAGGGGGGACCTTCAAGATGGCAGAGGAGTAAGACATGGAGATCACCTTCCTCCCCACAGATACATCAAAAACACATCTACATGTGGAACCACTCCTAGAGAACACCTACTGAATGCTGGCAGAAGACCTCAGACTTCCCAAAAGGCAAGAAACTCCCCACATACCTGGGTAGGGCAAAAGAAAAAGAAAAACAGAGACAAAAGAATAGGGACAGGACCTCTGGGAGGGAGCTGTGAAGGAGGAAAAGTTTCCACACCCTAGGAAGCCTCTTCACCGGCAGGGATGGGGAGTGGGTGGGGGTAAGCTTCGGAGCCACGGAGGAGAGCGCAGCAACAGGGGTGCAGAGGGCAAAATGGAGAGATTCCCACACAGAGTATCAGTGTCGACCAGCACTCACCAGCCTGAGAGGCTTGTTTGCTCACCTGCCAGGGTGGGTGGGGGCTGGGAGCTGAAGCTCGGGCTTCAGAGTTCAGATCCCAGGGAGAGGACTGGGGTTGGCTGCGTAAACACAGCCTGAGTGGGCTAGTGTGCCACAGTTAGCTGGGAGGTAGTGCAGGGAAAATTTTGGAACTGCCTAAAAGGCAAGAGACCATTGTTTTGGGGTGTACAAGGAGAAGGGATTCCCTCCCTGTGTGCCCATAGAAGGCAGAACACCACCTAAGCAAGCTCCAGAGATGGGCGTGAGCCGTGGCTGTCAGCTTGGAGCCCAGAGAGGGGCATGAAATTCTAGCTCTGTTGCTGCTGCCACCAAGAAGCCTGTGTGCAAGCTCAGGTCGCTGTCCACACCTCCCCTCCTGGGAGCCTGTGCAGCCCACCACTGCCAGGGTCCTGTGATCCAGGGACGACATCCCCGGGAGAACACAAGGCATGACTCAGGCTGGTGCAATGTCACGCTGGCCTCTACCACTGCAGGCTTACCCCGCATTCCAATTATGACTACTGTACCCCTCCCTCCCCTGGCCTGAGTGAGCAAGAGCACCCTAACCAGCCACTGCTTTAACTCCCTCCTGTCTGGGTGGGGAACAGATGTGTGAGGGTGACCTACATGCAGAGGTGGGGCCAAAACCAAATCTGAACCACAGGGCCTGTGTGAACAAAGAAGAGAAATGGAAATTTCTCCATGCAGGATCAGGAGCAATGGATTAAATCCCCACAATCAACCTGATGAACCCTGCATCTGTGGAATACCTGAACAGAAAATGAATCATCCCAAAATAGAGGTGGTGGACTTTGGGAGCAAATGTAGACTTGGGGTTTCCTGTCTGTGACTGATTTGTTTCTGATTTTTCTGTTTATCTTGGTTTAGTGTTTAGCGCTTGTTGTCATTGGTGGATTTGTTTATTGGTTATGTTGCTCTCTTCTTTTTATTATTATTATTTTTTAAAAAATAATTATTTTCCTTTCTTTTTTCTCCCTTTTCTTCTGAGCCGTGTGGCTGACAGGGGCTTGATGCTCCAGCCTGCTGTCTGGCCTGACCCTCCGAGGTGGGAGAATGAGTTCAGGATATTGGACCACCAGAGACCTCCCGACCCCACAAAATATCAATTGGCAAGAGCTCTACCAGAGATCTCTGTCTCAACACTAAGACCCAGCTCCACCTGACAGCCAGCAAGCTCCAGTGCTGGATGCCCCAAGCCAAACAATTAGCAAGACAGGAACACAACCCCACCCATTAGCAGAGAGGCTGCCTAAAATCACACTAACTTCACAGACACCCCAAAACATACCACTGGATGTGGCCCTGCCCACCAGAAAGACAAGATGCAGCCCCACCCACCAGAACACAGGCACTAGCCCCCACTACCAGGAAGCCTACACAGCCACTGCACCAACCTCACCCACTGGGGGCAGACACCAAAAACAGTGGGAACTATGAACCTGCAGCCTGTGAAAGTAGACCCCAAACACAGTAAGTTAAACAACATGAGAAGACAGAGAAATATGCAGCAGATGAAGGAGCAAGTTTAAAACCCACCAGATCAAACACATGAAGAGGATTTAGGCAGTCTGCCTGAAAAAGAATTCAGAGTAATGATAGTAAACACGATCTAAAATATTGGAAACATAATGGAGAAAATACAAGAAATATTTAACATGGACCTAGAACTGAAGAGCAAACAAACAATGATGAACAACACAATATATGAAATTAAAAATTTTCTAGAAGGAATAAATAGCAGAATAACTGAGGCAGAAGAACAGATAAGTGACCTGGAAGATAAAATAGTGGAAATAACTACTGAAGAGCAGAATAAAGAAAAAAGAATGAAAAGAATTAAGGACAGTCTCAGAGACCTCTGGGACAAAATTAAACTCACCAACATTTGAATTATAGGGGTCCCAGAAGAAGAGAAAAAGAAAGGGACTGAGAAAATATTTGAAGAGATTAGAGTTGAAAACTTCCTTAATATGGGAAAGGAAATAGTTAATCAAGTCCAGGAAGCACAGAGAGTCCCATATAGGATAAATCCAAGGAGAAACACACCAAGACATTTATTATTCAAAGTATCAAAAATTAAATACAAAGAAAAAATATTAAAAGCAGCAAGGGAAAAGCAACAAATAACATACAAAGGAATCCCCATATGATTAACAGTTGATCATTCAGCAGAAACTCTGCAAGCCAGAAAGAAGTGGCAGGACATATTCAAAGTGATGAAAGGGGAAAAGCTACAACCAAGATTACTCTACCCAGCAAGGATCTCATTCAGATTTGATGGAGAAATTAAAACCTTTACAGATAAGCAAAAGTTAAGAAAATTCAGCACCACCAAACCAGCTTTACAACAAATCCTAAAGGAACTTCTCTAGGCAGGAAACACAAGAGAAGGAAAAGACCTACAAAAACAAACCCAAAACAATTAAGAAAGTGGTAATAGGAACATACATATCGATAATTACCTTAAATGTAAATGGATTAAATGCTCCAACCAAAACACACAGGCTTGCTGAATGGATACAAAACAAGACCCATATATATGCTGTCTACAAGAGACCCACTTCAGACCTAGGGACACATACAGACTGAAAGTGAGGGAATGGAAAAAGATATTCCATGCAAATGGAAATCAGAAGAAAGCTGGAGCAGCAATTCTCATATCAGACAAAACAGACTTTAATAAAGACTAAAAATAAAGAGACAAAGGAGGACACTACACAGTGACCAAGGGATCAATCCGAGAAGAAGATATATCAATTGTAAATATTTATGCACCCAACATAGGAGCACCTCAATACATAAGGCAAAGGCTAACAGCCATAAAAGGGGAAATTGACAGTAACAAAATCATAGTAGGGGACTTTAACACCACACTTTTACCTATGGTCAGATCATCCAAAATGAAAATAAATAAGGAAACACAGCTTTAAATGACACATTATACAAGACGGACTTAATTGATATTTATAGGATATTCCATCCAAAAACAACAGAATACACTTTCTTTTCAAGTGCTCATGGAACATTCTCCAGGATAGATCATATCTGGGTCACAAATCAAGCCTTGGTAAATTTAAGAAAATTGAAATCATATCAACTATATTTTCTGACCACAACACTATGATACTACATATAAATTACAGCAAAAAACTGTAAAAAATACAAACACATAAAGCTAAACAATATGCTACTAAATAACGAAGAGACCACTGAAGAAATCAAAGAGGATGTCAACAACTACTTAGAAACAAATGACACTGAAAACACGACCACCCAAAACCTATGGGATGCAGCAAAAGCAGTTCTAAGAGGGAAGTTTATAGCAATACAATCCTACCTCAGGACACACATAAAAATCTCAAATAAACATCATAACCTTACACGTAAAACAACTAGAGAAAGAAGAACAACAACAAAAAACCCCAAAGTTAGCAGAAGGAAAGAAATCATAAAGGTCAGATCAGAAATAAATGAAAAAGAAATGAAGGAAACAATAGCAAAGATCAATAAAACTAAAAGCTGGTACGTTGAGAAGATAAACAAAATTGATAAACCATTAGCCAGACTCATCCAGAAAAAAAAGGGAGAAGAAGCAAATCAACAGAATTTGAAATGAAAAAGGGGAAGTAACAACTGACACTGCAGAAATACAAAGGATCATGAGAGATTACTACAAATAACTATATGCCAGTACAATGGACAACCTGGAGGAAATGGACAAATTCTTACAAAAGCACAACCTTCTGAGACTGAAACAGGAAGAAATAGAAAATATAAACAGACCAATCACAAGCACTGAAATTGAAACTGTGATTAAAAATCTTCCAACAAACAAAAGCCCAGGACCAGATGGCTTCACAGAAAAATTCTATCAAACATTTAGAGAAGAGCTAACACCTACTCATCTCAAACTTTCTAAAATATAAGAGAGGGAGGAACACTCCCAAACTATTCTACAAGGCCACTATCACCCTGACACCAAAACCAGACAAAGATGTCACAAAAAAAGAAAACTACAGGCCAATATCACTGATGAACATAGAGGCAAAAATCCTCAACAAATTACTAGCAAACAGAATTCAGCAGCACATTAAAAGAATGATACACCATGATGAACTGGGGTTATCTCAGGAATGCAAGGATTCTTCAGTATATGCAAATCAATCAATGTGATACACCATACTAACAAACTGAAGGATGAAAACCATATGATCTTCTCAATAGATGCAGAAAAACATTTTGACAGAATTCAACACCCATTTATGATAAAAACTCTCCAGAAAGAAGGCATACAGGGAACCTACCTCAACATAATAAAGGCTATATATGACAAACCCACAGCCAGCATCATTCTCAATGGTGAAAAACTGAAAGCATTTCCTCTAAGATCAGGAACAAGACAAGGTTGCCCACTCTCACCACTATTATTCAAAATAGTTTTGGAAGTTTTAGCCATGGAAATCAGAGGAGCAAAAGAAACAAAAGGAATACAAATCAGAAATGAAGAAGTAAAACTGTCAATGTTTGCAGACAACATGATACTATATGTAGAGAATCCTAAAGATGCCACCTGAAAATTACTAGAGCTAATCAATGAATTTGGTAAAGTTGCAGGATACAAAATAACTACACAGAAATCTCTTGCATTCCTATACATTAATGACAAAAAGTCTGAATGAGAAATTAAGGAAACAATCCCATTCACCATTGCACCAAAAAGAATAATATATCCTGGAATAAACCTACCTAAGGAGACAAAAGACCTGTATGCAGAAAACTATAAGACACTGATGAAAGAAATTAAACACAATACAAATAGATGGAGAGACATACCATGTTCTTGAATTGTAAGAATCAGCACTGTGAAAATGACTATACTACCGAAAGCAATCTACAGATTCAATGCAATTCCTATCAAACTACCAATGGCATTTTTCACAGAAATAGAAGAAAAAACTTTACAATTTGTATAGAAACACAAAAGACCCTGAATAGCCAAAGCAATCTTGAGAAAGAGAAACGGAGCTGGAGGAATCAGGCTCCCTGGCTTCAGGCTATACTACAAAGCTATAGTAATCAAGACAGTATGGTACTGGAACAAAAACAGAAATATACGTCAATGGAACAGGATAGAAAGCCCAGAGGTAAACCCACGCACCTATGGTCTCCTTATCTTTGATAAAGGAGGCAATAATATACAATGGAGAAAAGACTTCCTCTTCAATAAGTGGTGCTGGGAAAACTGGACAGCAACATGTAAAAGAATGAATTTAGAACACTCTCTAACACGATACACAAAAATAAACTCAAAATGGATTAAAGACCTAAATGTAAGGCCAGACACTATGAAACTCTTAGAGCAAAACATAGACAGAACACTGTAGGACATAAATCACAGCAAGATCCTTTTTGACCCACCTCCTAGAGAAATGGAAATAAAACAAAAATAAACAAATGGGACCTAATGAAACTTAAAAGCTTTTGCACACCAAAGGAAACCATAAACAAGACAAAAAGACAACCCTCAGAATGGGAGAAAATATTTGTAAATGAAGCAACTGACAAAGGATTGATCTCCAAAATATACAAGCAGCTCATGAAGGTCAATATTAAAAAAACAAATAACCCAATCCAAAAATGGGCAGAAGACCTAAATAGACATTTCTCCAAAGAAGATACACAGATTGGAAACAAACAGATGAAAGGATGCTCAACATTACTAATAATTAGAGAAATAAATGCAAATCAAAACCACAATAAGGTATCACCTCACACTGGTGAGAATGGCCATCATCAAAAAATCTACAAAAAATAAATGTTGGAGAGGGTGTGGAGAAAAGGGAATACTCTTGCACTGTTGGTGGGAATGTAAATTGATACAGCCACTATGGAGAACAGTATGGAGGTTCCTTAAGAAACTAAAAGTAGAACTACCATATGACCCAATAATCCCACTACTGGGCATATACCCTGAGAAAACCATAATTCAAAAAGAGTCATGTGCCACAATGTTCATTGCAGCTCTATTTACAATAGCCAGGACATGGAAGCTACCTAAGTGTCCATAGACAGATGAATGGATAAAGAAGATGTGGTGCATATATACAATGGAATATTACTCAGCCAGTAAAAGAAACGAAACTGAGTTATTTGTAGTGACGTGGATGGACCTAGAATCTGTCATACAGAGTGAAGTAAGTCAGAAAGAGAAAAACAAATACTGTATGTTTACACATATATATGGAATCTTAAAAAAAAATGGTTCTGTTGAACCTAGGGGAAGGATAGGAACAAAGACGCAGACGTAGAGAATGGATTTGAGGACACAGGGTTGGGGGAAGGGTAAGCTGGGATGAAGTGAGAGAGTGGCACTGACATATATACACCATCAAATGTAAAATAGATAGCTAGTGGGAAGCAGTCGCATAGCACAGGGAGATCAGCTCAGTGCTTTGTGACCACCTAGAGGGGTGGGATGGGGGGGTGGGATAAGGAGGGTGGGAGGGAGATGCGAGAGGGAGGGGATATGGGGATATATGTATACGTATAGCTGATTCACTTTATTATACTGCAGCAACTACACACCATTGTAAAGCAGTTATACTCCAATAAAGATGTTAAAAAGAAAAATAAATAAATAAATATAAGCATGAGTTTGCTGTTTGAATAGTTAGAATCCTCATAACTAATATGTCTTAAAATTTTTGATTTCCTACTTGGAATGTTGTGATATTTACTATGTCATTTTAGGAAAAACCGACTTATGAGAATGATTGACCTCAGCCCCATTCAGCATTTTTGCACCTATCAGAACAACAGGAATAATTGTCCAACGTTGAAGCACTCCTAATCATATCAGAGGAGGGCTATTTTCAAAACTCCTTTACTGATAAAACCTGACACCTCAAGTATTCTCAGTTTCTGAGTCAACATATTGTACTTTAATTTAATGCTTTTCATTTTATGAGAAAATGCTTCTCAATCTACCCAAAAAGCAAATTTATCTACCTTTTCCTTTTGGAGAAGTCCATTGCATGAGTCAGAATTTTTTTTCTTTAACAATGCCTATTGCCATATATTAGATTAAATTGTATTTTCCTAATTTGATCTGCAGACTAAAACAAAAGCAAGTTATATGAAATGAAATAATAAGAATTTGGTTTATCTTTTAATTTCTGATCTTAATTAATCATGAATGAATATTACCTTCTAAACACTTAAAAATCATTTTATCAACATATTTGCCAAACATCCAGAGGAGTAGTCTCTTATTTATTATAAGGTTTTTTCTATAGTACCTGATATGCAAATACAATCTAGTAAAATATGTCAAAATGTTCTTCATAAACTTACTTTATCATCACAATAGCTCCACATCTAACATTTATTCTCATTGTCATAATATACTTCTAGCGAAATCAAAAATTTTTATTGGTAGTTGTAAATGACTTTTCAAATATGTCTAAGGGATAATCTGTTACTGAATAATCACTGGTGATTCCCATTTGGTTATGGGCACCTTAAATTACTGAATCTGAGGCTAGGTGTCTTTCAACATTTCTGGAAAAGTCTCAGCCACTACATCTCTATTGGATTTTCCTGTCTCTTTATTATCTCTTTCTGAATTAGACACAAAGGACCTGTCCTCCATGTTTAACAACATTTTCATTTTTCCACTTCTTCATCTCTCTATGCTACAATCTAGTAGTTTCTACAGGCTGCTTATCCAGTTCACTAATTATTTCTTCATTAGCAGTTTGAGTATTTCATTAAGGTTTTAATTTCAATGATTACTTTTCAGCTTCTAGAAGTTCTGTTTTGTTCTTTTACAGATCTTCCTGTTCATTTTTTTTATAATCTCTTGCTCCTTACCCATGTTTTCAATTCCCTCTTTTATTTCTTTAAACATCTTAGATGTACTTCTTCTATATTTTGTGATTCTAATATGTCTTGTGACTTTTATGTGTAAGCTCATATTCGTTGGGGCTCCATCAATGGTTTTGTGAGACCTAGTATGAGGATGAATTCTTCCAGAGAGAAATTGAGTTTGCTCCTGCTTTGCAATTTATTATTTTTAAAATAGATATGTAATGTTTCATGGTCTTGACATATAATTTATTCATCACTTCTCTACTGGCAGAGATCATGGGCTGGGGCATAAAAGTATTGTGTATTTCTTCTTAGTATGGATTACATTTTGAGGGTTTTTTTTTTCCCTCAGTTGAAGTGTTAGATAACTGTGAAACACTGATACAACCTAACACATTCCTGTGACTAATGATGTAAGATACTATCTTAGCCTGAGAAGCATCATTCCCCAAACAACTGTACTAATTACCCATTCTGAAAATGTAAAGAACTGTCATATCTTTATATCAGACAGCATCAACCTCTCATAAGAGCTACACTTACTGACTCTATGTGTCAGAAACTTTTTGAAGTGACCATAAGTATCAAATCATTTAATCTTCACAACACTCCTAAAAAGTGTGTACTATTATCCCAATTTTACAGCTGAGTTGTAATGGGTAATTTGCTCTACACACTACTGTGTTAGGCTTTCTGGAAGCAGCTAGCACAGGGATTCAGGAACATAATCTCCTGAGAGTGTACTTACCACTCTTCAAGAAAGCCTGTAGCAAATGCAGGCAAGGGGAATGAGCTGAGTCTAAGCCTGACCCACAGGCAAAGGGCAGGGGACAGTAATCGTAGCAGCTGTGGTAGTGGTCTAAGCGTCACCTCAACCAAGGGTAATGGTCTAAACTGGGTCGCAGGTGTAAGCCGTTAGCAGCTCTGAACCATCTGGGGTTTAGGTGCAGAGGGACATAAGGGGGATCTGGGTTGAGTACCAGCAGTGTCTGCTGCAGTCACATAGCTGGGAAGGGGAAAGTGGGGTTCAAAGCCAGATCATCTGGCTCCAGTTTTGCACTACTGCCGCTACAGGGCCTCCTGCAAACCCTGCTTCTGCTGCCTTCAAACACCTCAACACTGTCTACCAAGAAGCCTCTGACTTGCCGAGCCAAGCACTGCCTCCAATTTCCTAGAGAGATAAGAGCTTTTTGACTGGAGAAAATTTTGTGCCCATTTAATTCAGAGGTTTCAAGACCAATTCAACAAGAACTGTCTTGTTTCCATTGCTCCCAATTCAGAAAGGCCTATTAAATGCACATTTTGCACTTGCCCAGGGCCAGGACTAGGGTACACAAACCTGAGGGGAGTGCCTCCTTAAATTTTGGGTCCTACTTGCCTCTCTTGGCTTGCCCCAGTGCCATTGAGAGAGGAGCTATGATCCTACACCCTCTCTTCAGACAACAAAGAGTCTACTTGACCCTAAGTATCCTAGTACTTCCCTATGTTCCCTTCCTATACTTTATCCGCGGGGAAAATGGTAGAATGAGGGAGGTAGGCATCTTGATCACTTCAGTTTTTAAAGCTTCTGGGACTTAGGAATGTACTCAAACTTACATATGTATGGAGTCAGCCATGGAAGGCTGGAAAGCTTTGAGAATGGGGAAACAAGGCAACACCAGAGTCCTCCTATATTATCCCTCTTTGGATATTATCTCTCTCTTGCAACCTCTTCTGGTCTTCTTAGCCTGGTTCCTTTGCGCTAAAGAAGCTCCCCCAGGTCTGAGAGTGCTATTTCCTAGCTACCATAGGGAACTGTCCGTCCCAACATTTTCACCCTCAGAGGGATCATGCATTCAGTTGGTTTGGCTCCTGTAATAATTGGTCAGGTCCTAGGGCAGACACCTAGTGGTTTTGAGCCTTTGATCATGAATTGGCCTGTTTTATCTCTCCATGCACCAAACCCCAAATGCTGTGGGAGCTGTGAAGTGCTTTTACCTGTGACCTACTCCAGAGCTTGGCTGGCTGATGTGAGTCTGGGTCCACTACCACAGCTGCTATGGCTCTAAAACTCTGCTAGTAAGTAATATTTACTTCATGGGATCAAATGTAATAAGTATATATTATCATGTGTTTCTCTTCATTCAGCTACACAGTAATAGTAATTAAAATAAATTGTTGACTTTTAATTAGTTCTTATCTTCTCTACCAAATTTACATATTTTGTTGTAGTTATATCGTACGTTCTCTTGGTATCTCAATTATCTTATTTCCATTTTTTCCCCTTATTGCTCTTCTTTTCCAGCCTCAACTCAAAAATCCTAAACAAAATACTAGGAAATTAAATTCAGGAATATATAATAATGATATTACATCATGATCAAGTGGACTTTATCTCAGAAGTGTAAGGCTTATATAATACTTATAAATTAATGTATTTGTCCATATTAATGGAACAAAGGACAAAAATATATGGTCATATCTATAGATACAGCTTCCATTTATGATTTTAAAAGACTCTTAGTAAACTAAGTATAGAAAAATACTTATCTATGAGAAGTCTATGGTTAACATCACTTTTTCCCTAAGATCAGGAATAAGGCAAGGAGGTTGACTCTAATCAAGCCTATTCTCCATTGTACTAGAGGTCTCAACTTGTACAATAAACCAAGAAAAAATAAATAAAAGGAATAAAATAGGAAAGGAAGAAATATGATTGTTTCTATAGATGACATTATAATTTACTGAAGAAAATATAGAAGAATCTAAGAAATGACTACAGTATGTGAATTTAGCAAGGTAGATCCTGATACTAAAATCAATATTATTTCTACATATTGACAACAAATAACTGAACATGGAATTTTAAAATACTATTAACAATTAAAAATCTAAATTAAAAAAAAAGTATTTGAAATAACATCAAAAATATGAAACACTTAGGAATAAACAACAAAAGATGAGAAGGATCTTTGTACTGAAAACAAAACAAAACAAAACAAAAAATTAAAGAAGACCAGATGGAGGGATATACCATGCTCATGGGTTAGAAGACTCAATAACATTAAAATGTCACTAATTCTCAAACTGATCTATAGATTAAATATAATGCTAATCAAATTCCCAGGAACTTTAAAAAAAATATTCACAAAATAATTCTAAAAATTATACGAAAATTTAAAGGACTTAGAATAGCCAAGAGAATTTTGAAAAACAAAGTTAGAGGACTTATTCTATCTGATATCAATACTTACTATAAAGATACAGTAATCAATACAGTATGTTATTAGCATAAGGACAGATGGATTAATAGACCAGAATAGAGAGTCCAGAAAGAAACCTCCACATGTAAGTTCAATTGATTTTTGATAAAGACATTAAAGCAATTCAATGAGGAAGGGGGTCTTTTCAATAAATTGTGTTGGGACAATATTTAGAGAAAAAAAATGAAACTTGCCCTCAACTCACACCACATGCAAAAACTAACTTGAGATAAATCATACTCCCAAGTGTAAAAGCTAGTATCACAAAGCTTCTAAAAGAAAACACAGAAGAAAATCTTTATGATCTTGGGGTAGGTAAAGATTTCTTAAATGGGATATAAAATGCACTATACATAAAAGAAAAAAAATGTTAAATTAGGTTTCATCATACTTAAAATAGTCTACTCATTAAAAGAAGCTGTTAAAAAATGGCAAAAGGCAAGCCACCAGCTTGGAGAAAATATGCACAATGCACATATCAAAGGACTCATATTCAGAATATATAAAGAACTCCTTTAAATCAATAATAAAGTCAATTGATTCAATTTTAAAATGTACAGAAGATTTGAACAGGCATTTCACAAATGATGATGTCTAAATCATCAAAAGCATATGAAAATATATTCAAAATCATTAATCACCAGGGAAATGAAAATTAAAAGTATAGTGAAATACCGCTACATACACAAAAGAAGAGGTCAAATTTAAAAGGTTGGCAATAGTAAGTCTTAGAAAGGATGTTCAGGAACTAGAATGCTTATATATTGCTGGTGGGAGTGTAAAATGGTGCAAACACTTTGTGAAAGTTTTTGGCAGTTTCTAATAAAAATAAATATACGCCTACCCAATGGCAATTACAGTCCAGATGCGACAGAAATGAATCCACAGATTCACAAAAAGACTTGAACTGAAATGTTCATAACTTCACTCTTCATAAGGAATCAAACCAGGAAATAACCCAAATGTTTATCAGCAGGACAATGGATAAACAAACTATAGTATTTTCAGCCAGTGGAATACTATTTGGCAATAAAAAGAACAAATTACTGGTACAAGCTACAATGTGGATGAAACTAAAAGTAAGTAAGTAAGCCACCATTTAAAAAGGGGCAAACTTCATCACATTGAGAACAGACCTGTCTATATTAAAAGATATTTCTTTGTAAATTTCTTCATCAGGACTTTTTCAAGGATGATCTAATCGTATTTTATTTGTAAGAAACGAAGTTGTCAACAGTCTAAGAAATTCCCAGAATTTACAATGACTCTCATATTTACTTTGGAATTAGAATGGCATGTTCCCTTTGTTAGATTTCACTTTTACTTTCAGTTCTAGGTTCCTGGTTAGAAGCTTTATGTATTTCTTTAATTAAAAATGTAAAAACTTGCAATAGCAGTAGGCTGGAACTGAAGTTGTTACAACAATAGTATTTCCTTCCAGAGAAAGGTTTTTATCATGATTACCCTCAAGGAAAATATACTTTAAAGCTGATTTTTTTTTTTTTTTTTCTGGTACGCGGGCCTCTCACTGTTGTGGCCTCTCCCATTGCGGAGCACAGGCTCCGGACATGCAGGCTCAGCGGCTATGGCTCACGGGCCCAGCCGCTCTGCGGCATGTAGGATCTTCCTGGACCGGGGCATGAACCCGCGTCCCCTACCTCGGCAGGCGGACTCTCAACCACTACGCCACCAGGGAAGCCCAAAAGATGATTATTTAACAATAGGATATTGAGAACACACCACTGTTAAGAATTATCAAGTTCCAAACCAGGAATGGGATGGAAAACTCTTTCACACACTTCTCATACCTTGCTTGCACATTGCAAATAGAAGAAAACTGGCAAACAAGAGATAGTAATAGCCATATGTCTGTCTACCTTGTCACTTTCCTCAAATATTTCCTTGCTTATTTCTGTCTCTAAAGAGTATTTGGAGAGAAAATATATTTAGGAAAGTTGGATGTTGGGGGGAAAAGGGGAATTTTTACATAAAATATTTGGGATAGTCAAAGGGTTACAGGGAAAAAGTAAGGTATTAAAAATTTGGGTGCAGGTTTAGGCTAGAGAAGGCCCAAGCAGCTAGACTGACTGCATTTTTGTCAGTCGGTCAACAAAGACTTATTGAGCACCTTCTGTTTGCAGGTTCCCCACTAGTGCTAGAATAATGCGGTTAATGAAATACATACAGTCCTTGATAATATGCAACTCCTAATTACTACAGGAAAACAGTTACTTTAAAAAAATCAGGGACTTCTTGGTGGCACAGTGGTTAAGAATCCACCTGCCGATGCAGGGGACATGGGTTCAATCCCTCGTCCGGGAAGATCTCACACGCTGTGGAGCAACTAAGCCGAGCCCCACAACTACTGAAGCCTGCGCGCCTAGAGTACGTGCTCCGCAACAAGAGAAGCCTCCACAATGAGAAGCCCGTGCACCGCAACGAAGAGTAGCCCTCACTCACGGCAACTAGAGAAAGCCTGGGAGCAGCAATGAAAACCCAACTCAGCAGGAAAAAAAAAAAAAATCAATAATTAAAGTTGTGCAAAATTTTGCAAAGGAGACATATTGATCCACTTTGGGCCCTGACAAGTCTGATCCCAACTTATATTATTAGTTTGAAGAATGTGGGAATCCTAGTTAGTTCAGGGTTTCTTAGGTCATGGTCTTTAAATTGGGATAAGTGATCCCTTGGGCAAACTTACCAAGTATTTACAAAAATTTAGCATTTGGTGAGTGGGAGCTCAAATAGTTTTAAGAGAATTAACAACCTGATCCTCAATTTCTACAATGTAGTTTTTCCTAAAACTGATCTGAGTGAAAACAAGAGCTGTCACAGCTGCCAGGATTGTTCTGTCTTCTCACCAAACTTTTCACAATAGTTCTTTCTTCTTAAAAAAGACAGGCCCGGGCTTCCCTGGTGGCGCAGTGGTTGAGAATCCGCCTGCCGATGCAGGAAACACGGGTTCGTGCCCTGGTCCGGGAAGATCCCACATGCGGTGGAGCAACTAAGCCCGTGAGCCATGGCCGCCACGCCTGCGCGTCCGAAGCCTGTGCTCCGCAACGGGAGAGGCCACAACAGTGAGAGGCCCGCATACCGCAAAAAAAAAAAAAAAAAAAGACAGGCCCACCTCTCACCCATCTTGGGTTTTCAAATGGTATAGTATTGGCCATGGGTATAAAATATTCCTGGACAATTAGAAATAGCTGGTGTTAATGTTGAGAAAATGAATGACTCTAATATCTGGGTATAGAGTTATCAGATAAAATATAGGTCACCCAGTTAAATTTGAATTCTAGCTAATCAATGATTAATGTATTCAATGAATAATATATTGCACGGAACATACTTATACTAAAAAATTATTTGTTGTTTATCTCAAATTTAAATTTAACTAGGTACCCTGTATTTTAAATGCTAACTCTGGCTACCCTATCTGGGTAAAATTCCTGTGGTTTCCAAGTCACTGATTTCAACAAAATAGAGTTGTCTACTGATAACTAATTACATTTTAGGATTAAAGATCACTAAATAATTTTTGGGCTATAAAACAGATGTTAAAAAATTGTGAAAAAAATCGATATAATAATATTTCTTCTGGGCCTATCTACTTATTTATGTGAAAAAGATTTTTCAACACTTACAGTTTTTAGAAACTAAAAAAAAGGAAGAGAATCTATGCTGAACCCTATAATATTCTAGCAATAGGTAATATTCATGAACACACACTTGAACAAATTGTTCAAATTTAAGCTGCCCCATTGAGATTGCATTTGTAAAAGAATTTTACTTTTTATCTTGAGTAATCATTAACATTTATATTTAGATTGTTTTGATCAACTGACTTTCAATATACGTACTGAAAGTAATATATGATAATGCAATCAAGGAGAAATTTTTCTTTAAGTTACAGCCTTATGATCACAGGAAAAAAGTTAAATTTCAATTTATACATATGTTTGTTTCAGAAATATGTGCCAGAGGGATCATAAAGATGTCCATTATAAACATATATTAAAATTCTGTGGGAGAAGTAGAATGTTCAAAGACAAAAAGCATTGATATAATATTTCTGATGATTAAAGATGAGCTGATATATAATGACAGGGGGTATCAAATGGCTATGGTATTTGTAGTCCATTGAATACATTTAAAAGACTGCTGATCAATTTTATTCTAAAACATCTATGTCTACATTTTGTAGTTCCTTAGCAACTACAACAACCTTTTTGTTTTAATCTTAAGTTAAAAATATGCAGAGGAATATAGTTTTTCAAAATTATTTTGGTAGGTACATGACCATAAGTATATAAGGATCACAAAATTTTTTCCACCATCTCAAGGGTGAGTTGAAAATGGCTTATAAGGTTTTGAACTAAACAGGCTCAAAAATGAATTGAAATCTCCACATAAGTAAACTTAATCTTTTTGATATATTTCCAACTGGAACTCTTAACTGCTATGGGCAGCCAAATCCACCTAATAAAGAAGATACCCTAGCTCATCCTGAGTGTACTGCATTCTTGTTTCCATAGGATGTTGAAGTATTGAGTAATATTATGGGTTCTGCCTTTAATGCTTGATATCTCTGATTTACTGGAAGGCAGGAAAATCAGGTGAGCTCTCCCAAGCCATCTGTTACCCTGGCATGCACTGTCTTTAGATGAATGTGCTTAAATTTACTGCTTAAGCAGGAAATGTTGAGGAAAATATGGCAGTGCAGTTAGACTCTGACTTCAGGTTTCTATGAGGCTGTCATGGTAATTTAGACATCTCCCCTGTGAGACAAAAGGCTAAAAGGCGGAATTTGTTTTATAGCCAACTCCACCCTAGTTATAAAAACAACCAACGAACCAAAAAAAAAAAAAAGATTTCAATATAGCAAACTATGATGGTAATCTCAATCTTTTAAAACACTAAAAATAAACTGAAAAGGAGAATCTTGTGATTTTTTTTTACAAACCCCTACATTTCCATTCATGCTTTACAATTATAACAGAATTATAACAAAAAGTAAAAATTATCAGAAAGACTTCACGAAGTTTCGCGGTTTTCTTTTTTTATTATGTGGGAGATGGACCTTTTCCAGTCAGGCTGACCAATGCTCATCTTCCCCCTCACAGATTATCAAGATTTCCTCTGACCCACGAACAAAGAAGCAAAGGTATTTCAGTAAATGTCACGCCGATACGCCCTGCTTAAGAAACAGTCACGCTTTTCGGGTCATGGAAATCCCCGAGTGGGTCTGCCAGGCCACTGATTAAGGGGAAGTGTGTGTGGTTATTACCGCTGGAGTTCCCCTAAGTCTTAAGAGGAAAGCACCAGCGAACAAGCAAACCGCTGGGAGGAGTGCGGGACAAATGGAGCGGGGTGGGGGTGGGGAAGGGGAGGAGCGGTGGGGTGGGGGGACGTTTAATAGGCTGCGTGAGACTCCAGCCCGCACCGAACAGCGGGGCGACGGCTGTCACCCGCCAAGACTCGGCCGGCACAACCCGACTGCCGCGCACCGGCCGGGGTTGGCAGGCCGGCCGGTAGAGCTGAGGTGAGTGAGCGAGCGTGCGTGTGCGCGCGACCGTGTGTGTCTGTTCGCGTGTCCACGCGCGCGACCCCCAACGTCTCCGCACTGTGTCCCGCGCGGGCGGGGGCCAAGTCTGCCGCTCGCCTAGGGGCACACGGTAATCAGACCTGCTGCAGGGCCCAGAGGTCGGCTCCAGGCCGGCTCTCGAGCCGACCAGGGACGGGAAGAGAGTGGGAGCCCGGGTGGCCCTTCCCGGCGCAGCCGCGCTGGTCCGGTCGGTCCTCGCCGCCGCCCAGACGTGCTCTCCAGCCCGCGGGGCCGCCGGGCCCGGCGCTGCCTCGCCAACACTCACTTTCTGTCCGTCTTCCTGCCGGGTGTGCACTTCCTGTTTTCCTTTTGCAGTGAGTCAGTGGAATGGGGAAGCTTTGACAGTTGGTTTAACTCGATTGCCAAGAGATATCACCGGGCCTTAGACGGTGCCAGATGAGCTTAAGCACAGAACTTAAAGCAGATCTTGGGCATAGTAAGGACTCAGTAAAATCTTGTTTAATGGACACATGGAGGAGTGTTCCCAAGTGGTGGCAGAAAGAGCAGATTTTTGGTTGTTTTCCTGGTGATCAGCATGGAAACCCTGTAGTGCTCTTAATCTAGTTAGTAAAGTGCTGGAGGTATTTACCCTATCCTAAACTAACAGTAATATTAACTTTGTTTGCCACTATTTGTTGCTAACATTAGGTGTTTCTAATACCCACTATATTCAGCGACTCCCTTAGAAGACTTTACATGTGTTTTCAGGTTTAATTCTCACAGTCCTAAGAAGCACTTGCCCAGGATCACACCCCTGGTACGCCGAGACTGAATGATTTTGGAAACTCAAGATGTCTGACTCCAAAGCCTGGTATTAAACCATCACTGAGCAGACTTTGTAGTCATTAATGTAAAATTGATGTCCTTAATACCATGAAAATGAGGGTGCTGCGTTCCTGGGGGGCTCAGTCAAGTTAGTGAAATTCACTTCTCAGCAAAAAGTCTTAGTGTCTACATTATATGCCAGGCTGAATGGATGGTGGGAGTGGGAGGGCTGGTACAGAGCTGAAACACAGTTCTGCTGTGAAGGAGCTCACAGACTAGGGGGAGGTAGAGAGAAAAGGCACACTTAAACTCCAGTGTCTGAGACATGGATGTGCTTGCTAAGTGCCCAAGAGGATAGACACAACATCGCTGGCATCAGGGTGGTTGCCCACTAGAAATGATAGAGTAAGAAGAGATGAGGTTGGGGACTTGAGCCAATCTGAGAAGGAGCCACAAGAAAGGAAAGAGGAATCCCAAGAGAGTGGTATCAGAAGCCAAGGGACTAGAACATTTCTTAGAGGAAGTGGACCCCAGTGTCAGGTGTGAAAAATTCCACTGGTTTTGGGGAAGAAAAGATTGGTGTTACTCATACTGAGAGTGGTTTTCCACAGACACAGAAAACAAACATGGTTACCAAAGGGAAAGGCGGGGGATGGATAAATTAGGAGGATGGGATTGACATATACACGCTACTATATATAAAATAGATAACCAACAAGGGCCTACTGTACAGCATAGGACCTATACTCACTATTTTGTAATAACCTATAAGGGAAAAGAATCTGAAAAAGAATATATATATATGTATATATATAACTGAATCATTGTGCTGTACACCTGAAGCTAACACAACATTGTAAATCAACTATACAAGTAAATAAAAGAAAAAGAGAGAGTGGTTTTAAGTGGTGCTGGCTAAAGCCAGTTGTATTGGGAGACCTTCACCATAGACAGTTGTTCATTTCCTTTGGCTGTAAAGCGAAGGTGAGATACAGGGTTGTTGCTAGAGTGAAGAGTAGGGTTGAAAGAGGGTTTTTTGGTTTTGCTTTCATTTGAAAGCTGAGAGAGAATTAAGCATGCTTGTTATATTGAAGGAAAAGACCCAGTAGAGAGAGTTGAAGAAATGAGGAGGATAGGGTTAAGAGCAAGGTTTCTGAGGCCAGTGGGGGAGGATGGGATTCTTTTAAGTGAGGCAGTAAGTGGGTTGTGAGCAAAAAGGGCATGGATTTGAGAATGTGTAAGGATTACTACTCAATGATGTCTCTTTGCTTTGAGAAATCCAAGGCAAAACAATCTACTGAAAGTGAGATGGGGAGTTGTGGAGGAGAAATCAGAGGAAGGTATTGAAGGTTTAGAAGAGTTGCATAGGCCAGTGGGCTAGGCTTAAGAAGAATTGATGAGAGATAGTAAAGGGCCAGCCAAGGTGGAGTCTGACATCATGCTGGTCTCTGTCTACAAGGTTGTAGATCTTCCCCAGCAGCATTTAGAATTCTAGGTGTTGGAAATGGTTAAGACAGAGTTTTAATGGATCCAGGGTTGACATCTTGGCATATTTTTGTATATTTATTGTATAACTGTTGCCTAAATGTCCACAGACATGCCTTGTTTCCACATCAAAGCTTCTTTAGGGTAAGATCTGTGTAAGGGGTTTGAAATCTCAACTGCATAGGGGCCAGGCAGGTGATACAAATGAACAAAACTAGGGGTGTCTTTTTTAAACAAAAGCACACTTTGCTTACATATTTAATATGTAGGAATAGTCTTCCTTTCCACAAAGAAATATGTTACTCTCATTTTTCTCAAAAAATGTCCCTCTTTGTCTACCTTTCATTTTTGTTACTTTTGATAGACACAGGTATTAGAACAATTCCACTTTCTTTGTAATTCTACTGTGAGAAAAACAACAGTGCCAACTCAGTGACAAAAAGCAACTGACAGTCTCCGTATCAGAATGCCAAAGGGGAGAGCGTGTGCCTTCCCTAAAGGGTGCAGCCGCAGCTTGGCACTAGCTGATCGTTGCCATGCAGGAATATATGCCCGGTGTAGCCAGGTCTTCTGAATTTTCAGGATAAGGTTGGGATCTAGAATGTCATGGGAAATCTCTTACTTTTTTTTTTTTTTTTGGTCCCTCCATGTGTGGCATGTGGGATCTTAGTTCACTGTCCTGGGATTGAACCCGTGCCCCCTGCAGTGGAAGCATGGAGTCTTAACCACTGGACCACCAGGGAAGTCCAGAAATCTCTTACTTTTATTTTATTTATTACTTTTTTTTTTTTTTTTTACAGAAATCCCTTTTTAAAAAAATTTATTTATTTTATTTTTATTTATTTTTGGCTGCATTGGGTCTTTGTTCCTGTGCGCGGGCTTTCTCTAGTTGCGGCGAGCAGGGGCTACTCTTTGTTGCAGTGCGTGGGCTTCTCCTTGCAGTGACTTCTCCTGTTGAGGAGTACGGGCTCTAGGCACGCGGGCTTCAGTAGTTGTGGCACATGGGCTCAGTAGTTGTGGCTCACAAGCTCTAGAGCACAGGCTCAGTAGTTGTGGCGCACGGGCTTAGTTGCTCCGCGGCATGTGGGACCTTCCTGGACCAGGGCTCAAACCCGTGTATTCTTAACCACTGAGCCGCCCGGGATGCCCAGAAATCTCTTACTTTTAAAAAATGTTGGTAATTAACTGAAACATTTAAACGTACTGTGGTATTTTTCCAAGAAAAATCTTACTTGGAAAACTGGTGAAATTCAAATAAGGCATATAGATTAACTAACAGCATTGTATCAGTGTTACTTTCCTGGTTTCTATGGTTACACGTGGATATGTAAGTGCAGGATATGTGGGAACTCTTATTTTTATAAGTTTTCTCTATGTATAGATTAATTGCAAAATAAAAAGTTAAAAAATTAGTGAAATGCTGGAGTCCAATTCTGTGCAAGCCAAACATAATACCTCTGCTGGCCACCAGTTTGAGCCTTCTGGTTTTCATCAGGGATTTCTTGTCCACTGCAGTACCTAATACAGCACCTTGTATGTCATAGACATTCAGTAAATACTAGTGCTCTGCTTTGGAAAAAATGTTTAAAAAGAGATCATGGTGTTACATCTATGAATTATTTGACTTTTAAAACTGTCTTTTTTTTTTTTAACAGGTTTTACAAAAGAGACGAACTGTTCTACTTCTTCTAGGTTTATTCCAGTTTTTTCTATAAATCAAAACATCTCAAAATGGAGGCCTAAAACTCTTAAAAGGGACTTAGTCTAATCTCCGGGAGGTGGTTTTGTGCATGAATAAACAAAGTAGTTAACAGGAGTTTTTGGTATCCAAAGAATGTTAATTTTAAAAATATGATCTGGTTATAAGAGGTGTAACTATAAAGTAATAATAAGTTTGATTCTGAATTTGATTTGTGGATATAAAGTAATTATTGTAGCTGGGACATATTGTTGAACTACGTTTTTCAAAGTTGGCCAGGCAGTATCCCACTGGCTGCTGTGTAGAATAGAAAAAAGTACCTGTGTTTGGTAAAGATTTAAAAATGAGTGACAGTTATCTAGAACAAAGAGTTAATATTCAACCCTCTGCTAAATTAGAGAAATATGCGTATAAAACATTTGGCATGTTAAATGATTTCTGCAATGACAAAGAAATGTCAAGAACAAAACTTTCTGATAGGTACAACAAATTTAGAGCAAGTATGAAAGATAAACGTGATGATTGGTAAAGAAATTAACCATTTATAAGACTTGATATTTTGAAAGTCAAAACTTTAGTTTGTTCAAATGGGCTGTTATTTCTGAGAATAATTAGAATGAGAATGATGACTGGATGGTTACATTTTGGTAAATGAACAAACTTATTCCAAAAGAAATTCGCACAGAGACAGTAGTAACACCAAGAATGAAAGGAATACTGAAGTTAGACATAATAATTCACCTCTGAGGGCAATTATCACTGGTATTTAGATATGTTTCTTCTCCCACCTGGAAATAAAGCATTGAAGTCTGCAGTAAAAAACCCCAACATATGTGGGACCCAGGAAGCATGCTTGCAAAACACTTCTAGAAAAAAAAACCATGTGGACTTGTTTATTGGTTATTACTGACATTATTGACACAGAACCTACTTACTAATAGCTACTTATAATTGAGAAATTCTGAATTTTGAGATCTCTGCTGTTCAAAAGAAGTGGATTGTGACAAAATAAATTTATTATTTTTTGTCCTGATAAATTCTGGTTCAAGGTATGCTATCTGTGAAATAATTTCTGACCAAAGCCAGATTTTTTTATCCATCTTTTTCTTTTTGGATTATTTATCTTAGCTTGCAGACTCAGCACTCTGACTTTTGACTGTTTTTAAAAGTAAATCCATTATCAGGAGATTTGATGTTGGTTCTCAACAGCATGAAGCTGAGTCTAAAAGACCAAGTGAGCAAATATACTCATCTCTGATAATTTATTTGAAATGCAATGTTTAATTTGCTAAGATCTAGTGGTATTGCTATGACTAAGCAATCTATGGAAAGTAATTATTATTTAATAAATCTTGAAACCAGGTCTTGAGATGTATGAACCAATTCTGTTACTACTTAAGCTCTTTATTTGGAAGAAAATTTTGAATTGTTTTGTTCTCCCTAATAAAATGGTTGTAGGAAGAAAAATTAATTTGAGCAAGATTTTGGTTAGACTGTTTATTTGGTTATTTGGTTAGACCATTATTTTATGTACTTCTAAGAAATAAAAATGCTGTTAATTAAAATGTGACATGCCATTCATTAATTGTAAGATACCTTCCATAGCAGAGATATTAAAACATGCATCTTAGAATCAGTGAAATATTATAGTCCATTCTTTTCCTCTTTCGAGGTAGGTCTTATGCTTTTTTGTTTTTTTCTGGCTACAAAATTTCACAATTTAAAAAAAGCAAAATAAACATAGTTTGAATATTTTTATGTGTATAGAACACTTACACAGCATAGCTTTCCGCCAAAACAAACTAGCTATGTGAGACATTTTATCTTCAGGCTGACTGGATGTCACTGAAGCATACTAGTGGAGAGGGTGACCTACCTGTGGAGATATCTGACACTAAATGGCATCTTGATGACATAAAGCACTCTACACTTTTATGAAGGGTTTTAATTTTCATCACAAGGTACTGTGTAGCATCATGTTTACATTGTATGCAAGAGTATACAAAGGTGCAAGTACATAATTGGCCCTTAAAATGTATCAATATAGGATTTAGAATCTTGCCATGCTATAACCCTAAATGCATAGAAGAGAAAAGAATGAAAGATTTCCTGTTCTAAGTGTTCAATCTAGTACTAAAATTAATAAACATCAAAACCCATGCACAAAACTACCTCCCCAGAGAAAGGCTAGTCCCTTTTCCTCCCCATCCATTTCATTATGAACATAGTAGAAAATAGCGCATTCTTATCAAATTTGATGAAAAGTGCCAACATATTTGAATTGAAGTATGACTTTTCATGTGAGCTGTACCGAATGTCTACCTATTCCGCTTTCCCCGCCGGTGTTCCTGTCTCAGAAAGGAGTCTTGCTCGTGCTGGTTTTTATTATACTGGTGTGAATGACAAGGTCAAATGCTTCTGTTGCGGCCTGATGCTGGATAACTGGAAACAAGGAGATAATCCTATTGAAAAGCACAAAAAGTTGTATCCTAGCTGTAGCTTTATTCAGAATCTAAATTCAGTTAACATCTTGGGAGCCACTTCTCAGCCTACTTTTCCTTCTTCAGTAACATATTCCACGAACTCATTACTTCCAAGTTTGGAAAACAGTGGCTATTTCAGTGGCTCTTATTCAAGCTTTCCATCAAATCTTTTAAACTCTGGACCAAATCAAAATTTTTCTTCCTTGAGGATAAGTCCCTACCGTTGTGCAATGAATACCGAAAAAGCCAGATTACTTACTTTCCAGATGTGGCCGTTGACTTTTCTGTCACCAACAGATCTGGCAAAAGCAGGCTTTTACTACATAGGACCTGGAGATAGAGTGGCCTGCTTTGCCTGTGGTGGAAAATTGAGCAACTGGGAACCGAAGGATGATGCTCTGTCAGAACACCTGAGACATTTCCCCAACTGCCCATTTTTAGGAAATCAGCTTCAAGGCACTTCAAGATACACTGTTTCTAATCTGAGCATGCAGACATATGCAGCCCGCTTCAAAACATTCTGTAACTGGCCCTCTAGTGTTCCAGTTCATCCTGAGCAGCTTGCAAGTGCAGGTTTTTATTATATGGGTAAGAAACTTAATCTGATAATAAACAAATATTCAACATGTGTTATCTCATATATTTTAGTGGTCAAATTATATGTATTCATAAGTTTTGGTCCAAAATTAATTTTAGGTCACAGTGATGATGTGAAATGCTTTTGCTGTGATGGTGGGCTGAGGTGTTGGGAATCTGGAGATGATCCATGGGTGGAACATGCCAAGTGGTTTCCAAGGTAATTGTTTTGAAATTTTCTTTGCAAATATGTGTGATTATTGTGAGAGGAGTTATATGTGTTTACCTTATAATCAACTGTTACTTTACATTTATGAATAAATTTAGGAGGCATTACTTAGAAAAATAATTACTTGAAAGGTTTCGATGGAAATTTAAGATAAAGAGGAAATAATTTAGTGTTTCTTTGTGTGTGTAATTAATATATATACATGTATATTCAAATAACATATGCTGATTATAAAACCAAAGTTACACATTGTAGGCAAGTAGGAAAGTACAGAGACAAAAAAAATTTAAATGTCCAGAAATCTCACCATCTAAAGATGACCACAGTCACCATTTTAGTGAACATCCCTTCAGAGACATCTCTTTATGCATATGTACATATATAGATAAATGTATACAATTTTACATGAATTAGATATATTTACTGTTTTGAAACTTTTTTCAGTCAACATGTTTTGAACATATTTCCATTTATTCAACACTCAATAATATTAACTGACTACCTGTTATCAGGCACTATTGTAGATGCTTAATATACTCAGTTGAACAAAACCAAGACTCCTGATCTCATATGCTAAACTTACAGCAGGAGAGGACAGACAATGAATAAGAACTTAATAAATAAGTTATATAGCATGTTGGAAGATAATAAGTGCTATGGATAAAAAGAAAAAAGGGAGCTTGGGTAAGGGAGATTAGAGGCACCAGGCTGGTTACAATATTAAGTAGGGTCATCAGAGTAAATATAGACCCATCTCATCTGTTTTGATCACTACATAGCATTTTCTTGTCATGTCTTACACTTTTGATTATTCTATACTTGTTTACACTCTCCCTTTTTTACTAAAATCAGGTAGCCTATAATTTTTCATGGTCAACACTTTTAGTATTTTTAGTGTTGATTACTAAACTTAGTATCCTAACATTTGCATTATATAATTTTTGATATGATACTATGTCTTTATTTATAGCAACTTTGCACTCCCCAAATATTTCAAATTTCAAAAATTATTAAGATTAAAAAGAACACCTTACATAGACATTTTTTTAAAGTGCTGCTGGCTTTCTATTGTGGTAATTTTGTGAATATATAAAAAGAACAGTAAATTTGCTTTGGTAGTGTCATGAATTCATTTTGTACTTAAATTTGACCATGGATATATATTATCTAGAAACTACCAAACTTGTGAATGTCTGACTTCTTAGAAAATGTGTTCAGCTTCCTCATTCTTTCTATGTATATTTTCAGCTTTTAAACATACAAAGCTTATGTATGAACATTATCATTTATTAGGGAACTTTCTACCTGTCTCCTTGGCTCATGAATGTTCAGAATGTTTTTAGGAATCTTAGAATAGTTGACGAGAGCAGAAAGGACCTCGGAGTGGAGACAGCTTTACTTATCTCAGTAGACTGAGAGCCTCACAACCCTTATCCACATCAGCCTTGGCTGAGTACCAGTTACAGCCTTCCTCTTGCTTACATCATCTTACCTTTGAGTGCAGTATCTCTTATCACTTCCTATATGCTAAATGAATAGTCAAGTGGTTATAATTATGTTTATGCTCACTTGAAATATTTAGCAGTCTACAAATGACCAGATCAAAATAACCCCCCAGATTTAATTTCGCTTACATTTTAGGTGTGAGTACTTGATACGAATTAAAGGACAAGAGTTCATCAGTCGAGTTCAAGCCAGTTACCCTCATCTACTTGAACAGGTAGGGACAGATTTTTTGTTTTTTAAATCATTCATTTAATTGATTTTCTGATAAATTATTTTCTGATAATTACAGAGAGTAGTATTTTAGTGAAAAGACAAGTCAATTTAAAAATACATTTTGTTTTTTCAGCACCCAGCATGATCTTAGAGAGTGCTATTCTTTGGATAACAGCAGATCCAGAATTAGAAGTCTTCTGAAAAATAATATTTAAGTTATGTTTCTGAGTATTTCTCCAACAAAGTTGCAATAAATTGGGCTTCCCTGGTGGCGCAGTGGTTGAGAATCCGCCTGCCGATGCAGGAGACACGGGTTCGTGCCCTGGTCCGGGAAGATCCCACATGCCACGGAGCAACTAAGCCCGTGAGCCATGGCCGCTGGGCCGGCGCGTCCGGAGCCTGTGCTCCGCAACGGGAGAGGCCACAACAGTGAGAGGCCCGCATAGCGCAAAAAAAAAAAAAAAAGTTGCAATAAATTAAATTATTTGAGGAAAAAAATTGACTGGATAGTAGCATTTAATAGTTTTACTATATAAATTTTTCTTAAAAGGATTTGAGGAAGATAATTGTATTGCTCTTTCTAATCTTCCCAGAAAAGCAAGTAAGAACTTAGAGAATAGTTTGAGGGTCAAACACTTCCTAGCCACAGTCAATGGAAATAAAGGGTCCAGCTTATCCCAAAGGAGCACCCAGAAAATGGAAGATCTTTGGGATGATAGGCAAACAGTGATTGTCTTACAGGTCACTGAAAAGGTGTAGCCCTTTTCCTGCCTTAATGAAAATGGATTTTATTTGTTAATACACACATACACACGCACACACGAAGAAACTCTATTAGTTTGTGGCCTACAGAATTGCTGTTGAATGTAAATGAAATTCTGCTTTTGACATAAAAAATTATGTTGCCAGTGAACAAGTCAGTTTGCAATAAATTGAATAAATTAGGTCTCTTGATTAATATTTATTGCAATGAACAAGATAAGATTTACATTTTAATTTATATACATTTTTTTGTAGCTGTTATCTACGTCAGACAATCCAGAAGATGAAAATGCAGAGTCACCAAGTATGTATACTAATAATAATTACTGCATTTAAATGTTAGAACCATTTGATACTGTTAAGATTGAAAGTTGATAATTATAATAATGTACATTTATATTATGATTTATAATTTACAGTGAATTTTCAAATACATTATTGGCATTTTTCAAATTTTAGTGCATATCATAATTGCCTGAGGAACTCTAAAAAATATTACAGATTTCTAGTCTCTACTTTAACCCTACTGAATTGAATCATAGTATCTGAAGGTGGGGCTTGAGCATCTATAGTTTTAACAAGCTTCAGACATCCAGCCTAACCCTTGTTCACAGACCAGTGTGGGAATGGGTGCACTATGATATTAGATTGCATACATATTCTTTCTATGAAATGGAGAGAGTAGAAAATAATATTCTCATTTTTCAATAGGAACTCAGAGGCTCAGAGAGGTTAAGTGACTTGTCCACCACCTTACACTTGAAAGGTGATAGAGCCAATATTTGAACAAGCTCTTCTCCCTTATCTAGTGTTAAATTCAGTTCAATAAATATTTGTTGTGCTTCTGCTATTCTGGGGAAAGAACAGAGAACAGGATAAACATAACACCTGCTCTCATGAGCTAGTGGTCTAAGGAACACGGGCAAATACACAGATAGGAGAACAGTATGGAAAGTAAAGTGTGCTCTGAGAGCACATGCGGGACAATTAGCCCAGACTTGGAAGATCAGAAAAGGCTTTCCAGAGGAAGTATTTATCTTAGCACAGAATCAAAGGGAAGAATAGTAGTTAACCAAATAACAACGGGAGGAAAAGAATATTCTTAGCAGAGAGAACAGCACATGAAAGACTTAAGTGACAAAAGAGAACAGGCACACTTGAAGAACTGAACAAAATTCTTTATGGCTAGAAGAAGCATTTGCGAACAGGTAAATGAAGCAGGCTAGCTTAAGAGTGGTCAGCACTGTAGGCAGAATTTGACCCAAGAGCCATCAGTTTGTGGCTTCTGGGATAGAAGGTGAATGAGTAAGTGGCAAGAGATGAGGCTGAAGGGGTAAACAGGGTCCAGATTGCATAAGATATTGTAAGGCACAGTCGAATGTTATCCTAAAAGCAAAGGAATCGTTGTTGGAATTTAAGAAGGAATGTGACACATTCAGATTTGTGTTTTTTAAAAGTCATTCTGGTTACAATGTTGAGAATGAATTAGACAGGAGCGATAGTTTAGGAGGCCATTGCAGTAATAGATATGAGTGATTACAATTGGCCTCTTTCAAAATTATGTTAAACATATTTGATTTAGAAAGCTCATTTGTTCATTCAACATGGGGAAAAAGGAATCTCAGTGCTGGTGGGGATGATCCCAACATTCTGTTTCTTTCTCCCACTCATATTTATGCCAGATAATGCATATTTTGAATCTGAATACAATATTCCATATTCCTATTTTAGTGACTGAACATGCATATTGTTATTTTAAATTTAAGAAAGGTAATACAAAATAGTACCTGCACATTTTCTGGGCCTTATGTTTTTGATATTTTAATAATTCGCAATTTAGAAAATATACAGACTATCCCAATATGTGTTAAATTCTTTATTCCGTATAGTTATTCATTTTGGACCTGGAGAAAACCATTCAGAAGATGCAGTCATGATGAATACACCTGTTGTTAAAGCTGCTTTGGAAATGGGCTTTAGTAGAAGGCTGGTAAAGCAGACAGTTCAGAGTAAAATCCTAACAACTGGAGAGAATTATAAAACTGTCAGTGATCTTGTATTAGATTTACTTAATGCAGAAGATGAAATAAGGGAAGAGGACAAAGAAAGAGCAACTGAGGAAAAAGAATCAGGTACACATATTTACTTCTAGTCTCCATTTCCGTAAGGATGTCACTGTACATAAGTTACTGAAAATATAGTCAATCCAATTGGATTTTAAGTTCAATATTCTGCATTTGAATTCTGAAAACTTTCTTTACATTAAAATATATTTGAATTGCTTATTAGTAAATTGAAAATATAAGTACATATACTGAGTGAAAGCATTGTTTCCTGCTTTTTCTTAATTTCTATTTTTATTCTGAGTAATTGACCGTGTGTGTAATTATTCATGGCACATTTTTGATCCCAGACTAGTTGCTCGCTCCTCTTTGCTATAAATTGGGCTGGGATCAGGGACAATTATTAATTTTAATATTAGCGTTAACAGTGTGTCTCAGCCTGTGACTATAAGTTAATGTACAAATTATGATTAAGTTTCCTATTTGCCCACACAAGAACTGAATTCCCCTTTGGAGTGTCCCTGTGTTATTTAGGGGAGCTCTAAGACACTTTCACATTCTCCCAAGACAAGTTATCCGTGCCCTTCCATGTTTGCCTTGTCTGCTCCCTGTTGCCTCTACTGTGTTGAAGCTCATCCCCTCCTCTGGATGAGCATGGTCATTCTCATCTGGTTGCTCCACTGCCATCATCACTCTGGCCTAGACAAAGAGAAATGTTGATCTCTCCTTTGTCACTCTTTCCGAAGCATGGACCAGATCCAAGAGTCCTTCCAACACAGCTGAAAACAGATTACAACTTTTAACAAGCTCTTACTGGAGATTTAGGGATAACAGAAGGGCATTACATCACAGATGGCAGTTGACAGCTGTAACTGTATGTGGCCTCTCTTGGTGCCCCTAAGCCCGTCCTCATGAATCTCTTTGCCTAGCTCCTGATTCATCTCTGTGTAGCTCTGGCCAGTTTTAACAAATGACTAGGAAAGTCCCAAGGAAAGCTCAGGCCCCCAAATATCCACAAAGCCCAGAATGAGAAAGGTTTGCCCCATATTCTTGTCCAAGGCCATCTGGGACCTCTTTCTTCCCAGGATGATTGATGGTGAGATTGTCCACTCCATTCCCGGAAAAATCTACCCCTGGCCAACCCAGACAAACATATCAGATCATAGTAATACAGCATCCTCCATTTACCAAAGTGTGAATTATTATTCAGTTCTACATGTCACCAGTACAGCAGCAACATAGTCCAAGTTCATCTTTGCCCAGCCAAATTCTCCTTTTCATTGTGAAGTGAAGATAGGGCTGCATGTCCTTCCTGTAGTCCTCTCAGTCTTACCACTGGTCGTCAGTGAACAACTGTTCAAAGAATAGAACACCCATTTCCACAATTGTTTATAAGACCCTATGAAGTCTAAAGCCATCCAGCTATAAAATACTTATTTTTCTTCCAAAAAAAAAATCAACAGTTTCCAGAGTTGACTCCAAGTCAACAGTGTACAATAACTTGCATTGTCAAAAATATCCGTTAGCTTCTCAGCTCACTGTTATATCCATACTACCTAGCACAGTATCTGTATATAGTCTGTGCTCAAGAAATATTTTTTGAATGACAATGAAAATATGTTTACGTTACTGATTACTTTGTAGTTTCCCAGAACCGTAGGTGAGTGATTTCTTGACAGATGTGTAAATAAAGAGGAAACTTAGGATATTTTTTCCAGGATAAAAGAATAATATGCTTCAAAGGTTTATTCAAGTCTTCACCTCTTATAAACCAGAATACAGTCTATGACTTTTTTTTTTGTGGTACGCGGGCCTCTCACTGTTGTGGACTCTCCCGTTGCGGAGCACAGGCTCTGGACGCGCAGGCCCAGCGGCCATGGCTCATAGGCCTAGCCTTTCCGTGGCATGTGGGATCTTCCCAGACTGGCGCACGAACCCGTGTCCCCTGCATCGGCAGGCAGACTCTCAACCACTGCGCCACCAGGGAAGCCCCAGTCTATGACTTTGAAGTGAGACTATTTTCTGCAGCTACTAGCAATCCAATTTTAGAAATCTTAAGAATTTCAGAGAACTTCTTACATTAGTTTAAATAAAATGTAATTAGAAAAATAAAAAATTAATATACTTTAACATCAAGTATTAATTATATTTTAATTTTCTAAAATATCACTACTTCTTAACCATAGATTACTTAACAATATGTTAGGTTCTAATTCTTCCATCCCTCTGGCTGTTATTTCTTTGTTCCTACTGCTGTTTAAGTTGCTGAGGCCTGATGGTTCATTTGTTCAACAAGTATTTGTGGAACATTGACTTTGTGCCAGACACTGTTCTAGGTCCTGATCCTTCTCTCATTTATTCTCAGAGCTTCAATTCTCTTCAAAATGTATATCTCGATCCTGGACTTGCTGACTAAGCACTGTTTTTTTAATTCCTTATTAAACAGTTCTATTTATATGTCCTATTATTTGACAAAGTCAGAGTTTCTAAAATCTAACGATCATCTCCCCTCAAATAATTCTTTAGACAGCCCAACTTCTCTTTTTATTTTATAGAAAAGCTTTATGGATCATGGTAAAACTATATGATAGTTAATTAATAAACTTGGAATCATAAGTCATATTCCAAAGAGATAATAAAATTGCAGAGTTTCAAATATAAAGTATTTTACCACTAGATACAAAATCTAGATCTGGAAGAATACAGAGATCCTATAGGACAGGAAGGTATTGACAAGTAGGATTTATTTTTCAAAATGCTGTTAGTGCCTTTCCCCCCTTACTTTAAAACATTGAGGTAATAGCAATATCATGTCTAATTTTGGGAAATAATAATTAATAATTTCATCTTAAAATGGAATTTTAAAGAAGTTTTATGGGTAATTGATAATTTAAGAAAAAAATGTTCTATCATTTTAATTCCCTTGATTTTGCCTTTCCCCACTTTGACTAGATTGGATTAAAATTTCAATTTTATTTGGTTCTAAGTTTTATTTGGTTAAAGGATTGGCAGTTTTACAGAATGGTAGAGAGCATAGATTATGAAACCAAATTGCCTCAGTATGACTCTTGCTAGTTGTGTGTCCTTTAGCAATTTACTTGCCTCACTGTACCTCTATTTTCTTACCTGCTAAATAAGGGTACTAGTACCTACCTCAAAGGGCTGTTGTGAAGATGAAATGAGTTAATACATGGAAAGTGCCTACCACAGTGCTCAGCGTTAGTTCTTATTATAAGTACAGTTACTATCAAGCACAGGGCATCAGGTACCCCCAAAGCTAGCAATCAACTTCAGTGCCAACTGATTATGAATTATGGTTGTTTTCATTCAGTTATAAGTGTATATGTGGAAGGAAGTTTGTGGGCAGAGTTTGAACGTGACTGTGTTTGTGTTCTTTTCTATAAAGATGACCTATCATTAATCCGGAAGAATAGAATGGCACTTTTTCAACATTTGACTTGTGCGCTTCCAATCCTGGATAGTCTACTAACTGCCAGAGTGATTAGCGAGCAGGAACGTGATGTTATTAAACAAAAAACACAGACATCCTTACAAGCAAGAGAACTGATTGATACTATCTTAGTAAAAGGAAATTTTGCAGCCACCATATTCAAAAACTCTCTGCAAGAAATAGACCCCATGTTATACCAGCATTTATTTGGTGAGTGCTGGAAAATTACTTTTGGAACTTCCTAGGTCAATTGAAAATACGCTTTTATTAATGATTTGTGATTACTGAAAATAATTCAACCTAATTTATAAGCTATTAATTGTACAAAAAGATTGAAGGTTTTCTTTGCCTTGAAAATTATCTATTATATTTGGCCAGAGTCTAAACTGTTAGTTTAAAATATATATATTCTGTGACTAAATATTGTTAACCTTATTTGTCTAGTAATGCTTTTGCTTTTTCTCCCTTAGAGCAACAAGACATAAAATACATTCCCACAGAAAATGTTTCAGGTAAAATAATATTAATAATTTAAATCAGTAGAAAACATTGTTTTTTTATTTTCTTGGCTTTTCATTGGAGGAGAAGCAGCAAATTGCCTTTTATTGAATTTTTTTTTCTCTTCTTAGATTTACCAATGGAAGAACAATTGAGGAGACTACAAGAAGAAAGAACATGTAAAGTGTGTATGGACAAAGAAGTGTCTATAGTGTTTATTCCTTGCGGTCATCTAGTAGTTTGCAAAGATTGTGCCCCTTCTCTAAGAAAATGCCCTATTTGTAGAGGTACAATCAAGGGTACAGTGCGTACATTTCTTTCATGAAGAAGATCTAAAACTTTGTCTAAACTTTAGAATTAGTGGATTACATATATTGTAATTTTAACTTTGATACTGATTTGGTTTCTTTAAGATTTCTTATTTATTTACAACAATTTTGTTTTATATAAATATTTATCTAAAACATGAACATACATATTTTATGTAGCATGGGAATGATAGGCTTTTGTTTTTGTGAACAAAAAACAGGGATAGCACTATAAGCACAATACTAAATGAAAATTTCAGCACTATTGAAATTGTAAGTGAAGTAAAATTTAAGATTTTGAACTGAACTTTCAGAATTTTAAATATTTTGGAGTTGTTTTAAGGATCAGGAACATGGATTCTCTTGTTTTTTCCATCAATGTCCTATACATAGAAGGTCTTGATGTTTGTTGAATGACTTTTTCAGGACATGATGTTTTTGTAAAGAATTCTGTGAGGAACATTTTAATAAAGCAATCAAAATTATGCTTGTTCTTAATACCTTCATTTCTATGATAATCGGATAGTTTACTGACTCCCAGCCTCCTTCCATACCTCCCTAAGACGTCTTGAATATTGAACTACAGTTTAGATCCCTTTCTGTAAGATGCTTCTTCATTTATACTTGTAGAGCACACGGGTCAACCACACCTGGCTTTAATCTATAGAATTTTATAGGATGTCTGAGTCAAAATCAAATAATCTTGCCAGTAAATTTCTTTATTCATTTGTCTGTTGATTCATTCAAGGAAGTCTCATGCCTGCCCTACCCATTGGGAAAAGCCCCTAGTTTTATTCTCACCACTTTGGTGTTAATTCTGGGACTTGAAAAGTACACTGGTTAGCAGTGTTTGGAACAAACAGCTTGTTCTCATAAATCAATTTGTTCTGTACTGCCAGTACAGAAAAATTTCCTCCTTTGCATTACTTTTTGGTATTCAACATGTCCAATTCATAATTCTCTATCCTTTGCTTCCTGTAGAGTTTTTAGGGCTTTAAAACCAGAAGTGACACTATAGTTGGGAATAGTCTGGAGAGACAAGCAAAGGCCAATTATCTAAACCAGTTCTAGATGTCTGCTGGAGTTCTACGGAAAGATTAGGAACCAAGCAAGAGGGGGAGATTCCATCTCTTCATTCTGATGCTGGGAGACTACTTAGGATGCAACTGATTTTGCTTCTTTGTTAGAAAATTCAGTTGGCTAGCCTCATGCTAACCACAGTGTCCTGCTGGGGTGCAAGGCTGAATCCATTGTATTATTGCTTAGGTGATTTGTAACTCAGCTTTTTTTTTTTTTTTTTTGTGGTACGCGGGCCTCTCACTGTTGTGCTGTTGTGGCCTCTCCCGTTGCGGAGCGCAGGCTCCAGACGCGCAGGCTCAGCGGCCATGGCTCACGGGCCCAGCCGCTCTGCGGCATGTGGGATCTTCCCGGACCGGGGCACGAACCCGTGTCCCCTGCATCGGCAGGCGGATTCTCAACCACTGCACCACCAGGGAAGCCCCGTAACTCAGCTTTAAGATAAATATTTAGATAGTATATACCCTTCTTGCAGCAGCTATTTTTTATCTGGTTCTTAGTTCATACTACACTTAATATTTGAACTTTGCCATCTCCACTGTGAAACTCTTGCTCATTTCTCATTTTGGTAATATATGTATAGCTAACATAACCAACTTATTTATCCAAATATTTTGTTATTTGCCTAAGTGTTAGTTAAATTGAAATTTTGTTTTGGAAATAAAACGTCACTGTAGATAATAATGGTAGCTTCACTTGCTGATGGCATGTCAGGCATTAGGCATGTTTTTAGGTGCTTGACATGCATTCATTCATTTGATTCTCTCCAACTTCACCCACCATCCAACCTGGCCTTCAGTCCCCAGAATTGGGTAGATAGTTTAAACCTCAATATACAATATGCGTTATAATTCAGAACTTTGCAGTGGGCTTAATTTCATACTTAGGTTATGCTCCTTATAACTTCCATCCATTCTTTTTATCCATTTCCTTATATTACTTGATACTATTAGCCATTAAATGCCTTTGCAGTCACAGGCAATGCCATTTAAACATGTTTACCTCCTTTTGATGTCTTGCACATCATAGTAGACAGTGTGGATGTTTACCATGTAAGTTCCAGTCAAAACTCTCAGGATGTTTAAGAGATTCACTATTTTTTTTTTTTTTTTTTGTGGTACACGGGCCTCTCACTGTTGTGGCCTCTCCCGTTGCGGAGCACAGGCTCTGGACGCACGGGCTCAGCGGCCTTGGCTCACGGGCCCAGCCGCTCCGTGGCTTGTGGGATCTTCCCAGACCAGGGCACGAACCCACGTTCCCTGCCTCAGCAGGCGCACTCTCAACCACTGCGCCACCAGGGAAGCCCAGAGAGATTCGCTATTTTAGAAGCAACACTAGTACCCTTGAAACAACGAGTATTAGTAGGTCAGGATTACTCATTCTTTTAAAAACTGTGCCGACCCCTATCCTTCTAGTAAAGAAGAGATAGGCAAGGTCCAACCTCGAGTTTGTACCGTGAAAATACAATAATAGGTATTTTGCTCTTTATCAGATTCTGAAATGGCCCTGTATAGTTTTCAGCCTCATTTTCTACCACTTTCCTCTTGTTCACTATATCTCAGCTAACTTGGCTTTCTTCAGTGTCTAAATAAACATAGCAAGCTCTTTTGCTCCAGGGTCTTTGACTGGACTGTTCTTTCATTCACTCTTTCCCTGACAAATTTCTACTCGTTCTTCAGGTCTTACTTAGCTTAGATGTTACTTCTTCAGAGAGGCCTTCTCTGACTTCCGCCATCTAAATTATACCCCTTAGACTGTCTTTCTATGGCCTATTTGTTCTTTTTCTTCATGACATTTACCACAATTTGTATTTATACATTTATTTGTTTAATGTCATGTTCTATTGTCAAAATTTCCATGAGAAAAGGAACTATGTGTCTTGTTCACCAGTACGTGTCTAGCACCTAGCTCAGAGCCTGACATAGAATATAGGCCCTTACTGAAAGAAATGAGTGAATAAATGACTTTCTATGAGTGGGAGTGGGATGTGAGAGGGAATTTCTTCCTCCTTAATTACCACTGTTGTTAAAGTAATAAGGCATAATCATTGGTGGAGAATCATGGGCCAAATTCTGCACTTCTTTAGATATCAAAGGGAATTTTTAGCGAAGAGTGATCAACTTAGTTAAAAAAAGATTTATGTAGGAGGTGGGACTTGGAATTATTTTCAGAATGATGAAGCAAGGCATTTCCAGTTAGGAAAGAGCTTTTTAAAAAGGTACAAATATGGGCATTAGAATCTTAATAATAACAATAATAAACTGACACTGAACTTGCATGTACTAAGTGTCTGTGTGTATTATCTCATTTGAGAATCATTGTAACTTAAGAAAGACAGTATATAGCATGGGGATTAAAATTGCAGGATTGGGGTTCAAATTACCGCTGAGTAATCTTAGACAAATTATTTAACATCGCTGTGCCTCTGAGTGCATCTGTGTGGAATGGGGATAATATAGCAACATCTCATGGGATTGCGGTGAGGATTTTAAAGAGCTGATGCATGTAAGATGCCTAGAGTGCTCAACAAATATTAAGTAGATACTGTTCTTGTTTTTTAAAGATGAAAAAACAAAGGTTTAGAAAGGTTTAGTATAGTGCCTAAGGTCTCACAGCTGGTAAGTAAGAGAGTTGGGAGGAGAACCCATATTAAATACTACCATCAACTTGAAGAGACCTTAGGAATTCTTTAACAATCATCTTGCTACCAGGATATTTGAATCATATCTATAAGGAACCTCTCAAAAAGTGCTCATCCGTCAGCTTTATTGATCTTACTGTAATAGGGGTGGATACAATAGAACTTAGGTGATGCCTAAAAATAGTGATCTATATGTTCTGTCAGGCCAAAATCCAATTCAAATTAGCTTAAGCATATTATGTGATATCATACTATGATATGGGATGATATATAATACTATATCTTAGGGTACTATTTTTCAAACACATGTAGACACTGTTATACAAAATCAACATACATGGAAAAGCATTGTTAAATTTGCTCAAAAGAGCTTTTTCAATATGATTTATCAATTGATGGATACTAAAAGTGTCAAACTATAATGTGGATATCCTCAAAGTATTTTGAGAGCTCTTCATACTTTAAGATATTGGGAACCATTAGTTCAAAATAGATCTGTGTTAGCTGATATATTAGTCCCATGTCAGGCCATTGAGCACTTGAAATGTGGCTTAGTTTGAATTGAGATGTGTGGTAAGTATAAAATACAAAATAAATTCAGAAAATCTGGAAGAATATAAAACATCTCAATAATTTATATTGATTACATGTTGAAATGATAATATTTTAGATATTTAGATATGTTGTGTTATATAAATATATTATTAAAATAAATTTCACTTGTTTCTTTTTACTTTCTTAATATGGTTACTAGAAAATTTTAAATTAATTATGTATATCACATTACATTTCTGTTGGACCGTACTGATCTAGATAATATAATTGCTCTTAATTTTATCATTTCAAGACATTAGAGACTCATCAGAAATTATTAAAAGGTAATATGTAACTATAAAATATCTTCTCTAGAAAGCTACTCTCTCCATGCACCATCCACCCCCTTTTCTCTGGGCTGAGATAAAAGTTTTCTTCATGCTCCATATTTAAAAATTTTTCATTTTATTGAAGTATAGTTGATTTTCCTTCATGATCGTTTATTGCCCCTGTACTTGACTTTATGCTAGCGCTTATCACATTGTACAGTGTTCATTTATTGGTCTCTTTTGCTAGTTTGTGAGCTCTTGGGAAGGGACTCTTTTTTATGTGCACTGTCCTTAGAATTTGTGCACATGGTATGTACTCCACGATTCCTTTTTTTTCCAGGTTTATTGAGATATAATTGTCATACAGTACTATATAAGTTTAAGATATCCAGAATAGTGATTTGCTTTACATACATCATGAAGTGACTATGACAAGTTTAATAAACATCCATCATCTCCTATAGGTGCACAATTAAAGAAATAGAAAAAAAATTTTCTTCTTATGATGAGAACTCAAGGAATTTACTCTAACTTTCATATATAACATACAACAGTGTTGATTATATTTATCATGTTGTATGTTACATCCCTAGTACTTAGGTATAATACATTTAATACCCATGACTCATTTATTTTGCAACTGGAAATTTGTGTTTCTTAACTTCCTTCACCTAGTTCTTTCCTCCCCCTGCCCTCCTCCCCTCTGGCATATACCTCCTTGTTCTCTGTACTATAACTCTGTTTATGTTTTGTTATGTTTGTTCATTTGTTTTGTGTTTTCAGATTACACATATAAGTGAAATCATATGGTACTTGTCTTTGTCTAAATTTTTTCACTTCGGGCTTCCCTGGTGGCGCAGTGGTTGAGAGTCTGCCTGCCGATGCAGGGGACACGGGTTCGTGCGCCAGTCTGGGAAGATCCCACATGCCACGGAGCGGCTAGGCCCATGAGCCATGGCCGCTGAGTCTGCACGTCTGGAGCCTGTGCTTTGCAATGGGAGAGGCCACAACAGTGAGAGGCCCACGTACCGCAAAAAAAAAAAAAAAAAAAAAAAAAAAAAATTCACTTAGCATAATACCCTCCAGGTCCATCCATGTTGTCACAAATAACAAGATTTCCTTTTTTATGACTTAGTAATATTCCATTGTATGTATATATAGCACATCTTCTTTATCCAGTCATCTGTTGAGGGACACTTAGGTTGTTTCCATATCTCAACTACTGTAAGTAATGCTGCAATGAACATAGGAGTGCATATATATTCTAGTGTTTTTGTTTTCTTTGGATAAATGTCCAGAAGTGCTGTTGCTGGATCATATGGTAGTTCTATTCCTAATTTTTTGAGGAATCTCCATACTGTTTTCTATAGTAGCTGTACCAATTTACATTGCCACCAACAGTGTACAGGATTCCTTTTTCTCCAAATTCTCACCAACATTTATTTGTGGCTATTTTGATGACAGCCATTCTGACAGGTGTGAGGTGATATTTCATTGTTGTTTTGATTTGCATTTCACTAATAATTGGCAATTCTGAACATTTTTTCATATGCTTCTTGGCCATCTGTATGTCTTCCTTGGAAAAATGTTTATTCAGATCCTCTGCCCATTTTTAAATGGATTGTTTGTGGGTTTTTCTTTTATGTTTAGTTGTATGAGTTATTTGCATATTTTGCATAGTAACCCCTTATCAGTATATCGTTTGCAAATATTTTCTCCTATTCAGTAAGTGGCCTTTTTGTTTTCTTGATTGTTTCCGTTGCTCTGCAAAGGCTTTTTAATTTGATGTAGTACCATTTGTTTATTTTTGCCTTTGTTTCTTTTGCCCAAGGATACAGATCCAAAAAATATTACAAAGACCATTGTCAAAGAGTGTACTGCCTATGTTTTCTTCTAGAAGTTTTATGATTTCAAGTCTTACACTTAAGTCTTTAATCCATTTTGAATTTATTTTTGTGCATAGAGTGAGACAGTAGTCCAGTCTGATTCTTTTGCATGTAGCAGTCCAGTTTTCACAAATGTATTGAAGAGGCTGTCTTTTCCCCATTGTATATTCTTGCCTCCTTTGTCATACATTAATTGCCCATATAAGTTTGGGTTCATTTCTGATCTCTCTATTTTGTTCCATTGATCTATGTGTCTGTTTTTGTGCTAGTGCCATAGTGCTTTGATGACTGTAGCTTTGTAGTGTGGTTTGAAATCAGGGAATGTGATACCTGTAGCTTTGTTCTTCTTTCTTAAGATTGTTTTAGCTATTTGAAGTCTTCTGTGTTGTCATACAAATTTTAGATTTATTTGTTTTAGTTCTGTGAAAATGCCATTGGTATGTTGATAGTGATTGCATTGAATCTGTAGATTGCCTTGGATAGTACGGGCATTTTAACAATATTAATTCTTCCAATCCGTGAACATAGTATATCTTTCCATTTGGTGTCATTTTCAATTCCTCTCATCAGTGTCTTATAGTTTTCCAAGCATAGGTCTTTTATTTCCTTAGTTAGGTTAGTTAGACTTATTCCTAGGTATTTTATTCTTTTTAATGTGATGGTAAATGGGATTGTTTTCTTAATTTATCTTGTTCATTGTTAGTGTAAAGAAATGCAACAGATTTCTATTTGTTAATTTTGTATCCTATAATTTCACCAAATTGTTGATGAGCTCAAGTAGTTTTTTGAGGGTATCTTTAGAATTTTCTATGTATAGTATCATATCATCTGCAAACAGTGACAGTTTCACTACTTCCTTTCAAATTGGACTCCTTTTATTTATTTTTCTTCTCTGATTGCTGTGGCTAGGACTTCTATTGACAATACTATGTTGAATAAAAGTGGTGAGAGTGGGCATCCTTGTCATGTTCCTGTTCTTAGAGGAAATGCTTTCAGCTTTTCACCATTGAGTATGATGTTAGCTGTCAGTTTGTTATATATGGCCTTTATTATGTTGAGGTATGTTCCATCTCTACCCACTTTCTGGAGAGTTTTTATTGTAAATTGATGTTGAACTTCATCAAAACTTTTTCTGCATCTATTGAGATGATCATATGATTTTTTATTCTTCAGTTTGTTAACGTGATCTGTCACATTGATTGATTTGTGGATATTGAATCATCCTTGCATCTGTGATATAAATCCCACTTGATAATGATCCTTTTAATGTATTGTTAGATTTGGTTTGCTAGTATTTTGTTGAGGATTTTTGCAGCTATGTTCAGTGATATTGGCCTGTAATTTTCTTTTTTAGTAATATCTTTGTCTGGTTTGATATCAGGGTGATGCTGGCCTCATAAATTAGTTGGGAAGTGTCCCTGCCTCTGCAAGTTTTTGGAATAGTTTGAGAAGGATAGGTGCTAATTCTTCTTTAAACGTTTGGTAGAATTCACATATGAAGTCATCTGGTCCTGGACTTTTGTTTGTTGGGAGCTTTTTTTTTCTTTAATTACTGATTCAATTTCATTACTAGTAATTGGTCTGTCCTTATTTTCTACTTTTTCCTGATTCAGTGTTGGGAGATTGTGTGTTTCTAGGAATTTGTCCATTTCTTCTAGGTTGTCCATTTTATTGGTGTATAATTCTTCATAGTAATCTCTTACAATCTTTTGTATATCTGTGATATCATTTGTAACTTCTCTTTTTTTGTGTGTGGTATGTGGGCCTCTCACTGTTGTGGCCTCTCCTGTTGCAGAGCACAGGCTCTGGACGCACAGGCTCAGTGGCCATGGCTCACGGGCCTAGCCACTCTGCGGCATGTGGGATCTTCCCAGACCAGGGCACAAACCCCTGTCCCCTGCATCAGCAGGCAGACTCTCAACCACTGCACCACCAGGGAAGCCCTGTAACTTCTCTTTTGTTTCTGATTTTATTGATTTGGGTCCTCTCTTTATTTCTTGCAAGTCTGGCTAACTGTTTACCAATTTTGTTTATCTTTTCAAGGAACCAACTCTTAGTTTTACTGATCTTTTCTATTGTTTTTTCCATCTCTATTTACTTTATTTATGCTCTGATCTTTATGATTTCTTTCCTTATATTAAGTTTGGATTTTGTTTGTTCTTCTTTTTCTAGTTCTTTTAGGTGTAAGGTTAGGTAGTTTATTTGAGATTTTTCTTGTTTCCTGAGGTAAGCTTTTATCAAGGTAAACTTCCCTCTTAAAAATGTTTTTCCTACATGCCATAGATTTTGGATCATCATGTTTTTTTCATTTGTCTCCAGGTATTTTAAAATTTTTTCCTCTTATCCTTTCGTTGTTTAGTAGCATGCTGTTTAATCTCCACATATTTGTGTTTTTTGTCTTGTAGTTGATACCTAGTCTTATAGAATTGTGGTTGGAAAAGATGCTTGATATAATTTCAGTTTTTAAAAATTTATTGAGACTTGTTTTGTGGCCTGGCATGTGATCTATCCTGGAGAATGTCCCATGTACACTTGAAAAGAATGTGTATTCTGCCATTGTTGGGTAGAATGTTCTATATATATCTATTAAGTCAATTTGGTCTAATGTGTCATTTAAGGCCAGTGTTTCCTTATTGATTTTGTGTCTGGATGATCTGTTGATTGATGTATATGGGGTGTTAAAGTTCCCTACTAATATTGTGTTACTGTCAGTTTCTCTCTTTATGTCTGTTAATATTTTCTTTATGTATTTAGGTGCTCCTATGTTGGATACATATGTATTTACAATTGTTATATCTTCTTCTTGTATTGGTCCCTTGAAAATTATGTAATGTCCTTCTTTGTCTCTTGCTACACTCTTTATTTTAAAGTCCATTTTGTCTGACATAAATATTGCTACCCCAGCTTTCTTTTCACTTCCATTTACATGGAATACCTTTTTCCATCCTCTCATTTTCAGACTGTGTGTGCCTTTAGATCTGAAATGTGTCTCTTGTAGACCATATAAATATAAGTTTTGTTTTTGTGTCTATTCAGCCACTCTATGTCTTTTGATTAAAGTATTTAGTCCATTTACATTTAACATAATTATTGATAGGTATGTACTTCTTGCCATTTTGTTAATTTTGGGGGGTTGTTTTTGTAGTTTTTGTTGTTCTTTCTTCTTCTTTTGTTCTCTTTCTTTGTGATTTGATGACTATCTTTAGTGCTATGTTTGGATTCCTTTCTTTTGTGTGTGTGTATCTATTATAGATTTTTGGTTTGTGGTTACCATGAGGTTTATATGTAGCAATTTATCTATCTATCTATCTATCTATCTATCTATCTATCTATCTATCTACCTATCTATATATATGAATATATATAATCATATATATGATTATATTAAGTTGTGATCTCTTAATTTCAAATGCATTTTAACAACCCTGCATTTTTACTCCTCTTTCCCCCATTTACTCTTTTTGACATCATATTTTATATATTTTTATTTTGTGTATCCCTTAACCACTTACTACAGACATAGATGACTTTACTACTTTTGTCTTTTAGCCTTCCTACTAGCTTTATACATGGTTGATTTCTTACATTTACTGTATATTTGTGTTTACCAATGAGGTTTTTACTTTCATAATTTTCATGTTTCTAGTTGTGGCCTTTTCTTTTTCACTCAGAGAAGTCCTTTTAACATTTCTTGTAATGCTGGTTTGGTGGTGCTGAACTCTTAGCTTTTGCTTGTCTGTAAAGATTTTGATCTCTCCATCAAATCTGAATGAGAGCCTAGAGGGGTAGAGTATTCTTGGTTGTAGGTTTCTCCCTTTCATCACTTTAAATATATCATGCTAGGGACTTCCCTGATGGTCCAATGGTTAAGAATCCATGCTTCCAATGCAGGGGGCATGGGTTTGATCCCTGGTTGGGCAATTAAGATCCCACAAGCTGTGCAGCACAACCAAATAAATAAATGAATGAATAAATAAATAAATAAACCATGCCACTCCATTCTGGCCTGCAGGGTTTCTGCTGAAAAGTCAGCTGATAGCCTTAGGGGAGTTCCTTTGTATTGTTGCTTTTCCCTTGCTTCTTTTAATATTCTCTCTTTAATTTTTGACATTTTAATTATGTCTTGATGTGGTCCTCTTTGGGTTAATCCTGTTTGTGATTATCTGTGCTTCTTGGATCTGTGTGCCTGTTTCCTTTCCCAGGTTGGGGAATTTTTCAGCTATTATGTCTTCAAATATGTTTTCTGCCCCTTTCTCTCCTTTTCCTTCTGGGACCCCTGTAATATGAATATTAGTGCACTTGATGTTGTCTCAGAGATCTCTTAAACTGTCCTCATTTCTTTTTATTGTTTTCTTTTTTCTTTTCAGCATCAGTGATTTCCATTATTCTGTCTTCCAGCTCACTGATTTGTTCCTCTATTGCATCTAATCTACTCTTGATTCCTTCTACTATATTTTTCATTTCAGTTTTTTTATTCATCTCTGGTTCTTCTTTATATTTTCTAACTAACTCTTTGTTAAAAACGTCTAACATCTCATTTTGTCCATTCTATCTTCTCCTGAGTTCTTTGATCATCTTTATGTTCCTCTGTCACCTCATTTTACCTAATTTGCTGTTTTTATTTCTATGTCTCTGATAGGTTGGTTATGTTTCCTAACCTTGGAGAAGTGGCCTTTTGTAGGAGCCATCTTACACATCCCAGAAGCACACTTCCCTCTGGTCACAAGAGCTGTATGCTCTAGGGGTGCTCCCAATGTGGACTGTATTGGTCCTCTGTTGTGGTGGGCTGACTACTTTGTGTGGTCTAGTAGGTGTGGCTGGCCCCCAGTTTGTTTGGTTGCCAAGTTCTTCCCAGTGTGTAGACTACTGGCCACTGGTTGGTGGGACTGGGTCATGGGGCAGCTGGCTGCAGAGCCTCATGGGGTTCCCAGGGCTAGTACAGCCTCACTGGTGAGTAGAACCAGGTTACAGGGCCAGGATTTCTAGATCTAATGTCAGCCTGCTGGTGGGTGAGGCCAGTTCCTGACGTGGCTTGCTGCAAGCTCTGTGGGCTGCTGGCCCACCTGTGAGTGGGGCTGGATCCCAGAGTGGCTGGCTGAGGGGTTCAAAGTCTCTTGGAGCTGGTGTTGGCCTGCTGGTGGGCAGAGCCTGGGCTCAGGATGTCCTGGGGCTTGTGCTGGTCACTGGTAGAGCCATGTCCTGGGTTCTCTGGGTGCAAACCCCTGGGGTCCTGAAACTAGTGTCAGCCCCCTGGTAGGTGGGGCCAGATCCTGGAGCCACTGGCTGATAGGCCCAAGGTTCCCAGAATTGGTGTTGATCTGATGGTGGGCAGGGCCAGGGCACAGGGGGTCCTGGAGCTGGGGCAAGTCTACTGGTGGGTTGGCTGGGTGCTGACAAGACAGTATGAATGTTGTTGTGTTCCTGGGACTAGTGCCGGCCCACTGACGGGCAGAGCAGTGTCTATTGGCTGTAGGGCCCTAGGGGTTCTGGAGCTTGTTTGGTCTGCTGGTGGGTGGGTGTTGCCTGTGGGGTCTGGAGTGCCCTGAAGGCTTGTGTCAGCCCACTGGTAGATGGGGCCAGATCCTGGGGCAGCTGGCTAATTGGCCCAATGTGTCTCAGAGCTGGTGTTGGCTTGTTGATGGATGGGCTGGGTCCTGCTACATCAGGCTGTGGGGCTGCAGTGGTCCTGGGGCTTGTGCCCACCTACTCGTGGGTAAGGCCAAGGCCCAGGGGTTCCTGGAGCTGGCTCTGGCCTGGTAGATGGAGCCTGGTACTGGCATCTCTGGCTGCAGGGCACTGGGGTTCTGAAGTTGGTATATTGACCCACTGATGGGTGGAGCCAGGTCCTAGGGGGTCCTGGGGCTGGTATCTTCTTGCTGGTGGGTGGCTGGTTCCAAGGCTAGTGCCAGCTCCCTGGTGGGCAGGCTTGGAGATTCGGGGACAGGTGCCTGCCCACTGGTGGGTGAGGCTGGTCCCAAGGCTAGTACAGGCCCACTGGTGGGTGGAGCTGTGTCCCAGTCTCTAGCTGCAGGGTCCTAGGGTTCTTGGGGCTAGTGATGGCTCATTGGTGTGTGGAGCCAGGTCCTGGACCCTCTGTTGGATATGACCATATCCCAGAATGTCTGTGGGCTCAGTGGGTGTTAAGGTAGCCTGCCTTATTAGTCCTGATGCTAAGAAGATAGAGCAAGGATTCCAAAATGGCACTTGCCAGCACCAGTGTCCTAGGGGTAGAATGAGCTGCCAGAAGTAGTTGTCTATGTCTCATGGGTAAGCTCCATTTGCCTCCTGCCTCTCCAGGAGGCTCTTCAAGATCATCAGGTGGCTCTGACCCAGGCTCCTTTCAAATTACTGCTTCTGCCCTGGGTCCTGGAACATGTAAGATTTTGTATGTGCCCTTTAAGTGTGGAGTCTCTATTTCCCACAACCCTCTTGCTCTCCCCAAAGTAAACCCCACTAGCCTTCAAAGCCAAATATTCTGGAGGTTCATCTTCCAGATATAGGACTCCTGCAATGGGGAGCCCTATGTGGGGCTCAGACCCCTTGTTCCTTGGGGAGAACCTATGTAATTGTAATCATCCTCCCCTTTGTGGATCACCCACCAGGGGGTATGGGTCATGACTATACTCTGTCTCCTCCCATGCTACCCATCTCATTGTGGTTCCTTCTTTATAGCTTTAGTTGTAGACAATCTTTTCTTCTAGATTCCAGTCTTTCTTATCAATAGTTGCTCTGTAAATAGTTGTAATTTTGGTTTGCCTGTGGGACGAGATGAGCTCAGTGTCTTTCTACTCTGTTATCTTGGCCACTCACCTCCATGATTCTTAAATGAATGAGTTAATTTATTCAAAGGCATGTCACTCAAGGAGAAATAGCAGAGACTAAAGCAAAATATGTTTCACTGTAATGCCCAAGTTTTTGTGACATATTGCACATATTTCAAAGATTAGAGTGATTTTGCACTGTCATCTATAAAAGGGTATGTTTTCACTAACATAGTTTACCTATGTTGTGTAGAGAGCTCAAATTTCTAAGTCACCTAAAGGTTTATTTATTTATCGTACTTTACTAAGGCTTTCAAATAATTCTACTACAGATTCAACTTCTCAGTTTCTCTCATATGATTATTTTCAGGAAAACCACAGGAAAAACTTTCCCTAGATGTGCATCAGGTTTTTGGATCCTAGAAGTCTTTTATCTTCTCCTCACTTGACAGGAAATATGCATAGAAAGAACAAGGTCCTCTATGCCTTGTGTTTGCCAACATGATTTCTTGTGACTATTTTTTTCCAATCCTAAGGCTTTTCCTTTTGTTATGAGTTCGAGGATTTCGGGACTTATTAAAGAAAAGACCACCAGGTGGCAGTAGCACACAACAAGCTTTATTTTGGTGTGCTTGGCAGGTTCGGGCAAGAGGAAATCCCTCACAACCGGCGACCTTCCAGAGTCAGGTGTGGGGCCACCAACACAAGGGGAAAGGACAAGGGAACTCCCAGGCAAGAGGGGAATCAGAGAGGAGGCTTACATAGCTAAGTGATGTTGCAGACAGCTTAGTCATGGATCTCGGAAGGGTAGCAGTGACTTGGGTTCTCAGGCTGAGGTTTGTCTTGCGGATGCTGGGCATGCAAAACAGGCAGGCTCTAAATGGCTTAAAATATGGTTATTTAGTATATAGTTAAAGCAATTAGATGTGTAAAAATTTGAGTTTGACAGAGGCAAGCTTTTGAGCTACTGGTCCCAATCTGCTATGAAGTAAACAATATAGGGTCAATATGCAGGGGCCATTTTTTTTTTTTTTTTTTTTTTTTTTTTTGCGGTTCGTGGGCCTGTCACTGTTGTGGCCTCTCCCATTGCGGAGCACAGGCTCCGGACGCACAGGCCCAGCGGCCATGGCTCATGGGCCCAGCCACTCCTCTGCATGTGGGATCTTCCCGGACCGGGGCACGAACCCGTGTCCCCTGCATCGGCAGGCGGATTCTCAACAACTGCGCCACCAGGGAAGCCCCTAACTTTTATTTTAAAGTCTATTTTGTCTGATATGAGAACTACTACTCCAGCTTTCTTTTGATTTCCATTTGCATGGAATATCTTTTTCCATCCTCTCACTTTCAGTCTGTATGTGTCCCTAGGTCTGAAGTGGGTCTCTTGTAGACAGCATATATATGGGTCTTATTTTGTATCCATTCAGCAAGCCTGTGTGTTTTGGTTGGAGCATTTAGTCCATTTACATTTAAGGTAATTATCAATATGTATGTTCCTATTACCACTTTCTTAATTGTTTTGGGTTTGTTTTTGCAGGTCTTTTCCTTCTCTTGTGTTTCCTGCCTAGAGAAGTTCCTTTAGGATTTGTTGTAAAGCTGGTTTGGTGGTGCTGAATTTTCTTAACTTTTGCTTATCTGTAAAGGTTTTAATTTCTCCATCAAATCTGAATGAGATCCTTGCTGGGTAGAGTAATCTTGGTTGTAGCTCTTCCCGTTTCATCACTTTGAATATGTCCTGCCACTTCTTCCTGGCTTGGAGAATTTCTGCTGAAAGATCAGCTGTTATTCATATGGGGATTCCCTTGTATGTTATTTGTTGCTTTTCCCTTGCTGCTTTTAATACATGTTTTCTTTGTATTTAATTTTTGATACTTTGAATAATAAGTGTCTTGGTGTGTTTCTCCTTGGATTTATCCTGTATGGGACTCTCTGTGCTTCCTGGACTTGATTAACTGTTTCCTTTCCCATATTAGGGAGGTTTTCAACTCTAATCTCTTTAAATATTTTCTCAGTCCCTTTCTTTTTCTCTTCTTCTTCTGGGACCCCTATAATTCGAATGTTGGTGCATTTAATGTTGTCCCAGAGGTCTCTGAGACTGTCCTCAGTTCTTTTCATTCTTTTTTCTTTATTCTGCTCTGCAGTAGTTATTACCACTATTTTATCTTCCAGGTCACTTATCTGTTCTTCTGCCTCAATTACTCTGCTGATGATCCCATCTAGATTATTTTAAATTTCATTTATTGTGTTGTTCATCATTGCTTGTTTCCTCTTTAGTTCTCCTAGGTCCTTGTAAAATGTTTCTTGCATTTTGTCTATTCTATTTCCAAGATTTTGGATCACCTTTACTATAATTATTTTGAATTCTTTTCCAGGTAGACTGCCTATTTCCTCTTCATTTGTTAGGTCTGGTGGGTTTTTACCTTGCTCCTTCATCTGCTGTGTGTTTTTCTGTCTTCTCATTTTGCTTATCTTACTGTGTTTGGGGTCTTCTTTTTGCAGGCTGCAGGTTCATTGTTTCTGTTGTTTTTGGTGTCTGCCCCCAGTGGCTAAGGTTGTTTCAGTGGGTTCTGTAGGCTTCCTGGTGTAGGGGACTAGTGCCTGTGTTCTGGTGGATGAGGCTGGATCTTGTTTTTCTGGTGGGCAAGTCCCCGTCTGGTAGTGTGTTTTGGGGTGTCTGTGGCCTTATTATGATTTTAGGCAGCCTCTCTGCTCATGGGTGGGGTTGTGTTCCTGTCTTGATAGTTGTTTGGCATAGGGTGTACAGCACTGTAGCTTGCTGGTCATTGAGTGAAGCTGGGTCTTGGTGTTGAGATGTGATATTTCTGGGAGATTTTCGCCGTTTGATATTATGTGGAGCTGGGAGGTCTCTTGTGGACCAGTGTCCTGAAGTTGGCTCTCCCACCTCAGAGGCACAGCACTGACTCCTGGTTGGAGCACCAAGAGCCTTTCATCCACGTGGCTTTTGGGAGGTCTGAAGTCTTCTACCAACGTTCAGTAGGTGTTCTGTAGGAGTTGTTCCATGTGTAGATGTATTTCTGATGTATCTGCTTACTCTTCCGCCATCTTCTCTGACTCCCATCCTAACTTTTAACTCATTGATTTTTTCAATGAGAGCTGCTGAGATTCTACTTTATATTAAATAAAGCTCATTAATTAAGCTTTTAAATATTTCTGATATTTAAAAATTTTGACTTTTGCTACAGACAACAAAATTTTAAAGCTGTCATGATTAAGATAGATAGTGATTTTTTTTTTCAACAGACAGAAAGGTAATGTTGGGATGTTTTAAGTAACTAGACGTTGGGGAAGAAAATTGTGATGTGGCCAAAATTTCCAAGTTCTTAATGTGTTGGGTTTTGTTTATTGAATTTTTTAAATAAAATACTTCAAAAATTCAGGGAAGCATTCATTTCATTCACTTACTGAGGGGTAACAGAGTATGCCACCCCAAATGTACTTTTGGCAAATGGATTATTTTGAGCTAAAGGGTATTGAGATCTATCATGAAAAGCTCTAAAGTAAATTTTCATTTGTAGAGGTGTCTCCCTCTTCAGTATCTGAAAGAGAAGTACTCTTAAAACTCTTATCAAAAGAGAAGGCAAGGACTCAAATCTGCATAACAAACCTTACTAAACAGCTCTTGTTTACCATGTTTTTCTTGGTCACTTTCCTATAACTTGCCTCTCTCACCCAGAAGCTCCAAACCTCTTTTCCTTTGTTGGTATTAAAACCCAAGTTCTAACCCTCTGTTTAAGATTACTCATCACTGAGGGTTCTTATTCGTACATGTGCAATGCACATGTTAATTAGCTAGTTTTTCTCTTTCTAATATATTTTTGGCCAGTTTAGTTTACAGGACCCCAGCTGGAGAACCTAAGATGGGCATAGGAAGAGATTTTTCCTTCCCTATGGTATACACTAATGTAGGGGAGAAAAAAATAATTTTCCCTCTACCTTTCTGAGTTCTTGGCTGACACCCCTGTAATAAAAGACTGATTAACAAGAAAAACAAACAGAAGTTTCACATATATACCTCATGTATACATGGGAGATACCCAGGGAAAAATAAGTAACTCCCTGAGGTGGACTAAGCCACAGGCTTAAATACCATTTTCAGCTCAAGACAAAAGAGAGAAAGAAGGGTGTGAGGAAGCCAGTTATGCAGAAGTTACCAGGAAAAGCATGGTAAACCAGGGTAAAGTTTGTTATGTAGATTTAAGTCAGTGCCTTCTCCATTTGTCACCCCCCACCCCATCGTTGGCCTGTCTAGCCCAGTCTTAGCAAGAATCCTGCTAAGTCAGGTTAGTGAGAATGCTCCCACCCTTGATATCTGACTAAATTCTTTATCTTCCACTTTTGATGTATAAGCCCTTGGCCAATATTCAGCAAGAATCCACCAGCCCTTGATGTCTCCACTAAGTAATTTTTCTTCCACTGACCCCTTCATTCCATTGTTTGGCTACAAATCTTCAGCTATCTTTGCTATATTCAGAGTTGAGCCAGATCTCTCTTCCCAATTGCAATGCTCTTAATAGTCTTGAATAAAGTCTTCCTTACTTGTAGTTCCTTACTTGCTAATGTTTTAATAAGTGTCAGAATAATTTTTCTTTAATAATACCACATAATCAATCCTAACATTCCTTTATACTTAAAAAAAAAACCATTACATATGCAATTGATACACTAAAAAGATTATCAATCTTAATTCATAACACAGCAATGAATTAAAACCACACTGAGATTCTATTGAACAGACTGGCAAAAATCGAAAAGTTTGACAACATACTCCCCTGATGAAGCTGTGTAGAAAAAAGGAATTTACATACATTGCTGACTGGGTTGCAAAATGCCAACAGTTCCATGGAGGGGGAGGGGTATTTGATCATACTTAGCAAAATTACGTATGAACTTGCTATTTGACCTAAGAATCCAACTTCTGGAACATATCCTAAAACAAGATATCCATAACTATTCATTACAGCATTATTAATAATAGCAAAAGATTGGAAACCACCCAGATGTCCATCAATAGGGAAGTAGTTGAATACATTATAGTACACGAAATAAAATTAGATTTTATGGCAAGAAAAATTTAAACATAAAAAAATTTTCTCTGCTCTTCGATCCCCTCTTCCCACCTCTACTGTGCATTGTGTATCTGCATTATGCATCGACCAAACCTCTCCATTGGCAGGAATACCTGCTCAACAATAAAGAGCAACATTCTCCTAGCACCAACAAGCCAACTCCTTACAAGGTAACATTCCTTCTTAATCTTGTATGGGGCCACAATGACCTATGACCCACTACCCGTTAGATTATATTAACTGTCAATAATACATCATTTAACATACAGCTCTCTGTCTCAAAAACTTATATAACTGTGCTTTGACCTGTAAAAGAACAGTTCTTGGAGCTTTCTGAGAGACTGTTCCTGGGTTATAACCCTCAATTTGGCACAAGCGGGCTTCCTTGGTGGCACAGTGGTTAAGAATCCAGCTTCCAATGCAGGGGACATGGGTTCAAGCCCTGGTCCGGGAAGATCCCACATGCCACGGAGCAACTAAGCCCGTGTGCCACAACTACTGACCCTGCGCTCTAGTGTCCACGTGCCAAAACTACTGAAGCCCACGTGCCCAGAACCCATGCTCCGCAACAAGAGAAACCACCACAACGAGAAGCCCATGCACCACAACGAAGAATAGCCCCCCGCAACTCACCACAACCAGAGAAAGCTTGCACGCACGCAGCAACAAAGACCCACTGCAGCCAAAAATAAATAAAGTATATAAATCTATTTAAAAAAAATTTGGCTCAAGTAAAATTTCCATTTCTTTCTTAGATCAAATGATTTTTTCATCAATAGGGACTAGTTGAATATATTGTGCTACACCTACACAATGAAGTACTGTGCAGAAATGAGGACTCTCTCTATATATACTAGTATTGAGTGCTCTCCATAATTTATTAATAAGTAAAAAAAGGTGGAAAAAAGTATGCTACCAGTTATCTAAGAAAAAGAGAGATATGGATAAATGTCCATAGAATATATTTTTAGAATTAAAAAACATTAAAAAAATGTTTAAATCATTGCCTACAGGGCAGGAAGGGGGTACAGGTGAGAATAAGGATTTTTCAGTGTGAAGGAAGGGAGTTGTACAATCAATGAGGTTAAATAAAACCTTGAATTCCTGAATTTGAATTGGAAGTTAGAGTTCATGATGCTTTTTATTAAAAAAAACCAAAAGGCCATATTTACCCAACTGTGTCCACAGAACAGGTTATAAAAACAATACAACTCAGTAACAATTAGTCACAAACATTCAGATTATGGTCTTTAAATACCATTTCCCACTAAAGGAACCAGAGCACTTTGAATAAATAGCTAATTATAGGTATTGTGTAAGAAATGTACAAAGCCAGCCAACAAAGCAATCAAAGACTACTATGGCTATGTCAAAAGGACGCAGGAGCCAACGTGAATAAGCTCCCATTGGCCTACTGACAATAACTGCAATGGATTATAACTCAAAAAAAAAAGTTTAAAACCTTGGATTCACAATCATAGCTGTTCACTTTTCGGGTTTTTATCCATCAGGAATTTTTTTTAGCAGTTAGGTGATTATCTAATTTTTTTTTTTTTTTTTTTTTTCTGTACGCGGGCCTCTCACTGTTGTGGCCTCTGCCATTGCGGAGCACAGGCTCCGGACACGCAGGCTCAGCGGCCAAGGATCACAGGCCCAGCCGCTCTGCGGCATGTGGGATCTTCCCGGACTGGGTCACGAACCCGTGTCCCCTGCATCGGCAGGCAGACTCCCAACCACTGCGCCACCAGGGAGGCCCTATCTAATTTTATTTTTCATTAGAATAACCATTCATTATTACTTACTGACCAGTTAATCTTTTTCTCACTGATATGTAATACCAATGTCATATATCAAATTCACATATACATATATATCTTTTCTGGGCTATTTATCTTTTTCCTTTATTTGTCCATCCTTGTGCTAATACAATACTATCTGAATTACTATGACTTTACTATATAACTCGTTATCTAGTAGACAAGCCCTTTCAGTCTTATATTCCTCCTCAAATTGTCTTGGATCCTGTAAATATTTTTCTACATAAATGTGAAAAATATTAGTATAGCAACCTCAGGAGAAAAACACAACTTATTTTTAAAAATCACCAGCAATTCTACACTGGAAATATGAAAAAGATTAACTGAATAAGTGGTTAACTGAATAAATTTAATACTCAACTACAAGGTTATATAGGATGAAAAGTTATAAAGTAGTATTTATTATACCTGAATGTTATTATGTGGTTTCTTGGGGAAAATATATAAGGACTTTGAGTTTTTGATGTATGAATTTGCTCCTATACTTTTTTGGTAAAGACAAGAACTGAAAAAGAGAAATAATCTGGAATAATCTTGAATCCAGAACCAACAATTCTTGCTAATATAAATTTTCCCACACATAAAAAGAAAGTCCTGTAACTTTCCCAGAAATGGTAACTTGAACTACATACTGAACTACTATCAAAACTCATGTGCATATTTGGAAATTTTTAGTCATTGGGAGCCATGGCATTTCTTTTCTCTGTATCACAAACTGTTATAAATACTTTCTTTTTACTATTAACACTGGAACAGAAGACCTCCTATTCTGTGACTGATTGGCAAGCAGAAATGCCAGGGACAGGAAATGGGAAATGGTTCAGGGTCTTGGAATTCCCCCGGCTGCCTAATTGAGTGGCTTGTTATTTGGAAGTTTTTGAAATATTTGCCCCCTGGAGTTCCCCTGAAAGAAGAAAACATCTGGTTTCATTGACAAAGAGTGTCTTCACAGAACATAAATTAAAAAATTCTCTCGCTGCAGTGCACCAAATATTTACTGTGTTTACTGCACTGCTAGAGAGGGGGGAGAAAAAACGTCCCTGACTAGGAAAACCAAGATTTTGTATTTACAATTTTTCTATCAGTTAACTATTTAAACATGTCATTGATACAGGGCTCCTCTGTGGTTCACGTATGATTTATATATACACACGTATATGAATGTATACACTCCATCCTAGTCACATTCAGGAAAGAAAACGGGGAGTGAAGCCTGGCCTGAAGCACTGTTCCCGTTACTAGTGATGAGCTTCTGAAATCAGGACACTTTCGTCAGTGCATTCGCCTCCAGAACAGAAAAACAAAAGTTTAAACATAAAAGATACAGTGGTTGTTTATAAAAGATATATTCCCCAAAAGACTATAAAATCAAAGCTTCAAAATTAATCCTCTGATGCTGGTCTGCTTTCCAACACTCGTCTTTCTTCCATTTTCACGGCCGTTGAAGGTTTACATCACAGAATTGCTGAAGAAAACGGTTTCAACTGTTCACTTAATCGAAGCCGAAACGCCGCCGGGTTGACTCCACCCCCGGACGTGGTCACACACGCCGAGGGGAGGCCCCAGTAGAGGAATCCGACTGGGGCTAGACCCCAACAGGGTGACGCGGGGGAGACGTTCACCGCCCGCGCTGGGGCGTTTCTGCAGGGCTTCCCGCGATTCAAAATCTACGACTTACGCTTCGCCACGTCCCCCTCAGGAGAATGTCAGGGACGGCGAGGGAAGGAAACGTCAGAAGTCCTCACGCGGCGAAATTAAAGGTTGGAACGCCGAGGGAATGCCCGGCCCCGCCGCCCACGCGAGCTGACCAACTGCGTTCGGCCTAGCGGGCGCTTCGCGCCGCTCTTTGCCTGCAGACTCCCCGGCGCCCTCGCGCGGCGTGACGCGATCCCGGCCGGCGCGCTGTCGTCACTGTGCGTCGGCCTGGGCCCTGCGCGGGCGGGGGGCTTTGGGAGCACGGGAGCGGAAACGCGCGGCTCGCTGTTCTGTTGGCGTAGCAGGTCTCGGGGCTGTGGAGGATCCAGACTGCCGCGCCGTTTCCGCGTTTGCTGCGCCGGCCCAGCGGTGAGTGCAGCTCCTTCCGGGTCCCGGCCGCGCGAGGCGGGTAGGGGCGCGCGGGCCGCGGCGTCCCGCTTCCCTGAGGCTGCAGCTGGGTGAGGGAAGACAGGGCCGGGGGTCGCAGTGAGCTCTCTGCTCTCTACTCTTCAGTCTCGCCGAGACTGTTTAAATCGGAAGCTCCAGCTCCAAGACTTGCGGTCGAAAGTAATTTTTTTTCAATTGACCTGTTTGCAAGTCGGCTCTGGCCGCCGCCCACTTCTCCGGCCCTTGGACTCTGACCAAGATGTTGGTCAAGTTTTTGCAGGGTTTTAAACGTAATCCTCGGTATTCCTTTGTTTAGTATGTTCAAACGGAGACAGTTGTGTGGCGGCAGATTTCCTATTTCAGATAGTTGCAACCGTGCTCTGCCACTTTAGTGTTCTATTGTGTATTGTGAGAAATAGCTCCAGGAAATTAATGGGTAAATTCCATAGTTTCTCTTATTTTCTCTTGCAGTCTGTCTCCCGCCTTCAACCCTCAAAGCCACAGTTTGCCTAAAGAGGGCAAATCCACCGTAAGGTGCTTGTAGATAAAAATCTGTAAAGATAGGACACCAAGTTCTGGTGTAACGAAAGCATTCATGCAAGTCATCACATTCCAAAGGCCAGTGTTTCACAAGCCATTGTACTGTATATTGTTTTCAAGTTGCTTTCTGTGGTTGTTGCTTTGGAATTGTGAGGGCATTGTAGAGTTGTAGGGTTTTATTGGTGGGTTCCTGATGCATTTACTCTCACTGGTCAGTTTGCCTAGTCCTGGAGAGACTTGACATTAAAAAATAACGTTACAGTCTATTATGCCATCTAAATAACTGCTGCACTATTGTTGATGGGTGCAGTCTCTTTTTCACCACTAGTCCCCCTTTGCCTCTAGCAAACTGCGAGAGGTATTATCCTTAAACTATTAAAAGTTGTCACCAGAAGAGGGGAGGAGACCAAGGCCAAAATATGTTACTATGTCCATCTGTCTTCAAAGTTGTGCATTAAAAAAAGTATTCTTAGTGCTACGGGGAGTATATTGCATTTATTTTGATTAAAAGCTTTTCTAGTTTTGTTGACAAATAGCTGGAATGAAGATGTATTATTTAAAGTGTAAACCACTTTTAGAATTTACTGAATAATTTGAAAAGAATATAAATTGTATTCATCGTGAAAATACAGATTTCTAAAATAGAGTTTGTTTTTTCTTTTCAGGTTTACAGCCCTGAAGACTCTACTTTTTCCCCCTCATTTTTACCCCTGCAGTAATAAATTCCATTTTGGAGACTCAGAAACTTTATAAAGGGATATAGTTTGAATTCTGTAGAGTGTAATTTTGTGTATGAATTATACTTTTAAAATATGAAGGGTTTTCAGAAAGAAGGCTAGTAGATTTAATTACTGGTTTATTATGCATGAACAGTAATTTTGTTGGTAATACAGTACCTTAGGGATTTGTGATAACACTAGAAAGGACAAGCTGTATCTTGATAAATTGATTTACCTTTAATTACAAAATGAATGATATTATAGATGCATGATTCTTAAATGAAAGACAAGTTATTTAATATTTTTGTAAGAAGTTTCAGCTGTGGAAATTTTATGGTTAACTAGTTTGTGGAGAAAATACCTTCATTTGATCAAGTATACTAAAGTGGTGTGCAAAGTTAGGAAGAAAGACAGCATAATAATGATGCTGCAGGAAATGGAAACAAATACAGACAATATTTAACAAAGACAGAAGAGTTAGCAGTTTGTGAGTTTTAAGCAAAATTCATTTCATTTGACATTGTGCACAGTGTAACAGGTTTAGGTTCAACAACGCTTGTAGGTGTTGACATCTCCAACAGTTGTTAGCTGAAGCTAGTTTAACCTTCTTAAGTAAATACTATGATGATAAACTTTGTGAAATTGGCCTTTAGATAATGTGACAATATGAAGACTTTAATTCTTCTTGTTTGCTAGAATAGAAGAAGATTTAAAAAATATGTTAAAGTGCTCATAGGGAAAGAAGCCTGCATATAGTTTTTTCCTCTTGTAGCATAGTCATTAATTGGCTTGATATCCCGGCTTTGTAGCTTGTAACCAAAAGCAAATTAAAGGCATAATTTAGGTATTCTATCCTTGTTTAGAATTTTTGGAATATAAACCTCCTTGAAAAGTCAAGGAGTCTTAGCATATTTTTGGAGGTGTGTCAACTTCTTCCAGGCTCTTAGGTCAGTATTACACCAAATAATGAGCAAATAGCATTTGAGTTAATATAATCCCAGAGAGTATTAAACAGTATCTTGGTAATTTAGGAGAGATATTCATCCTACCTGAGTATCAGGTCAGGTATAAATCCAGTAAAGAAGGTGTAGTGAATTTTACAGAAGTAGGGGCTTATCATTTGATTCTTTTTTATGGTAAAAATCTAATGTGAAGGGAAGAGAATTGTCATGTGAAGGGTTTTAGCAGTCAAAAAGTAAAATGACTCATGCACAAAACTACCTCCCAAAGACTTTTCCCAGATCCCTTGTATCAAAAAATTAAGAGTATGATGGAAGATAGCACGATCTTGTCAAATTGGACAATCGTCAACAAACAAAAAATGAAATATGACTTTTCATGTGAACTCTACCGAATGTCTACATATTCAGCTTTCCCCGCCGGTGTTCCTGTCTCAGAAAGGAGTCTTGCTCGTGCTGGTTTTTATTACACTGGTGTGAATGACAAGGTCAAATGCTTTTGTTGTGGCCTGATGCTGGATAACTGGAAACAAGGAGACAATCCTATTGAAAAGCATAAACAACTATATCCTAGCTGTAGCTTTATTCAGAATCTAGTTTCTGTTACAAGTCTGGAATCCACCTCTAAGAATGTTTCTTCTCCAATGAGAAACAGTTTTACACATTCATTATTACCTACTTTGGAACATAGTAGCTCGTTCAGTGGTTCTTATTCCAACCTTTCACCAAACCCTGTTAATTCTAGAGCAGTTGAAGACTCTTCCCCAATGAGGACTAACCCCTACAGTTATGCCATGAGTACTGAAGAAGCGAGATTTCTTACTTACCAGATGTGGCCATTAACCTTTTTGTCACCATCAGAATTGGCAAGAGCTGGCTTTTATTATATAGGACCTGGAGATAGAGTAGCCTGCTTTGCCTGTGGTGGGACTCTAAGTAACTGGGAACCAAAGGATGATGCTATGTCAGAACACCGGAGACATTTCCCCAACTGTCCATTTTTGGAAAATTCTCTGGAAACACTGAGGTTTAGTATTTCAAATTTGAGCATGCAGACACATGCAGCTCGACTGAGAACATTTATGTACTGGCCTTCAACTGTACCAGTTCAGCCTGAGCAGCTTGCAAGTGCTGGTTTCTATTATGTGGGTAAGAAAATGTATAGCTATACATTTTATCTAGTTCATTTTGATGTATGTATTAGGACACGTATGTATTCAATTTTATTATTGTGTTTTCTTTAGGTCGCAGTGATGATGTCAAATGCTTTTGTTGTGATGGTGGCTTAAGGTGTTGGGAATCTGGAGATGACCCATGGGTTGAACACGCCAAGTGGTTTCCAAGGTAATTGTTTTGAAAGGTATTTCTACACAAATTCTGTGCTTAAAAGAAGTAGGCATGCTTGCATGATTAAGTTTACATTTCAATATAACAAAGCTTCTTTATACCATTAGGGAATTAGCCTTTTTAAAACACCAAATTGTAACATTAATTGTTTTGGTACAAAATGTTGTAGAATGTTGTATGATTTCTTCTTTTGTAAGCCATGTATTCAGGATATAACTTAACTTATTCTTGATGACTCACAATTATGGCCATACGTTTCATTTATGTTTTCCATTTTGCTTTAAAGAAGACTTAAGTATTATAAAAATATGTAAAATAGAACAAAAAGGAGATAAGTAAGAAAAAGATAAGAAGGAAAAAGGAAAATAAGAAGGGACATGAAATGGATCTAGGAATAGGATAAATACAAAAATGCATATAATAAAAGCTGATTGTACAATCAGTATTAAGTCTGATTATAATTGTAAATTATTTTTTCTCTGTACAATTTTATCTTGTCACGATATGTCACATATCTCCTTTTAATCACTCTGTTTCTACCACTATGTCCTATTTTTTACTATAGCCTAGAAAGAATTTAGAGGCAGTGCTGTTGATGGAAATAAAATTAGAAATTAATTCTGTCTTTGTTACTGAGTAGCTATGTGAACTTGGACAAGTCGTGACACCTTTGAGCCTTTCCTCGTCTGTAAAATGAGGGAGTTGAAGTAGATAATATGGTCTTTTAAAAAAATTGTAAATGTACCTAACATAAAATTTGCCATTTTAACCATTTTTAAGTATACAGTTCTGTGACATAAAGTACATTCACATTATTCCTCATTCATTACCACCATCTATTTCCAGACTTTTAAAAAATCTTCCCAGACTGAATCTTGTACTCATTTCATTAATTCCTCATCCCTCCCTGCAGCCCCTAGCAACCACCATTCTGCTTTCTGTCTCTGTGAATTCGACCATTCTAGGTACTTTATATAAAAGTGAACTCACATCATGTAGGTAATGTTTTGACTGGTGAGTGCTTTTCACAATAATGAGGAATCTCTTGAACCTCTTTAATATTCATAATGTATCAAGATAAATTGTGACTTTTTAATTCTCAAAAGTGATACATATTTTGTTTACTTTAAATTATTTTTGTAGGAAAAAAGCACGTTCCATTGTCTGAATTGTATTTTCTTTTTTTCTTTTTGGCCCCACCACATGGCTTGGGGGATCTTAGTTCCCCGACCAGGGTTGGAACCCCGGCCACAGCAGTGAAAGGGCTGAGTCCCAACCAGTGGACCACCAGAGAATTCCTGATTGTCAGAATTTTAAATGATTTGATTGTGCTTGGCTCTATGAGAGTATGTACATATAATTTGAAATTTAATACTGTATTAAAAAGACAGAAACAGATTTCCAATTACAGTGTTTCAGTTGCTATGTTTTGTCCTTTATAAAACAAAACCAAACAAAATCTTGGTTTACTTCTATAATTTGTATTTTGTTTTAGATGGTTAAGTAAGGGAAAAGGCCAGTGGTGCTTTTTGTAAGCAACAAATTTCAATTGTGGATAATCTTTAATCTCAGAAAATGAAAAACCAAAGTGGATAATCATCACTGTATTTTAACACAGTTTATTTATTCATTTATTAAATATTTGTATGCCTACTGGATACCGTTTTATTTTATTTTTTCCTTCTTAACATTTTTAGTAATAATCATTCGAAAGAAGAGAAAATAGGGTTTACATTTCTATATACAAAAAGAATTTCCTTTTTTCATCAGTACTGGTATTTACATGACAGTGTGGAATCAAATGAAAAGTCAAGCCAAAGCAAAAGAAAGAAGAACCAAATTAAAGTGAAAGGCAAAAATTGTGGTACCATTGCATATGAGGTTGAAAATGAAATTAATAGGCAGACAAATGCAGATTTTGCAGCAGACCAGGAAGAATACTGGGATTCATTTCGATTGAGCGTGATAATTCATGACAGTAACAGCATTGTCTGAAGGCAAGAGTCCTAGGAATAAGTAGTTGGAAGTAATGATGGGAAATCAGACATCATCATGAGGATCTTTTTTTCCCTTCTAATATCTTTTTTAAAAAATTGAAATATGTGACACAATATTTTATTAGTTTCAGGTATACTATGTGGTGATTTGATATTTGCATACATTATGAAATTGTTACCATGATAAGCCTAGTAACCATCTGTCCCCATACAGAGTTATTGCAATATTATGACCATATTCTTTATGCTGTATATGATATCCCCATGGCTTATTTATTTTATAACTCAGGTTTGTACCTGTTAATCCCTTTCACCTATTTCCCTATATCCCCCTGATAACTATTTTAGATGCTGGGACTATATCAGTGAATAAGACAGACAAAAATCTCTGTCCTCATAGAATTTATTGGAGAAGGGGACGGGGGAGCCAATGTTCATTATACTTTCTGTCTTTAGTCGTTATGTATATAAGTTAGTCAGTCCCAGAATAAAAATACTTTAGAACTATATTAAGATCATGAACAATGACAAGCTGTATTCTCTTCATAATGAACTTGAGTCTTGAGCATGCCTACGTGATCTCTACTAAATCTACCCATTTACCAGTAGAAGGACTTTTGGGTTGTTTGCAGTTTGGAGCAATAATGAATAAAGCCACTCTAAACATTAATAAACCTTTGTGAACATATGTTTTTGTTTTGCTTAGGTAAATGTTATACTTAGGAGTGGGATTAGTGGGTTGGATGGCAAGTTTTGTTCACTATTGTAACTTTAGAAGAAACTGCCAAATCGTTTTCTGAAGTGGCTGTACCATTTTAAATTCCCACCAGGAATGTATGATACCTCTAAGAGTTCCAGATTCTTAATGACACATGGTATTGTCAATCTTTTTGATTTTAACCATTCTAATAGATGTGTAGTGGCATTTCATTGTGATTTTAATTAGCATCTCCTTAATGATTAATGACGGTGAGCTTCTTATTTGCCATCTATATACAATTGTCCCTCAGTATCAGTGGGGGATTGGTTCCAGGACACTCCCAGGGATTCCCCTCAAGAAACCAAAATTCATGGATGCTCAAGTCCCTCATATGACATAGTACAGTCAGCCCTCTGTATCTGTGGGTTCTTCATCGTTGGAAGTGTATTTTCTTTGATGAAGTGTCTCTTTTAAATTTTTTTTGTGTGTGTGGTACGCGGACCTCTCACTGTTGTGGCCTCTCCTGTTGCGGAGCGCAGGCTCTGGACGCACAGGCTCAGTGGCCATGGCTCACGGGCCCAGCTGCTCCGCTGCATGTGGGATCTTCCCAGACCGGGGCACGAACCCGTGTCCCCTACATCGGCAGGCGGATTCTCAACCACTGTGCCACCAGGGAAGCCCCCAATTTTTTTTTTTTTTTTTTTTTTTTGATTACTAAGTTCTGAGACTTCTCAATGTATTCTGGATACAAGTCCTATATCAGATGTCTTTTGCAGCATTTCAGTCTGTGGCTTGTCTTTCCTTTTTTTATTAGTGTATTTGATGAGCAGAAGTTTTTAATTTTGATGATGTCAGTTTATCAATTTTATCTTTTATGGATTGTGCTGTTGATCTCTTAGCTAAGAAATCTTTACCTAACCTAAGGACAAAAAGATTTTCTCCTAGGGTTTCCCTGGTGGTGCAGTGGATAAGAATCTGCTTGCCAATGCAGGTGACTGACACAGGTTCGATCTCTGGTCCGGGAAGATCCCACATGCGCGAGCAGCTACGCCTGTGCACCACAACTACTGAGCCTGTACTCTAAAGCCTGTGAGCCGCAGCTACTGAAATCCTGCTCCTAGAGCCCGTGCTCCGCAAGAAGAGAAGCCACCACAATGAAAAGCTCGTGCACCGCAACGAAGAGTAGCCCCTGCTCGCCGCAACTAGAGAAAGCCCATGTGCAGCAACGTAGACCCAACACAGCCAAAAATAAATAAATAAAATTAAAATTAAAAAAATTTTAAAAAAAAGAAAATATTTTCTTCTGTGTTTTCTTCTAGACTTTACATTGACAGGTTTTGTTTTTAGGCATATGATTCATTTTTAGTTTGTTTTTGTGTATACTATGGACATAAATCAAGGCTTGGTTTTTGCATATTATATCAAGTTGTCTAGCACCGTTTGTTGAAAAAACAAAAGGGAAGAAACATAAACATGTTATATGAACTTCCTGGAACACCACTGACAAATTCTAGTAGTTTGAAAGCAAGTATTTGGGAAACACTGTCACATTATGTATAGATGAAAATACTTGATTCTCTATTTTTTAGAGAGAGGGTTTGTGCTTTAAGTATAATGGTAGAGTGGACAATGGAGATAGATTAGCAGATATTTTGTGAAAGATCACATTTTAGGAATAGCAAATTACAGTTTCTGAAACTCTGTTAAGTCCCCAAAGTAAATTATCTAGAACAGTATTTTTCAAGCCTTAGCTTGTGCTCCTTTGAGGTCCAGACCTTTTTATTGTTGTGATTGTATTAATGCAATCAAAATATCACAATGCATCAATGCATAGTAAGAATTTATAATACTGTATGAGAATTTTGTTCCTGTTAGATGTGTATATGTACTAGGTTGTGATGTAAAATGTTTGTACTATGCGGTACAGTCAAATAATTTGAAAGCCACTTTTCTAGAATAATCAGATTATATTTTTGGTATAAAAGAATTTTTAAAATTTTCCTCTTATGTTTTAGGTGTGAGTTCTTGATACGCATGAAAGGGCAGGAGTTTGTTGATGAGATTCAAGCTAGGTATCCTCATCTTCTTGAACAGGTAAATATGTTTTTATAATTGGCAACATTGAATTCTCCTAAATAATAATTACAAAATATGATTAGAAGTGACAGTTACATCTGTTTTCTCATTAATTATAGTTACATGTTTTGTATCCATCTATTTTTTTTTTTTTTTTTTTTTTTGTGGTACGTGGGCCTCTCACTGTTGTGGCCTCTCCCGTTGCGGAGCACAGGCTCCGGACGCACAGGCTCAGCGGCCATGGCTCACGGGCCCAGCCGCTCCACGGCATGTGGGATCTTCCCGGACCGGGGCACGAACCCGTGTCCCCTGCATCGGCAGGCAGACTCTCAACTGCTGCACCACCAGGGAAGCCCTGTGTCCATCTTACTGGACATGTTTGTTCAGGGGCTTTTAAAAAAGACTGTTTTTTCCTTTTTTTTGAAAAATCACTCAGCCTGCCACTGTACAAATTTGTGGTGGGGTTGGAGAAGAGTCTTTAGTGTCTCCTCCATATTTTTGAGAAAAACAAAATAACTTGTTAGCAGTTTGGAATCTCAGAGTGATTCAGCTGAAATATGACTCTCTAAGTGGAATGAGAAACCATTAATACTTTTTCCTGTTTTCTTGAAACTAGAGAAATACTTGAATTCTAATTTGGAATTGGGTGATGTGTAAGGAAATGTTTTATGATGATTAAAACATAGCAAATTGAAGTATGTTTTCAAAAGTGTGTGTACAGTACTTAAGATAAAATTATCTTAATGTTGCTATATTCAGGTTGTTTGAGATTTCTGATTTTACCTGTTACTGTTTTCTCCTGTTTTATAGCTATTGTCAACTTCAGATACTCCTGGAGATGAAAATGCTGATCCACCAAGTATGTATGAAAATATTCCAAATATAGAGTAGGATTTTTTTGTAAGAATATTAAGAATGAAAGTATGTAAACAAAGGATTTCTGAGGTCATAGAAAAAAGTGCTAGAAAGTTAATAAATATTATGTGTCTACTAAGATTCATGACATTTTTAGAGGATTCTTGGAAGTATTCTAGTTTTTGTTCTTAAAGTGCTGACATTCTCACTGGAGAGACAAGACAAGTGCAAAAGAAAAACAACTTCAGGGAATACCAAATGAGAAGAGCAAATAATAAGCCCTCCAAAGAGGAAATGTTTGTATAAGCTAGCATGTTTGGAAAGGCCCAGTTCACATGATTTGAAAATTGGGCTAGATATTAGGTATTTGCCAGGTATGTAGTAGTTTAGTGCAAGGATAGGAGATATATCTTCTGGTTATAATTTAATTTTAGCCACATCTGGCATTTAGTGTATACTGTTATTCAGGTCTCCTTTTCCCTTAACTTTCTGTCTGGATGATCTAGCCAGTGTTGAAAGTGAGATATTGAAGTCCCCTACTATTATTGTATTGCTCTCTATTTCTTCCTTTAGTTATGTTAATATTTGCTTTAAATATTTAGATGCTTCATTGTTTGTTGCATATAAATTTACAATTGTTCTATGTACTCTTAATAAGAGTTGACCCCTTCACCACTACATATAGTGATCTTTGTCTCTTGTCACTGATTTTGACTGAAAGTCTATTTTATTTTATGTAAGTATAACCACTCCTCATTACTTTTGATTACAACTTGCATAGAACACCTTTTATATCTTTTCATTTTCAACTTTCTGTGTCCTTAAAGCTAAAGTGATTCTTTTATAGGCAGCATACTGTTGGATCTTGTGGGGTTTTTTTAATCCATTCAGCCATTCTGTGTCTTTTGATTGGAGAATTTAGTCCATTTACATTTAAAATAATTATTGGTATTGTAATTATTGATATATAAGGACTTTTTATTATGATTTTATTAATTGTTTTCTGACTGTTTTTTTAGTTCCTTTGTACATTTCTTCCTCTTTTACTCTCCTCCTTTCTGATTTATTTTCTGAGGTAGTGTGCTTTAATTTCTCTATTGTGTTTTCTGTATGTACTATAGGTTTTTTTCTTTGTGTTTACCATGAAGCTTATGTAAAATATCTTAGATACAATAGTCTATTTTAAGCTGATAACAACTTACCTTCAATCATTTACAAAAACTCTACAGTTTTACTTCTCACCCCATGTTTTACACTATTGATGTCATACTTTTAATCTTTTTATATTCTGCATCCAGTAACAAGTTATTATAGTTACAGTTAATATTATTTTGTATTTTGTATTTTTATGTTTTTTTCTATAAATATTTCTTTTTTCTTTTAACTTTTATTGGAGTATAGTTGGTTTACAATGTTGTGTTAGCCTCAGGTGTACAGCATAGTAATTTAGTTATACATATACATATATTCATTCTTTTTCAGATTCTTTTCCCATATAGGTTATTGTAGAATATTGAGTAGAGTTTCCTCTGTAAGTCCTTGTTGGTTATCTATTTTATATAAAGTTATGTGTGTATGTTAATCCCAAGCTCCTAATTTATCCCCCCCCCCCCAACGTTTCCCTTTTGATAACCATAAGTTTGTTTCTGAAATCTGTGAGTCTGTTCCATTTTGTAAATAAGTTCATTAAATCATTTTAAAAAAAATTAGATTCCATATATGAGTGATACCATATGATATTTGTCTTTCTCTGACTTCTTTTAGTATGATAATCTCTAGGTCTATCCATGTTGCTGTAAATGGCATTATTTCGTTCTTTTTTATGGCTAATATTTCATTGTATATATGTACCACATCTTCTTTATCCATTCCTCTATCAGTGGACATTTGGGTTGCTTCCATGTCTTGGCTATTGTAAACAGTGCTGCAGTGAACATTGGGGTGCATGTTTCTTTTCAAATTATGCTTTTCTCCAGATATATGCCGAGGAGTGGGATTGCTGGATCATATGGTAGTTCTCTTTTTTAAGGAACCTCCATACTGTTCTCCATAGTGGTTATACCAATGTACATTCCCACCAACAGCGTAGGAGGGTTCCCTCTTCTCTACACCCTCTCCAGCGTTTATTGTTTGTAGACTTTGATAATGGCCATTCTGATTGGTGTGAGGTGATACCTCACTGTGGTTTTGATTTACATTTCTCTGATAATTAGTGATGATGAGCATCTTTTTATGTGCTTTTTGGCCATCTGTATGTCTTCTTTGGAGAAATGTCTATTTAGATCTTCTGCACAGTTTTTGATTGAGTTGTTTGTTTTTTTGACGTAGAGCTGCATGTGCTGTTTGTATATTTTGGGAACTAAGCTCTTGTCGGTCTCATCATTTGCAAATATTTTCTCCCATTCTGTGGGTTGCCTTTTCATTTTGTTTATGGTTTCTTTTGCTGTGCAAAATACATTGTTGTTTTTTAACTTATGCTAGAGATACAGTATAGGGTGTTATGAATTTGACTACATATTTACCTTTACCAGTAAGTTTTATTTCATGTTGTTACTTAGCATCTCTTCATTTTAAGTTGAAGAAATCACTTTAATATTTCTTTTAAGGCAGGTTTAGTGTTGATGAACTCCCTCAACTTTTGTTTTTTTTTTGTGGTATGCGGGCCTCTCACTGTTGTGGCCTATCCCATTGTGGAGCACAGGCTCCGGACGAGCAGGCTCAGCGGCCATGGCTCACGGGCCCAGCCGCTCCGCGGCATGTGGGATCTTCCCGGACGGGGGCATGAACCCGTGTCCCCTGCATCGGCAGGCGGATTCTCAACCACTGCGCCACCAGGGAAGCCCCTCCCTCAACTTTTTTTCGTCTGGAATGTTTTTATCTCTCTTTCATTTTTGAAGGACAGTTTTGCCAGTGTTCTTGGTTGGCATTTTTTTTTTTTTTTCCTTTAGCACTTTGATATTAAGTCATTCTCTCCTGGTCTTCAAGGTTTCTGCAGAGAAATGTGCCGATAGCCTTAGGGGGTTCCTTTGTATGTGAGGAGTCATTTTTTTCTTGCTGCTTTCAAAATGGTTTCTTTTTAATATTTTGACTATAATGTGTCATGGAGTAATCTTTGGGCTGATCTTACTTGAGGTTCTTTGAGCTTACTGTTTGTGGATATCCATATCTCTCCCAAGATTTGGGAGCTGAAGTTTTCAGCTATTATTTCTTTAAGCTTTCTTCCCTTTTTTCTATCTTCTGGGATTCCCATGATTTGACTGTTCATTCATTTGCTGGTGTCCTGTAATTCATGTAGGCTTCCTTCACTCTTTCATTCTCTTTTCTTTTTGTTCCTATAACTGGCTAATTTCAAATGATCTCCATTTGAGTTCTCTGATTCTTTCTTCTGCATGAGCAAGTCTGTTGTTGAAGTTCTCTATTGATGTTTTTCAGTTCTGTCCTTGTATTCTTCAGCTCCAGGTTTTCTGTTTGATTCTTTTTTGTGGTTTCTATTTCTTGATTAAACTTCTGATTTTGTTCATACATTGTTATCTGCATTTCATTAGTTGTTTATCTTTGTTCTTTTGAATTTTGTTGAGTTTTTTTAAGCTGACTCTATTGAGTTCATTGTCAGGCAAATCATAGATCTTCATTTCTTTGGGGTCAGTTCTGGATCTTTATTGGTTTCTTGTGATGGTGTCATATGTGCCTGATTTGTATGAGCCTGATTTGCATGATATTTGTATGTAGCCTTGCCTTGGTGTTTGTGCATTTGAGGGAGCAAACGCTGCTTGCAGTCTTTATTGACTGGTTTTGGCAGGTAAAGACCTTCTCCTTTCAGTCTTGATGGATATGGAGCTGTTTTGGGGTTTGTAGCTGGGACCATGGTCAGGGATTCAGGTACCTGGTACAGGCCAGTCTTCTCAAAATGGCTCTCCTTGGTCTTGGAATACACTGGGGCTTCATAATCTTATACCTAAATCCTAGAGCCTCCCACAAAGGCACTTTTGTCCTTGGATAGATTCCAAAATGTTGTTGAGTGGGGATACAAGTTGGGGGCATCTTAACTGGCAATCTTGCTATCATTAGTTTCCTGCATCCTTCTTAAGGTATGTTCCTCACTTGGCTTCCTGGACACCACATTCTTGGTTTTCCCCTATTTCCCTGATTGATCATGAACAATTTCCTTTGGTGGTTACTCCTTTTTCAAACCTCTAAATGTTGGAGTACCTCTCAACATTCAACCGAAATGTATTTCTCCATTTCCTGAGCTGCAGACTGGCATGTTCAACTACCTGTTTAAATCTCTACTTGGTTATACTGGGTGTCTCAGAGTTAATATAACCAAAGCAAACATTTTCTCCCCGTCCTTCATTCCTCAAATTTGCTCTTTCTCTGGTCTTCCCAACTCAGTTAATGGCACTCACTTCCTAAGGTCAAAAATTGACTTAAGTTAGACATCATGCTTGATTCCTCCTTTTACTTTGTATATTTAATCTGTTAGAAGTCCTTCCATCTCTGCCTTTATAATATGTCCCAAATCTTACCACTTCTCTCCATCTCCACCACCATTAGCCTGATTCAAGCTGCCATGAGTGCCATAAAGTCATTTTATGACTTTTTGTCATAAAATCCTAACATGTCTCCCTGATTCCATTTTACCTCATTAAAATTTATCACAGAGCTGCCAGAATCATCTTTTGAAAAAACAAATCAGGTTTTATCAGTACCCTACTTAAAACCCTCCTAGAATATTATAGCAAACTTAGAATAAAATATAAACTCCTCAAAAGGCTCTACATGATCTAGGCATCACCCTCGTCTCTGACTTTGCATCACCTTTCTGTTTCTTGAATATATCAAGCTTTTCTCTTGACTTGAGGCTTTTATACTTGCTGTTCTCTTTGCCTGAAAGACTTCTTTCAGATATTCCCATAGCTCCTTATCTTTCAGGTGTTTGTTCTGGCATGTTCTCTCTTCAGACAGGGTTTCCACATATGTTCGAGCAAGGGAGCACATGCACATTGTATATTTATTTTTATTATAAAACAGTTTTCCAGCAGATGGCAGTAAAGTGTCTTGAAAACGATGTCATTTTGTAATTTTCACAGAAGTGCCATATGGGCTAACATTGACCCTGTTCTCAGAAAATGCTTCTCTGATCACCCTATCCTAATTGTCCTTCTGCTTCCTAGTTTGTTTTAATCACCTTATACTGCTTTATTTTTTTCAGAACATCTGTCACTATCTGAAATCATATTACTTCTTTAATCACATTTTTTACCCATTTTTAGACATATTTTGTGTGAATTAGTCTTCCACTTTACTGTTCTTACCATCTTTGTTTATTTTATTCTCTGTTTCATCTATCTACGTCTCCAGGTCTTGTCCATCCTTTAAGTTCAAACTCTAATGCCATCTTTTCCATGAAGTTTTTGTTGATTTCCCCCACTTTTCTAGCTGAATTGAGATAATTTTTCACTTCTAAATCTGTGTAGCATCTCAGTTCCAAAATTGACTATACATCAGAATCATTTGAGAAATATTTAGAATATTCCTATGCCCCATCCCTAAGAGTCTCTAATTAAGTAGGTCTAGGATGTGGGAAGTGGTATTTTTTAAAAGTACATCCTGTTACTACACTCTCATTTGATGCTTATCAGGTTCAAACATTTGTTGGAGTTATAGGTAATTGGTGTATATAGCTCATCTCCCTTACCAGGATATAATCCGCACTAGAGTAAAGACTGTATCATAGTCATTATTCTCTGTATTTTTATATTTATGGAATTTATACAAATACATGTCTTTTAAACTAGTTGTTCATTTTGGACCTGGAGAAAGTTCTTCAGATGATGCAGTCATGATGAATACACCTGTGGTTAAAGCTGCCTTGGAAATGGGCTTTAGTAGAAGCCTGGTAAAGCAGACAATTCAGAGTAAAATACTAACAACTGGAGAGAATTACAGAACAGTTAATGATATTGTGTCAGCACTTCTTAATGCTGAAGATGAAAAAAGAGAAGAAGAGAAGGAAAGACAAACTGAAGAAACAGCATCAGGTATTTGGGAATGTTAGTCACCTGCATTACTTCCATTGAGGGCTCATAGGACTATCTCACATGTTGCAGGACACTGAGCATCCCCTCTGCCCACTAACTGCTGGTGACAGCCACCAGTCATTTCCAACCTCACATCCCTTTCTCCACTGTGGGCAATGTATCACCTTAGTCAAGAAGCACTGACTGGTTTTTTTTTTTTGAATGTTTATTTTCCAAGAAGATTGCTGATTTATGCTAATCAGAGGATATTAGCATAATTCCTTTCTTGAGCTATATTGCATTTCTTCCTCATACATTAATAAATTTAAACTGTTTTGAAAAAGCAAGATTTTATAGTTGGGTGCCTGTCTTGTTTCTACTTTTTTTTTTTTTAAGTTCCTTCAAATCATATTCTTAACATGGTATTTGACTGTCTAATCCTTGCTTAGTGATCCTTATACAAAAAATAGAACCCATGATGAAATCCTAGGCTTTAAAGAGAAGCACCTGCCCAGTCTAAAGATAGTAGAGAACTGATTTTGGTATTCATCCAGATTATGTTAACCTCAGACTCCCAAAACAAGTCTTTTGAGTAATCATTCCTTTAATAAATGTTAATTGAGGATGAGCACCTGTGCCAAATACTGTGCTATTCATGGTGCTTACTTTCAAGGAGCTTATAGACTAGCTGTGGAAACTAGTATGCAGAAGATAGGGTTAAAGGGCCAGCAGAGGTGAAGGTTGCATATATAGTGTAAATTGGGGCATTTGGGTTGGAAGATACTTTCTCGGTTTAAGCTTTTAAGTAATGTTAGGAATAGTTTGAGAACCTCATTGTTTGGCCATGTTACACAGTGTTTGAAGTCTCATTTCTAGTTGAGACAGGTTTGTGTTTAAACCCTGGCTCAGTTACCAGGTTGGCAATTAATTTAACCAGACCTCAGTTTTTCTCATCTGTAAAATGAGGATGATAACAGTACCAATTGCATGGGGCAGCTATAGGAATTAAATGAGATGTTACAAGTAAAACAGTTTAGCACAGTGCCTAGAACATCAAAAAAATTTTTTTAAGTAGATTTATTTGGGAAATGGGAAGGGCTTCGTGAAAGAAAGGGCCTGAGGAAAGTGAAAAGATTTAAAGATTGTTAACCAGTAATGAAACACAGGTTAAATGAAATCACTCTAATAAAACTGGTCACCATAGTTTTGTGACTTTCTTGTTCTTTGTAAGGTTCAACGAATAGTCTTAAATTATGGATTTTTTGTTGTATGTTTTGTTTTGTTTTTGGCCGAGTGGTATGTGGGATCTTAGTTTCCTGACCAGGGATCGAACCACACCCCCTGCCTGCAGTGGAAGTGCAGAATCTTAACCATTGGACTGCCAGAGAAGTCCCTTGAATTATGGATTTGAAATTGTTTCTTAATAAGCAAACAAGCCAGAAAAGGAATAGGGAGGAAGAATTTAGGATGCTAATAAGAGATCATTGAAACACCTGACTACATCTAGACTAAAATGGGAAGTAAGCAAAGCCAGGAGACAACTCTTGTGTTAGTAGTTGGGAATAACATGGAGATTGAAGAACAAATGTTAGTAGTGAGGTGAATTATTAAGGTAGAAGGATCTAAGTTGTGGTCAGAGAAGGGAATTCCATAATTTTGAGATGAATAGAGCATTTGACTTCTAGAAAGAAGTAAAAGGGGAAGGAAATGGTCTTTTTTTTCCCTGCAACTTTACAATAGACTTCTTGTTTATTTCTCATTAAACTTGTAAATATAGAAATGCACTTTTTTTTTAATGTTGAAAGCAGGCAATTAAATATTATGGTGATTGCAGGCATCAGAAGAGGAACTTTTTGAAAAATACTGTAGGAATTTATGCCCATATGCCATAAATGTAGGAAATTTAACAATTGATTTTGTGCTTTTTAAAAAAGATTAGGCTTGATTCATACTCAGTCTTTTTTTTTTTTTGTGGTACGCGGGCCTCTCACTGTTGTGGCCTCTCCCGTTGCGGAGCACAGGCTCCGGACATGCAGGCTCAGTGGCAACGGCTCACGGGCCCAGCTGCTCCGCGGCATGTGGGATCTTCCCAGACCGGGGCACGAACCTGTATTCCCTGCATCAGCAGGTGGACTCTCAACCACTGCGCCACCAGGGAAGCCCTGCAGTCTCTTTTTTAATTGCTATAAACCTAGACCATTATAAGACAATATTGATAGTTAATTATGTGCCAGATATTGTGATAAATACTTCACATGTATCCCATTTAATCCTTACAACTCTTTGAGAAAGGTACTATTATTATCTGCATTTTACAGATGAGGAAACAGGTGTATGGAGGTTAGGGCATATAGCTAGTAAGTGGCTAAGCCAGTGTGAGGCTCTAGGTCTGTCCTAACTCTACAGCTCAAACTCTTTGACACTGCTTACTGCTTCTTAAACATGGAGTTGAAGACACTAATCTAGGAGACCTGATTCTATAACTGATTCTTTCTGTGACCTTGGATAGGTCACAGTTAATGATATTGTGAGTCTTTCTCTCCCTATCTGAAAATGAGAAGCAGTCATACCTGCTTTGTTTAGTTGATAGGATCTTTTTATCAAAGGAGACAATTCATATGAATGCTTATAAAAGTAAAGTGACATAATGCAAGGAGAAGTCAGTATTAATTCCATGGGAGCAAAGTACAGAGGTGGCAAATTTATACTGCCCTCTAAAATTCTCTGCTTACTTTCAGCAGGATAAAGCAGGGTTCTAAGATAGGTAAATATATAGACTTCAATAAGTTACAAAAAACAGAGACCATGTGTGTTCTTATATATAATATGCCTTAGCTAAATCTTCTGAAAGTTTTCCAAGTGACAGACATTAAACTGCAGAGGAGTAATTTTGTCCTTTTTCTAGCTCCTATTTACTTAGTGTCTGAATTGTTCATAGGATGGGTTGTTAGTATATGAGTGTATTGGAGCAGTTTATAATCTAATGATTTTCTGTCTTTCTTTCTTTTTTTTAACATGAAGATGATTTGTCCTTGATTCGGAGGAATAGAATGGCTCTCTTTCAACAGTTGACGTGTGTGCTTCCTATCCTGGATAATCTTTTAAAGGCCAATGTAATTAATAAACAGGAACATGATATTATTAAACAAAAAACACAGATACCTTTGCAAGCAAGAGAACTGATTGATACCGTTTTAGTTAAAGGAAATGGTGCTGCCAACATCTTCAAGAACTGTCTTAAAGAAATTGACTCTACATTATATAAGAACTTATTTGGTGAGTTTGTTGGTAAAGTTATTTTAGAAATTCTTGGGATTATGTTCATCTTTGTGTTTGACAAAAAAAATGAATCCAGTTACCAAACTGTATACATTTAACTTGTTCTAAAAAAGTGAAGTCTTTTATTACCCAAGTAGCATGGCTAAATAATTTCTGATGATATATAGCTAGAATCTGTGTTGTTCAGGATATAGTAGGCGAAAAATAATAGGTAGTAGACGAAGCAGTCTTGTATTTGGTAGAGTGATGCCTTAAAAAATTTTTTTTTAATTGAGGTGTAGTTGATTTACAGTACTATATAAGTTCCAGGTATACAGCACAGTGGTTCAAAATTTTTGTAGATTATACTCTGTTTATAGTCATTATAGAATATTGGCTATATTCCCTGTGCTGTACCATAAATCCTTGTAGCTTGTTTATTTTATACATAGTAGTTTGTACCCCTTAGTCCCCCTATCCTTATCTTCCCCTCAACTTCCCTCTCCCCACTGGTAACCACTAGTTTGTTCTTTATATCTTTATCTTTTTTGTTATATTCACTAGTTTTATTTTTTAGATTCCATATACAAGTGATAAAATAGAGTATATGTCATTCTCTGACTTACTTCACTAAGCACAATACACTCCAGGTCCACCATGTTGTTGCACATGACAAAATTTCATTTTTTTATGAAAAAGAAATTGTTTTTTAATGAGTTATTAGACTAATGTTTTTTGTTATGTTTTTCTTTCCTCAGTGGAAAAGAATATGAAGTATATTCCAACAGAAGATGTTTCAGGTAAAACAAAATTAAGACTTAGGACCAACATGAAATACTACCCTTTCATTTTTTTTTTATGGAAGTTTCTGTTGTTACTAGGTCTGTCACTGGAAGAACAATTGAGAAGGTTGCAAGAAGAAAGAACTTGTAAAGTGTGTATGGACAAAGAAGTTTCTATTGTATTCATTCCTTGCGGTCATCTGGTAGTATGCCAGGAATGTGCCCCTTCTCTAAGAAAATGCCCTATTTGCAGGGGTATAATTAAGGGTACTGTTCGTACATTTCTCTCATAAAAGAAAAATAGGCTATATGTTGCCTATATATAAAAGTCTTTAAAATATTGTTTGAACATTTGAAGCTATCTGAAGTAAAAAAGGAATTATTGGTTCTTTAATTAGTAACATTTTTGTTCTACTCTGCTTTCTTTGGTACTAGTAATCTTGTTTCCAAAAGAATATCATATATAATATTTAATCTTAACCTCTGTTTATATGAAAGGTAAGATTTATGTTTGAGCTATATTAGTGTACATGTATGAACACAGGAGGAGTTAAAGGAGCAATCTTTTTTTTTTTTTTTTGCGGTATGCGGGCCTCTCACTGTTGTGGCCTCTCCCGTTGCGGAGCACAGGCTCCGGACGCGCAGGCTCAGCAGCCATGGCTCACGGGCCCAGCTGCTCCGTGGCATGTGGGATCTTCCCGGACGGGGGCACGAACCCGTGTCCCCTGCATCGGTAGGCGGACTCTCAACAACTGCGCCACCAGGGAAGCCCAAGGAGCAATCTTAATGCTATTATGTATCATTTTAGGAGTGACTAGGTTTGGTATTCTTTCTGAAAGCTTTGAGTACTACTTTAGAGTGTAGTTGAAAGAAGTGGAAACCAGGAGCTCTGGAGTTTATCACAGTTATATTGCCAGATTCTCATTGGTGTTTTTACAGTTGTGTTGTAAAATAAGGATTTTTCTCTTACAGGTAAAAAAGCTTTTCCCTGATTTGTGAGAAACATCTTAATAAAGGTCTTTAAAAAGACTACATCATTGATTTTTTTCCTCTGATTTAAAAAGTAATTTCCGTAAGCCTTCACAGGGTTATATAAGGATGAGATAATGTACATAAGCATAGTATCTGTCACGTTGTAACCACTTCAGATACTAGTTATTAAATTAAAAAATTGAATTCATGAAACAAATTACCAAGAAGTGTTTTTTTAATAGTAATGGGATTTATGAGAATTCCTTTAGATGGTAATATCTGTCTAGTTGCTTTGTATATATTATAGATATTATTTGAATTAAAAATCCATATCAAAAACTATTAACAAGTAGAATTATGTAAATATTCATTGGAATTTTAAAAAATAGTTTAATCATTTTGTTGTTGAATAGGTGTTGGTGGGATGAGGAGGTAGAATACAGGCAATGGTAAGTATCCTTTTGTGGGTCCAGTCATATTTGACCTTTCCCAGGTCTGGGTCTATGGCAGACTTCTGAGGCCAGGTGGAAAGGAGGTCTAATATTAAAAACTCTTCTTGTCCTAAAACTCCTTTAGATCCCTTTAAATAGAGAATATAGTAGGAAGAAGGAAAATTTATCCTTTTTTTTTTTTTTTGCCACAGAGTATAGGTGCTCTTTAATAATGGTTAAATAAAAATAGGCAGGAGTTCTATAGAAAAAAGTATCCACAAGGCCCTGGCATGCATTCCAAGGGCCTTGGGGGTGGGTCCTCTGCTACCCTGACCGCAGCATGGCCCCATTCTTCTGTGACTTGTGGAATGCTCACCACTTTTGGCCTGGGCCTGGGTCCCCAGAAAGCCCGAGTCCTCTGCTGGGCAGAGAGCTGCCTTGTAGGCTCCACGAAACTTCCATGGGCCCAGGCCTGGCCCTATAAGAAGTTTGAGGCTCTCTGTCTGTCAGGGAGCTGCAGCAAGTTTTCCATGATGCAGGAGAGGTCCTGGCTTATGGGTGTGTGTGTGGCAAAGCCAGGAGCAGGTGTGCTTGTGAGAGTCGGGCCCACCAGCCGGACTCTTGCCTTTGTTTCCATCCTGATGTGTTGATGCATTTATTTAAGTCCAAATGCATATGTCTCGGTGCAAGACCTTATGTCAGTGAGAGAAAGTTTCTCCCTGCCATCATAGAGGGAATCAAATCATTTTTGACACTGGTCTTTAATAAAACCTGTATATTGAGGATTCACTGTGTACCAGGCACAGGGCTACTAGATTCTTTTAATAATTAAGATGTGTTTTGAGCTGAATTGTGTCCCCCAAATTTGTATGTTAAAGTCCTAATCCTGAGTATCCCCAAATGTGACTGTATTTCAAGATTGGGCATTTAAAGAGGTAATTAAGGTAAATTGAGACCATGTGAGCCCTAATCCAGTACTGTATGACTGGTATCCTTATAAGAAGAGATAAGGGCACAGACACACCTAGGCAGTGGACCATGTGAAGATACCTGAGGAAGATGGTCATCAGCAAGCCAAGGTAAGGACTTCCCTGGTGGCACAGTGGTTAAGAATCCGCCTGCTAATGCAGGGGATATGGGTTCGATCCCTGGTCTGGGAACATCCCACATGCCGCAGAGCAGCTAAGCCTGTGCACCACAACTACTGAGCCTGCGCTCTAGAGCCTGAGAGCCGCAACTACTGAGCCTGTGTGCCACAACTCCTGAAGCCCGCGTGCCTAGAGCCATCCGTGCTCTGCAACGAGAAGCCACCACAATGAGAAGCCCATGCACTGCATTGAAGAGTAGCCCCCGTTTGTGGCAACTGGAGAAAGCCTGCATGCAGCAACGAAGACCCAACATAACCAAAAATAAAAATAACTAATTGATTAATTTTTAAAAATCTTGGGAAAAAAAAAGCCAAGGTATAAAAGCTTCAAAAGAAACCACATCTAACAACCTCTTGATTTCGGACTTCCAGTCACCAGAACTGTGAAAAAATAAATTTCTGTTGTTTAAGCCACCCAGACTTGGTACTTTGTATGGCAGCCCTAGCAAACTAACAAGGTGCTAAGTAATTCAAAGCATGTTAGCTGTAATCCTTTTGTTTGGCAGTACCCTGCAGGCCTGCAAGCCCTGTACTTGCCCCACCTGTAGACGAAGACTGAAGAAAGAGCCCAAAATCAGTGACAGAGACATCAACGGTTTAATGCAGGGGTCCCCAACCCCCAGGCCACAGACTGGTACTGCTCTGTGGTCCATTAGAAACTGGGCCACACAGCAGGAAGTGAACAGTGGGTGAGTGACTGAAGCTTCATCTGTATTTACAGCCGCTCCCCATCTCTCGCATTACCGCCTGAGCTCCACCTTCTGTCAGATCAGTGGCAGCACTAGATTCTCATAGGAACACAAGCCCTACTTTGAACGGCACGTGCAAGGGATCTAGGTTGTGCACTCCACATGATAATCTAATGCCTGATAATCTGAGGTGGAGCTGAGGTGGTGATGCTAGTGCTGGGGAGTGGCTGCAGATACAGCTCATCATTAGAAGAGAGGTTTGCACACCGAACATAATAAATCAGTTGCTTGCAGATTCATATCAAAACCCTATCAGTGAGTGGCAAGTGAAAACAAGCTCAGGGATCCCACTGATTCTGCATTATGGTGAGTTGTATAATTATTTCATTATATATTATAATGTAATAATAATAGAAATAAAGTACACAATAAATGTGCTTGAATCATCCTGAAACTGTCCCTCGCCCCACCCTCAGTCCATGGAAAAATTGTCTTCCATGAAACTGGTCCCTGGTGCCAAAAAGGTTGGGGACCACTGGTTTAATGGATAGGGGGATTTTCCATGTCTGAAGTAAGGTCTTCCTGGAGTGACATTTCACTGTCTGGTAGAATGGGGCAGGACATGGCATCAGGTACCAGTTATAAGGGGAATTGATGTCAGATTGGCTCCTCAGTTACCAGGGAAACCAGCAGAGGGCCATGCCCCTCACTGCCCATTTGATAAGCTATCTTAGTGGAGATGTTCTGATCTAAAGTCAGAACAGTCATTAGCTGGGACATAGTGCAAGTAGGTAAGGTCAGTAAGGTGAGCAGAGTGTAAGTGAAGCAGGCATTGGTTGAGCAGGGGATGTACAGAGAGCAAGAGAACAGCCATCTTGAGGGCTGGACCATGCACCTTTCAACAACTGCAAAATAAAGTTTGAACACGGGTCTACTTGACTCCTTAGCTTGTGCTTTTTAGGCAAATTGTCCAAGTAAGCTGTATTAATATTTTTGAAAATTTCATGTGCTACCATCCAGCATAAAAATTAACTTTCTATTTGAGTTGTGTTTGAGAGTTTATCTTGTTTGGCTTTATTCAGCTAGTCAGTTTTAATGATGCATAAAAACATATTTTCACATTCAGTAAAAATACTGCATAAAAGTATAAGTAAATGGTAATGTAATTAAAATGTTATCCACTTGCCGAATCCTCATATGTATCTACATCAGAGAGTAGGATTTAACCTCTTGCTGGACAAGTCCCTTTTTGCCCTTCTAATGATAATAGTTCATAATAGGATTCATCATGTTGAACAAATAGATGAAATGTCAGATCTTTGTTAAGTTTATTTATTGCCTTATTTAATCCTTGATACTTTAAGAGACTCGTTATCCCTTTTTCTGTAAATGTGGAAATTCAGGCTCAGTGAAATGATGCAGGTTGCCAGAGCTATGTGTCTCAGCATGTTCCTGCTTGGGTTTATCTGTCTGGGACTCTCTGTGCTTCCTGAACTTGGGTGACTATTTTCTTTCCCATGTTAGGGAAATTTTCGACTACAATCTCTTCAGATATTTTTCTCAGGCTCTTTCTCTTTCTCTTCTTCTTCTGGGACCTCTATAATGTGAACATTGGTGTGTTTAATGCTGTCCCAGAGGTCTCTGAGACTGTCGTCATTTCTTTTCATTATTTTTCTTTATTCTGTTCCGTGGCAGTGATTTCCACCATCCTGTTTTCCAGCTCACTTATTCATTCTTCTGCCTCAGTTATTCTGCTATTGATTCCTTCTAGTGTATTTTTTTTTTTTTTTTTTTTTTTTGCAGTATGCGGGCCTCTCACTGTCATGGCCTCTCCCACTGCGGAGCACAGGCTCTGGATGCACAGGCCCAGCAGCCATGGCTCACGGGCCTAGCCTGTGAAGGGAAGCCTAGTATATTTTTGTTTCAGTTATTGTGTTGTTCATCTCTGTTTATTCTTTAAATCTTCTATCTCTTTGTTAAACATTTCTTATATATTCTTGGTCCATGCCTCCATTTTTTCCACAAGATTTTGAATCATCTTTACTATCATTACTCTGAATTCTTTTTCAGGTAGGTTGCCTATCTCCTCTTCATTTAGTTGTTCTTGTAAGTTTTTATCTTACTCCTTCTCTGTTGTCTCATTTTGTCTAACTTACTGTGTTTGTGGTCTCCTTTCTGCAGGCTGCAGGATTGTAGTTCCTCTTGCTTCTGATGTCTGTCCCCTGGTGGGTGGGGTTGGTCCAGGGGCATGTGCAGGCTTCCTGGTGGGAGGGACTGATGCCTGCCCTCTGGTGGGTGGAGCTGGGTCTTGTCCCACTCGTGGGCAGGGCTGTGTCAAGGAGTGTGTTTTAGGGTGGCTGTGAGCTTAGTACAACTTTAGGTAGCCTGTCTGCTGATGGGTGGGGGTGTGTTTCTGTCTTGCTTGTTGTTTGGCTTGAGGAGTTCTGGCACTGGAGCCTGTAGGCTGTTGGGTGGGGCTGGGTCTTGGTCCTGAAATGGGGACCTCTGGGAGAGTTCATGCCAATTAATATTCCCTGGGGCCTCTGCTACCAGTGTTCTTGCCCCCACAGTGAGCTACAACCAACCCCCATCTCCCCAGGAGACCCTCCAAGACCTGATGGTAGGTCTAGCCTAGGTTCCTATGGAGAGACTGCTTTGTCCTGGGTCCCAGTGCATGTGAGACCTTGTGTGTGCCCTCCAAGAGTGGAGTCTCTGTTTCTTGCAGCCCTATGGGGTTCCTGTACTCAAGCCCCACTGGCCTTCAAGGCTAAATTCTCTGGGGGTTCTTCCTCCCAATGCCAGACCCTCAGACTGTTTTGGAGGGCTATTTTTTTGTGGAAATGCCCCTGTGTATCCTATGTGGGTTTTTTTTTTTTTTAATTTAATTTAACTTTATTTTATTTTACTTCACTTTTTACTTCACTTCACTTTTTTACCCTCCTTCCTCAGTGTATGCTGGCCATTACCGCCCCCCCCCCTTTTTAAACATCTTTATTGGAGTATAATTGCTTTACAATGGTGTGTTAGTTTCTGTTTTACAAAACAAACTAGTGAATCAGTTATACATATGTTCCCATATCTCTTCCTTCTTGCGTCTCCCTTCCTACCACCCTCCCTATCCCATCCCTCTAGGTGGTCACAAACCACCTAGCTGATCTCCTGTGCCATGTGGCTGCTTCCCACTAGCTATCCACCCTACATTTGGTAGTGTATATATGTCCATGCCACTCTCTCACTTAGTCACAGCTAATGCTTCCCCCTCCTCATATCCTCAAGTCCATGCTCTAGTAGGTCTGTGTTTCATTTCCGTCCTACCCCTAGTCTCTTCATGACATTTTATTTCATAGATTCCATATATATGTGTTAGCATACGGTATTTATTTTTCTCCTTCTGACTTACTTCACTCTGTATGACAGACTCCAAGTCCATCCAACTCACTACAAATAACTCAGTTTCATTTCTTTTTATGGCGAGTAATATTCCATTGTATATATGTGCCACATCTTCTTTATCCATTCATCTGTTGATGGACACTTAGGTTGCTTCCATGTCCTGGCAATTGTAAATAGAGCTGCAATGAACATTTTGGTACATGACTCTTTTTGAATTATGGTTTTCTCAGGATATATGCCCAGTAGTGGGAGTGCTGGGTCGTATGGTAACTCTATTTGTAGTTTTTTAAGGAAATTCCAGACTGTTCTCCATAGTGGCTGTATCCGTTTACATTCCCACCAACAGTGCAAGAGTATTCCCTTTTCTCCACACCCTCTCCAGCATTTATTGTTTCTAGATTTTTTGATGATGGCCATTCTGACTGGTGTGAGGTGATACCTCATTGTGGTTTTGATTTGCATTTCTCTAATGATTAGTGATGTTGAGCATTCTTTCATGTGTTTCTTGGCAATCTGTATATCTTCTTTGGAGAAATGTCTGTTTCGGTCTGCCCATTTTTGGATTGGGTTGTTTTTTTGTTATTGAGCTGCATGAGTTGCTTCTAAATTTTGGAGATTAATCCTTTGTCAGTTGCTTCATTTGCAACTATTTTCTCCCATTCTGAGGGTTATCTTTTGGTCTTGTTTATGGTATCTTTTTTTTTTTCTTTTTTTTTGCGGTACGTGGGCCTCTCACTGTCATGGCCTCTCCCGTTGCAGAGCACGGGCTCCGGACGCACGGGCTCAGCAGCCATGGCTCATGGACCTAGCCACTCTGTGGCATGTGGGATCTTCCCAGGCTGGGACACGAACCCGTATCCCCTGCATCGGCAGGCGGACTCTCAACCACTGCGCCACCAGGGAAGCCCTATGGTATCTTTTGCTGTGCAAAAGCTTTAAAGTTTCATTAGGTCTCATTTGTTTATTTTTGTTTTTATTTCCATTTCTCTAGGAGGTGGGTCAAAAAGGATCTTGCTGTGATTTATGTCGTAGAGTGTTCTCCCTATGTTTTCCTCTAAGAGTTTGATAGTGTCTGGCCTTACATGTAGGTCTTTAACCCATTTTGAGTTTATTTTTGTATATGGTCTTAGAGAGTGTTCTAATTTCATACTTACATGTAGCTGTCCAGTTTTCCCAGCACCACTTATTGAAGAGGCTGTCTTTTCTCCACTGTATATTCTTGCCTCCTTTATCAAAGATAAGGTGACCATATGTGTGTGGGTTTATCTCTGGGGTTTCTATCCTGTTCCATTGATCTATATTTCTGTTTTTGTGCCAGTACCATACTCTCTTGATTACTGTAGCTTTGTAGTATAGTCTGAGAAGTCAGGGAACCTGATTCCTCCAGCTCCATTTTTCGTTCTCAAGATTGCTTTGGCTATTCGGGGTCTTTTGTATTTCCATACGAATTGTGAATTTTTTTGTTCTAGTTCTTTAAAAAATGCCAGTGGTAGTTTGATAGGGATTGCATTGAATCTGTAGATTGCTTTGGGTAGTAGAGTCATTTTCACAATGTTGATTCTTCCAATCCAAGAACATGGTATGCTATATCTCTACATTTATTTGTATCATCTTTAATTTCTTTCATCAGTGTCTTATAATTTTGTGCGTACAGGTCTTTTGTCTCCTTACATAGGTTTATTCCTAGATATTTTATTCTTTTTGTTGCAATGGTAAATGAGAGTGTTTTCTTAATTTCACTCTGATTTTTCATCATTAGTGTATAAGAATGCCAGAGATTTCTGTGCATTAATTTTGTATCCTGCTACTTTACCAAATTCATTGATTAGCTCTAGTAGTTTTCTGGTAGCATCTTTAGGATTCTCTATGTATAGTATCATGTCATCTGCAAACAATGACAGCTTTACTTCTTTTCTGATTTGGATTCCTTTTATTTCTTTTTCTTCTCTGATTGCTGTGGCTAGAACTTCCAAAACTAGGTTGAATAAGAGTGTTGAGAGTGGGCAACCTTGTCTTTTTCCTGAACTTAATGGAAATGGTTTCAGTTTTTCACCACTGAGGACGATGTTAGCTGAGGTTTTGTCATATATGGCCTTTATTATGCTGAGGAAAGTTCCATCTATGCCTACTTTCTGCAGGGTTTTTGTCATAAATGGGTGTTGAATTTTGTCAAAAGCTTTCTCTGTATCTGTTGACATGATCATATGGTTTTTATTCTTCACTTTGTTAATACGGTGTATTACTTTGATTGATTTGCGTATATTGAAGAATCCTTGCATTCCTGGAATAAACCCCACTTGATCATGGTGTATGATCCTTTTAATGTGCTGTTGGATTCTGTTTGCTAGTATTTTGTTGAGGATTTTTGCGTCTATGTTCATCAGTGATATTGGCCTGTATTTTTCTTTCTTTGTGACGTCTTTGTCTGATTTTGGCATCAGGGTTATGGTGGCCTCATAGAATGAGTTTGGGAGTGTTCCTCCCTCTGCTATCTCTTGGAAGAGTTTGAGAAGGATAGACGTTAGCTCTTCTCTAAATGTTTGATAGAATTCTCCTGTGAAGCCATCTGGTCCTGGGCTTTTGTTTCTTGGAAGATTTTTAAGCACAGTTTCAATTTCAGTGCTTGTGATTGGTCTGTTCATATTTTCTATTTCTTCCTGGTTCAGTCTCAGAAGGTTGTGCATTTCTAAGAATTTGTCCATTTCTTCCAGGTTGTCCATTTTATTGGCATAGAGTTGCTTGTAGTAATCTCTCATAATATTTTGTATTTCTGCAGTGTCCATTGTTACTTCCCCTTTTTCATTTCTAATTCTATTGATTTGAGTCTTCTTCCTTTTTTTCTTGATGAGTCTGGCTAATGGTTTATCAATTTTGTTTATCTTCTCAAAAAACCAGCTTTTAGTTTTATTGATCTTTGCTATTGTTTCCTTCATTTCTTTTTCATTTATGTCTGATCTGATCTTTACAATTTCTTTCCTTCTGCTAAATTTGGGTTTTTTTTGTTCTTCTTTCTCTAATTGCTTTAGGTGCAAGGTTAGGTTGTTTATTCGAGATGTTTCCTGTTTTTTAATGTCGGATTGTATTGATATAAACTTCCCTCTTAGAACTCTTTTAGATGCATCCCATAGGTTTTGGGTTGTCATGTCTCCATTGTCATTTGTTTCTAGATATTTTTTGATTTCCTCTTTGATTTCTTCAGTGATCACTTTGTTATTAAGTAGTGTATTGTTTAGCCTCCATGTGTTTGTATTTTTTACAGAGCTTTTCCTGTAATTGATATCTAGTCTCATAGCGTTGTGGTCGGAAAAGATACTTTATGTGATTTTAATTTTCTTAAATTTACCAAGGCTTGATTTGTGACCCCAGATATGATCTATCCTGGAGAATGTTCCATGAGCACTTGAGAAAAATGTGTATTCTGTTGTTTTTGGATGGAATGGCCTATAAATATCAATTAAGTCCATCTTGTTTAATGTATCATTTAAAACTTGTGTTTCCTTATTTATTTTCATTTTGGATGATCTTTCCATTGGTGAAAGTGGGGTGTTAAATTCCCCTACTGTGATTATGTTACTGTTTCCCCTTTTATGGCTGTTAGTATTTGCCTTATGTATTGAGGTGCTCCTATGTTGGGTGCATAAATATTTACAATTGTTATATCTTCTTCATGGATCGATCCCTTGATCATTATGTAGTGACCTTCTTTGTCTCTTGTAATAGTCTTTATTTTAAAGTCTATTTTGTCTGATATGAGAATTGCTACCCCAGCTTTCTTCTGATTTCCATTTGCATGGAATATCTTTTTCCATCCCCTCACTTTCAGTCTGTATATGTCCCTCATCTGAATTGGGTCTTTTGTACACAGCATATGTATGGGTCTTGTTTTTGTATCCATTCAGCAAGCCTGTGTCTTTTGGTGGGAACGTTTAATCCATTTACATTTAAGGTAATTATCGATATGTATGTTCCTATTACCATTTACTTAATTGTTTTGAGTTTGTTCTTGTAGGTTTTTTCCTTCTCTTGTGTTTCTTACCTAGAGATGTTCCTTTAGCATTTGCTGTAAAGCTGGTTTGCTGGTGCTGAACTCTCTCAGCTTTTGCTTGTCTGTAAAGGTTTTAATTTCTCCATCAAATCTGAATGAGATCCTTGTTGGGTAGAGTAATGTTGGTTTTAGGTTTTTCTCCTTCATCACTTTGAATATGTCCTGCCACTTCTTTCTGGCTTGCAGAGTTTCTGCTGAAAGATCAGCTGTTAACCTTATGGGGATTCTCTTGTGTGTTATTTGTTGCTTTCCCCTTGCTGCTTTTAATGTTTTCTTTGTCTTTAATTTTTGATAGTTTGATTAATATGTGTCTTGGCATGTTTCTCCTTGGATTTACCCTATATGGAACTCTCTGTGCTTCCTGGACTTGATTTAACTATTTCCTTTCCCATATTAGGGAAGTTTTCAACTATCACCTCTTCAAATATTTTCTCAGTCCCTTTTTGTCTTCTTCTTCTTGGACCCCTATAATTCAAATGTTGGTGCCTTTAATGTTGTCCCAGAGGTCTCTGAGACTGTCCTCAGTTCTTTTCATTCTTTTTTCTTTATTCTGCTCTGCAGTAGTTATTTCCACTATTTTATCTTCCAGGTCACTTACCTGTTCTCCTGCCTCAGTTATTCTGCTATTGATCCCATCTAGAGTATTTTTCATTTCATTTATTGTGTTGTTCATCATTGCTTGTTTCCTGTTTAGTTCTTCTAGGTCGGTGTTAAATGTTTCTTGCATTTTGTCTACTCTATTTCCAAGATTTTGGATCATCTTTACTAACATTATTCTGAATTCTTTTTCAGGTAGACTGGCTCTTTTCTCTTCATTTATTAGGTCTGATGGGTTTTTACCTTGCTCCTTCATCTGCTGTGTTTTTCTGTCTTTTCATTTTGTTTATCTTACTGTGTTTGAGATCTCCTTTTCGCAGGCTGCAGGTTCATAGTTCCCGTTGTTTTTGGTGTCTGTCCCCAGTTGCTAAGGTTGTTTCTGTGTGTTGAGTAGGTTTCCTGGTTGAGGGGACTAGTGCCTGTGTTCTGGTGGATGAGGCTGGATCTTGTTTTTCTGGTGGGCAAGTCCCCGTCTAGTGGTGTGTTTTGGGGTGTCTGTAGCCTTATTATGATTTTAGGCGGCCTCTCTGCTAATGGATGGGGCTTTGGTCCTGTCTTATTAGTTGTTGGGTATAGGGTGTCCAGCATTGTAGTTTGCTGGTCGTTGAGTGAAGCTGGATCTTGGTTTTGAGGTGGAGATCTCTGGGAGATTTTTGCCATTTGATATTACGTGGAGCTGGGAGGTCTCCTGTGGAGCAGTGTCCTGAAGTTGGTTCTCCCACCTCAGAGACACAGCCCTGATGCCTGGTTGTAGCACCAAGAGCCTTTAATCCACACGGCTCAGAATAAAAGGGAGAAAAAATAGAAAGGAAATAAAGAAAGGAAGGAAGTAAGGAAGGAAGGAGGAAAGGAAGGAAGGAAGGAAGGAAGGATGTAAGGAAGGAAGGAAGAAAAGGAAGGAAGAAAAGATAAAGTAGGATAAAATAAAGTCATTAAAATAAAAAATAATAGAAAAATTTTAAGAAAAAAAACAGAAAAACAAAAAAAAATTGGATGGTCAGAACCCTAGGACAAACTGTGAAAGCAAAGCTATACATACAAAGTCTCTCACAGAAGCACACACATACACACTCACAAAGAGAGAAAAAGGGGAAAAAAATAATATATCTTGCTCCCAAAGTCCACCTCCTCAACTTGGGATGATTCATTTTCTATTCAGGTATTCCACAGATGCAGGGCACTTCAAGTTGATTGTGGAGATTTAATCCGCTGCTTCTGTGGCTGCTGGGAGATACTTCCCCCTCTCCTCTTTGTTTGCACAGCTCCTGGGGTTCAGCTTTGGACTTGGCCCTGCCTCTGCAAGTAGGTTGCCCGAGGGCATCTGCTTTTCGCTCATACAGGACGGGCTTAAAGGAGCTGCTGATTTGGGGGCTCTGGCTCACTCAGGCCGGGGGGAGGGAGGGGGTATGGATGCGGGACGAGCCTAAGGTGGCAGAGGCTGGCATGATGTTGCACCAGCCGGAGGGGTGCTGGGCCTTCTCCCGGGGAAATTGGCCCTGTATCCCTGGACCCTGGCAGTGGCGGGCTGCACAGGCTCCCGGGAGGGGAGGTGTAGAGAGTGACCTGTGCTCGCACACAGGCTTCTTGGTGGCGGCAGCAGCAGCTTTAGCGTCTCCTGCCCATCTCTGGTGTCCGCGCTGATAGCCGCGGCTTGTGTCCATTTCTGGGGCTAGTCTACGTGGCGCGCTTAAACCCCTCTCCTCTTGCACCAGGAAACAAAGAGGCAAGAAAACGTCTCTCGTCTCTTCGGCAGCACCGCGCCTGTCTCTGGAGATCCTTTAAGTAGTGCACTTAATCCCCTCTCCCCGCACCCCAGGAAGCAAAGAGGGAAGAAAGGGTCTCTTGCCTCTTCGGCAGCTCCAAACTTCTCCTGGACTCCCTCCTGGCTAGCCGTGGTGCACTAATCCCTTCAAGGTGTTTTCACGCAGCCAACCCCAGTCCTTTCCCTGGGATCCGACCTCCGACCTCTGAAGCCAGAGTGTCAGCTTCTAGCCCCCGCCCGCCCCGGCAGGTGAGCATACAAGCCTCTCGGGCTGGTGAGTGCTGGTCAGCACCGATCCTCCATGTGGGAATCTCTCCGCTTTGCCCTCCGCACCCTGTTACTGCTCTCTCCTCTGTGGCTCTGAAGCTTCCCCCTCTGCCACCTGCAGTCTCTGCCTGTGAAGGGGCTTCTAGTGTGTGGAAACCTTTCCTCCTTCACAGTTCCCTCCCACTGGTGCAGGTCCCGTCCCTATTCTTTTGCCTTTGTTTATTCTTTTTTCTTTTGCCCTACCCAGGTACGTGGGGAGTTTCTTGCCTTTTGGAAGGTCCGAGGTCTTCTGCCAGTGTTCAGTGGGTGTTCTATAGGAGCAGTTCCATGTGTAGATGTATTTCTGATGTACCTGTGGGGAGGAAGTTGATCTCCACATCTTACTCTTCTGCCATCTTCTCGCCTCTTTCCATTACCCCTTTGATAGGGGGTGTAAGTGATGTTGTGGTGACCAGAGCCTGCACTGGATATTGAGTGGGGCCTTCCCATCGCTCTCTAGTTGTCACTGCCCTGTCTGGGGTGGGGCCTGCTCCCTAGTTGTTGGCATAGAGGCCCCCAGATCTGTTTCTTAGCTGAGCTGTGCAGGCATCTCAGACTCTGGACTGGCCCACTCCCTGCATGTACATGCCCACAAAGCCCACAGCTGCTAAAGCCACACCCATCTCAGCTGCGGGAGCACTTGTGTGGGTGTTCCGCATGCACTGAATTTATGAAGCCGTCAGCAGAGGTGTAACTCCTCAGTTTGCTCATCTGCGAAGAGAGATTTCAGCTCTTCTTCTTTAGTCACACAGTCCATGGGGCTCTACTGTGGTTTCAGCCCCACCTCTGCATCTGCTCCCAAGGCTGCCAGAGCATGCAAGTCCATCAGGTGGGAGGGTGCTGGGGCAGCAATCGGGGGAAGTGGGCAGCCCAGGTAGGGAGGGGATAGAGGAGGTGATGGCCAGGGGTGGGTAAGCCTACTTCAGTGGGAGCCCTCCCTAGTGCCTGTGGAGGCAGGGGCTAGTGCATGGGGAGAAAGGCTGCAATGGTGGCCTCACCCTTTGCGCGTCACTCAACAATGGCACTTTGCTTCTGTGGTGCTCTGGGTTTCCTTCCATGAGCATTCGTGGTTGCGGAGCTCCTCACTCCCATTGTCACTGGGCCCAAGCTTGTTCTGCTCGCCACATGGCAGGGCAGTAAATCAGGAGACAAGTTGTTGGAACAAGGAATAACGATTTTGATTGGAAAGTTAGCAGACTGAGAAGATGGCAGACTAGCATCTTCAAAAAACCATCTTACCTCAGGCTGAATTAGGGCTCCTTTTATACAGAAGAGGGGGAGGGGGAGGGCCCACTGTGGCATTGACCAGTGGCTGAGCAGGACCACTAGCGGTTGCTGGTTGACAGTTGCTTGCTTGGGGGAGGGGCCCACTGTGGCACCAACCAATGGCTGAGCAGGGCTGCTGCAGCTCATGCCTGCACTGTCAGTATTAGTATTAGCCACTGTCAATGTCTATTCCACAGTCTTGTGGGAAAAGAGGCAATGAACTTTCTGGCTACTTCCTACTGAACAGGGGCAATGAGAGAGTGATTGTGAAATGGAATTGATCAGCTTTGGGTAGGGAATACTCCTTAAAATTTTTAGTAACCAATATAATTCTCTTTATTTACAACTATTTGAATCTGATGAAATTACTTCTACAATGAAATTTTCACCTCAATACTTATTCTTTTTGAAGAGCAACCTTAACCCTTCTAAGGGTTCACAAACCCATTGCTCTCTAGGCCTCTCAGGAGTTATGTCATTTTCCGATGACAGTGGTGCTGCTTTAACCCAAGTGTGATGAATCCATGGCTTTACTCCAGCTAACTTGACAGATGAGTCTGTGGTAAGTAATATCACATGTGGTCCTGTCCACCTTGCAGTCAGCTGGTGTTCAGGCCCTTGCTCTCTCCAGGTTTTAAGTAGAACTCAGTCTCTAGGCCAGAAAGGATATAAGGCTACCTTAGTTGGATAGCCAGACCTGCTGGAAGCAAACTCATGAACAAAGGTTAGTATAGTGCCCAGAGTTTTAACATAATTGTTAATTGCTAGATCTTTCAGAGCATTTATATCAATAGAGTCTCCCACCTGGGCAGACACCTGGAATGGCCTACCATACAATATTTCAAAGGGACTAAATTTAAGCCTCTTCTGGGAGCCACTCTGATCCATAGCAGGGCAACTGGCAAAGCCTTATCCCAAGTTAAATTAGACTCGACTTATTTTAGCAATGCTCCTTTTTAATGTATAATTCATTTTCTCAGCTTTTCCCATTGATTGTGGTCTCCAGGATGAATGTAGCTTCCAATTAATTTGCAGTGCTTTAGACACTTGTTAGGTTATGCTAGAGACAAAAGCAGGCCCATTATCACTTTGAAGGGAGTTAGGCAGTCCAAATCGGGGGATAATTTCCTTAAGGATGACTCTAACTACTTCAGATGCTTTTTCTGTCCCGGTGGGATATGCCTCTACCCATCCTGAAAGTGTCCACAAATACTAGCAGGTGTCTGAAATTTCCTGTGGCTCAAGGCATTTGAGTAAAGTCTATTTGCCAGTCCTCAGTGAGGTAGGTTCCTCTGTGTTGAGTCCCCATCTGGGGAAGTCTGATAGCAGTCTTTGGGTTATTTTTAGCACAAAGCATGCAATTTTGAGTGACTCACTGGATGGCCCTTTGTAAGTTAGGACCTATTATATATTTTTGAATCCATTATAAGGTGGCATCTCTCCTGTAATGGGTACTATTATGAATGTGCTGCAGCACAGTGTCCAAGAGTGCCTCAGGAATCAAAACAATTCGTTGTGCACTACATTTCCATCCAGATGAGTTGTGATCAAGAGGGAATCCCTACTCTTTGGCCGTCTCCTTGTCCTTTCCTGAAAACACTGGCTGGTATTTTGACAAGTCAATCTGTGGGAGAAGTGACGCTATTCTGACTTGATAATCCCCTTCCTTTGCTGCTTTCTTTGCAGCTTGGTTAGCTAACTGGTTGCCTTTTATTATATGAGTTTCTTTTGGTGGCCTGGGCAGTGCATTATGGCCACTTGGGAGGGCTTATAGACTGCTTCTAATGATAGGATTTCAGAAGCATGTTTTATGTCTTTATGTTTTGAAGTGAGGAGTCCCCTTTCTTTCCAGATTGCCCTGTGAGCATGCACCATGGAGAATACATAGTGAGAGTCTGTGTATATATTTACTCACTTGCCTTCAGTGAGTAGTAAGGCTCTTGTCAGAGCAATGATTTCTGCCTTCTGAGCTGAACTCCCTGGGAGCAGAGCTTTTGCTTCAACACTCTTTCTAAGGGTTACCACCACATACCCAGCACATCACCTACCTTGGTCCATGAAGCTGCTTCCATCAGTGAACAGTTCCATATCTGGCTCAGCCAAGGGTTGGTCCGTTAAATCTGGTCTGCTAGAGTACGCTAGCTCGATGACATGTAGGCAGTTATGCTCTGGGGATTGTTCAGCATCAATTGGGAGCAATGTGGCTGGATTTAGGGTTGAAGAGACCTGGAGTCTTGCATTGGGATTGTCTAAGAGAATGGCTTGGTACTTTCCCATTCTCCCAGAAGTTAGCCAATAGCCCCCTTTTTGTTCTAGTAAAGAAAGGACATGGTGAGGGACATACACTGTGGTGGGTTGCCCCAAGGTAAACTTTCCAGCTTCCAGAAGTATGTCACAATTAGCTGCTACAGCTTGAAGGCAAGTTGACCATCCCTTAGCAGTCTGTTCTAGTTATTTTTGAGAAGTAGGCAAAGGGTCGAGGGATATTTCCCAGAGTTTGAATTTACACCCCAAGACTTAATGCCATGTCTCTCATAGACATATAATTTGAAAGGCTTTTGTAAGTCTGGTAGTCCTAAAGCCAGGGCTGAGACTAATTTTGTTTTTATTGTTTCAAAGGCTGTTGTGCATTCCGTAGTCCAAGTAAGGGGCTCAAAATCATGTCTCTTTAAAGCCTCATAGAGGGGCTTTACTATGAGCCCATAGTTTGGGATCCAGATATGACAGAACCCTGCCATTCCCAGAAACCCCCTCAGTTGTCTTGGGTGTTCCAAAGCCTGCAATTGCCCGTTTCCTATCAGGCAAAAGACCCCACTCTCCTTGGGAAATGACAAAACCCAGATACGTGACTTGTTGCTTACATACTTGGGCTTTTTTCTGGGAGACCTTATATCCACAATTGACCAAATAGTTCAGGGTTCTTATGGTATTTTGTAGACACTTATCTTATGTAGGGCTTGCAATGAGCAAATCGTCCACATATTGGAGTAAGAGTCTTTCATCCAATATTAGGTTTCTAAGGTCCCTAGCCAACGTTTCCCCAAACAAGGTAGGGGAATTCTTAAATCCTTGAGGTAGGACTGTCCAATAATAACTGTTGGACTACCTGTGTTTCTGGGTCCTGCCATTCAAAAGCAAACAGCTGTTGTGATTCTTCTGCAATACGAATGCAGAAAAAGCATCTTTCAAGTCCAAAACTGAGAGCCAGCTGTATTCTACTGGAATCGTTGTAAGTAGAGTGTATGGATTAGGTACCACAGGGTGCAAATCTTGGACTATTTCATTAATGGCCCTCAAGTCTTGGACAAAGTGATACTCTGTTGAGTTTGGCTTTTTGACCAGGAGGATAGGGGTGTTATATGGGAACCTGTAAGGTTTAATCAGTCCTGTTTTCAAAACCTTTTCAAGAATTGGCTGAATTCCTTTTGGGCCTCTTGCCTCAGAGGGTATTGTTTTAGATTAGGTGTCCCAGCGTCCCCTTTTTAACAGGATTAGTATTGGCCTTCTCTGGGGTGCCATCAGCCCAACACTTCTGCCTTACCTTTTCATAGACCGTGGAGGGGAAAGGGCTGTGTCTCCTTTTTTGGGGTGTCCATGAGTGCCATCTGTAGTCTTACAGCGTGTTCTGGCGGGACCCTGGTGTCAAGCTGTCCTGGCGAAAAAGTTACTTGAGCATTTAATATACAAAGGAGATCTCAACCCAAAAGAGGGATTGGACATGCTGGAACATATAAGAAACTGTGTTTCAGGGTGAGGTCCCCTAATTGGCATTTTAGAGATTGTAAGAAAGAACGATTTTGTACTTCTCCAGAAACTCCCGTGACCGGGTTGGATTGAGATGTTTTCTGTGCCACCTTGGTGTTTACCACAGAATATGTTGCACCTGTATCTATCAGAAAGTCAGTCAACTTGTTCCCCGCTGTCAGAGTTACCCGGGGCTCCTGGGGAAATTGGAATTGGACGCCTCAAGTTGAAGGGAGCCCTGGGCCTCTTCATCATCAGAGTGTTCCTCTTTCTACCATATGAGAGGCTCCCGTCTCTTTTATTGTCTTTCTTATTCTTTAGCCCAGGGCAATCTTTTTTCCAATGCCCTTCCTCTTTACAGTTAAGGGCATTGTTCTCTCCCCAATGGTGGCTTACCTTTCTTCGCGTTACTTGCCTTCCGGGACTCCAGTGCTGCTGCCAGAAAAGCTGTGTTCCGTCTTGCATTCTCTTCTGTCGCTGTTTTCTGTTGTTGAACCCTTTAAAAGCAACATCTACCATTTGAGAAGGGTTCATTCCAAATGCACCATCTAACTTTTGTAATTTTCTTCTATCTGGGGTGATTTGCCCAGTGAAGGTCATGTTTACCATTCTCATATTTTCGGGGACCTCAGGGTCTGCATCAGTTTACCACCTATAAGTTTGATAAATTCTTTCTAGAAACTCTGACGGGTTTTTGGTGTATCTCCTGAATTTTGTTTAAGCTCTTTTACCTGGGTACTCCCTTTCGACGACCCTCTAAGATAAACTTCCTATAATGTTTCCTATCATACACTTCCTATACTGGAGCGGCATACTTCCATTATTATGATCCCAGTCAGGCTCAGCAATAGGAACTGCCCCAAAATCTCTGTGCTCCATCTATTCATCCCTCCCTCTGAGCTAACCCCTGGCAACCACTAATCTTTTTAATGTTCAGTGGTCTTTTTGTTTTCTCTTATGTAAGATCCATTGGTGACTCTTACATTTTGAATGGATCTTTTACCATCATGTACCATCTTGTATTCATCATTTGGAAAATATTTGTTTACCGAATTATGTACATCTCCCAAATGTTGACACATTTCATTATTCAGTATTCAAATCACGTTTGTTAGTCTCACCAGTACCTCCAATATCAGGGCAAATCTAAGTATTGGGAAGCTCTCAAGCTCACAGAGGTAGATACAAATTTTCTAAAATTTTAATTTTTGCTTAAAAGCTTGATTTTTATCGTTTAGCTACAACACTATCAGCTGTTTTCTCAGACTCACTTCAAGAGAATGACTGTCAAATACTTAAGACTGTCAGTATTTTTTCAGTCATTCTTTTAAGTAAAAATGCTATCCCATGAAAAAGCAACTAGTTCAGCTTAACAATTCAACCACAACGTGGTTTTCCTTGAGACAATTGTACTTTTGTATGTAGCATGAGGACTTTGTGTTTTTCCATTTTGTCAGTGTTAAAATGATGTCTGCTCGAGTCATACTTAAAAATAATTTTACTGCTTCATCGAAAATATTCTTACATGCAGTTTGGCAATTGTTTATACTGTGAATATGTGGCAGTAATAGACATGGCTTCTACTACCTCGATTCATGCTAAGGTCAACAGTTTTACCACCACTGTATTTGTACCATCAGTGAAAATGGTAAATAACATCTTAGTATTGTTTTTGAATTTTCAGAGCTCCAAAGAGTTTCAAGAACCCTCAGAGATCCATGAACCACCCTTTAAGAACCAGTGATGTGTGGTAACCATGGAGTATTATTCTCTACAAAAAATAATCCAGAAAGAACTGTATTAAGGGGGAGCATTTAGTCTTCTTCTTTGAGGTTTCCTTTGGCATAGAAGGAGCTCTCTTTGCCCCTGCAATTACCTTCTTGGTGCCTTTTGGAGAGAAACTTGGGTGTGCCTAGTAGCTCAATCTCATCTTCCCTCTTTTTCCTCTTTGGGAGCCAGCCAGACTGCCTGAAGATTTTGTGATTTTTGGCAATACAGCAGCCTGCTTTGGTTTTTCAGTATTTCCAGTAACTGAGTAGTAAAATTTCATTTTGGGATTCAGTATTAGGAAATCTAAACCTAAGTGTTGTCCTCAAAGTCTTTATCAGTAATAAAGATGCCATTTTAATCTATGTGTGATCATTTCTTTTTAAAAATATTTATTTACTTATTTTTGGTTGCGTTGGGTCTTCGTTGCTGTGCGCGGGCTTTCTCTAGTTGCGTCAAGTGGGGGCTACTCTTTGTTGTGGTGCGCAGGCTTCTCATTGTGGTGGCTTCTCTTGTTGTGAAGTACGGGCTTTAGGCACATGGGCTTCAGTAGATGTGGCACTAGGCTCAGTAGTTGTGGCTCGTGGGCTCTGGAGCGCAGGCTCAGTAGTTGTGGCACACAGGCTTAGTTGCTCCATGGCATGTGGGATCTTCCCAGACCAGGGATCAAAACCACGTCCCCTGCACTGGCAGTTGGATTATTAACCACTGCGCCACCAGGGAAGTCCTATGTGTGTGATCATTTCTTTTACCCTTTATTGGTTCTGCACCCGGGTAAAAGAGAGGTGTATTATTTATTGGGCCCCACAAGCCCACAACAGATTGTATTGCCTGGTTGATCTGTTGGGATATATGTGATTGAGCTTAGTGGAAGCAGAAAAACCATGATAATAATTGATAATTATGCGAGGTCCTGGTACATTTCTGGTATAATAGTGTCCAGACAGGTTTTAACCAGTGAATCCTTGGCACTTTTAATCCTTTGCAGCTCTGGCAATAAAAGGTAGTGGATAATTATCTTGTAAGCCAAGTGACTGTATTGTGATATTGTGAAAAGAGCCCAGAATTTCAAATCCAAAGACTTTGTCTCTAAGCTCAGTTCTACCATTTAATAAGGCTTTTAGCAAGCCCATAATAACCCTCTTTGATCCTCGGCTTTTCTTTGCGGATCAATTTCTGCCTTACTTATTCCTTGTAAGGTTATAGTGGGGTCTAATGTGGGACTGCACATAAGAATTTCTGTGTTCTCTGTTAGCGGGCAGTGCTGATGACAGTGTCATTGGTCTCATCCCCAAGTAGTAAGCATCTTCTTCAATGTCAGACCTGGATAAACTGAGTCGCAGCATTGTGTTCCACTCAGTGTTTTTATTTTTTGTGCTTTGTTTTTTAAAGACCAGGTAAAACTTGAATAGATACTTGTTGTAAAAGATTCAAAGTATTGATATACAAAGTAAAATGTTTAAGTCCTCCTTAGTTTCTCCCCACTGCTACTTTCAATCTCCTACCCAGGGCTAATCATTAAATTTGCTATGTATTTAATATGTGTGGTTGTGTATACATACATGTGCATAGAAAATATGAATGTTCTTGGGACTTCCCTGGTGGTGCAGTGATTGAGACTCCACACTCCTAATTCAGGGGGCCCGGGTTTGATCCCTGGTCAGGGAACTAGATCCCACATGCATGCCACAACTAAGAGTTCGCATGCCACAACTAAGGAGTTGGCAAGCCGCAACTAAGCAGCCCGCCTGCCACAACTAAGACCCAGTGCAACCAAATAAATAAATAAATATTAAAAGAAAATATGAATGTTCTTTAAGTTGCTTTTTCACTCAACAGTATACCTTGAAGAACTCTACTTTTCCATGTCAGTAGGTAAATACCCCATGATTTTCCTATGAAAATAGAAATCATAATCTTGGTTTCAAAGTTACAAGGAAACTAAAGAGTTTTCTCTATCCTTATCTGGTATATATAATCTCTGTAGCATTTCAGATGATTACATTTCAGATGACTGCATGTACAATCTCCGTTTCCACCAGAATTCACTGTCTGTTGAGGAAACTTATCCATTTTGAAGCTATTGTGATTGCTAAAATAATTCATAGAACAATGTAATTTGGAATAATTAGGATATGCTTTACAGATGTCAAAGGTGAAAAAGCATGGGAGCAGGTATAGAGAATGGTGATAGGTTTGGCATGTGTAAAGGCACAGAGGTGCGAAAGAATAAGATAGGGGTACTAAGACTCTGAGAGATATATTTTAATTCAAAGTAGAAAATAATTGCTATAAGAGAGGTTCAGATAAAGTGCCATGGGGATTTTAAAAAAGAATTTTAGCTAAGGTAGTAATCAATTGGGTATTGAGGATTAAATAGGATTAGAGTATACAAAGTTGGAGAACAGAGGTATTGGGAAGTATTTTCCAGGCAGAAGGAAAAATATGAAGAAAGAGAAAAATGCATGAAGTATTTTTTGGAAAAAGTGAGTAGTTGTAGCGTCAATGAAAGTATTTAGGGAAACAAAGTTAGAAAGTTAGGATGGGAACCAGATTTAAAAGGACTACAGATTATGAGCTTTGCTGTCTAGACATCATTCTAAAGGTAAAGAAGAACTAATGGTTTCTTCAGTAGATGAATTATATGATTGTAGCTGTTATAAATAATAATGTAGTGGCAGAATTGAATTTCTATATAAAAGGAGTTTGGGAAGGCTAGTTGGTTGGACTTGAAGCTCAATTCATAAACACCATAAATAATACTGAAAAACATCATTTGTGCCAAAAAATGGAGAAGGGGATGTAGATTATGTGGATAACTAAAGCCAAAAGAGAATCCAGTACCCTTTAAGCAGTCTGTCTCCATGCCCTCTTCCCCATTGCCCCTGGCAAACAGTTTGCTTTTTGTCTGTGGGTTTATTTAATTTGGATATTTTATATAAATGGAGCCAAACAATATGTGGCTTTTTGTGTTTGGCTTTTTTCACTTAGCATAATTTTTTTTTTTTTTTTTTTTTTTTTTTTTTTTTTTGCCTTACGCAGGCCTCTCACTGTTGTGGCCTCTCCCGTTGCAGAGCACAGGCTCCGGATGTGCACACTCAGTGGCCATGGCTCACGGGCCCAGCCGCTCCGTGGCATGTGGGATCTTCCCGGACTGGGGCACGAACCCATGTCCCCTGCATCGGCAGGCGGACTCTCAACCACTGCGCCACCAGGGAAGCCCCTAGCATAATGTTTTTGAGGTTCATCACATTGTAGCATGTATAAATACTTCATTCCTTTTTATGGATGAGTAATATTCCATTGAATGTATATACCACTTTATTTATCCATCCATCCATTGGTGGACTTGTGTAGTTTCTACCTTTTGGCTACTGTGATTAGTGCTGCTATGAATGGTCTTCTACAAGTATTTGTTTGGGTACCTGTTTTCAGTTTTTTTGGTTATATACCTGGAATGAGGTTATTTAGGAACTGCCAGACTGTTTTCAACAACAGCTGCACCATTCATTTTACATTCCCAACAGCAATCCACAAGGGATCCCGTTTCTCCATATTTCCTGCAACACTTTGTATTTTCTTTTTTCTTGCTCTCTCTTTTTTATACATGTCCTAGTGGATATGAAATTGTTTCTCATTATCGTTTCCACTTGCATTTCCCTAATGGCTACTGATGTTGAGCATCTTTTCATGTGCTTTTTGGCCATTTGTACATTTTTGGAAAAATGTCTATTCCAGCTCTTTGTCCACTTTTCAATTGGGTTGCTTGTCTTTTTGTTGTTGAGTTGTAGTAGTTCTTTATATATGCTGTATACTAGAACCTTTTTAGAAATATGATTGCAAATATTTTCTTGCATTCTATAGGTTATCTTTTTACTTTCTTGATAATGTCCTTGATGTCCTAAAGTTTGGTTTTTAATTTGATGAAGTTTGATATATCTAGTTTTTCTTTGGTTGCTCATGATTTTGGTGTTATATTTAAGAATCCATTGCCAAATTCAGGGTCATGAAGATTTACCCGTTTTATAGTTTGGCTTTTATATTTAAATTGTTGATCCATTTTGAATTAATTTTTCTATATGGTGTGAGGTAAGGGTCCAATTCCATTCTTTTGCATTTTTGAACAGGGACAACAGGATATCTGTTGAAGAGACTATTCTTTCCCCATTGAATGACCTTGTAACCGTTGTCAAAACTCAACTGAACATTGAAGGAAAAACTTAAAGAAAAAAATAAATGAAAAGATACCTTGTATACATGAATTGGAAGAATTAATATTGTTAAAATGTCCATACCACCCAAAACAATATACAGATTCAATGCATCCCTATCAAAATTCCAGTGGCATTTTTCACAGAAATAGAAAAAAATTCTAAAATTTGTATGGAACTACACACACACACACACACACACACACACACACACACACACACACACACAAAACCCCCAAACCTCTGACTTGCTAGAGCCATCTTGAGAAAGAAGAATAGAGTTGGGGGCATCACACTTCCTGATTTCAAATTATATTGCAAAGCTATAGTAATCAAAAGACTATGATACTGGCATTAAAATAGACACATAGACCAATGGAACAGAATAGAGGGCCTAGAAATAAACCCAAGCATATATGGTCAGCTAATTTTTGACAAGGGTGTGAAGAATACACAACGGGAAAAGGGTAGTCTCCTATAAAATGTATAGGGAAAATGATATCCACATGCAAAAGAATAAAATTGGACCCATATCATACACCATATATAAAAATAAAACTATAAAACTTCTGAAGGAAAAAAAATAGGGAAAAAGCTCCTTGATATTACTCTTGGCTATAATTTTTTGTATATAATATCTAAAATTCAGACAACAAAAGCAAAAATAAACAAGTGGGACTACATCAAACTAAAATGGTTCTGCACAGCAAAGGAAACAATCAACAAAATTAAAAGGGAAAAATATTTGCAAACCATATATCTGATAATGTTCAAAATATGTAAGCAACTTGTACAACTCAATAGCAAAAAACAACTCAGTTTAAAAAGTGGACAGAGGAACTGAATAGACATTTTTCCAAAGAAGACATACAAGTGACCAATAGGTAAATGAAAAGGTGCTAATGTGACTAATCATCAGGGAAATGCAAATCAAAGCCACAATGAGATAGCAACAAACACCTGTTAGGATGGCTACTATCAAAAAGACGAGATAAGTGCTGGTGAGAAAGTGGAGAAAAGGGAACCTTGTACGGACTTGGCGGGATTGTAAATTGTATACTCACTATGGAGTTTCCTCAAAAAACTACAAATAAAACTATCATTACCCTGCAATCCCTCTTCTAGGCATGTAAACAAAGAAAATGAAATCAGTACCTTGAAGAGATATCTGCTTTCTCATGTTTATTGCGGCATTATTCACAATAGGCAAGATGTGGAAACAACCTAAGTGTCCATTCAACAAAGAATGGATTAAAAAATTGAGAGATTTTTATATATATAATATACATATTTCAGCCTTGAAAAAGAAAGAGATCCTGCCATTTGCAACAATATGAATGAACCTGGGTGACATTAGACTAAGTGAAATAAGCCAGACACAGAAAGAAATAAAAGCATGATCTCACTTGTATGTGGAATCTATAAACGTTAAATTTAGAAGTAGAGAGTAGAATGTGGATGCTGGGAAGAAGGAACTGGTGGAAATGGGGAGATATTGGTCAAAGAGTACAAAATTGCAGTTATGTTGGATGAATAAGTATAGAGGTCTAATGTACAGCATAATGACTATAGTTATTATAGTTAATAATATTGTGCTGAATAATGGAAATTTGCTAAGAATAGAATCAGGCGTTCTCATCACAAAAAAATCACATGGTAAATATATTTTTTATTTAAAATATAAAATTTAAAAAAATGGGCACTTGCTCTCAAGTGTACAGCACACACACGTCTTAATTGGCCATAGATTATGGGTTTATTCCTGATGTTCAGTTCAATTCCATTGGTCTATATGTCTATCTGTGCTAGTATCACTGTTTTAATTACTGTAGACTTGTAGTAACTTTTTAAATTGGGAAGTGTGATCCTCCAACATAGTTCTTATTTTTCAAGATTGTTTTGGCTATTTGAGGGCCCCTTGTAATTCCATATGAATTTGAGGAAAAAGCTGATGGAATTTCAATAGGGACTGCATTGAATCTGTGGATTGCCTTGGGTAGTAGTGCCATCTTTACAATATTAAATCCTCCCATCCATGAACAGGGGGATTTTTCCATTATTTAAGCCTTTCATATCAGCAACGTTTTGTAGTTTTCAGTGTACAAGACTTGCACTTTCTTGGTTAAATTTCCTCCTAGGTGTTTTATTCTTTTGATTGTTGTTTTCTTAATGTCCTTTTGGACTGTTCATTGCTAGCATATAGAGACACAACTGATTTTTGTGTGTTGATCTTGTACCCTGCAACTTTGTGAATTTATTAGCTCTATATTCCATGTTGTTTTATTGGGAATTTTTATGTCTAGAATCATGCCGTCTACAAATAGAGATAGTTTTACTTTTTTTCCAGTTTTGAAGATTTTTCTCTTACCTAATTGCTTTGGCTAGAATTTTCAGCACAATGTTGAATATCAGTGATGAAAGTGGGCTTCCTTTAGTGGGAAAGTTTTTAGTCTTTTACCATTGAGTACGTTAGTTGCTTTTGTTTTGTTTTGTTTTTTAATAAATGCCATTTTCAGGTTGATGAAGTCACTTCCATTTCTAGTTTTCTGAGTGTTATCATGAAAGATGTTGGCTATTGTCAAATACGTTTTCTCCATTGAAATGATCACGATTCCCCTCCACGTTTGTTTATTAATGTGGTATATTGCATTGATTGATTTTGTTGTGTTGAAACACCCAGCATTCCTGGGATAAATCCCATTTGATCAGGGTGTATAATCTTTTTAATATGTTGTTGGATTCAGTTTGCTAATATTTTGTTGAAGATTTTTGCATTTATATTCATAAGGGATATTGGTTTGTAGTTATCTTGTGGTGTGTTTGTCTGGCTTTCATATCAGGGTAATGCTAGCTAGCTTCACAGAATGAGTTAGGAAGTGTTCCATCTCAGCTGTTTTTTTTTTGTTTGTTTGTTTGTTTTTAGTATCTTTTGGTGCAGAGCATTTGAAGTTCCTATAAACTTCCTTCCTGATCCCACAGCAAAAGCAGCAGGACAGGACATGTTTTGAGAATCCTTTTGCTACATGCCCTCCTGTCAACACTTTGAAGCAGCAGCAATAGCAGAAAACACAGAAGAAAAAGAGTAGGCTTGGGGGCATGGGAAAAGTTATACATAAAAGAGGTGGCACTTTAACTGGTTCTTAAGAAATTATTAAATAATGATTATGGTATTTTATTAATAAAAATAAGCAAGGCTTTTGAGTAATAGGGAGGTGATAAAACTAGATATTTGGGGGCAGAAATCTATCTCTTCCTGAAATGGAATGGAAGAGGGTTAGGATGGATGGATGTGTGTAGGGGGAAGATAGGTGTAGTGGTGCTGTGCAGGAAAAGGGCAGGAAGCTGAGTACTTTCTATTCACAGTAGAAATTTTCTAGGACTTAATTACAGATCTCCAACTAGTTTTCTTCTTAGTTATCAGCAATTTATATCCAGAGATATGTATTAAATTGTGTTCTCCCCTTTACTACAAACTCACTAATGAATCTGTGAATCTGCAATCACACAACAGCAGAGTAAATATAAAATGTTCATACTTATTAAATGTTTCTTTTTATTATGCATTACTTCTTAGGAAATTGTCAGTCACTGCACTCTTACACAAAATACTTGCAGGGATAATAACAAACATTTCTTTTGCTAGAAACATATTTAATGAAAATATACACCATATGCTATTTAAAATTACACTCTTATTTCCTTGCATAGAACAAAAATTAATTTTCCTATATTTATTAAATGTAAGCTATGGATTTGGAGAGATATATTTGTACACATATTACTGATGAAAACTTACATCAAGGTTATATAGAAAATTACAAATCAACAAAAAGACAGAAAACCTATCAGAAAAATGGGCAGGAGATTCAAACAGGCACTTCCCAAGAGTATAGCCAAATGGCCAAAAAGCAAATGAAAATGTGTGTAACCTTGTATAAAGAGTTATCAGAGAAATGCAAAGTACACCCACAGTGGGATACCACCACACATCTGCCAGAATGACTAAAATTCAGGACAGATAAATCAAGTGCAGATTAGGATATGAGACAACTAGAACTCTCAGGCTACCATGGGGGTGCAAACTGATTGAATCACTTTGAAAAACTGTTTAGCTTTTTTTTTTTATGTTCTTTTTTTAAAATTTTTTAATTTTATTTTTTATACAGCAGGTTCTTATTGTTTAGCATTTTCTACTGCAGCTATACTCACAAATTCTCTGACTCAGCAATTCCTGTCCTAGGTATATACCCAAAAGAAATGCTTACAGATTTGCCTCAATGGCCATGTACAATTAGTTCATATCCATGTTATTGTGTAAACCAAATTCTGGAGAGCCAGATGTGCAGGAGATGAACAAATTGATATGCTCATAATGGAATACTAAACAGCAATGACTATAAATTAGTGACTGCTTACAATAATGTGAATGAATCTCACAGACGTTGACTGAAAAAACCTAGATGCAAAAGTAGCATGATTCCATCACATGAAATTCTAAAACAGGCAATACTAATCTATGACCTTAAAAGTCAAGCAGTTTTAACCTCAGAGGAGAAGGAGAGAAGTGTGGTTGGGAGGGGGCATGAGAGGGACTTCTAAAGTGTTGGTAATATTCTAGTCTTTGACCTGGGTGGGGGTTAAAGAGGTTTGTTCACTTTGTGATAAATCTTTGTTCACTTTGTGATAATTCATTGTGCTGTGTATTTATGATTTATGCATTTTTAATGATATAATTGACATTTGACACTGTATAAGTTTAAGGTTTACAGCATAATGGTTTGACTTACGTACACTGTGAAATGATTACCACAATAAGTTTAGTTAACATCCACCATCTCATATAGATACAAAAGAAAAAAATTTTTTTCCTTGTAATAAGAATTCTTAGGATTTACTCTCAACTTTCTTACATATCATACAGCAGTGTTAACTGTTAGTCATCATGTTGTATGTTATATCCCTAGCATATATTTATCTTATAACTGGAAGTTTGTACATTTGGACCCCCTTTATCCAATTGCCCCCTCCCGCTACACACCACTTCTGGGAAACAAATCTGCCCTCTTTTTCTATGAGTTTAGGTTTTTGTTTGTTTTTTAGATTCTACATATAAGTGAGATATTCAATATTTGTCTTTCTCTGTCCACTTATTTCACTTAGCATAATGTCCTCAAAGTCCATCTATGCTGTTAAAAATGGCAGGATTTCCTTTTTATGGCTGAATAATATTCCATTGTATATATATGCACCACAACTTTTTTATCCATTCACCAAGTAGTGGTCACTTAGGTTGTTTCCATGTCTTGGCTACTGTAAATAATGCTGCTAATGAACATGGGGGTGCAGATATCTCTTCAACATAGTGTTTTTATTTCCTTTGGTTACATTCCCAGAAGTGAAATTTCTAGGTCATATGATAGTTCTATTTTTAATTTTTTGAGGAACCTCCATACTGTTTTCCATAGTGGTTGTACCAGTCTACAATCCCACCAACAGTGCACAGGTGTTCCTTTTTCTCCACATCCTCACCAGCATCTGTTATATCTTGTTTTTTTTTTCAGTGATAGCCATTCTAACAGATGTGAGCTAATATTTCATTGTGGTTTTGATTTGTATTTCCTAGTAATGAGTGATGTTGAGCATCTTTTCATATGCCTGTTTGCCATTTGTATATCTTCTTTGGAAAAATGTCTAAATGTCTATTCAGTTCCTTTCCCCCTTAAATTTTTTTTTTTTTTTTGCTATTGTGGCATGAGTTCATTATACACTTTGGATATTAACCTGTTATTAAATATGTGGTTTGCAAATATTTTTACCCTTTCCATAGGTTTTCTTTTCATTTTGTTGATCATTTCTTTTGCTATGCAGAAGCTTTTTAGTTTGATGTGGTCCCACTTGTTTTTGATTTTGTTGCTTTTGCTTTGTGTCATATCCAAAAAACCATTGCCAAGACCCATGTCAAGGAGCTTTGTTCCTATGTTTTCTTCTAGGATTTTTATGGTTTTTATATGTAAGTCTTTAATCCATTTGAGTTAATTTTTGTGAGGAGTGTAAGATAGGGGTCTAATTTCACTCTTTTACATGTGAATATCCAAATTTCCTAGCACCACTTATCGAAAAGACTTTTTCTCCATTGAGAATTTTTGGCTCCCTTGTCAAATATTACTTGACCATATATGCAGGGTTTATTTTTGGGACCTGGATTCTGCTTCATTGTTCTATGTGTCTGTTTTTATGTGCCAGTACCATACTGCCCTGATTACTACAGCTTTATAATATAGCTTGAAATCAGGAAGTATGATGCCTCCTGCTTTCTTCTCTCTCAGGATTGCTTTGACTCTTTGGGGTCTTTGTGGTTCCATCTAAATGTTTGGATTATTTTCTACTTCTCTAAAAAAATGCCATTTCAATCTTGGTAGGGATTGCATAGAATCTCTAGATGGCTTTTGGTAGTGTTGATATTTTAACAATATTAACTCTTCCAATCCAGGAACACAGGATACATTTCCATTTATTTGTGTCTTCTTCAGTTTCTTTCATCAGTGTTTTATAATTTCAGAGTAGAGATCTCTCATCTCCTTGGTTAAGTTTATTACTAAGTATTTTATTGTTTTTGATGCTATTGTAAATGGGACCATTTTCTTTTACAGATAATTCATTGTTAGTGTATAGAAATGCTGTTTTTGAATGTTAATTTTGTATACTGCGACTTTACTGAATTTGTTGAATAGACCTAAAGTTTTTGGTGGCATCTTTAGGACGTTTTTATATATAAAATCATGTCATCTGCAAATAGGGACGATTTTACTTCTTCCTTTCCAATTCTGATGCCTTTTCTTTTTCTTGCCTGATTGCTCTGGCAAGGACTTCCAGTACTATGTTGAATAGGGGTGGTGAGAGTGAAGTCTTGTCTTGTTCTTGATCTTGCAGGATAAACTTTCAACCCTTTCACTAATGACTATGTTAGCTGTGGGCTTGTCATATATGACTTTTATCATGTTGAGGTACATTCCTTAATACCTAAAATGTTAAGTTTTTGTTTGCGGTACGCGGGCCTCTCACTGTTGTGGGCTCTCCTGTTGTGGAGCGCAGGCTCTGGACACGAAGGCTCAGCGGCCATGGCTCACGGGCCCAGCCACTCCGCGGCACGTGGGATCTTCCCAGACTGGGGCATGAACCCGTGTCCCCTGCATCGGCAGGCGGACTCTCAACCACTGTGCCACCAGGGAAGCCCAAGTTTATTTTTTTTATCATGAATGGATGTTGAATTTTTTTTTTTTTTTTTTTTTTTTTTTTCGGTATGCGGGCCTCTCACTGTTGTGGCCTCTCCCGTTGCGGAGCACAGGCTCCGGACGCACAGGCTCAGCGGCCATGGCTCACGGGCCCAGCCGCTCCGCGGCATGTGGGATCTTCCCGGACCAGGGCACGAACCCGTGTCTCCTGCATTGGCAGGCGGATTCTCAACCACTGCGCCACCAGGGAAGCCCTGGATGTTGAATTTTTCAAATGCTTTTTCTGTGTCATTGAGATGATATTTTTTTTCATTCATTCTATTAATGTGATGTATCATACTGACTTATTTGCATATGTTAGATCATCCTTGCATCACCGCGATAAAAATCCCAGTTGATCATAGTGAATGATACTTTTTGTGTGTTGCTAAATTCAGTTTGCTAATATTCTATTGAGAATTTTTGCAACTATATTCATCAGGGATATTGGTCTCTGGTTTTCTTTTCTGGTAGTGTCCTTTTCTGGCTTTGGTATTAGGGTAATGCTGGCTTCATAAAATGAGTTTGGGAGTGGTCCTTCCTCTTTGATTTTTTTGAAGCGTTTGAGAAGGATTGCCATTAATTCTTCTTTCAATGTTTTGTATAATTCTCCAGTGATACTATCTGGTCCTGGTCTTTTTGTGTTGGAAAATTTTTGATTACTGATTCAGTCTCCTTATTAATAATTGGTCTGTGCAGATTTCCTATTTCTTCTGAATTCAGTTAGGCAGTTTGTATGTTTCTATATTTTCCATTTCAGCAGTGGGCCAGGATATGACTCAGCTTTCTGGGATGGGGGTAGACCAGGCTCCAGGGCTGCTAAGTCTCTTTGTTTGAGGACCCAAATCAGGCAGGCCTGCACCCCACTGAGTTCCCTGGTTAGACTGTGCCACCAACTTGATTCTGCGGGTGAGCCAAGCTGCTGGCTTGGACTACACCTGCATGCTGCAAGTTGGAACTCGGTCTGCCACATTCTGAGTGTTGGTTATTGCAAGCCTTTCCCCTCTTCTCTGTCCGATTCCTGGTGCTCAAGCCCCCCAGACTTCCCTGCAATTCCCATGGGGTGAGACTGGAGTGGGGGCTCCAAAGAAGTGAACCACAATGCTGGGGAAGCTAGATGTCCACTCTGGGCTCTTTTCCAAATGGGGTAACTAGAGGCTCAAGGGAGACCTCTTGGCATGGTGTTGTGCCAGGCTGGGGGGAGGGGCAGTGCAGTCACCATGTAGCCACTCCTCTTACCTTTTTAATGTGGTCTCTCTTGGTTTATGTGGTGCAAGGGGGTGCTTCACCCTCACTCCTGCGTTCCAGGATTCTCTCAGTACATGAATAGTTAGTTATTAGCTGTGCTTCTGTTGCCATCTTCGTGAAGACAATCTGCATTTTTTTGTATGTATAACATACTTCAATAATTAGCTGAAACTTAAAAGGGTATTTTTTTCTGGACAGATGTGATGTTTATTATATCTATACTCATACCATTGTTGACCCAAACAAGACACACATTCAAGCCTGAAGTTGCTGGGGAAGTAACTTTGCCCAGAGTGAAGCCAAAGTAATGATGGGGAGGGAGGAAGAATTGTGTACAAATATTGCTGTAAGAGTACTTTTTATTATATAAATTTTCTGAAGACTGCACCTTTTCCCCTTGGTTACCTTATAATAACATATAAGTCATCCTTAGATATAAATTATTTCCAGTTGTAAAGGAAAAGTGGTGAAAATACCATACTATACATTAATGCATTTGCAGCTGATTTACATAAGGAATGGTATTTAAATTTCTACCACGAATATACCTGTTTTTTTTTTTAATAAAGTTATTTTATTTTATTTTTGGCTGCATTGGGTCTTCGTTGCTGCATGCAGCCTTTCTCTAGTTGCGGCAAAAGGGGGCTACTCTTCATTGTGGTGCATGGGCTTCTCATTGCTGTGGCTTCTCTTGTTGCAGAGTGTGGGCTCTAGGTGCATGGGCTTCAGTAGTTGTGGCATGTGGGCTCAGTAGTTGTGGCTTGCAGGCTCTAGAGCGCAGGCTCAGTAGTTGTGACACACAGGCTTAGTTGTTCCACCGGCATGTGGGATCTTCCTGGACCAGAGCACGAACCTGTGTCCCCTGCATTGGCAGGCGTATTCTTAACCACTGTGCCACCAGGGAAGTCCCGAATATACCTGTTTTAAAAGTTCTACCCAGAAGAATAAATAAGAGGCTTCAAATGAAAGTCCTTTGAGCAGTGCCTCTCACACTCTGGTGTTCATCAGAATAACCTGATTGATTGATAGGATTGCTAAAACACTGCTGGGCTCCACCCCAGAGTTTGTGATTCAGTTGGTTTGGGATGGGACTCAAGAATTTGCACTTTTAACAAGTTTCTAGGTGATGTTCCCACTGCTGCTGAACCAGGCAACCACACTTGCAGTGTCAGTTTAGCCCCCACAATCTGCCTTTTTACTTTGGGCATTTTCTATTTGTTAATTTCTCTTGAGTTTGAAAAAATGAAGCAAAACCACATATTACTCTTAAAGAACAAAATTTTATTCTAAAAATAGATCTCAGTAACAACAAAATGCCAAAAGTTGGTCATTGTAATAAAAAAAGTAACAAATTTGCTTTACATTTTTTTTCTGAAAAATACAAAATTATCACTGTAATATACTGCCAGCTCTCATTATCTGTATTTGAATTATTCATTCTATGGATTGATTATCCAAGGAAATTTTAAAATCATAGGTTGAATTCTACCTAATATTTAGACATACATCTGAATTGCTTTTATCTTCAAGTAAATACATTCTCAAAGAATGCAAATAAAACTGAACATTTGCTGAAGTAAACATAATGAAGAAGATAAATTTACGCTTAGGAAATGTGCTCCAAAGGGAAATACTGGTTTATATAGCTGTTTCCCTCAATTTCTGCAGATAACCAAAAAACAAAAACAAAACAAAAAACCAAAAACCCCCAACACCTGATTGCATTGAAGTACTGATATTTGAAAGTAACAAATTATACAACTTATATACAGAAGAAAGACATAACTAAAATATTTCGAACCTAAAGCACAGGAAACTTTAAAGGCAAATAATGACATTTAGTACTTAAAAAGTGGTTTTATATTTTTCAAAGTGCTAAGATACAAGTATTCAAGAAAAGTTCAGTCCTGTCTACAAAGTTCTGACTGACTTAAAGTACTGATATATCAAGAATGCAGGAGACAAATCAAATTAAGTTTAGAAAGCCCCCATTACTATAAAATGTATCTTTAGTATATTTTGCAAAGAAATGAAGCAGTGTTTAAAAGACCAGTTATGGTTAAGTTAGTAACATACAACTTATCAGCCCACATCTCTTTTTTCAAACTAATGCAAACATGTGTTTCATAATATTTCTTCCACATTCCATATGTCACATCCATCCATCCTGTCATATCCATATTCTGGATAATTTTTATTATTCATTTTCATCACATGAATTGGCCATAATGCACAGTGAGTAGAAATGATCCTTTTATATCAGAATTCTTGATTGTCTGCAAACCAAAACCTGGTCACAAAAGTTACATTTATTTCCTATTAAATGTAGGTACATATTTTTTAGGACTTCTTAGCTCATTTTTGGACTGTCAGACATTAGTGTGATTTACTGTGACCATCTAAGATAGAAGAAACAATATCTTAGTACACAGTATGACTAAATACCTCTTTTGTCAAAACTTGACCCTGAGTTTTGAGTGCTGGAATATAAACTGTAAAGCTGAAAACACTCCAAAATATGCTGGCTGATAATGGTGTCCCTCAATATTGCGTGCTTCCTCTCCATTAACATGGTACATCTGAACGTGCCTCCCCTCATCAGCACGGGAGGAAGAGGACCCAAACAAGGAAGCAGGAACTTTTCTGTCTTAAAAACTCCACACGAATTTATTCCAAAGTACATTGGTGTCTTAGTATAAAAATGCTGTTTCCCCAAATCTTTGAGTAACATTGACAGTTCATGAAAATGTGGCATTCTCATCCTATAGGTTTAGTTGCCTGATGGGAGCCCCACAATCCCTGGCCTGATAAACAGCATTCATCTATCGTTTGGACTAAAGAGAGTTCTAAATGTTGCTTTGGAAATCATATGAGTCTTTTTTTTTTAAGGCTAGGTGTGTTTACATTACGTTAACCATTTCTAGATATTGAAAGCAGTTTCTACATCTGTTAAAAATATTCACTAAATATAAAATTAACAGCTGAACATGAAGTAAAGCAATTTCCAGTGGTGGCAGTATTCTCACAGTAGCAAATAATCTAACTTATTATTTAACACTAATAACTAAGTCTTTAAAACATTATTATGTTAAACATCTCAATTTACTGAAATTACAGAGGAAAAAAAAGGCAATTACATCAACTGCTATTGAAAGCGCCAAAGAAGTTATTAAAAATACAGGCTCTCCAATGACTCTCTAACAAGGATAATCCCACGTATTGTTTCTGGTTTTATCTTTTTTTTGGTGGGGGAGGGCATGCATTTTGTTTCTAAACCAAATAACTAAGGTTTAAACATATGAAATATGGATGCTTTCTGAAGAGACACTTTAACTAAAATTATGCTTAAGACTTGGCTTATTCATATAATTTCTGCTGTGTGGCAATGGTAATTAGGATATATCCAGCTCTTAACAGCACTGAGGTTCTTTGTGTGACCAACAAAGACATCAAAATTCTGAGTGCTGAGACAAGCTCCTTATTTGTATGAACACATGGCATCATACCCTCCACTGATGATGTTTTCCAATTACTGGCCCTATGCGACCAATGACACAAAAAAATGGGATGACCTGTCTTACTATATATTTTCTAAAAGTGAATATTATAACCATTGCATTAACTGTATGCTACATGTGTTCATTAAAAAACCCAAATCAAACCCTTTTTACATTTAACAATCATGAGGAATCTTTACATATTTATATAATACATTGTATATTATATTCATGGCTTGTTTATGCTATTTTCAAGAAGAGAATATTGTTCTAAAGTAATAATAAATCAAAATTAATTGATAGGGTTGTATCAATCTTCTTTCCATTGATCCTTAGAGTCTCTTAAATGATGGCATCATGTTCATCGCTGTAATATATCAAAAGTTAAAATTACTGTGTGCCAGGTGTTATGCTACAGACTTTACATCCATATCTCATTTAATCATCACAGTAGCCCTAAGCAGAGAGAGGGTACTTAAAAAAATATATATATATAAAATGTTATTTATTTATTTAATCAATTCCATTTTGCAGAAGATCAGAAGCTAAGCAAGCATGTGAACTCTCATCTTGACCACTGTACACTGTGCTACATCATTTATATAAACATGGTAGGCACCCTGCTAATCAACAGTAGAACCAGAATCAAAATTAAGTCTGTCTGCCCCAAACCCCATCTCTTACCACTTCACTCCACTGTCTCTCCATGCAACTCTAAGAAACACAGGAGCTAACACTATAATCAGTGTTATTATCCAATAAATGAAAACTAGAAATGTTAATAATTACTACATATAGAAGGTCTCAGGTTCCTTAATGCGACAAATATTAAGTACTTACTTATGGAAAGTCATTATTTCTAACTTCAAAGGAACTACTGGCTTTAAAATGCATTCTTTACCAAAAAAAAAAGCACTCTTTAAAAAATGTAGCACTAAGAAAAACATGGCCTATTAAACTACAACACAATGCCTTCTCATCCCGTAGACTGTAAGATACATCCATTTCAGAGGTGTTAAAATGTGGAAATACACAAAAATAAAAATGTGTACTTAGACTCAACTAAACATGGTGTTTTCACCATCTACTGGTTCTGATATGAATAAGACTCCTGTTAGAGTCACACTGCCTTCCTTACATGCCACACAGCTCTGTCCTTACAGTTATGGGGATTCTGGACTCTGAAGTCCTCCACAGGGCATGCAGTATTATGTGGTCATGTATACATGAGGAAAAAGTCCATAAAGCTAAAATTACATACTTCATAGTTAAGGCACTTTAAAATGAAAACAGCACATTTAAATTTAATTCCATCAATATTTTATAACCTCAAGTGTATCAATAAATATTGATACTATAAAAAAGGAGTTGCATTAAATTTACTATAATCAAAATGTGCCTTCTGTTTAACTGGTGAAATTTACCAAGAAAACAGATGGTAAGTATTTCTAGAAACACAGTGGTTTTAAAAAATATTTCAAATTTTAAAGCATTTTGAGAGTCAACTCTGTTTAGTCAGTTTCCTTCATGTATTTTTTCTTTTACAGGTTGATCTAAAAGAGAAAAGAATGAATGTTTCTGAATGTGCTTTTAATCTGACAAAACACCACCTTGATGCGCTTTTAAAGTAAGTTCGATATGATGGATACCGTAAGTGGAAGGTAACTTCCAATTTAAATATACTTTTTTTAAAGTCTGGTTTTCTTAGTTCAATGAAAAATTTGAGACATATTTTCATACTATATTCTCCTCCTAAAAATTCATAATGTACATCAACATATCAAAGGCTTACAGTATTCTTATAGTAAAGTAACCTATTCTATTTTACTTTGCTCAATTAGTATTTCCCAATTGTTTCTGACATGGAAACTCTGTGTGGGACACATATGCATACGACAGTTTAAACAAATTTTGGAAAATGGTCATCTATTCTATGGTATTTATTTTATATATACATTAACAATCAAAAGAATGGATTCGCTCTTGTACATATAAGGCTCAAAAGAAAAATCCCAAAGGACTTTGTTGGAATAACAAAAATTGGGAGATGATACCTGCAAAAACCATCAGACCTACAGAATGACAGTTTGTTGTTGGGGACTTGTTGATAAAGCTCACCTGAAAAGACAGTTTTGCTACAGATTAACTGATAATTATACTAACAACTCAGTATCAGGGAAAATGAGGCTGTCAGAAGAATTTCTTTATTTTCTTTGTCACAGAAAGCAAAAATCACGTTTTTATTGAGGATGTTATTTTAGTGTGTCTTGTGTTTGTCAGTAACACTAGGTCAGCAGCCTCAGGAGACCTGATAATGGTATTTCTTGCAATTAGAGGTATAAGCAAGTAGAAAGGACTGGCTAAACTTGGGTGTCTGGTTAAAAAAAAAAAAAAAAAGGTATGATACTAATAAAATACAATCATTTTTATAGGTATATACATTTGCATTTGCAAATAATTATAATCACAAGCTTGTACTTAAACAATTTGCTTTGGGCATAGAGGGTTAATGGGAATATAACTCATAAATCTATAAATTATTAATCCCTGAGATGAACACTGGCTCTACTCTGATATTTTGTCATGATATTTAAATACAGAAATACAGAATTAATAAAAAGAGTCCTGGCCAATCAAAACTTACATGGTTCTATACCGAATTCCTCTTCTTGAATAATACATTTTGCATCCAATGTAAAGAAAAGATAAAACTCCCAGTGTTAATACAATACCACCAACAAAGCTGCCAGTATCAAATTTTGATCCTTTATTTTCCTTAGAAATAATAGTTGCTGTGACTAGAAGAAAACAAAAGAAAACAAAAAAATAAGGCTTTAGTGCTTTTTAAACATATTGTAATAAGCTAAAACATTCTGAATTTCTATGTAAGAATGATGATCTGGGGACAAGGGGGAATCTTAAGCACATCAAGGTGCTCTCCAGCTGATTTTGTGTCTAGTGACTGCCTGGTTCTAGTTTTCTTCACTTGATCCAACACATCCCTTAAACCCCCAGTGCCTACAACTCCAGGATCTTAAGGTGAGACTGGGCTTGGATGGTCTACCAAAACCTCAGAGGCAGCAAGATTTGGTTAATTCTTTTATGAATTTTCTTAAGAGTTCATGCCTTAAACAAAACAGGTCTAGGTAACAGCTGAAATCTTGAAACTGGATACAATTTGAGTAAATGTTTCTAATTGAAATTTCTCCTTTTGAATAAATTGGGAATTTTAACTATTTTAATTTTATGGAGTCAAGAGCCCCTGAGACATGAAAGTTGATTTCAATACATAAATTGTAGTAATAAAGAAAATAAACTATTTGGAATAGAAGTATATAAAAACACACAAAAGAAACCATGAAGTCTGCTATTTGTTCTGATAAATGTAATCACTAGCTTTTAAACAGAACTTCAACTTTGGATAACTTAAAAGAGAATCTTAAGGTTTTTGAATTCATGGTTTCACAGGCATTATATTTTAAACAAATGCAAAAAAATAAAGAGTGCTGAGACTAACACTACATATGTGACTATATCTAATACCATTAAAAAATAACTTTATGGCACAAGTAAATTAAAACCAAAGTTCTCCGTGATTTAGGTTTAGAAATCATGAAGACTGAGCCTGCCTAATTCCTTTCTAGAATGAGGTTCAAAGAGTTAAAGGTAGGACAAGTTTTCAAACCATGCAAAATAAAATCCCATGTTAGGATAAATTATTTATTTACAGATGGATCTCATACAGTCATTATTTGGCATGGTTAAGTTGGAAGCTAATTTTTTTAAAGGGACAAGATAGTTAATAAGTCAACTGACTCTTTTCCTGATCTCTACAACTAATTTATTTAGGAAATGAGAAATAATTGTCTAAATTTCTACATTTTTGCAGAATGAAATGATGTAAATGTGGCATTTTAACAACTAGTTTTTCAGCATATGAAAAATAGGTCCATTTTTATACATACTTGTTACTGATGAAGAAAGAGACGTCACCGAACTATTGTGGGTTGTAGTCATTGTGGATGTTGATATTTGGGATGTATTTTGCGAAACACTTGTTATTTTGAGTGTAGACCTTAAGGTGGTGGAAGTCATATTTGTTGAGACCTCTGGTGTTATCATTTTAGATGTTGCTATGGGTTTTGAGGTGGTGGCTGTCCCATTATTTGAGACTGAAGCAAGTAGAACTGTTGACGGTTTTGCTATGGTTTTCAAGGTAGTGGCTGTCCCGTTATTTGAGACTGAGGCAACTGCAGTTGTTGATGGTTTTGCTATGGGTTTTGAGGTGGTAGCTGTCATCTTTGAGACTGGGGAAACCGGAGTTTTTGATGTTTTCACATTGAAGTTGGAAGATTCACTTGTGTGGCTGAAAAGCACCTGTGGGGCTGCAAGAATATGAAGAAACATTAAAGCCAGAGCTATGACTTAGATAATGAAGCTCCCACTTCACTGACTTTCGTGGTCATACATAAAGAAAAAGGTCTAACAAACACAGCATCATGAAAGATACTTAGCTTATTAATACTTTGCACTACACAGCAAGAAGCCATAAAATGTCTCAAAATAGTAAAATATTCAACAGGAACCAAGCCTGGATTTACATAAAGTAAGAAATTTTTGTGAACATATGGGAAAAAAAGAAACTCAACCCAGAAAACTGAGTTCTTTTGATACAGGGACAGTGTCTTAACCATCTCTGTGTCTGAATATTCCATGCTTCATGTCACAAATATTAGTTGAATGGACTATTAAACCAATGGATATAAAAAGGGTTTTTAAAGTTTAAGGTTTCTCTGCCACATTCTTCCAAAAAGCTTTGAGGACAAACAGTAGCTGCATGCTTCTAACCCCCCAGTAGGATGTGAGCATGAGTGAGATACTCTTCGTAAGAGTAAAACCAGCTTCCCATGGTTCATTAGGAAGTGAAACAACATCACAGAATGTGGCTAGTTGGAAATCTCATACTGATGATAATTTTCTGTCATTGGGAAGGTATTTCTAAAATTATTTCTGAAAGCTTTAAAAATGCAAAAGCCAATTTTGTAAGGAGAATCATTGGTGTTAATTTAAAATAAACAATTGGAAATAAATTAATAAGTGCTATGACCAAAAATAAATACTAAATATCTATATATGTACAAAATGCCCTATGACCAAAAGCAAATCTTTCTGTCTTAACAATATTCTTTCATACTCTATCTTCATTGTAACACCACAACCTAACTGATGTTTACAACCAAAGTTACTTTAGTTCTTATAGTGTATACTACCTAAGGAATGAAAAATCTCTCTTTGCCCTATTAATAGAATGTAATTTATTTCCGTGTTTGTTTCCTAGTCTCAAAGTTTACTTGCAGGTTTGTTATGTTGCCTATATACTCCCATTTTACTCTTTATGGCCAAGAACTAACGTGGAAAGAATTACCCACCAGGCTTGCCTTCTCCTTTCCCCCAGTGACAGCATCACAAGGCCTTCAGGTTCTCTGTCCCACTGCTGCTGTCACACACCAAAAGTGATTACTTCGTGCATTATCATCCTTTCACAATTATTCCAGACTTTTTATTCAAAGAATTCAAATATTTATTTTCAATTTTACAGGCTGGTTTTAATAGTGCTTATCTGCCCGTATGCTTTTACTCTTTAAATTTCTATCACATTTTGTGAACTTTGGGTCTTTATTGTTTGATCTCTTCCACTGAGTATTACCTAATTTTTTAAAAAGACCAAAGGAATCAGTACTTTTGTATTATATAGGTAAATAAATCATAATTATTCAAGAAGAATGCTATGAACTTGAACTAATCTTTTTTTTTTTTTCTTTCGGTACGCGGGCCTCTCACTGTTGTGGCCCCTCCCGTTGCGGAGCACAGGCTCCGGATGCGCAGGCTTAGCAGCCATGGCTAACGGGCCTAGCTGCTCCGTGGCATGTGAGATCTTCCCAGACCGGGGCACGAACCCGTGTCCCCTGCATCGGCAGGCGGACTCTCAACCACTGCACCACCAGGGAAGCCCTGAACTAATCTTTTATTATTCAATTCTGAATGCTCTATAGACATATAATATACTTTAGCATTGAAATAATCACCTATTATTTTAATGTAGAGAATGAATTCTATTATAATGAAATTAAATACAGCAGAGATCCATCATTTATATCATATCTTTAGAACAGAATGATCTTTGCAGAGTAAAACAATGAACACAATGCTGCTTTTGGATTCCACACACCCTACTCTCTTCTCCCTGCCATAATAAGATATTCTTCAGAGGTACTGTATGAAGTCACATGGGCAAAAACAGGGAGCTGTAACAGGTTAGTTCTTCACTAAGAAAATCCAAATGTGTTACAGAAACCACTAAGCAGCTAAAGTTTTCTATAAATTGACAAAACAGGCCAATAAGTTTTATGTTAAGGTGTGTTTTATGATGTTTAAATGTGATAATTGCAATGCAAGGATGCTCTCTTCAAGGTCAGAACTCAACATTCCGTGACTCAACCTTCTTGTCTGTAATATAAGTAAATGGTCATTTGTGCTCCTCTTCAAATGAGACCATCCCACCATGGACGTCTGGGTGTCTTCCTTCTCCCTTAAGTGTTCAGCTACTGACCAGTGCCCTCCAGGGCGTGGCTCAGGGAGTACCTGCAGAGATGTCAGAAGAACAGCGCATCCATGCAGGGCTTGGAAAGGGTTTAGCCCTATCTGACTTTGCTGTTTTAGCCAGTCAGTCTCCCCCTGCCTCTGAGAAGCAGAAGTTGTAAAGGAGTGGAGGGTAGGTGACATGAGTGAAGGTGGTCAAAAGGTACAAACTTCTAGTTATAAAATAAATAAGTCATGGGGAGGTAATGTACAGCACATGGTGACTACAGTTAATAATACTATATGGTATATTTGAAAGTTTTTAAGAAAATAGATCTTAAAAGTTCTCATCACAAGAAATAAAATTTTGTAACTAAATATGATGAAATAGGTGTTCTATGTTATATACATTATTATACATTATGATAGATGTTACTTATTGTGGTGATCATTTTGCAATATATAAATCATTGTGTTGTACACCTAAAACTAATATAATGTTATATGTCAATTATACCTCAATCAAAAACAGTACAAAAACATCAAATCAAAACAAAACAAGTTATAAAGGCCCAAAGAGGGTATGTTACTGGAGAGTGTCAAGTGTGCTCTGTGTCCACCGCCACCTCTGCCCATGGAGGAAAAGAGGAGAACGCAACCCCTCAACTCAAACTAAGCTGAGGGAATCACCTGAAGAGCAGGCCCAGTATCTCCTGGACTTGAAGCGACAAAGACTAAGATTAGACTCAAGCCTGAAAAGTAACTCTAAAGGCGAGAGGCTATGGCTGAGCTGTCTCTACCTGTCAGCAGAGTTTAAAAGGCTGCGCTGGGAGTAGACTCTTATTTCCACTGACAGCAAAGGTGTGTGTTTCCCAAGAACCAAACCAGGCCCCACGGAACATAGCCAGCATGGGGCTGCCTTAGAAGATAGCCTCCCAGAGAGTTCTGCGCAGAGGGATGAAGATAACCAGCAGAGAAGTGGAACACCAAAAGCTAGGGGCCAAGGGTGTGTAGTGAGAGGGTCAGCTGGAGGGGAGGCCCTACTGCATCAGGGGAGCTGAAGGGGGAAGCCCCAGCTGTAGGGTCTCCCCAGAATCTACCAAAGAGAACCACATCCGCCACCTAGGGGGCACCTTCGCCAGATGAAAATATCCCAGCTGGCTTTTCCCCTTAAACCCCTTTAGGCCTGATCCTGGAAGGGTAAAAACCAGAAGTGAGGGGGAGTAAGGCAGAGCAAGGAAGGAAGCCGACAGTGTCAAATTCCCCATTGTCGGTTCCAAACCCGAAGCAGGCCCAGGCTGGCAGAGGGAGAAATTCCAATCATTGTAGAGTTTTATTTATTTTGGTATTATTCTGAAAAGGAGAGACACCTTACTAATAAATACAACTCATTCACTAAGCTGGACCTATGTACTATTGATAACACCTCAGCTAATGTAAGTGGAGCTGTGGGAAGGGGTGTATGTGGCACACAGTTGTTAACACTTACTTAGTGTTATGTGTCCCCCTAAAATTCATATGTTGAAGCCCTACCCACTCCCCAGTAGTTTAGGATGTGACCTTATTTGGAGACAGGATCTTTACAGAGGATTTTAAGGAAGTTAAAATGAGGTTATGAAATGAGCCTTAAATACCTGGTGTCCTTATAAAATGGGAAATTTGGAGGCAGACAGACATACGGGAGGAACACCACATGAAGATGAAGGCACAGATCAAGGTGATGCTTCCAACAGGCCAAGGAAAGCCAAAGATTGCCAGCAAAACAGTAGAAACGAGGCGAGAGGCACAGGACAGATCCTCTCTCAGGGGGCAGTAACCCTGTAGACAATCTGACGATACATCTCTGCAGTTTACACTACCTAGTTAGTGGTCCTTTGTGTGGCAGCCCTAGCAAACTAATGCACTCAGGTCCACAGTTCTTTCACTGCTAAAACGTGTCTTCAGGCAGCTCTGTGCTGGGCTTGTTCCTTTTACAGATCCTTGAAACTAATCACATTGTGAGATGAATTAAGTCATTCGGTACTTGTCAAACTACTCTCAAAACTTCTTAAAAGAAGACCACCTATAGATTTCAGAGCTATAAAAATTTCTTGACCCTAACTCTTGGTTTCAACTAACATAATCACAGGAAAACAAAGTGAAGGGCTGTTGTAAGAGCACCCATGCACCCTCCATCCCAGCAACTGCCATGTTCAGGTGCAAAAGGGACAAGACAGAGAAAGTACAAATGGGGATGAGTTGATGTTTTGTCACTGCTGCAGAAATACTCAAGACAGTCCAATTAGCACTCCGTTCCTGTTCTGTAATAAGAGAACTATCCCTGGAGCACAATTTTTCTATGACAGAATTCGCACTTCCATGTACTGAGCTCTTCTCTTTACCAAGTGCTTGTGATATTTTTCAGGAATGGTGGGAACAAGCTCAAGCTCTGGATCAGCTCAGCCATTTACTTGCTGGGTTACCTTAGACAAGTTACTTAACCTCTCTGAGATTCAGTCTCCTTCCTCATCTATAAAAAGGGATATCACAAGGGTTTGGGAGAAATAACTGACATAATTTGTATTGAGCACTTAGCACAGTGCCTCCTGTGGAGGACCTGCTCAATGAATGGTTACTCTGTATCTCAGCACTTGTTTTACAGAATATACCTCTCCTACGGAGCTGCACTACACAGTTCCCTTTTAGGTGGCTGAAGAGTAGTCACTCACATCTACTTCCATGATTATCACCACTGCCATCTGAATAACAGCACATCGAAGAGGATGCTCTTAAAGCTGTTTTCAGTGCATTGATATAAATATCCAAGAAGAAAAAAGTGATGTTCCAGGCCTTTTTCTATCAACACCAGCCGGCCACCTTCTTATTACATCAAGACCAAGGACACTATGAAGCAGCCTGTTTTTTCCTAGTACCAAGTAAAATTACTCATCCTCTTCAAAGTCTGGATTTATTCCAAGTATCTTTGTATAACTATGTTGTGTTGAAATAACTTTCTTTACTCCTATAACCTTGAGCCTCAAACTATTTAAGTGTCATTTTTGTCCTTTAACCTAAATATTTTAAAGTTAAGGTGACGATTTGTTTTCTTTGGGGTATCAGATACACACTTAAACCAAAGGTGAAAATTCACATTCATTAAAAAAAAAAATCTCAGTTATTTTAAAATGGGATAGTAGTAGTTTTTCATTTCCTATTATAGTTGAAAAAAATACAGAGCTATTTAAGATCATGGATCATAAATTTCTGGTGCCACAGAGTCATTTTGAGGGTTCTATGATTCTAAGTACAGTCTGCAGCTAGTACTAGTCTTGTGTGTTATCTCTTGGAATAAACACTGAGAACCTTGAGAACCTCTTTCCCACAGAGCAGTGGTCCCCAACCTTTTTGACACCAGGGACCGATTTCATGGAAGACAACTTTTCCACGGATGGGGGTGGGGATGGTTTTGGGATGATTCAAGCACATTTCATTTATTGTGCACTTTATTTCTATTATTACATTGTAATATATAATGAAATAGTTATACAACTCACCATAATGTAGAATCTGTGGGAGCCCTGAGCTTGTTTTCACTTGCCACTCACTGATAGGGCTTTTAAAAAATGTATTTATTTATTTATTTTTTGGCTGCATTGGGTCCTCATTGCTGTGCGTGGGCTTTCTCTAGTTGCGGCAAGCAGGGGCTACTTTTCGTTGTGGTGCGCAGGCTTCTCATTGTGGTAGCCTCTCTTTGTTGTGAAGCATGGGCTCTAGGTGTGCGGGCTTCAGTAGTTGTGGTGCATGGGCTTAGTTGTTCCACGGCATGTGGGAACTTCTCGGACCAGGGATCAAACTCGTGTCCCCTGCATTGGCAGGCAGATTCTTAACCACTGCACCACCAGGGAAGTCTGCTGATAGGGTTTTGATATGAGTCTGCAAGCAAATGTTATTATGATCTCTGTGCAGTCAAACCTCTCTGCTAATGATAATCTGTATCTGCAGCCTCTCCCCAGCCAGATCATCAGGTGTTAGATTCTCATAAGGAGGGTGCAGCCTAGATCCCTCGTGTGCACAGTTCACAGTAGGGTTCGAGCTCCTATGAGAATCTAATGCTGCCCCTGACCTGACAGGAGGCGGAGCTTAGATGGTAATGCAAGCAATGGGGAGCGGTTGTAAACAGATGAAGCTTTGGTCACTCGCCTGCTGCTCACCTCCTGCTGTGCAGCCCAGTTCCTAACAGGCCACGGACTGGTACTGGGCTGTGGCCTGGGGGTTGGGGACCCCTGCTATAGAGAAACTAAGTATCAGTGTAATCCCAGAAGTACTCATTATTTAGAAAGCAAAGGGGCCTTTCCTCATTGTAGATTCATTATGAAAATTCTCCTTGAAATCAAATTACCTGAGGACCAAAAATCCACAGAATTGAAAAATATAGATTAGGAAAAAAATCTTAAAAAGTTATCTTTTAAAAAAATCAAGAAAAATCTAGATTTAAAACAATCTAAGAGAAAATTGGGCTTTAAAAAATGTATCATCATAAAGAGCTGTGCATTTTCTGAAAATCAAATATATTTTCCTAAACTTCTAAATTCAAAAATTAAAATTCCAAAAAGGAAAAAATACCTCTCTCTCTCTATATATATATGAACACAGAAAAATAACAACTGGGGTGTTTTAAATAAGTTATAGTATATCTATAATAAATTCTGTTTCCACATTTTGTTACACTATAATCACTCTACCTAAATATTTTAATATAAACTCTGGCAGGAGCTGAAAGAGGCATTTTCAGTCAAGGCAATTATCTGCCTTAAGGACAGTGAGAACTAACAATTGAGACACAGTCCAGGTTTGTTTAAGGAAATTCATTCTGAAGGACGATCCTGTGCATTCCCAGAGCTGTATGGAAAGCAGCTGAGCAAGAGAGGGTCAGAAAAGAAGCATGGCTTTTCAAGGCAGTCAGAACCCAACTCAGCCAAGGGTGAGCTAGCCGGGGCTGTGTAGACAATATCCAGGCTTTGTTATGGTATTGCCATAGGTCTTGTCCATTCTATTCCGTTACTACAGACCCAGCCCACAATTCGTAACCCTGGATAATTAAAAAAAAAAAAAAAAAAAAAAAGGCAAGAATCACATTCATAAGGGCATCAGGCAAGCTGATATTATGTTTCCTCTGTTCCTGCTCCAAACCTTCCCAGCCTCTCATCCTGGCAATCTTCACTCTCCACAGAATAGAATTCACTCTATCTGCTATTCTTCCCTGGCACATTCCAGTCAGCCTGGCTTCTCACTCTTCTCAGCACTTAGTATTGGGCTGGCCAAAAAGTTCATACAGGTTTTCCCCTAAGATGTCACAGAAAAACTGGAACAAACTTTTTGGCCAACCCAATACCTACTCAGTGCCAAGAACAATGCTAGGAGGCTCTGCAGAAACTAGAAAGATGCAATCCTTCTCAGGTATCTCCTTTATTTTTAACTTTATTTTATTATTTATCTCCTTATTTTGCATTTTTCTGGACTCTTAATTGTATTATCTTATTTTTAAATGGAATTAGTTATTAATTGCAAGAACTACATCTTGTATTTTCATTTTACTCTACATAAGTGCCAGGCACAGTTTTGGAAGAACTCGGTCACTTCTAGCATGTGCTCCACACTATGCAAGGAGGGAAGGCCAAAAGCTATCTCTTCACCATGATGACAAGGCCACGGTCTCCTCTGCTGCCTGATCTTCTGCTACTCTTTTCTGCCCCAGCAGATTTACTCAACTTTCCCTATGCAGTTTATTTCTTTATTTCTGTTGCTTTGTTATATTACTTCCTCTGCCTGGGATGCTTCCCACCCATTCTCTACCTGGTGAAATCCTATTACTGTTCCTGGCCCAGCCCAGAAATTACATTGAAGTTATATTAAATGTACAAAACAGACCACGTAAAAGACAAAGATTATCAACTGGATAGCAAAACTATGAACTGTTCAGAAGCGATATATCTTAAAACTAAGATTCCAAAAAGCTGAAAAGTATTGAAAGTGAAGGTATAGGAAGGAAATATACTATACAATTACTAATCAGAAGAAAGGTGATGAGCAGTACTGGTTCATGATGGTGACACGGGAAGATCCTAAACTCACCTCTTCCCATAGACACACTGAATCTAAGCCAATTACACAACAATTTCCTCTGGGAAAAAAGACACCCCCAAACTGGCTGAGTGACTCCTACACATCGGGCAAATGAGAAAAAAACCAACATTGGGGCAGGTAGGAGAGGCTGACACAATCTCAACATAAACTCTGCAACCCGCTCCTGCCCCCAACCTGGTGCAGTGACACACAGTCAGTAGGGAACTCAAAACCCATGGCTTCTCCCTGAGGAGTAAAAGGTTTGAACCCCACATCAGGCACCCGACTTTAAGACTTGCACCTGAGAGGTGAGCCCTCTAAACACCTAGCTTTGAAAACCAATGGGGCCATGTCCATGAGACCCCCAAGGCCATAGCCAACTGAGAAATGGCTGTTAAAGGGCACTCATCTTCAGACTCACCCCACCCCAAAGACCAGCTCAGAGGCAGTCAATTGAGAGGCACCCAGACTTGATGTGAAAGAGGCTCATTTGCTAATCTGAAAGTTTGGTATGAGCAGAAGGAATCTACCTAACACATGTCTAAGGGCCTACTGGGGTACCCTCTAGGGACAGAGGCTGGCGGGCACCATCTTTGTGCTCTCCCTCACTCCAGCTCACCACTATCTCCCAGAAAGGAGCCTGTGCCCACCTCTGGTGCCCCAATTTTTGTGGCTGCTGCCAGGGGATACCTTTAGAATGACTGGCTCTGGTGGCCAGCAGGGTATATGCTCACAAGTCCCATAGGACTGTAACCAACAGAGAAAGAGCTCTCAACCAGTCCCCAGGACACAGCAAGAGGCAACAGACCCAGGAGCTCAGCCTTTCTGTGAAAGAGGCCTATTATCTTATGGCTAGGCCTGAGGGGCAGGCTTCTAATTCTTATACTAATTAGTTGAAGAATACACAAGATAAAAAGATGTAAATGTGACATCAAAAACATAAAACGGGGTGGGGAGAGCAAAACTGTAGAGCTTTAGAACTTATTTAAATTTAAGTTGTTACCAGGTTAACACAGACTGTTATAAATAAGTTCTTATATGTAAGCTTCATGATAACCACAAAGAAAAACAACTATAGTAGATACACAAAACATAAAGGAATCTAAGCATACCACTAAAGTATGTCATCAAATCACAAAAGAAGAGAACAAGAGAAGAAGAAAGGAATACAGGACCTGCAAAACAGCCAGAAAACAATTAACAAAATGGAAGTAAGTCCATACCTATCAACAATTACTTTAAATGTCAATGGGCTAAATTTTCCCATGGAAAGATACAGAGTGGATTAAAAAAACCCACCCATCTATATGTTGCCTACAGGAGATTCACTTCAGATACAAGGACACAGAGACTGAAAGAGAGGGGATAGAGAAATATATTCCCTGCAAACGGAAACAAAAAGAAAGCTGGGGTAGCTACACTTATATCAGACAAAATAAACTTTAAAACAAAGATATTAATAAGAGACAAAGAAGGGCATCACATAAAGATGTTAAACAAATAAGAAAATATTTGTAAATATTTATGCACCCAACATAGGAGCACCTAAATATATAAAGCAAATATTAACAGACCTACAGGGAGAACAAGACAGCAATACAATAACAATGAGGGTCTTTAATAACCCACTTACATCAATGGATAGATCATCCAGACAGAAAATCAATAAGGAAATATTGGCCTTAAATGACATGTTAGAACATAGAGACTTAACAGATATATATACAGAACATTTCATCCAAGAAGCAATAGAATGCACAATCTTCTCAAGTGCACATGGAATATTATCCAGGACAGATCATATATTAAGCCAGAAAACAAGTCTTAACAAAGTTACGAAGACTAAAATAATATCAGGCATCTCTTCCAAACACAGTGGTAGGAAACTAGAATTCAATCACAAGAAGAAAACTGGAAAATGCACAAATATGTGGAAATTAAACAACATGCTACTGAACGACCAATAGGTCAAAGAAGAAATCAAAGATGAAACAAAAAATACCTTAAGACTAATGAAAATGTAAATACAGCATACCAAAACTTATGGGATGCAGCAAAAGTAATTCTAACAGGGAAGTGTATAGCTTTAAATGCCGACGTCAGGAAACAAGAAAAATCTCACATAAACAACCTAACTTTACCCTAAAGAAACTAGAAAAAAAACAAGTGAAACGCAAAGTTAGTAGAAGAATTAAAACAACAAAGGTCAGAATAGAAAAATGAAATAGAGACTAAAACGACAAGAGAAAACATCAGTGAAATCAAGAGCTTCCATTTTGAGAAGATAAACAACAAATGGAGAAACTTTCAGCTAAGGTCAGAATTGAAAGAGGTGACATCACAATAGATAACACAGAAATACAAAGAATTTTCAGAGACGACTATGAACAATTATATGCCAACAAATTGGACAACCTAGAAGAAATAGATAAATTCTTAGAAACATAAAACCTTCCAAGACGGAATCATGAAGAAATAGAAAATCTGAACAACCAATAAGGAGGTTGAATCAATAATCAAAACCTCCTAAAGATAGCCTCATCCACCAGAGGGCAGACAGCAGAAGCAAGAACAACTACAGCCCTGCAGCCTGTGAAACAAAAACCACATTCACAGAAAGACAGACAAGATGAAAAGGCAGAGGGCTATGTACCAGATGAAGGAACAAGATAAAACCCCAGAAAAACAACTAAATGAAGTGGAGATAGGCAACCTTCCAGAAAAAGAATTCAGAATAATGATAGTGAAGATGATCCAGGACCTCAGAAAAAGAATGGAGGCAAAGATCGAGAAGATGCAAGAAATGTTTAACAAAGACCTAGAAGAATAAAGAACAAAGAAACAGAGATGAACAATACAATAACTGAAATGAAAACTACACTAGAAGGAATCAGGAGCAGAATAACTGAGGCAGAAGAACGGATAAGTGACCTGGAAGAAAGAATGTGGAATTCACTGCTGCAGAACAGATTAAAGAAAAAAGAATGAAAAGAAATGAAGACAGCCTAAGACACCTCTGGGACAACAGTAAACTCAAGAACATTCACATTATAGGGGTCCCAGAAGGAGAAGGGAGAGAGAAAGGACCCGAAAAATATTTGAAGAGATTATAGTCAAAAACTTCCCTAACATGGGAAAGGAAATAGCCACCCAAGTCCAGGAAGCGCAGAGAGTCCCATACACAATAAACCCAAGGAGAAACATGCCGAGACACATACTAATCAAATTGGCAAAAATTAAAGACAAAGAAAAAATATTGAAAGCAGCAAGGGAAAAACGACAAATAACATACAAGGGAAGTGCCATAAGGTTAACAGCTGATTTCTCAGCAGAAATTCTACAAGCCAGAAGGGAGTGGCATGATATACTTACAGTGATGAAAGGGAAGAACCTATAACCAAGATTACTCTACCTGGCAAGGATCATCTCATCCAGATTAGAAGGAGAAATCAAAAGCTTTACAGACAAGCAAAAGCTAAGAGAATTCAGCACCACCAAACCAGCTCTACAACAAATACTAAAGGAACTTCTCCAAGTGGGAAACACAAGAGAAGAAAAGGACCTACAAAGAAAACCCCAAAACAATTAAGAAAATGGTCAAAGGAACATACATATCAATAATTACCTTAAACGTGAATGGATTAAATGCTCAAACCAAAAGCCACAGGCTTGCTGAATGGATGCAAAAATAAGACCCATATATATGCTGTCTACAACAGACCCACTTCAGACCTAGGGACACATACAGACTGAAAGTGAGAAGGTGGAAAGAGATATTCCAAGTAAATGGAAGTCAAAAGAAAGCTGGAGTAGCAATACTCATATCAGATAAAATAGACTTTAAAATAAAGACGGTTACAAGAGACAAGGAAGGACACTACATAATGATCAAGGGATCAATCCAAGAAGAAGATATAACAATTATAAATATATATGCACCCAACATAGGAGCACCTCAATACATAAGGCAATTGATAACAGCTATAAAACAGGAAATCAACAGTAACAAAATAACAGTGGGGGACTTTAACACCTCACTTACACCAATGGACAGATCATCCAAAATTAAAATAAATAAGGAAACACAAGCTTTAAATGACACAATAGACCAGATAGATTTAATTGATATTTATAGGACACTCCACCCAAAAATAGCAGATTACACTTTCTTCTCAAGTGCACAAGGGACATTCTCTAGGATAGATCACATCCTGGGTCACAAATCAAGCCTCAGTAAATTTAAGAAAATTGAAATCATATCAAGCATCTTTTCTGACCACAACGCTGTGAGATTAGAAATGAATTACAGGGAAAAAAACGTTAAAAACACAAACACATGGAGGCTAAACAATATGTTACTAAATAACCAAGAGATCACTGAAGAAATCAAAGAGGAAATCAAAAAATACCTAGAGACAAATGACAATGAAAACATGATGCAGGAAAAGCAGTTCTAAGAGGAAAGTTTATAGCTATACAAGCCTACCTCAAGAAACAAGAAAAATATCAAATAAAAAATGTAACCTTACACCTAAAGGAACTAGAGAAAGAAGAACAAACAAAACCCAAAGTTAGCAGAAGGAAAGAAATCATGAAGCTCAGAGGAGAAATAAATGAAATAGAAACAAGGAAAACAATAGCAAAGATCAATAAAACTAAAAGCTGGTTCTTTGAGAAGATAACAAAATTGATAAACCATTAGCCAGACTAATCAAGAAAAAGAGGGAGAGGACTCAAATCAATAAAATTAGCAATGAAAATGGAGAAGTTACAACAGACACCGCAGAAATACAAAGCATCCTAAGAAACTACTACAAGCAACTCTAGGCCCATAAAAAGGACAACCTGGAAGAAATGGACAAATTCTTAGAAAAGTATAACCTTCCAAGACCGAACCATGAAGAAACAGAAAATATGAACAGAATAATCAGAAGTAATGAAATAGAAAATATGAACAGACTAATCACAAGTAATGAAATTGAAACTGTGATTAAAAATCTTCCAACAAACAAAAGTCCAGGACCAGATGGCTTCACAGGTGAATTCTATCAAATATTTAGAGAAGAGCTAATACCCATCCTTCTCAAAATCTTCCAAAAAACTGCAGAGGAAGGAACACCCCCAAACTCATTCTATGAGGCCACCATCACCCTGATACCAAAACCATACAAAGATACTACAAAAAAAAGAAAATTACAGAACAATATCACTGATGATATAGATGCAAAAATCCTCAACAAAATACTAGCAAACAGAATCCAACAACACATTAAAAGGACCATACACCATGGTCTAGCAGGATTTATCCCAGGGATGCAAGGATTCTTCAATATACGCAAATCAATCAATGTGATATACTATATTAACAGATTGAAGAATAAAAACCATATGATCATCTCAGTAGATGCAGAAAAAGCTTTTGACAAAATCTGACACCCATTTATGATAAAAACTCTCCTGAAAGTGGGCATAGAGGGAACCTATCTCAACATAATAAAGAACATATATGAAAAAGCCACAGCAAACATCATTCTCAATGGTGAAAAACTGAAAGCATTTCCTCTAAGATCAGGAAGAAGACAAGGATGTCCACTCTCACCACTATTATTCAACATAGTTTTGGAAGTCCTAGCCACGGCAATCAGAGAAGAAAAAGAAATAAAAGGAATACAAATTGGAAAAGAAGAAGTAAAACTGTCATTGTTTGCAGATGACATGATACTATACATAGAGAATCCTGAAAATGCCACCAGAAAACAACTAGAGCTAATCAATGAATTTGGTAAAGTTGCAGGATACGAAATTAATGCCAAGAAATCTCTTGCAATCCTGTACACTAATGATGAAAATTCTGAAAGAGAAATTAAGGAAATACTCCCATTTACCATCGCAACAAAAAGAATAAAATACCTAGGAATAAACCTACCTAGGGAGACAAAAGACCTGTATGCAGAAAAGTATAAGACACTGATGAAAATAATTAAAGATGATGACAACAGATGGAGAGATATACCATGTTCTTGGATTGGAAGAATCAACATTGTGAAAATGACTATACTACCCAAAGCAATCTACAGATTCAATGCAATCCCTATCAAATTACCAATGGCATTTTTTACATAACTAAAACAAAGAATCTTAAAATTTGTATGGAGACACAAAAGACCCCGAATAGCCCAAGCAGTCTTGAGGGAAAAAAACGGAGCTGGAGGAATCAGACTCCCTGACTTCATATTATACAACAAAGCTACAGTAATCAAGACAATAGGGTACTGGCACAAAAACAGAAACATAGATCAGTGGAACAAGATAGAAAGCCCAGAGATACACCCACGCACCTATGGTCAACTAATCTATGACAAAGGAAGCAAGGATATACAATGGAGAAAAGACACTCTCTTCAATAAGTGGTGCTGGGAAAACTGGGCAGCTACATGTAAAAGAATGAAATTAGAACACTCCCTAACACCATACACAAAAATAAACTCAAAATGGATTCAAGACCTAAATGTATGATTGGACACTCTAAAACTCTTAGAGGAAAACATAGGAAGAACATTCTTTGACATAAATGACAGCAAGATCTTTTTTGATCCACCTCCTAGAGTAATGGATATAAAAACAAAAATAAACAAATGGGACCTAATGAAACTTCAAAGCTTTTGCACAGCAAAAGATACCATAAACAAGATGGAAAGACAGCCCTCAGAATGGGAGAAAGTATATGCAAATGAATCAACAAAGGATTAAGCTCCAAAATATATAAACAGCTCATGCAGCTCAATATTAATGAAGCAAACAACGAAATCCAAAAATGGGCAGAAGACCGAAATAGACATTTCTCCAAAGAAGACATACAAATGACCAAGAAGCACATGAAAAGCTGCTGAACATCAGTAATTATTAGAGAAATGCAAATCAAAACTACAATGAGGTATCACCTCACACCAGTCAGAATGGGCATCATCAGAAAATCTACAAACAATAAATGCTGGAGAGGGTGTGGAGAAAAGGGAATACTCTTGCACTGTTGGTGGGAATGTAAGTTGATACAGCCACTATGGAGAACAGTATGGAGGTTCCTTAGAAAACTAAAGATAGAATTACCATATGATCCATCAATCCCACTACTGGGCATATACCCAGAAAAAACCATAATTGAAAAAGACACATGCAACCCCAATGTTCATTGCAGCACTATTTACAATAGCCAGGTCACGGAAGCAACCTAAATGCCCATTGACAGATGAATGGATAAAGAAGATGTGGTACATATATACAATGGAATATTACTCAGCTATAAAAAGGAACGAAATTGAGTCCTTTGTTGAGATGTGGATGGATCTAGAGACTGTCATACAGAGTGAAGTAAGTCAGAAAGAGGAAAACAAATATTGTATATTAACACATGAATGTGGAACGTAGAAAAATGGTACAGATGAACCCGTTTGCAGGGAAGAAGTTGAGACACAGATGTAGAGAACAAATGTATGGACACCAAGGGGGGAAAGCCGTGGGGGGCTGGGGATGGTGGTGTGCTGAATTGGGCGATTGGGATTGACATGTATACACTGATGTGTATAAAACTGATGACTAATAAAAACCTGCTGTATAAAAAAATAAAACAAAATACAAAATTAAAAAAAAAAACAACTAAAAACAAAACAAGAGAAAAACCTCCTAGCAAACAAAAGTCCAGGACAGGACAGCTTCACTGGTGAATTCTGCCAAATATTCAAGAATTAATACCAATCCTTCTCAAAAACTCTTCCAAAAAAAACAGAACCAAAAAAAAACAGAAGAGATGAGACTTCAAAACTAATTTTAAGAGGTCAGCATTACCTTGATACCAAAATCAGACAAGGATACCACAACAGAAGAAAATTACAGGCCAATACCCCTGATGAATATGGATGCAAAAATCCTCAGCTAAATATTAGGAAACTGGATTCATCAATACATGAAAAGAATCATACACCATAATCCAGTGGGATTTATTCCAGTGATGCAAGGATGGTTCAACATCTGCAAATCAGTGTTATATACCACATTAATAAAATGAAGGATAAAAACCATATGATTATCTCATTAGATGCAGAAAAATTTAAGAAATTTTTAAGAAAATTTTAAGAAAATTCAACATTTATGATAACAATTCTCTGCAAAGTGGGTATAGAAGGAATGTACCTCAACATAATAGAGGCCATATATGACAAGCCCACAGCTAACATCATACTCAACAGTGAAAAGCTGAAAGCTTTTCCTGTAAAATCAGGAAGAAGACAAGGATGCCCATTCTCACCACTTTTATTCAACACAGTATTGGAAGTCCTAGCCAGAGCAATTAGGCAAGAAAAAGAAATAAAAGGCATCCACATTAGAGAGAAAGAAGTAAAATTGTCAGTATTTGCAAATAACATGGTGTTATAAATAGAAAACCCTAAAGACTCCACAAAGGAACTGTTAGAACTAATAAACAAATTCAATAAAGTTTCAGGATATAAAATCAATATACAAAAATCTACTGCATTTCTATACACTAATAACAAACTATCACAAAAGAAATTAAGAAACCAATCCCATTTACAATTGCATGAAAGATAATAAAATACCTAGGAAAAAATTTAACTGAGTACGTAATGGACCTGTACACTGAACACTATAAGACACTGATGTAAGGAATTAAAGAAGACACAAATAAATGGAAAAATATTCTGTGATCACGAATTAGAAGAACATTGTTAAAATATCCACACCATCCAAAGCAATCTACAGAGTCCATGCAATCTCTATAAAAATTCCAATGGTATTTTTCACAGAAATTGAACAAATGAACCTAAAATTTGTATGAAATCACAGAAGTCCCTGAGTAGCCAAAGCAATCTTGAGAAATAAAAACAAAGCTGGAGGCATCATACTTTCTAAATTTAAACTATAATTACACAGCTAATCAAAACAGTATGGTATTGGCATAAAAACATACATGTTTATAACAGAACAGAAAAGAAAGCCCAGAAACCACACATGTATGGTCAATTAATTTATGACAAAGAAGCCAAGAATACACAATGGGGGAAAGAACAATCTCTTCAATAAATGGAGATGGGAAAACCAGACAGCTATATGCAACAGAATGAAACTGAACCGCTATCTTACACCACACACAAAGCATTAATTCAAAACGGGGTAAAGACTTAATATTACCTAATGTAAGACCTGAAACCATAAAACATCTAAAAAAAAAAATAGGTGGTAAAGTCCTTGACATAAGTCTTGGCTATGATTTTTGTGATTGACATCAAAAACAGAGACAACAAAAACAAAAATAAACAAGTGGTACTACATCAAACTAAGATGCTTCTGCACAACAAATGAAACCATCAACAAAATGAAAAAGCAACCTATTGAATGGGAGAAAATATCTGCAAATCATATATCTGTTAAGGGGTTAGTATCCAAATTATATAAAGAAGTCATATATTGGGCTTCCCTGGTGGCGCAGTGGTTGGGAGTCCGCCCGCCGATGCAGGGGACATGGGTTCGTGCCCCGGTCCGGGAGGATCCCACGTGCCGCGGAGCGGCTGGGCCCGTGAGTTATGGCCGCTGGGCCTGCGCGTCCGGAGCCTGTGCTTCGCAACGGGAGAGGCCACAACAGTGAGAGGCCCGTGTATCACAAAAAAAAAAAAAAAAAAAAAAAAGAAGTCATATAACTCAATAGCAAGAAAACCAGTAATTTCATTTAAAAAATAGGCACAGAATCTGAATAGACATTTTCCCAAAGAAGACATACAACAGATATATGAAAAGTGTTCAACATCACTAATATTCAGGAAAATGCAAATCCGAGACAGAACGAGATATCACCTCCTGTTAGAATGGCTATTATCAAAAAGACAAAAAATAACAAGTCTTGGGAAAGATATGAAGAGAAGGGAATCCTTGTGCTCTCTGGGTGAGAATGTAAATTGGTGCAGCCACTATGGAAAACAGTATGGAGTTTCCTCAAGATAGACCCACTGTATGATACAGCAATTCCACCCCTGGGTATTTATTCCAGCCCCCCCCACCAATGAAAACACTAAGTTGAAAAGATATATATATATATATATATATATATATATATATATATATATATATATATATATATATATACACTGCTATGTTCAGTCCAGCATTATGTACAATAGCCAAGATAGGGAACCTAAGTGGCCTTTGATGAGTGAATGGATAAAGAAGATGTGACACTGAGACACATACACACACACACACAAACGCACAGTGGAATATTGCTCAGCCATTTAAAAAAAAAATCTTGCCATTTGTGACAACAGGAATGGACCTTGAGTGCATTATGCTAAGTTAAATAAGTCAGAGGAAGAAAAATACTGTATGATGTCACTTTTATGTGGAATCAGAAGAAAAAAACTGAGCTCACAGATACAGAGAACAGATTGGCGGTTGCCAAATGTGGAGAAGCTGGGGCGGGGCGGGGCGGGGCGGGGCAGGGTGGGGTTGGTGGGTGAGAAGGATGAAGAGGACAAAAGGTACAAACTTTCAGTTTCTCCATCGCAACTATAATCAATTCTGTCCTGGCACCACAGCAGACACAGACAATATTTGAGTGAATGAGTGTAGCTGTGTGCCAGGAAAACTTTATTTATGGTCATAATTTGGCTTGTGTTATGGGTTTTTTTTTCTTTTTACTCATGGCAGGTAGGTACTAGTTATTCCTTTAATTTATCACAACTGATTTCTGCCCTCATTCGTAGCTTTTCCTGACTTGAATTTACAAGAAACCTCCCCCACCAAAAAAAATCTCTTTACTGAATTACCTTATAATCTTGAGCATGTTTTTAAGTGACAAAGTTGGTAGGAGAAGGACTATGGAATCTGTTTTATTACAAACTTTCAGTTATTACATAAGCATAGTGTATAAAACTTAATTTTAAGAGGCAAAGGTCATTCCTTTTATTTATTGAGGTATAATTGATGTGAAACTTTATATTAGTTTCAGGCATACAGCATAATGATTTGATAATTGTGTATACTGGCAAAATGATAAGCCTAGTTAACCTCCAACACTACACATAGTTACAAAATTTTTCTTTCTTGTGATGAGAACTTTTAAGATTTATTCTGTTAGTAATTTTTTTTTTAGACGGGAGTCACTGAGCTTTATGGTTTCATTTGGCCCCAAAAATACACTTTTAGGGGGCCTCAAATTATTAGACATGTGAATTTGAACGTTCCCCACCACCAGGTCCCTTCCACCCTTCGGTTCCTCCCAGGAGCTCCAAAGCCAAAGTTGAGTTTGTCCCACTTGGGTCGTTCCACAGCAGCTCTGCTTCCTGAGGGCTGCAGTTGCGATGTGAATGATGGTGACGTTCCAGCTCAGGGGCCTCTGCCAGCTGCCAGCTCATATTCACAGATGAGGGAATTAGACAAAGGGTGAGGGTCACTGGGAGGGGGGGTCATCTTAGAATTCCACCTCCCACACAGTGTTTTGGGTAAAGTTGATCCTGATTTGCAAATCTGGGAAGACTAAATTCCTAGCTGTTGAATGGGAGAAAGTGTCAGCAACCCCTCATTAAATTCAAAGGTTCAAAAGTCAGGCAAACAAAATTGGCTCCCAACCATAGGCAGGCTAAAGTTCTCCTATGTGAATTTATTGTTTTTGGACGGGAGGGGGGAAGGTTACAAAAATGTGTTTCCTCATGTCCTGAATAATTAGTTATTAGCTACCAACAACTAATTGTCAAACCAGGGTTAATCAGGTCCCATGTGTACCTGAACACAGAATTAACCCAATGCTGTGAGGCAAGTGAGCTTTCTTCTCAAGGCTCCAGGGAAGAAATTTGAAATGGTCCTCTAGCAACAAATCACCAAGAGAATTAAAGTCTGCTCATTCATCATCTCTCAGCTACCTCAACTCCCCAGGACATGTGTGTCCAGTCTGTTAGACAATGGTTTCTTTTGAAGTGTTCTTTTAACCACTTTTCTTATTCAGAATGTTCCATATCAGCTTTACCTCCCATTGAAGATGTGAACATCAGAGTGAGCTCAATGGTACTCTAGTAGAAGAAAAATGAAATAACTGATTTAGGCATAGATTTATTACTCTAAAAAGAGAATTCAATATGTCTATTTATGAACAGAAATTATTGGTGCAGATTAGAAGCATATGGCATAAAGACTGGGGGATAGTTTTGCCAGCATTTCTACCTCGGAGGTAGTAGTATCAATTCTATCAATCAGCTCTTTAACATTTCCTACTATGCTTGGAATGGCTTTTCTGAATTAAGTGGAAAATGAACTGTGTTCTTCCTTTGTTTAAGCCAGGAAGTAGTAATGCTGGAAATACACTTTAAGTGACTATGAGACTTTTTCATTCCAGTTACATGCCGAGATCACACTTCTTTCTGTAGAAACTTAGAAAATATATTAGAAGATAATGGAAAATTTATATAGAAATATGCACATATCTACATATCATATGTGCACTATATATAAATATGCACTTTGTCTTAGAAACTGTGATGGATATTTTCTGTTTGTCCCTCTAGATCCCTCCCTATCCTTGTCCCACCAGCCCTCTGCCCTAAAAAATGACATAGGTTCCCTTAACCCCTAGGCTTCTGGTTTGGTTAAGCCAAAGGGAAGGCATCATTTGTTGATACTTTATACTCCTCCTTATCCTTATTAGCTTGTATAACTAATTTGACAGAAAGGACAGTGTCTTTTACTGTTTGGGGACAGATCCAATCTGGGATGAGCCCACAGAGCTGAGCCCAGTCCTGTGTGCTCTATGCTCTACAGCTGTCTGTCTGCTATATTTATTTAATGTGTTTATTTAATGAATCTTTAAACAGTCCTCATTCTGAGCCAGGCTCTAAAATATTGTAAATATTAGCAATCTTCATAATTGCCCCGAGAGGCAGATGTTATGGTCATCCCCATTTTATAGATGAAACTGAGGTATAGAGAGGTTCAGTGACTTGAGAACAAACTAGTAAGGGGAGGAGCCAGGACGTGAACTGAGCCTCTGCTCTCAAGCACTGTGTTCGGTTGCCAGTCATGAAAAGTAGTGCCACCAAAACAAAAAGCTTTGGTTGGGATGGGTGAGTGACTGTGTCATTGCCCCAATGTTGACCTTCAACATGTTGTTAGATAAGAATAAGCTAGAAAATAGATTTTAGGGAGAAAAAATGATAACATAAACATACTCAGAGTTACTCTAAGTATTTAACAAAACTCAGCTGGGTATATACCAAATACTCTTGCTGTTCCATGTTCTACAATCCTACATATAGCAAATACTATCAGTCTGTCTTCATTGTAAAATACACAAAAAACAATAACTTCTCATATCCTGAAATATCATTTCATTGTCCCAGTAGCACTAAAATGTATGAGGAAACAGGTCTGAAATATTTTGAAATAACATTATTAGAGCTATATCTGCAACACCAAAAGACTCTGCAGGTGGTGCTGTCACTCAGTCACAGAAGATTTATGGTCTGAACATGGAGAATAAGCATGTGTAATGTGCAGCTGCCACATAAGAATTTGGTCGTTAACGAGCTCAAAGCAACACAACAAAGAGATATTCAGTCAGCAAAAAAACTGTCTGCTCAAATGTCAGCAAAAAGAAATCCCTAGAGATGACAACTGTACAGTTTAGAATCCACTATTAAATAATTTTAACTCATTGTATAAAGGCATTAGAAAATTTAATATTTAATACTGAACATTTTTTCTTACATGACAAAAGAAAAATGCAAACTTTACATAATTACCAAAAACACACACTTGCTTAAATGCTAGACATGGTACCAGAATCACGATGGCAGTAATCTGTGGGAGTAGGGAGAAAATAATGAACATCTGCTGTGCCAGTAACTGGACTAGGTGCTTTTCATATTTTTAATTTTAAAAAAATTTCATGTGATCCGTATAATAGCACCAAGAAGTGGGTTTGCTCCCTGCAATTTACAGATGAGAAAACTGTGACTCAAGTTAACTAAATCCTCCAAATCGCTGTCAGACATGGTGGTGAACAGACCATAACACAGGTCATTGGACTCCTCCGAGCCTGGTAATCTTTTCATTGATTTGCTCATTGATTTGTTTCCTGATGAAAATCCACCTGAATTCCAGAGCCTACTGTATTTACTTTAGGTATTAACTTTATCTAAAAATTAATTAATTTTTGACTATCTTCACTGCACTAAAATCACCATCAATAAACAAATGTATATACTTAATACCAAAAGTTGAAGCTAAAATAAGAGCTCAGAATTTAAAAATCAAGAGTCTCTCATAATTTTCATTGTGATAACTGTAGATGTACGAAAAAAGGACAAAGAATAATACCAACATCTGTGTCCTCATTATTCTGATAAAGAAATAAAACTGCCAATTAAGAAACCCCCTAAAAGTGTGTACCTCCTCAACTGCAGTCCATTGCAAGTAACCACTACCCTGAATTTATCATAGATTTCTTTATATTTTTACTGTACACTATTTCTAAGCAACAAAATACTGTTTTTCACTTTTAAATTTTATATAACTAGCATCGTGCTATATATTTTTCTGTTCGTTTTTTGTACTCAACATTACATTAATAAATTTCACTCATGTTGACATCTATACCCCTAATTCACGCATTTCTCATAGTATTAAATTTTTTTTAAATACTGAGAATATTTTGAGATGTTTTCTGTTTGTATGAGTCTGATTACATGAAATGACTAACTCCAATATCTTTCTGAACCATCTAGCCAGAACACAGCTGAAAGGCAAAACATGCCTTCATGCATTCCAGCTCTTTAGTTTTAAGGGATCCATCCCCTTTGGCCCACCTTCAGAACCCAACAACTACTTTTAGGTATCTGGCTAAATTCTAGCTCAAGTTGGTAAAGGTGTATGTGTGTATTCACTGAAGCACTGTTTAGAAGAGTAACAGTATCTACTAATGGGGGCATGGTTAAGGAAGTTATGGTACCTCCATACTATGGAACATAACACAAACATGAAAATGAATGAGAGAGCTATACATATTCTGGTGGTTTAAAACATATCCACAAATTCTTTGATATGCCTCCCTTCAAAAAGTGAAGTCTAATTTCACTTCCCTCGCATGTAGACCTAACGTAGAAACTTGCTTCCAGCAAAGAATATGGCAAAATGATGTAACTTCGGAGGCTAGGTCAGAAAAAGGATTGCTTCTACTTGGCTCTCTCTAGGATCTAGTGAATCTCTAAGATGGCTCATTCTTGGGGAAGCCTGCTACCATGTTGTGAAGATCCTCAAGCAACCCTATAGAGAGAGGAACTGAGGCCTCCTGCCAACAGCCTGCCTGTGAGTTTGCTCACCTTAGAAGTCTTCAGCCCCACTCAAGCCTCCAGTACTGCAACCTCAAATCTACCTCCAGCTAAGTGCCCAGCTAAGCTGCTACTGAACTCCTGACTCACAGGAACTGAGGTAATAAATATAGTCAAACCACTAAGTTCTGGGGTTCTATTATGTAGCAATAACCAATAACGTAACTGACACAAAAAGCTCAACAGTTTGGTCAAAAAAGCAAGTTACAGACCATTATGTGCCTATCTCATATATTCATACCAGTAAATAGTGATTATTTCTGGGGAGTTGTTGGGAAGGAAAGGGAGGATGGGATCAGATCTTTTATTTTATATGCTTTTGCATTGTTTGAAAGATTAAGTGCATGCATTATTAATTTCTAAAAATGCTTAAAAACTTATAAGATTTTAAAAATTAATATGAAATTTTAAGCCAATTTAGATTAAAAAAAATTTCCTCTCACCCCTTGTTAAAGAGAAGAACAAAATTAATTTTAGACATACTGCCAGCAAGTTCTATTAATGTGGTTTCCTAGTTGACTGCTGATTAAAAGCAAATTGAGAGAGGAGTGGGCTATTGGAGGGAAGCATAATGACAATACAAAGACATGACAGTTGAGTCTGTTAGAAAAAAGGAGAAGCTAAAATAAGCCATCTGAAGCCACTCAAGTGTAGGAACAAAGACCCCTATGTATCCTCTGAGGATGTAACTGTTTCACAAGACTATGATTATAAAAACAATATTTATAAGGCAGTGAATAGTTTATGAAATATTCCATGTACCGAATTTTATCTTATCCCACAATAAACCTTGAGGCATATAAAAGTATTTTTACTGCCATTTTATAGATCTGGAAACAAAGCCAGGAAGTGAATGGAGCCAAGGCACAGAGCCCCTGAATTCCATTCTGAGTTTGAACTTGATTACACAGATAATGCTATTTATCTGATACTGAAAAGGGAGAGGGTCCAGCTTGTAGATGTGGCACCCCAAGTCACTACAGCCAGAACGAGTGCTCCCTCCTGACCATCCAACTCTGCATGGACTGCATGCTCACCAGCAACCTTTTCAGAAACAGTCTTGGGGAAAGACAAACCTTTTTATCAGTGGTTTCTGGGAAACGCTGGAGGCAGAAAATCTGTTTGCTGAAACTGTAGAAGTGGTAATGAAGAAAATTCTAATTTGTATCAATTAGTATTCTTAAGATGGTAGAATATGTGTTTAATTATCTGTCAACCAATTGCTTGCGATTTTGAAGAGGCAGCCAGGTATGTTAGAAAGAAACCCAGGCTTTTGCCATCAACCACTCCTGTGCTTAAATGGCTGTGCAGTTACTTTTAAGTATACAACTTTTCCTCACCTCTAAAATAGGGAAAATAATACTTAGCTCATCTGGTTATCATGTGGAATTCAGTAACAAGCGTGAAATACCTGCAAAATGCTTGGCAGCAGCATTATGTTCAACCAGTATCTACCATTTTTAGCACCACTACCCTCATTTTACAACAGGGAAGGTACAACTAAAGACAGCCTGGACCACCTTTCCAGCACAGACCCATTCCTTTCCCCACTCCTTTCTTCACATCATGTCCTCCAATGACAAATCTGTTTCTTCCTCACTCCATCTCTGAACGTCACATCCACTAAGACCTAGTTCAAGTGCTATTTCCTTCAAGATTTTCCTAACTGAAAGTAAATCTCTCCCTCTTCTGAGTGCACGTTTCTACTATACTTAGCATATTTTAAAATTATAGCTATTTTTGTTCTTATTTAAGAACATGAGGGCAGTATCACGAGGGCAGTGTCTATATCCAGTTGGGCTCTACAGCTCTCACAAAACCTGGCACACTGCCTGACACATTAGGTTCAGAATGAACATTTGCTGAGTGGATATAACAAAAGAATACCAGAGGCTTATGTAGCAGAATTATCATTGAACTTTGACAGGAAGGTCAGCTAAATTTTTATAGCTTTGAGTCTAAGTTATTAGAGCAACCTATTAGAATTCTGACTTCTCCACTCTTGAGCACTGTATTTGGATCGTTCTTAACAATTATAATAGTTAACATATACATAATATTTACTATGTGCCAGGCACTATTCTAAGTGCCTTACATGCATTAACTCACTTAATCCTCACAGCAACCCTATAAAGAAGTACTAAAAGAAAACTGAGGCACAGAGATTTTAAGGTCATATCATAATTCCTTTCCCTCTAACTGTGTAAGAAAAACAAAGGCCAATGAAAACTCAGATTGGTAAAAATAAGAGCCAACAATTTTTAAAAGCTATAATGGCCAAAGAGAATTTATTATGTATTGTAACACTCCTCAGTTTACCTCAGTCAATCTTCATAAAACCCCTGTGAGTTGGAATTAGTTCTATGCCTTATTTTCCATTCTTCCCCTATTCATATTTTAATGGATATTATTGATAATATTTATGTTCTCCTCAAGGTAAAAGAAGTTTCTACTATCTAACATCCATAATCAATTTCCACTGATCTACCAAAACACTTATAGTTACGTCTAACTAAATAGTGTCAATGTCAAGCAAAATTGTCTCCCTATCTCTAGGCACTGGACTTCCCAAGGGACTTAACTTTGCCTGAGGTCAACTGCTTTGCAGCTAACTAGTAGATGGACAAAGCACGTATAAGAGATTTTAAAACAGAACAAAAATGTATTTAACCAAAACCCTGTCCTGAGTAGAAAATAATGCAGGATCAATTTCTTTATAATAAGTTATCCCTACTTAAAGAGGTTGCTATGTAAGTTTTAGCTATCTCAAAGAAGTTATAAATTTGTCTTTGACTTCATAATAATGTAAAACTCCAGAAAAGTTTACACCCAAAGGTATACAAGGATTTTGGTATGCCTTTTGTTGCTGTTGTTTAACACTGAAAGCAAATTTACTTACTAGGATATGAAGATAAAGATTGAATGAGCATGTGGCTTAATGTTTACAAAGGCTGTTTCATTTCCCACTTATTGATTAAAATCCATGGCTGGCTAATACATTCACAATTAGAAATCTTCTATTTGGTTTAGTGATATCCCAACTACCATAGAATAGCAAATAACTGATGTATATGCCCATTCACAAAACTTTCTATTAACTGAACAGCAAGCTGTGGATAAAAAGTTTTGTGTCTGGGCATATGCATCAGTTATTTGCTATTCTATAGTAGTCAGGATGTCACCAAGCCAAACAGAAGTTTTCTAATTGTGAATGTATTACTGTCTATTGTGGGACAATTTAAGTTGCAGAATTAAGTTGCAGGGTTTTGGTTTCTTGCAAGTTCTCTTTTCACAACCTTTATAGTCTGTGGTTGGAACACACTACATGTATCTTATCCACCCTCTATATCTAGCTAGTGTGCTGAAAAACACTAGTATTCACAGTTGGCTTAATGCCCCAAACAGTATATGCTTTTTCCCTGTAAAGGTTGGATTATGTACCTCAGGGAAGGAGGCTCAGTCCTTCTTGGCAGCTGTTTTCCTTAAGGCTGCTCAACTCCTCCCTCTTCCTCTAGGCACGGATGTGTGTCCCCACCCTTTTCCTCATGAACTTGAGGGCCCACTTATCCTTGGAAACCTTGACAGTCCCATGTGTACACTACTCACACAGAGCGAAACCATATACCTCTGGGATTAGTCCAGCACAAACTGAGTATGCTTGGCCACCTTGTGGTCCTTGCTGAGGTCCGTGGCCATGGGGTAGCACAGAGTAATGACCACTGCTCTTCAATGGCTGCTGCAGCAGAAGGTTGAATTAAATTAACACATTTAAATTAATTCTTGTTCCCTGGGCTTTTTGATTGTATTTAGTTTCACGAAAGCCACCCCAGGTCCCTGCTGAAGTAGTACATGCCCAAGAACCATGAGGAACAAGGGGAAGGGTAGAAGTGGTAGAGAAGGAATAGGGTGGGTATAAGTTCTAAGGGAATAGACTTTAAATGTAAACAATCTGTCAGTCCATTCAGGAAGACAAAGAATATTTTCTCTACGTTGAGATGTAGAAAAGAAGAATATACATATACCTTTTGAGAATTATCATGATACATTTCTGGCAAGACATACTTCTAGTGTAAGAACTTTTTGAAAAAAAAAAATGAAAAGCAAACAAGAAAAGTGATTCTAGAATATTTTTACTCCATAGCAGAAATTCCTGGCCATCTGGACAATTTACAAAGCTAAGTGAAAATGATACTCTGAAATTCATGGCAAATGGTCCCTCTCCATCAAAGTGGCATAATATTTTCCCCACAGCTCACATATGAATACAAAGCTGACACGAGATGTTTCTGAAGAGAAATACCAATAACTATTGGCCACGTACTCTGGTCAGGCAAAATCATTACTACTGATTGTGGCTATGTGGTGTAGTGAACATCCAGTTTTTTCCTTGTCCAGCTCCTGATCCTCATTTTTTGTAACAGTTTCCACTCTTCCTTAGAGACGCATCCCTCACATTCCATGTAGTTTGGAGGGACTGTCAATGGGTGGGCAAGTGATTCAAATTAGGCCAATCAGACTCTCCCAGGAATCTGAAACTCGAGCAGTGTACACTAGGATGGAAAACAGTTGACAGTCATTTTAATGGCAACTCCCTAAAGATATTTTCTGTTCACTCCTGCCCTTGAAATCCCCAGGACTAGGTCTAGTTGTTCAGTTCCTACTCTTTGATTTTGTGAGTGACCCCATTTGTGCCCAACAATTTCTTATTTGCCTTAAGTTAGCTAGAGTTGGTTTCTGTTGCTTGCAACCAAATACTTTTAACAATATGAAAACTAAATCTGTGGCGATGTCTACTTCATTCTTCCTGTTCTTTTTCTTCATAAGCAAGTTTATCACTTCTCTTCAGTTTTTTCTTTTTCCTTTCCAACATAATGTACTTTTCAACTTGTGCCAGCAGGAAGATTACACAAGCTATTTAAGGCAAGCTCTGGTGTGTAAACTGCAAGCTTCTAAAATTAGACTTTTCTCTTTGAAATGGACTTTGACACCCCTTTATGAACCTTTGACTCTAAGCTAACAAACATGAAAACATGAATGCCTGTGTCTGTGTGCTGTTTATGCCAAGCCAACTAGACTATAAGTCTTGATTGTAAACTTTTATAATCATAGCATTCAACTAAGCAGAAGTTTTACATCTTATTCATAGCACCTTTTACTGGTAAGCTAGTATGAATTTCAGATGCAGCTAGACTCACCGAATTTACAGGGACTTAGCATCATATAAAGACTTAGTTTAAAGGTTTTATTCTGGGTCAGTGTGATCTAGAGCCTAGTTATAAACAGAATCATTCTCAATCAAACCTAACATGAAGAGAGATTAACCTCTTTACAGAGATGGCAACACATACATTGTACATGTGATGCCAAGTCTCATCAATACAACTAAGAATGTATTATCCTTGGTGTGTCAGAATTACTAGGGATTGCTGAATCTCAAGGCTACTTTGTGAAACAGAAGCTTTGTGAATAAAAAGAAAGAAGTCATGGCAAAACTTGGATTATACAACAACTCTTACAAGAAAATTTAATGCCTAGGACAATTAAACTCAATTGAAAAAATTAGAAACTGAACACTTTCTCCTCTCTGGTAAGTTTAGGCATTCACTGAAGAACTATATAGTACTTTTTGGTTTATAATTTTCACATATAATTAAGCAGTAGCATAGCTGCCAGCATAAATAGGTTAAATAAGCAAAAGAAGAAAAAATCATAAAACTAAGGGAAAGACAAGTTACGCTTCCTGCTGACATCTTCTAAATCCTATGGTTTCTCCATGATAAACCCTGAGAAGTTGGACAGTTGACTTTCCTTTGGAGGGAGATTCCACAGAGACTTTCATTTTTCACCTCTGTCCTTGGACTTTCCGTTGCCTCAATCTGGAGTGTCCTGTTCTTCTCCTGGTGAGCTCTTATGGGTCTGGCAAAGCTGGTGACTTGTTCTTGTTTCCTCACTGGGTCTTGAGAACACACATCACATGGTGCTGGTCGCTCTCGTTCATGACCACAGAGCATGATCTTGACAAGAGCAAGGATTCCCTTCTTTCACTGTTGTATCCTGAGTCTAGCTGTGTTCCTGGGGCTTGGGAGCCACATAATAATTGTTTACTAGATGTAAAAAGACAGCTTCTCATCTATTAAAGGAAGTGGATCAATAAGATCCACATTTTGAAAATTTTAAAATTCACCCCTCCCTTTACTTAGAAGTATTTGCATTCTTCCTCTTCCTGAAATGCTGAAAGTAGTACATGTTGATGAAAAACAATTCAAACAGCAGTGACTGCATATTTGCATATACTAAGAAACTCTTCAGAGTGACATCACCAAGATGGCAACATAGAACATTCCTGACTTCACTCCCCTTCACAAGAAGAACTAATGATGACTATTCACTGACAAGACACCACTGAGAATCCAATACAAGGGTGAGGCTAAAGCACCCCCCCAACCCCCGCACCACAGAGACCAAGACAGACCGCATTAGAAGGGTACTACCCCTCCCCTGGACAGCACAGCACCATGCCAGGAGGTTCTCCTGCACCTATAGTTCCTTTAGGGGTAAAGGGAGCCCAGGGTGGCCATCCAGCTTCCACATTTTGTGGGTAGCTTCTTGGGAGCCTCCACTCCACTCTTGTCCCTTGAGGACTGCAGGAGAATCTGTGGGGCTTGACCACTTAGCACCTGATTGTGATGAAGAAGGGGGAAGGGGCTTGCAATAAGCGGCACTAGGATCTTGGTAGACCAAGTCCCTGCCTGCACACCCAACTAGTAATTCCAACTAGCGGCTTTGCTCATCTACAGAACCAAGTCGGGGCAGTCTGACTAGGGAACTCAGTGGCGTGCAGGTCTGCATGCCTCAAATGAAGAGGTCTGCTGGCCCTGGAGCCTGGTCTCCGTCTGCTCCCAGGCAGGGGGGTTGAATGATATCAAGTCTACAGCTGAGTGTAGCTCCTGGCCCCTCCAGACCAGAAAGCCTGACAGGGAAAACCTGCAGGTGGTTGTCCTCCCACCATACCCAGGCAAGAGAGCTGAGTCATAGTCCTGCCCACCGAAGAGTGAAGCTCCCAGCCCTAACCAGGAGCTTCTGACAAGAATGCCTGGAAATAGCTGAGCAGTCAGAGCTGGCAGTCAGAGCTGGTAGTCTGCAGAGCAAAGCAAGTGGCCCCATTTGGCCAGGGAGCCTGGGGAACAGGTGGCTTGAGTCAAGACCACAAACAGCCTTACCAGCCTTGGAGCTGGTGCTTCCACACTGTGCCTGGGTAGGAAAACTAATTTGTAGCCCTGACTATTGCTGAATACAGTCTTCAGCCCATCTCGCCAGAGCACATGGAAACTGCGTGGCCCATCCGACAGCTTTGCTTACTGTTACTTGTCACTTGCTTACAGTGACACCTGAATAAAGAGCACACACAGCCAGTGGCTCTATCTGGCCAGAGAATTCAGTGTACAGTCTTGCCTGATTCAGGTTCCTAAACAACAAGCTGTGTAGGCCCTGGGACCCATTTTGCTACCACACCAGGGGAGAGAAGCTAACTCATAGCCCCATCTACTTCTTTTTTTTTTTTTTTTTTTTTTTTTTTTGTGGTATGTGGGCCTCTCACTGTTGTGGCCTCTCCCGTTGTGGAGCACAGGCTCCGGAAACGCAGGCTCAGCAGCCATGGCTCACAGGCCCAGCCGCTCAGCAGCATGTGGGATCTTCCCGGACTGGGGCACGAACCCGTGTCCCCTGCATCGGCAGGCGGATTCTCAACCACTGTGCCACCAGGGAAGCCCCCCATCTACTTCTGAATATAGTACCCAGTCTGGGCTGTCTAATAGGACTGACCAGAGAATCCAGGCAATCGTGGAGCAGGGAACAAAGTCAGCAATCTTATCTACCGGTTCTTGGTTAGTGGTACCACCCCCTTACCCCTGACCTTAAAGCCTAGGCAGTGGCCTCACTCAAAATATACCCTGATAGCAAGCCCCACCTGCCCAAGGATGTTACCAGCAGACATATGCACAAACCCAAACTGAGCTGACTGGTAAAGAACTGTCTCTGCCAAACCAGACCTGTAAAGACTGGAAGCGGAGGCCACTTACTCAAATGTGCAGATACCAATATAAGCAATGAAGGATCACGAAAAATTTGTTAAGCATGACACAACCAAAGGAAACTAATAAAGCTCCAAAAACTGAACCTAAAGAAATGGAGATCTATGAATTGTCAAAGAATTCAGAATAATTAAAGAATTTTAGTGAACTGCAGAATCACACAGACAACTAAATGAAATTAGGAAAACAATGTATGATCAAAACAGAAAGTTCAACAAAGAAATATAAACAATAAAAAAAAACCCCACAAATCCTACAGCTAAAAAATACAATGACTGCACTGAAGAATTCAACAGACAACTCAAAAGCAGACTTGACCATGCAAAAGAATCAGACAGAACATTTGAAATTATCCAGTCTGAGGAGCAAACAGAAGAAAGAAAAAAGAGTGAAGACTATGGGACTTATAGGACATAATCAAAACAAACAATATCTGCATTATGGGAATTCCAGAAGAAAACAGAAAGTGTATTTAAAGCAATAATGCAATGTTCACAGCAGCACTATTTACAAGACATGGAAACAACCTAAATGTCTGTCGATAGATGAACAGATAAAGATGTGTGTTTGTATACACAATGGAATATTACTTGGCCATAAAAAAGAATGAAATTATGCCATTTGCAGCAACATGGATGGACCTCAAAGTTATCATACTAAGTGAATGAAGTAAGTCAGAGAAAAACAAATAATATGGTATCACTTATATGTGGAGTCTAAAAAAATGATACAAATGAACTTATTTACAAAACAGAAATAGATTAACAGACATAGAAAAAAAAACTTATGGTTACCAAAGGGGAGAGCAGGGTGAGTGGGGAGAGATAAATTAGGAGTTTGGGATTAGCACATACATACTGCTATATATTAAACACGTAAACAACAAGAACCTACTGTATAGCACAGGGAACTATACTCAGTATCTTTTAATAACCTATAGGGGAAAAGAATCTGAAAAAGGAAAAAAATATATATGTATAACTGAATCACTTTGCTGTACATTTGAAACTAACACAACATTGTAAATTAACTATACTTTAATAAAATAAAAAAATAAAGCAATAATGGCTGAAAACATCTGAAACTTGGGGAGAGGAATGGATTTCCAGATCCACAATGACCAAAGGACCCCAAATAAGTTGAATACAAATAGAACTACACTGAGATACACTATAATTAAATTGTCTGACGTCAAAGACAAAGATTTTTTTTTTAAATAACAAGAGAAAAGAGTAACTTACATACACTGAAACCCCATAAGACTACTGGTGGATTTCTAAATAGAAACATTTCAGGCCAGGAGAGAATGGAATTATATATTCAAAATATTGAAAGAAAAAAGCTGTCAATCAAGAATTCTATACCTGGCAAAGGTGTCCTTCAGAAATAAAGAAGAGATAAATATTTCCTGAAAAAACAAAAGCTGTGGGAGTTCATCACCACTGGACCTGCCTTATAAGAAATGTTAAAGGTGGTTCGTTGAGTGGAATGAAAAGGACACTAATTAACATCATAAAAATATAAGAAGGTACTGTAAAACTCGATAATGTAAATATACAGTCAAAGTTAGATTCTGTAATATGGTAATGGGGTTGCATAATTCACATAGAACTCTAAAAATTAAAAAACAAATGTAGTAAAAATAATCATAGCTACAAATTTCTGTTATTAGTTATACAATATGAAATGTATGTAAACTGTAACAGCAATAACCTAACGTGAAGGGGAGGAGAAATAAAAGTGTAAAGTTTAGGAAATCTACTGAAGTTGTTATCATTTTAAGATATTTTATGTTAGCCTTATGGTAACCACAAGAAAAAAATCTGCAGTAGTGACACACACAAAAATGATAAAGAAGTCAAAACATACACCAAAAGACATCACAGCACAAAAATGAAATCAGGATATAAAACAAGGAACAATGGATCTACAAAACATCCAGGAAACAGTGAACAAAAAAGGCAAAAGTAAGTCTTTACCTATCAATAATTACTGTAAACATAAAGGAATTAAATTGTCCATTCAAGACACAAACTAGCTGAATGGATTACAAAAACAAGATCCATGATATGCTGCCTATGAAAGACTCACTTTAGCCTTACAAACACACATAGACTGAGAGTGAAAGGGTAGAAAAAAATATTTTAAGCAAATGGTATACAAAAAAAAGCAGGGATAGCTATACTTTACCAGACAAAACAGACTCTAAATAAAAATGGTAAAAGGAGACAAAGAATGCCATTATTAAGGAGCCAGTTCATCCAGATGATATAACATTGTAAATATTTATGCACCAAATATCAAAGCACCTAAATATATAAAGTAAAAACTAACAGGGCCAAAATAAGAAATGAACAGCAACATAATTATAGGTGGGGACTTTAATATGTCATTCAAATAATGGATAATTCATCCAGACAGAATCAATAAGGAAACAGCACATTTGAACAACACTATATACCAATGGATCTAATAGACATATATAAAACATTCAATCCAACAACAGCAGAAAATGAATTCTCAAATGCACATGGAACATTTTCTAGGATAGACCCTGTGTCAGGCCATAAAACAAGTCTTAGCAAATTCAAGAAGACTAAAATCATACCAAGTATCTTCTCTGATCACAATGCTATGAATCTAGAAATAAATAATAAGAGTAAAAATGGCAAATTCATGAACACATGGAAATGAAACAATATTCTGAACAACCAATGGATCAAAGAAGTTAAAGAGGAAATAAAAAAAGTATCTTGAGACAAATGAAAATGGAAACACAATATGCCAAAACTTATGAGATTCAACAAAAACAGAGGGAAGTGCACAGCAACCAATGCCTATGTTAAGAAACAAGAAAGAACTCAAATAAGCCACCTAACACTACACCTTAAGGAATTAGTAAAAGAAGAATAAAATAAACCTACAGCTAGCAAAAGCAAGGAAAATATAAAGATTAGAGCAGAAATAAATGTCATAGAGAACAGGAAAACAATAGAAAAGACTAAAAAAGCTAAAAGTTGGTTCTTTCAAAAGATAAAAAAAATTTGACAAAACTTTAGCTAGACTAACCAAAGAAAAAAAAAGAGAAAACTCAAATCAACAATATTATACAAGAAAAAGGAGATATTACAACAGATACCACAGAAATACAAAGGATCATAAGAGGTTGCTATGAACAATCATACACCAACAAACTGGACAACCTAGAAGAAATGGAAAGAGCTTAGAAACATACAGCCTACCCAGACTGAATTTAAAAGAAATAGTAAATATGAACAGATCAATTACTAGTAAGCAGGTTGAATCAGTAATCAAAACTCTCCAAACACAGAACAGACCAGGACCAGATGGCTTTACTGGTGAATTTTACAAAACATTTAAAGAAAACTTAATACCAATCCTTTTCAAACTCTTCCAAAAAAACCAAAGAGGAGGCAACACTCCCAAACTCATTTTATGTGGACAGTATTACACTAATACCAAAGCCAGAAAAGGACACTATGAGAAAAGAAAACTACAGGCCAATATCCCTGATAAATGTAGATGCAAAAATTCTTAATAAAATAGTAGCAAACAAAATTCAGCACAACATTGAAATGATCATTCAGTATGAACAAGCAGGATTTATTCCAGGGAAGGAAGGATGGATCAATATCCACAAATCAATGAATGTAATACACCCCATGAACAAAATGAAAGCTAAAAATAATATGATCATTTCAATAGATGTACAAAAAGCATTTGACAAAATTCAACTATCATTTATAATAAAAATGCTCAGCAAACTGGGTAGAATGAACATACTTCAATGTAATTAAGGCCTTACATGACAAGCCCACAACTAACATCATACTCGATGGTGAAAGGTTGGAAGCTTTTCTGCTAAAATAAGGAAAAACAAATGAGTACCCACTCTCACTATTCCTATTCAACACAGTACTAGAAGTCATAGCCAGATCAACTGGGCAAGAAAAGGAAATAAAAGGCATCAGAATTAGAAAAGAATTAGTAAAACTATCTCTATTTGTAGATGATATGATTTTATATATACAAAATCCTAAAGACGCACCAAAAAAACTGTTAGATCTAATCAATGAATCCATAAAGCTGCAGGATACAAAATTAACATACAAAAAGCAGTGGCATTTCTATACTCTAAGAGTGAATTATCTGAAAAAAAAGAAAATGGTCCCATTTACAATAGCATCAAAAACAGTAAAATATTTAGGACTAAATTTAAGCAAAGAAGTGAAAGATCTCACAATGAAAACTGTAAGATATTGATGAAAGAAATCAGATGACAAATAATTGGAAGGTATTCTGTGTTCATGGATTGGAAGAATTAATGTTAAAATATCCATACTACCCAAAGCCATCTATAGATTCAATGCAACCTCTATCAAGATTCCAATTTTTTACAGTAGTAGGAAAACAATACTAAAATTTACATAGAACCAGAAAGAAGAGTCAGAGCAATCCTGAGAAAGAACAAAGCAGAAAGCATGATACTTCCTAATTTTAAGCAATATTATAAAGCTGTAGTAATCAAAGCAGTATGGTTCTAGCATAAAAACAGACACAAAGACCAATGGAGCAGAATTGAGAGCCCAGAAATAAACCCAGGCATATGTGGTCAAGTAATATTTGACAAGGAAGCCAAAAATACTCAATGGAGAAAAGACAGTCTCTTCACTAAAAGGTGCTGGGAAAAATGGATATTCACATGTAAGACTGAAATTAGACCCCTATCTTACACCATTCACAAAAATTAACTCAAATGGATTAAAGACTTAAATGTAAGACCTGACACCATAAAACTCTTAGAAGAAAACATATGGGTGTTGGAAATGATTTCTTTGAATATGACACTTAAAGCACAAGCAACAAAACCAAAAATAAACAAATGGAACTACATCAAACTAAAAACGCTTCTGCACAGCAAAAGAAATGATCAACAAAATGAAGACAACCTATAATATGGGAAAAAATATTTGCACACCATACCTGTGATAGATGGTTAATATCCAGAATATATAAAGAACGCATACAACAATAGAAAAAGCAAATTAAGCCAATTAAAAAATAAGCAAAGGATCTGAATACACATTTTTTCCAAAGAAGACATAAAAATGGCAAACAGGTATATGAAAAGATGTTCAATATCACTCATTATTAGGGAAATGCAAATCAAAACCTTGATGAGCATGACCTCATACCTATAAGAATGGATAGGATCAAAAGGACAAGAGATAAACACTGGTGATGACATGGAGAAAAGGGACTTGGTGGAATTGTAAATTGGTACAGCCACTTTGGAAAACAGTATGGAGGTTCCTTAAAAAATTAAAAACATTGCCACCATGATAGAGCAATTCCACTTCTGGGTATTTATCCAAAGAAAAAGAAAACACTATGTGTAAGAGATATGTGCACCCTCACGTTCACAGCAGCATTATTTACAATAGCCAAGACATGGAAACAACCTGAGTGTCCATGGACAGATGAATGGATAAAGAAGTGATATATTTTATACACCCCCAGATGGAATATTATTCAGCCATAAAAAGGAGGAAATCCTGCCATTTGCTACAACATGGGTGGACTTTGAAGGCATTATGCTAAGTGAGACAAGTCAGAAAGAGAAAGACAAATACTTTATGATCTCACTTATTGTGGAATCTATCAATAAAATGAATGAGAAATAAACAAACCAAACTCATAGAGAAAGAGATCAGATTTGTGGTTATGGGGGTGGGGTGGAAAGAGAAGGGTGAATTGGACGAAGGTGGTCAAAAGGTAAGAATTTCCAGTTATAAGATAAATAAGCACTAGGCATGTACTACATGACACAATAACTACAGTTAACACTGCTATATGGTACATACGAAAACTGTTAAGAGAATAAATCTTAAGATCCGATCACAAGGGGAAAAATACATTTTTTCCTTTTCTGTTCTACATGAGATGATGGATGTTAATTAAACTTACTGTGGTAATCATTTCACAATATATGTACATCAAATCACGATGCTTATACCTTAAATTTATACAGTGCTGCATGTCAATTATACCTCATTAAAACTGTAAAAAATGATTAATTTTATACATAATATTGGTATTATGACATTTAAAAGACAATTATGATTGTTTTTTATATGTGAAAAACACAATCTCAATATGCATAGCTTTACGATAGTAGCTACTGAAGGACTCAAGACAATAAATTTTTTTTTTCTGTTACGCGGGCCTCTCACTGTTGTGGCCTATCCCGTTTCAGAGCACAGGCTCCGGATGCACAGGCTCAGCGGCCATGGCTCATGGGCCCAGCCGCTCCACGGCATGTGGGATTTTCCTGGACCAGGGCACGAACCTGTATCCCCTGCATCGGCAGGCGGACTCTCAACCACTGCGCCACCAGGGAAGCCCTCAAGACAATTTTTTAACCCAGTTTTCTCTGGAGAAAGGCATAAATGATTCACATTTCGTTAGTTGTTAAGTTACTGCTATTTGCTTTTTTCCTCTTTCTTTTTTGTCACACTGCGATGTAAAAGAGTTAACAGGGATGAGTTAACTTGGTATGAGAGTTTTCTTTAATGTCTTAGGAAGCTTTAACAAATAATCCAAGAACTTAGAATACATGTATTAAGATGATGTAAGCAGAATAAAAAGTCTTATGAATTGACTTCTCAACTATTCTCTGTAGATTTTCATGTAAATAAATCTTTCAGTTCTGAAACTTGTCTCCAGGAAATTGTATATTTTTGGAGAGTGTGTCCCCAACCTTTCGTGACAGCTAATGGGTTTTTACTAAATTTAACAATGTTAATCACAATAACAAAGTTACGGTACTACTAACATAACTGCTACTAGTCTGTTCCCTTCTGTGTCCCATCAGCCCCCCCCAACAACAAAAAATCAGTCCACTGTATTACTGCAAGGTCTTGTTTGGGGAGGCCTTTGTGGGATGTGGGATGAGGAGTGGGAAATACCCTAATATTTCTGCATATCCCCACCAATTAAGATTTTGTAATTCTTTATGGAAAAAAAATTTATTTTTAGAAAGCTGACCCTCATTGCAAAAGCAGCCATGCATTCCACAGACCCACAAAAGGCTACTTGGGGAGAGTGGCCCGCTTCAGCCACTCTCTAAATCAGTGATCCTCAACCTTAGTTATATGTTAGAACCACCTGGGCAATTAACCAGTTTTAAGTGGGACTCAGATGAGTAATTTTTAATGTTCCAAGTGATTCTAATGAGCTACTAAATTTAAGAAACACTGTTCTAAGGTTTCTTCCAGTTCTAAGGTTTGATAATTTTAAAAAATAAAATGGGACAATATAACTACTAAATGACAGTTTCTAAGATTTATCCTGCAAGAACCCCCTAATAACTGGCTCATACAGGAAGTTAAAACTGCCTAATTTTCACATTGTAACCCCTACCTCCCATCTTTCTCAAAGGCAAGGAAGCGTAATAAAGTGGGATTCTCTTCACTCTTCACTTTAGGTAACCCCCAATTCTTTGTCCTTACTCTTTTCCTCTGTCTTTCATCATGAGGCTTTCCCCCTTTGGATACTGCCCACTCTTCCCCTCCAGCCTGCCATGATCTCTCAGCTGTTCTCATTCTTAACTTCTCCCCTGTAATAACCGTCCAGATACATGGTGGCCAGGTGTCTGGGTTTAACTGGGCCAATAAAACATTTGAGCTCAAACTCAAATACCCAGCCACCAGCCATCCCTTCCTCTTACCTGCCACACCCAATCCATCAGCAGAATCTATCTTCATCTCCACCACTAGCAACCTGGCCCATCATCCGTTTGAACTAATTTGTTTAAAATCCTGCAATGGTTTCCCACTGCATTATTATCAAATCCATACTCCCTAAGGAACTTCAGCAACCCCTTCCCCTCCCTCAACATCAGTAAAGCCTCCCAACACCTCTTCCCTGCATCACCTTTATGACCCCCTTATGTCATGCAGAGCACAGATGTCTTGCCAGAAGGTCACCAGGGCTGAACAACCTGGGTATCTCCTACTCAGCAGGAAGACTGACCACAGCACAGCCCTGGTGAGCCTGGCAAGGTCCTCTCTGTCCTCTTGGATCTGACTGGCCCTGTCTCTCCACTTCCCCACACCCCTCATTGCATCAGGGCCTGGTTGGAAGGGATTTATGGGAACAAAAAGAAAGAAGAGTTGTCCAGAGACACAGTAATAGAATTTTGACACCTCTCCCATTAACATGCAAGCCTGTTCTTCCTAACTGTAAAGCGAAAAGCCTGGGTCTGGTTAAACGTCAGGCAGAGAGCAGGTGGTGATTTATTTTGACCAAGGAGCTCCCAAATAACCTTGCAGGTAAGCCTGAGGCAGCAAGCGCAAAAACTGGTTTCCTCCTCCCAGAGCACTCATTTATCCTTTGTTTCAAAAAAATGTGTCAGGTCTGAGCTGAGCACTGGCAATGTGGTGCTGAGTGAAATCAGCACTCACTGCCCCTGAAGATGACTTTCTGGTCGGGAAGGCAGTCTTAGCTAAAGCATCACACAAGCATATATGGTCCTCTGAAGGCCTGTAACCACAGGTCTATTCCCTGAGGAATTGAAGCTGGAGCAGAGATCTGAAGGCTGAATGGGTGTTAAACAGGCAAAGGCAAAGATGGGAGGGAAGAGTTCTTTAAGGAAACAGAACAGCATATGCAAAGGCTCTGTGGCAAAGAGAGCACAGATGGGAGGCATCAAAAAAAAGGCTCATTCTCACAGGTACAGACAATAAACGGGTGGTTGCCAAAGGGAAGGGGGTGGAGGAACAAGCAAAATAGGGTGATTAAGAGACACAGACTTCTAGTTATTTATAAGTCTAAGTCATGAAAAGATAAAGTACAGTATAGGGAATATGATCAATGATATTGTAGACACTTTGTATAGTGACAGATGGTAACTAGACTTATTGTGGTGAACATTTCTTAATGTTTAAGAATACCACATTACTGTGCTATACACCTGAAATTAACACACTATTTTAAGTTAATTATATTTCAATGAAAAAAAAAGGACCACTGTTGCTGGAGAGCAAAGAGGAACACATTTATTTAGTTTTTAGTTTGTGTCAGGTGCTATTTTAAAGCCAGGTGCTTTACTTGTTATTTATCCCATGAGATAGCTATATTATTTTATCAGTTCTAGTTTTTACAAAAGGAACTGAGGCACAGAGGGGTAAGCAACTTGCCCAAGTTCACTTAACAACAAAGCAATTATTTTTCTCTTTGTATCTTCCCCAAAATACAACAGGGCACACACACACTGGGTGAAAAACACTAAAACTAGTGAATCAAATTCACTGCAGAATGCAAAAAGTTGTCAAACCAGTTCTTAATGAACAGTCAGGTAATAGACTAAAATTGTCACTTTTCCACTAGCTGTTTTCATGTCATAAGTTGTAACCATAATAAAATGTTTTGTAGAAGAGGATTAGTTTCCATTTTAAGAAACTGTGCCTATATATTAAGTTTGAGTTTAAAAAAAACCTAAAACTTCTTGGTGGAAATAATTTGAATAATTAAAAAATACTTGCTGTAGTTTCCAAAATTTCAACAGGAACTATATACTATTTTATAATCAGAAAAAAATTTTTAAAAAGACACAAACCACTCCCTCTTGTGAGAGCACCGGAATCACAATTAACTGCTGAACAATCATCAATAGGAAGACACTGGAACTCACCAAAAAAGATACCCTGCATCCAAAGACAAAGGAGAAGCCACAGTGAGATGGTAGGAAGGGCGCATTTGCAATAAAATCAAATCCCATAACTGTTGGGTGGGTGACTCACAAACAGGAGAACACTTATACAACAGAAGTCCACACACTGGAGTGAAAGTCCTGAGCCACATGTCAGGCTTCTCAACCTGGGGGTCCAGCAATGGGAGGAGGAATTCCTAGAGAATCAGACTTTGAAGGCTGGTGAGATTTGACTGCAGGACTTTGACAGGACTGGGGGAAGCAGAGACACCACTCTTGGAGGGCATACACAAAGTAGTGTGTGCCTATATAGGAACCCAGGGGAAGGAGCAGTGACCCCAAAGGAGACTGAACCAGACCTACCTGCTAGTGTTGGAGGGTGTCCTGCAGAGGCTAGGGGTGGCTGTGGCTCACCGTGAGGACAAGGACACTGGCAGCAGAAGTTCTGGGAAATACTCCTTGGTGTGAGCCCTCCTACAGTTCACCATTAGCCCCACAAAAAGCCTGGGTAGGCTCCAGTGTTGGGTCACTTCAAGCCAAACAACCAACAGGGATGGAACCCAGCCGCACACAACAGCAGACAACCTGAATAAAGTTTTACTGAGCTCTGCCCACCAGAGCAACAGCCAGCTCTACCCACCACCAGTCCCTTCCAACAGGAAACTGGCAGAAGCCTCTTAGATAGCCTCATCCACCAGAAGGCAGACAGCAGAAGCAAGAACAACTACAGCCCTGCAGCCTGTGAAACAAAAACCACATTCACAGAAAGAGACACAAGATGAAAAGGCAGAGGGCTGTGTACCAGATGAAGGAACAAGATAAAACCCCAGAAAAACAACTAAATGAAGTGGAGATAGGCAACCTTCCAGAAAAAGAATTCAGAATAATGATAGTGAAGATGATCCAGGACCTCAGAAAAAGAATGGAGGTAAAGATTGAGAAGACACAAAAAATGTTTAACAAACACCTAGAAGAATTAAGGAACAAACAGAGATGAACAATACAATAAATGAAATAAAAAATACACTAGAAGGAATCAATAGCAGAATAACTGAGGCAGAAGAACAGTTAAGTGACCTGGAAGACAGAATGGTGGAATTCACTGCTGCGGAACAGAATAAACAAAAAAGAATGAAAAGAAATGAAGACAGCCTAAGAGACCTCTGAGACAACATTAAACATACCACCATTCGTGTTATTGGGGTCCGAGAAGAGAGACAGAACAGACTCGAGAAAATATTTGAAGAGATTATAGTCAGAAACTTCTGTAACATGGGAAAGGAAATGGTCACCCAAGTCCAGGAAGCACAGAGTCCCATACACAACAAACCCAAGGAGAAACATTCCAAGACACATAGTAATCAAACTGACAAAAATTAAAGACACAGAAAAATAACTGAAAGCAACAAGGGAAAAACGACAACATACAAGGGAACTCCCATAAGGTTAACAGCCAATTTGTCAGCAGAAACTCTACAAGCCAGAAAGGAGTGGTGTGATATACTTAAACTGATGAAAGGGAAGAACCTACAACCAAGATTACTCTACCCAGCAAGGATCTCATTCAGATTTGATGGAGAAATCAAAAGCTTTACAGACAAGCAAAAGCTAAGAGAATTCAGCACCACCCAACCAGCTCTACAACAAATGCTAAAGGAACTGCTCTAAGTGGGAAACACAAGACAAGAAAAGGACCTACAAAAACAAACCCAAGACAATTAAGAAGATGGTCATAGGAACATACATACATATAATAACCTTAAATCAGAAAGGATTAAATGCTCCAACCAAAAGACAAAGGCTTGCTGAATGGATACAAAAACAGGACCCATATATATACTGTCTAAAAGAGACCCACTTCAGACCTAGGAACACATACAGACTAAAAGTGAGTGGATGGAAAAAAGGTATTCCATGCAAATGGAAATTGAAAGAAAGCTGGAGTAGCAATACTTGTATCAGATAAAATAGACTTTAAAATAAAGAAGGTTAAAAGAGAGAAGAACACTACATAATGATCAAGGGATCTATCCAAGAAAATATAACAATTATAAATATATATGCACCCAACAGAGGAGCACCTCAATACATAAAGCAACTGCTAAAAGCTATAAAAGAGGAAAACGACAGTAACACAATAATAGTGGGGGACTTTAACACCTCACTTACACCAATGGACAGATCATCCAAGCAGAAAATTAATAAGGAAACAGAAGCTTTAAATGACAGAACAGACCAGATTTAATTGATAGGACATTTAATTTATAGGACATTCCATCCAAAAACAGAAGATTACACTTTCTTCCCAAGTGCACATGGAACATTCTCCAGGATAGATCACATCTTGGGTCACAAATCAAGCCTCAGTAAATTGAAGAAAACTGAAATCATACCAAGCATCTTTTCTGACCACAACACTATGAGACTAGATATAAATTACAGGAAAAAATCTGTAACAAATACAAACACATGGAGACTAAACAATACGTTACTAACTAACCAAGAGATAACTGAAGAAGTCAAAGAGGAAATAAAAAAATACATACAGGCAAATGACAATGAAAACACGACAATACAAAACCTATGGGATGCAGCAAAAGCAGTTCTAAGAGGGAAGTTTATAGCAATACAAGCCTACCTCAAGAAACAAGAAAAATTTCAAATAAACAATCTAACCTTACACCTAAAGGAACTAGAGGAAGAAGAACAAACAAAACTCAAAGTTAGTAGAAGGAAAGAAATCTAAAGATCAGAGCAGAAATAAATGAAACAAAGAAAACAATAGCAAAGATCAATAAAACTAAAAGCTGGTTCTTTGAGAAGATAAACAAAATTGATAAACCATTAGCCAGACTCATCAAGAAAAAGAGGGAGAGTACCCAAAGCAATAAAATTAGAAATGGAAAAGGAGACATACAACAGACATTGCAGAAATACAAAGCATCCTAAGAGACTACTACAAGCAACTCTATGCCAATAAAATGGAAAACCTGGAAGAAATGGACAAATTCTTAGAAAGGTATAACCTTCAAAAATTGAACCAGGAAGAAAGAGAAAATATGAACAGACCAATCACAAGCAATGAAATTGAAACTGTGATTAAAAATCTTCCAACAAACAAAAGTCCAGGACCAGATGGCTTCACAGATGAATTCTATCAAACATGTAGAGAAGAGCTAACACCCATTCTTCTGAAACTCTTCCAAACAATTGCAGAGGAAGAAACACTCCCAAACTCATTCTATGAGGCCATTATCACCCTGATACTAAAACTAGACAAAGATCCTACAAAAAAAGAAAATTACAGACCAATACCACTGATGAATATAGATGCAAAAATCCTCAACAAAATACTAGCAATTAGAAACCAACAACACATTAAAAGGATCATACACCATGATCAAGTGGGATTTATCCCAGGGATCCAGAATTCTTCAATATATGCAAATCAATCATTGTGATACATCATATTAACAAACTGAGGAATAAAAACCATATAGTCATCTCAATAGATACAGAAAAAGCTTTCGACAAAATTCAACACCCACTTATGATAAAACCTCTCCAGAAACTTGGCATAGAGGGAGCCTACCTCAACATAATAAAGGCCATATACGACAAACCCACAGAAAACATCATTCTCAATGGTGAAAAACTGAAAGCATTTCCTCTAAGATCAGGAACAAGACAAGGATGTCCACTCTTACCACTATTATTCAACATAGTTTTGGAAGTCCTAGCCACGGCAATCAGAGAAGAAAAAGAAATAAAAGGAATACAAATTGGAAAAGAAGTAAAACTGTCACTGTTTGCAGATGACATTATAATATACATAGAGAATCCTAAAGATGCCACCAGAAAACTACTAGAGCTAATCAATGAATGTGGTAAAGTTGCAGGATACAAAATTAATGCACAGAAATCTCTTGCATTCCTACACACTAATGATGAAAAATCTGAAAGAGAAGTTAAGGAAACACTCCCATTTACCACTGCAACGAAAAGCATAAAATACCTAGGAATAAACCTACCTAGGGAGACTAAAGACCTGTATGCAGAACACTATAAGACTCTGATGAAAGCAATTAAGGATGATACAAACAGATGGAGAGATATACCATGTTCCTGGATTGCAAGAATCAACATTGTGAAAATGACTATACTACCCAAAGCAATCTACAGATTCAATGCAATCCCTATCAAATTACCAATGGCATTTTTTATGGAACTAGAACAAAAAATCTTTAAATTTGTTTGGAGACACAAAAGACCCCGAATAGCCCAAGCAGTCTTGAGGGAAAAAAACGGAGCTGGAGGAATCAGGCTCCCGGACTTCAGACTATACTACAAAGCTACAGTAATCAAGACAATATGGTTCTGGTGCAAAAACAGAAATATAGCTCAATGGAACAGGACAGAAAGCCCAGAGATAAACCCAGGCACCTACGGTCAACTAATCTATGACAAAGGAGGCAAAGACATACAATGGAGAAAAGACAGTCTCTTCAATAAGTGCTGCTGCAAAACTGGACAGCTACATGTAAAAGAATGAAATGAGAACCCTCCCTAACACCATACACAAAAAAACCCCTCAAAATGGATTAGAGACCTAAATGTAAGGCCAGACACTATAAAACTCTTAGAGGAAAACATAGGAAGAACACTCTTTGACATAAATCACAGCAAGATCTTTTTTGATTCATCTCCTAGAGAAAATATAAACAAAAATAAACAAATGGGATGTAATGAAACTTAAAAGCTTTTGCACAGTAAAGGAAACCATAAACAGGACCAAAAGCCAACCCTCAGAATGGGAGAAAATATTTGCAGAGGAATCAACGGACAAAGGATTAATCTCCCAAATATATAAACAGCTCATGTAATTCAATATTAAAAAAAAACAACCAATGATAATATGGGCAGAAGACCTAAAGAGACATTTTTCCAAAGAAGACATACAGATGGCCAAGAAGCACATGAAAAGCTGCTAAATATCACTAATTATTAGAGAAATGCAAATCAAAACTACAATGAGATATCACCTCACACCAGTTAGAATGGGTATCATCAGAAAATCTACGAACAACAAATGCTGGAGAGGGTGTGGAGAAAAGGGAACCCTCTTGCACTGTTGGTGGGAATGTAAATTGATACAGCCACTATGGAGAACAGTATGGAGGTTCCTTAGAAAACTAAAAATAGAGCTTCCCTGGTGGCGCAGTGGTTGAGAATCCTCCTGCCGATGCAGGGGACACGGGTTCGTGCCCCGGTCCGGGAAGATCCCACATGCCGTGGAGCAGCTGGTCCCGTGAGCCATGGCAGCTGAGCCTGCACGTCCAGAGCCTGTGCTCCGCAATGGGAGAGGCCACAACAGTGAGAGGCCCACGTACCACAAAAAACAAAAACAAACAAACAAAAAACTAGAAATAGAATTACCATATGACCCAACAATCCCACTACTGGGAATATACCCAGAGAAAAGCATCATTCAAAAAGCCACATGCACCCCTATGTTCATTGCAGCACTATTTACAATAGCCAGGACATGGAAGCAACCTAAATGTCCATCAACAGATGAAAGGATAAAGAAGATGTGGTACATATATACAATGGAATATTACTCAGCCATAAAAAGGAACAAAATTGGGTCATTTGTAGAGATGTGGTTGCATCTAGAGAGTGTCATACTGAGTGAGGTCGGTCAGAAAGAGAAAAACAAATATCGTATATTAATGCACATATGTGGAACCTAGAAAAATGCTACAGATGAACTGGTGTGCAGGGCAGAAATAGAGACACAGATATAGAGAACAAACGTATGGACACCAAGGGGGAAAAGTGCCTGGCGGGGGGTGGTGGTGTGATGAATTGTGAGATTGGGATTGACATATATACACTAATATGTATAAAATGGATAACTAATAAGAAAAAAAAAGACACAAAAAACCAAATAACCTAATTTAAACATGGGCAAAATACTTAAATATTTTGGAGTAGGACATTGGGGTTAGCAGATGTAAGCTTTTTATATACAGAACCTATAAACAACAAGGTCCTACTCTAGAGCACAGAGAACTGTATTCATTATCCTAGGATAAACCATAATGGAAAAGAATATAAAAAATAATAAATAACTGAAAAATGTATAACTGAATCAGTTTGCTGTACAGTAAACTAATAAACAATAGTTAACACATTGTAAATCAACTATACTTCAATTAAAAAATACTTAAATAGCTATTTCTTAAAGCAAGACATGCAAATAACCAATAAATACATGAAAGATGCTCAACATCATTAGTCAACAAAGAAGTGCAAATCAATGAGATACTATTTCATACCCACTAGGATGGCTAGAATCAAAAGTTTAAAAGTGCTGGAAAGGATGTGGATAAATCAGAATCAGGATAGACTGCTAGTGGGAATGTAAAATGGTACAGTCATTTTGGAAAACAACCTGGCAATTAATTGCACATGGTGTTACCACATGACCCAGTAATTCTGCTCCTAAGAACATATATCCACACAAAAATGTGTACACAACTGTTTACAGCAGCATTATTCATAGTAGTCCAAAGGTGGAAACAACCTAAATGTCCATCAATGGATGAATGTATAAACATTATATGGTATATCCATACAGTGCAATATTATTCAGCCATAAAAGGGCTACAACTTGGATGTATCTTGAACACACTATGTTAAGTGAAAGAAGCCAATCACAAAAGACCACATACTACAATGATTCCATTCATATGAAAGTCCAGAATAAGGAAATCTATAGAGGAAGTAGATTAGTGATTGCTTGGGGCTGGGGGTCGGGGTGAGATGGGGGATGAGGGGATGATGGCTAGAGGGCACAGAATTTCTTTTCTGAGGTGATGAAAATATTCTCAAATTAACTGTGGTGATGGCTGCACTTACCTTAATATACTAAAAACCACTGAGTTATACACCTGAAATGGTTGAATTTTATCTCAGTAAAGCTGTTTTTAGAAAAAGAACCAAAAAACCCCCCAAAACCAATATGAAAATATTCTAAACTTAAAGGACTGTAACTCCAAATGATAAGACTTTTTATTAATCACGTATCAGACTAGCAAATATTAAAATGTTTGCTATTACCCAGTGCTGTCGAGGCGTGGAAAGCAGGCACCTTTTACTGCCAGTGGGAGTAAACTAGTGTAATTTTCTTGGAAGAAAATTTAGCAATATGTCACCAATTAAAATACATGCATGATTTGACTCAGCAATCCCACCACTAGAAAAGAACACCACAGGTGCCTTAGCAGAGGTATACCAGCATGGAATAGGAAGGATGCTCACTGCAGCACTGCTTAAGATAGCAGAGACTGCAAAAAACCTAAATATCCATCAGTGGGGGCCTGGGTGAACGACTTATGCTGCATCTGTACCGTGGAGTCCACATAGCCATTAGGAAGGATGAGGATAAGTGAGACCAGCTGAGTAGAGAACAGTGTGCTGCTTAGCAGTATCCATTTATGTTTGTAAAAAACACATATGCTAGATTTGCATTATGCTTAAACTGTTTTTTGGAATGATACATGTGAAACTGGTAACGATTTCTCACTTTATATGAATGGCTTGGTCCCTCAAGTGAGATACGAAATACAAGAGCAGATCTTTGGGTGGATAATGAATCTGGCTTTTGACTGTTGAAGTACAGTTGGGAAAAGGACTGAGTGGGACTCCATAGAGAAAAGAAGACTGGTATTATGTATTTCATATTTTCACGTACTGTTTGAACTTTTAAGTTATATACATGCATTACTCCTATTGTATAAGTTGTAAACAAAATTAAAATACGAAGGAAAAAAAGAAGATACTGCAAGCAAAAAGATGAATGCCTGATACCAACTACTGCTTAACTCTATAATCAGTACATCAAAGTCTCTTCCTTGGAACATTATGCATCTGGGGAAGTTAGTTTTGAGAAATCTCTTTGTATTACTGCACATAATTGGGTAGGTAAGTCACTAATCTTAGTCTGAAAGAAGTCACGAGAGTCCAGAGCAAGCCTACCAGATTTCCATGAAAAAGAAAGATAAAAAAGAAGTGCTGTGTATTCAATCCCAGTTGAGCCCACTTTCCTATTCAAACTAGAATTCATATTCAACAAGGACCCATGGGGCACTCAATGTGTGGCAGCCCCTTCATAGGCATACTGAAAGACAACAGGTTGGTTGGCTTTTCTGCCCTAGGCCTATTTTTGTGGGGAGAGAGGACCTATGTTTATCTTCTACACCATCTTTTGTTTTTCTGGCTTTTCAAAAGGAACAAAAGTATAAAAAATTGCTCAAACTTTTCTCAGTGCGTGTGCATCACGCACTGTTTATATCTCCTAACCTCTGTTCATCATGACCTTCCCCCCTCCTGCTGCCCCCACGAACTGAAGCTAACGTTCACAATTTCCTGGTTTTTCCCAGAACTCATACAGCAGGCTGGTTACTCAGCCCCATTATCTCTAACCCTTAAAGTGATTTAAACGTTAGATATTCCCTTAGATGTTCACATCACAATAAAGTGCAAGCAGCAGTTCTTGATCTGAATTGGAAGCATTTCATTTGGCTCCTAATTATAACTTCAGGATAGAGGCACGCTTCAGGAAAGAAAACACCAGAACAATTCCAATTTATTATTACACCTGCCGTCACATCCCTCGGCCTCCTCTTCTGGAGCCTGCTCTGTTTTTGACGTTTCAAAATACAACTCTTACATCTTAAATACTGTATTTCCACTTCATAATTTCCTATATGTGATAACATAACTGCAGTGTACACCCACGGCTGCATGCCAGCCACATGACCTGCCTGTGCTCCTTGGACACAAGAGGCTCACTCCTGTGTCACACCTGCACTATTTATTCCTTCTGCTGAGTGCTTTCTCACTGGTATATGCAGGGCTGGCTCCTCCCTGTTAGTCAGGGCTCAGCTCAGATGACCCCACCTCAGAGACATCCTCCCTGACCACCCAGCCCTTCCTCAGTCATTCTCTACCACATTGCCCTGTTTATGTATTTACATATTTATATTACCTTGTTTATTTCTAAAAATCACGATCTGAAATCATCTTCTTTAGTTGTTTATCTCCTTATAGTCTGTATCTCTCCACCTGATTATAAACTTTTTGAGAGCAGGGACTAATCTGTCTTATTTATCACTGTATGCCTTGTGCCTAAAACAGTGAAGAGTAAAGTGGTCAGTCAAAACAAACATCTGTTCACTATATAACTGAACATAATATTGCATGCATTCCTTGAGACAAAACCTGATGATGTTAAAAATTACCAGCAATTTTCAAATGCAATCTCAAAAACATGAGTTGAACACAATAAACAGTCTTTGAGGAGTTGAAGCAGTTCCTTAAGTACAAATTAACCCTTCAGAGTTGTCAGGGAAATTCTTTCCTACATCAACTCTTTAGTTAGAACCAGGTATCAATATCTATACCTACATGTCTGTCTGTCTGTCTATCTAACACCATCTGCATCTGAAGCAACCTGTCAGGCCAACTGGTTCCTGTCTTATAGCAACTTACAACCTATCAGGAAGTTTCCATCTAATGTTTCTTTCACACATAAGACATTTTACCCAAAGTGAATAAAAGAAGGTAGTAACGAATACGGGATTATATACCTGAAGTAAAATTCTTTCCACTTCAGTAAGATTTTTAGTGTTTCCATTGGGGGTAAAAATTGGAATAATTACTTGAGTAAGCTGTTCCCAAATTTCCACTGCCCTCTTCTGCAGAAATCTAACCTCCAAATCAGGTCCATCTGTTCAAAATTGCTATGGTCCTGCCAGGTCTGTAGATAAAGCCAACCCTACTAGAGTAGCCCAAGTGACTGTACCAAGGATGGGTTACCAAGCCAAAGGCAATTGTGTATGGACAGAACGTTAAGGAAGACCAACTGCTTTGAACCTGGTTTTGTAAAATTATGCCCAAGAAAAAAGCTTCAGACTGGACGGTGGTACCCTTAACCTCTGAGATTCGCCTTTTGGGGAAAGCATTGATGCTAACTGATTGAGGAGAAGGCTGTATCCTGAATGATACTGAGCTGTTGTTCTGAGACCTACTGTCCATTCTAGACCATGTTACGTCTCTTTGTATCCTTGCCCAAACCCCTTTTATGAAAAATAATCTGGGCATGTGCCTTCCTTGCACCATGAAGAATAAACCCATCCATCCACAGACCCTAAATTATAAGCCCCTGATTGTACATGAAATGGGGGAAATTATTTCTCTATAAGCTTATAAATCATCAAACAAGTCCCTGCACAAAAGAATGTCAAAAGTATGTCTGTCTTCAAATAATGATTAGAGCATATTAAAAAAATAGAAGTGTTACATATAATTCGGTGGTACAGTTAGAAAGTAACCTTAATTCCTGTTTCTTTGACGTCAAGTATCTATCTTACTCTATAAACAAACAAACAAATATCCAGCTACGATAATGGATAAGACTGGAGCATGGACCAGTCTTGTCTGAAAAACATATATAATAGTTCTTTGATAAGGTAAATCAGCAACTACAAAATATGTACTTGGTTCCACAATTCAGTTCAACCAACATGTGTGCATACCTACTATATGTACCAGGCATAGTGTTAGGTGCCAGGATGAATAAATCAGATACCACTCATAGAACTTAGACAGAGACCAAAAAAACAAATAAAATAGAGAAAAATTGGATTTGTTGAATCCAATGTGGTGAGTCCTACAAAAGCGATAGGCACCGATGCTGTAGTATTGCTGGCTGTCTCAACTTTTCCCAACAGCACGTTCCTGGAATACACATCATACAGGATTCCCCAAAGACATTGTTTTCCTTTTGGGATTGGTGCCAAATAAACTGTGCTAAATTGCATCTAATAAATTGGCAAATGGTAGGTCCAAAAGACAACCTTTCAACGATTAGTAGTGTGTTACTACAAAAGAGAAAATAGAGGATATAAAAGGAATAAAACAGTTATGGAAAATGTTACACAATGAACAAAACATTTTTATAACAGCTGTATTATCTGGTCTCTTCAGAAAAATATTTTGAGGCAATGCTTTTTTTCCCTCAGAATAAATTTCCCTGTGCTAGAAGGGGTATTTGAAATCATCTCACTGACTCTGAAGCTGTTCTCAAAGTACTGAATTGATCTTTAATGATCATTCAGCACAAAAAATAACTTAGTATGATTAGATTGTCATAATTAATCTAAATATAATTGTTAAAAACAAGTAAATTAAATAAAGGTACACAGAATAAAAACTTTTTGGGTAAACTTTTAAAATAGTTTCCCCAAATCTTTTGGTAATCTGGAACCTTAAAGTTTTGCTATGTTCAGTTAAGTTAAATTCATTGAATACGTGAATCATTTCCAAATAAGATGAAACACTGAAACACTAAATACTGAACATAGGTTTATCCACTTTGGGCTTTCTTTTATAGAGTTACTAAAGATATTTAGTTCTCTTAGTAAACACGTTTTGTGCCATGCTAAAAAACTGTACTATGAGAAAGCATATGTTTCTAGAAATTGTGAAATGTATTCATAAACTGACCAATCTAAAGAATGCTGGCCTAACAGTTCACAGTTCTTTTTCTTACTTTCACTAGAAATTAAGGTTACTTAGTGTTAAGAATTTTAATGCTTCAACATGATTAAAGCTACTAGAAATAATAAAGGAAACGTCTCCATATGCAAGAAAACTAGGAGGTGTGTTTTTGGTAAACGAAAGTATGAGAGATGTGTTTTTGTTGGGAGAAAAGAAAGTAATTTGTCCTAAAGTGAGGCTTGTTATTTCAGAAAGGGTAAGAGGAAAAAACACAGAACAAAATCTGAAGGGATATTTAAAAGTTGTAGAGGTTTGTGGAAAGAGAATCTTGGGAAAGTTTTATGTGTGATCAAGCTGGATAAGATTGAACAAATTTGTTCTAAGTGTTTAAAAAAATAACCTTTAATATCAATAGTGTACTTATGTAAAACTGGAACTTAATTTTCTTTCCTCTACTAAAGGAACAAAGTTTGCTTGGATTATTGATCTGCTCCTGATAAGATTCTGTGAAAGGTTTATTCTTATCTTTTAAGTAACCTGCCTAGAAAGCAAAGATTTTGTGTTTTATCAAAATTATTTCCTGTGCTTCATGTTATCTTAATCAGGCCTTTGATTGCTTGGGAAAACAGTCTTCTCAATTTTAAGAGAACTAAGTTTTGCTCAGAACTATGTAAACTTTTTAGATAATAAAGTATTGCTTTATAATAATCTGTGATTTCATTTAGTCAAGTGTCCAAAACCTTTTGATAATTTTGACAAACTTCCCAAAAATCAAATTCTAAATAATGTCTTTTTTTTTTTTTTTTTTTTTTTTTTTTTTTTTTTTTTGTGGTACGCGGGCCTCTCACTGTTGTGGCCTCTCCCGTTGCGGAGCACAGGCTCCGGACGCACAGGCCCAGCGGCCAAGGCTCACGGGCCCAGCCTCTCCGCGGCACGTGGGATCCTCCCGGACCGGGGCACGAACCCGCATCCCCCGCATCGGCAGGCGGACTCCCAACCACTGCGCCACCAGGGAAGCCCTAAATAATGTCTTTTTGACCTGAAAGTAACCCTGGGCATTACCAGAGCTCCTACAACATCTCAAAAGATTTGTTCTCTCTCTTTACAAAGAGATATTAAACTAATTAGGCTTATTTGGTATGTTAAATTACATGGGAAGCATTGTCAAATAAACAATAATAAACCTTTTTAAGTTATATTGCATGGGTGAATGTTATTAACATAAATGTTCTAGAAATTGTATAAAATTCTGATATGTCCTGGTATGATGTTATCAGTCATAATTCTAGTTAGCATCCTAAAATGTGTGTCACAAAAATAACCATACTTTAGTAGAGCGATCTTTTCATAGTACACTCCTGGGAGATGAAGGCCTCAAATACCACACACCACAGCCTAGAGATTTCATCTACTGGAAAATACATCTCTAGAAAGACTCCTTTCAACACCACTAGAAAGGCCTCTATCAGGTACTGTTAACCAACCCTTGTGTTGCCAAACTTCAAAAAAATACACTGCTGGATTTAACACATCACATCTCAAGAAAGCATCAAACACTGACTGGACTGGTACACCAACTGGTGACCTGAAAATAAAGATTTACAGGAATTGAAGCAAATGACACCTGAAGGAGACAGCTCTTCCAAGATGACTGAACCAGGCCTGTACAGGTATCCACCTTTTTCTACCCTTCTTTTTTGAAAAGACAATTCTCTTATCTGCATTTCACAATCTATTGCAAAAGGGGAAACCTCTCTGACTGCTGGATCTGTCACTGGATACTCCAATCTGTTCATGATGTTGGAGAGCCATCATTTTTACCTGTAACTAATTTCTCATTAGTCCCAAATGCCACTGTCAATTATACCTACAAGCCTATAGGTGTCACCTATTTGGTTAGGCTGTTACATGCAGGTGTTCCAATGCCTTGTTTCAATCTTTCTCCAACCATAACAATACTAGTTCAATAAAAAACCTCCACCAATTGTACAACCTTAACTCTCCCACACCCTTTTCCTTATTAAAATACCATCTGTTTTCCTACACCCAAGGGAAATACAAGCAGGCAAACTTCTCTTTACAAGGCTTTTAGAAAAGACCCCTTTAGGCTGCGATAGTACCTTACAGAATGTCATCCCAATTCCTCTGACCCTTGGCTTGAAAAGGTCAATCAGAAGATTCTAGCTAATGAAGAACAAGATCTTAGATGGAGTTCTCTGCTTCACCTGGTTTTATTTTTTTCTGCAGTGGATGACATTTCTCATGGGTATATGAATGTTTAGATAGATGGTGAACTGCAGGCCAATGTTTATTGGGACATTTAACTGTCAACATTTGTAACAAATCAGAAGCCTCCCATTGGTTCTCCCCATTAAACCTCCATGGCTGCCTTAAACAGGAACTTCCAGGAAGCACACGACTCTGGGTTTGCCTCCATAGGGAGAGCCCTTCTCCCATGGGTTGGGGTAAGAACCAGGGAATGCATAATGAAAAGTCTCTCCCTAACATTAGGAGAGCTAGCCAACTCCACAGCCAAGGCAGTAGCTGCCTAACAATAATCACATGACTCATTTGCTAAGGTAGTTTTGGACAATCATATAGCCTTTGTTTATCTACTTGCTGAACAAGGAGGCATTTGTGTAATAGCAAATACCCCCTGTCACATATGGATTAATCCTCTGGGAAGCCAGAAATTCAACTGTACAAGATGAGGGAGCAAGTGTACTGGTTACAAGGAATTTCACCTGACTCTCTCCATGGTCCTTTGATTTGTTCAGCTGGCAACCTTCGGTTCTAGGGTTATGGTTTAGAATCATCAAACAACTTGGATTTGTCCTGTTACTTTTTTTTTTTTTTTTTTTTTGGCGGTACGCAGACCTCTCACTGCTGTGGCCTCTCCGGTTGCGGAGCACAGGCTTCGGATGCGCAGGCTCAGCGGCCATGGCTCACGGGCCCAGCTGCTCCGCGGCATGTGGGATCTTCCCAGACCGGGGCACGAACCCATGTTCCCTGCATGAGCAGGTGGATTCTCAACCACTGCGCCACCAGGGAAGCCATGTCCTGTTACTTTTAATTGTCTTGCATAATTATTTTTCAACTTTGTACTGGTTGCCTGTCAAATCTCTGCAGAGGTTTTGCATCAAATAGAGAAAATGCTAACTCAATACTCTGAGATGATCTCCAAATGCTATGACCTTGATAAGATATAAACTTTAGATGAGAAGTGTCTGAGAGTTCTCCCTCCTACCTTTCCCTGTTACTCAAATGTAGCTTCAACAGTTTCCAATTTGTGCATTTTCCCTCCAACTTGGGATATGACAACCAGGAAAGGACCTTCCTCAAACCAAGGAACACAATCACCAAAACCTGACTCTTGATCAGTGATGCTTCTGAGGAAAGATCTTGATCAACAGGGGGGAAATGTGAAAATAAATAAAGGAACTCTCATTTAAAAATGGAGTTGAGAAGCCCTGAAGGGAAAGCTCTCATACACTACCTCTCACTGCCAGTTGCAGACCCAGCAGGAAGAAGCTTACTTTACATGCTGCAGAAGAAGGAAGAAAGATTTTCTCCTTGCCCAGCAACAACCCAGCCCATGAGAAACCACCACATTCAGCCAATGAGAAGCTGCTATCACCCTGCACTCCTGCTCTCCTCCAACGAACTTCTGTTTGAAGCAGGCCCTCCCAACTTCCTCCCTTCCTCTATAAAAGCATGCTTCTCTCCTTTGTTCTCCAGACTTGCCTATGATTCACCATATTTTGCTTGTCCTGAATTACAATTAGTCTGCTGTTCCCAAATGAACTCATTTTGCTGGTAAAATAACTAGCTATTTAGTTTTTAAGGTTGACACACCATACACAAAAATAAATTCAAAATGGTAAAAACTTGAACAAAAGACCTGAAACCATAAAACTCCTAGAACAAAACATAGGTGGTAAGCTCCTTGACAGTGACGTTGGCATGGTAATGACTTTTTTATATCTGACACCAAAAGCAAAAGCACCAAAAGCAAAAATAAAGAAGTGGGACTGCATCAAACTAAAAAGCTTCTGCATAGCAAAGGAAACCATCAGCAAAATGAAAAGGGAACCTATTGAATGGGAGGAAATATTTGCAAATGATATTTCCAATAAGGGGTTAATGTCCAAAATATATAAAGAGCTTATACAACTCAGCGTCAAAAAACAATCAAGTTAAAAATGGGCAGAAGATCTAAATAAACATTTTCTCAAGGAAGACATAAAGATGGCCTACAGGTACATGGAAAGATACTCTACTTCATTAATCATCAGGGAAATGCAAATCAAAACCATAATGAGATATTACATCATACCTGTTAGAATGGCTAGTATCAAAAAGATGAGAAATAACTACTGTTGTGAAGGATATGGACAAAAGGGAACCCTTATGCACTGTTGGTGGCAACATAAATTGATGCAACCACTATGAAAAACAGTATGGAGATTCCTCAAAAAATTAAAAATAGAACTATCATATGATTCCATTACCACTTCTCGGTATTTATCTGATGTAAACAGAAACACTAACTCAAAAAGATATGCAAACCCCCATGTTCATTTTGCATTACTTACAATAGCCAAGATATGAAACAATCTAAGTGTCTATCGATAGGTGAATGGATAAAGAAATTGTGGCATATATACACAATGGACTATTATTCAGCCATATAAAAGAAGGAAATCTTGCAAGAAGGAAATCTTGCCATTTGTGACAAATATAGATGGCCTGTGAGGGCATTATGCTAAGTGAAATAAGTCAGACAGAGGAAGACAAACACTGTATAATATCGCTTATACGTGGAATTCAAAAAATAAACAAAACAAGCTCATAGATACAGAGAACAAATCAGTGGCTGCTAGAGGCTGAGGATGGGGGCATGAGAATAAAGGGTGAACTGTGCTTTATTTTTAGTCTGTTTAAATAACTTGAATTTTTAAAAATGAAAAAAAAAAGGCCAATAGGAAAAGACACTGAACAACTGAATAAAGTATTTAAAAACAAAAAACCACTCCCACAACTGCCCGATAATAATCACAAGGACATTTAGGGTAATCTATCTAGTCATTTTTTTCCAATTGAAAATTTTTCTGTAGAATTACTGTAACTAGAATAAAAGTATATTCTGACTATGTACAGCAGAAATAATAAAAAGCAAGCCCAGAGGCAACTGAAAATATGAACTACATGGAGCATTAGGAAACCCACAACAATAAAAATCCATGACAAATACAAGAAGAGGATTTTTACACTTGTCAACATATATGTACCTAAAATAGGAGCACCCAAATACATGAAACAAATACTAACAGACATAATGGGAGAAAGAGATGGAAATACAATAATAGTAGGAAATTTTAACACCTTACTCACATCAATGGACAGATCTTCTAGACAGAAAATCAATAAGGCAACAAAGATCCAAATGATACAATAAAATGGTTAGACTTAAATTGATATTTTCAGGACATTACATCCAAAAGAAACAGAATACACATTGTTTTTAAGTGCACATGGAACAGTCTCTAGGACTGACCACACACTAGGGCACAGAACAAACCTCAACAAATTTTAAGAGTATAGGAATTATTTTAAGCATCTTCTCTGACCACAACAACATGAAACTAGAAATCAACCACAAGAAAAGATATAGGAAAAAAAACCCGATTACATGGAAACTAAACAAAATGCTACTAAGAAACCAATGGGTCAATGTGGAAATCAAAAAGGAAATTTAAAAATACCTTAAGACAAGTGACAATGAAAACACAACCATACAGAATCTATGGGATGCAGCAAAAGCAGTTCTTAAGAGGAAAGTTCACAGCGATACAGGCCTTCCTCAAGAAACAAGAAAAAAATCTCAAAAACTAACCTAACCTATCACCTAAAAGAATCAAAAAAAGGAAGAACAAACAAAACCTAAAGTCAGCAGAAGGAAGGAAATAATAAAGCTCAGAGAGGAAATAAATAAAATTGAGATTAAAAAAAAAGAAAAAAATCAATAAAACCAAGACCGAGAAGAAAACACAGAACCCAAATAAAATAAGAAATGAAAAAGGATAAATACCAACTGATACCACAGACATGCAACAAACCATAAGAAAATACTATGAACAATTATATGACAACAAATTTGACAAACTAGAAGAAACGGACAACTTTCTAGAAGCATACAGCCCACGAAAAATGAATCAAAAAGAAATAGATAATTTGAACAGAGTGACTACTAGAAGTGAAATAGAACCTGTAATAAAAAAAAGAACTCCCTACAAACAAAAGTCCAGGACCAGATGGCTTCACAGGTGAATTCTACCAAACATACACAGAAAAAATTTTACTGATCCTTCTCAAACTCTTCCAAAAGACTGTTGAGGCAACACTCCCAAAGACATTCTATGAAGCCAGCATCACACTGATACTAAAACCAGACAAAGATACCACCAAAAAAGAAAAGTACAGGCCAATATCTTTGATGAATGTAGATGCACAAGTTCTCAACAAAATACTAGCAAACCGAATCCAACAACACATAAAAAAGATCATATACTATGACCAAGGGGGATTCATCCTAGGTTCAAAAGGAAGGTTCAACACATGCAAATCTATCAATGTTATACACCACATCAACAAAAGAAGAGACAAAAACCACATGATAATCTCAATAGACACAGAAAATGCATGTGACAAAATTCAACATTCATTCATGATAAAAACTCTACCAAAATGGGTATAGAGGGAACATATCTCAATACAATAAAAGCCATTTATGACAAACCCACAGCCAATATAATACTTAATGGTGAAAAGCTGAAAGCCCCGCTCAATTCTGGAACAAGATAAGGATGCCCACTCTCACCACTTCTATTCAAAATAGTACTAAAAGTTCTAGCCACAGCAATCAGACAAGAAATAAAAGGTATCCAAATTGGAAGGGAACAGGTAAAACTGTCACTATATACAGATGACATGATACTATATATAGAAAACCCTGATGACACCACACAAAAACTATTGGAACTGATAAATAAATTCAGCAAGGTAGTAGGATACAAGATTAACATATAGAAATCACTTTCATTTCTTTACACTAACAATGAAATAGCAGAAAGGGAATGTAAAAAAAAATTACTTTTTAAAATCAAACCAAAAAAACACAAAACTTAGGAATAAACCTGATGAAGGAGATGAAAGACTTATATGCTGAGAACTATAAAACATTAATAAAGGAAATTAAAGATGATTCAAAGAAATGGAAAGATATCCCATGCTCTACTACCCAAAGCAATCTACAGATTTAATGTGATCCCTATCAAATTACCCATGACATTTTTCACAGAACTAGAATAAATAATCCTAAAATTTATATAGAACATAAAAGACCCAGAATTGCCAAAGCAATCCTGAGGATAAAGAACAAAGCAGGAGGCACAACCCTCCCAGACAACACTACAAGGCTACAGTAATCAAAACAGCATGGTATTGACACAAAAACAGACATAGGGATCAATGGAACAAAATAGAGAGCCCAGAAATAAATCCACACCCCTACAGTCAATTAATCTTCAACAAAGGAGGCAAGGATATAAGATGGGAAAAAGTCTTTTCAGCAAGTGTTGCTGGGAAAGTTGGACAGCTGCATGTGAATCAATGAAGTTAAAACACACCCTCACACCATGCACAAAAGTAAACTCAAAATGGCTTAAAGACTTAGATATAAGACATGACACCATAAAACTCCTAGAAGAGATCATAGGCAAAACATTTCTGACATAAATCATACCAATGTTTTCTTAGGTCAGTCTCCCAAGGCAATAGAAATAAAAACAAAAATAAACAAATGGGACCAAATCAAATTTACAAGCTTTTTCGCTGCAAAGGAAATCATTAAAAAATGAAAAAACAGGAAGAAAATACAGAACGGGAGGAAATATTTGCAAAAGATGTGACCGACAAGGGCTTAATTTCCAAAATATACAAACAGCTCAAAAAACCCAACAACAAAAAAGAAGACAACCCAATCGAAGACCTAAAGAGGCATTTCTCCAAAGAAGACATACAGATGGCCAATAGCACATGAAAAGATGCTCAACATCTCTAATTATTAGAAAAATGCAAATCAAAACTACAATGAGGTACCACCTCACACCAGTCAGAATGGCCATCATTAAACAGTCTACAAATAAATGCTGGAGAGGGTGTGGAGAAAAGGGAACCCTCCTACACTGTTGGTAGGAATGTAAGTTGGTACAGCCACTATGGAAAACAGTATGGAGGTTCCTCAGAAAACTAAAAATAGAATTACTATGTGATCCAGCAATCCCACTCCTGGGCATATATCTGGACAAAAGTATAATTCAAAAAGACACATGCATCCCTATGTTCATAGTAGCACTATTCACAATAGCCAAGACATGGAAACAACCTAAATGTCCATCGACAGATGAATGGATAAAGAAGATGTGGTATATATACACAATAAAACACTACTCAGCCATAAAAAAGATTGAAATAATGCCATTTGCAGCAACAAGGATGCAACTAGACATTATCACACTAAGTTTAGTAAGTCAGAAAGAAAGTCATTTGATGTCACTTATATGTGGAATCTAAAATATGGCACAAATAAACCTATCTATGAAACAGAAGCAGACTCACGGACATACGGAACAGACTTGTGGTTGCCAAGGGGGTGGGGGGGTGGGGAAGGGATGGACTGGGAGTTTGGGCTTAGTAGATGCAAACTATTACATACAGAATGGATAAGCAACAAGGCCCTAATATATAGCACAGGGAACTATATTCAATATTCTAGAATAAACCATAATAGAAAAGAATATAAAAAAGAATGTATATATATATATATGTATAACTGAATCACTTTGCTGTACAGCAGAAATTCACAGAACACTGTAAATCAACTATATTTCACTAAAAAAATTAATTAAAAAAAACTCCATGGCATTGCACAACAATGTGAATGTACTTAATGCCACTGGGCTGTACACTTAAAAATGGCTAACATTGTGAATTTTATGTTATGTGTATTTTTCTACAATGAAATAAAACAAAAAACAAACAAAAACTCCAAGAAGTAAGGGCTTGGTCCATTTTGTAATGTGTCCTTACATTACAGGCACTCAATAAATATGTGTTGAATAAAAGTAGAGAAAATGGGTCCAATGATAGGATTTGCATACCTTTTTCTAGTTTCTACCTCTGTCAACTCTTAATAACAAGGACAGTAAGAAGATAAACTAAATATTGCTTACAAGAAACATGCCTTGGGCTTCCGTGGTGGCACAGTGGTTGAGTCCGCCTGCCGATGCAGGGGACACGGGTTTGTGACCCGGTCCGGGAAGATCCCACATGCCACGGAGCGGCTGGGCCTGTGAGCCATGGCCGCTGAGCCTGCGCGTCCGGAGCCTGTGCTCCACAACGGGAGAGGCCACAGCAGGGAGAGGCCCGCGTACCGAAGAAAAAAAAAAAAAAAAAAAAAAGAAAAGAAAAGAAAAGAAACATGCCTTGATGGTTTACTATTTATAACATCAGCCTGGTTCCTATCTTTCCATGATAATGAACTCAGAAAATCAAGAAAGAAATCCATTTGTCCCAAACTAAAAGCATAAGAAAAGTGCTTGAGCATCTTTTTGGGACTTCCCTGGACGTCCAGTGGTTAAGAATCTGCCTTTCAATGCAGGGAACGCGGGTTTGATCCCTGGCTGGGGAACTAAGATCCCACATGCTGTGGGGCAACCTGTATGCTGCAACTAGAGAGGAGCCCACGAGGTGCAAAGACCCAGTGCAGCCAAAAAATAAAAAATTAAAATTAAAAAAAGGGACCTCATCTATTGTTTCAATAGGGAAGCAAGAGGGTGGGTTGAAATCTAACTGATGGGTGAAATATAAGTAGGGTCTCCCTGGAGTCCACCAAGGCAAATTAAGGCTACTGTGGCTGACCAGCTTAGCGTGACTTGTTCTACCGGCAAGATCAGCAGACTTACATATTCATAGTTCATATCTATAGGCAGAGTGCAAAATGTCATACCTAAAAATGTGCTTCAGAACTCAGTAATAAATTCCAGTATACTTTTAGTTTTAGAATTTATTCACATCTTTGCTAAACTGAGAAAGACTATTAATCCAGTGAACTATCATTTACTGATGCCTACTAAAGGCAGCCCTTGATGGTAGGCTTTAGGGATTCATGAATGAACAAATCACGGTTAAGACAGGTCAGTGTACCAGCTTACATGTACTTGACTAGCTGATATTACTTTATGTATCCTAGACAGATAATCCATTTCCTGACCTTTTTAAACTCACCTACTGGGTTATCATTGGAGTCTTCCACAGACATAGGATTCTTCTTACCTGGAGATCCTATAAAAACAAAGAAATATACTGTGATGAAAGGACATTTAATATTTAACTAAACACTGGCAATATGTTTCTTTCTGTCTCTGGGGTGGTGGTGGTGTGGGGGAAGGGTAGATTATTCCACAGGAAGTTCTACTTTTGCCACTGTTGCTATGAAATATACCTTGAAACTGTCAGTAAATCTGGGACTGTATTATTGGATTTTTCAAGACAGAAAACATATGGCTAATGTAACACTTATATAGTACTTACTATGTGCCAGCCAATGATACAATAGTTTGCCAAAGTTCATTCACCTACATGAGGACACAGTGGTTGGTGAGGAATTTTTGCTACTGACAACTCTGCTGTTCTGAGTAGAGTAGGACCATCCTGGGAGGGGCCCTTACTATTAATGGGTGCCCCTAGGTCTTGTACCACCAACATGCCTAACTTCATACAATGGAGAGAAGATGAAGTGGGTTAGGATTTTCATTTAAAATTGTAAGCCTTCTCAGTATAATTCTTTGAATTTTTAGCTAGTACCTTAAATTTTGGAAAAAGTTTGGAAGAATTTTATGCCCTAGTTAAGCAACTTTTCAGAGTGGGTTATTCATCTTTGGTCTTTGTATAATGGAAGATTAACACATATACTACATGGGAGGCAAGTAAGTTTATTATTGTTACTTTTCACAAAGATTGGTTTCCCCTACCCAAAAAACCTTCAAAGTACAAAGAAAGTAAGCAATGACAACTTTGAAGGAGCTATCTTTACTGTGCATTTCTTCCTCTTGCTGGAACCATAATCCATTTATCACAAAAGGGTATAGTGTGAAGATTAAACTTGAAAAACATCAAGGTCAGTAGACTATCCAGATGTATTTAGCAGCAGGTAGCAAATAATTGCCAACATTATTAAGGGCTTACTACATGCCAGGCCTCATGGGGAGCATGTAATTTGCATTAGCTCATCTAACCCTCACAATTCTGTGACAGGAACACTGTTGTGCAGTGACAGAGCTGAGACCCAACGGAGGCCACCCAGCTAGTAAGTGGCAGAGTCTGGATTTGGACCAGGCTGTTTGATTCCAAAGCCTGTACTTGTGAATGCCAAAATGGAACCGTTGATTTTCTGCTATAAACCTGCTTCTGCCCCAGTGTTCCCAGTTGTTGCATTACCAGTTGTTCAATCTTAAAACCAAGAGGTCATCTTTTGATTCTTCCTTCTTCCTCACTCCACCACGCAATCCATTAGCAAATGATTTCAGTTCTACCCCCCAAACAGATCTAGACTCTATCTACTTATCTCCATTACCACGTGCCTTCATCTTTTGCCTAAACTGCTGCAAGAGCCTCCTGTTTTTGTCTCCCTGCTGTTGTCACTCTTATGAGGGATGACTTCCTGGCAACGCTTTTTTTTTTTTTGCTTGAGAAAGAAGGCAGAAGCAGCATTCTTTCTAAGCTCTTTAGGACCTTTTCTCCTCTTTTCAAAAAATACTTATGAAGTACCTACTATGGGCAGATAAAGAATGTCATGGACAATCTAAGTGCAAGGAGGCTGATGCTTTACCTGACAAAATGACCAAGTATTAAAATAGAATATTGCTCTAAATAGAAGAAAAGAAAGTTAAGTTCATGAAGTGGCACAGGCTTATTAAAGATTAATTTCATATCCTAATTGGCTACCCATTATGGTGGCTTTTGAAGCCTGGGAATCACTTTAGAAAGTCCCAGTTATTTGGATTCCCCCTGCAGGCTAAGAACACTTTAACTAGGCCTTGCCTGTAGTTTGATAGATGTAATCTAGAGAGTCGGAAATGGCCATCTCTTAGCAACCTATTTGAACTCTTGAATGCAGCATTTCTGAAGCCACCTTAATCTTTGGACTTTTCCATTGAAGGGTCAATAAAGTCCTTCCTTTCCCCTAAGGCTGTTTAAGGTGGGTTTCTGTCTCTTGCCACCAAGAGTCCTGATTAATAGCCTCCCCCACCCTTATGTCTTTCATTGCACTACCACAATCTATCCTGTTTGCTGGCTTGCTAACTTGTTCATAGTATCCCTCCTCCTTCAACTGAAGATATTTATGAAACTATGCAGCAGACTGTGAAGGATATTTTAAAAGAAGAATTTCAATAATGTTTTTATCTTCTCCCACAATATTCTGGGCAATGACAGTATTGTGGATAAAAATATTATCTACTTGAAGAGCCAATGTCACCTACTGTAGCTTAGTGGCAAAATGGTTAATTGAGAGATTGGATTCTGGCCTCTGAAATCAAACATGTATTAGTTGTTTCACTTTGAATAAATTAGGTAACTTCTAAGCCTCAGTTTCCTCATTTATAAAATGGGGATAATACTGTGAGGATCCAATGGGATGAAGTATGGACCTCAATTAGCATAGTATGAGGAGCACAGGAAAAGTGTCTAGTAAAAATTAGCTATATAAGCTCTTGTATGACAAAAATCACTGTACTTCATAATGACACTTTGTACAGATTACACACTTCATATAAAGACTAGGACAACGTTTACTTGCTCTTTTGAGGCATCCTCTATAGAACCTTCCTTTACTCTAGTTTCAAAGTGACCTTATAGTCTGCAGAAATGGATTCTAGCTCACATTGGTTATACTAGTTCATGAAATCAAGGCTTTCATATAGTAGAGTTTTCCAAATAGCATTAACGTCTAGTGCGACATCAAGTTACAGTCAAACAGTGAGTATTAAAACAGGGCAAAAAAAATCTGTTAGGGCAAAAGAAAAGCAAGCACACTCAGTTTCTCTACTTAGTAATTCTTTAAAGAAACAATAAGCAGGTATACTTTCACAAAGTAACAAATAAAAAAATGGAGACTAACTCACATAAATATTGGCATAAAATTAGCAGCAAAATATACTGTTTAATTCCAGATAGTTCACTTTTACAATAAAATACCTCATAATATTGAAAATATGACAGACATGATTTTACTGATCATTCTTTCCTGAAATGATCTCAAAATTAGCTCTACAAAGCCAATTTGTCACATGTGCAATTCAGCAAACAAAAAAATTCAGCAAAACAAACGAAAACTGTTACTGTCTAAGTCACCCAGATTATTCTAGCAAAAGCAGGTGTTGTGCCTGAACCGTCTGGCTTTGCAAACTGCTGGATAAAACTAATGTAATATACAGTGGATAGAATTTAAAACCAGGAAAAACTTGGGTCATTGAAACTAACTTATTCTAGTTTACTGACCATTAATCAGTAACCTGACCTCTGTAAGAGTTGACAAAGAGAAAACAGAATTTACACAGCAAATCAGTTTTCACGACTTTAACCAAAAAGTCCCCAAAAAGCCAATGGCCTAAAGGGACACCTCCACTTCCCCCAGAAGAGAAATGTCAAAATCATTTTTTTATGATTTTACTGACGACGTCGTGGACTCCTAACAATAGTGCAGCTGTGATCTTAAGGCTGCACAGCTGATACGCGCCTCGGCCGAGGCCGGCCGGTGTTTACGGTACACGAGGGGCTGGTAGCGCCCATCCACAGAAGCACAAGCATCACCTGCGCCCGGGAGAGCTGTCCGCACGCCCCAAAAGCTCCCAACCAGCTACACTAGCCCCAAAGCGTCTGGGGTCCTTAAGACTATAAATAATTGGTTTGATATTACACAATTAGGCGATGAAACGCCGGAAAACGCCTAAAAGGTTCCGCAACTAACTGGTAGACATGTTTGTTCAGGAATCGGTAGACATATTTTTCAATCCATCTAATCGTTTACAAAAGGAAGGCTTAGATAATCTCTAACCTCCCAGGAAAACATTAACTTCGGGAAAAGACTGAAACAACTAAGTTGAACCCCTGCTGAAGGCCCATCCTTCGGTAACTCAACAGGTTATACGAACTCCTCCAGGCCTGCGTCCGCTGCTTGTAGAAAAACTGAGGGGAAGGACCGGACCATTTCTTAAGCAGGCGGCCTTGGGGCAGGTGGGGGGCTGGCCCAAGTCTCAGTTTTCCCGCTGATGGAGCCATCAGGTCACCTCCAGGTCTGCCCCGTGCGTTCGGCCTAAGACTTGCAGAACTTTCTGCACAACCAGATCCAACTTGGAAACTCCCGATGGGCAGCGCGACTCCTCCCGGAGCCGGGGCTGGCGACCCCCGCAGCCACTTACCCTCCGGGTCTGTGCTGTCGGCGATGATCTTCAGCAGCGCTACCCCCACCACGACCCCCAGGGCCAGCACAGCCAAGATACCTCGCGAGCCAAGTCCCATTGTTCCGAGGCAGGACGCGGAGGCCTCGTGGGTTCCCGAGGAGGTGGCGGCTGCGCTAGTTAGAGCTGTGCCTTGGCGCACCCGAGCCCGCCCCGTGTCCCCTTCCGCCGCGCACGCCTCGCCTCCCACCGCCTGCCCCCCGCCCCAAAGACCAAATAGGGCGCGGGAGCCTGGCCTGGAGAGGGCGTCGCGTGCCTGCCCAGGCTGCGGGACGAGGCGGGGCTGAGGCGGCGGGGCGGGGCGGGGCCGACACGCGGGGGCGGGGTTTGCGATTCGAAGCACCCGGACCCTCCTGGCTGCTTCCCCGTCTGACGCGCGCATGCGAGCCCCGGCAGGCTGGAGCAGTTTTCTTTTTTTTCGGAAAGGGCAGTTTTGTTTTTTTGGATAGAAGCGAGCACCTCTGCCTCTCCCGATACCCAGTACACCGGGCTTTGCTGGGCCCGGAAGGAAGTCTTTGAAGAGTAGTTTTCAGGTGAGGCACGGAGGCTGCGTGCGGCTCTGAGTGAGAGGGAGAAGTCGCAGGCGAGGACAGCATAAAGGGAGGTACAGGAAAGAGGGTTCTTTTCCTCCGAGTGACCCAGCCTAAGATGGGGCGGGGGTAAGGGGCTCGACAAATTCATTAAGTGCATACGTAAAACATCCATGATACCCCAAATAACACCTCATCCTCTTCCACAGGTTCCGTGCTTCTCTGGCTAGATAACGTGCCTAAAGAGATTATCCAAGTGGACGCGGGGGGATGGTGGCGGGGGGACTTGGAAGAATTGGTAGCTATTCTTAGGCAAGTATAGCCAGCAAGGCCGAGGTTGCACATGTCTAACCTAGTCCCTTCTCTCCTTGGTGTCTGCTGTCCCAGTTCAGATGGATTAACCTGTTTTGAATAGTTTTTGGCTAAGTTCCTCTTCAGCCCTTGGAGCCAATTCTACTCACCTGTCGTGACTGGCAGTGCTCCTACAGATTGCATTTTGGTTTTGCTAAGAAACTCCGAAGTGACCTGTAGCAACCCGTGGCTGATGCAAGAGAACGACAAAGATTGAGTCCTGATTTGGGTGGGAAACCTTCAGTTGAAAAGAATCCAGGGCACTTAAAATCCTGGTGAATCCACCCCCCTTCCCAACACTCTAAATGTTGCAGATCTAAATGTTGTTGATTCTCTTGGTACCTGACCCAGATTTCATGACATAAGGGCCACGATATCATAGTTGTATTCCCAAAAGTATGTTATGAGAGATAGTGCTTTCTCATCTCAGGTAAGGCTATCAATATGGACATGACTAATCATAGGGATTAAGTGGGGCAGTCTGTCCTAAATTTGCAGACTCCCATCGGTTGTTTCAACCAAACTTGCAAATACTCATTGACATCCACCATGGGCAAAAAGCAAGCACTGCACATTTAGCTTTTGGTTACTCCATTTGATTGGGGAATCTGGTTTAGGAATAAATTGTTCTGGTGACTGCCTATGCCTTTGTTCAAGCATTTCACAATCTAGGCTCAACCTGTCTTTCCAACCTTGGTTCAGCTACCAATGAACGAGGGTGCTCTCTGGATCTTTGGCATTTGATAGGAGTAGCAGCAGAGGTGGCTGACTTTGTTGGCAGCACTGGCAGCAACAGCAGTTTCTCAGTGGTTTTAAGACTAAGTTTCCGATGCAGAAGTGGCATGGGTGGGGAACTGCAATGGAGACATGTTTCCTCACTGGACTAGTTCTGCAGTGATTTCGTGCATTATTCCTGAAGGCCTAGCATCTGCCATGATTCTTTTTACCCTCCAGTAATTCTGAGAGCCACCCAATATCTTCAACATGCTCCTTTTCTGCTATATCAGCAAGAGTTAGCTCTTCTTTCTCAAAACTAAGAATCCTGACTTTATACGGTTCATTATGTCTTTGCCCCCTAGTAGGCTACAATTTCCATTGGTAAATTGGTAATAGCTGGTAAGGCATCTTTAAGCAGATGCTTTACCAGCTATTTACTGAGTGTTTACTGTGTGATGGGCAATGTCCTAATAGAGGTTACAATATAGTGGCAAGACAGATACATTGACAGTTACAGTCTAGTAACTGAAACAGAGTGTGATTAGAGGCTATGATGTGCTCATGGAAAAGCACACATTGGATCCAGGTTCTGTATCTTTATATTTGTACTTGAGGGTATAACTCACTTCCTGTCACATAGAAGTCATAGAAGGCATTCAGTTTCTATTCATGGAATGAATTTTAGGTGGAGATAAACAAAGCAGCAAAACTCTGGTAATCTTCTCCCTCAATTATGTCCTTTTTAAAAATCCATCCTGTATTTCCCATATGTCTGTATCTTTGGCTTAAGATCACCTAAGGGTGCACCAGAGATTGGAACCATCATTTATTCACTAATCCAATCAGTAAATATCCAAAAATTTATTGCACACATGACATGTACCAGGCACTATGCTAGGTGCTAGGAAATAGCAGTGAATAACACTGATCTACCTGATAGACCAAGTGAGCGGTTTCAAAGTGAGTTAGTTTCTGGATAGGAATGGCAGAAACCGCTTCTGTTATGACTGTACAAGAAATATTGAGATTTCATGTTATTCCACTGAAACTTACTTATATCCCACAGTAAGTTTTTATTTGTAAAAAGAAAGAGGTGATAGAGGAAGGCTCACTCCGGTTTGATGTCCACAGATGATTATTACTTTCTAGCTATGTATAAACCAGTCTGTTGATAAATCCATACTTGCATGAGGAACAAATCAGAATCTACCTGGCTTTGAGACTGTGAGGTAGCTGCAAATAAGGCAAGGCAGTGGAAAGATTTAACACAAGAGTATAACTTGGCCTGTGGCCATTTCCCTGTTTCTGCCAATTTCCTGTCAACTTCCATTTTAGCAGCTTGACAACATGTTATAAACTGTGATTAAGTCTTCACAATGAAAGCTGATTTTTTGGGTCCTTTCCCTGTTCTGCACCCCTGCTTCCTTTCCTTATATATTAGAGTCCCTGTTTTTCTCACACCTTCTTCTTCCCTCTCCTTTTAGTTTTTCCTTCTTTTTTTTTGTCCCTGAGGGTACAAACTGCAGCCAGAGTGTGAATCTGTTCAATTAATCAAAGAAAAACACCCCCCCAAAAAACTTACTGTGTATCTTGTGTTCAATGCTACATAAGATTCTAAGATTAAGACAAGAGCAAAAATAAAAATAAAACAAGCAAAAAAAAAAAAAAAAACCAAGTAATGGTAAAGATAAACAAAGAAAGACCAATGAGCTCCACAATTGGATTTTACTTTTGAAACAAGGAGGTCAGAGAATAGAGTTCTGGGTGGACTAAAGTTTTAAGGAATGACTTCTCAAAAAGGAATTGGAGAGTTGTGTCTGAATCTGAAGGATTTGGTTGGGAGAGAGGTGGTGATGGTGAGTTTTCAGTACGGATCTGGCAGGATTATGTTGTGCTATGAGGACAGTAGGAAGGTGAGATCTGAGTTCAGAGATTTCAGTGTCAGGCACTAGGAGGTCCCATGGGACTTTCGGTTGTTAGTCCCAAGTTATTTATCAGCTCCTACTTCGACTCTTTTTGTTTCTTCTCTATAGGAGGCTATAGGGATTCAGCATACTTTCCTTTCCTGTTTGAAGTCACTGACACCTACCCCATTCTTTGGTGTTCTTATTTCTTCAAGACTTCATATGGAGTTAGTTGCAAGTCCCCATGCCATTCTATAGTAAGAGCTAATCACGGTGGAGAAAACTGATAATAGATAAAATAGTTATTGTGAGGAAGTTAAAGAAAAATCTGAAATAAAGTTCTTAGACTTTTTTTTTTTTAAAGAACTTCACATTACCTTTTAATTAATTTATTTATTTTTGCTGTGTTGGGTCTCCGTTTCTGTGTGAGGGCTTTCTCTAGTTGCGGCGAGCAGGGGCCACTCTTCATCGCGGTGCACGGGCCTCTCACTGTTGCGGCCTCTCTTGTTGCGGAGCACAGGCTTCAGACGCACAGGCTCAGTAGTTGTGGCTCACGGGCCCAGTTGCTCTGCGGCATGTGGGATCTTCCCAGACCAGGGCTCGAACCCGTGTCCTCTGCATTGGAAGGCAGACGCTCAACCACTGCGCCATCAGGGAAGCCCCAAGTTTTTGGACTTTTGATCCCTGCTCAGTATTTCCTATCTCCCATCTAGGAAATGGAAGAGTAAGGCTTACCATCCATTCAACAAAAGTTTGAGCAATTGAAAACATACATACAGGGCTTCCCTGGTGGCGCAGTGGTTGAGAATCCGCCTGCCGATGCAGGAGACACGGGTTCGTGCCCTGGTCCGGGAAGATCCCACATGCCGCAGAGCGGCTAAGCCCGTGAGCCATGGCCGCTGGGCCTGCGTGTCCGGATCCTGTGCTCCGCAACGGGAGAGGCCACAACAGTGAGAGGCCCGCATACAGCAAAAAAAAAAAGAAAACATACATACACACAAAAAACAACTAGAAATGTGTCATGTTGATAAAAAACAGCAATGTGATGGAGAACAACTGGGCAGTTACTTCAGAATAAATAAGTAAGTCCTCTCTAAATAGGTAAAAGTTAAACTGAGTCCTTAAAAGGAGCCATGTGAAAACCAGGGGAAAGTACATTTTAACCAAGCTTGGTGTGTTGAGGAAACAGAAAGAAAGCAAGTGTGGCTGAAGCAGAGAAGTATAAAATGAGGTTTGGGGCTTTTCAGGTGAGTTGGGTATTAATTTAAGTATGATGGAAAGCCATTAAAGAGTAGGCAGTGGCATTTTATGATTTATATTTTTATAAAAGATTACACCAGCTGCTATAGAAAGGAACAAGAGTAGAAACAGGAAGTGCAGTTAGAGGCTGATGCATGGTGGCCTTGAACTAGGGTAGAAGTAGTAAAAATGGAAGAACTGAATGGATTTGGAATGTGGATTGAGTGTAGAGTCAGTTGGATGTGGTGTTTGAGGGAAAGAGAAATTAAGGCAAAATCCTAAGTTTGTGGCTTGAGAACTGAATGAGTGGTAGCTCTACATCCCTTATCCTGGAATATTCAGTCACACTTTCTGAACTCTGTCCCACTGTCCTTCTGTCCTTCTGAGCCTCTGCATACAGAGATAGCCAGGGAGAACAAAAAGTTTCAGTGATTATCTGTTGGTACCTACTCGACCCATGTCAAGTAGTATTAAGTATTACTTAAGTCTGCTGTCACCTAGGAGTAGTGCACTTTGGGTATTACTGGACTGGGGGAAGAGATGAAATAAGAACTATAGTTAAACAGATGTAACTGTTGTTTGGAGGACCATATCATAGTGTTGGGGAAAGAAAACACAGACTCCAACAAAAGACCCCTCTGTACCAATATAGAAGAGAGAGAGAATGTAATTTTACTATTAGGTAAGCATTATCAGTGATAACATGCATATATGATATAACAAAAGTGAATACAAAATTTGGAGAAATTTCCACACAGATTTATGCAGAAAGTAGAAGAGAGAAAAATGAAACCTTATCTCTGTGAGAGACAAGATGATGTACCTTGTAATTGTCTCATTATACCCATGAGAGACCTCTGAGCTAATTCCAGAGTAAATGTTTACAGTTTCAAGGCTCGGAAGGCCTGTGACTCTGCTTTGTAAGATCAAAAGCTCAGACCATTTTTATCAGGCCTATTATATGCCCTCAAGGTGACACCCCAAAGAGGAGAGGGTGGGTAGGCAGTGACCTCCGTCCTCAAAGAAAATTTCATCATTTTACCTTTATAACTTGTCACATTTTTTTCCAAAGAACTTTCATGTAGCCCACCCCAAATAAATAATATATGAGAATTTCATTGCGTGATGAGAATAAAAGAAAGGACAGTACATTATAAGCATTTGTGATTTCTCCCACCTCCTCCCGCTTCTTCTCCCCCAGTCCTAACTCCTGGGTCTCCTTCCAAGAGAGGGGCTGAGTGTGCCTGCTCTATTCCTGAACTTTCCTGAAAGAGAATCAGAGACTGAGGAGAGAGGGGCTGAGCTGAAGAAGTAAGAATGAATGCCAAGATGATACAAATGGCTGTAATATTTTGGCTGAAAGGAAGAAGAAATAGAAGATAAAGGGGATGAAAAGCAAAACCTAGAACCACAAAGGATGAAGCTGAGAGAGAATTTTTGGTGAAGATTTTGAGACTGGGCCTTTAAGTAAGCTGTGGACTTGAAATGTACTGAAGTGAAAAGAATGGGGCCAAGGAGGTTTTAAGAAGTGCTACTGTGGGTTACAAGTTGAATTACCTATAGTATTCAGGTAATGGAAGTAAAGATTCAAATGACTTTTAAATTATCTTTGATTATGGAACCAAATTCTGTGGAGTGTGAAGCCCTGCCAAGACTGGGTCCTGCAGGGCCTGAATTGGGTTACCCCTTATGGAGACTCTGAGGGGTGTTAACCTTGAAGATGGTACGAAATCAATAATAATCATTCAGAAGTTCTTTACTGAGTACCAGCTGTATTTGTAGCACTCTGTGAGGCACAGAGGGAGAAACAAAATAGTGCATCGTGTGGCCATGTCCTTGGAGCTTTTACATTTAGATAAATAACACATTTCCATGTGGACAGGTAAGTTAGAACATACCACCAAAAGGGATGTCATAAGACTGTAAGGGCTGAGACTTGGTAGGAAGGAGTGCTAACTCTATGTTGGGTGCTTTCCTAGACTTTAATATCTACTTTTCCTTATTCTGTTTTTTTAAGCTTGCTCCCCAAATTGTAATAATTTTCTTAAGCTTTAAGATTCTATAATTTCGACCATGTATACCAAACAAAAACACCATGTTTAGGACAACAAGCCTGGAAAAAGTACTAAAAAGTGAATATTTTTCAGGTTGACAGTTCTCTAGGTGATCCTTTCTTTTTCCTTTCCACTTTTCTGAATTTTCCAACTCCTCAAAATAAGGCTTTATTGCATTTCAAGGAATTTTTTAAAAAGCCCTTAGTTCAGAATGTTAAGACTAATAATGATACAAAAATGTTTCTATGATTATTCTACAATTAGGTACTAGGCTTAAGACAAGTATGACTTAATCTTCTCTTAGAGCTTAGGCCTGAAGAAGAAAAACAAAATTCTCTTCACTACGGGAGCAAAATCCAGAACTTAATTCAAATTCTTTCCTCCAATATATCAATTGATCTATTTCCAATGACCCACTCTTTGTGTAGACAATACTGCCATTTGTCTAGTCATCTGAGTTAAATCCTAGTGGAGTTAACCTTTGAAAGAGGACTGTATTGGGAGTCAAGATACTTGGTTTCTGATGTCAGCTCTACAGTTGACTTTCTGTGTATATGGTCAAGCTATCTAACAAGTTTTGCCCTTGCTTTCTTCATCTTAAAAATGAGAGATTTACATGCATTGTTGGTAGGAATGTAAAATGGTGTGGCTGATGTAGAAAACAGGTTGTCAGTTCCTCAAAAAGTTAAATACAGAATTACCATATTACCCAGAAGTTCTCCTCTTAGGTATATACCCAAAATAATAAAAAATGGACTGAAACAGATATTTTTATACAAATGTTCATAGCAACATTATTCACAACATCCAAAGGTAGAAAAGGTAGAAACAACCCAATGTGCTATATGCATACAGATGGTTCTGAAGACAGTTCCATAGTGGCAGCAGAGGGGGCTTTCCCAACAAACAATGCTTTCACACCAGTTAGGTATCCTGCAATTTAACTTAATTTTGATACTTCCTACCAGGAGATAGCATCAGATTCCACAGGTCAGGGGCTCAGTTCTACAAGGCTACTCTGTGTTTCACATGCCAATCAGAAGTCCAGGTTGTTACCTGTGCATCTGACCAACTGGCTGTAAATCAGAGGTTCCCATGACCCCCTCTTTGGGTTCAATTTGCTAGAGTGGCTCACAGAACTCAGGAAACCCATTTATGTACTAGATTATGGGTTTATTATAAAAGGGTATAACCCAGGAACAACTAGACAGAAGAGCTGCATAGGGCAAGGTATGGGGAAAAGGTGCTGAGCTTTCATGCCCTCTCCAGGTGCACCACTGTCTCTCTAATCACATGTTCACCAAGCTGGAAACTCTTCAAACTGTGTCCTTTTGGGTTTTTACAGAGGCTTCCTTAAATATTCACAGTTGATTAAATCAATAGACATTGGTGATGATTCACTATCTAGCCCTTCTCCCCTCTCTGGAGGTCAGGGGATGGAGCTGAAAATTCCAAACCTCCAATCACAGCGTTGGTTCCCCTGGCAACCAGCATCCATTCTTATGTGACCTAGGGGCATTCCAAAAATCACCTCATTAACATAACAAAAAAGCCTTTATTTCTCACACTTAGAAAATTCCAAGTGTTTTAGAAGCTCTTGTGCTAGTAATGGGAACAAAGACCAAATACATATTTCCTAATATGAATCACAATATGCAATGAACTATTACACAGTTGTAAAAAGGAATGAAGTTCTGATACATGCTGTGCAGTGGATGAACCTTAAAAATATTTAGCTAAGTGAAATAAGGCAGACACAAAAGGACAAATATTATATGATTCCATTTATGTGAGGTACCCTGAAAAGGTAAATTCATATAGACAGAAAATAGATTAGAGGTTACCAGGAACTGGGGGATGGTGGAGTGGGGAGTTATTGTTTAATGGGTACACAGTTTCTGTTTGGGGTGATGAAAAAATTTTGGAAAGAGCTGGTGGTGATGGTAATGAAACTGTGCAACTCAGACTGGGAGTTGAACCCATGTCCCAGGACTCGAACCCAGCCAAAACCCAGATTGAGACTTGAACCCATGTCTTTTATTTTTTATTTCTTATTTTTTAAAGTAATTATTTTAATTTTAATTTTTTTAACATCTTTATTGGAGTATAATTGCTTTACAATGGTGTGTTAGTTTCTGCTTTACAACAAAGTGAATCAGTCATACATATACATATGTTCCCATATCTCTTCCCTCTTGCGTCTCCCTCCCTCACACCCTCCCTATCCCACCCCTCTAGGTGGTCACAAACCACCTAGCTGATCTCCCTGTGCCATGCGGCTGCTTCCCACTAGCTATCCACCCTACGTTTGGTAGTGTATATATGTGCATGCTACTCTCTCACTTCGTCTCAGCTTATGCTTCCCCCTCCCCATATCCTCAAGTCCATGCTCTAGTAGGTCTGTGTTTTATTCCCGTTCTACCCCTAGTCTCTTCATGACATTTTTTTTTTCATAGATTCCATATATATGTGTTAGCATACAGTATTTGTTTTTCTCCTTCTGACTTACTTCACTCTGTATGACAGACTCCAGGTCCATCCACCTCACTACAAATAACTCAGTTTCATTTCTTTTTATGGCTGAGTATATTCCATTGTATATATGTGCCACATCTTCTTTATTCATTCATCTGATCATGGACACTTAGGTTGCTTCCATGTCCTGGCTACTGTAAATAGTGCTGCAATGAATACTGGGTACATGACACTTTTTGAATTATGGCTCACCTGGGTATATGCCCAGCAGTGGGATTGCTGGGTCATATGGTAGTTCTTTCTTAGTTGTTTAAGGAACCTCCACAGTGTTCTCCATAGTGTCTGTATCAATTTACATTCTTACCAACAGTACAAGAGTGTTCCCTTTTCTCCACACCCTCTCCAGCATTTATTGTTTCTAGAGTTTTTGATGATGGCCATTCTGACCAGTGTGAGATGATATCTCATTGTTTTCATTTGCATTTCTGTAATGATTAATGATGTTGAGCATTCTTTCATGTGTTTGTTGACAATCTGTATATCTTCTTTGGAGAAATGTCTATTTAGGTCTTCTGCCCATTTTTGGATTGGGTTGTTTGTTTTTTTGTTATTGAGCTGCATGAATTGCTTATAAATTTTGGAGATTAATCATTTGTCAGTTGCTTTGTTTGCAACTATTTTCTCCCATTCTGAGGGTTGTCTTTTGGTCTTGTTTATGGTATCCTTTGCTGTGTGAAAGCTGTTAAATTTCATTAGGTCCCATTTGTTTGTTTTTATTTCCATTACTCTAGGAGGTGGGTCAAACAGGATCTTGCTGTGATTTATGTCATAGAGTGTTCTGCCTATGTTTTCCTCTAAGAGTTTGACAGTGTCTGGCCTTACATTTAGGTCTTTAACCCATTTTGAGTTTATTTTTGTGTGTGGTGTTAGGGAGTGTTCTAATTTCGTACTTTTACATGTAGCTGTCCAGTTTTCCCAGAACCACTTATTAAAGGGGCTGTCTTTTCTCCACTGTATATTCTTGCCTCCTTTATCAAAGATAAGGTGACCATATGTGTGTGGGTTTATCTCTGGGCTTTCTATCCTGTTCCATTGATCTATATTTCTGTTTTTGTGCCAGTACCATACTGTCTTGATTACACTAGCTTTGTAGTATAGTCTGAAGTCAGGGAGCCTGATTCCTCCAGCTCCATTTTTCGTTCTCAAGATTGCTTTGGCTATTCGGGGTCTTTTGTGTTTCATACAAATTGTAAATTCTTTTGTTCTAGTACTGTAAAAATTGCCAGTGGTAGTTTGATAGGGATTGCATTGAATCTGTAGATTGCTTTGGATAGTAGAGTCATTTTCACAATGTTGATTCTTCCAATCCAAGAACATGGTATATCTCTCCATCTATTTGTATCATCTTTAATTTCTTTCATCAGTGTCTTCTAATTTTCTGCATACAGGTCTTTTGTCTCCTTAGGCAGGTTTATTCCTAGATATTTTATTCTTTTTGTTGCAATGGTAAATGGGAGTGTTTCCTTAATTTCTCTTTCAGATTTTTCATGATTAGTGCAAAAGAATGCCAGAGATTTCTGTGCATTAATTTTGTATCCTGCTACTTTACCAAATTCATTGATTAACTCTAGTAGTTTTCTGGTAGCATCCTTAGGATTCTCTATGTATAGTATCATGTCATCTGCAAACAGTGACAGCTTTACATTTTCTTTTCTGATTTGAATTCCTCTTATTTCTTTATTTTGTCTGATTCCTGTGGCTAGAACTTCCAAAAATAGGTTGAATAATAGTGCTGAGAGTGGACAACCTTGTCTTGTTCCTGATCTTAGTGGAAATGGTTTCAGTTTTTCACCATTGAGGACGATGCTGGCTGTGGCTTTGTCATATATGTCCTTTATTAAGTTGAGGAAAGTTCCCTCTATGACTAGTTTCTGCAGGGTTTTTATCATAAATGGGTGTTGAATTTTGTCAAAACCCTTATCTGCATCCATTGAGATGATCATATGGTTTTTCTCCTTCAGTTTGTTGATATGGTGTATCAGGTTGATTGATTTGCATATACTGAAAAATCCTTGCATTCCTGGAATAAACCCCACTTGATCATGGTGTATGATCCTTTTAATGTGCTGTTGGATTCTGTTTGCTAGTATTTTGTTGAGGATTTTTGCATCTATGTTCATCAGTGATATTGGCCTGTAGTTTTCTTTCTTTGTGACGTCTTTGTCTGGTTTTGGTATCAGGGTGATGGTGGCCTCATAGAATGAGTTTGGGAGTGTTCCTACCTCTGCTATCTTTTGGAAAAGTTTGGGAAGGATAGGTATTAGCTCTTCTCTAAATGTTTGATAGAATTTGCCTGTGAAGCCATCTGGTCCTGGGCTTTTGTTTGTTGGAAGATTTTTAATCACAGTTTCAATTTCAGTGCTTGTGATTGGTCTGTTCATATTTTCTATTTCTTCCTGGTTCAGTCTCAGCAGCTTGTGCATTTCTAAGAATTTGTCCATTTTTTCCAGGTTGTCCATTTTATTGGCATAGAGTTGCTTGTAGTAATCTCTCATAATCTTTTGTATTTCTGCAGTGTCCGTTGTTACCTCTCCTTTTCATTTCTAATTCTATTGATTTGAGTCTTCTTCCTTTTTTTCTTGATGAGTCTGGCTAATGGTTTATCAATTTTGTTTATCTTCTCAAAGAAACAGCTTTTAGTTTTATTGATCTTTGCTATCATTTCCTTCATTTCTTTTTCATTTATTTCTCATCTGATATTTGTGATTTCTTTCCTTCTGCTAAATTTGGGGTTTTTTTGTTCTTCTTTCTCTAATTGCTTTAGGTGCAAAGTTAGGTTGTTTATTCAAGGTATTTCCTGTTTCTTAAGGTAGGATTGTATTGCTATAAACTTCCCTCTTAGAACTGCTTTTGCTGCATCCCATAGGTTTTGGGTCGTCGTGTCTCCATTATCATTTGTTTCTAAGTACTTTTTGATTTCCTCTTTGATTTCTTCAGTGATCACTTCGTTATTAAGTAGTGTATTGTTTAGCCTCCATGTGTTTGTATTTTTTACAGAGCTTTTCCTGTAATTGATATCTAGTCTTGTAGCGTTGTGGTCCAAAAAGATACTTGACATGATTTCAATTTTCTTAAATTTACCAAGGCTAGCTTTTTGACCCAAGATATGATCTATCCTGGAGAATGTTCCATGAGCACTTGAGAAAATCGTGTATTCTGTTGTTTTTGGATGGAACATCCTATAAATATCAATTAAGTCCGTCTTGTTTAATGTATCATTTAAAACTTGTGTTTCCTTACTTATTTTCATTTTTGATGCTCTGTCCATTGGTGAAAGTGGGGTGTTATAGTCCCCTACTATGATTGTGTTCGTGTCGATTTCCCCTTTTATGGCTGTTAGTATTTGCCTTACGTACTGAGGTGCTCGTATGTTGGGTGCATAAATATTTACAATTGTTATATCTTCTTCATGGATCGATCCCTTGATCATTATGTAATGTCCTTCTTTGTCTTTTGTAATAGTCTTTATTTTAAAGTCTATTTTGTGTGATATGAGAATTGCTACTCTAGCTTTCTTCTGATTTCCATTTGCATGGAATATCTTCTTTCATCCCCTCACTTTCAGTCTGTATGTGTCCCTCATCTGAATTGGGTCTCTTGTACACAGCATATGTATGGGTCTTGTTTTCGTATCCATTCAGCCAGTCTGTGTCTTTTGGTGGGAGCATTTAATCCATTTACATTTAATGTAATTATCAATATGTATGTTCTTATTACCATTCAGTTAATTGTTTTGAGTTTGTTCTTGTAGGTCTTTTCCTTCTCTTGTGTTTCTTGCCTAGAGAAGTTCCTTTAGCATTTGTTGTAAAGCTGGTTTGGTTGTGCTGAACTCTCTCAGCTTTTGCTTGTCTGTGAAGGATTTAATTTCTCCATCAAAGCTGAATGAGATCCTTGCTGGGTAGAATCATCTTGGTTGTAGGTTTTTCTCCTTCATCACTTTAAATATGTCCTGCCCACTCCCTTCTGGCTTTCAGTTTCTGCTGAAAGATCAGCTGTTAGCATTATGGGGATTCCCTTGTGTGTTATTTGTTGTTTTTCCCTTGCTGCTTTTAATATGTTTTCTTTGTATTTAAATTTTGAAAGTTTGATTCATATGTGTCTTGGTGTGTTTCTCCTTGGGTTTATCCTGTATGGGACTCTCTGTGCTTCCTGGACTTGATTAACTATTTCCTTTCCCATATTAGGGATGTTTTCAACTCTAATCTCTTCAAATATTTTCTCAGTCTCTTTCTTTTTCTCTTCTTCTTCTGGGACCCCTAAAATTCCAATGTTGGTGTATTTAATGTTGTCCCAGAGGTCTCTGAGACTGTCGTCAGTCCTTTTCATTCTTTTTTCTTTATTCTGCTCTGCAGTAGTTATTTCCAGTATTTTATCTTCCAAGTCACTTATCTGTTCTTCTGCCTCAGTTATTCTATTGATCCCATCTCGAGTATTTCTAATTTCATTTATTGTGTTGTTCATTGTCACTTGCTTACTCTTTATTTCTTCTAGGTCCTTGTGAAATGTTTCTTGCATTTTGTCTATTCTATTTCGAAGATTTTGGATCATCTTTACTATCATTATTCTGAATTACTTTTCAGGTAGACTGCCTATTTCCTCTTCCTTTGTTAGGTCTGGTGGGTTTTTACCTTGCTCCTTCATCTGCTGTGTGTTTTTCTGTCTTTTCATTTTGCTTACTGTGTTTGGGATCTCCTTTTTGCAGGCTGCAAGTTCATAGTTCCCTTTGTTTTTGGTGTCTGTCCCCAGTGGCTAAGGTTGGTTCAGTGGGTTGAGTAGGTTTCCTGGTTGGGGGGACTAGTGCCTGAGTTCTGGTGGATGAGGCTGGATCTTGTCTTTCTGGTGGGCAGGTCCATGTCTGGTGGTGTGTTTTGGGGTGTCTGTAGCCTTATTTTGATTTTAGGCAGCCTCTCTGCTAATGGTTGAGGCTCTCGTCCTGTCTTCCTAGTTCTTGGGCATATGCTGTCCAGCACTGTAGCTTGCTGTTCATTGAGTGAAGCTGGGTCTTGGTGTTGAGATGGAGATCTTTGGGAGATTTTTGCTGTTAGATATTACGTGGGGCTGGGAGGTCTCTTGTGGACCAGTGTCCTGAAGTTGGTTCTCCCACCTCAGAGACACAGCCCTGACACCTGGCTGGAGCACCAAGAGCCTTTAATCCACAAGGCTGAGAATAAAAGGGAGAAACAATAGAAAGAAAATAAAGAAAGGGAGGAACGAAGGAAGGAAGGAAGAAAGCAAGGAGGGAAGGAAGAAGGGAAGGAAGGAAGAAAGGAGGAAAGCAAGGAATGAAGGAAGAAAGGAAGCAAGAAAGGAAGAAAGGAAGGAAGGACGGAAGGAAGGAAGAAAGGAAGGAAGAAGAAAGGAGGAAGATAAAATAGGATAAAATAAAGTTATTAAAATAAAAATTATTACGAAGAAAAATTTTAAAAAGTAAAAAAAAAAAAAAAAAACCCAAAAACGCGTCAGTCAGAACCCTAGGACAAATGGTAAAATCAAAGCTATACAGACAAAATCTCACACAGCAGCACACACACACACACACACTCACAAAAAGAGAAAAAAGGGGAAAATAATTATATATCTTGCTCCCAAAGTCCAAATAATAATATATCTTGCTCCCAAAGTCAACCTCCTCAACTTGGGATGATTCGCTGTCTATTCAGGTATTCCACAGATGCAGCGCACTTCAAGTTGATTGTGGAGATTTAATCCGCTGCTTCTGTGGCTGCTGGGAGAGACTTCCCTCTCTCCTCTTTGTTCGCATAGCTCCCGGGGTTCAGCTTTGGATGTGGCCCCTCCTCTGCCTGTAGGTCGCCTGAGGGCATCTGCTCTTCACTCAGACAGGACAGGGTTAAAGGGGCAGCTGATATGGGCGCTCTGGCTCACTCAGGCTGGGGGGAGGGAGGGGTTTGGATGCAGGGCGAGCCTGCGGCGGCAGAGGTTGGCATGACATTACACCAGCCTGAGGGGTGCCGGGCCTTCTCCCGGAGAAGTTGTCCCTGGGTCCCGGGACCCTGGCAGTGGTGGGGTGCACAGGCTCCAGGAGGGGAGGTGTGGAGAGTGACCTGTGCTCGCACACAGGCTTCTTGGTGGCAGCAGCACCAGCCTTAGCGTCTCATGCCCGTCTCTGGTGTCGGTGCTGATAGCCGCAGCTCACGCCCGTTTCTGGAGCTCCTTTACATGGCCTGCTTAATCCCCTCTCCTCGCGCCCCAGGAAACAAAGAGGGAAGAAAAGGTCTCATGCCTCTTCGGCAGCTCCAGAATTCTCCCGGACTCCCTCCCAGCTAGCTGTGGTGCACTAACCCCTTCAGGGTTTTTTCACGCAGCCAACCCCAGTCCTCTCCCGGCTTCCTTAGCTCCCAGCCCCCGCCCTTCCCAGCGGGTGAGCAAACAAACCTCTCGCGCTGGTGAGTGCTGGTTGGCACCGATCCTCTGTGCGGCAATCTCTCCACTTTGCCCTCTGCACCCTGTTACTCCACTCTCCTCCGTGGCTCCGAAGCTTTCCCCCTCTGCCCTGCGCAGTCTCCACCTGTGAAGGGGCTTCTAGTGTGTGGAAACCTTTCCTCCTTCACAGTTCCCTCCCACTGGTGCAGGTCTCATTCCTATTCTTTTGTCTCTGTTTGTTCTTTTTTCTTTTGCCCTACCCAGGTACGTGGGGGAGTTTCTTGCCTTTTGGGAGATCTGATGTCTTCTGCCAGCATTCAGTGGGTGTTCTGTAGGAGCTGTTCCATGAGTAGATGTATTTCTGATGTATCTGTGGGGAGGAAGGTGATCTCCGTGTCTTAGTCTTCCACCACCTTCTCTCCTCTCTCCCTCGAGCCCACGTCTTTTAATTGAGATCACCCACCTGGTCTCCGGACTTAATGAAGCTCAGGTTCTTGATGTCTCTTTGCAAAAAAAATTCAGTGAGATACAAAGTGATAGGTAAGAAGTGGATTTATTTAGAGAGAAAAATACTCCACAGACAAAGTGTGGGGACATCTCAGAAGGCAACAGGCCCCAAAATATGGCATGGTTAGTTTTTATGGACTGGCTAATTTCATAGGCGAATGAATGGGAGGATTATTCCAGTTATTTCAGGGAAGGGGCGGGAATTTCCAGAATTTGGGCCAGCACTCACTTTTCTTATTTTTTTTTTAAATTTTGGATTTTATTTAATTTATTTTTTTATACAGCATGTTCTTATTAGCTATCTATTTTATATATATTAGTGTATATATGTCAATCCCAATCTCCCACCGCTCACTTTTTGACCTTTTATGGTTGGCCTCAGAATTGTCATGGCACTGGTGGCTGTGTCATTTATCTTGTTAATGTATTAAAATGAGCATATAATGAGGCTCAAGGTCTACTGGAAGTCGAATCTTCTGCCATCTTGGACCTAGTTGGTTCTAACCAGTTCTTGCTATGTACAATGGCTATGTCATTCTTTTAAAGCTTGTGCCCTGCCCCGTTCCCTCCTGCTTCATTTGAACAGCATTGTGAATGTAGTTAAGGTCACCAAACTGTACACATAAAAATGGCTAAAATGGCAAATTTTATGTTATATGTATTTTGTTACCATAAAAAATTGAGATTTTAATTAGATTTTAAAAAATGTGTTTGAACTTTAATGTTCTATAATACCATGGCCAAAGTGCTAATGGAAGAAGAGGGAACTGATCTGGGTGATGAAAGATGTGTCTGTCAGAATTAGTCTGCTAGAACTCTATGGAGACAGTGAAACCGAAAAATGGCAAATGGGAGGCTGCAGGCCACATCCAGCTAGGAGATATATTTTGTTTGGCTTGTGCAATGTTTGCCAACATAGCATTTATTTATTCATTTTAAAAAATATTTATTTATTTATTTATTTGGTTGCACCAGGTCTTAGTTGTGGCACTTGGGCTCCTTAGTTTCGGCATGTGGGCTCCCTAGTTGCAGTAGGTGGTCTCCTTAGTTGCGGCTCACCAGCTCCTTAGTTGCAGCATGTGAACTCTTAGTTGCAGCATGCACATGGGATCTAGTTCCCTGACCAGGGATCGAACCCAGGCCCCCTGCATTGGGAGTGCAGGGTCTTATCCACTGTGCCATCAGGGAAGTTCTCCAACATGACATTTAAGATTTTAAGAAATCAGTTGTTAAAATGTAAAACCTTGGTGTATTGCTATTAAAAATTCTGGTTTCTGATTTCCTTTGAAATATTAAAAGATCTGATAACACCAGATCCATCTTCTCACTTAGCTGGAGTTTTGAAGTAGCTTCTCCCTTTAAGTAGTACACACTCTCCAAATAGTCCCTCTGGTCCTTGCTGTCTTATTCCCAGCTGGCCTCATTAATCTGTTACTTGGCCAGTTTCCTCTGGCATTTGTATTTGTGGCCCCTAGCATAAATCAATGATCAGGTGAATTATTTCTGAGAGCCCTCTGCTTGGTTTGTCAACTTCTTTAAAAAAAAACCGTTGTCAACAACAAAAAAAATACACAACCTAAAAGTTGAAAATTATGTTTTATTTGGTGGACTTACTGAGGGCTTAAGCCTGGGAAACACACTCTCAGATAGCTCTGAGGAGCTGTTCCAAAGAGGTACAGGCGTAGCCAGGATATATGAGTTTTTGCAAAATCCAGGTAGTTGGAACATCAAACGATTACTGTTAATTAAAGAAAACCGTACATCTCAAGTTAATGAATTTAGCCCTTCTTTACGTATGGGAAGGTGCAAGAGCTTGGGCTCATTAAAATCATTTCTTTGATATGCACCTTAACTGTTTAGGGCCAGTATCCTGTTCTTTACCATCTTGAGTTCCCTCAGGGTGTACACTTGGAGATGTCTGCAGTTGATGGCTTGATGGCTGCAGCATCCTTTGTTTACTGATAACAGGTGTCATTCTTTGTACACAGTGTTAAAGAAATTTCTTTTTTCCTTTCTTACCTCTTCTAAAACATGGAATGACTGTTTTATGCTACCACATAAGGTTTCAGGTTTTGGTAACTGACACAAATATGTGTGAATAATTTTGTGAGCATAGAGTTCTAACGAATACTTACAGAGATAATTCATGCATGCAGTTCCTGAAAGTTTGATCACTGCTTTTGTGAATCTTCAGATATTTTATAACTACTTTAATTGGGTTTATATTTAATTTCAGAAAAGTCAAAAGTATTACATTGATGTTGCAAGAAAATTTAAACAATGCATAGAAATACACAAAAGGAAAAGCCCTTCCTGCTTTACCTCCCTAGGGGTAACTGCAGTTAGCAGTTGGGTGTTTTTCTTTCCAGACCTTTGTTTTTGTTTGTATATTTGTTTTCATTTTTGTGCATAGAGTTATGTAGAAATTTGTGTATTTATATGAACACAGAAACATGGAACACATCTTTTTTCCCCACAAAAAAGAAGTTATACTACATTTACTGCTTTGCAACTTGCTTTTTTTTGACAATATATTGTCATCATTTTCCCATATCTACACATATAGATATGGTTCATTCTTTGTGATGGCTATGTAGCATCAGAGTATGAATATAATTTACTTAAAAATCTCACTTTTGACATATTTAGGTTATCTCTGATTTCTACTAATATAAATTTAATGGCACTATGAACATTCTTCAGCCAATATCCTGGCAATATGGAAAAAGTTATTCTGAAGAGTTGATTCTTAGAAGTGGGCTTATTTAGTAAGGAATGTGTGTTTTAAAAATTTTGATCAGTATTTTAAAGTACCCTTTAAAATTTATATTCCCACCATGGCTTTCACTGAATATTATCTGTCTCTTTGCCTTTTGCCAGTATGGTAGACAAATGATGGTGTCTCATTTTGTTCCATTTGCATTTCCCCCGTTTTAAAAAAATTTTATTTATTTATTTTTGGCTGTGTTGGGTCTTCCTTTCTGTACGTGGGCTTTCTCTAGTTGCGGTGAGCGGGGGCCACTCTTCATCACGGTGCGCGGGCCTCTCACTGTTGCGGCCTCTCGTTGCGGAGCACAAGCTCCAGACGCGCAGGCTCAGTAGTTGTGGCTCACGGACCTAGTTGCTCCGCGGCATGTGGGATCTTCCCAGACCAGGGCTCGAACCCATGTCCCCTGCATTGGCAGGCAGATTCTCAACCACTGCGCCACCAGGGAAGCCCCTGCATTTCCCTCTTTATTAACTAAGATGGCACATCATTGTCTATTTCATTAGCCATTTGTATTTCCTTTTCTGTGAACTGTTTTTGTCCTTAGTTGCTTAACTCTTGTTTGATCTATGTACATGAAAGTATGTAATCGGGAAATAGATCTGTATGTCTGCATACTAAGAGAGGTTTCAAAACCTGGCTCCTGGCTTGCTGTGTATGTATGTTCTTGTTCCTTGCTAGTGTGTTAGCTTCCTCTTGTTGTGGATTGTAGTTATACCTGAGTCAACCATCAGACAAGCAACATTTGTGTTTTGCCCAGAACGACTAGCTAGGTACAGTGTGTAACTTAAAGAGAAATAAAATAAAATAAATGGGTCTCTTACTGGCCTTTAGAAGATCATAATTAATGGATGTGAAATGTACATGGAGGCAAGTACAACAATAAAAAGGAAAATTCCTTGCCTTTGATCAGTGCTTTACAGTTAGATTCTTTTGATAAAGAAGACAAGAATATAAATAGTGAAAATATTAGTTTAAAAAAGATAAGTACCATAACATTGTAATAGTGGTTTGGGGGATATAGAGATAAGTTGGGAGCATGGGGCTTGGGATTGTGGAACAGCAGAGTATTCGAAGAAGGACAATGGAGAAATGAAAGATGAGATGGAAAGGATTTTTATGGGTGGAAGGAAACCATGTGAAGAAACAGGACAAAAGGGTGAAAGTTTATCTTGGAAAGAAAGATCAGTTTCCTTTGGATTTGAGCATGGCATTTGGAATGCTTGGGAAGTGACGGTAGGAGTGAAGAATCCCCTACTAACTTTTTTCTTTGAGTATCATACTCTTTGTTAACTCAATATCAAGTTTATATCATATTTTTTTTAATCAGCCACATCTCACTGCTGGTTTATGTTGAGTTTGAAAGGAACTTAAATCATCTGCACCTTGTCTGTGACCACAGAAGGAAGATGCCATAACTGAACCATCCTGTCCCTGACCTTCAGTCTCACTCACATCCGTTAACTCATTGACTCCTTCATTTGTCTAACCTTTACAACATTCTAAAGACAGGTATGGCCCACCCGCTAAGCATTAGGACCATGCTAGGTACTGGGGAGACAAAGATGAACATGGCAAATTCCCTTCCCTGTGGAAGTTTCAGGCTGAAATAAGTGAAGCCCTTAAACACTTAGCTAGCTAGAACACCATGAGCATCCCAGTCTCAGAGATAGCATGTCCAGACCTGAATCAATTTGAGGATCTCCTGATCTTCAGTCTTGTTAATGAGGACTAACTTCACTGGGAGGGGCTGCCAAGTGGCCTGCTGGTACCTGAGACTCAAGGGACTAGTGCGATGAGCTGAGTCTGGGAGGTGGTAATTCCCATTCTCATTCAGGACAGCCTTAGTTTTATTTCTATTGTATTTTGCTATATCTGTTCACAGAAAATGAGTATGCTTCAGTGGAAGGAGGAAGTTTTACTGAGGCTTGAAAGATTTTTTTTCTTGCTAACCAGGTGGTTCACATGACCCTCTAGCATATTAGAAAGATGGTGTGGCTCTAATGATGTCAGCATTATAATCCAATCTAGTTAAACCTATTTCTCCTTCGAAGATACTTTTGTTCAAATTGCTTGGTTTTGTATTGTTTGTTTTATTGTTTGTTTTATTAATATAGAAATCCAGCAAGTTCAAAACGTTTTCACCTAAATAAGTTTATTATTGTTACATTTATAATTTACATATCAAATAACTAAGATGGTGTGAATAAATAAAACTTTGGCTTCAGGATTAAAGAAGTAAATGAATAAGTATTAGAGTGTTGTGTTAGAAGGCCTCATTTCTGGCACTTCTAATTGTGGAGCCCAAGTCACAAATTTATAGCCCCAATTTCCTCCTAGGTAAAATGGAGAGGATTCATTTGACAAAGGAGTCTTTAATGTCCTATCCAGCTTCCAAAACAACAGCTACATGGAACCAAACCCATGAATTCAAGGAATGAAAGCGTGAGCTGACCCCAGAGATGTGCTGCCCACCTTCTTGGTTAAACATACACACTGTGAGGTCTGACAGCCCGACTTTGAATCTGGGCCTTCCTTCATCACAAGCCTAAGTAAGTCCCCTTATACTGGGCTGCACCCTGCAGGCCTGCACGCACTGTATTTGCCCAGCCTCAAGACTGAAGGAAGAGACCAGAGTCAGCAACAGAGACATCAATGGTTTAATGGATGGGGGAATCTTACGTGTCTGAAATAAGGTCCTGGAGTGACACCCCACCATGTGCAGCCGATAGCCGGCAGGACATGGCAGCAGTCTTCACTTCAGGGGAGAGAAGAAGGTTACCTGTCAAAGGGGGAAGTGACGTCAGGTGGGCTCACTGGTTACCAGGGAAACCGGCAGAGGAGCACTCTCCTCATTGCCCCTTTGATAAGCTATCATAGTGGAGATGTTTTGATCTAAAGTTTTGAACTATCACTAGCTGGGACCAGGTGCAAGTATGTAGGCATTTACTGATTAGGATCTATAATTATGAGGGAAAGTCAGTTAGGTGAGTAGGGTGTAGGTGAAGCAGGAACTGGTTGACCAGGGGGTGTACAGAAAGCAAGATACAGCCATCATGGGTGGCCCAATCATATACTTTAGCTTCTCAGAACTTCCATTCCTTCAACTGTAATATGAGAATAATAATACTACCTATGTCACAGTGATGTTAGAAAAAAATGAGATAATTCATAGAAAGTCCTTACTGTTATGCCTGGCACAGTTAAGTGTTCAGTGTTAATTCTTTTATATAAAACACTTAGGTCTGGGCTTCCCTGGTGGCTCAGTGGTTGGGAGTCTGCCTGCCGATGCAGGGGATGCGGGCTCGTGCCCCGGTCCGGGAGGATCCCCTGTGCTGGGCCCGTGAGCCATGGCCGCTGAGCCTGTGCGTCCGGAGCCTGTGCTCCGCAATGGGAGAGGCCACAGCAGTGAGAGGCCCGCGTACCACACACACACACAAAAAAAACAGACCACAACAAAAAAAAACAAGTCTGGTTTCTCTAAGGTTCGTATGGGTATGACTTTTATATGGTTTCTGCAGCCAATGAAGCACAGGCCTCCAGGATTATGTGAAAAAAAGTTACTAATTTATAAATGTTGTCACTGACAGGTGCCAGGTAGTTACACTAATTTTAATAATTTAATCCTATTACAGTTTTAATGGTGTGTAAAAAATATAACAATATGTGGCAAGCTATTTTCTAAGAGCATTACATATATTAACTAATTCAGTCCCTAATGTTAAAAAATTCAGCCCAGTAAGTTTGAAGATCTAATTGGCCTTAATGAATGATTCATGAATCAGGCAGCATCCCGTCTAGAAAACAGAAAGGCACTCTGAGGGGTTGTACTAAATGGTAGGTTTTTATAGGAAGAAGTGTGGGATGAGGAAGCTATTAGCAAAAAAAAAGAAAGGATATTATTTTGGGGGGAGGGGAGAGAAGGGCAAGGGTTTTATCATGTAGATTGCCTCTTATTCCTCTGGGGATGGGGGAGAATGGAGAGGGCCCACTGTGGCAGATTACCTCCTTGATACTGACCAGAAAATTCCAAACTGGATGATTAAGATTACATTTCTGGGGAAGGTTGAAACTGCAATTGGGTTAGGTATTAAATCTATGTTTGGCATCATGGTCTTTAGCAGAAGTGATGCCATTTTGGGCCTGTGGTTTTCTCTTTAATACTAACAGGACGGTACTATTATTATCACCTGCATTTTACACATGAGGAAGTTCAAGGTACAGATCTCACAGCTAAGTGGCAATGAGTGTTTGAGCACAGGAAGTTTGGGTCCAGAATCATGCTCTTAACTACTCTGCTTTACTGATTATTTTATGAAAATGGGTCATACTCCTGACCACTTACTTGCTTTAGTCAAAGGTTAGGGCTTCCCTGGTGGTGCAGTGGTTGAAAGTCCGCCTGCTAATGCAGGGGACACGGGTTCGTGCCCCGGTCCGGGAAGATCCCACATGCCGCGGAGCGGCTGGGCCCGTGAGCCGTGGCCGCTGAGCCTGTGGTCCGCAACGGGAGAGGCCACAACGGTGAGGGGGCCCGTGTACCGCAAAAAAAAAAAAAAAAAAAGAGTAGAAAATTGTAAGACATCTGGGAAAACTTAGACAAATTAATCATGAAATATGAGAAAGAAAATCATATAGACTAAAACATTAAAATATTCTACAATAATAAAGATAGAAGACACTAAATAAAGGAAATATTTTTGAATGAAAACAGTGGAAGTCCGTAAGAATAGTGAATAAAACTACCAGAGACTTGTGTTTCTGGCAAAATGGCAATCTAGATATCTTGGTTGACTCTTGCAATAAAAATGCTGGATAAAGGATAAAAGGACATTTAGGAAACAATAAATGGATGAGAAAGTTAGGAATTTTAGAGGCTAAAAAGTAAGTGAAAGCAGAAACACGAAAAGGTCAACGAGTTGGCTCTAACTGTGGGAACATTTGCCAAACCAAGCTCTGGTTTTCAAGTGATAGGGTTTAGAACATGCTATCCTAAAATGTGACATCTTAGTATATTGAATATTTTAAGTTGAAGGAGTCTGAGAAAATGGCAGAAGCAGGAAGGTCTCTCTGACCTTCCCCTGGCCCTTCCTGCATTAAGCAGGTCATGAGACCCTTATGTGAGAGGGACATAACAAGAAAGGTAGACATATTTCCTGTCCTTCCAAAGCTTACAGTCTGACTCTAGGAGTGGGCTCTTTTTATCCCCAGATAGCAAACAAGGCAAATGAAGCTCAGAGAGGCTAATAGTCACATAATTATTAAGTGGAAAAACTATATTTGTCTCAATCTTTAGCCCTTTCTCTTTCTACCACACAGGCTACTTATTGAAGGTTTGTGTTAATGAAGGCTTTTGGGTTGCAAGTGACAGAAAAGGAACTCTAACTTAAACCAAAAAGGAATTTTTTTGTTTTATGAAACCAAGCCTGAGACAGGGAAGAGAACGTGCTGGCTTCAGGGATGACCTGGCCCAGGGAATCCCACAGTTTTGGGAGTCTCTCCTTTGCACTCTTGTTCTCATTCTTGTTCTATCTCTATGTCTCTCTGCATTTTGAATTTATTTTTTTCCCCATGTCAGATAGATTATTCTCCATGTACTGGGGAATACACTACTGGTAATCTGTACCATGTCTTAATGACTCACAACAAAGGAAAAAGGGCAACTTCCCTGCTACCTATAGTTAGAACAATTCTGGAGAAAACTGATTTATTCTACATGGGTAATGAACACACCACTAGATCCATCATTGAGGCCAGAAGGGTGAGGTATTTGATTGGCTCTTATGTCACTTACCTACTTCTGTAGCCAAGGATGACAAAGCCTATTATCAAAAGAAGGGGAAGTGGCACAAATGTGGCTGCCAAAGGGACCATGAATGGTGCCAACATTTATATCTTTTTTTTTTTTTTTTTTTTCGGACGCACAGGCTCAGTGGCCATGGCTCACGGGCCCAGCTGCTCCGCGGCATGTGGGATCTTCCTGGACCGGGGCACGAACCCGTGTCCCCTGCATCGGCAGGCAGATTCTTAACCACTGCGCCACCAGGGAAGCCCCGGTGCCAACATTTAGTAAGTACCTGATAAATGTTAAGTGAAGAACAAATTCTCACAAGTGTCTAGCAGCACCTTTGCATCAATATTTACTAATGACATTGCACTAGAGTTTTCAAATGCTATATTGATCAGGTTTGTTCTACTATGATGACTTCTAAAAAATTAATTAGAAAGCCTGTCCTGTTTTATTCTTGTCTAAATAACATTCGATATATATGTTCCTTGAATTTTAAAAAAAATCACCCATAAAAGTCCTTGTACTTTTTGTGGAATAGGTTTTGAAATAGAATGCTAATATTTATTTAGAATTGTTTCCTGGGAATTGGGTGTATTTAAATGTGCACAATTAATAACATATGGTAGAGACTGAAAATATGTTAGTTTCCTCTCTCTTCAAGTGGAAAACAGAGGAGATCATAATGTTGGAGATGCTTGAGAAAGAGCACAGTATATTGAAAGCAGACTTTTCAGAAGATTAATGTGATAGCAGCGTTGAAAAAGAAAAGTATTAGAGAAGTCCTGTAGGACAATGCCTCTCAAACAATTTGTAAGGGAGTATCAGTTTCTTTTTTTCTTTTTTAAATCTATTGCAGATCATTTGTAAGATATAATTACAAATTACTAGAAAAATAAAATTTAAACAACTGGTATACAAAATAAAGCAATGTTCTATTTTTGATTCAACAGACATAAAATTACTCTCTCAAATGGTTGTCAATGTTTCTAAACAACAAATCCTCATTTTTACCTTGCGTTGGACTGGGAACAAACTGTTCATGGAAGGGTACTGGTCCCCACTGACTAGGAGGTTGTGCAATAATTCTTATGTCAATGCCGTCCAGTCAAAGACCACAGGAACACATCTGTTCCTGAGAAAGGTGGTTATTACTCGTTGTAGCAAGATGAGTTACACACCCTGCAACATCTTAGTAAGAACAGCCATCCCCCCCATCCTCAGGGGATATGATCCAAGACTCCCAGTGGATGCCTGAAACTGTGGATAGTACTAAACCCTATACATACTACATTAAAAAAAATACATACATACCTATTATAAAGTTTAATTTATAAATTAGGCCTAGTAAGAGGTTAACAACAGTAACTAATAATAAAATAGAATACTTATAACAATATACTATAATAAAAGTTATGTGAATGTGATCTCTGTCTCAAAATATCTCATTGTACAAATTTAACATGCCTTTTCCATCTTAACTAAACACTTATCATGCACTGTGGTTATAACTTCTTCAAGTTTGAGGTGCAGCAGCAAAACTGGCATGAATTTCTTTTTCCTTTTTCACAATTTCATGGATAGAAGACTTGTTCTTACTGTAGAGCTTAGCAATCTCAGCATACTCTTTCTGTCTTATGTTGAAAACTTTCACCTTTTCACTTAAAGGAAGTACTTTGCCTCTACTCTTGGGCAGATCTGAATTGCCAGCATCACTACTCTTGAACTTGGGGACCACTGTTCAGTAAAGGTAACTTGAATACAAACACAGATACCATGACCAGTCTATCTGATAACTAAGTTGGGTACTAAGTTACTAAGGGGCAAGATAGATGGATAAAGGAAGGATTCACGTCGTGGGTGGGATGGAGCAGACGGTGTGAGATTTCATCATGCTACTCAGAACCACACAATTTAAAACTTATGAATTTATTTTTGACATTTTCCATTAAATATTTTTAGACTGAGGTTGACCACAGGTAACTGAAACCACTAAAGTGAAACTGCAGATAAATGGGGGCTTATGTAATTAGAAAGGACTTATTTTAGGATTTGGGCTTGTGTCAGGTAATATTGAGAGATGGGGCTTTGTCTGGGATTGGATGCTGTCAGGAAGTGGGAGCAATTCTATGATTGGATAGCTTATAAATCTTATTGGAAAGGGGCAGGAATGAAAAGAGCCTAAACTTTAATTGGCAAAGAGGCAGTGGCCGCTTATATTAGCTAGGATGGAAAATATTTTGGTTATTTTTGTGGTTTGGACATGTTCCTGTTTTTGTCTGTGTTCAGATGTGATTACGGACTGGTTTTGTTTTTGTCTTGATCACAGAGTGGCCTGATCTGATGATGTTCTGTGAGATTGAATATGTTCTACACCAAGACCTAAGCCGTGAGTGCCAGATCAGCTCCCAAATGGCAGTGACTACTTTTCTCTTTCTCACCTCTATAAGGGGACAAGGACCTGTCTAAGGGTAAGAACATTGCATTTGAAAGGTAAAGGAACAGGATGTGGTGAACTGCTATCACGATACAGTGTCAATCCTCAAACTTTAACGTGCATCAGAATCACATGGCAGACTAGTTAAGACACAGAATGTTGGGCCTCACCCCCCCCCCCCCCGAGTTTCTGATTCAGTAGGTCTGGGGTGGGACTTGAGAATTTGCATTTCGAATCAGTTCCCAGGTGTTGCTGATGCAGCCAGAACACACTTTGAAAACCACTGAAGTAGATGGAAGTATCAAAGGTGAGGATGATTACAGGGAAAGAAAAGACCTATTGTAGTTAGCTGCAATTCCCAAGATAAAAATCTACGACTTTGTCCTGGTAATACTCTGATGCAATTCTGACACTGGACTACACTGTGCATTTTCCTGTTTTAAATTACAAATCTTTGAGGAGGAAGTTCACAGAGGAAAATTCTCTCCAAAATAATTTGTGCAAATTGTTGACTACTAAAGTTTGTACTTAATATGAAAGTAAAATTTATGTATTTATTATCCATTTTCCAGGAAGTTTCCAATTACAAATAGGCAGATTCATTTTAGAAAAATGAGTTAGAAAACCAGCTCTTCAACTGGATTATCTGCAAATTGGCTTATTTGCAAATAGACGTTGTACCTACTAAATGAAAAGTAACCCTTACCATCCCTCTGTTAATTATTCTACTCCATCAATTTTAAGACAGAATTCCTTAAAAGGTATGTAACTGCCCATGCCTCTGAAATATTTAAATGTCTTTGACTAAAAATTTGACTTTGTTTACTTAATTTTGTTCATTCTTTTCTGGGATAAGAAAAAGTGGTAAATAGAAAAGAGGAAGTGGTAAATCGGGGTGGGAATGGGTGATCCCTTCTTGTTCCAAAAAATTGGTTTTAATTTAATTTCCTCTACATTTGCCTGATATGGGGTAAAAGAAAAAAGTGTGGCATGGACCTCTTGTGGTTCAGCTGGGTTGCCTCTGTCATATAATCTACATTGAGATTCAGTTAGTTCTTGAACTAAAAAAATTTAAGTATCATGCAAAGCATCTGTATAAGAACTTAATAAAATGATTTTTATAGCTCTTATAACAAGTTACAAGCCATTTTATTAACTCTCTCTTTAAAAGTCTACCAAGAATCTGGTGATTCATGAAAAACAGCTTCAACAAGTGTAAATTATTGCTTATAGAATTAGGAAACTTGGCCTTCTTTTTAAAATAATTTCATCACATCTCTAGAGAGAATAGTCTTTGGCAGAGAGCTAGATTCTACAAATCTAAGCTTTTTCAATTTAGCATCCAACTAAGAATTCAAGTAGAATAAGATGATTAATCTTGGGGTTGAGATGGGTCTATGCCTGATTAGCTACTGGACCAGAAGCAGGTCTTGCTCTGATGAGTAATTTAACTTCAGTTTCTTCATTTGTGAAATGAGGAGCTTAAACTAGTTAACCCCTAGGGATTCTCTGAACCCTTTAATGTTCAAATTGTTATACTAGGCCTACAGCTATGGGTTTTAATTACATTATACTCCCCTCTTTCACAGCTCCTCTTAATTATTTTTTCAGTATCAGATGGTTGTTGATGATAAGGGCATGCATGGAGATGGCTAAGGGACTGGGAACAGATTAGGAAGAGTTGAAGGAATTGAGGTTGTTGAGCTTGGAGAAGAGGAGGTTCACAGTGGGGGAGATATGAAATCTCCCTGAAAAATATGTGGAACTTGTCATGTGAAGAAGGAAAACATATATTCCAAGTTCAAAGGATGGAAATTACAAGGAGACAAATTTGGGTTCAGTGTCAGGAAAAACTTTTCAGCTATTCATTAAAACATTACTAAATATCTGTTGAGCATCTACTATGTACCAAGCACTGATCTAGGTTCTAAGGATTTGCCAGTTAAAAAAAAAAAAAAAAACACAAAAACTCTTGTCCCAGTGAGGTGTACATTCTGTTTTTTTTTTTTTTTTTTTTTGGTGGTACGCGGGCCTCTCACTGCTGTGGCCTCTCCCGTTGCAGAGCACAGGCTCCGGACGCGCAGGCCCAGCAGCCATGGGTCACGGGCCCAGCCGCTCCACGGCATGTGGGATCTTCCCGGACTGGGGCACGAACCCGTGTCCCCTGCATCGGCAGGCGGACTCTCAACCACTGTGTCACCAGGGAAGCCCGAGGTGTACATTCTGTTAGGGTAGTCTTATGTGGCAGTTACTGGAGGTTTTCAAACAAAGATGGGCTGATCAGAGAGAATACAGTGGCTGGAATTCCTTCTTTGGACTGGATAACTTCCACAGTCTCTAAGGTCTCTGTGTGTGTGAACACTAATCAGTCAACATACATTTATTAAACAACTTCTAAGTGTCAGCTGTAGCCCTGGGCACTGGAAATGCAAAAATGCATAGACAGATCTTGCCTTCAAGGAGCTCTCAATCTTGTTGGGGAGAAAGACATAAACAATGTGAAAGTTTGATATGAGAAATAGGCAATGGAACAAGAGTACGCCAATGGGGAAGACAAACTCAGCTTGAAGGTGTTCTGAAAGAGGGGACACCTGAGGTAAGTGTTAAGTGTTGAGGACTTCACCAGACCTCAAAACAAGGTCATAGAGGCCATAAACATATGGTGCATATAGAAAACTGCAGATAGTTTTAGGATCCTAGTTTTTATTTTAATTCCCCATGGATAAAAATGGGATGGAGACCATAGTGACTTAGGATTATACAAGTATCTATGCCCTTTGAGGGTGGATCCGAAGATTTGGTAAGGTAAACTGTCATATATATTGATTTATTCGTGCATTCTTTCAAAAATCATTGAGTACGTATTATGCATTAGATACTCCATTACACTGATTGGGTTACAGAAAAAAATTAGACCAAGTCTTTGTCCTCAAGGAGGGTCCAGTCTACAGGAAGAAAACAGACATAGAAATGAGGTAGAATAAAGTGTCAAAGTACTGTGGTAGACATTTGTATAGGGCATTGAGGCCCTAAATACTAAATGAGAAATGATGAGAGATGAGAGAAGAGAGACTAGGAAAAGCTTCGTTGAGGAGCTGACCTTGGAGTTGAGTCTTGAAATTGAGAGGATTCCACTAGGAGAATGGACAGCAAAAGGGAGGCAAGTCCATGGGAGCTTGGTAAAACAGCAGGGTGCACTAAGAGTCAGTCTTGTTAGTGCTTGTCTTCAGTGTGGAATGCAGGGTACCACATCATGAAAAGTTTTCCTTTTCACGCTAGGGAATTCTAAAAGTGTCCTGAGCAGACCTAGAGAATTCTAAAATAATCTTATACTTGTGGGGCCCAGGCCAGAAACACAAGTACAGTTTCCTGGCTTGTCCCCTTCTCATCTTACCCTCTCCTCTAATTCTCCTCATACACATATGTGAACAACCCAGCTTGCATGTCCAGGCTCTGTCCCATCTCCCTGAAAATGTCTGCCTTTGGCCACTTCTAAGGCCTAGGAGTGAGCCCTAGCAGTGGGATCAGGCTGTTTGGGTTGGGAATTCCAGGACTGTTGTCTGGAAGGGAGGAGGACACAGGCTCTCAGTGGGGCGACGCTTTGGATAGATGGGGACTCCTGGCCCTGAGTGGGGAGAGGAGTGGTTGGAGGAGGGCCAGAATGGAGTCCTTTAAACTTAAGAGGGGCAGTAAACTTTTTCTGTAAAGGCTAGATCATAATATGTTAGGCTTTGTAGGCCATATATGGCAATTGTTGGGTATTCTTCTTTTCTATTTTTTTGGGAGTTAAAACACTTAAAAATGTGAAATCCATTCTTATCTTGAGGGCTATACAAAAAGAGGGTACAGGCTGGATTTGGCCAGGGGCCGCAATTTGTATGACATGGGACAGCAGAATAATGAGGTACCACTAGTATGCTAATGAGCATACCACTAGTATGCTAAAAATGGGAGTGACAGTCACTTTGTGTTTTGGAAACATTGATCTGGCTTTGTGGAAAGTATACTGGAGTTTGATGGGTTAGGAGGCTGTTGTAACAATCTAGGCAGGAGATGATGAAGTCCTGAATGAAATCAGAAGTAATAGCACCTGAGAAGATGGAGAATAAAGAACATTTAAAAAGAGTTGGTGACTTTGGGTTTCTGATTAAGACAACTGGTTGGTGGTGGTTCTAATTACTGAGATAGGGACATCTAAGGGCAGGGTGGCACAAGCTAATGAGTTCTAGTTTTAGCATCTGGAACTTGAGTTCTAGGTAGGGTGCCAAGGGGATGTCACATATACGAACTGTTATTCTATAGTCAGGACAGGGCTAGAGATACAGACTTTAGAGTCACCAGGGGATAGATGGTGAACATTTGGAAAGTAAAATTGAGGAAGAGAAACTTCTCCATCCTACAAGTATCTCTTTTTGAGATAAACCACATCAAGACAAGGTGGGAGAGAAGATACGGAAGGCTTGCCCTGGACACCAGACAGGACTGAGGATGGATGCTGAGGCTGGTGAGCAGTGTTGTGCCAGAGGCTGAGGCGTGGTTGGCGTGGCAAAAATGAGTCTGGAAGGGTGACCAAGGAATGGTCAACAGAGATCTCTCCTCCTGGGGTTAGTCCTTCAGCTACTGGATTTACACCCCAAGTAGGAATCTACTATATTGTAACAGGTCTGAATCTAAGACCTTCTGGTGTGCAAGAAATATCACATTTCTTTGTGATCCCTGAATCAACCTAGTTTTGACTCCAAGGCGCCACTCCACTGGGCTGGTAGGAAGGTGTATACAACTTATTCTAGCAGCCTTGCATTGCAGCCTCAACTGTGCTCCCTCGTTTCACCAAGGTTGTGGAGGCCTTTCTTACTCATGAGTCATCTCTCCCACCCAAGTTACTGCTGGTCTGCCCGTTGTCTCTTTCTGCACAATCCTGTCAGGTCAGGCAGCTTTTGGCAGCTTCCCTGACACATTTAGCATACTAGAATATTTGTCAAAGTTCTGAAACCCAGTGCCTAGGCCTCTGCTTCCCTAGGTAAACCACGTACCTCCTTCTGGAATCTTGCTGCTTCTCAGGGTAATGACTTGGAGCAGAGCCTGGCTTCCTACTGCTTCTAGACCTATGGACCTCTTCTCCCCACCATTGCCAAGTAATCTCTAGTATGGGTGGAAGTTCCTCCCTCTTGCTCCTTCACCATACACTTTAAGTTCATTAAATCTGTAACTTGAAAAACATGTTCTTCTTTGCTCCAGGGAAGGGAGGGCTTTTTTCACCAAAGATGAGGAAAAATATTTGCACTTCACTTTCTAGTGCATCAAAGAAAAAGAAGAAAAACAAAACCAGATAAGATTATGCATTGGAACAGTGTGAGCGTTTGTATCCTGGCACATATGGGTAGAGAGGAGATTGGCAAGTGCAAGGAAGAACCCAGGCCTCTAAAGGGCTGGATGAATGAGGTTGGACAGTAGATGGGGACGAAGAGTAGCTGAAGGTGACATCTTTGGATTTAGGCTTCCCTGATTTTTAGAATGGAGCATTGCAAGGAGCCTGCACTCAGGGGTCATAGATCAAACCTTGAATGTCCACAGTTACCTAGTAGACAGGATTGCAGGTGGTGGTGGGGTGGGGAGGGGAGAGCACTGGGCATTGTTGGTTGTGTAGGAAAAATACCCAGTCTTCCTCCTATGTTTCTCCTTGACTTTTACATTGCCACACTAACAACACTTCTGACACCAGATGTGTGGAGATTTTCCCCAACAACGAGCAACACCAGGTGGATGTCCTATAATTTGACTCAATTCTGACACTGTCTACCTGGAGATAGCCTCAGATCCCAGGAGATTCCCCCCTCCCCCCCCACACACACTTCAGATGCCAAACATGAGTAATAGATCCTAGGTTACCCACAACTTCCTTCCAACTTGGCTACAAATCAGAGGTTCCAAAGAACCCCCTTCTTAGAGTCAGTTATTTGCTAGAATGGCTCACAGAACTCAGGGAAATACATATGTTTGTTTACCACTTTATTAAAGGATATGATAAAGGATACAGATGAACAGCCCGAAAAAGAGATACATGGGGCAAGAAGTCTGGAGGGTCCTGAGCTTCTGTCCCCATGGAGTTGGGGTACACTAACATGGATGTGTTCACAAACCTGAAAGCTCTCCAAACCCCTTACTTTGGGGGTTTTTATGGAGACTTCATCACGTAGGCATGATTGATGATTAACTCATTCCTTCTCCCTCCTCAAGAGAATGGGGTGTGGTTGGGAAAGGGGCTGAAAATTCCAAGCTTCTAATCATGGTTTGTTTTTTCTGGTGACCAGCCCTCATCTAGGAGCCCACCCAGAGTTGCCTTATGAAAACAAAAGTTTATATCACTCAGGAAATTACAAAGGGTTCAGGAATCTTGTGTAAGGAACTGAGGTCAAAGACCAAATATGAGAAAAAAATATGTTCTTGGTGCTGTTATCACTTCAGAAATCACAAGGGTTTTAGGAGCTCTGTGGCATGAAGTGGGGGCAGAGACCAATATATATTTTGTGTATTATTTCACAGTGGTATAGCCTCATACATACTTTCCTACCTCTAGTCAAGATGGCTTTGGAATTCTGTTGGGTTGTATCTGGGTGCTGGGATCATTGCTCTAATCTGTGGATTGCTGGGAATGGCTGGTGCTGGAATCAGCTAACTTTTGTTTAGAAGTTAAGCATTTATTTCCTTTATTCAATTATCTCTTTAAACCATCCAGGGTGGTAAATTTTACAATTTCCATTCTGCTGATGGGAAACCTGAAGCTCAGAGAGGCCAGGTGAATTTACCACAGTAACACAGCTAATGTGTGGCCTAAACACTTGTCAGTTGTAGGTTCAACCTATGGATGATTTATTGCCGAACAGCAACATTTTGAGAACAAAAGGGGCTACTCTTAATAATTATGCCAAGACACTAGGTGTACAATGGAGTTCACTTCAGCAGATTGGGATGTGTGGGCAACCGGTTATTTTTCTATTTTTATTAACTTTTTTAAAGAATGAATTGTAATTTTGGTAAGCATTTCTACTTAAAAAAATTCCCTACCTTACTGACTTGTAACAGTTTTATTATTTCCTTCCTTTAAGAAAGATGAGATTGCCACCTCCTTTTATGAAGCCAATTTAACCATAACCTCAAAACTTAATAAAAGCTGTACAACAAACATAGATTACATCCAGTCTCACTTGTGAACAAAGGTGCAAGACTCATAATATGTACTGGCTAAATAAATTCAGTAATGATCAAACAATGAAATATAGAAACTTAAACAAGCCTCTTAGATAGCCTCATCCACCAGAGGGCAGACGGCAGAAGCAAGAAGAACTACAATCCTGCAGCCTGTGGAACAAAAACCACATTCACAGCAAGAGAGACAAGATGAAAAGGCAGAGGGCTATGTACCAGATGAAGGAACAAGATAAAACCCCAGAAAAACAACTAAATGAAGTGGAGATGGGCAAACTCCCAGAAAAGGAATTAAGAATAATGATAGTGAAGCTGAACCAGGACCTCGGGAAAAGAATGGAGGCAAAGATCGAGAAGCTGCAAGAAATGTTTAACAAAGACCTAGACAAATTAAAGAACAAACAAACAGAGATGAACAGTACAATACTGAAATGAAAACTACACTAGAAGGAATCAGTAGCAGAATAACTGAGGCAGAAGAACGGATAAGTGACCTGGAAGACAGAATGGTGGAATTCACTGCTGCGGAACACATTAAAGAAAAAAGAATGAAAAGAAATGAAGACAGCGTAAGCGACTTCTGGGACAACATTAAATGCAACAACATTCACATTATAGGGGTTGCAGAAGGAGAAGAGAAACAGAAAGGACCAGAGAAAATATTTGAAGAGATTATAGTTGAAAACTTCCCTAACATGGGAAAGGAAATAGCCACCCAAGTCCAGGAAGCACAGCGAGTCGCATACAGGATAAACCCAAGGAGAAACCTGCCGAAACACATAGTAATCAAACTGGCAAAAATTAAAGACAAAGAAAAATTATTGAAAACAGCAAGGGAAAAATGACAACATATAAGGGAACTCCCATAAGGTTAACAGCTGATTTCTCAGGAGAAACTCTACAAGCCAGAAGAGAGTGGCATGATATACTTAAAGTGATGAAAGGGAAGAACCTACAACCAAGATTACTCTACCTGGCAAGGATCTCATTCAGATTTGAAGGAGAAATCAAAAGTTTTACAGACAAAAAGCTAAGAGAATTCAGCACCACCAAACCAGCTCTACAACAAATGCTAAAGGAACTTCTCTAAGTGGGAAACATGAGAGAAGAAAAGGACCTACAAAAACAAATCCCCCCAAATTAAGAAAATAGTAATAGGAACATACATATCAATAATTACCTTAAATGTGACTGGATTAAATGCTCCAGCCAAAAGACACAGGCTTGCTGAATGGATACAAAATGAAGACCCATATATATGCTATCTACAAGAGACCCACTTCAGACCTAGGGACACATACAGACTGAAACTGAGGGAATGGAAAAAGATATTCTATGCAAATGGAAATCAAAAGAAAGCTGGACTAGCTATACTCATGTCAGATAAAATAGACTTTAAAAACAAGAATGTTACAAGAGACACGGAAAAGCACTCCATAATGATCAAGGGATCAATCCAAGAAGAAGATATAACAATTGTAAATATTTATGCACCCAACATAGGAGCACCTCAATACATACGGCAACTGCTAACAGCTATAAAAGAGGAAATCGACAGTAACATAATAATAGTAGGGGACATTAACACCTCACTTACACCAATGGACAGATCATCCAAAATGAAAATAAATAAGGAAACATAAGCTTTAAATGACACAATAGACCCGATAGATTTCATTGAAGTTTATAGGACATCCCATCCCAAAACAGCAGATTACACTTTCTTCTCAAGTGCTTATGGAAGATTCTCCAGGTTAGATCACATCTTGGGTCACAAATCAAGCCTCAGTAAATTTAAGAAAATTGAAATCATTTCAAGCATCTTTTCTGACCACAACGCTATGAGATTAGAAATGAATTGCAGGGAAAAAAACGTAAAAAACACAAACACCTGGAGGCTAAACAATACGTTACTAAATAACCAAGAGATCACTGAAGAAATCAAAGAGGACATCAAAAAATACCTGGAGACAAATGACAATAAAATCACGATGTTCCAAAACCTATGGGATGCAGCAAAAGCCGTTCTAAGAGGGAAGTTTATAGCTATACAAGCCTACCTCAAGAAACAAGAAAAATTTCAAATGAAAAATCTAACCTTACACCTAAAGGAACTAGAGAAAGAAGAACAAACAAAATCCAAAGTTAACAGAAGGAAAGAAATCATAAAGATCAAAGCAGAAATAAATGAAATAGAAACAAAGAAAACAATAGCAAAGATCAATAAAACTAAAAGCTGGTCCTTTGAGAATATAAACAAAACTGAAAGACCATCAGCCAGACTCATCAAGAAAAAGAGGGAGAGGACTCAACTCAATAAAGTTAGAAATGAAAAAGGAGAAGTTACAGCAGACACCACCTAAATACAAAGCATCCTAAGAGACTACTACAAGCAACTGTATGCCAATAAAATGGACAACCTGGAAGAACTAGACAAATTCTTAGAAAGGTATAATCTTCCAAGACTGAACCCTGAAGAAATAGAACATATGAACAGACCAATCACAAGTAATGAAATTGAAACTGTGGTTAAAAATCTTCCAACAAATAAAAGTCCAGGACGGATGGCTTCACAGGTGAATTCTATCAAACATTTAGAGAAGAGCTAACACCCATCCTTCTCAAACTCTTCCAAAAAATTGCAGAGGAAAGAACACTCCCAAACTCATTTTACGAGGCCACCATCACCCTGATACCAAAACTCGACAAAGATACTACAAAAATAGAAAGATACAGACCAATATCACTGATGAATATATAGATACAAAAATCCTCAACAAAAACTAGTGAACAGAATCCAACAACACATTAAAAGGATCATACACCATGATCAAGTGGGATTTATTCCAGGGATGCAAGGATTCCTCAATATATGCAAATCAATCAATGTGATATACCATATTAACAAATTGAAGAAGAAAAACCATATGATCATCTCAATAGATGCAGAAAAAGGTTTTGACAAAATTCAACACCCATTTATGATAAAAACTCTCCAGAAAGTGGGCATAGAGGGAACCTACCTCAACATAATAAAGGCCATATACGAGAAACCCACAGCAAACATCATTCTCAATGGTGAAAAACTGAAAGCATTTCCTCTAAGATTAGGAACAAGACAAGGATGTCCACTCTAACCACTATTATTAAACATAGTTTTGGAAGTTCTAGCCATGGCAAGCAGAGAAGAAAAAGAAATAAAAGAATACAAATTGGAAAAGAAGAAGTAAAACTGTCCCTGTTTGCAGATGACAGGAGAGAATCCTATACATAGAGAATCCTAAAAATGCCATCAGAAAACTACTAGAGCTAATCAATGAATTTTGTAAAGTTGTAGGATACAAAATTAATGCACTGAAATCTCTTGCATTCCTATACACTAATGATGAAAAATCTGAAAGAGAAATTAAGGAAACACTCCCATTTACCATCGCAACAAAAAGCATAAAATACCTAGGAATAAACCTACCTAGGGAGACCAAAGACCTGTATGCAGAAAACTATAAGCCACTGATGAAAGAAATTAAGGATGATACCAAGAGATGGAGAGATATACCATGTTCTTGGATTGGAAGAATCAACATTGTGAAAATGACTATACTACCCAAAGCAATCTACAGATTCAAAGCAATCTCTATCAAATTACCAATGGCATTTTTTATGGAATTAGAACAAAGAATCTTAAAATTTGTATGGAGACACAAAAGACCCCTAATAGCCAAAGCAGTGTTGAGGGAAAAAACGGAGCTGGAGGAATCAGACTCCCTGACTTCAGACTATACTACAAAGCTACTGTAATCAAGACAATAGGGTACTGGCACAAAAACAGAAACATAGATCAATGGAACAAGATAGAAAGCCCAGAGATAAACCCAGGCACCTAAGGTCAACTAATCTATGACAAAGGAAACAAGGATATACAATGGAGAAAAGACACTCTCTTCAATAAGTGGTGCTGGGAAAACTGGATAGCTAAATGTAAAAGAATGAAATTAGAACACTCTGTAACACCATACACAAAAATAAACTCAAAGTGGATTCGAGACCTAAATGTAAGACTGGACACTATAAAACTCTTAGAGGAAAATGTAGGAAGAACACTCTTTGATGTAAATGACAGCAAGATCTTTTTTGATCCACCTCCTAGAGTAATGGATATAAAAACAAAAATAAACAAATGGGACCTAATGAAACTTCAGAGCTTTTGCACAGCAAAGGAAACCATAAACAAGATGAAAAAACAACCCTCAGAATGGGAGAAAAGATTTGTAAATCAATCAACGGACAGAGGATTAATCTCCAAAATATATAAACAGCTCATGCAGCTCAATGTTAAAGAAACAAACAACCCAATCCAAAAATGGGCAAAAGACCTAAATAGACATTTCTCCAAAGAAGACATACAGATGGCCAAGAAGCACTCGAAAAGCTGCTCAACATCACTAATTATTAGAGAAATGCAAATCAAAACTACAATGAGGTATCACCTCATACAAGTTAGAATGGGCATCATCAGAAAATCTACAAACAACAAATGCTGGAGAGTGTGTGGAGAAATGGGAACCCTCTTGCACTGTTGGTGGGAATGTAAATTGATACAGCCACTATGGAGAACAGTATGGAATTTCCTTAAAAATCTAAAAATAGAATTACCATATGATTCAGCAATCCCACTACTGGGAATATACCCAGAGAAAACCATAATTCAAAAAGACACATGCAACCCCAATGTTCATCGCAGCACTATTTACAATAGCCAAGTCATGGAAGCAACCTAAATGCCCATTAACAGAGGAATGGTAAAGGAGATGTGGTACATATATGCAATGGAATATTACTCAGCCACAAAAAGGAACAAAATTGAGTCATTTGTTGAGATGTGGATGGATCTAGAGACTGTCATACAGAGTGATATAAATCAGAAAGAGAAAAACAAATATCGTATATTAATGCATGTATGTGGAACCTAGAAAAATGGTACAGATGAACCAGTTTGCAGGGCAGAAGTTGAGACACAGATGTAGAGAACAAACATATGGATACCAAGGGGGGAAAACTGCACGGGGGTGGGGATGGTAATGTGCTGAATTGGGCGATTGGGATTGACATGTGTACACTGATGTGTATAAAATTGATGACTAATAAGAACCTGCTGTATAAAACAATAAATAAAATAAAATTCAAAAATTAAAAAAAGTATGTAATATATTGTGACCAATTATGGTTAATTCTTAGGAATGCAAGGAGAAAATTCTATGTGAAAATAATCTATTAATATAATTTCCCATACTAACAAACTAAAGAAGGAAATACATTTCAGCAGATGCCGAAAAAGCATTCTTTAAAGTTTTATACTTATTTATAATTTAAACTAGAAAGTAAAAGGAACTTCCTTAATGTGAAAGAAAGGTATTTATCTTTTTACCTGGAGAAACTTGAAAAGCATTTGCCTTACAATTAGGAACAATGCAAGAATATACGCTATCACAATGTTTTGCATAATGCTGGAGGTTCAGGCCAATGTTATAAGTTAGGAAATAACACTAAGAAATACAAGATTGGATGGGAAGAGATAAAATTGTCATTTTCAGTGTCATGATCATGTACATAGAAGACTAAAGAAAATCAACAGACTCTTAGAAGTAATAAGAGAGTTCAGTAAGTTTGCTGATTATAAGATCAGTATACCAAAATCAGTAGCTTTTCTCAATACCAGCAATATTAATACCATGAAGATAGTAGATAGTAAGATATCATCCAAAACAATAACAACAAAACTGGAAAATTTCAAGGACTTACTGGATAAAAACTCACAAGACCATTACAGAACATTTAAAAACTCTACAAAAGGGCCTAAAGAAAGAGTTGAATTAATAGTGAGGTGAATCATCTTCATGAATGAGAATGCAGTATTTAGACATAACAAGTTTCCCCAAATGTAATGCAGTTCCAAGCAAAGTCATGGCTACCTTTGGGGAGATGCTGCTCCTTTCATGTTTTGAATGAACCATCAAATGATTCGTGATGGAAAGCAGGACTCTACCTCCCTCTATGGAAGTAAAAGTGTCAGACTCTCCTTCTCACTCTTTGGAAGCTAGCACATGAGTATGTGATCCCAGCTTGGACATAAAATTCTCCTTCCCAGGACTCTGAATCTTGAGGGAGTGTTACTGTAATGCAGGGAGAGTTCAGAAGGCTTTTCATTTTGGTGGCATGGTGGCATCTTAACCAGGTGTCCCCTGCATTGTAGCCTTGTCTGTCATGCTACTGCCAAGCCTCCCTTGGTTCTTGCCCATTTTTGAGGCTTCTATAGCCTCCTTTCTGAGACCTTCTGTGAACTCACTGATATCTTCTCCAATAAATTTATTTTGCATTAAACTAGACAGAACCAGTTTCTGTTGCTTGCAATCAAGAACTTGGAACTGGGAAACTTGCCAAAATGATTCTGTAATTTATATAGAAGAATTCAGGTCAGTGAGTAACCTAGACCAAGGGTTAGCAAACTTTTTCTGTAAAAAATCTAGATACTAAATATCTTAGGCTTTGGTGGCAGGATGCAGCTACTCAACTCTGCTGTTGTAGTGCTCAAAAGCAGGCGTAGATGGTATGTAAGCAAATGCATGTAGTTGTGTTCTAATAATGCTTTATTTACTAAAATAGTCATCGGGCAGGGTTTGGCTCATGGGCTGCAGTTCCCTGATCCCTGATTAAGACAACCATGAAAAAGAAAAGCAAAGAAGAGACAGACTCATTCTACTAGATATTTAGACATATTACCCAGCCATCCTAGGTAAACAATGTGGTACTGCTATAGAAACATACAAATGCACTGTGGAACAGAATAGAACTCAGAAAAATGCACATGGGAGTTTGGGTTATTTAAATATTTTGTAGGAAAATTTGGTTCACTATATGAAAAAAATTAAATGATTCCTACCTCAGGCAAAATGTAAAAATAAACTCCAGAATATAAAAGTAAGTAAGGTGATAAATATGAAAGATTAAAATTGCTAGAAGAAAATATCAACTATCTTTAGGACTTTGGGGTAGGGAAGAATTATGGTTGTTAGGCCAGTATTAAACTACTTTGCATTCTCCGAGGACACGTCACCAGAGAAATTGATTGTGTTATTAGGGCAAGTTACCCTGGAGCTGAAATCTTCTTGGTAAATTCAGGTGAGCATAGGCTCAATCAAAGAACTGAGGACTGGTGATGCGCTGGTGGCTGAACCATTGTCTGGGTTGTGAAAAGAAAGGAATGCCAGGCTGAATAAAGAATGATTGTTTTTTTTGATAGACAACAATGATGGGAAAACCTGAGGGGCAGACTTTAGAGGCAAAAAGCAATATGGGGCTCTGATTGATGATTCAATTGCAGGGACAAGAATAAAACAAGTGACCAAGTCCAGACACAGAATTAGATATAGAGTAATTTTGTTTGTTTTTATTTAGTATGTATCCTTAGTGTTATCTTCTTGAAGAGGCAGTAAAAAAGGGTGGAAATATACAAACATAGCTTCAAATCCAAGTGCCATTATTGGCTGTGAGAATTTCCTCTTATGAAATGGAGAAAATAATACCTACTTTTCAGTGTTGCTCTAATGATTAGAATGTAAGTATGTAGGGTGGATTGAAGATGGTTACAAATTTTTTGTTGTGTTCTCCCATTGAGAAATGGAGTTTATTTTCTTTCACTTTGAATCTGGGCTGACTGACACTGTGGCTGCTTTAACCAGTAGCACTTGGAAGAAGTGATACTTCTACTTCTTCCTCCTTGGAAGCGGTAGGTCCGGGGATTCAGTCACTGCATACAGAAGAGACCATTTGTGGGGAGAGAGGTCCCAGCTCTCCAGCCATCCTGCTAAGGCACCAGACATGTGAATGAAACCGTCTTGGACATTCTAGCCCCGCCACCATCTGCCTGAAGACTTATGAGAGACCCTAAACAAAACTAGCAGAACTACCTAGTCAAGCCACAGAATTATGTATTAGAAAATGGTTGTAGTAGTTTCAAGACACTAAGTTTGGGGTTTATTTGCTATGTAGTAATAGACAACCCAAAGAATTTATTCAACAGCCACCAGAATGCTTGGAACAGTATTCCAAGTAATTCTTCTAAGCATTTACATGTTAGCAATTATTATTCCAGTAAGCTCAGCACGTGGAGAAATCATTCAGGAAAAAGTCAATTTCTAGCCAATACTTTTCCAGGCCACTAATATATACCTTAATTAATTCCTTCATTCAGAACATATTAAATGGGTGCCCTACTCTTTGTCACATACTCTTCTGGGTACTAACAAAGCAGCTGAATTCCCTGCCTGAAAGTAATTAAGATGATATCCTTTAGTCTTTGTTTGTGATATTGATATAAACAGAATATTAGGGTTTAGCTAAAAAGGACTAATTATCTGATATGAACATATAAGAAATGAGGTTCAAAGGAAATTTGTCCTAGGTAAGTTATAATTAACATCTTCTGAGTATTAATCCTTAATAAGCTGAATAGAAACCATTAAAGTATTTCAAATTTAAATTAGCTTCCACCTTACGTATCATTCTTGATTTATACCATCATCTTTTAGAAGATGTCTAAAATGAAAATTTTAGTTGAACAAGTTAATTCAAATACTGTATTCATTCAATCATTCAACCATTCAACAAATAAATTTATCAGACAACCTTTATGTGCCAGTGATGGTGCTAATCCTTAGGCTTCTAATTCAGAAGAATTAACTCATAGACTCTGCCTTTTCTGTCAAGAATTACACTTTTCTTATCAATGTCATGGGGGAGAAGAAGTTTCGGTTTTTTTTTTGTTTGTTTGTTTTTTTCCGGTATGCGGGCCTCTCACTGTTGTGGCCTCTCCCGTTGTGGAGCACAGGCTCCGGACGCGCAGGCCTAGCGGCCATGGCTCACGGGCTTAGTTGCTCCGCGGCATGTGGGATATTCCCAGACCAGGGCACGAACCCATGTCTCCTGCATCGGCAGGCGGATTCTCAACCACTGCGCCACCAGGGAAGCCCATGGGAGAAGAAGTTTTAAAATAGATTAATCATGTTTTTATACCAGAATGATTCCTTAGATAGAGGTTGTAATCTACTTACTTTGAGGTAGATTCATCCCTGAATATGATCTAGTTATAGATAACCCAAAAAGTATATTAGGTATTCAGTTTGAATAGAAGTCCAATTCATTATTTAAGGTTCCCAAACTTTTCTACATAGTTGCTTGTTTTTATTCAGGGCTAGGTGTATTTGCTAATTTGAGAGCCAAGAAAAAGAAGCCTGTCGAATGTATTTGCTCTGATGCTGAGGTAGTTCTCAAGACTTCCTCCATGTGAATGTTTAGACCATACACATGCACATAAAACAAACGACAATCATTACTATTAAAGTCTAGGAGAGCAAGTCCACCCTTACTTGGGTACTTTATATCCAAGGAGAATCATTGGTTCTTGGCCCTAAAGTCTATAATCCTCAGGAAAATGCTTCAGCAAAAGAAATCAGGGATGAAAGACTGTGTTGTTCCTTAAAATTTAACCCATTTTCCTTTGGTAATCACACCACCATGCTTCTTTCTCACCAATTAAAGTTGCAGTAGTAGCTCACAGCTGTCCCTTAGCTGGAGTCAAGCCAAAGGGCAATTCACCATCATCTTTATGCTTGCTGTAGTGGGAATAACTCTTTCACACACTTAGCATGATCACTGAATAAGTGGGCAGAGGTCATGTTGCATGACAGCCTTCAATACATGCAGAAAGTAAAAAAATTATCCCCAAAGAAACAGTTGTGGTCACCAGGGTCATGGTCTACAGGTCTACACCTGAACAGTAAAGCACTCTGAATTCCCTTTTTGTTCATCGGGGTATTGACATCTGGGCTGTGATGGCAAATGAGGGTGCAAACTAAAACTTAATTCTGCTGATACATACAGCATTTTTATTGTAGCAAGTATACTTTCAGTTAGAATTAATTTCTTCTGGTTTAAATGATAGATGGTTTTGTAAGAGGAAGGGTGACCCCATGTGGCAGTTTTAAAACATGACTGCAAATTCTTTGGCACTTGTATCAAAGTGGGAGGTGTTCCCCTCATCTTTACTCTGGGTGGCCTGTGATTACTTTGACTAGTAGGGTATAACAGAAGTGATGCTATTGTGTCTAAAAGGCTCTACAGCTTCTCTTTGTTTGTGGGAACACTTGCTCTTGGAGCCCTGAGCCACGTGTGTGAAGTCTGACCATCTTAAGATCTCCATGCTGGAGAGGGCACATGTGGGCCATATGGTTGACAGTCCCAGCTGAGCCCAGATTTCTAGCCATCTATACCAAAGTGGCAGACATATGAGTGCACCCATCTTGGACCCTTCAAACCAGCCCATCTGCCTGATGGAACAAAAGAATTACCCCCGTGGAGCCTTGCCCACATTCCTGACCCACAAAATCATGAGCTTTAATAAAATAATTGTTGTTTTAAGTGACAATTTAGGGCAGTTTTAAATGCAATGATAGATAAACAGAACACCGCTTGTGTTACTTTGGGTCCTCCAAAGAGAGGATTAGACATGCCAGAATTTTTTTTTCTTTCAGTATTATTGAAAGTATTATATGATTTCAGTATTATATGATTGGCATACAACATTGTATAAATTTAAGATGTACAGCATAATCACTTGACATACGTATATATTGTGAAATGATTACCACAATAAGTTGACATCCATCACCTCATTTAGTTATGAAAAATTTTATTCTTTGTGATGAGAACTTTAGGATCTACTCTGTTAGCAACTTTCAAATATACCATACAGCATTGTTAACTATAGTCATCATGTTGCACATTACATCCCCAGCACTTATTTATCTTATAATTGGAAGTTTGTACCTTTTGACCACCTTCACCCAATTCCCACACTCCCTACTCACTGCCTCTGGAAACTACAAATCTGATCTCTTTTGCTGTGAGTTTGGTTTTTTTTTTTTCAGATTAGACATGCAAGAGATTTATTCTTAGGTATCCTTCCTAGAGTTAGGAAGGATAAAGGGGGAGGGAGTGGAGTAGGTAGGGAGAGCCTTCAGACCATAATGCAGGTCTGGTATCTGTGAAGTCTTAGGATACATCACAGTTCTAAAAACATTTTGATCAGGCTGGTGGGAAGTCCCAGGCCTATTTGAGAAGTCCTACTTATCTGGAATACTTTATGATCAAACTGTAGTTTTGGTCTTGCATGTTATCTGTGGTATGCTAGAATTTGTTGAATGTAGCTCAGAAATTTATTAAAATAACTCCTGGAATCTCAATATTAGGACTTTCTCCCTCACACATTGTAAAATGCTCTATTATAACACTTAAAATGTTGTATTATAAATTTTTCTTGAGTATGTGCTTTATTAATTAGACTGAGATTTTTGAAGGCAGATTTTATGTATTTTTCACCTTTGTATACTTCTTTTACCCCCAAGTTCCCGACTCAATGAGTGTTTTTTGAATGGTTAACTGAGAATAATGGTCAAATAATGGTTTCTGTGTAGTTCTTAGAATAAGTTATAACTATCTGGTAAATACAGGGATTCGTTGTTGATGAAATAGCCGAATGTTAATTACCACTTTTAAAATGTGTTAAAGATAAATAGAATTCTAAATAATCGTGATAAAATCACATTTGAGCTAGGAATATTTTATTAAATTGTACTTTTCTATTCCTACCATGGTAAATATTTTTTACAGTCTTGCCAGCTAGTACTGGTCTCCTGCCCTTTTTTGACAGGCTTATAGATAGGAGAGTTCATAATTCATAAGGCTGACATTTTAGTTGACATCTAGAAAACAAAGCTCATCTTGTGAGTTCCCTACTGAAAACCTTCCCTGTCTTTGTAGCCTGCTACAGTGATTTCCAGATTTTTGGATTTTATGCACTAGTATCATTTAAAAAATTAGGGGCACTGACATGTATTTATTTATTTATTTATTAACATCTTTATTGGAGTATACTTGCTGTACAGTGTTGTGTTGGTTCTGGTGTATAACAAAGTGAATCAGCTATATGCATACGCATGTCCCCATATCCCCTCCATCTTGCATCTCCCTCCCACCCTCCTTATCCCACCCCTCTAGGTGGTCGCAAAGCACCAAGCTGATCTCCCTGTGCCATGCAGCTACTTCCCACTAGCTATCTGTTTTACATTTGGTAGTGTATATATGTCAGTGCCACTCTCTCACTTCGTCCCAGCTTACCCTTCCCCCTCCATGTGTCCTCAAATCCATTCTCTGTGTCTTTATTCCTATCCTGCCCCTAGGTTCATCAAAACCTTTTTTTTTTTTAAAGATTCCATATATATGTGTTAGCATATGGTATTTGTTTTTCTCTTTCTGACTTACATCACACTGTATGACAGACTCTGGATCCATCCACCTCACTCCAAATAACTCAATTTTGTTTCTTTTTATCACAAAGTAATATTCCATTGTATATATGTGCCACATCTTCTTTATCCATTTATCTGTCGATGGACACTTAGGTTGCTTCCATGTCCTGGCTATTGAAAATAGTGCTGCAATGAACACGGTGGTCCATGTCTCTTTTTGAATTATGGTTTTCTCAGGGGATATGCCCAGTAGTGGGATTGCTGGGTCATATGGTAGTTCTATTTTGAGTTTTCTAAGGAACATCCATACTGTTCTCCATAGTGGCTGTATCAACTTACATTCCACCAACAATGCAAGAGGGTTCCCTTTTCTCCACACCCTCTCCAGCATTTATTGTTTGTAGATTTTTGATGAAGACCCTTCTGACCAATGTGAGGTGATACCTCACTGTGGTTTTGATTTGCACTTCCCTAATGATTAATGATGTTGAGCATATTTTCATGTGTTTGTTAGCAATCTGTATATCTTCTTTGGAGAAATATCTATTTAGGTCTTCTGCCTATTTTTGGATTGGGTTGTTTGTTTTTTTGTTATTGAGCTGCATGAGCTGCTTGTATATTTGGAGATTAATCCCTTGTCAGTTGCTTCATTTGCAAATATTTTCTCCCATTTTGAGGGTTGTCTTTTGTCTTGTTTATGGTATCCTTTGCTGTGCAGAATCTTTTAAGTTTCATTAGGTCCCCTTTGTTTATTTTTGTTTTTATTTCCATTACTCTATGAGGTGGGTCAAAAAAGATCTTGCTGTTATTTACGTCAAAGATTGTTCTTCCTACATTTTCCTCTAAGAGTTTTATAGTGTCTGGCCTTACATTTAAGTCTTTAATCCGTTTTGAGTTTATTTTTGTGTATGATGTTAGGGAGTGTTCTAATTTCATTCTTTTACATGTAGTTGTCCAGTTTTCCCAGCACCACTTATTGAAGAGACTGTCTTTTCTCCACTGTATATTCTTGCCTCCTTTATCAAAGATAAGGTGACCATAAGTGCGTGGGTTTATCTCTGGGCTTTCTATCCTTTTCCACTGATCTATGTTTCTGTTTTTGTGCCAGTACCATACTGCTTGATTACTATAGCTTTGTAGTATAGTCTGAAGTCAGGGAGCCTGATTTCTCCAGCTCCGTTTTTCTTTCTCAAGATTGCTTTAGCTATTTGGGGTCTTTTTTGTTTCCGTACAAATTGTGAAAAATTTTTTCTAGTTCTGTGAAAACTGCCATTGGTAATTTGATAGGGATTGCATTGAATCTGTAGATTGCTTTGGGTAATATAGTCATTTTCACAATGTTGATTCTTCCAGTACAAGAACATAGTATATCTCTCCATCTGTTTGTATCATCTTTAATTTCTTTCATTAGCATCTTATACTTTTCTGCATACAGGTCTTTTGTCTCCTTAGGTAGGTTTATTCTTAGGTATTTTATGCTTTTTGTTGCAATGGCAAGTGGGAGTGTTTCCTTAATTTCTCTTTCAGATTTTTCATTATTAGTGTATAGGAATGCAAGAGATTTCTGTGCATTACTTTTGTATCCTGCTACTCTACCAGATTCTTTGATTAGCTCTAGTAGTTTTCTGGTAGCATCTTTAGGATTCTCTATGAATAGTATCATGTAATCTGCAAACAGTGACAGTTTTACTTCTTCTTTTCTGATTTGGATTCCTTTTATTTCTTTTCCTTCTCTGATTGCTGTGGCTAAAAGTCCAAAACTATGTTGAATAATAGTGGTGAGAGTGGGGAACCTTCTCTTGTTCCTGAGAACGATGTTGGCTGTGGGTTTGTCATATATGGCCTTTATTATGTTGAGGTAGGTTCCCTCTATATCTACTTTCTGGAGAGTTTTTATCATAAATGGGTATTGAATTTTGTCAAAAGCTTTTTCTGCATATATTGAGATGATCATATGGTTTTTCTCCCTTATTTTGTTAATATGGTGTATCAACTTGTTTGATTTGTATATATTGAAGAATCCTTTCATTCCTGGGATAAAAGCCACTTGATCATGGTGTATGACCCTTTTAATGTGCTGCTGGATTCTGTTTGCTAGTATTTTGTTGAGGATTTTTGCATCTATGTTCATCAGAGATATTGCCCTGTAGTTTTCTTTCTTTGTGACATCTTTGTCTGGTTTTGGTATCAGGCTGATGGTGGCCTCATAGAATAAGTTTGGGGAGTGTTCCTCCCTCTGCTATATTTTGGAAGAGTTTGAGAAGGATAGGTGTTAGCTGTTCTCTACATGTTTGACAGAATTTACCTGTGAAGCCATCTGATCCTGGGCTTTTGTTTGTTGGAAAATTTTAAATCACAGTTTCAATTTCAGTGCTTGTGATTGTTCTGTTTATATTTTCTATTTGTCCCTGGTTCAGTCTCCAAAGGTTGTGCTTTTCTAAGAATTTGTCCATTTCTTCCAGGTTGTCATTGTATTGGCATATAGTTGCTTGTAGTAATCTCTCATGATCCTTTATATTTCTGCATTGTCAGTTGTTACTTCTCCTTTTTCATTTCTAATTCTGTTGATTTGAGTCTTCTCTCTTTTTTTCTTGATGAGTCTGGCTAATGGTTATCAATTTTGTTTATCTTTTCAAAGAAACAGATTTTAGTTTTATTGATCTTTGCTATCATTTCCTTCATTTCTTTTTCATTTATTTCTGATATGATCTTTATGATTTCTTTCCTTCCACTAACTGAGGTTTTTTGGTTCTTCCCTCTCTGATTGCTTTAGTGTAAGGTTAAGTTGTTGATTTGAGTTGTTTCTTCTTTCTTGAGGTAGGATTGTATTGCTATAAACTTCCCTCTTAGAACTGCTTTTGCTGCATCCCATAGGTTTTGGGTCTCTGTGTTTTCATTGTCATTTGCTTCTAGATATTTTTTTATTTCTTCAGTGATCTCTTGCTTATTTAGTAATGTATTGTTTAGCCTCCATGTGTTTGTATTTTTTACAGTTTTTACCCTGTAATTGATATCTAGTCTCATAGCATTGTGGTCAGAAAAGATACTTGATATGACTTCAATTTTCTTAAATTTACCAAGGCTTGATTTGTGACCCAAGATATGATCTATCCTGGAGAATGTTCCATGAGCACTTGAGAAGAAAGTGTATTCTATTTTTTTTGGATGGAATGTCCTATAAATATCAATTAAGTACATCAGGTTTAATATATCATTGAAAGCTTGTGTTTCCTTCTGTATTTTCATTTTGGATGATCTGTCCATTGGTGAAAGTGGGGTGTTAAAGGCCCCTAGTATGATTGTGTTACTGTCAATTTCCCCTTTTATGGCTGTTAGCATTTGCCTTATGTATTGTGGTACTCCTAAGTTGGGTGCATAAATATTTATAATTGTTATATCTTCTTCTTGGATTGATCCCTTGATCATTATGTAGTGTCTTCTTTGTCTCTTGTAATTGCCTTTTTTTTTTTTTTTTTTTTTTTTTTTTTTTGTGGTACGCAGGCCTCTCACTGTTGTGGCCTCTCCCGTTGCGGAGCACAGGTTCCGGACGTGCAGGCTCAGCAGCCATGGCTCACGGGCCCAGCTGCTCCGCAGCATGTGGGATCTTCCCGGACCAGGGCATGAACCCGTGTCCCCTGCATCGGCAGGCGGATTCTCAACCGCTGGGCCACCAGGGAAGCCCTGTCTTTTTTTTAAAGTCTATTTTTTCTGATATGAGGATTGCTACTCTAGCTTTCTTCTGATTTCCATTTGCATGGAATATCTTTTTACATCCCCTCACTTTCAGTCTGTATGTATCCCTAGGTCTGAAGTGGGTCTCTTGTAGACAGCATATATATGGCTATTGTTTTTATATTCATTCAGCCAGTCTGTGTCTTTTGGTGGGAGCATTTAGTCCATTTACATTTAAGGTAATTATCATTATGTATGTTACTATTACCATTTTCTTAATTTTGGGAGGTTTGTTATTGTAGGTCTTTTCCTTCTCTTGTATTTCCTGCCTAGAGAAGTTCCTTTAGCATTTGTTGTATAGCTGGTTTGGTGGTGCTGAATTCTCTCAGCTTTTGCTTGTCTGTAAAGGTTTTAATTTTTCCGTTGAATCTGAATGAGATCCTTGCTGGGTAGAGTAATGCTGGTTGTAGGTTTTTCCCTTTCATCACTTTAAAGATGTCTTGACACTCCCTTCTGACTTGCAGAGTTTCTGCTGACAGGTCAGCTGTTACCCTTATGGAGATTCCCTTGTATGTTATTTTTTGTTTTTCCCTTGCTGCTTTTAATATTTTTTCTTTGTATTTAATTTTTGATAGTTTGATTAATATGTGTCTTGGCATGTTTCTCCTTGGAGTTATACTGTATGGGACTCTGCACTTCCTGGACTTGACTATTTCCTTTCCCATATTAGGGAAGTGTTCAACTATAGTCTCTTCAAATACTTTCTGTCCCTTTCTTTTAGTCTTCTTCTTCTGGGACCCCTGTAATTCGAATGTTGGTATGTTTAATATTGTCCCAGAGGTCTCTAAGACTGTCCTCAATTGTTTTCATTCTTTTTTCCTTATTCTGGTCTGAGGTAGTATTTCCACTATTTTATCTTCCAGGTCACTTATCCATTCATCTGCCTCAATCATTCTGCTATTGATTCATTCTAGAGAATTTTAAATTTATTTATTGTGTTGTTCATTGTTGTTTGTTTGCTCTAGTTCTTCTAGGTCCTTGTTAAACGTTTCTTGTATTTTCTCCATTCTATTTCCAAGGTTTTGGATTATCTTTACTATCATTACTCTGAATTCTTTTTCAGGTAGACTGCCTATTTCCTCTTCATTTGTTTGGTCTGGTGGGTTTTTACCTTGCTCCTTCATCTGCTATGTGTTTCTCTGTCTTCTGAGTTTACTTAACTTACTGTGTTTGGGGCCTCCCTATCGCAGGTTGCTGGTTTGTAATTCCTGTTGTTTTTGGTGTCTGCCCTCAGTGGCTAAGGTTGGTTAAGTGAGTTGTATAGGCTTCGTGGTAGAGCGGACTAGTGCCTGTATTGTGGTCAATGAGGCCGTATATTGTCTTTCTGGTGGGCAGGACTGTGTCCGATGGTGTGTTTTGGGGGGTCTGTGACCTTTCTATGATTTTAGGCAGCCTCTCTGCTAATGGATATGGTTGTGTTCCTGTCCTGCTAGTTGTTTGGCATAGGGTGTCCAGCACTGTAGCTTGCTGTCTGTTGAGTGGAGCTGGCTGTTATTGTTGAGATGAAGATCTCTGGGAGAGCTTTCGCCTTTGATATTACCTGGAGCTGGGAGGTCTCTGATGGACCAATATCCTAAGCTTGGCTCTCCCACCTCAGAGGTACAGGCCTGACACCTGGCTTGAGCACCTAGACCCTGTCAGCCACATGGCTTTTGGGAAGTCTGAGGTCTTCTGCCAGCGTTCAGTAGGTGTTCTATGGGAGTTGTTCCACATGTAGATGTATTTCTGATATATTTGTGGATAGGAAGGTGATCTCCACATCTTACTCCTCCACCATCTTGAAGGTCTCCCAGAAAGTTACTATTTTAATCATACCTGTTTCCCAAGCTAATGATTCAGGAGACAGTTTAGATTGAATGAGGCCAAAGATACTTTACATTGATTTTCCAGAAGGGAAACATTTCAATGAAATATTCCTATTTTGTAACTCCAAGTCAATGCCTTCGATTAAGGCAATTTATTGTTCTGGGTACTTGTTCAGTTTAGCTTGCACTGATATTTGTAAAATTAGCTTGTGGACAAAAATCACTACTTCCTTCTCAACCTCTTTCTATTATCATAAAACAGAATAAAGGATTAGAGCCATCGCCTTTTGGTAAGTCAGCTCTTTCCCCTGTGTGAAAGGTCTTCCTTGGTTTTGATTCCCTATTCAGGCAAAGGCAGCAGAGGTAGATTTTAACTCAGCTCCAGTTCTATCTGGGTTTTTATCATAGCTGCCTTAAAATCCATGTTAGACATCTGTGTCATCTTGGTGTTGTTATCTATTGATTACCTTTTCTCAATCAAGTGGAGATCTTCCTGGTTCTTGGTATAAATTTTTTATTGAAACTAGGATATTTTGAGTATTATGTTATGAAATTCTGGATCTTATTTAAATCTTGTGTTTTAGCAGGTCTTCTCTGACACAGCTTTGTAAAGGAAAGGGGGACATACATTACTCTGTCACTGCTAGGTGGGGATGGAAGTTCAGGTTCTCCTCTTGACCTCAGTGGATACTGAAGGGTTACGGGGATGCCTGGCTCAGGTTTGCTGAAGCATGGACACTGGAGCGAGGTTCATTGCCTAAAGGAGGAACTGTTCTTGTTCTCACAGGAGACAGAAATGTGCTCACCACGCGTGGTTTTCAGGATATTCCACTGCCCCCAGGACAGCCCTTCAGGGAACCTTGCTAAGGCCTAGGTGACACCCAGGGTGGAAGGGAGGGGTGGGTACAGGTCCCCATGGGTGCTGGTCTCGCGAGTCTCGGGGGTCTCGCACCATGGCCAGTGTGCATCTCTGTGGTACATATTTATTGAAAAACTCTGCATATAACTGTACATTCATATTTGTTGTACAACCATCACCACAGTCCATCTCTAGAACTCATTCATCTTACAGAAATGAAGTTCTATACCCATTAAATAATAACTCCTCATTTCCTCCTCCTGCCAGCCCTTGGAAACCACTGTTCTATTCTGTCTCTGTGATTTTGACTACTCTAAGAACCTCATATAAGTGGACTCATACAGTATTTGACTTTTTGTGATTGCCTTTTTTCATTTGGCATAGTGGTCTCCACATTGTACCATTTGTCAGAATTGCCTTCATTTGTAGGCTAAATAATATTCCATTATGTGTATAGACCATATTTTCCTTATCTATTAATTCATCAGTGGGCACTTGGGTTGTTTCCATGTTTTAGTTATTGTGAATAATGCTGCTATGAATATATGTGTACAAATATCTCGTCAAGACTCTACTTTCTTTTGAATATATACCTAGAAGTGGAGTTGCTGGATCATATGGTAATTCCAATTTTAATTTTTTTTTCTCCTCCTCCTCCTTCTTTTAAGCTAAATTATATAACATTTGTTTAATTGAAGGAACCATTGGTAGTAGGCAATTTTTTTGTTTGTTTTTTTGAAATTTATTTTTTATTGTTTTATACAGCAGGTTCTTACAAGTCATCCATTTTATACACATCAGGGTATACATGTCAATCCCAATTGCCCAATTCATCACACGCCCCTCCACTGCCTGCTGCTGCACCCCTTGGTGTCCATACGTTTTTTTCTCTACATCTGTGTCTCAATTTCTGTCCTGCAAACCAGTTCATCTGTACGATTTTTCTAGGTTTCACATATATGCGTTAATATACGATATTTGTTTTTCTCTTTCTGACTTACCACTCTGTATGACAGTCTCTAGATCCATCCACGTCTCTACAAGTGACCCAAATTTCTTTCTTTGTATGGCTGAGTAACATTCCATTGTATATATATACCATATCTTCTTTATCCATTCATCTATTTTTTTTTTTTTTTTTTTTTTTTTTTGTGATACGCGGGCCTCTCACTGTTGTGGCCTCTCCCGTTGCGGAGCACAGGCTCCGGACGCGCAGGCTCAGCGGCCATGGCTCACGGGCCCAGCCGCTCCGCGGCATGTGGGATCTTCCCGGACCGGGGCACGAACTCGTGTCCCCTGCATCGGCAGGCGGATTGTCAACCACTGCGCCACCAGGGAAGCCCTCATTCATCTATTGATGGGCATTTAGGTTGCTTCCATGACCTGGCTATTGTAAATAGTGCTGCAATGAACTTTGGGGTGCATGTGTCTTTTTGAATTATGGTTTTCTCTGGGTATATGCCCAGTAGTCGGATTGGTGCATCATATGGTAGTTCTATTTTTAGTTTTTTAAGGAACATCAATACTATTCTCCATAGTGGCTGTATCAATTTACATTCCCACCAACAGTGCAAGAGGGTTCCCATTTCTCCACACACTCTCCAGCATTTGTTGTTCATAGATTTTCTGATGGCACCCATTCTTACTGGTGTGAGGTGGTACCTCATTGTAGTTTTGATTTGCATTTCTCTAATAAATAGTGTTGTTGAGCAGCTTTTCATGTGCTTCTTAGCCATCTGTATGTCTTCTTTGGAGAAATGTCTATTTAGGTCTTCTGCCCATTTTTTGATTGGGTTGTTTGCTTTTTTAATATTGAGCTGCGTGAACTGTTTATATATTTTAGAGATCAATCCTTTGTCCATTGGTTTATTTGCAATATTTTCTCCCATTCTGAGGGTTGCCTTTTCATCTTGCTTATGGTTTTCTTTGCTGTGCAAAAGCTTTGAAGTTTCCTTAGGTCCCATTTGTTTATTTTTGTTTTTATTTCCATTACTCCTAAGAGGTGGATCAAAAAAGGTCTTGCTGTCATTTATGTCAAAGAGTTCTAGAGTTCTTCCTGTATTTTCCTCTAAGAATTTTATAGTGTCCGTTCTTACATTTAGGTCTCTAATCCATTTTTTTTAACATCTTTATTTGAGTATAACTGTTTTACAATAGTGTGTTAGTTTCTCCTTTACAACAAAGTGAATCAGTTATACATATACATATGTTCCCATAACTCTTCCCTCTTGTGTCACCCTCCTTATCCCACCCCTCTAGGTGGTCACACAGCACAGAGGTGAACTCCCTATGCTATGTGCAGCTTCCCACTAGCTATCTAATTTACATTTGGTAGTGTGTATATGTCCCTGCCTCTCTCTCACATCGTCACAGCTTACCCTTCCCCCTCCCCATATCCTCAAGTCCATGCTCTAGTAGGTCTGTGTTTTATTCCCATCCTACCACTAATCTCTTCATGACATTTTTTTTTTTTTTTTAGATTCCATATATATGTGTTAGCAAACGGTATTTGTTTTTATCCTTCTGACTTACTTCACTCTGTATGACAGATTCCAGGTCTATCCACCTCATTACAAAAAACTCAGTTTCATTTCTTTTTATGGCTGAGTAATGTTCCATTGTATATATGTGCCACATCTTCCTTATCCATTCATCTGTTGATGGACACTTAGGTTGCTTCCATGTCCTGGCTATCGTAAATAGAGCTGCAATAAACATTTTGGTACATGACTCTTTTTGAATTATGGTTTTCTCAGGGTATATGCCCAGTAGTGGGATTGCTGGGTCATATGGTAGTTCTATTTGTAGTTTTTTAAGGAACCTCCATACTGTTCTCCATAGTGGCTGTATCATTTTACATTCCCACCAACAGTGCAAGAGTGTTCCCTTTTCTCCACACCCTCTCCAGCATTTATTGTTTCTAGAGTTTTTGATGATGGCCAATCTGGCCGGTGTGAGATGATATCTCATTGTAGTTTTGATTTGCATTTCTCTAATGATTAATGATGTTGAGCATTCTTTCATGTGTTTGTTGGCTATCTGTATATCTTCTTTGGAGAAATGTCTATTTAGTTCTTCTGCCATTTTTGGATTGGGTTGTTTGTTTTTCTGTTATTGAGCTGCATGAGTTGCTTATAAATTTTGGATATTAATCCTTTGTCAGTTGCTTCATTTGCAAATATTTTCTCCCATTCTGAGGGTTGTCTTTTGGTCTTGTTTATGGTATCCTTTGCTGTGCAAAAGCTTTTAAGTTTCATTAGGTCCCATTTGTTTATTTTTGTTTTTATTTCCATTTCTCTAGGAGATGGGTCAAAAAGGATCTTGCTGTGATTGATGTCATAGAGTGTTCTGCCTATGTTTTCCTCTAAGAGTTTGATAGTGTCTGGCCTTACATTTAGATCTTTAACCCATTTTGAGTTTATTTTTGTGTATGGTGTTAGGGAGTGTTCTAATTTCATACTTCTACAGGTAGCTGTCCAGTTTTCCCAGCACCACTTATTGAAGAGGCTGTCTTTTCTCCACTGTGTTTCCTTCCCTCCTTTATCAAAGATAAGGTGACCATATGTGTGTGGGTTTATCTCTGGGCTTTCTATCCTGTGCCATTGATCTATATTTCTGTTTTTGTGCCAGTACCATACTGTCTTGATTACTGTGGCCTTGTAGTACAGTCTGAAGTCAGGGAGCCTGATTCCTCCAGCTCCATTTTTCGTTCTCAAGATTGCTTTGGCTATTCAGGGTCTTTTGTGTTTCCATACAAATTGTGAAATTCTTTGTTCTAGTTCTGTAAAAAATGCCAGTGGTAATTTGATGGGGATTGCATTGAATCTGTAGATTGCTTTGGGTAATAGAGTCATTTTCACAATGTTGATTCTTCCAATCCAAGAACATGGTATATTTCTCCACCTATTTGTATCATCTTTAATTTCTTTCATCAGTGTCTTATAGTTTTCTGCATACAAGTCTTTTGTCTCCTTAGGTAGGTTTATTCCTAGATATTTTATTCTTTTTGTTGCAATAGTAAATGGGAGTGTTTTCTTAATTTCATTCTCAGATGTTTCATCATTAGTGTATAAGAATGCCAGAGATTTCTGTGCATTAATTTTGTATCCTGCAACTTTACCAAATTCATTGATTAGTTCTAGTAGTTTTCTGGTAGCATCCTTTGTATTCTCTATGTATAGTATCATGTCATCTGCAAACAGTGACAGCTTTACTTCTTCTTTTCCTATTTGGATTCCTTTTATTTCTTTATTTTCTCTAATTGCTGTGGCTAGAACTTCCAAAACTAGTTGAATAAGAGTGGTGAGAGTGGGCAACCGTGTCTTGTTCCTGATCTTAGTGGCAATGGTTTCAGTTTTTCACCATTGAGAACAATGCTGGCTGTGGGTTTGTCATATATTGCCTTTATTATATTGAGGAAAGTTCCCTCTGTGCCTACTTTCTGCAGGGTTTTTATCATAAATGGGTGTTGAATTTTGTCAAAAGCTTTCTCTGCATCTATTGAGATGATCATATGGTTTTTCTCCTTCAGTTTGTTGATATGGTGTATCACGTTGATTGATTTGCGTATATTGAAGAATCCTTGCATTCCTGGAATAAACCCCACTTGATCATGGTGTATGATCCTTTTAATGTGCTGTTGGATTCTGTTTGCTAGTATTTTGTTGAGGATTTTTGCATCTATGTTCATCAGTGATATTGGCCTGTAGTTTTCTTTCTTTGTGACGTCTTTGTCTGGTTTTGGTATCAGGGTGATGGTGGCCTCATAGAATGAGTTTGGGAGTGTTCCTCCCTCTGCTATCTTTTGGAAGAGTTTGAGAAGTATAGGTGTTAGCTCTTCTCTAAATGTTTGATAGAATTCGCCCGTGAAGCCATCTGGTCCTGGGCTTTTGTTTGTTGGAAGATTTTTAATCACAGTTTCAATTTCAGTGCTTGTGATTGGTCTGTTCATATTTTCTATTTCTTCCTGGTTCAGTCTTGGCAGGTTGTGCATTTCTAAGAATTTGTCCATTTCTTCCAGGTTGTCCATTTTATTGGCATAGAGTTGCTTGTAGTAATCTCTAATAATCTTTTGTATTTCTGCAGAGTCAGTTGTTACATCTCCTTTTTCATTTCTAATTCTATTGATTTGAGTCTTTCTCCCTTTTTTTCTTGATGAGTCTGGCTAATGGTTTATCAATTTTATTTATCTTCTCAAAGAACCAGCTTTTACTTTTATTGATCTTTGCTATTGTTTCCTTCATTTCTTTTTCATTAATTTCTGATCTGATCTTTATGATTTCTTTCCTTCTGCTAAATTTGGGGTTTTTTTGTTCTTCCTTCTCTAACTGCTTTAGGTGCAAAGTTAAGTTGTTTATTCGAGATGCTTCCTGTTTCTTAAGGTATGATTGTATTACTATAAACTTCCCTCTTAGAACTGCTTTTGCTGTATCCCATAGGTTTTGGGTCGTCGTGTCTCCATTGTCATTTGTTTCTAAGTACTTTTTGATTTCCTCTTTGATTTCTTCAGTGATCACTTCGTTATTAAGTAGTGTATTGTTTAGCCTCCATGTGTTTGTATTTTTTACAGATCTTTTCCTGTAATTGATATCTAGTCTTGTAGCGTTGTGGTCAGAAAAGATACTTGATATGATTTCAATTTTCTTAAATTTGCCAAGGCTAGGTTTGTGACCCAAGATATGATCTATCCTGGAGAATGTTCCATGGGCACTTGAGAAAAATGTGTATTCTGTTGTTTTTGGATGGAATGTTCTATAAATATCAAGTAAATACATCTTGTATAATGTATCATTTAAAGCTTGTGTTTCCTTATTTATTTTCATTTTGGATGATCAGTCCATTGGTGACAGTGGGGTGTTAAAGTTCCCTACTATGATTGTGTTACTGTCGATTTCCCTATTTATGGCTGTTAGTATTTGCCTTATGTATTGAGGTGCGCCTATGTTGGGTGCATAAATATTTACAATTGTTATATCTTCTTCATGGATCGATCCCTTGATCATTATGTAGTGTCCTTCTTTGTCTCTTGTAATAGTTTTTATTTTAAAGTCTATTTTGTCTGATATGAGAATTGCTACTCCAGCTTTCTTCTGATTTCCATTTGCATGGAATATCTTTTTCCATCCCCTCACTTTCAGCCTGTAAGTGTCCCTAGGTCTGACGTGGGTCTCTTGTATACAGCATATATATGGGTCCCGTTTTAGTATCCATTCAGCCAATCTGTGTCTTTTGGTGGGAGCATTTAATCCATTTACATTTAAAGTAATTATTGATATGTGCATTCCTATTACCATTTACTTAATTGTTTTGGGTTGTTCTTGTAGGTCTTTTCCTTCTCTTATGTTTCTTGCTTAGAGAAGTTCCTTTAGCATTTGTTATAAAGCTGGTTTGGTGGTGCTGAACTCTCTCAGCTTTTGCTTGTCTGTAAAGGTTTTAATTTCTCCATCAAATCTGAATGAGATCCTTGCTGGGTAGAGTAATCTTGGTTGTAGGTTTTTTTCCTTCATCACTTTAAATATGTCCTTCCACTCCCTTCTGGCTTGTAGAGTTTCTGCTGAAAGATCAGATGTTAGCCTTATGGGGATTCCCTTGTGTGTTATTTGTTGTTTTTCCCTTGCTGCTTTTAATATGTTTTCTTTGTATTTAATTTTTGACAGTTTGATTATTATGTGTCTCGGTGTTTTTATCCTTGGGTTTATCCTGTATGGGACTCTCTGTGCTTCCTGGACTTGGTTGACTATTTCTTTTCCTATATTAGGGAAGTTTTCAACTATAATCTCTTCAAATATTTTCTCAGTCTCTTTCTTTTTCTCTTCTTCTTCTGGGACCCCTATGATTCAAATGTTGGTGCGTTTAATGTTGTCCCAGAGATCTCTGAGACTGTCCTCAGTTATTTTCACTCTTTTTTCTTTCTTCTGCTCTGCGGTAGTTATTTCCACTATTTTATCTTCCAGGTCACTTATCCGTCCTTCTGCCTCAGTTATTCTGCTACTGATCCCGTCTAGAGTATTTTTCATTTCATTTATTGTGTTGCTCATCGTTACTTGTTTCCTCTTTATTTCTTCTAGGTCCTTGTTAACTGTTTCTTGCAATTTGTCTATTCTATTTCCAATATTTTGCATCATCTTCACCATCATTATTCTAAATTCTCTTTCAGGTAGACTGGCTATTACCTCTTCATTTGTTAGGTCTGGTGTGTTTTTATCTTGTTCCTTCAGCTGCTGTGTGTTTTTCTGTTTTCTCATTTTGCTTATCTTACTGTGTTTGGGGTCTCCCTTTTGCAGGCTGCAGGTTCGTAGTTCTATCTATTTTGGGTGGCTGTCCCCAGTGGCTGAGGTTGGTTCAGTGGGTTGAGCAGGTTTCCTGGTTGGGGGGACCAATGCCCCTGTTCTGGTGGATGAGGCTGGATCCCGTCTCCCTGGCGGGCAGGTCCATGTTTGGTGGCATGTATGGGGATGTTGGTAGCCTTACTGTGATTCTAGGCAGCCTCTCTGCTAATGGATGGGGCTGCAGACCTGTCTCGCTCTTTGTTGGGTATAGGGTGTCCAGCACTGTTCGTTGCTGGTCCTTGAGTGAAGCTGGGTCTTGGTGTTGAGATGGAGATCTCTGGGAGATTTTCGCCATTTGATATTATGTGGAGCTGATAGGTCTCTTGTGGACCAGTGTCCTGAGGTTAGTTCTCCCACCTCAGAGACACAGCCTTGACACCTGGCTGGAGTGCCAAGAGCCTTTAATCCACACAGCTCAAAACAAAAGGGAGAAAAATAATAGAAAGGCAAGAAAGGAAGGAAGAAAGGAGGAAGGGAGGGAAGGAAGGAAGAAAGGAAGGGAGGGAGGAAGAAAGGAAGGGAGGAAGGAAGGAGGGAATAAAGAAAGGAAGGGAGGGAGGAAGAAAGGAAGGGAGGAAGGAAGGAGGGAATAAAGAAAGGACGGGAGGGAGGAAGAAAGGAAGGGAGGAAGGAAGGAGGGAATAAAGAAAGGAAGGGAGGGAGGAAGAAAGGAAGGGAGGAAGGAAGGAGGGAATAAAGAAAGGAAGGGAGGGAGGAAGAAAGGGAGGGAGGAAGGAAGGAGGGAATAAAGGAAGGAAGAGAGGAAGGAAGGAAGGAGGGAAATAGGGAAGAAAGGAAGAAAGAAAGGGGAGAAGACAAAATAAAGTAGGGTAAAATACAGTTATTAAAATAACAAAATAATTATTAAGAAGAAAATTTCTATTAAAGAAAAAAAAAAAAAGGTCGGTCTAACCCCAGGACAAATGGTAAAAACAAAGCTACACAGACAAAATCTCACACAGCAGCAGCCACATACACACTCACAAAAAGAAAAAAGGGGAAAATAATAGTATATCTTGCTCCCAAAGTCCACTTCCTCAACCTGGGATATTTTGCTGTCTATTCAGGTTTTCCACAGATGCAGGGCACTTAAAGCTGACTGTGGAGCTTTAACCTGCTGTTTCTGAGGCTGCTGGGAGGGACCTCCCCCTCTCTTTGTTCACAGAGCTCCTGGGGCTCAGCCCTGGACCTGGCCCCGCCTCTGCGTGCAGGTCGTCCGAGGGCTCAGACAGGGCGGCGTCAAAGGAGCAGCGTTAACAGAGCAGCTGATTCGTGGTCTCTGTCTCACTCAGCTGGGGGGATGGTTGTGGGGGGGGGGGCACGGATGTGGGACGAGTCCGCGGCGGCAAAGGCCAGCGTGACACTGCACCGGCCCGAGGCGCACCGCGCGTTTTCCTGGGGAAGCAGTCCCAGGATCCTGGGACCCTGGCGGTGGCGGGCTGCACAGGCTCCCGGGAGGGCCGGTGTGGAGAGTGACCTGTGCTCGCACACAGGATTCCTGGTGGCGGCAGTAGCAACCCTTGTGTCCCACACCTGTCTCTGTTGTCCATGCCGACAGCCGCAGCTCGCGCCCGTTTCTGGAGCTCCTTTATGTGGTGCCCTTAGTTCAGTTTCCTCGCGCCCCAGGAAGCGAAGAGGCAAGAAAAAGTCTCTTGTCTCTTCGGTAGCTCCGCATCCGTTTCTGGAGCTCCTTTAAGCGGCGCGCTTAAACCCCTCTCCTCGCGCAGCAGGAGGTAAAGAGGGAAGAAAAGATCTCTTACCTCTTCGGCAGCTCCAGACTTCTCCCGAACTCCCTCCGGGCCAGCCGTGGTGCACTAACCCCTTCAGGCTGTTTTCACTCTGCCAACTCCAGACCTTTCCCTGGGATCCGCCAGAGGCTCAGTTCCCAGCCCCGCCCGTTGCGGCGGGTGAGCAGAGAAGCCTCTCAGGCTGGTGAGTGCTGATCAACACTGATCCTCTGCGGAATCTCTTTGCTTTGCCCTCCACACCCTGTTGCTGTGCTCTCCTCCGCGGCTCCGGAGCTTCCCCCTCCGCCACCCGCAGTCTCCACCCGCGAAGGGGCTTCTAGTGTGTGGGAACCTTTCCTCCTTTACGGCTCCCTCCCACTGGTGCAGGTCCCGTCCCTATTCTTTTGTCTCTGTTTATTCTTTTTTCTTTTGCCCTACCCAGGTACGTGGGGAGTTTCTTGCCTTTTGGGAGGTCTGAGGTCTTCTGCCAGCCTTCGGTGGGTGTTCTATAGGAGAAGTTCCACATGTAGATGTATTTCTGATGTATCTGTGAGGAGGAAGGTGATCCCCGCGTCTTACTCTTCCGCCATCTTCTCGCTCCCCCTTCTGTTTGTTTGTTTTTGATTGTGATTGTTTGGGATGGTTTTCTGATGCTTTCAACCAAGTAATTCAGAAGGTATTATTATTTATAATTTAGCTTAAAAGTTACATAGATTTTATGTGTCCCTAGGTCTGAAGTGGGTCTCTTGTAGACAGCATATATATGGGTCTTGTTTTTGTATCCATTCAGCCAGTCTGTGTCTTTTGGTGGGAGCATTTAATCCATTTACATTTAAGGTAATTATCGATATGTATGTTCCTATTACCATTTACTTAATTGTTTCGGGTTGTTCTTGTAGGTCTTTTCCTTCTCTTGTGTTTCTTGCCTAGAGAAGTTCCTTTAGGATTTGTTGTAGAGCTGGTTTGGTGGTGCTGAACTCTCTCAGCTTTTGCTTGTCTGTAAAGGTTTTAATTTCTCCATCAAATCTGAATGAGATCCTTGCTGGGTAGAGAATTCTTGGTTGTAGGTTTTTTTCCTTCATTACTTTAAATATGTCCTTCCACTCCCTTCTGGCTTGTAGAGTTTCTGCTGAAAGATCAGATGTTAGCCTTATGGGGATTCCCTTGTGTGTTATTTGTTGTTTTTCCCTTGCTGCTTTTAATATGTTTTCTTTGTATTTAATTTTTGACAGTTTGATTATTATGTGTCTTGGCGTGTTTCTCTTTGGGTTTATCCTGTATGGAACTCTCTGTGCTTCCTGGACTTGATTGATTATTTCCTTTCCTATATTAGGGAAGTTTTCAACTATAATCTCTTCAAATATTTTCTCAGTCCCTTTCTTTTTCTCTTCTTCTTCTGGGACCCCTATAATTCGAATGTTGGTGCGTTTAATGTTGTCCCAGAGGTCTCTGAGACTGTCCTCAGTTCTTTTCATTCTTTTTTCTTTCTTCTGCTCTGCAGTAGTTATTTCCACTATTTTATCTTCCAGGTCACTTATCCGTCCTTCTGCCTCAGTTATTCTGCTATTGATCCCATCTAGAGTATTTTTAATTTCATTTATTGTGTTGCTCATCGTTTCTTGCTTCCTCTTTATTTCTTCTAGGTCCCTGTTAACTGTTTCTTGCAAATTGTCTATTCTATTTACAAGATTTTGCATCATCTTCACCATCATTATTCTAAATTCTCTTTCAGGTAGATTGGCTATTACCTCTTCATCTGTTAGGTCTGGTGTGTTTTTATCTTGCTCCTTCATCTGTTGTGTGTTTTTCTGTCTTCTCATTTCGCTTATCTTACTGTGTTTGGGGTCTCCTTTTTGCACGCTGCAGGTTCGTAGTTCCCGTTGTTTTTGGTGGCTGTCCCCAGTGGCTAAGGTTGGTTCAGTGGGTTGAGTAGATTCCCTGGTTGGGGGGACTAGTGCCTCTGTTCTGGTGGATGAGGCTGGATCTTGTCTTTCTGATGGGCAGGTCCTCGTCTGGTGGTGTGTTTGGGGATGTTGGTTACCTTATTATGATTCTAGGCAGCCTCTCTGCTAATGGATGGGGCTGTAGACCTGTCTTGCTCTTTGTTGGGGATAGGGTGTCCAGCACTGTTCTTTGCTGGTCCTTGATTGAAGCTGGGTCTTGGTGTTGAGATGGAGATCTCTGGGAGATTTTCGCCGTCTGATATTACGTGGAGCTGGGAGGTCTCTTGTGGACTAGTGTCTTGAGGTTGGTTCTCCCACCTCAGGGACACCGCCCTGGTGCCTGGCTGGGGCGCCAAGAACCTTTAATCCACACGGCTCAAAATAAAAGGTAGAATAAATAGAAAGGAAAGAAAAGGAAGGAAGGAGGGAGGGAGGGAAGGAAGGAAGAACGGAAGGAAGAAATGAAGGAAGGAAGCAAGAAAGGAAGGAAGGAAGGTCCAGAGGAAGAAAGGGAGGAAGGAAGAGAGGAAGGGAGGAAAGAAGGGGGGAAGGAAGGGAGAAGGGAGGGAAGGAGGGAAGAAAGGAAGGAAGAAAGGAAGAAAGAAAGGGAGAAGACAGAGTAGTATAAAGTATAGTTATTAAAATAAAAAATAATTATTAAGAAGAAAAATTTCCTTTTAAAAAAACAAACAAAAAAAAAAACAGAAAAATGGGTCGGTCTAACCCTAGGACAAATGGTGAAAGCAAAGCTATACAGACAAAATCTCACACAGCAGCACACACATACACACTCACAAAAAGAAAAAAAAGGGAAAATAATAGTATATCTTGCTCCCAAAGTCCACCTCCTCAACTTGGGATGATTCGTTGTCTATTCAGGTTTTCAACAGCTGCAGGGCACTTAAAGTTGATTGTGGAGCTTTAATCCGCCGCTTCTGAGGCTGCTGGGAGAGACCTCCCCCTCTCCTCTCTGTTCGCACAGCTCCTGGGGTTCAGCTTTGGACTTGGTCCCGCCTCTGCGTGTAGGTTGTCCGAGTGCGACTGCCCTTCGCTCAGACAGGACGATGTTAAAGGAGCAGTTGATTCGGGGGCTCCAGCTCACTCAGGCTAGGGGGAGGGAGTGGCACGGGGACGGGGTGAGTCCGCGGCGGCAGAGGCCGGCGTGACGCTGCACAGGCCCAAGGCGCGCCGTGCGTTCTCCCAGGGAAGCTGTCCCTGGATCCCGGGACCCCGGCAGTGGCGCGCCGCACGGGCTCCCGGGAGGGCCAGTGTGGAGAGTGACCTGCGCTCGCACACAGGCCTCTTGGTGGTGGCAGCAGCAACCTTAGCGTCCGACACCCGTCTCTACTGTCCGTGCCGACAGCCGTGGCTCGCGCCCGTTTCTGGAGTTCCTCTACACGGTGCTCTTAATCCCCTCACCTCACACCCGAGGAAGCAAAGAGGCAAGAAAAAGTCTCTTGTCTCTTCGGCAGCTCCGCGCCCGCCCCTGGGGCTCCTTCAAGCGGCGCACTTAATCCCCTCTCCTCGCGCCCAGGCAGCGAAGAGGGAGGAAAAGGTCTCTTGCCTCTTCGGCAGCTCCAGACTTCTCCCGAACTCCCTCCCGGCCAGCCGTGGCGCACTAGCCCCCTTCAAGCTGTCTTCACTCTGCCAACTCCAGACCTTTCCCTGGGATCCGAGTGAAGCCCGAGCCTCAGCTCCCGGCCCCACCCGCCCTGGCAGGCGAGCAGACAAGCCTCTCGGGCTGGTGTGTGCCGGTCGGCACCGATCCTCTGCGGGAATCTCTCCGCTTTGCCCTCCGCACCCCTGTGGCTGAGCTGTCCTCCGCGGCTCCGGAGCTTCCCCCTCCGGCGCCCGCAGTCTCCGCCCGCGAAGGGGCCTCTAGTGTGTGGGAGTCTTTCCTCCTTCACGGCTCCCTCCCACTGGCGTAGGTCCCGTCCCTATTCTTTTGTCCCTGTTTATTCTTTTTTCTTTTGCCCTACTCAGATATGTGGGGAGTTTCTTGCCTTTTGGGAGGTCTGAGGTCTTCTGCCAGCGTTCGGTGGGTGTTCTATAGGAGAAGTTCCACGTGTAGATGTATTTCTGATGTCTCTGTGAGGAGGAAGGAGATCTCCGCGTCTTACTCTTCCGCCATCTTTAAGCCGTCTCTACATAGATTTTAAATGGTAGAGCTGGGAATAAAATCCAGGCCCACATGTCTGTGAAGCCCATAGTACTTTCAATATTCCATGCTACCTTTCATTCATTAATTTGGACATTGAGTCATTCATTCTACAGACATATATAGAGTGTTTGTCTCATGCCAGGCACTCTGCTAGGTGCTAGTGCTATAGAGACATATGACAGAGTTTTTTTATATCTTTATTGGAGTATAATTGCTTTACAATGTTGTGTTAGTTTCTGCTGTACAACAAAGTGAATCAGCTATATGTGTACATATATCCCTATATCCCCTCCCTCTTGAGCCTCCCTCCCACCCTCCCTATCGCACCCCTCTAAGTCATCACAAAGCATTGAGCAGATCTCCCTGTGCTATGCAGCAGCTTCCCTCTAGCTATCCGTTTTACATTTGGTAGTGTATATATGTCGATGCCATGCTCTCACTTCATCCCAGCTTCGCCTTCCGGCCCTGTGTCCTCAAGTCCGTTCTCTATGTCTGCGTCCTTATTCCTGCTTTGCCACTAGGTTTATCAGTACCGTTTTTTTTTTTTTTAGATTCCATATACGTGCATTAGCATATGGTATTTTTCTCTTTCTGACTTACTTCACTCTGTATGACAGACACTAGGTCCATCCACCTCACTACAAATAACTCAATTTCGTTCCTTTTTATGGCTAATATTCCATTGTATATATGTGCCACATCTTCTTTATCCATTCATCTGTCGATGCACACTTAGGTTGCTTCCATATCCTGGCTATTGTAAGTAAGGCTGCAATGAACATTGTGGTATGTGTAGCTTTTTGAATTATGGTTTTCTAAGGGTATATGTCCAGTAATGGGATAGCTGGGTCATATGGTAGTTTTATTTTTAGTCTTTTAAGGAACCTCCATACTGTTCTCCATAGTGGCTTTATCAATTTACATTCCCATCAACAGTGCAAGAGGGTTCCCTTTTCTCCACACCCTCTCCAGCATTTATTGTTTGTAGATATTTTGATGATGGCCATTCTGACTGATGTGAGGTGATACCTCATTGTGGTTTTGATTTGCATTTCTCTAATGATTAGTGATGTTGAGTATCTTTTCATGTGTTTGTTGGAAATCTGTATATCTTCTTTGGAGAAATGTGTTTAGGTCTTCCGCTGATTTTTGGATTGGGTTGTTTGTTTTTTTGATATTGAGCTGCACGAGCTGCTTGTATATTTTGGAGATTAATCCTTTGTCAGTTACTTCATTTGCAACTATTTTCTCCCATTCTGAGGGTTGTCTTTTGGTCTTGTTTATGGTATACTTTGCTGTGCAAAAGCTTTTAAGTTTCATTGGGTCCCATTTGTTTATTTTTGATTTTATTTCCATTACTCTAGGAGGTGGGTCAAAAAGGAACTTGCTGTGATTTGTCATAGAGTGTTCTGCCTATATTTTCCTCTAAGAGTTTTATAATGTCTGCCCTTACCTTTAGGTCTTTAATCCATTTTGAGTTTATTTTTGTGTATGGTGTTAGGAAGTATTCTAATTTCATTCTTTTACATGTAGCTGTACAGTTTTCCCAGCACCACTTATTGAAGAGATTGTCTTTTCTCCATTGTATATTCTTGCCTCCTTTGTCAAAGATAAGATGACCATAGGTGCGTGGGTTTATCTCTGGGCTTTCTATCCTGTTCTATTGATCTTATTTCTGTTTTTGTGCCAGTACAATACTGTCTTGATTACGGTAGCTTTGTAGTATAGTCTGAAGTCAGGGAGCCTGATTTCTCCAGCTCCGTTTTTCTTTCTCAAGATTGCTTTAGCTATTTGTGGTCTTTTGTATTTCCATACACATTGTGAAATTTTTTGTTCTAGTTCTGTGAAAACTGCCATTGGTAATTTGATAGGGATTGCATTGAATCTGTAGATTGCTTTGGGTAGTATAGTCATTTTCACACTGTTGATTCTTCCTATCCAAGAACATGATATATCTTTCCATCTGTTTGTATCATCTTTGATTTCTTTCATCAGTGTCTTATAGTTTTCTGCATACAGGTCTTTTGCCTCCTTAGGTAGGTTTATTCCTAGGTATTTTATTCTTTTTGCTGCAGTGGTAAATGGGAGCGTTTCCTTAATTTCTCTTTCAGATTTTTCATTATGAGTGTATAGGAATGCAAGAGATTTCTGTGCATTAATTTTGCATCCTGCTACTTTACCAAATTCATTGATTAGCTCGAGTAGTTTTCTGGTGGCATATTTAGGATTTTCTGTGTATAGTGTCAGACACACGACAGATTTTTAATACTAAGCTTTTGTATCATTGTTATAATCATGGTGATTAATAATGAATAGATAATAAAATAGTTTCACCAACCAAATTGCTGTCTGGTCTGATTCTCCTATGCTGATCCTAGTATGGTTATGAAAGGCTACCTAACTTTTTTTTTTTTTTTTTTTTACATATTTATTGGAGTATTATTGCTTTACAATGTTGTATTGGTTTCTGCTGTATAACAAAGTGAATCAGCTATACATATACATATATCCCCATATCCCCTGGCTCTTGCATCTCCCTCCCACCCTCCCTATCCCACCCCTCTAGGTGGTCACAAAGCACCAAGCTGATCTCTCTGTGCTTTGCAGCTTCTTCCCACTAACTATCTATTTTACATTTAGGCTGTCTAATCTTGCTGTGGTGCCTGTGATAGGGGCATGCATGGACTGATGGACAAAGGACAGAGGATTCTCTAAACCCACTGCCACTGCCCCAGTTATAGCTCTTAGTATCCCTCATTTGGGTGTTTGCATGAGTTTTTTTTAACTTATATGTTTACTTACCAAATATTTATAAAGCATATGGTGTATGGTCTGGCCCTGTAATAGGGCTAGGAAACTCATGAAAAATAACACCTGGACTCTGCCATCAAGAAATTGGCAGCTCGGTTGAAATATACACAGAAAATTAGAATACAGTATGGTTAGTGCTATGATAAGGTTTTGATGAGATATTGAGGAATATGGAGGAGGAATATTTAGCACAGCCTGGTGTGCTGGCTGATGCACTGAGGGTAATGAAGGCAGACTCATACCTGGAATATCTGATTTAATCAGATATATTGTCTCACGTAACCAGTTGGTCCCTTGAGGAATGGTACCATATTGAGAGCTCAGATTCAGTCCTTAATACTGACAAGTCAAATCTGTAGTAGCAGTGGCAGCAGCTAGGTGAACTGTAGTTGGGCTCATGAATAGCTTCCATGTCCATTACTATGCCATGTTGTTAATAGGCCCATTATGTTCATGGGATAACTGAGGACAGAGGCAGGCTGACCTCCATTGTATGCATGATTACATCCACACAGGTGTTCAGTGCTTCCTCCTAGGTAGATGTTCTCCTTCAGGCATTGATGTGAATGAGACACAAAGATCCACACATTTTGTGCTTACTTGTGTAAGTTCATTCAGGTGTTACTTTCCCAGACCTTCTTGTCTTTGGTCTTATAATATTTCTATCTTGTTTGTTCCAGACCCTTGATGAACCAGTCAATGACTTGTGATTTCCCAGGAATTTATGTATATTCTTACTTACGATCACTTCCCCCTCCAGGCTGAGTTGATGACTGCTTATCATCATCAGCATCAACACCAAATATACTGCTCAATGTTCTGCTTACTGGAATGATCATCCCTCATTCCTGTCTTTCAGAGCCACCCACTGGGAAGCTAGAGTACAGCAGCAGTCTACAGTGAGCTAGGCATGAATTTTTTCCCTGTCATCAGTAGTGAAAGAGGAGCAGAATATGCCACCCCAAACTATGCCACTTTGGCATAAGGCTTATTTTGAGCTGAAGGCAAGTGAGAAAAAACAGATAAAAAAAGCTCTCTGCCCTTTCCCTATTTGCCTAAAAGAAGGGCATAAATTTATAAAGTTATCCCCCCTCCCCTGTCTACCAGGAAGGACAGAAGTTAATCACCCAGGTCAACTCTAGACCCCTATGAGCTCAGAGACAGCACTAGAAGAATCTATTTAAGAAACTTTACTCATTAGATCTTCTATTAGTTCCTCCACAATTTGTTGCCCTGGAAACTTAAAGCCCTTTTTCTTATCTTCTCATTTCTCACATTCATCTTCTCCACTGAATTAAACCATCATCTTTATCCTAAATTAAATGATCCTTGTTCACTCTCAGGTAAATGTTTCCAAGTATCCAGAGACATATAGGTAAGTTAAAAGCAAATAGCTAAACAAAATGCTTATTATTATTGCATTTACATAAATAAATATATATTTAAATATAAAATATATGTGTAATAGTGATTTCTTTTGAGGAGGGGAGGGCAGTGGAATACAGATAAAGGGAGATTTTAACTTTATAACAGGTAATAGAAGCTAACCTTTATTGCATGTGGCAGACCCTCTCCTAAAGCTTTATCTGTTTCATTTCATGTACTCATTACCACCCCAGGAGGAAGATACCAGTGGTTAAGAGTGTAGGCTACTTTTACAGACATTTCAGAGTTCATATCTCACCTTACAAACAGACTAGCTGTGTGACTGTGAGCTTTAAACAAGTTACTTAAATGCTCTGTGCCTCAGTTTTCTCATCTGCAAAATGTAAATAAAAGTGGTACCTAAGTAATGGGGTTGTCATGAGGGTTAATTGAGGTATACACATAAGCTCATTAGAACAGGGGCTTCCCCAGTGGTCCAGTGGTTAAGACTCCGCACTCCCAATGCAGGGAGCTGCATTCCATCCCTGGTCCCCTGGTCGGGGAACTAGATCCCGCATGCCACGGCTAAGACCTGGTGCAGCCAAATAAGTAAATAAATATATATTTTTTAAAAAAGCTTATTAGAACAGCCCTTGACACGTGGTAAGCACTCATGAAATTATTATTATTATCATTATCGTTATCTCCATTTTATAGATGAGCAAAGTGAGGTACAAAGGTTTTAAGTAACTTGTTAGTAAGTGGTAGAGCCAAGTTTTAAATCCAGTCTGTCACCAAAACCTATGCTCCTAATTATTTAGTCAAACTGCCTTCTCAATTCTCCTGTGTTATTGAATTTTTTGTAAGAATGCTTATGAATACATGTGTTACTTATGTATCTTGGAGAAATTAAAAACTATGAAAATAAATGTGAATGGAAAATAAGTAAATTTTTACAAGATAAAGAGAGAATTTTAAACTATCACCTGTGCAATTTTTAAGAGAGCCTTGAAGATATTAATAGCATTTTTTAAAAAATCAGCTTTATTGGGGTTTAATTTACATACCATAAAATTCATCTGTTAATGGTGGTTGGTTTAGAAGAACAGAAAAGTCTTGGTTAGAGAGTTTTGTTTTAGCTCATGGTAGTATTTTCAAATTCACTGCGGTATTTAGTTTGGTGTCCAATAATTTGGTTCAGTTCAAACCCACGCATAATCGTTAAGCACCTACAGAGGAAAAGGCCTTGAGGGATATAGCAATGCATGTGAAAAGTCCCCATCTTCCCTTCAGTATAATAGCTGGTGTTTTTTTTCATTTGATTATTTTTGGCCTTTTTTTCTCTTGATGTAAATCATGATTAAATTAGACATGTAACCGCTGTTCTTTGTGTGTGACATTAGGTAATAAATTCAATAATTTTGCTATCAGGATTTTCTTTTGCCTACTTTTTTTTTTTAAAAGAAGCTGCATTCATTTATGGTGAAGGAAAGACTTCTGTAATGTTTACTACCTCATTTGGAAGTAATTCTAACATCACGTCTTATTCCAGTCATTCTAAGTCTGAGAATTTCCCAATGTGTACAGTCAGAAAGATTCCCCTTGGTTATTAGAAAACTCCACCAGTTCTCCTTTCATGGGGCCCTCTTCATTACTGAATTTCCCACATCCCATGTCTAGCCTTCATCACAGACTGACCTGAATTGGCATCATGTCTCTATATATTATAAGCCAAATTATTTTGTATAAGGGGTGGTCTTTGTCCTTAGGGACCTGAGTTTGGTGTATGTTATGAGCCGGACAGAGAACATCAGTTGGGGAGGCAGAATGGAAGTTACTGGAGGATTATAGATATTTGGGGTGGGTAACATCATGCTGGAAGGGTTACTGTAGCCCCCACAGAAGACTTGACTACATTTCTGAATCCCTGATGGGGCAGTGACCAAGTCTGACCCTCTGTTTGTACTGATGGAGATGGTTTGTTGTCTGACAGGCAGGAGGCAATATAGGGTGGTAGAAAGAACACAGACTTTGGAATCAGATACATATTGATTCCAATCCCAGTTTTATCACTTGGACAGATTAGTTAACTTTTCTGAGCCCATTTTTTTACCTCTACAAAGAGGTTCTAAAACTCTCTTGTTTCTGGCCCCCTGGGTCTTGGTAATTTTTTTGCAGTGCCTCTAAGCCAAAAGAAATGTCCAAAAGTCCTGTTTATTAGGTAGTTAGGTCCAAATCAACTTCATAATTATGTCCTAACAACTTAGGAGCTATTTGAAAAAAGAATACACATAAATTGAAAGAAAAATAATTTTTATTTCATCCTTAAATAATCACAGTTTCTTACTGATGGAATGTATGTGTGCTCCTGGTGGACACTGCACAACTTCTGGATTTTGAGGAAGATCAATCCACACTGATTTTCACACAGTACTTGCTTTTTTATCACAGAACCTCTGGAAAACCCAGTTTTGCAAAGTTTGATGACAACTAAAGGAATGTAGCATGATCTAATATTGAAACTGTGAACTACTTTAAACTACTACTTTGTCCAGTTTCCAAGAAACATTAAGCACTGCTGTATTTCCCCTGAAAATTTAAACTATCCTGTGAGTCCACTTGTGCATCTGGAAGTTTGAGAACCATGAGGTTGAGAGAATTTAAGTGCAGGGATTTTGGAGGGATGAATGTAATAATGAGTGGGCATTGCCTGGTATATCACAGGTGCTCAATAACTGCAGCTACAGACATGTGCTTGGCGGGTGAAGGAGAGAGAATATGGACCAGAACTTGATACAGTATTATTCCTCTTCAAAATACAGTCCCCTCAATATGCTAAAATGGAGTCCTCTCTGGACGCCTCCTGCCCCTTACACTGACACCTGCCATGATGCCTTCTCTCTCTTAAACACACACACACACACACACACACACACACACACACACACGCACGCACACATGATAGGCCAGTAGTACATTGGAAAAGACCTGGGAATCTACTCAGGCGATCTGGCGTGCTGGTTTCAGTAATGTGTGGGTAATTACTTAGCCTCTCTGATCCTCCAGTTAAGAGGCAGCATATTGTTACCAGATTTTTTTCAGAGATTTCAGAAATTTTTAATACGACATGAAAATTCTGATTTTTTTGCATCACTTTCCATAGTGTTTATTTTAATAATGTCACTAATGGCTTCTAAAAGGCTTTACAGTGCTGGGCATAAATTAAACCCTTTTTTTTTTTAACCATTTCCTAATCTGCTAAATTCCAGTTATATTTATTATTTATTTTATTTTAGTGGAGTATAGATGATTTACAATGTTATGTTAGTTTCAGGTGTATAGCAAAGTGATTCAGTTGTAAATACATATATACCTTTTTTTTCAGATTCTTTTCCCTTATAGGTTATTACAAAATATTGAGCATAGCTCCCTGTGCTATACAATAGGCCCTTGTTGGTTATCTATTTTATATGTAGTAGTGTGTATATGTTAATCCCAAACTCCTAATTTATCCCTCCTCCCCCTTTCCCTTTTGCTAACCGTGTTTGTTTTCTAGGTCTGTGGATCTATTTCTGTTTTGTATATAAGTTCATTTGTATCTTTTTAAAAAAAGATTCCACATATAAGTAATATCATATGGTATTTGTCTTTCTCTTTCTGACTTACTGCACTTAGGATGATAATCTCGGTCATTCCATGCTGCTGCAAATGATATTATTTCATTTTTTATGGCTGAGTAATATGCCATTGTGCATATATATACCACATGTTCTTTATCCATTCAACTGTCTGTGGACATTTAGGTTGCTTCCATGTCTTGGCTAATGTAAATAGTGCTGTAATGAATGTTGGGGTGCATGTATCTTATTGAATTATGGTTTTCTTGGTGCAGCTACTATGGAGAACAGTATGGAGGTTCCTTAACTAAAAATACAGCCACCATATGGTCCTGCAGTCCCACCCCTGGGCATATATCCAGAAAATCCTGATTTTAAAATAATATTTATTTAAATAATAAGTAAACAAACAAATAAATAACAATACTATGTGACCCAACACCCTGCAGTTCAAAGAAAACATGCCTTTAGGTTAGCGTTTCCCCGTGGACCACCCTTTCCAACTCTGAAAACAGCCCGACCCCCTTATCTCCGGTTGACAGAACCAGGAGCAAACCTAGTGTTTATGGCCTGTGGAGTGAGTCACAGTTTTTAACACCCCTTTTCTCTGTATGACAGAATTATTTTGTCATAATCAGGAAACAAAATGAATAAGAATACTGACTGGAAAGGAAATGCAGAAAGTGAAATTTTCAGTTACTGGACATCGTAATGAATAATGTTACAGTTTTTTTCAGCCTGAACTTCATTGTAATCGATCTTTGCACATTTGGGTTGAAATTTGTCAGTCTATCTTGACTCATAGTTAATTGAAGAACACTTATTTTGGATTTGCGTTTTATTTATTTATTTAGTAAAATTAAAAAAATTGAAATATAGTTGATTTACAATGTGCGAATCTCTGCTGTACAGCAAAGTGACTCAGTTATACACGTATGGACATTCTTTTTAAATATTCTTTTCATTATGGTTTATCACAGGATATCAAATATAGTTCCCTGTGCTGTACAGTAGGACCTTGCATTTATCCATCCTGTATATAATAGTTTGCATCTGCTAACCCCAAACTCCCAGTCCTTTCTTCCCATACTCCCTTCCCCCTTGACAACCACAAGCCTGTTCTCTATGTCTGTGAGTCTGTTTCTGTTTTGTAGATACGTTCATTTGTGCCATATTTTAAATTACACATATAAGTGATATCATATGGTATTTATCTTTTTCTGACTTACTTCACTTAGTATGATAACCTCTAGCTGCATCCATTTTGCTGCAAATTGTATTATTTCATAAAGAACACTTCTTATTAATTTAATTTTAAAGTTTTCTTTCACATGGAGAAACCAACATACAAATAGGAAAAATCTTTAACTAAGGGATAATTTTGTCAGAGTCATAAAAAATCCCATGTCACATTAATTTCCAGAAATCACAGTGCTGTCCATGTCTGTTTCTTTGGGATTGAATTTATCATCTTTCATATGTCTCTACAGTTGAAAAACTTAAAATACCAAAAAACTCCACATGGTCACAGGGAATGACAGAAATGATGGAATTCAAATTCTGTTTTCTTATTTTTATAATCCCATATTTTGATTATCTCGAATCTACTGTTTAAATGCAGGAATCAGTAGTACTATAGAAATTGGCAAAGCGAATTTTACCATAGTGAGCATGAACTGTTATGGACTTACTTTTAAGGGTATGTGTGTAGCTGAGTCCTCAGTAGTCCACAGTTAACTTCAGTGAACAGTTCTCTAAATTAAATTCTATGTGGGACACAATATCTGTTAAAGATAAGTAATAAAAATATGCTAACTTGAAGTCTACATATATATTATTAAAATTCAACAGTAACTTCAATATTTATTTAGAATAGAGACTATGACAAGGTTTTTGGAGGGGGATTATTTCATCAATGTTATTTATTAGAATTTCTGGCACATGGAGACTGAGATTTAGTCATTCTGGAAAGATGAAGCAAGCCATCTAAGAACTCAGAGTTCATTAGCAGAAGATCAGGACTGGAACTCAGATATCTTGTTTCCTAGCACTGGGTAATAAGATGGGTAACACTGCAAAATGAAACAATTCCTCAGGACTGTAAAAGGGAAATAAAAATAATTGTTAATTATTTTAGTATTATACCAATTATTAATTTATTGCTTATTGTGAACTAGGCATTGTGATATGTGTTTTATATAGACTGTCTCATTTAATTCACACAGCAACAATTCTGTAATTATTCCCATTATGCAGATGAGAAAACTGAGGCTTGTGAGATGTGTGTCATCAGAAAGGTAAAGGTGGGAGAGAGCACATTGATCAACAGGGCTGTCTAGGGCGTGAGCTCTGGCTGCAGCCACTGCCACTTTCCCTCCCACCTCCACCCACATAGCAATTCACCTTTTCACTTTTGGGTTCTGGGAATTTAAGTGGGGTCTGAGTTCTAGACTCTAACAACCTGTGGGTTTGCAGGTGTAATATTTAAACTTCATTGCTTGGTGAACAATGAGAGAGGGTGGGACAGATGTCACCAAGGGTCCTTCTGCAGTGAAGCAAGAACCCCTTATAATGATAGTACGTTGACAACAGTAGCTCCAATGGGATCCAGACAGCCTGTGGGCTGCTCTTTCATGCTCCCAAATCCTGTTTGTGTCTGGACCTTTAACAGTTTGTCTGGGAGAGTTTGAAACTGCCTTGTCTCAGGTTACCAATTAGAAAAATACAACCCCTGTGTACTGATAATTACTTCTCATTTTTCACTTTGTATTTTCCTTACTCAGGCTATGAGGCTTGGGCTGGAAATCCTGCCTTTCCTTCATAAAGTTCCTGAAGCTAAAAATTTCCAGCATTTTGTATTAAAAAAAAATAATGGTGTTCTCCCTATTCTGGAGAGGCAGAGCAGTAAACAAATAGATTTCTCCAAAGAATAATTAATAATTCAAATATTTTTATCAATTAATAGGCTACCAGCATACTTAATAAACAGAGGCTGACATATTTAATGCTGTATTTGTTTTTCATGTTCCTCTCTGCTGCCTTAGAAAGCTGTCTTCATATTTTATTTTCTCATTGCCCCTTATGTCCCCTCATTTGATGTAGTTTTTGGAGGATTTGGGGCAAGAGGCAAACACTAAGAGGTAGATTGCCACTTGGATGTTTGACTTAGTATGTTCTGTATTTTGGGGAAACACAAATTGCTAGGGACTTGGAATCTGAAGAACAAGATTTTAACCATTTTTCTGGCACTAATTTGTGTTAAATTAGGCAAAAATCTTAACCTCTGTGGGCCTCAGTTACACTGCTTGTTAGGTGAGAGTAATAACCCCAACTCCCAGGATCATTCTGAGAATTACACTCTTGGCATAGAGTAGGGGAACAAAAAAAGCTTCTTTCACAGGGACCACAGGAAATAGGACCTAAATATCTGATGTGTAAATATTATGCACTTGAAGTCAGAACTGTGTTTCAGATCTCTGGAATATTCTTCTGTATACGACAAGAGTTTGTTCTTCAGTTTGACTCTCCATGTGTCTGCTGCCTATTTATTTTGGCTCCATAATCCAGAGGTGCCTTATTTTCCCAGTGGGAGTAGTGGAGAGGAGAATTTTTTGCATCCTTTGATGTGGCCAATCCTTAACTTGAGCTTTTGTCTGATGCCAGAGACATGATTCATCTCTAAGAGATCATGTCCTCGAGAAGTATCTTTACCCATGAAAGAGCAGAAAAAAGCCCCGGCTCTGATGTTTGACCAGGTAAGGAAGAGACTAGCTTGATAACTGCTCTCCTTCCACCTACAGACTCCCCGAAGAGGAAAGCACAGGTGCTTTCACCATGAAACTAATAAAACCTGAGCCAGAGCTTTGAAGTTGTTTAAAAAATTCAGAGATCTGGGCTGCTGCTGACATTGGAAGCCTAGAGTTCATAGTTTTCTTTTAAGGATACCACTTATGATATTTTGATTCTGAAAGTTCAAGATTATGAAATGGGAACTGGAGGCAAAGGAAACTATCAGTAAATCTATCTGTGTAATAAAGTAATAGGAATTTCCTATTTTTCTTGGTGGACCCCAGGAAGTGTTCAAAGGCCTCTGAACTTGGGGAAGCATAAGGGAAAATACAGGCAAGAGGAGAAGGAAGAGTACCACAGATGTGGAGGATAGGGGCCTGAGAAGAGAAACAGCCAGGAAAGGACATCGGGCTGATATGGTCAGGAAATGTTACAAGAGAGCCTTAATAGTCAGTTGTAAGTTGTTTCCTCTTCTGAGCTCTAATCTTCTCCTAAACCTGCACTAAATCTTCTACTCACATCAACTCTGTGATTGTGATGACCTGGGGCATGGGGAATAGGGGCTGTGTCCATGCTGAAGGGACAGCAGGCCCAGGGAGTGTGACAAGGCACGGATGACCATGATGATGATCTGAGGAGGAGCTTGGAGAAAAGACGATGGAACAAATAAGAGATGAGAGAGAATGCAGGCATCACCCCAGCATGGAAACTCTCAGAGGATCTGACTGGTGATAACTTAAACTCAGTGCAGAAGGGGGGCTCTCAGTTTTGTATTTAGATAGGGAAAATTGTGACCTCAAAGGTGGAAATTTGGACCAAAAACGCAGTACTCTGAGCCGACTCAGGGACATGTCCACCCAGAGAGTAAGGCCAGGTCAACTTGGATCTCAAAGAAGCAGACTGAGTCTCCCAGGGTTTCTGCCTCCCTCAAGGGCATCCAAGAGTTTCAAGAGGGGAAAACTGATATCTATGCACAGACACACTCCACTTGTGGGTTGTGGGAAGGTGGTCAGACAGCCAGAGGCTCAGAGTGCACTTCCCAGGCTTTACCAGGCTCAGCTCATCAGAGACTGCCAGAATTTTAAGAGGAATTCTCATCAGAGTGGGAGGATAGACCAGCACCAGGGGAATGAGAAAGAGAGGAAGAAAATTCCACTTAGAAACAACAAACAGAACCAAAGAACAAAGGGTGGAGTTCCAGGAAGAGATAACAGAAATTTTCTCCCCAAGGTGAAATGTGTGTGAAAATCACTTTTTCATTGATGATCGTGGCATCTGTATTATTCTGGGGAAAGCTCCAGAAAGTCAGACAACTCACTACTCAGGAAGTCACATATACATGAGGCTGCAAGTGCAGAGTGCAGAGCAAGCCCAGTCACAGAGCTCTTTTTTTTTTTTTTTTTTGGCTGCATTGGGTCTTCGTTGTGGTGCACGGGCTTCTCATTGCGGTAGCTTCTCTTGTTGCAGAGTACAGGCTCCAGGCACAGGGGCTTCAGTAGTTGCGGCACGTGGGCTCAGTAGTTGTGGCTCGCGGGCCCTAGAGTGCAGGCTTAGCAGTTAGGAGTGGCACACGGGCTCCTCGGCATGTGGGATCTCCCCAGACCAGGGATCGAACCCGTGTCCCCTGCATCGGCAGGCGGACTCCCAACCACTGCGCCACCAGGGAAGTCCCAGTCACAGAGCTCTTGACCTCACTTGTGTGTTGTCCACCTCCCAGCCTTGCCTAAGCCATCCTTCCCCTCTTCCCAAATCTCTGAATCATCTTCCCATGCTAACTGTATCTGGAAGGCTTGTGTCTGCTCCCATCAGCCCTCAGGCATATCCCCATGCAGAGCTGACAGTTGACTGATGTGCAGAACTAAATGCAGCTCTTCCTTTACTGCATTGAGGGATATTTTTCATATGTGTTTGCTCTGGATGCACTGAAGTCTTTCTCAGGGAAGGCTTAGTGGCTTACAACATTGGACATGGGCTCCAATCCTGGCTCTGCCTCTTTTTAGCTATATGACTGGGGCAAGTTCACCTAACCTAGAAATAGAGAAACAGTAATACCCACCTCACTGAGTTGTTGTGAAGATCAAATAAAACTACACATGTAAAGCACTTACACGGTGTCTGGCACATACTAAATGCTCAATCAAAAAGATTATTCACTGGAACTCACACACTGCTGGCTGGAGTGTACATTAGGACAACCCCTCTTGAAGACAATTTTTTGGTATATATTATATATTAAAGCTGAACATATACATAGATTATGACCCAACAATTCTACTCAAAGGTATATAGTCTTTTGTTAGTTTAAAAGATCACCGTTGTGGGAAATATATTCTGAGTTCTAAAGAGCCAACTAACAAAGTTTTGAAATACAACCTAAGTATAACTTGAGGACTGTCTGTTTTATATTTTATTAATAATGCTGTGGTTTGGTACTTAAATTCCTGAGCCTTAGTGGCTTGAAGTTTTTGGCATTCTGTGCTTAGGTTAGTCACATGGTCATGTTTTGGAATTTGGGACTCTGTTATTAGAATAGTAACATCTTGGGTTGACTTGAAATTGACTTGGAATTGGCTGACTTCCTCAAATAGACAAGAGTAAGTCCCATGATGCTAGGCCACTAGCAGAGTTTCTCGGTGTGACAAATGTCACATTGAGATGCTTGACAGTTTTCACCGTTGAGGACATTATTACTTGTGTAAAAACTAAACTCTCATCAACCTCTCACTTGGTGAAATTATACTCAATGTTCTCTTATTCTCTCCTCAGTAGAATTTTCACACTTGGTTGTAATGTTTTATGAATAAAGTCTTATTGAAATACATTTTGGTGTAATTATGAAATTGTTGGCTAATTCTACCTCTCTTCCTACCACTTTCCCTCTTCCTTTGTATCTCCTCTGTAATGTTTTTAGATATCTCATAAATATAAACATATATTATGACATACTTTACAGATGACTTTTAGTTTGAAAACTTGCTGAATGACATTGTTGATATGATAAAAAGTTTGAATTTAAGGTACATCATTTTGAATGGCTCCATTCTATGGATCAGGGCTACCCACAATGTGCTCCACAGGGTAACACTTGTCTGGGATCTGCTTGCTACCAGTCTGATGACATACATACAGAACTTGAAGGTAAGCATTTATAAACTTTTATAAGCAATTTCTCAGAGTAATTTTACATCTGTTGAGTATGTCTGTAATAATATCTTCCAAAGAGAAGCAAGTGGTTTGTCTCATGCTGTTGCTTCTCTTCCTCTTTTTCTTCCTCCCCACCCTCCTTCTCCTCCTCCTCTTTCCCTCCTCCTTCTCTTCCCCCTCCTCCTTCTTTCTTTTCTTCTTCTTGTCCTCCTTGTCCTTCTCCTCCTCTAGATATAAAAGTCCATTATATTTACATAAGGTACATAAACAATTGTTCCTCTCAGTCAATGCAATGGCAACTTAGTTTAAACCATTGTTGGAGGAGGTCATGAGAGGACATAACTGCTGGTTGACCCATGAACTGGACCTGGGCAATCAGAGGCTCCTCACTCCTCCCCTGACCCTGGAATGTATGTTCTGCCCACGGTTCCCACTTCTGGAGCCATTTTCCAGGATGCAGCCTTGAGAGAGCCTGTGTTGGTTAGATCACGTGGACTGGATATGTGACTTTGACTGAACCCAGTTAAGACCTCTGTATAAACAAGGTTCTGGGGACAGGTGAAGAGATCTACTTACCTTGTGGTTGCCCAAGACAAGCCTCGTATGTAAGTTCCCTTGCTTATCAAATCTGCCACCTACCAGCCTGGATTGATCTGCCTTTCTTCAGTCTCTCCTTGCTTTCCGTGTGTGGGAGCCAATTTCAAATTTCACCCAGGGAACTCCTGAGGTTGTGAACCTGTAACAGGGAAGAACCAAATCTGACTACAAGTTGGATCTGTTTCTTTTACTTTAACCTTTGCTTTCCACTGCTTTTGTTCACTAAAAGGATTCTGTCTATACATAATGGCCTGCCTCGGGGGAACCCTGCCCCTCTGCCTGAATGTGAAACCAAGGTGCCTTTGTGCAGGAAAGCCTCCTGACCCTGTCTACCTGTGGATGGCTACAGGAAAGAAGAAATTAACACATCCCCTCCCCGAGGCTGGCCATTCCAGGGGACATTTGCAAATCTTATGCCCTTTTTACTTTCCTTCCTTAGCTCCTCCCCGTCTCTGTTCTATAAAAGAAATTCACATCAAATCCCGACAAGATGGTTTTTTGGAGATACTAGTCTGCCATTTTCTTGGTCTGTGGGCTTTCAAAGTAAAGCTGTATTCCTTGCCTAAACACCTCATCTCCCGATTTACTGGCCTGTCGTGTGGTGAGCAGAACGAGCTTGGACTCAGTAACAAACCAACAACCACTGTTTAAAATACCCCCTTTCCTCTGTAGCTCCGTTAAAAAAAATTCCGTTTTGCAACCTGCATTCTTCGTTGAATAAAGTCCAATTCTTCAGCTTGATCTCCTGGATCTTTCATAACATAGCCCAATATAACAGTCCGAATTCCTCATAATTCTCATAAAAAGTTATATAATTTCTCCTTATTGTCTATTTAAACCATTTCCTTTCCCAGAATGTGTTCTCTGCTTATGTATTTATTAATTTATTCACTCATCTAATGAATATTTATTTAGCATCTACTAGATGCTGGGCAATGGGTTCCTGCCACTCAGTAGTTTAATAACTAGTACTTCAAATACGTACCTGTTTTGGGGGGACTAGCTCAAGTATTGCCTTCTCCATGAGGTGCAATTAGAAAAAGTACTGCCTATCGTCAGAAAAGTTGAGAGTCAGAGGCTTGGCTGTAAATCCCAGCTGGTCAAGTTACTTTACTCCTTGAGTCTCATTTGCATATTCATCTATGAAATGGGGATGATAGTGATCTTTTCTTCATGTAGCTTTATCTTAAAAAAAAGATTATGTGGAATAATGCTGTAAAAATGTCTGGCATAACACGAAGCCACTCAATACTATTTTCCTCTTTTCTCCTATGAAAAATTTTGCTTTTTATTAACTCTGCCACCAAAGGCATTTTTTTCTTGTCCTCTACATCATACACATTCTAAATTAGTTCCTTTAACAAGTGCTATCTTCCTATTCCAACTTCCCCTTTTTCTGGAATTCCCCCCCCACTTCCTTTCCCATCTGCCCCAATTCTTTTTTTTTTTTTCAGGATGGGATTCAAAACCTCAGTCCTCTGTAACTACTCACAGATCCCTTGACTTTCCGGCATTTTCTTATAGAACTCCTTCAGCTCTTAGTCATGTTATCTTGGGTGCTGTTGGCCATCTTATTAACTCCATCTTGTCTGTCTAATGAAAATAAATATTCTTTGATGGCAAAGAGAATGTCTTATATGTTTGTATTTTTCTACTCCCTGGAGTATAGAGCATATGATAGGTAGTTTAAAAATCCAGCAGAACCTTGACACTGGTGAAGGACATTGATTGGTAAGCCATGCTATAATGCAGATGCCCAGTGGCCAGCAGGATCTTGTGCTCAAGTGCTTTTCTCATGCACACCATCCTCACAATGCCACTGCACCCAGTTTTTCCTTTAGCAAAATAATGAACCCATGACCTTGGACATTCTGTGCTTGCAAAAAGCTGAAACTTCAAGGGTAAAAGCTTCAAATTCCAAGGGTATCTTATGCTTTTGATAAAGCTGGTTGTACTCAAAAATACTTAATGGAAAAATTCTTATTTGGCCAATTATACTGGCATTGTACTGCTTCAGCAATAGACATATCTCCAATTACCTGTCAGGTGTGGGTTGGAAAGCTGGTTTCTGGGTAAATATAGACAAGGGGATAACTGCTAGTCCTTGCTTGGAGGCTCTGGACTTGCCTGCATTTTCCCAGCTCTGCAGGAGCAGATGCCAAGCACTCCTTTAGGTGCTCAGTGAACTTCCAGAGGCCACATCAGCTGTCTTCAAAAGTCCTGCTCCAGGAAGTGTCCTTTCTCAAATATTCCAACTCTCAGTAGCTCTACCCAGTAACCAACTTTCTGAAGAATAACGTCTGGCAAGATGGAAGGATAAAGCAATGTTTGACCTAGAAGACTGTCTTTTATTTAACTTGAACTTTATGTTGATTTTATTTGTAAAAATTACTTCAAAAGGAAAAAAATAAATTCAAATTTCCACCATAATATTAGGAATTAATATTAGAAATAACTTTCAAATTATGGTTAACCCTAATAGAGTGCTTATAACATACCTGTGTAGTTTTTCTTAGTCCAGATAGATATATGAAAGCAGACTGCAGGCTCAATCCAGCTGAAAAATGAATTAGAAATAGACTCATCCACCAGAGGGCAGACAGCAGAAGCAAGAAGAACTGCAATCCTGCAGCCTGTGAAACAAAACAACATTCACAGAAACATAGACAATACGAAAAGGCAGAGGGCTATGTACCAGATGAAGGAACAAGATAAAACCCAAGAAAAGCAACTAAATGAAGTGGAGATAGGCAACCTTCCAGAAAAATAATTCAGAATAATGATAGTGAAGATGATCCAGGACCTTGGGAAAAGAATGGAGGCAAAGATCAACAAGATGCTAGAAATGTTTAACAAAGACCCACAAGAATTAAAGAATAAACACCTAGAGCAATTAAAGAACAAACAAACAAAAATGAGCAATACAATAACTGAAATGAAAAATACACTAGAAGGAATCAATGCCAGAATAACTGAGGCAGAAGAATGGATAAGTGACCTGGAAGACAGAATGGTGGAATTCACTGCAGTGGAACAAAATAAAGAAAAAAGAATGAAAAGAAATGAGGACACCGTAAGAGACCTCTGGGACAACATTAAACGCAAGAACTTTCGCATTATAGGGATCCCAGAAGGAGAAGAGAAAGAGAAAGGACCCGAGAAAATATTTGTAGAGATTATAGTTGAAAAATTCCCTAACATGGGAAAGGAAATAACCACTCAAGTCCAGGAAGTGCAGAGAGTCCCAGGCAGGATAAAGCCAAGGAGAAACACACCGAGACATATAGTAATCAAACTGACAAAAATTAAAGACAAAGAAAAATTATTGAAAGCAACAAGGGAAAAATGACAAATAATGTACAAGGGAACTCCCATAATGTTAACAGCTGATTTCTCAGCAGAAACTCTACAAGCCAGAAGGGAGTGGCATGATATACTTAAAGTGATGAAAGGGAAGAACCTACAACCAAGATGACTCTACCTGGCAAAGATCTCATTCAGATTTGATGGAGAAAAAAAACCATTACAGACAAGCAAAAGCTAAGAGAATTCAGCACCACAAAACCAGCTCTACAACAAATGCTAAAGGAACTTCTCTAAGTGAGAAACACAAGAGAAGAAAAGGACCTACAAAAACAAACCCAAAACAATTAAGAAAATGGCAATAGGAACATACATATCAGTAATTCCCTTAAATGTAAATGGATTAAACGCTCCAACCAAAAGATACAGGCTTGCTGAATGGATACAAAAACAAGACCTATATATATGCTTTCTACAAGAGACACAATTCAGACCTAGGGACACATATGACTGAAAGTGAGGGGTAGGAAAAAGATACTTCATACAAATGGAAGTCAAAAGAAAGCTGGAGCAGCAATACTCATATCAGATAAAATACACATTAAAATAAAGAATGTTACAAGAGACAAGGAAGGACACTACAGAATGACCAAGGGATCAATCCGAGAAGATATAACAATTATAAATATTTATGCACCAACATAGGAGCACCTCAATACATAAGGCAACTGCTAACAGCTATAAAAGAGGAAATTGACAGTAACACAATAGTGGGGGACTTTAACACCTCACTTACACCAATGGACAGATCATCCAAACAGAAAATTAATAAAGAAATGAGCTTTAAATGACAGAATCGACCACATAGATTTAATTGATATTTATAGGACGTTACATCCAAAAACAGCAGATTACACTTTCTTCTCAAGGGCACATGGAACATTCTCCAGGATAGATCACATCCTGGGTCACAAATCAAGCCTCAGTAAATTGGAGAAAATTGAAATCATATCAAGCATCTTTTCTGACCACATCTCTATGAGATTAGAAATCAATTACAGGGAAAAGAAAGGTAAAACACACAAACACATGGAGGCTGAACAATACGTTACTAAATAACCAAGAGATCACTAAAGAAATCAAAGAGGAAATCAAAAAATGCCTAGAGACAAATTACAATGAAAACACAATGATCCAAAACTATCGGATGCAGCAAAAGCAGTTCTAAGAGGGAAGTTTATAGCAATACAAGCCTACCTCAAGAAACAAAAAAAATCTCAAACAATCTAACCTTACACCTAAAGGAACTAGAGAAAGAAGAACAAACAAAACCCAAAGTTAGTAGAAGGAAAGAAATCATAAAGATCAGAGCAGGAATAAGTGAGATAGAAACAAAGAAAACAATAGCAAAGGTAAATAAAACTAAAAGCTGGGTCTTTGAGAAGATGATAAACAAAATTGATAAACCATTAACCAGACTCATCAAGAAAAGGAGGGAGAGGACTCAAATCAATAAAATTAGACATGTAAAAGGAGAAGTTACAAAAGACACCGCAGAAATATAAAGCATCCTAAGAGACTACTACAAGCAACTCTATGCCAATAAAATGGACAACCTGGAAGTAATGGACAATTCTTAGAAAGATATAACCTTCCAAGACTAAACCAGGAAGAAATAGAATATAAGAACAGACCAATCACAAGTAATGAAATTGAAACTGTGTTTAAAAAACTTCCAACAAATAAAAGTCCAGGACCAGATAGCTTCACAGATGAATTCTATCAAATATTTAGAGAAGAACTAACACCCATCCTTCTCAAAGTCTTCCAAAAAATTGCAGAAGAAAGAACACTCCCAAACTCATTCTATGAGGCCACCATCACCCTGATACCAAAACCAAAGATACTACGAAAAAAGAAAATTACAGACCAATATCACTGATGAATATAGATGCGAAAATCCTCAACAAAATGCTAGCAATCTGAATCCAACAACACATTAAAAGGATCATACACCATGATCAAGTGGGATTTATCCCAGGGGTGCAAGGATTCTTCAATATATGCATACCAATCAATGTGATACACCATATTGAGAAATTAAAAATAAAAACCATATGATCATCTTAATTGATGCAGAAAAAGCTGTTGACAAAATTCAACACCCATTTATGATAAAAATTCTCCAGAAAGTGGACATAGAGGGAACCTACCTCAACATAATAAAGGCCATATATGAGCAACCCACAGCAAACACCATTCTCAATGGTGGAAAACTGAAACCATTTCCTCTAAGATTAGGAACAAGGTAAGGATGTCCACTCTAGCCACTATTATTCAACACAAAATTGGAAGTCCTAGCCACAGCAATCAGAGAAGAAAAAAAAAATAAAGGGAATTCAAATTGGAAAAGAAAAAGAAAAACTGTCAATGTTTGTAGATGACATGATACTATACATAAAGAATCCTAAAGATGCCACCAGAAAATTACTAGAGCTAATCAATGAATTTGGTAAAGTAGCAGGATACAAAATTAATGCACAGAAACCGCTTGCATTCCTATACTATAAGGATGAAAAATCTGAAAGAGAAATTAAGGAAAGAAAACACTCCCATTTACCATTGCTACAGAAAGAATAAAATACGTAGGAAGAAACCTACCTAGGGAGACGAAAAACCTTTATGCAGAAAACTATAAGACACTGATGAAAGAAATTAATGATGATACCAACAGATTGAGAGATATACCATGTTCTTGGATTGGAAGAATCAATATTCTGAAAATGGCTATACTACCCAAAGCAATCTACAGATTCAGCGCAATCCCTATCAAATTACCAATGGCATTTTTTACAGAACTAGAACAAAAATTTTCACAGTTTGTATGGAAATACAAAAGACCCCAATGGCCAAAGTAATCTTGAGAAGAAAAATGGAGTTGGAGGAATCAGGTTCCCAGACCTCAGACTATACTACAAAGCTATAGTAATCAGGACAGTATGGTACTGGCATAAAAACAGAAATATAGATTAGTGGAACAGGATAGATAGCCCAGAGTTAAACCCAAGCACATATGGTCACCTTATCTTTGATAAAAGAGGCAAGAATATACAATGGAGAAAAGACAGCCTCTTCAAGTGATGCTGCACAAACTGGACAGCTACATGTAAAAGAATGAAATTAGAACACTACCTAACACCATACACAAAAATAAACTCAAAATGGATTTGAGACCTAAATGCAAGTCCAGACACTATAAAACTCTTAGAGGAAAGCATAGGCAGGACACTGTATGACATAAATCACAGTAAGGTTGTTTTGACCGACCTCCTAGAGAAATGGAAATAAAACCAAAAATATACAATTGGGACCTAATGAAGCTTAAAAGCTTTTGTACAGCAAAGGAAACTATAAACAAGATGAAAGACAACCCTCAGAATGGGAGAAAATATTTGCAAGTGAATCAATGGACAAAGCATTAATTTCCAAAATATATAAACAGGTCATGCATCTCAATATTAAAAAAAAAAAACCCAATCTAAAAATGGGCAGAAGACGTAAGTAGACATTTCTCCAAAGAAGCCTTAGAGGTGGCTAAGAAGCACATGAAAAGCTGCTCAACATCACTAATTATTAGGGAAATACAAATCAAACCTACAGTGAGGTATCACCTCACACCAGTTAGAATGGGCATCATCAGAAATCTACAAACAACAAATTCTGGTGAAGGTGTGGAGAAAAGGGAACCCTCTTGCACTGTTGGTGGGAATGTAAATTGATACAGCCACTATGGAGGACAGTATGGAGGGTCTTTAAAAAACTAAAAATAGAATTATCATATGACCCAGCAATCCCACTATTGGGCATATACCTAGAGAAAACTATAATTCAAAAAGACACTTGCACCCCAAAGTTCATTGAACTGCTATTTACAATAGCCAGGTCATGGAAGCAACCTAAATGCCCAATGATGGATGAATGAATAAAGAAGAGGTGGTACATATATGCAATGGAATATTACTCAGTCATAAAAAGGAACGAAATTGGGTCATTTGCAGAGACGTGGATGGATCTAAAGATTGTCATACAGAGTGAAATAAGTCAGAAAGAGAAAAACAAGTATCATATATTAATGCATATATGTGGATCCTAGAAAAATGGTACAGATGAACCAGTTTGCTGTTCAGAAATAGAGACACAGATATAGAGAACAAACTTATGGACAGCAAGGGGGAAAAGTGGTGGGAGGTGGGGGGTTATGGTGTGAAAGAAAAAGAATTAATTATATAGGACTGAATAAATTGATGTTGGAAACTTTTTTTCATTATTTATTTTAAATTTCAAGAACAATTATGACACTTGAAAATGGAGAAAAAAGGGAGCACTAAGTGTTCTTTCAGTGGAGTGGTCCTAGTGTTATGTAGCTGATCCCCCATTATTTGGTTGTATTTGATTATTTCACTGTCTGGTTGACTAATCTATTTTATAGCTGTTCACGGATAGAAACTAGGTTGTAGAAAACCGATAATAATCTAAGTTTTTCCAGTCCACAGGAATGCAAACAATCTTGTCCATAGAAATGCAAAGACTCTAAAAAACAAAGCAAATGAAGAAAGAGTCTCACAGAAACAGAGAATAAACTGGTGGTTGCCAGAGAGGAGGGGGAGGGTCTTTGGACCAAATAGGTGCAGGGGATTTAGAGGTACAAAACTTCCAGATAGAAAATAAATGTCAAGGGGATAAAATGTACAGTGTATGAATTATAGCCAATAATTTTTTAATAACTTTGTATGGTGACAGATGGTTACTAGACTTATCATGGTGATCAATTCGTAGTGTATATAAATGTCAAATCACTATGTTATACAACTGAAACTAATATGTCAACCATACTTCGATTAAAAAAATTTTAAAAAGGAATGCAATGGCATATTGTCTCATAGAGATAAAAGTTTTAAATGTAAAATTTATATTTAATTGACCTATAGAATTTTAACTAGTTTTGTGTTTATTAGCAAAATCACTTCAATGTGCCTATTTGCACATATATATTCTCCAAAATCTCTTACTAGTACACTCTTTAATTAATTGAATAAACAAATTCTTTGACATATGTTTGTTTGAGAGTCATAATTTTACCTTTTAGAAAATTATAGTTTGGCAGTTTTGGAGGTTACACTGAGTAGCCCAAGTGGGCTGTCTTGGCAAAGTATCAAGTAAACTGCATTTCTGGAGAAGTTCACTAATTGTTATATAACCTGGACACATCCTTTCTTGGCCTCCAGAGTGAATTCCAAGTAACAATAGAATTTTAGCTTTGCTTACTCTGTTTCTCTAGTTTTTCTTCTCTCTCTACTGATTTTTCTTTTCTTACTTTCCCATAGTCAATAATATATTCCTAAGTGGTTGCATCAGTGACTGGAAATTTGGTTTTATAGCATAACTGTTTGATGATGTTTCTAGATGATGGAGATGAATTCTCTGTTGTGTGAGAAACAACAGAGAAACTGATTGGTTAGTCTTTTTTGTTTGTTTTTCTGTTCATCTATATTTTCGTGAGCTCACATCAATTCAGAATTTTGTGCCCCCTGGGAAAGAGGATAACTCTTTAAGATCTAGGCCAGTTTGTTTTTGTATTTCTGTGTTTATTCTCGACTGGGCTGAGGTGTGAGACTGAAGACATAAGTTCACACTCTTCCCATCCTTATTTCTTCTTTCTTTCGTAATGTGCCGCAGCAGGTAGAGAGATCTCTTGAAGGTTACTCCAAAGCCCATGGAAGTGAATGTTCTGGTAAACCTCGGGCTCTGCTGATGGGGGCAGGACCATCTAGGAGCAATGTTGACACCAGGCTTGGTCACCTCTCTACCACTTGTCGTGGCTAAGTACAGACAAAATCACAGGTAGCTCCCCAGGAGGAAGCTCAGCACCACAACAAACCCCAACAGGTAGACAGTTCTTGGGAAGGCCAGGAACAGGTGCTGAATAAGAAAGACAGTGTCAACAACCTGCAAGTATCCAAGGTCATCAACATAAGTCTCCAGGTACAAGTCTGACACCACCAACTGGGCCAGAAACAGTGCTCTCCACAGCTGTGGTGGCAGCTTAGGCTGTCACCATCAAGGGGAAGAAGAGGAAGTACCTGGTGTTCCAGGCCCCAATGCAGTTGTTCACCCCCACACAGTGATGGTCAAACTGATGTACATACCAGTTATACATGCTGCAGTGCTTGGATAATGCTGGATTCCTTAAATCACACGTAGAGCACTTCATATTCTTTGGGAACATCACTTCATCGAATTCATAAACTTGAAGAAACAGTAATTTGTTTGCTTTTGTTATGGTACCAGGGTTGGTTACACAACTTAGGGCAAAAACAAACAAACAAAACAAGTTTACAACCAGCAGCAGATAAGGCAGAAAAAGGTAATACAAGGAGAACTCCAGCTCTTGACAAAGGCAAAATATTTCCCAGGTATATTTGGTATAAACTATCCCTTGCAAGATGAGATGCAGGATAACAAAGGTGTGGTTCCATGTATGAAAGTGGTAATGAAGCAATCTTAGCATGGCTGTCCAAAGGCATTCTGGAATCATACAGGAAAAAGAATCTGTGCTCCTCCTCTGACCAGGCCTTTCAAGCAATGGGTTTTAGAGCAGATGCAGATTGTAACAACACCAATCAGCACCAAAGCCAGATAGAACAAGAAGAGAACCAGAAAGTCCATCCTGGGAGAGGTGACTCAGGGTCCCCAGCCTACATATATCTTTTGTTTGGATAGTTTTCAACTGGTAGCTCTGGCATTCCTCTTCCAAACATTCACAGATAATTCAAATGGCGTCTCCTCTTGTGCAGTGGCATCCGCCTGGCACAACAGTTGGCACCCAAAGCTGCAGGACATGGTTCCTCTAAGACTGCGGTCCCTAACCTTTTTGGCACCAGGGACCGGTTTCATGGAAGACAATTTTTCCACTGACAGTGGGGGAATGGTTCAGGAGGTAATGCGAGCGATGGTTCAGGTGGTGATGTGAGTGATGGGGAGTGGTTGTAAATACAGATGAAGCTCTGCTCACTCACCCGCTGCTCACCTCCTGCTGTCCGGCCTGGTTCCTAACAGGCCATGGCCTGTTACTGGTCTGTGGCCTAAGGGTTGGGGATCTCTGCTCTAAGAGGCTGGATCTGACACTGGGATCCTTACATAATCTTAATATGTCCCAAATTCACAGAAAATGAGAAAAGTAGTTTTAATATAGTAAATGTATTATTTTTAAAAAATTCTCTTTTACAGATACTATTAACTCAGAAACATCTTAAGAATTTATGTTCACATAATAACAGTAAGTCTTTGGCAAATCAGAATGGTTTAATAATCTTGGTTTTATGAAAAAAGCTGTCTTTTCTCTGATTTATTAGTGTTAAGTATAATACAAGTATACACTTTATTTTATTTTAAAATAAGAAATGAGTTTGTTTTCTCATGAACATACTAGTTAATTTGTACTTTCTCAGTGAGTCCTTCTCCGACTTAGAAGTTAAGAACTACACCTTAACCCCTGATTCCAAATTGCCTAACACTGCCTTACAAGTATTTTTCCGATAGAACTTACCATCTTCTAACATACTATATAATTTAATCACTTATTATGTCTACTGTTTATTGCCTGTCTTTCTCAGGTACATGGGAAGCTCCATGAGGGCAAGGGCTTTTGTTTCATTTGCTGACATAATCCAAGAGTCAAGTAGATGCTCAATAAATATTTTAGAATAAATTAATATGGAATTGAGTCTGAATGCCAGCAAAGATGGGAAGTCAGTAACAGGGTGTATAGTCAGCCTGACCATTTCCTGAAAAATGACTTCACTCACTCTTCCCCAGACTAGACACTAGAAAATTACAGAAATAGTAGCAGCCCTCAGAAATTCTCAGAACCTGATGTTGAATTTCTGAGGTGTCCCTGAGGGGAGGATCCACTGATCAGGTTGAGATATGAGAGTGGTTGAGTCCAGACTTCCAACACCAAGCTTCCTGTCCTGAGGTGCTTCAATTTCTTCCTGGCCCCTAAACTAGGCAAGAAGGCACAAACTAAGATGAAGGCCCTCACCAGCTAGGGACACTGGTAATCCATGAAAATATGAGCTCACAGACCAAATAAGTGAGGCATCTGAGGAAAGGAAGATGTCCAAAAGAAAGTTCACATGCTGAAAACCTATATCTGTGAGATAGGCTGGGACCTGGGAATCAGGACCTTTACTGGAGTGCTTGCACCTGGAAAAATGTCTCCTCCAGCAACAGAATACAAAGAAACCTCTAAGGAACTAAAAATAATTGCTTGCATGTGCAGTTGGGGCAAATTATGAACAATAAGATACAAAAAGGCCAAAACCCAACAGCCACTTCTGAGGTGTCAGGAGCAAAAGCAGGGTACTGTGCATGATCCCTGCACACAGCACCACCAAGACCACACAGAGAAATATTGAAAGACCCCAGAATCAGATTGCTAGAGTTTTTCATGTGGTATATTTTCCGGAACAGACTTTACTTTCTGTAGTAGTTTGAAGCCTGCTTCAAATACAGTGAAATTTCCGTTCATATGCATGCAACCTATTTAGGTTTCAGGCTTTCAAACTAAATTTGATCTGGCTGAAACTTATTCACATATTTTTGTGACTAGTCTATAATTAGCAAAGAGTGAGAGTAGGGGGAGAGAAGGAAGGAGAGAGAGATACAGAGAAGGAGATTGATTCTGTATTGTGTTTATGGGATGTGGAAGTCCTGGCAGTTAAACCTAACCACTTTAGAGTATTAATATTATGAAAATAACAGAATCGAACTTCAGGTTCGCTTGTAGGAAGGAAAATCTGAGACTCCTTTCCTCTTTCCTTCTTTCTTGCCACCTTTTCCTTATTTGGGTTTCTGTAGCATGTGTGGTTCATGCTACTTTCTTGGCAATTAGTTGGCATTGGTTTTACTCTCTGTACACATTCATGTACATTTCTAGTCTTACCTTTGAGACTGTGGAAGTAATAATACCTCTCAGGGTTACTGCAAGTCTCAAAGCAGATTAGGTATGTAATGATGCTTGAAAAACTATGGTACTAAATATAATTCTAGGACACCAGCCAAGGGATCTGGGGGTTCAGCCAATGTAGGGTTATGAATCTGTGTACTAGGAACAAACAGAGGCAAGGGCCTGTTTGCACACACTAGGTTAGGCAGAAGAAGGTGTACATCTCTGGAATTCATCCTAACCCTTGGTATACTGGCCCACTGGAGAGCAAGACTGGCCCTTCTGATATGAGCGCCACTGATGGCTGGACTGAGGTTCCAGGCATAATGGTTGTTTTGAAGATTGACTTGGGTACTGGGGAAGGTCTTGACTGAGGTAAAGACATAGTGACTCTGGCTTTCAGGCAAAGACAGAAGAATGTGGTAGAGAACTTGCTAGTCACTTTCTCTGTAAGGCTTGGTAAGATTAAAAATAGAAGTGTTTTCACTATAAGAACAAAATGGATTTTTTAAAAAAAAATCTTGAAACTTCTTTTTTAACCTTTCAAAGAAAGTCCTAGGCTACCAACAACTTTCTTCCAGAAGAGCAATCCTTAAGATTTTGTATTTTCTTTTGTGATTTATTCTTTGATTTTTGTACCAAGAAATATAAATATCAAGAGAGAAAACCCCTCAAAACCTCAAAAACTCTTGTTGAAAATTAAACCATGTTCTTGAAGAGGGGAAGAAGAGTGGATTAGTAGACTGAGCACTGGATGGTGATTTAAAAACCTGAGATCTTTTTATCTGCTTCCTTATTCTTTTATAATCCATTTTCCCCAAGTTTCCTATGGGGGAAGGGGGCTCAAAACGTTGTAGATAACAATATAAGGGCTATCTATGACTCCCAAATTTCTAGCTCCAAATTCTTCCTTGAACTCAAGCTTTTATATCTACTACCTAATTGGACATCTTCTCCTGGATGTGTAATAAGCAACTCAAACCCAGCAAAGTCAAAATTTCCCTCTTGATTTCTAGGCCTCATAAACCCATTCTTCCTCTAATCTTCCTCATTTCTCCACCTTTCTCCCACTTGCTTAGGCCCAAAACTTTGGTGTCATTCTTTACTCCCCCCCCCCCTTTTTTCCCCTAAAATCCCACAGGCACTTCAGGAACAAATCCTGTTGGCTTTACCTGGAAGAATTTCCTTGATCTGATCATTCTTAGCATCTTCATTGCTTCTTCCTTGGTCAGCACTGTCATCGTCTCTCCCTTGGCAAATGCCACTATCTGGTGTCCCTGCACCCACTCATAAGCTTTTACAAGCTCTTTGCCACCCAGCAGCCAGACTGACCCTTTGAAACCTAGCTGAGATCATGTTATGCACATGCTCAAACCCTTCTCATGTCATTAGCGTGAAGTCGATCTCCACAGGTGGCCTGCAGGCTCTGGGTAGTTTGGCTGGCTTTCTCTCGGACCTCACCTCCTTCTACTTTTCTTCTTCCTTGCTGCCTCCAGCCATATTGGCCTTTCTGCTGTGCCTTAAATGTGCCCGACCCCTTCCTAGCTCAAGGCCTTGCACATATTGCTTCCTCTACCTGAAATCCAGAGACACCATGTCTCCTTCCTTCCCTCACTCACATCTTTGCATAAATTTCCCTGACTCAGCATATCCTTTCCCTACACATGTTTTTATAAAGTGGCACTCCAACATCCTTTATCCCCTTCCCTGCTTCATTTGTTTTTCACATCATTTTTAATGTCTTTCATTGCATCTAGATTTATTTATTCATTTGAATATTGAATGTCTCTCCCATTAGAATGTAAGCTCCTTGAGAGCAGAAGTTTACACTTGAAAGCAGCTGAGCCTAGACTGGTACCCACATAAAGTAAACACATAATAAATATTTTTTCATGCATTAAGAATGAGTACTGAGGGTGATGGTGGGATAACAAAGGCCTTCAAAAAAGGCTGAATTATTTGTGGAGATAAAACTGTTTTAGGGAAGGGGTGAAGTCTTTCAAAATAAACGATCAAAAATTTATTAACTTCCAGAAATTGTCAGTTCATACATGCAAATATGCCTAAAGTTTAGTATAGTGACACACTACAATTGTTGGGCAGCCTGCGATTCATGTGGAATGTGCTCTAATAGGACTTTTGACATCCCATCCTCTACCGAGGCAGCTGTGAACAACCAATCTCAAAAGCTCACATTATTTACACTGCATTACAGGCCTGGGCTTTTCCAAGAATAAACAAATTGTCAACTATTTACACAGACTTGCTTTTTTACCCCACTGCAGATGAACTAAGATGGATTTGAATGTTACATTTCTCAACTGGTCTTTTGCAACAGGTTTTTTCATCCTTCTATCCTTATCTTTTTGATCTCTCCCTCTACTCTTGTAGGAACAACATGCTGCATTGTGCAACAAAGGTCTAATATTATCTCCAACCATTTAAAATGATATATTGAATGAAAGGAAAGTGTATTGGATTAAGATTAATGGAGAAGAGATTAACATGAAGATATGTGCATTAGAAACATCCTCTTTTAGACTCTAAAGTCACTCACTAATTTCCTACTCTAACTTATTTACCAGCAGACTTTCCAATTCTGCTCTATTTCAATTCCAAGAGTCTAAGTGGTGAAAGCAAGGCAGAGATTATGGCATTTTGAGTATAATAGGATGCCTTTTAGTCTTGCCATGTTGACAAGCCACTTAGGGATGGGAATGAGACCAAAGACAGGCTCAGCAGATGGAAGATAATCAGAAGATGCTGTTTAGGCCTACTCAGGCCTGTAGGAGAGAGCCACAGACAATCTTTTGGCCTAGACTTTTCTGTGATCCATTATGGGAGTCTAAAACTCCAATCTGTTGACTAACATTATGCATTTCCTTTCAAATGGTACTTTGCTGGGTAATTTGGCTATAAATATTCACAAAAAATCTTCAATATCATTGTCCATATAAATGAAAGCACTTGAAGGCCCTGTGATATGTTTTAAACATATCACACAGAATTCCAAATAAAATATGGTAGTTCGTTTGTGATCTACCATGTGAAATAGAAGTCCAAGGAGTTTCCAAAGAAACATTTGAAAAAGAACAGAGGACCTAGAAAGGTGGGTCTGCCATTTCACACCAGGCTAACTGGAAGAGAGCTTGGTCCAGTCACAGAAAATTTAAGGCTGATCTGTTAGGGAAGCTCCTCACCTAGGTGAATCCATTTGTCCTTCAGTAGCCTTTCTGGTACTTTCCAAATAGTTATCACTGAGGTTAATAGGACAATACACAGAGGTCATCAGAAAGCAAACTCTGTTCTGCTTCCTCTTGATCTCAAAAGAAGCAGTCAAACGACACTTTGTTCAAAACTGTTATTTAACCGGATATTTTTGCACTGTTATTCTGAAAATAAGTGAAGAGCATATGTTATAAATTACTTCTGCACAAAATTCCTCTTTCAGATGAGCATATAAATGCTCTGACTGAGTTCTGACACAAACAAAATCACTATTTCTTGTGCTTTAAAGAGACTGTATCTTTCCAAAATACATACAACTATATCTGGAAGCCAGTTCTCTTACTCAACAAAGGAATAAGGATTTGTAAGAATTACTTTCAGGGAATGGAGGTTAACGACAGTCAGTATATTATTTGATTGTTGATTTAATTTGGAATTTGGAAAAGAAAAATTTCAGGTCACTGGTTATCAATCCTTGTGGTACTATATCTCAGGGGATATACACAAATTCTCCAAAGCATCTCAAAACAAAATTAATTCTAATTGCTTCAAAAACAATTATAGAGCCCTTATAAGGTACCAGGGACTATCTAAAGTTCTACATATTTTGACTCATATATTTAAGCCTCTAAATATCCTTAGGAGGTAAGAGCTATTCTTACTGTAATTTTACAAAGGAGGAAACTAAGACAGAAATTAGGGAACTTGACCAACCTCACAAGGCTAAAAATAGAAGATCTGGGGTTTGAATTCAGTCAGGCCTCAGAGCACATGCTTTTTGCATCCAGTAACATTCATTTATTTAGTGAAGTGTTTACAGTGGACATGCCCCTCGGCTAGCCCTGGACATAAGGAGGGCATCTGGCTGGTTGTGCTCGGCACCAGATGCCTTCAGGCTGATGTTTCATTGCTATGGGGGCCCTATCACAGCTGACCAGATTGTATGGCCTGCACAGATAATTGCACCACCTTGATCTCCTTGCTTATTATTTAAAACAAATAATAGGTTTATTGAGATATAATTCACATACCATACAATTCCTCCATTTAAGGTGTACAATTTAATGGCTTTCAGTTATTCACAGATCACCTTTAGCGTGTAATCCATCACCTTTAGCCACCATCACCTTTAGCGTGTCACACCCATTAGTAGTCACAGCTGCCCCCTCCCTCCAGCTGCTGACAAGCAGTAATCAGCGTTCTGCATCTATGGCTTTTCCTATTCTGAACATCTCATATAAATGCAATCATACAATATGTGGCCTTTTGTGTTTGACTTCTTTCACTTAGTGTAATGTTTTCACGTTTCATTCATGTTGCAGCATGTATTAGTCCTTTTCTAAATTGCCAAATAATGTTCAAATATGTGAATTTACCAGATTAAAAAAAATCCATTCCTCAGTTAATGGCCATGTTTCTACTTGTTGGCTATTATGAATAATGCTGCTGTGAACCTTTGTGTGCACTTTTTTGTGTGGACACATGTTTGGATTTATCACAGGTATATACCTAGGAGTGCAATTGCTGGGTTATGTGGTAACTCTGTGTTTAGTGTTTTGAGGAGATGCCAGACTGTTTTCCCTCCTTGCTTATTGATACTAAGAAGTTTTCCTCAGCTGACTGTTTTTGCAAAAGTGACTTTTCTTACTCTGTAGAGTCAGTTGACATTGGAAAGCAGGGATGGCAGATTTTGTCTTCAACAGTCAAAGATTCAGCATCTGGTTGGCTGTAAATAGCCACTTTCAGTAACAGAAACCAAATGGAAAGTTTAGAGTAACCTTGAGTAACTGCTCCATCCTTCTTTTTTTTGCAACATTTTAATTTTTAAAAACATTTTTCTAGGGCTTCCCTGGTGGCACAGTGGTTGAGAGTCCACCTACCGATGCAGGGGACGCAGGTTCATGCCCCGGTCCGGGAAGATCCCACATGCCTTGGAGCAGCTAGGCCCGTGAGCCATGGTCGCTGAGCCTGCACGTCCAGAGCCTGTGCTCTGGGACGGGAGAGGCCACAACGGTGAGAGGCCCGCGTACCGCAAAAAACAAAACAAAAAACATTTTTCTACTTCTTATATTTTATTTATTTATTTTATTTATATTATTATTATTATTCTTTTTGGCTGCGTTGGGTCTTCATTGCAGTGCGTGGGTTTTCTCTAGTTGCTGTGAGCTGGGGCTGCTCTTTGTTGTGGTGTATGGCTTCTCACAGTGGTGGCTTCTCTTGTTCTGGAGCACAGGCTCTAGGCACGTGGGCTTCAGTAGTTGTGGCACGTGAGCTCAGTAGCTGTGGCTTTCTGACTCTGGAGTGCAGGCTCAGTAGCTGTGGGGCACGGTCTTAGTTCCTCTGCAGCATGTGGGGTCTTCCTGGACCAGGGCTCAAACTCGTGTCCCCTGTATTGGCAGGTGGACTCTTAACCACTGTGTCATTAGGGAAGTCCCCAGTCCCTTCCTAATATTGTCTTTTTAGTGAGTGTATGAAACAAATTTAATAAATGATGGTAATAATTATAGCTAATATCTGTTGAACACTGTAGATGTTCAAATCTATGAAATATGTTAAATGTATTTTATCATCTAATTGTAGAAGTACTGAAAATTTATTTTAATTGAAATATAGTTGATTTACAATGTTGTGTTAGTTTGTGGTGAACAGCAAAGTGGTTCATTTATATGTATACATATATATATATGTTCTTTTTCATATTCTTTTCTGTCATGTTTTATTACAAAATATTGAATTTAGCTCTCTGTGCTATACAGTGGGTTCTTGTTGTTTTCTATTTTATATATAGTTGTTTGTATATGCTAATCCCAAACTCCTAACTTACCCCTCCCCTCCTTTTCCCCTTTGGTAACTATAAGTTTGTTTTCTATGTCTGTGAGTCTGTTTCTGTTTTGTAAATAAGTTCATTGTATCATTATTTTAGATTCCACATATAAGTGACATCATACGGTATTTGTCTTTCTCTTTCTGACTTACTTCACTTAGTATGATAATCTCTAGGTCATTCCATATTGCTGCAAATGACATGATTTCATTCTTTTTTATGGTTGAGTAGTATTCCATTGTATATATATACCACATCTTCTTTATCCATTTTTATGTTGATGGACATTTACGATGCTTCCATGTCTTGGCTATTGTGAATAGTGCTGCTATGAACATTGGGGTGCATGTATCTTTTCAAATTAGAGTTTTCTCCAGATATATACCCAGGAGTGGGATTGCTGGATCATATGGCAACTCTATTTACTTTTTTGAGGAACCTCCATACTGTTTTCCATAGTGGATGCACCAATTTACATTCCCACCAACAATATAGGAGGGCTCCCTTTTCTCCACACCCTCTCCAGCATTTATTATTTGTAGACATTTTAATTATGGCCATTCTGACTGGTGTGATGATACCTCATTGTAGTTTTGATTTGAATTTCTCTAATAATTAATGAAGTTGAGCATTTTTCATGTTCCTTTTGACCATCTGTGTGTCTTCTTTGGAGAAATGTCTATTTATATCTTCTGCCCATTTTTTGATTGGGTTGTTTGTTTTTTGTTATTGAGATATATGAGCTGTTTGTATATTTTGGAAATTAAGCCCTTGTCAGTCTCATCGTTTGCAAATATTTTCTCCCAGTCTGTATGTTGTCTTTTTGTTTTGTTTATGGTTTCCTTTGGTGTGAAGAAGTTATAAGTTTGATTAAGTCCCATTTGTTTATTTTTGCTTTTACTTCTATTGCTTTGGGAGACTGACTTAAGAAAACGTTGCTATGATTTATGTCAGAGAATATTTTGCCTATGTTCTCTTCTACGAGTTTTATGGTGTCATGTCTTATATTTAAATCTTGAAGCCATTTTGAGTTTATTTTTGTGTAGGGTGTGAAGGAGTGTTCTAAATTCATTGATTTATGTGTGGCTATTCAGCTTTCCCAATACCACTTGCTGAAGAGACTGTCTTTTCTCCATTGTATATTTTTGCCTCCTTTGTCAAAGATTAATTGACTGTAGGTGTGTGCGTTTATTTCTGGGCTCTCTTTTCTGTTCCATTGAACCATACATCTATATTGTGCCAATACCATGATTCCTGTAGCTTTGTAGTATTTTCTGAAGTGTGGGAGGGTTATGTCTCCAGCTTTGTTCTTTTTCCTCAGGATTGCTTTGGCAATTCTGTGTCTTTTATGGTTCCATATAAATTTTAGGATTATTTGTTCTAGTTCTTTGAAAAATGTCATGGGAAATTTGATAGGGATAGTGTTATATATGTAGATTGCTTTGGGTAGTAAGGCCATTGTAACAATATTAATTTTTCCAATCTAAGGACATGGGATATCTTTCTATTTCTTTGAATCATCTTCAATTTCCTTTATCAATGTTTTATAGTAGAACTACTAAAATGTAAGATTAAAAAAATAAGAATGACTGGCAGCTGTATTTTATTTGTACTAATGGCTAGGTAGGAAAAAAATGGTTTAGCTTGAAGTGAGAAAAACTAAAACAAAGACAAACTTCCCTAAATGGAAAGCTGTTCAGAAGAGACCCACTTAGATGGGTTAAAGATAGTTTCATTGAGGGCATTTTATTTTCAGAAAGAAGGTAAAAGAGTGAATTATGAGTATTTTTTCTGGGTCTGCATACTCATGATACTATATCAAGGTTTGAGTTTTCTATAGGTACACAGAATTTGTTGCCAAAGTGTGATAGAAGCTAGTAAACATAAACAAAAGAGAAATGAGGAACTATTCTTTTACAACATTTTTATTGGTTTTTGTTAAAAGTCTTCCTGTTGCAAAGTGCCCACTTCTTACCTAGTATGAAAATCCATTTGCGTAGGTTTGCCCACTGTAACCTACTTCAAAGACCAGTGAGCACACATAGAGTCAAACAAACAAACAAACACAAAAACAATGAGAAATAAAACTTATACAGTATGTTGTCTGTGATATGTTTAAAGTAAAGGCAGATACATTTATATTCATCATAACAAATGTTAAGGCCAAAAAAGCCACTGCTTGTAAAGAATTGTTATAATTTGTATAGTAATGCTATTTCCTATTAAAAGAATTATAATACATGTCAGGGAGTCCACAAATAGTCTTCTTCCTGTAAATAAAAACCAAACTTATCAATTTGCCTCAGTGTATTAGGTAAGAAAATAATGACAGGTGTCTAACTGAAGCATGCATTGTGTTGATTCTGATTTTGTGTAAAGTTGACCATATAGGAATTTTCTATTTGGATTAAAATTCTGAATCTAAAACTAAGAAACAGTTTAGAAGCATAATTATTTTCAACAAATTCTAAATTACCCTTAGAATTGAAGGCCATGGGAAGAATACGTAACCTGAGTTCTGATTTAGTCCTTAAGATCCGGTTACCAGCTGCTCTCGGTCATCTTCATTCCTTAGGAAAGACTAGACTTTTCTATTTAGCAACCAATCCAGGAACTAGATTTCAGCACACTAACCACATCTTCCTTCTCTGTATCATACTTGTACACTTTGGGTCCTGAAAAGAAGTAAATGTAGCCTAAAAGAGATAAAGTTGAAATTATGATTACTGAAAATGACTTGCAAATTTATAAATGGGATTGTCTTGTAGTTGTAACTTTCTTGAGGTAGCACCAAAGGGGGACTGAGAATGTGTCAGGTGGCAGTTAGCTAATCCTCTGCACAGGTCTCTCTGAGCCCTAGAACTTGACACCCCTAACATGTTGATCATCTCTCATCTCTCTGCTCATGCCAGAGGTATTTTTTGCTTCTACCCAGGCTGTTCCCCTCCAGGAAATCCAGCCCCCGCTGTTTTCTTCCCTAGTCAAACCTCTAGCCATTCTTTAAAACCCAGCTGAAGTCTCACCATGAAATCTACAGCACCTGATGCCTGTTTTGATCTTTTCTTCCTCAGATCACTTCTTGTCATTATTGTGAAGACTACCACACAATTCAATACTAAATTATAGATTGTCTTGTTTTCTAGTAATTTCATCTGTGTTGGATGGAGGGTCGTTTCTCAAAGAGAATAACCATTCCACAAGTGCAGAGACCATATCAAACTGTCTTTGCATTTCTAAACAGTGTCCAGCTCTGTGCTATGTACTCAAAAAGAATGTTTTGACCGATTCAAAAGATCCAATTAAACTTATTCAACCCAGTTCAATTCAATTCAACTTTCCCAGCTATGTGTTAAATTTCAGGAGTTAGGTGATGGAGTGGGGAAAGGCACTAGGAAAGTTGAGAGTATGTGCATGTTAAAGATGAAAAAGGTAATTTTGACTGGATGGCCTTTATGATGTAGCTGACTAATGCACTGAAGCTATACTTTTAAAACTTTCCATTTGTAAAGAGAGAACCATAATGACAGACTTTTTATACTCTTTCTGGTGGTTAATCTTGTTAGATAAATTTATAAGGGACTCAGGGGAAAAAAAATAAGAACCAAGGACTCCCATTTGGAAATCCATCTTCTTCTATGTTAAAGCAGAGACCAGATTTCTTGTTACAATTTCTACAAAGAAACTTTACAGTGGAAACACTCACCATTTAACTCCACAGCAGCATCTATTTGGCCATTAACTCCTGAAAATTCTTCTTCAGTATTCTTTGGATAGTCTTTTTCCACTTTCCTTTTTCGTTCATCATAGCTGGAAGAAATATTATTTCATAAATAATATAAACAAGAAGTATTTATCGATTGTAGAAGACACTGTGTTAGTCAGGCATATTTAGCCAGGGCTGATTTATGATTTACTTTAGATCTTTCTCTTCTCTCTGTCTCTCTCTCTTTCACACACACACACACACACACACACACACACACACACACACACACTGCCATTTCTCTCCCAGTTTCCAGAGATTCTGGGAACACAAGTAGTTTGGGAGTGGAGTCATTGTTCTAAACATTCTCTTTAAAAAATTGCCAGATATATTGTTTAGAATTATAGGATCATATTTCTATAATTAAAAAAATACTGCCTTTTAATGGGAACCCTGCATATATTTTTAGGGCTTTATTTACTGTTGCAATTCTGTCTCTCTTATGTTCTCTATGTATGAATTTCTTGGCTTACCAAACAGTTAAAAACCCTTCACAGAGGCTTTCATTAATGAGCTTCTTGCTGTGTACCCATAGAAGAGAGATTGAACAAATAATGCGCAGTGAATGAATAAATAAAAGTGTGAATGCTCAATAGATAAAGACAAGAAATGAGAAAATCTGCAATAATGGAGATTTTGCCTTTTAAATTGTTTTAATTGAATTAAATTGTTTTGTTTCCTAGAAAGATTATACAACTGACCAAAGAGTAGATTAGGTTTTTTTTTTTTTTTCTGAATTCACAACTACCTTGCAATGATAACTTTGAAGATTGGTTAATACATCTCTTTGTGATCTAAATTACCCCTTGTAGAAAAGACTGTGACTTGTATGAATCACTATGACTTGTTTGAGTTCAGCATGTAGGCAGGGCAGACTCTTTTCCCTTCAAGAAGATTTCATTTAAAATGTGCGAAAGTCCTTTCTTCTTTAGCATAGAGCTCCCAATGCGAACATTCCCAAGGTGGACACGCCACTCCTTTCCCACCCAAAGGTCAATTTCTCCTATATCTCTGCCACTAAGAGTTTCCTGCAGCAATAGATCACATCCACCTTCTCCTGAAATGTGCCTTTCTTGTGACTATGACTTCACAGGCCAGGGGACAGATCTCTCATGATACTGAGTAGATCAAACGTTGGGAAAGAAGTATTCAGGCTGAAACTGACTAGTGGGCTGAGGTGCTTTATGGGGTGTTGAGGATAGGGGTGGAAGCTAAATCCTAGAAGTATCAATAGGAGTCCAAACTCCCTTTCCAGGAGAGCTATTAGAATCTTCCAAGTAGGCCAAGGGGAAAACCAAGCTATATGAGTTACTGTAAGCACAAATAAACATGGAAGCCATTTACCATATTTTGTTGTCATCAGAAGTGCCAATAAAGAGTGGGAACAGGACACCTGTATGGTATTAGAAGGAGTGGTTGCAAGGTATCAGGACTGTAATGAGGAAAAGACTGGAGAGAAAGAACAGCTAGGCATATTGCCCTCTCATGGCTTGGACTTCTTTTGCTCACTTTGTTCCAGTGTCTGAAATCTAGAGTCAGACACTGAAAGTACAGGTTGTTTACATATTAATCTTTGTTCACTAGGTTTTCTTCTCTCAATTCCCTGAGGCAGTTGTACTAGGAAAATGAATGCCTTGAGTGAAGGGAATGAGGAAGATAATTCCAAAGCTTAAAATATTTGGGGAGAGGGATGCAAAAGGAAGAGCAAAGAAGTGACTAAGAGACATTTGGTGTCTGTAGATATAAAGAGAAATGTGGTGGGGGGATGCCAGAGAACATGACATTTTGAATTCTTTGCTTAATGTTGACCCCTAAGCTCAGGGAAAATGGTGAACTTCCTTTCATGTCTTTATCCTCTTTTGTCTGCTCTGAATAGAGGATTAGAAGCTGAGTTATTATAATCAGAGCTATGCCTTACCTTTGTGTTCATTAAACATTTATGAGTGATTTTGAGAACTTAATCACCATTTATATTGTTTTATGGCAAAATGTGTTCTCAGTTCCAAACAAGTGACTGACTAAAGAATATCTATAGGGAAACCTATTGCAAGTTGGGATCTGCTTGTATTATATTTAAATTGGATTGAGAAATCTGGAAAGTATGAAAGGAGAGAGTAAAGATCTTTTCTGAGACTAGAAAAACTGTTTAAATAATACAGGAATAAGTTTTAAAGAGAAAATGATGACTATTAATCCAATAGAAAGATCTGAAAAATAAATCTCTTTTTAACTGTCTGCTTAGTTTGCTAAGGTGAGTGATAGTGACATCTAAAATCATATATATATGTTCAGAGGATAATGGAGGTAATAATATTATATGTAAATAAAATTTCAAAAGAAATTTTAGAGACGCAATGTCTGGCTGAGAATTTAAATTTTCAATTGCATATATAAAAACGTAGGCCAAAATTTTGGCAAAACTATGAAATCATTATTTTTCTCCATCCCTTCTACCACTTATGTATTTAATAGTCCCTCTCCCTTTCTGCTAACCCCTCTCTGCCCTCTTGCCTCTTATCCTATAACTGCTTTCCAAAGAGTATTACTCCCAATAAAATCTATCTCAAAGTATCAGTCTGACACATAAGTCACCATTTTAAGATTAGCTGATAACATGTATATTTCATTTGGACCTTTTACGTAGACACTGTGTAGATGGGCCTACATAATTAACATAGGGTTACCTACTTTTCACTTTACCAAGTAAGAACATTACCATCAACCCTCAAAATAAAAATTACCACCTATTTTTTTTTTTTTTTTTTTTTTTTTTGCGGTATGCGGGCCTCTCACTGCCGTGGCCCCTCCCGTTGCGGAGCACAGGCTCCAGACCCGCAGGCCCAGCGGCCATGGCTCACGGGCTCAGCCGCCCCGCGGCATGCGGGATCCTCCCGGACCAGGGCACGAACCCGTGTCTCCTGCATCGGCAGGCGGACTCTCAACCACTGCGCCACCAGGGAAGCCCTACCACCTATTTTTGAAAGGTCATAATCTCAGAATAAAAGATGGTTCTTGCCAATAATACTGACCCAGATCACACCCCCCTGTGTTTATTATATTGTGCTATTTTTATTTTTCTGTGGACTGCTGAAAACTTTGTGATGATCTAGCCCTTGGGTTTTGGAAAGATATTTGAGGATTTCTGTTATAGAGCAAAGAGTGTATAGTCAGATGGTTCTGGGTTTGAGCTCTGACTCTGTTACCTGCTGACTCTGTGATCAGGGGAAAGTGCTCTGAGCTCTGAGCCCTGTTTTCCTTATCTGCAATACAGTAGTCGCGAAGATGAGAGAAGTCACACACACACACACACGCACATGCACACACATGCACGTGCCTGGTACATGTCAACATCAAGGTCTGGCCCAAGCTATAAGACTTTGTAGTTTATTTTGGCCCCAAGAACAATAACAGACTGGCTAGTATGACATTTAGTGAATGTTGCGATTTGGTCTGGGATCCTAAGTCACCAAAGAGTTTAGTCTTTACCTAATTTTTAAAACACATTTCATTAGGATAACATGCAATAGTAGGCAAGGTTGAGAAGAGGAGAGAGGAGGGTTAGAGAATGTTGGAGGTAGTCCAGAGACCTCAGCAGAAAAGAGGGTAGGAGGTCTACTAGTATGTTGAGGATTTGGTTGAGGGTAAAAGAAAATAAAATTATATGACAGGATGAGAATTATGGGCATGGGTATTTTAATTGACAGTAAATAAATAAATCAATGGTGAAGAGAGTAAAAGATGACTACGTATGGTAGACAGGACGGATCTCTGTATTTGGATCCAGATGGCATAAAATATAGCCTCAGATGGACTATTTTTAGCTGTGTGACCTTGATCTAATCACTTAATCTCTTTGATGCAATATTTTCAACTATGAAATTGAGATAGCAATACCTACTTCTCAAGATTGTTGAGAAAGCAGATGGGAAAATGAGAGAACATACTCAGTGTGATTCCTAACACATAATAAACCATCAATATTTGAATACTAAGAAAATATTTATTGTAAATATACTAGAAACCTGCTAAAATCTTTACATACGTTTTCTCATTGCTGAGGTCTTGTTTGTGAAACCTAAATACCAACTAAAAATGATTGACCAATAACTATGTTTATTTCCTTTATGGGTATTTGTTTCATCATTTAATATTGATCAATGGCTATAGATATTAACGAAATCATTACTGACAGAGACACTTTACTAGCGATATTGCCATAGGTATCTGATGTGGTTTTTCATATATATTATCTTACTCTCTACTTTGTAATCTAAGCATTTGGGGACTATATTGGTAAAGTACTTGCATATTGTTTAACTGTATGCTTAGACCTTAGATTTGTTATGAATTTCTTGTGTTTTCATTGTGATGATTTCTAACTTATGTCAGTGGCAAAACTTAATACCATTCTGCCTTCTTTGATGTACTGAATAGGGGGTTCAGTCTGCTAAAAGATGCTTAAAGAAAATGTGAGAAAAGATGGCAAAAAGAGGAATTTATTGATAAGTATTTATGGTATATGTTTCAGGAAGTTTCTTCAAGGAGACCTTTCTAGTGAAAGGTCTCCTCCTTTGAAGTAAATAATCCACTTCTAGCCAGGAATCACATGGCTTTCTTGGAGGAAGGGACCTTTGTGATCTCACTAGAGAGGGCAGGGGTGAGAGTGGTCAGGAATGAAGAGAAGGGAGAAGAGTAAGAAGCTGCCATGTACCATCCTAGATAAGGGACAGGAACCAGGTCTCCATGAGGAAAGTGACTGTGAGAAAATTCTGGAACAAAGAATTAATAACAATGTTGAAAAGTATTGATGGTCTCAATTACTATCTTACTGTATGATGAAATGCAAATTTATATCTCCAGGCTGAATTCTCTGAATTCAAGATCTGTATTTCCAACTGCCTTCCAGACATTTCCATTCATTGGTTCCACTAGCATTTCAAACTACATATGTACAAACTGGAATTCCTGTTTACTCCTTTAATTTTGCTTTACTTCTCAATTTTATTCTTTCCCTATTGGATGGCCTTAGCTTCCTTGTAAAAATTCAACCGAGCTATTCTCATGTTAGTATCACATTGTCATGATTACTTTTGCTTTCTAGTAAGTTTTGAGATTGAGAAGTCTGAGCTCTCCAACTTTGTTCTTTTTCAAAATATTTTGGCTATTCTGGGTCTTATGAGTTTCCATATAGATTTTAAGATCAGCTTGTCAGTTTTCCTGAAGAAACCAGTGATATTCTGATAGGGATTGTGTTGGGTCTGCAGATCAATTTGGGGAGAAAATGCCATCTTAAAAACATGAAGCCTGACCCATGAACATAAGATATCTTTCCACTTATATCTCATTTAATTTCTTCCAACAATGTTTTGTAGTTTTCATATTACAAGTTTTCTACTTGTTCTGTTAACATTTATTTCTTAGTATTTTTTTCTTCTTGATGCTATTGTAAGTGGAATTGTTCTAATTTTATTTTTGCATTGTTCATTGAAGTGTATAGAAATACAATAGATTTTTTTCATATTGAACACATACTCTGAAAACTTGATGAATTCATCTATTAGTTATAACAGTTTTTTTTTTCTTTTGAGGATTCTTTAGGCTTTTCTATGTAAAAGATTATATGACATACAAATAAAGATAATTTTACTTTCTTTCCGATCTTTTCTATCATTATTTTTTTATATCATTCATTCTTGCTTAATTGCCCCGCTAGAACCTCCAGTAAAACGTTGAATAGAAGTGGTGAGAATGGAAATTTTTGTCTTGTTCCTGATATTAGGGGGAAAGCATCCAATCATTCACCACTGAGTATGATATCAGCTGTGGGTTTTCATAGATGCCTTCTATCAGATTGAAACATTTCCTTCTATTCCTAGTTTGTTGAATGTTTTTATCATGCAATGGTGTTTGATTTTGTCAAATGCTTTTTCTACATCTATTAAGATGATCATATGGTTTTTAATTTTTTTATTCTATTGGTATGGTGTATTATATTAATTGATTTTCAGATGTTAAGCCAACCTCGCATTCCTGGGAAAAAAATTTTCCCCTTGGTCATGGTGTGTAATTCTTTTTGTATGTTTCTGTATTTGGTTTGCTAGTACTTTTGGAGGATTTTTGCATCCACATTCACAATATATTGGTCTGAAGTTTTATTTTCTTGTGATGCCTTTGTTTGGTTTCCAGATAAGGGCAATGCTGGCCTCATACAATAAATTGGGAAGTATTCCTCCCTATTCTATTTTTTGGAGTTGTTTGTGAAAAATTGGCAGTAATTCTTTAAACGTTTTGGTAGAATTCACCAGTGAAACATGTAGGCCTAGGTTTTTCTCTGTGGATAATTTTTTAAATTATTAATTAAATCTCTTCACTGGTTGTAGGTGTATTCAGGCTGTCTATTTCTTCTTGACTCAGTTTCATCACTTTGTATCTTTCTAGGAATTTGTCTGTTTCATCCAAATTTTCTAACTTATTGGCACATAATTGTTCATTCCTTTATAACCCATTTTATTTCTGTAAGGTTTGTAGTAATGTTTCTCTTTCATTTCTGATTTTAGTAATTTTGGTCTTTTTTTTTTACTAGGTCAGTTTAGTAAGCAGTTTGTCAATTTTCTTGACCTTTTCAAAGAACCAAATTTAGTTTTGTGGATTTTCTCAAATTGTTTATATATTCTCTACTTCATTCATTTTCACTGTAATCTTTATTATTTCATTTTTTCCTGCTTATTTTAGGATTAATTTGCTCTTTTTTCCAGTGTCTTAAGTGGAAAGTTAGGTTATTGATTTGAGTTTTTTCTTCATTTTTAATATGGGTATTTATAGCTAGAAATTTCCCTTTGAGCACTGCTTTAACTTCATCAATAAGTTCTCATATGTTGTATTTTAATTTTCATTCACCTTTAAGTATTTTCTAATTTCTCTTGTGATTTCTTCTTGTCCCACTGGTTGTTGAAAAGCATGAAGTATAATTTCCACTTATTTGTACATTTTCCAGTTTTCCTTCTGGTATTGATTTCTAGCTTTATTCCAATGTGATCAGAGAAGATATTTTGTATGATTTTAAATTTACTGAGGCTTTTGTTTTGGTCTAACATATCATCTGTACTGGACAATGTTCTACATGCACCTGAGAAGTATGTGTAGTCTTCTTTTGTTGAGTGAAGTGTTCCATAGATATCTGTTAGGTCTAGTTGGCTTATAATGCTGTTCATGTCTTTCTTTTCTAATTGCTCTTGTTGTCCAGTCGTTCTGTACATTATTGAAAGTGAAGTATTGAAGTCTCCAACTATGATTATTTCAGTTGTGGTTTTCTCCCTGCATTTTTGTCAGTTTTTTGCTTCATCCATTTTGGGGCCCTGCTGTTAGATTGTATATTCCTGGTAGAGTAACCCTTCTATCACTATAAATTATCTCTCTCTATTCCTAGTAATAATTTTTATTTGAAAAGTATTATTTTAATATGTTTTGTTGCCTGGTATTAGCATAGCCACCCTGGCTTTCTTATGGTCATTGTTTGCATGATGTATATTTTTTCCATCCTTTTACTCTCAGTCTATTTGTATCTTTGAGTACACAGTGACATCTTATTTTTTTATCCAGTCTGACAACCTTTGCAATTTGATTAGATTGTTTAATCTATTTACATTTAATATTATTGATATAATTAGATTTATATCTGCCATTTTGCTTTTATTTTCTACAGGTCTCATATCTTTTTTAGTTCCTTTTTTCCTCCTTAATGCTTCCTTTTGCTTTAATGAAGAATTTCCAGTATACCATTTAAATTTCTTTCATGAGTTTTTACTTCATTTAATTAAGTTATTTCCTTAGTGGTTGCTATAGAGCATACTATATATATATTTTAACAACATAATCTGCTTCAAAGTTTATATATAAATGTATATTATCTTTCTATATGTTATAGGTCCAAACATACAATTATATATATATAATATATATATATACGCACAGCTTTATACAGTTAATTTTAATTAATTTAAAAATCAATTAAGAGAACAAATACACATTTATACTATCTTTTATAATTACATAATTACATTTACTGGTACTCTGTTTTTTTATGTGGATTCAAAATTTCAAATAGCTGTCTGGGGTTACTTGCTGAAGCCTGAAGAATTTTCTTTAGTACTTCTTGTAAGGAAGATGCTAATGACAAATTCTCTGTTTTTGTTTATCTGGGAATGTCTTTATTTTGCCTTCATTTTTGAAAGATAGCATTGTGCAATATAGGATTCTTGGTTGAGAGTTTTTTCTTTAAGCACTCTGAAGATGTTTCCCACTACTTTCTGGCCTAACTGGTTTGGCTGACTTCCAGTGTTGTCCCCCTCTAATCCAGTCACACTGCTGCCAGAGTGATATTTCAATAACACAAATCTTAATGGGTTACTTCCTTATTTAAGACATTTAAAGATATCCCTCTTTTCTATAAATTAACACTGATCTCCCTAGAAAGGCATAGGCCCTCCATGATCTCTGTCCTTGGGCCAAATCTCTCATTCTAGCCCACGTTCTAATCATACTGAACTGCTTGAGGTTTTCCTCCTATACACAGGCTTTTTTATGCATCAGTGCTTTTGCTTCAACTGCTCTCTCTGCCTGGAAACACCCTGCCCCTCCTGTTTGGGAAACTCCTACTCAACTCTCAAGATGAAGCTCAGTCACTGCTTCCTCTAAGAACTCTTCCTTGACAATTTTGCTAGAATTGGCCATTTCCTCTTTGTTTTGCCCCACTGATCCCTGTGCAGTCTTTTAAAAGGCCACTTGTGGCACCTGGATTGTTCTTAATTACTTATCTATACATTTACCCTCAACTGTAAGAGTTGTTGAGGGCATTAATAACACCCAATATGAACTGAGTACTTACTATATAGGACAGGCATTTCACATTTTTCTCATTCATTTCCACAACTCAATGAAGTAGATACTATTTCTGCCTCCATTTTGAAGATGATTAAACTAAAACAGAAAGGTGATCCAGGTTGCCAGATGACTGCTGTTAGAGATGACATTAACACTCTCTTACTCTTGTCTACACTCTTATAAACAACAAACTTTGTGCCTTCTCATGTGTGAAGGTCCTAGTACAGATCCTGACATGTAATCATGCCCAATATATGTATGTTGAATGTGGTAGTTTGGCAATACATTAAAAAAAATAAGATTAAAACCCCAAGATTTTGAACTCCATCCATCTTTTAAATTTTTATTACTTATTATTTATTTCTCTATGGTGACTAACTATAAAATCCTTAAATAAACAGATCCAGTTCTAGTATTCTTGGGATATCTAGGAAGGAAAGAATTTAGAAGACTGTATCCTATTTTGCATCAATCATGCCTCCATATATATAGAAAGAGTGATTTAGGAGTGGAAAAGGGCTGGAACCTATAGATTTGTAAGTCACTTTACACAAAATTTAGAAAACACTGACCATGTCAAAGAATGATGGAGTTGATAGCTCCTCCCCGTCCCCCTGCCCACCCCCCCAGTTCTCAGAAACTCCTTGGTGTAATCACTGCTCTGGTATTAGTAGGCAAGGGAGAACATCTATAGGGAGAAATTAGCCATAGGTAGTGGAAGAAAGGTAAAGAAAAAAACTGGCTGGATCATTGAGGCCTTCTAGGAAAAGAAAAAGAAGGAATGAAAGCAAACAAATGTATGGGGAAGTAGCCCTTGTTAGTAAAGTTTAACCAGTATGTCATTTCGTAATGTAGCATGTGACGGCATCAGCATGGCAGAACCCCCTTTTGGATTTCACTTTGTAGTTCTGTGGGCTGCTCCACTGTAAGTTACTATCAACATTACACTGACATGTGGGTTCTTACTCTTACAGCCTGAATCAACCTAGGCCCAAGCCAACACTCAAACTTCAGTGGAGGAATTCTTCAGTAGTTTTCTCATACTATTTCATTCACTAAAACGGGTCCCCAGCCCTAGGGGTTCATGGAGAATTTCCCTGACAATCTGCATATCCAGAGACTTCTCTTCCCTTGGCACATTATTTGTGTCACAGACTGAACTAGCATGAAGAAGAACCTGAGGAATGACTAAGGAAAATAAATCCTAACACAATGTCAATGGGTGTCAATAGTAAAATTATTGGTCTGTAACTTGAGGCTTTTGTATTTTTGAGTGTGTTCATGTGCTTTACCTATAGAACTTCATTGCCTCCTTTGCTTTTTCCTTCCAGCCCTCTTTCTTCCTATTTAGAATAGGATGTAATGGCTAAGGCACCATTGGCCACCTTGAATCCTGTGGCAACCATGAGAGTGGAAGCTACCTGTTAATACTAGAGCAAAATGTCAGAAGGAACTTGGGTCCCTAATGGCCATGGACCCACCTTACCAGCTCTAAATCTGATAAACTTCAGACATTTTACATATATGAGAAAAAAAGACCCTTATGTGTTTAAGCCACAGTTATTACTGGGTCTCTCTTACTAACAGCTGAACATAATTTCTAACCAATATAGGGCTTTATAAGACAATAAGGTCATACTCATGTGTGAAATGTGTGGAATTCAGGGGGATTTATTAATAAAGATGACATGTTAGCTTTTCCTGAACTTTTGAGGTTATTTGAAAATAACATTTTCAAGGTTATTTGTCTTATTCCTTAGTATGTAAACCAGTGTTTGTGTTGGAGAGTATGAAGTAGAAGACTTCGATTGCTGAAATGACTGTCTTTGCCTTGCCCAAAACAGAGATTTCAGTGCAATTTCAGGGCCCTTCAGTATTTAAAAAGGAAATCCCCTTTGACCAGCTCTTTGACTGGATTGCTGTTTATAGGAATACTGAAGTTTAAGCAATCATTTGTTAATTATCACAACTTTTAAAGCAATTATTTGTTAATTACCATATAAGTTCCTACTATTACTGAACAGTCACTCTTTTTGAGCACCTACTATATGCCAGGCACTGTGCTAGGTATCTACATGCATTATATCACTTAATACTCTCAATAACCTGGGGAGGTTAATATCAAAAGTGCCTACTGCAGTGTCTTTTCCTTTCCATCAAAAGGAGCTCTTTAATATTTGCATTAGTTCCCTAGGCCAAATTTTTAATGACTCTGTTTTATCTAGATTACTAAAGACTTTTCCTTAATAGACACAGAAGTTCAACTGGAAAGGTTCAAAATTATTTCCTCAGGGGAATAAGGAATCGTTAAAATCAGGGGCCCTCCCCTCCCCATCCCTAAATTTATGGAGAATTAAAAACCTCTCACCAGGCCCCTTGTATTAGCTGTTAAGCCTCAGTCCTACCTGGTTGGAGGTCCATGCTTTACTGCGGGTGCTTGTGGGTGGTAGATTAGTCCAAAGACCAGGCGATGAATGGAGAATAGAAATAATAAGAGAGTGGATAATCCCACCAAGGAGAATTGGGCTATGAACAGGCTTTGACAAATAACCAAATAATCATAACTCATACTCTCACACACCTGCTCATACACGCATCTCTGGATGCCATTCTCTGAATACCTAAAATAGGAGTTGGATTTCTCAATATCTATCTTCCTGTATGTCAACACAGTGATTACAGCCACCTTACCTTAAAGAAAGACTTTGGAGAGTATACCCAGCAGATATTAGGGACTTAATAAGGGAATAACTATTGCTATTTCATAAAGGAAGTTCTGAAAGAAAATTAGCTGGCTTAGTGGTTTAAACATTGGACTGGAAGTGACAACTCATGACAGCACGTGATACTTTGAGCAATGATACCAGGGCTCTCAGTGGCCCAGAAAAGTCAGCAGGATCCACATTTTGACATTCATTTTTATGAAATAAATTTTTCTTATCATGAAGTATATCTGTGCTTCAGTTATATTACTTTCTCAGCTCTAAATTGAGGAAGATGACAGATATTTATTTATAAATTTATTTTATACAACAGAAATGGTTATTAAAAATATGTAATAGAAAATAGAATGAAAACCCTTGGACCAAAGTTGGATCCTCTGCCAACCAGACCCTAACAGGTACCTAAAGCGTTTAGCACAGTAACCTGTTTAGAGTCTGTTTTGGTTTCTTTCTTCTAGTTCAGAAAAACAAGCAATGCTAAAGTGAGAACTGTGAATAAAGAAGGTGCAGAGGCAGCGCTTGACAAAGAGTTGCACTCAGTTCTCTAACATAGTCAATTAAAGTGGTAAGATGAGGCAGGAGAGGTGAGGAGTAACCCTGTGTGCAGTGACTGGATCTGCTTACAATGACCTCCTGCAAGACGGGCATGGAAATGATATGTAATCCTCCTTGGATAAGAAGAATCTTCATGTTCTGGGTTAAAGGACTTAGCAATAAGGCCTTTGTATTTCAGCAAAAATTTCCTTCAAAGAGCCCCATAGTCAAGACCACATTCATTTTGCACAAAATCACAGACTGTGCTGGAATGCATAGATACCCAAGAGGGAATCAGTGCTTCTTTCAGGCATTCCCAGTGGGTAATTATATACTGGAAGTGCTACATCCACTCTTTTAGGCCACTGGGGGGTTCAGTTAAGCTTTGGATGATTCCTGTGCTAAAGACCAAACAATGGGATTATTGAATGAATGTTTCACTTATTTGGATGGTTCAGTATCTTGAAGACAGTATCAACCATCAGTAAATGGCACCCCAGTGGCTGAGAAGAGTCAATGGGCCTGTAGCAAACTTGCCTTGCATTCTTTTCTGCAAAAGCATTTTTCCTTCTTACTGAATACATCTGGACAATCAAAAGGAGAAAAGCCATACCTGTAGTATTCATCTCCCACAAAGAAAAGGGTCTTCTGTGCATCCTTGAGATAGATGGCAGCATCTATTCGCTGCACATATCTTGGGAACCCAAAGTCATAAATAGTCCAAGGGGAACCTTGCATTTGGAATCCTCTTGTTATCCAGTAGTGGGGTCCTGGAAACAGAAATTAAAATTTACAAAAACTCTGTACCATTTAGTGATGCTCTTCACTCGTGAGGATTTCTATGCAGGATCACAAGTAGGGCTAGTTTATCGGATATTTACCATGGCTAAAACCTAGTAGGAGATAAAAGCCTCTATTCAATTCAGTAAAAGACTTAAAACTTGCTCTGGAGGCAAAATCCCTAGTGATGCCTTAAGAAAGCAATAATATTGATACAATTATGTTTTAAATTTAACACATTCAATTTTTTCAAGATACCTTACAACTGTATAATCTCATTTCAGTGTCATATATGTATGAGAGACAAGGGGCAAGCAACTCACAAAAGGTGATTCTTGCTTAAATTGGCACCAACCTTCTACCCTTAGCCCTTAGCATCAAGAAAATACAAGTTAAAACTGATAGTTACCACTTATTGGACAACTTCCACTGGCTAGCCATTGTCATATCTTCAAGGTTGTTATTATTATAATTATTTTGCACAGAAAGAAATGAAGACTGAGAGCAGTTAGATAACTTCCCAAAGTCACTCAAATAGTAAAGGTCTGGAGACAGAGACATATTGTGTGTGTCCACCTCCTGAAGTTGCAGGCGTCTCTCCACTCCCAGCTGCTTGTCTTGCTCTCCTGAGGGTTCCATGCTGATTTTTGTGAATTAGAGGCTCTCAGTAGAGTATACCATGTCACTCAGAGCAGAGGTCCAGGGGACAGAGACTAGGTTTCTACCTTCTTGGACACTGTCACTTATCACAGTGCCTCACTAGATGACATCTTTGGCTCTGAGAAGAGTTTGATAGTCACTGTCACTCCTGTCATTGTCACAGTACAGTAGAGGGGTTTTTTATCCCCAGTCTGAGGAGGAGTGACTGGAACATGCTCTGTGATAGCTAACAAATGCTGACAGTACTAGGTGTTCCAGATGCACCAGGCACTGTACCCTGACACTTATTTCTTTGAGGGTTCTTTAGGGTACCTTTAAAGAAGTAAGCTGTGCCCCTCTCAGCCACTTCATAAGCTGCATCCACATTGGACATAAGCTGGGGGAAGAAGCTGGTGATGGTGCTGGGCCGGATCCCTGACATCAAGTGAACCTGCCGACGCCAGAAAATCCTATTGGGCAATGGAAAATAAATCAAGATCAAGGGTTGACTTAGATCTTCAATTGAACCTGGGCTGAAATATACTGCAAACCACACTTCAGAGGCCATTTCTAAATGCCTCTTGCTGTTGCCTTGTTTTTAAGGAGAACATAATTTTTTGACTTTAGTAAACTGTTTCTTCCCCCCTTTCATCCGTTTAGCTTCTCTGTAATCCTCTTTCCTTCATTTATTTAAGGATGTTCAAACATGAAAGGATAGCAAGGGTTGACATCAATAATTTATACACTTAAGCTGTGCACCTTCCTATTCCAAGTATCATTTGCTACAAATTTCCTTTTCCCCTTCTGATCTTTTAAAAATTAAAATCTCATAAAGATAAATACCATCCAGATGCACTTTATGGATATTATATAAATGAGCCAAACTTTTGTGGTTGGAAGAGGCTAATTATTTCCTGTAAAAACAGCAAAAACATTAACAATTATAAATGATGTTGCCTATGTACTTATCTATTGAAAATGTTTATATCTTTGGACCTAATGGCTACTTCAGAGAAACTCTGGTACACACACATTAACTTAAGATTTATCAACTCAACTACCCATTTATCCAGTATTATTTACATAAAATTGTGGGAGTATATAAGAGGGTACTGGGTTGAAACCTTCAATGTAAATGAAGTCCACTTTGAATTTTGGAGATGCAAATCATTCTTATAAAATATGAATAGTTTACTTGACTCCACAGAAGCTAGAATCAACACATAAAATTATTTGTGGACAGGGAAATTGTAATAAAGTTCTGACATTTAATTTTCCATGTAGTAAGTTTAGGCACTCCTTAAATCTTATGTTGAGTTTTAGTTAATTTAACAAATATTTATGGAACACCTGTCAGCAGGCACTGAGGTAGACATCAAGGATGAAGCACTGAATAAGACTCAGGCTCTGCCCTCAAGAAGCTATAATCTAGTAGTAGAGGCAGATAAGTGATTAGACAATTATAATTCAGAGCAATTTGTGCAATGAAGAGTCAAGCTCATGATGCTCTGAGAACTTAGAGTGTATCCCACAGAAGGGATGTGTCATTCCATTTAGGGAGCTGGCGTAGCCATCAAGATGAGGCACTTTAAGTTGATGACAAAATCTAAAGGAGAGCTGTATTGAGAGAGAGAAATACTTCATGTTCCTAAGCAACATCAAGAGGCAAAAGGAAAAGCACATCATGTTTTAGAAGGCTGTAAGCTGGAGTTGCAATTCCAATGCTGACTGTTATCTCCAAGCCTGTTTCATAATCTCCTTTTTTTTTAGGTTCACTAAATTTACTTTAAAAATCATAAAACATTTCTTACAAAAGAGTATTACATTCTGCGCATTGCTCTGAATAGATGCCAGGGACATATGCACTATTGTTACTTTTCCTCCGTCCCACCCCCCGCCAAATGTTACAATGACCACAAAGCAAAATGTTCACAATAATTACATGGGGGGGGATTTGTTTTTAAACCACCAACAAGGAACAAAAATTAAAATTCACTCACTCTGCTGCTGTTTCAAAATTTCAATGTTACTTTCTGTACACCCTCCCCCAACCCCCACCCCTGTTTGTAAGGAACTAAAACATTACATCTGGTAAACAGCAAAGATTTCACTGCATCTCAAATGCAGAACACCTATGAAGCAGAGGAATGTTGGCTTTTTAAACAGAAGCAGATAAAAACAAAAGATGCAGGACCCCTTCAGTTCTTCACTAGTCTTAGATAAACTTTCCAGAACACTGCTTCACACTATAAAAAAGAAAAAATATCTTGCATTATAATCCTTCAGCATCTGCATACTGCTTCACAGTGTCCTGCAGCAAATATTGTGCATTCTGTATCTGGTCCTGTGTTCCTATAATGGTAATGATCTGATCTTCGGACCCTTCTAAAGGCTCATCAATTTTGATTGAAGCTCCTGACTCATGATGGATTTGTTTAATCTACTCACCACCTTTGCCAATAACAGATCCAGCTAAATCTTTGGGAATAGTTACTTGTGTAGTAATAATAGGTCCACTAAGATTACCATATGAGCCACGACCCCCTGCATAGGAATAATCATATCCAGAGCCACCCTCTGGTTCATAATTCATCTGCCACTCTGATAGGCTCCACGTATCTATTGCAGAGTCCCAGGTTTCATCAGCATTGAAACCAGCCATGCCATCATAACGGTCTCCAGGTCTTCCTCTTCTGTCATAGGCCATTAGCTCTCCTCCTCTAGGTGGTGGTGGTGGAGGAAGAGGAAGATTCCGAGCTCTGCCACCACCCCGGACCCCTCGTCCAGGAGGAGGTGGAGGAGGGCCTCGGCGAGGGCTCATATAATCATAATCCCTTCTGGATGGAGACATGGCATGCCCACCCCGACCAGGAGGCATTCTGTCAAAACCACCTCTTCCCTACATGGGAAATCCCACGGGACATCCGGTGGCCATTGAACATAATTGTAAAACCACCATAATCATAGGTTTCATCGTAAAAATTGGGATCATAAGGCTGAGCATGTGCTTTGATGGGAGACTCTGATATAAGATCAAGGATGATCTTTATGCACTCTACAACCCTATCAGATTTTCCTCCAATAAGAACGACTCTGTCAGTGGATTGAGGACAACATTCCTGGAAAAGCTTGATTGTTTGAGTGTTCTCTCGAAGTTCTTTGATTTTAGCAGCTTTGACCCCAATAACTTCTCCAGCCAGACTCTGATGAATCAACAGTCTCAACTCACAGTCAAAGTCGCTTCCTTTATAGTGTTGGTAATTTAAGCATTCCACAGCATCAGATTCTAGCGGGACCTGGCTGGTTGCAGTGGGTGATGGCAACTGCAGGCCCTCTTCCAAGGTAGGGATGATTTTCTTCAGAATTTCTCCAATTGTTTCAATATCAGCACTGATACTCAATATGTGCTCGGGACCACTGCTGTCTGGGACTGAAACACTGGCATTGTAGTCTGTACGGAGAGCCTTAATATTTTTGCCTTCTTTTCCAATCACTGCCCTAGCATTCTTACTCTGAAACAGAATGCGTAATTCAGCCATCTCATCAGTGCTTCTAGATCTTTTAAAAGCTTGTTCCCCTTCCATATCTTCAGCAGGGCATTTACCAAATTTGCCATTGGTTTCAGTGTTGGGAAAGGTTTCCACTGACTGTTCAGTTTTCATTTTCTTGTATTAAAGAGTCACACCAATCTATTATTAACTATATCCTTGCAGGGCAGAACTGAAGTGTTCTGGGTGGGACCAACTGACACCCTAGTGCTGCAGTAGCTGGGCAAGGCTACCGTCCCTATGCCGCCGTGCCACCTCAGCCCTGTTTCATAATCTCGTAAATGCAAATAATAATAACTGGCCTATCTCCTGAGATTCTTATGAGGATCAATTGAGATAAAGCATATGAAAGTGCATTATAAACTGTAAAATTCCACTTGGCTGGATATTGTCCATTTTAAAAATTATTATTTGGGCATCTACCATAGACAATACTCAGTGTGGCAGGAGGCCATTGAGGGTACACTTCCTTTCCCCAAGCTCTACACATCACAACTTTATGTAGACCATACGTTTTAACAAATGGAAGACTGAGATCCAGGAAAGCTGATGGGCCCAAATGTCAGCAGTGGTTAGGGGCAAACAGAGCTGATTAGACTAGAGCTCTGTTGATTTTCATCACATGCCCTAACTAATCTACTTGCTCCTCCTCAGCCTGTGACCTCTGGTTTTTCTCTGTTTATAACTTGACCCCTTACCCAATGAGACCTAACTTTTGCTGAAGGCCAGAGGGACTGCTTTCCCCCTCTCCCTTCTCTTCACTATCACAGAAAGAGCACAGGTTTGGGTATCCAGAAGAATAAGGTAATGAAAAGAGAAAAAGAGATCATGTCAACAGTCCATAATCTCATCTTTGATAAGGAGGACAAAACAATGCATTAACTGGGAACCTGATGAAGAATCCAAAAAACAAGTGTTTTCCAATTAATTCAGTTTAATACATACTTCTGAAATGAGGACTTTGCTCAAGTCACTGTGCTAGATTCTCACTAAGGCACAAAGCGTGACTTTCAGGCAATTATAATAGTGGGGATGAAGAAATGAGAAAAGTGGGCAGGGGGAGCAATGCTACTGGAGTCTAGTGAAGACAAGGGATGACATTTTAGTTTACATCCTACAATGCGCAGGACAGCCCAACATGACAAAGACTTGTCTAGCTCAAAATATCAGTACGTGCCAAAGTTAAGAAACCTTAGTTAAAACATTTATGACATATTAGAATGTATACACTGTATGTATAAGTAGTAATAAACACTACCTATGTGTGATACTTGTGTAAAATATCACAAATTCCAAAAGAATCTGTACTCATGAAAAATTTCAGTACATTAATGAAGAAAAATTATGTCTGCTGGGTAATAAAGCAATAGAACACATATTCAGAGGATTTACAAACTTAGAACTATAGGTAACAATAATTAGTAAATTAAAATTGACAAAAAATGTATAGCAAATAACCTCCTAATACAGCTGTAAATGGATTTAAAATATAAGCAAAATGAAAATCTATAAAACTGTTGGAAAGGAACAGCTGAAGGGGTATGTAAAAAGGTATTCTATGTAAATGGAAATCAGAATAAAGCTGGAGTAGCAATACTCATATGAGAAAAAATAGACTTTAAAATAAAGACTGTTACAAGAGACAAAGAAGACACTATGTAATGATTAAGGGATCAATCCAAGAAGAAGATATAACAATTGTAAATATATATGAACCCAACATGGGAGCACCTCAATATATAAGGCAAATGTTAACAGACCTAAAAGGAGAAATTGACAATAACACAATAATAATGGGGGACTTTAATGCCCCATTTATGTCAATGGACAGATCATCCAGACAGAAACCCATAATGAAACACAGGCTTTAAATGACACATTAATGACAGATTAACTTAACTGATATTTATAGAGCATTCCATCCAAAAGCAATCAGAATACACATTCTTTTCCAGTGCACATGGAACATTCTCCAGAACACATCACATGCTGGGCCACAAAGCAAGCCTCAGTAAATTTAAGAAAATTGAAATCATATCAAGCATCTTTTCCTACCACAATGCTATGAGATTAGAAATCAACTAAAAAAACACAAACACGTGGAGGCTAAACAATATGCTACTAAACAACCAATGGATCACTGAAGAAATCAAAGAGGAAATCAAAAAAATACCTAAGACAAATGAAAATGAAAACATGATGATCCAAACCCTGTGGGACTCAGCAAAAGCAGTTCTAAGAGGGAGGTTTATAGTGATACACGCTTACTTCAGGAAATGAGAAAAATCTCAAATAAACAACCTAACCTTACACCTAAAGTAACTATAGAAAGAAGAACAAACAAAGCTCAAAGTTAGTAGAAGGAAAGAAATCATTAAGATCAGAGCGGAAGTAAATGAAATAGAAAGGAAGAAAACAATAACAAAGATCAATGAAACTAAAAGCTTGTTCTTTGAAAAGATCAACAAAATTGATAACCCTTTAGCCAGACTCATTAAGAAAAAAAAGGGAGAGGGCCCAAATCAATAAAATTAGAAATGAAAAAGGAGATGTTACAACTGACACCACAGAAATACAAAGGATCATGAGAGACAAGCAACTATATGCTGATAAAATGGACAACCTAGAAGAAATGGACAAATTCTTAGAAATGTACAATCTCCCAAGGCTGAACCAGGAAGAAATAGAAAATATGAACAGATCAATCACAAGTACTGGAATTGAATCTGTGATTTAAAAACTCTCAACAAATAGAAGTCCAGGATCACAGGTGAATGACTTCACGGGTGAATTCTACCAAACATTAAGAGAAGAGTTAACACCTATCCTGAAACTATTCCAAATAATTGCAGAGGAAGGAACACTTCTGAACTCATTCTATGAGGCCACAATCACCCTGATACCAAAATGAGTAAAAGATAGCACACAAAAAAGAAAATTATAGACCAATATCATTGATTAACATAGATGCAAAAGTCCTCAACAAAATACTAGCAAACTGAATCCAACAATACATTCAAAGGATCATACACCATGATAAAGTGGGATTTATCCCTGCGGTGCAGGTATTTTTTAATATCTGCAATTAATCAGTGTGATACACCACATTAACAAATTGAAGAATAAAAATCATATGATCAACAGATGCAGATAAAGCTTTTGATAAAATTCCACATCCATTTATGATAAAAGTCCTCCAGAAAGTGGGCATAGAGGGAACCTCAACATAAAAAAGGCCTTATATGACAAACCCACAGCTAATAACATCATACTCAACAGTGAAAAGCTGAAAACATTTCCTCTAAGATCAGGAACAACACAAGGATGCCCACTCTTGCCACTTTTATTTAACATAGTTTTGGAAGTCCTAGCCACAGCAGAGAAGAAAAAGAAATAAAAGGAATTTCAAACTGGAAAGGAAGTAAAATGGTCACTGTTTGCATATGACATGATACTATACATAGAAAATCCTAAAGACACTACCAGAAAATTATTAGAGCTCATCAATAAATTTGGTAAAGTTGCAGGATACAAAAATAATACATAGAAATCTCTTGCATTCCTATACACTAACAACAAAACCTCAGGAAGAGCAATTAAGGAAACACTCCCATTTACCATCACATCAAAAAGAATAAAATACCTAGGAATAAACCTACCTAAGGCAGCAAAGACTTGTACTCCAAAAACTGTAAGACACTGATAAAAGAAATCAAAGATGATACAAACAGATGGAAAGATATATGATGTTCTTGGATTGGAAGAATCAATATTGTCAAAATGACTATAATACCCAAGGCAATCTACAGATTCAATGCAATCCCTATCAAATTACAATGACATTTTTCATAGAATTAGAACAAAAGAATTTAAAAATTTTTATGGAAACACAAAAGACCCAAATAGCCAAAGCAATCTTGAGAAAGAAAAACAGAACTGGAGGAATCAGACTCCCTGACTTCAGACTATACTACAAAGCTACAGTAATGCTACTGTTACCAAAACAGAAATATAGATCAATGGAACAGGATAGGAAGCCCAGAAATAAACCCATGCACCTATGGTCACCTTATCTTTGATAAAGGAGGCAAGAATTTACAATGGAGAAAAGACAGTCTCTTTAATAAGTGATGTTTCAAAAACTGGACAGCTACATGTAAAAGAATGAAATTAGAACATTCTTTAACACCACACACAAAAATAAACTCAAAATCGATTAAAGGCCTAAATGTAAGACTAGATACTATAAAACTCTTAGAGGAAAACATAGGCAGAACACTCTTTGACATAAGTTGCAGCAATATGTTTTTGGATACATCTCCTAGAGTAACAGAAATAAAGACAAAAATAAACATATGGGACCTAATTAAATTTAAAAGCTTTTGCACAGCAAAGAAAACCATAAACAGAATGAAAAGACAACCTACAGAATGGGAGAAAATATTTGCAAGTGATGTGACTGACAAGGGATTAACCTCCAAAATATACAAGTATTTCAATATTAAAAAAACAACCCAATCAAAAAATGGGCAGAAGATCTAAATAGACATTTCTCCAAAGAAGACATATAGATGGCCAAAAGACACATGAAAAGATGCTCAACTTCACTAATAATTTGAGAAATGTAAATCAAAACTACAATGTGGTATGACCTCACACTGGTCAGAATGGCCATCATCAAAAAGTCTACAAATAATAAATGCTGGAGAAGGTTTTGAGAAAAGGAACCCTCCTACTACACTGGTGGGAATATAAACTGGTACAGCCACTATGGAGAATAGTATGGAGGTTCCTTAAAAAATAGAGCTACGTGTGATCCTGCAATCCCACTCTTGGGCATATATCTGGAGAAATCCATGATTTGAAATGATACATGCACCCAATGTTTATTGCAGCACTATTTTCAATAGCCAAGACACTGAAGCAATGTAAATGTCCATGGACAGATGCATGGATAAAGAAGATGTTGTATATATATATATATATAATGGAATATTACCCAGCCATAAAAAAGAATGAAATAATGCCATTTGCAGCAACATGGATGAACCCAGAGGTGATCACATAAGTGAAGTAAGCCAGATGGATAAAGGCAAATATCATATGATATCATTTATATGTGGAATCTAAAAAATGATACAAATGAACTTATATACAAAATAGAAATAGACCCACAGACAGAAAACAAACTTATGGTTATCAAAAGGGAAGGTGAAGAGGGATAAATTAAGAGTTTTGGATTAACATATACACACTACTATATATAAAACAGATAACCAACAAGGACCTACTGTATAGCACTGGGAACTATACTCAAATTTTTGTAATAACCTATAAGAGAAAAGAATCTGAAAAAGAATAGATATACATGTGTGTATAGTTGAATCACTTTGCTGTACAACTGAAACTAACACAACATTGTAAATCAACTATACATCAATTAAAAAAACAGCTGCAGGATGTATTGGAACTAGTAATGAAAATAAATGTCATATCAACAGTTTGTAATCTGCTCTTTGATAAGGAGGGGAAAACAATGGAGTTTATTGATATTATAGACCAGCTGATAGATATTTAACTTCACTGTTTATCTTTGTGTAGCCAGGAGCCACTGCTGTGCCTGGCAGATAGTCAGGGCTCAATAAATATCTGTTGGCTAGATAAATGGGTGTCAGAGGGTTGTGTGGAACTCATCTAATCATCAGTATTCATATTCTCTGAAATTTTCATTCTCTTTTACTAAAGAACAGCAATTAAATCATTAAGTTTGAGATTAAGTCACTGGTAACATTCTTGAACCTCTTTGCCAGTCCTGTGAGCTCCTTGGGGCAAGGTCATGTATTATTCACCTATGTATTCTCAGGCTTAGCAAGTGCCTGGCACATCTGGGACTTGATTCAGACTTGTTGAACTTTTCTTTTTTTGTTTTACCCCACTGTCTTCACTCCCCATTTCCCTAAACTGATCCCCTCAGTCTTTCATTTTCAGGAGAGACCTTCCACCTCTTCTTTGCTGACTGTCAAGGTAATCCAGCAGGAGCTGATGGATGCTTTCATTTTCTACTGTCTTCACCCCTTACTCTCTTCTCTGTCACCCTATTCCCTAATTTCAGGGGAATAGGTGTCTTTCTTCTTTTTATTGTGTTGATACTCTCAGTTGAACTGATGCTTCTCTCCCCTGAGACTGGATACTGTGGTGCAGTGAAAGAAGAAAGGGGTGCTGGAGGCCTTGTTTTATTATTGGACGTGTGACCTTGTATGAGTCATTTAATTTTTCTGAGAGTCATTTTCTTTTTGTCAAATACGAATGATAATAATAACAAACCTGTGCTAATATTTCAAAAGATCAATTGAGACAATGCATATTAAAGCATTTTATAAACTGACTACTCTTACAGTTATTTGTAAATACTTTAAAGACACGTTTTCACTCTACAAATTTATTAATTATGTAAAACAGAGTTTATCAGTAGAGCTAAGTTTCCTTCTAAATTTGTCTCGCTGATATAAAATTTTGTCACTGGAAAATCTGAAGTACAGACAGTCACACCATTGGCCAAGAAGCCATTCATTTGAGGGGAGCTCCCTAACCAGGGCTGTTTATATCAGGATGTTTCAGAGCCCCCAAATCAGACATGCACCATCCATCTCACCGAACCCAAGAGAAACAGAGCTTATAAAAGTAAAAACCCACATGTAGACAGTGGTTAAAATAGCCAAAGCTGTGCACAGTGTCCTTAAATTAAGTGTTTATATCCATCTGAGGAGCCTATGGAGATCCATATTTATAAGCCGTAACCTGTGAAGAGGTAAAGTACCTCGTCCTTAGTCAGAAGGAGGGTGTTCAGAAGAAATGGCAATGAATCAGCAATCTTAGTACACCTTCTGTCTCTTTGTCTGAATTTGTAGTACATAACAGAGAATCAGTCTAAGTAAATACAATGTTTGTGTTGACTTTCCGTGATGCACCATTATAGCCAGAAAAAGAAAGAAGATCCCCAGGGAGACTGAAGGAGGAAGGCTTGCTCTTTAGTTGTGCAGGCTTTCCTCAAGCCCACGGAACCCTGGGAAATGCTAGGTTCCAATGGTGCCGACTAATAGCAGAGGTTACTGATTTTATTGTCCCTCCTTCCCAAAGTGCTTTGCATTTCTTTTCCTTCACTGGCTCCTTCATGTCTTCAAATGTGCCCAGGTATTTCTCATCTTGAAAAAAATCCTCATTTGGACCTGCTGCCTCTTCCAGCTATTATCTTAACTCTTTGTTATTAACAAGATTCTCAAATGAATGACCCACATCTACCATTACCCTTTGCTCCCCACCATTTGCCTTTTCACTCCTCGGGATCTGGGTTCATTCCTTACTATGCCACTAAAACTACATCCTTTCATCTTCCTGGCCAGTCAGTCCTGTTCTTCAGTCCTCAGTCTGGTGACCTCAGCAGCATTGTCCACTATTGATCACTTATAAAAAAGATAGTTCTCTTTTCCCTGGTTTATCTGGGCCTTCACTATAGGGATTCTGTCTCTGAAGTCAAGTAGACCTAGGTTAAAAATTCTAGCTGGGAAAAAGAACAGTGTGGATTAAATGAGCAGATGTCTATAAAATGCTTAGCAGAACACACAGCACATTGTAAATGATCATAAAATGTCAGCTATTGTTATTATAATTATTAGAGTTTATTTTCAAATCTTTCAGTGCCTCCTCCATGTGGGAGATTCTATATATTTGAGAATAAAACAGAATGTGGAGAAGCCTAGCAAACATTTTTGGGAAACCTGGATAGTCCAGAACCTCCTCTTTCTTTACCCTGCAGGTTAGGTAAAGGTTGTGGCTCTTTACCCAACCTGCAGGCCAAGGGCCCAGGAGCACAGGATCCGCCCCAAAGTCCTTTTCCTACTCACTCCAAATGCATTCCAGTCAAAAAGCATTCATTCATTCAAGTCAAAATTCAGTGTTCTCTTTGTAGTTCCATTACAAAAGTCAGAGGTTATCTATGTGAGTGATAGGATAGACTCAGCATCATGAGTCAGCAGACCCGGGTTGCAATGGAGGGTCTGCTGGGCTGAGAGACCTGGGCCTAGCTTTCTTATCTCCAAAATGAAGGATTAGGACATGATCAACCTTTATGCTTATTCCATATGTAAAATGCTATTATTCTTCTAAGGTCTATAGCTGATTGTGATATTCTTGATTTTATCATTAAAATATATCATGTAAAACCCAGAATAATCAGAGAGATGCAAATATCATTTGGGTATGACTGGAGTTCCAGTCATCTCAAGGAAATCTGGGATAACTGTAATATTTTGTCATCTATTATAAAGAGAAATCTATATGAATTAAATATATACATATATTTATATATATATATAAAGTCATATACACTTATGACTTTCAACTTATTATAGCTGAAATTTACTTCTCTTCAAACAGAACATTTGAATGTACCAATGTACATTTATACATTTCAGAGAATATGTAACAATCTCATAGTGACTTTAAAAGGCACTGCATTCCATCTTGCTTTGGAAACAAACTGTGTGGTTATTACATCCACAGCCTGAAATGTCTCATCAACAGGTTATTGTTGGTGATGGGGAATTCCAGGCTGGCAGGTGGAGAGAACAGACTGGGAACTCTTTCATCATGGCCCCCAGGTTGCCATGATGGCTGTGGCTTGAAAGAATTCTTTGTTCTTTGTCCAGGCTTAGCAAACACTTGGGGACTTTTGGTGACAGCTGGTAGGAGATCAGAGCCATGGGATTCTAGCTCTGGACAGCACCTTAGGAGGAGGTTAGACAGGGAGGTTAGGAGCGTGGGGTCTGGCAGAGGACAGTGTGGGTGTGGGCCCCAGCTCCACCCCTCACTAGCAAAGTGAGCTTGAACCAGTTATCTTTTCTATGTCTAATAAAAAAGGAGTAATAATTCATACCTCACAGGGGTGTTGCAAGGAGTTGATTACAAAGAGCTTAGCATAGTAAGTACTGGACACACTGAAGTCACTATGAATATCAGACAACACCTCATTTTAAAGAGGAGAAAGAGAGGTTCAAAGTCCCAAGTTGGGTCAGTGACAATTCTAGTGTTGAAAGGGTACCACTGCTGGCTCCTTCTAGCTCCTCCTAGACCTTTGGTATTACCCACCCTACCACAATAGCTCATCAGATCAGAAATGGGAGAAGACAACAAGGTGATGTCTGAGCAGATACAAGTTCGCTTTCTTTAATCCCTTCCCTAACCACTCCTTTCTAAATGTCCCTTATATCTATGCCTCCCTTTCTATTCTGTTACCACCCTCAGTATTTACAGTCAAGATTTTGTCAAAGGATGTATTATTTTCACTTAGTCATGGCAATTTTTGAATGCTCACAGTTTGATAAACAGAAGGTTAAATTTTTTTTCTTTTGCTTTTTAAAGAAAACAATGATAATTGCATGAAAGGGCATAATATCTTTGACTGCACTGTCTCCTTTGCCTCTATCACAAACATTGATATTACCAAAAGAATAAGCTGTGTGCTGCAATGGGGCACAAGTGCTACATGCACTTGTATGGGCAGCAGAGTCTGACAAGGTTATCCCTCAGATGAAGCTGATGTCACCTTGCACGGTGTCCAGGCTTCCTGCTCTGCACCTTGCCTATCACTCCTGGGTCAATGTTTACCGATTCCCCTTTGGTTTACTTTTTGGTTATAAACAGTAAAAATAAAGTAAATAATCAATAAGCCTTAATAAAAAAGATAATAATTAAAAATACCTCAGGTTGTTTCTAATCCCTAATCTGTTGTACATGTTTCTTGATTTCTACTCCTAAATATAGTAACTGCCTTTTATTAAGTGCTTACTACGAGTCTGGCACATTACTTGCCCAGTGTCACCTGATTAGTAAGAAGCATGGCCAGATTTAAACCAACATAGCTTAAGTCTAAAGCCTGAGTTCCTGGGCTTTCCTCTCATTTGCCTTTGAAAATAAGATGCCCATTCATTATTGAAGCTGTTCCTAATTTTTAAAAATCAGAAACAATCCAGATGTTCATTAATTTGGGATTGGTTAAATAAGTTAGGACAGATCTATATATTAGGATAATATATACATACATAAAATAAAGATGAAAATTAAAATTCATTGACATGGAAAAATGAGAGATTATTGAGTGAAAAAATGGACAAATCAGCACATCCAGCACATTACAAAAATCCCACTTTTGTGGACATCCCTGTCTCCCTCCCGTATTTACAATAAATCTCTACCCAGAGAAAAAGTCTGGATGGACATCCAATAACATGTTTAAAAATGTGATTACTCTGTGTTATGAGCTGAATGTTTGTGTCTCCCCATAATTCATCCCAACCCCCAATGTGATGGTGTGATGGTATTTGGATGGGACCAGTGAGAGGTAATTAGGGTTCGATGAGGTCAAGAGGGTGGGGCTGATGGGACTAGTGCTCTTATAAAAAGAGACACCAGAGCGTTTTCTCTGTCTAAATGCGCACATGAGCACACAGCGAGATGGCAGCACTTTTTGAATGTCCCTCTCCCTCATCTAACCCTGAAGTGTACAAAAGCAAGGGGACTATTGATCCGTCTTTATAGCTCCAGTCACTACAACAGTTTTTAACACTCTGTATGAGCTCAACGACCACTTTTCCAATGAAGAAAAAAAGAATAAAAAATAATGTCACATATGCATATGCCTGAGCCACCTCTGCCTATTCTGATGCGGTTGAATTCAGTCCCCAGTAAGGGGACGAGTGGAGGTGAGAGCTGGGATGTTTCTCTTTCTGTCCAAGGAGAGAAGTAATTATGCTCCCTGAGCAGCCACAGAATGAGGAAACAAGGAACAATTTAACGTAAATTCATGAGATTTCCAACAAATATTCATGCTTAACCTTGGTCATTATCTGCTTCTACTAATGGGGCTTCCAGCTGTGACTGGTGAATCCGCCCAGCTTGGCCTCGCCCACGACTTCCCTCAGCCACAGGAAGCCCAGCAACAGCCTCAACATCATTCAAGCACAAGAGTTGAAACAGGTGTCTTTTTACTAATTTGCTTTTACCATTGATAGAAAATAATAAAACTATTCAAAACACTGACACTCTGTCTAGGTGCTATCACTACACTAACTAATCACAGCAAAATGACATTAAGCAGACTGTTGTCTTCTCTACTTCAAGCCAGTTAGGTCTAATATTTACCATTGGTATTACCCAACCATACTTAGCATCCTTCACATCTGCACACGTGTATTTTAAAATTCCATGTTATTTATATGCTCTGGGTCTATTATTCATAACTTAATGAAGAGACAGTTGAAAAAAAGGCAGCTTATTTAGAGCTTTACCCTTTACTTCAACCTCACGTATTATCAGAAGCCTAGAGCTCACAGGTAGGCCTTCCCTTACAGGCTTTTACTCCAAAGCCTTAATTATCAAACTGCTAACACACTGTATACCAATGCCCGAGCCCTATTATTTACTCTCGTTACTACTTCCCTAGCAGTTGCCTATAGTGTTCAAATTATTTTCTTCACTTGTCTAGCACAACCTCATTTTTCAACACTAATTCTAATGAATGAAAATAATCCTCTCCTAATCAATTCTATTAAACATCTTTTAATCAGAAGCATTTTCACTAGATTTTTTATTTCCAACAAGATTACCCCAACAACTATGCCCTACGACCTAAAATGAGCAGCTCTCCCTGTAGCTGTTTCAGGTTTTATTCTAGCACTTGAACTTAACTTTGTAACACAAAACCTAAAATTTAATTCCCCTTTGCACCTGTATAAATTTTCCAACCTCTTCAGGTTTTTTCCGATTATTACTCACTGCCTGTCACCATTCATCAACATTTCAGCAAGCCAAAAAGCCAGCATCATTAATATTACATTTAATTTTGCTAGAAAACTTTATTCCAAAAACTTCTTCTTTTCTTCAGATAAAAACTTCCACATTGGGACTTCCCTGGTGGTGCAGTGGTTAAGACTCCGTGTTCCCAATGCAGGGGGCCCAGATTGAATTCCTGGTCAGGGAACTAGATCCTACATGCAGGCCGCAACTAAGAGTTTGCATGCCACAACTAAGGAACTGGCAAGCTGCAACTAAGGAGCCCACCTGCCATAACTGAGACCTGGCACAACCAAATAAATAAATATTAAAAAAAAATTTCCACATCAATTTCAAACCAAAAACATTTAATTTTCCTCTTTTTCCTTATTACACTAATGTTAAACTTACTTATTTTAATTTTGATGAGTAATCTCCATAACAATAACAATACTAAAATATAAAGATCAACTACCTACCACCACTAATCATAGCTGTATCTGATACTATAGCTACTCCTACAGCTCCTATAGTATCTTCACTAAAAACCCAGGATCTCTAGTATCATAAATTACTCAATCTCCTATGCCATTAAAGTTAAATACCAATGCTATCTCATCACTCTTAACAACTCACAGAACTACTGAAACTTCTATTAGTAAGCCCAAAAGAAACATTCCTAAAACAACAGTAATAGAAACTCAAACCTCAGGGTATTCTTGAGTAACTAAAGCTGTAGTATAACAAAAACCCACCAATATTCCCTCCTTCTCTGTGCTTTCTGACAGCTGATAGTTGAAAAGTCAGGAGGCATTGAGAAAGAGGGGTTTAGGAAGAATACTAACTTTAGAACCATCCACCCATCTATCTATCCACCTGACTATCCATCCATCCATCCATGAATCCATCCATTCTTGCAACAACCTCTCTGTCCATCTTTCCATCTATCCAACCCCCATTAACAAATATTTATTGAGAATATACTATGTGCTCTCACTAAGGATACAGTGGTGAACAAAACAGACATCAGATAAATCTGGGCTGGTGTCATAACTCAGCCACTTAATACAACTGTGTTACCTTGTGAAGTTACATGTTCTTCTGAGCTTCTGTATTCATCTGTAAATTTGGGATTCTAACTCTGCTTCACAGTGAAAAAGGTTAGAAGAAACGCTGTACTCGTACGGAAAACAGTACAGTGGCAAGAGCATAGTAGGTGCTCTTTGGGCTTTGGCAGTTCCATATCTCCCCAAAGACTCCTGCCTCCCATCCAAATGTCACACAGGACAGCACTTCTGCATGATTGCCACCCATGGCAGCAACAAGATCCTCTAGAGTGACGTGTGTCTGGATACAGAGCTGAGGCCTGATAAGAGTTGATGGCATGTCTTAATGCTCACCGGTCCCTGAAGAACAGGAGCTCCTTTCCCAGCATTGTCAAAGCATCAAAGGCTGAGCTGGAGTCACAGAGGTCAGGGATAGAAGGATTATGAGGGTGGCTGTGGGGCACAGCGGGCTTCCCTGGGAATGTCTTCAGAGGTCCTAGGATTCAAAGCAACTTGGTCAAAATGGTACCAGGAATGTAGAGTCTGTGCACTTCTGCTCCAGGGACCCGCTTTCACTGTATATGACAAGGTAATAAAGAGCATGGTTGTCGATGATGGGTAGACCTGGGTTTGAATCCCGCCTTCATTAGCTGCTGACTTGTGTGATACAGGTGAACCTCTCTAAGCCTCCGTTTCCTCATAGTAAAATGGGGCAATAATGGTACCTACCTCAGAAGGTTTTTGTGAGAATTAAATAATGCCTAAAAAGCACTTAGTGGAGTGCTGAACATATAATAAAAGTTCCCAAAAGGGTAACTATTATTTCATTACTATGCATACTTTCTTTGATAGCTATGGGTGTTTCAAATTAGGAATTTTTTTGATTTTTTTCCTTTTGATAATTAAGTACTCTTATTCTCAATAAGATTATAACTTTCTTGTGTGTTTTCTTATTATTTTCAAACAACTTCTGGGTGTCCTTCCCTGTGCACAAGCCTCTTCTTAGGCACCCAGAAGAGACTGAGCAAATTCTTGGGGCACTGAAGTACCTTGGAAGTGTTTGCCATTTAAAGTTATCTTCTGGTGGACCCTCTTGGAATGTAGGACCCGCCCTTTGGGAGAGGTGCTGGTGAGTTTTCATCCCCCAGTTCTGTTCCTGAGGACTGTCTGCCAGCTACAGAGGAGTGAGCTGGGGCTGCCTGAGCCACTGCCCCCTGCAGGTCTCTGTGCTTGATGGAGTCTTGTTGTGACCAGAGCTGAGGATCAGGGAAGGAGTGAGGCACAGGAAGGTCCACTAAGAGTGAGAGATGGGTGAGATCAGGGTGGAGAAGGGTCAACAATGGGGTGAAAATCAGAGGTGGGGTGCAGCTTGGGAAAAGATCAGATACTGGAAATTGGTCAGATCAGAAGTGTGCTGTCAGGCACTCTACCAAAGATCAGGGTGATCAGGTGGTCAGGGGTGGCTGATGTGTGTGCTTCTTGGCAATATAAAACCATGTTTCTGCATTTTGTTCACCTGTGTAAAAATGGCCGTGTCAAAATATAAGCTGCAGCTCCTGGCTGAGTAAGAGTGGCCATCAGAATGGTGGTGACTCTCCAGTGCACAAGGACCCATAAAGGGCAGGTATTGGATTTGGAGTGGGTTCTTCTTGGTGGCCACAGGCAGTGTTTCACATTGGAGTCCTAGGGCCAAATGTGTTATATGGAGAGATTCACAGTATTTTTTTTTTCCTGTCAATCAAGGGAGGAGCAGGACTGGCATATGCCCCTCTCGAAGGGATACAGCTGGCCGAACACTTCTTGGGACAAAAAAATCTGACTGCAGATGTGTGTGCCCATTTCTATGCAGCAGATGGGCTGGCTGGCATGCAGGAAACATGGGCGAGCTGGGCTCTACAGACCCTTTTCTAGGCTGAGAGGAAGAGGAGGGACTCCTATAACTAAAGCCTGAATAACCAGGCTCTGAGGCTTAAGGAAAAGTCAGTTTCCTAGATTCTTCAGCTTTTATCCATCAAACACACAAAAATATCAAGGTCTAATAATGTTTCAAGATTTTATCTCATGGATTAACAGATTTTTCTTTCTGTTAAGCAAAATTGGATATAGAGTTCCTAATAATCCTTTATTACCTTTGAAAGAATGTTAACACTTGAGAAAATTTTGAATATTTTGGGATAGTTACTGTCTTTGAGCCTCAGCTTTCTCAACTATCGAATGAGGAAAACATTTCACACCCCACAGGCTGATCATGAGGATGGTATGGAGATGACTCATATGAACATGATTTACAAACTGTAGATTGCCTATATGACTGAATGGTACAGTTATTACCATCATCATTGCTATTTTTAGGAAGATAAGGTCACTTATCTGCAAATGGATAAGCTCCATATATATGAACTATAAAAAATATCCATCTTCTCCCATGTCTGACTCCTGATCAACACTCAAAATACACACAAATGATTGTATTTTCTATGGCCATCAAGGGACCAATATGCTCTGGAGGAAAGATGTAAAATTTAATTGTACATCTTACAAAAGAAAGCAATACTCATATCTGGTAAATAAGCTCTTCATAAGAGGGCATAGCTGGGGCTGTAGTTTCTAGCTTAATCTTCACTTATGCAGGTAACTCCTGACAAAGTATACTTTCTTTAAGTTGGAGACCAAATGCCTGTCACTTTCAGGGTTTGTGGTCAAAAAAAGTGTAATGATCGTACCGTACAGTGCCTGGATCCCTTTCACATCATCCTTGGGAAGGTGGAATCCATAGGGATGCTGATACTTATAAGTTGGGTACATCAGTGCTGATGGGTCTGTGGAATGGGCCAGGCCCAGTGTGTGGCCAAATTAATGAGCAGCAACGGTGAATAAATTGAAACCTAGACAATATGAGAGAGAAAAAGACAGCGTCAGCACAGGGTTTTATTTTCAACATTTCCTGTCTTCACAGGAGAATTTATGCCCAAATCACTGTTTATTCATTTTCTTTTCATAACTGGGTTATTCAAAGGTTGGTAGGTTGTCCTGGCACTTAGCTTTGCTAACTGGACTTTAGTCCAGTTCTCCCCACCTTGGCTAGGAGGGGCTTGGGGGTGGGAGAAGATGGAAATGTAAATCAGTTCATTTTGTTCATTGTCAATGGTGCTCAGTAGATTGATAAAGAAGGACCTTAGAGATAACAGTGGCAATGATACCTAGATTTAGGCCACAGATGCCTTACTAGTTCCCTGCCTACTCCCTTTTATCCACACAAGTTTCACGCTGAAGATTTCCAGATGACATGCATGATGTTCTAGAACTCTTATACCCACCCCCATCGTACTTCTCAGGAAAGTACTGACTCCTCAGATCATTTCTGAATATAGCCCATTTCCAAGAACAAGTAAGAATCAAAAAATATTATGTAGTTGAAGAAAAATTGAGCTGTGTGTTGAGTAGGGGATTGCTGCTTCTTGAGATTATGACTATGAACCAGAGATCAGAAAAGTCTACAGCACATTTGAGGGTGGATCTTTTTCCCTTACAGTGTTCCCTTTTGGATTTTTGGCTTACTTGTTTTTGCTAGCCAGCACCCCTAGTTAAAGGGTGGCTTGGGACGTTGAACCTCAAGGTTTCATGATGGAGGCCCAGAAGAAGGTACAATATTTTCCAGGTTATGGTGCATATATACCATTCATTCCCCTAGTCCACTTCTCAGCATTGTCGAAATGTGTATCTCCTCCCAGGCCTTTTCCAGGTGCAAATGCATGGGCTAGAGTCCCCCGAGGCCCATCGAATGGATAGGAATCCCCGTGATCTAAGCAAGTGGGGAGAAACACCAACAGGATTTAGTCTTTCTAGCAATTTTTGAAGGGTACCTAATATCACAGTGAACAGAAAACTTTTTCAATAGCATTGACACTTCTCATACAAATAGGTTTACTTTTCATATTCATTTTTTTATAAGAAGCAGCTCACATGCCAATGAGTAACCTATCCATTACAAAAATAAAAGGGATATTGTGTATTTTAAAGATAGTAAGCATTAAAAATAAAAAATGTTCTTTTGATATTGTATTTGTTGCAATGTCTATTAATTGGCACAAGGCATACTGTAGACTATGACCATGCCACAGATTACAAAAGGAGAAAGAGCAGATGGTTATTCAATTGCAACCTCGTCCACTGACTGGGCTGTGAACATGTTGGCAGAGTGCTTTCAATGTATGATTCGCGGTTAGGAGGGGAGGGATAAATTAGGAGTTTGGGATTAAATATACACACTACTATATATGAAATATAACCAACAATGACCTGCTCTATAGCACAGGGAACTATACTCAATATTTTGTAATAACCTATAAGGGAAAAGAATCTGAAAAAGAATATATATATACATATATATATATATATATATATATACACACACGTACCTATATATATATAACTGAATCACTTTGTTGTACACCTAAAATTAACACAACATTGTAAATCAACTATACTTCAATAAAAAATAAAATTAATATGAAAAACAAAAGCCAAACAAAAATATGATTTTATTAAGACAATTATAGTAAATTGAACAAGTGTGTGGTTTCTGTTTCTAGAGCACAATATAATTTAAGGAAGTGTCAAAAAAATAGAAAGAAAATTTCTCTGTAATTTTGATATACTTTCATGCATAAAACTCATGAAAGCAATAAAGGTGTTTATAAAATTACAACTTTCAAAGCTTAATATGCTTTTGTATTATTATCTACATTTAATTAAAAGTTCATTACAAATATAATAGAAAAGGAGGAAGAATAAAACGAGGGATATTTCAGAGTTTTTCAGTATATTCACGAGGATTCCTTGTTTTATTAAAAACCAACAAATCAAATTCTGGTGTGCCATTCCCTGAATTTCAGTGCAGTGTTGTTTAGTCAGATTACATGCCCTGAAGGCCTGGTTAAATGGCAGCACAGTCCCTAGTCAACTCTGTTTCAGGAAACAGAGCACAAGCTTGGAAGATCAAGAGACAGCCATATGTTAACTCCATCACCTCCAGAGCTGCCCTGAGACCACTGCCCTACCAGTTCACTGGGGCTGGCCTTGGTCCTCTGGGAGGAACAGGATCTGCCATGGACCAGGCCACACCCAGGGCCACCTCTCAAGGGGTCACACTCAGGACTTACTTGATCTTCTCTCTCCCAGCTTCTAAGCATGTATTTCCCCAGTGACATCAGATTAAAATTAAGATAAGGACTTGAAATAGGACACTTAGAAATGTTATCTGTGGAGGGGAAGAGGCAGCGATACTCACCTTGACTCTGAGGAAACTGAGAGGGGAAAGGAATTACATGGCCTTTCCATCATCTACTACTAGACATGCTTCTCTGAAAAGGGCTCCACTCCTCGCTGGGGGGAGTTGGGGGATGGAGAAGAAGTGGGCAGGTTGGATGCAGGCCTGGCATCTCCAAAAGATGGTATGCAAGTGTGGACAAGATGGCAATGCCAGTCACTCTCCTAAACATTGCTGCACGGGAAAGCTGTCAGGGCTCCTGTGGAATTAATCCTCAGTAAGGATTCAAGGTGGGAAATCCTTGGCTAATATGTGAGGGGGTATATGGCGATGGACATCATTATGGGAATGGGATGAGCTCAGATGCCCTCCTAGTCAATGGGAAAGCTAAATCTGACAGCATTTGTCCCTGATGCAGCAATACCACTATGAAAGCTGATTATGCTGAGTCCATTCTACAGCTCAGTCTAATGATGACAAGAAATGCTGAGAACTCCTCTGGTTCTATATTCTGGCCATGAAGATTGTGACTTTTCCATGATCTTGGCCTCTGCTCTTCACAACTGTGTGAAGGAGGATTGTGCTGATCACATGGATTAAATACTGTAGAAGGAAAAGTGTTGAGACATTTCTCCTCTGATTAGTAGACAAAATCTAGGAAGCACCACAGTACCTCCAGTTTCAAAAGATATCATAATATCTGCTTCTCCTGAGTTTATTCTGACAAAGTTCAGAGGGACAGCACTACTCCAGGCCTGCAGGGCCATCTCCACTGCTTTGTCCACTTCTGCAGAAGTCATGGAAGGTGTGTATTTGGATATTCTGTGAAAACAGAAGGAACATGTTTTGCTTTCAGTAAGTGCTCCTAAGTGAAGAAAGCAAGAATTACATCAAGGTTGTATTAAAAATAAAAATATTGAACATATATCTACAATTTAGATTTTTTTCTCCAAAATAATAATTCTTATTTTGCTTTCATATTTGTTAAATTACTGAAACATGTTAAACCATAAGGAAAATGAAGGGGAGAAATGAAAGAGTTGAGATAATCTGGTGCTGAAACAGTTTGGCTTTCATTGTTATCATATATCACTAACTTTAAAGAATAATACCTTGTGTAACTTTACGAGTAGCCGGAAGTCCATTTTCCCTCAAGTGGTTTTAATTGAGAAGGGACCTCTTTCCCCAAAAGGTACTGAAAATTTTCAATTGTAAAAAATAAAAACACAGAGTTTTGAGGTTTTTCAAATTCTTGTTCAAAGACCATCAGGATTTCCCCAGGGCCATGGGGGAATGCTTTTTCTTAAAATAATATGTATCTTAAAGGGGAAGTGCTAGCTCGTCACAAGGATGCTCACTGGAACTGCAAAAGGCTTGGGTCTTTCATCAAGTCCTGACCTGACAATGACATCAGAAGGCAGAAAAGTACAGAGCATTTTGGACAAACAGTGGGCGGAGACAGATGGTGTTTTTCTAGGACATGCCATGCTGGAGGCCAGGGGCTGGGGGCTCTTGGCAGCATGTAAAGGAAGGGCGGGAGAAAGGAACTGCCACCCAGAACCTTGGGCTCAGATGCAATCATGGGTGCAGAGTTAGAAGTGAATTCTGTGAGAGCCAATCTTGAGAGCAGACGCCTAGCAAACTTTCTCTTTCTCCAGCTCCTAGTCCAGGCCCTTGCACATAGTAGGCACTTAGCAAACACTTGCTAAGTGGATGGACTAAAGAATAAAAGCTAGTGTTTTTTAGAGCCTACTCAGTAGTTCTCAAAAGTTTAGGACTTGTGATAACTACTTCGGAAACTTGTTAAACACACATGTATGATCCAGAAATCTGCATTTAACAAGTATTCTAGGTTATTTTGATGCAGGTGGTGCATTCTCAGCCAGAAACCAACAGTGGTTATCCTGGGGGCCCAAAAGGAAGGGACCATGTCCCACAGAGAGGATGGCAAATAGCTAAGCCTCAGTAATGGAGAGGGAAGGATCAAGGAGATCTTTAACTCCAGGGACTGGGGCCAAGAGGAGGGAGGTAGAGCTTCCGGGGGGAAACCAGAAGGACCCTTGAAGGGACCATTTAGTGTTTTCAGAATATGCCACCCCCACTGCATAATATGAATCTGTGATTTATCATGGCTCTGTGTAGTTGGTATCTCGAAATTCGCTTACATTATAGACAAGCTATCCATCCCCACAGAGCTGCCTGTGTGTTGGGCTGGAGAAGACAGAGATGGAGAAGGGATGATACCAGAAAGGAAGAGCACGTGGACAGAGGTCCTGACCCGGGGTCTGGAGACTGACACAGCAGCAGTGATGACAGCTAATGTTCTGTGAATACACACTACGTGCTGGACCTTGTTCTAGGCACTTTTAAATGTGGTACGCCCTCTAACCCTCACAGCAACCTTCAGAGATAATAGTAACACTCTACGTTTTATGACTAGTCAGGACTTGAGCCCAGTTCTTTATGACTCCAAAGCCTATGCACGTAAGCACTATGCTATATTTTGTCTTTTGCAGTCCTTTGGGCTATGTTAAAAGGAGTTATTCTGAGATCCAGTAGCTATATAGACAGAGTACTAAGATAGTCTCTAGTTCCTTTTTGGGTGGGGCGGGGGAGAAGGAGAGTTGTTCGGGAGCAACTGGATGGACAGTGTGGAGGGTGCTTTTGGCACTGCCCAAAATACTATCACAAGAATATTATACTTCTTTAAGTCCCATATTAGCTTGATCTATCCCCTTGTCTTTGCTGTGCATAATCACTGACTAAAATTCTATGATACCACTTATTTTAAGAAATGACGGAAAAAACTTTGTGAGTTTATATAAAATATTTCTGTTTTACCCTTAATCATCTCATAGTCTCTTGAGTGTTTAATTCCTTATAAGGTGTTTCTTCCCCAAATGCTTTGATTTTTGTGGAATTCTTATGCTGGAGCAGAGGCTAATAATTGTGTTCAGCACCACTTTAATGGACTCTTAGGCTCATAGCAACTAACAAGTGGCCTAGAGGAATCATCTGATCTCTCTTTGGGTTTGAGCCCCCATTTGATCACAGGGAATCACTGGTGTGCAGCTACAGTTTAACAACCGGTTCTATGACCAAAACTCCTCGTCTGTAGGGTTTGCTGATTTCCATACTGTAAGTACCCTCACTATGGCTAATTTCAACAACCAACTTGCCATGAGTGAACGTAAAGTTGGTAGGAGATGAGCAGCAGCACATCATTTCCATCATACAGATAAGAGACGTAAATGACCTTGTGAATATAGATAATAGTAAAATGTAGTATAATAATTAGGATGCACCATGGACGGTCCAGTGGAGGAGGGTGGACCAACCTGGGAAGGAGGCCTGTACTGGCCCCACAAATGGATGCAGGCTGCGGGGCTGGAATTCTGGGCTGAGAACTCAGAGTACAGTGAGGGTGTAGATTCTGGTTGGGTGAATGAGTCCTCTTGGATCATGCAGAATCCTTGTTCTTCCTGGGACAGGAGGAAGCCAGAGGATAGCCAGGTGGGGGCCAGGCTCAACTGTGGAGGTGGAGGGGGGATAAGGTGGGAGATGGGGGAGCCTGGGGCTAGGGGCTGACTGGCTCCCGCTCTGCCTACAAGTCAGACTCAGATGTCACTGGCCAGTCCCTGGGTGACTTGGTAGCTCCCTCCATGTGCTGCCACAGTTCTCTGCTTAGACCTGCAGTTTCACGCTTCTCACCTGGAGCTGCGACTGTTTGTACGCATCTCCCCCAAAGGAGAGGAAAGGTGATTTAGTCACCTTTACATCTCCACAATTGAATGCCTATGGTAGACATTTAATAAATCGTCAATAAATTATTTTTGGAATTAATAAAAAATTAATTTATTAGTAGGTGAGGTTATTTACTTCTGATTTAGAAGATTGTTTTAAGAAAACTGGTTGGTATCATCAGGTTATTAACCCTAGACTAGTTTACTTTTCTTTAGAGAAAAATGTGTTGTCTCTAATTGGTAAAATTGTAATGCCTAAAACGGCCAGCCATTATGATACTCTTGAGATCATATTTTCTAGTGAATTCTCCACTGTCATTTTCTAAAGATTAGACCTAAAAAGTTCTTATGCTCTCTTATGGTTGTGATGAGTCATGATTTTTATACAGATCAGAAGGAAGATATTTTTAAATGAAAAGAACGAAGGAGAGAAAGGCTCTTTCTCTCTGAATTTGGAAAGACTCGACCTCATTACCTGTATGTCAAAGTAATTTTTTTCCATTTGGGTTCACCTGGGAAGAGGCGATAGTTTGCCACATCAGGAACTCCACAGCGAGGCCTCTTGATCACATCCATGGTGGCCCGGTCTAACTTCCCAGTGACTCGGAGGCCGAAGGAAGCCTGCAGCTCCTTAATGTTTTTAACCACGAAATTGCCTCCTCTTGCAATCACCTCACCAATCTGGTGCCCTCCTTTCCTTGTGTAATATTTGTCAAGGTATGCCTGAAACAGAAAGGCAGGCTGACGTCCACAGCACAATCTCTGGACAACACTTAATGCTCAGGTAAGACAGGGACGGTATTCTTGATATGCTAAAGATAGTGTGCAGAGCATATTCTCACTTTTGAAAAAATTAGATATATTTGCGTAGATGAAGCTTAGACAGATATATGCCAAGTTATTAACAACAAAGATCTTTGGGTGGTGGGATTTTAGATTTTTTTATTTGCGTGCCTTTTATACTTTTTCTACAATGAATAGTTATTTGAAGAGGAAAAAATAATGGAAGGAGAATAATGTGAACATTTTCCCCACGGACCATTTATTTGTCATTGAGGTCTTTACCAATTTGCAAAACAAAGACTCTCCTATTTTTCTGGTAAGCAGTTATTAGTGTCATATTTTCATTATACATTATGCAAGATCAGTATGTTCTTAACTCTCTGTGGCCTTATATTGCAGCCTCTCATCTTATACAAAGGCATCAGGTAAATCTGTTTCCCAGCTGAGATTTTTAATTAATTCAGGTGTGTTCAATACGTGGGGTGCAAATTGTTTCCAAGGGGCATGTTTCCTAGGACTGGCTCTTTGTCCCTTGAAGCAAATGACATTAGCCATAAATTATACGGCTTTTATTTGCGCTTAAAGGTTTAAAACCCTAATGTACCACTCAAAACACTCTGTATGACTTCTTGGGTGAAGTGAGTGAGACAGGGTCGTGAAAATGCAGGGTCAGAGCCTGCTGCTGGCCCAGGAATTTCACCCACCCAGCTTATTTCAGAAAAACAGAAAGCAGCTAAATCTTTATATCTATATTTTATTAAATATAAAATTTTATATTTGTATATTATTATAAGGTACTTATTTGTTGTATATAAATAATATATATATATTTTTGAAAAATATTTAATGGCATGGAGTAATGAAGTCAATATAATGGCAATATACTGAGAAAGGTAGACGTGAAATATTTATACATAATTTCATAAATAAAATATAATGTAAATATATTCATGTTTATTATATCTGTATATTAATATAATAATGTTAACATCTATATTAACACTTAAAATTAAGACATTAATCAAGACATTGATAATTAACATATATATAATTTATAATGAACATAAGTAACGGAAGGAAATAAGTCTGAATATCAATCGAGGCCATGGCTCACGGGCCCAGCCACTCTGCCGCATGCGGGATCCTCCCAGACCGGGGCACGAACCCGTGTCCCCCGCATTGGCAGGCGGACTCTCAACCACTGTGGCACCAGGGAAGCCCTATCTCTGGATTTTAAAATTATGGTGACAATTTATTCTTTATCCTTTCCTATATCCCAAAGTTTTCTGCTATGAACATGAACTGTAATTGTTAAGGAAAAAAAGAAAAGGAGTAAGACTCACTCACTTGTTTGGACATGGTGCTCTGTGTCCTTACTGTGGGGTCAACCAATCCTTACTCCTTGCCCTGCTTATGAGAGGAGCTCACTTCCCTGGTGGTCGTTCTTTGTAAAAATCTTACTGAGATGAGAACCCAAGAGGAGGAAAAGGGCGATGGAGCCCTGAAACCCAGGGCAGGTGCCCTGAAACAAAGGTGTAATTATTTGCTTTCATTTCCATGTCTGGTTAGGCCATCTTAAATCAACATTTTATGTTCCTGATCTTTTTGGCAGGATGATGTTAATTCTCTGAGCCATTCTGTTTGCTCAAGCTGATGCTGTGATAACACAATGCTCATGGTAAGTCTGAATTACTCTCTTCAGAGGTGAGCTCTGTGCGGAAGGACAGATGCTCCATATTTTCTGAGGCTGTTTTGATTTCAAATATTTTATTCCCTCGTTAGGTTATGTGTTACACTCTAAATTCTAATTTTGGTTTTATGAAATATGGTCATGTAAGAAGATGCTTCTGAGATATTAAGTGAAAAGAGGTTTACAACTATTATTATAGTACAAGCCACCTTTGTAAACAGAAGTCTGTGCGTATTGATACACATAGACATATAGGCATAAACTAGGACTAGGATGAGGAAGTGGGTGGGGGTTGCCAAATACTCAATGATCAAGAAAAATAATTTTTAATGCAATATTTTTGGAAAAAATAAAAATTAATGCATAAAATCCATGATGGACAAAATATCAAAATTTTAAATAAAGACAGGGTCCAAGCTTGTGTCACTCCTTCATGTTAGTCCCAGCACTGAGTCATAGAAAGGGTTTTGAAAAATATAGACTAAGGGATTAACAGTGGTTATATTTTAGTGATGGAATTGAGAATAATTCATTTTTAGTTATATGTGTTTTATATATTTTTTGCTTGTGAACATATATAATTTTTATAGTAAAATATTTTTTCTTCAAAATATGCTTAAGATGCTAAACCTGCAGCTCAAAAGGTTTAAGGCAAGTCATAGTAAATAGGATTAAAACTATCTTTAATGAAGTAAAGATAAAATCAAAAACTATTTCTACTTAAAGAGACCACAAGGATTGGTTACTGCAGTGACACAGGTGAGTTGCTCCCTACTGGGTGCTCCCACGGAATGTGGTTCTTAGACTAGTGAACACCTGCCACCTTGTACCACAGTCCACCAGCTTCTCATCACTCTCTCCTGTGGGGTCTCAGGCTGGGGATCGTGATGCCTTCACAAATATGGCCCTGGCCTGACCCAGTTCTAGGTGCAGAGTAGATGTTCAGTTACCATTTGAGCTATTTTTCTTTAGGTAAAATATAGAAAATATGCTTCTTTGAAGAATTATCAAACTCTCGGAGGTACAGAGAGCCCAAATTATTCTGTACACTTTCTTGCCAAAGTTATTGATGAGGTTTTAGCATACTTTTCAGAGTCAAAGTGTTCAGTTAGGCACAAAGATGTCCATTTAGAACTGTGTTTGTGTTCTATTCTAACACTTGTGTGCTGTTGGCTCAACAGCTAATTATGGGCCTGGGTCAGAGATTTCAGGACTCACCAGAATTGTCCTACGTGCCTCCCCACCCTCCGTACTCCCCCATTGTTGAAACCACAGGAGTCTAGGGTTGGCAATATGGTGGTCCCCTCTCCGTGTCTCTAACAATGTTTGACAGATAAGAATAGCAGAGGCCTCGAGGGCAGTCCCAGAAGCTAGTGGCCCAGGTCCCCCTCCCAACTCTTCTTTCAGTGCACTTTCCTAGTGTCCTTCCTGAGAGTGAAGAGCTTAAAGCTCAGATTTAAGTGTGCTTCGGGACAAGGTGAAGTTCAAGATACGGTTCTTCAATATTTCTTTCTGTTTTGGCTAAGTCACAGGAATGGAACTGTGGGAACTCTTTGTTGTGTGACAAATCCTAGGTTCTAAAAAGCTTGGGTAATTCCTTTTGGTATCAGGTTTCTCATCTATAAGATGGGGTTGATGTCTATCCTACCCACACCAGTATGAGAATCCAATGAGATCCTTAGTGTGAAAATACTTTGAAATGTATCAAAAGCCTTTAAAATGTATATAACTTTTTACTCATTAATTACAGTTCTGGAAATCTATCCTGAAAAAAACAATCCTTTAGATTGGCTGATGTACAAAGATGTTCATAGAAACATTATTCATATGGAAATATTCCATGTATCCAACAAAGGAAATGGCTAAACAAATTATAACTCACTTATATTCTGAAATATTTGTAACTTTTTAACATGATCTTTATCAACATAATATAAAATCAAAATTTTATTATGATAAAATAATAAGGAAGGTAGGAACCAAATTTTGAGTATAATGACAATTAAAAAATATCTTTATGCACAGAAAGTAAAATGGTAGTAAAAGTACCTGAATTTAACAGTTTGTATTTGGAAGGTTTTTTGTTTATTTTCTTTAATTATAAGCTCATAATAATGTGATTATAAAAGCTTATATTATTTTAAGGACAATTTAACAGCCTGTATTAAATGTTGTATTGATATTATTATTTTTTAAAAAAACAAACAAAAAGTAGAATAAAACTCTGGATTATGAGCCTATGTATTTCATCATTTTCCAAGCCTTTATGATAATTAGCCAATCAGAATTTAAAAGATACAAGTGGGTGTTAAATCAACTAAAAACCTGTTTATCTTTTCAAGCATAAATTATTGTGTTCATGGGTTTAGGAAGAAGCGAATAGTATTTGGAAACGTTTCCTGCCTGGAGTTTCCAGGCACAGGAAACCATTTGTTATCTCTTAGTGAGCAATCTAGAAAGAAGAGAGTAGTGTAGAAGGGGCTTAACCTGACCTGGACCCCCAGGCCCCAGGTGTGTGCTGGCCTGGCCTGACTCTGGGACTCAGCCAGTATCTTCTGCCACGCTAGCCCGATGCTCCAATCCAAGTTCCTTCAGCCCCCGGCTGCTGCACTCGCTCTTTTCTCTGCCTGGACTGCTCTGTCTCCAGATCTTCACACGACTGTGAAGTTCAGGTTCACATAGCTCTTTATCTCAAATATCACTTCCTCAGAGAATCCTTCCTGGACTACTCAAGTGAAAATGCCCCCCAGGGTCCCAGTAACTCGCTATCATCCTAATTTATTTTTTAATATCACTTGGGGACTTATTGATTGACTTGTTTGTCTCCTCCCAGCATCTTCCCACTCCTCCATCATCCCCATGCCAGCGCCATAAGAACAGGGACTTGACTTGTTTTGTTCACTGATGTTTGTCCAGTGCTTAGAACAGGCCCTGGCACATAGCATACAGTAAACTTTCAATAAATAATTGCTGAATGAATGAACTTAAGCTATTTTTATGAAATAAGTCTATTTTCATGTCATTTCATTTGTTATATTGTAAGGCTACATAAGTTGTTAAATATTTCTATAAACTATAAGATGGCACAGTAATTCTTTCTAGGCACTGGGATCCACTTCAGAGGTTTGCCCAGGTCATTCCAGCTTGCTGCAGAGTGATACCTGTTCCTGCCCAGAGCTGATGACTGGGGCCATTGCAGGCAGGAGAAGGTCTGTTTGCCAGGTGTTGACAAGTTTCCTTGATCCTTGGTCGAAGCTCTTTCAGAAAGTATGCCATAAGGGAGACTGAGGAGGGCTGACTTGCTTTGGAGAGGAAGGAATAAGGGGTCACTAGAGATCCCCAATAGTCCAAGAACACCTAATTATTTCTAAATACTCCTAGCAAGGTTAGCTTTTTCCAAGGCTTGCTGGCCTTATTCCTGCATAGACCACTATGGGGTCAGCTAATTGTTTTCTGCAAAGGTCTGGTAATTAATATTTTTGGTTTCATCATGTGGTTTCTGCCATTGTGGTACAAAAGCAGTAACTGATGATTTGTAAATGAACAGGCATGACTGGCTTGGGCCCAATGAACATAGTTTGTCTGAACCTGCACATAACCACGGTCTTCAGCCACCAGATGAGTTCTGGCCTCAGCATGACCCTCCTTCTGGAGGTCCCAAAGCCTCTAGTTTCTGAATCAGGGTGGCATGAGGCTGGGTGATGGAAGATTACATTTGGGGAGAAGGGATTCAAAGTTTGGTGGCACCAGCAAAATACAATTTGAAATAGAACCCCAGTATTGTGAGATATGTTATTTGGAATTTAGTTCGTCTGAAAGTGGGCTCAAGTCAAAGGAAGTTCAGTTCAACAGGTCTGTGCTCGGCATCCACTGTGCTGTTTATATGCAGGGCTGATATTCAAAATGTTTAACGACTGGTGTGGCAGTGGGGGCAGACCAATTAGAATGGAAGAGTGGTGTAAACAATCAGTAGGGACACGCCAGTGTGTACAGGTGACAATCAGCTCTGCAATGCTGTACACAGGTGTAGCCTGGCAGGTAGGAAAGCAACCCTGAGGCAGGGTTGGCAATCACAGATGTGCTATCATTTTGACAGACACTTGAAACAGAGGCCCTGGTGCAAAAACATCTCACTTACACACCTTTCATGAATGTTGGAAATTCCTTCATTGAAGACTCATTTCTTAAGGTTAAAGTTCACCACTTCCCTTTAAATGTTAAAAACAAAAAACCAAAACTCTTGGAAGCAAATATACATTGAATCACTTTGAGTCACACTTAGTCTTTGAAGAAATTCTGATATGAATTATTTTATCAGATCCTCTCCAACAATCAGGGGCGATTTTAAAGGAGGGGAAGGTACAGAAATTTTAAGTAAATAAGGTACTTGGGGAATATACTTTAGAGAGGAGAGACCCTCACATGAGAAGCGGGTAGCCACCCAGCAAAAACTTGGTTCACTTCAAATTTTGATCAAGTTTGCCCTGAGTACAAGAGCCATTTTTCTAAAAAGTGAATACAGGAAATCTTTCTGTTGTGACTGTTAGGAATCTTAGCACTAAGTTTCCGACCCACCTCTACTGTGCAACTCTTACACTTTGATTTTTATTTTTCTGCCCTTATTTTTCTTCCTACGTTGCTCCTCAAATACTTCTTTTGTCTTTTTTTGTAATGCATGTATTTCTGCAAGCCGCCTCAAATTCTGTGTGCAGCAAGATACCTGGATAGACATTCATTCATTTATTTATGCAATCATGCAACACAGGCACTCAGTGTGTACCAGACACTAGCCTTAGCTGTACAGGGGATCATATCCATTAGACTTCAGTGGACTTAGAAGATGATTTCAAAGCCATAACAGATTTTCCTTATTTTCTCATTATCCCCTTTAGGTTTTCTGGGGCAGGAGGGGGAAGAGGGAATTGTGCAAAGATTCACAAACCTGTGCGAGGTGGTAGCTGTTCCTTGAGGTCGTGGGGGTGGCTGCAAATAGGGAGGGGATTGCAGTGGAAAACTTCAGAGCCGTGATGAGGAGGACAGCAAGGCCAGATGCAGGGAGCATCTTCATCTCCTCCTGGTGGCTTGGTAATTATAGCAGCCTGGGGGATGGCAGACAGCGCACGTTTGCACTTCGACCTTGAGCTGCTTTTATAGAGTCAAACAAGTCTGGGCCATCAGAGCAAGGATGATTCATGTCTCAAAAGGTAATTATACAGCTCCTTTCTCCCCTGATGACGAGGTAACACAGTGGTACACAGGAGTCAGGGAACCTTCACTCTTTGCAATTTACCAAGTGGCAAAAGGAGAATAACAGTCACTTTTAATGCAGTTTGTCAGCCACTTACATGAATTGGAGTAAACGTGATTAATTTGAACACACCTCAGCTGAAACATTTGACGAGTTTCAGTTTGGGGCTTTTCCACTCTGTTGGCAGAGAAGGTAAATGAGTAGAATATACTTTAACTTGTCCTCTACCTCTGGGTTCCCCACACGTCTACCCCATTCACCTTCTTCTGTATCCACTTGGACAATTCTCAGAAACAAATACTGTTTATAATGATGGTTCTGGGACACGTAAGATCCTGAATCATCAAGGAAGCATTACATTATACCATGCTGACTTAGGGTGGAAGGTGCACTGGTAATTGTTAGAAAGCTTTTGAATAAGTTAACATAAGAGAGATGTTCTTCATTAACCGAAACAGTCAATTCCCCATTCTCTGTGCACTCTGGTTAACTGGAGTCATACTCTTTTTCCTAGCTCTGATTTGGATGGATCCTGATTTAGAGATAGCATGGAGAAATGGCGTTGTATGGTGGAAAAAGTACTTTGGCATCAGACAAACTGAGATTAAATTTTGTTTAAGATACTTCCTAGCTGGGTGACTTTGGGCAAGTTATGTAACCTCTCTGAACATCATTTTTTTTTTTTTTTAATCTGCAGAAGACTGACAGTAATACTGTGTGTAAGCCCCTCATGTTACAGAGGTAGCATAGCATGTGACATGGTGTCTGTGTGTGTCACTTGCATCCAGTAGACCTGGGTTTAAGTCCTAGTTCTGACACTTGTCCATATGACTTTGAGCAGGTTACTTAATCTCTTTCAGCTGTGGTAATTTTGCCTGAAAAATAGGGAAAAAGGTACCCACTTTGAAGAATTGTCATAAAGGAGTAAATCAGGTCATAACAAAGCCCTCAGCAGAGTGCTCAGTAGACGTCAGCTCTTACAGAATAATGTTCAATTTATCTTTTTACTTTATTACCAGGCATCAGGTAGCCTTTTTTTTAAAATGAATTCATTTTTCTTAAATTATTTCACTCTGGAGTTTTAATTTTTTTTTAATTTTTGAAATTTATTTAATTAATTAATTTATTTATGGCTGCATTGGGTCTTCATTGCTATGCGTGGGCTTTCTCTAGTTGCGGCGAGCGGGGGCTACTCTTGGTCGTGGTGCGCAGGTGTCTCATTGCAGTGGCTTCTCGTTGCAGAGCACGGGCTCTAGGTGTGCGGGCTTCAGTAGTTGTGGCATGTGGGCTCAGTAGTTATGGCTCGTGGGCTCTAGAGCGCAGGCTCAGTAGTTGTGGTGCACGGGCTTAGGTGCTCCGGGACATGTGGGGTCCTCCGTGGCATGTGGGATCTTCCCGGACCGGGGCTCGAACCCATGTTCCCTGCATTGGCAGGCGGATTCTTAACTACTGCGCCACTAGGGAAGTCCCACCAGGTAGGCTTTTAATTAATGTTTTTTGAACGGATGAGTGGATGACTCAATTAATGATTCTCAAAGTGTAGTTCCTGGACTAGCAAGATTACTATTACCAGGGAACTTGTTGGAAATACAAATTCTCAGGCCCCACCCAGACTTACTGAATCAGAAACTGTGGGAATGGGGCCAGCAGATGCATTTTAACAAACCTTCCAGGTCATTCTGATGCATGCTAAAGTTGGAAAACCACTGGAGTAGATGAGCAAACAGGATTATGAAGTATGGGATGAAATGAAAATATATACAAAGTGCCAAGAACATCCTGGTCACAGAAAGTATTCAGTATTGCCCTTGCCATCTACAGCAGTGTGTCTTCGTGGTGACATACCTGGTATTTAAAGTCATTTGTGAAGTCTGTTGCAAATAATCTAATACTATTATTTGTTAAATGATAAAAATACGTAAATGTCTTACTTTCACACTTAGGCTAGATTCAAAGTTATTACCATAGTGATCTCTCTCTCTCTTGCTCTGTTTGCATGCTGACACATTTTCCTGCATGAAGAGAAAACAGTGGGGTTATGGCCATGTATGGTGTCTAGTGAATAACCCCAGGTACTCAATGAGAGTTTGTCACACATGTGAACATCATCTCTGTTATATGCTGTGAGACACACAAAACATGATCCTCAGAAGAAGAAGAAAGAAAACCACAGATCTAGTAGACTAATTCAACTAACTGAATTATAAGTTCCTTGAAGAATGAATGATATAAAAGTCACATAAGTTTGTTTTATAAATGAATGAATGAATGTACAAACATATACTCATTGTCTCTTTTTGGTCTAAGTAAAGGAAAATACTATGACAACAACCTTTTAAAATTTGCATTTATATGTTCTCTGGTCCTCTGCAGTGCTACTACTACACTTTCACAGCAGCTGCCACAACTGGAGAACAAAAAATGAGTCCTTGAAATTTTCCTCTATTTGATCATCTCATTCCCCCAATTTCTCCCCAAACCACTGTTGCGATTCATCATGATGGCCCCAATGCAGGCAGACAGTGAAGGAATGATAGCAAGAAATTCTGGGACCTATAGAGAGAAAATACTCTCACCTCCAGAACTCCAAAGAATTTGCTAAGTCCCATTTTTGGAAGTAGACTGAAGTAAGTAACTGCTTATAAGTTATGATCTAGGTATTTCTAGAAGATTCCAGTATCCACTCTTCATTTGCGTGAATACAATCAATCCCAATATTCCCAAGTATGACACTTCGATTGTTAAGCACAAAAACTGAAGAGGAGTAGCAATTTATGTTCTTATAAGTCATTTACACATTAACATGAGGAGGTATTACCTCAAGGCCAGTGCTAGGCAACACTGTTGACTCTTCCAAAGCGACAAACTCAAGCTGGTAATTTCTCACTAGGTTTTTTTTTTTTTTTTTGTCCTGAATTTCTCTCTTCACAGGGGAGCAAAAGTTTCCTTTCTTTCTATCATTCTTGTGTCAAATCTAAACTAAGTCCAAATCATTCTAACCTAAAAAGATCATATCAAAGCAAGCCAATGACTAAAAGGGACTGGAATGAGGGCCCATATCACAGAGAAATGTGGAAAGCATAGTATCTGTAGAAAAATCAGATTATAAAAATAATATACATGAAACAGGAGGTTGGTAGCCTCTGGGCAGGGTTGATGTTTTGGGGTCCTGCAGACTTTGTAGAACTTTACACAGAACTAAAGTTTCCATGTACCACTAATGTAAGAGGATAAGAATTTTAAATTACAGAATCAAGTTTACTGCAAAGAACTGCTTTTTTCTAGACCCTAGCTGAATTTGATTCCATAAGGGTTTTAGTAAATCCTCAACATTGAAATTGCCGAGATGGTGCCTTCTGTGCAGGATTATGTTATGGATTGATGAATAATTGTTGAATAAATTACTCATTGCCCAGTTGACTTATTAAAGGGCTCTGTATTTACACAGACCTAGAATTAAATATTGACTTGGTCACTTTCTAGATATATTACTAGTCAGTGTTATTATGTTTCGAGCTATGAAAACCAATTTTAGATAATTTACGAGAAAACATGTTTTTTTAAAGGATATCAGGTAGCTTAGAGAACTGCCAGGAAGCCTGGAGCATCAGGCTGGAAGAACAAGCAGGACTAAAGGCAGAAGAAACCAGAGCCAAGGAGTGATCAGTTGTTGGGACCCTTGCCTCTTACTACGGGACAATGTTCCAGATGGACAGTGAAGGCTACTGCTGCTCTTGTTTCTATGTCTTTTTCTCACTCCCTCAGCATTCAGAGTCTTTAATGGGAAATTCTATTGGTTGGGCCTGGGTCATGTGCCCTCACCCTGATGTCCAGAGGCAAGAAACAGGCCTCCACACTAAGAGGCAGGACAGCTTCCATAGAGACCACCAATTATATATATATATATATATATATATATATATATATATATATATATATAATGGGAATCTCCCCCAGAGAGAAAATTGGTGCTTGGCAACCAAAGAACAAATCAAAACCAAAGCCAGAAAATGTCTACCACAATCTGTGAAACTTCCTAAACTATTCCTGCATTGTCAAATGGTGGGGGGGTGAGGTGGGGATAATACCTATGTCAAGGGATGTTGAGAGGATTAAATGGATGTTTAGTGTTAAGTCCAGTTCATAAATAGGAGACTACAGAATTGCTTTTTGCCATGATTTTCAAAAATTCCACAGAAATATTGTGAAGGATTAATAAAAAATGAATATATGACATTTTCTTACTTCTCATATACCATTGGTTATTGAATTGACCATTGATTAAAATAACAGTTGTGGGGAAAAAATAAAGCATTACATCATTAATTGTATACATTGACATGCTATATATTGTTCAAGTGTTTTTTGTCTGTCTTTCACTTCTAGAATGTAAGCTCCATGAGGATAAGGACTCTATCTCTTGTCTGCAGCAATATCCCTAGTGCATAAAACAGTGTCTGGCACAAAATAGGTTTTCAATAAACAGTTGTTGAATAAATGAATGTATGAATGAGTGATTGAATGATTAAAGTTAGGAATAAGAAAAATAAGATTGCCCTCAGGGAGAGAAATTTTTCCTTAATCCATGTAATGAATCAAACAAAGGTGTCTAGCATTACCCTAAGGTATTGAAACTTTTATTAAACCCTTATTATATGCCAGACATTGAGCCAAGCACCTTATATACATTTTCCACAAAACTATAGAACACCTCATTTTACAAATGAAGAAACTTGGGCTTAGGGAAGGTGAATAATTAGCTGAACTGCATGTAGATATTAAGTGGTGGCTCCATGATTTTAACCCAAATCTGTCAGAGTTCAAAAATCTGTGTTCTTGACAGTTACAGGAATACATACATTGATGCACGTGCCACGCGGTGTCCTAGGGAACACTGGGCTCAGAGTTGGCTGAAGGTGGACCACTTGGCTGACCCCGGTGGCCAGGCAGCTCCCTAGCACTCCCACGAGTCTTGCTGACACTGAGGCGGGGCCAGCCAACCTGCCCAAGCTCCCTGACTCATGCTATTTATCATTGCAAATGATTCAGCTCTTTCTCTGGTTTCTACATCTCAATCTCTAGTGAGTTTAGCTTTCATAAATGATTACATTTCTTGAGTTGCAAGGAGTTCAGCCCCAGGCTGGATGAATGCCTTCCAGTTAGGCAGGCACTTAGCAATCAGCCACCAGCTGGCCTTCCAGCCCACAGCCAGCCATATCATGGTCTTTCTTTCAGACATCCCCAGTAAATATACTCCACTTTGAATGCCTGACTTGTAGAAATGTTTTCTTTAACCCATAAATCATATCATGCTCCATTTTGTAATGATATATATATTTTTAGTTTAGAAGGTCTTTCTTCAGACTATAATACAAAGCTATAGTAAGCAAGACAGTAATGTACTGGCACAAAAACAGAAATATAGATCAATGGAACAGGATAGAAAGCCCAGAGATAAACCCATGCACATATGGTCACCTTATCTTTGATAAAGGAGGCAAGAATATACAGTGGAAAAACAGCAGCCTCTTCAATAAGTGGTGCTGGGAAAACTACATGGGAAAAGCTACATGTAAAAGAATGAAATTAGAACACTCCCTAACACCATACACAAAAATAAACTCAAAATGGATTAAAGATTTAAATGTAAGGCCAGACACTATCAAACTCTTAGAGGAAAACATAGGCAGAACACTCTATGACGTACATTACAGCAAGATCCTTTTTGACCCACCTCCTAGAGAAATGGAAATAAAAACAAAAATAAACAAATGGGACCTAATGAAACTTAAAAGCTTTTTTGCACAGCAAAGGAAACCATAAACAAGATGAAAAGACAACCCTCAGAATGGGAGAAAATATTCGCAAATGAAGCAACTGACAAAAGATTAATCCCAAAATGTACAAGCAGCTCATGCAGCTCAATATCACAAAAACAAACAACCCAGTCCAAAAATGGGCAGAAGACCTAAATAGACATTTCTCCAAAGAAGATATACAGATTGCCAACAAACACATGAAAGGATGCTCAACATCACTAATCATCAGAGAAATGCAAATCAAAACTACAATGTGGTATCACCTCACACAGGTCAGAATGGCCATCATCAAAAAATCTACAAACAATAAATGTTGGAGAGGGTGTGGAGAAAAGGGAACCCACTTGCACTGTTGGTAGGAATGTAAATTGAAAGATCCACTATGGAGAACAGTATGGAGGTTCCTCAAAAAACTCAAAATAGAACTACCATATGACCTAGCAATCCCACTACTGGTCATATACCCTGAGAAAACCGTAATTCAAAAAGAGTCATGTACCACAATGTTCATTGCAGCTCTATTTACAATTGCCAGGACATCGAAGCAACCTAAGTGTCCATTGACAGAAGAATAGATAAAGAAGATGTGGCACATATATACAATGGGATATTACTCAGCCATAAAAAGAAATGAAACTGAGTTATTTGTAGTGAGGTGGATGGACTTAGAGACTGTCATACAGTGAAGTAAGTCAGAAAGAGAAAAACAATTACAATATGCTAACACATATATATGGAATCTAAAAAAAAAAGAAAAAAGCTCTGCAGAACCTAGGGGCAGGACAGACCTACACAGACATAGAGAATGGACTTGAGACATGAGGAGGGGGAAGGGTAAGCTGTGACGAAGTGAGGGAGTGGTATGGTCATATATACACTACCAAATATAAAACAGATAGCTAGTGGGAAGCAGCCGCATAGCACAGGGAGATCACCTCGGTGCTTTGTGACCACCTAGAGGGGTGGGATAGGGAGGGTGGGAAGGAGATGCAAGAGGGAGGGGATATGGGGATATATGTATACGTATAGCTGATTCACTTTGTTATACAGCAGAAACTAACACACCACTGTAAAGCAATTATACTCCAATAAAGATGTTAGTAAAAAAATCTATTATGGAAGAATGGTTATCTAAATAATAGGGTTTTTATTTGAGGAACATGTATTTATTTTCATCCTCTGGCATTTATCTTAGCAATGTTCTGTAAGTTTTAGTGCAGAGTTATTTTATAAGTTTTCTTAAACTTATCCCTAACCACTTTTGCTTTACTTTCTGGTACTTTTAAATTTACTTTTATAGTTCTCCCTTGATTTTTAAATGTTGACTATATTCTCCAAATTTGCTAAATGCAGTTATTAGCTTTAACATTTTTGTAGATTAGTTAGAATAATCTATGTGAATTATTAGGGTATCTGATACCAGAGATCTAACTTTTGTTTCTAATTTTTGTGCCTCCTAATACCTTTCTTATTACCCCAACTTTTACATTAAATCAGACAATTACATTGAAAAAAAAAAAGAATAGAGAATAACATTAACTGATATTCTGAATTTCTAGGTAAACAAATATTTTAGAATCAGGTGAAATAAAAATAGAAGAAAGAAAAAGTGTATTTGAAACTAAAGACTACCCTCAGAACATCATACAGAAAATGATCAAATGATCTGGCATCACTTGTGAGAATGGAAGCTCAACTTGGCAGAAGCTCAAGTTGGCAGAAGCCAACTTGTTTATCTTCACCAAGAACAGGAAAAGAAAGAAGGAGAGGAGAGGAGAGAAAGAAAAAGGGAAGATTTTATATACATATGAATACCTACATTCATTCACATATTCAATAAATATTTATTGAGCATCAATCATTTTTTAGGCACTGGAAGTACAGAGATATGAGACATTGTTTTTACACTTTAGGAGCTTAAAGTTTTCTCCTGTAATAAGATTGAGAACTTGGAGTAGGATATTAGAAATGGCCGGAATCTTTGTGACAAAAAAATGTGCCTTTATATTGCAAATTGGTAGAATCCTTCTAAAAGGCGCTATATACCAAGAACCATAAAAGGGTTCATACTTTTTTGGACATATTGCATATTCCTAAGAATTTTCAGTGAGAAATCGATGCAAAAGAATAAAAGCAAAAGAGTTTATTTTATTCTTAGTCATAAGAGCAAAAACTTGGAAACAACCTAAATGTCTAAAAATAGGGAAGTGGTTACGTAAGTGATAACAATTCATTGTTATATAATTTAGTCATTAGAAAGGAAATAGAAGTGCATAAAATATTAAAAGAACAATTTTAACCATAAATGGAAAACACAAAATTGGGCAAATTTGTTTCTGTCTGCTAAAGAAAAGTATAAAGGCAAAAAAGAAAACCTGGGGAAACGACAACAGTAGTGTTAAGGTGGTAAGGCCTTATACCTAACCATATCTGTAAATCTTCCTCTAATGCTACCATACAGTTTTTTAAAAACAGTGAAAATTTCATATATAGAGAACAAACTAGTGGTTATCAGAGGGGAGAGAGAAGGGGGAGGAGAAGGATAGGGGTAGGGGACTAAGAGGTACAAACTATTAGGTATAAAATAAGCTACAAGGATATATTGTACAACACAGGGAATGTAGCCAATATTTTATAATAACTATAAATTTTAAAACTGTGAATCCCTAAATTGTACACTTATACTTATATGATAATGTACATCAACTATGCTTTAAAAAAGTATGACATTTGTGCCACAAAAGAAACAGTGAAACTCTGAGAGACTATATCCATGTACCCTTTAAGTTTGTATTTGAGAAAATCTGTATGATGAACTCAATGGCATATTTTACTTATTCATTTGTTTGCCCACTCTTCATTTATTTACTCAGTCGAAAACTCTTGCATTTAGTCTATGGGATGGTACTAGGCTTAGTGCTGAGGTACAAAAGGTAAATAAAAACCTGTTCCTACCTACCATGGTCTCAGAGTCTCCAGGGAGAGACTCAGATGTAAACTCAAAGTGTCCCGCATCGTAATTAGTGGAGTAACAGAGGTATTTCGGAGTCTAGGTGAGGGCAGAAGAGGGCCAGCCTGTTTCTTCCTGGGCTGTTGAGAGTGGGAGTGGGATGGAGGAAAGGAGGGGTCAGGATAGGCTTTCCATAGACAGGAGCTTTAGCTGAGTTCACCAGCAAGATGGGTGAGGTCAGAAGGAAGACTGGGCAAGGGAAGTGGGGAGGGGAGAATTCCAAGCTGAGGAATTATGGGGTGAGGAGATATTGAAATGCATCTATTCCTAGGAAATTGAAGGTATTTCTATGCACGAGTCTATCTGGGGGCAGAACCAGGAGATGGGGCAGAAAAGGTAGGCAGAGACCTGTCTGTTGGAGGACACCCCTCACCCACAGTTCCGATGACTGAATCAGCAAGGCAGAGGGCAGGAGTCATTTGCTGGGTGAGCCATGGGCAATGGTGAAAGCCAGGAGAACAAGTCCTACCCCAAGCTGAGGTCCAAGAGCAGGAATGAAATGAGGTTCCAGGGCACAGAGCTGGAACATGTTGGCAAAACAAAGAAGGCAGAAGGTGAGCCGAATGCCCAGAGCAAGTCTGGAGCAGCCACAGTAGCAGCAAGGGCTTTTGAGGGGCTTTCTGGGTGTATTTAAAGGGCACGGAGAGGAGTGCACTGGGCAACGTCATGGAGCCTTGTGTGCCAGGCTAAGGCATCTAGACATTAAGGGTTTGTGATGGGAAACCACTAGAGAGTTTCTTTTCCCAGGAATGACATGACTGCGTTTGCATTTACAGAAAGACTGCTCTGAAAGGAGCAAGCACACAGTGTAGACTGGAGGGGGTCACCGAGGGGTGAGTTTTAGGAGGCTGGGGTCAGAGGGCTAACAGTTATGTTTACCTTAGATCACATACCATGAGAGACAAACATGTCAATATAGTTAGCATTTTGTTTATTCTTGTAAAATCTCAGGCCTGTAATGCAATGATCACTAATGTGAGCTTTTGAGGTTGGAGAGTAAATGTGTTTACAGCAGTCTCTGTAAGGAGTGGGATGTCAAAAGTCCCACTAGAACACATTCCACTTGCCCAATCATTTTAATAAGTCAATTCTCTAAATTATAGACCGATTTCAGTGTAGGAATCAGCAATTTTTGGAAATTGATAGCTTGCCCAGTAGTTTCTTTTGAAATCTCCATTTTTTTCCTCTAGAGTTTTGTCTTCATGTAAAATAAATTTAATCACTTTGAAGGATATACCACAGCCCCACCACTTCCTCCTCTACTATTTTCTTTTATATATGTTCGAAAATGTTTTTTGAGTGTCCTCTATGTGTTCCAGGCACTGTTCTGGGTGCAGGGAATGCAGAAGTGAGAAGGTGGCATTTGAGCAGAGATTTAAATATAAGGAGAAGTGGGTCTCATCAGTATTTAGGGGGAAGAATATTCCAGGCAGAGGGAACAGTAGCTACCAAAGCCTTTAGGTGGTATAGAGTCTGGTGTGTCTGGGGAAGAGCCAGGAGCGAGTAGGAGACCAGAGCAAAGTGAACGAGGGGAGCATGGTGGAGGGTTCAGAGGGGCAGCAGGGTGGATCTTGGCTGGGCTTGGATTCCTGCACCAGGCTCCCCATGTGATGGGAGGCTCTGGGAGTGGGGGGATTGAGCATATGCACCACAGCTCATCCAACGTGTCTAAAAGGAAAACTGGCTGGTGTGGACATGTGTGAGTGCAAGCAGGGAGACCAGCTGGGCTGCTTGGTGTCCAGGCAAGAGGTGATGGTGGTTCGACTGGGGTTCTCAAAGTGTGGCCCCTGGACCAGAAGCATCAGCATCATTTGGGGATTTGTAAATTCCTGGGCCCCATCAAGACCTACTGAATCAGAAATTCTGGGGATGGAGGCCCAGCAACCTCTGTTTTAACAAGCCTGCCAGGAGATTCTGTTATATGCTTATGTTCCAGGGCTGCTGGTGGGAAGAACTTATCAGATCTAGGATACACAGAGAGAGAGAGCTTCTGAAGCTTGCTGATGGCCTGTATGTATCATGGATGAATCAAGAATGAATCTCATTATGTCTGAGCAAATAGTGAGGGAATGCAGTAAAGCATGGTGATTTTGAACATAAGTTTGAGGCAGTATGTCTGGATTTAAGTCCTAACCCCATCACTAAGTATCTGTGTGACTTTGGGCAATTAATGTCTCCTGCAAAAGCAGACTCTGAAACGATTTAGGTGCAGTGATCCCCAGAAGTGCTAGGATGGGCTTCCTGTGTCACTTCCCTGGGGAGGGAAGAAAGCTAATAAAGGGTACATGAATGAGAAGGTTACCACTGTGGGCATTTGGGGTTCAGCCCCACTGGGAACCCTATGTGGAGCGTACTTCAGGACTGTCCCAGGAAGGGGGGGCAGCTGGGCTATTTATCTACTAATTGCTGTCTTCATTGGTTGAGGTTGCTCTTGGGACATTCCTTTTCAGAAGCCTCTAGACTATCCCACATGGGCCAGGTATGTGCCTGTGACTAGAAAATGCCCTCAGAAAGAGGTAGGAATTGACTCTAGGTAACCTCTGATGTAGGCTAAAGGACTCTGAGAGGGTCACTGACACAGCCTGTAGCACAAATTTCTCTGTGCCTCACTTTTCTCATCTGGAAAATAGGAATGACGGTAATAATACATCATTTCCAGAAATGTTGTGAGGATTAATGTTGGGGCATTTAAAGCTATTGGAACTGTGTCAGATACATACTAAGCACTCAGTGAATATCAATTATTATTTTTTATGAGATAAGAAAGACGAAGGGGGGTGTGAATTTGTGAGCAAGGGAAGTCAAGAGTTCTGTGTTGGATCTGTTACATATGATTTCAGGAAGGCAGTGGGATGTAAAGCTGGAGTTTGGAGAAAGGTTGAGACTGGAGATAAAAATTTGGGAGGCATTAAGTATAGGTGATGGTGAAGCTACAAGACTAGATGAGATTACCTACGGAGAGAGTGGATGGAGCAGAGAAATAGGGCAGCCTTGAGGACCCTTTAACCTTGAACATGGCATCCACTTGCCTCTTTCTCTAGCTGTTGAACTGGCTTTTGCTCTTCTCTCCCCAAGACCCCCCCCACCATTAAAAAATAACCTATTGTCTTCCTTCTTTTCTTTCTTCTTCCATCCTCCTCTTCCCTCTTTCCCTCTCTCTCTCTCCCCCTTCCCTTCCTTCCTTCCTTCCTTCCTTCCTTCCTTCCTTCCTTCCTTCCTTCCTTCCTTCCTTCCTTCCTTCCTTCCTTCCTTCCTCCCTCCCTTCCTCCCTCCCTTTCTTATCAAAAAGCCATTAAATGAGGCCAAATGGGAATGGTAACTTGGGGAAGGCAAGCTTGAGCAGGGGTCATGGTGTGTGTATGTGGGGCAGGATCAAGAGATTGACTACACCTCGAGGACTAAGATAACAGGGGCCATGTTTCTCACCATCAGAAAAGAGAAGTACAGCTACAGACAGGAGGGAAGCTACAATGAATGAAGCCTGAACAAATGGGAATGAGGGTATTGGTGTAAACTCACAAGACACAGAAATAAATATGGAGCCAAATGTGAAGGATGTGTGTATGTGTATACATATATGTATTTCCTATCAGTGTCCACTGAGAGGGCCTGGGAACAGGGATACACCAGCTACAACTTTCACACTTTGCAGCCAGATTTTGTTTTCCAAATGCTACCTCGACTAAAAAGCACCAGGGCTTCTCGGAAATGGCAGATTCTAGAGCTGGGGGAGGAAAATGAAAAGATGAACCCGGAACATCGTGTAGTGCCAGGTAGCAAGGAAGTTCTCAAATAATGATGGAGGCCTGTCAAAAGAACACAGCTAGCTTGTTGTGCCCCTCTGGCCTAATCTGGGATGCTGCTTAGCATCAAAATACATAATGATAGTAATGGGTTGCAGTCCATTAAATAAAATAGGAACCTATGAGTCTATACTGAAATAAACAAACTAATAATGAAGAGAAGAGAAAGTTCTTCCTTCCAGTAGAAAGCCAACTAACAAATAATTGTGGAAAGAACAATGACTTTAGGAAAATAACCATTTGGAAACCGTCTTAGTGATAATTGATTCAGGCAAGAAACATCAAGGGTTGCTAAAACTAGTGGGTGAAATGGAGGGAAGAAGGGGATTTTTACATGGTTACAAAGTATCATCCCACAAAATGTGTATTACTCAGGAAAAAAATTACCATCACCTGTAATGGGATTAAACGGACACTATATGTCACCTAATAGTTTCTGTGATAGTCTGGCCAAAAACACAAACCCAAATTGAAGAACATTCTATGAAATAACTGCCTATAATTTCAAAAATGTCAAGGTCATGAAAGTGTGAATAGACGATATTGTCTGCCATATCAGTAAACAAAGGATGCTGCAGCCATCAACCCACCACATTACAGCCACCCCAACAGCGAGCCCTGAGGGAACTCAGGAGAGAAACAGGATGCCTGCCATCTAACAGTCAGCCACTGCAGCCATGACAATACACCCCGAGGAGACTCAGGATGAGAAAGCACAGGATACTGGCCCCAGGTAGCTGAGGTGCATATCAAAGGAATGATTTCATTGAGCCCAGACTCTTGCACCTTCCCATACACAGAAAAGCACTAATTTCCTTAACTTGAGATGTCTGGTTTTCCTTAATTAACAATAATTTTTTGATGTTCCAACCACCTGGTCTTTGCTGCAAAACCTATATGTCTTGGCTCCTCTCTTAACTGTTTGGAGCGGTCACTTAGAGTGAAAAGTCCAGGAAAGACAGAGGATCTGTTCCAGGTTGAAGAGAGGGACATGACCCCTGGGGCATAATTGGCAGAACGTGAATGAGGTCTCCAGCTGAGAGTCCTTTCTACTCTTCTTACAACTTTTCTGTAAGTTTAAAGCTGCTTCAAAATGAAAATTAAAGAAAGAAAACATTAAAAAAACGATCATCTAAATTATTCAGGCTCACCTTACTACGTGGAAAAATAGGATTTAGACTCACACAAGAGGAGCTACTTCACAGTGTTGTTCTGAGGATCTAGTGAAAGAGTGTGAAAGCTATTTATAAATTTAAATTGTTATATCCACTAAAGAGAATAAATGCTAGAGATTTTGAGAACACTCAAGACAGAAAGAATTTATTGTAAACAATCTGTAAAACCATACTCATGAAAATTAAATTAAGCTTTGCTTAATTATGTAAGGGAAAAATAGAAGTAAAAGATAAGTCCAAACAAGTTAAAAGTTTGTGATTCATTAAGTGCCTGTAATAAATCTCATTTTATACACAAAAGATATGATCTTTATTAATGGAAAAGATGTTTATTTTTTCTGATGTCCTTTAACTAAGCATTGAAGAAATCTTCAAAGAGTATAGATTTGAAAGTTGCCAAATCATCAGGCTAAATATTAGCTTAGCCTTGGTCTAGCCCTGATTGAGGAAGGAGAGTTATATGACCTCTCAAATTCCCAGAAAAAATTACAATGGTCAGAAATGTGATATAATTTTAAATGTACACAAAACAAGTCATCCTAAATTGGGAAAATTAAATAATTAAATGATTTTTTCTCTGAATTCCAAAATATCTAAAAAATTTATCAAGTTAGGTAATAAAAACAATAAAATTATGAGTACATTTGAACAGAGAAAGACATCATTACCATACTCAGTTTATGTGCTCCCATTCCAGCGTTTTAGCCAGATTATACCACATTACACCCATGTCCCTGTGCTCCTCCCTAGTCTCCTTAATTTAAGTTCTTTTCCTTTTCCAGGTCTTTAAATGGCTTTCTCCAGGGCCCATCACTAATCATCTTATTTGTGTATTCTCTTCTATATATTCTCATCTTCTCTGAGTAACCTCATAAATTACTGTAGTTCAAGATCCAAATACGCTGATGAAACCTCAATTTTTATCATCAACCCAGATGACATATCTTTTTAAAATACTTCATACTGAATATATTCAAAATAATTATTTTAAACATCTATGCAGGGTATGGAGAGCAACAATTTTAAAAGATATCCATTGTGTGTCTTCACCCAAAAACACTGTGTTCTCCAGCCCACCCTGCCCCCAACAGCAATATGCAAAATAGTCAGATGATGTATCTTTTAAGATATATCCAACAGTCTCCTGGAATCTCCACTTTATTCTCTTTCCATAGGCACTGTGTAGCGGGCATCTACTGTATTGTCTGCTTAGAGCAGTGGCACTGGTTGACTGGGAAGTTATACTTTCAAATATGTAATTTGAATGAAACTTCTTCTAGGCTGTGTCTCCCTGGAAGAAAGAAAATTCCTCCAGGTGAGAAAGGTACCTGACCCCTGCTGGGCCAGTCACAGTTTCCCATTTTTCTGGCTACATTTAATTGGTGTAGGAATGGGCCAATCAGTGACACAAGGGCAAGAATTAGACCAGTTTTCCAGGATTATTGAATTTGGGTTTAGAGACTGATCCCTTTTTGGGGATCAGAGATGTGAGGTTCTGAAGTTATTTGCAGCCATGTCCCCCACTGGGTGGAAATGCCAGGTGCCCGTAGGAGAAAATAAAGCAGAAATGAGAGGGAGATAAGGGGGGAGAGGGGAGAAAGGGAGTGGGGAGAGCTGGAAGTGTTTCATCCTCCTTGAGGTTTAGATACACATCTTTTTCTGTGATTGTGTGAGTCTTCTGGTAAATTTCCACTTGATCTGAACCAATAGTTCAGTTCTGTGTGGATTTTTGTCACTTGGGTTCAAAATTCAGACTAATTCTCCTCTCAAATTCAAATAAGTCCAAAATAAAGCTCATCATGTTTTCCAGTGTGCCTTTTCCACCCCTGGCCCATCCTATAACTCCTCTTATATTATCTAGCTTGGCAATGACACTAGCCTTCAGGATGGTATGTAGCCTGTATGCCCTGGTAGAACTGTCATGGTTGCTCATGGCCTTTTGATTCATTACTCAGCCATACTGGTAGATAAGCATTTCACTATCACCCTGCCAACATCTATCTAGAAATCAGGAATTTATCCTTGATTCCTGATTCCCTATACCTCTATTTGTTCTTCCATGGTGTTTTAGTTATGAAAATACTTATTTAATTTTTGCTATCTTTTAAATTTTTTGTTTTGAAATGATTTCAGGCTTACAAAGAGTTGCAAAAATAGTACAAATAATTCACATATACACTTCACACAGATTCTCCAAATGTTAACATATTACATAACCTTAGTCAAATTGTCAAAATCAGGAAACTAACTTTGGATACAGTACTGTTATCTAATCCAGTGGTTCACATATTGTGATCCAGGAACCCAGGGAGGTCCTTGAGGAACTTTCACAGGATCCATGAGGTTAAATTCTGCTATATTGCTAAGCATTATTTTTCTTCTCTATGCTCATTCTCTCATACATGTATGGTGTAGTTTTTCAGAGACTATATGACATGTAATGCAACAGATTAAATGCACAAGCAGATACGAGAAACAAATTTTCTTCTATAAAGCCAGACATCAAAGAGCTTTCTTAAAACGTGAAACAATGCCACTTTTCTCACTATTTTTGGGGGGGGAAATGTTATAAAAATGTGCTATGTTAACATGTAATGTTACATGTTATTACATGTTATAATAAAATGGCTGGACTCTTTGACATAAATCACAGCAAGATCTTTTTTCCACCTCCTAGAGTAATGGAAAAAAAAAAAACAAAAAAACAAATGGGACCTAATGAAACTTCAAAGCTTTTGCACAACAAAGGAAACCATAACCAAGACGAAAAGACAACCCTCAGAATGGGAGAAAATATTTGCAAACGAATCAATGGACAAAGGATTAATCTCCAAAATATATAAACAGCTCATGCAGCTCAATATTAAAGAAACAAACAACCCAATCTAAAAATGGGCAGAAGACCTAAATAGACATTTCTCCAAAGAAGACATACAGATGGCCAAGAAGCACATGAAAAGCTGCTCAACATCACTAATTATTAGAGATATGCAAATCAAAACTACAATGAGGTATCACCTCACACCAGTTAGAATGGGCATCATCAGAAAATCTACAAACAAGAAATGCTGGAGAGGGTGTGGAGAAAAGGGCACCCTCTTGCACTGTTGGTGGGAATGTAAATTGATACAGCCACTCTGGAGAACAGTATGGAGGTTCCTTAAAAAACTAAAAATAGAATTACCATATGATCCAGCAATCCCACTATCGGGCATACACCCAGAGAAAACCAGAATTCAAAAAGACACATGCACCCCAATGTTCATTGCAGCACTATTTACACTAGCCAGGTCATGGAAGCAACCTAAATGCCCATCAACAGATGAATGGATAAAGAAGATGTGGCATATATATACAATGGAATATTACTCAGCCATAAAAAGGAATGAAATTGAGTCATTTGTTGGAACATGGATGGATCTAGAGACTGTCATACAGATTGAAGTAAGTCAGAAAGAGAAAAACAAATATCATATATTAACGCATGAATGTGGAACCTAGAAAAATGGTAGATGAACCAGTTTGCAGGGAAGATGTTGAGACACAGAAGTAGAGAATAAACACCAAGTATGGACACCAAGGGGGGAAAACCGTGGTGGAGTGGGGATGGTGGTGTGCTGAACTGGGTGACTGGGACTGACATGTATACACTGATGTATATAAAATTGATGACTAATAAGAACCTGTGGTATAAAAAAACCAACCAACCAACAAACAAAAACAACTAATATTAAACTTTCTTTGAGTTATTTGTATGGAAATATGTTAATATAAATGTTTCAGACATTACATGAAATTTCTAAAAATCTTATATGTTCTGGTATAATGTTATAAGTCATAATTCTAGTTATTACTTTAAAATGGATATCTCAGAAATAACTACATTTCCTTGTCAATTGCATTATTATGAACTTTCATCAAATCTTTAACCGTGGTCATTTTTAAGCCTTTTGTCATTTACAGACAGTTCTGGGTGTAATCTGAAGCTTTTGCAAATATGTTCCTATAAAAGGGTTTCATCTTCAAGGAATTCATGGAAAAGATTCTGACAAGTACAGGTTTCTGCTAACTGACTATACTGCTGAACTGAATGAATGAGCATTTTCAGAATTCTAATGGAAAACTGATGAATTCATAAAAGTGCTAACAAAAGATCAAGATGAAAAAAAAATTAATTACATGGGACTGAGTGAACTGATGAGGATGTTTATAATTTTTGTGACTTTCTGTTTGAATTAAAAAGATATCCCACAAGGACTCAGAGGCAAAAATTATACAAATCAATTTTCACTGCAAAGTAAAGGAGCTGTTACAGTTGTGGGCTAGCTGTGCTAATTTGTACTGGGTTGTCTTTACTTTTTTTTGGGCTGCTTCTGGGTCTTCACTGCTGCACGTGGTCTTTCTCTAGTTTCTGTGAGCGGGGGCTATTCTTCGTTGCGGTGTGCAGGCTTCTCTTTGTGGTGGCTTCTCTTGTTGAGGAGCACGGGCTCTAGGCAGCGTGGCCTCAGTAGTTGTGGCGCACTGGCCTAGTTGCTCTGAGGCATGTGGGATCTTCCCGGACCAGGGATCGAATCCATGTCCCCTGCACTGGCAGGCGGATTCTTAACCACTGCACCACCATGGAAGTCTTATCTTTACTTATTTTTAATAATATTTTTTTGTTATTACAAAAATTTTACAAAACCCATGCCCATTATTTATCAAAAAAAAAAGATTATAAAGTAAGTAAATTAAAGATCACCCACAATTCTACAATCTAGAGATTATCAGTGTTATTTCAAAAATATTTAGGGCTTCCCTGGTGGCTCAGTGGTTGAAAGTCCGCCTGCCGATACAGGGGACACAGGTTCATGCCCCGGTCCGGGAAGATCCCACATGCCACGGAGCGGCTGGGCCCGTGAGCCATGGCCGCTGAGCCTGCATGTCCGGAGCCTGTGCTCCGCAATGGGAGAGGCCACAACAGTGTGAGACGCGCGTACTGCAAAAAAAAAAAAAAATTAAAATATAATATTAAACATATATGTATAAAATATTTAAAGAACATAATCTCCATTTCTAAACGGCTAAGTCCTGTGAAGTCTTTCTTTGCAGTGTCTTTGGAGTCTGTTTTCTTCTTTCCTCCTACACTGTCTCTGTTCAGGCTTTCATTATTTCTTACTTGGATTATTAAAATAGCTTCCTTACCAGTCTCTCTGCATCAGTCTTGTAACATTCTTACCCAAACTATCCTCTTACCAAAGTAACATTAAAAAAATAAAATATAATCATATTAGCATGTACATAAAATCTTTCAATGGCTCTACTTGGCCTCTAAGAAAATGCTCATAATCCTTTGCATGACATTCCTGTCCTGGACCTGCCATCTTCAGCCTCTTTTCCCAGTGTCTCTCATTACAGCCTTTGCATAACTGTAATGAACTCCTCATCACCCCTGAATTGTGCCATGAGCTGTAATCCTGCTCTTTCTTCCCTATTTTGTTCTCTCAGTCAGGGACACCCACCTACACATCTCTCTTAGCCTGCCCGTCCATTTATTTATTTTTTTAGATTGAAGTATAGATGATTTACAATATTATATTATTTTCAGGTGTACAGCATAGTGATTCAGTATTTTTATAGTTTATACTCCATTAAAAGTTCTTACAAGATAAAGACTGTAATTCCATGTGCTGTACAATATATCCATGTTGCTTATCTATTTTATACATAGCGGTTTGTATCTCTTAATCCCATACCCCTAATTTGCCCCTCCCCCCTTTCCCATTCCCCTTTGGTAACCACTAGTTTATTCTCTATATCTGTGAGTCTGTTTCTGTTTTGCTATATACATTCATTTGTATTATGTTTTTGACTCCACATATAAGTGATAACATGCAGTATTTGACTAATTTCACTAAGTGTAATATTCTTTAGGTCCATCCACACTACAGCAAATGCCACAATTTTATTATCTTTTATGGCTGATTAATATTCTATTGTATATGTATACTACATCTTCTTTATCCAATTGTTGATGGACACTTATGATGCTTCCACATATTGACTATTGTAAATAGTGCTACTGTGAACACGGGTGCAGGGATCTTTTTGAATTAGTGTTTTCACTTTTTCCCGGATATATCCCAGGAGTGGAATTGTTGGGTCATGTGGTAGTTCTACTTTTAGTTTTTTGAGGAACCTCCATACTGTTTTCCATAGTGGTTGCACCAATTTACATTCCCACCAACAGTGGGAATTCCCTTTTCTCCACATCCTCACTAGCATTTGTTATTTGTGAACTTTCTGACAGGTGTGAGGTGGTATCTGCTAGTTGTTTTGATTTGTATTTCTCTAATAATTAGCATTATTAGGCACATATATGTTAACAAACATAATATCCTCTTCTTTATTGATCCCTTTATCGTTATACAATGCCCTGCTGTTTTTGTTATAGTTTTTCTTTTAAAGTCCACTTTGTCTGATATGAGTATAGCTACCCCTGCTTTTTTGTAAACCTAGTAGTTTCTTTAGACTTTAGTAAAAGGTTAAACATAATATGATTTGGAGTTGACATATCTAACATGTTAATTTTTGTGGTACTTACATCAAAGTAAGAATTTGTCCATTGTTACAGATGGGGTTCCCCTAGTAGCACACTCTGTAGTGGACATGAGAGTGTAGGAAGTTATGGGGGAGTGCTCTTGTGACCACCAACTGTGGAAGGGAAGGGAAGGGAAAGAAGCAGGATTAAGCAGGTGGAGAAGCTGAGCTGTGATATAGTCTCAGGATGGTGTCAGCATCCCATGGACAGCTTTGGAGGGTCCTTCAAAGTTGTCCTGAGTTGGAGCATGATTGATTTGCCTTATAACCCACACATGTAATAAGGATGTGGTTTGCCTTGGAAGAGGCAAAATCTCTTCAGTTGAAGCAGTTCAGAAAAGGGCTAAGAATTGAGGGCTGTCATCTGCAGTGCTCCAAACAGCCAGGGGAATAATCCTTTAGTTCAGAGGAGCATCTAGACATTGCACCATAACATCCACTACATCTACAAATACTGTGCTCTGTATGGTTTGGATTGCATCAACACTGAGCATAATTGTGGGTGGCGGGAGGTGGGGGTGGAGAGCATTTCTTAAGAATCTTCTAGGGCTCCAGTGAACATAAAAGGGAACATATGGGAGGCTTGCCAGCCAGGCCCACAAATCCAGCCTTTCCAGTGAACTTTAGGGCAGTATAGCAAAAACAATGAAATCCTTCAATTTGGAATTGGACGGGCAGAGCCTTTCCTTCTCTGAGGTAGCTATGAAGGCAGACTACTGGAAGCTCTCAGCCAACTAGAAAATGTTTCATCTGAGAAAGGGAAGTACAAGGAAGACAAAGGGTGCAGGATTATGTGATGGCAGAACCGTCAGCCATGATTTCTGTGAGAAAGGACAGAACTCAATAAAACTTACACCATGAACTGAATTTAAAATAAATTTAATAATAATGACTTAAAATAATTTGATTTTAGCCTTTTAGTTTTATTGCTCCTCAGCGCCCATTATTATGTTTAATGTTTCTGTCTAAAGAAGAAAAAAATATATTTTAAATACTGAAATTCTGCAAATGTGGTCATTTCAAAATCTTCAGTGAGGATTCTAATAGAATAAAGACATCACGAAATACAAAGATTTGTGTTTTTAAATGAGGAAAAATTGTGAATAAAGTGCAGTGCGGGTATCAGTGATTTAAAAGAGGTGTATATAAATAGAAGCTAGTTGTCTTAAACCACATAATTATAGTAATTCAGGAGCACACAATAAAACAACCACAGGGTTTCCTGTTCAGTGTTCCCAGGAATTAAAAATGTATTTTGCATTTATCAAGCTTCTCAAATAATTTTATTTTAATGTCTATGAAGGCAGAACTACTGATCCCTCCATTCTATAATCCCAAAGTACTTATGTCAATAAATGTTTTCTTAAGACAAAAATGATAGTTAAATAAAACCTTAATTTTGTTTTATAAACATTTCCCTAATAATTTGGGGCATATTCAAAGGAAACAAATTCACTAGTTATGACTCACTATTAACCGGAATCTAAACAAGGCCAACATTCCATTTGGGGAAGGAATTATTGGCCCACTTGAGACGTAGGTGATGTTTTGATAACAAGACAATAGTCCTGAAACTTTTTTTAAGAATATCTACCATTTGGACAAGTCTGCTTATGCATAATGATGGGAAATTTCAGTTAAATTAAGTTATTGATTTCTTCAATTACTTACATATATGCCAGATAAGCAGGCACTTACAACCTGTGATCTTTGGTAAGGTAATTTACCCTTCTGAGATTCGGTTTCTCTAATTAAGAAATGAGGATATTAAAACGTAATACATTGAGTTATGTGAATCAAATGAGATAGTGTATATAAAGGCTTAGCATGATACCTGAATTGTAGAAAGTGCTGGATAAATGTTTGCTATTATTATATATTATGTACACATATATAACATCCAATTATAACTTAACATAATAATTATTATAAGATATAATTTATCTATAAAGCTTCTCAGTATCACTCCCTCTTGACTTGAATCCCTTCAAGCATGCTTAGAAGGACTAGACAAATATGTACAGCTGAATGAGTGGCTATAAGAGTACCCTCTGGTTTTCTTTTCTCTCATACTTTTCTCCTTCCCAATCTTTAAAACATATTCTAAATTTATCAACCCTACCTTCGCCCAACGACTCCCACAATTGAAAAGCATCTCTTTGTCTAGGACACAGGGCTCACTGTGCATTTCCTCCCCACCCCCATCCCTTCCCGGTCGGCCCCACAAAGTTCTCTGGAACATTGCTTAGGAAGTTTTTGCCAACAAAAGTTGAAAGAATAGCTGATAAAAGTTTACAACTCTCCCAGTTACTCATTCTCCTAACAAATGGCCACACGCCTGCACTAGTGATATTGTAGTAAACATGACCCAGCTCTGTCCTTGGGGAGCTCACTATCTGGTTTAACAGACAGCAATTCAAAAGAGCAATTATAAAACAGGAGTCAAGGCAGACATAGGTTGTGATTTTTATGGAATTATTGCAGAGGTCAGGGCAAGCTTCCTGAGTGTGGTGGGATGGGCAGCAGTGAACTGGGCAAAAGAAAAGAAAGGTGGCACTTTAGAAAGTGGGATATCTGAGATGGCCTGGTTTGTGCAAGAGGCAGTGGGGCAAAACACAAGGCAGAGGAGGCTGGGGGGCTAGTCACAGGGTGTCTTCTGCATTCCATTAAGTACCTGGACTTTACCTTGCAGAAGTGAGGGTTTTAACCCTGCCTGTACTTGCAACTTTAACTTCCTGGTTTTTCTTGTTTTTGTGTACCTTCTTCTATTGATTCTAGTATCAAGAATAGAATTGTGGCTCTAGCTGAAAATGTGCATTCTTGAGAAACTGGAGTCCATGGGGAACAGAAAGAAGCTTCTGACATGTCCTTATCACCTCCAGCCACTAGGGCTGAGTCTACAGCGTGCTCCTGGGTTCTCCTTATGTAGGCGCTGTTTCTTTTGGCCTTATTTTTTTACTTTTTTTTTTTTTTCCTAAACCATGTCATCTTTTTTTTTTTTCTGCTCAAGTGAGAAGTGTCTAGATTTCATTCTCATGTCTCATTTCCCTGGTTGCTGTTTTAAAAGAAAATGTCTGCCTTTTAACTCTGAATATTCTATTATTATAATGAGAAAAGTAGTCACTCAAAACAAATGTACTTATTGTAAGGTAGGTCTTCTTTTCAACAGTCACTGAAAAACCAATGATGGACTGGACTTTAGCTGAAGTTATACACACTCATCACTCATTCGAATGATTTCTTTCTTTCTCTCTCTTTTTCTTTCTTTCTCTCTTTCTTTCTTTCTTCTTGGAGATTGAATTCAAGGGAAATTTAATTTTAGTTAACACTTTTATTTTTCATTTTGTCATTGCAGTTGGCTCTATTTCCCTCAAAGCTTGTTGCTCTGTTGTATATTAAGAGTTACAGACTTTGTCTGTAATTTCTCATTTCACCTGTTCCTTTTTCCCTGGAGCATTGAATTTTGAAAAATTCTAGCATGTGTCATTTAAAATCAGATGTGCCCCCTCCCCCACCCCCAATTTTTATTAAAGAGGAATGAGTAAAGAGTGAAATGAGAAAGAAAAGGTACCAAAGTGTTGCTTCACACATTAATTATAATGCATGGTTTTAATTAGGAAAGCAAACTCAGCTGTGTTTTCACATTCTTAAGTAATACTAATTTTTTCTCAGAAAGTCTTTCAAATGTTAACCACTTATTTTAAATCAAGGGAAGTAATTTCTTTATCTGCAAATAGCTAGTTGGTTTTAGAGTCTTTTGGTGCAAGGAACAGAGGTTAGAGTCATTAATAGACAGTGGCAAGTAAGAGTGTCTTGTGGTATCCAAGTCTCAAGGTAAAGCTGACAGTGGTGGGCATGAAACCATGACTTAGCTGGTGGGGCTAAATGATCTAAAGCATTTGCATTTATTTTTCCCCAAGACCATCATCAAATCAAAGTCATTCTCTACTTCTGTACACTAGCCTGAGAAAGTGGCAAGTTGCCCTTTTATAATTTCCTTCTCCTTGATGTTCACCTTACCCTGATTTCATCTGAATGAAATGGCAGTGGTGGCAATGAGCCATATATCTTAAGGGTTGACTTTTCCTGGGGTATTTTGTATCTTCTAATCCTATTTGACCTCTTGAACAGTGAGGCGATCCTTTGGCTTACACTGCAAAATAATCTGAACACCTGGCTGGTAGCCCTTAAAGAATTATATTCCAACTTTTTGTTCAGAGACTATTTGGCGTCATTTGGTATTATTATCGATCAATGTAGTTTTGTTGTTTGTCTCCATAGAGGTTTGATATAGTTGCCATTGCCATGTTCCCATCAGGATAACAGGATATGATAGTACTACAAAGAACAATGCTGAATATTTTCAGTGGCTATATTTTTCATGTCTGAAGTAAGAATTTTTATTAGGTAGCATTTTCATATAACTCCATTTCAGTACTTACCCCCTTTCATTTGGGTTATTTATTGTATTTCTGTTTCCCACATTATATTATGAGATCTCTAAAAGCAGAAATCATATTTCACTCATCTTTGATTTCCTAGCCCCATACGATCTAATACAAACTGCAGAGAACAGATTAGAAAATATATACTGTGTCAAATAAATTATAGCAGCAACAAAAATATTGACTTGGAACCAGAATTGTGCTCTGAATTCAGAAGCATTTACTTTTTTCCCCTTGGGAACGCAGGATCTTTTAAAAAATGCTAATTTGCAGTTTGAAACTGTTGAAAATACAAGAAGCAGCAGCAAAAGAGACCAAGCAGGCCCTTTTGGATATTATAATTACACCTAAGGTTTGTTTTTATTATAGCTCTTCAGGTTTAATCATGCTCTTGATTAGATGAAATGTCATAGAATCACAGGACTGAGAAGGTCTCAAAAGGTCTTTAGTCTCTGTCTCTAAAGAGACAGGAGTTTGAACTTCTGCAAACATTTGCTTACCTTATAATTTTCTTTCGAAATACCCAAGAAAAGAAGGACACACAGAAGTCCAAAGATTTTTTTGAATAAATAATATTTCACTTAAGCCTTTTGTGGTTATGTTTTAACAGATACATCTGTTCTCAGTTCTTCCGTTTCTTGCCACTTCTGACATTTCCCTTTCTCTGATCTCTTTCTTCTTCTCTTTTCAAAGACAACTTTAAATCCTTCACTTCCCGGCCATACAGAAAAACTTAGCAATGATTCTGGTTTCTCGAGCATGCACCTGCAGCCTGCGGGTGATTCTTACCTTTGACTAATAGTGGTTAATTCAGACAGTTACTCTATGACAAATACAATGCTTTCTCTAACAGAGATTTTGGTGACTGAGATTTTTCTTCATCTCATTACATTTTCATGTACTCTTCTTCTAAATAAGTGACTCCATTCCTTCATTCTTTCAACATAGTGTTTCCTTTCCAGAAAGAAAATACACTGTTGTTTCCTCTCTTTTTGGTCCTCTGCTCAGGTCAACACCCATCATCTAGGTTTAGACCCAGAGCTGATTACACGTTTCTAAAAAAGGCCAGACCACTCCAAATTGTAGCATTCATGGGTGATTGAAAGTGCTGATGACTCAGTTCCTGGGATTTGCCAGATACCACCATTTGCAACTCAAACTATATTTTACCATTATTATTTTTAAATATTCATTTGTTTTCTATCAGATTTCTGGGTTTTCTACCCTACTAATTTTGTTCTATTCTCAAACTCAGTAGAGAAAGGCTGTTCCTTTTTTTCTACTCTTCAAGGCCAAAGGATTCTAAGGGTAGAAATTGGGTATATGCTGGTTGTCTGACTACTTTTCTTTGGTCAATTCAAGGCATATAGATTGTACCCACTCTGATCACTTAGTTGTGGACTTCCTGGCCTACCGTCTTGAGAAAGACTTTGGATAAATGTGATGATAGACATACCATGCAGTGTGCTAAGGGAAGAGGATGGGAGGGAAACGCTAGGTGTGGGGAGTCAGGGAAGGATTCCCAGGAGAGGGGAACTCTGGTGTCCTAAAGACTGAGAAAGAGAAGGCCAGGTGAAGAGGACAGGATAGTAGAGGGAGAGAGTTCCAGGAAATAAAACAGCAGGTTCAAAGACCTGAAATTGAAAGAGAACATGGCCATGTTTAGGCAAACTTGTGAAAGATTGGCATGGCTTAATCATCAGACACAAGGCTGGGTGGGTAAAGGGTAAAGAAAGATAAAGCAGGATAGAGACTTTTGTCATGTTGGGCCTTGTAAGTCATGTTCAGAAGGCTAAGAGTGATGGCAAACTACTTAAAGTTCTTAAGAAAGGGGATGACATTATTAATTTCAGAGGGCTTACTCTGGCCTTGGTGTATAAACCTAGAGGCAGTGGGATCCCAATAGCTTGATGTAGCAATAACTCAATAGTGGGAAAATGGAGGCCAGAACTGAGGTTGGAAAAAATTAGATGAATTTGAAAAATAAGGTAAAATGGACCAAAGAGATGAAATACACTGCCACTCCTATCATATTTGCCATTAAAATTATTCAAGACTTAACCCTAATCAGTGGAATTGGGAGCTGTAGTAAGCTCTTGAGGGGGCCACACTGAGGAGCGGGAGTTCCTTGGCTTCTTTGCTTGACAATTTGCTTCTGAATAGACACTGTCTAGAAGCAGAGGGACCAGCCTTACATGGCATGAGATTGCTGTCTTGCATGTATTCTGGGATTGGACGCAGGAGATGATGTGCCAGCTCAAATGCTTCATTGATCTCAGCACTGATCGAAACACACCTGCACTGTTGTGACCAGCTCTAAAGTCTGTATTTGAAAGTGGTCATTGGGGGCTTCCCTGGGCTTCCCTGGTGGCGCAGTGGTTGAGTCCGCCTGCCGATGCAGGGGACACGGGTTCGTGTCCTGGTCCGGGAGGATCCCACATGCAGCGGAGCGGCTGGGCCCGTGAGCCATGGCCGCTGGGCCTACGTGTCTGGAGCCTGTGCTCCGCAACGGGAGAGGCCACAACAGTGAGAGGCCCGCGTACCACAAAAAAGAAAAAAAAAAAAAAAAAAGAAAGTGGTCATTGGGCTTCCCTGGTGGCATAGTGGTTAAGAATCCGCCTGCCAGTGCAAGGGACATGGGTTTGAGTCCTGGTCGGGGAAGATCCCACATGCCGGCAAGCAACTAAACCTACGTGCCACAACTACAGACCCTGTGCTCTAGAGCCTGTGAGCCACAACTACTGAAGCCCGCGTGCCTAGAGCCTGTGCTCCACAACAAGAGAAGCCAACGCAATGAGAAGCCCGCCCACCACAACAAAGAGTAGCCGCCGCGAACCGCAGCTAGAGAAAAGCCCACACACAGCAACAAAGACCCAGTGCAGCCAAAAATAAAACAAATAAAATAAATAAATTTTAAAAAATAGTGTTCATAACTGGAACCTCTACAGAGCAGAATCAGAAGGTAAGAGGTGCTCAAAACACATCATATAAGGAATAGGTTAAGAAAGCAGGCATATTAAAGACTCAGGTGGAGGCACCTAATAGCTGTCTTTGAATACCTACAGGGTTCTTAAACTTTTTCTGCGTGACTGCAGAGGAGTGAGCTGGGATCAGTGGAGAGACAGAAGTTCCGAGGGGGTACATAACAGCTCACCCTGAGATCCAAGTCTTGGAGTTAGCTGAAAAGTGGAGGCAATGTGCTTCCTCCTAATAGAAATATTCAGCAGACCAGATTAGGACCTCAAAAGCACCTTCTAACAACAAGTTACTTCCGTTTTTAAAATACTTCTATTTTCCCTTCATTCATTTTTCCTGCTGATGGATCTTGCACAGAGCAAAACAGGAGCCATCTTGCCACTTGCATTAAGCATAGTAAATGAGTAGTAAATATATTTTGAATACTGAAAACCGTTTCTGTATTATTATCTCAAGAGTTGTCACCATATTCTCTTTTTGTCTGGATCTTTATAAACCTATCTTAGAATAAGGAGGAAAAACAGTAAAGATCTTTGTCTATACTGATTTCCTAAGTTTCCTATTTGTACCAGTCTTTGCCAGAAGCATTGAAGGTGACAGTGGGCATGGGATACCGGTGGGAGTGAGGGTGATCATAATGGAAAAAGCAGGGGGATGGTTGAGCGTGAGACATACACAGACATATTTATGTTACAGTCCACATATATAGGCCATCTCATTGGCAGCTGAGAGATGTAATATCTAAACATCTTGCCCACCTTTCAGCAAAAATTTTGAGACTTTTAATATCTACTTACTCACATTTCTTATCAAAGCACTATCTCAAAGATTAAATTCCTTATTGTTCCTCTTTTTTTCTTTTTCCCTTTCTTTTCCTTTTTCAAACAATTTAATTCAGAAACCATTTCATTGGGTGAAATCAAGGAAAGGTAGGCATCTGTGCTAGTGGGGGGAAATCTGTGGTGGTCCAGAGCAGGATATAAAGCCCAAATGGGATGAGGAAGTATCTATCAGTGGGGGAGCCCAGCACGGTGTACTTGAGCATGAGGGAGGTGAGGAGGGTGTCCATGCAGGGATGTGAGTGATGGCAGCCCAGTGAAGGGTGTTGGAGGCTGAGAGGTGTGAAAAGGGCATCTGTATGAGGTCTAGAATAGCAAGGCATACAGGAGGTTTGTTACATACAGGAGGATAAATTAATTCAGTAAATATTGTAAGGATAACGGGAGCTAGGTTTTCCAAAGTCAGAGAATGGCATTATAAGTAAGGGAAGAGAAACAAAAAACTAGGTGTTGGATTGGGATTGGAGGTACTAGTGTGAACTCATGGTTTTCAATTTATATAGACAGAGAAATATGCATAGTTGTATATATATACACATATACAAGCGTATATATGCATGTGTATGATTGTATGTACATCTACATCTAGCTTTATCCAATGAAGGAGTCCTGGAGCTGTGGCACCCCAATAGTAATAAACACAACTAGCACCTAGATCTTGGCTTCTAAATATCATTCTCTCCTCAAAGGGACCAGGGCTCCTTGGAGAAATGACTAATTCCTGGGATGGGGAAGGCAAAGTACAAGAGAAGCCTGAAATATCTTGTTTGGCTAGAGAGTAAGGAATTGTTTAAAGAATAACAGAGACTGGTAAAAAGATGCAATAACTAGCTTGAAGGGATCCTGCTGACCAAATTTGGAGCACTTTGAGTATCAAAATAAATAATGATGGTAGCATAATTTAATTGAATAACATAGGACTCCATTAGTCCATACACATGCAAATTAAAAATAGATAGCTTAATGACAATTGAGATATTTGCATGGTCTCAAAATACTTCCTTTATGAAATACTTATTAATTACAAAGGGAAAAGGAGGAATTCAAGAGTTGAGAAAACCGAAAAGAAAAGAAAATCTCACAAGAATTTGAGAGAAGGGCTGAGGTCCTGAAATTCTATATACTGGGATTAAAAAATTTGGACACCGATATTACTGTGACTATATTTATACTCACAAGCTGGTGAGGAATGTGGGTATTCAGATTAAAAGTTCACGATCTCACTAAAGTTTGTCCTCACAACAACTGTAAAACAGAGTCATTACTGTCCCCCATTTTACACATATGGGCAAACAGATGAGGAATTAAGCAACTTGTCACAGCCAGTAAGTGTAGCTCCAGGATGTGGACTCATGCCTGACTCCAAATCTGCTGCACGTTGAGGACCAATGGAAAGTCCCTGTTTTATGCTTACCATAGACAAGATATGCTGCAGTTTCTTTATTTCACTAAATTAGTAGGTCTGAAATTTGCCTGATCACTGTATCCCATAATTTATAATGAACACATTTCATGTAAAACTCCATAGGCTCCAAAAATTAAAAAATCAGCCTATGGATAAAAGGTCTATATTGTGTTACAGAAATAGTTCTACTGAGAAATTAAGGGCTCTGTTCTTATGTTATATGTTCCTGGGGCCTTTGAGGGGGATCCAAATAGTAGTTCTCAGAGAAATGCATTTGAGACATCACTGATTTCCTATAAAGTTTAGAAATCTGTAAAATGAGAAGGTCTGTAACCAGTTTTTGTTTTAAGTGCCTTCCTTTTCCATCTAGTATATTCGAATCTCTTAATCCACTTCCCCTCTTCCTTTCCTGTGTTCTGAAGCAATTGAAAAATAAAGCAAAGAAATAAGGCAGGTGGGATCAAGGTATCTCTTTTGTTAAGCTGATATTGGGAAATCTCACATGTCCGCTAGCTCCCAAGCATTAGGCAGCTTGCCCCACCACCATGGCTTCCAGCACAGGCTGGGGAGAGGGGTAATATGTGCTCCCTGCAGGCAGACAGCTCCCAAAAGAGAAGGGGGAGCACAGGGAAGGGCTAGGCATGACCACGTACCCCTTCCAACTCATCAATCAGGGGAGTAGGTGAGCTGGTGGGCACTGCATTGTGGCTGTAGGCTTCCACCCAGGAAGGAAATATCAGGAGTGACGACACAGTGACCTCACTCCCTTCCCTCCACCCCCATCCCCGTCTCCAGTCCAATCCAGCGACTGGAACAGTAAGCCTGTGGTTAACCAAGGGTGGCCTATCCTCGTCATGGGAGGAGATCAGCCGTCTTTAGGACAGACCTGTTCATACTTCCATGAGGCCACTGCCTCAGTAACAACCTCTGCTCTTCTGGGTTCTATCCTGGAACTACTGAAAAACAATGTGGATTTTTACCTCTCGAAGATTATAAGTGAGAAGTGTACATTAATCAAACCAATGTGTAGCTGAATGTTGAACTGCTTTGCCAATACCCTGAAGCTACCTGTATCTACTAAAGACCCAGAGCTTTGCTGAGGACAGAGAAGTCAGAGTTTGTTTGCCAGCCCCTGTGTGAACTGCCTCCATCTGAGGTCCTCTCACCTACACCAGATGTCCTGCCATTGAGAAGACCCATGGACTCCAGTGTCTTTGCTGAGGCCCAAGTGGACTCTAGTTGCCATTTCTCTGAAACCACCCATGGATCAAGTTCTGCCTGTGGAATTAGCCTTCTTAACCTATAATCACCCACAAAAGTAAAAACACTGGACTTAGAAGCCTCTTGTGCAGGTTGCAGCATTTAAAAGCAAACTCCCCAACTGTAAAAACCTCCATGCAGGCAGTTAGCTCCCAAAAGAGCAGAAAAAGAAAGGGATTGAACTATGCATGCCCAGCTTCTCCCTCTAAATTCATCAGTAAGTGAGAAAGTAGACAAGTCAGAAGTGTTAAAATGATGAGGATATCCTCCTTGTAGAAGGAAATATCAGGAGTGGTGAAGAAATGACCCCTTCAACAGATGCTGCTGTTATCAGAGAAGTAGTTTAAAAATCTGGCTAATATCCAGAATCTCCTGAGGAATATTTCTCTCCTGAGAATTACAGACTCCTAGGCCTGATAATGGAGATGGGAAATCCTAAATACTACTGCAGCTTTGGATTAGTTTCCTGTGGCTGATGTAATAAATTTTCACATACATCTGAAATTTATTATCTTAAAGTTTTGGAGCACAGAAGCCGAAGCCAGCTTCACTGGGCTGAAATCAAGGTGTTAGCAGGGCCATGTTCCCTCTGGCGACTCTAAGGACAAATCTGTTCCTTGTCTCTTGCAGCTTCGGGTGGCTGCTGATACTCCATGGCTTGGGGCAGCATCATTCCAATCTGCCTTCATGGTCATACTGACTTTTCCTCTTCTGTCTGTGTCAAGTTTTCCTCAACTTCTCTCTTATATGAACAATTGTGACTGGATTTGGTGCTCACATTGATAATCTAGGATAATGTCCTCATCTCAAAATCCTTAATTTAATTGCATCTACAAAGACCCTCTTTCTATATAAGGTAACGTTTATAGGTTTCAGGGATTATTGTGTGGACATATCTCTGGAGAGTGTTTTTTCAGCCTACTACAAAGTTTCACGATCATTTGCAGACATAAGATGGTAGCATCTACCAATATTTTCTTTTATTATGTATCCTCAACCGTTGAACTAATTGTCCTCTTTCCAATTCTTCCCTTTCCCACTATTTTATATTTGTTTGATATGGTTGTCTTTACAAATTAATCCATAGGTTATAGGTTATTGAATGGAAGATGGAATTATGACATGACCAGAAGAGAAGAGACATCAACAGAGATCCTGGCCTTGGAATGGAAGCAACAAATAATAACAAGACTTTGACTGACTAGTTTTTTAATACTAGGACAAAGGATGAGCATGTTTTCAGTGGAACCGGGAATGGTTGGTTACATTATGGCATGTAGGAGCATTTGTTTTAGGAGTGTAAGTATAGAAGAATGGTGAATATTAGTGTAGGACAGATCAAGGGGTGGACTTCACTGCGCATTTTCATCCTTTGTGATTACCTAGTAGTATCTGAGCTCTCATCCTATATTTAAAAGATTTCCTATTTATGAGGCCAAAGCAGCCTCCAATTTTGAAACTGAATATACCAAGCATTTGCTTTCAACTAGGGCATGGTCAGCTTCTCCATACTTTGAATTAGCATCTAGTGGCAGGAAGACTCAGATACCACACAGATCTGTTCTGGTGAGTCTGGCAGTTGTGGTTGCAGCTACTTTTAGCTTCCAGGGGTAAATTGGAAAAGATTCTAGTGATAGCATGGAGCATTGAGTGTTGGTGACATTGGCAGTGTGAGCTGTGGTGACTATGCCCAGTGATGGTGAAGGCTCATCTTTATAGAAAAAGTTCTGTAAGGTATTTGGGTTTCTTGGCTGTTGTATCCTCCAAGCTTGCTCCTTAGTCTCAAAATATTCTATAAACTACTCCAAATGTTTTATTTATTTATTTTTTTGTGGTACGCGGGCCTCTCACTGTTGTGGCCTCTCCCATTGCGGAGCGCAGGCTCCAGACGCACAGGATCAGCGGCCATGGCTCACGGGCCCAGCCGCTCCGCGGCATGTGGGATCTTCCCGGACCGGGGCACGAACCCGTGTCCCCTGCATCGGCAGGCGGATTCTCAACCACTGAGCCACCAGGGAAGGCCTCCAAAAGTTTTAAGTACATTCCCTTTCTGTTTAATTAGCCAGAATTCGCTTCTCATGCTTTCAACTAAGTACCCTGACTGATACAAGTAAATTGGTTAATCTTATTAAAAATAAAATTATAGATAAAGTGAAGAATCTTGTCCAGAAAATAGAATAAAAATATGAAGAGGTAAAAAATTGGAGAAAAAGATAAAACTGGAGATCGAACCAGGAGAATTGACATCCAAAGGAGAAAAGTTCCAGAAAGACAGAACTGAGAAAACAGAGAGGAAGAAATTATCAAAGAAATAACATAGGAAAGTTTCCCTCCTTTGAAGGTTGAGAATTTCTGGACTGAAAGGGTCTGCCAATTACCCAGATCAACAAATACAAAAAGGCTTATATCAAGGCATACTACCTTGAAATTCAAAAAACAAAACAAAAGAAAATAGATAAAGTAAAAAAACCAGATCACAAAGTTTGGGAATTGAAATGGCCAGAATACTACAAGATGGTGGAGAAATGTCTTCAGATTCTAAGGGAAAATGACTTTAACTTAGGTTTTTATACCCAACCAATCCATCAAGCAAGATACAAATCAATAAAAAGATACAAATCAAAAAAACAATTTTCCATGTATCTTTTCTCAGAAAGTCACTGGAGAATATGGTTCAGAAACTTGATAGGGTAGAAAAGAAAGAAAAGGGCATGATATTCAGGGGTTGAGGAAGGCAGTATGGAAGAGAAATAAAGGGAAGTTTCAGAATAAACAATTCAGCATCAAGGTTAGAGACCTACCTGTTCAGGATGGACAGCTTCAACCTCAGGGAGGAAAAATAGAACTAAGTTAAATGGTTGGGCAGTATTTGAGTTGGGTAATAGGCACACATCAAATCATCTGGAACATTTGAAAAAAACTTGGAATGGACACACAGAAAACTAAGCAATGAAAACAAAAAAGCAATAACTAACTTTTAGGAAAAAAAAAACATCTTTAGGAAGAACAGAAAGTTTATGTAAATGGAAATTTAATATAGTAAACTATCACAACTTAGAGGTAAACAATGTTTACATAATCAAAAATGTAAACTATTGATTTAATTTAAATGTGGTAAAGAAGGAGTGTAAGAGAAGAAAAGGGACAGAGGGTTGGGAGTGTGATAGAGCTAAATCCTGGCTTAACAGAAGTCAGTTGATTATGTATAAAACAGATAATCAAGAAATAAATGCATAAGCATATTATTATTATTATTTTAACAATGGCTTTCTTTTTTAAAAAATTATTATTACAAATTTTATTTATTTATTTATTTATTTTTGGCTGCGTTGGGCCTTCGTTGCTGTGCATGGGCTTTCTCTATTTGCATGGAGCTGGGGCTACACTTAATTGCAGCCTTGGGCTTCTCATTGCGGTGTCTTCTCTTTTTGTGGAGCATGGGCTGTAGGCATGCGGGCTTCAGCAGTTGCAGCACATGGGCTCAGTAGTTGTGGCTCACAGGCTCTAGAGCACAGGCTCAGTAGTTGTGGCACATGGGCTTAGGTGCTCCGCAGCATGTGGGAACTTCCTGGACCAGGATACGAACCTCTGTCCCCTGCCTTGGCAGGCAGATTCTTAACCACTCTGCCACCAGGGAAGCCCCAAGCATATTATTTAGAGAAATAAAGTTGAACACTGGAGGACACAATTCAATACGTAGCAGTGGTTGCCTCTGAGTTGTCAGACTGGGGCATAGCAGAGACAGCTTTCAGCTCTCTTCTTCCTCTCACCCTTCCCCACAATGAGGACCTCCCTTTGCCCTCCGTAAACAGAGCTCTCACCTGAAAAACAAAGAGAGGTAAAAAATCATTTATTCTTTGCCTTTGGACTTTCAAATCTTTAGGTTTTGACAATTTAGGAATTATTCAAAAGTAATTTTTATTTAGCTTGAGTTTTGCATTAATTATTAATTTTATGACTTAATCTCAAATCATATCATAAATTATTGAAACAAAAGATAATAGATCTTTTTCATTGTAATAACTGTTAAATATTATTGAAAGTTTGTCATGTGCCAGGTCCTATTCTAGGCATTTAACATATTCATCTAATTTATTCCTCATAAAACTGTCGTAAAAGTAGCACTATAACTACCCTCATGTTTAGTACAAACTGATGTCCAATTTTGTCCTTGGATTGTGGGTGGGAAGATTCCCTGCTCTTTTTTGCTGTTACTCAGTGATTTGGAGATTATGCACTTGGATGAACTTGCAAAGATTGGGATATGGTGGGTCTCATCCATGTATACACTGTATGAGTCTGATGTTTATGATTGCCATTTTCTGTTCATGAAATCTTTTCCTATAACCTTAAGGACAGCAGCTACAGATCAGCAGCCAGGGTGCAGGCAGAAGCCTTTCCGTAAGTGCTGGAGGTAGGCTTGAGGACTAACAGAGTCCTTTCCGTGACCTGAGTCTGAAATGCCAGGCATGAGTGCTGGAATTCATTTCCCTTCTGTACTCATGGAAGACATAACTAATTTCTCACAAAACTCTTTCTGAGTCTGGACATGGCTTCAGGATTTTTTTTTTTTCTTTCACAATGCAGCACTTCTTTCAGCAGCCACTCATTGAATGGAGCTGTCCCTCCAGGTGAAATCTATTTGCCTTCCTTAGTCAATGAGGCCCTTAAAAATTGTAACCCTTAGTTCTAAATATTTGCATTCCAGTAAGGCTTGCCTTCCTCCCACTCTCAGATAACTGTATAGATTACAAAGTGCTTTCACGTAAATTGTTTTATTTTATCAGTGATAACCCTCTGAGCTCTCATGTATTAAGTATCTATTACATGCCAGACAGTCTAAAATATACCAACTTTAATCCTTCTAGGTGGGTATTCTGATTCCCATTTTATTGATGGGAGAACAGGCTCAGAGAAGTGAAATGGCTTGCAAAAGCCCACCAACTGGTAAATAGCAGAACCAGAAGTAGAACTTGGATCTCTTACAGGGCAAGTTCTCAGTTTCTTTCAAACACTGTAGCTACATCGAGTTTCCAAACACTGGAGTAAATCTAGCCTTTTTAGCCAGATGCCTGATGGAATGCTGCTGTTGTTCAGTGGGAGTGTTGCCCCCCCTCACACTTCTACCCCCATCTTCCCTGTGTGCATGTGTGTGTGTGCGTTCGTGTGTGTGCACAAGTGCACACGTATGCAATATCCCCTTATTTTAGGCCCTCGAAACCTTACTAGGTCTCCTATTTGGCCAAACACAGAGATTAATAGTCTTGCAAACACAATCATTTTTCTTATGAGACTCAGTTCTCTACCTCCTAGAAAGACCTGTATACATAACTGGAAAGTAAATTCCCAACACTGCTCTTAACCTGTGCAATGATTCTGCTGACAGCAGCTGAGTGAGTATAACTAAAGGGTACATAGATGCCTAACCTTATATTAACAAAGAATCAAGGCAAATAAATGTGCAGACAGCCTTTCTTCAGTTTTCTGGACTCTGTCTTTGCCATATTGTATTGAAAGCGTTTGGATCCTTGCTGGAAAGGTATGTTTTAAAATGGAAACATGGTTATTATATCTAATTTTCTGTCTCTCTCACTACTAGATCTTCTAGTCAAAGTTAGATTTGCTGTCACTTCCTTCTATTGAAATTGTAATACCCAATTTCTTTTTTTCTTTCTTTCTTATTATTTTATGCAAGTAGAATCTATGACAATATATTATATCTGTTCTTTTTTTCCTTGAAAAAAATTTTCTAAGACATGCACTTAAAGATTAGAAGCAGTTATCTTGGGGGAGTTTATGTATGACTGTTGTCCCTTTTCCTTTGTGCTTTTATGTATTTTGTAATTAGGAAAAAATTACGTAACATATATTTTATTTCAGTCTGTGCTTTTTAGAATGGTGATAAAATCACCATAGAAACACACATGTGACAGGTTATGCCTCAATCTATAATATTTTTATGTTAAGCAAACACACATACAATGAAATAGAATGCAAAATTCAGATGACTTTTTAAGTGAAAACGGGTATGTTTAGAGATATTTATATTTGCAAATCGAATTTGTACTACATCTATAACTACTTCTTTGTCAAAAAGTATTATGTCCTTAGGGCACTTTGGAGGGAAAATTTGAGAAGTCCTAAGTGTAAGGGAAGTGCTCAAGCAATAACTGATAGGAATGTTCTAAAGAGGATTTCTATACTGATAGGAGAAGGGATGATGACCTCTTAGGTCCCTACATTTGAAGTCCTCCAAATGCCTCTAAAAAAGAAGACAGGGCCTAAAACAAGTAAGGAGGAATCTTAGATTTCTAGTTTTGAGATCTACCTCAAAGAAGATCATTTGTGTTAACTAACATTTACTTATACAGCAACTTTCTTTTCTTCCATACAAGATCAGGTCATAAACTAAATGATGCTTTTCAAGGGCAAAATGCCCCTTCTGCAATTGCCACAGAAAGTTCATCATGTTTCCCCACATGTCCAAGACATAGAGTGATTCTCTAGTTGATGATTATGGAGTTCACACCTTATATTTAAATTTCAGATTCTTAGCTCAAGTTTATTTGGTTTTCTGGCCATGACCCCATCTTCTTATATCCCTAGGGTATGGTAAAGCAAAAGTGGTTGTGTTGGTGGATTCCCCACACTCACCCCTAGGTTCCACAATTGCTAGGAGAATGGACAGGACTCAGCATATAGTCATACTCATGGCTATGGTTTATTATAGTGAAGTGATACAGAGAGAAATCAGCAAAGGCAAAAGCAGAAGGACCAAGTCTAGGGGAAGCCAGGTGAAAGTTCGCAAGGGTTCTTTCCCAGTGGAGTCACATAGGGCGTGCTTAAGTCTCCTAGCAACAAGTTGTGACAACAACTTGTGTGAAGTGTTGTCAACCAGGGAAGCGCACTAGAGACTCAATGCCCAGGGTTTTTATTGGGTGCAGTTGACATGACCCCTCTTCCTGCCTTTGCCAGGCATGAATCCAAATTGCCAACTCCCAGAAGGAAAGCAGGTGTTCTGCATAGACCATACTGTTTGCATAAACATTTTAGGCATAGTGAACCGCTCAATCTGTTAATGGTGGGAACCCTTCCAAAATCCATGTTTCTTGAAGCCAGCCAAAGGCCAACTTTGTGAGCAGAGCTTTCTAAGGATAGAAGCTCAGGCCTGCTATGTTCTTTTCCACACAGTGGTCCTTTAACATTTTCTGAGAAAGAGTTCTAGTCTTGCTAGCAAAGAAAGGACCTCTGGCTTTTCTTTGTAGTTTTTGGAGTGAGCATAACCACTCTACACACTTTCCTTCTTTTCTAAAAGCCAGGAAGAACAGGAAGAACTACAGCAGGAGAATCAGTAGGAGGATTTTTTTTTTTTTTAATCCTTCAAATGGGACCAAATAAGTAGAGACTTGTCCACATGAACATCACAACTTGGCTCAGGTAAATAATCATGAATGAGATCCCTCACCACAGCCCAGTGTCTGCCTTAAGTATGTGTTGGAGCAGGAGAATATACCCATACGAGAGCCACAGTAAGCACTTAGAGGCATCCTGCTGGCTTACTGACAGGGGCTAAATGCTGATTTCAGGTTTAATACACAGTCATCACATTAAACAATGTTTACCTGCCAGGATCCTATTGTGTTTGGCTGGTGCAACTTCTTGAGGTTCTTTGCTCTTCTCACTGGAATGTCCCATCTAGCACATCATCTCATAGCCCTTTCAATTCCTTCCTGATGGCTCTGGGTCCCCACTGTATCTCCTAAGGCACCCTCACTCCAGGATCAAGAGAGTTGCCAGCATTTCCTTCCTCCCTTACTTAATACTGTCCCTTGGGAAAACCTGGCTCTACTGGTTATCCAGTAAGGGAATGGTGGTGGGAGAAAGAGAAGTCGGTGGGGGAATAACCTCTGGAAAGTTGAATGGATTGGACCAGATGAAGAATGGCAAATAGGTGACCAGTCCCCTCACCCCTGCCACCTGGGCCCTTGGCAGTCAGAGAGCACTATGGCAGCCATTGTCAGTTCCTCAAAATTGGCATATAAATTGAAGTTTACTTCTACCAGGAATAAATAGCCATTATGGTCTTTTTTATTTATAAAATAAGTAATTATTTTTATAATAAAATAAACTTTTAATGTGCTTGATTTTCACTAATAATGACAAAAATTATAAAACCAACAGTACTTATGTTTTAACTATATTAGGAACATCCCCAGATTATGTTTGTTAAGCAAAGTGAAAAGCAAATGCAGTAAAATAAAAATGGTACCAGACCCTTCTCTAGCAAAGGGACCCTATGGACATGAATAAGTACTGGAATTTATGGGAAAATAATTATCACCTGCAGTATTGGGTTGTTTGTGTTTGTGTATAGAAGGTGCATTCATCATGTGTGAAATCTAGGTTAAGCTGTGTCTCAAAAGTGATGCCCTTTGTGCAGGACCGGGATGAGACTTGGGGACATGCTCAAAATTCTCAGAATATGGGATTTTGTAATTTGCAAGTGGAGGTTGCACTTCTCACTTTCTCTGGTCTGAACACAAGTAAATTTTCAATCTTTTGTTGCCAGAATAAAAATTTTTGAACTGCATCTTCACTGTATTATATGCCCATAATAAAGAGAAAACTTTGCCTACCTGGAGAATAACTTAGTCAGGAAAATTTCATTTTTATGAGGAAGCACAGTTTCCCTTGAGAGGGCTGACTGGATTGGAATCTAATAACAATTCCTACTGCATTATTGACAAGAGCTTATCTTTATGGTCCTGTATTATTATAATTTGATTCTGGTATGAGTACAAGTTATTACTATTTTGCACAAAGAATAATTAAAATATTGATTTATGGGGTACTTTCTATTTCTCACAATATCATCCCATCAGTTACTAATTTTATTTTTCCTATAGTACCTTAAAGAGCTGTAGCCTGCAGTGTTATCCATATGAAATAGATAAGAGAAAGTAACTGTTGGGCTTCCCTGGTGGCGCAGTGGTTGAGAATCCGCCTGCCGATGCAGGGGATACGGGTTCGTGCCCCGGTCCGGGAAGATCCCACATGCCGCGGAGCGGCTGGGCCCGTGAGCCATGGCCGCTGAGCCTGCGCGTCCGGAGCCTGTGCCCCGCAATGGGAGAGGCCACAACAGTGAGAGGCCCGCGTACCACAAAAAAAAAAAAAAAAAAAAAAAAAAAGAAAGTAACTGTTGAGAGAATTGCCAACTGTACCAAAGCTATTTAAGCAGTGGACGGAAGTCTAGAATTGAAGTCCTGTATTACTTTAACTACACATTTCTGTCTCTCTCTCTCTTTCACTATTATTCTTGTGTAAATTTTTTTCTTTTTTTTGCTTTCTCTCTCTCTTTTGCGGTAAAAAACTCATAACATGAAATCTGCCTTCTTAAATTTTTAAGTGTACTGTACAGTATTATTAACTATATGCACATTGCTGTACAGAAGATCAACTCATGTAAATCAAAACAGGCTCAGCATCATGGTCCAGTACTGCACTGACCAAGTATTGTGGAATATTTGATATTTTTCAGTGAAAGGTGGACAAACATTTAAGAATTTTGTATTTATTTTAATGTGAATTAGGATAAGTGGCCAGCACATCAATCTTATTTGTGAAAGTGAAATGAAGTTTATATTTACACTATATTTATTTAAAGGAAAAAGAGCCAGATTAAAGAATACTTAGTAAACAATAGTACACATATGGAAAAAGTCTCATAAGTGGTATGCAGTTGACTGAAGTATGGAAAGAGTTAGCAGAGAGGAGAGAGACAACTTTGGCCATGAGAGAAATATACATGAAACAAGTGGAGACACATGGAACAGAGGGTCAATTCTACTCAGAGAGGCAGGGAGAGAGAAGACTTCACAAAGGAGATGAAATAAGCTGATCTTAAAGGGTCCATAGAAAGTATTGAGCAGGTCATAGTCAGAGCTGTGCATTTTGTCAAATAGCCTTTTGTGACAGCCCAGGGAAATGAGGGCCCTGGGTGATGGCAGTAAGAATGGGAAAGAGGAGTGTAGAGGCTTGAGGTAGCATTACTAGGGGGTGACAGTTACACGTGGTGTCCAAGGAGAGCAATGAGCTGAAGTCCTATGACTGGGGTGCCATCATCGGGGACAGTTTGTGGAAGAAGAGAATGAATTTATTTGAGTTTGATGCACCTACAAAATAGAGGTGTGGATAAAAGACAAAACAAAGGAGTATTGGGTTTTGGCAATAGCTTTTTCTCCAGAATGACTATTAAAAGCCATGTTACTGATAAGGAAAGAAAAGGATCATTCCTGACTTTCCCCTATTACCTCAGGTCAGTTTATTAGCCTTGCCATTGTCACCAGAGGCTCAAGCAATGTAGGAGATGAGATGTGATTTCCACAGGTGAGGGGTGGGGACCATGGCCACATTCAGTCCTGGGCTGGTTGGACAGAGTCTCTCTCCTCTGGCATCTGGATTTGCTTTCTTAAGGAAAAGAGAAAGAGTGTTATTTTAGCTAGTGGATGAGCAACTTTTGAGAACTTAGGTATTCATTTAACTTTCATTTGACAGATATTTTTGGGCAAATGTTTATTATTATGTAGTAGGCACAGTTATTGAGGTTGGGGATGCTGTAAGGAACAAAACACAGCCCCAGCTGTCCTGGGACTTATGTTATGGGGGCTGTGAGCTAGTAAGTAAATACAGAAAGGAGTACGCTATACAAATGCCTGGGGGAAGAGGATCCCAGAAGGTGGACAGCAAGTGCAAAGGCCCGGTGGCAGGAGCAAATCCAGGTTAGCTGAGCGAGTGAGTAATAAATTGTTCTTCTGGACCATCACCTCTTCCCCCGTTGAATTTTAGGAACGGGCTCTGAATTTCTTAGTTACTGAGTGAAACAAATTCTCCTTGAGAGGATAGACACCCTGTTACTTGGTGTGGCTCTAGGCCTGCTTTGTAACATGAATGAGAGCATTTGATAAGCTTTGGAGATTTTACTTCCTTGGAGCTCAAATGCTCTGGGAAGCAACTGCCATCTAGTGGCAAAATGAGAAAACATGCCTGGTAGATTGGGAAGAGAGGAAGCTCAATCTTGGATCCCTGGCTATGAAATTACTCTGAAAATCTGCATATTTTCCACTCTCACAAAATCCACATAAGTTGAACAATAAGCCCCAAAGTAACCTCTATCACAATTATTTTCTGACAGGAGTCATTTTGTTTGACATCTACTTGACATTTTAACGTTTCCATATTTAATCTTCACAGCAACTCTGCAAATTGGCCATTTTTATTATCCTCATTTTGAATAAGAAGATAAGTAAAGATTGAATCACTTTTTCAATGTATTAGATCTGTTAAATGACAGAGTTTGCATTTACCCTGGTTTGCGTGAGGACAAACTTGAGTTACATTGCCTACCCGTAGGCAGCTCTGAGCACTTAGTAAAGGAACTAGCTCTTAATTGGATGCCAACAAGTCCAATTAACTTACTATGAAACCAGGTCCTCAATTCTCATTATGAAGCAAATGCTCAGAACTAGGATTAATAGGGAGAAATCACCACAGGTAAATGTCACTTCAGCATAAAGAACTTTCTAGTAATTAGACTTGTCTGCAGTGGAACAGGATGACTTAGCAAGCAGACATGGATGGGGTCACTATTGGGCACTGGCAGGACATTGCTGTGTTTTCTTGGCCCAGGCTGAGTCTTATAAACATTTGCATTTGAGTGCTTTGTCTTGGAGTTCTTTCCAGTTTGTCACAGTCTCAGCCATTTCCTAAATACTACACATGGCCCAATTCACACATCTACCTTACCTGACTGGCCCACTAGGCATTTGGATTGTTGACCACTGAGTAAATTAGAGGTGTTTTAAGTGATGTCCTATCATATATTTGATAGGCTTAACAATGTTTTAAAACTAACTTAATTTTTTTTCAGTAGAAGGGTTAATACAAATAACTTAGTCCTCTGTTACCATAAATATTTTCTTGTACAAAATAGATAAAAATATACGGAAGAAGAAAGAAAATAACAATTATTGACACCTGTTGAGTGCATACTATCAGTGACCATAAACTCTGATTTTCCCATTTTTGTCCTGTCAGTGCCTGTTGTCACTGTACAATTATTAATACGGCCCCTTTTCACTTTTCAAAATGTGTCTTACCCCAATCTCTCTCCTGCCCAGGGGCAGCCTCTGCTATTATTTTCTTGACTATCACTTAGGAAATTTCTATGACTATATAAGCATATATACATGCATATATGGCCCTTCCAAAAGAAAAAAGAAATAGGAGCACACCATTTTAATACATCATTCTTAGCCTTGCTTTTTTCTCACTTAGTGTGTCTTAAATATTTTTTTTGCAATACATAAATAAAATGTTAAATTTAACCTGAATATGTGTTTTTGAAACCTTTTATTTAAAAATGATTATAGATTCATAAAATAAATATAGACTATAGATTCACTCTGTACTATAGAGAAAAAGAGGACCATGAACGTTTCACCCAGTTTTTCCCGGTGGTTACATCTTACACAATTATAGTACAATATCAAAGCCAGGAAATTGACATTGGTGCAATGTTTGTATATTGTTCTATGTCATTTTGTCACATGACTCATGTAGCAACCACTGCCGTCAAGATAGGGAACTGGTCCATCATTACGAAGATCTCCCTTGTGTTACTCTCTTATAGTTATAGCTGCCCCCTTCGCCCAACTTCCCACCATCCCATAACCCTGGCAACCACTAGTATGTTTTCCATCTCTATAATTTTGTCATTTGGAGAATATTATGTACATCAAGGGTCCCCAACCCCCAGGCCCCAGACTGATACTGGTCTGCAGACTGTTAGGAACCAGGCCACACAGCTGGAGGTGAGCAGCGGGCAAGTGAAGCTTCATGTGCCGCTCCCCATCACTCCCCATCACTTCCCATCGCTCTCCATCACTCCCCATTGCTCACATTACTGCCTGAACCATCTGACCACCCCCTCAACCCCTGGCTGTGGAAAAATTGTCTTCCACGAAACCGGTCCCTGGTGCCAAAAATGTTGAGGACTGCTGATGTGCATGGCATCTTATAGTGTGTGACATTAAGATTTGCTTTTTTTTAGTTAGCATAATGTATTTTTGAGCTCTATCCAAATTGTTGTGTATTAATAGTTCATTCCTTTTAATTGCTGAGTTAATTCCTTTTAATTTCATAGTATGGGTATACTACAGTTTGTTTAGCCATTCACCTATTGAGGAACATTTTGTTTGTTTCAGTTTCTGGCTGTTACAAATAAAGCTGCTGTAGCACTCATATGTAGTAGAATCTAAAGCAAAACAAAACAAAACAAAAAAACTGAGCTTATAGATAGAGAACAGATGGGTTGTTGCCAGAGGCAAGGAAGTGGGGAGTGGATGAAATGAATGAAGGGGGTCAAAAGGTACAAACTTTCAGTTATAAAATAAGTCCTAGGGATGTAACATATAGCATGGTGACTACACTTAATAAAACTATATTGTATATTTGAAAGTTGATAAAAGAGTAGGTATTAAAAGTTATCATCACAAGAAAAAAAATGTATCCATGTATGGTGACAGATGTTAACTAGACGTATTGTGAAGATCATTTTGCAACATATGCAAATATCAAACAATTATGTTGTACATCTGAAACTAATATGATGTTATATGTCAATTATACTTCAATTTAAAAATTGTTAAGGCTGCTATAACAATCATTTACTGGTTTTGTGTGAACATAGGTTTTAGTTACTTTGGTATAAATACCAAGGGGTGAAATTGTTGGGTTGTATAAATGTGTTACATTATTTTAAAAAACTGCCAAACTGATTTCCCAAGTGTACCATTTTACATTCTCACTAGCAATATATGAAAGATCAGATTCTCCATTATGCCAGCATTTGTTATTGTCACTATTTTTCATTTTAGCTGTTCTAATAGATGTAGTGATATCTCATATGGTCTTTAAAAATTTTTTTTAAACCTCTTTGTTGGAGTATAATTGTTTACAATGTTGTGTTAGTTTCTGCTGTATAACAAAGTGAATCAGCTATATATATACATGTATCCCCATATCCCGTCCCTTGTGGCTACCTCCATCCCTCCCTATCCCACCTCTCTAGGTGGTCACAAAGCACTGAGCTGATCTCCCTGTGCTATGTGGCTACTTCTCACTAACTATTATACATTTGGTAGTGTATATATGTCCATGCCACTCTCTCACATCGTCCTAGCTTACCCTTCCCCCTCCCTGTGTCCTCAAGTCCATTCTCTACTTCTGCTTCTTTATTCCTGTCCTGAACCTATATTCATCAGAACCATTTTTTTTTAGATGCCATATATATGTGTTAGCATACAGTATTTGTTTCTCTCTTTCTGACTTACTTCAATCTGTATGACAGACTATAGTTCCATTCACCTCACTACAAATAACTCAATTTCGATTCTTTTTCTGGCTGAGTAATATTCCATTGTATATGTGTGCCACATCTTCTTTATCCATTCATTTGTCGATTGACACTTAGATTGTTTCCATGTCCTGGTTATTGTAAACAGTGCTGCAATGAATATTGTGGTACATGACTCTTTTTGAATTATGGTTTTCTCAGGGTATATGTCCAGTAGTGGGATTGCTGGGTCATATCGTAGTTCTACTTTTAGTTTCTTAAGGAACCTCCATACTGTTCTCCATAGTGGCTGTATCAGTTTACATTCCCATCAACAGTGCAAGAGGGTTCCCTTTTCTCCACACCCTCTCCAGCATTGTTTCTAGATTTTTTGATGATGGCCATTCTGACCGGTGTGAGGGAATAACTCATTGGAGTTTTGATTTGCATTTCTCTAATGATTAGTGATGTTGATCATTCTTTCATGTGTTTGTTGGCAACCTGTATATCTTTGGAGAAATGTCTATTTAGGCCTTCTGCTCATTTTTGCATTGGGTTGTTTGTTTTTTTGATTTTGATTTTGGAGATTAATCCTTTGTCAGTTGCTACATTGGCAAATATTTTCTTCCATTCTGAGGGTTGTCTTTTCATCTTGTTTATGGCTTCCTTTGCTATGCAAAAGCTTTTAAGTTTCATTAGGTCCCATTTGTTTATTTTTGATTTCATTTCCATGTCTCTAGGAGGTGGGCCAAAAAGGATCTTTCTGTGATGTATGTGATAGAGTGTTCTGCCTATGTTTTCCTCTAAGAGTTTGAGAGAGTCTGGCCTTACATTTAGGTCTTTAATCCATTTTGAGTTTATTTTTGTGTATGGTGCTAGGGAATGTTCAAATTTCATTCTTTTACATATAGCTGTCCAGTTTTCCCAGCACCACTTATTGAAGAGGCTATCTTTTCTCCATTGTATATTCTTGGTTCCTTTATCAAAGATAAGGTGACCAGGTGTGAGTGAGTTTATCTCTGGGCTTTCTATCCTGTTCCATTGATCTATATTTCTGTTTTTGTGCCCGTACCATACTGTCTTGATTACTGTAGCTTTGTAGTATAGTCTGAAGTCAGGGCACCTGATTCCTCCAGCTCCATTTTTCGTTCTCAAGATTGCTTTGGCTATTCGGGGTCTTTTGTGTTTCCATACAAATTGTGAAATTTTTTGTTCTAGTTCTGTGAAAAATGCCATTGGTAGTATGTTAAGGATTACATTGAATCTGTAGATTGCTTTGGGCCGTAGAGTCATTTTCACAATGTTGATTCTTCCAATCCAAGAACATGGTATATCTCTCCATCTATTTGTATCATCTTTAATTTCTTTCATCAGTGTCTTATAGTTTTCTGCATACAGGTATTTTGTCTCCTTAGGTAGGTTTATTCTTAGGTATTTTAGTGTTTTTGTTGCAATGGTAAATGGGATTGTTCCCCTAATTTCGTTTTCTGATCTTCTGTTGTTAGTGTATAGGAATGCAAGAGATTTCTGTGCATTAATTTTGTATCGTGCTACTTTATTAGATTCGTTGATTAACTCTAGTAGTTTTCTGGTAGCATCTTTAGGATTCTCTATGTATAGTATCATGTCATCTGCAAACACTGACAGTTTTACTTCTTCTTTCCTGATTTGTATTCCTTTTATTTCTTTTTCATCTCTAATTGCTGTGGATAAAACTTCCAAAACTATGTTGAATAATATTGGTGAGAGTGGGCAACCTTGTGTTCCTGATCTTAGTGGAAATGCTTTCAGTTTTTCACCATTGAGAACGATGTTGGCTGTGGGTTTGTCATATATGGCCTCTGTTATGTTGAGTTCCCTTTATGCCTACTTTCTGGAGGGTTTTCTCATAAATGGGTGTTGAATTTTATCAAAAGCTTTTTCTGCATCTATTGAGATGATCATATGGTTTTTCTCCTTCAGTTTGTTAATATGGTGTATCACATTGATTGATTTGTGTATGTTGAAGAATCCTTGCATTCCTGGGATAAACCCCACTTGATCATGGTGTATGATACTTGTAATGTGTTCTTGGATTCTGTTTGCTAGTATTTTGTTGAGGATTTCTGCATCTATGTTCATCAGTCATATTGGCCTGTGGTTTTCTTTTTTTGTGGCATCTTTGTTTGGTTTTGGTATCAGGGTGATGGTGGCCTTGTAGAAAGAGTTTGGGAGTGTTCTTCCCTCTGCTATATTTTGGAAGAGTTTGAGAAGTATAGGTGTTAGCTCTTTTCTAAATGTTTGATAGAATTTGCCTGTGAAACCATCTGGTCCTGGGCTTTTGTTTTTTGAAAGATTTTTAGTCACAGTTTTAATTTCAATGCTTGTGATTGGTCTGTTTATATTTTCTATTTGTTCCTGGATCAGTCTTAGATGGTTGTGCTTTTCTAAGAATTTTTCCATTTCTTCCAGGTTGTCCATTGTATTAGCATATCATTGCTTGTAGTAATCTCTCATGATCCTTTGTATTTCTGCAGTGACAGTTGTTATTTCTCCTTTTTCATTTCTAATTCCATTGATGTGAGTCTTCTCCCTTTTTTTTCTTGATGAGTCTGGGTAGTGGTTTATCAATTTTTTTTATCTTCTAAAAGAACCAGCTTTTAATTTTGTTGATCTTTGCTATCATTTCCTTAATTTCTTTCTCATTTATTCCTAATCTGATCTTTATGATTTCTTCTGCTAACTTTGGGGGGTTTTTTGTTCTACTTTCTCTAATTGCTTTAAGTGTAATGTTAGGTTGTCTATTTGAACTGTTTCTTGTTTCTTAAGGTAGGATTGTCTTGCTATAAACTTCCCACTTAGAACTGCTTTTGCTGCATCCCATAGGTTTTGGTTCATCGTTTTTTCATTGTCATTTATTTCTAGGTATTTTTTGATTTCCTCTTTGATTTCTTCAGTGATCTCTTGGTTATTACATAGTGTATTGTTTAGCCTCAATGTGTTTGTATTTTTGACAGATTTTTTTCCTGTAATGGATATCTAGTTTCATAGTGTTGTGGTCAGAAAAGACACTTGATATGATTTCAATTTTCTTAAATTTACCAAGGCTTTGTTTGTTACCCAAGATATGATCTATCCTGGAGAATGTTCCATGAACACTTGAGAAGAAAGTGTATAATACTGTTTTTGGATGGAATGTCCTATAAATATCAATTAAGTCCATCTTGTTTAATGTATCATTTTTTTTTTCACACACACACACTTATTTTATTTTTTCAAGAGATAAACTGACACCAAGCATTGTAAATAAATGAGCACAACAAAAGCAACAATGATTGCAATTACCAAACACAAAACACACTCATACTATGTCATAATACTGACATTCAGTTGAGTAATCCTCCATGGTAACAGCTCCTTTACTTTGCAGTGAAAATTGATTTGTATATTTTTTTGCCTCTGAGTACTTGTGGGATTTTTTTAAAAATTCAAACAGAAAGTCACAAAAATTATAATCATTCTCATCAGTTCACTCAGTCCCATGTAATTAATTTTTTTATCTTGATCTTTTGTTAGCACTTTTATGAATTCATCAGTTTTCCATTAGAGTTCTGAAAATGCTTATTCATTCAGTTCAGCAGTATAGTCAGTTACCAGAAACCTGTACTTGTCAGAGTCTTTTCCATGAATTCCTTGAAGAGGAATGTGTCATTTAAAGCTTGTGTTTCCTTATTTATTTTCATTTTGGATGATCTGTCCATTGGTGAAAGTGAGGTGTTAAAGTCCCCTACTATGATTTTGTTACTGTCGATTTCCCCTTTTATGGCTCTTAGCAATTGCCTTATGTATTGAGGTGCTTCTGTACTGGATGTGTAAATATTTACAATTGTTCTATTTTCTTCTTGGATTGATCCGTTGATGATTATGTAATGTCCTTCTTTGTCTCCTGTAATAGTCTTTGTTTTAGAGTCTATTTTGTCTGACATGAGAATTGCTACTCTAGCTTTCTTTTCATTTGCATTTGCATGGAATATCTTTTTCCATCCTCTCACTTTCAGTCTGTATGTGTCCCTAGGTCTGAAGTGGGTCTCTTGTAGACAGCATATATATGGGTCTTATTTTTGTATCCATTCAGCCAGTCTGTGTCTTTTGGTGGGAGCATTTAATCCATTTACATTTAAGGTAATTATCAATATGTATGTTTCTATTCTCATTTTCTTAATTGTCTTGGGTTTGTTATTGTAGGTCTTTTCCTTGTCCTGTGTTTCCTGCCTAGGGAAGTTCCTTTAGCATTTGTTGTAAAACTCGTTTGGTGGTGCTGAATTCTCTTAGCTTTTGCTTGTTTGTAGAATTTTTAATTTCTCTGTCAAATCTGAATGAGATCCTTGCTGGGTAGAGTAATCTTGGTTGTAGGTTTTCCCCTTTCATCACATTAAGTGTGTCCTGCCACTCCCTTTTGGCTTGCAGAGTTTCTGCTGAAAGATCAGCTCTTAACCTTATGGGGTATCCCTTGTATGTTATTTGTTGTTTTTCCACTGCTGCTTTTAAAATTTTTTGTTTGTATTTTATTTTTGATAGTTTGATTGTTATATGTCTTGGTATGTTTCTCCCTGGATTTATCCTTTATGGGACTCTCTGCACTCCTGGACTTGATTGACTATGTTCTGTCCCATAATAGGGAAGTTTTCAACTATAATCTCTTCAAATATTTTCTCAGTCCGTTTCTTTTTCTCTGCTTCTTCTGGGATTTCTATAATTAGAATTTGGTGTGTTTAATGTTGTTCCAGACGTCTGTGAGTCTGTCCTCAATTCTTTTCATTCTTTTTTCTTTATTCTGCTCTGCAGTAGTTATTTCCACTATTTAATCTTCCAGGTCACTTATCCGTTCTTCTGCCTCAGTTATTCTGCTATTGATTCCTTCTAGAGAATTTTTAATTTTAATTATTTTGTGGTTCATCATTGTTTGTTTGCTCTTTAGTTCTTGTATGTCCTTGTTAAATGTTTCTTGTATTTTCTCCATTCTATTTCTAAGAATTTGGATCATCTTTAGTATCATTACTCTGAATCCTTTTTCAGATAGACTGCCTATTCCTCTTCATTTATTTTGTCTGGTGGGTTTTTACCTTGCTCCTTCATCTACTGTGTATTTCTCTGTCTTCTCATTTTGCTTAACTTACTGTGTTTGAGCTCTCTTTTTCACAGGCTGCAGGTTTTTAGTTCCAGTTGGTTTTGATGTCTATCCCAGTGTGTAAGTTTTGTTCAGTGGGTTGTGTGGGCTTCCTGGTGGAGGAGACTTGTACCTGTGTTCTGGTGGATGAGGCTGTGTCTTGTCTTTCTGGTGTATAGGACCATGTCTGGTGGTGTGTTTTGGGGTGTCTGTTAACTTATTATGATTTTAGGTAGCCTCTCTGCTGATGGGTAGGGTTGTTTTCCTGTTTTGCTAGTTTTTTGGCATAGGGTGACCAGCACTGTAGCTTGCTGGTTGTTGAGTGGAGCTGGGTCTTAGCATTGAGATGGAGATCTATGGGAGAGCTCCTTCAGTTTGATATTATGTGTGGCCGGGAGGTCTCTGGTGGTCCAATGTCCTGAACTCTGCTTTCCCACGTCAGATTCTCAGGCCTGACACCTGCTGGAACACCAAGATGCTGTCAGCCACATGGATCAGAAGAAAATTTAGAAACAGAAAGAAAGAATGATAAATAACATAAAATAAAGTTATTAAAATAAAAAATAATTAATATTTAAAAATATATAAAATAATAAAAATAGAAAGAAAGAATGAAGGGAGCAACCAAACCAAAATCAAATCCACCAATGAAAACAGGGACTAAAAGCTATACTAAAACAAACAAACAAAAAACCCCCAAAATAAAAATAAATGCACAGACAGGACCCTAGGACAAATGGTAAAAGCAAAGTTATACAGAAAAAATCACACAAAGAAGTGCACACATACAGACTCTCAAAAAGAGAAAAAGTTAAAATATATATATATAATATATATATAATATATATATTATATATATATTATATATATAATATATATATATAAAAGAAGAGAACATCCAAATGCATAACCAAATCTACCAATGACAATAAGGTCTAAATAGTAAACTAAGACAGACATAAAAGCAGAAAGAAATTAGATGCAGAAAGCAACCCCCAAGTCTACAGTTGTTCCCAAAGTCCACCACCTCAATTTTTGGATGATTTTTTTGTCTATTCAGGTATTCCAGAGATACAGGGTTCATCTAATTGATTGTGGAGATTTAATCCACTGCTCCTGAGGCTGCTGGGAGAGGTTTCCCTTTCTCTTCTTTGTTTGCACAGTTCCTGTGCTTCAGGTTTGGATTTGGCCCCTCCTTTACATGCTCGCCTGGGATGTCTGTTCCCGCCCAGACAGGACAGTGTTAAAGTAGCAGCTGCTTAGGGGACTCTGGCTCACTCTGGCTTGGGAGAGGGAGGGTACGGAATGAGGGGTGAGCCTGTGGTGGCAGAGGCCATTGTGACGTTGCAATACCCTGAGGTGCCCCGTGTGTTCTCCTGGAGATGTTGTTCCTGGATCATGGGACCCTCGCTGTGACAGGATGCACAGGCTCCCGGGGTGGGGTGTGGATAGTGACCTGTGCTTGCACATAGCCTTCTTGGTAGTGGTGACAGCAGCGTTAGCATTTCATGCCCATCTCTGGGGTCTGAGCTGACAGCCGTGGCTCGCACCTGTCTCTGGAGCTCCCTTTAGTGGTGTTCTGCCTTCTGTGGGCACATAGGGTGGGAATCCCCTTTCCTCATGCACCCTGAAACAATGGTCTCTTGCCTCTTAGGCATCCAGACTTTTCCCCAGACTCCCTCCTGACTAACTGTGGTACACTAGCCCGCTCAGGCTGTCTTCATGCAGCCAACCCCAGTCCTCTCCCTGGGATCTGACATCTGAAGCCCTAGCCTCAGCTCCCAGCCCTCACCTGCCCTGGTGGATAAGCAGACAAGTCCCTCAGGCTGGTGAGTGCTGGTTGGCACTTTTCCTCTGTGTGGGAATCTCTCCACTTTGCCCTCTGCACACCTGTTGCTGTGTTCTCCTTCATGCTTCAAACTTCCCCCTCTGACCACCCACCATCTCCATCAGTGAAGGGGCTTCCTAGTATATGGAAACCTTTCCTCCTTCAAAACTCCCTCCCAGAGGTGCAGGTCCATCCCTATTCTTTTGTCTCTGTTTCTTCTTTTTATTTCACTCTATCCAGATATGTGGGGAGTTTCTTGCCTTTTGAGAAGTCTGAGGTCTTCTGCCAGTGTTCAGTAGGTGTTCTGTAGGAGTTTTCCCACATGTCAATGTATTTTTGTTGTATCTGTGAGGAGGAAGTTGATCTCCACATCTTACTGCTCTGCCATCTTGAAGGTCCCCCAGTTTTACTGCTTTTGTCTTTTAACATTCATACTAGCTTTTGTTCATGGTTGATTTACTATCTTTTCTGTATATTTGCCTATATCAATGAGTTTTTTCCGTTTGCTATTTTCATACTTATAGTTGTGACCTTTTCTTTTTCACTTAGAGAAGTTTGTTTAACATTTCCTTTAAAGCCCCTCTCATGGTGCTGAACTCTTTTAGCTATTGCTTATCTGTAAAACTTTTTTTTTTTTCCTGTGGTATGTGGGCCTCTCACTGTTGTGGCCTCTCCCATTGCAGAGCACAGGCTCCAATGTGCAGTCTCAGTGGCCATGGATCACAGGCCCAGCCGCTCCATGGCATGTGAGACGTTCCCAGACCTGGGCACGAACCCGTGTCCCCTGCATCGGCAGGCAGACTCTCAACCATTGCACCACCAGGTAAGCCCATCTGTAAAAGTTTTGATCTCTCCATCAAACCTGAATGAAAGCCTTGCTGGAGACAATAATCTTGGTTGTAGGTTTTTCCCTTTCATCACTTTAAATATATTGTGCCACTTTTTTTCTGCCCTGTGGGGTTTCTGCTGAAAAGTCAGCATTTATCATTGTGAAAGTTCCCTTGTTGATAACTTGTTGCCTTTCCCTTACTGCTTTAATGTTCTCTCTTTATCTGTAATTTTTGCTATTTTATATTTTTACATATTTGTTTATTTATTTATTTATTATCTTTATTTGGTTGCTCTGGGTCTTAGTAGCGGCAGGAGAGCTCCTTTGTTGTGGCTTGCTGGCTCCTTAGTTGCGGCTTGCCAGCTCCTTATTTGCAGCTCACCCACTCTTTAGTTGTGGCATGTGAACTCTTAGTTGTGGCCTGCGTGTGAGATCTAGTTGCCTCACCAGGGGTCAAACCCAGGCCCCCTGTATTAGGAGCATGGAGTCTTAACAACTGCATCACCAGGGAAGTCCCAATTTTTGCTATTTTAATTACAGTGTGTCTTGGTGCTCCTCTTTGGGTTGATCCTCTTTTAGGCTCTGTTCTTCCTGGACCTTGATGTCTGTTTCCTTTTCCAGGTCAGGCAAGTTTTCAGCCATTATGTCTTCAAATATGTTTTATGCCTCTTTCTCACTCTTTCTCTTCTAGAACCCCTATAATGCAAATGTTAGTACACTCTTTGTTGTCTCACAGGTCTTTTAAATTATCCCCATTTCTTTTTATCTTTTTTTTTCTGTTCAGCATCAGTGATTTCCACTATTCTGTCTTCCAGCTCACTAATTCGCTCCTCTGTATAATTTAATCTACTGTTCTTTCTGTTAGTGTAATTTTCATTTCAGTTATTGTATTTTGCATCTCTCTTTGGTTCTTCTTATAACTTCTCACTCTGTTCTGTTCATCCACCCTTCTCCCAAGTTCTTTGATCATCTTTACAATCATTACCTTGAGCTTTTTAATGGGTAGATTGCTTATCTTCACTTCACTTAGTTCTTCTTCTGGAGTTTTATCTTGTTCCATCATTTGGAACATGTTCCTCTGTCACCTCATTTTGTCTAATTTGCTATTTTTATTTCTATGTCTTTGGTAAGTTGGTTACATTTCCTGACCTTGGAGAAGTGGCCTTTTGTATGAGACATCCTGTGTGTCCCAGCAGTGTACTACTCTCTGGTCACCAGAGTTGTATGCTCCAGTGGTGCCCCCTATGAAAGCTGTGTGAGTCCTTCTGTTGTAGTCGGCTGACTACTATGGGAAATCTGGTAGGCATGTCTGGCCACTGGTCTTTGGAAGCTGCTGGCTTGGTGGTGAGTGGGGTCAGGTCATGAGGCGCTGGCTGTGAAATCCTGGGATTTCCAGGGCTAGTGATGGCCCACTTGTGGGCAGGGCTGGGTCTCTGGCTTCTGGGCCCTGGGAATCCTGGAATTGATGTCATACCTGATGGTGGGTGGGGGCTGGTTCTTTTTATGGCTGGCTGTGCGGTCAGGGGCATCCTGAACATGGCTTGTTTCTTTATCATCTTCATAGGGCATTGCATGGAGCAAAAGTTTTGAATTTTGATGAAGTTCTTAGATTTTTTAAATATCAATAGTATTTATATTTTTCTTTTAGTGGTTGCATTGTATTCAGTTGTAACAATGTATAATAATTTACCTGATTGGTCCTTTATCTATGCATATATTAGTTATTTCTAATAATTTACAATTAAAAACAGGGCCACAGTGATTTTCTAGGGATACTCAACTTTGTGTATGTGTGCAAATATATCCTTAGGATAAATTCCTGGATGTGGTATTGACTGGATCATAAGGTATATGTATTTTAATTTCCCATCAACTACAATGAAACAGTTTACATCTTTACTAGCAGGGTGTGAGAATGCTTTTTATCCTATACTCTCATTAACATTATAAGTTTCACATTAAAAATCAGACAAATAACTTTGATGATCTGAGAGGTAAAAAAGTATGTATATATATATTATATATATATATATCAATGACTTTTTATCTTATTTCTTCAATTATGAGTGATATTGAGCATAGATTCATATGTAAGCCTTCCTTCTATTGGCCATGAACTTTTCCTGTCAATTGACAGTTTTTCTGTTGAGTTGGTAGTTATTTCTTAGTGAAGAGCTTTCAACATTAAAAAAGGAAACAATCCCTTTCCATATGCAAATATATTTCCTGTTTTACCCTGTTTATAGTATTTTTGCCATGGAAAAATTTAAAATCTTTTTGGTCAAATTCTTCAATTTTTCTACTGTGATTTCTGGATTTGTAACTTATGTAGAAAGGAAAAAAATGTTTTAAAACATATGATGTAATCTATAACACCAGTTTAGGTGGAATAAGTCTTTTATAGTCCAAGTGTTTTTCGAAGAATTTCAGTCCTTACTCAAGGCCACCTTGCATCTGCACTTTACCAAGACCCCTTGATGGTTCATATGCACTTTAACATCAGAGAAGCACTGGTGTAGATTGTATATTTTTGCATCTTTCCCTTTATTAAACAGTGGTCAGACCCTGCAGAATAGATGAAAGAGCACATTTTCAGCTCAATAAGTTTTCACTAAGTGGCACATGGAAAATTTTAAATAATAGTTAAGATTCAAAGATTGTGAATTCAGCGAATTGTGAAAAGCAGACTTGACCTATTGGGACCACTCAGAGTGTTGAAAGAGGTTAAGACAGAAGTTAAGAGAGAGTTAATCCAGGTCTGTGCCTTGTTCTGTGATCTGGTTTTATTCTCTTCTGGTCATTGGTTTGAATGTTCTCTCACTGGCTGAACCTGATAGTTTCTTCCTAATAACTCTACAGAGGTTTGTGGAATCTGACTGGTTGCTATCAACTTCCAGAAATGGGATTTTTGACTTTCTTTGATGGAATCACCCTCCTTAGTAATGGTCAATCCAAAACCCACCTAGCACTGGTGGTTGGCTAATGTTGCCTGGACTACCCTGGACTGTCACAAACACTACCGTTGTATTTACTTTGTCCCCTCCTTTCCTCACTCAGAGCCTAAGGGGCAAAAATGGGGGAAGTGATGAGTGGCAGCCCTCCTCCAGCAAGAAGAATAAATCAGGAATTATCTCTCAATCAGGCACTTCCCTTTCCCCTCATCAGCTAGTCACATATCACTATAGAGGGAAAATGCTGTCTTTGTCCTCAGACTAGTTTTGTGAGCAAGTACCCTTTCAAAGTATGTACAATTGATTTAATGAAGGTCTTGATGACTCAACAGATTCCTGAACCTTCAGAGTTCAGGATGCTGGTCTTTTTTGGGGACAGCTATTTCACAACTGACTTTAACCACTCACTATAATGTTCCAAACACTTAGGGCCAACCAGAGGAGCTGCCTATTTTCTTTGGGAATTGAGTGCCTGCTTATCAGGAAGCCCAAGTGAATGTGAGGCTGGCTTCTGTTTAGTAAAAGTGTGGCACACAAATGGGGACTGTGGACAAAGGTGACTGCCAACTTCCTTGACTCAAGTTCTGTAGTTGACTCTATAGAGACAGACCGAAGCACCTTCAAGGGATGTGGGCTCTCTACCTATCTTCCCTGGTTTTGCTTTCTCTGCTCTCAGGCCTTCAGCATTGTAGCCACAATACAGTTAGGAGGACAAAAAAGGCAGGAGGTGTGGTGGTGGGGGCAGTGCAGACTGTAGTGATTTTCAGAGTGTGGCCTCCAGACCAGCCATATCAAGATCACCTACTGAATCCCAAAGTCTAAAGTGGGGCCCAACGATTTGTATTTCAACAAGCCCTCTAGGTAATTTTGATGCACATTAACATTTGAGAACCACTGTTTTAGAAAGCCTGTGCTACTCAAAGGAAGTCTATGGACCAGTGTCTTTGGGAGCTTCTTAGAAATGCAGACTCTCAGGCCCCACTCTCCTGAGATTCTAATGTAATTGGTCTGGGATAAAAGAGCCTAATTATTGGTAATTTTAAAAGCTTCTCAAATGATTCTAATTGTGAATTGCTACAGATTGAATGTTTGTGTCCCTTCCAAATTCATATGTTGAAATCCTAATACTCAATGTTTGGAGGTGGGGCCTTTGGGAGGTAATCAGGGTTAGATTAAGTCATGAGGGTGGGAGCCTGATGATGAAATCAGTGTCCTTATAAAAAGAAGAGTAGACAGTAGATCTCTCTCTCTCCTTGCATACACATACCAAGAACAGGCCATGTGAGGACATAACCAGGAAGAGAACCCTCACCAAGAACTCCACCGTGCTGGCACCCTGATCTTCCAGCCTCCAGAACTGTGAGAAATAAATGTTTTTTGTTTAGTCCACCCAATCTATGGTATTTTGCTACAGCAGCCAAACTGACTAAGGCATGCATCTAGGATTTAGAATTACTTCTCTAAGGAAGAAATTGTTAAGTGCATTTTATGTTTTCTGGGGGAAAATGTGGTCCCTTACACACAGATATTAAAAGATGTAAACGATTTTTCTTTGCAGATTTACTGGAGCTCAGTTAGAAGAGCTCAGTTATCACACCTTTATCCAAAGGGGGGTAAGTTTCAGAGTTTCAGCAGTAGAAGATGGCCCAGAGGATATAGGCCAGGTGTTATAAATGGCATAACATCAGTCAGTGAAACTTTCAGGTTCCCACAAGGGAATGAAGCAAAGAACTAAGATCTAGCTACTACCAGTGAGGTGAAGGCCATGAAAAAACAAAATGAGGAATAAGAAAAAGAGGGCCTGGCAGCCTAGATCCAACTCCAAGCCAGCCCAGGATCATCGGCCCAGAGGCTGCAACCAAGGAGAAAGGTGGGCAGGCCTCACCATGAGAGGTGATGGGAGTCCACCTGGACTCTGCCCGAGGCCTGGCCAAGGTTAGCTGGTAGAGATGCCCAGCTCGGGGAGAGAAGAAGGCAGTATTTGGGAATGTTCCTCTTCTTTGGATGGTGCAAGGCAGTGAGTTGGATTTTAATATTCCCCAAACCACCACTGGGACCCCAGGCTTGTGTCTTATGGAATAAATGCAGGGAAAATGAAGATCTAAACAAGATCATAAAAGTATGACTGCAAGATCATTTTTTTCAATCCAGTACATATTCCTTGAGGCCTCCTAGGTATTAGACACTATAGTAAATATTAACATTCCTAAGGCATGGTCCTTGCACTTAAGAAGGGAGTTATTTAAGACTAAAACAACATCAACAACAACAAAACGAAGTTGGAGAGGTGAAATATGTTACACAGAAAAGTGCTGTAGTAGAAAGAACATAGAACCATTAGTCAGGGTAGTTGAATATGAATTCCATCTTTGTTAGCAGCTCATTGTGTATCTTAATTTTTTTCTGCGTAAAATGAACTTATTACCACCAACATTTTCTTTCTTACATCCCAGGTTCATCTTGAGAGCCAAATAAGATCATGGATGTGAAAATAGTTAGTGAAATACAAAATTTAATCATCATTATTGTCATACTTTGCTTATGCAGTTCTGTACAAATAACTTGCAAGCCAACAGTTTTAGTTATTTTTGAATTACTGGAAAATAAGGGAGCCCCTTGTCAAGAGGCTGAAGAGTTGAGGTATTTGGGTTCCCCAGAACCTCTTTGACAATGGCATTCAACAGGATTGTTTTCATGGAAGCATGCAGGCACCATCAAGTCCAGCATAGCCTGGGTTACTGTGTTTGGTCACTTGGTGTGTTGTAGCATTGCTTAACAGGGAAGGTACTGTGTTCTTTCCTTTTCCTTTACAGACATTGAGAAAATAAACCACAGCAATCATGAAATCATAACTGTGGTGAAACATATTGCAGAAGAACCAGGAAACATGTTGCAATGGAGCCTGCTGGGTGCTGTTGCTGTTTGTGAGGTGAACAGGAGAATCAAGTTCTTATAGGTAAATCGAAAATGTGTACAAAGGAGTAATGTTTTGTTTTGTTTTGAGTGGTGGTTAGTACAGGACATAAGAGTGTTAGAACATTCATATTCCATGAGAACATTGAAAATGTGACTATATGAGACAGGATCTGGATTCTGACATTTATCATGTGACCTTGGGCAAGGAAAATAATCTCTCTAAATCCCATTTCTTCATTTATAAAATGCAAAAATACCCACCCTTATAAGATTGTTATGAGGATAAAAGAGATACCATAAAGTAACTATCATTATTGTGTTTAATAAATGGTCAATATCACTATGATTATTTAAAGAGTCCTTATAGAAATAGCTGCAGATAAACTATCTTTAACAGTGAAGACAAGGGCTTAAAAATGGAGCACTCTTTATCTGCTTCAAACAGGGTAAGTACTCCATTCTGATATCATGCTGTTCTTGCCACCAGGAGTCAGGTCTGAGAGCAGGATGTTTTCCTAATTTGAATGCAATAACTGAGGTGGAAAATGATCAAGTGAGGTTTCCTCAGAAATGTTGCCTCTAATTTTAAATTCTTGAACTGGTTCTTTTTGTTGTTTCTTAAAACAGGTTCCATTCTTATAGAAAAAGAAAAAATGTCAATGTTTATAATGCTTATTAAAATAAAGTCACAATAGCCCACAAGGCCAGAAACTCAGCTTGCAGACCATTTGGCAATGAGGTAAGGCAGGGTCCTCCTACAAACACAGACAGTAGGTCTCCCCTCAGATGGCATGATGGAAGCTTTCTCATTTCTTAAATTTTTCCACATTGATAAAAATGTGTGAGATATCTATAAAATATACATATAAAACTATGACATACATTGTTGACGTGAACATGAATGCATACCCAACAGAAAGAATGTGCCCACGTACATAAATAGAACTGCTGTGGGGATCAAAATGCACAACACAGTTTATCTTTAATCTGTCAGTGACTAGGGATCAGGTCTCAGTTTCTTCTTGTCTTTATCTGGGCCACTGCCTAGATGACCTACTCTGATCCTGTGTCTACACAGTAACCCCCAGATGGATCCTGCCATGCTCAGCCTTTCCTCCCAACTTCAGACCTGTGTATCCTACTGCTGACTGGACATCTTGATTTTCTCCCCAGAGTTATTGCTTCCACAGACTTGGTCACCTCAGTGAATGGACACTCCATTCTTCCAGTTGTTCAGAAACAAAGTTGGGTTATACTTGACTCCTCTCTTCATATCACACCACTCATCCAATCAATTAGCAAGTTCTGTGGCTCCCACCTTCAAAGTACATCCTCAGGCTTCTCACTGCTACCACCATCATCTGCTGTTGCAGATATACACCTCCTGTTTCTGCTCTTTTGCCCCTACAGTTTATCATCCTCAGAGCAGCCAGTGATTCTTTTAAAATATAAATCGAATAATTATGTTGTTTCTCTTCTTAAATCGCTCTAGAATCTAAGGTCTTTATAAAGACCTGTATCGCCCTACACGATCTGTGTCCCTGCCATTTCTCCAATTTCATTTCCTCCCTCCAACCCTGCCTCAATTCTCCCTGGGTCATGGGTGCCTATTCACAGTTCTGCAGCCAAGCCTCAGGGCCTTTGCCTCGAACTGTTCCTCCTGGGGTGCTGTGTTCCCCAAGTTGGTTTGCTTGCTCACTTACTTCAGATATAGGTCTCAGGTCTTCACCAAGAGCTCTGTGTAATTCTCCAAACACCTCATGTCTGCCACACTCTCTATCCCCTTTCTCAAAATATTAAGTCACGTGTCAACCGGAAAACAGAAATCACTTTGAGTGTTTAAAACAGGAGGGATTTAATGCAGGAAATTAGTTTTAAGAGTGATGGCTGAGAAGCCAGAGGAGATAAAGAAACAATCCAGGAATTAGAAACAGTAGGAAATCGCTAGTCCCTGTCCCCTCATGGAGGTGAGAGAAAGCCACCCATATCACCTGGCAGAGGCAGGCTACACAGTGGTTGTGGCAGAGCTGGAGCAATGGGGAGACAGCCACCACTATTGATGATGGCTTCTCCCTTCTCCTGCCCTCTGGGCTCTTAGTACCTCTCATTGGATGAACTCACTGAGGCCTGTGCTGAGCCTGCAGGGGGCAGCACCCACCGTCTTGTTCTGAGCAGAGGAGCCAACTGCAAGGCAAACAGGCCCAGCAGCGGCACAATCTGCTCTCTGCTTTTCCTCAGAGCATTTATCATCCTTGAAATATGTACACTTTTTTGTTTATTTGTAGTTTCTCTACTTTGACTGGAATATGGTGTCCATGAAGACAGGGGCTTTGCTGTTTTGTTTACTGTTATACCCCCAGCTCCTAAAACAGTGCCTGGCGCATAGTAGGCAGTCAATAAATATTTGATGAATGAGAGAATATGTCTCAACAGACAGTGCATCTGACTTACAGCAGGCATTAAACACATATTGAATAATTGAGACTGATTAACAATTATAATACCAAGGTAACTCTTACGTGAAAAATAACAATGTGCTAAGCTAGATGAAATCCATCTTAACAGATTTTATAATGCAAGACTGATGAGAAGATCACATTCATATGAAGAACCTTATAATTTATGATGCATTTTCATATGTGGTTCCTTCAAATCCCTAGTATCATATTTCCTGAAGCTTTTAGACTCATTTAGTTTCCAATTCATCTTCATGAATTTGTCATTTGAAATACTTCCTATTTGATTCTTTTTTCTTCTATGTTTTAAAAATAGTTCAGGAAACCTGAAATTCTAAATTCAGTGTATCAAAACAATAAAACAAACTTTGAAAATAAATGCTTCTATTTGTTACTAGTAAAATTGAGCACTGTAATTTATTTTTAAATGGACAAAAATCATTAATTTGTCATATCTCAGGATTAAAACCAAATTTGGCCTTCTTGTCAATTAAGCAATAAATACTGCATGAAACTATAAATAGTAGTCAGACAGAAACACTTCTCTGTTCTGGAAACTTATCACTGTAAAGAGGTCTTAAATTCATTGTTGACTGTCTTGTTTGTATTTTTTTGATGTTCCTAGAGATCAAATTCTAAATCTAAGAGATTCAAAGTGGATTTTTATTTTCATGTGGAAACTTCAGATAGTGGTATTGGGGAGTGAGTGAATAAAGACCCCAAATTTATGATATTATGACCAATTTAAGTATGTTGAAGATATATCTTAGGTGCTAATCTTCCTTTTTAAGATTCTCTATATGTGAAGACAAACAAGGGGCTGAATTTCAAGCCCAAAGATATGTCATGTGTTCACAGGACTTCCCTGGTGGTCCAGTGGTTAAGAATCCGCCTTCCAATGCAGGGGACACGGGTTCGATCCCTGGTTGGGGAACTAAGATGCCACATGCTACAGGGCAATTAAGCCTGCATGCCACACCTAGAGGCCCGTGAGCTACAACTACTAAGCCTGCACTCTCTGAAGCCCACGTGCCACAGTGAAGACCCAGCACAGCCAAAAAAAAAAAATTATATATATATATATATATATATATATATACATATATATATATATATATATATATATATGTCATGTGTTCAAAATAACTGCAAGACCAAAATGAAAAACAACAATAAATCATCCTGTTTTCCTCTGGGACAAATGGTTCATTCAGGTGAGAGTCTTAGGAGAGTCCATCCATGATAAATAATAGAAAGGTTATGATGAGTTTCTCTCTTTGTCTGAGGCAAGAGGAATTAAATACATTCTGTGTGTGAATTTATTTGTTCCATCTCAGCTGCTCATATCTCCAAAATGAATAATATTTGTTGACATAGTCTTATTTATGCTTGTTTTTAAAGGTGTTTCTTTCTTTCAAGACCTGATCACAGGTCCTTGAGAAAACAAAGTTTGCTGTTCCAGTTAATTTGTTCCCAGTATGTGTATGGTACAGCAGGCTTCTAGTTTTTCCAACTGTTTGTACTTTTGGATAAACTGTTTAACTTACCTAATTACAATAATGATGGCTCACACTTATCTGACACTATGCCTTAAGAGCTGATTCTAGGAGCAGAGCCGTATGCGACCAGTTGTTCAGAGTCTGGATTTCTTACTATCCTCCTTTCACAAATGGAGAACCCAAGGTACAGAGAGGTCAGTAATTTGCCCAAGGTCCCACAGCTGTTAAATGGAGGAAGTGGCCGCAAGCCTAAGCATTCTGGCTCCCGAGTCCATACTCTTCCCAGCCTCCAGGCTAGCAAAGGGAAACTAAAACGTCTTCTTTATGAAGCAAGGTCAAAGTGTATTTTGGTACTCTTCTCTGGGAGAAAAAATAAGCTGCTTTTCCAAGGAAAGGGAGGCCCTGATGGCATGTTCAAGGGACAATAAACAAAGTTACAACTTAACTGCTTTATATTTAAAAAGAAAAATAATTAAATAAGGAGGAACTTGGGATCCTCATAGAGGGCAAAGTAGGGAGGGGGTCAGACAGCGGAGACCGAGGGTGGAGTCCAGGGCAGAAGTGACTGGAGAGATGACTGAGGGTTGGGTTGGCTAAAGGACATTAAGAATAAGAATGCTTTTCCCCAACTACTTGGTGGAGGGCCTTAGAAAACTCCATAGGTTTTTTGAAGTCAAGTTCATTTAAATATCAAAGGATGAGTGATATCACCTGACCTCTGGGTTATACTTATAAATCTTTAATATAGCTCTAATAGTCAACATAGGTTCCTTGGAAAACTGTTTTTAGATATTTCACTGGGTTGAAAATAGGATTATTCTTATAGTTGTATCAAATATTTTTCTTGAAAATCAAGGAAACAGTAACTGCCCATAAGCAAATCTTAGTGCAATTTCAGATGCTCTCCAAATATCACAGGTATTTATGCCACAGACTGAGAATAGATGTCAGGAAACAAAACAAGACTGATCAACATTTGAAAATCTACTTCATGTTAAGTACTAACTTGCACTACTTTTTCTAATAAGCAATGTTGAAATAGAATTAATGTACAATAAAATTCACTAATTTTAGGTGTACAGTCTTAAAACATATATATTCAGGGCTTCCCTGGTGGCGCAGTGGTTGCGAGTCCGCCTGCCGATGCAGGGAACACGGGTTCGCGCCCCGGTCCGGGAAGATCCCACGTGCCGCGGGGCAGCTGGGCCCGTGAGCCGTGGCCGCTGAGCCTGCGCGTCCGGAGCCTGTGCTCCGCGACGGGAGAGGCCACAACAGTGAGAGGCCCGCCTACCGCAAAACAACAACAACAACAACAACAAAAAAACATATATATTCAGTAGTGTCACCACCACCATAATCATGATATTGAACATTTCCATCACACATGTTCCTTAGTAGTCAGTCCCTTCCTCCACTTCAGGGCCCTGGCAACCAGCCATCTGTTTTCTATCATTATAGTTTTGCCTTTATAATTTTTCATATAAATGAAATCATATGATATGTGGTCTTTTGTGTCTGTCTTCCTTCATTTAACATAATGCTTTTGAGATGTATGCATATTGTTGCATGTATCATTCATTTGTTACTTTTTATTGCTGAGTAGTTGTCCATGGGATGTACCACAGTTTATCCATTCACTAATTCATAGACATTTGGGTTGTTTCCAGGTTTTAGATATCATAAATAAAGTTATCATGAACATTTATGAGCAACCAGTTATGTGAGCATGTTTTCATTTTTCTTGGATAAACGTTTAGGAGTGATATCATCGGGTCACATGACATGTATATGTTTAACTTTATAAGAAACAGCCAGACTATTTTCCAAAATGCCTGAATCATTTTTCATTCTCACCAATGCTCTAAGAGAGTTCCAGTTACTCTACGTCTTGTCAACATTTGGTATTTTTGGCCTTTAATTTTCACCATTCTGGTGGGAATGTAGTAGTATCTCACTGTGGTTTTAATTAGAATTTTCCTAATGGTTAAGATGTTGAATATCTTTTCATGTGTTTATTTGCCACTCATATAGCAAATATTTTAGACATTTAAAAAACTGAGCTGTTTGTCTTCTTATTTTCAAGTTAGAAGAATTCTTTATATATTCAGGATAGAAGTACTTTATCACATATATATTTTTTGAAAATATTTCCTCCCAACGTGTGCCTTTTCCTTCTTTTTTGAAAAGTAAGTTTTTTTAAACGTTGATGAAGTTTAATTCATCAATTTTTTTTCTTTTATGGTTCACACTTTTTATGTCCTATCTAAAAATCTTTGCTTGATGGACTTGAGGTTATGGGGAGGGGGAAGGGTAAGCTGTGACGATGTGAGAGAGTGGCAGGGACATATACACACTACCAAAAGTAAATGAGATAGCTAGTGGGAAGCTGCCGCATAGCACAGGGAGTTCACCTCTGTGCTTTGTGACCACCTAGAGGGGTGGGATAGGGAGGGTGGGAGGGAGGGTGACGCAAGAGGGAAGAGATATGGGAACATATGCACATGTATAACTGATTTACTTTGTTGTAAAGGAGAAACTAACATACTATTGTAAAACAGTTATACTCAAATAAAAATGTTTAAAAAAAACACCTTTGCTTGATCCAAGATCACAACATTTTAAAAAATATTTTCTTCTAGAAGTTTTATATTATTAATTCTTCTATTTAAAGGTCTATGACCGGGCTTCCCTGGTGGCGCAGTGGTTGAGAGCCTGCCTGCCGATGCAGGGGACACGGGTTCGTGCCCCGGTCCGGGAAGATCCCACGTGCCGCGGAGCGGCTGGGCCCGTGAGCCATGGCCGCTGAGCCTGCGTGTCCGGAGCCTGTGCTTCGCAACGGGAGAGGCCACAACAGTGAGAGGCCCGCATATCACAAAAAAAAAAAAAAAAAAAAAAAGAAAAAAAAAAAAGGTCTATGACCCATTTTTAGTTAATTTTTGTGAACGGTGTGAGTTAAGAATTGAAGTTTTTTTTTTAACATGTTTGGATATTTGATTATTCCAGTGGCATTTTTTTAAAAAGATGCACCTACTATCTCCTACATGCTATGCATTAAGCTGCACTTCTTAAAATTTACTTTTTGCTTCAAAGATGAAATCACTCTTTTCTATATCCCTTTCTTTTTCTGTTTTTCATGTGACTCACTTTACTATGGTATTCATTTTTTTTAACATCTTTATTGGAGTATAACTGCTTTACAATGGTGTGTTAGTTTCTGTTGTATAACAAAGTGAATCAGCTATACATATACATATATCCCCATATATCTTCCCTCTTGTGTCTCCCTCTCTCCCACCCTTCCTATCTCACCCCTCTAGGTGGTCACAAAGCACTGAGCTGATCTCGCTGCGTTATGAGGCTGCTTCCTACTAGCTGTCAGTTTTACATTTGGTAGTGTATATATGTCCATGCCACTCTCTCACGTCATCCCAGCTTACACTTCCCCCTCCCTGCGTACTAAAGTCCATTCTCTAAATCTGCGTCTTTATTGCTGTCTTGCACCTAAGTTCTTCAGAACCATTTTTTTCTTTAGATTCCATATATATGTGTTAGCATATGGTACTTGTTTTTCCCTTTTTGACTTACTTCACTCAGTATGATAGACTCTAGGTCCATCCACCTCACAACAACTAGTTCAATTTCATTTCTTTTTATGGCTGAGTAATATTCCATTGTATACATGTGCCACATCTTCTTTATCCATTCATCTGTTGATGGACACTTAGGGTGCTTCCATATCCTGGCTGTTGTAAATAATGCTGCAATGAACATTGTGCTACATGTCTTTTTTGAATTATTGTCTTCTCAGGGTATATGCCCGGTAGTGGGATTGCTGCAATGAATGGTAGTTCTACTTTTAGTTTTTTAAGGAACCTCCATACTCTTCTTCATAGTGGCTGTATCAATTTACATTCCCAAAAACAGTGCAAGAGGGTTCCCTTTTCTCCACACCCTCTCCAGCATTTATTGTTTGTAGATTTTTTTGATGATGGCCATTCTGACCAGTATGAGGTGATATCACATTGTAGTTTTAATTTGAATTTCTCTAATGATTAATCATGTTGAGCATCCTTTCATGTGTTTGTTGGCAATCTGTATATCTTCTTTGGAGAAATGTCTATTTAGGTCTTCTGTCCATTTTTGGATTGGGTTTTTTGTTTTTTTGATATTGAGCTGTATGATCTGCTTGTATATGTTGGAGTTTAATCCTTTGTCAGTTGCTTCACTTGCAAATATTTTATCCCATTCTGAGGTTTGTCTTTTCATCTTGTTTATGGTTTCTTTGCTGTGAAAAACCTTTTAAGTTTCATTAGGTCACATTTGTTTGTTTTTGTTCTTATTTCCATTTGTCTAGGAGGTGGGTCAAAAAGGATCTTGCTGTGATTTATGTCATAGAGTGTTCTGCCTAAGTTTTCCTCTAAGAGTTTGGCCTTACATTTAGATCTTTAATCCATTTTGAGTTTATTTTTGTGTATGGCATTAGGGAGTGTTCTAATTTCATTCTTTTACATGTAGCTGTCCAGGTTTCCCAACACCACTTATTGAAGAGGTTGTCTTTTCTCCATTGTATTTTCTTGCCTCCTTTATCAAAAATAAGGTGACCATATGTACGTGGGTTTATCTCTTGGCTTTCTATCCTGTTCCATTTGTCTATATTTCTGTTTTTGTACCAGTACCGTACTGTGCCAGTACCATACAGTAATACTGTCTTGATTATGGTAGCTTTGTAGTATAGTCTAAAGTCAGGGAGCCTAATTCCTCCAGCCCCATTTATCTTTCTCAAGATTGCTTTGGCTATTTGGGGTCTTTTGTGTTTCCATACATATTGTGAAGTTTTTTGTTCTAGTTCTGTGAAAAATGCCATTGGTAGTTTGATAGGAATTGCATTGAATCTGTAGATTGCTTTGGGTAGTATAATAATTTTCACTATGTTGATTCTTCCAATCCAAGAACATGGTATATCTCTCCATCTGTTTTCTTTCATCAGTGTCTTATAGTGTTCTGCATACAGGTCTTTTGTCTCCTTAGGTAGCTTTACTCCTAGGTATTTTATTCTTTTTGTTGCAATGGTAAATGGGAGTGTTTCCTTCATTTCACTTTCCAATTTTTCATCCTTAGTGTATAGGAATGCAAGAGATTACTGTGCATTAATTTTATCCAGCTACTTTACCAAATTCATTGATTAGCTCTAGTAGTTTACTGGTAGCATCTGTAGGATTCTCTATGTATAGTATCATGTCATCTGCAAACAGTGACAATTTTACTTCTTCATTTCCAATTTGTATTCCTTTTATTTCTTTTTCTTCTCTGATTGCTGCGGCTAAAACTTCCAAAACAATGTTGAATAATAGTGGTGAGAATGGGCAACCTTGTCTTGCTCCTGATCTTAGTGGAAATGGTTTCAGTTTTTCACCATTGAGGATGATGTTGGCTGTGGCTTTGTCATATATGGCCTTTATTATGTTGAGGTAAGTTACCTCTATGCCTACTTACTGGAGGGTTTTATCATAATTGGGTGTTGTTGAAAGATTTTTCTACATCTATTGAGATGATCATATGGCTTTTATTCTTCAGTGGTTAATATGGTATATCACATTGATTGATTTGCATATATTGAAGAATCCTTGCATTCCTGGGATAAACCCCACTTGATCATGGTGTATGATCCTTTTAATGTGCTCTTGGATTCTGTTTGCAAGTATTTTGCTGAGAATTTTTTCATCTATGTTCATCAGTGATATTGGCCTGTAGTTTTCTTTCTTTGTGACATCTTTGTCTAATTTTGGTATCAGGGTTTTGGTGGCCTCATAGAATGAGCTTGGGAGTACTGCTCCTCTGCTACATTTTAGAAGAGTTAGAGAAGGATAGGTGTTAGCTCTTCTCTAAATGTTTGATAGAATTTGCCTGTGAAGCCTTCTGGTCCTGGGCTTTTGTTTGTTGGAAGACTTCTTTTCACAGTCTCAGTTTCAGTGTTTGTGATTGGTCTGCTCATATTTTCTATTTCTTCCTGGTTCAGTCTCAGAAGGTTGTGCTTTTCTAAGAATTGTCCATTTCTTCCAGATTGTCCATTTTATTGGCATAGAGTTGCTTGTAGTAATCTCTCATGATCCTTTGTATTTCTGCAGTGTCAGTTGTTAGTTCTCCTTTCTCATTTCTAATTCTATTGATTTGAGTCTTCTCCCTTTTTTTCTTGATGAGTCTGGCTAATGATTTATCAATTTTATGTTCTCAAATAACCAACTTTTAGTTTTATTGATCTTTGCTATTGTTTCCTTCATTTCTTTTTTATTTATTTCTGATCTGATCTTTATTATTTCTTTCCTTCTTCTAACTTTGGGGTATTTTTTTTTTTTTTTTTTTTTTTTTTTACTTTGGGGTATTTTTGTTCCTCTTTTTCTAATTGCTTTAGTTGTAAGGTTTGGTTATTTATGAGATGTTTCTTGTATCTTAAGGTAGGATTGTATTGCTATAAACTTCCCTCTTAGAACTGCTTTTGCTGCATCCCATAGGTTTTTGGGTCATCATGTTTTCCATTTGTCTCTAGGTATTTTTTGATTTCCTCTTTGATTTCTTCAGTGATCTCTTGGTTATTAAGTAGTGTATTGTTTAGCCTCCATGTGTTTGTATTTTTGACAGGTTTTTTCCTGTAATGGATATCTAGTCTTATAGCGTTGTGGTCGGAAAAGATACTTGATACAATTTCAATTTTCCTAAATTTATCAAGGCTTGATTTGTGACCCAAGATATGATCTATCCTGGGGAATGTTCCATGAGCACTTGAGAAGAAAGTGTATTCTTTTATTTTTGGATAGAATGTCCAATAAATATCAATTAAGTCCATCATGTTTAATGTATCATTTAAAGCTTGTGTTTCCTTATTTATTTTCGTTTTGGTTGATGTGTCTATTGGTGAAAGTGGAATGTTGAAATCCCCTACTATGATTGTGTTACTGTCGATTTCCCCTTCGAAGGCTGTTAGCATTTGCCTTATGTATTGAGCTGCTCCTGTACTGGATGCATAAATATTTACAATTGTTATATCTTCTTCTTGGATTGATCCCTTGATCATTATGTAGTATCCTTCTTTTTCTCTTGTAATAAACTTTGTTTTAAAATCTAATTTTTCTGATATGACAATTGCTGCTCCAGCTTCATTTTGATTTCCGTTTGCATGGAATATCTTTTTCCATCCCCTCACTTTCAGTCTGTATGTTTTCCTAGGTCAAAGTGGGTCTTTTGTAGACAGCATATATACAGGTCTTGTTTTTGTATCCATTCAGCCAATCTCTTTCTTTTGGTTGGAGCATTTAATCCATTTACGTTTAAGGTAATTTTCTATCTGCATGTTCTTATTACCATCTTTGTAATTGTTTTAGGTTTGTTATTGTAGGTCTTTTCCTTCTCTTTCTTTCCTGCCTAGAGAAATCCCTTTAGCATTTGCTGTAAAGCTGGTTTGGTGGTGCTGAATTCTCTTAGCTTTTGCTTGTCTGTAAATGTTTTAGTTTCTCTGTCAAATCTGAATGAGATCCTTGCTGGGTAGCATAATCTTGGTTTTAGGTTTTTCCCTTTCATCACTTTAAATATGTCCTGACAGTCCTTTCTGGCTTGCAGAGTTTCTGCTGAAAGATCAGCTGTTAACCTTATGAGGATTCTCTTGTATGTTATTTTCTGTTTTTCCCTTGCTGCTTTTTCCTTGTATTTTAATTTTGATTGTTTGATTAATATGTGTCCTGGTTGTTTCTGCTTGGATTTATCCTGCATGGGACTCTCTGCACTTCTTGGACTTGATTGACTATTTCCTTTCCCATATTAGGGAAGTTTTTAACTATAATCTCTTCAAATATTTTCTCAGTCCTTTTCTTTCTCTCTTCTTCTTCTGGGACCCCTATAATTCGAATGTTGGTGCGTTTAGTGTTGTCCCTGAGGTCTCTGAGACTGTTCTCAATTCTTTTCATTCTTTTTCTTAATCTGCTCTGCAGTAGTGATTTCCAATTTTATCTTCCAGGTCACTTATCCATTCTTGTGTCTCAGTTATTCTGTTACTGATTTCTTCTAGAGAATTTTAAATTTCATTTATTGTGTTGTTCCTCAATTTTTTTTTTTTTTTTTGCTCTTTAGTTCTTCTAGGTCCTTGTTAAATGTTTCTTGTATTTTCTCCATTCTATTTCCAAGATTTTGCATAATCTTTACCATTATTGCTCTGAATTCTTTTTCAGGTAGACAGCCTATTTCCTCTTCATTTGTTTGGTCTGGTGGGTGTTTACCTTGCTTCTTCATCTGCTCTGTGTTTCTCTGTCTTCTCATTTTGCTTAACTTACTGTGTTTAGGGTCTCCTTTTTTCAGGCTGCATGTTCGTAGTTCACGTTGTTTTTGGTGTCTGCACCCAGTGGCTTAGGTTGTTTCAGTGGGTTGTGTAGGCTTCCTTGTTGAGGGGAATAGTGCCTGTGTTCTGCTGGATGAGGCTGGACCTTGTCTTTCTAGTGGGCAGGTCTGCATCTGGTGGTGTGTTTTGGGGTGTCCGTGACCTTATTTTAGGCAGCCTTTCTGCTAGTGGGTGGGGTTGTGTTCCTATCTTGCTCTTGACATAGGGTGTCCAGCAATGTAGCTTGTTGGTCTTTGAGTGGAGCTGGGTCTTAACGTTGAGATGGAGATCTCTGGGAGATTTTCACCATTTGATATTACATGGAGCTGGGAGGTCTCTGGTGGACCAATGTCTGGAACTCAGCTCTCCACCTCATAGGCACAGGCCTGGCGCCTGGCTGGAGCACCATGACACTGTCATCCATATGGCTCAGAATGAAAGGGAGAAAGAAAGAGAGAAAAAATAAAATAAAATAAAATAATTAAAATAAAAAATAATTATTAAAATCTAAAAATTTTAAAATAATAAAAAAAGAAAAAATTGAGCAACCAAACCAAAACACAAATCCACCAATGATAACAAGCACTAAAAACTATACTAAAACAAACAAACAAAAAACAACAACAACAATAACAAAAACAAACACAAAACAAAAGAACGGACAGACAGAACTCTAGGACAAATGATAAAAGCTAAGCTATACAGACAAAAGCACACACAGAAGCATACACATACAATTCACTAATAGAAAAAAAGGAAAACATATATATATATATATATATATATATATATAAAATTGTTCCCAATGTCCACCGCCTCAGTTTGGGATGATTCATTGTCTATTCAGGTATTTCACAGATGCAAGGTACATCAAGTTGATTGTGGAGATTTAATCCACTGCTCCTGAGGCTGCTGGGAGATATTTCCCTTTCTCTTCTTTGTTCTCACAGCTTCTGGTGTTCAGCTTTGGATTTTGCCTTGCCTCTGCATGTAGGTTGCCTGAGAGCATCTGTTCTTCGCTCAGACAGGACAGGGTTAAAGGACCAGCTGATTCGTGGGCTCTGGCTCACTCAGGCCAGGGGGGAGGGAGGGGTACAGAATGTGGGCTGAGCCTGTGGCAGCAGAGGCCAGTGTGAAGTTGCAACAGCCTGAGGTGTGCTGTGTGTTCTCCCGGGGAAGTTGTACCTGGATTATGGGACCCTGGCCGTGGCAGGCTGCCTAGGCTCCCAGAAGGGGACATGTGGATAGTGACCTGTGCTTGTACACATGCTTCTTGGTGGTGCAGCAGCAGCCTTAGCGTCTCATGCCCGTCTCTGGGTTCCGTGCTGATAGTCGCGGTTTGCGCCTGTCTCTGAAGCTCATTTAGGCGACACTCTTAATCCCCTCTCCTTGCGCACTGTGAAACAAAGAGGGAAGAAAAAGTCTCTTGCCTCTCAGGCAGTTCCAGACTTTTTCCCAGACTCCCTCCCAGCTAGCTGCAGCACACTAGCCCCTTTCAAGCTGTGTTCATGCAGCCAACCCCAGTCCTCTCCCTGGGATCTGACATCCAAAGCCAGAGCCTCAGCTCCCATCCCCCACCTGCCCTGGTGCGTGAGCAGATAAGTCTCTCGGGCTGGTGAGTGCTGGTTGGCAGTGATCCTTTGTGCAGGAATCTCTCCGCTTTGCCCTCTGCACCCCTGTTGCTGTGCTCTCCTCTACAGCTCCGAAGCTTCCCCCTCTGCCACCCGCAGTCTCTGCCTATGATGGGGCTTCTAGTGTGTGGAAACCTTTACTCCTTCACAGCTCCTTCCCACTGGTGCAGGTCCCATCCCTATTCTTTTGTCTCTGTTTCTCCTTTTTTTCTTTTGCCCTACCCAGATACGTGGAGAGTTTCTTGCCTTTTGGGAGGTCCGAGTTCTTCTGCCAGTGTTCAGTGGGTGTTCTATAGAAGTTGTTCCACATGTTGATGTATTTGTGGGGAGGAAGGTGATGTCCACTTTTTACTCTTCCTCCATCTTGAAGCTCCTCCTAGATCCCTTTCTTTTAGGAATCTAGTAATACTTAACCCAAGGAAAAAAATGTGTCATTTGGAGGAATAGCTGTAGGAATTTCTGAGATATTCTGTGCTTATTTTCTATCAGTTGACACCTACTCAACCCATCACCTAATCAGAATCAAGTTCAACTGACAACCTCATATCTTTTGGGTCAGAAAATTAATGTAGAGCTTTGCTAAGCATTTATCTTTGAGGGTGTAAAGGTAAAACTTAACCAACAGATACATGGTTGGGTTTCTAAACATACAACAGATACATATAAAGAGGACAGGAAATTTCTACCAATAGGTTTAAGCCCAGGTGACCCATATACACAGGAAACACAAGAAATCTCTACATTTCTTGTATATGAGATCAGTGTGCACACAACTTGTTTTTAAACTTTCTAAGGAATGGTTCAGTGTATTGATCTATGCCTGGAGTGGGGTTGGGAGGGTTGGAAGGAACACTACTTTCCTACTCCTGCTAGTTTCTTAATTGTTGGGGTATCATATTTAGTGTAACACTTCCTGCATCTCTCTAGGCTCTCAATCCTGTCTATGGGAGGTAGAATAACTTATTTGAATGGTGAATTTGGGAGCAGAAACTAGGCACATGTAGCTCCATCATTGTTTCTTTTTCTTTGGGCTCCATGTAGTCTGTAGGCAGCTCACTTTTTCTTGGGGAGGCATGGTGTTTTCCAGTTCTTCCCATGACTTGTAGGTATAGCTCACTCTAGAATTTGATATTAGGAAGCTTGCTTGTCCACAGATACATTCTCCAATATAAGATTTTCAGTAATAAAGGTGGTATTTTACTCTCCCAACTGTATGTTATTTCTCAGTGGGTTCAGAACATGGGTAGGGATGAGGGATGCAGTTTATCAAGCTTCTCCAACTCCAAAGGTCCAGGCAAAATAGAATGCTAAAGATTGGTTTAATAAATGTCTTCAGTATTTTGTTATTATAACAAACGTCTTACTTCTTCAAGTCTACAAAGCATAAAATATGTTTAAAGTCCAGTGAGAGTTTTGTTTATACATAACTTCCTGTAAAAAGAATCAGGAAGCTCAAAAAGCTGTTTGACTCTTAACTAGATAGATATTTAGAACTAGGACGGGCAACTTGATGTTAAAGAATAGTTCTATTCTCCTTTGAAGCAGAGTTCAGATTAAAAGAACCCTTGAGGTTTATTTTAGGTCTATGAATTTATTGATAACTGTAGTTTTTCAGCACATGAACAATACTGAAAATAAGCAAGTTTAAATTCTTATGATAAAACATCTCCACTCCCCCTGAATGTATATTTTCCTCGCTGATAGTAAAATCAGATGATGAATTTAATGGTTCTCTGCATTGAAACCAAGTATTGGTTTTCATTATTCGGGTAACGTTCTTCGCCTTAGGGTCATATTCAAATTGTCTTGATCTACGGAAGAAATAGAAGAATCCTAAAGAGAGAGAATCATGATTAGTTATCTTGCACCACTATACAATGATTCCACACTTTTAAATTTTATGAATATAGAATAAAATAACTGAACATCATATGGAGAGAAAAGAAATGTGTAACTATATAGATACATTTTATTCTGCTCAGTCACAAGAGAAATATTATTTTTATTTCCCTGACAAAAAAGCCAAGGTATGAAACATGAGTTTCAAGGGCTTACTACCTTTCTAGTCAGACTGTGGTTTATGCCAGAGGTTCTCAAACTAGGTTACAAAAAAGTGTCTCAGAGAGGGGGAGAAAGAGGCACCTGTGAGTATGGCCTTGGTCCCTACATCCTCATTTTCTTAGTGTTGCTCTGACTAATCTGTTTTAGTTTTTGAGGTTACATGTTAGATTTCACTAGAATAACAGATGGTGTTACTCAAAAACATGTTTAGACTCCTGCTTACTGCATGGTCTGGTTTGTTGTCTTTGAAGATATAGTAGCTGAACTGATGCATTAAATTGCCTGAGGTTCTTTTAAAACTATAGATTCCTGGATCTTACCCACAATCCTACTGCCTCAGAAACTCTAAGGAACTTGTAATTTCATAACCCCAAGCTGTGTATATTAAACTATGTAAATTAAGATTGAGAATCACTGTTCACTTCACGTGCTTAGTCATTTTTCACACTTAAGCCTCTTCGCGGGTATCTTTATCAGGTATCTTGGATCAGTGATAGTTAATTTTGGTACTTTTTGCCGTTTTGAAATAGTATGACAGAGAATATAATTCAGAACTTACTATTCAGTTTTTGATAAGGCCCTCAGATTAAAGTTTATTATTATTTACATGTACTCTAGAGTAATAAAATGACATTAAAATGGAAGCATTTAAGATTTCATGCTGTCTTATTTCACAGTCAGCAAAGTCTTCAAGGCATCCTTATAGTCAGGCACTGATGCTTACCTTTATGTTGGAAAGCAGCATCCACTTGGAGACCAATTCCTGGAAAGTATTTTACCACCCTGTGTGGATACCCTTTGTCCATCGTTTCGGTAACTTCATCATACCTGGAGATATGGATTTGAAAGGTTTTCAGGGGATCTTTGTTTTGGAGGGAGAGGGCTTAAATTTTTACTGCCTCCTTGGAGTCAAGCAAGGATGTAGAAAAAAAAAAAGTAGTCCTACTGGAAAAAAAACAAGTTGGATCAATAATAAAATAAAAATGGCAAAGATTATGTTTGGTTAAATCACTTATAATGTCTTGAAAGCAAGGAATTATGAGGGGGAAAAGCCACATAATTTGCCGGATTGATGCTATTCTGGGGAACTGTTAAATCAAAATAAGAGCTCATCCTGGAGTTTCAAAGATTTTGACTAGATATGTTTGTCATTGGCGGTTTGTTTGGCATCACCAGCTTTATGATTTTATCTTTATTTTTTTAACTTGGAGAAAGATCTTTGAACTGATTGAAACATTCTTTTGTTTGGCAAATGCCATCCACCTGAGAGTGCCTTCAAGATAACACTTTAGGAAGACTGTAGGTTAATTTTATTTTTGCCCATGTTAAAGTGAAGTTATCTGGATATTTTTCTCCAGAGTAAAACAAAGGGTCAATTGTCTGTGACTTGCCTCCAGCACCAAATGCCCACAAAGAAGTAGGTTTTTCTTGTGTTTCGATCACAGACAGCTGCATCAATTTTCTTCACACGTCTTGGAAAGCCAAGTATATGGATGGATTTGGGATAATCTGGCAAGACAGCATATCCTCTGATCATCCAGAAGTTTTCATCTAGGAAGAGAGAAAGTGATTATCTTCTGATTTATTTCCTAAAGGGAGAAATAGCTGTCTTAAGAAGTTTGAAAATAATTAGATGCTTAGTTCCTTTCAGGTTCAATGCTTAGAGATTTAGTAATCTTATGTCTCCATTTATTCTTACCGCTTTCTTTAGCTGCTTATATCATTAACATTACACAAATAATATATACCTATAGTTAATAGTGTGCATACCCATGTCAATTGAATTCATTGTATTAATTTTTTCCAACTCTGACAAAACAGTCAAGTATATTTGGACATGTTCTCCTAAATTTCAACACCCAAGTGTTCTCAAAGGCATGTAATCTGGTGAAACCCATATAAAAAGTAGCATTGCTAATTTGAATATTGGATAACAATTGAACCTGAACTTCAAATAAACAATGACTAATTTTTGGTATAATTATATTCAAAAATTTGCAAAGGACATACTTATACTAAAAAATTATTTTGTTCTTTGTCCAAAATTCAAAGCATCTTGTATTTTTATTCACCACATCTAGCAACCCTAGGAAAAAGGGAACATAGACAAGAGATGGGTTACCTTTATTTGTCAGAAAAAAAGACTTTTTAGTTTTTGTTATACAGTTTTCTTTTCTCCTGTGCTGTTGGGATGGTGTTTATCTTTACAAACACTGAGAATCCTTGGATAGTTATTCTTTATGATAGGAACCTAAGGTCAGGGTAGAATCCCTGTCTATTTGGCTCATGCATGAAGATTATATTCCTTGCACTAAAATACCCACTGAACAGTTCAGGCATCCAGAGGGAGAAGAGGAATAATGATGGGTAAAGTTACCTTTAAAAACCAGAATCTTGTCTTTGGGGTTCTCATATGCAGCTTGAATATCAGCTGGCAGAGATGGCCAGAATGAAGAGATTAATTCAAATTCAACATCAGTGATATCATAGTAGATCCTCCATAGATGCCTGGGTTAGACAGAAAACCATACTTTATACACAGTGTATATTATCTATTTCAATGAAAATGATGCAAGCTGACACTTGTCCCTTATCTAATTGGTTGATATTTTCCTCAAACAATTTATAGCATTAATACAAATTTCCTCAGCAGATTTAGGTGATTATGAGTTCAGTTCTACCCTTTGGACTACCAAGGTCAGGACATGACTTTGTGCCCACTCTTTTGGGAACTTAGAGTAGCAAAATACCCAAGGAAATCTCATAAATAGTTCTCAGTGTGCTCAATCACCTCATTTTTGCCAAAGCAGCAATTCCCAACATTCTAAGCCAGTACCAAGCAATCGAAGAAGAATTTTTTGGTGCTGATGTTTGCTAGAATAAAGAAACGTTATTATTGGCATGGCTAAATATTTCCTCAGATTTCCCCTCTGGCTGTAAAGTTCTGAGCCTATGAGGAGGATTTGAAAAGTCCTTAGAGTCCATTTTCCTTCCCATGCTGGCTACCCATCCCTGACAAGTGGTCTCTCAGCCTCGGCTATTAAGAGCATGGTAGTGACAGCATGCCATTACAGTGCTACATAGTTGTGGTTGGCAGGAGTCTGATTTCACATATTCTTTCCTTTTGCCCCTATATCCTTGTCAGATGGTGTATGTCTTGATACTTTGTTCTGAAAATATGGTCATGGTATACATAACTGACACATCATGTTGCAAGTTAAGTGCAGTAAATTATACATAGTGAGAGAAGAGATTTCCTACCACAGCTAACACTGTTGATTCAGCTTCAAGGAAAGGTCTGTTGATGCGTATTTAACAATTGGCTCTCCAGGTAGGAAAAAAAACCTAATTTTTATCATTTGATGATTTCCAGGGTGTAAATACTCCAACCATGGCCAGTTTCAGGCTACCAAAGTGATGCGAACTAGTTTACAAAATTCTTGAAAATTTAACAATTGGATCTTGAAATGGTATAAACCAGCTCCAACACACCACCAGGAGTGATGTGTTATGTTAGCTAAGAAGTCACTGAAAGTAGACTCTGTTTCAATGGCAATTTAAACATTTGCTTAAAAACATTAAAAAATTAATTTATCAAATAAGTGAGAGATATGTGCACAGAATAAAACATTCAAACAATATGGGCAGTTATAAAATGAAAAGTAAAAGCACATATTCACACTACCCCCACAGCTCTCCTATCCCCAAGTCTCTTGAAAATAAAAATCTTCATAGGAAGTTGAGGTGTTTAAGGGAATAGGTTTACCTGCCTTTAAAGAACATTACTTCTCTGCGGAAAGTGGTGATAGCATCAAAAGTGAAATCGGAGTCACAGGCATGGGGTACAGTGGGTCCCTTTGGCTTAGCAGGTGTCTTAGGTGGACTTCCTTTGATGAGAAAAGAAATACCTTAGTGAATTAAGAAGGCATGTAGAAATACCTACAGAAGGATCTTACCCAAGAGAATACTTTCTTCATGATAATATTTCAAGAAGTGATTTTCTCAACTTCCTTCCTGGAAGGCTTTCGATTCAGTTCACATATATTCAGATTTGTTGCTCACCATAGATGGATTGTATTCCATTGATATCGTCCTGAGAAAGTGGGTATTTGCTAGGATCCAGGGAGACATAATTTGGGAACATCAAAGCTGTTTGATCATTGGTGTGAGAGAGCCCCAGTGAATGACCAAATTCATGAGCAGCCACAAGAAACAAACTGAGTCCTTAACAAAAACAGGGAAAACATGAGTACATTAGTCATTCAGAAGGAGAATAATTGCATCTGAGATTAGGAAATAACTGAGGGGAATGAAGAAAAGGCTTGCCAGAGAGCAGATAATTCTTATAACATATTCACCATGATTTATCTGAGAAATATTTCAAGACTGATAATTGGTATTAGTCACATCATGGAGAAATATAACCCAGAGTTAACAGATGGCAGGAAACAGGTGTCTCAGAAATGGATAGTAGTTAAAAAAAAAGAGAGAAAAAAAGAAGGTGCCTGTCCCAGTCTTTGGTTGTTTTTAGGCTGCTGAATGTGATCATGTTTCTCCTACCTATATTATTCAGAGGTTCTCCATTGGCTGTAGGATCAAGTCCAAATACCTAAACACGGCCTTCCATGAACTAGTCCCTGCTTTTTTTCCCAGCCTCATATTTCACTTTCACATTCCATGAGCTAGCCATATTGAATCATTTGTATTTCTCATCTATGCCATGTTCCTTCTAATTTCTGTGTCTCCATATCTCCATCCCTTCTGCCCAACGTATTACTATCTCACCCCCCTTTTTCCCCGCTATCCTACGTATTCTTCAGGAATCCCCCTAGAGCCAACTCCCTCATGAGGCTTCTCTTATCCCCCAGCTCCTATCCAGGCTGACTTAATTGCACCTCTCTCGGCTTCTGTAGACTCAATGCTTAATTCTATCTTTGTAGATAAGTACTGCATTGTCTATTTCTTTCACCAAGCTGTGTACCCTTTCGGTACAGGGACCATGTCTTAATCATCTTTTATCCCTGGTGACTGAGAAACTGCTTAGTGACGGTTGCTGGATATCCAGGTTTTTATGTGGATGATAGAATGGTTAGCTGTGCCTCCTATACAAGACCATAGTACTCTACTTTACCACACCAGAAGTCGTACCATGCACGGTTGGAGTTGCCTTTTTATTTCTCTGTCTTTCCCACAGTCTGTAAGTTTCTAAGTGTATAAAAGACTGTCCTTGGACTTGAAACTAAGCCTATGGACACGAAGGAAAAGGCTGAGCCTTTTGTGATGGAGCTTTGTCCAGTGATGTTTGCACAAAACAAACATGTAATGGCAAAAAATTATTTCATGGACTTTCATGCTTTTCTGCTCTGGCTTTTGCTGCTGCCCCTTGTCTGGCTGGCAATATCACTGCATGTGCTTTTGGACAGGGATGGGACAAGTGACTCTTTAAAAAAGAATAATTCAAACTCAGATCATCTGAATGAAATCCAAACATTTATCGTGGCTTTCAAGACCTTCTATATAGGATTCTAATCTGACTCTTATTCACCATTTTGGCCTTCTGTTCCACCACAATTCTAATACTCGGGTTGGTTGGGTTATTCTATCTAGAACTGTTTACTCCACTTTGCCTTCAGAGTTCCTGCAGAGCCTTCAGGTCTCAGGTTTGGCATCACTTCCTCCCTGACCTCTGTATATGGATTGGAGTTTATCTTACATGCTCCTATTACATTGCCATAGTTCCCTTTATCCCACAGTTGATCATACTAATTTTAATTGCCATTTGATAGAGTGTGTCCTCTAGACTGTAAACCCCTGGAATGCAGGGTCTGTGTCTGGAACACTATTGTATATTCCATTTCTAACACAGAACGTGGATCAGAGTAGATGTTGAGTAAAGGATTGTTGCGTGACTTCATTTATCAAATATTTGTAGAGTATCTCTCATGTGCTGACAATATTAGAGGCTGTATGACACTGTAGAAAAAAAGACAACATTGCTGCCTTCTTGGAGATGTGGCTAAATAGATAAATTGGTACATAATACATCAGTACCTTTGTGAATATTTTTCCTTCTCCTAGAAATCACTCTATCTAATCATCATCATTATCATTAATACTAATAATCACCAACATAATCATCAGTGTCAAACACTTTCCAAATGTTTGCTAAAGGCAGGTGATTTGCAAGGTGTTTTCACCTTTATTACTGATAACGTGTGTCATCTTCCTGCAAGTAAGGTTTGCCAAGCCACAGATCACTGTTCTTCTCCATCCCAGCACTGCATCTGTAGCGGTCTCTGAGGTCTGTTTCAGTTGTTTAGTGCACATGTGTGTGTAGAACGTTTACATTCACATACAGGCTTGACACTGACCTCACTTTGGGAGATTCTCAGGAAAGCCTCTCTATGTGCTCAAATTCCTCTGACATCACCATGCAGTGACTGTCCTCCCCTTAGGAAACAGTGGGATTAGCAGATGACAGTTGTCTATTGCTTTCAAGGAAGTTACACTGAGACTTTTGTGCCCTTTCCATAGAGAGAGCTTACATATACGTAAAGAAGGTAATCATATATTACACATTATTGCCAAATTTTCTATTAAAAAAATCTGATTGGAGGTCACGTATGCTTGAGATTTTATGTTTTTATTAGAGAACAGGAAGGCATTTTCCCTTCTACGTCAGTGAGGTAAGAGTTATATGATTGGACACCCTCCAGGGCCCAAAATTTCAAAGCTGAGGGAATGTAGTAAAGTAGTTAGAAGATAACCTATTTTAGTATTGTTGCCTGGCTATCCACCCAGAACTTGGTGGAGGGCTATATTTATCCTCTGCTTTGCTCAAGCAAGTTTTGCCAACTTGGGGCCCAGATCACATTGGACTTTTTTGTAATCGACCCCACACATTCCCTTTGGCAAGGGGCCTGTTGCAGTATGCATAATAGTAATTTTACTACTAAGTATTGGAATTGATAGGGATAAAGTGACAGTGAAACTTTCATATCTACCTCTAGATATGAAAGTAAATCCTGGCTGACAAAGTGGAGTCATTCTGACTTTGGTGAGCACTAAGATATTTCCTATAACTGTATGATTGGACATATCCATACTGCCTTTAGGCCAAATCCAGAGAAATATTGGGGCATGTCTTAGCAGGAGATACAGACATGGTCCATTCAACTACTCTGTTGTGTGGGTCATGGTGTCACCCTACCTCTTTCATTTTCTTGTCTTTGACGTAACTCACATGGCAGTGGCAGCAACCAATCCCAGACTTCCCCGGTGCCTGAAGTTCAGCCAGCACTGAGTTCTTTACCCTCTTTGTTTCCTAGCTCTTGGAAGAACAATTACATCACATGATCAGACTTAGCAAGGAGTGGCCACACATCATTTTGAGTCACTGGCTTTCAGTTTTGCAGAAACTGTAAATTTGACCCACAGACTGTCTGGAGTTACGTGGTCAGGACTGAATTGTGGCCTCGCGTACCATCCACCAGAGAGACACAGCCTCCACTTTCCTGGGACATGGGAAACCAGATGCCAGACCCAAGATGACTGTAGTCAATGATAGAAAAAAAGAGTGGGTGAACCCAAGAGTCTACTCAACCTGCTCCTTCATTTGAGGCACATATTTTTACTATAGTAAAGTTTTGTTTTTTGTTTGAAAAGTAATAAAATATCTCTTATTTTAGTGCCAGGGAGGCCCATTAAGAGAAATAAAATCAACCCACTTAGTTTGAAGAAATAAGTCAAATATAAAGACAAGGATCTAATACCTTGGCAGACAGGCAAGAGTTAGAAGAGGTTCATGCATATAAACAGACTTCCTATGGCCCATGAACCCACATGACATCCTTCAATCACTAACTTAGAATCACCACCTCCCCAGAGTCTTCTTTCAATCCTCAAGCCAGAGATGACTTCTGCCATGGGTATAACAGGCAGCACAGTCTGCCTTGTATGGTGGTGAGTAGGTCTAGGCCTTATACATCACACAAGATCATGAACCTCTGAAGAGCTGGAACTTTTCGAGTACAACTTTGTGGTCTGTATAACACCTTGCACAGTTCCAGGCACATAGTGGCCCTTCAGGCATTGTGGGTATATGAATGAACATCTGAGTAAGGGAAGAAAGTTCTGATCATAACAGGATTAGCAACTTTATGAAGATGTTGTGTGGATAATGCTCTGAACTGGACAAGCACAATTGTTTGAATAGACATTGGACACTTTCATCAATGTCATCTGGAATATGAAAAATTGTAGGGAAATTGGGAAGTAAAAAGCAACTAGTTACAAAGCTATTCCCTTTAGGAATTTGTATGAATAACAAAATTTTGTTCATAAAGAAAATCGGGCTTACCTGCTCCATCTTTGGTCCAGTTTTCATCCTCATCAAAATGAGTATCTCCACCCAGACCCAGACCAGGAGGAAACGCATGGCCAAGGACTCCCAAGGGGCCATCAAAATAACGAGGACACCAACCATGGACTAAGATACAATTCATGGGGGGAATAAAGATCAGCCTCTTCAAAGCTCCTGGGGTGAAAATAACCATATTGTTTTCTCTGCTGAAAACCTTACCTCGGGTCCTAAAGGCAATCATGATGTCTGCAATCCCTTCGTAAATCTTGGTGAATATTAGTGGAGTAACTTTGCTCCACACTTCTAAACCTTTTTGTATAGCCTCATCCACATCAGCTTGTGGCATATCTGGAGTGTAGTTTACGATTCTTAGGAATTAACAAAAATATATCAATTGGTAGTTATACATGCATGTAAACGCATACTATGGAAAGAAAATAATTTCTATGTCATCAATTATATGCGGCAGTAACTTTTGGTACGGTGCTATTGTTACATTTGTACACTACTTTACTATTTAAATAAGGTACTTTTACATATGCTATATAATTCAATCTTTCATTTGCCCTATTCATCAGGTAGTATTATCACACTTTAACAAATGAGGCTCAAAGAGGTTAAATGACTTCCCTAAGATCACATCTCAAGTGGGAGATCATTAATCTCATGTATGTGTTTGCTGTGTATATGACTGTATTATAAATATCTTTTAAAAAGAATTGAGATTTATTTTCTCAAAAGCTTGTAGAAATCAGTCTTATGCATGTGTCATATATTAAGAGTCTCACTTGAGAGCCACAAAGAGTTTGTTACTCAGGAAAATATCTTCCTTTAGTTTATATTCCCTATCTTGATAAATGTATTTTTATCTCAATCCCTAAGGCTCAGTAAGATGAAGGAAGAACTACCAGAAAGGCTCTTTAGGGCCAGCCAAGAAGGCTCTAGAGCAGTGGTCAAAGTCACTGACTCTATCTCAGGTCACATGTGCACTTCATCTTCTTTCTACCAATAAGCCAGCTCCCTTTCCTTGAGATGTCTGGGGTCCACCTTAGATTTGACGATCTGCCTCACAAAAATCTCTGACACGAACTGGTTGTGCTCCAGGGTCTTCCCATTTTCCTTTGAGCACATTTCATTTGTACCTTTAAGCATCTGCAATCAGAAGGCAGATCCTGGTCCTGAGCTTTTATAGAGGTGGCAGAGGCTAGAGATTAGAGCATATCTGCCAGAGCCAGTCTGCTGAGAAGAGCCGTGTAAAACGGCCTATGATAGATAAGCTTTTGTTTCTCTGTGTTTAAGGTGGTAATAGCAGTGATGCCTATGTCACAAATTTCTTGGGAGGATGGAATAAATAAAATCTATCAAGTGCCGTGCACACAGGAAGTGCTTGGTAAAAAAACTATTATTATTTTGTTCCTTGGAGATTATTTTCATGTTCCTTTAGATTAGGGGCAGAAGCATTACCTGTATGTGAGATTGTATTTCTTCCACCCAGGGAGAGTGTAGCCATACTGACCCACATCAGGCACCCCACACCTGGGTGTCTTCATGATCTCAAGAGTATTTGAGTCCAGTTTTCCAGTCACTGTCAATCCGAAAAATGCCTGCATTTCACGAATTTTGCCATCTATGAGACTTCTGTTCTTGCTTTGAACAAGATGACTCCCTTCTATTTCAAGAGAGTAGAACTGGTTGAGATATGCCTGACCAAAAAGACAAAAAAGGGCACAGACTACAGGAGAGCAGCTCTCCATCTCAGGAGAAAACAAAATTTTCTGAAATCCTTTTTGGCAGTAGGAGGGAAAAAGGAAATAAGTAACAAGGGAAAGGAAGGAGTGAGAGAAGAAAGAAGAGAGGAAGAAAACAAAGAGGAAAGCAAAGAGTCACCCTGTGTTTTCAGTTTTCAAGAACTCATTGAGCTATGTGTGACCAGAACTGGCTAAACCCATACAGCCCATGAGACTCCAAACTTCCACAGAAGAGAAGCAAGCTTCTTCTGTGTGTTAAATTATCTTGTGTCTTACATATTGTTGCTGTTACTTTCATTTTGGTGTTTCCTTGAAACAAATTCTAGAGGAGATGTGATTGTCCATTTTTCAAATGTAAATAATTTCACCAAATATGGCAAATTGGACTGATTTTTAGAGGGAATCTCCAAAACAATGTGTTTTTCATACATATAGGGATAAGTGGCTCCAAAATGTAGTTGGGTTCTCCTGGTTGGTCTTTAAGTGCTTTTATGGAGACCTCCATTCTTGCAGGGCTGACCCTTTCTACTCTCACTATCTCTTCACTTGTAACTATTGCTTAAAGTTGTAGCAAATCCTGCCTGTCCTCCACCTCACCCCTACTCTCCACCCCTCAAACTTCCTTGATGTCCTTAGAGCCAAGGAAAGGAAAAGCAGCTCCTTACAAGAAAGTTCAGGACACTTTGGTAGGAACTAGCTGTCTTTTTAAGTCCCAATATAATCAATAAAGTAAAAGTTTCGTAGATAGTCATTAATAACATTTATTGAGACAGTACCTGAGCCAGTTGCATGTTTTCTTCATTTTCCATCTTTCGGTCTGTGGGAAATGCAGAAGAATATGTTACAAAGACCAAAAATAGAAGAAGGCTCTTCATTCCTCTCTCTCTTCAGTTGAAGCCTCGTTCTGTTTGCATAGAGTTTAGAAAAATGATAGTGAGACGTGGAATGAGTTGGCTTGTATCATCCTTTGATTAAAAACAGAAAAGGACATTTGCCATGGGGTGTGTCATGATATGCTTTTTTTTTTCTTAGGTTTTCATGATTTTGCAATCATGATCTACAATTGTTTGGTAAACACAGTCTGTTCATTATTGAATTCAAAATAATATAAAGTCAGCCTCCAAGTTACTTCCTTGCAAAGTTGAAGGTTTTCCTATCCATAAATTCTTGAAAGTTTATGACATAATTTTCCTTTGAATGAAAGCCAAAAATATTTGTATAAAAAGATAATTTTCTTTGTAAAAAAATTATCTTTTTTTGAAATCACCTGTTATATTTGCAAAATTGTAATTTGTTGCTTCTTCTGAGGAATACAATTTCACCTGTTGTTTTGCTCTTGATACAGATACTTTCTGCATTCTAATAAACAAGCCATGTCTGTTTCTCAAAAAAAAAAAAAAAGTATGGTGTCATGAAAAGACAATTGATTCAGGAATCAGATTATCCTAATTAACTGGGTAAACATCAGATGTTTACCAAGAATTTTCTATTTTCCTGTCACACTAAGATACTGTTCCAATCTTGTTGGAGAATTCAGACATATACAGAGACTAATGCCAGATAAAATGAGAAAAGTAGCAAAATGCACGTGAAGATTCTAGAGACTGAGAACGGTCAAAAGGTAGAGAGATCACTGCAGATGTGTGTGGCCTAAAGGCTTCAAGCAAGTGGAGCTTGCACTGGCTCTTGAAGAACATGTAGATTTGGTTTTCACAGCAGAAAGAAGGCATATGAATGAAGGGAGGCCACAGGAAACAGGTACCATGGCAGAAATGAGCTGTAGGAAATCTGTCCTGACTAGAGCAAATATATGTGTAGACAGCCATGGGAAATGGGGATGGAGGGTCTAAGAAAGTGTGCAAGGAAAATGCATGTTTCTAATCTTTTCATATCTAGAATGCCATTTATTCCATCCTCACACTTGACTGAGAGTGTTTCTGGTTATGGAATATCAGGCTGAAATAAATCTACCTTAGAATTTTGAAGTTACTGTTCCATTGTTTTCTAGAATCTAGTATTGTTGTTGAAAAGACTTTTATTCTGATTCTTGATATTTTTCTTTTTTCTTCTGAAAAATTTTGAAAGTCTCTTTAACCAGATATTCTGAAGTTTTATAATGATGTCTCTTAATGTGAGTCTTTTTACATTAACATTGCTTGGCAGTAAGAGAGCTCTTTCATTATGAAAACTTCAATTCAAGGAAGCTTTCCTCTATTATTTCTTTGATAATTTCTTTCCACCCAGTTTCCTCTTTCTCTTTCTGGAATACATATCTACTGGAACTCTTGGATTAAATCTCTGTGTTTTCAATATATCCTTTACTATTTTCCATCAACTTTATTTCCAGCTCAGCTACTGAGTTTCTTATTTCAGTTATATTTTTAATTTCCAAGAGCTCTTTCTAGTTCTCTGAGTATCCTTTTATTTTTTGTATTTTGTTAACGTTTTTTGGATGTAAAATGTCTTATTTTTAAAGAATGTTAAGTATTTTGTTTGTTTGTTTATTTTGACATTCTCTTTTGCTCCCAGTACTGTCTCTATTTCTTCAAAGTTTCTTTTGTGGTGTCTGTTTTTGACATTAGAAGCTTTTAAAAAAATGTTTGGATATGTTGTACTCTGCAATCTTAAGATTGAGAGACAGGAAAGCTAACTGGAAACTATGAGTGCACTGGCAGGGCTTGCCAGTTAATGACCTTTACTTCAGGGACATGGGACGGGTTCCAGACACTTCATGTGATGTATTAGCTGGAATGAGATTTGGTCAAAATGTAATAGAAAATCCCCAAATAATAGATGATTACTAAACATTGATTTCTTCCTCACATAAGAGTAGGCCAGATGTGGCAGTCCATGGCTTGTATGACAACACCACATCATCAGGGATGTAGGCAGCAGCCACCTTGCTACACCGCCCTCTCAGTGCCAGTGCCTTATGGTCCAGGTGGCTTCTGCAATTGTATCTGCATTACAGGCAGCAGGAAGGAGGAAAGTAGAGAAAGTAAGTACCTAGTCTCTTTCCAGAAGCCCGTAGAGTATTCTGCTTACACTTTTTGGCAATAAATTAAACACATGGCCACATCTAGCTGTAAGCAAGGCTACAAAATGTAGTCTCTAAGCTGGATGCATTGCTACCTCAAATAAAATTGGGGTCTTATTGCAGCAAAAGAAGGGGGAAATCATGTTAACATAGGTAACTAGCAGTCTCTGTCTCATTGAGATTACTATAGTGTTGGTATCTGTAAATCTTTTTCCTTGGGTGAGTAAGTTTCTCCAAAGATGTCACCACCAATTTCCCATCATTTTAATCTCCCAACAACAAAGTTATAGGAGGTGCCTCTGGTGCCCCGTGTCACAATCCCCTCAGTACACCTCTGATTTTAGTTGTATGGTGGTGGACAGGCTTGTGTAACTCACCTTTCTCTGACAAAGTCCAAACTTAACCACAGACTTGGTGTCTTTCTGCTTTCTACCCAGGGCGTTGAGCTGCCATGGAGCCTACAGGTCAATTCCTTAGAGCTACCCAGTGGGGGAGGGAATTGAAGGATTAATGTGGAAAGAGGGAATTGAAGGAGGGAATTGGAGACTGGATCGGATCCAGCCTCTGATCCACTGGAGATTTGAACAATTGAAAGGTGTTCTGTAAGCTTCTTAGGAGGTCCTGATGGAATTGAGCCCCAGCTGCCCATAGTAGAAACCTCAATAATACATACTTGTATTGATTTTCCCTCTTTCTGCTTCACTCTGCTTGCTACCTCACTCTTGCTTCCTGGGACCATGTCCTGAATAAAGTAACTGCACCGAAGTCTTGTCTTAGTCTTTGCTTTTTAGGAGACTCAACCTAAGATAAAAGTAATATCATTCTTAAAGTTTTAAGCTTAGATTCTTAAATCTCTTGTCCTCACATAAAACTTCAACGTAACATCCAAAAAATACCGCATGTTGTCAAGAAGAAAACCAAAAAAAGGGCTAATTTAAAAAATTATTTACTATACTTTGTATTGCCGTTCACTCCCTATGACTGTGAAATATGGTTAAAGAAATAACATGAACTCGTTCTTATCTTGAAAATGTATGGATGAGTCTTGGGCCAAGAATCTATCATAACTAACTGGCGCAACTAGCAGCTGTTCTGAGATGAATCTCCCATCTTCATGCTTCTAAAAACTGATATCATAAGAAGTTTTAGAACATGCCATAGTCTGGAATTGACTCTTAAGGAAATATCCAGTTCTTACAGGCCCTTTTGCCCTTTGACATTGATGCAATGAATTGCTTATACACTTCTCTCACTTTCCCTAGCACAGCACCTGGAACAGATAGGTACTTAATTGTAGGTGAACAGGTAGGTGAATAAATGAATAAATGAAATTATAGTATATACTAGTTTCTATTTTCTTATCTTGTAAAATAAGTTGAGGATATTGTATTGACATACTTGAGGGAATCTTTGAGGACATAGAATATTGATAAAATATTTCATAAACCTGTGAAGTAATATCTAAAGTTTAATATCAATGTTGTAATACTTCTGATAAAAGAAAATGGCTGCAAACATATTGAAATTTCCTTTTAATACTTTAGATGAACTATGTGGTAGTATCTTAAGAAATTATAGTAGATCACAAGTCAGTCATTTAAAATATTTATTTTGAAATCATTTAATAGATAAATTTTGAACCAGAAAAAAGTATCAAAGTTCACTAAATCAATCATCTGTGGAGGTTAAAAACTTTAACAGGAAAAGAAAAATGATGTGCTAATGATAAATATATTTTACAGTTCACATATTTTATTGTGTAATAAGCTGCACTGCATTACATTCTCACAACTGCAGATATGACATTATAATGATTTTAATGTCTAGACTAGTCATTATGATACCACAAATCTTAAAGTTCTTAACAGAACTTTGCCATTAGCAAATTTATGCATCTAAGCTCAGTTTAATTCAATTAAATGAGATTTATTGAATTTTGTGCCCAACACTATTCTGTTTGTGTGGCAAACCCTGGTTATCTGTAGAGGATGTCCTCCTGAAGATCCCAGGGAAAAACAGAAATAAGGAACAACAGATTTAACTGGCCCATTTTCTTGAACTCTAGAATCCAGGAGGTGGGAGAGGAAGAGGTACTCCTTCTTTTTGCTGCTCCCCTGGGAAGATGCCAGTAATCTTTACTGGGGTTGCAAGTCTGTACTTCTGTACTGATTCATTTCCGTAAGTTCAGGTGTACTGTATCAGCTTCCTAGAGTTGCCTTAACAAAGTATCACAAATTTCGTAGCTTAAAACAACAGACATTTTTAAAATCACAATTTGAAAGTTACAAATTCAAAATCAAGGTGTCAGGAGGGCCATGTTTTTCTCTCTGAAGGCTCTAGGGAGGATCCTTCCTTGCCTCTTCCAGCTTCTGGTAATTGCTGGCAATCCTTGGCATGTAGATGTCATTCCAATCCTGTCTCTATCTTTACATGGCCTTCTCCACTGTGTGTCTATGTCTTTCCTCTTATAAGAACATTAGTTTTTAGGCCTACTCTGATCCAGTATAACCTCATGTTAACTAATTACATCCTCAAAGATGCTAGTTTCAAATTAGGTACATCTGTAGGTACCTGGGGTCAGGGCTTCAACATACTTTTTTGGGGAGACACAAATCAATCCACAACAAGTATCAACAACATTTCTTTCCTAGAGTGGAAAATAGCACCACAGTTTTGGCAAAAGGCAATGTGTACTATTTATGTTGTTCATAATCCTTACTTATAACCAAAATCCAGTGCTACATTACATGCACATGTAGCAGTTACACTTAAGACATATTTAAAAAACTTAAGAATAAATGGGCATTTTAGAAGTCAAATAAGCAAGTGAGGAAATAATGAATATTGAGGTGGCAAAAAAGGCTTACTTTCCTTCTCCTTGTGATGTATTCACTAATCTGAGATGGAATATAGGACAAAATCAGCCTCTGCAAACAGTGGAATACTCCAAACGTATTTTCAGTGAGGATCGGCCCAATGAATACAGTGAGAGCAAATAATATTACTTATTGCTGAGCAAAGTATAAATAGGACACAATGTAATAGATATGCAGAGTAGACCTCCCTTCCATATTCAGAAAATGAACACAAATGCATTTGATTTTGCTTCAGCTTTATCTACAGTTAAGCCATTTATTGCTTCTTTCAATTCTAGTAATCCTATGAGCACTAAGATCGAATGCATGATATCTTGGTCCACTGAAGAAAAGGAAGAAGGCTATAAGAAAAAAGAAAAAAAAAGATATAATGTATTGAATTAGCTTGTAGCAGATCTTGGATGTTTTCAATTAAAAAGACCCCACTCCTGTCCTAATATAACTTTGAAATGCAAATGAGCTACTTAAAATTTTTTTAAATTTATTAAGTTTTTGGGTTTTTTTTTTTCTACTTACACTTCTTCTGGAAAACTGCATCAACTCTACTTTTTATTCCTTGAAAGCTACTTGCTATGCTTTGGGGATAACCTGGTTCCATGGATTGACTTTGGTCATCATATCTGATGAGAAAAAAAAAAAATTGTCCCACATTTTAAGACCAATACAGTGTACAGTGATTAATAGTTTTCTTTAAATTGTATGTACTTTACATAGTGCCTTCACATGTATTTTCTCATTTGTTCTTCACAATGTCCTATTTATTGGGAAACTAACAGTGGTTAACTTCTCTACCTAAGGGTACATACATATTTATAAAATATATGGGTATCACTAATAGGAAAAGAGGCTTCTGATTGTTGGTGCAGTATTATTTTCAAAAAGGAGAGCTTATACGTTCTAAGGCTTTTACTTAATTGGTTCATAGTCTCTATCTGAAAAAATATAAATAATAATTTCAAGTTGGAAGTCAAGTTCTGTATAACATTTGCTTAAGTGTAGTAGAATTTAACTCTTAGAATTTAATGAAAAAATGAGAATTAGCCTAACTCTTCCTTTGCATCCCATTTTAGTGCTTTATTAAAGTTTGCTCTGTTTTAGGATATAGAATCATCAATACCATTGTGCAGGCATCTTAACTTAGTAAAATTTTCAAAAGCCATAGCGACATCAATCATCTTGTGAAAAAGAATGCTTATCAGAGACGACCTAGATATTTTAAACCTTCAGATGTCTGATCATTGATGGTTTGTAAAGAGGGTAAAGAAACATAGCTTTCAATCTCTAATGGAAAAAACAGTTTATCTTACCTCCAGAATTGGTTGTTTACAAAGAAGTATGTCTTTCCCCTGTAGGAAACAGCTGCATCTATTGCTTGGACACTGCTTGGGAAGCCATAGTCTGCTATATTCTTGGGATAACCTTGCTGAATATCATAGCCACTTATAGCCCAGTATTGATTGCCTGCCAATGATTCAGGTTATGTTAGATAAAGTTTTTCCATTCCTACAAAATGTATACCAATTTTTAATCTTGCATAAATTCATCATAGAAATGAAAATGGAAAAAATAGTCTTGAAAAGATAGAGGTGGTAAAGTCAAGATCATTGGGCTATGATAACTCCAGTGATTTCCTAGCACCTGTAAAACATTTCCAACTTCTTAGCCTGACATTCAGGGCCCCACACTTGAACGTCTTATCTCATGTGACTTCTATACAGCGATTAAACTAGAGCCTTGGGGAATCTTAGAAAATTATATCTGGGATGAGGGTGGAGGAAGGCTAAAGGTGGTCTAATAAAGTGTTCTCATTTTTTAGATGAGAAAACTGATGCATGAAGAAGGTACAACGTGCTCAAGTTCATACAGCATTTAGTGGTGGAGATGTGACCCAACCCAGGTCTTGTGACAAAAGCCCAGCCAGCCTAACACTCTCTCCTTGACTCACCTCCTTGAACATGGAAGGGACCATAAAGAAGTCCTGCCCTTCCCTTCAGGAGGAACTAAAATAAGATGAAAACCTTAGGCAGTTACCTTTGAATACGAAAATTAGGTCCTTGTCAAAATCCTCATAAGCAGCCTGTATACCATCTGCCAGGGATGGCCAGAAGAGAGAAATGAAATTGAGTTCAACTCTTCGTAGGTGAGGATGCTTTCTCCAGAAGTACCTAATGGAACACAAGGGAGAAAACCACACACGATAGTCTAAGCAGGCAGCTTCTGTGAGTCTTGGGCTGGTATTGATCCTATAAGATTTCTGGGAGGATATAACATACAGTGAAGGCAATGTTTCCAGCACAGTGACCAGCATAAGGCCAGTGCTTTATGGTGATACTGTCCATCTGGTGAGTACTTTACAGTTTTCAGACGAGCTGATAGGAGTGACCTTATTTGATTACATTTTACATTGTCCCCCTCCTCACACATTGACAAGTTTTATTTTGTTAGTCTCTTTTATTATTCTTGCTACAATATGATGAGAATATTTAGAATATTCTAGCAAAAGCAATACAAGTACACTCAGCCTGTGAGTACACAATCACAGAATAGCCAATGGAAAATTGAAAAATTCAGTCAGATGGTTTTCCCTGCAGCTTATTAAGTGACAGTTTCCATTCACTTGAATGAATTTGGGTGGAATTGAATGCTAGTTTGGTGTTGGGTAAACCCAGCTATAGAGTTCTCAACAGCTAGAGTCCATGTCTGTTTACATCATCGCAAACATCTAAATGCTTACAAATGTTTCAGCTTTTTTTTTTTTTCTTTTCCTGGATGTTTTGATTAACTCAGAAAGCACTATCAATTCCAATGAGTTTCATATGCATAGAATTCAAAGGAAAAGCTGAGTAATGTGTAATATGTGACTTAATTAGAATCCAGTTTTAAGTTATGCCAGTAAAAGAAGTCAAAGGAAGGAATAGTTCATTCTTATACTTGTTTTTAAAGAAAAGTATTTCTCCACGGAGTGTAGTGATAGCATCAAATGTCAGTGTGGGGTCACAGGCTGTGGGTGTGGTTGGTCCAGTAGGTTGCACAGGGTTGCTTGAAGGTCCTGAAAGTAAAAAGGCATTTTATAAGCATGAGTCCAGGGTGAATTCTGGTGTATTTCAGTTACTTCTCAGGTTGATGAAGGGTCTTCATATGAAAAGAAATGCTAGCTGACTATCCTATAAGGCATTAAGTAATCACACATTAGGCCCTCTTAAAAGTTTTATTTTTTTAAATTAAAAAATAAAAGAGGGGGATAAGATGAATTGGGAGATTGGGATTGACATATATACACTAATATGTATAAAATAGATAACTCATAAGAACCTGAGGTATAGCACAGGGAACTCCGCTTTGCTGTACAGTTGAAACTAACACAACATTGCAAAACAACTATTTCCCAATTTTAAAAAAATTAAAACAAAAATAAAAGAGTAATGGTGGTTTTAGGGACAGTTCCAAGCTAAGTTGTGAAATAAAGAAATTTGAATTCTTCCCCCTCCTCTCTGCCAGTTTAAAATTAGAATACCATGTTTCTTTCTCTTCTTGCCTCCTCTTTCTGCATTTTTAGTCACTCAGTATCTACTTTCTCCTTTCTCATTAAAATCCACCTTCTGGAAAGAGGCCCTCACAGCATAAATCTATATCAAAATGTAGCAATATTTTTTTCTGTAAGTATTTAAATTTAAATGTATTTTCGCATTGTAGAATGAAAGGCTGCTAACCATTCAAATATGGACGAGTGAGGAAGGGAGGTGTTTTCAGGGGAAAAGGAATTGGGGATTAGAGGCAGTTAGACTAGGTCTTATCGTTCCTGAAAATTCTAGTGTCATACATAAAATTTGTAGTTGTGGGACCCTGGCATGCTTGGTTTTGTACTGCTGTCCCACCAGAGAGGGAGAATGTTTTACACAATTCGACTCCACGACTCTCCCTTCCAATCAACAATTAAAACATTTTTAAAAAAAAATTTTTAGAGAGCTGCAAACCTCTTCTCTGGTTTCTTGTTCTTACAGCCACTAGGGGGAAGGAGGGCAAGAGGAAGGAGAGATGCAATGGTCTTATCAGACAATGCTTAGACAGAGGTAAAGACCTCTTTATCCCTCCCTGAAAAGTATCAGTCCTGTCTTTAAAAAAATGTTTCTTTCTCTCCATACTCCATCCCCACTCCCCTCTTTCCCCCACAGACAACAATCTTGATATGTTCAATATATATGTATATATGTTTGTTAGCATGTTTCTTGAAAATGCCTTGCTTTGTCTATATACATAATTAATTTGTATAGATTTATGTATTGTGTAATTTATATACTGAGTAATATGTATCATTCTCTTTCTTTTCCAGGAAGCATAATGTTTTAAAGACTCATCTATGTACATCTGATTCAGTGCTTCTCAGTGCTGTACATTACTCTATGGCAGGCAGCCACCACATTTTACCCATATATTCTCCTCCCAATGGACTCCCAGGTGCCCTCTAACTTTGATCACCATAGCCAAGACTGCAATGAACATCTCTGACATGGCCAGGTCTCACAGGTACTGCTGCTCTTCAGATGACCTTACCATAGATGGCCTGAATACCACTGATGTCATCTTGAGGGAGCGAGTAGGTGCTGGGCTCACTGAAAGCATAGTTGGGATTCATCAAGGCACCAGGGTCAGAGGAATGAGCCAGCCCCAAGGAATGGCCAAATTCATGGGCAGCAACAAGAAACAAGTTGTAATCTGAAATGCAAGCATGTGTGGTGAATGGCTCCAAGTAGATTGAAGCGTGGTAGAAATAGGATCTCAAGGAATGCAGCTTCTGAGCCAAAACTCCCTAGAGAAACAGCCTTTCCCATGCCTGCCTTTTTCCTTTTCTCTTCAGGTACCTGAAGAAATGGAGATTGGAAGGAATCAGGTAGGGGTTATAGGTTAAGATTAGGTGAGTATGACCTCCTCACCAAAACTTAGAACCAAGAAAGACTGCTGCCTTTATTCCAATTCCCATATTTCATGGGCCTGAGGCTCAGGGAAATGATGGCAGGGCCATCACAGGTCTCATGACTCTCAAAAGCCCTCTCCTCCCATGCACCCACACCTACCCCTCTCTAGTCTCCCAGGCCCACAGCCCCATGAGGAAAGTCTCAGTCTGCCAGGCAGCAAGAGTAGCCTCAGATGCAGAGCTGACTCACTTTGGCTCCCTGACCACTCCGCACCAGCTCTTCCTTGATTCTGAGCTCTCCAGAAAGCTTCAGGAATTTTCCACCAGAAAGAGAAAAACGCTGCTTCTTATTACTTCCTACCCTTATCTTTTAACTTCCATGAGCATAGTGCCTTTCATAACTGGGAGCTTAAAAACTTTCAAGGCTTGCACTTCCTGTCAAATAAAGCCCGAGCTCCTTTGCCAAGTCCAAGACTACTCCATTTGGCTCCAGCAGGCATTTGAGGACTAGATTTCTGATGTGAACCCTTCACACCAGCTAGTCTATGTGCCATTTCACAAACACATTGTGCATTTTCTTACATGTCTACTTAAAAAACAATCATAGTTGTACAGCACTTTCTTATATGCTAGGAATTGCAATAATATTTAATCTTAACAACACTTTTATGAAGAATTGTTAGATTACTTTTACGATAAAGGAACTGAAGCCCAGAGATTTTTGAATACCTTGTTATATTGACCTTGCAACTAATAAGTGGTAGAGCTGGGGTTGAACCTGGGTATGAGGGCAAGACCTGTGTTCTTACGACCATGTTCAACTTCCTGATGATAATTAGCCTTGTAATATTCTACCCATGCTCCAAAACTTTCTTTCTTGATCATCACATCCTTCCATTTTGCATTCATAAATGCTTTAAAAAAATCTTTGAGTGTCTGGAGTACTGGGCAAGGGGCTCTGGGAGATTTGTCATGATGCATAGACTAAAAGGGGAGATGTGTGCAAACAAATAGAATGCACAGAATAATGAGGAGGGCAGTTAGAGAAGAAAAAATCAAGGCTGTTGTTATTCGGAGAGGAAGGCTTCATTTCCAGCTGAAAGACAGGATGGGGGTGGCATTTGACATAGCATGGAAAAGAGGGATTTTGAAAGGTGGGGCTTAGGGTGTGGGGAAAGGCGTTTCAGGAAGAAGAAGCAATATGAGCAAATGTAGGGCAGTTGGAAAGCACATGGTGTGATCTAGAAACAGTGAATGTGCCATGTGGCTGCTGTGTGTGAAATATGAAGACAAGCCATGAAAGATGAGTCTGGAAGATCTCCAGGAGCCTTCAGTGTCAAGTGAAGGTATGTGGACATATTTGGCCTGGAAAATGTAAACACTGGGCTTTCCAAATGTAAAGATGGGCTTTCCAAGGACAAAACTTCTTACAGTACTGGGGAAAATTAGAGGGAGCCGAGATCGGAGGTGAACAGTACAGGTGGGAATATGACCAGTTAATTCAGGTAAGAGGTAATGACCATCTGAACTAGTGGGGAGGGCAATAGGAATGCAAAGTCATGAGGAGTGTTATTCAGTTGGATTTTTTTTTTTTTTTTTGCGGTCCGCGGGCCTCTCACTGTTGTGGCCTCTCCCATTGCGGAGCACAGGCTCCGGACGCGCAGGCTCAGTGGCCATGGCTCACGGGCCCAGCCGCTCTGCGGCATGTGGGATCTTCCCGGACCGGGGCACAAACCCGTGTCCCCTGCGTCGTCAGGCGGACTCTCAACCACTGCACCACCAGGGAAGCCCCTATGAGGAGTGTTTATTATCTTTGGGTACTCACAGCTCCTAGCACAGGGACTTAGGTAGAATAAACACTCAGAACATTTATGTTGAGAAAATGGTGGGAGGAACAGGTCCCAAGCAATGGTAAAAGGCTCCTTTCCTATTATTTTCTAAACAGTGTTCTTTGGCCTCTTGTTACCCTGTAGCCTTGTAAAGTACCATATGGTCTGAATATACCTCTCCTTATTCTCAGTTCTTCCCTTCAGGTGGTCTTCTTCTTGTCCTGAAAGGGGTAGTTTGCTATATGGAAACATATCATTGAAAAAGAGCTCCACGAAGATGAAATCGCCAGATGAACAAGAATAACTAGATGGTTGCTCTTTCCTAAATAGGTCAGTTTTCTAAATAAACCAATTATTTCTGAATTTCCAAAAGCAGGAATCTTTTTCAAACATCATTAAATTTCACAATATTAAAATATATACCCTAAAGCAGTGGTAAGCAAACTTTTTCTATAAGAGTCCAGATAGTAAATATTTTAGATTTTTATGAGCCGTATGGTCTCTGTGTCAACCACTCAGCTTTGTTATTGTGGTATGAAAGAGGTCATAGATGATACATTAAAAAAAGAGTATGTGGCCCTGTTCCAATAAAACTTTATTTATACAAATAGGACCAGGAAGGACTTAGCCATGATCTGTTGTTTTCTGATTCCTGCCTTAGAAAACAAGGTCAGAATTTAGCTTCAGGATTTTTTCTAAACCTAAATTAACTTAGTATCTTGAGGTAGCAAGAATTTTAAATGATCAGTTTGTGTGAGTGTGAAATGTTACAATAACTTGGCTCTGTGTATGTGTGTGTGTGTGTGTGTGTGTGTGTGTGTGTAGAAGGGCAAATTCGAATGTGGAAAAGTTCATTTAGAAGTTGCATGTGGACATAACCTTGGTTAACTTACTTCTGAGGGTTTTGGTCCATGTTTCTTCTGCATCAAAATGAACATCTCCTCCAATACCTGGGCCTGGCTGAAAGGCATGAGCAAGGATTCCATTGGGTCCATCAAATGGAGAATTGTCCCCATGATCTGAAATAAAATGACTCGTATTAGGTATTTGCCAAGTCTCAGTTTAGCCAGGAGAAGCAAAATTGAACATGACTGCTTTGAGCCTACCTCTTTGGAGAAAGGCAATCTTGATATCTGCTTCTTCCTGTGAGGTCTTGGTGAAGTTCAGGGGTGACACGTCACTCCAGATTTTAAAGGCTTTCTCAAGAATTGTTTCCACTTCAGCCTCTGACAAGTGTGGGGTATAGTTAATAATCCTTCAAAATGAGATGTGTGAAGCGTTCGTTATTGTTTAGAACAGCAGTCCATCAGTAGATTGAATTGCTCTAGTTTGGAGTTTGTGCATATGTGATGTGCTACCACTGAAGAGGGTGCAAGGAGCGGGTGCAGGACTTAGGGTTGAAGACAGATGTAGGTTCTGGACCAGTTACTACATGTCTCTAAGCTCAGTTTCCTTATTCATAAAATGAGGATAATAGAATAGTACCCCTCTCATAAGGTTGTTGTGGGATTAAATGTATATACAGCATTTAGTTCACTACTTGGCAAATAGTAGTATTCAACAAATATTGGGTATCATTATTATTGTTATTATCATCAAGATGCATAAATGGTGGGACTAGATTCTCTCCAGAAATGATTAAGCCTTTTTTGGGTCCTAAAGTGAACTCTTAGAGAGACAGCTTAACATTGCCAAAGTCCTCTTTAGATTGATAGAGAAAGAAGACAAAAATGGGAGGCTTTGGATTGAAAAGAACCCATGAGATCTTTACCCTTTCATTCTCATACTCATTCACTAGAATCTAAACTCTATAAGAGCAGGCATATTTATTCATTTGTTTGTCTCTAGTGTATTCCAAATCCTAGAACAGTGCCTGACACATCATAAGAGTTCAGTGAACATGGGCTGAATGAGTGAATTCTGAAACTCTAGAAATATTACCTGTAGGTCAGGTCAGTTTGTTCCCACTTGGGGTTTCCTGGAGTTATCATAAAATTGCCAGTATCGGGCACTCCACAGCGAGGCTTTTTCATCATCTTCAAGGTTTCCTCATTTGGCTTCCCTGTTATGTTCAGCCCAAAGAATCGCTGCATTTCTTTAAGCTTCTCAACAATCACATTAACGCTGTTCTTCCTTTCAGACGGATAATTGTACCTTGGTAATTGGTAGAACTTTTCTAAGTAATTCTGGAAAAAGACAAACATATAAGAGATTTGCTGTGAAATTTCCTTCAGTTCTCTGTGCATTTTGCATTCCTTTTTAAGTTATTGCAGAGGTCAAACCAAAACTAATAACCTGATAGTCACAAAGATAAAAGCACAAATTTTCTGGTCGACTTGGAGAGAACATTGCCTACTGGAAAGAACATCCATTCAGTGCTACAGTTAATATTTATGCAGAAAAATAGGTATTTCATAAAGGATGAGTTCCACATCCTCAAGCAAAATGCTAGTACACAGTCAGGAGACTGCCTTCTTATTTTTAATAAAAAAACAAAAAACAAAACAGCATCAGCATTTATTGACTCCTTGAAGTATTAGTTGCAGCAATGCAGATTCTCTTTTTAAATCCTCTTTTCACTACTGTAGAGAAGGTTTAATCATACACATTAAGACATGAAGATGCAGAGAAATAAGGAACTTGCCAAGAAGATACTCAGGTCCCAATTCACCATGTTGCTTCTCAAACGAGAATTAGCAGCTTCAAAAGAAGAATTCCAAACATGTTTTGGGCCAACAGCAGCATAACTGTCATTGGCATTTTATCCACCACAGTAACTCATTAGGAGGGGCCAAAACTCATAAAGAAGGTTCTGAGGGGTGTTAACAAGCCAATCATGAAACTACTTTCTCTCACCTTAAACATCCTTAAGTGGCACTTTGCAAGTGACACAGGACAGAGCAATTTTGTGCTCACACAGGCTTTGAGATCAGATAGATTTGGGTTCAAATCTTAGCTCTGCCACAGATTAATTTTGTGTCCTTGGACACATCACTTAGATGACTTCAGATTCACATTTGTCTCTAAAGTGGGAATAAGAATCCGCCCTCATAGGATTGTTGTAGGATGAAATGAGACAATGTTTGTGAAATGCTGAGCAGGGCACTTTGTACAGAGTAAGTACTTAATCACTTCTATTAGCCCATGGGTTACTGTTATCATTGTAAGAAATATATTTCCTTAAGTGAAAGAAAAGAAATCAACAAGAAGAAATGCTTTTCTGAAACTGTAATGCTAAGAAAATTGTGCATGACAAATTTCTGACAGCATTCCCTTGTGTTTCTTTAAAAATTTAGCCTGACTTTCATACTGTGAAACAATGGGAAAAATCTATCAGTTTTGCTTTTACAGTGCTTTCAAGAGTTTATAAACAGCCCCATAACCTGGTTTGAGGAAATATGATTACACTATGAACTGATTTCTAGTTCCTTATAGTTTCCCATCCTCGTGCTCTATGTACACCTGAGATTTTTGGCTGCAAAGACAAGTCCATAAAGAAAGCACCAGTCATGTAGTAACTGTGTTGCAGATACACTAGAAGGGAAAATCTTAGGTAAGTGAGAAAGAAAATCATTTTATAATTAAAACCATTCCTTCTAAAAGTTTTCCCCAGCTGAAGCAGCTCAGCAGCAGTATTTTCTGAGGCTTTGAAGAGCCCAGTTTGTTTGCATGCCCAGCTTTCAGAGGGCCCAGCTTGGAACTCTCCAAATCATTGAAACCAGACATTTAACCTCAAACAAATCATTCACATAATTCTTTCAGGCTGTTTTAACTAAAAAGAGAAGAGAACCCAGACAATTTCCTCATCACCAGCAAATCAACCACCGACCTAATTGATAGTTGAGTTACCTGAACAATTTTTGTAGTTTTCTCTTCTACGAATTCAGAAGGTACTAGAAGGGCCTTGGAAAGCTGCACGTGGAATAACAGCAGAAGTGGAAGCATCTTCAGACTGACCATGGCCTTGTCTTCAAAAACTACCTCTCCTGGTCTTCCTTCCCCCTTCTCCTGATGGGTACCCTGAAGTTCAGAGCATCACATGTCACTCACTGCTTTCATTTGGTCCCTCATAAAGCCCTGTCTTAAACAATTGCCACATCAGGAATGTGAAGCAACATTAATTACACTCTGACAGTTTTGCAATGATATAATGTGATCTAGTACCCCCAAATAGGGGAGGCTTTCAATGGAAAAAAAGTACAGTTTGCTACTCTGTTTTGGGGTTTTTTAGATATTTACTTTTGCAAAATTGTCTGGTCAAGGAAAAGGAATAGTAGACTAATTCTGAAGTTAATGAACAGCAGTTACATTTTCTGGGCATGTCAGATGCTGAGGCTGTATTAATTTATGCAATAGAATATTGTTTGATTAGTGGTAGGTATCTTGGGGCTAAGGAGCCTAACTAGAGAATCTCTGCACTTACCCACCCTTGTTGTAGATGAGGAACATGTGTGCTTGTGTGCGTCGTGACAAAGCTGGATGTATATGGGGGTCCTAAAGCAGTTTCTGGAGGATGTGGTTTTGGCATCAATGTGTTTTCTGCAAGCTGGATTTTCCATGGGAAAGACAAGAGAGCAATACTGATGGTAATTATAATAATAATCATTTGCTAAATATTTATTATGTCCCAGACTTACAGGCTTAATGTATATGACCTCAGTCCATCCTCACAAGATCTTGGGAGGTAGATGCTATTATTATCTGCATTTTGCAGATAAAAAGCAAGTCCAGGGCTTCCCTGGTGGCACAGTGGTTGAGAGTCCGCCTGCCGATGCAGGGGACGCGGGTTTGTGCCCCGGTCCGGGAAGATCCCACATGCCGCGGAGCGGCTGGGCCCGTGAGCCATGGCCACTGGGCCTGCGCGTCCGGAGCCTGTGCTTCGCAGTGGGAGAGGCCACAACGGTGAGAGGCCCGCGTACCGCAGAAAAAAATGAAAAAGCATATCCAGAGAAGTGAGATGGCTTATATAAATCACATGCTAACCTTGTGGAGGAGCCAGGATTCAATAGTAGCGGATATGTTTAGAGGCTGAGCTGGCAGCTACTACATCAAGCCTTGCTTTCTAGTCTTCCACTCCAGCACCTGGCTGGCCCACGGTGGAGCAGTAGCTCCAGGGCTGTAACAATTGGGAGGCTTTGGCTTGTGTTCATGGAGAAGACAGGGAGACAGAGCATGAGATGCCTTGTACACTCCCAAAGGGAAAAGACCCTGAGAGGACTTTCAGGCAATGTGGCTGTGTAGAGGCTCTATTGATCAGAGGCCCAAGGGCCTCTCACTGTTTTCAAGTCGTGTTACCTGGTCCCACTTATTCTGACTCTATGTGCATGTAGATTGTTACCATACACAGTCTTTGTATATATTCATTTACATATACTTATATATACAGTTGACCCTTAATAAGGGGGAGGGTTAGAGGTGCTGACCCTCTGTGCAACCGAAAATTTGCATATAGTTTATAATCAGCCCTGTGTATACTCAGTTCCTCTGTATCCACGATTCCACATTGGCAGATTCAACAATGCTGATCATGTAGTATTGTAGTATTTACTATTGAAAAAAATCCAGGTATAAGTAGACCCATGCAGTTCAAACCTATGTTGTTCAAGGGCCAACTGTATTCTGTAAGGGCAGGTATTCCTGTGCATAAATGTATATGTCAACGTGTATGATGTATAACATGTGTTAATATATTATTTGAGATGCTATGGTAGGTGGTTCAGTTCCCTCCTGAAGTCTCCTAGGGGCTTTTTAAACAATCCAGAGAAATATGTCTTGGATTAGAACCTATCTGGATAGCAGACGAATGTGTACGATGTAGATTCTTACATTCACTCAAGAAACATTTCCTGACGCCTATTGTATGCCAGGTGCTGTGATGGGTACTGGATTATTGGAGATAAGTTAATGGTGGTTCAGATGAAATACTGTGGGAGTCTGGAGGAAAGTGCAATGATCGGGTTAGGTAGAATCAGGGAAGGCTTCATGAGGGATGTAGCATTTGAACTTGTCCTCAAAGGAAAGGTAGAATGTGGATGTGCAGAGATTTGGAGATCTATTCCTTGTCCTCATGTGCTAGTTTTTTCCAATTGGTTCAAGCAGTTCCAAGGTCATGATCATGTTAACCCTCCCTGGGTACACAACTTAGTCATGATGTGGCTTCCTCTGCATTAGATCTTTAGTAAAAAAAAACCCTTTTCTTCCTAAATGAGAATGCCTTAAACATTGGTCTACCCTATGTTGAGTTATTTTGATTCAGTGCCTTGTTTATAAGGTTTATAGATGTACTTTCTCCTGAACATAATGGGAAGCAATTTAGACAAGAATCCCAAACTTCAGTAAACTCCGTTTTCTAGTGTTTGTGTAAATGTTGTGTTAAAAACCAGAATTCCTGGATTTGGATCCCCGATGACAGGTCCAGCTCCAGTCCAGTGATGGAGAAAGCCACACCTGTTTTCAGGGTCTCCGCCTTCCACTTTCTGAATTCTTTATCTACACCTGACCTCTCCTCACCTCCACAGTGTCTGCACCTCCCTTCTTCTGGTGCCTGAAACCCAGAGTTCACTCAGGCTCTCTCTCCTCTGAAAACCTGCTTCTGGGAAAAGACCAGCTATCAGTCATTTCCACTTTAGTGTGCACTTAGGGGCCATTTGCCTTTTAAGCCAATTTCTTACTAGAAAAAAAAAAAAGACAAGCAAGCTAACATTTTTTTAAAATGAAGTCTTTGCTCCCCATAATATGAATTTCAGAGCAAGTAAAAAAGACGGTGGAAATTTAGTTTTGGACAGAGACAATGAATGACAATGGAGGACCATTCTGTCTCCATAATGCCACCCCCTGTAGATAGCAACCTTGTCTGATCAGCCGATGTGCTGTTCCACAGCAGAGGTAGCAACTTGTAATTTTACAGCTTAGTTTTGCTTTTTCAGCCCAACAAGAAGGAACTGATTGCATAGATATAGTTTGTTTTCTCTTTAGTTTAAAAAAAAAGAAAAAAGGAGAAGAATGTGTCTAGCTAGCTGAGATGGGCATAAGCAGCAGGGAAAGCTACCTGGAGGTGCTCCTGTGTGCCTGAATCTTGAAAGCTGAGTGGGAGTTTGCCAATGGGGAATGTGAGTGGTAGAGGAAACAGCACACACTAAGTACAGAAGTTTACCCAGTGACGCAGGTGGAACTTTGATTCATTCACAGGCAAAATGTCTTCTGCATCAAGCAGTTTTGAACTGTGATGATCAGGGTGGACGTCTCTACCCCCTGATCAAATGAACAGATAATTGTTGGGGTCAGTTGTGGTGAAGGTAAAGAGCATCAGATGTGAAATTATACTAACTGGGTTCGAATTGTAGTTCTGCCACTTCCTACTTATGTAACTTTTAGCAAATCATCTAAGTTCTTCTGAGCCTCAACTTTCATATCTATAAAACTGGGACATTAACATCTCCCTCGTATGGCCTCAGAATGACTGGATGAGACAGTGTATGTGGGAGCTCCAAGTAAACCCTCCTGTGCCCTCTTTCCTGTATTGTGAGTGTGATGAAGTTATGGCCATGATCGTTCTTATGTCCATTCCATAAGTGGAGTCAGCAATGTTGAAAAGCTCCTCTTTTCCAGAAAGAGAAGTGCTTCAAGGTTAAGCCACTGAGTGATGAAGTAACTTCCATACAGCTTCCTTCAGCAATCAGAGCTCAGTGCAGCCAGGGAACATATATGTGTAAGTTACACACCCTTCACACAGAGTATAAATGGTTAAGTTAAAAATCACACAAGCCATCATGTACTAAACACTGCACTAAGGTGGTAGTCTTTACTATCAAGTGAGGGAAAGTGTGTAGTGTCTTCACTCTTAGGACTCAGCCTTAGATGTTGGCTATATATTATCTCCCTTAAGGTTCATAATAATGCAAGGAAGAAGGGGTTATTATCCCCATTTTAAAGATAAGGAAACTGAGGTCCCGGCATCTGATTCCAACATACCTTTCCATTTATTTTTCCTGGTAATCTCCCCTTTGTTCTCTCAGTGAGGAAAAATTCAAAATAAGGCAATGGTTCTAACTCTTGGCTCTACATCAGAGTCTGTATTAAAAATACAGATGAGTGTGGGACTTCCCTGGTGGTCCAGTGGCTAAGACTCCGAGCTCCCAATGCAGGGGGCCTTGGTTCAATCCCTGGTTTGGGAACTTGATCCCACATGCATGCTTGCAACTAAATATCCTGCATGCAGCAAGGAAGAACCCGTGTGCCGCAACTAAGACTGGGCTCAGCCAAATAAATAAATAAATATTAAAAAAAATACAGATAAGTGGGCTCCACTCCAGCCCCTGAGTCCGAATCTCTGGGGTGGGACACAGGAATACATAATTTTAGGGAGCATCCCAAGTGATTCTGAGAATGAGTTAAGAACCCCTTTGTAAGAGAGTATAGAGAACATACACAGGAACGTGAACATCCACACCTTAAGGGTTCAAGAGAAGGAGGAATCACACTCATTGAAGAGTTCGGCAGAGACTTCATGGAAGGAGTGGCCTTGAGATAAATTTCAAACAATGGACTGAATTTTGGCATTGATATTGAGGTAATGATGGTGGAATTAGAAGAAACAAAGAGCAAAGGCAGAGATCTGAGAGACTTAATAGTCTGAGACGCAATTTCAATGTGTGTGTATATGTGTTCCGAGTCGGGGTGGGGTCGCCACAAATCTGACAAGCTATTCTTGGACACCAGCAGGGTTTCTGAGAATTCAACTCAGTCCTGACACCACCTGGAGAGAATATCTGATTCCACAGGTTACGGGTTCAGTTCTACAAGACTCTCCCCCACCCCACCACTTAAGACGCCAGTCAGAAGCCCAAGTTATCACCTGCACTTCTGACCAACTGACGATAAATCAGGAGTTCCCACGGCCTTCTCCTTGGGTTTGATTAATTTTCTAGAACAGCTCACTGAACTCAGAAAAACATTTAATTTAATTTATTTAGTTATTTATTTATTTTTGCTGTACGCGGGCCTCTCACTGTTGTGGCCTCTCCCGTTGCGGAGCACAGGCTCCGGACGTGCAGCCTCAGCGGCCATGGCTCATGGACCCAGTCGCTCTGCGGCATGTGGGATCTTCCCGGACCAGGGCACGAACCCGTATCCCCTGCATCGGCAGGCGGACTCTCAACCACTGCGCCACCAGGGAAGCCCCAGAAAAACATTTTGGTTAGTAAACCACTCGTTTATTAGAAAAGGATATAACTCACAATTAGCCCAATGGAAGAGATGCATAGGACAAAGTACGTGGGGAGGGGCACTCATTTCTACATGGCCACCAACCTGGAAGCTCTCCAAACTCTGTCCTTTGGGGGTTTTATGGAGGCTTCTTTGCATAGGCACGATTGATTAAATCATTGGCCATTGGCAACTGACTCAACCTCCAACCCTCCTCCCCCGCCCTTCTCCCCAGAGGTCAGTGGGTCGTGCTGAGAGTTCCAACATTTAATCACAAGGTTGTATCTTTTAGTGACCAGCTTCCATTCTTAGGTGTTTTCCAAGTCACCTCATTAACAAAAGACACCTTTATCACTCTCAACACTTAGGAAATCCCATGAGTTTTGTGAGCTGTGGCTCAGAAACTGTGGCTCTGAATGACCAAATATATATTTCTTATAAATCACAATATCACAGAAACCTTGGTTTATATGTGGAGACTAACAAGGTTCTGGGCTTGTAAGGATAGAATTTATAAAGAGAAGCAGGTTGGAAAGGTAGGCTGGAACCAGATGGTGGATGGGCAGGGACTGAACATCCAAAAGGTCAATAAAAAGCAGTCATTGTTGGTTTCTGGGCCTAGTGGTGATCTGAGCTGAGTTAATAAAGCTAACCTGGTCACAGTGCTTAGGACAGACTAGGGTGGGGAGGAGAACAATTGAAGGGTGGGATAAAAGTTGTAGTGAAAGGACCTGGCCCTGGGGGTGGCCATGGGTCTTCCTACAAGAAGAGGAGAGACATCTCTCTTTGTTCAAGGATGGGTGGTGAAGAAATGAGGTTGAGGAAGACAGGTGGGGACCTGGGTCACCATACCCCTCATCTCCGGGGCAACCATTCACATCATAGACATACACTGGGGAATCTGCACTGGATAATATCTATTGTCTGGATAACACAAGAGCTGTTGTCTTGAGGATGGCAGGTGGGAGCCAGGTCAGGGCTTGAGCCTGAAGGAATTGGAGGTGACTTACAAAAGCTATGGTAGTAAATTCAACTGGCAGGTGAGGCCAGTAAAGCCTGGCTGAGCAGCAGTGATGGCCCAGGCCTATGAGAGGGTGGCTACAGTGGCAACAAGGATCCAATCCCTACCTTGTTTATTAGCTTCAAACATTTCCATTTACTACCCCCCTCCTTTTCAACTCCCCTCCCAACTGGAGGGTGTTGAGGATAAGACAAAAAGGAGAAAAAAAATGACCCAGTTATAGTCAACAACTGTACACATACCCGTTTGACAGAGACCCATGAGAACAGACCACGTCATGATAGGCATTTCCATTCCAAGCTGCTCTGTTTCCGGTGGGAGGAAACCGCTGACTGAATTTGCCCAAATTCTCTTCCCTCCTCAAGCAGTCCAGCTCTGTGGGTGGGATGTCTCATTTTTCATTTCTCCTGAGGTGTGTGTTTTCAGAATCTTCTCCACTCTCAGTTATTTAGCCTCATGCCTGCCTTGCTATACCAAGAGATACTACCTCCTACCATAGGCAAATTACCTCAGTTTCTGTCACCAAAATCTGATTTCCCTCATCCCAGAATCCTGATAAATGCCCTTCCTCGTGTCCACGGATCTCTCTTTGTATTTCTACACCAGAGCCTGTTCTCTTTCAACCTTCTCACCACTCTTTTTCTTTTCCCTCATTGACGCCTTCCCCTGTCTGCAAATGCCGTCAGAGCAAAATGAAACAAAACACACCAATGGCCTTCTCTTCACCACCGTCCGTCCTCACAGTCTTCCCTCACACTCAGATTCTTGGAGGCCTCGTCCAGTGCTTCCTCCCATTGCACCCTGGCTCCTGGTCCCCTCCTGGCCCAGCCTCGCCACTGCCTGGCACCACTGGAGTCGAGAACTCATCTGAATAAACTCTGTCTCACATCTTTAGGGACCCCACTTGATACTGTTCTCCCTTGTCTTGATCAATGGTTCTCAACTTTTTAAACCTGGAATATCAGGAAGACCTTTTGGTCTTTAGGCCTTTAGGCCTTTTGGTGACTGGCTATCTACATACTGCTGTGTATTAGTTTCCTATGGGTGCTGTAACAAATTACCATAAGTTTAGTGGCTTAAAACAAGGCAAATGTAATCTCTTACAGTTGTATAGTCTGAAGTCTGATATATGTCTCACTGGGCTAAAATCTAAGTGTCAGCATTGATTTGTTTCCTTCTGGAGGCTCCAGGGGAGAACTGGATTCCTTGCTGCTTTCAGTCCGTAAAGGCTTCCTGGGTGCCTCAGCTGTGACCTCCTTCCTCTGTCTTCAAAGCCAGAATGAGTGCTTCTCTTTAACCCTTCTTCTGTCATCACATCTTTCCCTGACCACAGCTGGGAAAGGTTCTCTGGTCTCATTTGCCATGTAAATTAGCATATTCACAGATGTCCAGGGATTTGAGTGTGGACATCTTTGGGGCTGTCACTGTGCTTACCACAGGCAATAATTTTCAATGGGAAGAGATGCGGGTGGCCAGTAAAGGTGTGGAGTGACTGCACAGAGAAGGGCAGCTGAGCATCTGTGGGTCTGCATGTGGTTCAAAAGTCCTTTAGGAGATCATGCCTTATAATCCCAGGACGACCTACACCCACCTTGGTCCCCATTTTGACTTTCAATGTGAGTACCTACTAAACACCCACTATAAATCAGGGCCTGTAGTAAGTGCCTTTGCAAGATCACTTTCATGTAAATCTCTTAAGTATGGGTTTTTAAAGCAATACAGAAATCGAGGATCAGAGAGGTTAAGTGAATTACCCAAGGTCACATAGCTAGCAGGTGTGTAAGGTAAGTGGATTTGGGAATTCAGTTTTTGTTTCATAACTTCGACTCCAAAATCTTTCCATTAAAGCTCAACAAAGTCATACCCTGGAGGTCACCTTTTACCTTAGTAGCTTCTTTAGTTCAAATGTTACACTAAGGTCCCCATAGGAATATTCTGACCCTTCCTTCCTCCAAGTTCTGCAAGTATGGTTGCCTAGCACATGAGGACGGGACTTCAGAGGAGCCTGAACTGAAGTCCCAGGTCCCTCACAGGCAGCTAGTTTATCTTTTGTATGTGGAGTGGAAGTCTGGAGACCTGGGATTTAACCCTTTCTACCATTTACTTGACCTTGGACAAGTTCCTTTATCTCTGTGCCTCAATTTCACATCTCTGATTGGCCATGTACAGCTGTGGAACCTTGAACAATGCACTTCACATCTGTAAGCCTCAGTTTCCTCCTGTAAAATGGTGGCAATAGCACCAACACAGTATGACTGTTGTGGCGATTAAATATAGATTTGCATGGAAAGTGTCTGCACATAGTGCAAAATAATAGATAAAAGTTCTCTGACAACTGAATAGGAAAGTATCTCACAGGATACCCATGGGTTCTAAGGAGGTAATAGACGAAAAGCAGACTATAAACTACAAAGGGCTATTCAAAAGATTTATTTTATTTTAAAAGTATTCTAGTAATATAGGAATATGCTGTTAAAAAGAAGAAAACAAACAAACAAACAAAAGAAAACAATTTTAAACACTCAGAAGTATGAAAAGTAAATGTGAAGTTCCCCAAACCCCCCATCTCACTCCACTCCCCTCCTCTGGAGGTGACCACTGTTAGCATTTTGATATGTCTCCATCCAGACATTTTTCCATGTCTTAATGCTAAAGATTAAAGATTATTATTAGATATAGAAGAAGTTTCCAGGACTACAGTGTGTCCCGAGTGTAAAATGTCAGATTCTCCAAGGCTACGCTGGTGTAGAGTAGTAAATAAGGCCTAAATCAAGTCATGGAAGGCCTGTCAGCCTTAGCCAAGCTAGTGGTGGTCATGCCCATGTAAAACCACTAGAGGGCGCCAAGAGTCCATCTGGGCAGTGAGCTGTTTTATAAGGTCACTATTCTGAAACAGAAACGTGAACGCGGATGGCCGTTATGTCATTTCGCGAGGGTTTGAACGAGGCAGGTTAGTTGGAGAACTGAGCATTGGAGACTCAGCCAAGGCTCATTAAAATACATAGTTGGCTGTAGGTGAGAATACAGAATGAGAAACTCCACAGAGTGGCCACACACTCCCTAAGCACACAATTTTGTACTCCATTAACAAAGGAACATCTTCATGTCATGTTGTGGGCAGCAGTTTTATTTTTATTTTTTTAATATCTTTATTGGAGTATAATTGCTTTACTATGGTGTGTTAGTTTCTGCTTTATAACAAAGTGAATCAGTTATACATGTACACATGTTCCCATATCTCTTCCCTCTTGCATCTCTCTCCCTCCCACCCGCCCTATCCCACCCCTTTAGGTGGTCGCAAAGCATCGAGCTGATCTCCCTGTGCTATGCGGATGCTTCCCACTAGCTATCTATTCTACGTTTGGTAGTGTACATATGTCCATGCCACTCTCTCACTTTCTGAATGTCTACTGTTCCCCATCCCCACATCCTCAAGTCCATTCTCTAGGAGGTCTGCGTCTCAATTCCTGTCTTACCCCGAGGTTATTCATGCCTTTTTTTTTTTTTTTGTAGATTCCATATATATGTGTTAGCATATGGTATTTGTTTTTCTCTTTCTGACTTACTTCACTCTGTATGACAGACTCTAGATCTATCCACCTCACTACAAATAACTCAGTTTCGTTTCCTTTTATGCCTGAGCAGTATTCCATTGTATATATGTGCAACATCTTCTTTATCCATTCATCTGATGATGGACACTTAGGTTGCTTCCATCTCCTGGTTATTGTAAATACAGCGGCATTGAATATTTTGGTACATGACTCTTTTTGAATTATGGTTTTCTTGGGGTATATGTCCAGTAGTGGGATTTCTGGGTCGTATGGTAGTTCTATTTGTAGTTCTCTAAGGAAACTCCATACTGTTGTCCATAGTGGCTGTATCAACCTGCATTCCCACCAGCAGTGCAAGAGTGTTCCCTTTTCTCCACACCCTCCCCAGCATTTATTGTTTCTAGATTTTTTGATGATGGCCATTCTGACCGGTGTGAGATGATATCTCATTGTAGTTTTGATTTGCAATTCTCTAATGATTAATGATGTTGAGCATTCTTTCATGTGTTTGTTGGCTATCTGTATATCTTCTTTAGAGAAATGTCTATTTAGGTCTTCTGCCCATTTTTAGATTGGGTTGTTTGTTTTTCTGTCATTGAGCTGCAGGAGCTGCTTGTAAATTTTGGAGATTAATCCTTTGTCAGTTGCTTCATTTGCAACTATCTTCTCCCATTCTGAGGGTTGTCTTTTGGTCTTGTTTATGGTATCCTTTGCTGTGCAAAACCTTTTAAGTTTCATTAGGTCCCATTTGTTTATTTTTGTTTATATTTCCATTTCTCTAAGAGGTGGGTCAAAATGGATCTTGTTGTGATTTATGTCAGAGTGTTCTGCCTCTAAGAGTTTGATAGTGTCTGGCCTTACATTTAGGTCTTTAATCCATTTTGAGCTTATTTTTGTGTATAGTGTTAGGGAGTGTTCTAATCTCATACTTTTACATGTACGTGTCCAGTTTTCTCAGCACCACTTATTGAAGAGGCGGTCTTTTCTCCACTGTATATTCTTGCCTCCTTTATCAAAGATGAGGTGACCATATGTGCATGCGTTTATCTCTGGGCTTTCTATCCTGTTCCATTGATCTATATTTCTGTTTTTGTGCCAATACCATATTGCCTTGATCACTGTAGCTTTGTAGTATAGTCAGAAGTCAGGGAGCCTGACTCCTCCAGCTCCGTTTTTCTTTCTCAAGATTGCTTTGGCTATTCCGGATCTTTCGTGTTTCCATACAAATTTTGAAATGTTTTGTTCTAGTTCTGTGAAAAATGCCACTGGTAGTTTGATAGGGGTTGTATTGAATCAGTAGATTGCTTTGGGTAGTAGAGTCATTTTCACAATGTTGATTCTTCAAATCCAAGAACATGGTATATCTCTCCATCTATTTATATCATCTTTAATTTATTTCATCAGTGTCTTATCATTTTCTGCGTACAGGTCTTTTGTCTCCTTAGGTAGGTTTATTCCTAGATATTTTATTCTTTTTGTTGCAAAGGTAAATGGGAGTGTTTTCTTAATTTCACTTTCAGATTTTTTATCATTACTGTATAAGAATGCCAGAGATTTCTGTGAATTAATTTTGTATCCTGCTACTTTACCAAATTCATTGATTAGCTCTACTAGTTTTCTGTTAGCATCTTTAGGACACTCTATGTATAGTATCATGTCATCTGCAAACAGTGACAGCTTTACTTCTTCTTTTCCAATTTGGATTCCTTTTATTTCTTTTTCCTCTCTGATTGCTGTGGCTAAAATTTCCAAAACTATGTTGAATAAGAGTTGTGAGAGTGGGCAACCTTGTTTTGTTCCTGATCTTAGTGGAAATGGTTTCAGTTTCTCACCACTGAGGATGATGTTGGTTGTGGCTTTGTCATATATGGCCTTTATTATGTTGAGGAAAGTTCCCTCTATGCCTACTTTCTGTAGGATTTTTATCATAAATGGGTGTTGTATTTCGTTGAAAGTTTTCTCTGCATCTGTTGAGATGATTATATGGTTTTTCTCCTTCAGTTTGTTAATATGGTCTATCACGTTGATTGATTTGCATATATTGAAGAATCCTTGCATTCCTGGAATAAACCCCACTTGATCATGGTGTATGATCCTTTTAATGTGCTGTTGGATTCTGTTTGCTAGTATTTTGTTGAGGATTTTTGCATCTATGTTCATCAGTGATATTGGCCTGTAGTTTTCTTTCTTTGTGACATCTTTGTCTAATTTTGGTATCAGGGTGATGGTGGCCTCATAGAGTGAGTTTGGGAGGGTTCCTCCCTCTGCTATATTTTGGTAGAGTTGGAGAAGAATACTGTTATCTTTTCTCCTAATGTTTGATAGAATTCACCTGTGAAGCCATCTGGTCCTGGGCTTTTGTTTCTTGGAAGATTTTAATCACAGTTTCAATTTCAGTGCTTGTGATAGGTCTATTCATATTTTCTATTTCTTCCTGATTCAGGCTTGGCGGGTTGTGCATTTCTAAGAATTTGTCCATTTCTTCCAGGTTGTCCATTTTATTGACATAGAGTTGCTTGTAGTAATCTCTCATGATCTTTTGTATTTCTTCAGTGTCAGATTTTACTTTTTTTTCATTGCTAATTCTATTGATTTGTGTCTTCTCCCTTTTTTTCTTGATGAGTCTGGCTAATAGTTTATCAATTTTGTTTATCTTCTCAAAGAACCAGCTTTTAGTTTTACTGATCTTTGCTCTTGTTTCCTTCATTTCTTTTTCATTTATTTCTGATCTGATCTTTATGATTTCTTTCCTTCTGCTAAGTTTGGAGGTTTTTTGTTTTTTCTCTAATAGCTTTTGGTGCAAGGTTAGGTTGTTTATTTGAGATGTTTCCTGTTTCTTAAGGTAGGATTGTATTGCTATAAAATTCCCTCTTAGAACTGCTTTTGCTGCATCCCATAGGTTTTGGGTCATCGTGTCTCCATTGTCATTTGTTTCTAGGTATTTTTTCATTTCCTCTTTGATTTCTTCAGTGATCACTTTGTTATTAAGTAGTGTATTGTTTAGCCTCCATGTGTTTGTATTTTTGACAGATCTTTTCCTGTAGTTGATATCTAGTCTCATAGCCTTGTGGTCGGAAAAGATACTTGATACAATTTCAATTTTCTTATATTTACCAAGACTTGATTTGTGACCCAATATATGATCGATCCTGGAGAATGTTCCATGAGAACTTGAGAAAAATGTGTATTCTGTTGTTTTTGGATGGAATGTCCTATAAATATCAATTAAGTCCATCTTGTGTAGTGTATCATTTAAAGCTTAGGTTTCCTTATTTATCTTCATTTTGGATGATCTGTCCATTGGTGAAAGTGGGGTGTTAAAGTCCGCTACTATGAATATGTTACTGTCTATTTCCCCTTTTATGGCTGTTAGTATTTGCCTTATGTATTGAGGTGCTCCTATGTTGGGTGCATAAATATTTACAATTGTTATCTCTTCTTCTTGGATCGATCCCTTGATCATTATGTAGTATCCTTCTTTGTCTCTTGTAATAGTCTTTATTTTAAAGTCCATTTTGTCTGATATGAGAATTGCTACTCCAGCTTTCTTTTGATTTCCATTTGCATGGAATATCTTTTTCCATATCCTCACATTCAGTCTGTATGTGTCCCTAGTTCTGAAGTGGGTCTCTTGTAAGCAGCACATATATGGGTCTTGTTTTTATATCCATTCAGCCAGTCTGTGTCTTTTGGTGAAAGCATTTAATCCATTTATATTTAAGGTAATTATCAATATGTATTTTCCTATTCCCATTTTCTTAATTGTTTTGGGTTTGTTATTGTAGGTCTTTCCCTTCTCTTGTGTTTCTGCCCTAGAGAAGTTCCTTTAGCATTTGTTGTAAAGCTGGTTTGGTGGTGCTGAACTCTCTCAGCTTTTGCTTGTCTGTAAAGGTGTTAATTTCTCTATCAAATCTGAATGAGATCCTTGCTGGGTAAAGTAATCTTGGTTGTAGGTTTTTCTCCTTCCTCATTTTAAATATGTCCTGACACTCCCTTCTGGCTTGCAGAGTTTCTGCTGAAAGATCAGTTGTTATCCTTATGGGGATTCCCTTGCATGTTATTTGTTGTTTTTCCCTTGCTGCTTTTAATATGTTTTCCTTGTATTTAATTTTTGATAGTTTGATTAATATGTGTCTTGGAGTGTTTTTCCTTGGATTTATCCTGTATGGGACTCTCTGAGGTTCCTAGACTTGATTGACTATTTCCTTTCCCATATTAGGGAAGTTTTCAAGTCTAATCTCTTCAAATATTTTCTCAGTCCCTTTCTGCTTCTCTTCCTCTTCTGGGACCCCTATAATTTGAATGTTGGTGCATTTAATGTTGTCCCAGAGGTCTCTGAGACTGTCCTCGGTTCTTTTCATTCTTTTTTCTTTATTCTGCTCTGCAGTAGTTATTTCCACTATTTTATCTTCCAGGTCACTTATTCATTCTTCTGCCTCAGTTATTCTGCTATTAATCCCATCTAGAATATTTTTAATTTCGTTTATTGTGTTGCTCATCATTGCTTGCTTCCTCTTTATTTCTTCTAGGTCCTTGTTAAATGTTTCTTGCATTTTGTCTATTCTATTTCCAAGATTTTGGATCATCTTTACTATCATTATTCTGAGTTCGTTTTCAGGTAGACTGCCTATTTCTTCTTCACTTGTTAGGTCTGTTGGATTTTTACCTTGATCCATCTGCTGTGGGTTTTTCTGTCTTCTCATTTTGCTTATCTGACTGTGTTTGGGGTCTGCTTTTCACAGGCTGCATGTTCATAGTTCCCGTTGTTTTTGGTGTCTGTCCCCAGTGCTTAAGGTTAGTTCAGTGGGTTGTGTAGGTTTCCTGGTGGAGGGGACTAGTGCATGAGTTCTGGTGGATAAAGCCAGGTCTTGTCTTTCTGGTGGCCAGGTCCATGTCTGGTGGTGTGTTTGGGAGTGTCTGTGGCCTTATTATGATTTTAGGGAGCCTCTCTGCTGGTGGATGGGGCTGTGTTCCTGTCTCACTAGTTGTTTGGCATAGGGTGTCCAGCACTGTAGCTTGCTGGTCGTTGAATGAAGCTGTGTCTTGGCGTTAAGATGGGGATCTCTGGGGGATTTTCGCCGTTTGATATTATGTGGAGCTGGGAGGTGTCTTGTGGACCAATGTCCTGAAGTTGGCTCTCCCACCTCAGAGGCACAGCACTGACTCCTGGCTGGTGCACCATGGGCCTTTCATCCACATGGGTGAGAAAAAAAGGGAGAAAACTTAGAAAGAAAGAAAGAAAGAAAGAAAGAAAGAAAGAAAGAAAGAAAGAAAGAAATTAAGAAAGAGGAGAAAATACAATAAAATAATTAAAATAAAAACTAATTATTAAGAAAAAAATTATTTTAAAGTAGAAAATGGACAGACATAACCTTAGGACAAATGGTGAAAGCAAAGCTATACAGACAAAATCTCACACAGAAGCATACACATACACTCTCACAAAAAGAGAAAAAGGGGAAAAAATAATATATTTTGCTCCCAGAGTCCAACTCCACAATTTGGGATGATTCGTTGTCTCTTCAGATATCCCACAGATGCAGGGTACATCAAGTTGATTGTGGAGCTTTAATCCGCTGCTTCTGAGGCTGCTGGGAGAGATTTCCCTTTCTCTTCTTTGTTTGCACAGCTCCTGGGGTTCGGCTTTGGATTTGGCCCCACCTCTGCATGTAGGTTACCGGAGGGCGTCTGTTCTTCACTCAGACAGGACAGGGTTAAAGGAGCAGCTGATTCAGGGGCTCTGGCTGACTCAGGCCGTGGGGAGGGAGGGGCAAGGTGTGCGGGGCGATCCTGCGGTGGCAGAGGCCGGCGTGACGTTGCACCAGCCTGATGCGTGCCGTGTGTTCTCCCGAGGAAGTTGTCCCTGGATCACGGGACTTTGGCAGTGGCGGGCTGCACTGGCTCCCAGGAGGGGAGGTGTGGATAGCGACCTGTGCTTGCACACAGACTTCTTGGTGGCAGCAGCAGCAGCCTTAGCATCTCATGCCCGTCTCTGGTGTCCGTGCTGTTAGCCATGGCTCGTGCCCGTCTCTGGAGCTCCTTTAAGCGATGCTTTTTATCCCCTGTCCTCACACACCAGGAAAAAAAGAGGGAAGAAAAAGTCTCTTCCCTCTTTGGCAGCTCCAGACTTTTTCCTGGACTCCCTCCCGGCTAGCCGTGGTGCACTAACTCCTTCAGGCTGTATTTGCGCCACCAAACCCAGTCCTCTCCCTGCGATCCAACCTCTGAAGCGCGAGCCTCAGCTCCCAGCCCCTGCCCACCCCGGCTGGTGAGTGGACAAGCCTCTCGGGCTGGGGAGTGCCGGTTGGCACCAATCCTCTGTGAGGAAATCTCTCCGATTTGCCCTCCGCACCCCTGTTGCTGCGCTCTCCTCCATGGCTCCGAAGCTTACCCCATCCATCACCCACAATCTCTGCCCACCAAGGAGCTTCCTTGTGTGTGGAAACCTTACCTCCTTCACAGCTCCCTCCCACTGGTGCAGGTCGTGTCCCTATTCTTTTGTCTCTGTTTTTTCTTTTTTCTTTTGCCCTACCCAGGTATGTGGGGGAGTTTTTTGCCTTTTGGGAGGTCTGAGGTCTTCTGCCAGCGTTTAGTAGGTGTTCTGTAGGAGCTGTTCCACATGTAGATGTATTTCTGATGTATCTGTGGGGAGGAAGGTCATCTCTGCATCTTACTCTTCCGCCATCTTCCTCCTGACTCCTGGGTAGCAGTTTTAGAAGGTCACTGATAGGGACATCTATGGTCACACAGTAGCTGTCATACATGTCACAATTTGCTTTGGACAATTTGCACAATTTGCTGTTAGAATAAAATATTTTAAGTCTGTCAAATAATGGTTGAATACTTGATGACTACCTACCATCAACAGAAATGAGGTACAGAAGAACCTGCAAGAAAATTGATATTCGTGCAGAGAAGAGAAGGAAGCATGGGAATGATTTTTTTCATGTTTCTGCTCCACTGCTACCTTGGTCTGAACCACCATCATTTCTTGCCCGGACAATAGGCCTTCTTGTTTCTATTCTGGCTACTCTACAATGTATGCTCAACACAGCAGTGAGCATACATTGCTTTGCTCAAAATGCTGCAAGAGGTCCCAATTTTGATTTTACCCAGAGTGAAAATGAAAGTCCTTCAATGGATTACAAGGACCTTTCTGATCTGGCCCACCTCTTACCTCAATTCCTACTCTTGGCTTCCCTTGCTCTGCCAGAGCCTCATCAGCTACTTGCTTTTCCTTGACTCCATCATGCATGTTCTATCTTACGGTCCTTGCCTTGACTGTTCCTTCTACTTGAACACTCTTCCTCGGGTTTTCACATGCCTAGGTCCTGCTCTTCTTTAAGTCTTCTCTTAAAGGACAACTTGCCAATAAATCTTAACCTGACTATTCTAATTAATCAGTGACTCAGTTGACTTCCCCTCCCCAGCACTCTTCATTCTCCTCTTCCTGTGAACTTTCTCTTATTCCCCCATGACATGTGTCATCTTCCTATATACTTAAAAAAATTATATTGACTGCTTAGTATCTGTTTTCCTTGAACCTCATGAAAACATCTCTCATTGTTTTGTTTACTGAGGTATCCAAAATGCCTAAAATAGAGCATCCACATAGTAGGTGATCAGTAAGTACTTTTTCAGTTAATACATACATAGGGACTACTTAATATCATTATATTTACTATGTGAAGAATTCAGGCTATAAAACAGTAGGCACAATATATTTTCATGTTTATAAAGAAAAACATAAGCATTAAAAATACCAGAATTAATAGTCCAAAATATTAACAGTGCTTATCATTGAGTGGTAAGATTACAGATGATTTGTGTTCTATTTTTGGAATATATAGTATTTTTCAAGATTTCTTTCTTTTTCCTTTCTCCCATTTCCTTTCCTTCCCTTTCTTTCTCTTCCCTTCTCCTCCTTTTTCCATTTCCCTTCTTTTTTCTTTCTTTTTTTAACTCAAATTTTGTTACACATATCCCTTAGTTCATGACACATTATCCTCATTAATCTATATAGACTCCTTTTATTATTTTTCTCACCTTTCTTTTATTTACTATCCACAGCTCAAATACCCTCCACTGCCTCAAAGTATTTAATACATTTCCTTCTATTTTTCCTTCCAAATGTTCATTTAACTCTGAGTATATTGTTGAAAAATATATAGTGTTGTTTTGTATGTGGATCTTATTTTTTTTAAGTGGCAGTGTTCTTTATATTTCATTCTGTTTCTTACATTTTCGATAAACACTTCATCTCAGGTCAGTCCTTGCTGCTCTAAAGTTACTTTAGTGTACTGTTTCTCACTGCTGCATAGTATTCTGATAATACAGATAGGTAGATAGATAGATAGATAGAACGATAGATAGATAGATAGATATAGATAGCTCACATCCTATTTGTCAGTTGCTAAGCAAAGGCCACCCAGGCAGCTACTACCTCCCTGCTCTCAAATAGTTCATTAATAGTCATCCACCTACAAGTATCCTATGGACCCTGGTCAGAATTTATACCCAGGAGTGGAATTGCTGGGGTTAGAGGTTAGGCACTATTACAATACTAGCAGATATTGCTACACAATGGTTGTACCAGTGAACACTCATACCAGCTATAAATGAATGTTTATTTTCTCCATCATTTTCCCAGCACTTAATATTATCAGAATTTCTAATTTCTGCCATTTTGATGGATATAAATTTGTATCTTGTTTACATCCGTATGTCCCTGACTGAAAAGTAGGACTGAAAGATATCTTGGGTCAGAAATCAAGCCTTGGTAAATTTAAGAAAATTGAAATTGTATCAAGTATCTTTTCTGACCACAATGCTATGAGACTAGATATCAATTACAGGAAAAAATCTGTAAAAAATATAAACACATGGAGGCTAATCAATACACTACTTAATAACCAAGAGATCACTGAAGAAATCAAAGAGGAAATCAAAAATACCTAGAAACAAATGACAATGAAAACACAATGACTCAAATCCTATGGGATGCCACAAAAGCAGTTCTAAGAGGGAAGGTTATAGCAGTACAATCTTACCTCAAGAAACAGGAAACATCTCAAATAAACAAGCTAACCTTACACCTAAAACAATTAGAGAAAGAAGAACAAAAAACCAGGAAAGTTAGCAGAAAGAAAGCAAGAAATCATAAAGATCAGAACAGAAAAAATGAAAAAGAAGTGAAGGAAACAATAGCAAAGACCAATAAAACTAAAAGCTGGTTCTTTGAAAGATAAACAAAATTGATAAACCATCAGCCAGACTCATCAAGAAAATAAGGGAGAAGACTCAAATCAATAAAATTAGAAATGAAAAACAGAGAAGTAACAACTGACACTGCAGAAATACAAAGAGTCATGAGAGATTGCTACAAGTGACTATATGCCAATAAAATGGACAGCCTGGAGGAAATGGACAAATTCTTAGAAGAGCACAAACTTCTGAGACTGAACCAGGAAGAAATAGAACATATAAACAGACCAATCAAAAGTACTTAAATTGAGACAGTGATAAAAACCTTCCAACAAACGAAAGCCCAGGACCAGATGGTTTCACAGGTGAATCCGATCAAACATTTAGAGAGGAGCTAACACCTATCCTTCTCAAACTCTTCCAAAATATAGCAGAGTGAGGAACACTCCCAAACTCATGCTATGAGGCCACCATCACCCTGATACCAAAACTAGAAAAAGATGTCACAAAGAAAGAACACTACAGACCAATATCCCTGATGAACATAGATGCAAAAATCCTCAACAAAATACTAGCAAACAGAATCCAGCAGCACATTAAAAGGATCATACACCATGATCAAGTGGGGTTTACCCTAGGAATGCAAGGATTCTTCAATACGCACAAATCAATTAATGTGATACACCATATTAACAAACTGAAGAATAAAAACCATATGATCATCTCAATACATGCAGAAAAAGCTTACAACAAAATTCAACACCCATTTTTGATAAAAACCCTCCAGATAGTAGGCATAGAGGGAACTTAACCTCAACATAATGAAGGCCATATATGACAAACTCACAGCCAACATCATTCTCAATGGTGAAAAACTGAAACCATTTCCACTAAGATCAGGAAAAAGAGAAGGTTGTCCACTTCCACCACTATTATTCAGCATAGTTTTGGAAGTTTTAGCCACAGCAATCAGAGAAGAAAAAGAAATAAAAGGAATCTATATCAGAAAAGAAGAAGTGAAGCTGTCACTGTTTGCAGATGACATGATACTATACATAGAGAATCCTAAAGATACTACCAGAAAACTACTAGAGCTAATCAATGAATCTGGTAAAGTAGCAGGATACAAAATTAATGCACAGAAATCTGCTGCATCCCTATACACTAAGGGGGAAATATCCTAAAGTGAAATTAAGGAAACACTCCCATTTACCATTGCAAGAAAAACAAGGAAATACCTAGGAATAAACCTACCTAAGGAGACAAAAGACCTTTATGCAGAAAACTATAAGAAACTGATGGAAGAAATTAAACATGATACAAACAGATGAAGAGATATACCATGTTCGTGAATTGGAAGAATCAACATTGAGAAAATGACTATACTACCCAAAGCAGTCTACAGATTCAATGCAATCCCTATCCAACTGCCACTGGCATTTTTCACAGAACTAGAACAAAACATTTCACAATTTGTATGGAAACACAAAAGGTCCTGAATAGCCAAAGCTATCTTGAGAAAGAAAAACGGAGCTAGAGGAATCAGGCTCCCTGATTTCAGACTACACTACAAAGCTACAGTAGACAGTATGGTACGGGCACAAAAACAGAAATATAGATCAATGGAGCAGGATAGAAAGCCCAGAGATAAACCCATGCACCTACGGTCAACTTATCTTTGATATAGGAGGCAAGAATATACAATGGAGAAAAGACCGCCTCTTCAGTAAGTGGTGCTGGGAAAACTGGACAGCTACATGTAAAAGAATGAAATTAGAACACTCCTTAACACCATACACCAAAATAAACTCAAAATGGATTAAAGACCTAAATGTAAGGCCAGATACTATACAACTCTTAGAGGAAAACATAGGCAGAACGCTCTATGACATAAATTACAGCAAGATCCTTTTTGACCCACCTCCTAGAGAAATGGAAATAAAAACAAAAGTGAACAAATGGGACCTAACGAAACTTAAAAGCTTTTGTACAGCAAAGGAAACCATAAACAAGACCAAAAGACAATCCTTAGAATGGGAGAAAATATTTGTAAATGAAGCAACTGACAAAGGATTAACCTCCAAAATTTACAAGCAACTCATATAGCTCAATATCAAAAAACAGGCAACCCAGTCCAAAAATGGGTGAAGACATAAACAGACATTTCTCCAAAGAAGATATAAAGATTGCCAACAAACACATGAAAGGATGCTCAACATCATTAATCATTAGAGAAATGCAAATCAAAACTACCATGATGTATGACTTCACACCAGTCAGAATGGCCATCATCAAAATATCTACAAACCATAAATGCTGCAGAGGCTGTGGAGAAAAGGAAACCCTCGTGCACTGTGGGTGGGAATGTAAATTGATACAGCCACTATAGAGAGCAGTACAGAGGTTCCTTAAAAAACTAAAAATAGAACTACCATATGACCTAGCAACCCCACTACTGGACGTATACCCTGAGAAAACCATAATTCAAAAAGAGTCATGTAGCACAATTTTCATTGCAGCTCTTTTTACAATAGCCTGGACATGGAAGCAACCTAAGTGTCCGTCGACAGATGAATGGATAAAGAAGATGTGGCACATATATGCAATGGAATATTACTCAGGCATAAAAGGAAATGAAATTGAGTTATTTATAGCGAGGTGTATGTGCCTAGAGTCTATCATACAGAGTGAAGGAAGTCAGAAAGAGTAAAATAAATACCATATGCTACCACATATATATGGAATCCAAAATAAATAAATAAATAAAAATGGTTCTGAAAAACCTAGGGCCTGGACAGGTATAAACATGCAGATATAGAGAATGGACTTGAGGACATGGGGAGGGGGAAGGGTAAACTGGGATGAAGTGAGAGAATGGCATGGACATATATACACTACCAAATGTAAAATAGATAGCTAGTGGGAAGCAGTCACATAGCACAGGGAGATCAGCTTGGTGCTTAGTGGCCATCTAGAGGGGTGGGATGGGGAGGGTGGGAAGGAGATGAAGAGGGAGGAGTTATGGGGATATATGTATATGTATAGCTGATTCACTTTGTTATAAAGCAGAAACTAACACACCAATGTAAAGCAATTATACTCCAATAAAAATGTTAATATAAAAGAAAAAGAAAAGTTGGATTGAATATCTCTTCAGATGCTCTTGGTTCCCTAAGTTTCTCCTCCTCTTAATTGCTAGCTTATTTCCTTCACTTGTATTTCTATTGAATTACTTATCTTTTTCACGTTGAATTGGAGGAATTTCCTGTATGGACCACATATTAATCCTCTTTAGTTTCATGTGTTGCAAATATCTTCTCTATCTTTCAATTTTTCCTTGCCTTTGTTTTTGATGTCCCTCATTTAATATAATTTTTGAATTTTGATGTAGTCAAACTTACCGATTTACCTCTTATAGTTTACACTTTTTTTGGTGTTGTTGGAGATATTCTTCTCCATCTTGAGGTAACAAAACTATTCTATTGCTTTTTTTCACGTATTTTTTATAGTTTTTAACTTTGAGATCTTAAATCCATTCAAAGCTTAATTTTGTATGTGGTTTATACCAAAGAGGATAGGTTAAATTATTCTGTGATTATAAGCTCTGAATCCTTTAATGTTTCTTAAAGCAACAAAAGTTTACTTCTTGCTCATGCTATGCATCCATCCTGGTTGGACATAGGGGCTCTTCTCATGGTAGTAACCTGGTTTCCTGGATTTCCGGAGGAGCCATGGTTTTTAATTCTCTCAGTTGTTAGGGTTCTGTGCAGGCAATTAAATGTTCCAGCCCAGAGGAGCCGCATGTCACCACCACTCACAATTCACTGTCTGGAACTAGTCATGTGGCCCCACCCACTGCAAGTAAGCCAGGAAGTGTAATACTTCCACGTGTCCAGTAGGTGGAGAGCTGGAAATATTGGGTTGACCAAAACATTCGGGAAACCTGAATGAACATTTTGGTCAACCCAATACATGGGGAAGAGTATTAATCATGAACATTGAATGGGAGAAAGAATCCACCTTTATTTTTTCCATATAGTATACCAATTTTCTCCAAACATTATTTACTATTCATTCTTTTCCTTCTAACTTGTGATGCCTCCTCTATCATGCCAAGGATATGTTTCTTGACTCATATTTGGTTCCATTAGCTTCTATCTGTGCTCCTGTATTAGTTTTATAATGGTTTTGTGAGATGTCAGTGTCTGGTGGGACTCCTTCTTTCTTTATGCTTTGTCAAAATTCTTAGCTCTTTGTGTGTATTTATTCCTTCATAAAAACTTCACAATCAGTTTTTTTTGTTTGTTTTCCAAATAATACTGTTTGGATTGAATTGAAGTTTCATTACATTTATAAATTAACTTTGGGAAAAGATCATCTTCAAAGTATTTTATCTTTAGGTCATTCATTCATGAATATGGTATTCAGTTTTTCTTATATATCTCTAATAGCTCTTAAAATTTTAGTTATTAAGGTTAAGGTCTATTTTTGCTAGATTATTTCCTAGATAGAGCATAGATTTTACTGTAACATTAGTGGTTTATTTTCTATATTTTACCTACTTTTTATTGTGAGTATATAGGAATAGAAATGATTATGATACATTAACATTATATTTGGAAATATTAACATTTCTGTCTCAAGAGTTTGGATTCTTTTGGGTTTTTCTACATAAATGATCTAATTATCTGAAAATAATGGTAATTTGGACTCTTCCCTTTTAATCTCTATATCCATTATTATTTTTCTTGTCAATTTTTGGCCAGAGTTCCAGGACTATGTTGAACAAATATCAGTGATAGTAGGCATCCTGCTCTTATTCCCAGTATTAATAGGAAAGTGACTAAAGTTTCCCCACATGTGCCATATGGTGATAGTAGAATAAAGCAGTTTTGCTTTCTTATCATTTTTGTGTTCACTGGAGTAGCACTTTTACTCTCCTTCAAGAGCTTTTCTTTTGCATTCACAACTTGGCTGAACTTTTGGCACAAAAGGCCTAGCTTTGTTCTAAGTCAGCTTTTGATATGCCTTCTTCACTAAGCTGAATCATTTCTAGCTTTTTATTTGAAGTGAGAGATGTGCAACTTGAACACTTAGAGGCCATTGTAGGGTTATTAACTGGCCTAATTTCAATATTGTTTTGTCTAAGGGAATAGAGAGGCCCAAGAAGACAGGGAGATGGGGAACAGCTGGTCATTGGAACAGTCAGAACACACACAACATTTATCAATTAAGCTTGCCATCTTATATGGGTGTGCTTTGTGCTGCCTGCAAACAATTATCATAGTAATATCAGAGATCACAGATCACAGAATGCATATAATAATACTTTAAAAGTTTGAAATATTATGAGAATCATGTTACACAGTGACACAAAGTTAGCAAATGCTGTTGGGAAAATGGTGGCAATAGACTTGCTTGATGCAGGGTTATAAGAAACCTTCAATTTGTAAAAACCACAATATCTGCAAAGTGCAATAAAATTAGGTATGCCAGTAGTAGCAGGTCATTCATTTTCCTTTTTATGTAATATTCATTTATGTACTATTCTATTGTATGAATATACCTCTGTTTCCAGACTTGGGCTATCATGAATAAAGCTGCTATGAACATTCTTGAACAAGGTTTTTGTGTATTATGTGTTCATTGAGCTTGGGAAATTATGTAGAAAAGGTCATAGGTTTAGTACATAATTAACTTTGTGAGCAATTTCCATATTGTATGAGGGCTGTAGATGTTTTGGCTTCTCATCAACATTTGGTGTTGTCAGTCTTACTAATATTAATTATTTTAGTGGTTTTAGAGTAGTACGTTATGATAATTTTATTTTCTTGATAACTAATGATAGTAAGTACATTTTTCATGTGTTTATTGATCATTTATATGTCTTTCTCTGTGAAGAACCTAATTTAATACCTCTGTGCATTTTTAACTGGCCTATTTGTCATTTTATGAACAGTTGGTAGGACCTTTTTACATATTCTGGATGAAATGTCATATATATGTATTCCAAGTACGTATTTCTCCTGTGATTTCAAGTTTCCATGGGACTGTAGTTTCCTTGGCCTCTTTAGATGAGTTAAAACCTGAATCCTGGCTGTTCTCTTTGCCAGTTTGGGGACTGGGATGGAATTGAAGCATCTCAGGACAAGGTGTTTGGTGATAAAGTCTGCACCAAGTTACTCTCACCTCTCACTCTCATCAGTGGATCCTCCCATGAGGGACCACACAGAAATTCTCTTTCAGCTTCTAAGCATTCTGGGGGCTGCTGCCATGTCTAATTCTCTAGTATCTTGGCTGGGAAGGACAGAGCAGAGAGAAGAGTCCTTCAGGAGTTGGTCAAGCTGACTATATACTTTGTTATTGACTTCCCAGCTTTGCTGGCATCCAGCATCAATTCTGCACACATTTATTAAAATGTTTTATTGAGGGCTTCCCTGGAGGCACAGTGGTTGAGAGTCCGCCTGCCGATGCAGGGGACATGGGTTCGTGCCCCGGTCCGGGAAGATCCCACATGCCGCGGAGCGGCTAGGCCCATGAGCTATGGCCGCTGAGCCTGCGCGTCCGGAGCCTGTGCTCCTCAATGGGAGAGGCCACAACAGTGAGAGGTCCGTGTACCACCAAAAAAAAAAAAAAAGAAAAAAGTTTTATTGAGCACCTACTTAGTTCTTGAATTATATCAGTGAAACAAACAAACATGGCGAAACCAAATCAAACAAAACATTTTTTGTTAACATAACAATGGCCCTTCCTCTTATGGAACTTCCATTATGGCAGGAAAAACAAGCAGTAAACAGTAGATATAATAAGTGATTAAGTTATATAGTATGCTAGAAGGTGATAAGAGCTATGGAATATAAAACTGTAGAGCTTTATAGGACAATTGGGAATATGTGTATGTTTGTGTGGATAGGAGGTGTAGGTTGTAATATTAAAAAGAGTAAACCAGCAAAGGCCTCACTGAGAAGGTTACATTTCAACAGAGTTGGAAAATAAGTGAGGGAGTCAGCCGTGAAGATACCTGAGGGAAGAGAATTCCAGTGAAAAGGCACCGAGGTATGGATATACCTCACATGTTAAAAAATAGCAAGGAAGTCCATGCAGCTGGAATGGAGTAAACAAGGGGGAGAATATTAGAGAATGAGGTGAAGGTGTGCATGTAATGGGAGAAGGGCATGTAGGACCTTGAAGATCACAGTGGGGACTTGAGCTTTGTCTGTGAATGAAATTGGGTCACTGCCCTGACGTTATCCCCTTGTCACTTGCTGGTCCTGCTGCCTTCCAGGCCTGCCATACAGACACGGGACCTATAGCAACATGTGAGAAGAAAGGACACGAGTAGAGTGTGCTTCCCAAAGCCTGTCCCCTGTTGGAAGCACCTGGGCCTCTCCCCTGAAGGATATTTCCTCCCCCCTGCTGGTTGGGTCTATCTGCTCACTCACAGTTTTCTCACTGTTTGTGTCTGGTTCTAGTATTTCCTGTACTAGAAGTCCCCTGTACTTCTTGGCATTGGTTCAGAGGAAGGAGCCGCAGTGGGATTGGCAACTTGCTCAAAATTTCTGAGCATGTATTTATTATGTTGGTAAACAGAAAAAAAAATATTTGAAAATAAACATTATACAAATAATTTGCTATAAAATTGAGGCACTGTTAATCACAGAGCACCACAGGAAACCTATGGTAAATAATCTGACTGGATGAGCAAAGAAGACAGTCTGTGTAGTACTGATATTTTTTCAGCAGCAGTAGTTAACTTCTGCAAATTTACATCTGCAAAATGTAACCTGAAGTACACTCAGAGTGTCCTGTAAGGAAAGCTACCAGGGGGACAAGACCCAACAATAATATTCAGGGATAAGAGCTAACTTTATGAAGATAGCTAGGAGAATAGCTGAGAAATCTAAGCAGTTTACTCATAGTTATGCAGTAAAAGTGAGGGTGCAGAGTTGTGCTGGCATCAATCTCTGACTTTGCTCACTAAGAAATTGGATATAACTTCCCAAAATAGAGCTGAGGGAACACATAAAACTACCTAATCCAGTGCTCCCTCCAGAACCCCTAACCAAAGCTCAATAAATTCCTTCCTTTATTTGACTTATGGCTTAATTTGAAGTTAAAGTAAGTGAGAAGGATCAATAACTAGTCTTCCTTCCCTTGTGTTCTGCATATTCCATGAGAAGTGTGAGTACTTGAAATTCTATACGTCCTAAATATTTCCCACACACTTGCATTGTGAATATGCCTAACCTAGAGACAAAATATTTGAGAATGTGGTTACTATGAGAAATGTAATTACTGAAAATATCATAGAATATTGGTAAAAAGCTTTTCTCTATGAAAACCTAAAGATGAACTATGACCTTGACATCCTCAGCACTCACTTAAAGCTAAACTGTGTAAGTTTATGAAGCAGCACGACATAGTTAACATACAATATGTCCAGATTGAGGTTAAATAAGGTTGTACTTGTATGTCTGTGCCTTATTATTACCTAGAGATTCAAATAAAATACTGAAATATCTGGTTTCTCAGAAAACCATCTTCTTTGGGCTGAGTAGAAATATTTTTTCCAACTCCTTTGTGAGAGTCAACCATCAGTTATTTTTGCACTTGAACCTGCTGTTAGTATTCAGGAGGCCAAAATTTACTTAGTTTTAGGATCGGATTTATACTGCCCTTTTCCATGAAAGAAATAGAAAAATCCTGGAAATAAAATGAAAGATAACGATCATGTTAGACAAATAGTGATTTTTCCTCATGAACACTTGAAAAAAAATACAAGTTTCCATGAATGCAAATTTACTTTCATATCTAGGTAACAGCACATATGCTCTGTCAATGGTAACAAAATGGAGGAACCGGATAGTCTTTACCTCTATCTTGGAAAACAGCATCAACATTTTGCCAATTCCACAGAAGTCATGAATTATCTCTTTGGGATAACCTGCATCCATGGACTGTGTGTTTCCATCATACCTGGTTAAAAAAAATATATATATTGGAATATGTGATAAATATAATAACAAAAAATAACACTTAGCATTCACAAAGAACTTTTCATGTGCCAGTCACTGTTCTAAGTGCTTTGAGTGTACTGATTCATTTAATCTTCACAGCAAATCTGGGGGGTAGATGCTATCTTTATCTCCACTTTGCTGAAATCCAATGGCTGCTTAAAACAATTGTGGGTGGGTGGGTGCACCATTGGTATAAATTAATAGGAACTTTTAACTGGAAAGGGTCCTGTTTCAATAGGGTTATGGGAGACTCAGACAGACTAGACCATCCCTAAAGAGGCATCAGCTCTAAAAATCTGATTCAAATTTTATCTCAGCCTCCATCCTTTTAAAAAAAATCTCCTTTTTGAACTCAATCCTACAAGTCCCTTGCCTTCCAAGGACAGGCGTGGTGTGATGAAAACAGGCAGGGCACTAAATGACACTCGGCCTGGCTGCATCCATTCACAGAAGGAGGATGGAGTTTCAGCACAATTTGAGAATAATTTTAAAAGGCAGCTCTCCTTCCACTAAGGAGGGACCTGATGCCCTAAGAGCTCCAAGTGCCTGTCTTTACCTCCAGTCCTCACTGGGGACAAAGAAGTACGTCTTTGCCGTTTCCTCCTCATGAATGGCAGCGTCGATGTTCCTTACCCTTCCAGAGAAGCCAAAGGAGCTGTAGATGTCCCTGAGGTATCTGGACAGTATCTCACCCACCTCAGCAACCCAGTATTTATTGCCTGTCAAACAAAAAAAAGGCTATGAAACGATTTGCGTGGGACTCTGGAAGACACCAGGCAGAGTTTCCTCCAGATGTTCACTTCATGAGAAGTGGATGGGGGGACTTCTCTGGTGGCGCAGTGATTAAGAATCCGCCTGCCAATGCAGGGGACATGGGTTCGGGCCGTGGTCTGGGAAAATCCCACATGCCACGGAGCAACTAAGCCTGTGTGCCACAACCCCTGAGCCTGCTCTCTAGAGCCCGCGAGCCCCAACTACTGAAGGCTGCATGCCTAGAGCCCGTCCCCCGCAACAAGAAAAGCCACCGGAATGAGAAGCCCACGTACCGTAGAGTAACCCCAGCTGGCCGCAACTAGAGAAAGCCCACGCACAACAAAGACCCAATGCAGCCACAAATAAATAAATAAATTTATTATTAAAATAATAAGAAGGGGATGGAGTGTTTTGTTCCAAAGTGAGGTGCACCCGAGTCGGACATTTCCCTCTAGTGTGACTGGCTCACTTCTCCAGCTGCACAGGGAGTGTGGGTGGGCACGAGTGGTCCTGCAGGGGTGGGAGGACAATGCACACTTCTACATCTGACTGGAAGTCACCTCCGAGCTCTTGGCTAGGCTGGGTCCTGGCAAAGGATTCTGCATTTGTTCATTTAGTTACCCCAGAATATTAATTTATCTTACATCATGAAGGCAGAGTATCTCTGCACAAATACACATTACCACCTCACAAAAAGGCAGTTTGAAACTTCATATGTATATATAAATCCTTATTTTCATGATATACACTTTAAACCGATCTTTTTCAAGATTCTTTACTTATTTAAACTATTTTAAATTATTCATGTTACTTTGGTGATAGGGTCAAATGTCTCTATATTTTGTGCATATAAAAACCAAACTCCTGAATATTTTTAAAGAGCTGAATGTTTAGCATAATGAAAACAAAGCCAGTGCTGGTTATTGGAATATGATTTGATATGGCAGAATCCAAGCATTTTGTCCATCAATTCACTGTAGCTCACCTATCCATGTGGACAGTGGACGGGGGGGGAGTCACTCTATACCTCCCTTAAAGTGGTGATGTATATTTATGGACTCTCTCAGAATACCAAAGAACAAGTATTTGTGTTCTATTTCTTGTAAATGTGGCATCATATCTATATCTATATACAGAAATCTGTATATAGATATATAGGTGTGTATTGACCCAGGCCAAATTTCCATATATATATATGTTCCACTTGTAAATGTGGCCTGAGTTGCTATAGATATAGGAATATATAGACATGGAAACTTGGCCTGGGTTGGTAGATAGATACAGAAACAGAGGTTTGTTACATACATATAGATATACTGACCCACTGACCCAGGCCAAGCATCCATCTACATAGATGTTCTACTTCTTGTAAATGTGTCCTGAGTTGGTATCACTCTCTCGTACTCTTTTCCTCTCTCTCTCTCTCACTATATATATATATATATATATATATATATATATATATATATATATATATATATATATATATATATATATATCGTCCATTTACCTACATTATATCTTGTCTCACAAAAGTCCTACACGGAAGTGGATGAGAAATTGAGGTCAGGTTGATTTCAGGAGGCTAAATGTGGTGTTCAAGGCTAGTAAGAGGCAAATGCTGCTCAGAATAAGCTCTTCGTTTTTATGATCTTTCAGCTGGGAGTTTTGTTGTGTTCTTTTCACAATCATAGATACTGGAGTAACAGCACAGCAGAGACTTCCACGTGAGCTGACGGAAGTGTTTCCAAAACTACAGAAACCAAATGGAAACATCATAGCAAGCCAGCCTCAGGCAATAATAAAGGATTCTACAAAGACTGATGCAAGGAAAGAGCCATCCTTGTCAGTCTCTGTAGCAGGCAGCGTTGATGTCCCAATCCCTGGACCCACCACCAGAGTTACAGGCAGCTTCAGCAGACGGTCCCCATAAATCCCTCTCAGCTTTGAGCTTCCCCCAGCCCCAGGAGCAGGCTGGGCCAGTGCAGCACCAGCCAAGGTGCTGACTAGTTGACACTTTCAGGAACATTCTCTAACAGAGAGGGAAAATGTTGGTGTAAACACCTCAGGTCCCTTGCCCTTTGGTGGGACTGTTCGGAAGTATGCCCTGTGAGGACTTCGAAGGGTCTGAAGTGGGACTGGACCCCTGCTGGTCACAGTGGTAGCCCACTCATGGGCACAATCCTGTTGTCTCTGCTCCCTTATCTGTCTCAATTCCTTACTCTTTGACTATGCCTCAGGGATCACCTCCAGACCAACTATGTGCTCCCAAATCCTTGTGTCAGTACCTGCTTCAATCTTCCCCCAAGTGGCTAAGGACCTCATGTAAATCTGTGACCATGTCCAGGTTTCAGTTCCCTCAAGCGTAAATGTCAAGGTCACAGGGAATGTTCTGAGAAGTCCCTTTCATTGCCGTATTCCAACTGTACCTGAACTCTTCCTGCCAAATGGAACTTTTCCTTCACACAATTTTTTAGAGAGGATTTTCATGTCAAACTAAGAGCTTGCTATTAAAACAGAAGATGAAGGAAGAAAGGAAAGAAGAAAGGAAGGGAGATACGGAGGAAGGGAGAAAAAAAGGAAGGAGGGAAGAAAAATTTAACGTCTTCCAGTATTGATCCATGCATATCTGTATTTACCAATACAAATGAAAATGTATTACAGCAATAGCTGTCATTATCTTGCATTTCGTTCTTGTGTAGGTACTGACACACAATAGCAAAAATCATCAAACATTTTATAGGATCAGGGAGACTTGCTGACTCCCTTCAAATGCCGAGTAATTTTCATCTGTTGGAGGACCATAACTATGAGAAAGCATAATTTGCTTCTCAATCCTTCAAGGTATCAGTTTGGTGGGAAGAGGAGGCCAGATCCACAGGTGTGAGGGGGAACCTCAGCCTTTTTGAGTCCACCCACTTCAGAAGGAGTTCCAGGATTTCTGTTCCTTTCTGGAGGAAAGCATGATATGTGACTGCCCATATATGCCTGAGGGGGATGTCCTCATGAACTCAGGGGGATTCTCCTTGCAATGGCTTCTTCCTTTCTCTGGGGACAGAGGCCTGTCAAGGATCACAGGCTTTGGGATAGCCATCTTTTCCAGGTTGGAAGGGGAGATACATAAATGGTGTCCTTCCTGTCTGGGCTCCAGGCTACATTGCCCTCAGCACATTGTAGAGATCTGATTTAAGTAGAGTTATTCAGAACAACCTATTTTCTCTAACTCACTAACATGTTTATCATCCTAGAGAGGGAAGTAGTGAAAGGAATTGCAAAATCATTTCTCACTCCATTACTAATAAGCCTGTGGACTTTAACAAGGCAAATCCTGTCTGCCTAAGTCTACATATTTGTATGTGTGGTAGTAGTTGAATGAAGTCCTTAGAATATCATTTACTTCATTATGTTGAAGATTGAATACCTTACCTGTGATAAACATTTTTTGAAGAATAAATCATTTAATGCAAATGAACGATTATGAAAATTAAAAATCAAAAATATATTACTAGAGCAACATATAAAACATTTAATGAAACGTCAGAACAACCTAAAAATATGTCAGTGTTAATGGTGATTTTTTTAAGTAACTTTTTCTTTTTAAATGTTATTTATTTAATTAATTTATTTTTGACTGTGTTGGGTCTTCATTGCTGTGCTTGGGCTTTCTCTCTAGTTGTGGCAAGAAGGGGCTTCTCTTGTTGTGGAGCACGGGCTCTAGGCACGCAGGCTTCAGTTGTTGTGGCTCGCGGGCTTTAGAGCGCAGGCTCAGTAGTTGTGGTGCACAGGCTTAGTTGCTCCACGGCATGTGGGATCTTCCCGGATCATGGCTCGAACCCGTGTCCCTGAATTGGCAGGCAGATGCTTAACCACTGTGCCACCAGGGAAGTCCCTTAATACCTGTCTGTAAAGAAGGAAAATTCCCCACGAATTTTGGTTACAGCATCAAATATTAACTTGCTATCACAGGTTTGTGGTACCAGTGGTTCTTGAGGCTGGATGGGATTTTTGGAAGGTCCTCAAGAAATGAATAAAGGTTCTAAAGTAAGGTTAAGCTGGCATATTATGTTAACACAAAAACACTTTGAATGAAGCCTGTGTCTTAGAAAACACAGCTAATAGTTGTTTATTTGAAACACATATGTAAACCAATAATCGCTTGTGCAAGGTGCTTTTCTTTGTGCTCACCATAGATGGCCTGGATGGCATTGAATTGATGTCCTTCTGAGAATAGCTGACATCATCAGGGTAGATGTATCTGGGATACATCAAAGAACCCAGGTCATCAGTGTGAAGGAATACAAGGGAATGGCCCAGCTCATGTGCAGCAGGGTTGTCAGATTTTCTACTGTTACTACTTTTAACAGCATTTTCCCCATAGATGCTTGCACATACTTGATCCACAGGGAGAGATTGTATTTAGTTATCCCTTCACATATGCATTCATCTATTCGACAGATATTTACTTAATATCTTCAGTATTCCAGTCACTTAAGGTGAAGAGAAAAGGGTCAGTACCTTTTCCATGGTACCTTGAATTTGTGCTATAAGAGATTTGTACAAAGCGCTACAATTGCACAGAAGACAGACATCAGTTCCCCTGGAAGACTCAGGCAAGGGGAGACAGTAGAGTTAGCCTGGCTCTGTGGCTCCTGATCTGCATTAACCTTCATTCCTCCTCTTGGAGGTTTGTCAGATCTACATATCCATACCCTTTTAAAATCTTTTTTGAAAAAAATTCAATCGCTTCAAAAATAACCTCATTCTAAGCAATGATATCCATGGAAACATGATTAGTATTTTGATTTCACATTCAATATTATCCCTGTACTACATACAATCATCTGTGCCTACACGGGTTTGCTTTCCACCCTTTGGGAAAAACCTGAGGGTTTCTCTTCCCTTCTCAGCAATCCAACCTCCTTTTCTGAGATCATGAACTCGACAGGCACAGTAGAGGGAGCGTTCATGCTATATTCTTCCTCTTCCTCCTCTTTCCTTCTGAGCCCATTTGATTTCACAGAATTCCATGGGCTTTACAAATCTCTGCCCTCAAACTGGTGACCCCAACATTACCTTGTACACAGTAAGTAGAAGGTAATGGACTTGTGTGGACTTCCAATGTATGATGGGTAAGAATTATTTTGCTCCCTGTTAATTTACTGTTTAACCACAACTTCCTCATCTCAATGGAGTATTACGTGAGTGCAAGCAGAAAAGGGGAAGTGAATGAATTTCTCAGGAGAAATCAAATCTTTTTTTTTTTACAGAGCACTTCCGATACCTGCAAAGGCAAGGGACATCAGGAAAGGAGGTATTTTCTAGGACAGGTGGCACACAAGCCCTTTTTCCCAGCCAAGGTGAGGGAGTATGCACACTGAGTGGAGTGACTGTCACCTCAGTTCTGGTGCTTCCAGCCAGGGATTTCCAGTCTCACTCAGTAGCCACAGAGATAGGAAAGGGGACCCCTGGTGAACTCAGGAAACCATGATTGTGGTTTAATAAAGACTCATACAACAATAAATCTAGGGGTTATTCCGTATAGTGCTTGGCAACTAATTTTTTTAATTGCTCTACACTTTGCCCAAGCAAAAGCCTTTGTATGTATCCTCCACATAGATGAAATTAAAGCAGTTTTTACTCTGATTGAGGTGGAGTGGAGGTTGTTGTACTTAGTCCTCCATTTCTAACCTCTGGTCCCTCACTCCCCCGCTGCCACAGTCTTTGGGATAATTGCTCATGCTAGAGAGCTCTAATGTGTGAGGGCATGTGCTGACTGCTGACTTTTTCCTTAAATAGTTAAATAATCTCCAGTCCATTCTTATTCTTGGTGTTCTTCACTGCTAACAGTGTGGAAGCCCTCATGCTACATTCCTTCCTATACCATATGTTCCATCTTAATATCAACTATAGAGTGTTCTTTAATGCTCAGAAGTCCAACTTAATTTGGTTCTGGTTCAAATTTTCAACTCATTTTGAGGTTGAGTTTCTTTTCTAATTATTTTAAGCAAATCTTGCCACTGGTCTTTGATCAGAAGCATTCATCATTTGATGTGTCATGTTGAGGAAGCTCCACCTCATACCATCTCATCATATTTTATTTACTCCTTAGTCAATCATTTTCACATGATAATTGACAGTGAATACCTACTGTGTGCTGGGTGCACTCTCTGAGACTTTGTATACGTTGTGCATTTAATCCTTACAAGACTCAGCTGGTAGAAAATGGAATTTGATCCCATTTAACAAATAGTAGGAAGTGGTTGCTCAAAAAGGTTAAGTAAGTAACCCAAGATCACAGCACAGGTGAGATGTGGAAAAGGCTGCTGAACCCTCATCAGTCTGACCCTAGAGTTCTGGTAGTCTTCATTCATTATGCTCCAGTGTCCCCAGGCCTGAACACATTCACACATTCTAGAAGTTCTCACTCCTAAGTGACAGCAAATATCACAAGGAATAAGAATTGGCACAATTATCTCCTGCATTCCCATGAGACTAGGGAAGAAGACTTCCCATGGCACCAAAGGTATGATGCCACGTGTTCTTACCCTACTGTCCTCACCAGGTCTTTACTTCACATGGTATCCTTTTAGATTTTACCAAGGAAATCTCCAGCTGGAAGGAGATTAATTAAGAAATGAAATCACACTTGATATGTGATGACATGGTCCAGGGGAGTCAGGAGGGAAAAATGAAACTACTATATGGAATTTGTAACCAGATTGACTTTCGTTCAAATTTTGTTTCCACAGCTCACCAGCTCTGTGACCTTGGGGAAGTTACTTACTGGTAAAGTAAAGATCATAAAGGTTAGAATGTGGAAAGTGTGCTGTAAGTGGTAGACCCCTTCTCCTTGCCTTTGCTTATGTAATGTGTGGCATTCCAGGATTCCTAAGACTGTAAAAACACAAGGCCACAGTTTAGATTTATTCTCCTAGTCTCAGTGCTCTTATCATTCTTCTGCTTGCCTGGTAAATTCACTCCTCACCTTAATACTAGATGCAGTATCATTTGGGTATCCCATGGGTACAATATTTGCTCTACCTTGCTTTATCTGCCTGAATTCAAAGGCCCAAATGTTGTTGTATAGCTTTCATTAGTGGAGCACTTTGCAAGCATTTCATTTAATTATCTAAGATTCCTCTTCACTTTTTTTTCCTAAAGGACAGAATTCTTATTTCCATTTTATGATTTTCCCCTAAAGGAACTCTTCTGCAGTGGTCATTAAGACATTCACGGATATTACTATGTCACTGGGAGGGGATTCATGAAGATGAAGGAGCTGAGAGAACCATCTCCCTCCTCACCCAGCTGCTCCAACAAGATGCTGTCTGAGGTCAAAATTTGTCTCTCACTGCTAGTCTGCTGCCACCACCACCATTGCTGGTAAAATTGATGGTCAGTGCTGGCTAAAATTGGTCAGACTGGAACAATGCTGTTGCAGCCTGGTGCAAGGGAGCCATATTGCAATTCTTGAGAATCAAGGCAAATGTTCTGTCTACTGGCCGTGAAAGATGATAAAGGGCCCTCTTTAACCAACTCTAGTCAGACCTCACTAAGCCCTCTAGGCCTCAACCTTGGTGTCCATTCGTTTTGGGCCTGCCTCTGTCCAGTTGTAGCAAGAATCTTCTAAAAGTCAGGTTAGCAGAACACCCTACCCTCGATATCTCTAGGTATTTGATTGCCTTGGTCCGCCTTCAGCAAGAATCCTGTCAAATCAATTTAACCAGAATCTCCCTCAACCGTAATGCTTCCTTTTAATAATTTTCTATCCACTGGCATCCACACTGCTCTTTGGCTATAAATCCCCCCTTGTCCATGCTGTATTCAGAATCAAGCCTAGTTCTATACCAAGTCTCTCTCCCCCTATTGCAATAGCTCCTGAGCAAAATCTGATTTTAACATGTTGACTGCTGTCCAGATCTGGTTCATTTTTTTAAGGAAGGAGAGGTGCCATAAAATCACCCTTGAGCCCTCAAAGTGGGCTCTCACTCAAGCCTCACAGTCCCGCAAGGAAGTGCGATGATTGAGCTACTTGCTTGTGGGATCCTGTAATCCCCAAGGGTTGCTGTGGAAAGGTCCCTGCTGGTTTAAAGTGTGTCACAGCCAAACTAGAGAGACCCAAACGACTGCAACTCCTGTTGAGTCACCCTCACTTTCCCACCTTACTGTGAATCCTCTGGACCCCCTCCCTCCCTCTATTGTCTCCCACTGTCCAGGACTTCTCATTCAAATTCACCTGAGATCAGACATGTTTGTGCTCCTCGGATTCACATTTGCTCCTAAGGGTGGTCACGTGATGATAAGAAGCAAGTTGCTTGTCTGTACCTGGAATCAGAAGTCTTTTAGAAGATTTTATTATTGTTATTTCATTTGCTCTGGTACTTTACTCCATCTATTAGTAAATTTCTATTTTTGCTACATTAATCAATATCTTTTCAATGAGGCTTTTTTCTCTTTCTTCCCCTTCTTATCCTTGTCCTCTTTAATCCTAAAAGAAACTTTCTAGGATCATACTTCCCCTTCAAGCTACTTCTCTGTCTCCCTTTTTTCCTCCATAACAACATTTTTTTTGCAAGGAGAGCTTATATTCCCTCCCTCCATTTCCCCATCTCTACTTAGGAGATGATCCATAACTATCTACTGAGTGAAGGAACAGATGAAGGGATGGATTTTTCAGGTTCAATTACTTGCAAAAATACCTTACTCTATGATTAGATTAATTTATTTTATCTTCTTTAGGATGAATAATTGCTTAAAATATCATAGAGAGAATGAGTGTATGTTGAGTGAATGGTCTGAGTGAGACATTGTACATAAGGATTGATATCCTTTCCTAAGGTCACTTCATGTCACCTTTGACTGCATGCTTTTTTCATTTTCATGCCAACAATATTTCCTCTTTTGTGTAATTTATCAAACAATCAGTAAGATATGCAGATTTATGGCATATCAGTACAGACAGAAACCACAGTCCTCATACAAGCCAAAATATCTCTTAAGTGTAGCTCTTCCTAAGAAGTTCAAACCAAAATGGCTTGTAGTATGGCGCAGCTGAGATTAGTCAGAACCAGCCTCTCCTAGCCCCCAACCCTGTGTGCAAGGGTTTGAGATATGTGAGGATGCTCAGGACACCTCTGAGATCTTTGTCATGCCGCAATGACCAGACTATGACTTGCTTGTTTGTGAGTCTTTGGTTGTATGTTTATCTCTTACCTTCAGATCTGTTTTCTGTGAATCATGTTTAGATGATGAATCAGATTATGTTCTGTTTTGCTAAATTTGCTTCTGTTTTTTGACAAAGAGGAATATTATACAATACAAAAAAATACAAGATTTGTATGCATTCTATTTTTATTTTTCTAGGCTATTCATTTCTCAGTTCAAATTTATTATAATGCCAACTGGTTTGAGCTATTGTTTTTCTTCAATTACTCAACACTTGATCCAATGTGTACTAGATGAAAGCAAAAAATATTTAACATCTGTAGGGCTTTACACCTTTTACAAACATGATCTTAAGTCTGTCTTTGCAACAATCCTATAGAGCAATTAGGGCAGATACTATTAGTCCCATTTGATAGATAAAGAAACTGTAGCCTCTCACAGAAATTAAGGTACTTGCCTGAGATTGCACAGCCAGAAAGTAGCGGAGGAAGGAATGAAACTCGGGTCTTTGGAGCACAAAACAAGAAACCAAGCTCTGAGTATGTATCAGGAAGCAACGCAGACCTCTTGGCTTTTGAATGAATTGTTAAGGGAAGATAGATGATTATAGTCGCTTCACCTGTTTTCTCTTTGCTTATTGTCTGTAGTGTTTATTTGTATATGCTAACCATTTTTTCTTATCTTTCCTTTCCATTTTTATTTTAAATACAAGTTGTCAAAAGTCAACTTTACCATTTAGTCTTTAGGTAAGAGATATTCTGTTACAGGAGTAATACGTACAGACAGCAATGTATACAATTACTGTTGGGACTGTGTAGTTCCTCATTTGGGGGAAGAGGTGAAGTACTTCTTCGTTTGCAAGAAGGATAACTTCATCTTATTAAGTGGAAATAAAAATGTTGCTTCATTGCCGTATGAAAGTTCAACTATGTGTAGAAGAGTACATATGGAACCTGAGTAGCCAATGAAACGGACTGAGCCATTTATCAATTCATTGATTGTTAGATACATATTTACCCATCAGTGCTTGTTATACAATAATGGAGATGATCCCAGTAAATAGTTCTCTTTTGTTGGTTAGCATCGTATTCAGTTGAGCCAGTAGTGGGCTCAGCAGGGACATTGGAAGAGACCTCTTCAGTCTCTTTTCTTGTTTCTGGTGTGCTTCTCTCTCCAGGTTCTGCAGTGTGTGTGTGTCCTCCCTGGTGCCCAGCTCCTGCGGTCTGCGCATTCTCCCAGTCTGACTCCTGCTGATATGACCCAGTGGCCAGTAGTTTTCCATGACATTCCTTCAGTTAGGTTTGCGGTAGAATGCCTCCCAAGGCTCCTCCTTGTAAACAGTATCCCATGGCACCCCCTTGGGCAGCTTTCTAGAAAGTCCCTGGAAAGTTCCAGAAAGCTACTGGTGCACCACCTCAGCAACTTCTCTACATCCAGTAAGCTGCAGCCACGTCCTCTACAGTGAGATTTGGATTGGAGTCTTCAAGTGAGAGAAATCATTCGGAGCTCTATCTCAGCTGTTGACATAGACTGTATCTGTTATTCATGTATTCTTTAGGGTTCTCCTTACTTCTCACTGGCCAATCTTTCAGGACTTCAGCCCTCTTTTATAGTTAATAATTCTTGATATTAAACTTCCCCTGCTCAAATTACTATACAGTTTCTGTCTCCTCTTGGGACCCTGACTGATAAAACAAGTGTATGTTTTCCAGGAAATTTTCTCAAGAGTACAGTAATGGTAATGCCATGTTCAGCCTTTACAGTATTAATTTCCATAAATCTATTATCTCTATTCTCCTGAGCATGCCACATTCTGGGGGACTTTATCTTGGCTAGCTAGCTTCTTATTAACAGTAACAGACCTTGGCAAAATGGACATGGGTTTTCCACTGGGCATTCTTTGGATATTTAACTAAAGAAAACTTAAAGGAGTTGCATGTTTGTTAAATTTTGGAAAATACCACTTGCTGTCTAATAGTTCCTGTGATCTGTCTGACATTCTTCTGTGGGATCCAGGAGAGATGATAAAATTGAATAATCTCTAAACTTTTTCAAACACTGAAACTTGATTAAATATAAATATGGTTTGGGGTTAGAGATAGAAGGTAAGGGACATGGAGAGGAAATTCTAGTTCTACAACCCATATTGTGTAAATTTTTAGAGATTCATGCAATCTCAGGAAGTGGGTTAAATATGGTTTTTGTGTTTCCCATGGAGTGATTTTTATCTCCAAGTTCAACTGAAAAGGGAACTAACTTCTAATGTTTACCAATTTCTCATTACTACTTTTATGACATTACCATTATTTTCTATAGGTACTGTTTATATGCAAGGAATTCAAGATGGTGCCTGTCACAAATACATGCTAATATTTTAAAATAATTTTTTATTTATCTGCATCTATTTTTATTTAATTTGTAATTAGTATGATTTTTAATTTACCAAGTAATCACATTGTAAGCTAAAGGACAGAGAATTCCCATAGTCCTAAATCCCACAATTATATCTTAAAATATCAGGTGTTAACGGTGGGTAAAATTGGACCTCTAGAAAGGCCAGTGCCCTCCACCTCAGGAAAAGCATGGTACCTGAGGAAGAACAGATCCCAGACTACGCTCTCTTGAAAGGGAGAGCAGTCTGTTCTGGAGCTGAAGATGTATAGAAAGAGTGAGTAGTGCATAATCATTTTCAGAGAAAACCCCTCCCAGGCCATGGCTAAGATCCCACAAGTGTCTCTCTCCATGAAACTGCACAAGCAGATTGGTGGCTTATTATTCTCCCTGGCTTTGTAAACCCCACCTGAGATCATAGTTACTTTCAGCTTCTGCATAGATGTATATTAATGGTGACTTATTTGTGTATCTGCATATCTATTTCTATATTTCCACACACACATATATGAATATATAGGTGGGCACTCTGTGTGTGTGTGCATGTGTGTATGTATACATATATACAGACATATATTTATGCATATATATTTTTGTTTTCTGAGGATATATGAATGTAAAAGCATAATAACAGGATAATTTATTGAGATACTAGTTTGTATTACTTTGCCTTCTAATTTTTCTGAAATTTTTCAAGAAGGAAGCTAGATGCTTTGTCATCTCTAGACTCAGATTGGTTTCCAGGATGGAAAGTAAAACTCCTTCAAGGCAACATGTCTCTGCCCTTTGGAAATCTCAAGACCACCTGAATATCTAATCCTCCACGTCCTGCAGTGGGAGGGTTGAGGTAAAGCTTTGGAAAAGCATCAGAGGAAGAGGAGCAGCCCTTCAGTCTGGAGAATCCTGCTCCACTTTCCAGCTCAGTGGAAATTATTTGTGGGAAGCCAAGATCCAGAGGACATCTGTGACATGATGAGAGAAGCCTATTTCACACTAGGCACCTAGAGGAAAGGTACCAGTTGATCTTTTTGGCAGATGAGGAAAAATCAAGACTTAGATTATCCTCCCCAGTTGGGATGGGAGCAACACAGCTGAACTGACTTCAAAGTCAATGTTCTTTCCAGTTTTTGTGCTTTGTTCCCTAAAGTAATGACTTTGGGTCTGAGGAGAGCTGTGCATGTGTGAGGATGGAGGTGGTTCTTTGACAACTTCCAAGCAGCAGCCTTGAAAAAGCACAGGATTAGAGTCAAGGGTCTAGGTTTGAGTTCCAGCTCCTCCATTTATAAACCTCTCAAACATGGAGAAGTTCCTTAACCTATCTGATGCTCAACTGTAAAAAGGAAGTTATAATGCTTCACCTACCAAAATTTTTAAAGTGTAATTGTGTTGATGAATCCTTTGTGAGTTGTGCTAATAAAAACTATAATTATTATCATTTGCCTAATAGATTTTCTCTGTGATCAGGTATATAAAGGGGAAATGTTGTACCTAAGGTGTCTTTCTGGCATAAAAAGAGAGAATATAAAGTAAAGTACTAAAAACACAGAACACGTATCATAGAATCCCCAAGTGATTGACACTGTAAATAGCTTCACTGCAAATGCTGAATAATTTCATAATCATAGGCTCATAATTTGTTGGATGGAAGGCAACACTTTCAAGTAAGAGGATTAAGATTTGGGGGAGAGGAAGATAAAATTTTGAATCCTAAGTCTCTTCTCAACTAGGTATGAAGAACTTGGCCAGTTAATCTCTCTATGGAGATTGGTCTCCTTGACTGGAGACTAGGAAGAATGAAAATAATATCTTCCAGAAAAAAAGGTTTTGGGGAGAGTTAAATGGAATAATGTGCGTGATCTATCTGTAGTTCATGGTTTGTCACACTGAAACATTTCTCAATGAGTGCTCCTTCTTCTTAGAGTTTCAAGAGATCTTTTTAAAAATCGTCTAATTAAGCTCCACATGAAAGATGGGAAAATTGAGAAATCCTAGTTTGTTTTATTTCTTAGAAACAAAACCAGTGGAAAATGATTCAAGGAATAGAGTGAGAGCATTCAAAGTGGATTTCAACTTCCTAAAGGAATGTAACTTGTGAGGAAACTGCAATGAGAGAAAAAGAGAAAAATATTTTCAGCTGAATTCACATTATAAACCACACATTGAATCATGTCCTTTATCAATTTAGGAGACTTGCCCAGGAGATAGCCATATGGTCAGGCGATCCTGCACAATCATCATCATCACAAGTTAAATGTGATTCTAAGAATTATTGCTAAAATGACACGTCTCCAAGAGAGATAAACTGTGCCCTAAAGTCAAGTATGTTGCATAACCAAATTTTGGTTTAGCTAATGACAATGTAATACCACCCCATTAATCTTGTTGGGAAAGCATTACTGATATAATCACTTAGAATTCAAACTCTGAATATCAGCAGATCTATCACTGCCATGTTCTTGCTCCAGCGAAGACTCTTCCCAAAGAGCTGTGTTTACAACTGACCTTGCGGGGGTAGAGTTTGTACAAATGTTTAAATATCTCTGTGGCAGATAAAAAATAGGGCCTCAAATTTTTGACATTCTATTCCCCCCAGCTTTTGAAAGGTCTATGTCCTTTCCTCTTGAATCTGGGTGAATTCTATGACCGCTTTGATCATTAGAAAAAAGCAAAAATGACATAGTGCCTTAGGAGATTGGCAGCCTTCACTTTTGTCTCAAAAATCTACCTTTGCTGAGGCTACGTGCTATTAGGGAGATGAAGTCAGCCAGATGGAGAGGCTGCATGGTAGGGGGTCAGGCTGTTTCCGCCCTTCCAGCCAGGCACCAGACATGTGAGTGAAGAAGCCTGCAATGACTAGCCCCAGTAACCATCTGACTACAACCACATAAGAGCGTGAGTGAGAACTGCACAGCTGTAAACAGTTAACCAACAGAATCAAGAGGGATTATCACTTTACGCCACTAAGTTTGGGAATTTTTTTTTTGTAATGCAGCAATAAACAACCAGAAAATCTCCCTTGAATAAATCTTTGGGAGGTCAGGTAATTCTTTCCCCTGCTCACTTACTGAAATAATGTTTGTCTACTGAGTTGCTGAAGAAATGTATCATGTAGTAGAGGGTAGTTTGGTGTGCTTCTTAGCTGACTGAGTACATTATTTCAAAATTTATATCCTGCTTGCTTCAAAAATAGATTTGATGCCATGATTGAATTATTATCGAATTAATAAGTGTGTAAATGAATCATGAAATAAATAAGGTAAGGTTAGTCATGAACTCTGTGGAGGCATTTAACTCAACTGTCATATATATTAAATAAAATTTCATGGTCTTAAATATAAGTTGAATGCTTCATAATCTTCTCTCCAAAATATACATCAAAAGTGCCTACTCTTTTTTTATTTTTTAAAAAATTAATTAATTTTATTTTGGGTTGCGTTGGGTCTTCATTGCTGTGCATGGGCTTCTCATTGCTGTGGCTTCTCTTGTTGCAGAGCATGGGCTCTAGGAGTGTGGGCTTTAGTAGTTGTGGCTCATGGGCTCTAGAGCACAGGCTCAGTAGTTGTCGCGCACGGGCTTAGTTGCTCCATGGCATGTGGGGTCTTCCCGGACCATGGCTCAAACCTCTGTCCCCTGCATTGGCATGCAGATTTTTAACCACTGCACCACCAGTGCAGTGGTTAAGATAGGCATTGACAAGTCCCTGCCTATTCACAACCACAACACCCTTCCAGCTCTCCAAAACTAGAACCACTTGATCCCTTCCTGAAGTTGCAGTCATATATTTTCCAATTTCTGGAACCAACATTGACCAGAGGTAGGAATCACTAAAATATCCACTGCACATCTTTTTGAGAATTCTTCTCAATTCACCATTAGTGCTGGTCTTGTCATAATGGGGGAGTCCAAGTCTGTTTAATAGCCTTTGGCTTTAGTTCGGAATAGTCTTTGAATTTAGTTTGGGTAACTTATAGTCTGTCTTGTGTTTCTTCTAAGAAATTCTTGTTCTAAGACTAGGTTGGATATGGCTGGTCTCCTCAGATTTATGCTATACCACCCACACCCTTGCCTCATAATTTGGGGCTTTATTCTTGAACTAGAGGTTGGGACCCAGGTACCTAGTCATATCCAAACTTCCAAGTGCCTGTGGCATGACTCTCTGTCTGAATTTCCCAGTATTTATTAGCTCAGACTGTTCTCCAATGACTAACCTTTAATTAATTAATTAATTAATTAAAACATCTTTATTGGAGTAAAATTCCTTTACAACGGTGTGTTACTTTCTGCTGTATAACAAAGTGAATCAGCTATAAATATACATATATCCCAATATCTCCTCCCTCTTGTGTCTCCCTCCCACCTTCCCTATCCCACCCCACTAAGTGGTCACAAATCACCAAGATGATCTCCCTGTGCTATGCGGCTGCTTCCCATTAGCTATCTATTTTACATTTGGTAGTATATATTAGTCCATGCCACTCTCTCATTTTGTCCCAGCTTACCCTTCCCTCTCCCCGTGTGGTCAAGCCCATTCTCTACATCTTCATATTTATTCCTGTCCTGGCCCTAGGTTCTTCATAACCTTTTTTTGGTTCCATATATATGTGTTAGCATAAGGTATTTATTTTTCTCTTCTGACTTACTTCACTCTGTATGACAGACTCTAGATCAATCCACCTCACTACAAAAACTAAATTTCGTTTCCTTTTATGGCTGAGTAATAGTCCATTGTATATATGTGCCACATCTTCTTTATCCATTCAACTGCCGATGGACACTTAGGTTGCTTCCATGTCCTGGCTATTGTAAATGGAGCTGCAGTGAACATTGTGGTACATGACTCTTTTTGAATTATGGTATTCTCAAGGTATACTTCCAGCAGTGGTATTGCTGGGTCATATGATAGTTCTATTTGTAGTTTTTTAAAGAACCTCCATACTGTTATCCATAGTGGCTGTATCAATTTACATTCCCACCAACAGTGCAAGAGGGTTCCCTTTTCTCCACACCCCCTCCAGCATTTATTGTTTGTAGATTTTTTGATGATGCCCATTCTGACCAGTGTGAGGTGATACCTCATTGTAGTTTTGCTTTGCATTTCTCTAATGATTAGTGATGTTGAGCATTCTTTCATGTGTTTCTCGTCTATCTGTAAATCTTCTTTGGAGAAATGTCTCTTTAGGCCTTCTGCCCATTTTTGGATTGGGTTTTGTTTTGTTTTTTTTTTTTGATATTGAGCTGTTGTAAAATTTGGAGATTAATCCTTTGTCAGTTGCTTCAGTTGGAAATATTTTCTCACATTCTGAGCATTGTATTTTCATCTTATTTATGGTTTCTTTTGTTGTGCAAAAGCTTTTAAGTTTCATTAGGTCCCATTTGTTTATTTTTGTTTTTATTTCCATTCTCTAGGAGGTGGGTCATAAAGGATATTGTTGTGATGTATGTCATAGAGTGTTCTGCCTATGTTTTCCTCTAAGAGTTGTATACTGTCAGCCTCATATTTAGGTCTTTAATCCATTTTGAGTTTATTTTTGTATATGGTATTAAGGAGTATTCTAATTTCATTCTTTTACATGTGGCTGTCCAGTTTTGCCAGTACCACTTATTGAAGAGGCTGTCTTTTTTTTCTTGCCTCCTTTATCAAAAATAAAGTGACCATATGTGTATGGTTTTATCTCTAGACTTCTGTCCTGTTCCATTGATCTATATTTCTGTTTTTGTGCCAATACCATACTGTCTTGATTACTGTAGCTTTGTAGTATAGCCTGAAGTCAGGGAGCCTGATTCCTCCAGCTCCATTTTTCTTTCTCAAGATTGCTTTGGCTATTCAGGGTCTTTTGTGTGTGCATACAAATTGTGAAATTTTTTGTTCTAGTTCTGTGGAAAATGTCATTGGTAGTTTGATAGGGATTGCATTGAATATGTAGATTGCTTTGGGTAGTATAGACATTTTCACAGTGTTGATTCTTCGAATCCATGAACATGGTATATCTCTCCATCTTTCTGTATCATCTTTAATTTCTTTCATCAGTTTCTTATAGTTTTCTGCATACAGGTCTGTTGTCTCCTTAGTTAGGTTTATTCCTAGGTATTTTATTCTTTTTGTTTAAATGGTAAATGGGAGTGTTTCCTTAAATTCTCTTTGAGATTTTTCATCCTTAGTGTCTAAGAATGCCAGAGATTTCTGTGCATTAATTTTGTATCCTGCTACTTTACCAAATTCATTGATTAGCTCTAATAGTTTTCTGGTAGCATATTTAGGATTCTCTAGGTATAATATCATGTCATCTGCAAACAGTGACAAGTTTACTTCTTCTTTTCTGATTTGGATTCTTTTATTTCTTTTTCTCCTCTGATTGTTGTGCTAAAACTTCCAAAACTATGTTGAATAATAGTGGTGAGAGTGGGCAACCTTGTGTTGTTCCTGATCTTCGTGGAAATGCTTTCCATTTTTCACCATTGAGAAGTATGTTGGCTGTGGGTTTGTCATATATGGCCTTTATTATGTTGAAGTAATTTCCCTCTATGCCTACTTTCTGGAGGATTTTTATCAGAAATGGGTGTTGAATTTTGTTGAAAGCTTTTTCTGCATCTATTGAGAAGATCATATGGTTTTTCTCCTTCAATTTGTTAATATGCTGTATCACAGTTATTGATTTTCATATATTGAAGAATCCTTACATTCCTGGGGTAAACCCCACTTGATCATGGTGTATGTTCCTTTTAATGTGCTGCTGGATCCTGTTTGATAGTATTTGGTTGAGGATTTTTGCATCTATGTTCATCAGTGATATTGGCCTGTAGTTTTCTTTTTCTGTGACATCTCTTTCTGGTTTTGGTATCAGGGTGATTGTGGCCTCATAGAATGAATTTGGAGTGTTTCTCCCTCTGCCATATTTTGGAAGTTTGAGAAGCATAGGTCTTAGCTCATCTCTAAATGTTTGATGTGAAGCCATCGGGTCCATGGCTTTTGTTTTCTGGAAGATGTTGAATCACAGTCTCAATTTCAATGCTTCTGATTGGTCTGTTTATATTTTCTATTTCTTCCTGGTTCAGTCTCCAAAGGTTGTGCTTTTCTAAACATTTTTCTGTTTCTTCCAGGTTGTCCATTTTATTGGCATAGAGTTGCTTGTCGTAATCTGTCATGTTCCTTTGTATTTCTGCAGTGTCAGTTGTTAGTTCTCCTTTCTCATTTCTAATTCTATTGATTTGAGTCTTCTCCCTTTTTTTCTTGGTGAGTCTGGCTAATGATTTATCAATTTTGTTTATGTTCTCAAATAACCAACTTTTAGTTTTATTGATCTTTGCTATTGTTTCCTTCATTTCTTTTTTATTTATTTCTGATCAGATATTTATGATTTCTTTCCTTCTGCTAACTTTGGGTTTCTTTGTTCTTCTTTTTCTAATTGCTTTAAGTGTAAGTTTAGGTTGTTTATTTGAGACGTTTCTTGTTTCTTGAGGTAGGATTGTATTGCTATAAACTTCTCTCTTAAAACTGGTTTTTCTGCATGCCGTAGGTTTTGGGTGGTTGTGTGTTCATTGTCATTTGTTTCTAGGTATTTTTTGATTTCCTCTTTGATTTCTTCAGTGATCTCTTGGTTATTAAGTAGTGTATTGTTTAGCCTTACAGATTTTTTCCTCTAATTGATATCTAGTCTCAAAGCGTTGTGGTTGAAAGATACTTGATATGATTTGTATAATCTTAAATTTACCAATGCTTGATTTGTGACCCAAGATATGATCTATCCTGGAGAATGTTCCATGAGCACTGAGAAGAAAGTGTATTCTGTTTTTTTTGAATGGAATGACCTATAAATAACAATTTAGTCCATCTTGCTTAATGTATCATTTAAAGCTTGTATTTCTTTTATATATTCATTTTGGATAATCTGTCCATTGTTGATAGTGGGGGATTAAAGTCCCCTACTCTGATTGTGTTACTGTCCATTTCCCCTTTTATGGATGTTAGCATTTGCCTTATGTATTGAGGTGCTTCTATAGTGGGTATATAAATATCACAAATGTTATATCTTCTTTTTGGATTGATCTCTTGATCATTATATAGTGTTCTTCTTTGTCTCTAGGAATAGTCTTTATTTTAAAGTCAATTTTGTCTGATATGAGAACTGGTTCTCTGGCTTTCTTGTGATTTCCATTTGCATGGAATATCTTTTTCCATCCCCTCACTTTCAGTCTGTATGTGTCCGTAGGTCTGAAGTGGGACTCTTGTAGACAGCATATACACGGGTGTTGGTTTTGTGTCCACTCAGCCAATCTCTGTCTTCTGTTTGGAGGATTTAATCCATTTACATTTAAGGTAATCATCGCTATGTTTATTCCCATTACCATTTTCTTAAATGTTTGTGTTTGTCATTGTAGGTCTTTTCCTTCTCTTGTGTCCTGCCTAGAGAAGTTTCTTTAGCATTTGTTGTAAAGCTGGTTTGGTGTTGCTGAATTCTCTTAGCTTTTGCTCGTCTGTAAATGTTTGAATTTCTCCGTCAAATCTGAATGAGATCCTTGCTGTGTAGAGTAAACTTGGTTGTAGGTTTTTCCCTTTCATCACTTTAAACATGTCCTGACACTCCCTTCAGGCTTGCAGAATTTCTGCTGAAACATCTGCTCTTAACCTGATGGCGATTCCCTTGTATGTTATGTGTTGTTTTACCCTTGCTGCTTTTAATATATATTTTTTTATATTTAATTTTTCATAGTTTGAGTAATATGTGTCTTGGCATGTTTCTCATTGGATTTATCCTGTATGGGACCCTGTGCACTTCCTGTATTTGATTAACTATTTGCTTTCCCATATTAGGGAAGTTTTCAACTATAATCTCTTCAAACAATTTCTCAATCCCTTTCTTTCTCTCTTCTTCTTCTAGGATCCGTATAATTCCAATGCTGTTGCTTTTAATGTTGTCCCAGAGGTCTCTGAAATTGTCCTCAATTCTTTTCATTCTTCTTTCTTTCTTCTGCTCTGCAATAGTTATTTCCACTCTTTTATCTTCCAGGTCACTTATCCATCTTCTGCTTCAGTTTTTCTGCTATTGATTCTTTCTGGAGGATTTTTAATTTCATTTATTTTGTTGTTCATCATTGTTTGTTTGCTCTTTAGTTCTTGTAGGTTCTTGTTAAACATTTCTTGTATTTTCTCCATTCTATTTCCAGATTTTGGATCATCTTTACTATAATTACTCTGATTTCTTTTTCAGGTAGATTGCCTATTTCTTCTCCATCTGTTTGGTGTGGTGGGCTTTTGCCTTGCTCCTTCATCTGCTGTGTGATTCTCTGTCTTCTCATTTTGCTTAACTTACTGTGTTTGGGGTCTCCTTTTCACAGACTGCATGTTCGTAGTTCCTATTGTTTTTGGTGTCTGCTCCCAGTGGGTGAGGTTGGTTCAGTGGGTTGTGTAGGCTTCCTGGTGGAGAGGACTGGTGCCTGTGTTCTGGAGGATGAGTCTGGAACTTGTCTTTCTGGTGGGCAGGACTGTGTCTGGTGGTGTTTTTTGTGATGTCTGTGACCTTGTTATGATTTTAGACAGCTTCTCTGCTAATGGGCAGCGTTTTGTTCCTGTCTTGCTTGTTGTTTGGCATAGGGTGTCCTGCACTGTAGCTTGCTAGTTGTTGAGTGGAGCTGGGTTTTAGCATTGAGATGGAGATCTCTGGGAGAGCTTTCACCATTTAATATTACATGGAGCTGGGAGGTTTCTGGTGGACGAATGTCCTGAACTCATCTCTCCCACCTCAGAGACACAGGCCTGACACCCGGCCGGATCACCAAGACCCTGTAACCCACACGGCTGAGAAGAAAAGTGAGAAAAAGGAAAGAAATAAAGCAAAAATAAATTAAATAAAGTTATTAAAATAAAAAACATTTATTATAAATAAAAATTTTAAAGTAATAATAAAAAAAGAAAGAAAGAAGAGAGCAACAAAACCAAAAAACAAGTCCACCAATGATAACAAGCTCTAAAAACTATACTAAAAAACATAAACAAAAAGGTCAGACAGAACCCTAGGAAAAATGGTAAAATCAAAGCTATACAGACAAAATCACACAAAGAAGCATACACACACACACACACACACTCACAAAAAGAGCAAAAGGAACAAAAACATATATATCATCGCTCCCAATGTCCACTGCGTCAGTTTGCGTTGATTCTTTGTCTATTCAGGCATTCCACAGATGCAGGGTACATGAAGTTGATTGTGGAGATTTAATTCGCTGCTCCTGAGGCTGCTGGGAGGGATTTCCCTTTCTCCTCTTTGTTCGCACAGCTCCTGGGGTTCAGCTTTGGATTTGGCCCCACTTTTGCATGTAGGTCGCCTAAGGGCATTTGTTCTTTGCTCCGAGAGGATGAGGTTAAAACAGAAGCTCATTAGGGGGCTCTGGCTCAATCAGGCTGGGGAGAGGCATGGGTACGGAATGCTGGATGAGCCTGCGGTGGCAGAGGCCAGCGTGACATTGCAACAGCCTGAGGTGCGCCGTGTGTTCTCCCAGGGAAGGTGTCCCTGGATCACGGGACCCTGGCAGTGGCAGCTGCACTGGCTCCCAGGAGGGGAGTTGTGGATAGTGACCTGTGGTTGCACACAAAATTCTTGGTGACTGCAGCAGCAGCCTTCACGTTTCATGCCCATCTTTGGTGTCCGTGCTGATAGCCATTGCTCACGTCCATCTCTGGAGCTCATTTAGGCAGTGCTCTGAATCCCCTCTCCTCGTGCACCCCACTACAATTGTCTCTTGACTCAGGCAGATCCAGAGTTTTTCCTGGACTCCCTTCCAACTAGCTGTGGCGCACTAGCCCCCTTCAGGCTGTGTTCACACAGCCAACCCCAGTGCTCTCCCTGGGATCTGACCTCTGAAGCTGTAGCCTCAGCTGCCAGCCCCCACTGGCCCTCGTGGGTGAGCAGACAAGCCTCTCAGGCTGGTGAGTGCTGGTCAGCAGCAATTCTCTGGATGCGAATCTCTGTGCTTTGCTCTCTGCGACCCTGTTGCTGTGCTCTCCTCTGTGGCTCTGAAGCTTCCCCCCTGCCACCCCCCTTCTCCACCAGTAAAGGGACTTCCTAGTGTGTGGAAACTTTTCCTCCTTCACAGCTCCCTCCCATTGATGCAGGTCAGTCCATATTCTTTTGTCTGTGTTTTTCCTTTCTTCTTTTGCCCTACCTAGGTATGTGGGGGTGTTTCTTGCCTTTCAGGAAATCTGAGGTCTTCTGCCTGCATTCAGTAGGTGTTCTGTAGGAGTTGTTCCACATGTACATGTATTTCTGATGTATTTGTGGAGAGGAAGGCTATGTCCATGTCTCACTCCTCTGCCATCTTGATTCTCTCTTCTATTTTATTATATTAATTTTAATTTTATTTGGAGTATAGTTGATTTACAATGTTGTGTTAGTTTCAGGTGTACAGCAAAGTGATTCAGTTATACATAGACATATATCCATTCTTTTTCAGATTCTTTTCCCATTTAGGTTACTACAGAATATTGACTACAGTTGCCTGTGCTATACAGTAGGTTCTTGTTGATTATCTATTTTATATATAGTAGTGTGTATCTGTTAATCCCAAACTCTGAATTTACCCCTGCTCCCCCCACCTTTGGTAACCATAAGTTTGTTTTCAAAGTCTGTGAGTCTGTTTCTGTTTTGTAAATAAATGCATTTGTATCATTGTTTGAGATTCCACATATAAGTGATATTTTACCCTATTTGTCTTTCTCTGTCTTCAGTCACACTTCTGAGTGTCATCTGTTCCCTGACACCACCAAAATCAACCCACCTTTATATCTCTAGATATCCTTATATTTCTATTACTTTATCAGCTTTAAATAATATTGCTATCCATCTTATGATAAAAAGGGATCAGCATACTTTTTCTCCTTCTTACTGCTCTCCCTCTCACCTCCTTACTTTTGTTGGATATATAATTTCCATATTGTCAAACTTTTAACATTTACATTATAATATTTACCATAATTCTCACATTCATTTTGATCTTATTTTCGGGGACAATGGATTCAATTCTCATAATCAACCCTTTTGCTGTAGTTTCTCCATTCATCAAAGGATGGCTGAAGTTAAAAAGAACTCAAAAACTATATTCCTTGAATTTCTATATGTTCAAAAATTGTTGCCTTTATGTTGAAGTGCAGTTTGTCTAGTTATAAAGATTCTTGAGTCACTCTTTTTTCAAGACTTGTCTTTGATTGTTCCAAAGTTACTTTTGAGTACTGATATAGTTTAAAAAGGCAAGAGAAAAAAGAATACATATGGAAGACAAGCAAATCAGTGTCATGGACCAAGAGAACCAAAATAATGTAACCATGAAAATATTTAAAGATATAAGTCAAAATAACTTACCAAAAATAAAAGACCTGAATTTAGAGCCGGGATACATATGCCATATCCAAGAGAAAAAATAAGAGAATGATCAACACCAAAATCCATCCTAGTAAAGTTTCATAGTTTCAATATATATTTACATAGAGTCTGCATCCAGATAAAAAGATCAAGACTTAAGGAGGACAAAGTGCAGGATAGCCTCAGGCTTCTTCACTGACTAATCTTTAAACTTCATTTGCTCGACTAGATTATGACTGGTCTTGACTTTATATCCCTTTTGGAGCAGTATTTTGTCCACTGGATGTAATCTAATTCGCACCTGAATCTGAAATGGTTTCCTGCTCTAAGAAATTGGTCATGCCATAACTGATTCCAAGACTTACCAACTTTGTGCCAGAAGTTAATTTTATGTGAGAAGGTATCATGGACAGTGTTGAAAATGTCCAGGTGAAGATTGGTGAGAGTAGGGGCAATATGAGCACAGACATGTAGTTGGAAAGTTACAAAGATTGAGTAACATCTGTCATGTGTACCTCCTCCTGTCCACTCTGTCACTCTCCTACTGGAGCCCTTTATTGTGTCTCTCCAGACATGGCTCAGGAAGAATTCACAGGATATGGCAACTGAGTGAATGTGGCCTGTGAGCAAAATAAGAAATCAAAGTAGACTGAGACTTCAAGATGAAAATATAAGTTTCGTGCTGTATCTGAACCAGGGAACACTGATGAAGAAACAAGTCTGAAAAGGACACATAATGTTGAGGGGATAGAATTGTAAGAGTCAGAGTTTTCTTGTCTTTAGGAATCCAAAGGACTCCACTTGATATTGCTGATTCTAACATCTCCTAACCTGTCAAAAAAACAAAAACAAAAACAAACAAACCATGAAGCCAATATTTCTCCATCAGTTCTGAGGGAAAATCCTGAATCAGTGTCAAGATTATGAGTCAGAATCTATTTTTGTTTTAGTGCTTACTCTTCTCAGTTATTTTCATATGTATTCTGTAGAATCAGAAACACGTTGGTGGAGATGATGTAGCAATATCAGAGACCTATAATCTCAGAGGACAGCAATCTCAACAAACTTTTGTGCCCTTAAAAGCAAAGACATTAACTAGAGTATAATGATTTATAATCTGTTAATCTAACCTCAAGAAGAACTAGATCTGTGAAGCCAGAGAGTTCTGAAGTAGAATCTTGGTGTGACTGTTCACCAGTTCCTGATCAAGGAAAGTTTATCCTTCTAAGTTCTGAAATTGAGAGACATTACAATTTACTATATTATTATGAAGACTAAATGAATTGCACACATAAAGCACCTTGTACAGTGTCCATAAATTGAAGTTCCTTTTCTCCTTTCCCCCCTCCCCAACTGAATAAATGAATTCGTTAGAACCATTAATCTAGCCTGGAAACATAATAGAAAACATTTTCATGGGTGCTTTCTTTCCCAAGATTGACAGTGCACACTTTCCACTTTCTTATCTCGCAATCATTCTTAGTGGAAAATGTTGATGTTGTTACCTCTCTGTTAATTTTCTCCTTTCCCACTGAATAGCAGCAGCGTGATTAAGGTGGGATTAAGCACACCTCCACCCTCCGGGGGTCTAAACCAGTCGTGGTAGTCTTGCTCTCTCTTCCTCCGTGTGGAAGATTGATTCAGTGTGGCCCATAAACAAAGATAGCTCAGTCAGAGGAGAGCAGAGACATATTATTTGGTGCATAGAGATAACATATCCAAGAAATGTAATGCCTGAAGTCATCAGGCCACCCCAGGGAAACTCAACCTGAAAGATAAAGCTGTCATTCAGAGTGCAGAGCCAAAAGAACAGCAGAAGACACTGGGTAAACTGCAACTGAAAACTGCCCAAAGACTTTTCTTTTAGTTGGTGAGACAATGAATTCCCTTCATTAAGGCAATCTTTACGAAAATCATACTAAGGGATACTTTGGTCGTACGTCTGCTACAATCTCCCCATCTATGCTGCCATTTGGGGTATCACCCATGACCTTCATATTACTGAATCAATGAGTTGCTTCTCCAGCTCTTTCTGCTCTGCCTAGACCTTAAGTATTAGAGCTTTTCAACAGACATACACCTATGAAATCACATATTTAAAAGGCTATTAATTACATTATTGCTTTTAAAAGCAAAATATTGAAAACAAACGCAAATGTGCACTAACAAGCATTTGTTAAATAAATGATGGATTCATACACTAGATGACTATGTCTTTATTTAATAGAATGAAGCAGCTTCTGTTACTGGTGTAGAACAGTCTCCAAGATATATTAAGTGAGAAAAAGTGAAGTTTAGAATAGGATATAAAGTATGTTACATTTGGGGGGAAAAGACTTCGTAGACATGCTTATAAGTGCCTAGAAGAGATGGAAATATTCACAAAAAATTAGCAGAAATCAGTAGCATTGTTTTCCTCTGGAAAAGAGAATTGGGAGGCTGAGATGAAATAGGAAGGAGAACTTTTCACTGAATAAATAATATTTCCTCCCTTTTAGACCTTAGCTCATTTCCATGTATTTCCAATGCAATAAATCTAGTGTAAAATATATAAAATAAGGAAATGTTACCTTTTTCTGCAAGAAAAATGCCTTTGTTGTTATGATTAATGTTATCCACTAAATATTTCTGATTCTCCTCCCAGGCATATGACAGGATATCATTTACCTGTCTTTGACATTAGAGGAGGCAATATAAATTTCCTTTGATCAATGAAATGTAGACAGAACGATGTTTGTTATACCTTCACACAGCTTTAGGAGTCAGTGTGAAATTTACCAATTCCTCTTTCCCTCTGCCACAGTTAAGGACAGAGCTCAAAGTGATGGCTGTTTCATGAGTATGGTTCTTGAAGTGAGGACACTTTGGAGTAGAAACCCCAATAGAATATCGTGATGGACTTTTAGTTTTGATCCACTGAAATGTGGGAGTTGTTCTTGATCACAGTATAACTTGGCCTAACCTGAGGGACACATCATTTTACAAGGTTCAGTCCTGAACCGTCTTCTTTTCTATCTGCAGTCTCTCCATATAGCTTTATCAATTCCCATGGCTTCACTAATTCACCCAGCCACCCACAGGTTTATTTACTCTGTTTTGGACTCCAGACTCCTTTCTCTAATGGCCCGTTGAAGCCTTTACTTGGTTATGTCACATAAGTTTTTAAATTTAAAAAATGAGATGATTCCTCCTCACTCTTAACCATCTCCCACAGAAGTGCTTCTCTTCCAGTCTTCCCACAACTGTGGTCAAGCCAAGAAGCTGCTCATGTCAGAAATCCAGGAGTTATTCTTAACACTTTCTTTTCCCTCAGAACTCTTTATTTTCCACTTAAATATAATTTTTATTTATTTGAATATTCTTGTTTGCCCCCTCAGAATTCTTTATCTAGTTCATTGTTAAATCTGAATGATTTTAACATGTCTCAAGTTCCGTCATATCCCTCAATCTCCCGTGAGATGCCCTACACTTGCCACTTCCCTTGTCATCCGTAATAGTCCTTTAACTTGTCTTCCCTCTTTCAACATCACTTACTTACAATTCTCTCCAGCTAGAGTAGTCATTCAAAATATGTAATGGCTTGTGTCTCTTCTTTGTTTAAAAACTCCTTCAACAAATCCATAATGCACTTAAAATACAACGCTTTAATACAGCTGAAAGACCCTGAACAATTTGATTTCTCCTACCTATTTAATATCATCTTATTCTACATTCACCTTCCAGCACCCTAATCAGGCACCCATCTTTTTCTCTTCCTTGAATATGCCGAGATTTTTCCACCCATGAACGTCGACATTATTTTTCATTTTCTCTTCCTAGAATGATGTATATCCTCCTATCCATCCACCTGGCTAATTCAATTTAGATGTTTTTTGGTTATTGTCCCAGAGAGAATTATTCTAACAACCAAACTTTACCAGGTAGCTCCCTCCCCACCAACATTATTCTCCCTTACCACTCTGTTATTTCTTTAATAACATTCTTATAATTTATATTTATATATTAATTTGTGGACTTTTTGTTTGATTTCTTAATCCCACAAGACACAACTGAAGGAAGTTGGGTTAAATGTGTTTTCCTCACTATCCTATACCTTCTACCCAAGTCAGTGCCTTTCATTTAAGTGAATCAATAAAAGAATGAACAAGTTTTTCAGTATACCTGGTATGACATAATGCATAAAGTTGATGTTGATAAGCCTGTCATACCATTGGCATGTCCACACAAACTCTTATCTCTCAGGAACTGCCAGGTACAAAATGATAACAAGAGAATATTTAAATGAGACAATGAGAAGGATATAAGAAACCGGATCTCGAGGGCAGTCAGGGAGCACCACTGAAGAAACATTTGGCTTAAAAAAGAGGGGGCTGGGATTTCAGGATGGTGGAAGTGTAGAAGGATGAGGAGTTTATCTCTTTTACAAATGCATCAAGAATACATCTACAGATGGAACAATTCTCACAGAGCACCCGCCGAACACTAACAGAAGATCTTGGATGGCAGAAAGGACAGGAAAAGTCCTCACATAACTGGGTTGGACAAAAGAAAGAAGAACGGAAAAAGAAGAGGAGAGGAACTCGGATAGGACCTGCACCCCTGGAGGGGAGCTGAGGAAGAGGAGAGGCTCCTGCATCCGGGGAAGCCACCTTACCAATGGGGAAATCAGTTGGGACAGAAGGGGAACATCAGAGGCTGCTGGAAGAGGGAGAAACGGCTGCTGTGGCAGACAGGACAGAGTGAGAGCTACACAGACGGGAGGTGCCAAAGCCCTGCATGTCCAGACTGGGACATGTGTCCGCCAGTGCACTTGAGGGCTGGGAACTGGAACATGGGGATTGGAGGGAAAAACCACGGAGATGACTGCTATTGGCTGTGAGGAGACAGCCTGAGGGGACAGGAGGAAGGAAATCCACAACCAGGAATGCTTATGGAGGAAACCCCTTGCCATAGAAGCAAAGCATCACTGTTGAGTGATGCACAAGGGGTGGAGCTGCCACTGCAGTCTCTCCCAGCATGCCAATCCCCGCCTCCACAGGCACTAGGAAAGGTCCCTGCAGAGGCTGAAACACACGTTCCTGCTGCCAGGTGCTAGGAGAAGCCCCTACCAAGGCTGGCCTTCTTGTGCCTGCCTCCCGGCACTAGGAAAGTACCCCACCAGGGCTGGCCCTTGCATGCCTGCCACCTGGTACTAGGAAAGGTCACCGCCAGGGCTGATCCTCTCATGATGCCTGGCAAGCACTAGGAAAATCTCCCTCTAGGGCCAGATCTCTCATGCCTGTGTCCACTGACACCCCCTGCACACCTGTTGCCCATGTAGCTCCCACAACCCCGGCATCTGTGCCACCTCTGTTCCCTGTCCTCTCTGAGGCAGACCTGAGTGCTGCAGGGCAGCTTTGGGAGCAGACCCCTATGGGTGACTCACATGCAGAGGTAGGTCTTAAACCATAGCTGCGTCCCAGTGGAAGGGTGACTAAGGAAGAGGAATGAACATCTTTCTGTGCAGCTGCAAAAGCCACAGATTAAATCACCCAATTGACTTGGTAAACCCTGTGTCTATGGAATATCTGAATGGACAATGAGTGTTCCCACAACTAAGACTGGTCTAGCTTTAGCAGCCTTGGCCTTTGGGGACAAGTACACTTGGGAGTTGGGCCAGGTCAGAGTCTGAGCTGCCCCACAGTGCCCACAGTGGGTCCAGAGACCTACCTAGAGGTATTGGAGGGCCTCTGGGGAGGCAGAGGTTGACTGTGGCTCACAGTGAGGGCAAGGACACTGAATCTGAGACCCCAGGAAAATATTATTACTGTTATAATTTATGTTTTGTTTTCTTCTGTTGTTTTTTAAATTAATATTATTTAAAAATTTTTATTATATAATTTTTAAAATTTTTGTATATTTAAAAATTTTACTTACTTTTTCATTTTTTCATATTTTTCCTTGTTTTTGTTTTTCTCCCTTTGTTTTGTTTTAAATCTTTTTAAAAATCAATTTTCTGTGATTGTTTTATCTTTTCTTTTCTTCTTTTTTAGTTTGCAATATACTTTTGTGTTTCATTTTTGTTAGTTTTGTTTTTAATTGTTTGATTATATTTTGGGTTTTTTTTTCTGATTTTCCTTTTTTTGTTTTTGTTTTTGTTTTTCTTTTTGTATGTGTGCTTCTTTGTTACTTTTAGTTTTTGTTTCTTTGCTTTTGCTTTTACTATTTGTCTTGGGTTTTATCTGTCTGTTCATTTGTTTTCTTTTTTTTTTTTTAATTGTTGTTGTTGCTGTTTGTTTCTTTTAGTCTTTGCTATCTGTCTTGGGTTTTGTTTGTCTGTTCCCCCCCCCCCTTTTTTTTCTACACCATGTGGCTTTCAGGGTCTTAGTTCACCAGCTGAGTTCAGTCCTGAAACTCTGGGGTGGGAGTGCTAAGTCCAGGATGCTGGACTGCCAGAAAATTCCTGACCCCAGGGAATATTAATTGGTGAGAGCTCTCCCAGAAGTATCCATCTCAACTCCAAGACCTGGGTCCACCCAACTGCCTGCAGACTCCAGTGCTGAACGCCCCATGCCAAACAACAAGCAAGACAGGAACACAAACCCACCCATTAATAGACAGGCTGCCTAAAGTCATACTAAGCACACAGACACCCCAAAACACACCACCTGATGTGGCCCTGCCCATCAGAGGGACAAGATGCAGCTCCACCCACCAGAGTGCAGGTACCAGTCCCTCCCACCAGGGAACCTACCCAAGCCACTGGGCTAACCTCACCCACTGGGGGCAGACAGCAGAAGCAAGAGGGAAAACAACCCCAAAGCCTGCGGAAAGGAGACCACAAACATAGTAAGTTAGACAAAATAAGAAGACAGAGAAATAGGATACAGACAAAGGAGCAAGGTAAAAACCCACAAGACCAAATAAATGAAGAGGAAATAGGCAATCTACCAGAAAAAGAATTCAATATAATGACAGTAAAGATGATCCAAAATCTCAGTAATAGAATGGAAGCACAGATCCAGAAAATACAAGAAATTGTAAAGAAGTACCTAGAAGAATTAAAGAACAAACAAACAGAGATAAACAACACGACAACTGAAATAAAAAATACACTATAAGGAAAAAGTAGCAGAAGAACCAAAGCAGAAGAACAGAAAAGTGAGCTGAAAAATAGAATGCTGGATATAACTGCCAAGGAGCAGAATAACGAAAAAAGAATGAAAAGAAGTGAAGACCATTTCAAAGACCTCTGTGACAACATTAAACTCATCAACATTTGAATTGTAAGGGTCCCAGAAGAAGAAGAGAAAGAGAAAAGTTCTGAGAAAATATTTGAAGAGATTATACTTGAAAATTTCCCTAACATGGAAAGGGAAATAGCCACCCAAGTCCAGGAACTGCAGAGAGTCCCATACAGGATAAACTCAAGGAGAAACATGCCAAGATACATATTAATCAAACTAACAAAAATTAAATACAAAAAAAGATATTAAAAGCAGCATGGGAAAAGCAACAAACAACACAAGGAAATCCCCATAGAGTTATCAGCTGATTTCTCAGCAGAAACTCTGCAAGCCAGAAGAGAGTGGCAGGATATATTTAAAGTGATGAAAGGGAAAAAACCTACAACAAAGATTACTCTACCCAGCCAGGATCTCATTCAGATTCAACAGAAAAATCAAAAGCTTTACAGACAAGCAAAAGCTAGCACCAAGCCAGCTTTACAACGAATGCTAAAGGAAATTCCCTAGGCAGGAAACACGGGAGAAGAAAAAAGATGTACAAAAACAAACCCAACACAATTAAGAAAATGGTAATAGAAACATACATATTGATATTTACCTTAAATTAAACAGATTAAATGCTCCAACCACAAGACACAGACTGGCTGAATGGATACAAAAACAAGACCTGTATGTAGGCTGTCTAAAAGAGACCCACTTAAGACTTGGGGACACATACAGATTGAAAGTGAGGGGATGGAAAAAGATATTCCGTGCAAATGGAAATCAAAAGAAAGCTGGAGTAGCAATACTCATATCAGACAAGGTAGATTTTAAAATAAAAACTGTTAAAAGAAACAAGGAAGGACATTAAATAATGATCAAGGGGTCAGTCCAAGAAGAAGTTATAACAACTGTAAATATTTATACACCCAATAAAGGAACACCTCAATGCATAAGACAAATGCTAAGAACCATAAAATGGAAAATCAACAGTAACACAATGATAGTGGGGGCTTTAACTCTCCACTTATACCAATGGACAGATGATCCAGACAGAAAATAAAGAAAAACAAGCCTTAAATGACACATTAGAACAGATAGACTTAATTGATATCTATAGGACAGTTCATCCAAAAACAGCAGAATACACTTTCTTCTCAAGTGCACATTGAACATTCTCCGGGATAGATCACATCTTGGGTCACAAATCAAGGCTTGGTAAATTTTTTAAAAATGAAATCATAACAAGCATCTTTTCTGAACACAATGCTATGAGATTAGAAAGATCAGAAAGAGAAATGAAGGAAACACTCCCATTTAGCATTGCTAAAAAAGAATAAAATACCTAGGAATAAACCTACCTAAGGAGACAAAAGACCTTTACAGAGAAATATAAGACACTGATGAAAGAAATCAAAGATGACCCAAAGAGATGGATATACCATGTTCTTGGATTGGAAGAATCAATATTGTGAAAATGACTATACTACCCAAAACAATCTACAGATTCAGTGCAATCCCCAACAAATTACCAGTGGCATTTTTCACAGAACGAGAGCAGCAAATTTTACAATGTGTATGGAAACACAAAAGTTCCCAAATAGCCAAAGCAATCTTTGAGAAAGAAAAACAGAGCTGGATGAATCAAACTCCCTGACTTCAGACTATATTATAAAGCTACAGTAATCGAGACAATATGGTACTGGCACAAAAACAGAAATATAGACCAATGGAACAGGATAGAAAACCCAGAGATGAACCCACTCACCTATGGTCACCTATCTATGACAAAGTAGGCAAGAATATACAATGGAGTAAAGACTCTTCAACAAGTGGTGCTGGGAATACTGGACAGCTACATGTAAAGGAATGAAATTAGAACACTCCCTGACATCATACACAATAATAAACTAAAAATGGATGAAAGACCTGAATGTAAAACTCTAAAACTCTTAGCTGAAAACATAGGCAGAACACTCTTTGACATAAATCACAGCAAGATCTTTTTTGACCCATCTCCTAGAGTAATGAAAATAAAAACAAAAATAAACAAAAGGGACCTAATAAAACTAAAAACTTTTGCACAGCAAAGAAAACCATAAACAACACAAAAAGACGACCCTCAGAAAGGGAGAAAATATTTGCAAATGAAGCAACTGACAAAGGGTTAATCTCCAAAATATACAAACAGCTCATGCAGTTCAATAAAAAAAAAAAAAAACAGGAACCCAATTAAAAAATGGGCAGAAAACCTAAACAGACATTTCTGCAAAGAAGGCATACAGATGGCCAGCAAACACATGAAAAGATGCTCAACCTTACTAATTATTAGAGAAATGCAAATCAAAACTACAATGAGGTATCACCTCACACTGGTCAGAATGGCCATCATCAAAAAATCTACAAAAAATAAATGCTGGAAAGGGTATGGAGAAAAGGGAACCCTCTTGCATTGTTGGTGGGAATATAAATTGATACAGCCACTATGGAGAACAGTATGGAGTTTCCTTAAAAAAGTAAAAATAGGAACTACCATATGACCCAGCAATCCCACTACTGGGCACATACCCTGAGAAAACCATAATTCCAAAAGACACATGCACCCCAGTGTTCATTGCAACACTATTTACAATAGCCAGGACATGGAAGCAACCGCAATGTCCATCAATAGAGGAATAGATAAAGAAAATGTAGTACATGTATACAATGGAATATTATTCAGCCATAAAAAGGAACAAAATTGGGTCATTTGTAGAGATGTGGATGGACCTAGAGAGTGTCATACAGAGTGAAATAAGTCAGAAAGAGAAAAGCAAATATCATATATTAACCTATATATGTGGAGTCTAGAAAAATGGTGTAGATGATCTTATTTGCAGAGCTGAAATAGAGACATAAACATAGAAAGTAAAAGTTTGGACATGAAAGGGTGATTGGGATGAATTGGGAGATTGGGTTTGACATACACTATTGACACTGTGTATAAAATAGGTAGCTAATGAGAACTTATTGTATAGCTCAGGGAACTCTACTCAATGCTCTGTGGTAATGTAAATGGGAAGGAAATCCAAAAAAAGAGGGGCTATATGTATACGTATAGTTGATTCACTTTGCTGTACAGTAGAAACTAACACAACATTGTAAAGTAACTATACTCTAATAAAAATTAATTTAAAAAATTAAAGTACTAGAAGACTATGAAGACTCTCCATCGGGGAATAAAACTGCAAATAGTAATAAATATGAAAAAAAATAGGGGGCTGGATTCCAAAAATGTTTTCTCCCCCACCTGTAAATGATGACACAGACTAGGTGATTTTCTAGGTTCCTAAGTGCCAACATTCTAGAATTCTATTTCCCAATTTTGTCCAGAACCGGTCCTACAGGACAACTACTGATTAAGCTCTTTCTTCCTTAGGTGTGTAAGGAACACTTACACTATCTGGGAGGTGAAAATAAAGGTCGTCTTGGACGAGAGGATGGGAGAAACTACATGACAGCATATACCCCATCCAGGGAACATGTGTTCCTACTACACTTATCAGCAGAACGTCTGTTAAATGCTCAGTCCACAGTGTGGTCGTTGTATTGAATACGAGTTGTCCTAGAAAGTAAGGAACAGGTCCAAAATCAAAATTTTTATTAAACAGTAACTAAAGCACTCATGGATGTAGATGCCCTTGCTTATTGCACATGAGTATTTTTCACTTCTATTCAATGTAATCTGACAGCAAGTGGAGCAGTCCAGATAAGTGCTGTATGACCATGAAGATGTCGGCAAGGCTCATCTTCTTTGGCAATGGCACATGCAGGAAGAATTAAACATTTTGAGTCATAATAACTTATGTGTATAATTATTAGATTCACTTAAAATGAATCTGTCTTTCCCATATCTCACCTAACAATATAAACAGCTGTTACTCTCCAATACACGTGTCACCATCCTGGCATTAGGGTCAAACTCAAATTGTGATGACCCACTGAACAAATAGAAAAGACCTATGAATTTAAAAGAGGACAATAATGGGGCATTCTTCAAATATATTAATTTTCCAACATGCATAACTCAAAATAAGAGTGAGTTAATAATGAGTGATATTTATTAAGTGGTACTGTGCCAGGCACTGTGCTAAGTGCTTTACATGTTTTATTCATCTATCTGTACAAAAAAAAGTATGAAGTATTATGAATGAAAATAAAACTAAAAAATATTTTGCAATTTTCCAAAAGTAACATCTCTAATAAAAGATGCAGGGAGAACTCCAACTCCTTTGACTCCAAAGCCAGTGATCTGAAAACATTAGATTATACTACCTTCAAAGAGATAAAAATTCCAGGATTATTTTAAAACCCTCATTTATTCCCCTCTTTCTTCCCAATCCCCTTTCCCCCCACGAGGTACTTAATCACAGCTTGAGATGAAATTGGACCTAAGAGAATCAGGCCAACAATAAAATGCACTGGAGATCCATTTCCTGCTTTGCATACTTTAAGGGCAAGTTATCTTCGTAACAGGATCAGCAATCTTATGAGCATTATGATGTCAAGCCCTGGCAGTTCCCTCCAGAATTCCTTAAAAGCAGGTACACGTTTTGCTTTCCCATCCACTCATTACCAGGAATCAAATTTTGTCTCTTTTGAGCATGTCAGATACAAGGACATCATGCTCTTCTACAGAGGTTCCATACATATGTCTGAGGTCAATCTTCTAAGCCTAGACACACAGAGCCCAAGTGCCTTTCTGCCTTGAATGCATGAGAACTATATGCAAATAAGATGCAAAGTGAATTAAATCATTTGGCTCAAATAAACTTCTGGTTCTTTATCACACTTGCCCTGTAGATCTTGTCTCTATAGCCTGATACACCTGGGTTTCCTATAGTGGCTCATTGTCTGGACCTCAGTTGGTCTCTCCTGATGCCTTTTGGTGTCTGGATATATGACCCAGGGATCAGCCGTCCTTTGTTATATCTGAGAGTCCTTTGTTATATCTGGGAAGTTGAATAATTACAAGTTGTTTTCCAGATAATCAGAAAGTTTGAAGTTAGAGGAAGTTTGATTGTGGGAGTGGGGGATATCCTTAAAGAAAGAAAATAATTTTCCTAATTAGGCTCCATACAAAGTCATTCCTATTGCTTCTTACCTGCAGTATTTGTCCTCTACAAAGAGGTATGTTTTCTTCTTTTCCTTACCAGAAACAGCTTCAATTTTCCTTATGGTTGGAGGAAAACCCAAGGTGTGGATGCCTCTTAGATAATCTGCTTGCCCCTCAATTCCTCTGACAGCCCAGAACTTATTGCCTATCAAAAGAAGAAGGCCAAGAAGATTTCAGTGAAGCCTTTTGGTTTTAGAAATGCATTTAGGACACTGTTGTGGAAAACAGGAAGTCTTGGTTTTAATTTCAATTAATCTATAACAAAGGAGGCAAGAATATACAATGAAGAAAACAGAGTCTTTTCAAAAAATGGTATTGGGAAAACTGGACAGCTAAATGCAAAAGAATCAAATTAGACTACTTTCTCACACCAAATACAAAAATAAACACAAAATGGATTAAACTCTTTAATGTGAAACCTGAAACCATAAAATTTATAGAAGGAAACATAGTATGCTCTTTGACAGTGATCTTAGCAATACTCTTTTGACTCTGTCTTCTCAGCAAGGAAAATAATAACAAAAATAAACAAATGGACTACAACAAAATAAAAAGCTTTTGCACAGGGAAGAAACTATTAACAAAATGAAAAGACAGCCTCCTGAATGGGAGAATATATTTGCAAATGATGTATCCAATAAAGAATTAATATCCAAAACCTAAAAAGAAGTTGTACAGCTCAACATAAACAAACAAACAAACATACAAACAAGCAACCTGATTTAAAAATTGTCAGAGGACCTGAATAGACGTTTTTCCAGAGAAGACATGCAGATGGCCCACAGACACATGAAAATATGTTCAATATCACTAATGAGTAGGGTCAAGTAAATCAAAACCTCATGTAGATACTACTCACACCTGTCAGAATGGCTGTCATCCAGGAGACAATAAATAACAAGGATATGGAGAAAAGACAACCCTCGTGCCCTGTTGGTAGGACTGTAAATTGGCGTAGCCACTATGGAAAACAGCATGGAGTTCTTCAAAAATTAAAAATTGAACTGTCATATGTGATAGTGAAGTAGAACAGCAATTTCACTTCTAGGTATTTGCCTGAAGAAAGAAAAAACACAAATTCAAAAAGGTGTACGCACACCAATGTTTATTGTAGCATTATGTACAATAGACAAGTAATGGAAGCAATCTAAGTGTCCATTGATAGATGTATTTATAAAGAAGATCTGGTATATAAGTGTAATGAAATATTACTCAGTCATAAAAAGGGAAATATTACCATTTGCCACAACATGGATGCATCTAAAGGGTATTATGGCTAAGTGAAATAAGTCAAACAGAGAATGATAAATACCATTTGATCTCACTATATGTGGAATCTTTAAAAATGAAATAAACAAACATAACAAAATGAAAACAGACTCATAGATACAGAGTACAAACAGGTGGTTGCCAGAATGGAGAGGGGTGGGAAGGGGTGAAATAGGAGAAGAAGATTAAGAGGTACAAATTTTCACACATAAAATACATAAGCTACAGGGATGTACTATACAGCATAAGAAATATGGTCAATAGTAGCGTAATAACTTTACATGGGGACCGATGGCTAGACTTATCATAGTGATCACTTCATAATGTATGCAAATGTCAAATTACTATATAGTACATTTGAAACGAACATAATATTGTACATCAACTATATTTAATAAAAAATACTTTTCAGCATATCTGAGCTTATAGAAAATAAGGGAAATCTCCAAACTCTCCTCTCAAATCACTCCACAACAAGTTTGGTGTGTTAGTGATTTCCTGCTATAGCTAGGATTTGAGCTAGCCTGAGACCTGACTTTAGTCATTTGCCTGAAAATGATGAGGGATGAGGGAGACAATTGGGGAGGAGGACAAGCATTATCTTGTGAGATGCTGAGTCACGTATGGTCTTTGTTGATTCTCTACGCAAGGGTAAGTTGTCCTCCTCTGTCAAGAGGGAGATATTATGGATACTTCTATCCCTGTGGAGCTTTCAGAGAAATTTAGGTGTTCAAGATTTTCAGGTTTGTTTACCCATTATTCCAGCTAGAAAGTGTCCAATTTTGCAGTTAGATCTGGGACTGCTTTTTAGCATCGTCTACAATAGATGAGGATTTTTCTTAAATGTTGCCATTAAAGACTGTTAGCTTTCACAGTATGTCTTGAGTTGATATTTGGCTTCTCTGGGCCTATTACTTTCTTTACCAAATTCCCAGGGCGGTTAACCAGCTCACCCCACATTTCTTAAAATTACCCTCCCTCTCATACTGTTGAAGTGTCCCAGACACCTGATAACCCAACACCTCACCATTCATCATCTTTTCACAATCAACCACAGAGGAAAGTCTTAGTAACTGTGGTGCCACTACATACCAAGGGTTATCACTACCACACTTCAGCACAAGTTATCTTAATCTACTTTTCCTAGAAAGCAGAGCCTGACACAAAATTTAAGGGTAATCCATGGAGCTGGATTGAGAGACATGGAGAGTAAAGCAGGGAAAGCAGGAGAGACAATACACAGATGAATTGTCAACTGGATTGAGGTATGAGAAATGTGTTGTACGATATGGGACTGTCTGGGGGACTACTGGAAATGTGTCTTAGAAACACCCTTCTGAAGAAAGAAAGGGAGATGCATTTATTAATCCACTACTCTCACATTGGTAAAATATTTGTCCCACAAACTATTACTCTTCTCACTTTTAGGTTGTGTGTGCATGAGCTCTGAATGACTTCCATAACAGAGCTGAATGGAACATCAACAGAAGAGATGGAAAAACCTAGAGAAGGAGGCAAGAGACACACTGCACAGACCCAACGAGAACAACTACTAGTTTAGAAGCTGGTTTAGAACCTGTACAAAGCCAGTCACCACTGCTGTGGCAGGGATTAAAAGAAAGATGGGGTCAAGGAAGAATCTGAAGGGTGTCTGATAATCTCTATGACTCATCAATTGCACTCTTAGGCATATAATCAACAGAAATGCCTACATATGTGCAACATTATTTATAAAAGCCCCCAAATGGTAACAACCCAAAACCCATTGCCAGTGGATAAATAATGTTCAACACAATAAGGTGGATACAAAATAATACACAGTTGTTTTAATTTAGTTAAAAAATATGTGAATTTAATCTAAGGTATTAGAGGTCAGAATAGTGGTTACTCTGGGAGATAGAGAATGCTGTTGGTACTGTCCCCAGATCCCCCTTTGCATCCTCATGGATACTGCAAGAGTTGACTGCTACAACTTCCAGCTGTCCCCTGTTACTTTGCCAAATGCGATCATCTTGCCTGGGACCAATGCCCCTCTCCCCAAAACAGACATCAACTGATAACTGATTGACACAGGGGTGCAAAAGTCTAGTTCCTTTGCCTCAAGGTGGGACTAACTGTAATTCAGTTTCTGCCCCAGAGCTCCTTGTTCATAAGATCAAAGCAAGCTCTGTCTGAGACCATGTTCTTTAGCTTTTTCCCTGTTCTAAACTATGTCCCCCACTTCTCTTCTCCTGAGAACACTCCTCCCCCAGTGACAACACCAAAGAATTCCTATTTCAGGCTCTTATTCTGGAGAACTAAGCTAAGAAAGAGTTGAGCAGTGATGGGATCATGTGAGGGATACATACTCTCTTGTGAGATGTCTCTTGAACCTTTGGTTAAGCCACAAAAAAGACTTATTGGTTTGGCTCACTCTTTGAAATGAATATAAGATGGCCAGATGATGGATCCTATAAATTGGTAATTTGAAAGGAAGACTTTTTTGAGAGCCCTCATCATAAACAGCTGTCACATCAGTACTTATGGGGGGATCAGATTGACAGCAGTGGCATCCCTGCATCTGGAGGTAGTAGGGACATCCTTATCTCCAGAGATAGGGATGCAGGACTGAATATACAAACCTTGTTACTGTTTGAGTTTACTACCCCAAGCCCAAACTCTCTTTAGATTCTTCACCAATTAAATTTCTTTGTCTTCTCAATTCCTCACAAATTTACTGTTTCTTTATCTAAAAAGAATAAAAGCTGCCTGCTTTAGCCAGTCCTTAGGTCTCATTTCTATGACACCTCCATGTGCATGAATTAAATTAACTTTCTTTTTCTTCTGTTAATCTGTCTTGTGTCAACTTTATTATTAGTTCGGCCACAAGAGCTCAATAGGGGTAAGGGAGATATTTCCCCCTCCCTGACACTGGTAATGTTTTGTTAACTGAGCTGGGTGAGAATTACGTGAGGTGGTTAACTTTGTGATAACTCATTGACACGAACATTTATGATATGTGCACTCTTCTGCATTTATGTTATCCTTTAATATAAAAATCCTTAATGGAGAGAGAGATTTGGCCAAAGGGAAGGTTACACTGCTGTCCAAATTCTTGAGTTGAGAACAGCCTACCTCAGAATCATGAATACCTCAAAATATTCCCAAGACTCTGTGTATTTGGAAAGTCTGCAAACACTCTGAGCACTCTCTGAGCTACTCATAAAACTCATAGGGCTTGGAAGCTACCTACAGGACTCTTACCTCCATTAACATCCTCCCAAATTAGGCACAATAAACTAGATAATGTTTGTCTGGAAAAACTGGATTACACAGCTTTAACAAAATCTAAAATCTTAGTGGCTTCACACAATGAAAGTTTATTTCTTTTTTTGTAAGACGGTGGGGGTAGGAGTTTATTCATTTATGTATGTATTTTTGTTGTGTTGGGTCTTCGTTTCTGTGCGAGGGCTTTCTCTAGTTGCGGCGAGCGGGGGTCTCTCACTATCGCGGCCTCTCTCTTTGCGGAGCACGGGCTCCAGACGCGCAGGCTCAGTAGTTGTGGCTCACGGGCCTAGTCGCTCCGCGGCACGCGGGATCCTCCTCCCAGACCAGGGTTCTAGCCCCTGTCCCCAGCACCAGCAGGCAGACTCTCAACCACTGCGCCACCAGGGAAGCCCGAAAGTTTATTTCTTAAGCAAAATCTACTGAGGTTTGGAGTAACTGTTCAGAGTGTTGACCCAGGAATTCAGGCTTCTTCAAACTTGTGGAAATTCTCTCAAGATGTGCTTTTACAATCATCATAGCGCTGGAGAAGTTTGCACCAGCAATCCAATGATTCCATCTGGAAGTGATATCGGTCGCTTCTGGGCACAATCCACTGGCCAGGACTATCCAAATGTGACTGCCTACCCCTTCCTTCCACATCTGCAGAGAATTGAACTGTGGAGCCATGAATCTGACCTTACTTAGCCCTCATTTGTGGAACTAAATTACAGCAGTACATAAAACATTACATTCTAATTCATAAAAATTATGCAGAATGAGGTATAAATGAGATTATACTTCATAACTCTCTATTTCATTTAAACATATGTCTCCTCAGGAAAACACCTTCCTTGGACTCATGAAATATATTTTTCTGTTTAACAGCTGGTCAATATTTTCTGCAGTTGAACCAGCTATTAGCTGGTTGGAGAGACAAAATTCTCTTAGTTTTGGTATCAAATTCGTATTGCCTTGTTCCACGGAAGAAATAGAAAAATCCTAGAAATAAAACAAAAGAGACTTATTACCTTATACAAATGATTTCTAGGTTTAACTTTAATTCTTCAAAAATCCAAGTCATTTGTGAGAATAAATATTTTTGGTATTTTCTGTTCCAAATAACAATACTGATGCTATTCCGTGGCAACAAAAGAGAGGAAATATGTATATATTCACTTACCGTCTTTCTGGAAAACAGCATCAACTTTGTCACCAATTCCAGGAAAATCTTCTGCTATCATTTTGGGATAACCTGCATCCATGGATCGTTTATGTTCATCATACCTGGTCAAAAAATAATTAGAAGTGTCAGAACTATTTGTTAAATGTGTAGCCTTCACAAAACCATTACAGGGAATTCACCAGCAAGAATGTAATAAGACCTTTCAATTCCATAGGTCATGTGTAAAAATAGGAGGTGGGACAAAGTGAGGTAGGATGTTGGGTGGACTAGAAGATTTCTAAGTTCCCTCTGAACTCCAATATCTAATTCTACTTCTCCAGTAGGTGCTATTAATGTCAAGTGCAGTGAAAGATAAGTTCCTGTTGGCTGCAGCAGCTCTATGAAGATGGATGCCCTCCTTTTCACATCTTTTTCAAATTCAGGTCCACATTCTCCCTGGATCTCTGGGACAGGAATTGCGTGATGATTATTGGTCAACCAACTTGGAAGCTGGACAAGCTACAGCCATTCCCAGAAAAGGCAGCTAGCCAAGGCACTATGAGACTCATTTTTATATGATTCAATTTAGTAACTTCTCTCTATGTAGGAAGAATAGATACCCTACCATTTTCTGTACCCAGTCTTTACCTCCAGCATTTGTTAGCAACAAAGAAGTACGTTTTCCCAGTATCTTCCTCAGAAACAGCAGCGTCGATGTACTTCACAGTCCTTGGGAAACCAAAGGATTTGTCTATGTACTTGGGGTATCCGTATAACACATCGTTCCCTTTAACAGCCCAGTACTTATTACCTGCCAATCAAGAAACAGGGATGAAAACACTTGCCCAGGGCACCAGTAGACAGTAAGTGGATTTCCAGCTAAATGCTTAGTCTCATGTGCTAGAGGAGTATCCTGACTGCACATTAGAATCATCTAGGGAGATTTATTTTTAAAAAAATACCGATGCTGGTATCTTACCCCAGACCGATTAAATCAGTATTTAAAAAAAAATTTCCTAGACAATTCTAACCTGTAGCAAGCTTTGAGAATGACTGGTTTGTGGAGTTGGGGGCTTCCTTCCAAAGCCAGATGTTCAAATGACTACAGAGTTCATCGTGCCACCTCAGTGATAGAAACCTCACTTTTCCAGGTTGCCCATGGGTTGTGGAAGTTCACACCAAGGATATCCTAAAGGCCGGACTGTTGTAATGACTCACAATCTGTAATGACTTGCAACCCTGCGTAGAAATCATTGCACCTGACTACAGTTCTAAATACTTGAATTTAGGCTGTGTCCAGACTCTGCATATTTAGACTTAGTATACTCCGTGTCGTATAAAACCGGTCTTACGTCTTGTAGCCAGGCTTGTAGTTTTTGCTCAAGTATCCTTCTTTATCCCTCAGGAAAAACCAGTTTGAAACTTTGTGTATCTAAAATCCCATTTAATTTCATTACATAAGGGCTAGAAAGCCCATTTCAAAGTATTTTTGTCCATCTGAACTGTATTGAGTTCTTTGCCTTGAGTGTGTGACTGGGTCAGGTGTCTTAATGTTTGTCTGCACTATGCCAAACATACATTTGGAGAAATACTGGTGTTTGGCATAGTGTCTTCAAAGTCAGGAGCTGATCACTGGAGCATGTTTCATTCTGATAGAATCAAAGAAGTTTACCCCAATCTATTCATGGTAGTTCAGGACTTCTCACACTTTAATGTACATACGAATTGCCTGGGAATCTTGTTAAAATTCGAGAAGGTCTGGAATAGGATCTGACAATATGGACGAACTTTGTCAGTATTATGGTAAGTGAGATTCTGAATTTCTAACAGACCCCAGGGCAGTGTCATTGCTGCTGGTCTGAAGACCATACTCTGACATCAAGGATGCAGCACCTCCATCTGGCTGCCCTGTGGGGCCTCCTCTCTCAGGAGAGTGATTAGTATAAAATAGTCTTTAGGAAACCACCCAACTCAAGTGTTTCTATTTCATCTTCTCAGTTTTACTCCTGGGCACCCCAAGAATGTGGAGAGGGTTTAAAATACATACACAGTTTGCACAGAAAACACCTCCATAAGTCCACATTCACAAACAGGCCATAAAATATGTATCTCCAGTCATATGCTTTTCACTTACATTTATTCAGACATGCACCATGCAATTCTTAACTAAAGTGATAGACTCCCATTGATTCGCTAGATTTTCCAAAGTCTATGGAAATAAAGTAGCTAGTAGTCTCATACATCAGCCCAGAAGCAGAAGAAACTTTAATGCATAAAAACTGAAAGATAATTGGAAACATTACCTTTGAAAAACCGAACTTCATCTCTATCGGCAACCTCATAAGCAGCCTGAAGTCCATTAGGCAGATGGGGCCAGAAAAGAGAAATGAAATTGAGCTCAGCTTCTGGGTAGAAGGGGTTTGTGCGGATGTAGAACCTGATGTGAAAGAAGGAGAAACGTTTTTATTTAATCCATAGCAAGCTCTGGCTGTCATTCAGGTCCTTCTATAGCTGGCACTAGTAGTATGCTCATAAATGTTTAACATCTGGCTCTCCATGATGGGGAGGAGTCCTGATTTGTAGCATTTGCTTATTTTCATGGTGGAAATAATATTACAACCACTGCAAGTCAAGAGATTTGAGGTGGTGCACCACTGTATAGTGTTTCCTCTATACGGATACATTAGGCATAAACTGCCTCAGGAACATAAATAAATAGTAAAATGCAGCAAAATAATTACAAAGGGATGAATTCTGATTACTTTTATTACCTTTGGTTCAAATACAATTGTAAGTTGTATAATTTAACTTTAAAGTTAATAATTTAACTTTTAATAATGCTGTTTAACAACCAGCTTGCAAAATTCTCAAAATGTAACAATCATCTTTGGCAAGCACACCAGGGCCTAGAACACAGCACTAACATCCTACATTTAGTGCACACTTTACCTACATCATGTCCTACCTCACAAATACCCTACAAGAGAACATTGCTTTCATCTCACAGATTAGCAATTGAGGTCAGGGAGGCGAAGGGAGGTGTCCAAGGCCATGCAAGTGTTAAGAGGCAAAGGTTAACTTTAAACTCAGATCTAGCAGCCACTCCCTTTGTCTTCTTCCTTTGGTTGGTGGTTTACAAAGTTGACTGGGGGTAAGGACAAAGCATAGACTGTCACTTGGGCTGACAGAAGAGTTTTCCCGATTCCAGGCCACAGGGAAGACTCTGGCCTTGGAAATCAGATCTGACTTCTCGATCCAGTCCTGTCTCTGCCTGGCTGTGAGACCCTGGGCAAGTCAGCTACTATTACTGTTTCTAGACTTAACCTTCTGTAGCTTCATGACCTGGTGACATTTAAATGATCTCGGTGTCCATTCAGTTCTTACAAATCCTAGGCTTTGTCCTGTTCTTTGGAGTCATCCTCCAAATATTTGCTTTGATAAGCACATCCTGCTCTATTGAGAGCTTTGCTTTAAAACCAAGTCTTTCCTAGCACTCCCCAGCATTGAGCCACACCCTGTATGGTTTATATCCATCCTTATCTTTTATACTCAGAAATAGTAAAGCACAGGATGGGAAGCATTAGGAGCCAATACACTGCCTTCTGGGGTAGATATGACCACAAAGTGGTAAAATAGTTCCAGTGACACTCCAAGAAGAGAGGTGAGGAGAAGCGAGCCTCTTAGAGCATCCCTACTTTCTATGTGCGGCAGACTGTATTATTCAGAAAATGACTGTATTATTATTTTGCCTCATGCTTTAGGAATCAGAACTGTATGCAGAGCAGGTCTGTTCCTTGTGTGTGAGGGGACTTTAGCCTTCCTGAGGGCACATGCTGCTGAGGGAGTTCTAGGACCCTCCCCTGAGGAGGGAAGCACATTGTGACTGCCCATATCCCCTGCCCCGCAACAGACAGGGTCCTCATGAACTCTTGAGGATTCTCCCTGCAATGGCTCCTATTTTTCTTTGCCCCCTCCCAGAGTAAAGGGGTGGGGACAGAGTCCTATTATGACCACAGGCTTTGGAAAGGCTGTCTTTTCCAGGATGATACTTAAAAGAGGTCTACACAATCCTTCTCAGCATGGTGGTGCTATGAAAAGGACTGATTTCTCCTAATAAAATACTGACATACTTATCATCCTAAAGAATGACAAAAATGAGAAGAGGCCTGGAGTAGAGGTCAGAAGACCAATTACCACTTTGTTGCCAAGGAACTCTGTGCCCTGAAGGATCTCTTTCCTTCTCTCTGCTTTACTTTACTGATCTGTAAAATGGAATTATATTTACTGATTTTCTACTTCAATGGTAATTTTTGTGAGAATCAAATGACAGAATACATGCTGGGGAAAAGGTTGTTATAAGTTCATTATATTGTGCAAGAGCAAGCAATTGTTTACACTCCACTATAATTTTAATAACGTATGTAAACAAATGTAAGATAAACAATGTGTGAAGCATAGTAGTGGCCCATATGTACCCGTAGCAGTGAGTCCTGTTATTACATGTACATAACACAAAGAAGAACTGATGTCTTACCTGTCTTTAAAGAACATCACTTCTCCCCGGATTGTAGTTACAGCATCAAAAGTTAGCTTACGATCACACACTTGTGGGGTTTTCGGGCCAGTTGGCTGAGTGGGATTTTTGGAAGGTCCTAAAGGAACAAGAGATCTGGAGTTAGTTCCACCAGGCTTTGGAAAACTACATAACCAATGAAAACTTCTTAAAGATAAAGCTGAAGCTATTTGGTGGCGCTAATGGTGGATCTGAGAAGGCTCATGCCAAGGAGTACTTCCCAGAACTTCTGCTGCCAGTGTCCTTGTCCCCACGGTGAGCCACAGCTGCCCCCCACCTCTTCAGGAGAGCCTCCAACAGTAGCAGGGTCCCATCAAGGATACTGCATTGCATTTAATCATAACATCTCCTTAGTCTCCTCCGGGTTTCCTCTGTTTACAAACTATTTTCTGGGGATTGGAGAGAAGGTGGCGGAAGAGTAAGACGCGGAGATCACCTTCCTCCCCACAGATACGTCAGAAATACATCTACACGTGGAACTGCTCCTATAGAACACCCACTGAACGCTGGCAGAAGACCTCAGAGCTTCCAAAATGCAAGAAACACCCCCACGAACCTCGGTAGGGCAAAAGAAAAAAGAAAAAACGGAGACAAAAGAATAGGGACGGGACCTGCACCAGTGGAGGGGAGCTGTGAAGGAGGAAATCTTTCCACACAGTAGGAAGCCCCTTCACGGGCGGAGACTGCGGGTGGCGGAGGGGGGAGGCTTCGGAGCCACGGAAGAGAGTGCAGTAACGGGGTGCGGAGGGCGAAGCGGAGAGATTCCCGCACAGAGGATCGGTGCCGACCAGCACTCACCAGCCCGAGAGGCATGTCTGCTCACCCGCCGGGAAGGACGGGGGCTGGGAGCTGAGGCTTGGGCTTCGGTCGGAAGCCGGGAGAGGACTGGGGTTGGCTGCGTAAACACAGCCTGAAGGGGATAGTGCAGCAGGGCTAGCCGCTAGCCGGGAGGGAGTCCGGGAGAAGTCTGGAGCTGCCGAAGAGGCAAGAGACCTTTTCTTCCCTCTTTGCTTCCTGGGGCGGGAGGAGAGGGGATTAAGCACAGGGCATAAAAGAGCTCCAGAAAGGGGCGCGAGCCGCAGTTCTCAGCGCGGACACCAGAGGTGGGCATGAGACTCTAAGAAGGACTCTAGAAGACCTAAATAGGCATTTCTCCAAAGAAGATATACAGATTGCCAATTAACACATGAAAGCATGCTCAACAACATTAATCATTAGAGAAATGCAAATTAAAACTACAATGAGATATCATCTCACACCGGTCAGAATGGCCATCATCAAAAAATCTAGAAACAATAAATGCTGTAGAGGGTGTGGAGAAAAGGGAACACTCTTGCACTGCTGGTGGGAATGCAGGTTGATACAGTCACTATGGAGAACAGTATGGAGTTTCCTTAGAGAACTACAAATAGAACTACCATATGACCCAGCAGTCCCACTACTGGGCATATACCCTGAGAAAACCATAATTCAAAAAGAGTCATGGGGCTTCCCTGGTGGTGCAGTGGTTGGGAGTCCGCCTGCCGATGTGGGGGACACGGGTTCGTGCCCTGGTCCGGGGGGATCCCACATGCCACGGAGCAGCTGGGCCCGTGAGCCATGGCCGCTGGGCCTGCGCGTCCGGAGCCTGTGCTCCGCAACGGGAGAGGCCACAACAGTGAGAGGCCCGCATACCGCAAAAAAAAAAAAAAAAAAAAAAAAAGAGTCATGTACAAAATGTTCATTTTAGCTTTATTTACAATAGCCAGGACATGGAAGCAACCTAAGTGTCCATCAACAGATGAATGGATAAAGAAGATGTGGCACATACATACAATGGAATACTGCTCATGCAGAAAAAGAAATGAAACTGAGTTATTTGTAGTGAGGTGGATAGATCTGGAGTCTGTCATACAGAGTGAAGTAAGTCAGAAGGAGAAAAACAAATATCGTATTCTAACACATATATATGGAATCTAAGAAAATAAAAATGTCATGAAGAGACTAGGGGTAGGATGGGAATGAAACACAGACCTACTTGAGCATGGACTTGAGGATATAGGGAGGGGGGAGGGTAAGCTGTGACGAAGTGAGAGAGTGGCATGGACATATGTACACTCCCAAACCTAGGGTGGATAGCTGGTAGGGGGCAGCCGCATGGCACGGGGAGATCAGCTGGGTGGTTTGTGACCACTTGGAGGGGTGGGATGGGGAGAGACGCAGGAGGGGGGAGATATGGGAACGTGTGTATATGTATGGCTGATTCACGTTGTTGTGGGTTGGAAGCTAACGCACCGTTGTAAAGCAGTTGTACTCCAATAAAGATGTTAAAAAAAAAAAAAAAAGGATAAAGTCAATGGCTGTTCTAATGACCCCTTGTCCATAATGTTTTACTTTATACTCACCATAGATGGCCTGGATCCCATTGATGTCATCCTGAGATAGCTGAACATCACCACTGAAGAAGTAGTTGGGGTACATCAAAGCCCCAATGTCATTAGAATGAGCAAGTCCAAGGGAATGGCCCAATTCATGAGCTGCCACGTTATACAAGTTATAATCTAAAAGGGATAATAAACCCCTTTGCAATTATTTGAAATGTTTTCAGTTTTGAGACATTTAATTAAGAAGTAATCTATAACTAAAGGATTAATGTTTTTATTTTCTCAGTAGCTTTTTGAAATGTATAAAAACATTTTCTGAAGGTAAGAAGAATGCATTTATTAATAGTGAAGAGACCAGTTAAAGCCTAAACTCTATGATTACAATTAAAAAGAAAATTCAGCCAACCAAGAGTCTAGCACAGATTAGCCAGTCTTGTCAGTGGTTAGATGGCACATATTATTTCACAGAGAAGAAATAGTCTTCTATTAACAAATTTCTTTTCCTATTTACAGATTGATACATGCTTGATGCTAGAAATTTTGGAAATATATACAGCCTCTCTTCCCTTGATTTCCACATATCTTACTAACATTATTACACTTTGGTGTGTTCTTCCAATAAGAAAGATTCTATGTAGATGCCCACAAGGAAAACATTAAGATTTTCAACATTTACTTACTAGAAATTTCAGAGTAACCTATTTGTAGCCAATAAGATGTTCTTACTAACAGAAATAATTCTTCTCTTACATTTTCTAAATGCACCATTAATTTTCTAAGTGGTAGCAGAGAAATGCATACTTCTATTAATGCATTCTTTCAGTTAAGTCAACCAATATTACAATGAACCAAGAAGGTGGGTGGGGGGAGAAGGGTTGAGAGAGGCAAATGAGCTGACTTACTTCTCAAATTGTTGGTCCACCTTTCATCATCATCAAAATGGATATCCCCTCCGATATCTGGGCCTGGTTGAAAAGCATGAGCGAGAGTTCCACCCGGTCCATCAAGGGGAGAATTGTCACGATGATCTGCAAGAAACAAAATTCAACGAAAGTTCCTCTTGGTTCTTAATTTGGCTAACCCAGGAAAGTAAGCATTAGCTTTACTAAGAGGTCAACAGATTTGCAGCAAATGCAATATAGTTTTCATTCTTAAGTCCATAAAATCAACACTCTTCTCAAACAAGGAGATCTAGTTGCAAAGCTGAAGAGATTCAAAGGCAGGGGGAAGTTAAGGTGAGGATACTTTCATGCTGCAAGAAGAGCTTACCTCCCCTGACAAAGGATATCATTATGTCTGCTTCACCCTCGGAGACCTTGGTGAAGGTTAAGGATGAGACACTGCTCCAGAGTTGACAGGCTTTCTCAATGGCATGGTCTACATCTGCTCTTGACAGATCTGGTGTGTAGTTTTCAATCCTTCAAATGAAATAAAATACAGACACATCTGATTTCATTTCTGATGCATCTGATGGGAAATAACATTCCCACTCTGGTGCTCAGTCTAATTACCTGTAGGTCAGATGTGGGTTCTCCCACCGCGGGTTCCCCTGAGTGAAAACAAACTGAGCCACGTCAGGCACCCCACATCTGGGCTGCTTCATCACACTCAGGGTTTCAGCATCTGGTTTCCCCGTCACCTTCAGCCCAAAGAATTTTTGCATTTGCTTTAGTTTTTCAACTACTGGGTCACTGTTTCTCTGTCTTTCAACTTGTTTCCCATCACTCTTCAGGTTGTAGTAGTTTTCCAGGTATTCCTGAGGAAAGATAAAATTATTGAAACACTGGATGGGAAATCTTTCTAATTTTTCTAAATAGTGACGTTGTAAAGTCATAGCTGAAACACAGAACTACTTTTTTTTTTTTTTTTTTTTTGCAGTACGCGGGTCTCTCACTGTTGTGGCCTCTCCCATTGCAGAGCACAAGCTCCGGACGCGCAGGCTCAGCGGCCATGGCTCACGGGCCCAGCTGCTCCACGGCATGTGGGATCTTCCCGGACCGGGGCACGAATCCGTATCCCCTGCATTGGCAGGCGGACTCTCAACCACTGCGCCACCAGGGAAGCCGCCAGAACTACTTTTAAAGATTGTGTTTAGATTGCATGGTCCTTATCATACGTATTATTGGTGGAAACTATAATTTTGGAATAGAAATTTCCCTACCATTAGTTATTACGAAGTCAGAATTATAATTTGTAGAGACAAATTTGCATATTGTTCTTTTCGTTCCCTATCACTTCTAACTAGAAAAGGAGAGTCTATGCATGGATAGATACATTTTGGGGGATAGTGCCCTTTCTGACAAAAATTTCTCTTTGTAGGGAATCCATCCTTAAATAAACTCTATTATACTGCTGTTACTCTGTCATACTGTGGAAGAATGCAAATAAAGGCTTTTGCATTTGGGGCATGTGAAATTCAGCATTTACCTTCACTGTCTCCACATCTTGCTCTTGTGTTCCTGAAGTCGCTGCTGGGAAGCTGTGAGACCCCATGCCCCAGAGAAGCGGCAGCAGCAGCAGAGGCAGTCTGGGCATGCTGGCATCTGTCTTCCTTCTCAGCTTAAGGAATCTGATGGCTCCCACCTCTCTGCTGCTCCAATGTCTCAACTAGGAAGCTCCCTCTCTATATATATGGTTCTGGCACTTCCAGGAAGCCGGAGGTTGTCTGATTCACATTTCATAACATCCTGTTGATTAGCAAGAAATAACATGAGCAATCATCACAAACGGTGACTCCAAGCAGATTATTTGGGGTTGTACATACTCTTGATTAGCAAGAAATAACATGAGCAATCATCACAAACGGTGACTCCAAGCAGATTATTTGGGGTTGTTTGTTGTTACAATCTTATGATTAACATTAAACAGAACATGGGCAAAGGATACACGTCCAAAATGTAAACAGTTGTTTTCTTCAATTCATTTCTATCCTGCTTGAGAAAGACCTTATTATATCTGGAGATCACAGAGTACTCCACAGACTTCTTTTTTTTGGCGGTACGCGGGCCTCTCACTGTTGTGGTCTCTCCCGTTGTGGAGCACAGGCTCCGGATGCGCAGGCTCAGCGGCTATGGCTCACGGGCCCAGCTGCTCCGCGGCATGTGGGATCTTCCCGGACCGGGACATGAACCCGTGTCCCCTGCATCAGCAGGCGGACTCTCAACCACTGCGCCACCAGGGAAGCCCTCCACAGACTTTTTAAAAAATAGACTTTGGTACTTGATCCTGCTGGTCATAAAGTGCTCTGGGTTATACACACACCTTTCTCCCTGAGCAGAGGACAGAATTGCTGACATATATGCCCTATGGCTGTTCAGCACCTGTACTGACAGGCATTCATTTGGGGGTGGCTCTCCCAGGTTCAGTGGGGTTCCCTTCTACCTTTGCTAAGCTGCCTTGTACACTATTTTCTTAGCACCATAGTTTCCCTTAATTTTCATCCAGGCCCGAGATTTGAGAACCTTGGCTTAGAAAGGCCCCGTCCACAGGTGGGGTATGAGGTAACTTCCCACCCTCTGTAGACACTGCCCAGAGGCATCATGGGACAAAGAGGATCCTTCTCTGAAACCTGTCAGAATGTAGCAGGTGAGCCAGGGGCTAACAAAAGACCAAGTATGAGTCTGAGGTCTTATTTTTAATCATACTCATTCCCCTCAATGTAAGCACATCTCTGCTCCCTGGGGCTAGGCAGCAATTATTTATTCTTTCATGTATGCCTTCATTCTTGTATTTATGCATTCATCTATTTCAAAGATCTTATTTAGCATCTTCTGTGCACCAATTATGATGGAATGGGGTTAATTAATAAAGAAACATCTTATTGGACACCTTAAGATGGCTTTAACAGAAGTCAGTATGAAGTTGCACAGATCAGTTTTCCTGGAAAGTACTGGGATAGGAGAGACTCTGGACCTGGTCTAGCCCTAGTTTTCTGAACTTCATTAATCCTTCTACCTCTGTCATGATTTTTGCCAAATCTTAGTGCCACCTCTAATATCATTTTTGTTTTTTTCTTTAAATTTACTCTAAAAGTTTTGCCTCATTATAGGCTATCATATCCATAAAACCATAGCTTAGCGGGTCATTATTTTTGTCTGCATATTAAAATAAATACATGGCTATGTGATGAAAAATGTATATTCATTCTTCAGGATCCACATTAAAGTGTCTTGAGGCCACAATTGATATTTGTTCCACTCTTGGTAAGGCAAGCTGGTCTAAATCTGTAGCTTCCTTTACCCACGCCCCACCCTCCTTCATTGAAAGAGTTTAAATGCGACATAAAGTTGAGAAACACCTGTGTTCTTCCACATTAGCACCTGATGGTGTCGCCCACCTTCCCCATCATGTCAGGCTTGCTTTCTCAGGACTTTTCTCACATTACCCACTTCTGTTTTCCTCACCACACTAAGAAACGCATCTTATGCATAAATCTTGCTTCAGTAGTTGTTGAATTGATGTGAAAGAGCTTATTTCCTCCCTGATAATTTAACCACAAGTTCCTCGTCTGAGTGGAGTAACATGTGAGTTCATGGCGGTGAGAGGAATTGGAAGAAGCTCTCATGAAGATGAAACCTTCTCCTTCTCACAGGCATTAGATGGAGGGTGGGGACCAAAGAACACTGGCAATTAAAGACACTCCAGCACAGGCAAGGAATATACTGAAAGGAGCTCTTTACATTAGAGGCTGAACACAGATTGTGTATTCAAAGTCAAAGGGTGGCTGACACACCTTGACTGTTAGGGAATCTGGTCAATGTGAAGTTGCCCCCAACTTGCTTGGGGTCTGGGTAACAAGGGTCACGAGGTTAACGCAAGAGAACAGCATTGTGACCATCTGGGATGGGGTCAGAAATTACATAGGCATCACCCTGGAAGAGTCTCATAAACTGTTCAGTCTGGCAAGAGTCTATATCTTATGGTCTAGAAGTTTTCAAACCTTGTAAACTACTGTATCCTTTCAACAGAATCTCTTTTGGAAGACCAATTTGTAAATCAGATGATAGGAGAAGTACTCTAATGAAAGGGGAAATGGGCCGCGAGACCCATCTACAACACTCCCAGTTTGCCCCCATCCCCCTTTCTTTAGCAACGTCCCCAATTTCTAGGAAACAATGAGGGTTCAGTGCAGTGAATCTCGAAAACAATGGATCTAGTCCCAGACCCTGATTTTCCAGTTGAAACTAAAGGACAGAGTAGTTGCCTACAGGTCTGGGGTCACACCTCTGAAGGGATGGGAGGACAAGGGTGGGGGTAAAGAGAAAACAGAGCCTGGACTAACACCTTTTTCTCCTGGTCTGAGTCCAGAGCTACCGACTTAAGTGCTCTAAGTCTTTTGTTACAACTTCAGATATGCTGACATGGATTGGAAACAGGATACCTAAAATAGCTTTTGTTAAATTTCTTCCTAAAATAACAAAGAATTTTAAGTTAAGTTTTGTTTAAAGCCTCAAAGATTCACATGGTCTTAAATCTTGAAATTTCCAGTTAGGTATTTATACCAGAACACGTTAACTCCCAGGCTCGTGCTTGTGAGTGATCTATTTGAGAGTGAAAAAGAAAACACAAAAATCTAGAACAAAAAGCTGGCGATTCAGTCCTACCAAAATCCTATCAATGATTGCACTGAGCATAGTTCCCAAGAAACTCAAAATTTGTTAAAATTGTATTGCTCTTCACATCTGAATTGTTTTTTTTTTTTCCCCCTCTGGGAGCTTTTGCTTTCCCCATAATCCCTTTTTGGATGTAATTTTGTGGAAATTATCCTGCTACCCTTTTTCCTCTGGGAGAATGACAGGCTTAAGAGGGCTCTCAGTAGTATGGCTGTGTCTTCTGACTCCTATTTCCAAACAGGCAAATTATTTCCATGCTGGCTGCTCTGTGGAAAGACTCAAATGTGTTTGTATTTTTCCCTATTTATTCAATCTTGGAATTTCAATTTTGCTTCATATATTTTTGCTTGGAAATTCATCTCTTTTTTAACTTTTTATTTTATGTTGGAATATAATTGATTAACAGTGTTGTGTTAGTTTCAGGTGTACAGCAAAGTGATTCTGATTCAGTTTTTAATTTTATAATTCAATTTGAGTGTCAGATATTTTTTCTTTTTTCTTCTTTTCTTTTTTCTTTTTTTCTTTTTTTTTTTTTTTGTTCCTACAAGTCTTGAAGTGGCCTTTAGCCAGAAACTTTAAATATTTAATGCTGTTTTGTTTTGGGAGTAACATGAGGGAAAGCTTTATCCAACCCAATATATTTTCCCTACATAGGGCCACATGGTGGGTTTTTGGATAACCACTGTGTGCCAGACGCTTAACAGACACTTTGTGCCTTTGGTTACTTCGGTCCTCGTGGTTACCCTCCAGGTAGAAATGATGGACACATCAGCACTAAGTCATTTACTGACATGTGTCTGTGGAACTCCAGTCCACCTCCTAGCAGTCTTCATGGTACTCTTGTCAGGAGACATGACACACACACTCTGGGTATAGAAGTTTTGCCTCCCTAACAGAGAGATAATGTTGTGAGATGCTAGGCTGTCTAATGTCATGTCATGTCTACAATAATGTCTCTATGCCACCACCCTGCCTCTCAGAGCTGAAAGAATCTTCCTCTTAAAGCTACTACTCAATAACCTTTACTTCTTTACCAAAATTAATAAAATTGTAGCTTATAGTTACTACCTCAGCATAGTAGGTATTTACAAATGATTGTTGAATGAACTAATAAATAAATAAATGAATGAATAAAAAGATACTAAATGACACAAATAAAAGGACATTTCTTGGAAGGCTCAATTGTCTGCAAAAAGGCTCATACCCATGGTTAGATTTTTATTTATTTCATTCTCCTAAGATTAAAATTATTTAAAATATCATAGGCAAAATCTGGACATATCCACTGAGTGGAGATTTTGAATGAAGTGCTGCACATTTAGTTTTGGCTATTTGCATGTCATGCCATAGCCATTTATTCACCGATTATTTTGAGTATTCTAATTTGTTTGCCAATCATACTTCTCCATCTAAATATATTATTAAACAGTCTGGAAAATGCTCATCAGGAACACATACTTGAGAGTAGCCTACAGACTTTTGCAGCTCTAGCACTCCTCTAAGGAAGTTCAAACCAAGTGTCCTGCAGGGGATAAGTGCTGCTTGTACCATGGCTCAGCCCACACACGTTGGAAACATTCTCTCCCAGCACTCAAGTCTGTGATATGGATTTGGGATGTGTGAGGAAGCTCAGGACACCTCTGTGAGATTTTGATGATGAGACAATGCCCAGACCACGACTTGCTTGCTTGTTGGGGAGTCTCTGATGTATGCACCTTTGCTGCCTTCAGAACTTTTTTCTATTATTATTTTTCTTTTGAAAAAGTAAAATATTCACTAAGCTCACTAGCTTTTTATCCAGTTCTTTTTAATTCTCAACTACTCATGCCCCAATTATAATTTATTGGGATGACAGCTGGTGTTCTGAGTCAGTCAACACTTGTAAGTGCTGAGCAAAAGAAATAGCATTTAACATTTAGTGAGCCCTCAATGACTTTAACATACATGACTATTTTATCTTCACAATAATCCTGTGTAATAGTTAGGGCAGATACTATTATTTCTACTTCATAGATTAGGAAACTGTGGCAACTTTCCAAGATTAACTCTCTAATTCAGGGTGTCCCACTAGCAAGTGGTAGAGATAGAATCTTTGTGGGGTTTTGTTGTTGTTGTTGTTGAAGTATACTTGATTCACCATTTTGTGTTAGTTTCTGGTGTACAGCAAAGTGATTCAGTTATACACATATATGTGCATATTCTTTTTCATATACTTTTCCATTATAGGTTATTATATTGAATATAGTTCCCTGTGCTATACAATAGGTTTGTATATGATGTGAAAGAGTGTTCTAGCTTCATTTATTTACATGTGGCTGTCCAGTTTTCTCAGCACCACTTACTGAAGAGACTGTCTTTTCTGCATTGTATATTCTTGTCTCCTTTGTTGAAGGTTAACTGACCATAGGTGTGGGGGGTTATTTCTGGGTTCTCTATTCTGTTCCATCGATCCATATATTTGTTTTTGTGCCAATACCAAGCTGTTTTAATTACTGTAGCTTTGTAGTATTGTCTGAAATCTGGGAAGGTTATGCCTCCAGTTTTGCTCTTTTTCCTCAGGATTGCTTTGGTAATTCTGGAGGTAGAATCTTGAAATTAGATCTTTGGTTGCAAAATTAGATGACTCAACTCTTAATACAAAACATTATATCATGTAGACATCTTTATATACTTGACTTTGGGATGCATTCTTTAGTTCTAGTAGAAAATTTTTGTTGAAACAGCCAATGAGACACCACAGTCCATATTTGCTTAAGCTGACATCTCCCCTTTGTGAGTTCAGTCCTTCTCTCTTCCACAAGCATGTTTCCTTTGGTACAGATCTTTTTCCTCATCCTGTGAACAAGTCTGTGTAGAAATAGACTGATGATCCCAGTGATAACTATTATTTCAACCTGCTACTCTTCTCTTTACCATCAATCTTATGACTAAGCTTAACCTTGACTTTCACCCCTTCCACTGCACTCTCAATGGTTACTACCAACTCCCACCACCAAGTCAAATGGCTTTTTCTCAGTTCACATTCTCATCGATCCTTTCTGGTATTTGATGCTCAGTCTTGGAATTTCTTCTTTTCCTGGCTTGGGAGTTTCTGCACTTTTCTTTTTCTCCTTATACCTTTCTGATTATTTTTTCTCCTTTGCTGGTATCTCTTCTTCCTTTTCCCTCCTCCTGAATCAAGACATTCACTAAGGTTCCTCTCTGAGTTCTCATCTTTAATCTCTGGCCACTTTTTTTTTTTTTTTTGCCAGGACAGTTTCATCTACTTTTATGACTTCAGCCAACATCCTCATCCACCCAAAATTCTGGCCCTAATTTTTTCTTGATCTCCTATCTCAGTTTCAACTGCCACCAGGGCATCTACATTTGGACCTATCTGGTATCATTTTCTTTTAACCAGAACTCCTATTCCTCACTTTCCTACTTCTTATCTAGTGCAGAGCTTCCTAAACCATGGACTCAGTTCAAATGCCTGCTCTGCCAACTAATAGCTAAATGACCTATTAATCTTTTTGTATCTTGATTTTCTCATCTGAAAAATAGAAATAATAACAGCATGTCCTCAGGTGGTTTTTCTGAGATTGAAATAAGATAATCCATGTACAGTATATTAATACGACTGGAACACAATAAGTACAAAAAAGTCATATAATTAATTTTATGAAAAAAATCCTTCAGTGGTTTACATTACCTACCAAAGCAAATACTTACCAATTTTAACACTCAGAACCTGCCATGTTTAAAAATGACTACAAATGACTTCTGAGTTTCATTTCCCACTTTTCCAAACAAACTGAATTATATTATTTCCTGAATGTGCCTTGAAACTTGTTCCCCTACCTTGTCATACTTTTTATTCCCCTCTATTTCTGTTTAATACAATTCTACGTATTCTTCAAAGTCCAGTTCAAATGTTACTTCATTCACAAAGTTTTCTCTTTCCTTGCTCTGTGAGATAGTTCTACTGTGAATTTTCATAGAACATTATACTTCCTTAAAGCACTTTTCATATTTTCCTCACCTTGATTTCACTCTCTTAAAGGAAGGTAACTTATTGAAAGGAGGGCTGGTGTTTTACCTGTGTTTATGGCCTTGACCTTTTTCCAGGGCTTCCTGGATTTACACAAATTTGCTTGATATGGAAAATTGTAGGTTAAGTTCAATATAATAGAAAAAGTGACACATTAACCCTTTTTGAGAGTGTTTCTTTTTTCAGAAAGGGTTCTTTTTTGTGTGTGTGTGTGGTATGTGGGCCTCTCACTGTTGTGGCCTCTCCCGTTGCGGAGCACAGGCTCCGGACGCACAGGCTCAGTGGCCATGGCTCACGGGCCCAGCCGCTCCGCGGCATGTGGGATCTTCCCAGACCAGGACACGAACCCGTGTCCCCTGCATCAGCAGGCGGATTCTCAACCACTGCGCCACCAGGGAAGCCCCAGAAAGGGTTCTTTTAATTGGCAAGCCTAAAAGGAATCAGAGTCACTAAGAGGGCTGAAATGGTTAAACCCAAGGAATCATAATGAACTCTGAAAAATTATAATTATCAGGTTCCTATCGTATATGTGGACAAGAACACGTTAGTTAACCATTTCCCTGACTTTTGTGTAAAAAATTGAATACATATAGACTTAATACTCCCATTTATTTAACACGTATGGTATAGAAGGCATCAGGCTACATGCTAGGAATTGCAAAAACAATCAGACACCAATTTTTCTCTAGGGGGTTAATTCTCTCATGACATAGATGCAGGCTGATAGTGTATAAATGATCATTTCTTCAAGTATATGTTAAAATCTTAGGTGTAATTTATATTTTACCAAGGAACATTTATGTAGGCACATACCTCCACAATTAGTATGGAAGACAACAGGAAAAATAAGATTAAAATACAAGTATATACTTTTCAGTCAATTTATCCAGAAATTTATTAATGATTAAAACAGATTAAATCAAAGTCTCCTTTTGCTACTCATATAAACATACCTCTTTTATTTCTGATACCTTTTAGCACTGGCAAGAAATCTTGTTGGCATAAGGAACATCCATTGGCATAAGGAACATCCACTGGCCTTGTTGGAAAGGTGAGTGGAGAGGCACTTAAGGGACTTGTGGTTGGACAGTTGGCTGGAGTATCTTTTAATAAGCTCTCTTGGAGGGCCTTCTGCTGAATCCTGGGAGCTGATGAAAGTGAAGGTCTCTCAAGCTATCCATACACCAAAACATAAGTATGTATTAGTTAGGTTTCATTCATTCATTCATTTATTCATTCATTCATTCTATATTTATTTATTTACCAAATAAATTACATATAACTAGAATATTTTCTGCCACAGAAAGTTCTAAGGAAGAGTTAGCTTTATTGTTTTCATTATTATCTGTCCATCACCAATTAAATTCAATGTAATGTAAAATACAGAGATAGCCATAGCCATAACCTGTCACTTCCAATGAGATTCTGTGGGGGTCTGGGCCTGGCATGGATTCTGTACAGAACGTCACAAAAGACAGTGCCCTCCCCTTAGGCACAAGCCAGTTTCCCTCCATGGTATAGGAAAAGGAAACTAGGTTCCCACGTCACACAGCTTTCAAAAGGAGCAGGAGAATGTGTATGGATAGAACAAATGGGGCATGAGGGAATTTAGAGAAATATTCTTCAAGGATAGGAACAGAACCCTTCAGAGGGATCTACCCTAAAATCTATACAATGAGGGCATAGGGCTATTTTCTTCCTTGGCCTTGGAGCTCAGCCTGAGATCATAGAAACCCCTCAATTCCCCTAGAGTCCTCTGTTTTTTGTCTCTCAGGGCCTGCCGTCAAGGTTGTAAGGACAAATGTATACACATACTACATTGTTTTATGTAAGGGACTTGAACAGCCATGGATTTTAGCATCTGCAGGGAGTCCTGGAACCAATCACCTACAGATACTGAAGGACAACTGTACTCATTTATACTGAGGGATTAGCACAGTCTCTGTATAAAAAGGAACAAGTGTGTACCGCATATTTTATATAGATATCCATAAATCTTCATGATTCAATATATGTAAATATACATATCTATAGAACAGTACATACGTAAATATACTTAACACAGTGCCTGCAAAAGAATATGTATATATAATTCTATAGAGACTATATGTCACAAGATAGTATATTGAGATGTAAAATTGTGGTTTCTGTTCTGTAGTTCCCTCTGACCTTGTCAAGAACTGTGTTCCCTAGTCTCAGATGTGCCTTCAGGACTACAATCAAAAGCTACTTACTTGAAGGCAACATCTCTTTCCAACATTGGGAAAACCTAAGATCATTTGAGAAGGTTATGCCAGCTGTCTTCACCTAAGAGGGGAAAGGAAAAAGATTTGAGGGAAGCATGAGAGAGAGGAGCAATTTCTTTAAACTGGAAAGTGGAATATTTAGGCAGTTCCAACCAGGCATAAAAACCCCTGCTCCATTTCCAGCTCCTTGGAAGCTGCTGGTGTGGTGGTGAGGTGGTCCTAGGGAGTCTGGATCCCTTAGAACTGGATCCTTACACAGTGTAGATGAGGAAAAATCGAAATTCAGACATTATTTTCTCCAAGGCACCAAGAGGTGGCAGAGTGGAGATTTAAGCTCAGAGCTGTCTGTTAGAAAGTCAGTGCACGGGGAGACCTTCAAGATGGTGGAGGAGTAAGACGTGGAGATCACCTTCCTCCCGACAAATACATCAAAAATACATCTACATGTGGAACAATTCCTACAGAACACCTACTGAAAGCTGGCAGCCCTCAGACTTCCCAAAAGGCAAGAAAATCCCCATGTAACTGGGTAGGACAAAAGAAAAAAGAAGAAACACAGACAAAAGAATAGGGACAGGACCTGTACCTCTGGGAAGGAGCTGTGAAGGAGGAAAAGTTTCCACATACTAGGAAGGCCCTTCACTGGTGGAGATGGGAGGTGGGTGGGGGCGAAGCTTCAGAGCCACAGAGGAGAGTGAAGCAACAGGGGTGCAGAGGGCAAAGTGGAGAGATTCCTGCACAGAGGGTCAGTGATGACCAGCACTCGCCAGCCTGAGAGGCTTGTCTGCTCACCCCCTGGGGTGGATGGGGGCTGGGAGCTGAGGCTTGGGCTTGGGAATTCAGATCCCAAGGAGAGGACTGGGGTTGGCTGCATGAAGACAGCCTGAGGGGGCTAGTGCACCACAGCTAGTGTGGAGGGAGTCTGGGAAAATGTCTGGACCGGTCTAAGAGTCAAGAGACAATTGTTTCATGGTGTGTGAGAAGAGCTGATTCAGAGCACCACCTAAACGAGCTACAGAGATGGGAACAAGCCACGGTTATCATCTTGGATTCCAGAGATGGGCATGAGATGCTAAGGCTGCTGCTTTAGCCACCAAGAAGCCAGTGTGCAAGCACAGGTCACTATCCACACACCCCCGGGAGCCTGTGAGGCCTGCCACTGCCAGGGTCCAATGATCCAGGGACAAGTTCCCCAGGAGAACACGCAGTGCATTCAGGCTGTTGCAACCTCACGCCAGCCTCTGCTGCTGCAGGCTCACCCTGCATTCCAATTATAACTACCGTAACCCTCCCTCCCCCCTGGCATGAGTGAGCAAGACCCCCTAATCAGCCGCTGCTTTAACCCTGTCCTGTCTTGGCGGGAACATATGTCTGAGGGAGACCTACAGGCAGAGGTGGGGCCAAAGCCAAAGCTAAACACCAGGAGCTGTGCGAACAAAGAAGAGAAAGGGAAATTTCTCCATGCAGCCTCAGGAGCAGCAGATTAAAACCCCACAATCAACTTGATTAACCCTGCATTTAAAGAATACCTGAATAAACAATCAATCACATCAAAATTGAGGCAGTGGACCTTGGGAGCAACTGAAGACTTGGGGTTCGCTGTCTGCAACTGATTTGTTTCTGATTTTTATGTTTATCTTAGTTTAGTGTTTAGCACTTGTTATCACTGGTGAATTTGTTTATTGGTTTGGTTGCTCTCTTCTTTTTATTATTATTATTTTAAAATTATTTTTTAATTTATTATTATTTTTTCTATATTTTTTTCTCCCTTTTCTTCTGAGCCATGTGCTGACAGGGTCTTAGTGCTCCAGCTGGGTGTCAGGCCTGAGCTTCTGTGGTGGGAGAGCTGAGTTCAGTGCCTGGACCTCCAGAGAACTCCCAGCACCTTGTAATATCAGTTGGTGAGAGCTCTCCAAGAGACCTCTGTCCCAATGCTAAGACCCAGCTCCACCCAAAGGCCAGCAAGTTCCAGTGCTGGTTGCCCCATGCCAGACAACTAGCAACATAGGAACACAACCTTACCCATTAGCAGAGAGGCTGTCTAAAATACTAAGTTCACAGACACCCCAAAACACACCATCAGACAAGGCCCTGTCCACCAGAATGACAAGACAAGCCCCACCCACCAGAAAAAAGGAACCAGTCCCCTCCACCAGGAAGTCTACACAAGCCACTGAACCAACCTCACCCACTGGCACCAGACACTAAAAAGAGCATGGGCTACAAACCTGCAGCCTGGGAAAAGGAGACCCCAAGCACAGAAAGCTAAACAAAATGAGAAGACAGAGAAATATGCAGTAGATGAAGGAGCAAGGTAAAAACTAACCGGAACAAACAAATGAAGAGGAAATAGGCAGTGTACATGAAAAAAATTCAGAGTAATGATAGTAAAGATGATCCAAAATCTTGGATATAGAATGGAGAATACACAAGAAATGTTTAACAAGGACCTAGAAGAACTAAAGAGGAAACAAACAATGATGAACAACACAATAAATGAAATTTAAAATTCTCTAGAAGGAATCAATAGCAAAATAACTGAGGCAGAAGACCATATAAGTGACCTGGAAGATAAAATAGTGGAAATAACTACCAGAGAGCAGAATAAAGAAAAAGGAATGAAAAGAATTGAGTACAGTCTCAGAGACCTCTGGGACAACATTAAGCACAGCAACATTGACATTATAGGGGTCCCAGAAGAAGAAGAGAAGAAAGAAAGGGACAGAAATATTTGAAGAGATTAAACTTCAAAATTTCCCTAATATGGGAAATGAAATAGTCAATTAAGTCCAGGAAGTTGAGAGAGTCCCATACAGGATAAATCCAAGGAGAAACAAACCAAGACACATATTAATCAAACTATCAAAAAATACATACAAAGAAAAATATAAAAAGCTGCAAAGGAAAATGAACAAATAACATACACGGGACTACCCATAAGGTTAACAGCTGATCTTTCAGCAGAAACTCTTCAAACCAGAAGGGAGTGGCAGGACATATTTAAAGTGATCAAAGGGAAAGACCTACAATCAAGATTACTCGACCCAGAAATGATCTCATTCAGATTTGATGGAGGAATGAAAACCTTTACAGACAAGCAAAAGCTAAGAGAATTCACCAGCAGTTAACCAGCTTTACAACAAATGTTAAAGGAACTTCTCTAGGCAGGAAACACAAGAGAAGGAAAAGACCTACAAAAACCAAACCCAAAACAATTAAGAAAATGGTAATAGGAACATAAATATCAATAATTACCTTAAATGTAAATGGATTAAATGCCCCAACCAAAAGACATATACTGGCTGAATGGACACAAAAACAAGACCCGAATATATGTTGTCTACAAAAGATGCACTTAAGACCTAGGGACACATACTGGCTGAAAGTGAGGTGATGGAAAAAGATATTCCAGGCAACTGGAAATCAAAAGAAAGCTGGAGTAGCATTACTCATATCAGACAAAACTGACGTTAAAATAAAGACTATTACAAGAGACAAAGAAGGACACTAAAGAATGATCAAGGGATCAATCCAAAAAGAACATATAACAATTGTAAATATTTCTGTACCCAACATAGGAGCATCTCAATACATAAGGCAAATGCTAACAGTAATAAAAGGAGAAATCAACAGTAACAAAATCATAGTAGGGGAAATTAACACCCCGCTTTAACCAATGGACAGATCATCCAAAATGAAAATAAATAAGGAAATACAAGCTTTAAATGATACATTAAACATGATGGACTTAATTGATATTTAGAGGACATTCCATTCAAAAACAACAGAATAAACTTTCTTCTCAAGTGTTCATGGAACATTCTCCAGGATAGATCATATCTTGGGTCACAAATCAAGCCTTGGTAAGTTTAAGAAAATTGAAATCACAGAAAGTACCTTTTCCGGCCACAACACTATGAGACTAGGTATCAATTACAGGAAAAAAACTGTAAAAAATACAAACACATGAAAGCTAAACAATACACTACTAAATAACCAAAAGATCACTAAGCAAATCAAAGAGGCAATCAAAAATTACCTGGAAAAAAATGACAATGAATACACGAGGACCTAAAACCTATGGGATGCAGCAAAAACAGTTCTAACAGGGAAGTTAATAGTAATAAAATCCTACTTCAAGAAACAAGAAATATCTCAAATAAACAAATTAACATAACAACTATGCAATTAGAGAAAGAAGAGCAAAAAATACACAAAGTTAGCAGAGGGAAAGAAATCATAAAGAACAAATCAGACATAAATGAAAAAGAAATGAAGGAAACAATAGCAAAGATCAATAAAACTAAATGATGGTGCTTTGAGAAGATAAACAAAATTAATAAACCATTAGCCACACTCATCAAGAAAAAAAGGGAGAAGACTCAAATCAACAATTAGAAATGGAAAAAGAGAAGTAAAAACTGACACTGCATAAATACAAAGGTTCATGAGGGATCACTACAAGCAACTATATGCCAATAAAGTGGACAACCTGGAAGAAATGGACAAAATCTTAGAAACGCACCACCTTCTGAGACTGAACCAGGAAGAAATAGAAAATAGAAACAGAACAATCACAAGCACTGACACTAAGACTGTGATTAAAAATCTTCCAACAAACAAAGCCCAGGACCAGAGGGCTTCACAGGTGAATCCGATCAAACATTAAGAGAAGAGCTAACACCTAAACTTCTCACACTCTTCCAAAATATAGCAGAGGGAGGAACACTCCCAAACTCATTCCACGAAGCCATCATCACCCTGATAATGAAACCAGACAAAGATGTCACAAAAAAAGAAAGCTACAGGCCAATATCACTGATGAACAGAGATGCAAAAATCCTAAACAAAATACTAGCTAACAGAATCAAACAGCACATTAAAAGGATCATACACCATGATCAAGTGAGGTTTATCCCAGGAAATCAAGGATTCTTCAATATTTGCAAATCAATCAATGTGATACACCATGATAACAAAGTGAAGGATAAAAACAACATGATCATCTCAATAGATGCAGAAAAAGCTTTGAACAAAATTCAACACCCATTTACGACAAAAGCTCTCCAGAAAGTAGGCATAGAGGGTACTTACCTCAACCTAATAAAGTCCATATATGACAAATCACAGCCAACATCATTTTCAATGGTGAAAAACTGAAACCATTTCCTCTAACGTCAGGAACAAGACAAGCGTGCCCACTCTCACCACAATTATTCAACAGAGTTTTGGAAGTTTTTGTCAGCAATCAGAGAAGGAAAAGAAATAAAAGGAATCTAAATCAGAAAGAAGAATTAAAACTGGCACTTTGCAGATGACATGACACTATACATATAGAATCCTAAAGATGCTACCAGAAAAATATGACAACTAATCAGTGAATTTGGTAAAGTAGCAGGATACAAAATTAACACACAAAAATCTCTGGCATTCCTATACACTAATGATGAAAAATCGGAAATAGAAATTGTGGAAGGACTCCCATTTACCATTGCAGCAAAAAGAATAAAACATCTAGGAGTAAACCTAGTAAGGAAGCAAATGACCTGTTTGCAGAAAACTATAAGAAATTGATGAAATAAATTAAACATGATACAAACAGATGGAGAGATATACCATGTTTGCGGATTGGAAGAATCAACATTGTGAAAATGACTATACTACCCAAAACAATCTACAGATTCAATGCAATCTCTATCAAACTACCAGTGGAATTTTTCACAGAACTAAAACAAAAAATATCACAATTTGTATGAAAACACAAAAAGGCCCCAAATACCTGAAGCAATCTTGAGAAGGAAAAACGGAGCTAGAAGAATCAGGCTCCCATACTTCAGACTATACTACAAAGCTACAGTAATCAAGAGAGTACGGTACTGGCATAGAAATAGAAATATAGATCAATGGAACAGGATAGAAAGGCCAGAGATAAACCCACACACATATGGTCCCCTTATCTTTGATAAAGGAGGCAAGAATCCACAATGGAGAAAAGAGAGCCTCTTCAATTAGTGTGCTGGGAAGACTGGACAGGGACAGGTAAAAGAATTAAATTAGAACACTCCCTAACACAATACACAAAAATAAACTCAAAATGTATTAAACATCTAAATGTATGGCTGGAGAGTGTAAACTCTTAGAGGAAAACAAAGACAGAACACTCTATGACATAAATCACAGAAATATCCTTTTTGACCCACCTCCTAGATAATTGGAAATCAAAACAAAAGTAAACAAATGGGATGTAATGAAACTTAAAAGCTTTTGCATAGCAAAGGATACCATAAACAAGACGGAAAGACAACCCTCAGAATGCAGAAGATATTTGCAAATGAAGCAACTGACAAAGGATTAATCTCCAAAATATACAAGCAGCTCATGCAGCTCAATATCAAAAGACCAAACAACCCAATCAAAAATGGGCAGAATACATAAACAGACATTTCCCAAAGAAGATATGCAGATTGGCAACACAGACATGAAAGGATGCTCAACATCACTAGTCATTACAGAAATGCAAATCAAAACTACAATGAAGTATCACCTCAAACCGGTCAGAATGGCCATCATAAAAAATTCTACACACAAGAAACGCTGGAGATGGTGTGGAGAAAATGGAACCCTCTTGCACTTTTGGTGGGAATATAAATTGATACAGCTGCTACGGAGAACAGTATGGAAATTCCTTAAAAAACTAAAAATAGAACTACCATACAAACCAGTAATGTCACTACTGGGCATATACCCTGAGAAAATCATAATTCAAAAAGAGTCATGTACTTCAATGTTTACTGCAGCACTATTTAGAAGATCCAGGACATGGAAACAACCTAAGTGTCCATTGACAGATGAATGGATAAAGAAGATGTGGCAGGGGATTTGGGAGAAGATGGCAGAAGAGTAAGACGCGGAGATCACCTTCCTCCCCACAGATAATTCAGAGATACATCTACATGTGGAACTGCTCCTATAGAACACCTACTGAACGCTGGCAGAAGACCTCAGATCTCCCAAAAGGCAAGAAACTCCCCACGTACCTGGCTAGGGAAAAAGAAAAAAAATAAACAGAGACAGAAGAATAGGGATGGGACCTGCACCAGTGGGAGGGAGCTGTGAAGGAGGAAAGGTTTCCACACACTAGAAGCCCTTTCACGGGTAGAGACTGTGGGTGGCAGAGGGGGAAGCTTCGGAGCCAGAGAGGAGAGCGGAGTAAAAGGGTGCAGAGGGCAAAGCAGAGAGATTCCCACACAGAGGATCGGTGTCGACCAGCACTCACCAGCCCGAGAGGCTTGTCTGCTCACCCACCTGGATGGGTGGGGTCTGGGAGCTGAGGCTCGGACTTTGGATGGATGCCAGGAGAGGACTGGGGTTGGCTGCGTGAACACAGCCTGAAAGGGTTAGTGCACCTCGGCTAGCCAGGAGGGAGTCCGGGAGAAGTCTGGAGCTGCTGAACAAGGAAGAGACTTTTTCTTCCCTCTTTGCTTCCTGGGGCGCAAGGAGAAGGGATGAAGTGCGCCACTTAAAGGAGCTCCAGAAACGACCGCAAGCAGCGGCTATCAGCGCAGACACCAGAGATGGACATGAGATGCTCAGGCTGTTGCTGCCACCACCAAGAAGCCTGTGTGCGAGCACAGGTCACTCTCCACACCTCCCCTCCCGGGAGCCTGTGCAGCCTGCCACTGCCAGGGTCCTGGGATCCAGGGACAACTTCCCCGGGAGAACACAGGGCATGCCTCAAGTTGCTGCAACGTCACTCCGACCTCTGCTGCTACAGGCTCACCCTGCATCCGTACCCCTCCCTCCCCCCAGCCTGAGTGAGGAAGAGCCCCTGAAGCAGCTGTTCTTTTAACCCCGTCCTGTCTGAGTGAAGAACAGAAGCCCTCAGGTGACCTACATGCAGAGGAGGGGTCAAATCCAAAGCTGAACCCTCGGAGCTGTGCGAACAAAGAAGAGAAAGGGAAATCTGTCCCAGCAATCTCAGAAGCGGCGAATTAAAGCTCCACACTCGACTTGATGTACCCTGCATCTGTGGAATACCTGAATGGACAATGAATCACCAGAAATTGAGGAGGTGGACTTTGGGATCAAGATATATTATTTTTTCCCCTTTTTCTCCTTTTCTGAGTGTGTATGTGTATGCTTCTGGGTGAGATTTTGCCTGTATAGCTTTGCTTTCACCATTTGTCCTAGAGTTCTGACTGTCCCATTTTTTTTTGTTTCTTTGTTTGTTTGTTTGTTTTTTACTTTAAAAATTTTTTCTTCTTAATAATTTTTTTATTTTAATAAATTTATTTTATCCTCTTTCTTTCTTTCTTTCTTTCTTTCTTTCTTTCTTTCTTTCTTTCTTTCTTTCTTTCTTTCTTTCTTTCTTTCTTTCTTTCTTTCTATTTTTGTAACTTTTATTCTGAGCCGTGTGGATTAAATGCTCTTGGTGCTCCAGCCAGGCATCAGGGCTGTGCCTCTGAGGGGGTAGAACCAACTTCAGAACACTGGTCCACAAGAGACCTCCCAGCTCCACGTAATATCAAATGGCGAAAATCTCTCAGAGATCTCCATCTCAACACCAAGACCCAGCTTCACTCAATGACCAGCAAGCTACAGTACTGGACACCCTATGGCAAACAACTAGCAAGAAAGGAACACAAGCCATCCATTAGCATAGAGTCTGTCTAAAATCATAATAAGGCTACAGACACCCCAAAACACAACACCACCAGACATGGGCCTGCTGACCTAGAAAGACAAGATCCAGCCTCGTCCACCAGAACACAGGCACAAGTCCCCTCAACCAGGAAACCTACTCAACCCACTGAACCAACCTTAGCCACTGGGAACAGGCACCAAAAACAATGGGAAATACGAATGTGCAGCCTGTGAAAAGGAGACACCAAACACAGTAAGATAAGCAAAATGAGAAGACAAAAAAACACACAGCAGATAAAGGAGCAAGGTAAAACCCAACAGACCTGACAAATGAAGAGGAAATAGGCAGTCTACCTGAAAAAGAATTCAGAATAATGATAGTAAAGATGATCCAAAATCTTGGAAATAGAATAAATGCAAGAAACATTTAAGAAGGACCTAGAACTAAAGAGGAAACATGCAATGATGAACAACACAATAAATGAAATTAAAAATACTTTAAATGGGATTAATAGCAGAATAACTGAGGCAGAGGAATGGATAAGTGATCTGGAAGATTAAATAGTGGAAATAACTATGACAGAGCAGAATAAAGAAAAAAGAATGAAAAGTACTGAGGACTGTCTCAGAGACCTCTGGGACAACATTAAAGGCACCAACATTCGAATTATAGGGGTGCCAGAAGAAGAAGAGAAAAAGAAAGGGACTGAGAAAATATATGAAGAGATTATAGTTGAAAACTTCCCTAATATGGGAAAGGAAATAGTCAGTCAAGTCCAGGAAGCATAGAGAGTCCCATACAGGATAAATCCAAGGAGAAACACGCCAAGACACATATTAATCAAACTGTCAAAAATTAAATACAAAGAAAACATATTAAAAGCAGCAAGGGAAAAGCAACAAATAACACACAAGGGAATCCCCATAAGTTTAACAGCTGATCTTTCAGCAGAAACTCTGCAAGCCAGAAGGGAGTGGCAGGGCATATTTAAAGTGATGAAGGAGAAAAACCTAAAACCAAGATTACTCTACCCAGCAAGGATCTCATTCAGATTTGATGGAGAAATTAAAAACTTTACAGACAAGCAAAAGCTGAGAGTTCAGCACCACCAAACCAGCTTTACAACAAATACTAAAGGAACTTCTCTAGGCAAGAAACACAAGAGAAGGAAAAGACCTACAAGAACAAACTAGAAACGATTAAGTAAACGGTAATAGGAACATACCTATCGATAATTACCTTAAAAGTAAATGGATTAAATGCTCCCACCAAAAGACACAGACTGGCTGAATGGATACAAAAACAAGACCCATATTTATGCTGTCTACAAAAGACCCACTTCAAACCTAGGGACACATACAGACTGAACATGAGGGGATGGACAAAGATATTCCATGCAAATGGAAATCAGAGGAAAGCTGGAGTCGAAATTTTCATATCAGACAAAATAGACTTTGAAATAAAGACTATTACAAGACACAAAGAAGGACACTAAAAAATGATCAAGGGATCGATCCATGAAGAAGATATAACAATTGTAAATATTTATGCATCCAACATAGGAGCACCTCAATACATAAGGCAAATACTAACAGCCATAAAAGGGGAAATAGACAGTCACACAATCATAGTACGGGACGTTAACACCCCACTTTCACCAATGGACAGATCATCCAAAATGAAAATAAATAAGGAAACACAAGCTTTAAATGATACATTAAACAAGATGGACTTAATTGATATTTATAGGACATTCCATCCAAAAACAACAGAATACACATTTTTCTCAAGTGCTCATGGAACATCCTCCAGGATAGATCTCATATTTTGGGTCACAAATCTAGCCTTGGTAAATTTAAGAAGATTGAAATCATATCAAGTATCTTTTCTGAGCACAACTCTATGAGACTAGATATCAATTACAGGAAAAGATCTGTAAAAAATACAAACACATGGAAGTTAATCAATACACTACTTAATAACGAAGTGATCACTGAAGAAATCAAAGAGCAAATCAAAAAATACCTGGAAACAAATGACAAGGGAGTTACGATGAAACAAAACCTATGGGATGCAACAAAACACTTCAAAGAGAGAAGTTTATAGCAATACAATCCGACCTTAAGAAACAGAGAACATCTCGAATAAACAACCTAAACTTGCACCTAAAGCAATTAGAGAAAAATAACAAAAAAAACCCAGATTTAACAGAAGGAAAGAAATCACAAAGAGCAGATCAGAAAGAAATGAAAAAGAAATGAAGGAAATGATAACAAAGATCAATAAAACTAAAAACTGGTTCTTTGAGAAAAACAAAATTGATAAACCATTAGCCAGACTCATCAAGAAAAAAGGGACAAGACTCAAATCAATAGAATTAGAAATGAAAAAGGAGAAGTAACAACTGACACTGCAGAAATACAAAAGATTGTGACAGATTACTGCAAGAAACTCTATGCCAATAAAATGGACAACCTGGAAGAAATGCACAAATTGATAGAAATGCACAACATGCTGAGACTAAACCAGGAAGAAATAGAGAATATGAACAGACCAATCACAAACACTGAAGTTGAAACTGTGATTAAAAATCTTCCAACAAACAGAAGCCCAGGACCGAGTGCCTTCACAGGAGAATTCTATCAAAGATTTAGTGAGGAGCTAACATCTATCCTTCTCAAACTCTTCCAAAAGATAACAGAGGAACACACCCTAAGTCATTCTGTGAGGCCGCCATCACCCTGATAACAAAACCAGACAAAGACGTCACAAAGAAAGAAAACTACAGGCCAATAGCACTGATGAACATAGATGCAAAAATCCTCAACAAAATACTAGCAAGCAGAATCCAACAGCACATTAAAAAGATCATACATCATGATCAATTGGGGTTTATTCCAGGAATTCAAGGATTCTTCAATATATGCAAATCAATCAACGTGATACACCCTATCTACAAACTGAAGGAGAAAAACCATATGATCATCTCAATAGATGAAGAGAAAGCTTTTGACAAAATTCAACACCTATTTATGATAAAAACCCTGCAGAACGTAGGGATAGAGGGAACTTTCCTCAACATAATAAAGGCCATATTATGAGAAACCCACAGCCAGCATTGTCCTCAATGGTGAAAAAGTGAAACCATTTCCCCTAAGATCATGTACAAGACAAGGTTGTCCACTCTCACCACTCTTATCCAACATAGTTTTGGAAGTTCTAGCCACAGCAATCAGAGAAGAAAAAGAAATAAAAGGAATCCAAATCAGAAAAGAAGAAGTAAAGCTGTCACTGTTTGCAGATGCCATGATACTATACGTAGAGAATCCTAAAGATGTCTCCAGAAAACTACTAGAGCTAATTAATGAATTTGGTAACATAGCAGGATATAAAATTAATGCACAGAAATCTCTGGAATTCTTATACAATAATGAGGAAAAATCTGAGAGTAAAATTAAGAAAACACTCCCATTTACCATTGCAACAAAAAGAATAAAATATCTAGGAATAAACGTACCTAAGGAAACAAAAACCTGTATGCAGAAAATTATAAGACACTGATGAAAGAAATTAAAGATGATACAAGTACATAGAGAGGTATACCATGTTCTTGGAATGGAAGAATCAACATTGTGAAAATGACTCTACCACACAAAGCAATCTACAGATTCAATGCAATCCCTATCAAACTACCACTGGCATATTTTACAGAACCAGAACAAAAAATTTCACATTTTGTATGGAAACACAAAAGACCCCAAATAGCCAAAGCAATCTTGAGAATGAAAAATGGAGGTGGAGGAATCAGGCTCCCTGACTTCAGACTATACTACAAAACTACAGTAATCAAGACAGTATGGTACTGGCAGAAAAACAGATATATAGATCAATGGAACAGGATAGAAAGCCCAGAGATAAACCCACGCACATATGGTCACTTTATCTTTGATAAAGGAGGCAAGAATATACAGTGGGGAAAAGACAGCCTCTTCAATAAGTGGTGCTGGAAAACTAGACAGGTACATGTAAAAGTATGATATTAGAACACTCCCTAACACCATACACAAAAATAAACTCAAAATGGGTTAAAGACCTACATGTAAGGCCAGACACTATCAAACTCTTAGAGGAAAACATAGTCAGAACACTCTATGACATAAATCACAGCAAGATCCTTTTTGACCCACCTCCTAGAGAAATGGAAATTAAAACAAAAATAAACAAACAGGACCTAATGAAACTTAAAAGCTTTTGCACAGCAAAGGATACCATAAACAAGACCAAAAGACAACCCTCAGAATGGGAGAAAATAGTTGCAAATGAAGCAACTGGGAAATGATTAATCTCCAAAATTTACAAGCAACACATGCAGCTCAATACCAAAAAACAAACAACCCAATTCAAAAATGGACAGAAGACCTAAATACACATATCTCCAAAGAAGATACACAGATTTCCAACAAACACATGAAAGGATGATCAACATGATTAATCATTAGAGAAATGCAAATCAAAACTACAATGAGGTATCATCTCACACTAGTCAGAATGGCCATCATCAAAAAATCTAGAAATAATAAATGCTGTAGAGGGTGTGGAGAAAAGAGAACACTCTTGCACTGTTGGTGGGAATGTAAATTGATACAGCCACTATGGAGAACAGTATGGAGGTTCCTTAAAAAATGACAAATAGAAATACCATATGACCCAGCAATCCCACTACTGGGCATATACCCTGAGAAAACCATAATTCAAAAAGAGTCATGTACCATGAGGCTTCCCTGGTGGTGCAGTGGTTGAGAGTCTACCTGCTGATGCAGGGGATGCAGGTTCGTGCCCTGGTTTGGGAAGATCCCACATGCCGCGGAGCGGCTAGGCCTGTGAACCATGGCCGCTGAGCCTGCGCGTCCGGAGCCTGTGCTCCACAATGAAAGAGGCCATGACAGTGAGAGGTCCGGGTACTACAAAAAAAAAAAAAAAAAAAAAGAGTCATGTACCAAAATGTTCATTGCAGCTGTATTTACAGTAGCCAGGACATGGAAGCAACCTATTTGTCCATCAACAGATTAATGGATAAAGATGTGGCACATATATACAATGGAATATTACTCAACCATAAAAAGAAATGAAATTGAGTTATTTGTAGTCATGTGGATGGACCTGGAGTCTGTCATACAGAGTGAAATAAGTCAGAAGGAGAAAAACTAATACCATATGCTAACACATATATATGGAATTTAAGAAAAAAAATGTCATGAAGAGCCTAGGGGAAGGACGGGAATAAAACACAGACCTACTGGAGCATGGACTTGAGGATATGGGGAGGGTGAAGGGTAAGCTGTGACGAAGTGAGAGAGTGGCATGGACATATATACACTACCAAACGTAGGGTGGATAGCTAGTGGGAAGCAGCCGCATGGCACGGGGAGATCAGCTAGGTGGTTTGTGATCACCTCGAGCGGTGGGGTAGGGAGGTTGGGAGGGAGAGAGGGAGACGCAAGAGGAAAGAGATATGGGAACATATGTATATGTATAACTGATTCACTTTGTTGTAAAGAAACTAACACACCATTGTAAAGCAATTATACTCCAATAAAGATGTTTAAAAAAAAGGATGTGGCACATATATACAATGGAATATTACTCAGACACAAAAAGAATCGAAATTGAGTTATTTGTAGTGAGGTGGATGGACCTATAGTCTGTCATACAGAATGAAGTAAGTCAGAAAGAGAAAAACAAATACCGTATTCTAACACATACATATGGAATCTAAAAAGAAAAAAAAAGTTTCTGATGAACCTAGGGTCAGGACAGGAATAAAGTAGAAGAAGTAGAGAATGGACTTGAGGACATGGGGATGGGGAAGGGGAAGCTAGGACGAAGTGAAAGAGTGGCATGGACATATATACACTACCAAATGTAAAATAGATAGTAGGAAGCAGCCGCATAGCACAGGGAGATCAGCTTGGTGCTTTGTGACCACCTAGAGGGGTGGGATAGGGAGGGTTGGAGGGAGACACTAGTGGGACGGGATATAGGGGTATATATATACATATAGCTGATTCACTTTGTTTTACAGCAGAAACTAACACAACACTGTAAAGCAATTATACTCCAATAAAGATGTTAAAATATTTTTTAAAGTCTATGGGGCTTCCCTGGTTCCAAAGTGTTTGAGAGTCCGCCTGCCGATGCAGGGGACACGGGTTCGTGCCCCGGTCCGTGAAGATCCCACATGCCACCGAGCGGCTGGGCCCGTGAACCATGGCTGCTGAGCCTGTGTGTCCGGAGCCTGTGGCCCGCAATGGGAGAGGCCACAACAGTGAGAGGCCCGCGTACCGCAAAAAAAAAAAAAAAAAAAAAAAAAAGTCTATGCTCTTTCTGTTAGAAATATCAGAACTTTGTGCACAAAACAGTGGTTTTCTTATTGTAGTGAGTGAGGATAGTTACCTTGTACATGGGGAGTGGATGTGTAAGAGAATTTTCTTTCAGTTACCTTCCAAAGGGTGTGGTAGGAGAAAGCAAAGAACTTTGAATCAAATGACATAGGTTTGAATCACAGCTGAGCAATCCTGGATGTCATCAACTGTAAAAAGAAAATAATAATGCTTGTCCATTTGTTTATGATATAATTGAACTGACAGGTACTTTATAAATTGAATGATTACATACTATAATTATTACTTCCTGACCTTTAAGACTGTCTCTGTGACCAGGTACTAGGTAACAATACAAGATAAGTAGGGTTTCCAGACATGAAACCCATTTTCTGGATTCATAGTATTTTCTTGAAGTAAAAAGTTAAACTTGTCGTTAGAATATTAACCAAAATTCTGTACATGCATAAATATTTGAGGTACTTTCATTAATTGATACTCTAGGCAGCTTGATTGCAAATGTAGAATTATTAGATGTATACAGAAACAATATACAACCAAAACAGCATTCTGATTTTTGTATAAGGCAGATTTGGATTCAAAACTCGATTTTGCAGCATTTCAGAGCTATAACCTTAGGCATGTTAACCTCTCTAATATTTCATTTTCTCACATATAAAGTGAAAATAATAATATTAAGATATGCCATGACTTTTGGGGGGTTGGTTAATTCCTCGAAAGCAATATGCATCATGCCATCACATAATAGCTGCTCAATAAGTATTAATTCCTCTAGAGTGAAAAGACACCCCAAATCACTTACCTTAACCCTCTTACATTGGAGATGAGAAAATAGCACCCCTAAATTTTCATTTGTTTTAATTCATTGGAAGCAAAACTATCAGAGCTATTGGAACTATTAGTCCTGACAAGAATGTATCAATATGCTAAATATTGATAGTAAATAATTATCTATAATGTAAATGAAATACAATTCTTGAGGAAATTCATATTGTGCCATGAGGTAAAGCAAGTCAATGGGAATTTAATTTTCAGTTAAATGCACAACATTAACCAACACAGTGAGTTGCCTCCTTTATTAATTTTGGAACCTTCCCCAAGAAGCAGCCATGTTATAAGGTATTGTATCATCATCATCACCTTCATTGCCCCACTAAATGTTACTGTCAAGGTGGAAAATTTCTTAGTTGCATAAACCATGGCCAGGAAGTCAGGTATCATACATACTCACATTTAGTTTTATCTTAGGAAAGTGAAACACATTTCCTCTTAATCATGCTGAGGAGCTTTTATTGATAAAGATACTTATATTAAGAATCAGCTATTATTCTGTGGTCTGACACTTACCAGGACCATCCCCCAAAGCAGCTTATTTTTTACTGACCAACAAGGATTGAATGGCTTAAATAGATCTTCAAGTATTTCTCTTTTGGTAAATCCTTGGAAAGCCAGTGTTTTTATCCCCCTATATTATTTGCCTCTCTCTGAAGCACTTTTAATCTACTTCAAATATGCTTACAAAATTTACTTTGTGTGTAGGAGGTAATGCTTGTTAGCTGAGTAAAAGTTGTTTAATTTATTGTTTATAGCCTGACTACTTCCAAAATTGATTTATTGCTGAATTATTCACTGACTGGATTAATTAATATGCTTTGGGGAGCATTTTCTCAGTTGTTACACTTATTAAATAACATTTAATGTGTTTTTTTTGAAATTTAATGTTCTTAATTATATAATTAGCAAGTTGAATACTCAAGATTCTTCTCTTTACAACTTAACTCATAAAAAAATATTTTCTTCTCTTTAACCCCAAAATATGGTGTGTTCTCTCATATCGTCACCCTTTCACATGATGTTCTCTTCCTCTCCACACTTGGCCTGATAGACCCCTGCCGGCTCTTCACATCCAGAAGGAAGCACTGCTTTTCAAGAGCAAGTCTGCTGGGAGAACGGAGTGTTTGTTTTCATCAGGAGCCATCTGATTGAAGAGATAGATAAACTGAATTAAAATGAAGTTTATTTTAAGGACTCAGAGGGATCACATAGACTCTGATAAGGAGAAGTGGTTTGAAGGGATGGGTTGAGCAGGTAGTTACATACCTCCAACTCCTCCACCAGCTTTTCTCAAGTCTCCATTCCCATTTCTCACCACTGAACCCTACCATTCCTGTTAGCACTCGGTAGGGCAGAGCATGGAAAGGGTACGGTTCAGCCAGGTGCATGATTAATTTCTGGACACATTTTCATAATCTGAATATGAATACAGACTGAAAAGGCTTCTGCCAACAGTTATTTAGTATTTTTCTTATTTTAAGGAAGGAAACCTGGACTGTAATATATCCCTTTCCTTGTAGACTTTAGACAACAAGAAGTAACCAACAACTTCAGACAACTTAACTTTTCATCCTAAAAGACACTAAACTTTGATCTCAGAGAAGCCCTGGCTTGAGTTTCAGGAGACAGTTTAACACAGATAGCAGTTGAACCAGCTGCTTTTTCTCCTTTTCTCATGGACTGCTGTCTGCACCTTGACATGGCATTTTCCTCTGCCCTGCTGGGACCCCCACAGCACATTCCACATGTTCTCTGAAGGTCTGTGGCTTGCCAAGCCACTCCGAACTTATGTCTAAGATGGGAATCATTTTGTTGGGAGGATATTACAGTGGATTTATAATAAGGAACTTGGAGAATCTCATGGAATCCAATCTCAGGACAGCCTTCCTTAAAAATGGGATAATTACAGGCTCTGTCTCTGTCTCTCCCTCTCAGTCTCTCATGTTCTCAGCCTTAGCCAGAATGTTCACTGTTTTTTTTCTCTTTCTCTAGACCAGCTTTGCTTCAAGGATAATGATCCCCCATAACATCATTCCATGAATGACTTTGACACATCATGGTCCTGATTCTGATTCCAATCCTAAGAAATCTTAGAGGTTCTGTCTACAACATAGTCTGACCATGTGTTCTGAGTCTGTTGTTTCTAATTCTGGGAGAGAGCACGAGATAGGCTCTATTTTATTCTTGTGCTCCTCTGTAATCCAGTTAGATTTTTGCACAACTGTGGGATTGCTGGTACAAGCATGGTGGCTTAGTCCAACCACATCTACTGGCAATCTGAGACATCCAGTAAATATCTGTTTAAGGAATGAATAAATCAATACATGAATAAGATGGAGATAAGTCAAATCACAGCAGCATGCATTTCCTTGCTTAAAGGTTAAGTCTGGTTTTGCTTCTTAGGTAGGCCATTTGGTGCTTTCTTGGCCCCTAGTCCAGGAGTAATGAAAGTCCTGCAGGTTCTCTGGACTCAACCCTGGAACTCTGGATGAAAATTCTCTCCAGACACCTCTCTCCTCCTTGTTAGCTATCCACTTCCTATGTGACCAATCTAAATTACTTTCCTCATGTGATTCTGTATTTCTTCATCTTAATCCTTTCACTCGCTTCTCCCTAATTTCCTCCCTTGACCTGCTGAAACACTCCTCCACCCAACATCTATTCATCATTGGATATCTAGGAGGGTTTACAGATTCCTTCCCCAAACTGTCCATACTACCAGCATATCACATCCTCCTCTCTCTGTCATACACACTTATATAAATATAATAATCCACATCCTGGACTCTCACAAATAGCAAAAAAAGGCAATCTATAATTGTAGATTATGATACACCTGATACCCTACTTCATTTCATTAATGACTGTGATGCTTCAAGTCAGCACTAAAGAAGAGTGATCGAATATATATTTATTGTGCATGTGTTCTTTAACTCAATATCTTAGTACCCCAGGGCTTGGTTTTTGGGCCACTTCTCTTCTATATTCTTACTGTTTGTTAAGCTCATCCACTTTCAAGACTTTAAAACCATCTATGTGCTGATGACTCCCAAATTTACATTTCCAATCCAGATCTTTTCTTTAAACTCCAGACTTATATATCCAGCATCACTATATGGATGTAAGATAGACATCTCAATACACAACAGCCCAAAACTGAAGTTCTGATCTCCCCACCAAAGCCCGCTCCACCCTCAGCCTTCACATCTCAAGTCATGGCAACTCAGCAACTTCATCTTTCTACTTGCTCTGTCCAAAAGACTTGAAATCATTCTAAACTCTTCTATTTTTTTCACACTTCATAGCCTCACACTTTTGCATCATTAAATCCTGCTGGTTTTATTTTCATATATATTCATAGTAACTTCACTCTCCTTCCACAACTACCACGCTGTCTGGAGCCCCCATCCTCTCTTGCCTGCAATACTGCAATTGCCTTCTAACAGGTCTCTGGTCTTCTACATAGGCTCCCCTACAATCTAATCTAACAGAGCATCCAGAGACTCTTCTGACCCATTTCCTCCAATAGCTCCTCCATTTCACTCAAGGTACAAACCAGTGTTTTACATTGGCCCATATAACCCCACATGATTTGCTCCTACCTCAACCTGTACCTCTCTGACTTTATCTTCTAGTACTTCCACCCTCCTCCCACTTACTGCACCGCTGTAAGTAGTCCTCTTGCCGTTCTTTGAATATGCTGAGCACAGATCATCTCAGACTTCTTCACGCTAGCTCTTCTCTCTGTCTGGAGTGTTCTTCCCCCCAGTTCACCTGGCCAGCTCTCTTGCCTCCTTCATCTTTGTTCAGATATCACCTTCTCAGTGAGGCTCACTTTAGTATTTATACTGCAACCCATCACCACCCCCAGCCCTCTTCACTTGAAATCCCTTTACCTCACTCTACTTTTTTATTTTCTTTTTTCCATAGCAGGTATCTCCTTCTAACATACAATGTAGTGTCTTTATAGTCTATAATTCTAGTTTCTTGTCTGCCTTTCTTGCGAATGTAAGCTCTAAGAAGGCAAACATCTTTGTCCATTTTGTTCACTGATTTATTGAAAGGTACCTAAGCTTTTGGCAGTGTGCTTAGCATATAGTGAGTCCTTAGTAAATATTTGCCAAAGAGTGAATGAATAAAGAAACAAATGAATGTGTCCTACTCTGTTTGCCCTTTATGTTTATTTCCATATTGGTGGTATCATCCCAAATTTTGAGCTCCAAAAGTGTAGGAAGCACTTCTGTCCTTTCTTTGCAGAATTTTCACCTAGATTTCTGCCAGCTGTAGTCTTGTGGTGTGACATTCCTTGCAAGTTTTAACTTGCTCATGAGGATGTAATCTGAATCTGATTAATCACAAAACTGACATGGACTAAGAACATTGAGAAAAAGACTCTTTCACCTTCCACAGAGTCAAATGGTAACACATTAAGATTTTATGGGAAAAGAAATTCAAAACAAGTTAACATACAGTAAAATTTAAAGATTAAATTGTCATTTTCAGGTATAGAATGTGTCAGGGATATTGATTTGATGTTCTTTAACAGATCTGTAAAATATTTTCATGTCTTTAAAATGTATTTGTGGTCTCATGTGTCACATGTTGTTCCAAGAGTGTAGAAGCCCTCCACAATGTTATTTTATGAATTACCCATGCCCTTTCCACTGGTATCAGATTTTGTAGTGATTTTTTAAAATAGTTTAATCCCAATTGACAAATCATGAAATATTCTTGAATTATGAAATGGCTACTTTATTTATTAATAAAAAACCATATTCCTATACACTTAGATGAACATGAAATATTTTATTACATGACAGCATTCCTTGTTTAGATGGAAAAATAATATAAAGCAGCACTTATAGGAACTACTCAATTTAGAAACCTTTGACTTTCAAATGTCTGTATCATACAGCCATTCCTAGGTCACTCCAACCTACGCTTTTTGACTCAACCTGCTACAACGAGCCAATCCTTTACTCTGTCTCTTTTCCAACTCTTGATTTATTACCTCTGTCAGTCTTTTCTTTGCTCTATCCCTTTTGCCTTTCATCACATTTATAGATCAATTCATGTCATGTAGGGATGCAGCAGAGTGGGTCAAACATAAGCTTGGTGTCAGACAAGATGAATTAGATCTCTGGTTTGGCCACTTATTATCTGTATGACCTTGAGGATATGGCTTACCCTCTCTGAGCTGCAATCCTCATATTTGTAAAATTGGTTTAATAATCTCTACCTCACAAATAAAAATTAAGTGAGATGGCGTATGTAAAGTATTTGTTTCTGCATTAAAATAGGACTAGTAATATATGTCAGACATTTGGTTGAACTCGTTAATGTCTGAGGGCAGCTTTTTTTTCAGGCTAATTAATACAGTTTTACTTATTATAACTAATGTTCAATTTATTAAAGACAAATCTTAAGTTTTCTTAAGACTTTAAATTTACCTTTCTAATCTTGTTTATTAATCTAGAAAAAGTATATAAAAATAAGTACAATCACTTTCAATAGCTCTTAAATTAATATTTAATTGATTCATTTGGATAAAATATTGAATTATCCTTAAACATTTAATAAAATTTGTATTCATAATATTTTCAACACTTCAAATTACAACTATGATTTTAATATAACTAATTCTTTCAAATAATCCAAATCTATTGTGTAGACTTAAAATCAAACAAGCAAGTTATTTCTAAGCATTTAAGTAACTCATTAATACAATAAAGCAAAGAATTGAATGCCTTAAATAAAATTATTATACATATTTCAAACTCTTTAAAAACAGAGGAAACATATGCAAAACAGTAAGATGACTACAAGATGACTATCAAAGCATAACACTATATAAATAAAAGTCTCCGTAAATACCCTCCTTCTAGAAGTGACTAGTTTGCTCCCCGACCAAAGAGAAGATAATTGCTATTTCAAGTCTACTTCAGCCACTAAAGTTAAACATACTGATTATTATCAGTGACTGTAAATCACTGATTTACAGTGACAAGGACATTTACACTGCAAGCTGAACACTTTCTTATAATTAAGCCCTGCCTGCCAACTTTTTCAGTTTTACAGAAAGTTACTTTCACATGTTACTCCTGAAGGATTTGAGTAGATTCAGCACTGTTTTCCCATTATTTCTCAACGACAGAATCATGAGTCTACATGTTGCTTGGTTTCTCGTGATGAGCTTCTCAAATGCTACTGAGATAGTAACCTATCTGTTTCCTAACTGGTGTAACTTCTGGTATAACTGTAACTTCTTTATTTTTTACTTTCTCATCTGTGTTAAGTCTACCTTTCTGTTGGTTTATTGCCAAGTTCCAGCCCAATTCCCAGCTTCTGCTTTCCTTTCCCCTCCCACCAACCTACTGTCACCAGATCACTTCCTATAAATGCAGAAACATACTCCAAATTTCTAAGCTAAAGGAATTGAGCCAGTTCTTGAACATCGTTCTGGGATTCAGCATCACATCACCGTTAAGGCTGGACTCGTCCTGACATGAACCACAAGTCTGGTCTCTGGTTCTTGGCCACTGGTTGGAATCAAGAAACACGAGTGAATGTCTTGTCAGCACACAAATGCACTCAAGTCTTTTGGGAACAAGATTGCCTAGGGAAATTTACAGAGGGGAGTAGTAGAAGGTGTGAGGTTCCCTGTTGTCCATTATAATTTTGCACCACACAGGGGAATTTAGAAAAGCCAGATGTCAGATGTGAAAAGAAGAACCCTGGCCCTTTGGGATTTTCAATTTCAGGATTGAGAAAGAATTAGCTCCTTCCCTTTGTGGTCACACAGTATGATATAGCAGAACATCTAGTTCAGAACAGGGTCAAAACTAAATACGATAAGGTCAACCAGGCTGATTTATTCTCTTATCCTAGACTAAATACGACCATGATCTTTGAAACCAGGAAGATATGAAATGAGATCCTGACTATGCTACTTAATATATGACCATGGTAAAGTTACTGAATCACTGTAAACTTATACTTCTGCACTATCGAGGCAAACCACCAACTCAATTGTCATTATGAGGATGAAATGAACAGTGCCCATCAAGCCCCTGTGGTCGAGCTCAAGTTCGTGTACCCATGAACAAGGAGTCCAAACAAACCAAAATGTCGGAGTTTGGAGCAGAGAAAAATTTATTAGTCAAGGAGGAACCAATGTGGAAGATGGGAGACCTAGACTAGTCTCAAATCCATCTTGTTGACTAGCCAAGGTGTAAGATTTTTAAAGGCAAAAGAGTAGGGGTGGAGGGCTTTGTGATCCCAGCTTCCTGATAAGATCTCAGCTGCATACTTTTGGGCACTGCCTTGTGACTTCGTTTGTTGCTGGTGATCTGATTATTCTTTATGTTCCTGCAAAACAAGCTCATAAATCATGGTCTGGTGATCCTTTAAGTTTCCTCTAGGAGAGAGCGAAAGCAATAGTTGAGACATTTTATGATTTGTTTAGGGCCCACATGATGGTTCAGTTTCAGTTCTCAATTGATCCTCTGGGTCATCAATGTTTAAGTCCCCTTGAGGCCAGCTGGTTGAAGCCACAGGACATCTCAACAGCTTAGGGTCATAAATCAAGGCATTGGTTTAAGGCAACAATCACAGAAAAGTTTATGGTGGTCTTGCTTTTCCCTTGTTTCTGGTTCCCTCACTTCCCTGATTACTAACTGCTTGAATCTGCTCTTTGGAACCCAGAGAAGGTCTAGGAGATGAAAGTCTTTTTCTACAAATAAGAAACAGGCGAGGCTGAAAGGCTTTTTTACCCGGGAGGGCCCCACAAGGTCCTGCTCAGTTTCACCTCTACTGTAGTGCCTAACCAAAAAACAGGTATTCAGTAAATAAAAAGTTGTTTAGTTTCTTTTCCCAATGAAATGAAGACATGCATAAGAACTATGAATTCGGTCTGGCAATACAAAAAAATACACTTTGCTTCCTTCCCAGCCCAATTTCTCCTAAGAGTTATCTGATCTATTATTTCCACTTTCTTACCTCCCAAATCTCTCTGTGGTAGATGGACAGAGACTGCTGCCTCAGTATGTTTTCCTCCACCCCCCACTATGTAACAGCAACATGGTTGAGGTAAAAATGACCTGTCCTTGTTGCCACAGTGATTGTTCTAGGTGTTGACCACATGACTGAGATGATCCAAACAAGGGGGAGGCTCACAAGTATGGGTTGATTGTTAGGGGTGGTACTTTTTATAAGTGTGATGCCTGGAACTACCATAGGTCTTATGCTGCCATGAGGAAAGCCAGCCTGAGGGTTAAACTGACACAGAAGACATAGTCAAGACAAGAGTAGACTGGAGGAGCCAGAACTATGATCACACTGAAACTAAAACCTTCCTGACTGCTGTACTTTTAAGTATGTGAATCAATAAACTCCTTTATTTTCATTACTTAAAAAAAAAACTCTTTCCAGCTTTATGGATATATAATTGACAAATAAAATTACACATATTTAAGGTGTACAACATGATGTTTTGCTATACCTATACATTATGAAATGATTACCATAATCAAACTAATTAACACATCCATCACCTCACATAATTTTTTTTTTTAGGTGTTGAGAGCACAAGATCCACCCTCAGCATATTTCATGTATACAGTACAGTATTACTAACTGTGGTCACCATCCTTTATGTGAGATCTCCAGAACTTACTTCCCTACACAACTGAAAATTTGTAAGCTTTGACCAAAAGCTTCCTATTTCCTCTACCCACCTAGCCCCTGACTATCACCATTCTACTCTTTGCATAATGGCCTCAAGTTTCATCCATGTTGTTGCAAATGGTAGGATTTTCCTTTTTTTTTTTTTTTCACTAAGGCTTAATAATGATCCATTTGTATATATGCCACATTTCTTTATCCATTCATCCATCAACAGACACTTATGTTTTTTCCATATCCTGGTTATTGTAATGCTGTAGTGAAGATGGGAATGCAACTATCTCTTCAAGAATCTGAATTAATTCCTCTGGATATACACCCAGAAGTTGTATTGTTGGATCATATGGTAGTTCTATTTTTAACTTTTTGAGGAATCGCCGTAGTGTTCTCCATAGTGGCTGCACCAATTTACACTCCTACAACAGTGCACCAGGGTTCCCTTTTTCCACATCCTCACCAACACTTATCTTTTGTCTTTTTGATAAACTCTTTTATTTTTAAGCCAGTTGGAATTTTCTGCTACCTGTAGCCAAAAGTATCCTGACATCAATATTTCAATCCACTTCAATCAGAATTCAGCTCCACCACTCCACCAATACTGCTGTTGTAAACAGCTTCCAATGGCCCACATGCTGGAGAATCCAAACGAGAGTTTCCCTGCTCTTCCATCTCTGCTCAGACTTTGAAGTTTAAACTTCAATGGATATGCAAGTGTGTTCAAGGATATTCATTTTATCATTGGGAATAACAATAAAATATTTAAACTAACCTACTGAATACTGAAAATAATACTGATACACACAATTTTATTTGACTTACTTTTCATTATTTTTATTTCAAGTATATTATATATTTTTCAAGTATATGTTTTAAATATTATTAAATTATTTTAATATATTTTTATTTATTTTAAATATATTTAATTTATTTTTTTAATTTTTAATTTTTATTTCTTTGATGTATACATTTATTTAATCACTAATTTTAGTGACCAATAGGAGACTGAATAAATAAATTACATATTTATTTCATAGAATGGAGCCAATGAAAGAGTGAAGCAAATTCCACATTTATTAATGTGAAATTGTTGCCAAACTATAGTAAGTGAAAATAGCAAAGAGCAGAGCAGTGTAAATTTACATGTTACCATTTTAACTTAAAAAGATAATATAATATTATTGTTTGTATATGTATAAAATAGCTCAGAAAGGATTCCTAGAAATCTACTTGGTTGCTCTGAGAAAAGGAATTAGATAATGATGAAACGGGTGTGAAGAAAATTAACTTTTCATACAAAATGTTTTTTACCTTTTGAATTTGTGCCATGGCTATATAGTAGCTATCAAAAAAAATAAATCATATAATTTAGTTAATTTTTATTTATTTTTGCCGTGCGCGGGCCTCTCACCGTTGTGGCCTCTCCCGTTGCTGAGCACACGCTCCAGACGTGCAGGCTCAGTGGCCATGGCTCACGGGCCCAGTCGCTCCGCGGCATGTGGGATCCTCCCGGACCGGGGCACGAACCCGTGTCCCCTACATCGGCAGGTGGACTCTCAACGACTGCGCCACCAGGGAAGCCGTAGTTAATTTTTAAAATAAAGAAATGTTCAATCCCCAGCAAAATATTATTTATTAGGGTTCCATCTTAAAATCTCTCATATGGTGTGTCTTATACTCATGGTTTTAAGAACAATCTAAATGCTGAAAAATCCCATATGTTTATATCTTCTCTATCTTTTAAAAATATTGAGATATAATTGACATATAGCATTGTATTAGTTTTAGGTGTACAGCATAATGATTTGCTATATGTATACATTGCAAAATAATTACAATAAGTTTAGTTAATATCCATCACCAAACATAATTACTATATCTTCTCTTTTGAGTTCTAGACTAATTTACCTCATGGTCTTACTTGGAAATCTCTCAGACATTTCAAAAATTGGCAAAACTGAGCAATTCTTCCTAACTTGCCCTTTCCTCACAAATCTGCCTCTCTTCAGGTCTTCTCCCATCAACCCTTATGCTCAAGGAAGCTGTCTGGGAATTATTCTGGCAACTTTTCCTCTCTTAAACTCCATATCTAAGCCATCATAGAGTTCTGTTGTCAATCATATATATATATATGTATTCCTGTCTCTGACTCTCCACTGTGACCACTTTAGTCCAAACCATCATCTTCTCACCTAGTTTTCACATCTTCCTTCAAAACCTTCTTCAATGCCATTCCCCCAAAACTTCTTCTAAAACCACCCAGATCAAAGTAGATCCTCCTATTATTCTATCAAAGAAGGCTAATTTTTTCCTTTATAACTCTTACTAAAATTAGTTACATGTTCATGTTTGTCACTATTTGCATATGTTCTTTCTTGCTGGATTATAATCTCAATGAGGCAGAGACTGTGTCCATTTTCTCAGGCTCCTATGCCCACAACCTAGCACAATGCCTGACACATGGAATATGATTAAAAGATTATTCTCAAATGAATTAATAATTAACAGCATGAATGTACTCTTACTGTGTAACACATACCATGTTACACTTATTACTTACGAGTGGCAAACCAGTTTTAGGATATGCAGTTGTCCATGGGCTTGTGGGCATGGACAGATATAAAATGAGTACAGGAGGATATTTTCATGTGTGAATAGGGGTAATATGAGCACATTTGTTTGCTAGGGCAGGGAAAGGGGCTCCACTGATAGAATATATAAGTAAAAGCAAAAGATGAACAGCAGGTTTATTTCCCCACCTGAATAATGAAGTGTGTGAACTAGGTGACTTGCTATAATTATAAGATTCCGCTTCACAACTTTTTTCAGAGCCTGCCCTATAAAGTGACAACTTCCCTAGATCTTTCTCCTTAGGTATGTCAGGAACACATATGATGCCTGGTTGGTGGAAATAGCATCTCTTTTGTAGGGTACCTGGGGAGGGCAAGTGGCAGATTGTTTCCAGTTCTGGGTGAGCCCATTGTGAGGCCCCAGCTGTGGAGATCCTAATCCTGCCACCTCTACCGTCTCCTGCTCAGTCCACAATGCACCCAAGATTGTGAGGACAACTAGTCCTTGAAACAAACAAAACAATAAAATGAAATAACTGACAACTTCTCTTTATTAAATAATAAAATATTATATACAAAGTCACTTGTCTGTTGCACAAGTGCTTCTTCCTTCCCTGTGGGAGGCTACCCCATGTGAGAAAAGTGCAAACACACAGCCGATTTGAATGCCCTGTAATTTGTGAAGCTAATGGGCAAGACACACTAGCTCACACTCTCATTCTCAGTCACTGCACACACAGGAGAAAATGAACTATTTCATTTCACAGAGACTTAGGTGAAGAGTTATCAGCTTCATTTAGAATCCCCATGTTATGCCTTCTAAGCATCTCTCCTAACAATTCAACCATCTGTTACTCTTCAAAACATACGTCACTTTCTTTGCATTTGGGTCAAACTCCAACTGCGAAGATCCACTGAAGAAATAGTAAAACCCTGCAAATACAGACAGGGGAAATAGTGAGATATTTTTTCCAATAAATAAATTTGGCAAAGTACAAAACTCATAATAATGGATACCTAAAAGCAGAAAGTGTTCATAGAATTATACTGCTTGGCAGGGACTATGTTAAACATTTTACATGATGTTTTTTCATTTACTTCTGCAAGAATCCTAAGAGGCATGTATATCTAACTCCATTTTACAGATGAGGAAGTTGGGGTTCAGACAAATTTAGATGCTTGCCCAAGGTCACTCAATAAGGAAAGAATGGAGATGGCACTCAACTTCAGCTCTGTCTGACAGCAAAATCATGCTCTGAGTTATTAGGTTATTCTGCTTGCAGTCAGATAAAATTCTCTGCATCTTTGGAAACTGTGGTATCTTTAAGCTTTTCCTTCCTAATGCTCCTCCTCCCCTTTCCTCATGAGGCAGCCTGAGGGGCATTTCTGGCCTCAGAGAGGCACAGGGACTCTTTCAGAGCCTGATGATCCTTTATGGCTCTGCCATCATGGTGCTCAGATTACCTTACAATAAACATCATCTATCCCTCCACCCATCTATCCCTGAGGAGGAAAAAAATCTTTTTTTAGACTTTGGGCTCATGGAAAGTTAAATATTGGCAACTGACTGACTACTCAGGAAAGACAGAAAAAAATCTCCCTGGGAATTAGTAGCAGCAGTGAGATAGAGAAAGCCAGCCACACCAATTGAAGGAATTTTTATATAGCTTTTTATATGAGGTAGTCATATAATTGATATGAAATTCATAAGTTGAAATTTAGGGTTGAGAGGAGGAACCTGGTTAAAGAAAACTGTTATGAAATATTATTTCAATTTTCCTCTTCCCTCTGATACTATAGACTGTTTCAAGTGCCCCACTGCCAACAAAATAAGTGTCCTCTTACCAAATGCTTCAAAAACAGTATCCACCTCTGGGCCAACCCCTGGGAAATCTTCCACTATTTGCTTTGGAAAGCCTGGCTCCATGGACTGTCTCTTCTCATCAAATCTGCACCAAGTAAAAGAAACAAAGCTCAGCATTGCATGGAGGTCATGTTACCAAAATTCATAAATCATGTTAGGTTTAATGTGGAGTTCTAACAAACTTTCCAAGTACTGCAAATAAATGTCAGACATGTTTAGTGCTGAAGAAATGTGTAACTTTAGTGGTACTGCAAACTTAGCTCTTAAAATCTCTACCAGAAACAGAGGTAACATCCTGATCTAGCAGATGCTGTTTGTTAACATACTTCTTGGGTCTGGGCAGAAAGAATCTTAATCATCCTTCTATCACAAAGATATGAACATAAAGTGAATTCAATCATTCATCTAAAATACAAATTTGAAGTTCTCTATCATACTTTGTACATATATGTTGTCCCTACCCTGAGCATCTGGATTTCCTATGGCAGTCTCCTATGAAAAGGGATTGGGACAAGAAGCAAAGCACAGTTAGTGCATCTTTGATTGTTGGCTGGACCTTGGTTGGTCCGCTCAGATCTCAGAGTCTGGGCAGATAGCCACAAAATTAGCCCCTCTGAGAGTCCTATACAGCTAGACTGTTATTACCTGTCATCCTCTTAGGCAGAGGTAAAGAATGGGTGAGGCTAAGGGAAGCCCTTGAGAATCACATAGTACAGTTGGGAAATCAAGACAAACACTCAAACAATGAGTGGACTATAAGACAAAGGGAAAGGAATGATTTCCCTGTGGCCTAGATTCGCAGGGCTTCTTTCAAAAAAGAAAAGCCCAGTTGGGTTTGGAATGCAGCAGGGAAAGCTTCATGGAAGTAGTGGGACTTGAGCCAGGACAAGGAGGATGGGCAGGGTTTGTGTAGGTGGAGGAGAAAGGAGCACACTCCAGGCAGGTGGGGCAACAGCACAAAGGGAAGCTCCAGCTTATTGTACATGGGACTCAAAACAGGACAGCTTAAGAAATGCCTGTTATCAGGCACTGCTATATTTGAAAGTAAGCACTTCCCCACAGTTGTCTAAAGCCCCACCATTCCTACTGTGAGGGATGCAGGTCTAAGAGTAAGACGAGGGATTTCCTTAGAGAAAGAAAATAATTTCCCTAATTAGGACCATACAAAGTCATTCCAATCAAATTTTACCTCCAGTATTTGTCCTCTACAAAGAAGTATGTTTTCTTCTTTTCCTTATCAGAAAAGGCTGCATCTATTTTCCTTATTGTTGAAGGAAAACCCAGGGTATGGATGTCTCTTGGGTAACCTGCTTGCACCTCTCTTCCTCTGATGGCCCAGAACTGATTTCCTGTGTTTTTTTTTTTAAAAAAAATCACAATCACATTGAATCTATAACAGATATCTTTGGTTTTAGAAATACTTCTTAGTACCTTTGATTTTCATAGTAAAAAGGAAGCCAGAATTTTAGATTTAGTCACCAGCTCAAAATAGACCTTAAACAAAAATTTGCAGCTTGACTGAATGAACACAGACCAAATGAGGGAATTTACAACTCTGGGCAATTTCCAGTTAAAGTCTTAATCAATTTTCCAGTGAGAGGCTTTATTTCAAGAAGTTAAAGAAATTATTATATAATAATTACCCTTAAAAATGAAAACGCTGTCTTTGCTAATAACTTCATATGCAGCATCTATGCCTGAAGGAAGAGATGGCCAAAATGAAGAGATCAAATGAAATTCAGGTTCAGATGTCCTGAAAGATTTGCGCCAAAAATATCTGAAAAACATGTAAAAAGAAATGAAAATTGAAAGAAGTCTTTCACCTTTCAGCATATTTTCTTCATTGTCCTGTCTCACCCATCTTCCTCCATTCCCACATCCTCTAGGCTTGATGACAGACAGAAATCAGGTATGTTGTCACTGGGGAAAAATCTTTCTTTTTTTTCCAGAAGATTGTACTGGACCTATTGCCATAGGATTCAGAGTAATGTCTTCTGTGAAAGGAAAGCTATCTTACAATGCAAATTAATCAGCTGACTGTAACCTTTAAATACCTACAATTCATGCAAAACAATATACATATTATACCATCATTTATATTTTCAAAAAGATAGGCAGATGTGTGTGTATGTATATGTGCATGTAACTATATTTTTATATATACACAAAACAATTCTGGAAGGATATTTAAGAGTTCATCACGATGGATGAAGATAGGGAGAACTGAGGAACTAAGAGTCAATGATGTGGTGATGACTTTCTTTTAACTTTCTTTCCACTTGTGCAGTTTTATCATGTGCATATTTATCTAGCAGTGAGTAAATTAATTGATTAAATGTAATGGTATCCTGGTATCATTTTTAAAGGAAGTAAAGATAAAATTCTGATTCTAAAGTTCTAACTGTGATTTTTGAAAAGCAACTGTAACTTATAACATTTGGGAATGACAATTACAGGGTAAAAATCAAATCGTCCTAAGTCTTTGAAAATGAACTTGACAATTTTAGGAAAATATGGAAAGTGAAGCATCAGAAAGATTCCAAGTTCAGGCAAAATTTTTTGTTTTAAATATTTAAAAATCCCTATCAAGTTTCTGTTTGTTTTCCTCTCTAAGTATTGTATAGTTACATCAAAAGAACAGATAGGAAAATATAGTTTTCTGATCTGACCTGTCTTTAAAGAACAGAATTTCTCCCCTCAGAGTGCTGACTGCATCAAAGGACAAAGCAGGATCACATGTGGCTGGTGTGCCAGGTTCTGGAGGCACAGATTCTGTGGGCACCACAGAGTCATCTGGAGAAGCTGTGGGAGGTCCTAAAGGGAACAGATATGAGGATGCAAACTTTAGAAGAAATGTGATTCTTCTGTCAATTTATATCCTTTCCAAACATTCTCAAAGTGCTTTGAGTTAAATTACAAATGCTTTATGCAGCATTTTGAAGCTTTCCTGAAGACCTTCATTGCAAAGTTACAATGCCTAATTTTTCCAGCATTACTCACCATACAGAGACTGAATGCCATTCACATCATCTTGAGAAAGTTGGGTCTCATCCAGGTTTGTGACTGGGTTGTAGACTGGATACATCAAAGCTTCCCTGTGGGTTGAGTGTTGGAGACCCAGGGAATGGCCAAGTTCATGGGCAGCAACGAAGAGTAAATTGATCCCTATTTAAGAAATCATAAATAATAGTTACTCATTCCTTAAATACATGTACATTACACAGATCAGCTGTGTATTATATTTGTTTACTTCCTGGAAGCACACAGTGCTTCCCCCCTCTTTATTTTGTTTTGGTTAATTGATCGATTGACTGAGTACACTTAATGGAAAGCCAAGTGTTTTTCAAGGCTCATTCTTGAAATCAATCTCTGGACAAAGTATCCAGCCATATCCAATTACTCCCATCTCCAGCCTGATTCTGCTGATTCTTGACCCATTGGGAAATCCATAACACCCCATTTCTTCAGTATTCTTAGCTATTAACAGTTCTCCACGTTAAAACAAAAATCAACCCCGGGACTTCCCTGGTGGCGCAGCGGTTGATAGTCTGCCTGCCGATGCAGGGGACATGGGTTCGTGCCCCGGTCTGGGAAGATCCCACATGCCGCGGAGCAGCTAGGCCTGTGAGCCATGGCCACTGGGCCTGAACTCTGCAACGGGAGAGGCCACAACTGTGAGAGGCCCGCGTACCGCAAAAAAAAAAAAAAAAAAAATCAACACGGAAATCATTCTGAGAGATGTATAACTAACCTGATGTATCCTTTGTCCATTTTTCATCATCATCAAAGTGAGCATCTCCACGAATCCCTGGCCCAGGTGGATAGGCGTGAGCCAAATCTTTTCCAGGTCCATCAAAAGGGAAAAAGTCTCCATGTTCTAAGAGAGAAAAAAAAATTTTATTGGCAAGATTAGTAATTAGGATCTCTCTGGAATCTTTTCTAATGAAACAACAACAGATAAAATTTTGCATGGGTTTTTTTTTTCCTTGTTTCTGTTTTTTACCTCGAACTGCAAAAGTGATCATTATGTCTGCCTCTCCTTCATTGATCCTGGAGAATGTAAGTGGAGTCACCTTCTTCCAGACTGTCACAGCTTTCTCAATGGCAGAATCAACAAAATCTCTTGGCAAATCCAGTGTATAATTCACAATCCTGTATGAAAAAAAAATTGAAGATACTATTTCTCCTGTGACAGTGATTTATAAATCTCAGTATTAGGTCAAAATCTCTTTGGACCCATTACCTGTAAGTGAGGTGAGTTTTCCTCCACTTGGGCTTGCCAGGAAAGGTGCTGAAGTGACCAATGTCAGGAACCCCACATCTGGGCTTGCGCATCACCTCCAGAGTGTCAGAGTCCAGCTTCCCCGTCACCTCCAACCCCAGGAACCTCTGCATTTCTTGTATTTTTTTAACTACAGGACCACTGTCCTTTCTTCTAACAAACAGTTTCACATCCTTTTCAAGGTTGTAGTACTTTTCGAGGTATTGCTAGCAGAAACATAAGTATAGTTTTTAGGTCATTCTTATGATTTTTAGTGGTTTATGGTAAACTTGAACAGTTGCTCACTTAGTCCATTTGTAATATTCCTCTAGTTTATTGAAATCAAAGTAAGTGTCATTTGTTTAATTCTTCAATTGCAGACTCCTCCTCACTTTCATTTTATCTTTGTAACAGAATATCTCTGCAGCTTATTTTACTACCAAAGCAATGAAAATTGCAATGAATTGGAAAATCAAGATAATTATCCAGGGAACTTAAAGGAGAAAAACAAAACAAACTTCCTTGTGCTTAATTGTATATTTCAGCTACATTTATTCAATTTTCCACTTTATGCTTCTCACAAGGACATGGCTTAAGAAAAAAACTTAGACAAATCTCTATGTCTAAACATGAAACCAGCAATAAAAATATCCATCTAACTTTATATTGGATTAAAATACCTACAGAAGTTCCAAAACAAGATGTATTTCATATACTCTCCACTCGTTAATCATGTGTCTTAATCAGTGCTGTTAGTAAGGTGGCTTTGATCTTCGGAAATTACCTAATATCTCTGGCTTTGGTTTCTTCTGGCATAAAAAGAGGAGTCCAAATAGGTGATACTGAGACCCTCTCCACGTACAACACTCTATAACACTCTGCCTTTGAACTTCCTATACATTAAGTTCAAACAATTCTGTGAGATTTTTAAATAGAAAGCAGAGAGGGTTTCCACTTGGCCCTGTCAGGGAGCATGAGGGCTGGCTCCCTTAATTACCTGAACAAGGTCCATGCTGTCATCCTTGTCCTTTGTAGCTCTGTCCAATGGATAGGCTGAGCAAACTCCCACACATAGCAACAGCAGAACTGGAAGATTCCTCACTTCCATTGACTTTTCTCAGCTCTCTGTTGTCTTAATGCCTTGCTCTCTGCCTATCTTCTTCTAGGTTAACGATCTGGAGTCCTACTTTTATAGGGTGGCAATGTTTGTTTAGATCACCCACACACAGCTTGACTCATGATTGCTTTCTTATGAATGGCAGCAGGACAATTTCCAAAATAGCATGATACAACCTACTTTACTAATTTCTCTCAACCTTTCCAATTTTGCAAGTCAAAAGAGTGATTAATCTCCAGGAAATGCTTCATGTCTTGGTAAGAAGAAAACTGGGACTTTTTTTTATTCTGGAAAAAAAAAAGTGACTGGAATTTTCTAGATAGTTTATGTTTGTGGATTTGAGAAGTAGGATGATATGGTATAAAAGATAGAATTCTGTAGAACTTTTAAATGTAATTTTATTTTAAGAAGAACATATTTAAAATCAAATGTAATAAGATATAAGTAAATGCAAAGCTGTACATAAATAGCTACAGTCTATACTATTAAATTCTGCAAAAACAGAAGAAATACTATCTAGAATAAAACTGAAAGGGAAATTCACTTTTTGAGCCTTGATTTGAAATACCTACTGTCACATTCTGCTTGGACTTGTTAGTCCTTGAGGAGGAGATGCTCATGGGAAGGATGCTTAGTCCTCAAGATTTTGAGGAAGAAGGACACATATCCATTTTCTTTTGGTTGGTCTTAATTCTGTACCCAATTTATTAATGGGTGATGGACCTGTAATAGCTACTCCACAAATACTCAAAGAATTGATATAAATTGCTTTGCTCACTAGACTGAAATTCTCCTCTGCCTTATCTTCTACTCTTTTCTTTTTCTCTTTCAATCTCGCTTCTTCCTCTCTAAATTCAAATTTGTAGATATTTTAAGGTTAAAAAAAAGCCATCCTAAATTCTTGTCCTTTGCTTATCATTTTTCTCTTCTCTTGTCCTCCTTTTTTTCCTTTTTCTTTTCGTTCCCTTCCCTTTCCTACCTTTTCTTTCTTTTTCTTTGTCAACTGGAGTACTGCTCACATCACTTGTATGAAATAAATGCTTGTAAGGAAGACCCTAAACCTTCCCAGAGGAAGAAACTTTGTTAAACACTTTACATACAATCCTCCTGCCACCTGCCACCCACCTATCTCCCCACCAACCTCACTTCCTATATCCTTAGAAAAATAAATTGAAAAAGAAATTCAAAAGGGGTGCAAGTGGGAGGAAGCAAAACTTACACTTATTAAACATTTACTAAGTACACAAACTTTTATTTATCACCACACTTTGTTTTTTCTTTGTTTGCTTGCTTATTTGTTTATTAAAGAGCAGAATATCCTGGGAGTGAGAATTAAATAAAACGATGAATAAAAATGTACATTTAATGAACACTTAATAAGTGTAAGTTTTGATTTCTCTCACTTGCATCCCTTTTGCATTTTCCTTTTTTGCTTTACTTTTTGTGTGTTTTTAAAGAAATATTGGAGATGTTTCACTCAATATTTATAGAAGATGTAATAGGATTCCTTGGTGGTTGTAACCTGTAGGTGGAGGTTTCCAGATGCCTAATGACGACTTGGCAGTGGGTTATACAGTACATTTTAGCATCCATTTTTAGGCTAGATTCTGTTCAAAGACACCTCAAAACTAGAGTTCTATATTCCTTAGTGTCTTGTTTCATTTTGACTTAGATAAGGGTAAAATACTTGTTTACACTGATGTCAGGGGAGCTAAGGGGGTTGGAGTGGTGAGGGCTTGCACCAGATACTAATTCCAGGAAGAAACAATGAAGTCAGGTAGAAAAGGAAGTGAGAAATTAAAAGCAGAAGAGCTGTGACATCCACAATTGTCAGTTCCTTCTAAATTAAGGATTTTTCTTTGTAAATTTTCTCTGCTAGCATAATTTATAAAACATTCTTTTTTAATTTAGAGGGAAACTGGACAAATTTTATGGTTATTTTCCCAACTGTTCAAAAGGGATTAACAAAAGAGGTCATCTTTTTCCTGAGAAAAACACAAGTTTGCCAATGCAGAACTTTGTCATCTTTTAAAACAGACTTCTCTGAGAAGTCTTCCTTGAGCCCCAGGAAGAGTTCATTACTTACTTCTTCACACTATCTGTATCTGCTTGATTTTTCATACTGAACTGTAGTGTAATGGTTTACTTATCTGTCTCCCCATATTACTGTAAATTCTTGAGGGTAGGGACTGTTTCCCATTTATTTCTGTACTCCTAATACTTAGGGTGGGGCCTTGCATACAGCAGGAACCTCAAAATTGGGTAGAGAATTAATATATTAATTATGAATGAAAGGCTCACGGCAAAAGTCAAACAGGTAAATGAAAAGTTAAAAATTTCACAAATGATGCATATCTAAATTCCCAGATCTTACATGTCATATTTACTAAATACCCTAATAACTGATTTATTTTATTTTATTTTCATATAAAAAGTTTCAAGCTATCATCTTAAGTCTCTCTAATAGGAGAATAAATAAAAGACTTATATACTTAAAATCCTTATTCCTATATCTATTGAACACCTGAACTAAGACTATGGAATCAAGGAGTTTTCTGACAATGAATGAGATAGTTTGAATTTTGTGGATTAAATTTTAAAAGGGAACAGATTAATGCAAAGGAATAGGCAAATTACAGAGTAAGTGAGTGGAGGAAGGAAGGGAGGGAAGAGAAAGGAAGGAAAGAAGGAAGGAAAGACAAAATGGAGGAAGGAAGAGGGGAGGGAAAGAGAAAGGAAAAGGGAAAGAAGGGGAAAAAGCAGGAAAAAGTGTAAGAAAGAGTAAATATTGGGTTGGCCAAAAAGTTCGTTCGTGTATTTCTGTCGAAATTTTTGGCCAACCTAATACATCAAGTGTAGAGGGGAGTTGTGAACACTAGGGAAAAAAATGGGCTTTGTCTGCACAGGAAGGAAAATGACTGTTCCACAGAACAATCATTTGTCATACGGTGAAATATATACAAGGGTCAGAATGGGAGCTTTTGTAAATCTAACCTCCAGGGATCAGAAGTCTAGAGATAAACTTAAATCTGATCCAAACTTAGATTCAAAAGCAGGCAGTTAGTCCAAGTAACATTCTGTCTCATAATTTTTCACTTTTGTTTTCCTATTTATCATGATTCTCCATGACTAATCAGATGAGATAACTCATGATCCTTGCTACCTCCAGATGATATATCATTCTTTTAGCTACTCATTCATTTCTCAAGTGTCTGAGTCTTAAATGCTTCAGAATAAACAAAGTAAGACTGTAGATTTGGAGATAATATTTAAAAGAGAAATATAGAAAAAATGATCAAATTAGCTACTTAAAAATAGGAAAGAAGGAAGGATGAGATGATAGAATGAATGAAGGAGAAAAGGGTATAATCTAGTAGAGGAGGTGACCTCTGCATAAGATTTTATAAGAAATAAAGGAAGAAGCTGCACAGGAAATATGCAGAAGGAAAGCTGTTTAGTTTAGAAAAAGCCCAAGGTAAAGCCACAGATAAGTGAAGCCTGAAATGATTTGGACATAGAGGAAAATCCAGGAACAGGATAAACAGCCATACAGAGTCAAGAAAATTTAGAGTCTATACATAAAATGGCAAAGGGATAATTTTTTATTGAAGTGAAAAATGTGTGAAGGGGAATAATGAAAAATGAAAAATAAAGTTATGTGAAGACAGATTGAAGCTCATTGTGGAAGGCCATTAGCCTGCAGCTAAGTTGTTTAGTTTATTTAATTTATTTTACAACAAGTCCCCTACATATGAACCTTCAGGTTGCAAACTTTCAAAGATGTGAATGTGCGTTCCATCGTCAGGCGTGAGTGAAATTGCAGCTTGCCCTCCATCTCCTATTGCTGACCATCTTTCAGCTCTACCATCTCCCACTTCCTCTCCCTCCTCCAGTCAGTAACTCTTCTTGCTCATTCACTCGATGCCAGCCCCTTTATGCCAGCTGTTGTACTGTACTACTGTACTTTCTAAGGTACTGTACTGTAAGATTAAAAATGTTTTCTTTATTTTTTGTGTTTGTTTGATTTTTATGTATTATTTGTGTGAAAAGAATTATAAACCTATTAAAGTACAGTACTATATAGCTGACTGTGTTAGTTGGGTACCTAGGCTAACTTTGTTGGACTTGTGAACAAATTGGACTTATGAACGCACTCTTGAAATGGAACTCGTTAGTATGTAAGGGGAATTACTGTAGATGTTTAGTTGATTTTGTTGGTGATGGAAAGCCATGTTTCTACAAAATACATTCAATTAAATTTTTTACATTTCAATAAAATTTTGTATTTTTACTATAGAAAATTTAAAATATAGAAAAAAGTTAGAGGAAAATAAATCATTTACATTCAAGCTGCTAGGAGAAATACATTATTAACAATTTACTGTACTTTAGATTTTTTAAATACCTGTGTATACATTTATACATCATGCTGATCATGGAAAATTTATAAAATTTTATCTATTTTTTTCCACAAAACTGAATCTCATCAGCCAAAAATAAGTACTAATAAAGTGATGTATTCCCTCTGCATTATAGAATAAAACATATTGCTTATGGGTTTTTTAAAATGTACATTTTTCATGGTTGAAATCAGATCATATATGGTAATTTTTATGTCTGTTTTCCACAGAAACATTCAAATATTTTAGTTGGAATGTGAACTAGAATAGAAATAGGGAATTAAGAACAGATAATATTTGCATGTGGAATGACTATCTTTTTCATTTATACAAGCCTAATGACTCAGATCATTCACAGGAGTGGTAAATGTGTTGAAAGCCATTATTCAAATTCCTTGGCAATGACAATGGGCATATGTGACTCCAGGCAACTCTGATTTTATGGAAAGAAGGAGAGCATTTTGTAATATTCTTGGCATAATTATTTCAATTGTGCAAACAAAGTTTTTAGTGGTACTCCAATGGGCAGTATATTTCATCTGATTGTAGGATATAAAATGTTGCTTGAGAAACACTTTTTCTCATATGATGATTAAAGTAGAAGCAGAAGGAAAATAGGTGTGAGAAGCAGCCTGGACCAAGCATAACCCCATACTGCCAAATCCACCTGACAAGTCACCTTTCAGTTAGAAAACTGCAAACAAACCGAGAAAAGATAGCTCTGTTAAACTTTTTAGAGCCTGAACTATGCATTCTGGAATTGTTTATATTGAGTCAGTTGGCATTTGTATGTCTTTATGTAATTTTCCAAGGGTGGTTCAGGAGAAATTTACTGATTCTAGCATATCTGAACATCTCTTTTGTTAACCTCTCTTATGGAAGATATCTTGGATAGGTATGCAACTCTACAGTCACAATTTCTTTTCTCTCTTCCAGAATCAACAACCATCTGATAGAGATGTGGCTTCAGTGTTTTCTCATTCATAGAAAAATAAATGTCCTTGTCTCTGATCAGACATTTGAGGAAAAAAATATATTTCTTGTTCTTTCAAATGACCATAAGTTCCTGAGGTTTCATATGATAAACATAGATAAGCAATCTTTTGTTTTATCCAATATAGCTTCTCTGTCCTTATAAACAGTGGAAAAAATGTATTCTAAAACAGCAACTTTGTTTTCAATGTTATAACTTCATTTTTTCCTCACATTTTATGTGCTGTAGTGCAAGTTTGGGAAAGATTACTTCAGTGGCTACTAGCCAGTGTCTTCTTTTTTTTAAAAGAACTATTAATTATACATATATACAATTTTCTAATTATATATAGTTTTGTGTTTTACATTTAGGTCTGTGATTCATTTTGAGCTAATTTTTGTGAAGAGTGTTAAGACTGTATCTCAATTCAGTTTTTTTCCATGTGCATGTCCAGTTGTCCCAGCACCATTTGTTGAAAATACTATCTTTGCTCCATTGCATTGCCTTTGATCCTTTGTCAAAGATCAGTGGACTATATTTATGTGAATCTATATCTGGGCTCTCTATTCTGTTTCATTGATCTATTTGTCTATTCTTTTGCCCATACCACACTGAGTTGATTACTGTAGCACATTGTTCTCCTTCAACACTGTGTTGGCTATTCTGGATCTTCTGCCTCTCCATATAAACTTTAGTATTAGTTTGTTATACCCAAAAAATAACTTACTGGGATTTTGATTGAGGCCATTTGTTTTCTTAGACTGAAAATTTTCCCATTTAATGTTTTTATAAGATAAGTGAAAACATTGGAACCTTGCTTCTATGAGATTTATCTGGCAGTAGTGATTGAGGTGGATTAGAATAAAAAGAAGGTAAAGTTGACTGGTTTATTATAATTATCTAAGTGAACTGTAAGGGGAATCTGGAGGATTGCAGATATAAGTAAAAAGAATTGAGAATGGAAAGAGATGATATAGACAGAAAAGGGGCAGGAAGGATAAAAAGGGCATGGATGCCATTAATCTTGCAAAATGGGAAGAATTGAAACTAGCTCATCTACAGTTGAGGTTGAGTTCCTTTCTTTGTGACTTGGCAGGTCTCTCCCTGGTGTGGAAAAAAACAAAGACAAACCAAATGTGACCAAGCAATTGCTATTTATCCAGAGCTTGCTGTAGTAAGGCAGTCAGCCACCAAAATGTGTGTTTTCGCAGAGACTCAAAGCAGATAGACACATGGGAAACATTACAGTGGGGGAAAGGGAACTTTTTGTGTATATCCTGATGGAAAGCTATTGATCTGGGGATGATGTAGGTGAGCTAACTAGAAGTGCGTATCCTGTGAAATTGGTTAGGAAATCCAGTTGGATCCTCAGTTGGTAATGAGACAAAAATATGGCTATCAGTTTCTCAGAAAATCTTAGCCATTTTAGATTGATTGTCACAGAAGTTATTGTTTAGCCTCCTGGATTGTCACTAGAGATATCAAACTAGCTTCCTGCACTTACAACAAGCTGGCTTCCTGGGTTGTTTATTGAAGTTAAGGAGATTGGTTTCCTGGGCAGGTTGCTACAGGTTGTGGGTCAAAGTTCTATTTTATATATAGTATAATCATTGTCTATTTGTCTATTCAGTCTCTCACTGGAAAAGTCTCTGCTCCATGCCTTATGCACCTCTGAAATAGATGAAAGTTTGGGGTATTTACACTTGGCTGAATTACTTTTTCTTTTGTTATCCATATTTTTTTGCTTAAATTCTGGAATTTATAAGTGCTTTATTCTGGGGGTTAGGTCAAATATCTGTAACCATTGATACTCATTGCCCTGACAAATCTGTGTAATGATACTAGGTACTGCTTTGCTATGGCTGAGACACTTCACCTTCTTATGAGTCACTATTTGTTAATGTTGACACATCTTTTTGGTTGGGTCATATTATGTAGGAAAGACAAAATGAAATTGTATTGTATAACTAAATTAGAGTTGGATATGTACCAAGGCAGAGCTAACTCACATAAACCTAGAAAGCATGTGTTGGTGTGCCAGCTTACTCTCCATTAAAGCTATACCATTAGAATAATGGAAAAAAGGTTCTGAACTTTCATTATTTTATATACTTTTAGGTAATTAGTTTCTCTTACTCTTCTCAGAGTGTGTAGTATTGTCAAATAGGTATATATCAGAACTCTCTTTTAAGAAAGGAGAAAGCCACTATATATTGATTATCTACTATAAACCCAGCATGTTATATTATGTGTAATCTTTACACTCACTTTACAAAGTAAATATCAGTATTCTCAGTTCACAGAAGAAAAAATGGAGTTCAGAAAAGTTAAAACACTTTTTCAAGTTCACATACACAGTAAGTAGAAGAAATGATGCACATGTTGTTCAGTCAAAACTTATAAATCAAATAGAAACAAGAGTTTGTAGTGTCTTCAGATTAAATTCAATCTCTGCCTTTCATCTATTTATAACACCATCTTAGCCTGGACCTAACACTTTCCAAAAATTTTCTTTCTCAAATATTCATATTTTCAAAAACTAAATACTGGATATGTCTTTTATCCCAGTGTATGTCTCATATTCTTCAATATTATGGCCTCCTCTCATGAATTTCTGACATTCTGACTTCCCTCTCCTCTTTCTAAGTCCAGTCTTTCCTGTCAATTATCTTTCACTTGTGCTGTCCATATGCAACCCAGTTAGGACAAATGTCTATGAGCAGTGACTATGTGTTGTTGAGATTTAAAAATCTAAAGTCTCCTCAGTCAGCAAAGTTGGTCAAAGTTCCAATTCCAGAAAACATCAGCAAAAATCTTGCCATGAATTCCTAAGTGCTCATTAAAAAAGCCAACTCTAAGGTTCTAAGCATAAACCCACAATTCAGTACCTTTGTGGCCCAAAACACATTTCACAATCCTTCCTTCCTTTGAAAATCATATTTTATGCAATTACAAGATTGGAACATACTGTTCCAAGTCATGAATTTAGAGGAAAAGTGGAAAAACTTCTCAAATTTCCACCCTCATTTATATTCACATCTCCCTCAAGATATTTTATTGTCAACTTGACTGCTCCAAAAAAGTACAGAGTTAGAGTAAGATTTTTTGTTGTTGATAATTTATTAACTCTTTTATTTTGCCCCCATAGTTGAGCCAAATTGTATCAGATCATGCTCCTTATGAGTTGAAAGATTATCAGTCAATAGAATCAAAGTGGGATAGTAGAAACAGCTTGAGTTTGGGTGAAACAGTCCTCAGTTAGAATCTTAATATGGACTTACTAGGTCTGTGACAGCAAACAAATTATTTACCTTCTCTGTGGCCTTTTTTCATTATTTTAAAAATAGTAATAAAAATGTCTATCCTATTCCTGCCCACCCATGGGCTGACACCAGCCCAGAGGGCCCATGGACCCCAGCTTGTTCAGCTACCTCCACAGGGACATGGCTCCACGCTCTAGCAGGCCCACAGCCACTTCATGAAACAGGACCTAACAGCCATTTGGGCCAGCTCCACCTTCCAGTGTGCACACTGTAGTTGGGTCAGCCACAAAAGAAGGGGGCACACAACTCAATTAGGGGACACTTCTACAGCATAAAGCTTTAGTAACAAGAGGGGAACATATTGCTGACCCCCATAGGACATGTCCTACATAACACCACTTTTCCAAGATCTGGAAATTAAACTAACCTACCTAATACATAGAAGTAAACACAAAGAAATAGGCAAAATGAGGAGACAGAGGAAAATGTTCCAAAGAAAGTAACAATATCTTTTAAAAAGTGAAGATAAGCAATCCATCCAATAAAGAGTTCTAGGCAATGGTCATAAAATGCTCACTAAACTCAAAAGAAGAATGGATGAAAACAGTATGAATTTCAACAAAGAATTAGAAAAAAAACCAAATGGAGACAAAGAATACAATAACTGAAATTTTAAAATATGATAGAAGGAATCAACAGTAGATTAGTTGATACCGAGGAATGGGTCAGCAATCTGGAAGACAGAGTAGTGGAAATCACCCAAGCTGAACAGAAAAAAGAATTTTGAATAAATGAAGATAGTTTAAGTGATCTCTGGGACAACATCAAGCATACTTAACTTGCATTAAAAGGGTTCCAGCAGGAGAAGAAAGAAAGTGGAAGAGAACTTATTTCAAGAAACAATAGCTAAAAAACTTCTATAAATTGGGGAAGGAAACAGGCATCCAGGTCCAGAAAGCACAGAAAACCCCAAACAAGATAAAAGTAAAGAGATCCACACCCAGACACATTATAATGAAAATGGCAAAAATTAAATATAAAGAGAGAATGTTAAAAGTAGCAAGAGAAAAGCAACTAGTTACATACAAGGGAACTCCTATAAGATTATCAGCTGACTTCTCAGCAGAAATATTTCAGGCCAGAAAGGAGTGGCACAATACACTCAAAGAGATAAAATTTAAAACTTATAATAAAGGATACTCTATCAAGTAGGGTTATCATTTAGATTTGAAGGAGAGCTAAAGAGTTTTACAAAGAAGCAAAAGCTAAAAGATTTCAGCACCACTAATTTGGCTATATAAGAAATGTTAAAGGGACTTCTCTAAGTGGGAAAGAATAAGTCACAATTAGAAATATGAAAATGATAAAAGAAAAAATCTCACCGGTAAAGGCAAACATACAATAAAGGTAATAGATCAATCATTTAAAAGCTAGTATGAAGGTTAAAAGACAAAAGTAGTACCATCATCTATAACCAAAGTAAATAGTGAAGGGATTCACAAAACAAAAAAATACAAAATATGATGACAAAAGCAGTAAACTTTGGAGGGAGGGGAGTAAAATTGCAGGGTGGTTAAAATATGTTTGAACTTAAAATAATCAAATATATATAGCTGTATATAAATCTCATGGTAACCACAAACCAAAACTCTGTAATAGATACACACACGAAAGGGAAAGGAATTCAAACAACACTAAAGAGAGTCATCAGATCACAATGGAAGAGGGCAAAAGAAGAAAAGAACAGTAACAACAACAACAACAACAACAAAAAAACCCTACAAAATCAACCCCCAAACAATTAAAATGGCAATAAGTACATACCTGTCAATAATCACTTTAAATATTAATAGATTAAATGTTCCATTCAAAAGACATAAAGTGGCTGAGTGGATAAAAAATTAAGACCCATATGTATGCTGCCTATAAGAGACTCACTTCAGATCTAAAGACACACATGACTGAAAGTGAGAGGATGGAAAAAAGTATTCCATGCAAATGGAAATAAATAGAAAGCTGAGGTAGCAATACTTATATCAGATAAAATAAACTTTAAAACAAAGACTGTAACAAGAGAAAAAGAAGAACATTGCATAATAATCAAGGGATCAACCCAAGAAGATGATATAAAAATTATAAATATATATGCACCCAACATTGAGGCACATAAATACATAAAGAAAAGATAACAAACATAAAGGGAGAAGGTGACAGTGATGCAATAATATTAGGGGACTTTAACACCAAACAGACATCAATGGACAGATCCATCCAGACAGAAAATCAATAAGAAAACAATGGCTTTAAACAACACATTAGAGGAGATAGACTTAATGGATATATAAAGAACATTTTATCCAAAAGCAGCAGAATGCACATGCTTTTCTAGTGCAAATACATCAAAAATACATCTACATTTGGAAGAATTCTCACAGAATACCTACTGAAAGCTTGCAGAAGATCTCATACAAGCAAAGCTTCAAGATAGAACCCCATGTCACCAGGCAGGACAAAGGGAAAAGGGGGAAGAAGAGGATTTGGGATGGGGCCAGTGCCCTTGGAAGGGAACTGTGAAGGAAGAAAGGTTACCTCACCTTGGGAACCTCCCTCACTGGCTGGAAGGTCTGCTGGGACAGACAGGGAGCTTCAGAGGCTCAGAGAGACACCAGCAGAGATGGTCTTTTTCACATCACCACATTTCCCAAGTTCGAGTGGTGGGCCTGCTGCTGTGTACAGTGAGTGGGTGCTGAAACTTGGGCTTCAGCAGATAAACACAGGGAGAGGACTTGGTTTAGCTGTGTAAGGACAGACTGAAGGACCTGAAGTGTGGCCTGGGCCACAACTGGGGGTGTGTACAGGACAGAGGCTGTCCTAGGAGCTGCCATAGGAGCCCCATTGTCAAAACAACAAGGGAGAGGCATGAATCTGCCATAGCAGCTTTATTATCAGCACACTTACCAGGGCACTACTCAGGGCTGCCATGGGTTTTGAGAACTTTGTGGGCATATATGCATAGAGGTGGGGCTGAAACCTGAGTCAATTACTGGCATTCCCATAGCAAGCATGGGGGTTTAGCTTCTGCAGTTTTTGTGCAGGCAGTTCTGTGAGTGCACATGAATGCCTAAGGGGTCTATGAGCTATTTTCCAGTTCTCTCAGAGCAGAGGCAGTCCCTGAGTGCAGTGCCAGCAACATTGATCTTTGTGGGAACACAGAAGGTGGCAGCCTGCATAACAAACTTTCATGTCCCTGTTGAGAACTCCTGGGGAAGAACATGCAGCAGGCTCCTTTCCCAAAGGGAGCACTCCAGTACCACCTCCTCACATCACAGCTTAGACCTGGATCTGTGGGCTTCTACTCCAACAGCTGGGGAGCAGACCCTACCCCCAACAGGTTTGTGACAACCACAGAGCAAACAGGAGAGCCTGCCCAAAATCCAGTGTAGGCTCTGGTCTCCTCAACACCAAGCACACCCTCTATCAAGGGGGAAAACAGCAGCACACCCTGATGGAAAGATGGGCCAAGCATTCATACCAAAAGCAGCCCTTGCACCAAAAATATTGGATGCATACTGTCTACACAGAGTCACTCATATATAAAAACAACACTTCAAGACCACAGGAGATAACTGTTTCTCCTAAATTAATAGAGTCAGAGAAATAAAGGTAAAATGAAAAAACAGAGGAACTACTCCTAATTAAAAGAACAAGAGAAATACCCTGAAAGAACAATGAAACAGACCTCTCTAGTCTACCAGTTCCCAAATTTTAAAAAAGTGATAAAAATATTGAAGGTATTAAGACTATCAATAGAAACAGAGCTCACTGTAACAAGGAACAAGAAACTATAAAAAGAAGCCAATCAAAATTAGACAATTACATTGCTGAGATGACAACTAAGCTAAAGGCAATAAACTAAATAATCAGTGATCTGGAAGATAGAATTATGGAAATCACTCAATCAGAACAGGAGACAGAAAGACAGAAAGCAACATACGAGGCCTATGGGATAATATAAAGTGTGCCAATCTACACATAATAAGAATCCCAGAAGAAGAAAGAGAAAAGGGGATTGAAAATATATTTGAAGAAAATATGGCTGAAAACTTCCCAAACATAAAGAAGGAAACATATCCAGGTACATGAAGCACAGAGAGTCTCAAACAAAATGAACCCAACCAGACCTACTCCAAGACATATCATAGTCAAAATAGCAAAAGTTAAAGACCAAAAGAGGATTCTAAAGACAGCAAGAGAAAAAACAGAGTCAGTTATAAGGGAATCCCCATAAGCCTATCAGCTGACTTCTCTGCAGAAACTTTGCAGGCCAGAGGGAATGGCATGATATATTCAAAGTCCTGAAAGGGAAAATCCTGCAACCTAGGATATTTTACCCAGCAAGATTATCATTTAGAAATGAAGGAGAGATAAAAGAATTTCTCAGACAAACAAAAACTAAAAGAATACAACAATACTAAACCTATCCTATAAGAAATATTGAAAGGTCTTCTCTAAATAGAAAAGAAGCTAGAATCTATAGGAAAGAGAAATCACAATAGGAAAGGTAAATATATAAAATAATTGAAGATCACTTAAACAGATTTAAAAACAGTAAAAAAATCTCTGTGAAAGTGATTATAACTACAGGGAACAGAAAAAGGATAAAGATGAAAATGTAAAGTAGGACATCAAAATTATGAAATGTTGGGGAAGGGAATAAGAAAATGTAGATCTTTTAGAATGTGTTTAAGCTTATATGACTACCAGTCTAAAGCAAGTAGGTGTAGTTACAGGTTAACATACTTGAAAACCAGGGTAACCACAAATCAAAAACCTACAACAGAGTCACAAAAAACGAAAAGAAAGGAACTCAAGCATAATGCAAAAGAAAACCATCAAACCACAAAAGGAAAAATAAAAGGAAGAAGAAAGGAAGAAGAAATACAAAATCAACTGGAAAATAAGGTTTAAGATGTCATAAATACATAATTATCAATCAATTCTTTAAATGTCAATGGACTAAGTGCTCTGATCAAAAGACATAGAGCGGTAGATTGGACAATAAGACAAGTAACTACAATATGCTGCCTACAAGAGACCCCCTTTAGGGCAAAAGATACATATAGATTGAAAGTGAGAGGATGTAAAAAGATATTTCATACAAATGGAAATGACAAGTAAACAGGGTTAACAATACTCATAACAGACAAATAGACTTAAAAGAAAGGCCATAAAGAAAGACAAAGAAGGACACTATATCAAGATAAAAAAAATCAATACAAGGAGAGGATATTGCACTCGTTAACATATATGCACCCAATACAAGAACACCTAAATACATAAAACAAATACTAACAGACATAGAGGGAGAAACTAACAGGAATATAATAGTAGTGGGAGACTTTAACACCTCACTGACATCAATAGACAGATCTTCCAGACAGAAAATCAATAAGGCAACAGACATCCTGAATGACACAATAGAACAGGTAGGCTTAATTGATATCTACAGGACACTGTATCCAAAAGAAACCAGAATACACATTCTTTTCAAGAGCATATGAAACATTCTCTAAGATATACCATATACTAGTTGTTTTGTGAAACAACCCTCAACAAATTTAAAAGGATATAAATTATTTCAAGCAACTGTTCTACCATAATGACATAGAATTAGAAATCAACCACAGAAAGAGAAACGAGAAAAAAAAAAAAAAAGATTACTTAGAGACTAAACAACATGCTACTAAAAATCCAGTAGGTCAACAGTGAAATCAAAGAGAAAATAAAAAATATCTTGAGACAAATAACAATGAAAACACAACCATACAAAATCTATGGGATGCAGCAAAACCAGTTCTAAGAGGGAAGTTCATAGTCATACAGAACTTGCTCAAAACACAAGAAAAATCCCAAATAAATGGCCTAACCTACCACCTAAAAGAATTAGAAAAAGAAGAAAAAACAAATCCTAAAGTCAGCAGAAGGAAGAAAATAATAAAGATCAGACAGGAAATAAATGAAATAGAGGTTTAAAAAAGAGTAGAGGGCTTCCCTGGTGGCGCAGTGGTTGAGAGCCCGCCTGCCGATGCAGGGGATGCGGGTTTGTGCCCCGGTCCGGGAAGATCCCACATGCTGCGGAGTGGCTGGGCCCGTGAGCCATGGCCGCTGAGCCTACACGTCCGGAGCCTGTGCTCCGCAAAGGGAGAGGCCACAACGGTGAGAGCCCCGCGTACCACAAAAAAAAAAAAAAGAAAAAAAAAAAAAAAAAAAAAGAGTAGAAAAATCAATATAAAGCAAGAAGTGGTTTCTTGAAAGGATAAGCAAAATTCACAAACCTCTGGCCAGGCTCACCAAGAAGAAAGGACCCATAAAAATAAAATAAGAAAAGAAAGAGGAGAAATAACAACCAATACCACAGAAATACAAAAGAAAAAAAATTATGAACAACTATATGTCAATAAAATGGACAACAAAGAGGAAATAAACCAGTTTCTAGAAACTTACAGCCTGCAAAATCTGAATGAAGAAGAAACAGACAATTTGAACAGAGCAATCACTAACAGTGAAATAGAAACTGTAATTCAAAAAACTCCCTGAAAACAAAAGTCCAGGTACAGCTGACTTCTACCAAACATACAAAGAATTTATACCTATCCTTCTCAACTTCTTCCAAAAAATTGAAGAGAAGGGAACACTCCCAAGCTCATTCTATGAAGCTACCATCACCCTGATAACACGACCAAACAGACACTACTAAAAAAGAAAATTACAGGCTAATATCCATGATGAGTATAGATGCAAAAACCCTTAACAAAATATTACCAAACCAAATCCAACAACACATAAAAAGGATCATACACCATTATCAAGTTGGATTCATCCCAGGGTCACAAGGATAGTTCAACATACACAAATTAATCAATGTGATACACCACATCAAAAAAAGAAAAGACAAAACCCATATGATCATCTCAATAAATGCAGAAAAAGCATTTGATAAAACTCAACATTCATTAATGATAAAAAAAATCTCTGATAAAAGTGGGTATAGAGGAAACATATCTCAACATAACAAAATCCATTTATGACAAACCCACAGCCAACATAATACTCAATGGTGAAAAGCTGAAAGCTTTCCCACTAAATTCTGGAACAAGACAAGGATGCCCACTCTTACCACTTCTACTCAACATAGTATTGGAATACTATGTACATAGTATCACATAAGGAAAAGAAATAAAATCTATCCAAACTGGAAAGGAAGTTTTACCTCTTTGTATCTGCATATAAATGTCCTTATATGCAGATGACATGATACTTTATATAGAATACCCTAAAGACTCCACACAAAAACTATTACAACTGATAAACAAATTAGGCAAGATAGCAGAATACAAGATTAATATGCAGAAATATGTTGCATTTCTGTATATTAACAATGAAATATCAGAAAGCAAAAGTAAAAAACAATTCCTCTTAAAATTGCATCCAAAAAAATAAAATACTTAGAAATAAACCTAACCAAGGAGGTGAAAGATTCATATGTTGATAAGTATAAAACATTGATAAAGGAAATCAAAGACGATTCAGGGAAATGGAAACACATCCCATGCTCTTGGATTGGAAGAATTAATATTGTTAAAATGGTCATACTACACAAAGCAATCTACAGATTTTATGTAATCCTATCAAACTACCCATGACATTTCTCACAGAACAAGAACAAATGATCCTAAAATTTATATGGAACCACAAAAAATCAAGAACTGCCAAAGGAATCCTGAGGAAAATGAGCAAAGCTGGAAGCATAACCTTGTATACTTCAGACAATACTACAAAGCTACAGTAATCAAAACAGCATAGCATTGGCATAAAAACTGACATATAAGTGAATGGAACAGAATACAAAGACCAGAAATAAACCCCCACACACAGTAAATTAATCTTCAACAAAGGAGGCAAGAATATACAATGGAGAAAAGCAGTCTCTTTAGCAAGTGGTGTTGGGAAGGTTGGACAACTGCATGTAAATCAAAGAAGTTAGAACACTCCCTCACACCATACACAAAAATAAACTCAAAATGGTTTAAAGGCTTAAATATAAGACTTGACACCATAAAATTCCTAGAAGAGAACATAGGCAAAACATTCTCTGACAAAAATCATAGCAATATTTTCTTAGGTTGGTCTCCCAAGGCAAAAGAAATACAAACAAAAATACACAAATGGGACCTAATCAAACATAAGTTTTTGGGCTTCCCTGGTGGTGCAGTGGTTGAGAATCTGCCTGCCAATGCAGGGGACATGGGTTCAAGCCCTGGTCTGGGAAGATCCCACATGCTGTGGAGCAACTAGGCCCGTAAGCCACAACTACTGAGCCTGCGCATCTGGCGCCTGTGCCCCGCAACAAGAGAGGCCATGACAGTGAAATGCCCATGCACAGCGATGAAGAGATGCCTCTGCTTGCCGCAACTAGAGAAAGCCCTCATACAGAAACGAAGACCCAACACAGCCAAAAATAAATAAATAAATAAATAAATAAATAAATAAATAAATTTATAAAAACAAAAAAAACATAAGTTTTTGCATAGCAAAGGAAACCATAAACAAACCAAAAAGGCAACATTCAAACTGGTTGAAAATATTTGCAAATGATGTGACAAACAAGGGCTTAATTTCCAAAATATACAAACAGCTCATACAGGTCAATATTTTAAAAAATTAACAACCCAGTCAGAAAATGGACAGAAGAGTTAAATAGACATTTCTCCAAAGGCACATGAAAAGATGCTCAACATTTTTAATTATTAGAGAAATGCAAATCAAAATTACAATGAGGTAGTTGTAGTTGTAGGTCAGAATGGCTATCATTTAAAAGACCACAAATAACAAATGCTGGAGAGGGTGGGGAGAAAAGACAATCCTCCTACACTATGGTAGGAATGTAAATTGGTTCAGCCACTATGGAGAACAGTATGGAGTTTCCTTAAAAAACTAAAAATAGGGTTACCATATGATCCAGCAATCCCACTCCTGCATGTATAACTGGAAATAATGAAAATTCTAAATCAAAAGGACACATTAACCCCAATATTCATAGCAGCACTATTTACAAGAGCCAAGACATGGAAACAACCTAAGTGTCCATTAACAGATGAATAGATAAAGAATAGTGGTATATATATATATATATATATACACACACACACACACACACACACACACACACACACACACACACACACAATGGAATATTACTTAGCCATAAAAAAGAAGGAAACATTGCCAATTGCAGCAACATGGATAGACCTAGAGATTATCATACTAAGTGAAGTAAGCCAGACAGGGAAAGACAAATATTATATGATATCATTTATATGTGTGATGTAAAAAATAGTACAAATGAATTTATTTACAAAACAGTAATAGACTCACAGACATAGAAAACAAATTTATGGTTACCAAAGGGGAAGGCAGGGGAGAAATAAATTAGGAGTATGGAATTAACAGATACACACTCACATATAAAATAGATAAACAACAAGGACTTACTGTATAGAACAGGGAACTATTTTCAATATAGTTGAATATAATGGAAAAGAATTGGAAAAAAAGAATATATATAATATATATATAACTGAATTACTGTTTTGTACACCTGAAACTAACAAAATATTGTAAATTAACTATACTTAAATAAAAAAATAAAAAATAAAATAACTGATGATAAATGTAACAAAAATGCTAGTTCAAAAAGATACATGCTCGGGCTTCCCTGGTGGCGCAGTGGTTGAGAGTCCACCTGCTGATGCAGGGGACGCGGGTTCATGCCCTGGTCCGGGAAGACCCCACATGCCACAGAGAGGTTAGGCCCGTGAGCCATGGCCGCTGAGCCTGCACGTCCGGAGCCTGTGCTCCGCAACGGGAGAGGCCACAACAGTGAGAGGCCCGCGTACCACAAAAAAAAAAAAAAAAAAAAAGATACATGCACACCAAAGTTTATTGCAGCATTATTTACAATAGGCAAATGTGGAACAATCTTTTTGTTGACAGATGAATGGATAAGGAAGTTGTTGTATATATATATATATAGATATATATATATATACACATTGGACTATTACTCATCCATAAAAAGTGAAATTGTGCTATTTTTGATAACATGGATGGGTCTAGAAGGTATTATGCAAAGTGAAATAAATCAGACAAAAAAAGACAAGTACTGTATAACCTCACTTACATGTGGATCTGAAAATCAAACATACCAAGAAACAAAACAAAATGAGAACAGACTCATAGATACGATAACAAATAGGTGTTTAGCAGATTGGAGACATTTGGTGGAGTGGGTGAAATAGGTGAAGAGGATTAAAAGGTACAAACCTTCTCTTATAAAGTAAATAAACCAATGGGATGTAATATACAGCATAAGGAATATAGTAAATAATGTTGTCATAGTTTTGTATGGGGACAGATGGTTATTAAACTTATTGTGGGGGTGGAGTCAAGATGGTGGGGTGGGAGAACATGGAGTTCATGTCTCCCCACAACTAGAGCACCTGCCAGACACTGGTAGGGGATCTCTACACCCAAGGAGACAGGAGGAACACACAGGTGACCAGGTAGGATGTGGGGGTAGTGAAGGGGGAGGAGGAGTGGAGTCCACATGGGACTGGCACCCCTGAGGGGTGGCTGGGAGAAGGGAGGGCTTCCCACACCTGGACAGACCCTTAAGGGCTTGGAGGATCAGGGGGAGTATGCCTAGCATTTCCCCTGCCCAATTGGGCTCAAGTAAGCCTGCTGGGGTCCTGGGCTGGGTCCTCCACCTTCTGGGGCCCTCTTTGGCCACATTGGTCCTAGGGGCATAGGGAAGATGGGGGAAAGAAGAGGAGAGGCAAAAAGGGAGGGAACTTCCAGGATTGGGGGATCAAGGGGAACACACCTAGCATTCCCCCCACCCACTCAGGTCCAGGGATGCCAGACCTTGTCTTCCACCCTTGAGGTCAGAGGCACTCCTGGGACCCTCTGGCCCTGCTGTGCCTATGCCCTGCCCCCACCCCCCCAAGGTCCTTTTCCAGCTGTATGGGACCTAAGCATAGGCACCCGCCCACTGCCTAAACCCCACCCCTTCCTAAGCCCCACCTCCCACAGCTAAGGCCTTTTCCAGCCTTTTAGTTTTTTCCTCTTTTTGCTATTGTGGTTCTGTTTTACATTCTGGTTGTAGTTTCATCTATATTTTTACTTTTTCTAAAATATCTGTTAGTTTTCTAATCTTATTTTATTTTTTACTCTTTGTTATTGTTCTCCTTTTTTTTCTTTTTTCTTTGCCCCCCTGCACAGCCTGGAGGATCTAGGTACACGAGCTGGGGGACAAGCCTGAATTTCTGTAGTGGGAGCTCTGAGTCAGAACCAGTGGACTAACAGAGAACCTCACACCCCAGGAAATATTCATCAGAGTGATGTCTCCTGGAGGTTCTCATCTTGGCACCAAGACCCGGCTCTGGGTCTTTTTCCAGACTGCAAACTCCAGTGCTGGAAGTCTCAGGCCAAACAACCAGTAAGACAGGATCACAAACCCACCCATCAAAAAAAAAAAAAAAAAAAAAAAAGAGAGACAACCAAAAAATATGTTACAGCTGAAGGAGCAAGGTAAAAAGCTAAAAGACTAAATAAATGAAGAGGAAATAGGCAAACTATCTGAAAAATAAATTCAGATTAATGATAGTAAGGATGATCCAGAATCTCAGAAACAGAATGGAGGCATGGATCAAGAAAATACAAGAAATGTTTAACAAAGATCTAGGAGAACTAAAGAACAAAGAAAGAAAGATGAACAACACAATAACTGAAATGAACAATACACTAGAAGGAATCAATAACAGAAAAACTGAGGCTGAAGAATGAATAAGTGAGCTGGAAGACAGAATGGTGAAAATAGCTGCTGAGGATCAGAATAAAGAAAAAAGAATGAAAAGAAGACAATCTCAGAGACCTCTGGGACAACATTAAATACACCAACATTAGAATTACAGGGGTCCCAGAAGAAGAAGAGAAAAAGAAATGATCTGAGAAAATATTCAAAGAGATTATAGTTGAAACTTCCCTAACATGGGAAAGGAAATAGTCAACCAAGTCCAGGAAGCACAGATGGTCCTATACAGGGTAAACCCTAGGAGAAACACACCGAGACATATATTAATCAAACTAACAAAAATTAAATTCAAAGAAAAAATAATAAAAGCAGCTAGGGGGCTTCCCTGGTGGCGCAGTGGTTGAGAGTCCACCTGCAGATGCAGGGGACATGGGTTCGTGCCCCAGTCCGGGGGGATACCACGTGCCACGGAGCGGCTGGGCCTGTGCGTTCAGACCCTGTGCTCCGCAGCGGGAGAGGCCACAGCATTGAGAGGCCCGCGTACCACCAAAAAAAAAAAAAAAAAAAAAAAAGCAGCTAGGGAAAAGCAAAAAACAACACACAAGGGAATCCCCATAAGGTTATCAGCTGATTTTTCTGAAGAAATTCTGAAGGCCAAAAGGGAGTGGCAGAATATGCTTAAAGTGATGAAAGAGAAAAACCTATAACCAAGATTACTCTACCCAGCAAGGATCTCATTCAGATTTGACAGAGAAATCAGAAGTTTTACAGAAAAGCAAAAGCTAAGAGAATGCAGCACCACCAAACCAGATTTACAACAAATCCTAAGGAAACTTCTAAACACAAGAGAAGAAAAAGACCCACAAAATCAAACCCAAAACAATTAAGGAATGGTAATAGAAACATACATACTGATAATAGCCTTGAATGTAATGAATTAAATGCTCCAACCAAAAAACACAGACTGGCTGAAGGGATACAAAAACAATACCCATATATATGCAGTCTACAAGAGACCCCCTTCAGACTAAGGGACACATACAGACTGAAAGTGAGAGGTTGTAAAAAGATATTCCATGCTAATGGAAATCAAAAGAAAGCTGGAGTAACAATACTCTTATCAGATAAAATAGACTTTAAATAAAGACTGTTAAAAGAGATAAGGAATGGGCTTCCCTGGTGGCGCAGTGGTTGAGAGTCTGCCTGCCGATGTAGGGGACACGGGTTCGTGCTCCGGTCCAGAAAGATCCCACATGCTGTGGAGTAGCTGGGCCTGTGATCCATGGCCGCTGAGTCTGAGCGTCCGGAGCCTGTGCTCAGCAATGAGAGAGGCCACAACAGTGAGAGGCCTGAGTACCACACACAAAAAAAAGAGATAAGGAAGGACACTCCTGCTACAAGAGATAAGGAAGGACACTTGGATTGATCAAGAGATCAATCCAAGAAGAAGATATAACAATTATAAATATTTATGCATGCAACATAGGAGCACCTCAATACATAAGGAAAATGCTAACAACCATAAGAGGGGAAATTGACAGTAACACAATAAGAGTGGGGAACTTGAACACCCCACTTACACCAATGGACACATCATCCAAACAAACAAACAAAAAAAATAAGGATATACAAGTTTTAAATGACACAACAGACCAGATATATTTAATTGATATTTATGGGACATTCCATCCAAACACAGCAGATTACACTTTCTTCTCAAGTGTACACAGAGCATTCTCCAGGAGAGTGCACATCTTTGGTCACAAATCAAGCCTCAGAAAATTTAAGAAAATTGAAATCATATCAAGCATCTTTTCTGGACACAATGTTATGAGATTAGAAATCAAATACAGGAAAAAAATTGTAAAAAAAACAAATACATGGAGGCAAAACAGTGCACTACTAAATAATCAAGAGATCACTGAAGAAATCAAAGAGGAAATTAAAACATACACAGAAACAAATGACACCAAAAACATGATGACCCAAAATCTACAGGATGCAGCAAAAGCAGTTCTAAGAGGGAAGTTTATAGCAATTAAATGTCACCTCAAGAAACAAGCAAAATCTCAAATAATCTAACCTTACACCTAAAGCAACTAGAGAAAGAAGAACAAAGAAAATGCATTGTCAGTAGAAGGAAAGAAATCATAAAGATCAGAACAGAAATAAATGAAATAGAAATGAAGAAAACAATAACAAAGATCAATAAAATGAAAGGTTGGTTCTTTATCCATTCATCTGATGATGGACACTTAGGTTGCTTCCATGTCCTGGCTATTGTAAATAGAGCTGCAGTGAACATTTTGGTACATGACTCTTTTTGAATTATGGTTTTCTCAGGGTATATGCCCAGTAGTGGGATTGCTGTGTCGTATGGTAGTTCTATTTGTAGTTTTTTAAGGAACCTCCATGGATAAAGAAGACGTGGTACATATATACAATGGAATATTACTCAGCCATAAAAGGAAATGAAATTGAGTTATTTGTAGTGAAGTGGATGGACCTAGAGTCTGTAATACAGAATGAAGTAAGTCAGAAAGCAAAAAACAAATACCGTATGCTAACACATATATATGGAATTTAAGAAAAATAAAGTCATGAAGAACCTAGGGGGAAGATGGGAATAAAGACACAGACCTACTAGAGAATGGACTTGAGGGTATGGGGAGGGGGAAGGGTAAGCTGTTACAAAGTGAGAGAGTGGCATGGACATATATACACTACCAAACATAAAATAGATAGCTTGTGGGAAGCAGCCACATAGCACAGGAAGATCAGCTTGGTGCTTTGTGACCACCTAGAAGGGTGGGATAGGGAGGCTGGAAGGGAGGAAGATGCAAGAGGGAAGAGATATGGGAACATATGTATACATATAATTGATTCACTTTGTTATAAAGCAGAAACTAACACACCATTGTAAAGCAATTGTACTCCAATAAAGATGTCAAAAATAAAAATTAATTAATTAATTAATTAATTAATTATTTTTAAAGTTGGTTCTTTGAGAAGATAAACAAAATTGATAAGGCTTTAGCCAGACTCATCAAGAAAAAGAAGGGAGAAAATGCAAATCAATAAAATTAGAAATGAAGAAGAAGTTACAATGGACACCACAGAAACTCAAAGAATCATAAGAGACTACTACAAGCAACTGTATGCTAATAAAATGGGCAACCTCAAAGAAGTGGACAAATTCTTGGAAAGGTACAATTTTCCAAGACAGAACCAGGAAGAATTAGAATATATAAACAGACCTATCACAAGTAATGAAATTGAAACTGTAATTTTAAAACTTCCAACAAACAAAAGTCCAGGACTAAATGGTTTCACAGGCCATCTGAATTCTACCAAACACTTAGAGAACAGCCAACCCCTATCCTTCTCAAACTCTTACAAAAAATTGCAGAGAGAGGAACACTCCCAACTTCATTGTACAAAGCCACCATCACCCTGATACCAAAACCAGACAAAGATATTACAAAAAAGAAAATTACAAACCAATATCACTGAAAAACACAAATCAAAATCCTCAACAAAATACTAGGAAATAGAATCCAACAACACATTAAAAGGTCATGCACCAAGATCAAGTCTGATTTATACCAGGAATGCAAAAATTCTTCAATATACACAAATCCATCAGTGTGATACCCCATATTAACAAATTAAAGAATAAAAGCCCTATGATCATCTCAATAGATGCAGAAAAACTTTTGAGAAATTTCAATACCAATTTATGATAAAAACTCTCCAGAAAGTGGGCATAGAGGGAACCTACCTAGACATAATAAAAGCCATATATGACAAAACAGCAACGTCATTCTCAATGGTGAAAAACTGAAAGCATTTCCTCTAACATCAAGAACAAGACAAGGATGTACACTCTCACAACTCTTATTCAACATAGTTTTGGAAGTCCTAGTCACAGAAATCAGAGAAGAAAAAGGAATAAAAGAAATACAAATTGGAAAAGAAGAAGTAAAACTGTCACTGTTTGCCAAAGACATGATAGCATACCTAGAAAATCCTAAACATGTCACCAGAAAACTACTAGAGCTAATCAATGAATCTGGTAAAGTTGCAGGATACAAAATTAATGCACAGAAATATCTTGCATTCCTATACACTAACAACAGATGAGAAAGAGAAATTAAGGAAACAATCCCATTCATCATCACAACAAAAAGTATAAAATACCTAGAATAAACCTAATTAAGGAGGCAAAAGACCTGTACTCAGAAAATTATAAAACACTCATGAAATAAATCAAACATGGCATAAACAGATGGAGAAATATACCATGTTCTTGGATTGGAAGAATCAATATTGTGAAAATGACTATACTACCCAAAGCAATGTACAGATTCAATGCAATCCCTATCAAATTACCAATGGCATTCTTCACAGAATTAGATCAAAAAATTTTAAAGTTTGTATGGAAACACAAAAGACTCTGAATAGCCAAAACAATCTTGAGAAAGAAAAACAGAGCAGGAGGAATCAGGCTCCCTGACTTCAAACTATACTACAAAGCTACAGTAATCAAGACAGTATGGTACTGGCACAAAAACAGATATATAGATCAATGAAACGGGATGGAAAGCCCAGAGATAAATCCATGCACATATGGACACCTAATTTATGACAACAGTGGCAAGAACATACAATGGAGAAAAGACAGCCTCTTCAATAAGTGGTGCTGGGAAAACTGAACAGCTACATGTAAACGAATGTAATTAGAACACTACCTAACATCATACACAAAAGTAAACTCCAAATGGATTAAAGAACTAAATGTAAGACTGGACACTATAAAACTCTTAGAGGAAAACATAGGAAAAACACTCTTTGACTTAAACCACAGAAAAATCTTTTTTGACCCACCTCCTAGAGTAGTAAAAATTAAAACTAAAATAAACAGGACCTAATGAAACTTAAAAGATTTTGCACAGCAAAGGAAACCATAAACAAGACCAAAAGACAACCCTCAGAATGGAAGAAAATATTTGCAAACAAAGCAACAGGAAAAGGATTAATCTTCAAAATATACAAATAGCTCATGGAGCTCAATATAAAAAAAGCAAACAGTGCAATTAAAAAATGGGCAGAAGACCTAAACAGACATTTGACCAAAGAAGACATAGAGATGACCAAGAGGCACATGAAAAGATGCTCAACATCACTAATTATTAGAGAAATGCAAATCAAAAAAATGCAATGACATATCACCTCACACCGGTCAGAATGGTCATCATCAAAAAAACTACAAACAATAAATACCGGAGAGGGTGTGGAGAAAAGAGAAGCCTTTGGCACTCTGGGTGGGAATGTAAGTTGATACAGCCACTGTGGAGAACAGTATGGAGGTTCCTTAAAAATCTAAACGTAGAATTACCATATGATCCAGCAATCCCACTACTGGACATATACCCAGAGAAAACCATAATTCAAAAAGACACATGCAACCCAACATTCATTGCAGCACTATTTGCAATAGCCCAGTCATGGAACCAACCTAAATGTCCAACGATAGATGAATGCATAAAGAAGATCTGGTACATATATACAATGGAATATTACTTAGCCATAGAAAGGAATGAAATTGGGTCATTTGTAGAGATATGGATGGACATAGAGTCTGTCATACAGAGTGATGTAAGCCAGAAAGAAAAACAAATTTCATATATTAATGCATATATGTGGAATCTAGAAAAATGGTACAGATTAACCTATTTTCAGGTCAGGAATAGAGACATAGATGTAGAGAATGGACATGTGGACTCATAGGGGGAAGGAGATGGTGGGACAAATTGGGAGATTAGGATTGACTTATATACACTACCTTGCATAAAATAGATAGCTAGTGGGAACTTGCTATAAAGAATAGGAATCTCAGCTTGGGGGTCTGTGATGACCTAGTTGGATGGGGGTGGGGGTTGGGGGCTGGAGGAGAGAGGTCCAAGATGGAGGGGATATATGTATACATATACATATAGCTGATTCACTTCATTGTACAGCAGAAACTAACACAGCATTGTAAAGCAATTATACTCCAATTAAAAAAAAATAAACTTAATGTGAATATTATTTCATAATATATGCAAATGTCAAATCACTATGTGGTACACCTGAAACTAACATAATTTGTATGTCAACTATATTTTAGTTAAATAAACTAAGAGTCCTTCGGAGGGGAAAATGTCTCACCTTTGAGCTTTACATATGTAACAGAAATGTATATATAAATTTCTATACAGTTAGTAAACATTATTATTTGTAACAATTAGATATTTATAGTGCTGGCAAAAATTAGGTGACTGTATTTCTAACTTTGGATGGTCTTTAGTAGTTGGGAATGAGGGAAATATGGAAAAAATGGAAGAGGACCCACATGGGGCAGAGTATTTATTGAGATGTAAACATACCTGTTGGGGAGAAAAGCAACAAAATTGGGGAACTCTGGGTCAAGAGGAAGTTGAGATAGAAAGAGATAAGCGTCAGTGGAGTGCCTAGTAAGTTCTAGGGGCTTCACCTATGTCAATTCTCAGAACATACCTAAGAGGCATATAGTATTTTCCCTGAGATTCAAAGAAGTCAACCAATTTGCGGAGGATCGCATAATGAGTCACAGTGCAAATTTTCTAACTCATCAATATCATGGTCTTTGTAAAACCAGTCACTGCCCACAACTCTGCCTTCCAAGATATTTGCAACAAGTCAAGAGAGAAGCCACACCTTCACTTCCTGCAGTATAGCAGATGATATATTCCAAAGGGTCATTTCACTGTAAAACAACTTAGGTCTTAAAACCTACTTTCAATGCTTTCCTGGGCTTATAGAAGATAATGGAAATCTCCAGAGCTTTCCTAGTTCCCCTACAAACATGCGTGTGCACACATACACTCATACAGAGTGAGCTGAAGCTAGATTAAGGATGAGTGAGCAGCTAGCCAAGAACAAATGGGGAAAAAAGAGGAAATTTCCCAAGGTCAAATGCTTTTATCAGAAGGACCTTGAGGATACTAAATTTCGAGCAATCTGTAAGGTGGAAAGTCTGCATCTAAGGCTCTTGCCACAAATCCTAGAAAAGGGGCAAAGTAGCTCCAAATGAAAAAAATCCCCTGACTTGCTAATAGAAGCCGATATACCAATATTCTTAAGAAAACAGTGTGCCCTTTTTAGACCTTCTAGATAAATGAAAATTAAGATTTTTTAAAATGGAGCTCACAATCAAAGTTCACCTAATACACAAGGAAACAAGCTCTAGGACTGAAAGTCAATAGAAACAGCAAATAACAGATTTAAACCCACAAGGTGTTTGGATAATTTATTTATCAATCCAGACTATAACAAAAATGAATTTAAGGTATAAATAAATAAAAGATAGAATCACAAAAATGAGCAAGCAATAAGAAAATAAGAACATGACAAGTCAGATTTGAATATGAATCAAATGAAAATTTGCATTTTTCAGCTCTAATTCCATTTGCTTCTTTTTCATATCTTTCATTTCTCTCTGTATTGTTCCTGTTTTCCACTAAATCTTTGAAAATATTTATACCTTTTTCAAAAGTCCTTTTTCTGCTAATTTCATCATTTGTCATTTCTGCATCAGTTTCTATTGACTAATTGTTGTGCTTATTATGGGTCAGATTTTGCTACCTTTTAACATGTACAGTGCATTTTATTGTAGGTTAGACATTGTGAATATTATGCTGCTAGGTGCTTAGATTTTTCATTTTCCCTTTACAAATTGTTTAATTTAATTTTGGCAGGTATTAAGTAATTTCCAGATCACCTTGATCCTTTCAGAGTTTTATTTTAAGCTTTTTAGGGTGGATTTAGTGTAGCCTTTACTCTAGGGCTAATTTAGCCTTCTTATTAGGGGAACTTTACCAATTGCCCTAAGTGTTCAATATCTTGCCACTCTTGCTGCGTGGAACTCAAACCACTCCAAGCCCTGTGTTATTGCTGGGAATTGTTCAGTCTATAGCCCTTGGTGGTATATATGCAGCTTAGTATTCATCAACAGACTCCATGGGACTCCTTTCAATTTCTGTAATGCTTACTCTGTATAGATCCCACCTCTTTCTGTGGAGAAATAACATTTCTTCCAAGGGTAACTTGACCCTAATCCTTGTAAAGGCATCTCTAGTATTATAATACTGAAGGAGCACATATGTGAGAATGGGTCTAACCTATGAAGGCCCACACTCTCCATCCCTATCTTTCTGATTCTTTCTGATCCTCATATTTCCCCTGATCTCAGTTTTTTGCACTAGTCAAAAAAGATCATTGAGCTGAAATGGGCTTGACCATTTCTTGGATCTTGGGTATATCAATCAGCAATGGTGTGAAAATACATAGAAAACTACAAGCATTCCACAGACCCATATAAATTATTAGTGAAAGCTTTAATATGTGTGTAATCCAGAGAGGGAGAATGTGTGTCAAGGTCATGGAGAAAATTGACATGAGCTGTGATGAAAATTTTACTGGAATGGGAAGTTTCCATTTCCATCCTTCTCTCCAGGCTTGTGGTCATACACTGTAGGTGTCCTTGGGGTTGTATGTAGTCTAGAGAATGCTGTCTGGACTTGAGACCAAGGATTCAGGTGGCCTTAGACAAGTGGCCAAAACAAATATAACCTTTTCCTTTTTCTGGTTGCCTTATCTCTTATTCACCCTTTGGTACAGCAACATAGAGGCTTATTTTATTTAGGAGTAAGTCCAGAATTATTTTCAAAACACATTCTGTTTTTCAAGAAAAAAATTCCTAAAAACTAAATACTTACTTTCAAAGTTTTGATTTGAGCAAAATATATATATTATAAAAGATATTAGAAAAATCAACACTGACAATAGAATAAAATTACATTATCACCATAATTATATAATTTACTTATATATTACTTTCATTAATTATCATTTTAAAAATTCTAAGTATAGTCTGTTTTTACTTCAAAATAACTAAAGCAATACACTTACTGAAACATTTAATTGTTATAGAAACTAATCATTTCTTGATTTAGCTAAGCCAGAGAAATAATTATAATTTCTCAGTTCAAGGATGTTAGGAAACAAGATATTCTTTTGACCTTTGAAGGTGTCTCTTTTCAAACTTAGTAGTAGAGTCCAGTAAAAATTGACAATAAGGGTTTTCAAATTTGAAGACTCTTATTATGTATTTTATATAATCACTTACCTATATAATCATTTATCTATGGCTTATAGATTTTACCTTATCTTATGATACATATCACCATGTAATGGTACTGGTCACATAGTAAATATGTAATAAGTACTTGTTAAACAGATGTGAATTGACAAACCCCATTAATTATATCACTCCTAACAACATAGCTTGTTATTGCTTTTCAGCCTTCTGGTGATATGATGGGATAGGACATCATATTCAAGTATGTTAGATCCTTGGAAGAAATAGTAGTGTCCAAAAAATGAAAACAAATAAATAGTTTAATTCACTGCTTATATTTCTTTAAAAAAAAAGAAAGATAACAGATCTGTGTTTTTATAGGTTATCTAGATTAGATAAAATCCAATTCAAGATTATAAATTTTGGGTCCCTTGGCTAGGTATCCTGCCCCCAGATATCTTCCTACTTCTAGTCATTTCACCATAAATATCTTCATTAACTTTATTGAGAAGGTTATTTGGTCTTTAAAGCCGACTCTTAAAATAAAAATGTTTTTGAAAAGTCACACTCCAGGTGGAGAACTCAGAGTGGAAGAGAGGAGAGTGGGCTCAGGTAGGGTACATAGAAGCCTTGATGGGGAAAGTAAACAAGACACGGGGGTGGGAATAAAACCCAAAATATCTTGGCCCAAGCAATTTTGCTTATACTGACCTTGCTTGAAGATATTCACAAACACAAACTCAAACAAACTCAAGCTTTTTTCATCCCACTCTCATCCCCAGTCCATGAGAGCCCATGAAGGGTGGAAGGGACTGAAAGGAAGGTAAAGAACTCAAAATATAAAAACATACAAAAGACTCCTGATTGCCTGAATCTTGGCTGCTATATGCTCACTCACATGTACTGTGCAGCTTGATGTGATCGGAAATTCCAGACTCAGACACATGGAAGTGGCAATAATCATATGCTCCCTGTCTGATAGACCACCCTAGCAGAAATACACCATTGATTCCACCTCACTCTTTCTTCTAGCCCACCTGTTCTGAGCCAGACACAGTGGATTTTCTCTCTGTGGCCCTATGGAGAACTGAAGAGTCCTTTCTTTTCTAATTTGGATCCGTGTTCTCTGATCTTAGAGGCTTTACAATCAGTTCAGTATTTTAAAAAGGAATTTCTAGTATTTTCATGGTTTGCTAATCTACTTACTGTTGTAATAGAAGGGCCAATTCCTGGGAAGTATGTGGTAATCAATTTGGGATAACCAGGGTCCATGGATTGTCTCCTCTCATTGTACCTGAGCAAAGAAATAACCAGAAGAAACTGCATCAGAAAATGGATTTCATGACATTAAGCTTGGCATTTCATGATCATGAATCACAACACCCACCTTATTCTCTCCTGAAAGGCTCTTCCTGAAAGGGTTTAAACTTCACCCATAAGAAAACCAAGGACCTAAACAGTTCACTCATTTACTCCATTTCTATAGGACTCAAACCCTCAAAGAGAAGATAGATGCTAAAGTTTTATCCGAATGCAGATAGTATGAAATTATTCATGAATGAGTATGTTTATTTGGCAAAATGGTAAAGAAGTTCAACTCACCACAGAGAGACTGAAAACCATATATGTCATCAGCAGAGAGGGGAAATGTGTTGTAGTCAGTATATCTGTAGGTGGGCAACATTATGGCTCTTGGATCATTGGAATGGCCAAGACACAAAGAATGGCCAAGTGCATGAACAGCAAGTAGGAACAAGTTTGTGTCTAAGAGGAAACCAATCAAAAGAGGGAAAGAACAGCAAAATATATTGACATCTAGAAAATAATGATATAACATCTGACACAATGAAAAGGGAAACATTTGGCAATACTTTACTTATTTCCCCTCCTTCATGCACAAATTTTTTCAACCTTGGCACATTATAGGCCAGATAATTCTTTGCTGTCACGGCTGTCCTGTGCATTACAGATATTTATAAATCTCTGGTTTTACCATTAAATTCAAGTAGCACCACCCCCCTTCTAGTTTTGACAACCAAAAAAAATGTCTCCACACATTTTTAAATGCCCTTTTGGGGCAAAATTGTCTCTGGTTAAGGACCACTGCACTATCAGACAAATGAAATATGTTCTATTTTTTTTAATTTCTGGAATAACTCACAGCTGGGTTCATTGCTTCTAAATAATTCTCAACCCACGTGACCTGTTCTGCTCCAGGTGCTATGAGTCACTGAGAGATAAACCACATTATGCCTAAGCCTTATACAACACAAAGAAAGCCATCGTGTTCTCTATTTTCAGATGAGGACATAGTATCAGCAAGATTAACTGACCAAATTAGTGCTTGAGCCAAGATTCAAATCCAAATTTCTTGGCTCTAAAAACTCCTTGGCTCATCCTTTTCCTATACATGATTCTAAATGAAATCAAAGAGACTATATTTACAATTCAGACATATTTACACTACCAAGTTATAGTCATGCCTGTTCATTTTTTTTATATATATGTCTCAAAGGATGCACTTTTGTAGGTAAGAGACAAGGAGGTGTTCTTTCTTTCAAATTTCCTAATTCTCAGAAGATATGAAAATTCCTGACTGTTATTTTTTTAAATCTGCACTCTAATCTAATGCATTCATTTTGGTCTTTCTTTTTCTATAGCAAAATTGAAGCTCAGAGCTAACTTCCCAGGGTCAGACACCACTTAGCTACAGAGCCTGATCTTGAAATACTCTCCAGAACCCAAGGTGAACAAAGAGTTCACACCTCAATGGGGGGATGTCTAGGAACACAAATCTTCCAAGCATTCCCTGTAACACGCGGGTCCAGTAACTAACTCAGGGATGCTTTCACTTCTCTGAAATAAGGAGAAAGAAGAAGCAAACACTGATTCTCTCCACTCTGCATAAGACTGGGAAGAGTAAACAAAACCTTTTACAATTTGGCCTAAACCTGAATTTATCTTATTCCCAATTCCTATACTACTGTGTACAAAAGATCACCATTGGTTCTTATCTCAAAATAATGGATTTTTGTTTGTGTTCTCTTTCCTTTTAGATTGTGGACTTCTGAAAGGACTGTGTCTTTTTCATCTCTGTGTCCAAGTACCCCAATCACTGAACACCTTAATAGAAGCTCAGTAAAGATGGTGGGACTTGTTCATTTAAGTTACTGTGTCAAAATTAGGCTGAGAAAAAGTATTTTAAATTAGAATTTTCATAGATAATTTAATTTTTTGAAAGTTTAGAATCAGACAAATTAAAATAAGGTAACATGGGCAAGTAGAAAGTATACACTGGGCTAAGATAAGAGCTACGAAATAAATGTTCTGGTCCCAGCTTTTTCACAAGGTAGCCACTAACATTCTCTTTTCTCTATCTGTAAAGATCTGTATTAAATTACTTTCCTAAGTTTCTTTAGAATTTTAAAAATTCTGCGAGGCAAACCAGAATAAGTTTCTCCTGTCAGATGAAGAGATTACAAACCCCAAATATTCTTGGATAAAATTTAGACAAATTTAACATATCTACTAAGGATTTGAGGCTCAGCAAGGACCTAATCCTATATCATTTGTCTTTTTATAATGAAAAAGTTCACTTCTCAATCAAGGATTTCATAAGCTTAGGCCACATGTCAGACTAAAACAAATAGCCTTTCTGGTCTATAAAAATATCTCCATCCAATGCATGCAATATCAACAAGAGAGGGGGTAATGCTAAGTAGAGCATATTCTTGATGACTTTCTCTTCATTTACTTTCCACATGAGTCAGTCATATAATCTAGAATTTCTAATAGAAAGATTAGGAAGGCTTCTGATTTGATGGTTTGAATTTTCCTGTGGCTAGTGACTTCTCTAAATAACAGGGGATACTAGTTACCCTCATTCCCCAACTTTCTGGGATGGATGATGAATTATAGCTCCTCTGTAAATACACACAGGTATTTACATTGATCTTTAACAAGATCATTGCTAAATGATCAATTGGGCATTCTGAAAATTTTATCCCAGAATCACAAGAGACTATGTGACCTTATAAACTTGTGTTTCTTTATAAGGATCTCTAAATTCTCTATAATATAATTTCATCTTTATGTGTCACTATGAATCTAAGAGATTGTCAACATACAATGAATCATGCAAATGATCACCTCTATCCTAGGATTGTTGGCATACACAGAATTAGTATCTGTGTTTGCTCATGTTTATGGATTGTACTGCCAAAAACTGATTCCCTAAATAATGGCTTTTTTCTTTCCATACTATGGTTCCTAAGTTTCCTGAATTTATACTAATAAATTAATTTATCTTCATAGATTCTTAGAACTGACTTTAAAATAATCTAGTCCAATATGCTCCATTTATAGACAGTGAAATTGAAACAGTGTTAAATTTTTATTTAGTGGCAAAAATTTTAATCAGAAGAAGTTTTCCTATCCTATAATCCTTTCTTAGAATGTAGCCTTTGAAAAACAGGATATAACTTAGAATTTGTTAGGATTTTCCTATTGTTTGGGGGTTTGAGGAACTTACCTTCATAGCTTTTAGTCTAGATTTCAGCCTCATCAAAATGTGCATCTCCTCCAATACCAGGTCCAGGTCCAAAAGCATGGGCTAAGATTCTCCCTCTGCCATCAAAAGAACTGAAGTCTCCATGTGCTTATTAAAAGAAAAAGAAAAAGAAAAAGAAAATTAGTTCATCTATACATGCTATAGGTCATGCCAAATGAAACAGATGAGGTAAGTCCAAGTTCTCTACCTCCAAATGCATATTGTGTCATGATGTCAGCCTTGCCGGCATTAATCTTTCTGAATTTCAGTGGGGTCACATCACTCCATACTTGAAAATCTTTCTGGAAAGCATAGTCAACATCCTTAGGCTTCATGTCAGGAGTGTAATTGCTAATTCTTTACCAGCAGAACAAAAGAGAAAAAAATACATGGAAACCATGTGTTAATTTTGTCATATTACAGTACTTCATTTCTGCTAACTTCATTTGAGAATGAAGTGTTTCATAAATCAATAGGCCAGATGAGAAAAACTTGCTTCATTAGCTACAGAAATATGTATCCTTGGACTCCTTAGTCCTTAAACAGAATCTAACTTGATTTTTACTCATTTATGATTTACAGGTGATCATTATGAAGGATTTACATTTGTAGAAGCTTGCTTTTTGCCCCTGCTCCCAGACTTCTGCATTTATTCATCTAAGTAGTCTATAAAATTTTCTATTGCCTCTTATTTATCATAGATTCAGATTTATTCTCCTTTTATTTACAGCCTTTCTACTCTGCTCTGGACTGACAAGCCCAGCAACTCCATTGAGTGAACAATCCTCCCTCTAGAGATACTATTACACAGGAATAATGTTAACAATTGAGAGAGGCTTCCTGTAGACCTGGGGAAAATTAGAAAAATACTTGGCTATGATGTTATAACTATAGGTGATAAAACGGTTCTTCTAAACTGGCCTCCCTGGCATTACTCTGAAATTGTGAACATCGGGGACTCCACATCGAGGTCTGTGCATCATGTCCAGAGTAGATGTGTCCAGTTGCCCAGTCACTTTTAACCCCAAGAACTGCTGCATTTCCTGGATTTTACCTTCTATGAAGTTCCTATTGACTTTCATTTTTGTCATTGGAGTTGTTTCCAACTCGAGGCTGTAAAAGGTTACCAAGTATCTCCGGAAAAAAATATATTTATTAATACATTATTTTATGTGGAAAGGTTTCTGTTGGAGCTCTGTATTTATAACTCAAATGCACACTGATGCTTTTTTAAGGCAAGGGTTTTGGCCATTTGGGAGAGGTACTCAGTTTTCTTCCTGAATCTCTCACATATATAGATGTTATTAAACTTTTGTTTGATTTTTATTTTTATTTTTTACTTTTTTTGCGGTACGCGGGCCTCTCACTGTTGTGGCCTCTCTCTTTGCGGAGCGCAGGCTTCAGATGCGCAGGCTCAACAGCCATGGCTCACGGGCCCAGCCGCTCCGCAGCATGTGGGATCTTCCCGGACCGGGGCACGAACCCGTGTCCCCTGCATCGGCAGGCGGAATCTCAACCACTGCGCCACCAGGGAAGCCCGATTTTTCTCCTGTTAGTCTGTCTCATGTCAATTTAATTTTTAGACCAGCCAGAAGAATCTAGAAAAGTAGAGGAAAATTTCTTCTTCCAAAACACTTTTTTCTTACATTCCTCTTTGGCAAAAATAAATAAGTAAATACATACATACATACATATATAAATGAATAAATAAATAAATAAAAATAAAACAACAACATCAAAAAAAATACTAAAAGCAAATAGCCTCCCAAAGCAGTTTTCAACTAATACTTTTCATGATAAAACTGGTCAATGCAATAAATGTTAAAGACAAAAATCAGGCTAGATAAATTCTACAGTGTCAATACTTAGCTGAGCAAATACCACATCATTTTCTTCAGAGATTGAATAGTTAGTCAGGGCAGCGGCTCCAGAAGCAGTGACCTGCAGAACCAGTATCAATAAAAGAAACTTCATTCTACACCTCTTCTGAACAGCTTAACCCAATTTATCCTGTTCCTTTTCAGTACAAGTTCCTTAAATGTCTCTCTTTATATAGCTCTTAGGCCAGGCTCTGTAAATACGAAATCCATTGCATGACTCACAGTTGATATCGTCCTTTATCTCAAAAAAATGCAAACACATGTATGACCTTATTCTAGGACCAACAGTGGGTCAGTTAATATCTAACCCATCAATGGGTCAATTAGCATCAAACTCATCCCTCACTCAGACAACTCAGAGTATATTTCTTCAAAATAAAGAAGCCACAACTTCCATCTACCTTATAAAATAAACCATTATATGAGAAATATTAAGCACCTAAAATATGAAAATAACTTAAAAATACATTTTTAGGAAGTTCAGAATCTGAACTTTCACTATAATACTTTCCTTATATTTATTATAAGTGAAATAAGCTTTTTTAAAAAACTAAATCTAAGAAGTTAGATAAAGTTCTTTTGTTAGAATAGAAGAATACTCTCTAAGCTGAATTTAACTCCCTAGAGAACTGTATATAGACATTCCCTGTTTAGAAAGGAAAAGTTTATAACCGCATGATGTTTGATGTTTATTCTCTGATGTTTGTTTGTTCTTTGTGCAGGCTTAGATCCTGTTTCTATAATTTGAGCTCTTCAGGCATCTAAATTGAGGCCTAATCCCAACTGCATAGCTGGGTAGAGAGATTCTAGAGGCAAATTTCCTTTCATCCTTCATGTTGGTAGCATGAAGGTCAACACTTCAACTTTGGGAGATAGCAAAAGTTTTCCTCTGGAATCTATCAGAATCTGTCTGATTCTGACACAGAATCTGTCTCTCAGTCAATAGAGAATGTTTGAAGACTGAAAACATTTAAGACTCAAGGAATAAATTACAAAGACAGAAATGCAAGCAATAGGTCTCCCTTCTGATTCTATGTGAAGAGTCTGGGGGGTGGGAGGTGCATAAAACAGTGTGTTATGATTCAGTCACTGTTCTGACCCACCTTCAAGGCCTGGGAAGTGCTGGCTGCTCCCCAGGGTTTCCCTGAGGCTCGGGCTCCAAGGTGAATGATTTCCTTCTTAAGTAGGAAGGAACGGGGGTCATCTGCATTGCACCTGGTATCTACCTCCATACTCTGCCTTTTTCAAGCTCTGTGATTTAACCTCTAGGATTTTCAGGTATTTCATTTGAAAATGAGAGTGATAACTTTTGCCTCCTCATGCTTTTATGATGATTAAATGAAGTGATGTATAATAAGTACAGCACACATTACAGGTGCTCATTAATATGTATTCTTTTCCCCTTGGCCTCAAAGGACAACGTCATGCACTGTAAGTTTGCAACCAGATGTGGCTCTAGGATTCATGAAGAGGAAGATAACATAGAAGAATTGTAAGGTAATCCTTTCAAATATTGAATTTAACTGGAGAATTATAAGAGGAGTATAACAGTTTGGCTATAAATCATGGAAAATGGAATTTGTTAGAAAATATGGGAGGGGTTGGTCCTCCAACAGCAGAACAGTGCCCACTGAGGGCAGGGACAGTCAGTGTTTCCCTCCACTGTATTCCTGGTGCCTAAAACTACCTTAAAATTAGTAGGTGCTCAATAAATATATGTGAATGAATCTAGTTGGAGAATAGGGCCTAAAGACATCGGTAGTAAACTTCCTTTATGGGAGCAATCATTACACAAGAGATTGTGCTCCTAAACCTCTCTGAAAGCATACAGAACTAGTCTTATCCACAGCAGGAAAGACTGGTTCTTGGAAGACTTTCAAGAAGTTTAGAAAATGTAGGATGTAAGATGCATGGTTAAAGGCGCCCAAGATACAAAGGAAGTGAAAGAATGTCTTCACTGACAGGTTGCTAAAAATAGAAAGTGATACCCCAATTTTAATGGTCTCTGGGTGTTTGCTCATCAAATGTCCCAAATGGGTAATTTGGGTCCCTTTGGAAGCCAGAAAACATTGCAGTCAGTAATCATAAACTGAGGGTCTAAGGTCAATTTGATCTTTAGAATCTTAGCTCCATCACTTTATGACCTTGGGTAATCATTGTCATCTCTTTAAGACTTAATTTCTTCATTTGTAAAATTGGAACAATAATAGCAGCTATCTCAAGAGTTGTTATAAGAATTACTTTAACTTATGGGGAAATTATATAGCCTAATGCCTGACACACCTTAAAGATTCAGTGATTTGGTATCTTCCTTCCTTTACTGCACTCTTATGTAAGACATTTAAAAGAGGCTGGTAATGAGGATGAGAAAGGGAGATCAGCTACATGCCCAGACCAATCTCCTGTGGTAGAAGGAGCTACAATAAGGTTATGATCTAGGCCCAGGATGGAAGCCGAGAGTCCTATCAGAGACATGGCTTCCAGGGGACACACTGAGGGAAGTGATAATCAAGGGGTCATTGACAATGTTTAGGTGAAAACGAGCATATCTATGAAAATGCAGAAAGTAGCCTAGGATCAGATTTCCTCACAAGAGAGGACTTGCACTGAGTTTCCTTATTAAAAGGCAGATTTTAGGGCTTCCCTGGTGGCGCAGTGGTTGAGAATCCGCCTGCCGATGCAGGGAACACGGGTTCATGCCCCGGTCCGGGAAGATCCCACATGCCGCGGAGCGGCTGGGCCCGTGAGCCATGGCCGCTGAGCCTGCGCGTCCGGAGCCTGTGCTCCACAACGGGAGAGGCCACAACAGTGAGAGGCCCGCATATCACCAAAAAAAAAAAAAAAAAAAAAAAAAAGGCAGATTTTATAACCCAGAGCTTCCAAAAGTATCTAAAGCTCTATTATATTGTTGCCTTCTTGACAAACACCAGCACATTCTAAGGTAGATCCCTGATTTAATCACCTTCAGCTGGTTGTTGTCATGCTTGAGGTACAGAGGCAAATCAAAACATGGTCATCAGTAAGGACCAAGAAGGAGAAATGTTCCCCAAATACACAAAGAAATCCCTTAGCTGACCTCTTCACCAATAGTCTGTTCATGCAGGAAGAAAATTTCAGCTAGTTAAACCTCTCCTTCTATGGATGAAGAAATGGGAGTCTGGAAAAGGGAAGTGAATTGCCTAATGAGACCCCTGGGAGGTCTCCTTACTCTTCCCTGACTTATTGCTACAATATACATTATTTTGTCCCATATCACTTTGATTTTTCTTCAGATTTCTATCTCTTTATGGGTAACTTACTACTGCAAACACTATAAAAATGATACTATAATACCCCCAATCTTTTTAGTTAAAGTCAGGTTGTCCCCTTTGCATAGGGGCCAGAAGTAACCAGACCGTCCTGGGAATGTTGTAGGTGAATCTGGCTCCTCAGGGCAGTGGCAGTACTGGTCTTCTCTCTGGAGACTCACTTTCTGTATATCTCTTTCCTGCCTTGGCCTGGGCATTGTCCTGCTGCTAAGGTGACTTTGTTGCCAAGGCTCCCAGGAATTGGCCCAGAGCACCTCTGAAAAGCATAATGTTTAGAGTCACCCTACCCAGTTGTATGGACTTAGACAAGTTAACTTTCCCATGCCTCATTTTCTTTATATGTAGAATGGGAATAGTATTGAAGTTTTGTAAAGAACAAATGACATAATCCATTAAAGGACCTACTTTCCTATGATGAGAACTCCATAAATGTTCATTCTTTGCCTTCTCCTTTTTTTTTTTTTTTTGCGGTACATGGGCCTCTCACTGTTGTGGTCTCTCCCGTTGCAGAGCACAGGATCCGGATGCACAGGCTCAGCAGCCATGGCTCACGGGCCCAGCTGCTCCACAGCATGTGGGATCTTCCTGGACCGGGGCACGAACCCGTGACCCCTGCATCGGCAGGCGGACTCTCAACCACTGTGCCACCAGGGAAGCCCTGCCTTCTCCTTTTACCACTGTCTCTGTATGTTGGTCATTCCATGGTTGGTCTAGACCAGCTAACTTTTTCCATATAGGAGAAAAGTTAGCCTAAATAACCGTTTTCAACCAGAAGTGCATCTACACCCAGCAAAGAAGCACAAACAGGTTGGAGAAGCGCTCGTGTTGATGGTGGAGATGGCTCTTAGAGTCCTCTCCCACCTTCTTCCAGAATCAACTAGAACTTGACCCTACGTGGAACTGCTACATGGCTGTCCATAAGGCAGATTGTCGGAGTAACTGGTTAGAAACCCACTGCCTTCCAAACTAGTTTTCAGCCCACAATTGTGTCAGTGGGTTCCCTAACCCCATGACATTCCTCCCAAGGGGGAAGGTGCAGAACACTGGTGAAAACATGGAATGTATAGGGTTTGGGAGTGAGGTCTATCACACTGGGTGCAGCCCAGAGAAGTAGAGGGAGGAAATAGGGAAGGTAATGGTAGCAGTGGTTCCTTTTTCTTGTCCCTTTTCTTCCCCCAGCAAATGATTCTCCCTCAAAAAACTATAAAATAAGACAAAAATGAAACAGGAAGCAGATGTCCTATGTGTACATCCCAAAGTAGAGACAATGTGATGATATACACATATGTATTGTTAGTCAATTGTCTATTTTCCTGGGCTTTCCAACAACAAAGTAAGTGCCTAAGAGATAATGACTCAGATAACTCTGAACTGGTTTGACTTTGAAGCTGGATTTAACAGGAAGAGCGAGGAGGCTTTGGAAACAGACTTGGCCTCAAACTGCAGCTATGTTACCTACCAATTGTGTGGCTTTGGGCAAGGTATTTAAGCTCATTTTCCTCATCCATAAGTGACCATTTGAAGGATTAAAACAGATGATGCATGAAACTGCTCAGCACTATGCCTGGCACATTAACAGCCTGTCCATAAATGTTGCTTCTCTTTCTTTGGTGACACCTAGAGCAGTGTTTCTCAACATTTCTTTCATTATTGCCTCCCAAAGAGAGGCATTTTAGACATTTCCCCTATGAAATTTCAATATCAGATATATATACCTGTTTATGCACAATATGCATATCTGTCCTTTATACATAAAAAATAAGATCCTTTTGTCCCCAGTCACCAATTTCCACCCACCTGGGAGTGATAACACCCCCACTGAGAATATATGTCCTATAGTAGTGTGTATTCTACATTGCTGGGTTAGCAAATGACTCATGCCACCAGTTCTGCCTGTTCTGATATGGCATTTCACCAGACAGCTGATAAAAAGTACATATTCTGGAAGACGTCCATAAAGCCAAGAGATCTGGATTTCAGAGACACTATTTAGATCATAGAACTATTTAGATCATAGAGGTAAGCCTGTTGAACTTTGTGTCAGTGAAAAGTAGTGACATTCTCACAAAGGATCGACCAAATGTGTTTGTGGGTTAGATCAACTCACAGAGAAAACAAATCAATGGCTAGAAAGAAGAGAACAAATCAAAGAGAATATGCATAGTTCTTTTCAAGCGTGAGGCAAGAGAAGTTTTAAATCACTGCATTATTTTTTCCTTTATTTCTATACTTTCCTTCAAGCTGTTAGCCAACTCTGTTTCTTGCCTCAACATTTGTGACCCTGAGTACATTATTCACATTCTGACTTCTTTCCTAGCACTTAAATCACTAAAGTGGCTATGGTTTGAGAAGAGAGGGGTTTTTCCTAAACTGAGCCAATGCTGGAAATGATGGGGGGATATATAGGTTCTTTGTGTCATGAAGAACTGGGCTTCACTTCACAGCAGCACTACAAGGATATGATGCATTATATCTGACATAGCTGCACAAAGATTCATATAAGCTACACATACAGGCTACCTAACATGATCCTTTCTACATAGGGGGTGTACTATGTTGTTGTTGTTATGATGATGATGATGATGATGATTATACTTTAAGTATAATTGTCTAAATGTTTTGTCTCACTTTTCCACAAAGTGTATAAATTTTATGTTTTAACAATCATTGTGGACCCTTTTTGAGACTTCAGAGAACACAAAGCAATAGTATTACTAGACAGTCAATCAATAGGTGTTTGACTTTAAATGAATCATAATAAAAACATGGAGGTGATACCACTGGACCTAGCACAGGCATGGCTCACATTTCTGCAGCAGGCAGTCTCTTTTCTATGCATGTACTCAAATCAGGGGTAATCTAGGGCATATTTATGAAATAATTAAATGCCCCCCAAGACTTAGGTAAAGCTGTTAATGTGCACATAAGAAAAACCAGAAGAGGTTTTTCCTTTCATCTTGTTCATGTCCTGAGTGCTTGGCTTTATGATCAATGAGCATATTGTCTCTGGTCTCTGCCAGCCAAAGGACATATGTACTTCCTTCTGCAGCATACATCTGGCAGGCAGCCAAATAGGTTGTGGATCCAAGAATAGGCAGTTGGTCAGAAGTACAGGTAATAACTTGGGTTTGTGACTGGCATCTAAGCATTCTTTGTCTGACTATGCCAGCCATCAGGGGAGTTTGTCATAGGGGTCCCGTCCATAAGGGGCCTTTATCATCTCAACCTTGTTGCTTTGTTAATGCTGGAACTACAGCATCCTTACTGCCTATGCAGCAAAGGTCTTTGCTTTCCTAGGCTATTTGGGGAGTAAACTTTCTGGATCCTATGGGATACCTCTTTAGTCTTTGGTTAAGTCATAAAAAGCCTTATTGGTCTGAATTACTATTAAGATCCTGCTCATCAATAACCAGATCCTTTGAATTGGAAAAACTTTAAAATTGGTAAAGTTTTAGAGAGCTCTCATCATAAACAACCATTTTATTGGTACCTATGGAAAGATCAAATTAAAAGGTGGATACAGGGGCTTCCCTGGTGGCGCAGTGGTTGAGAATCCGCCTGCCGATGCAGGAGACACGGGTTCGTGCCCTGGTCCGGGAAGATCCCACATGCCGCGGAGCAACTAAGCCCGTGAGCCATGGCCGCTAGGCCTGCGCGTCCCGAGCCTGTGCTCCGCAATGGGAGAGGCCACAACAGTGAGAGGCCCGCATACCGCAAAAAAAAAAAAAAAAAAAAAAAAAAAAAAAAAAAAAAAGGTGGATACAAAGAAATGTAATGGCTAATCTTAAGAACTCCCTTAAAAAAAGAAAAACCAATTCAGGAAGCCTAATTGAATTTTTGGTCTTAGCTTCCCCTAATGGGTCTTACAGGTACTAATGAAAACATTAGGTTAATTAACAATATAATGGGACAAAGCTGATGGGAAATCAAGGGACTCTTCCCAACAAAGTGGAAAATTTTTAAGGGTTATTAAGAAATAAGGTAAATAAAGCACATATTGAAAGATGTGGCCCAAAGAAGAATCAGAAAGGAAAGAGTCATGGCACTCATCCCAGCAGAGTGGAAGTCTTTAGATGGTTATTAAGAAATGGGTTAAATACAATAGACATCGATGGGGTTTAAATAAAGGTTTTAATACAGTATTATCTAAGGTTGGGTGGTCCAAAGTGATCCCTTATTTGTCCCAGAAACATTAAAGGGCCCCAAACAAGTTCACTTTATCTACCCCAGTATGGAGAAATTTTAGAAGCTGGAAGGCAAAAATTACAATGAAAAACCTGACCTGTGATTGCTTGGAGACAACAGTTAGGCCAATTAACAAAGTTAAAGATTGACAAAAGGGCCTAGGTCCCTTGGTCCGACTTCTCACTGGGACCAAAGGCTTTTTACATAAGGAATGGGTAAAATGGCTGGGGGATGGAGAGAAGTTTTAAGGACTTCTTGATGTGGGAGTCTTATGAGCTGTTGTACAAAAATCCACTGGTGGAACACTGATTTAAGCTACAGTTAGATTGAGAAAAAGTCAAAGTGCAAGGGTTGATAGGATTATAAAGGCTGAAATGTTTGAGCAGATGTTATGTGAAAAGGTTATGTCAACATTGCCTGTGTATTTTATGGGAATGGATGTTATGTCTAGCTGGGAACACTTCCCCTACTCAGAATTGTAAGACTGAGATTTGTTGATAAGGTCCTAGTAGAGGCTATGGTTAGAGGTATTATAAGAGTTGTTAGAATTGATGTGACTGTTTGTAGGAAAATTGGTGTATTTGAATGGGTTTTATATAAAGTGGTTACATCTCTTTTGCTTGATTGTATTGTGGGGATGGACATTGTGTCTCACTGGAGAACTTTCCCCTGCCTGATATTGTAAAGCAGGACACGTAAATCTGCCCTTTGGGCATATTAATTGAACATGCTAAAGGACGCTAGCAGGGTTGCCTGAGCCCACAGTGTGAGGTGGAAGCTGGAAGCTAATGTTCAAGAGTGAACAGGAGCAACTGTCTTTGTCTTGCAGAGCTCTACAAAATCAGGAATGTAAACTCAATCCACAATCGTCTGAGTCTGAGCCTGGTTAATTTGGTCAGTAGAACTTGAACATCTCCTCCTCCTCACCACCCCACCACCCACGCCGGGCAAAAAAAAAAAAAAAAAAAAGAGGAAAAGGGGCTTTTAAACACAAATGCTTGCTAAATCACTTCCTTAAGATTGCTTGCCAAAGACAAATATAAGTCTTAAAAGTATTCCCCACAAATAATAAGACTTTAGCAATCCGAGTGAGTAAACTTAATTTATTCCAATTATTGCTCACAAATGAGTAATTTTTGTATTGCACCTGATTCATGGGTAAAGTTTTAAAATAAGAGCTAAGAGTCTCTGTTTGTGTCTGTATGTGGGCATATATGTTATATATATGGTATTTTTCTACCTCTGAATGGGACTGACAAAATTAATTTATTTAAAAAACTATTTAATTGGTTAAAACAAACAAGATCTTTAAACAAAGTTCTCAAAAATATAAACAAACCCAAATGTTTTTCAAACTCACACGATCTAGGATTAATCTTTAGTAAATAAACACTTGTTGGTTTAATTAAAATAGGCATGTCTTTAATGTTATCAACATTAAATATAAAACTTTTACTTTACTTAGGTTTGCCAAGAATTAAATAAGTTTATGTTATCTCTGTTACAAAATTTGTCAGCAGGAAAAATAGCTTGGGATGGTGACTGACTTTGTCTAATATCTCATGAAATTTTCATGAGTAATCTAAACATAATTGTTGGGAACAAATGATTTAGATAGACATAAATGGAACAGAACTTAAAAAATGCTTTCCAAATCTTTTGGTAACATAAAACTTTAGGGTTTTGCTAACTGAGTTCAGGTAAATGATGGGAATTCATTGACTCTCTAGATAATTTCCAGGTAAGATAAAATACTGAACATTAATTGCTAAATAAGTCTTTCACCTATTTTTGTCTTATTAGAGAAAATCTGAAGATGTTTGGGTCTAATAGTAAACATGTTTTATACCACATTGAAAAAAATATGTGCTGAGGAAATGTATGCTTCCAAAAATTGTGAAATGTATTCATAAGTTTGCTAATCAAAAAATACTGGTTTAACAAACAGTTCACAGTTGCTTACCTCTTAGTTTTCACTAGATATTAGGGGTTCTAAGTGTTAAGAATTCTAATTAATGTAATTAAAACTACTAAAATTAATAAGAAAACCATTTTCATGTGCAAGGAAATTTTTAAAAAGTTATAAGGAATGGAAATGTATTTTGTTTAGGGAAAAGAAAGTAATTTTGTCCTAAAGAAGTTGAGATAGAGGTAAGAATAGAGATAGAGATAGAGATATATAGCGAGAAAGAGAGTGAGAGAATAGGACAAAATCTGGATGTTAAAAAAAAAAAAGAAAAAGGATGTTATAGAAGATTTGTGGAAAAGGAACCCTGAGAAAAGAGTTTTGTGTGTGGTTAGGACTAGCTACACTTAGAATGAATTTAATTTAGTGAATGAATTTTAATATCAAATGTAAGCTGACACAAAACTAGAATTTGATTTTCTCTCTTGTTAAGAGGACAAAGTTCTTTAGAAATATTGATCTACTTTTGATAAAAGATTATAGAAGTTTTCTTTACCTTTTAAGTAATCTATTGTAACTTTATGTATTTTCCTTTTAAATCTTTTATTATCACTTTGGTTAAGTGAAAAACTAAGTATTGTTTCACAGTGACCTATGATCGTATTAGACCAGATGTTTTAAAACATTTTGATACATTTGATAAACTTCTCCAAATCAAAAATTTTTATAAATAAATTTATTTATTTTATTTACTTATCTTTGGCTGCATTGGGTCTTTGTTACTGCACGCAGGCTTTCACTAGTTGTGGCGAGCGGGGGCTACTCTTCGTTGACGTGTGTGCCCTTCTCATTGCAGTGGCTTCTCTTGTTGCAGAGCACAGGCTCTAGGGTGCACGAGTTTCAGTAGCTGTGGCTCACGGGCTCAGTAGTTGTGGCTCACAGACTCTAGAGCACAGGCTCAGTAGTTGTGACACACAAGAGTAGCTGCTCTGCGGCATGTGGGGTCTTCTTGGACCAAGTCTTGAACCCATATCCCCTGCATTGGCAGGCAGATTCTTAACCACTGCACCATCAGGGAAGCCCCCAAAATCAAATTTTAAATGAAGTCCTTTTGACCTTTGGCTAACTTTGGAATTTTTCAGAGGCTCCCTGAAAAATCTCAAAGAGAGATATTAAACATTATTTTCAAGAAATAGAAGATTCTGGAAGTTTTTTGTTGTTGTTACCTCTCCCTTAACCACCTACAAGAATTTAGATAAGAGTCTGTTTCTGGAATAGGGATATCACCAGATTTATTTGCAAAGAATATGGACTAGGTGTGGTGGGGGACACTCTGCATGACCTAGGGTCAGAGTCCACTCTGTGTTCCACTGTTTCTGCATGGCTCTACAAACATTTGTTTCCCAAACATTTGCTTTTCTATCTCCATGTGAATTGCCTTCATCCCCCTTTGAAGTCCCAAACTACCACCCTCAACATTCTCTTCTGTCTTTAGCTGAAGATGGTATTTAAGGTGAGGGTTTTGGCCATTTTGGCAGGTTACTCAGTTTTCCTGGGTCTCTCCCATGTATACGTTATTAACTTTGATTTTTATCCTGTTAATGTGTCTCATGTCAGTTTAATCCTTAGATGAGTCAGAAGAATCTAGAGGAGAAGAGGAAATTTTCTTCCTCCCTTACAAGGGCAATCCACAGAAGGGAAGGTCAAAAGAAGGAAACATACACACACACACACACACACACACACACACACACACACACACACACACACACAGGAGCAGAATGAAGCCACTTGGACATTGCTTTGCAAAATTGGAAGTGGGCTTCACTTTTCTGCAGACAGGTTGCCTAACATATATCGTACAAATACAGATGAAGAGGGGAGGCCCTCCTTAGCATGAAGGAAATGAATGAACTCAAGTTTCATGTCTTGTGTTTCATTATGAATAACAAAGCTCTTGGGGAGACAGCAAGGAACTTCCTCCCTTCTAATACCAAGTTCATTAGATTATTAAGAAGCCCTGCAAAAAAAAAACTGAATCATGCTTAGAATTCATTTTATAAATACAAAATATCTTACAGTGAGTGACAACAATGTCTAAACGTCTGTGTTTAGACATAATTCAAGCAAGTCCTTCATGTCTTTAGTCATATTCTTGTCTGATTTTAGAAAGACTCTGATCCTGCTTTTCTTTAATCTAAGTGCAGCCTGTCTTCCAGGGCCCAGTTCTGGTAACACAACACCCATGAAGTCCATTTCTTTGCTTCAAGCCCTATGCAAGCAGCTAACAGTCTCTGTATTTTCTGCTTCAGCTTTTGTGACCCTGAGCAGATCATTTGCATTCTGATACCTTTCCCAGAACCTAAATCCACGGAAGGAAACCAGAATATGTCACACTAAAATATGTCTCTTTGAGATAAAAATTATTTTGAGCTGAAGACAATTATGAAGAAGTAAATGCAAAGCAAACAAACAAACATAAAAACTCCCTTTTGCCCAAAGACGAGATATAAATTCTTTTTTTTTTTTTTACTGCAGATAGACTTTTAGCCTAGACAAGGCACCAGTAGAATCCATAAACTAATCTGACTCCATTAGTTTCTTCCTATATATTTACCTTCTCACAGTTTGCCACCCTTGGAAGCCTAAAACTGCTATCCTTTTCTTGTCATTTCTCTACAAATTTATTGTTCTTTGTTGAAAATGCTATACAAACTGGATTTCTAAGCCACCTTTTTGAGTTACTTTTCATTGAGTTTCCTCCCTCATAATGCAGACTATATGCATTTAGTAAACTGTTTTTCTCTTGTTAATCTGCCTTTTAGTTAGAGTTCCAGCTGAAAACCTAAGATGAGTTGTGGTGAGTTGTGCCTCCCTTACATCACTAAAGTGGTTTTCATGGGTTTCCTTTCTCTCAGCTTCTCCACTGGTGCCAACCACATTGACACCTACTCACACACCATATCCTTGTTCAACCTGCCAAAACTAAGGTGTGGTTTAGAGATGACAATTTATGTGCTTTCTACGTCTAATTTCTGAGAATAATTAATTTAATTGCTCCTAGAATTATACACTGAGAATGAGAATTGCCACCTGAAATAAAAATAAGCAAATATTTTTTCCTTTTATCACAGTGACATTTTCAAAAAGTATAATATATAAATAATACATAGCAGTTATAAAAGTATTTGAACCACAAAAGATATAGGAAAATTAGTAAGGAATCAGCTTTGTAAAACATGAAGAATAGAATAAAATATCTATGAATATTTCAACCACCATTACAGCACCATTCTTTTATGTGCCTTTTTATGCATATATGAACATACAATTAATTTCAGATAAGTGCAATTTTTATTATGTACAACTTCCTTTTTCAAAATAGTGGGTCCTTTTGTTGTTGTTATTTGTTTGTTCATTTGTTTTGTGTGCATCCATTTCACTTTTTCTCTCTCCACCGAATAACTCACCCCATCCTGCTCTGTGGTTTCTCTTCTTTAATAATCTGGTATACAGTTTTCTATCTTTTTTCTCCTTGTTTATATTGTATGTACACACACACACATACACATATTACACATATGCAAGGGAGGAGGTTTGTCATGATTTATTTTATAAAATGGAATTATACTACATGCATTTCTCTGAATCTTGCTTTTCTCACTTAATAATCACATCATAGAAAACCATCCAAATCATCCAAAATAGATCTAGCTTGTTCTATAAAAATCCCTTTATTGTATTGCATAGTTTAGATATACCACAATTTTCAGGGATTTCCTTACTGATGGGTATATATACTGTCTTCAGTTTTTTATTCCACAACAGTGGAAAGGGAATCTTAAATCTACTCTACATTAACACTTTTCTTCTCTTATCTTTGCAGATTTGTTAATTTTCTGTTTGTTCTTCTCTGTATCATTGTCTAGTAACTTGAATGGAGCAGTGGTTCAGAACCTTTTAGAGATTATGAGTCTTTGAAAAAATCTCATGAAAATGATAAAACCTCCCCAGAAAAAGATACTTACACTTTTTAAAAAATGCTTATAATTTTAGGGGCCTTGACTCCAGTGGAAGAATTCCTGAATTTGAGAAAATTTCCATACAACAAAGTCACAAAGGAGATTCTCTCATGATAGTAATCATCCCCCAAATCTCCAGACCTCTTCCTCCGGATGATGACCTGTAACAGATTATGGACTTGTTGGGGTGGAAAAATGTTCCTTCTACCCATCTAGGTTCTTCTGGCTGATCTAAGAATTAAACTGACATGAGTCTGATTAACTGGAGAAAATCAAACAAAGTTTAATAACATGTATACATGGGAGAAATCCAGAAGAACTGAGTAACTCACCAAAATGGCCAAAACCCTCACTTTATTTATTTTTTTATTTTTTATATTTGAATTTTATTTTACTTATTTTTTATACAGCAGGTTCTTATTAGTTATCTATTTTATACATACTAGTGTATACATGTCAATCCCAATCTCTCAGTTCATCCCACCCCCCACCCCCCTTGCCACTTTCCCCCATTGGTGTCCATAACATTTATTCTCTACATCTGTGTCTCAATTTCTGCCCTGCAAACTGGTTAATCTGTACCATTTTTCTAGGTTTCACATATACGCATTAATATACAATATTTGTTTTTCTCTTTCTGACTTACTTCACTCTGTATGACAGACTCTAGGTCCATCCATCTCTGTAAATGACCCAATTTTGTTCCTTTTTATGGCTGAGTAATATTCCATTGTATATATGTACCATGTCTTATTTATCCATTCATCTGTCGATGGGCATTTAGGTTGCTTCCATGACCTAGCTCTTGTAAATAGTGCTGTAATGAACATTGGGGTGCATGTGTCTTTTTGAATTATCATTTTCTCTGGGTATATGCCCAGTAGTGGGATTGCTGGGTCATATGGTAATTCTATTTTTAGTCTTTTTAGGAACCTCCATACTGTTCTCCATAGTGGCTGTATCAATTTACATTCCCACCAACAGTGCAAGAGGGTTCCCTTTTCTCCACACCCTCTCCAGCATTTGATGTTTGTAGATTTTCTAATGATACCAATTCTAACTGGTGTGAGATGATACCTCATTGTAGTTTTGATTTGCATTTCTCTAATAATTAGTGATGTTGAGCAGCTTTTCATGTGCTTCTTGGCCATCTGCCTGTCTTCCTTGGAGAAATGTCTATTTAGGTCTTCTGCCCATTTTTTGATTGGATTGTTTGTTTTTTTAATATTGAGCTGTATTAGTTGTTTATATATTTTGGAGATTAATCCTTTGTCCATTGATTTGTTTGCAAATATCTTCTCCCATTCTGAGGGTTGTCTTTTCGTCTTGATTGTAGGTTCCTTTGCTTTGCAAAAGCAAAGCCCTCACTTTAAATACTTAATAATCTTAACACTTAATACTTAAATAAATCTTCAGCTGAAGACAAAACAGAATTTTAGGGTAGTGGTTTAGGACTTCAAAGGAGAGGAAGGCAATTGACATGAAGGAAAAGCAACTGTTTGGTAAACAAATGTTTGCTGGGCCATGTAGAGAGGAATTTTAACAGACTTTGCTAGGTTCCTACCTGTTTACCTCACTTAGTGCATATTATACTACAGTTACCTATGGTGATAGCTCCCTTCCTGGAACAGTTCTTCTATCTAAATTCTTTTAAGCAGTTAGGGGGAACGTCAAAGATTCTACCTGAGCCTTTTGGGCCTTGATTGCTTTCAGCTCACAATAATCCACATGCCAAAGAGGCACATCTTGAGGTGGCAAATCTTGCTGCCCTACAGACTTGTAACACAGTAAAGGCAGGCAGCTGAGAAGGCAATGTTCCCAACCTTCTCTATAGAAGTACAAGGTACCATATGGCCACTGGACAAATGTTCTTTTACATACTGACTTGCGTAAGTTTGGGGGCTAATGTGGAGGTACTGCCTTTCATGCAAACTAGTTTTTAGTGCTTATCATTCACTTATCACTTTATTCTCATAAACTTGTCATTCACCATTCTTAATGTTGTCTTGGTTCCATTCTTATAGGAATAATAGGTATAGTATATAATTCCTTAGACCCCAGATCTTTTAGAACAATTTTATCACATTCTCAGACTGATGGGTGGGAGACCAGAAGTCTTTCTGAGTGCCAGACCCTGTTTCTGTTGTAACAGTAAAGAAATGGGTAGGAGATGCTGCAGTTAGGGAAATGGACTCCATGTATCTCCTCTCCTATGTCAGTTTCCCATTTCTCATCTCTCCCTTAAAGTTTAGAGGTTAGCCCAAGGCCATAGGACATCAGGGATAGACAAGGTCCCATGTTCTACTGAGCCACGGCTGGAAACTTACCACTCAATGAAACAGATGGTATCACATTTGGAGTATCTTTTATGTTTAACCATATGTAGTGTTTTTTTTTTCTGATGTATATTTGATTTAAAATATTATATTAGTTTCAGGTGTACAGCAAAGTGATTCAGTTATTTTTTCAGATTATATTTCATTTTTGGTTATTACAAGATATTGAATATAATTTCCTGTGCTATACAGTAAATCCTTGTTGCTTATCTATTTTATGTATAGTAGTTTGTATCTCTTAATCCCATACTCCTAATCTGTCCCTCCCTCACTCCCTCTCCCTTTTGGTAACCACAGTCTGTTAAAAATCATAAGTAGTTGTTCTTTTTTTTCATATGTAGTTTTAAATAACAAATTCCTCTTGTTTAAGTGATATGATGGGACTATTACTTTACATTTAAGAAATACATAAAGAAGAAAATATAACCTGCATGGGTCTAAGGTGGCATGGTATTCATTGAAACCACAGCCTCCTCATCACAAAGAGATGGGATCCCTAAGGTCACCAAATAAACACACCAAAGTGCAGTCTCAAGCCAGTGCTATATGTGAAGTGAAGAAGGCACCAAAGAGCAGAGATGATTAAGGTCACGTTGGGCCCCTGAGGCAAGGAGAGAGGAACCAGGGGAAGCTTTAGAGCTAATGACCATGCAAATTCTACTGTTAGATGAACCTGGATCAGGTTTCCTTTGGCACCAAACTAGGGAGAATGAAAAACTCAGGGAAAACCATTTTAAGAAAAGCAAGTTAATGCCATGTGCTGCTGACTGCAGAATGTCTCAATTCCCCAAAATTCTGTGACAGAAGATGGCACACATGAAAATAGACATGGATTGGATTTTAAAGAGTCAACCAAATATTACTAAGACTGGTACCAAAAAATAAACCCAAATTCCCTACCATAATCATCCCATGGGAAAATCCACCATTTTGATATTTCATATTGCTGTTTGACTTACCCCTCTATTTTCCTGTGGGGAAAATGTTTGCAGTGAGCAAATACTGTGATTTCAGCTGCAAGTTCCCTTATTATCATTGGCTCCTCAGAAGCAGTGTTTGGCTGGCTTTCAATCATGACAGGGATCCCTTCACATTTTCCTTGTTACCTAAGAGTACCAGGGCCTGGAAGGCTTTGGCTCCTCCTAGAGCCTCTTCTGCTCTTCAGCCTTTGGCATGTCTGACCCAGTAGCATCTCCCTTTGGCTTTATTAGGATCTCAGACCTAGGAAATCTTGTGATGGTGTAAAAGAGGAAAGTCATTGGAGAAAATGAGGAGCTTTTCTTTTTTTTTTTTTTTTTTTTTGGCTGCATTGAGTCTTCGTTGCTGTGCATGGTCTTTCTCTAGCTGCAGCAAGTGGGGGCTACTGTTCATTGCGGTGTGCGGGCTTCTCAATGTAGTGTCCTCTCTTGTTGCAGAGCACGGGCTCTAGAGGGTGAGGGCTTCAGTAGATGCGGCACGTGCACTCAGTAGCTGCAGCACGTGGCTCAGTAGTCGTGACACACAGGATTAGTTGCTCTGTGGCATGTGGGATCTTCCCAGACCAGGGCTCGAACCCGTGTCCCCTGTATTGGCAGGCAGATTCTTAACCGCTGTGTCACCAGGGAAGCCCCGAGGAGCATTTCTGTATGAGAGCATTCTGTATGGCAAGCACTAGGCCAGACACTTTACACACATTATTTCCTTCAACTCCATAATGATTCTAAGATATTGGTATTATTCTTACTTTTTAGATGAGGAACAAGAAGCTCAGAGAGTTTTAATAATTTGCCTGTAGTCGACCAGCTAGTTAAGGAAATAATGGAATTTGAACGTGGTATGTCCACATTCACTAATGCCAGGGTTTGAGGCCTTGGGAGAGTTCCCCACAGCCTACCTTGATAACATATCCTGAAACAGCCATTGTTCTCTCTGTCAGACAGAAACAGAGAATTATTTCCTTGTTTTGTTTTATTGTTGATTTTTAGAAGAAACTGTATCTGGAGCAATTTTCATTTTAAATAAAGTTTTAATTGATATATATATAATATAAATACAGAAAAGTATGCAAATTATAAATGTTGATATTAAAGTATTTTCATGAAATGAACAAACTCATGTAACCATAAATGGTTCATATTATTTATTTAGTATTTTTCCTTCAGGAGTTTCTTAAATTTTCTATGGTTTTTCTAGCTATTAACTATTAGTGTAATTTTTATTAGGGAATGTCTCTTCAGAGAGAGAAACTAATTCCCAATTTTCATCAAGAAGACACCAGCCAAACAACAGCCATTGCATAATCAGGGGTTTTTACATCTCTCTCTGAAGCAACTATCTTGTTTCTTTGCTGTCCCATAAAACCCCAGCTCACTACTCTTAAAACAAAATTCAACAGAGTAAATTTGAAGATCTAATTGACTTTATTCAGTAATTCATGAATTGAAGGGCATCTCATCTAGCAGCTAGAAGGGCACTTACAGGGGTTGTGCAAAATGGAAGGTTTTCAGGGGAAGAAGGGTGGGGCAAGTAAGCTATTAGCAAAAGAAAAAAGGATTATTTTTAGGTCATGACATCTTTTTGGAGGGAAGGGAATAACAAGAGTTTTATCATGCAGGTTGACTCTTCTTCCTCTGGAGGATTGAGAGGGCCTACATGACAACACCTCACTGGTGTTGACCAGAAAATTCCAGACTGCTTGATTAAGATTACATTTCTGGGAGAGGTTGAAACTATAATTAGATTAGGTATTACATCTAGGTTTAACACAAGTGATGCCATTTGGGGCCTGTGGTTTTCTTTTTAACACTGCTGTGTGACAGCCTTGAATATGCTTTATTCTTGTCATTATGTAAATACATTCAGGGAATTAAAGGAATATATGTGTCTTTTGAAACCTCTTCAAACAATTTTTTAATTTTTTATGATTGATCTCCCAGTCTAAAGCTGCCTCAATGGTACCACAATTTCCACCACCAGAACTGAAGCAACAGGATAGCCAGGGTTTTTGGTGTTTTGTTCATTTATGTACCCCAGTAACTAGACTAGTGTCTGGCATAGAATAAGGTACCCAATAAATATGTGATGAAGGAACAAATGAGTGTATAAAATAGATAACTAATAAGGACCTACTGTAGAGCACAGGAAACTCTACTCAATACCCTATAATGGCAATATGAAAAAAAGAATCTGTATATGTATATGTATAACTGATTCACTTTGCTCTACACCTGAATCTAACACAACATTACTCCAATAAAAATTAAAAGAAAAAAAATAGAATACCTCCATTCATCCAATCTCAAAATCTTCCATTTATTTAACCTGCAGGTCATCTGACTCTCTTCCTCTACTCTATTCCCCACTCACTACCACCTTTAATAATTTCCAAGTCCTGTCATCTCATACACTTCTTATCACATTCACTTAGTTCTTCTTTTTCTAGGCCCATATAGTCTATACATTCATGATCTTATACCTGGAATCTAAATTCTTTTCTAATTAGTCTTTTAATCTATTCTCTATGTAAGACACATTGTTGCCAGAAATTTTTTCTACATTTTATGTTTTGCATAGTATTCCTGTTCTCAAAAATTCATTCATAAACTAAAAGGAATTATCTCAGAGCAGAGGAATTACAAATGATTTTTATTTCCTTCTTTTTATGTTTCTATAGTTTCCAAAGTTTTCAGAAATTTTAAATTCAAAATTCCAATCCATATTATTTTGTAAAGATAAAATTCTTTCAAAAATTAATTCCACAAATATTTACCATGTACCAGGCATGGCTTTAGGCTCTAGGGACAGAGTTCTTGTTTTCATGGAGCTCACAGTATTATAAGAGAGAAAGAGAACAAAACAGATAATTACAATCAACTGAGAAGGGTATGCCCTGGGTAAGTTGTCCCTGGGGTCCTTACAGGGATCAAGCAATAAGAAGGCAGTCTGGGAGCCTGGGTCAGGTAAACACACAGGAGGGACACATATCCTTTCCTCTGGGTCAGAAAAGGCTTCCCAGAGGAAGTCTCAGAGGAGACTGTAGGTCGTCTGACTCTCTTAGACCAGGTGAGAGTAGAGAGGGGAAGCAAGGAGTGAACAAGGTAAAGCAGGCAGAGAATGTACAAAGCCCAAAACAATAAGAATATCTGGGGAAGAGGGTGTGGTGTGTATGTATGTGTGTGTTGAAAAGAGAGGACAGGGCTTCCCTGGTGGCGCAGTGGTTGAGAATCCGCCTGCCGATGCAGGGGACACGGGTTCGTGCCCTGGTCCGGGAAGATCCCACATGCCGCCGAGCGGCTGGGTCCGTGAGCCATGGCCGCTGAGCCTGCGCGTCCGGAGCCTGTGCTCCGCAACGGGAGAGGCCACAACAGTGAGAAGCCCGCGTATCACAAAAAAAAAAAAAAAAAAAAAAAAGAGAGGACATCTCTAGAGATGGGACTTGTCTGGGAGGGGAAATTTCCCCCTCTACCCATTTTGAGTTCTTGTGGCTGGACTAATAATAAAATTGGCACAAGATTAACAGCAGAAAAAGAAACAAATCTAATTTATTGCTTTATTTATTTATTTTTTACTCCAATTTGAAACAATCTCACATCACTTTTGGGGAATTTGATTCTGTTCTGTCCTATCCAGATGGCAATGATAATGTGAGGCTGGAATGAAAAATCAGGAGTCTGAGCTTGGAGAGTGATGGTTGATAATAAGAATGGAAACAACCAAGTTAGAAGACAAGCTTGCAAAACTTCTTAGAGGTATAGGGCAGTACTTGAGCAATTCCTCTAGAGTACTGGTTCTCAAAGTGTGGTCCCAGACCAACAGCAGCAGCCTCTCCTGGGAATCTGTTAGCCATGCAAAATTTTGTCTCCTTCTCAGAACTACTCAATCAGAAACTCTAGGGTGGGCCCAGAAACAGTGCTTTGGGAACCACTGCACTAGAGCTTAAAGGGAGACTCTACCAAAGATCTGCACTAAAATCTGATTTTAATTACATCTTCTTCCCCCTTTTCATGCTTCCTGGAAACAAAGATAAAAACAAATAAAAACCAGGCATTTCTGAGACCTATGAATGGTTGATTTAAAGAAGGTTCAATTTACATAGATGCAAAAATCTTCAACAAAATACTAGCAAACAGAATCCAGCTGCACATTAAAAGGATCATACATCATGATCAAGTGGGGTTTATCCCAGGAATGCAATGATTCTTCAATATATGCAAACCAATCAAGATGATACACCGTATTAACAAACTGAAGGATAAAAACCATATGATTATCTCAATAGATGCAGAAAAAGCTTTCAACAAAATTCAACACTGATTTATAATAAAAACTCTCCAGAAAGTAGGCATAGAGGGAACTTACCTCAAAATAATAAAGACCATATATGACCAACCCACAGCCAACATCATTCTCAGTGGTGAAAAACTGAAACCATTTCCACTAAGATCAGGAACAAGACAATGTTGCCCACTCTCACCACTATCACTCAACATACTTTTGGAAGTTTTAGCCACAGCAATCAGAGAAGAAAAAGAAATTAAAAGAATCCAAATTAGAAAAGAAGTAAAACTGTCACTGTTTGCAGATGACATGATACTATACATAGAGAATCCTAAAGATGCTACCAGAAAACTACTATAACTAATCAATGAATTTGGTAAAATGGCAAGATACAAAATTAATGCACAAAAATCTCCTGCATTCCTATACACTAATGGTGAAAAATCTGAAAGAGAAATTAAGGAAACACTCCCATTTACCATTGCAACAAAAAGAATAAAATACCTAGGAATAAACCTACCTAAGCAGACAAAAACCTGTATGCAGAAAATGATGACACTGATGAAAGTAATTAAACATGATACAAAGAGATGAAAGAATCAACATTTTGAAAGTGACTGTATTACCTAAAGCAATCTACAGATTCAATGCAATTCCTATAAAACTACCAATGGCATTTTTCACAGAACTAGAATAAAAAATTTCACAATTTGTATGGAAACACAAAAGACCACGAATAGCTGAAGCAATCTTGAGAAAGATAAAGAGCTGGAGGAATCAGGCTCCCTGACTTCAGACTATACTACAAAGCTACAGTAATCATGAGAGTATGGCACTGGCACAAAAACAGAAATATAGATCAATGGAACAGGATAGAAAGCCCAGAGAAAAACCCACACACATACGGTCATTTTATCTTTTATAAAGGAGGCAAGAATATACAGTGGGGAAAAGACAGCCTCTTCAATCAGTGGTGCTGGGAAAACTGGACAGTTACATGTAAAAGTATGAAGTTAGAACACTCCCTAAAACCATACACAAAAATAAACTCAAAATGGATTAAAGACCTAAATGTAAGGCCAGACACTATACAACTCTTAGAGTATAACATAGGCAGAACACTCTATGACATAAATCACAGCAATATCTTTTTTGACCCACCTCCTAGATAAATGGAAATAAAAACAAAAATAAACAAATGGGACCTAATGAAACTTAAATATTTGCATAGCAAAGGAAACCATAAACACGACGAAAAGACAACCCTCAGAATGGGAGAAAATATTTGTATATGAAACAACTGACAAAGGATTAATCTCCAAAATACACAAGCAGCTCATGCAGCTCAACATCAAAAAAACAAACAACCTAATCCAAAAATGGGCAGAAGAGCTAAATAGACATTTCTCCAAAGAAGATATACAGATTGCCAACAAACACATGAAAGGATGCTCAACATTACTAACCATTAGAGAAATGTAAATCAAAACTGCAATGAGGTATCACCTCACACTAGTCAGAATGGGCATCATCAAAAAATCTACAAACGGGACTTCCCTCATGGTACAGTGGTTAAGAATCCACCTGCCAACATAGGGGACACGGGTTTGAGCCCTGGTCTGGGAAGATTCCATATTCTGCAGAACAACAGCCCATACGCCACAAGTATTGAGCCTGTGCTCTAGAGCCCATGAGCCAAATTACTGAGCATGCGTGCCACTAATACTGAAGCCCACATGCCTAGAGCCCGTGCTCCACAACAAGAGAAGCCACCGCAATGAGAAGCCCGCGCACCACAACCAAGAGTCAACCCCACTCACCACAACTAGAGAAAGCCCACACACAACAACGAAGATGCAACACAGTGAAAAACAACAAATAAACAAATAAATAAATAAATCTATGAACAATAAATGCTGGAGAGGGTGTGGAGAAAAGGGAACCCTCTTGTATTGTTGGTGGGAATGTAAACTGATACAGCCACTATGGAGAACAGTACGGATGTTCCTTAAAAAACTAAAAATAGAACTACCATATGACCCAGCAATCCCACTACTGGGCATATACCATGAGAAAACCATAATTCAAAAAGAGTCATGTACCACAATGTTCATTACAACACTATTTAAAATAGCCAGGACATGGAAGCAATCTAAGTGTCCATTGACAGCTGAATGCATAGAGAAGATGTGGAACATATATACAATGGAATAATACTCAGCCATAAAAAGAAATGAAATTGAGTGATTTGTAGTGAGGTGAATGGACCTAGCGTCTGTCATACAGAGTGAAATAAGTCAGAAAGAGCAAAACAAATACCGTATGCTAACACATATATATGGCATCTAAAAAAAAAAAAGGTTCTGAAGAATCTAGGGGCAGGACAGGAATAAAGATGCAGATCTAGAGAATGGACTTGAGCGCATGGGGATGGGGAAGGGTAAGCTGAGACGAAGTGAGAGAATGGCATTGACATATATACATTACCAAATGTAAAATAGAAAGCTAGTGGGAAGCAGTCACACAGGGAGATCAGCTAGGTGCTTTTTGACCACCTAGAGGGGTGGGATATGGAGGGTGGGAGGGAGATGCAAGAGGGAGGGGATATGAGGATATATGTATACGTATAACTGATTCACTTTGTGGACAGCAGCAACTAACACAACAATGTAAAGAAATATACTCCAATAAAGATGTTAAGAAAAGAAAGAAAGAAAGAAAGAAAGAAAGAAAGAAAGAAAGAAAGAAAGAAAGAAAGAAAGAAAGAAAGAAAGAAAGAAAGAAAGAAAGAAAGAAAGAAAGAAAGAAAGAAAGAAAAGAAAGGAAGGAAGGAAGGAAGGAAGGAAGGAAGGAAGGAAGGAAGGAAGGAAGGAAGGAAAGAAAAGAAAGAAAGAGAAAGAAAGGAAAGAAAAGAAAGAAAGAGAAAGAAAGGAAAGAAAGAAAGAAAGAAAGAAAGAAAGAAAGAGAAAGTTTCAATTTAAAGGCCCCATTCCAAGAAGAAAAAAAAAAAACTTACTGAGTACCTATGGTGTCCCAGTCATTGTCTGATGTATAGTAAATGAAAAGATGAGTGACTATTCCTGCCATAGAGGAGGCCTGCACAAACCGGTGTGTGTGTGTGTGTGTGTGTGTGTGTGTGTGTGTGTGTGTGTGGTGTGCGTGTGTGTGTGTCTTTGTGTGTTTGTGCTGGGAATGGTAGCGGAGTAGAAAGTGGGGAAGACTTTTTTGCAATGATGAGTCAGTTGAGAGACTGTCAGAAAATGGGAAGGGGAATTCCCTGGTGGCGCAATGATTAAGAATCCGCCTGCCAATGCAGGCGGCATGGGTTTGATCCCTGGTCTGGGAAGATCCCACATGCCTTGGAGCAACTAAGCCCGTATGTCACAACTACTGAGCCTGCGGTCTAGATCCCATGAGCCACAACTACTGAAGCTCACATGCCTAGAGCCAGTGCTCTGCAACAAGAGAAGCCACTGTAGTGAGAAGACTGTGCACTGCAATGAAGAGTAGCTCTGGCTCACTGCAACTAGAGAAAGCCTGAGCGCAGCAATGGAGACCCAACGCAGCCAAAAATAAATAATTTTTTTTTTAAAGTGGGAAGGTGCACTTTAGGCAAAGAACCAGGCTGTAGAAAGTCACAGACTCCCTTCTCAATATCTTGATCCTTAAAGATATAGTAGAGAATTGAAAGAGCCAATCTAGGTAGGGGTTTGACCTTTTTCTGCTTGGCTTCACTTTGATTTCACAACTTGGATGAAAGAGGAGTATCTGTTTTCTAATTCCTCTTGATCTTAATCAAGTGAAACACTTCATGTAGTTTCAAGTCTTTCAAGAATTTCCCTGAGGCTTCCTTTCCCTCTGATTCATCCTGAATCTTCCCCACACTAAAATAACCAAATCCTCCACCACCCACAGTTTCCTCAGGCCAGGCTAATCCTGGGCAAAACTGTTTCTCCTAGTCAGCATTTATATTGCTTGCTTTTCTCTGAACAATGAACTTGGTCTTTAAGAGGTTTCTAAAGAAGTATGACATATCTCTGCTCAGAAAAGTTACAACCTAGCTAAGGACATACGACCTTGACCAAAACAATAAATGAATAACAATATAGACTGTACAGAATTTATCAAATAATTCTATGGTCATTAAATGGTGTAAGAAGACAGGGACAGACAAGCTGTGGGCCAATTCAAACCCAGCTTGCTGCCTGTGTTTGTAGAGCCTGAAAGCTAAGAATGATCTTTCCATTTTAAAATGGTCAATTTAAAAAAAAATTAACACATTAAAATGGTATGAAATTCAAATGTCACTATTTATAAATAAAGTTTTATTGGAACACAACCCCATTCATTCAGTTGTATTTTGTACATGGTTGATTTCTTGCCACAGCGGCAGAGTTGAGTAGTTGCAACAAAGATTGTATTCTACAAAGTCTACCATATTGACTACCTGACCCTTTACTGATGGTGTTCTGACCCCTGCCTCAGTTACTGACCCCATTCTTCCTTGACATTTTTGTCTCAGATTTCACCTCCAGAGTCATGTTTTCTCTCTCCCTCAGCTCCTCATGGCCAGACTCTGCCTCCTGTGTCATCTTCCTCCTTCCTTCTATGCTCCCTATACTTTCTCTATGCCTTCAAATCTCCCATACTAATTCTCTCACCAAACTTCCCCCTTTTTCACAAACTTTCCCCACTGCCTCTTCCTCTGAACTTCTCAGAAACTTTCCCTTTAAACTTAAGCCTTCTGAGGATCCAGAGGCTAACCCTTTTTTTTTTTTTTTTTTTTTTTTTTTTGCAGTACGTGGGTCTCTCACTGCCGTGGCCTCTCCCATTGCAGAGCACAGGCTCCGGACGTGCAGGCTCAGCGGCCATGGCTCACGGGCCCAGCTGCTCCGCGGCATGTGGGATCTTCCTGGACCGGAGCACGAATCCGCGTCCCCTGCATTGGCAGCGGACTCTCAACCACTGCACCACCAGGGAAGTCCAAACCCCTTAATTTCTTATACTCCCTGGACTAAAGCTGAAGTATGAGCTATAGTCAAAGGATTTTCCCAAGGTAACTGAAAACCCTCACAGATTTGCTGAGGAATTTAATAAAGTCATTAAAACTTATGAACCTTGTTTTTCTGACTTATGTCATTTGGTTTATATGCTTATCAGTGAAGACCAGGCTCAGCATTGGATAAAAACCATTTGGGAAATCCTAAAATGTCTATAGAATTACATCAGGGAGACAAACCTGTTAACTTACTATATAAGATTAGGCTTAGGTAATTGCTAGGCAAATTCACTGAGCAATTCCTAGGGCTTTTCCAAAACCTATTGGTTGGAACAAAAGTCAGGCTTCCACACAAAATTCAACAAACCTGTTCATGAATATTATAATCTACTTCAGAATGTTTTTGAAGAAAATTATGATCTTCCTCCAGATGTTGATTTCATCTGAGTAGCTTTTAACTCTATGTTTATTAATGAGCTGAACCAGGACCTTTCCCTTCTAGTAAAAGGGACCAAGATGGAATGGGAAACTATGTCCACTCTAGATTTAATAAATCTGGCAAACCAGCTCTCCCATACTCTAGATGAGTCACCTAAAAGGAAGACCGCCAAAATTCCTAAACTTCAACAAATGAAGCCTCCTATATAAAACCAAACCCTCCTAGTTTCTGTTTTTATTGCAAAGATTCAGGACACTGGATCCTTGCTAATGCATTTAAGTGCATTAGGCACCTCCAGCCCTCTAACACTCTTTCCAACATCCTCCCAATTCTCAATGATGACACTTCAAGGAACTACAGGGGCTCTTCCCAAACCTTCCTCTTAATTGACTTAGAGAAATATTTCTCCAGATTGGGGACGAATCTTTTCCAGTCCTAACATTGGGGCTACACTCTCGGTACTCAGCCCTACTACTATAAAATAGCACCTGCCTTGGAGTACTAAGATAATTCAAATAGTGGGGCTCTCTAGTGATCATCAAGAGGTTCCTGTCTCTGAACTTATTCTTTTTGTTTTGGCCCTTTGAGAGATTCCTATCTTTTTCTCCTTAGTTCCTCTGGCCCTATCCATTTATTAGGCCAAGACTTCTTAGAGAAGTATTGTGCCAGAATTTCTTCCTCCTCAAAGGGGGAAATAACTCTAGAAATTGACAGCAGTCATTAAAGTAACACACCAGGTGAATTAAATGACCCTTTGACATCTTTTATTTGTTCCATCTCTGATGACACTAGAACAGATTCTGGAAACACTGATCATTTACCCCTATTGAATCAGCTACCAGTTTCCTTACCGGGAGAGTCTCCAACTGATGTTGACAAAATTCACAGAGCACCTCCCATCGAGATTCAAATAAACTCCTTAAAACCTCTCTCCAAAATTAGTTAATTTCCTATAAGTAAAGAAGCCCTTCAAGGCATAAAGCCCATAATGGAAGATTACAAACCTCAAGGCCTCATTATCCCTTGTTCTAGTCCCTATAACACTCCCACTTTACCAGAGAGAAAGGCTAAAGTCTGTGAGTGGAGGTTTGTTCAGGACCTCTGAGCAATAAACATCATTATAACTTGACACCCTATTGTTCCTAACCCTCATACATTATCAATATCCAATCCCACCAGAAGTAAATTTTTTACTGAAATTGATTTATGCAGTGCATTCTTTAGTAGCCCAGTTGATGAAGCTAGTCAAACCTTTTGGCTTCATTTGGGAAGAAAAACAATTCACCTGGACAGTAATGTTTCAGGGTTTTACTGAGAGTCCTTATTTCTATCAAATCCTGAAGGCTGATATGGATAACATAAAGTTCCCTAGAGAATCTACTTTGTTGCAGCATGTGGATGCTTTGCTCTGCTTTCTTTCTCAACCCTCCTTACAGGAAGACAGCATCCACTTGCTAAAGCTTTTAGCCTTAAAGGGACAAGGGGTTGCCAAAGAAAAATTGCAGTTTGTCCAAACCCAGGTTTGATATTTAGGGCATTGGATATCAGAACATGATCTACAGCTAGATTCAGATAGATTTCATGGTGTCTTAAGTTTCCCCAAACCCAGAACTAAGTACCAACTGTTAGGTTTTCTTGGACTAGTTGGTTACTGTCAAAATTACATTCCAAATTTCTCTCCTATGGCCAAATCTTTATAATTTTTACTCACCAATAACAAGCTCCTTCCTGGTCTTGAGATTTTCGAGGATGAAAAGAACTGAGTCTCATCAAGTAACAACTTGCTTAACATCACACAACCAGTAAGCGATGGATGCGGAATTCAAACACCCATTTTTGGACTTCTCATGAAGCTAGATATTTAAAATTAGTGAACGGGACGGCTTAAAGATGGCGGAAGAGTAAGACGCGGAGATCTCCTTCCTCCTCACAGAGACATCAGAAATACATCTACACGTGGAACTTCTCCTAAAGAACACCCACCGAACGCTGGCAGAAGACCTCAGACCTCCCAAAAGTCAAGAAACTCCCCACATACCTGGGTAGGGCAAAAGAAAAACGAATAAACAGAGACAAAGAATAGGGACGGGACCTACACCAGTGGGAGGGAGCCGTGAAGGAGGAAAGACTCCCCCACACTAGAAGCCCCTTCGCGGGCGGAGACTGCGGGTGGCAGAGGGGGAAGCTCCGGAGCCGCGGAGGAGAGCTCGGCCACAGGGTGCGGAGGTCAAAGCGGAGAGATTCCCACAGAGGATCAGTGCCGACCGACACTCACCAGCCCGAGAGGCTTGTCTGCTCACCCGCCGGGGCGGGCGGGGCCGGGAGCTGAGGCTCGGGCTTCAGTCGGATCCCAGCGAAATGTCTGGAGTTGGCAGAGTGAAAACAGCCTGAAGGTGTAGTGCGCCACGGGTGGCCGGGAGGGAGTCCGGTTGAAGTCCGGAGCTGCCGAAGAGGGAAGAGACCTTTTCTTCCCTCTTTGATTCCTGGGCGCGAGGAGAGGGGATTAAGCACGCCGCTTAAAGGAGCCCCAGAAACGGGCGCGGAGCTGCCAAAGAGACAAGAGACTTTTTCTTGCCTCTTTGCTTCCTCGGGCACGAGGAGAGGGGATTAAGAGCACCGCGTAAAGGAGCTCCAGAAACGGGCACGAGCCGCGGCTGTCGTCACAGACAGTAGAGACGGGTGTGGGACTCTAAGGTTGCTGCTGCTGCCACCAAGAGGCCTGTGTGTGAGCACAGGTCACTCTCCACACCGGCCCTCCCGGGAGCCCGTGCAGCCCGCCACTGCCGGGGTCCCGGGATCCAGGGACAGCTTCCCCGGAAGAACGCGCAGTGCACCTCGGGCCGGTGCAGCGTCACGCCGCCCTCTGCCGCCGCGGACTTGCCCCGCCCCCGCGGACTTGCCCCGCCCCCGTGCCACTCCCTCCCCCCAGCCTGAGTGAGCCGGAGCCCCCCAATCAGCTGCTCCTTTAACCCCGTCCTGTCTGAGCAAAAGGCAGAGGCACTCGGACGACCTACACACAGAGGCGGGGCCAAGTCCAAAGCTGAACCCCAGGAGCTGTGCGAACAGAGAGGAGAGGGGGAGGTCTCTCCAAGCAGCCTCAGAAGCAGCGGATTAAAGCTACACAATCAACTTGAAGTGCCCTGCATCTGTGGAAAACCTGAATAGACAACTAATCATCCCAAGTTGAGGAGGTGGACTTTGGGAACAAGATATACTATTATTTTCCCCTTTTTTTCTTTTTGTGAGTGTGTATGTGTGTGCTGCTGTGTGAGATTTTGTCTGTATAGCTTTGCTTTCACCATTTGTCCTAGGGTTAGACTGACCCGTTTTTCTGTTTTTTTTTAATATAAATTTTCCTTCTGAATAATTATTTTTTATTTTAATAACTATACTTTATTCTACTTTGTCTTCTCCCTTACTTTCTTCCTTTCTTCCTTCCTTTCTTCCCTCCTTCCCCTTCTTCCTTCCTTCCTCCCTTCTTTCCTCCCTTCCTTCCTCCCTTCCTCTCTTCCTTCCTCCCTTTCTTCCTCTCCACCTTCCTTCCTTCCTTTCTTGCTTTCTTCCTTCCTTCATTTTTTCCTTCCTTTCTTCCTTCCCTCCCTCCCTCCTTCCTTCATTCCTTCCTTCCTTCCTTCCTTCCTTTTCTTTCCTTTCTATTTTTTCTCCATTTATTTTGAGCTGTGTGGATTAAAGGCTCTTGGAGCCCCAGCCAGGCACCAGGCCTGTGTCTCTGAGGTGGGAGAACCAACCTCAAGACACTAGTCCACAAGAGACCTCCCAGCTCCACGTAATATCAGACAGCGAAAATCTCCCAGAGATCTCCATCTCAACACCAAGACCCAGCTTCACTCAAGGACCAGCAACGAACAGTGCTGGACACCCTACTCCCAACAAAGAGCAAGACAGGTCTACAGACCCATCCATTAGCAGAGAGGCTGCCTAAAATCATAATAAGGCTACCAACATCCCCAAACACACCACCAGACATGGACCTGCCCACCAGAAAGACAAGATCCAGCCTCATCCACCAGAACAGAGGCACTAGACCCCAAACCAGGGAACCTACTCAACCCACTGAACCAACCTTAGCCACTGGGGACAGCCACCAAAAACAACGGGAACTATGAACCTGCAGCGTGCAAAAAGGAGACCCCAAACACAGTAAGATAAGCGAAATGAGAAGACAGAAAAACACACAACAGATGAAGGAGCAAGATAAAAACACACCAGACCTAACAAATGAAGAGGAAATAGGCAGTCTACCTGAAAAAGAATTCAGAATAATGATAGTAAGGATGATTCAAAATCTTGGAAATAGAATAGACAAATTGCAAGAAACAGTTAACAAGGACCTAGAAGAAATAAAGAGGAAGCAAGCAACGATGAACAACACAATAAATGAAATGAAAAATACTCTAGATGGGATCAATAGCAGAATAACTGAGGCAGAAGGACGGGTAAGTGACCTGGAAGATAAAATAGTGGAAATAACTAATGCAGAGCAGAAGAAAGAAAAAAGAATGAAAAGAACTGAGGACAATCTCAGAGACATCTGGGACAACATTAAACGCACCAACATTCGAATTATAGGGGTCCCAGAAGAAGAAGAGAAAAAGAAAGGGACTGAGAAAATATTTGAAGAGATTATAGTTGAAAACTTCCCTAATATAGGAAAGGAAATAGTCAATCAAGTCCAGGAAGCACAGAGAGTCCCATACAGGATAAACCCAAAGAGAAACATGCCAAGACACATAATAATCAAACTGTCAAAAATTAAATACAAAGAAAACATATTAAAAGCAGCAAGGGAGAAACAACAAATAACACACAAGGGAATCCCCATAATGTTAACATCTGATCTTTCAGCAGAAACTCTACAAGCCAGAACGGAGTGGCAGGACATATTTAAAGTAATGAAGGAAAAAAACCTACAACCAAGATTACTCTACCCAGCAAGGATCTCATTCAGATTTGATGGAGAAATTAAAACCTTTACAGACAAGCAAAAGCTGAGAGAGTTCAGCACCACCAAACCAGCTCTACAACAAATCCTAAAGGAACTTCTCTAGGCAAGAAACACAAGAGAAGGAAAAGACCTACAAGAACAACCTGAAACAATTAAGTAAATGGCAATAGGAACATACATATCGATAATTACCTTAAATGTAAATGGATTAAATGCTCCCACCAAAAGACACAGACTGGCTGAATGGATACAAAAACAGGACCCATATATATGCTGTCTACAAGAGACCCACTTCAGAAGTAGCGACACATATGGACTGAATGTGAGGAGATGGAAAAAGATATTCCATGCAAATGGAAATCAGAAGAAAGCTGGAGTAGCAATTCTCATATCAGACAAAATAGACTTTAAAATAAAGTCTATTACAAGAGACAAAGAAGGACACTACATAATGATCAAGGGATCGATCCATGAAGAAGATATAACAATTGTAAATATTTATGCACCCAACATAGGAGCACCTCAATACATAAGGCAAATACTAACAGCCTTAAAAGGGGAAATCGACAGTAACACAATTATAGTAGGGGACTTTAACACCCCACTTTCACCAATGGACAGATCATCCAAAATGAAAATAAATAAGGAAACACAAGCTTTAAATGATACATTACACAAGATGGACTTAATTGATATTTATAGGACATTCCATCCAAAAACAACAGAATACACATTTTTCTCAAGTGCTCATGGAACATTCTCCAGGATCGATCATATATTGGGTCACAAATCTAGCCTTGGCAAATTTAAGAAAATTGAAATCGTATCAAGTATCTTTTCCGACCACAATGCTATGAGACTAGATATCAATTACAGGAAAAGATCTGTAAAAAATACAAACACATGGAGGCTAAACAATACACTACTTAATAACGAAGTGATCACTGAAGAAATCAAAGAGGAAATCAAAAAATACATAGAAATAAATGACAATGGAGACACGATGACCCAAAACCTATGGGATACAGCAAAAGCAGTTCTAAGAGGGAAGTTTATAGCAATACAATCATACCTTAAGAAACAGAAAACATCACGAATAAACAACCTAACTTTGTACTTAAAGCAATTAGAGAAAGAAGAACAAAAAAAAACCCAAATTTAGCAGAAGGAAAGAAATCATAAAGATCAGATCAGAAATAAATGAAAAAGAAGTGAAGGAAACAATAGCAAAGATCAATAAAACTAAAAGCTGGTTCTTTGAGAAGATAAATAAAATTGATAAACCATTAGCCAGACTCATCAAGAATAAAGGGGAGAAGACCCAAATCAATAGAATTAGAAATGAAAAAGGAGATGTAACAACTGACACTGCAGAAATACAAAAGATTATTAGAGATTACTACAAGCAACTGTATGCCAATAAAATGGACAACCTGGAAGAAATGGACAAATTCTTAGAAATGCACAACCTGCCGAGACTGAACCAGGAAGAAATAGAAAATTTGAACAGACCAATCACAAGCACTGAAATTGAAACTATGATTAAAAATCTTCCAACAAACAAAAGCCCAGGACCAGATGGCTTCACAGGCGAATTCTATCAAACATTTAAAGAAGAGCTAACACCTATCCTTCTCAAACTCTTCCAAAAGATAGCAGAGGGAGGAACACTCCCAAACTCATTCTATGAGGCCACCATCAACCTGATACCAAAACCAGACAAAGACGTCACAAAGAAAGAAAACTACAGGCCAATATCACTGATGAACATGGATGCAAAAATCCTCAACAAAATATTAGCAAACAGAATCGAACAGCACATTAAAAGGATCATACACCATGATCAAGTGGGGTTTATTCCAGGAATGCAAGGATTCTTCAATATACGCAAATCAATCAACGTGATACACCATATCAACAAACTGAAAGAGAAAAACCATATGATCATCTCAATAGATGCAGAGAAAGCTTTTGACAAAATTCAACGCTCATTTATGATAAAAACCCTGCAGAAAGTAGGCATACAGGGAACTTTCCTCAACATAATAAAGGCCATATATGACAAACCCACAGCTACCATCATTCTCAATGGTGAAAAACTGAAACCATTTCCACTAAGATCAGGAACAAGACAAGGCTGCCCACTCTCACCACTCTTATTCAACATAGTTTTGGAAGTTCTAGCCACAGCAATCAGAGAAAAAAAAGAAATAAAAGGAATCCAAATAGGAAAAGAAGAAGTAAAGCTGTCACTGTTTGCAGATGACATGATACTATATATAGAGAATCCCAAGGATGCTACCAGAAAACTACTAGAGCTAATCAATGAATTTGGTAAAGTTGCAGGATACAAAATTAATGCACAGAAATCTCTGGCATTCTTATACACTAATGATGAAAAATCTGAGAGTGAAATTAAGAAAACACTCCCATTTACCATTGCAACAAAAAGAATAAAATATCTAGGAATAAACCTACCTAAGGAGACAAAAGCCTTGTATGCAGAAAACTATAAGACACTGATGAAAGAAATTAAAGATGATACAAATAGGTGGAGAAATATACCATGTTCTTGGATTGGAAGAATCAACATTGTGAAAATGACTCTACTACACAAAGCAATATACAGATTCAATGCTATCCCTATCAAATTACCACTGGCATTTTTTACAGAACTAGAACAAAACATTTCACAATTTGTATGGAAACACAAAAGACCCTGAATAGCCAAAGCAATCTTGAGAACGAAAAATGGAGCTGGAGGAATTAGGCTCCCTGACTTCAGACTCTACTACAAGGCTACAGTAATCAAGACAGTATGGTACTGACACAAAAACAGAAATATAGATCAATGGAACAGGATAGAAAGCCCAGAGATAAACCCACACACATATGATCACCTTATCTTTGATAAAGGAGGGAAGGATATACAGTGGAGAAAAGACAGCCTCTTCAATTAGTGGTGCTGGGAAAACTGGACAGCTACATGTAAAAGTATGAAATTAGAACAATCCCTAACACCACACACAAAAATAAACTCAAAATGGGTTAAAGACCTAATTGTAAGGCCAGACACTATCAAACTCTTAGAGGAAAACATAGGCAGAACACTCTACGACATAAATCACAGCAAGATCCTTTTTGACCCATCTCCTAGAGAAATGGAAATCAAAACAAAAATAAACAAATGGGACCTAATGAAACTTAAAAGCTTTTGCACAGCAAAAGATACTATAAACAAGACCAAAAGACAACCCTCAGAATGGGAGAAAATATTTGCAAATGAAGCAACTGACAAAGGATTAATTTCCCAAATTTATAAACAACTCATGCAGCTCAATAACAAAAAAACAAACAACCCAATCCAAAAATGGGCAGAAGAACTAAATAGACATTTCTCCAAAGAAGATATACAGATTGCTAACAAACACATGAAAGAATGCTCAACATCATTAATGCAAATCAAATTTGCATTAATGCAAATCAAAACTACAATGAGATATCATCTCACACCGGTCAGATTGGCCATCATCAAAAACTCTAGAGACAATAAATGCTGGAGAGGGTGTGGAGAAAAGGGAACACTCTTGCACTGCTGGTGGGAATGTCAATTGATACAGCCACTATAGAGAACAGTATGGAGGTTCCTTAAAAAACTACAAATAGAACTACCATACGACCCAGCATTCCCACTACTGGGCATATACCCTGAGAAAACCATAATTCAAAAAGACTCATTTACCAAAATGTTCATTGCAGCTCTATTTACAATAGCCAGGACATGGAAGCAACCTATGTGTCCATCAACAGATGAATGGATAAAGAAGATGTGGCACATATATACAATGGAATATTACTCAGCCATAAAAAGAAATGAAACTGAGTTATTTATAATGAGGTGGATGGACCTGGAGTCTGTCATACAGAGTGAAGCAAGTCAGAAGGAGAAAAACAAATACCATATGCTAACACATATATATGGACTCTAAGGGAAAAAAATGTCATGAAGAGATTAGTGGTAGGACAGGAATAAAACACAGACTTACTAGAGCATGGACTTGAGGATATGGGGAGGGGGAAGGGTGGGCTGTGATGTAGTGAGAGAGTGGCATGGACATGTGTACACTGCCAAATGTAGATTAGATGGCTGGTGGGAGGCTGCCACATAGCACAGGGAGATCACGTCTGTGCTTTGTGACCACCTGGAGGGGTGGGATTGGGAGGGTGGGAGAGAGGGTGATGCAAGAGGGAAGAGATATGGGAACATATGTATATGTATAACTGATTCACTTTGTTGTAAAGGAAAAACTAACACACTATTGTAAAACAGTTATACTCCAATAAAGATGTTTAAAAAAATAAAATAAAATTAGTGAACGAAAAAAAAAAAAAAAAAAAACAATAACAAGCCCAACCAAATTTTGTGGGAAGAACTGGACAACATGGCCATCAAGGCCTTAAAGAAAAGTTTGATAAACCCACCTGCCCTTGTGCATCCCAATTATCAGATTCCTTTTTAACTTTTTATATATGAAAAGGAAGGGAATGTCCTAGAGGTACTCTCCCTAAAACACAAGGACCACCATAGCCAGCAACTGGACCCTCTGGTGTGGTGATACTCCTCTTTCCTTAGAGCCATTACTGCCACTGCCCTTTCAGTTAAGGTCACTGAGAAAATTATTGTGAGATCTCCTTTAACCATTTTTGTACCTAATGCTGTACAAGCCCTCCTGAATTCTCATCACACTGAACATTTCTCAGTCCACTACCTCACCTCTTACAAATTTCTTTTGTTAACTGCCTCTCACATAACTCTTTTGTGTTGTTATAACTTTAATCTAGCTACTTTTCTCCCTTCTGTCACCTGTGAAGTCCCTTACAACTGCTTAATGATGACAGACCACAAGCTGATTCCTTGTAATATTCTACAGGAAATCCCACTGGGTAACACTGACGTCTTGTGGTTCACTAATGTTTCTTTATTTTATTTTTATTTTTTTAACATCTTTATTTGAGTATAACTGTTTTACAATAGTGTGTTAGTTTCTCCTTTACAACAAAGTGAATCAGTTATACATATACATATGTTCCCATATCTCTTCGCTCTTGCGTCACCCTCCCTCCCACCTTTCCTATCCCACCCCTCTAGGTGGTCACAAAGCACAGAGGTGAACTCCCTGTGCTATGCGGCAGCTTCCCACTAGCTATCTAATTTACATTTGGTAGTGTGTATTTGTCCCTGCCACTCTCTCACATCGTCACAGCTTACCCTTCCCCCTCCCCATATCCTCAAACTGAGTTATTTGTAATGAGGTGGATAGACCTGGAGTCTGTCATACAGAGTGAAGTAAGTCAGAAGGAGAAAAACAAATACCGTATGCTAACACATATATATGGAATCTAAAAAAAAAAAAAAAAATGTCATGAAGAGATTAGTGGTAGGACGGGAATAAAACACAGACCTACTAGAGCACTGATGTTTCTTATTTAAAAGGACAATGACGAACGTTGTGCTGAGTATGCCATTGCAATTCCTTTTGATGTTGAGGCAGCATCTTTACCTATAGCTACTTTGACCCAACAGGCTGAATTATACACTTTTACATGAGCTTGTACTTTAGTCAAGGACAAAACTGCCAATGTTGACACTGATAGTAGATATACTTTCAGAGCAACTCATAATTTTGAAAAGTTGTGGAAGTAATGTGGTTCCAATACTTCCAATGGAAATAAAATTTAAAATAGCCCTTATGTTCAGGAATTACTGAATGCAATATTTTACCAGCTTCTTTAGCTATTATTAAGATTCTGAGGCATTCTAAACTTGACTCTCTGGAAGCTAGGAGAAATCACCTTGCTGATATTTCTGCAAGGAATGCTGCCCTTAAAGGGACCAACAGCAGCAAAACCTCTTTCATGGTCTAAAGGGATATTTCCCCAAATGATAATTTAGACAAATTCGCTAGAGAGGCCCAACAACTGGCCTCAGAAAAGAAAAAACAAGATTGAAAATTCAGCAATTGTTGGTTTGATAAAATAAGAACACCGGTTTGGAGCAAGTAGCAACCAGTCCCAAAGATTTTAAAATTTTCAACCCTCACCATTGTACATGCATTAAACTATTGATCTACTAACAAAATGATAGACTTCATGAACCAGTTTTGGTGGGGAAATATTAACAAGGCCACAAAGAGTGCCGACCTCACTTGTCCAAAGAACAACCCAGAGAAGCCTGTTCACACTAGTCCCATTTTAAACTGCCTAAATGGATTTCATACATCTTCCTCTACCTAGAGGATATAATTATGTTTTAGTCATGTCTATATGTTTTCACACTGAATTGAAGCTTTCCCTTGCAGACAGGCCATTGCCTCTTCTGTGGCTAAAGTCCTTTTGGAAAAGATTATCCCTGTCTAGGAAATTCCTCTCCAACTTCACAGTGACAAAGGAACCTATTTTACTGGCCAGGTGCTTTAACAAGTCTGTGATATTTGGCCAATTTTATAAAACTTTCACTGGGCTTACCACCCTCAATACTTTGGTTTAGTCCAACACACTAATGGCATTATTAAGAAAATTGGCAAAATTTGTAGAGGTCTTCCAAGTACCTTGGCCCAAAGTACTGCCATTGGTGCTTCTAAAACTCAGATCCACCTCTTTTGGAACTCATAAACTCTTACACTTTGAGATAGTCTTAGGACACCCAATGCATTTGGCTCCTACTTCTTTTGACCTGCAACTGATAAAAGGAAAGATACTCTAATATTGCAAAGGCCTAATTGTTTCTATTAAAAATAACCATGTTTTGGTAGAGCACGTCTTTCACAGTTTGTCCTTGAGAGACAAAGACATTAAGCACCACACCATTCAACCTGGAGATTTCATTTATTGGAAAAAGACACCTCCAGAAGAATTCTCTTCAACTTCACTGGAAAGGCCTCTACCACATACTATTAACCAACCCTCTTAGATTCACGTCATTCACCTAAAGAAAGTGCCAAACCCTGACCAGACCTACATATCACTGGTTGACCTGAATAGTATATATTTCTCTGAATTGAAGCAGATGACATCTGATGTGACAGCTTTCTCAAGCTACCCAGACAAGGTCTGTTGGAAGTTTGTCACCAAACCTTTGATGATTAGATCTCCAAGGTCTATGACCTTGATAACACATAGGCTTTAGACAAAAAGTGCCTAAGAGTTCTTCCTCCTAACCCTCCTTGCTACTTGAATGTGAACTTAAAAGTTTCCAGTCTGTGTACTTTACCTCCAGTGTGAGACACTAAACCCAGGAAAGGTCCTTCGTGACACTGAGGGAAAAAAAGTTGCTGTAATTGGAAAACCCGACTCTTGATCACCAATGCTTTCATAGAAAGATCTTGATCAAACGGGGTAAATATAAAAAATTCATAAACAGAAGACTCAATTAAATAGTTGGGAGGCCAGAAAGGGGAGTTCTCACTCCCTACAATGATAGCAGAGCTCAACAGGAAGAAGAAAAACTTCTCTTCTTTCCTGGCAAGGACTCAGCCAATGAAAAGCCATGGACTCTGTTTACTAAAGCCCTCTCAACTTCCTTTTCCCCTCTTTAAAAGTGTTCTCCTTCCCTTGCTGTGTGAGGATTTGCACATGGCTCACCATGGTCACAGACACCAAATTGCAATTCTCTGCTGATCCCAAATGACTTCATCTTTGCTGAAGAAATATCTGATAGTCTATTTGTTTCAGGTCAGCATCTGCTATAGTAGCTAAGAACAGGTAGAGATCTTCTTGGGTAGTTAAGCAAGTTTTCTTTGAAAAAAAAATGAGCATAGAGTGGGGTTTTGAAAACTAGGTAAAATTTTAAAAGGACAGTATCAAAATATACTAGTTTTCAAAAATTTAAAAACATGACCTATATAAAGATTTATTCAATTAATAAATGAGAATCAGCAGGATGGTAAATCTAGTCCAAAGATATTTGAAAAACTAAGTTTGTACAGACATTTTTAAAAAAATGTTAGAATAAGTTTAGTTTAGGTGCAAAACTAGTTAATATCCTACAAGACAATAAAACCATAACAATTAGGGTTATCTTTACTATTGGACAGAAATTGTTGCTATTGATGATAGGCAAAAAAAATTATAAATTAACTTGTAGCTTCACTAAGTCCAGACTTTTAATCAATCGTGAATAATAAGTCAAGTAAAAATACATTCAGCTACATGACTAAATAGTCCTTGAGTGGACCAGTTACAAAAATCCTCTAATAGGACATTGAAAGGACATGATGTTTTCTCTTTTCCTTAGTTACAAGTTTTGTCTAATTTTTCTTAACAAGAGGAAAAAAGAGTATTTCTTTAAGATTTTGTCCCTAGCAAACGATGAAAGGCAAAAATGTGTATGAGTTGCTGGGTCTATTTTGGAGGCAGGGCATGGAAAAGCAGCAGCCAAAGATACCTGGGTTCTACCTACGAGATAAGAGTCAGAGGAAGGGTGAGTCATTGCATTCATACTTTTAAGCAGCTGCCCTTCCTTTTTGACAACTTTCTAACCTACACTGTTTATTTTAGGCTCTCAACCAGCAGTCCTCTAATTTCCAAAGGAAATATTGTTTTAATTTTCCCTTCAAAAGGTATTTAATGGGAATAAAAGAAAAACCAAAACCAACTAACCTAAAGAACGAAACAAATGAAAAAGTGAATTCATTTTTGCCAGTCTTATTGATAAAATAATGGTATCTTATTATTGTTTTGATTTGCATTTTTCTGACTAATAGAGTCAACATCTTTACATACATGCTTTTCTTTGACTACCTTGATCATATCTTTAATTTTTAGTATCTCAATTTTTCTATTGAGTTAGTTTCTTTTTATCTTATCAATCTGTAAAAGCTCTTTTATATTTTTAAAGAACATTGACTCTATTATTCCATTATATTCACTGCAAATATTTTTTCCCAGTTGTAATTTTGACTTTGTTTATGGTGTCTTTTACAATTTGAAACATTTTTTTTTAAGTTTTCAATGTAATAATATCTGTCCATCTTTTTTCTTTTCTTTTCTTTTCTGTTTTTTGGTTTTTAGATTTGTTTAAGCATGTCTCTTAAGTGAATATACCTACACTTAATGTTATAGGTATATAGGTATATTCCCTTAAATTTTTTTAAGCATTTAAAATATTTTCTTTCTTACATTCAGACCTTTAATCAATCCAGAATTTAATTCTATACATGTGAATAGGAAGTTAACATTTTTCTCTCATAGGCAGTTATCCCAGTAATATTTTGTAAATTAACCATCAAGTCCCTAAGAGAATTAAAATGCCACCTTTGTCATATATCAAATTTCCTTTTACACTTGGCTCTTCCTCTTAGCTTTCATTCTTTTTTATAGGTTAATTTTTAAACTCTTGTTGAAATCCCTGTTTTGATTACAGGTCAAAGTTTCTCCAGGTTCCTGTAACTGTATATGATTCGGCTACTCACAGCTGTCTAGACATGTTCCCTGGAAATAAGCTGTGGTGTCCAGAAGCCCTAGGAACTGCTACATAGCTACTCAGCTGCCTCTTAGAATAATGCCAGTGTGGGTTTCCTGCTCATATACTTCTTTAAGTGGGCTGTTTCTACTGGCTAATCCTTTCTAGATGTGATTTAATTAACCAGCAAGATGTTTGAAGGAAAATAGATAAAACATCAAAATGTGACTTGTGGCTACCAGAAGATACTGTTTCAATATGAAATCTGAGCAAGCACACATTCATTAATACAATGTTCATTCAACATTAAGCACCTACCATGTCACAGGTACATTCTAGACACTGAGGATGTAACAGTAAATAAAACAGACAAAAATCCTTACCCTTATGGGGCAAGTTGGAGGAGACAGGTCATAAATATATATATATATATATATATTTTTTTTTGAAACTTTGTTTTTAACTGGGCTATAACATGTATAGAAAATCTTAAGCACACATCTCAGTTAACTTTTGTATATGTGTATACTTGTGTAACTGCCACCCAAATCAATAGACTATTTCCCCCTTCCCAGGTTTCCTTGTTCTTCCTCCCTCCAAAGATAATAACTTCCAAAGGTAACTACTATTCTGATTTCTATTGATATACATTAGTTTTGCCAGATTTTGAACTTTATATAAATAGACTCATAACATGTACTATCTTGTATTTGACTTCTTTCACTCAAATTTTATCTGAGAAATTCACCATGTTGTTGCATGTAGCTGAAATGTATTCTTTATGTTGTGTGGTATCTCATATTATGAATATGTCACCATTTTTTATCCATTCTCCTGGATATTTCATTATTTCCAGTTTTGGAATATTGGGAATAAAGTTGGTATGAATATTCTTATACACAGGTATGGATGATCATATTACTCATTTTATTTCTCTGAACTCAGGAGTGGAATGTCTGGGTCAATTTTATACATGTATACATATATGTATATCATAGTGTCTTTTATATATTATGGTATCCTTTACCATTCTGAACACTAAAAATCATTATAATTCCCCTAATATATTTTAACCTGTGCTCAAAAAACAAAACTCTTGGCATTTAATTTAAGCCATCTGAGTCACAGCTCCCCTTTAGACCCGCCTTTCCTTGGATCATTTTCCAGACATTTTTGATGTCCGTAAAGAAGGGGAAAGAACAGATAAGACTGAAATCCCATGAGCTGATTGATGGAGCATCAAACTGTAACAGAGATAGCTGAAGGTTGAAAATAAAATGGCTTTCTTATTGATAGCATCCTGGTCTTGCTGCATACTTGCTGCCTTTGTGTTTCCATTAATTATGCAGAATTTCTGTCACCTTTTAAAATTATACCATTTGCTTATTTTATAAATTTGTATAAAGTTGAATTTGTATAGGAAGCATTGTCTATAACCCCAGTAGACATTTAACCTCACAGTAGTAATAATGCTTTCTTATGTGCCAGGTACTGTGTGCTTTACAGATGTTAACACATGTACTCTTCACAACTATGTTCTATAGAGGAGGAAACATGTACCAAGAGGTTGAGGGATGTACTCAAGGTCACACAGATAGTAAGTGGCACAGTGAGAATCTGAACCTAAGAAGTCTGGATCCAGTCTGAGTTCTTAATCACAAAGACATACCACCCCTCATGGTTCCATAGGCACAGCTACTTTGTCTCTGGTTTCATGCCTTCAGTTTTGCTTCCAAAGCTCTGCCTTCCTCCCCTTGTGCTCCACTGCTCAGTTTCAGAGTTGAGAGTGGACTGACTTAGAATTTTCCAGTCCTTTGTAATGTTCCTTCTCATAGCATGTACCTAATGGAGACTAGAGCACTCATCGTATGACACCACAATTAGTTGGTTATATAGCCATCTTCCCCTAAGAACTCTTTAGGGCAGACGTCTCATCATACCCCTCTTTTATATACTCAGTTACTTATATGACCAATTTTCCAAACTGGTGGTACCAATTTACCAAGGTGGTACCTCGGCACATAGTAGTGAGGTATGAGATTCCAATCTATTCCAAATCATTGCCAACCCTCAGAACTGTCAGGTCATTTAAATCTTAGCTATTCTAGCAGCTTGTTATACTGGTGTTTCACTGCAGTTTTAAACATCTAAAAATGTCTGGAAAATGATACAAGGAAAGGTGAGTCTAAAGGGGAGCTGAGGCTCAGATGGCTTTTTTGAGCATAGGTTAAAATATTTGGGGGGATTCTACTGCAATGCGTAACCCCTTAGTTATGACAATAATATCTGGGAGTCATAGAGATTTAGGACACTACGTGAAATTCATCTATGCAGAGACCCAGAGTACTGAGGTTGATGAAAAACAGTGTTTCTCAAAATGTCGTTCCCAGACCAGCAACACCAGCCTCACCTGTCTGTTAAAATATTAATTCTCCAGTGGCCTTAGATAAGAGGCTTCAGAAACTCTGAGATTGGGGCCAACAATCTGGGTTTTAATAAATTCTCCAGGTCTTTCTGATGCAGATTAAAGTTTGAAAACCATTGATGCAGAATATTTCTTCCATTTTCCTGTCCCTTTCTGTCTAAATGGAATTTCCTCCAGAAGAGAAGGCATCAAATCCCTTCCATCTCCTGGGTACTTTCCTCCTTCTCTCTCACTCCTACTTACCCCATCAATTCCTGCTTAGTTCTCTGACTGTACTGGAAATAACATGTCAGATCTTTCTAGCTTTAGGATCTCTTCCAATGAAGAATTTACAAGATAAAGAAAACTTTCTCCTGCTAATTTCGATTTTGCCTCAAGGTAGAACTGATATAATATTATATTATAAGACAAACAAACAAAAAATCTGCCTTCTCAAAAGGAGCAAGAATGAAGAAGAAGAAGAAAATCAGTCTGGTCACAAAAGTATATGGTTCAATAGCCCAAAATCCTCTGCCAGCTTTCATAAGGTAAAAGTATCAGTCTCCAGGTCTTGTTGGATAACAGAAGGAATGAATTCGAAGCTTTATTTATGCAAAATTTGAGTTGCTTTAGGCTTTCCAGAATTGAGTGAGTGAGAAGGAAAAGAGTAAGCTTTCTGCTAGGCATGCTTCAAAGGAGGCAAGACGAGGAGGACTCCTAGGTTGATTTCAAATCCATACTCTTTAGGAGTTACTTAAATTTTACCAAATAATTTTCAGTCAAGTGTGTATCACTCTGGAGAAATGAGTCAACATTTACTTCAAAAAAAAACCTCTTAGATTTATGTGGAAGGTGGAGCTTCAACGATATCTGTAATATTTTTTCTATAAGAAATACATTAAATTTTCTTATAGGAATAACTGAAATTATTACAGAAATAGAAAATATAACAAATCATTATAGTATACCTTAAATACATATTTAATAGTATATTATACATAAATATATATAATAATTTATTGTTAATAAAAATAAAACAGCAACAACAACAGCTTGAAGCAAATATAATAAACCTAGAGATTTAATAACACACTAACTGCCTGGGTTCACAGGATATCAATTGGAGCTTGCCTTTTATACAGTGGATCATGGGTGAGAGGTGAGAGAGGGAGAGGTCCCATGATTAGACAGTAATGGTGGTTGTAAGGAGAACCAGGATAACAAAGTCAAGAGAACAGAGCCAGAGGCTAGAACCAGGAGCAACATCCAAGATATTAGAAGTAGAGAAATAAGAGGAAACTGTTCCACAAGACTATTAGGATGAGAATCATGGAGAGAGAAGCAAATACAGTAAGATATGAATAGATAAGATGAGATCTCTCCACCAACGTTCTACTCTAATGTGGTTCTTGTGCACTCAGCCAAGGATAGAGCTTTGAGAACATGAAAAACAATGGCCATAAACATGTGATTAAGGAACACAAATTTTTTTTTTTTTTTTTTTTTTTTGCGGTATGCGGGCCTCTCACTGTTGTGGCCTCTCCCGTTGCGGAGCACAGGCTCCGGACGCGCAGGCCCAGCGGCCACGGCTCACGGGCTTAGTTGCTCCGCGGCATGTGGGATCTTCCCGGACCAGGGCACGAACCCGTGTCCCCTGCATCGACAGGCGGACTCTCAACCACTGCGCCACCAGGGAAGCCCGAACACAAAATTTTTTGAAGGCGTAGTTTATTTTAGGCACTGATAGGTTCAGTCAACCACTAAAAATGAAAATGAGTAATGTAATTAGATTTGGGGAGGGTAGTATAAGGCTTCAAAGAAACAGTCTAATTGGCATTTCAAGTCTCTTGAAAGTTGATTAGAATTGACACAAATTATCAGTAAAATAATCAGGCTTGAGAAAAGAAACCAAGAAAAAAATCAAACAATAAAAGTAAGCACAGACCATATATCAGAAAAATTTACATATAAATCTATGTCCTAAATGGAATTTAATGGTATATAAATTGTTGAGTATTGAAGAAAATATCTAGAAGCAGTTTAGGCCATAGAGTTTTTTCTTTCTTTTAATTTGTTACATTAATTTTTAAATTAATTTATTTTAAAGTCAGTTTTTCTGAGGGATAATTTACATACATAATTATATTGAGGTATAATTTGCATACAGTAAAATGTATATTTTGGTGAGTTTTGGCAAATGTATACAAACTACCCCCCCCCAAATCAAGATATAAACCATTTGAGGAGTGATGTCAGCAAGATGGCAGAGTAGGAAACTCCAGACTCTCACTCTCCCTATGAGGACACTGACTCAACAATAATACTTGAAAAACCAATTTTGGTTTTGAGAAATCCAGAAACCAGTTAAGAGGCTCCTGCATCTCAGGTGAATGCAAAACTTATCAAAATCAGTAGCAAAATTTGTGGCACTCACTTACCATAGTGCTTCCTCTTGGCTCAGTTGAGTGAATAGGGAGAAAATTCCTAGCTCCATGCTTCTCCCTAGGGAGAAAAGACACTAAATCCAATGTTCAGACTTTTCAGAGAGCTGCCCAAAGAATTGATTTCTGTCTTGCCTGAATCTAAGTGCTGACAGGAAAAAGCATTAGGTTGGGGGCTGCTGAAAACAAAGGCAATGCTTTAGAGCACTCAGTCACCATTTGCCTTCCCACTGGCTCAGTGCAGAACCAAGTGGGAGGGAAGCCCCAACTCCTGGCTTCTCCCTGGGAAGGGAAAGTGTTGGAACATGTGTTCAATCCTCTAAGTTTTCAGGGGCCTGCCTAAGGTACTGGTTTCCTTCTCAACTGTCTTGGAGCACTGATGGGACCAAGCAACACAGATGGATAAATGAGACCTTAGCTGCATGCTATTTCTCCAGAGGACCTACAGTACAGCAGACAGAAGTTGATACAGCTTGACAGTCTCTCTTTTGGGGGGAAGGAAGAGAAGTGAAGCATGAATCTAACATTCTGATTTTTCAGGGAACTGCCCAAGGGACTAGATTCTGTTTCATTTGACTCAGTGCTTATGGAACCTGACATACTCTAGAAGCCTGGGGATCACTGAAAACAAAAGAGATGCTGGTGGCTTAAGGTAGCTCCAGAGAACCTGCATTACTGAAGACAGACCCCAGGAAGCAAGAGATAACTAGCTCCTGAAAAAAGAAGGCAGCAAATCCATCTAATTCGATTTTACATGTGCAAGTCCAAAGAAGACACATCCACAGGGAAGGTTTGAGAGGTTCCCAGACTCTCTAGCTATTCTGATTGGTGAAGTTTTTCCCTATACAAAACTGTCCATAAATACCAGGAGAGGTGGCTGGTTTTTCTTTTTAATGTGTGGATCCTAATACAAAGATACAAGGCACATGAAGAAACAAGGAAATGTGGCCCTATCAAAGGAACACAGTAGATCTCCAGAAACCGACCCAAGAAACAGAGGTATATGAATTAACTGACAAAGAATTCAAAATAACTGTCATAAAGATACTCAACTCAGGAAAACAATTTATGAACAAAATGAGAATATCAACAGACATAGAAATATAAAAAAGAAATCAAACAAATTCTGGAGCTGAAGAATACAGTAACTGAATTGAAAATGCCACTAGACATGTTCAAAAGCAAACTTGATCAAGCCAAAGAATCAGTGAACTTGAATACAAGTCATTTGAAGTTATCCAGTCAGAGAAAAAGAAAAATAGATGAAAAAGTGTAAGGAAATTCTAAGGCACTTATGGGAGATCATAATGAGGACCAATATAAACATTATGGGAATTCCAGGAAAAGAGGGAGAAAGGAGCAGAAAGTTTATTTGAAGAAAAATAAGTGGCTGAAAACTTCCCAAATCTGGAGAAAGAAGTAACTATAACTATACTATAAAATAACTATAACTATACTCTAAAATAAAATAACTATAGCTCTCAAAAATAACTATACTTATAAAAATACATTAACGGATTCACAATACAGAAAGATGTAATTTGTGTTATCAATAACATAAAGAGGGGGTGATGTAAAAATGTAGTGTTTGTATGCAATTGAAGTTAAGTTGTTAACACCTTAAATCAGATTACTATAACTATAAAATGTTTTATATAAACCTCATGGCAACCACAAAGGATGTACCAATGGGAGGCACACAAAAGAAAATGAGAATAGAATCAAAGCATGTCACTAAAAAGATCAATGAAACATAAAGGAAGGCAGCAAGAGAGTAGAAGAAGGAAAAAAGAGCTACAAGACAGATCAACAATTAGCAAAATGGCAAATGTTAAGTCCTTCTCTATCAATAGTTACTTTAAATGCAAATGATTAAACTGCCCAATTAAAAACAAAACAAAACAAACACAAACAAAAACCAGAAAATAACAGGCAGTGAGGATTTGAAGAAATTAGAAGTCTTGTACACTGTTGGTAGGAATGATGCATCCACTATAGAAAATAGTATGGAAGTTCCTCAGAAAAATAAAAATAGAACTATCATGTGATCCAGCAATACCAATTCAGGGTATTTATCCAGAAGAATTGAAAACAGGATCTTGAAGAGATATTTGCACTCCTGTGATCATTACAGAATTATTCATAATACCCAAGAGATAGAAACATCCTAAATGTTCATCAAAGAATGAATGAATTAAGAAAATATGCTATATAAATAAAATGGAATATTATTTAGCCTTAAAAAGAAGAAAATCTTGTCATACACTATAACAGGAAGGAACCTTAAGGATATTATTCTATGTGAATAAGTCAATTGCAGGACAAATACTGTATGATACCATTTAAATGAGGTATCAAAAATAATCAAAGGGATTTCCCTGGTGGTACATTGGTGAAGAATCCACCTGCCATTGCAGGGGACACGGGTTCAATCCCTGGTCCGGGAAGATACCACATGCTTTGGAGCAACTAAGTCCATTCACCAAAACTACTGAGCCAGCACTCTAGAGCCCATATGCCACAATTACTGAGCCCACATGCTGCAACTACAGTAGCCTGTGCACCTAGAGCCTGTGCTCCACAAGAAGAGAAGCCACCATAATGAGAAGTCCTCTCACTGCAACGAAGAGTAGCCCCACTTGCCACAACTAGAGAAAAGTCCACAATGAAGACCCAACACAGCTAAAAAAAAAAACCAAACAATTCGAAGTGGAAGGAGAACATACAATGGTGGTTTCCAGGGGTTTGGGTGAGGGGGAAATAAAGAGTATCTGTTTAATGGGTATAGTGTTTCAGTTACACAGGATGAAAAAGTTCTAAAAATCTGCTATACAACAATGTAGATATAGTTAACAATACAGTACTGTACACTAAAAAAATTGTTAAAAGGATACATTGCATGTTATATGTTTTTTCTACAATAAAAATTGTCATCTTAATGAGTGTGATGTGATAACTCACTGTAGTTTTGATTTGCATTTCACTAGTAATTAATAAAGTTGATTACTCATTGATTATTAATAAGCCTCTTTTCAAATATCTGTTCACTATTTGTATGTTTTCTTCAGAGAAATGTCTATTCAAGTTCATTTCCCATTAAAAAAAATTTTATTGAAGTATAGTTGATTTACAATGTTGTGTTAGTTTCAGGGGTACAGCAAAGTGATTCAGTTATACATATACATATATCCATTCTTTTTCAGATTCTTTTCCCATATAGGTTATTACAGAATATTGAGTAGAGTTCCCTGTGTTCCACTTTTTAATTGGGCTATTACTTGTGTGTGTATGTTCTTCCCACTATAGAACATTTTTGTCTTTAGAAATATTAGCTGCCACAACAATATTTTTTCTTTCCCTGTGGGACAGAATCTATCCATTCTAACCAGAGTATTTCAAACTCTTCCTCCTGGTATGAAATACAATCTAAATCCCAGTTTTGAAGCTACATGTAACAACCAAGCATCACTTCAAAAGTCTGGGTCAAGCAAGTTCCAGGACTGGACACCCCATGCCAAACAACTAAAAAGACAGGGACACAAACCCACCCATTAGCAGAGAGGCTGCCTAAAATCATACTAAGTTCACAGACACCCCAAAACACACCACTGGACACAGTCCTGCCCAACAGAAAGAGAAGATTCAGACTCATCCACCAGAACATAGGCACCAGTCTCCTCTACCAGTAAGCCTACATAACCCACTGAAGCAAACTTACCTACTGGGGGAAGACACCAAAAACAATGGGAACTATGAACCTGCAGTCTGCAAACAGGGAGCCCAAATACAATAAGTTAAGCAAAATGAGAAGACAGAGAAATATGCATAAGATAAAGGAGCAAGGTAAAACCCCACCAGACCAAACAAATGAAGAGGAAATAGGCAGTCTACCTGAAAAAGAATTCAGAGTAATGATAGTAAAGATGTTCCAAAATCTTGGAAATAGAATGTAGAAAATACAAGAAACATTTAACAAGACCTAGAAGAATTAAGAGCAAACAAACAATGATGAACAACACAATAAATGAATTTAAAAATTATCTAGAAGGAATCAATAGCAGAATAACTGAAGCAGAAGAATGGATAAGTGACCTAGAAAATAAAATTGGGGAAATAACTATCACAGAGCAGAATAAAGAAAAAAGAATGAAAAGATTTGAGGACAGCCTCAGGTACCTCTGGGACAACATTAAGCACACCAACATTCGAATTATAGGGGTCCCAGAAGGAAAAGAGAAAAAGAAAGGGACTGAGAAAATATTTGAAGAGATTTTAGTTGAAAACTTCCCTAATATGGGAAAAGAAAGAGTCAATCAACTTCAGGAAGCACAGAGAGTCCCATACAGGATAAACCCAAGGAGAAATATGCCAAGACATATATTAATCAAACTATCAAAAATTAAATACAAAGAAAAAATATTAAAAGCAGCAAGGGAAAAACAACAAATAACATACAAGTGAATCCCCATAAGGTTAACAGCTGATCTTTCAGCAGAAACTCTGCAAGCCAGAAGGGAATGGCAAGACATATTTAAAGTTATGGAAAGGAAAGAGACCTTCCAGATGGTGGAGGAGTAAGACGTGATCACCTTCCTCCCCACAAATACATCAGAAATACATCTACATGTGGAACAACTCCTACAGAACACCTACTGAATGCTGGCAGAAGACCTCAGACTTCCCAAAAGGCAAGAAACTCCCCACATACCTTGGTAGGGCAAAAGAAAAAACAGAAACAAAAGAATAGGGATGGAACCTGCAACTCTGGGAGGGAGCTGTGAAGGAGGAAAAGTTTCCACACACTAGGAAGCCCCTTCACTAGTGGAGACAGCTGGTGGTTGTGGGGGAGCTTCGGAGCCATGGAGGACAATGCAGCAACAGCGGTGCAGAGGGCAAAGTGTAGAGATTCCTGAACAGAGGATGGCTGCTGACCAGCACTCACCAGCCTGAGAGGCTTGTTTGCTCACCTGCAGGGGTGGGTGGGTGCTGGGAGCTAAGGCCTTGGATCTGGAGGTCAGATCCCAGGGAGAGGACTGGGGTTGGCTGTGTGAAGACAGCCAGAAGGGGGTTAGGGCACCACAGCTAGCCGGGAGGGAGTGTGAGAAAAAGTCTGGAACTGCCTAAGAGGCAAGAGACAATTGTTTCAGGGTAGGTGAGGAGAAGGAATTAAGAACACCACCTAAACGAGCTCCAGGTACGGCGCAAGACGTGGCTATCAGTGTGGACAACAGAGATGAGCATGAAACACTAAGGCAGTGGCTGCAGCCACCAAGAAGCCTGTGTGCAAGCACAGGTCACTCTCCACACCTCCCCTCTTGGGAGCCTGTGCAGCCCACCACTGCCAGGGTCCCATGATCCAAGGACAACTTCCCCAGGAGAACACACAGTGAGCCTCAGCCTATTGCAATGTCACACTGGCCTTTCCTGCCCTGCTGCCGCAGGCTCACCCTGCATTCCGCATTCCAAACCACTCCCTCCCCCCCCCCACCCCGGCCTGAGTGAGCCAGAGCCACCTTTAACACCGTCCTGTCTGAGCAAAAAACAGATGCCCTCAGGTGACCTACATGCAGAGACGGGGCCAAATCCAAAGCTAAACCTCAGGAACTGTGAGAACAAAGAAGAGAAAGGGAAATTTCTCCCAGCAGCCTCAGGAGCAGCAGATTAAATCTCCACAATCAACTTTATGTACCCTGCATCTGTGGAATACCTGAATAGATAACAAATCATCCCAAAATTGAGGCAGTGAACTTGGGGAGCAACTGTAGACTTGGGGTGTGTTTTCTGCATTTAATTGGTTTCTGGTTTTATGTTTATCTTACTTTAGTATTTCATGTTTATTACCATTGGTAGAATTGTTTATTGATTTGGCTGCTCTCTTCCTTTTTCTTTTTTTTATATAGATAGATATACATTTTTTTTTCCTTTTTCTCTTTTTGTGAGTGTGTATGGGTATGCTTCTTTGTGTGATTTTGTCTGTATAGCTTTGCTTTTACCATTTGAACTAGGGTTCTCTCTGTCACTTTTTTCTTTATGTTTTTTAGTATAGTTTTTAGAGTTTGTTATCATTGGTGGATTTGTTTTTCAGATTGGTTGTTCTCTTCTTTCTTTTTTTATTTTTTTCTGTTTTTTAAAACAATTTTTTATTTTTAATAATTTTTAAAATTTTTATTTTAATAACTTTATTTTTCTTTCTTTCTTTCTCCCTTTTCTTCTGAGCTGTGTGCCTCACAGGGTTTTGGTCCTCTGGCTGGGTGTCAGGCCTGAGCCTCTGAGGTGGGAGAGACAAGTTCAGGACATTGGTCCACCAGAGACCTCCCAGCTACATGTAATATCAAACAACTAAACCAAAACCTCCCATAGATATCTCCATCTCAATGCTAAGACCCAGCGCCATTCAACAACTAGCAAGCTACAGTGCTGGACACCCTATGCCAAACAACTAGCAAGACAGAAACACAACACTGGCCATTAGCAGATAGGCTTCCTAAATCATAATAAGGTCACAGAAACCCCCAAACACACCACCCGACATGGTCCTGTCCACCAGAAAGACAATATCCAGCCTCATCCACCAGAACACAGGCACCAGTCCCCTCCACCAGGAAGCCTACAAAACCCACTGAACCAACCTGACCCAGGGGGGGCAGGCACCAAATACATAAGGAACTATGAACCTGAAGCATGCAAAAAGAAGACCCCAAACACAGTAAGTTAAGCAAAATAAGAAGACAGAGAAACACACAGCAGATGAAGGAGCAAGGTAAAAACTCACCAGACCAAAAAAATGAAGAGGACATAGGCAGTCTACAAGAAAAATAATTCAGAGTAATGAGAGTAAAGATGATCCAAAATCTTGGAAATGGAATGGACAAACTACAAGACATGATTAACAAGGACCTAGAAAAACTAAGGAACAAACAAACAATGATGAACACCACAATAAATGAACTCAGGAATTCTCTAGAAAGAATCAATTGCAGAATATCTGAGGCAGAAGAATGGATAAGTGACCTGGAAAACAAAATAGGGGAAATAACTGTTGCAGAGCAGAATAAAGAAAAAAGAATAAAAAGAATGGAGGACGGTCTTAGAGACCTCTGGGACAACATTAAACACACCAACATTTGAATTATAGGGGTCCCAGAAGAAAAAGGGAGAAAGAAAGGGACTGAGAAAATATTTGAAGAGATTATCATTGAAAACTTCCCTAATATGGGAAAGGAAAGAATTAATCAACTCCAGGAAACACAAAGAGTCCCATACAGGATAAATCCAAGGGAAAACATGCCAAGACACATTTAATCAAACTATCAAAAATTAAATACAAAGAAAAAATATTTAAAGCAGCAAGGGAAAAACAACAAGTAACATACAAGGGAATCCCCATAAGGTTTACAACTGGTATTTCAGCAGAAACTCTGCAATCCAAAATGGAGTGGCAGGACATATTTAAAGTGATGAAAGGGAAAAATCTACAACCAAGATTACTCTACACAGCAAGGATCTCATTTAGATTCGAGAGAGAGATTAAAACCTTTACAGACAAGCAAAAGCTAAGAGATTTCAGCACCACCAAACCAGCTTTACAACAAATGCTAAATGAACTTCTCTAGGAAGGAAACACAAGAGAAGGAAAAGACCTACAAAAACAAACCCAAAACAGTTAAGAAAATGGTAATAGGAACATACATATTGAGAGTTACCTTAAATGTAAATGGATTAAATACTCCAACCAAAAGACATAGACTGGCTGAATGGATACAAAAACAAGACGCATATGTATGCTGTCTATAAGAGTCCCACTTCAGACCTAGGGACATGTACAGACTGAAAGTGAGGGAATGGAAAAACAAATTCCATGCAAATGGAAATCAGAAGAAAGCTGGAGTAGCAATTCTCATATCAGACAAAATAGACTTTAAAATAAAAACTATTACAAGAGACAAAGAAGGACACTACATAATGATCATGGAATCGATCCATGAAGAAGATATAACAATTGTAAATATTTATGCACCCAACATAGGAGCACCTCAATACATAAGGCAAACACTAACAGCCATAAAAGGGGAAATCAACAGTAACACAACTATACTAGAGATTTTAACACTACACTTACACCAATGGACAGATCGTTAGACAGAAAATAAACAAGGAAACACAAGGTTTAAATGACACCATAGACCAGATAGACTTAATTGATATTTATAGGACATTCCACCCAAAAGCAGCAGAATATACTTTCTTCTCAAGTGCACCCAGAACATTCTCCAGGATAGATCACATCTTGGGTCACAGATCAAGCCTCGGTAAATTTAAGAAAACTGAAATCATATCAACCATCTTTTCTGGCCACAACATTATGAGATTAGAAATCAATTACAGGAAAAATCCTGTGAAAAATACAAACAAATGGATGCTAAACAATATGCTAGTAAATATCCAAGAGATCACTGAAGAAATCAAAGAGGAAATCAAAAAATACCTAGAAACAAATTGACAATGAAACCACAAAGACCCAAAACCTAAGGGATGCAGCAAAAGCATTTCTAAGAGGGAAGCTTCTAGCAATACAATCCTACCTCAAGAAACAAGAAATATCTCAAATAAAAAAAACCTAACCTTACACCTAAAGCAATTAGAGAAAGAAGAACAAAAAAACCCCAAAGTTAGCAGAAGGAAAGAAATCATAAAGATCAGATAGAAATAAATGAAAAAGAAATGAAGGAAATGATAGTAAAGATCAATAAAACTGAAAGCTGGTTCTTTGAGAAGATAAACAAAATTGATAAACCATTAGCCAGACTCATCAAGAAAAAAAGGGAGAAGACTCAAATCAATAGAATTAGACATGAAAAAGGACAAGCAACAACTGGCACTGAAGAAATACAGAGAATCATGACAGATTACTATAAGCAACTCTATGCCAATAAAATGGACAACCTGGAAGAAATGGACAAATTCTTAGAAAGCACAACCTTCTGAGACTGAACCAGGTAGAAATAGAAAATATAAACAGACAAATCACAAGCACTGAAATTGAGACTGTGATTAAAAATCTTCCAACAAACAAAAGCACAGAACCAGATGGCTTCACAGGTGAATTCTATCAAACATTTAGAGAAGAGCTAATACCTATCCTTCTCAAACTCTTCCATAATATAGCAGAGGGAGGAACACTCCCTAACACATTCTATGAGGCCACCAGCACCCTGATACCAGAACCAGACAAAGATGTCACAAAGAAAGAAAACTACAGGCCAATAGCACTGATGAACATAGATGAAAAATCCTCAACAAAATACTAGCAAACAGAATCCAGCAGCACATGAAAAGGATCACACACCATGACCAAGTGGGGTTTATCCCAGGAATGCAATGATTCTTCAATAAACACGAATCAATCAATGTAATAAACAATATTGGGCTTCCCTGGTGGCGCAGTGGTTGAGAATCCGCCTGCCGATGCAGGAGACACGGGTTCGTGCCCTGGTCCGGGAAGATCCCACATGCCGCGGAGCGGCTGGGCCCGTGAGCCGTGGCCACTGGGGCCTGCGCATCTGGAGCCTGTGCTCCGCAATGGGAGAGGCCACAACAGTGAGAGGCCCACATACTGCAAAAAAAAAAAAAAAAAAAAAAAAAAAAAAAAACAATATTAACAAATTAAAGAAGAAAAACCATATGATCATCTCAATAGATGCAGAAAAAGCTTTCAACAAAATTCAACACCCATTTATCTTAAAAACCCTCCAGAAAGTAGGCATAGAGGGAACATACCTAAAAATAATAAAGGTCATATATTACAAACCCACAGCCAACATCATTTTCAATGGTGAAAAACTGAAACCATTTCCTCTAAGCTCAGGAACAAGTCAAGGTTGTCCACTCTCACCTCTATTATTCAATATAGTTTTGGAAGTTTTAACTACAGCAATCAGGGATGAAAAAGAAATAAAAGGAATCCAAATTGGAAAAGAAGAAGTAAAGCTGTCACTGTTTGCAGATGAAATGATACTATATGTAGAGAATTCTAAAGATGTTACCAGAAAACTACTATAAATAATCAATGAATATGGTAAAGCAGTAGGATACAAAATTAATGCACAGAAATCTCTTACATTTCTATACAGTAAGGATGAAAAATCTGAAAGAGAAATTAAGGAAACTCTCCCTTTTACCATTGCAACAAAAAGAATAAAATACCTAGGAATAAACCTATGTAAGGAGACAAAAGACCTGTATGCAGAACACTATAAGACACTGATGAAAGTAATTAAAGATGATACAAACAGATGGAGAGATATATCATGTCCTTGGATTGGAAGAATCAACATTGTGAAAATGACTCTACTACCCAAAGCGATCTACAGATTCAATGCAATTCCTATAAAACTACCACTGGCATTTTTCACAGAACTAGAACAAAAAATTTCACAATTTCTATGGAAACACAAAAGACCCTGGATAGCCAGAGCAACCTTTTTTTTTTTTTTTTTTTTTTTTTTTTTTCCTTACACGGGCCTTTCACTGTTGTGGCCTCTCCCATTGCAGAGCACAGGCTCCGGACGCGCAGGCTCAGCGGCCATGGCTCACAGGCCCAGCCGCTCCACGGCATGTGGGATCTTCCCGGACCGGGGCACGAACCCGTGTCCTCTGCATCAGCAGGCAGACTCTCAACCACTGCGTCACCAGGGAAGCCCAAAGCAATCTTAAGAACGAAAAATGGAGCTGGAGGAATCAGGCTCCCTGACTTCAGACTATACTACAAAGCTACAGTAATCAAGACAGTATGGTACTGGCACATAAACAGAAATATAGATCAATGGAACAGGATAGAAAGCCCAGAGATAAACTCACACACATATGGTCACTTTATCTTTGATAAAGGAGGCAAGAATATACAGTGGGGAAAAGACAGCCTCTTCAATAAGTGGTGCTGGGAAAACTGGACAGCTATATGTAAAAGTATGAAGTTAGAACACTCCCTAAAACCATCCACAAAAATAAACTCAAAATGGATTAAAGACCTAAATGTAAGGCCAGACACTATACAACTTAGAGTATAACATAGGCAGAACACTCTATGACATAAATCACAGCAAGATCCTTTTTGACCCACCTCCTAGATAAATGGAAATAAAAACAAAAATAAACAAATGGGACCTAATGAAACTTAAAAGCTTTTGCATAGCAAAGGAAACCATAAACACGACGAAAAGACAACCCTCAGAATGGGAGAAAATATTTGCATATGAAACAACTGACAAAGGATTAATCCCCTAAATATAAAAGCAGCTCATGCAGCTCAACATCAAAAAAACAAACAACTCAATCCAAAAATGGGCCGAAGACCTAAATAGACATTTCTCCAAAGAAAATATACAGATTGCCAACAAAACATGAAAGGCTACTCAACATCACTAATCATTAGAGAAATGCAAATCAAAACTACTATCACCTTACACCTGTCAGAATGGCCATCATCAAAAAATCTACAAACAATAAATGCTGGAGAGGGTGTGGAGAAAAGATTACCCTCTTGCACTGTTGGTGGGAGTGTAAATTGATACAGCCACTATGGAGAACAGTATGGAGGTTCCTTAAAAAACTAACAGTAGAACTACCATATGACCCAGAAGTCCCATTACTGGACATATACCCTGAGAAAACCATAATTCAAAAAGTCATGTACCACAATGTTCATTGCAGCACTATTTACAATAGCCAGGACATGGAAACAACCTAAGTTTCCATTGACACATGAATGGATAAAGAAGATGTGGCACATATATACAATGGAATAATACTCAGCCATAAAAAGAAATAAAATTGAGTGATTTGTAGTGAGGTGGATGGACCTAGTGTCTGTCATATAGAGTGAAGTCAGAAAGAGAAAAGCAATTACCGTATGCTAACAGATATATATGGAACCTAAAAGAAAAAAAAAAAAGGTTTTGAAGTACCTAGGGGCAGGACAGGAATAAAGATGCAAACGTAGAGAATGGACTTGAGGACACAGGGAGGAGGAAAGGTAAGTTGAAACAAAGTTGGAGAGTGGCATTGACATATATACATAACGAAATGTAAAGTAGAAAGCTAGTGGGAAGCAGCCACATAGCACAGGGAGATCAGCTTGGTGTTTTGTGACCACCTAGAGGGGTGGGATATAGAGGGTGGGAGGGAGATGCAAGAAGGAGGGGTTATGGGGATATATGTATACATATAGCTGATTCACTTTGTTATACAGCAGCAACTACCACAACAATGTAAAACAATTATACTCTAATAAAGATGTAAATAAATAAATGGATAGATAAATAAATAAAAAGTCTGGGTCATATTGTCCTCTAATAAACATAATATATTAGAAAAAAAGACATATTTCTATTACCTCAAGAAAATTCTTTTCCTCTTTTGCATAAAACCCACCCCTCCCACACTCAGTCCCTGGTAACCATGGAGCTGATTTGTATCTCTGTGCTTTTGTTTTTTTCTTAAATATTGTAGAAGTGAATCATGCAGTACCTTTTGCCTTCTCTCACTTTTTAAGATTTATCCATTTTGTTACATGTATCAAAAGTGGTTTGTTTTGGGCTTCCCTGGTGGCGCAGTGGTTGAGAGTCCGCCTGCCGATGCAGGGGACACGGGTTCGTGCCCCGGTCTGGGAAGATCCCACATGCCGCGGTGCGGCTGGGCCCGTGAGCCATGGCCACTGAGCCTGCGCGTCCGGAGCCTGTGCTCCTCAATGGGAGAGGCCACAACAGTGAGAGGTCCGTGTACCAAAAAAAAAAAAAAAGTGGTTTGTTTTTTAAGTTTCTGAGTAATATTCCAATTTTTTTTTACTTTTTCAAGAATTTGGTTGTAATTCCTCATGTAATAGTGTACCAAGAGTACCTGATAATGATGCTCCCCCAAATCAATCTCAACACCTGAGGAACGGAAGCCATATTGAATCACAAACATGTTAAAAGGGAAGTAAATACGCAAAGTCAGGCAGACTTTTTTGCTGGGTGATTTTGCTTAGATGATTCTGTACACTCTTCTTTTAAGGCCTTTGGCAGATTGAGGAGATTATTATTGGAACCCAAATTCTCTCATCTCAAATCTGGAATAGCACCAATGTGTGCAGTATGTCATTCAGTGAAATGAATCTCTTGCTCATTTGTGGAGGGGAAAATAAAAACAAATTGTAAACCGCTCATTCAAAGCACTGATTTTGAATCCTGCTTGAGCATCAAAATTACTGTTAGAAACATGTACATACGCCAATCCCTACCCATGACTTCGGCATTAGAATTCTCAGGTTGATGGTGGAGTGTGAGTCTTTTAAACATGGCAATTGGCTCCAGTGAATAATCAGAGTTGAGAATCCATGTTTGAAGCTCTCCTTGATTCTGAGAACTTGTATTCTTTGGGGTAGTAGACTTAAATTTCACCTTTTCTCATCTATTTCCTCCTCTTTTCCCAGCATGGGACAAAAACTTTGAGACAGTTCATCTGTGGAGAAGCCAGTGACATCCATGTTCACATTTTCTAGGGCTGGTTGTGGGTGCCAGGAGCCACAACTCAAAAGGGTCCTGGGGGCACCCTTATCCATACCTGCTAAACTTATGGAGAGGGAAGGCCAGTAAAGAGCCAATGTCAGGCATGAAGAAAGACTGAGGTCAACTTACTGGTTTACTTTTAAGGAGAGCACAACACTCAGAGTGGTAGGAGCCACATAACATTATGAGAGATGGTTAAGTATATGTGACCAAAATACTGGACTGCATAGTGCTTGGGCCAGTTTAATGAGGAGATTATATAAATTCTATTATGAAACTTGTATATAAATTATGCAAAAATAGTCACTAAAATTGTCCAAACTGTTTTGTGATGGAAAGGAATTGATTTGTTTCCTAAATATAGATGCAGCTTCTTTTTTTCCCAGTCTTAATTTTATGGTGATTATTACTTACCTTTGTAGAGGAAAAGAAACCATTCCCAGGCATACAAGACATTTCTGAAACCAAGGTAAATTTACAGTGAAAGAACTGACCACATCTTTCTAAATAACTTGAAAAACTCTAAGTCACGTGCTGAAGTTTGAAGAGTTCTTATTTTCTCTTCCTCTTTTGCAGAAGAGTCAGAATGATTTAATTTAGATTCTCACACATTTTTGTAGCTGACGTACTTTAGGTGGAAATGAGGATAACTGCATAAATGACTTAAAAATTAATACAAAGGTAACATTCAGTCTAGGAAAATGGTACAGAAGAACAGGTTTGCAAAGCAGAAATAGAGACAGATGTAGAGAACAAATGTATGGACACCAAGGGGGAAAATGGCAGGAGTGGTGGTGGTGGGATGAATTGGGAGATTGGGATTGACATATATATATACACTAATATGTATAAAACAGGTAATTAATAAGAACCTGCTGTATAAAAAATAAAATAAAATTCAAAAACTAAGTAGCATTCAGTGATCTGGGTAGCAGTGTGGAATATGGGAAAGAGCATGTACGGGGCATGGAGCTCTGAGTGCCTACTCTGACCACAGCTTCAATGCCAAGTGGTTTCCTCATCCCCAAATCACCACACTTCTGTGTAAAATGTGATCTGTCTCTGTGGTCAACAGATGATTAGCTCAGAGAGGGATGCCTCACCCAAGACACTTATGGGTTGGCAGATGGTCTCTAAAACATGGACATGAAAGGTCTGCTCAACAGAGGGGCTCCATACCAAGTAGTGACTGGCCAACCAGTTGGGTCAGACCGAAGAAGAATCAATATAAGCACACATTAAAAGTTGAGTCACTCCTTGAATAGAAAGTTAAAGTAAGGAGTAACCATGCCCACTTCCAAGGAGAAGCACACAAGAGCCTTCATAGCTAATGAAACAAGACTGTGTACAGGTCTACTCCAGATATTGATGGGGGACCAAGGAGGAAGGATCCAAGTAGAGATCCACTTACTACATGTCTAAATATCTAGACTAGAGGCCAAAGAATCTGTGGACTTGCACCTCTCCCCACACTCTCTCCATCTTCACCCCCCATCCAGCCCCCATCCCTCAGCAGCCTGTGAACCTGATAGTGCACATCTTCTGGGGCAGGGCAGAAGCTGAGCTCTTGCCAGAACTCCCTGGTCAAGTGCCCTCCCCAATGCTTTACTCTTCTGATTCAAGATTTCCAGGTAGTTCTAAGCACCTCCCCAGAGGAGCAAAGGAGAAAAGATGTCTGGGGAGCTTCATCTGCAAAGTCACCCACTTCACATGATTTGGGGGAGAGATTCTTCTCACCTAACCCTCCCATCATTCACACTGGCACACCCTCAGTCTTGCCTGTACTGACTTGAAGAGCCAATGCAACTTGTGCATCCTCCTCCCATAATATCGTTCACTCAGGGTGGTAGCAAAATTTCAAAACAACCTTCTTAAGATATAAAACAGGGGAAAAAAGCCTTTATTTAGAGTTTTTGATATGCAAGACATTCTAAAGTATGGGGCCCAGTTGGGGGGCCCTTCTTGCCCTGCTTAAAAAGTGGCACTGGCTTTGTGCCTGTGGAGCTTCTGCCTATCTTCCTCATGTCTGCAGGCAAAGGTATCCTCACCAGGAACTCCCACTATCATGTAACCCAGGGTTTTTCTGTGCTCAGTATTTGAATGTTCATAACTGCAGGGAACTAGATCATGAGGTGTGAGATAAGTCACATTACCTCTTTACCTCTTTCCTCTCAGTTTTTCTGTGTATAATATGTATGTGTGTGTATACACGTGTGTATACATATATATGCATATATAAGTGTATATATATGTATGTGTGTATATATATATATATATATGAATAAGGCTTTCATTTCCTGCCATAACTGGGCTTAGAGTCTTAGGGGAGAATACAGAAAAAAAACCCATGCAATTATAATGCAAAAAAGAGGCTCATGTCCTTAACCCAGACCTAGGATCAGGGGAGGCTTCCCAGATGAAATGACATTTAAAATTAGATCTGAAAGTTGAAGAGGAAGTAAACACATATTCTAAGGCCAGAAAGGAAAAAGGGTTTGGTGTCTTCAAGGAACTGAAAGAACGATGGTTGAATCAGGGAGGGCAGTGGAAAGGTGGGAGGGGACATAAGGGAATGGAGGGTCACAGAAATGAGAGACAAGGCTAGAGGGTCAGGTGGGGGCATGGGGTCCAGACCAGGTGATGTCTGTAAGCCACACTGAGCAGTTGGAATTATTTCCTGAGAGCTAACTGGAACCATTGCTGGGTTTTATGCAAGGGAGTGAGTGACACATTGCTAAATAAGGAGGAATTGACCAGACCCCTCTCTCTCCTCCAGGAACAAAAGCCAATGGCTACTAGATGACTGTGGCTTCCAGTAAAAGACCATGAGTCTTTGTTGTGATGGCCAGTGCACAGGACTTGGCCACTTGGATTCCCAAAAGTATTTGGATTCCATTCATTTCAGACCAGTTTTGCCGATGATATCTTTTTCCTGTCCCCAGGCCTGCATTCTAGGAACACAAATGACTCACTTGAGATCTCTTTGAAACAAATTTGTCCCTACAGTGGACATGTCCAGCAGTAGCTAGCTTGAAAGGCCTGGTACAGACATATACCTCAGAGATAATTGTGGGTGCGGTTCCAGACCACTGCAATAAAGTGAGCCACACAAATTTTTTAGTCTCCCAGTGCATATAAAAGTTATGCTTACACTATACTGTAGTCTCTTAAGTGTACAATAGCATTATATCTGAGAAAACAATGTACATATTAATTTTAAAATATTTTATTGCTAAAAGATGCTAACCATCTTCTGGGCCTTCAGCGAGTCATAACAGTGACATAAAAGATCACTGATCACAGATCACAATAACAAATATGAAAATAATGAACAAGTCTGAAATGTTGCAAGAATTACCCAAATGTGACACAGAGACATGAAGTGAGCAAATGCTGTTGGAAAAATGATGCTGAAAGACTTGCTTAATGCAGGGCTGCCACAAATCTTCAATTTGTGAAAAACATAATATCTGCGAAGCAAAATAAAACAAGGTGTACCTGTAGTTTCACTTCTCTGCAGAGAAGTCACATTCTAAAAACATGAGGATTACCAAAGTGAGGCAAGTTAAAATTCTCTCCAGCCCAGTCAGCAGTATACAGGAGAGTGCTAGAGAACTCCACCAACCTCAGCCTACAAGACTAGGGGCAGCCAGAGAACACCTTAGCATTTGTGTGAACTATAAATTTATTTAAAACTTGTTGGTTTTAATTCTTACATTTCCATATTTTCTATAGGTTAGAGTAAAAATAACCAAGTCTTTTCTTTACTCAGAACCTTTCAATCTACAAAAAGTCCTCATAGAAAGTCTCATTTATTTTTCCCTACCTTGGCTGTCACTTAGTCCGTGGACACTGGACTTGGCCTGACCAGGTACTTTGGAGTTTTTCACATGACAGTCATAATTTTTTAAGACTTTCATTCATCAGCCATTTCTTCACTACCATGCTGCCTCTCAATAGCTTTTCTCTAAGTCTTTTCCAGCTTTTTTAAGTCTTAGATTGAGGTGCTATGTCCTGGGCTGCATAAATTATTAAAAGATATTTTGTACAAGTGTGGAAAAATACTTTTATTAAAAATATGCATCAGGACTTCCCTGGTGGCGCAGGGGTTAAGAATCTACCTACCAAAGCAGGGTACACGGGTTCGAGACTTGGTCTGGGAAGATCCCACATGCCGCAGAGCAAATAACTACTGAGTGTGCAACAACTATTGAGCCTGTGCTCTAGAGCCTGCGAGCCACAACTACTGAAGCCCGCGTGCTAGAGTTGGTGCTCCGCAATGAGAAGCCACCGCAATGAGAAGCCTGCGCACTGCAAGGAAGAGTAGCCCCCACTCGCTGCAACTCGAGAAAGCCCACGCACAACAACTAACACCCAACTCAGCCATCAATTAATTAATTAATTAAAATATGCATCAATCATCTCATGTAATGTGGAGTCAATATATCAGAGTGGTTAAAAGCCTGAGTTTTGGGGCCACACAAACCGAGTTTTAAACCCTTTTCTATTTCTTACAGGCTGTGCTTTTAGGAAAGTTCTTAACCTCTTCAAGTCATGGTTTTCCTATCTGTAAAGTGAGTTTAATAAAACAACTACTGTATACATCTGCTGAGAAAATCAGATGAGATAATGTATATAAGACACCCAACACAGTATCACTGTGTTTGCTCAATAAATGTTAGACATTGATAATAATATTCTGATTATTAAAGGATCAAATAAAATTAATGAATGGACCCTGCCTGGTAGAGGAAAATGTATTACTTGCCCCATTTAGTAGGTGACAAAGACAACTCTGCAAATAATTGTAAAATAGAGGAGGGTGTGTACTGCACATCTGTTTTGGTTTTGTTTTGTTTGTTTGCCTGTACAATATCCTCTCTTCTTTCTTTTAGTAAAATGCATCCGCCTTTACTTTGATTCTCTCTTCTCTAACCCATGGGACGATTGTGCTGTGGAACCGTCAGTCCAGTTCCGGCCCATTGACACTTGCCCCTACCAAGGGTGGCCAGCGGTCTTGAGCTGAGAGAACACAACTCTCTCTTCCTGGAAACTGACTCTTGAGTGGACTGACATAAAATGGAAGCAGTGAAGTAGAATCATTTCAATGGAACTGCCCAGAGAAAGTCTGGATTCTTCCTCTTGAGATATCAGGACTGGGCTAGAATCTGTCCTTTCTGATATCTAGGGGTTTAGCTTTTCTTTCAATTCTGTGAAGTACCCAGAATCCTTAGCCAGAGTTGCATTCTATATTTCTCACACTCAAAGAGCCCTGAGAGAGATACAAACTGCAATAAGGCCAAAATAGAGGGGCTAAGTACTGGGTTCAGAAGGCAGATGACTTTGCCTAGTGTGACATGGTGAGAGTTCATGCAGGAGGTAGTATATCCAACAGGTATCCATCAAGTGGATCAGTCTCTTTCTATCACCATTTCCACTTCTACTCTTGCTGTCAAGGAACTTTGCTCTCTGCATGATGGTATCTTCCCATTCACAACTTTTCCTGCCTCTTGGCTTCTGCCCAGTGCCTCTTCTCTATGTTTCTCTTCACTCTTTTCCAACCTAATATCTACAGATTCTCTCAAATCTTGCATTTAAATTTCCCAGGAGTAAGTATTGATTGGTCAGTCAACTGCCATCCAGTTTAGAACACCTATTAGACAAGGTTCTTTTGCCAGGTTGACTTAGAGATCACTGCCCATACTCTAGATGTTTGGCCAGATGTGTTGGCCAGGAGAGTGGGATCCTATGTCACAGAGAACATGACCCCTGTGTATGGAACTGTGAGAAGAAGGCTGTGAACATGGTAGACTCAAATAGGGCTGTGTCCAGGAGAGGCTCCAAGGTAAGTCTTTTGGATTCATTTTATAGGCAATAAAAAGCCAAAAAAAAGATTTTGAAGAAAGACTAACTACTAGAATATTATTTAGAAAAATCTGTTAGTAATTTGTGGGGAAAGAATTGCCAGCACAGGATGCAGGGAGAGCAGTGTGGAGGCTATTGTAAGGGTCCAAGTAAAAGGTTACCAGATCCTGATGTAGGGCTTAGGCAGGACCTTCTTTCCATCCTTGGAGAATGGAAATGAAAAATTGATGAGGAAAGCATTTAGAATAATTAGGCACCGGATTGGATAGAGGAGGGGAGGAAGAAGGAACTGTCAAAAATAACTGTGAAGTTTTGAATTTGTGTGACAATTCCAAAAATAGTAATTGGAAATTCAAACTGGCTTGTGGGAGGATAGGAAGGATTAATTCTGCTTAGGACATAGTCATCATTCAAGACAGAAGTTGCTTTGCAATGATCAGTATCAGATATTTTAAAAGTTTATATTTTTAATTTTAATGTGGACATATTTCTTTACATGAAATCATAAGTGGAAGACCAATATGTCAAGCAAAATAAAAGTAAAAATATTCTTGCTGAGGTAAGATTGGGTAGGAGGGTCCCAGAGCCTTCCCACTCAGCCCTGCTCTTATTACGTCCCCACTCTTGACACATACCTAAGTGAGCATCTTAAATGATGCATGGAAAATAGTTGGAAAGTGCTCGCTCTTTTATAGATGGAGAAAACTGCTGTCCAAGGAGGAAAATAAACTTCCCAAGAGCACACAGCTGGTCAATAAAAGATCCAAAACAAAACCCCAGACTTCCTAACACACAGTTCACTCATGGAATGTCTAATGTGTGCCTGGCCCTGTGCTAAGTCTACAATGAGACAGAGATAGTCTGTTTTCACAGAACCTATATTCTAAACAAACAAGTGATACATTCAGAGTGATGAGCCCCACGGAGGAAACAGAACAGACTGCTGTGGGAGAGGGCAATCAGGCTGGGACTGGTAGGGATAAGAAGGAGCCAGCTGTGTGAAGAGCCAGGAGAAGTGGGCTCCAGAAAGGAAGAGCAATTGCAAAGACCATGAGGAAGAAATGAACTCTATATGTTTGAAGAACAGAAAGGCATCAGTGTATCTGAAAGGCAGTGAATAAATGAGATAAATGATAAGAGGTGAATGACATCAGAGAGGCAAACTGGGGCCAATCACGGACGCCTTTGCTTTGTGAAGTTTGGTTTACCAGCAAGATGTTTGAATAGAGAGGTCCAGCAGAAACTGGAAATTTGGATCAAGGTCAGAGTAGAGATACATGTTTACAAGGCTGCATCGTTTCAGGGAAACTCTGTAAGTGCATCAGGCAGCCAAAGGCAAGAGTGAAAGGAGAAAGGAAAAAGAACTGACAGGAGAAACTTAGGGAACATTTATGGAAACGGGGAAAAATCAAAGAATAGAGCTGAGAGAAGCACCAGTTAAGCACATTCTCACAGAAGCGCTGAGTGCCATGACCTTCAAAACTGGGGAGGGTGTCAATAGTGTCAAATGCTGCCACCACCATCCCCGAAAAAAGTCAAAGACATTAGGGATAAAGACTTTGGGCATGGCAACTAGGAAAACACAGCTGTCCAGGTGACCTGAAACACAGTCTCCATAGTATGATGGTGCTTTTGGTTGAAGTCAAATAGCAAGGATTTGAGGAGTGAATTACTTCAATCAGAAGTATCAGTACAGGGCTTCCCTGGTGGTGCAGTGGTTGAGAGTCCGCCTGCCGATGCAGGGGACACGGGTTCGTGCCCCGGTCCGGGAAGATCCCACATGCCGCGGATCGGCTGGGCCCGTGAGCCATGGCCGCTGAGCCTGCGCGTTCGGAGCCTGTGCTCCGCAATGGGGGAGGCCACAGCAGTGAGAGGCCTGCATACCGCAAAAAAAAAAAAAGAAAAAAAAAGAAGAAGTATCAGTACAACTCAGTGCAGTTATAAATTACGTACTGTGTACTTACACATGCTGTAGCAGCACTTGGTATTGGAGATAGAAAGATAATAAAGAATCATCAATGAAAAGGGATAAGTGTAATGTGACCCTACCAGCCAGTATTGCCTAGTGAAAGAGACATGGAAACAAATATCCTAGGACAGTGTGACAGTCTGTTGAAATCAAATGTATTCACAGTCACACCAGAAGTTTAATGTTAAATGTGTCAATGATGAAACTGCTCAGGACACAATTTCTGTTAGAGCATTTGCTCATTTAGAAACATTGGCACAATTGTTGCATTATAGAACCTGTGTGATGTGAAAACCCACAGTTCCATATGGGGGTCAGACTTCAATTCAATTTGACTAACATTTATTCAGAACTTTCTATACAAAAGCTGTAGCACTAGACACTAGAAAAGGTCCTGACCCTCAGTACTTTTACAAGTTAGTAAGAAATATACATACTGTAAGAAAAATAAAAGTAATGTGTTTGCAAGTTCAGAAGAGGGAGGCTTCAATTCTAACTGAGCGCTGGCTGAATTCAACAAGCTGTGGCATTTCAGCTGCATTTCGAAGGTTGGGTAGGACTTTGCCAAGCCCTCCTGTTCAGTCATATAAAGCTGATAGAGCACTACTTTGTAATTGTTAATGGGCTGAGGGGTCCTGCCTGTCTCTCTCCTTCAACTAGGCTTAAGATTGAACTAGGGGACACTTAATGAATGTTTGCCTGATGAAAATAGGAGCGTCTTGGAGTGACACTAGACTACTGGGTATATATGCATCATTATCATATTCCTCCGAATCTTCTGGATTATATTACAGTTACTGGAACTGGAGCTTGATGGCAAAACTTCTAGGGTGGTGAATAAATGATGTATGCTACCACAAGAAATGTTGCAAGCAGAGCAAGGCCTGGGTTACTAATGAACCATTTGTTTGTTTTGAAGCTCTTCCCTGTAATAACATATATTTATAATACAATTGGTTTCTCTTTTTCCCCAAATTAGTCATTTGAAAACCTACAAATGAAATACAAGATCCAGTTTGTCTCAGGGCTGTGTTTTCTCTGTCAAGTGTGTCCTGGCTTAGCCATCATGTAATAACAGAACTCTTATAAATTTATCGGTACAGCACCTAAGGGATCCCAATTCACGTCAACAGGCTTTAAAGAAATAGACTTTAAAAGACTACTGAAAACTAAAGGACAAAATATTTCTCAGTATGAAAAATATGAAAAATGCTTTTCTATGTAACAAATCAGCTCTAAATGCAATGTGTGAATTTAATCTGCCTCCATTCTTCCTACTGATTAGTATTTGTTACTTGGGTTTAAATTTAAACTAATTCATTCAGAGTGAGATGATTTAAACAGTAATCCCCAGCGATGGAAGCTGAACTCCCCTTCGCACAGACCCTAGCCCTGGAGATTGTAGAAGATTGGAGGGATATTTGTACTCTTCCAGTGGCCCAAGTTGGAGATAAATAGGACTAAGATGTTTGCAGCATCACCCCTGCCAAGTACATATACATCGACACACCGCAGACAACGTACTGCACTTCTGTACTGTTTAATTTGTGCCCTCTTTTGGGCAGATGCATTTCCCACATGTCCTATGTGTACAGCAATTATGGCAGGGTAACTAGCTGCAAAGGACATACTTTTCCTACTCTCAAAGGCCCCTCATTTCCTCCCATTTCCCCTTCCCTTTCTCCTTGCCCTCTGCCCCTACTTGGCAAGCCCTCCTCTGGGCCAGTGAGTAACATTTCATACACAACAATGTTTCTGAGTCAGAATAAAACCATGAACACAGCAAACTTTGTAGTCAACATGACTACCTCTGAAGCAAAACGACTGCCAGATTCATTCAAGGTTGTACAACTGGCCCTGGTCTGAAAGTGATGTCATCCAGTCACCTCCTCACATAGCCAGGCCTATGGGAATTACCGCCTATGGGGACCACCACCCCATGACACTTTGAAGTTCCTGTCCTTTTTTGCAGGTGAAGTCAGAAATTGCTCAATGCCACAAAAATAAAATGAACACTTGTCTTACTTTTCTTAATTCAGTGATTGGGTATTACACTAAAACTATACCAGAGAACAGCTACACAGGGAAAATCACTGGAACTTTTTGCACTTTCACTGGGGGTGAGAAGGGAAACCTTATCTATTTCTAAGACTCACTATTTCCCAATCTACTCTCCCCTTGTCCACCAGTTATATTCCCAGTGGTCAGGGATCATGGGTATTTACCTACTCTGCCATGGAAGTTGCTTAATCCCTATTTGTAAAATTATATACAACCTGACGTTTTGTAATTGTAACCTACAAATCAATTCACATGTTTGACTAAATGTGTCTGTTATCAAGCAAAGTTTCCTGTGCTCACAGTGCAGAGAGCCAAATTCTGACAGCAGGTATCTGCAGCAAAGTAAGGGTTATTTTCAGGGTTCCAGTAAAGGAGAATGGGCAGCTCATGCTCAAAAGACCCAAATTCCCTGGATGGCTTTTAGATAGATGAATGGGTAAAGAAGATGTGGTACATATATACAATGGAATATTAGTCAGCCATTAAAAATAATGAAATAATGCCATTTGCAGCAACAGGGATGGACCTGGAGATTATCATACTAAGTGAAGTAAGTCAGACAGAGAAAGACAAATATCATATGATATCACTTATATGCAGAATCTAAAAAAAAAAGATACAAATGAACTTATTTACAAACAGACTTATAGACTTAGAGAATGAATTTATGGTTACCAGGGAAGAGGGGTAGAGTGTGGGGAGGGATAGATTGGGATTGACATGTACACATTGCTATATTTAAAATAGATAACCAAAAAGGACCTACTGTATAGCACAGGGAACTCTGCTCAATATTCTGTAATAACCTAAATGGGAAAAGAATTTGAAAAAGAACAGATATGTATCTGTATCATGTATATGTATAACTGAATCACTTTGCTGTGCACCTAAAACTAACACAACATTGTTAACCAACTATACTCCAATATAAAATAAAATAAAAATAAAATATAAAAAATAATAATATAAAATAAAAATAAAGACAATGTTAGAGGAGAGGGTCATAGGATGCTTGATCAGCTTGTGGACCTTCTTCTCTTTGGTTGGTTGTGAGGTAACAGTGTGATATTTCAGGAATCTCAATCATCAACCTTCTGGTTCCAACCTTCTGGTTTCATCTGGGGTCTCTGTGCTTGTGTTCAGCATATAGTCACTATCCTCCACTGGGGTCCTAGTTTCTGCAGAACATTTCAAAGATATGCATCAGATTGTTACCTATATCCCTTCAGGGAGATCTAGGAGTCCTGTGACTCTACTGTTCAAATCTTAACTGCTTGAGTCTGTTCTTTGTAACTCAGGGAAGGCCTAGGAGACTAAAACCTTTTTCTACAAACAACAAATGGGGAATATGGAGGGGTTTTGTACCCAGGAAGGCCCTGCAGGGTTATGCTTGGTTTCAATCCCCCTTTTCTTTTTCTTTTTTTTCTTTTTTGGTACACGGGCCTCTTACTGTTGTGACCTCTCCCATTGTGGAGTACAGGCTCTGGATGTACAAGCTCAGTAACCATGTCTCACGGGCATAGCCACTCCGTGGCATGTGGGATCTTCCCAGACTGGGGCATGAACCCGCGTTCCCTGAATCGGCAGGCGGACTCTCAACCACTGCACCACCAGGGAAGCACCCCCCCTTTTCTTATGATACTTCTCAATCCTGAGCGTCACAGGGGTCGGACAAGAAAGTGAATAAAGTTTTGGATAGAGAGATTAATCATAAACTCACAGGGGAACTTGGTTTTAAGGTGACTCAGTTTCATGTCCTGGCACTTATTACTGAAACTTGTTGCCTAGGTGCCATGGCCCAGTTTTACACCTAAACCTAACTTCACTTCCTCCCTGAGAAATATGCCAACAGCCTCAGTTAGCAAAATTAGGCTGCAATATACTCAAAACTACTTTGTTTAATGAATGAGGAAGTGATGAATGAAAACTCTAACAGTTAAATTTTATTCTAAGAAATTTGGGAGACAATCTTATCAATGGTAAACTTGCCAGTCTCTTTGAGAGCTTCAGCTGTGAGAATTCTACTCGAGGGCATATAGCAAAAGCCTTCTCAAGCTTGACTCAACTCTGATTATCATGATTTCATGTTCAGTAACAGACATTCAATTGGTATAAAACCATGCTTCTATAGTGTGTGTTTTGCCCCCCAGGCCCAAAGTCTCAATTCTTCTTCACTAAGTCAAGAGTCATCAATGATTATACCACCAAAGGGAACATGCCAAAGGGAACACCTTAATTCATTTTCTTTCTTTTCCCAAGGAGGAGGGACTAGGAGGTGATAACATCAGCTGTCAGTTGGGGTTGAAGATGGGCAGAGATAAGTCAGCATATCCTCCAGGGAGTGTGAGACACACCTGTAATGCTGTAATCTAAGGGTGTGGCCATGTCGATGTACAGTCTATGGAATGAGTGCATCCACTCCATATAGCTTTAGAGCAATAGGTTTAGGCCCAGAGGATGTGGCTTTTTCAGCTGCAATATGAATGCTCAGAGTTGATTCACTACTGATGCAGAAATAAAGTCAGGCACATGGTTGGAAAAATTGACTATCTTACATGGTTGGAAAAATTGACTATCTTGTGCTTCAGCTGATTGGGCCATGTGACATTGTTAAATTGTATAATATATTGGAAGAAATAGGTTTAGGAAAGGGCTGGATATCAACAATTTCTGTCCATGCTCATCCTGAGGATCCAGCAGGACTTTAGTCTCAGATGAGCTATACCCCAGAGTGCAGTGCCTCTGTCATCCCACCTAGACCTTACCTTTCCTTGGGAGAAATCCTTGATGACTGGCTAATCTTCCCTGCAATTTAGAAGCCTCTGGGTCTTTCCTCTAGGCTTTGTGCACACTGAGGAAATATGGATAAATTTTAAAACTAACCTAAATAAGACATTTAGTAAAGAAAATCTATTTCCTCCAATAAACCTTAAAATGTATTTCACAGACAAATAATAATAAATCCTTTATTAGGTACTCTTTCCTTTTTTCTAAACTACTGTATTCACATGCTGATATCTACTGTTAGTATAGAAAGTACAGTAGTTGACTAGATGATCCTCGCAAAGGGCAGAAGGGCCTTTTGATGCTACCACTCACATAAGAAGAATCCTCTGTTGGCCCAGAACCAAAGAAAGGGAGGCAGGACTCATTAGCTGTAAAGAAATGGATGACTGATATTTTTTTATTTTCAATTCCAGAGAGCTCCTTCTAGGAATTTTAATAGCAGAATTCCATATTCTCAGGACTTCCCTGGCAGTCCAGTGGTTACGACTTTGCCTTCCAATGCAGTGGGGTGCAGGTGTGACACCTGATTGGGGAGCTAAGATCCCACATGTCTCCCCGCCAAAAAAACCAAAACATAAAACAGAAGCAATATTATAACAAATTCAATAAAGACTTTAAAAATGATCCACAACAACAAAATAAAATCTTTAAAAAGAAAAGAATTCCATATTCTCAAGAAAAATGGCAGACATACAAGCACTTAGTCATTTGACTAAACTGAAGAGAAGTAACATTTAGTTTGCGTGAACAAGGGAGTATTTGAGGATTACAGTTGTAAACCTGAAAAAAATGCCTTCATTTTCACTATTGCCTCCCCCCTCCACCATCTTCTCTGCACTGAGAACATCTCTCTGGCCACAGCCCCTCATCCCCTGAAAATGTGTGCCTGCACTAAGTCCATCTCCACCCCCCTCCTTGGTCAGCCACTGTGCCCATCACTGTCTGCAGTGGTGCAGAAATGACTGATGGGAGCCCCAGCAGCTTGGCTGCTCAGGTATCCTGACCTCAGTCTTTCCTAGCCATAGCTTCCAAACCGACACCATTTCAAGGGACATTGACACAGAAGCCATGTTCACTGGGGCTGGGTTGCCAAGTTGGGGTGGTTGGCTCTGGGGCTGGAATTGGGACTGTGTTTGGGAGCCTCATTATTTGTTATTCCAGGAGCCCTTCTCTGAAGCAACAGTGAAGGGCTTCGTCCTCTTAGAGGCAAGAGGTTCTTTTGTCTGATGGTGGCCTTTCTCATCCTCTGTGCCATGTGAAGGAGCCATCTCCTCTCCCATAGTTCTTTCTCCCATGTTTCATCTACCCTGTATTGTATGTTCTTTTTCCTATAAGCCCCCAGGCAGTCTGAGGAAAGTGGTTGACTCAGGGTTTAACAGAGGGAAGTTAAATAATACTGTATTTTTTTTAAAAAAAGACAAAGAAACAAGAATGACTTCAGCTACTGGTTTTGAGGATGTGCTTCCTGTCTCTGATTTAGTTAGACCCGTCATTCCATACCTCTACCCTCCCACAACCCACCCCTACCCCCATCTTCAGCATTGTTGAAATAGCAGCTTTATTTCTTGATCACTTGCTACAGGCCTAGGAGTCTGCTAAGGGCTCTACATGAATTCTTTCAGATTACAGCAAAATTCCCACCCCAAAATGTCTCTTTGGCATATGGATTATTTCATATCATATGGATTGTTTCAACAATCAAGGCCTGAAAGACTCAGGAAGAAACTTTGACCTTCCCCTAACTGCCTGAAAGAAGGTAGATAGAGGACCTGTTCCAGGAAGGCAGCTGCCACCATAGGTCACTATAGTATGAACTAGGTGCACACAGGGAGGCACCCCGCAAAGTCAAGTCGCTTGTTAAAATTCTTCTCTGTGCCCCACTTTCTCTGCATGGGCTAGCAAACATTTGCTTTTCCATCTCCATGTGATTTGCTTTCTCCCCTTTGAAGTCCCAGACCACTGCCCCCAACATCCTCTTTTGTCTTCATCTGAAGATGGTGTTTAAGGTGAGGGTTTCAGCCATTTTGTCAGGTTACTCAGTTCTCCTGGGTCTCTCTCCCATGTGTACGTGTTATTAAACTTTCGTTTGATTTTCTTTCTTTTTTGCAGTACATGGGCCTCTCTCTGTTGTGGCCTCTCTTGTTGCGGAGCACAGGCTCCGGACGCGCAGGCTCAGCGGCCACGGCTCATGGGCCCAGCCGCTCCACGGCATGTGGGATCCTCCAGGACGGGGGCACGAACCCATGTCCCCTGCATCGGCAGGCGGACTCTCAACCACTGCGCCACCAGGGAAGCCCCTGATTTTCTTTTAATCTGTCTCACATCAATTTAATTCTTACACTAGCCAGAAGAACCTAGAAGGGTAGCGGAAAATTACTTTCTTCCCGACAGACAGCTGTGACTAGATTTTGTGCTGATGACATCCAGAGGGGCTATGGAGTGGGTTCTCAGGTGCTGTGAAGGAGCGATCTTTGTAGTTGTACTTTTTTTTCTTTTCCTGAAGAAGCCAGTTGGATGGCTAAGAGTGAGAGGGGGGCGGAAATATAAGATGTTTGGGATGGACCGAAAAAAAATTGAGATAGTTGTATGTATTTGTCAATATTTCTATCTTCACTGAAGGAAGAGACCAGCCCCTCATCAATAAGTAGTGTGGGGAGGGGCTTCCCTGGTGGTGCAGTGGTAAAGAATCCACCTGCCAATGCAGGGGATCCGGGTTTGAGCCCTGGTCTGGGAAGATCCTACATGTCACGGAGCAACTAAGCCCATGTGCCACAACTACTGAGCCTGCGCTCTACAGCCTGCTAGCCACAACTACTGAGCCCACGTGCCTAGAGCCTGTGCTCCTCAACAAGAGAAGCCCCTGCAATAAGAAGCCTGAGCACCGCAACAAAGAGTAGTCCCCTCTCGCCACAACTAGAGAAAGCTTGTGCGCAGCTACAAAGACCCAATACAGCCAAAAAAATATTAATTAATTTAAAAAAAAAAATAGCAGTGGGGCCCAGCCTCTGGGCTGAGGCAAGGACCAGAACTTGAACTGGTAACATCTGGTGAAAAGAAAGCAGTATCCTTTGGGCACAGAGTATTAAGAAACAGGGATTCTGGCATAAGGACTAAAGGAGGAGACAGTTTGTAACAAAGGTAGGGACTCAGTCTTGAGAAAATCACAGAAATTGAGTTGTCAAAACTGGATGCAAAACCAAAGTTGTCCTGGCAAAGAAAATATCTTACTGAATCTCAGACAACTGAGCCAGAGCCTTTTTAATCTCTCCTGACTAAGGTCAATCAGAGACCTGAGCTATGGGGAGAGGGTGGCCAGCAAAGGCTGAAAGCCTGGTGGAGGTCTGACTGTTACCCAAGATAATATAGACACATAGACTCAGCTCCCCTTGTACCATCAGATTAGTGGTACCCTTACGGTAGAATTAAATGTATTTCATGACCCTTGATAAATAATGGGTATCTAAACACATAGTGGACTGTGGAAGTAGTAGAGGAATTAATAAGCTAGAAGGAGAAAAGTGGGATTAAGGCAGGTGATAGATGGGTCCTCAGGCTAAATGGTTTGAGTTTGTTCCCTGTGGACCGATACTCTGAGATGGGAATAACAGGACAATTAAGAGAGGAGGCTGGGCCCTGCCCAGATAGAAGATAAGAGACCACATATTCCTCATTCTCGAAGTTAGGAGACCTCCCTGACTACACAGGAGCAGAAAGGTTCCTTGGAGGTCAAAAAAGGGAGTGATGCTAAGTGGCTAAGTCTACCCATAGGCCTCTTCAGTAGCATCCATCTTGGCTAAGAGATGTGCGTGCACACATGGGAAGATCCTGAGATACACCAAATATGGACTCTGAACCAGGCAAATCAAAATGATTGGTCAAAAGAAACATGGAAGAAATGCCCCATATAAGTGATTCAAACTGTCAAGAGGGCGCGACTCTTTCTTGGAGCCCCCCCCCCATGTGTCTATCCACATGTACCGTACTTCTTTTTTTTCCTAATAAATACTTTACTTGTTTCGCTACTTTCCGTCTTTGTGGGAATTCTTTTCCTGTAAAGTCGTAGGGCCAGGGCCTTGTCACTGACCACTGGTCTAGTGGCTAGGATTCAGTGCTCTCACTGCCACAAACTGACCTCAATCACTATATGGGAACCGAAACCCTGCTTCAAGGTGCTGCAGGCCGAGACCACCCGAGATCTGGATGATTTTTGTGGTCCAGCCTCCAACACTATTGTATGGTCTTGGAGAGATCATTTCCTTTCTCTTGGGCTCAGTTTTCATTCGTAAAAATAAAAAATGAATCAGATGATCTAATTGGTTCCTCTAGTTATTTTCATCTTAAGTAAACACAGGATATACAATATTGCCACGTGCCCCCAGCCCCCAAATTTGCCACATTGAAATGTTTCAGGAAATGTTTTGAACTTAAGTGTAAATATCAAGCAGAAGCATATTACATATACAGAGGGTATAAGGCAAGTCTAGTAAAATAGCTCTGAGTTCTTCTTTCATATTCCAGTTAATTCCATATAATCCCTGGGTAAATTTGTTGTACAAGTATTCTGCTTCTATTACCACTACTGAAAAATACTGCCCATTATTTCACTCCCTCATTACCCTGGTTCCTTGGCCTTTATTTTATCTCTGTTATTCAAACCATTAATCAGTTTGGACATTCCCTATGAAATTGGGAATGCAACTACTTAGGAGGTATCTTATTTATTATGGGATAAATCCTGATAAGTGAATTCAGAATGGTGGGCTTGGCTGGAGGCATAGTTGCTGTTTCTCAGCCCTCTGTTCAGCTCAGAATGATCCAAACCAGAGTTTTCCAGAAACAGAACCAGCAGAAGCATACACACTGTGCCCCATGTGCTCAGAGGTACTTAGAACTCACAGATTTCCATTTTCCTTGTTTGTTTTGGAAGCAAAGTCACAAGCCACTTGGCACTCAATAAGCTGAGGCACAGACTGGCTAGAGGATAAAACACAGAAAGGCCACACCTTTAACCACAGAAGGCAATAGTCCTTTTCAGATAGAATTGGAAGGGTTCTGTGAACTGTTTTGCTTGCAACTTGTACTGTGCTAGCCTTTAGTGCCCAGTCTGTTAAAGGAAAGGGAGGGTTGTCAAGAAAAGGAAGCCTACTGGTATATGTAAACATTAAAAACCAAATAACCCAAAACACACTTTTAGTTACTAATTTTAAATCTTTTTGGCATAGCAGATGAGGCCATAGCTAAGGATGCTTGGATGATGTCCTTTAATCCAGCATAAAGCCATGAAAATGGGAAAGAGTATTGTCTTCACTTGTAAAGAATTGTAAAATATAACAAGCCAATTTTGAATAATGTGAGTCCATTATCATTTCAACTAAGATTTAAGTCTCACAGACTCACCGGATATCAAGTGCGTATAATCCTTCCTTGCTCTGTTGATGTGTGGGGACATTATTGAATGATTACTTCTGGACTGGGTTATAACAAATTTTAAATATATGAAAGAGAAATTTTCTTTCTCACAGCATCTAATTTTAGGGCATAATTTTGACCCTTTAAGTCCAATAAGATACCATGATAAACTCTTAGCAAAATGGCCATGCTGTTGGTATAAACCTACCATATCTTTGATCCTCCAGAGGTCATTAATAGAATACTTGTAGTCCCATTTGAGTGCCTTGTGAGCAATGAGGTAGAACAAAGCGAGGAAATCCTAAATCAGCATTTCACGAACTCTAGAATATCAGGCAGGTATAAAAGTCCAAAAAATTTATAAAAACTAAACCATGTGAGAAAGAACATTTGGAAAGCTTAAGCATTCTCTTCCTCTATGCTTAACATTGTCTCCAGGTAATTGGACTGGTAATTTGGGATTTTCTTCCCTCTTGCTGCCAGCTAGTTTGGTTTCTTTTTAGTGTGATTCCATTCTCTATGTACGTTGTGTATTTTGTGGTTCATGTTGGAGCCTGTCACCCAGAGGTCTGTGGTGACACACAAACCCCAGCTCCAAGGGACCTGCAGCAGGTCTTGGTGGCTTGGTGTGACACATTCCTGACTCTCACCTCGCGTGAAGGAAAGTTTGAGAGTTGAGATGAGTGACAGCGACACATAAGGAAACTAGAGCAAGCTATTCTTGAATTCCTTAGCTGTTAAACCTTATTTTAAAGTCAAGGGCATAAAGTCAGGAATTAAACCATCAGCCATTTGGCCAGATTCCTCATCCTTATATTAAAGAGCGAATATTAGTTTTGTTTCGTAATTAAATCGATTCATCATTTTCAAAACAGTATGGCTGATGCCACCTAGTGGAACTATTTTGAATCTCACAACCTTATGATGAATCCTTAAATACCAAGGTATTTCCTGTAACTGGGACTTAAATTTAGTAGAGAGGTATGGTGGCTATCTTTTTGTGAGGTCTGCTATATACGTCTTAGCATTTTTATTCTGAGATGAGGATGCAGGGATTGAGGACTCTATTTTTAATTTAACATGAAAGTTCTCCCAGGATAATTTCCAGGGCAAAATTTGTTTCACCAGCATGGGATCTCGTCAATTGCTCCTATTTCAAAACACTTAAACTACTGGTTCACTTCGAGGGGGTTTTCAAACTTTTAACCCTTATTTTTGATGAAGAGGCTATTACTAGCTACAATTCGACTTGAGTGCAGTGTGTTGGGCAAATGCACTCTAACTTGGTCTCTTCACATCATACATGAATATCTGTGTGAACAGGTTATTTGTATTTCAACTGTAACATATTTTAGAGCATAGCCTATTAAGCCCAACCACTCAACTCATATTGAGTTCTTTTTAAATAGTACCCCTGCCCACATCGGTAAACTCCAAATAGACATTTGGTGTAATTTGAATTTGGTGCTTTGGCCACAGTGGAAGGACACTGACCCAAGTAACACCAATCAGATTGGGCATTTGAAATTGAGGCTGGAGCAGAGATGGGAGTTGGGAAAAATCCTGACTATATATCTCTATCTATTGGTTTATCTATCTAGCCATCCATGAGAGAGACCATGCAAGCAAATAATAAAGCAAATGAAAATTTTTCTGAAAGCAAGTTAAACATCTCTTTTAAAAAGAGAGTAAAAGGGCTTCCCTGGTGGCGTAGTGGTTGAGAGCCCGCCTGCCGATGCAGGGGACGCGGGTTCGTGCCCCGGTCCGGGAAGATCCCACATGCCGCGGAGCGGCTGGGCCCGTGAGCCATGGCCGCTGAGCCTGCGCGTCCGGAGCCTGTGCTCCGCAATGGGAGAGGCCACAACAGTGAGAGGCCCAAGTAACGCAAAAAAAAAAAAAAAAAAAAAAGAGAGTAAAAGAAAGTAAATGATGTTCCATGTTCAGATATGTTTGGAAAACCTTGTTCAATAGGTTAAACAGTTTCTTTGACACAGGATTATTTGTAACCTTTAATATGCAGGTATATTCTATGAATCTTCTGGAAGGAGTGTAGAATACAGTGTTCCCCAAGATCTTAGCAGGAAGCTTTGACCCCTGGGAACACCAAAGTCATCTCTCTCAGAAAAAGTGTTGAAAAGAGCACTTCCTTAGAGATTTTCTGAGGGACTCTGGCACCTGAGGGACTGGAAGGCTTGTTAAAACACAGATCTCATTCCTTGGCTCTGGGTGAGCACAGAATGTGCATTTCTAGCAAGTTCCCAGGTGGCACTGATGCTGCTGGCCTACAGAACACACATTGAGAAGTATTGGTCTAAAGCAACCACTCTTATGTAGAGGGGAATTAGACACCAGCCACCTGGGGTTTCCCTCAGAGTTAAGTCATCACTTAAGACGAGGGGTGGCGATGGTAAGTGGCCTTTTACCACACCTTTACCGTGCACTGACCCACTGGGAGCCAGGCAGGACCAAGGCCTTCACTGGGGAAGGGCCTCCCCAGTGCTCTGATGGAAACAGGTCCCCACCTTGTTTCAGAATAATGTAGACACCCATATGCTCAAAAAAGTTAATATTTCCATCAACTGACTCAAATACCAAGAAGTAGATATTCACATGCCAACCTCTACAATGACCTATGCTTATTTTTAGCATAGACAGTTATTTTGTGCTAACAGTCTTTAAAAATCAATACTTTTTTTCTCTTGTTGATCATAGAGAGATTCTCTGATTTATATTTGGCATTGCGAAGGATAGAAGGAAAATGGTTGGATTTAGGGGGTTTCCTGGTACGGTTTACCTATCCATACTCTGCCAACATCATCATAAAACTATCTGTAAGGAAGTTCCCTGGTAGCTTAGCGGTTAGGATTCTGAGCTTTGGCTGCTGAGGTCTGGTTCAATCCCTGGTCCGGGAAATGAGATCCCGCAAGCTGTGTGGTGCAGGTGAAAAAAACCTCTCTATAACTCTCTACTGGGCTCCAACATATCCATTCTAGTCTGAAGACATGGGCCTGGAACCCTTTCCCTGATTCCCTTCACTGCCTTGGTTGTACTCATTTTTTTATGTCAGCTTGGGTATCTATCTCTTCCTTTGTGTTGCCCTTCTTGAAAGATCCTCTCAAATATATGCAGTAGGTAAAATCCCTCTTATGAGAGGATCTCAGAGCAAGTTTCCTTACCTTGTAGCATTTATCACAGTTGTAATTTATACTTATCTGATTAATATCTGTCTCCCCAACTACACTGTGAGCTCCAAGAAAGTAATGAGGTTTTGCTTTTCACTGTACTCCCAGCATCTACTTAAGTTCCTGACATGGGACAGAAATTAATACTTATTATACCTTATGTATTTATTGGATGGATGGATGGATGGATGGATGGATGGATGGATGGATGATGTTCTACACCAACAGCAAAACTTAGAAATCAGGAATCCTATTAAATTGTCAAGGAAGATGAAAAGTACATAGACTGACTTTGGGGGCTGCACTGGGAGGAAGGTAAGATCAGTCTTCTCTGTACCCATAACAGGTGGTCATTTCTCCCCTGGAAAAGCACTTTATTTACTCAATTTTAATCGCTTTGTTTTCATAGTAGGATAGAAGCTCTTCAGGGGTAGAGATCAAGTTTTTCTAGTTTATCTCAATGTCTTATGTGCCTGACATAGAACAGATACTTATTAAATGTTTAGGGACGAACACTGTTTAAGAAAACACAAAAGACCTAATGTTTAAGCTCAGTGGCCCTGAGTTTCCTAGGTAGTGTTTGTCTTCCCCACTAGAGTTCCCTGCTTCCTCATATTTCCGCAAAGCTGCTAATCCTTTCATTTTAAACATCAGCAAAGTAAAGTCCAAACAGATTAAATGAGCTGCCTGAAGTAACATGCCTGAGTTCATGGCAGAGTCAGCATTAGGACTCAGTCTTCCTAACTCTAGATCTACTGCTTTCTCCACTTCATTACCAAGTAATACTCTCAGCAGAGAAGATTCTGAGGAGCATGTGGGCTCGATCTAAGGAAGCTGGCCCAGAAAAGGGGGCTCATCAGCACGAGGCTGACCAAACTCGACCAGAACTTGAGTTAACAAAGCCAGGTACAATTAATACTAAATTTGAATTTAGTGTTCTTATAAAAAACAACCAGACAAAAAGATTAGCAAGAAAAAGGAATAATTTAAATGGACATTCTTTGTGTGAGAAAAAGCTTAAAATTATACCAAAAGACAAAAATATACCGTATGAAAATGTCTGTTGAAAATAATTTTTTATTATAAACAATATAAACACTTCCTAATACTTTTTGCATGTATAATACACTTTCTTTTCTTTGCCTGAGTTTTTAGGAACATGATCTCTCAACACAATGGTTCTTCCCTTGATGACCATTCATATATTCAATAAGTACCAAGTGCCAGGCACTGTAAAAGTTCCAAGGGATTAAAGAAAAAAAACAAAGGTGAAAAAAGGCATAGATTCATTTATCAAGAGGACCATAATCCAGTAGAATGTTTCCTTTATTTTGGATATCTCTGTTTTAACATATATACTTCCAATTTGTGATATATTTTAGTCTATTTCTTTCAAAAATAGCTTATATATCCAAGGTAAACTGGACAATTAAAACAATTGTTTAGATAAAATAGGGTAAAAACACTACTTTTAGCCTTAAATAAGCAGATGATTTATGAAAAAGTGATTCTGTGGCCTTAGATCATTTTGTTAACAATTTTAATATACTTTGATATTTTTGAAAGACCTGAAATATTTTAATACAAAGAGTTATCAACTCTCTGTGTCTTCTATAAATATGAAAAGAAATATTTGTCTTCTTTGAGAATAGTCCTTGAGTCATTGTCAATAGTGAAAATTAAACACAATACAAAGGCCACATCTGCTGTCCTCACCATTAGTCTTTGTCTCATATCTTTAGTGACTCTGATATTTCTGAATGAAGAGGGGCACATACATCCAAATATTTTTAGTGAAAAACCCAAGTTATTTCTTTGGAAAGTTGTCTACAATATATTTATTACAGACATTTCCCTTTGGTTTATTGTTGTTTGTGTATGGCTGTCATACACGCCCCCAAAATTGCATTTTCATACAACTTTATACTATTTGGTAAAGATGATTCATTAATTATATAAATGTGATTTACTTCTATGTCTTTGCAAAGTTTCCTTATAAATATATTAAGCTAACTCTCTTTGACAGATCATATATCCCATTTTTGATGTTGAATATTGTCAACTACTGCTTCTGTATAGCACACAAGAATGGGTGATCCTTAGAGATAATGAATTTCATGACTTTAAAATTCACTGTGGTTCCAGCCCCACACATAGTTGTATAGATACTAAATATTCAAAGACAACGTACTGAAGCTTGTTCACAGAACTAAGCTTTCCCCTGATATCTCTCCCTCCCCCATGACCCCCCAAAAAACGTCCAGAAGCATTATCCCAAATGGTCTCCAGGATTTAAATAACAATATTTTTAAAACATTTAACACCACAATAGGGAATTTGTTGGCATGACACGAACAATACGGTTACTCCAGATGCTGTATTCAAACTGTATGGGCCCATTGAAAAAATAGATATAACCTAAGAAAAAGATCAAAAAGAAAATTTCAGAGTTTGAAAATAATGTTTTACTCTAGCTACCTTTAAAAGCCCAATCTGTTAGATTCACTTTTTTTTAAACATTCCAATGTTTATCTTTATAAATACCACTAATGTTTTAGTATATTTCTTATAATTTAAAGAGGGGGAAAGGTATAAATGTCTCCAGTTCTCTTAAACTGTCACCTCGAATTAATTGCTGTATTGTCAGGAGTTCCAGTTTTGATGCTTCAATTATTGATATTGGTTATTTTTTGTAAGTTAGAGATAACATCTGTTTCCATAATTCAAGCAAAAAATCATTATATAGCTACGATTATTGGTCTTCATATATAAATTACTCCCCACTCCACCCCTGATTTGAACTATACTTTTTGCATCTTAATATCTTTAAATTTACAGCAGTGTTTAAGATTTGGCATCTTTTATTCATAGCAGTCATTAAGTAAAATTCTCATTTATTCTAAGAATATTAATTTTTGTTTGCAGTCTGTGTAAATAGTCACACAAGAATGAGTAATCCCTTAACTGCCAGACATTTATCAGCACATCTAAGTTCTGTATAAAATGCCTTTATAAGGAAATTATTTCAAGGGTTACAGAAGCCCTCCATTAAGGTCAGTGCAATGAAACTAGTTACCATTTTTCTCGAAGACAGCATCTACTTTATCGCCAATTCCTGGGAAGTCCTCTTCTATTAGTCTGGGGTAGCCTTTTTGCATCATACGGTTAGTTTCATCATAGCTATTTAATAAGAAAAAGAAACTCTTGAGTAGGTCGTGAGTAAATTACTTTAGAAATAATACAATGGATATAAATGGCAGCTTTCAAAATTGACAAAAGTTTCAAAATTTTAAGTCTATTTGAAACAACCAGTAGCTTTTTAAAATTAGGAATTATAATACGGAGTATATAGTGGATACCTGGTGAGGTATTTTGACTTGCCTAAAGACCATCTTTGTAAAGACAGTTATAATCTCATTTCCATTTCAAAATTTGTATAGCTGTTATAAAAGTGTATTATTAGGAAAGTGTTCTTAGAGTGAAATAAATATATGTTTATGCATTGAACAATTATCTGTTGAGCTCCCACTATGTGTAAGACAACTTGCTAAGTGCAGTAATGGACGTCAAACTATTTAAGGTTCAATTTCTGCACAAAAAAGTTATAGAGGCATACAGTGGAAATAAAACTAGGAAGGGGAGCACAGCTTTCCCCTCTCATAACTTTATATTCCATACTCCTCTTCCCCTGAACATACTCACACCCTAGCCAACCAAACACACTCTGAAATTAACCTAAGAGAACAGCCTCCTGTGATATAATATTCTTACTGTTACTGATGAAAGTTTTTGTAGTTTTGAGGTATGTTTTAATAGATAAAAAGTAAGAACCACTGCACTATCAAGAAAGCTAAGACATATACACACAAAACTGCAACACTAGGCAATAGGATCTAAACATCATGAGACAGTAAACATGAGATGTCATGGGAGTTACCTGAGAAGGGAGATAACTTTGAATGGGGTGATCAAGAATGACTTTCACATTAACTTTAAACAATGGATAGAATTTCAAAAGAGAGAGATGTAGGGAAAGACCTCTAGCAAATAAAATTGCATAAGGGAAGGTTATGGGGAGATAAAAGCACAGTGCATTTGAGATATGGTAAACAATCTATCTTGACTGAGCCATAGACCTCATATAGGGTAAAGGGACTGGAACTCTAGTGCAGGTAGAACCTGGCAGTAATATTTAAAGTCATAAGTGTCATTATCAGAAATAAAGAAGCCAAAAGGTAAAGATGATATGTAATGTAAGAGTGTGTATGTGTGTACACATGTATGCATGCCTGAGTGTATATATATGTACATATATATATATATATATATGATGAGTGTATGTATATATATGTGTGTGGAGAGAGAGAGTAAATTTACCATTTTAAAATTTTCAACTATTGTGTACCTATGAGATAATCATCCCTGAATATAGACATGGATTTGGGCTCATAAATATTGCCAATGTCAATGCTTCCTTGAGCTCTACACGTGTTTTTTATATTCCTGTTCTACTTGTTCTTCAAAAGGAGCTGGCTTCACAAACTACAAGCCTAGCAGCTTCCTGGCCAACCTCTCCAATGAATCAACAGACTAGAAATTGTTACCTTCTCTTGCTCAGTTTTTTCCTGTACCTATTCTTGTGTCCTCTCTGGACACAGAAGATGGAGCTCCATGTAAATTAGGAGAGGATGACAAGAAAGAGAATCCAGGAGAAAGATGACAAGAAATTAAGATGTCAAAATAAGAGAGAGGGCTTCCCTGGTGGCACAGTGGTTGAGAGTCCGCCTGCCTATGCAGGGGACATGGGTTCGTGCCCCGGTCCGGGAAGATCCCACATGCCGCGGAGCAGCTGGGCCCGTGAACCATGGCCGCTGAGTCTGCGCGTCCAGAGCCTGTGCTCCGTCCGCAATGGGAGAGGCCACAACAGTGAGAGGCCCACATAACGCAAAATAATAATAATAATAATAAGAGAGAGTTTTGCCATGGTTGTAGTACAACAAATGCCTAAGAAAGAGAAGAGTGGCCCAGAAAGGGCAAGGATTACATGTGTATTTTAAAGAGGGCTTGAGACTTTTAAATATCTGTGTTAAGAGTTACCTGCTGGAGCTGTCATGGAAGAGAAATGAATGACTGGTATGACATTTAAAATACTGCATGAGATAATTTTAAGTAACAAGAGATTTTTGAGACTCACTTTGCCTCTATGACACAAGAAGATGGGTCAGTAAATATGGCTGCCATACCTCCAGACTTGGTTTCCTGAGAAGAAGAGAGTCTTCCCTGTATCCTCAAAGTGAACGGCCGCACTTATCTTTTTAACCTCTTTTGGAAATCCCAGTTCGGATATTTTTCTGGGATAACCTTCCAGAATATCATAACCATTAAGAGCCCAAAATTTTCTGCCTAGAATAAGTAAAATAATTGTTTTATTATTCAAGGGAATCTATTAAAACTCACATATGTAGATATTTAACAAAGAAAGACTCATTTTATACATTTAGAAATAAAGTAGTCAGTGTTTGTGGTCACCATGTTTATGAAACACAGAAATATGCACATTCTTCAAACAAACAAGAAAAGGATTTAAGATGCCAGTTTCCTAACTGTAAGTATAGCCAACCAAACATCATGATTACTTTGACAATTTGTTACCTCTGAATATTAAGTTTGGAACTGGGTGAAAAATACATTAAGATTTCTGTATGAATAAGCAGCACAGTGAGAATAGGAAATTAACTTGAAAACTCAAATTTTATGCCAGTAGAAAATTATTTTCTTCTCTAAAAAGTGACTTCGTTATAGCATTAATTATAATAGTCAAACAATAGAAACAATGTCAGTAAAATGCTATGTAGCCATTATAAATTATAATCATGAAGCTGGAATAGCAATTTGGGAACCTATGTCAAGGGAACAAGTAGAATATTAAAATGTATATACATTATGAATATAAGTATTTAAAATACATATTTCATATGGTGAAAGACTAGAAAATAAAGTGATAAAATAAGTTGACTTTTCAGAAGGGGGAATTATGGATAATTTTTTTCAATTTTTAAAAATGTACATTGTTATAACATTTGCTTAGTAAATAATTTTTAAGAGGAAATAAGAGAAAAAACTGACATGATTGGTATGAAATAAAGACTGGATATGATAAGTAATAATGTAGACTTTTTACTTGTCAAATTTGGGGACACTTGGTAGAAAGGTTTCAGGTGCTTTCTGGTTCCCATTTTGTTATACTTGATTCTTAATTTAGGTGTATTTTTGACAGCGATCATTTTATTAAGTCTCTGTAGCATCAAGTTCATCACTGCCTGCTCTGGACATGTGGGAGGTCTCATTGGTGGAAAGATTACCTCTAAAGATGAAGATAAGGTCATGGGAAGGGTGCTCATATGCAGCATCAATACGGTTGGGAAGTTCTGGCCAAAAGGATTTTGTTAAGAACAGCTCTGCGTCAACCTGCTGAGGATGCAGACGCCAGAAGAATCTAACACAAAAGTAAAAATGCAGAGTTTGCCATCATTTTTTCAAGTGCAATATGTCTATCCTGCTAGCTACCTGTCTCCACATCAATACAGGTAAGTTAGACACAACCATTCCCTAGCACCCGTGAAGGGGAAAGATTTCCACTTCCGTTAAGTGCCAGTTAAACAAGCTGTTGCTATCTTAACTCTATCCTAAAGTATTGAAGTCTAAAATCTCATAGAGCCTTTGTGAAGGCTCCAAGTCATTTGTGGGCTGGGACCATGCTTTGTTCAATTTTGCATATCTTGTAAGTGGCAAGCAAATGTGCCAGGCATTGTGTTGGGTTCTGGAAAGAAAACATGAGTGACACAAACTATGCTTCCAAGATCTCATGGCCTGGGGAAACTGATATATGAGAAAATACTGGAGCACAATGAAATTAGAGCTATGGTAGAGGAGGTAGGAATGCTATAAGATCACAGATGAGGAAACAATTAATTCATTGAATAGATGAACAAATGAACAAATAAGGATATTAAAACAATATCAAAATTTTAAATCAGTATTTCATTTTTCAACACCTATAGATTTAGGTTGTACAGTGCTTCCTCTCTTAAATTCCAACATATGTTACCAGAAATAAAGATTTTCCATATCAAAAGGAATTCATGTGGAATTATGAGTAACAGCTTACTAATATGGTAATTGATTTCAATAACTGCATTTTAAAACAAACTAATTGTATTTCTATATTTACTTTGTAAATATGTCTTCATAAGAAAAACTACAACCAAAGATGTAAAAGGAAGCTATACAATGCCAAGATTATCCATTGAAAAGTAAAACATTTATCCATCAGTTATTTACTTCCTCTCATATATGTAAATAAACTACCCAAAGTTCTATTATTTTCACTAACTTCACCTTTCTTTGGAAGTTTGACCACATGTTTCGGCAATTTGAAGATATGGCTTCACAAATGTTTGTTACATGCAGGTTTTATAAAATAATATGAAGAGTACCTGTCTTTAAAGATCATTGTTTCTCCTCGGAGACTGGTAATGGCATCAAGGGATAAGGAAGGATCACATTTGTCTGGCGTTTTGGGATGTTTATGGTTGGGGTCTTCATCTCCTGGACCTGCAGTCATGAAATGAGTGAAGGAGGTTTTACTGAGGATGACCTGATTCTGCCAATGGAGATCAGAAAGGGCAATAATTCCTGCCACCCCTACATAATGCTCCAAAGTACCTGTAATCCTACTTCCTTCCTGCATGGTTACCAAATTCTTGCCTATGGGACTTCTGTTTTCATCTTTCAAGACCCTTGAGAATCATCTCAACTACAAATTTAACTTTCTTGAGGTTGGTGGTAGAAATGGGGTAGGGGGGAGAAAAGACTTTGAGGAAACTTTCCCCATGCTTTGCACAACCTATTGACAGACTTCTCTTGAGAAACACATTCCTCTCAAAGCCATTTCTGGCAGCATGTTGTCTCTGTGGGAGCCCACATTTGGGCTCTTTCTCTTGCCTATTTTATCAGCTGTCAGCATCAGCTCACATCGGTTTACCAGTTGACTACATCACAGCTGCATCTCAGGGAAAAGTTAGGTCTTCAGCCATTCTGGTATGACTGGCCACGTGTTGGGAACACTTCCACCAGCTCACATGAGTGCAGAAGAGGTGCAGTAAATAAAATAATTCTAAACTTATTTTTCTCTAAATAGGTCCTATTAGTTCTATCATTAAGTTCCTCAGTCAAAATATTGTAGAAATAGTAAAAATTGCAAAATTCTTGCCTGTGCCTACACTAGCTGCTATAGTAGATTTAAATCCAGAAGGGAAGATAATAGGTTGGGGTGACCTGAGCTAGTTTTCTGAGCTCTGTGTTCTAGAAGTGTTTATACTAATGACTGTGTACTGTGGTTTTACTTCTATTTATTGTAGGTACTTTTGCTTGTTTGGGTTGAAGTTTAATTATTTTGTAAATATTATTGAAAATTTGGAAGAAAAATTCAGGAACAGATTCTTACAAATGAATTTACAAAAGAATTCAAACAGAATTCTTACAAATTCTTACAACATCACTGTAGATGTTGGTTAAAAACTAACACAGGCCACTTGAATGGTTTCTACTGTGGCAAACAAGAGTAGTTGAAAGAATACCCAGATTTTGTAAAAGCTGGTTAAAATCTCACTTTCTCCCTGTATAAGCTGGGTGAAAGCTATCCCAAAAGCTGTGTTCCTATCCAGCTGTGTTTCATCCAGCTGTGCTGCTATCGATACACTATTTAAACTCTACAGGCTTAGTTTCTTCATTGGTTAAATGGTGAATAAAATATTTCCCTTTCTGATGTCAGAGGTATTGTGAGAGTATCAAATGTACCTTGCAATGTATAAAATACAAACATGAGGAGTTACATTCTGCAAAAACTTTGGAGAATGGAATATTTTCTACTTGAGCAAGTAGTTTGATTTGAAAAGAAAAAATGAGCGTGTTTCCCCAGGTTTTAATAACAAAACCAGGACAGCAATATCGGTAATGGTAAATTCACTAATAATTTAGAAAATAAATGTACATATCTCTTCTGCTGTTAAACTGATAAATTAATAGTTACCATAGAGAGACTGGATCCCTTGTACATCATCATCAGGAAGCATAAAATGGCTTTTGCCAGTGTAGGTATATATGGGAAACATGAGTGCCCCTGGGTCCTTGGAGTGGTCAAGACCTAAGGAATGGCCAAACTCATGGGCAGCAACAAGAAACAAGTTGTAGCCTGTAAGAAAACAAAGAAACTGAGGAAAAAAAAAAGTCCTCCAATGACCAATTCACAGAATAAATATTATTTTCCTCATCTATCTGGTATGTCACAATTTCTCCTTCTTGGCTATTTAACTCACTTTTTAAAGTTAATATTCAGTGTCTTAAAGGAAGATTTAAAAATTGATTTAATAATTATAAATAATGTGGTGCTCTCTTTGATTATAGCTCCCTACACAGAGTACCAACACATTGATTAGTAATCCAAAAAGATTTATTGTGAAAACACTAGTAATCCTGATTTGCTTTTTGTTTTCTCATGTCAGGTGAGGAAAGTAGACAGTGATGACTTTAACTGGAAACTCATGGGAAAAAATATAGTGTGATACATATCTATGGTACTGCCTAGAACATCATCTAAACAGGAGGCAGCATCCAAAGGTATAATGACCAAGCATAGAGGATGCATTAAATAGGATCTCTGGGAATCTACTTGGGAGCAAATTCCAACCAATTGATCCTTTCCAGAATATCTCTAGACTCTAGAATTTAAAGAAACAGAAACTCTGGACATGATTGGCCAACTTTCCTCTATTCTCGAAGACTACTATGTCACTGTATTTACACTATTTCCTCTCGTCACTCTTTCCACCAATTTTTGAGCCTCCTAATACTGGTAATTTAAATTGGAAAAAAAATAATAAAATATTAAAAGAAAAAGAACACATGAAAGCTGGAGCCAGTGGTTTCAATTTGACCTTGAATACCCTTTGCTATCATAGCCTGTGCATAAAGAGAATGTATAACAAACTTAGTGAATTGTGCAGACCATAAAAGTGACCAAAGTTCATGATAATCTGAATGAAAAGTAATTCTTCATTGAAATAACTAGCAGTGGGTACCATTCTTGGCCTTCAGCTGAAAAATTAATCCTGACTTGTGGATGTTTTCATTCATTTCACTTAAATATTTCAAACCCAGAATTTATGTAGGAACCAAAAATTGAAGCTTACTGTGACTATGTCTTAACAATACTAGGTGTTCTTTCTTCCTAAAATCATTCCTACCTGCAAAATATTCAGACATTAAATATATAAATTCTCACCTTTCCTTCCAAAGACAGATTGGAGATGTATGCATTGAGATATTGACTATTCAAGGCCCAGTTTTACTTCTTGGAAAAATAATTCTTTTTATTTAAATGAATAATAAATGTAGCTGTTTTTGAAGACTACCCTCTAATTGTCACAACTAAGAGTCCATATAGCTCCAAAATTAAGTCCTAGTTGTGATAATCTGGCTTTTCTGCCTAAATTAACATTCCCAATTCTTTTGAGCCTTGAAAATTCAACTACTGAATGAATTCACTCAACAGTCAGTTTCATTTTGCTCTTGTAATTACAATTTAATCTGTTTTGTCTCATGCTTTCTCAAGTAAGGCACTATATTGATTTGTTAGAGTGGTATTTGTAAAATCAGTGATATAGACAAGTCTAAAACAAGTAACAGAGAACAGAAATTTGACTGGCTTGTGCCATTAATATTTCTACAAGGGAAAAAACTATTCCAACTCACATCCAACTCATTTACGATCTACATATTTAGCCTTAATAGTTTTTAGATTTATATTTGTAATAAACTGTACTTCTTCAACATGTCAAAGGTAATCCACAATAACAACACGTTGGTTGACAGAAAGCATTCTGATCCTGTTTCAAAGTTAGCTAGTATCCCTCGAGCCACTAGACTTAGTAGACTTTGCTCATTTTTAATGTTTCATATTGACTTATAGAAATGTCCCTTGTAGAGACTAATAAGTGAAAGATTATAATACTTGTTAAAATTTTTTTGAAAATAGAATCAAATACCAAATATAATTTACAGTACGCTTAAACTTCTTATTAATGGGTTAATGATCTAATCTAATCTGATAATCATGAATTATATCTTTATAAGAAATACTACCTTTGGAACTACTTGTCCAGGTTTCATCATCATCAAAATGGGCATCTCCTCCATAATTTGGTCCAGGAGGAAAAGCGTGAGCCAATAGACCAGAGGGTCCATCAAATGGGTAGAAGTCACCATGCTCTATACACAAAAACAAGAGTTAAGACTCTAATTATATGAAGTAGTGCCTAGCACAGGTTCTTGGTGAATTTTTTGTTGAATTCTGTAAAAATTAATGAATAACTGAAAGAAGGACTAAAAGAATGGAGCCAACTAAGGAGCAGAATATTAAAACTCTGCATTATTACCTTTAGTTCCAAAAGAGATCATGATATCCGCAGTGCCATTGTGAATTCTGGTAAAATTCAGAGGTGTCACAGAAGACCAAACTTTGAAGGCTTTTTTGAATGCCTTTTCAACTTCAGAATGAGTCAAATCATGGGTATAATTCACAATTCTATTCAACAGAGAAAGTTTCAATCAAATTTTTGGAAGGTGAAAGCTATTTTAGAATATATTTTCTTGGAATACTGCTTTTCTACTCAAAATGCAGTGGCTTCTCTAAAAGTTCTATTACAGTTCCATTGTTTCCAAAAAATTATTAATTATGATGTCATACAAAGACTGTAAAATGAAGAATTCAATCAGGTATTTAAGTATCTCCAAATATTTGACCATTTGACATCTTAAAGTATTTAGGTGTTTAATAAAACTTATACTGCATGCTAAAAGTTCTGTATCACTATAGCCTAAACAAATGAAATAGTTCTATAAAGTTCATAGAGAATGAAACTCTCCATTTTTAGCACTTTTATAATAAATATGCCTGTTTACTGCATCTGCAAATTTCCTTGAAACTACTTTTACTTCTATTTTGATTTCATATCTGAAAGAAACAAATTGAGATTTGCAGTGAGAAATAATGCTGGGTTAATGTAACAATAATAGATGCTATGAGATATTCTCATCAACAGTATTAAAGTTATTTCTGGACCTACTTAACTTCCAGTTTAATATCTAAGACCTACGTAAAACAATGGGACCACACGTGTTCTGTCACCTGTAGCTTGTGCTGAAAATTAAACATCTGATACTACAAAATATAACAAATATTAAGAAAGGTAGTCTATGATTTACCTGTAGGTTAAGTTCATTTTAGACCATTTGAGAGTTCGAGGAAAAACATTGTATTCACCCACATCAGGGACGCCACATCTTGGTTTTTTCATGATGTCTAAGGTGTTATCATCAAGTCTTCCCGTCACCTCTAAGCCAAAAAAAGACTGCATTTCTCTAAGCCTGTCAACCACAGAGCTTGCTGCCGTCTTCTTCAGGATTCCAGCAGGATTCAGAGGATAGTAGTATGATTTCAGGTAGTTCTAGGAAAGAGACCAAAATGATCCTCTTTTAAAAGAAAAGGACATTTATGAGATGTATCACACCATTGGAATTGGCAAAATACTCTACCTCTGCAAACTGGAAGTCTTCCTCGGACAAATCGTCAGAATCTTCATCATTGGGAAGAGGCAGGGACCAACAATGAGTCCAACTCAAGAAGAAGAAGGCAGCCAGGACACCTGGGTGCATCTTGAATGGTTGTGCTTGGAGGCTGCTGCTTTTCCACGGACAAGTACATTTACTTTTATAGGCCTATGATGGTGAGTCATCATTTATGGACAAGGTTCAACTTCCTAGTCAGTTAAAGGTAAACATGCTTACATGGGGACTTTTTTTCCTCCCAAGAAGTGTGGTTTGTGGTAGAATTTGAGGGAAATATAAAATGAGGCCTTCTCTCATTTCAGCAGGGTCTCAAAAACCATCTGGCAAAATAACGACCTCAGCATATTTATGGCTATTGTGGGAAGAGTAAAATTTTCACTACACTTGGCAAAAATGTTTTTCCCTTTGTAGGAAAGTAGCTACTTCTACTTTTTCAGATAAGAATATCAAGATGGTACACTTACTTCCGTAAGAAGAAATGTAGTATTGTTTCCAGAATGTTTATAACCTGGTGAGTTTTAAAATTAATTTTCTCCAGAGAACTTAAGGGGGAAATATTATACATACATGAAGGCCAAAGAAATGGACCAGAACCAAGCTTGGAGACTCATCACAGGATTGAGTGCTGCAGCTGGAATTTAAAAGCACTGGTGTGACCTCTCAACAAAACATGGAGCCCTGCATGAATTCCCTACAGGTCCAGGCAGAGGTAGAAGAATATTAGAAGACAGTATATTGGAATACAGTATAATGGCTAACACATATTGAGGGATTACTACATGCTAGACTTAAAAGATATTATCTTATTTAATCCTTACAACAGTCTTATGAAGTAGATATTGTAGGAAGGCTTGTTTTTCACTTTACATATGAATAATCTGAGACACAGAGAAGTTAAATATTTGTTTAAGGTGATATGGTTAATAAATGGTACTACCAGCATTTGAATCCAGGCCAGTAGACTTCATGTTTTTGACCGCCATGGAATATTACCTCTACTCCATCCATTCTCAGATATTTTCTCAAAAACAGAGCTGCTTAGTTCCCACACCTCTGGGAGTGCTCAGGAAAACTAAGACTCTATGGCCATTTTCAAGTTTCTTGATTTTTACTTTTAAATTTGAATAATAGAAGTACCTTTGGTCCAACAGCTCCAGAAAATTGTCCTTTAGGGGCCTCTAGTCTATTATTCCCTTTAGAACTTCACACATTTGATACCGTGAATTCAGAATGCTACCCTTGGTCCCTTGCAGATGTAAATGGATAGAGAAATATGGGCTATGATCTTCAGATTGACTGAATGATTGAAAATACAAGTTAATTTAAGTGATTAAGAGTCAGAGAGAAGTTTAGATCAGAAAATACTAACAAACAGGAGGAGCATGAAGACAGATTAAGGTGAGTAGGGAAGAGGTATCCCAACATGTGGGTAAAATGCTATAATCTAAATTAGCCAGTACCTCAGAGAAAACCAGAAAAACCTATCATATGTAAGCAATCACTTGAAGGAAATTTATTATGCTTTTATCCAATATAGAACCAAATAGATCCTTACAATAGATTATTTCCAAAGAGTTCAATATTAGATTTGGGCTCAATCAGATACTACACTTGATCTTAGCCAAAAGGCTGAAAAGCGATTGGGCTCAATCAGCAATGCAAAATAATAATTTGATTTAAGCCTCTTCCATGTATAACATTTAATTTTGAGATCAAGTGAAAATTATCCACAAATTTGATTCATCTATTAAGCTTACAAGAAATCAATTCATTAGAAAGCATTTGCTTTTACCAATAAATTTTTATAGTCTTTTAAGGTCACATTAGATAATAAAAAAGAAGTCCTTGAACAAGAAGTTTAAAAACAAGTGTCATTTTGTTTAATGTTTGAAAGTGGGTGAAAAGAATCAAATAGGCTAACTCTACTTATAGATCTTCATATATTTATAGAAATGTTACCACCTGAAACTAGAATTTTTTAAAGCCCTCTTCATTATTAAATAAATGAATGCTGATCAGGCATCAACTATGCAGGATACTATGCTAGTCACTATGAAGATGGAATGAAGGATAAGATAAGAGCCTTTTACTTGTGGTGATTGCAACTTTATCTCCCCCATAAAGAAGGATTTTTAATGAACAATAAAAATAAATGTCACCATTTTTCAACTTTCAAAATTATGCTTACTGTCAAACCGCTTTAATATTTTATTAGTTTCTTATTTCATTTAAGAATATAAACAGTGCAAAAGGTGAAACACAGAAAGTTTAATGAGAACATGCTGTTACACATTTCACAGTTTTCTTAGTGGAATAAATAAAAATTCCTCAGAAGATTAAAGTAGAAATTGATTTCTTAGGAAAATCATCAGACTGCTCTACTATAGGCTATTGTTCACGGAGGACTGGTTTTATACAGTGATCAGGATGTATCACCACATGGAAATGTGTTGGCAAACTGCTTGTCGACACAAGTCCTTATCTCAGGTTAATTATTAAAATGAAAGCCAGGCCTTCTGGTTATCACTGGTGATGTGGTTTGTAGTTTCAAATGACAACTTAAACACAAAGAGGCTGAACTGGTATATTCAAATGGTTCTAAGAAGCTTACGAATCACTGGGAAATTTGAAAACCTGTAGAACAAGCAAGCAAAACTCTAGACGAAATTAGATATGTGCAGGTATGTGTATCTACTGCTGATTCAGATATAAGCAATGTGGGACTTTTTAAAACATATGTCATCATCAGTTTCTAAGTTCAAAACATCACCCAGAAGAGAACCTAAAATGTCTATGAACAACGCTTGAGTAAAGCACAGGGATGTTCCGGATTAGAAATAATAAAATAATAGGAACAATGGGCCATTTGAGTTGGGTTAAAATTATGAAAATTCTGTAAATCAAAGAAACTTTATGATAAAAAATTTGGCTTCAGTTTAGAGCATTGTAAATTATCAGTGTTGACAATGACACTTAGTAATATCTTTATTTTTCTAAAAGGCAAATGATTTGATTCTATAACTGCATAAAGTAATGTTTTTTTTAAACACTCTCTGATGGTTGCTTTTCTCCAGTCTCTGATTTTCTTTCATTCTGTCCTTTCTTTTTTGCCCATGACCCCATGAAATGGGCTCATGTGCTCTTAGAAAAAGAGAACTAAACTAGAATTTAAACATTTAATCATATTTACACCCTAGATTAAGGGGTAAGAGTGCCCCACCTAACCTACTTATGCACAATCATGACATAATCCACTATTTTAGATGCTGAAGCTACAAAGCAGAAGATGATCAATTTAGGAGTTCATTTACTTTTATCTTTTAACATTTGAATTGCATAGTCTTCAGAGATCCTGCATTCATACTGTGTTGATCCACAAAAGAAATAAATAGAATCTGCAAGAAAAAATAAAAGTCTTTTCAGTTCTTACTCGAGTATGACATCTGAAAGCCAAGACACAATTTCCTGGGCTCTATTCCTAAATGAATTTTAATTTTTATTGTGTTTTGTTAAAAAAGAGTGGTCACTGAATGTCCACCTCTGCCAGTTTTAACCAAGTACTGTAAGAGAAAACAACCAGGAATAGAACACACATTCTAGCCCATCCATGCCCAAATGTCTCTGAAAAGGAAAAAAAACAGGGCTTGGCAGTGAATAATAGAAATGAAAACAAGCTCGAGAAATGGGGCCTGAGGTTTTAACAACAAGCAATTTCAGTGTATTTTAAAATCCTTAATATTTGAACAATGAATCAAAAAGTCTATTTTTAAAACAGCCTAACCTCACCTTGCTACCTCAATTCACTAAAGTAGAAGTTGTTACATATTTTTAAGCAATAAATTTTCTGATTTAAAAAGTAAAATACAAAAAGTCATAAACTTATTGCATAATGACTGGAAAATAGTGAGATAACTAGAAGACAAAATTTACTGTAATACCCCAAGATTTTTTAGATAACCCCATATATATATAAAATTTAAGGATATATATATATCCTTTAAATTGATTTATTTAGATGACAGTCAACCTTAAAAGTTTTTAAAAACAGTACTTTCTAGAATAGAAAATCTTACCAGGTTAGTCATACATTGCATCTATTTTATTTTCAATTCTAGGAAAGTTATCTTTAATAAATTTGTGGTACCCATCTTCCATAGTTTGCCTTTCTTGATTGAGTCTATTATAAAATTGAGAATGAACTCAAAGTGTGCAAAATGTATCTTAATAATGCTATACATTAAAGAGGTTAACATTTAAATTTTTCCTATATGCTCTAGTTAGTTAATTTCAGAAAATTATAGACAGGAATTCACTGCAACCATGCACTACCAACAAAGGCTTCTACCTCAACCTGGCTGCTAAGATGATTTCATCCCTTCAGCACTGGTCTGCAAGTGAAAACTATGGTCATCCCATTGTTAGGTTCATGGACAGCAGCATCAATTTCTTGGGTGTCTCCTGGAAATCCAAGCTCACTAATTCCCTTGGTACATTCATCCAGCATGACATGAAAGCCCTAAAGATTTTTTCTTGTTAATAACAATGAATCAAAGAAAGACCTTATTTTTGGTTGGAAAGTTATGACCAAGCAAGGGACATGTCTAAGGCAAAGAATGTAATAAACTGACTGAATATAAACTAAATTACAAAGAAATCCTTCTAAGTTATGGATTACAGGATGTGTGTTTGTTTCTTTTACCTCTCCAGTGATCCAGAAGTCCTTAGCTAAGTCTGTGGAGCTCACATAGAGATGGAGAGCACAGGGCTTGGAATCAGTTATACCAACCGAAATCCCAACTCTGCCATTTATTAGCTCCCTAATCTCAGTGATACAACAGTGAACAAAACACATCAAAATCCTGGTCCTCATGAAGTGAACACTCTAGTAGAGAGAGAGAGAGAGAAAAGGAGAAAAATAGAGCAAGATAAAGAGTTGAGGGCTCAGGGAGGACTGTTGTAATTTATATATGGTGACAGGGAAGGGCTCACTGAGGAAGTGAAATTTGAGAAAGACCTGAGGGAAGGTCAGTGAAGGCATGAGCTATGGAACTGTCTGAGGAAGAATGCTCTTGGCAGAGAGAACAGCAAGTGCAGTAGCCCTGAGGTAAGAATGTGCTGGTATAATTGGGAAAAGCAGCAAGGAGACCAATGTGGCTGGAGCAGAGTGAGGAGAAAAGTTACTCAATCTTAACTATACAAATAGGATCATCACAGTACCTGTGTTATAGGTTATATGAGGACTGAGGGCATTTGCAACAGTGCCTGGAACACAGGAATCACCTGATATATATCATTAATTAACAATAACTAACCTACCTAGCACCTAGCAAAACCATTGTGTCAGGCACTCTTATAGGCATACAGGATATTACATAAACAGTATTGACAAGAACTCTTAGATATTAGAAGGAGAAAGTAGACATTGCAAAAATAAGGCAAGTTTGGCTAGTTAAAAATATTATTAAGAATGTAAAATGAAGGGGCTTCCCCGGTGGCGCAGTGGTTGAGAATCCGCCTGCCGATGCAGGGGACACGGGTTCGTGCCCCGGTCCGGGAAGATCCCACATGCCGCAGAGCGGCTGGGCCCGTGAGCCATGGCCGCTGAGCCTGTGCCTCAGGAGCCTGCGCTCCGCAATGGGAGAGGCCACAACAGTGAGAGGCCCGCGTACCACAAAAAAAAAAAAAAAAAAAAAAAAAGAATGTAAAATGAAGTGATGCTATAGAATGATTGGAGGCAAGGCTGGGGGGATGGACACTTTTACCTGAATGTCAAGGCAGGCCTCTCCAAGGAGATACACTTAAAACTGAGACCAGATGACAAGAAAGTCTCAGCCATGAAAATACCTGGGAGCAGAGTATTAGTCTAGGCAGAAGGAACTGCAAGCATGAAGGCACTAGTATGGAAGAAAGCTTCTGTTCAGTGAAAAGTAAAAACGTGTGCCAGACTATAGCAAACAAGGAGAGTGGTGGGAAAAGCTGAACTGGGGAATTTGAAGACTTTCAACTTGGGGTGTTTCCCAGGTATTCCACTGATGTTAGGCCCCAAATTTGACTTATGTGTCCTTAAAGATAATTTTTTCTCCTCATAACTGCATAATAGCATCAAGTGTGAAGTCTAGATCACATTTCTCTGGAGTTTTCCCACTGAATGATCTCTTTCTTGGACCTAAAAGTAAGAAAATAATGACCCAACATGGTCTCTTGATTTTCTTCAGATTGTCTCCAGATTCTTTTCAAAAGCAAAATAACTATTAGCATTCTAGTTTTGATGTCTAGATTTAAATGAGATAGGAAAACGTCTTCAGATCATATATTGTGGCTTATTCCTAATTCTTAGTCTCAAATACTGACCTGTGTTTCCCTGTGTCTGGGGGAAGCGCCACTGCTTAGCTTTAAGGTGAAGTCAATGTTCTTAACTTCCTACCTTCAACACTTCCTCTGCTAATTAGTACTTTTCCTGGGCCCTCTTGCCAAATGTCTTCTAAGTAGCGTCAGCCAAAGGGAGGCACTGGAGAGCAGGAGAAAAGCCAGTATTTCTTGTCCTCTCCTCTCTCTTCCTTGGGAGGAGTGGTGGCTGTCTCCAGTTCTCTGTAGAAAGCCCCTCTCTCTGTGGTTCCAGCTCCTCCCAGGCAGCCCCACCATGCTTTCTAACTCCTCATCACTCAGGGTTCTGGGTTGGTCACATCATCTGCTCCCTGTGTCTCTCTAGCCCAAGGGGCTGGTAGAGGTTTTTGGTGTTGCTAATTTGTGGGTTGTTTCTGTTTCTCTTCTAATTCTGTTTTAATACCTAAAGCGATTTCTGGTTCCTGATTGGATCCTGACGGATAAACTTGACAATATAAGGATTAAAATGGGAAAATTCTAATATATTTTCCAGTCCCAATCAGCACTGACTTACTGTGTCTTCTTGTATAGTTTAATGTATATCTTCATGTATAAATTACATATGTATTTTCAAATACAAGGATAATAATAGCTCCCTATTTTTTAATTTCACAGAGAGTGAGAAAATGAAATTAATATTGTATTTTGACAGCAAACGTAATAATTATTTTACCCGGTCCCCAGGACCTATAGGTAAGGAACATTTTCTCCTGGGTCTGGCCAAAGACTGATACCATGTCCTTTATTAATTAGATTCTATATTAAGTTATATTTTAATTAGATTATATATTTCAATTAATAAACCTCCCACCTTTAATGGAAATTTCTGTTTTGTTTTTGTTTTTTTTCTTTTGGATGCACCGCACGGCTTGCAGGATCTCAGTTCCCCTACCAGGGATTGAACCTGGGCCACAGTAGTGAAAGTCCGGAATCCTAACCCCTAAGCCACGAGGGAACTCCCAGAAATTTCTTTTCTCATACAAAATTTGGAATGAATTTAATATAAATTATATGAATTTTAACAGGATGGATTCTATAAAATGGTATTCTGTAGTCTGCACCAGCCATGCATTTGCTAAAGTGCAGCATACAATTATGAGCTTCTCTTCTGAGATGGCAAAAAGATTTGGAGAATCTTAAACTACAGGTACAGAGAAAACTAAATTATTATAAAATATGCCTTTTGAAATAAGATTAAAAGTTTGGGTGAAAAGTAAATGGAGGCCAACCTGGTAATCCTGATTCTCTCAGATCTGGACTTCCACAAACTCATGGAGAAAATCACTACTCGCTGTTATGTGTCTTAGGACTATATTTTTCAAAGGGGGTGATGTGAAACCTCATTCCATGGGATATCAGAGGTGTTCCACCAATATTAACGGTGGGAATGAAGAAAGGTAGCAAAGGAAGGGGGGAGAAAAAGAGGGAAATGTCTATGGTCAAATAAACTTAGGAGATATTGGGTTAAACAACTGTGAACCAGTTTCTTTCCTGGAGGACTTCCTAGAGCTTCATAACATCATGAAAATCTAAGAAAAGGACTAGAGCTTGGAATGAGTCCCTCAGTTATTTGAGCTTGGAACAGTCTTTTCAGTTGCTTCTTGAAGCATTTGTGTTCCACAGTACACAGACTGAGAAAAGCTGTTTTAGGAGATTAGCAGGGCAAATGAATACTTCTAGAATGAGAAGAAAACCAAACATCAGCAAACCACAGAAAGCCTAGATGCCTTTGACATCATCCTCAGAGAAGATCTTCCTTTGGCTAAGGTGGGTGTATATCAGATAAGGTACATCAGAACCTTGGGGTCCCTGGAGTGCTGGAGACCCAAGTTGTGGCCAAATTCATGTGCAGCAACAGCAAAAAGGTTAATGTCTATGAAGGAACACAGTGTTGATGATGTAAGTAGAACCACACCAAAATCAGTTCTTTTAAAAGATTTTTTAGACAAATTCTTTAAGCCTTATTAATTACATCTCTCCCTTGTTGCATATTTAATGAAGAAAGATAAAAATCAAAATCTGTAAGGATACCTTCGTCAGTGACCCTGACACAGCAAGTGCCCAAGGGGTGCAGGTTGGAGCCACTGAGATTCCATTACTGATTTTGTTGTGCCCTTTGACTGCTGTGTTATTAGGCAGTAATGAATAAGAGAAAAACTATGGTCACTTTACTTTCAGTGAAAAAGAACATTTGGGCACCACACAACTGTACAAGTATATATAGCCACTATGGAGAACAGTATGGAGGTTCCTCAAGAAACTAAAAATAGAACTACCACACGACCCAGCAATCACACTACTGGGCATATACCCTGAGAAAACCATAATTCAAAAAGAGTCGTGGGGCTTCCCTGGTGGCACAGCGGTTGAGAGTCCACCTGCCTATGCAGGGGACACTGGTTCGTGCCCCAGTCTGAGAAGATCCCACATGCCGCGGAGAGGCTAGACCCGTGACCCATGGCCACTGAGCCTGTGTGTCCGGAGCCTGTGCTCCGCAAAGGGAGAGGTCACAACAGTGAGAGGCCCACGTACCACACACACACACACAAAGAGTCATGTACCACAATGTTCATTGCAGCTCTATTTACAATAGTCAGGACATGGAAGCAACCTAAGTGTCCACTGACAGATGAATGGATAAAGAAGATGTAGCACATATATACAATGGACTATTACTCAGCCATAAAAAGAAATGAAATTGAGTTTATTTATAGTGAGGTGGATGGACCTAGAGTCTGTCATACAGAGTGAAGTAAGTCAGAAAGAGAAAAATAAATACCATATGCTAACACATATATATGGAATCTAAAAAAAAAAAGGTTCTGAAGAACGTAGGGGCAGGACAGGAATAAAGACTCAGACGTAGAGAATGGACTTGAGGACACAGAGATGGGGAAAGGTAAGCTGGGATGAAGTGAGAGAGTGGCATGGACTTATATATATTACCAAATGTAAAATAGATAGCTAGTAGGAAGCAGCTGCATAGCACAGGGAGATCAGCTCAGTACTTTGTGACCACCTAGAGGGGTGGGATAGGGAGGATGGGAGGGAGACGCAAGAGGGAGGAGATATGGGGATATATGTATATGTATAGCTGATTCACATTGTTATAAAGCAGAAACTAACACACCATTGTAAAGCATTTATACTCCAATAAAGATGTTTAAAAAAAAAAAAAGATTAGTTTGGAATATGTAAAAGAAATAGTGAATCCTGTACTGGTAGGGGATATGGGCCCCGAAGCCAGACAGATTTCTCACCTGTGAAGTGGGGATAATGAAACCAGTCTTACAAGATTAGTGAGAGAATTTAATGGTAAAGCACACGGCACATTATAAGAATTCAATCACTGTACTAGAGATTAGCTTTTGTTGTTGTTTATATTATTAATAGTCAAAGGACCCAGCAAATAGTAAGTGCCTAATGTACAGTAGCTACAAAGATTAAAATCTGAATTAATGATAATGGAGTTTACCCAGAGTTTATTTTGTCACTATGAAAACAATTGCTGAGCTGCAAGCAATAATGGACACCCTAGGGGTATTCAAATTCGAAGCTTTAGATTGCTTTAAATCATTTAGCAATATTTGCATAAAAACAAAAAACATGTCAATTACAGTAATTCTCGTTGATTCAGGAAAGCCTTCTGGCAGAAAGTACTTGGCAAACATGACTATTAGTATGTAGTTGATATAAACACACACTCTCCTAATTCCACATTTGCCCAAGTTAGAGAAGTTTTTACAGCAAGCTTTTCTAATGCTACTTAGTTTACTATGAAGGATATATTTTCTATGCCAGCTCGGGGACAGAGTGACACATTGTTTTTCTAATAAGAAAGGAGATTATAGATCAATATTTAATGCCTGTGTCATCTACCCCTTGATATGATATTTAGTCAAAGTGTTAGTGAAGAATAGGAATATAATATAAACCAGCAAAACATGAAATAAAGGTCATTGTTTTATATCTGAATATATGACAATATGTCTTATTTGTGAATCACTATAAATTATTTCCACCACACTGAAGTTTAAATGATCAATTAGCAAACTATGTTACACTTTCTTCAACCATATGAGTGAAAAAACCTGGGTCAATTCAAACTTTGTAGTGTTACCACACAATCTATGCAGTGTCAGCTTAACCCTCTAAGACCTCAAAAAGCATTTTGGTTAATTCTGTTTTATTGCCTTAATTGCTGTTGGGGATATTAAATGGAAAACTCAATGTTTTGACAACCTATTTACATAAAATGGAAAAAGCAATTTTCTCCCAAATGGGAGATTTCTGTAACTTTCACCAATCTTTGAGGTCAGTGATTACACAAGTTCAGTGAATAGGATTACATCAATTCTAATTGAAGGATATTCACCTTTACCTTTGGAATCATTTGTCCAGAATTCATCATCATCGAAGTGAACATCATCTCCCAGACCCTCACCAGGAGAAAAAGTATGTGCTCGCGGTCCAAATGACCCATCAAATGGGGAAGAAATCTCCATATTCTAAAAGGGAAACAACTCAGAAAATAATTGTGGAAAAAATTGTCAAGACAAGAACAAAACCTATCACTTCAGGTAGAGTGTATTGAAAAATGAGATATCCTCAATAAATACAATCTTTTCATCATTATTACCTCTGCTTTTGAAGATGATTATATGTCAGTAGTGTCCCAGAAAACTCTAGTGAATTTGAGTTGGGTCTTATCACTCCAAACCTTGAATGCTGCTTGGACAGCATTGTCCACAGTTTTAGGGAAAAGAGCTGGAGTGTAATTTGCTATTCTGATTAACACAGAGAGACATTAAAATGTGGCATTTTAAAGATTGTTATACTTTCGGATCTAGCCTTTTCATGATTCTTATTTCCTTATAGAATCAGAAGTCTAAGGTACACTATGATATATTAAAATTTCTTTAGACACAGCCTTTTTATGTGATACAAGTATGCTTACTTAAAAAAATCTAAATTGCACTATAATAAGCTAATATTTAATCATTACTACATTTGTTTTATTTCACTGAAGTGCCAGGCAAGAGATAATTCAGTACAACTAATTAACATTCAGCCTATGCTATATATCAATAAGTAATGCACTAAATGATTGAATTGGTGGTCCCAGAGTTTGGAGGCAAATACTGTAAAAAAAATTAAAGAACCATTAAGTTCATAGATTTTTGGGAAAAATTATCTACTGCACTCTAACTGGATTTGCTTTTCAAGTAAAACTAAACATTAGCACAGAAAAACATTAAAGTGTTTCCTCTCTCCATCATTTTGCTAGATGAGATTTATGTATACTAAATAAAATATTTAACTATATCAGCAGGCTTTAAATCACTGAGGTTTTACTTTAAAAGGCATTCACTAGTGGAGAAATATCTTTCTGATGTACTAGAAATTGAGTGCAAAAAATGCCTATTCATTTTTATATCCCTAGAGATTCGACCCATGCTTGTTACTCAATTAAAATGTGTTGAATGGATAAACCAATGAATAAATGGACAGATGCGAACAAAAACAGGTTCAATGGGAGTATCTACAGATTTCATGCTGGAATTATCTCATGTCTTAATCCTTTGCTTCACTTGAGTTGTAATTTAGAACCTCACTTAAGAAAGAATCAGGTCTGAGAGGGCAGAGAGCAGAAGCAAGAATTACTATCCTGTAGCCTGTGAAACAAAAACCACATTCACAGAAAAATAGACAAGATGAAAAGGCAGGGCTATGTACCAGATGAAGGAACAAGATAAAACCCCAGAAAAACAACTAAATGAAGTGGAGATAGGCAACCTTCCATAAAAAGAATTCAGAATAATGATAGTGAAGATGATCCAGGACCTCAGAAAAACAATGGAGACAAAGATTGAGAAGATGCAAGAAATGTTTAAAAAAGACCTAGAAGAATTAAAGAACAAACAAACAGAGATGAACGATACAATAACAGAAATGAAAACTACACTAGAAGGAATCAATAGCAGAATAACTGAGGCAGAAGAACGGATAATTGACCTGGAAGACAGAATGGTGGAATTCACTGCTGTGGAACAGAATAAAGAAAAAAGAATGAAAAGAAATGAAGACAGCCTAAGAGACCTCTGGGGCAACATTAAATGAAAGAACATTCACCTTATAGGGGTCCCAGAAGGAGAAAAGAGAGAGAAAGGACCAGAGAAAATATTTGAACATATTAGAGTAGAAAACTTCCTAACATCAGAAAGGAAAGAGCCACCCAAGTCCAGGAAGTGCAGCTTGTCCCATACAGTATAAACCCAAGGAGAAACACGATGAGACACATACTAATTAAATTGGCAAAAATTAAAGACAAAGAAAAATTATTGAAAGCAGCAAGGGAAAAATGAAAAATAACGTACAAGGGAACTCCCATAAGGTTAACAGCTGATTTCTCAGCAGAAACTCTACAAGCCAGAAGGGAGTGGCATGATATACTTAAAGTGATGAAAGGGAAGAACCTACAACCAAGATTACTCTACCCAGCAAGGATCTTATTCAGATTCGATGGAGAAATCAAAAGCTTTACAGACAAGCAAAAGCTAAGAGAATTCAGCACCACCAAACCAACTCTAAGACAAATACTAAAGGAACTTTTCTAAGTGGGAAACACAAGAGAAGAAAAGGATATACAAAAACAAACCCAAAACAATTAAGAAAATAGTCATAGGAACATACATATTGATAATTACCTTAAATCTGAATTGATTAAATGCTCCAACCAAATGACACAGGCTTGCTGAATGTATATAAAAACAATAACCATCTATATGCTGTCTACAAGAGACCCACTTCAGACATAGGGACACATACAGATTGGAAGTGAGGGGATAGAAAAAGATATTCCATGCAAATGGAAATCAAAAGAAAGCTGGAGTAGTTATACTCATATCAGATAAAATACACTTTAAAATAAAGAATGTTACAAGAGACAAGAAGGACACTACATAATGATCAAGGGATCAATACAAGAAGAAGATATAACAATTATAAATATATATGCACCCATCATAGGAGCACACCAATACATAAGGCAACTGCTGACAGCTATAAAAGAGGAAATTGACAGTAACACAATAATAGTGGGGGACTTTAACACCTCACTTACACCAATGGACAGATCATCCAAAATGAAAATAAATAAGGGAACAGCAACTTTAAATGACACAACAGACCAGATAGATTTAATTGATATTTATAGGACATTCCACCCAAAACCAGCAGATTACACTTTCTTCTCAAGTGCGCACAGAACATTCTCCAGGATAGATCACATCTTGGGTAACAAATCAAGCCTCAGTAAATTTAAGAACATTGAAATCATATCAAGCATTTTTTCTGACCACAACACTATGAGATTAGAAAAGAATTACAGAGAAAAAAAGTAAAAAACACAAGCACATGGAGGCTAAAAAATATGTTACTAAATAACCAACAGACCACTGAAGAAATCAAAGAGGAAATTAAAAAATATCTAGAGACAAATGACAATGAAAACATGATGATCCAAAACCTATGGGATGCAGCAAAAGCAGTTCTAAGAGGGAAGTTTATAGCTATACAAGCCTACCTCAAGAAACAAGAAAAATCTTAAGTAAACAATCTAACCTTACCCCCTAAAGGAACTATAGAAAGAAGAAAAAACAAAACCCAAAGTTATCAGAAGGAAAGAAATCATAAAGATCAGAGCAGAAATAAATGAAATAGAAACAAAGAAAACAATAACAAAGATCAATAAAACTAAAAGCCGGTTCTTTGAGAAGACAAACAAAATTGATAAACCATTAACCAGACTCATCAAGAAAAAGAGGGAGAGGACTGAAATCAATAAAATTAGAAAGTTAAAAGGAGAAGTTACAACAGACACAGCAGAAATACAAAGCATCCTAAGAGACTACTACAAGCAACACTATGCCAATAAAATGGACAACCTGGAAGAAATGGACAAATTCTTAGAAAGGTATAACCTTCCAAGACTGAACCAGGAAGAAATAGAAAATATGAACAGACCAATCACAAGTAATGAAATTGAAACTGTGATTAAAAATCTTCCAACAAACAAAAGTCCAGGACCAGATGTCTTCACAGGTGAATTCTATCAAACTTTTAGAGAAGAGCTAACACCCATCCTTCTCAAACTCTTCCAAAATATAGCAGAGAGAGGAACACTCCCAAACTCATTCTGAGGCCACCATCACCCTGATACCAAAACCAAACAAAGATACTACAAAAAAAGAAAATTACAGACCAATATCACTGATGAATATAGATGCAAAAATCCTCAACAAAATACTAGCAAACAGAATCCAACAACACATTAAAAGGATCATACACCACGATGAAGTGGGATTTATCCCAGGGATGCAAGGATTCTTCAATATATGCAAATCAATCAATGTGATACACCATATTAACAAAGTGAAGAATAAAAACCATATGGTCATCTCAATAGATGCAGAAAAATCTTTTGACAAAATTCAACACCCATTTATGATAGAACTCTCCAGAAAGTGGGCATAGAGGGAACCTACCTCAACATAATAAAGGCCATATATGACAAACCCACAGCTAGCATCGTTGTCAATGGTGAAAAATTGAAAGCGTTTCCTCTAAGATCAGGAACAAGACAAGGATGTTCACTCTCACCATTATTATTCAACATAGTTTTGGAAGTCCTAGCCAAGGCAATCAGAGAAGAAAAAGAAATAAAAGGAATACAAATTGGAAAAGAAGAAGTAAAACTGTCACTGTTCGCAGATGACATGATACTATACATAGAGAATCCTAAAAATGCCACCAGAAAACTACTAGAGCTAATCAATGAATTTGGTAAAGTAGCAGGACACAAAAATCATGCACCGAAATCTCCTGCATTCCTATACACTAATGGTGAAAAATCTGAAAGAGAAATTAATGAAACACTCCCATTTACCACTGCAACAAAAAGAATAAAATACCTAGGAATAAACCTACCTAGGGAAACAAAAGACCTGTATGCAGAAAACTATAAGACACTGATGAAAGAAATTAAAGATGATACCAACAGATGGAGAGATATACCATGTTTGCGGATTGGAAGAATCAATATTGTGAAAATGACTATACTACCCAAAGCAATCTACAGATTCCATGCAATCCCTATCAAATTACAAATGGCATTATTTACGGAACTAGAACAAATCATCATAAAATTTGTATGGAGACACAAAAGAACCAGAATAGCCAAAGCAGTCTTGAGGGGAAAAAGCAGAGCTGGAGGAATCAGACTCCCTGACTTCAGACTATACTACAAAGCTATAGTTATCAAGACAATATGGTACTGGCACAAAAACAGAAACATAAATCAATGGAATAAGATAGAAAACCCAGAGATAAACCCATGCACCTATGGTCAACTAATCTATGACAAAGGAGGCAAGGATATACAATGGAGAAAAGACAGTCTCTTCAATAACTGGTCCTGGGAAAACTGAACAGCTACGTGTAAAGAATGAAATTAGAACACTCTCTAACACCATACACAAAAATAAACTCAAAATGGATTAGAGACCTAAATGTAAGGCCAGACACTATAAAACTCTTAGAGTATAACATAGGCAGAACACTCTATGACATATATCACAGCAAGATCTTTTTTGATCCACTTCCTAGAGTAATGGAAATAAAAACAGAAGTAAACAAATGGGACCCAATGAAACTTCAAAGCTTTTGCACAACAAAGGAAACCATAAACAAGATGAAAAGACAACCCTCAGAATAGGAGAAAATATTCGCAAACAAATCAATGGACAAAGGATTAATCTCCAAAATATATAAACAGCTCATGCAGCTCAATATTAAAGAAACAAACAACCCAATCCAAAAATGGGCAAAAAACCTAAATAGACATTTCTCCAAAGAAGACATACAAATGGCTTAGAAGCACATGAAAAGCTGCTCAACATCACTAATTATTAGAGAAATGCAAATCGAAACTACAATGATGTATCACCTCACACCAGTTAGAATGGGCATTATCAGAAAATTTACGAACAACAAATGAAGAATTTGTTCGGTGTGGAGAAAAGGGAACCCTCTTGCACTGTTGGTGGGAATGTAAATTGATACAGCCAATATGGAGAACACTATGGAGGTTCCTTAAAAAACTAAAAATAAAATTACCATATGAGCCAGAAATCCCACTACTGGGCATATACCCTGAGAAAACCAGAATTCAAAAAGACACATGCACCCCAATGTTCATTGCAGCACTATTTACAATAGCCAGGTCATGGAAGCAACCTAAATGCCCATTGAAAGATGAATGGATAAAGAAGATGTGGTTCATATATACAATGGAATATTACTCAGCCATAAAAAGGAACGAAATTGGGTCATTTGTAGAGATGTGGATGGATATGGAGACTGTCATACAGAGTGAAGTAAGTCAGAAAGAGAAAAACAAATATCATATATTAACACATGTATGTGGAACCTCAAAGAATGATACAGATTAACTGGTTTGCAGGGCAGTAGTTGAGACACAGATCTAGAGAACAAATGTATGGACATCAACGGGGAAAACCGTGGTGGGGTGGGGATGGTGGTGTGCTGAATTAGGCGTTTGGGATTGACATGTATACACTGATGTGTATAAAATCGATGGCTAATAAGAACCTGCTGTATAAAACAAACAAACAAAAACAACAACTAATACTAAACTTTCTTTGGGTTATTTGTATGGAAATATGTTAATATAAATGTTTCAGACATTACATGAAATTTCTAAACATCTTATATGGTGTGGTATAATGTTATAAGTCACAACTCTAGTTATTCCTTTAAAATGTATATCTCAGAAATAACTAAATTTCCTTGTCAATTGCATTATTATGAACTTTTATCAAATCTTTAACCATGGTCATTTTTAAGTCTTTTGTCATTTACAGATAGTTCTGGATGTACTCTGATGCTTTTGCAAAAAATGTTCCTATTAAAGGGTTTCATCTTCAAGGAGTTCATGGAAAAGACTCTGACAAGTACAAGTTTCTGGTAACTGCCTATACTGCTGAACTGAATGAATAAGCATTTTCAGAACTCTAATGGAAAACGGATGAATTCATAAAAGTGCTAACAAAAATCAAGATAAAAAATTAATTACATGGGGGCTTCCCTGGTGGCGCAGTGGTTGAGAATCCGCCTGCCAATGCAGGGGATACGGGTTCGTGCCCCGGTCCGGGAAGATCCCACATGCCGCGGAGCGGCTGGGCCCGTGAGCCGTGGCCGCTGAGCCTGCGCGTCCGGAGCCTGTGCTCCGCAACGGGAGAGGCCACAACAGTGAGAGGCCCGCGTACCACCAAAAAAAAAAAAAAAAAAAAAAAAAAAAAAAAAAAAAAAAAAAAAAAAATTAATTACATGGGACTGAGTGAACTGATAAGGATGATTATAATTTTTGTGACTTTCTGTTTGAATTTAAAAAAAAACCCACAAGGACTCAGAGGCAAAAAATATACAAATCAATTTTCACTGCAAAATAAAGGAGCTGTTACAGTGGAGGATTCCTGGACTGAATGTCAATATGATGACATAGTATGAGTGTGTTTCGTGTTTGGTAATTCCAGTCATTGTTGTTTTTGTTGTGATCATCCATTTACAATGCTTGGTGTCAGTTTATTTATCTCTTATAAAAATAAAATACAGTGTGTGTGTGTGAGTTGTGAAAAAAAATAAAAAAGAATCAGTCCCACCCAATAACATAGGTTTAATATTTGCTATTTTTTTTTTAAAAGGCTTTTTTTTTTTTTTTTTTTTTTTTCGGTATGCGGGCCTCTCACTGTTGTGGCCTCTCCCGTTGCGGAGCACAGGCTCCGGACGTGCAGGCCTAGCGGCCATGGCTCACGGACTTAGTTGCTCCACGGCATGTGGGATCTTCCCGGACCAGGGCACGAACCCGTGTCTCCTGCATCGGCAGGCGGATTCTCAACCACTGCGCCACCAGGGAAGCCCAATATTTGCTATTTTTGAACTCTCTAAATTTGCAGGAAAATTCTTAACACTACTGTTCTTAAGAAACAATTGATTTTAACTATTTTAAAATTCAATTTTCATTTAAAATTATTACACAAGGAAAAAATGAAATCATTAGTTCTCCATCATATTTTTTAATTAAAAAATTATTTTCTTCTAAGATATGTTAAGCCCTTTAGAGAAGATTTACTAAGTCAATATTCAAGTAACTAAGTCAATATTCAAGTATCAATATTTACTAAGTCAATATTGATTTACTAAGTCAATATTCAAGTGTTCCAGACCAGAATAGCCTGGTCTGGAATACACAAGAATGTGATTTAGAGATAACAGACTTATATAGACCCCTAAAGTACACCTAGAGATCATCTAACCTAATCCCTTTATATTACATTGGAAAACTGGTTCAAAGACATTGAGAAAGTTCCTCAAAACCACACCAAAAGATAAAGTTAATGTTAGGATTAGAATCTCAGACTGCTGACTGGGATAGTCTAGGATACTATATATTCTTGCAACTACTTCTTAATACATGCTAAACTGCTAAAGCTGATCTTGCCACCTAAAATAATATTACACATTGCACAGAGAAAAAATTATAAGCCACTTTTTTCCTTGTAGGTCAAATTATCAGTTAGCCATTTCATTTTCTTAGGAAAAAATTATACTCCACTATGCCAGGAAGCCGCCCCACACATACACATACACCTTAGCTGCTTCATAAGGTTTAAAGTTTCAGCATCTAGTTAGCCTTTTTCTTGCAGACCAAAGAAGGCTTGCATGTGCTGAAGTCTATTCCCCAGGAGCTCTTCTTCCCATGTGTTCATTTCAAGGGGAGTTGATAAAAGCCTTTTAAATAGTGCTAGAAATAAAGCACACAGTTATACCCATTAAATGTAACAACTACATGCTAAATTCAGAAAACTAAAAGAGGAGATATTACCTCTGTTAGAAACAATTCTGCCTTGGTGAGGAGATCTTGTTCTCTACAAGTATAATAGATGTGGGACTGATAGGGGCCTGCAGACATCGAGATCTCAGAACAGAAAGGCCATCAGCACAAATATGGTGGCCTCTGCTGCTTGGGATTCTGCAGAGACCTTCACTTGAGGATGGGGGTTTGGAGGGAGATACTTTGATCCTCTGCCTCACTGAGCCTCTTTTATAGGATCAAAATGTTGTCAGATGATTCATTTATCACTATTTTTTTGCACTATTTTCTGTTCAGGGACAGAGCAAGTATAGCCCATTCTTTTGTCCAAATAAAAGTTTATGGATAGAAGCAAAGACTTCACTCCTTGTTTAGTGACCTTAAAGGTAGAATGTTAGTTTTGCTCTTTTTTTTTTAAGGATTTTATTACTAAAATTGGCTGAGCAACAGGGATCTTTTAATTTTCCCTCTGACATTGGAAGGAAGGTAAGGAGGGAGAGAGGAAACAAAGAATAGAGTGAGAAAGGAAGGGAGAGAAGGAGTGAAGGGAGGAAGGAGAGTAAAGAAGGAAAGGGGCAACATAATAGAAAAAGATGGAAGGAGAAAAGGTAAGGAGGAAGGGAGGTGGGTTAGAAAGAAAATGGCATTTATTCTGAAACAATAAAAGACCAAGCACTGTCCTTTTGCTTTGACTCTTATTTAACTAGAGGGTGGCCAAGAATCTGAGTGAGTCTGTTCCAGACACCTAAATACAAAGATACTAACAGAACTAGACAGGACCGTAGGGATGGGAGGAATTTTCCCTATGGGTCATAACCCAAGGACCCTCACTGCTAGTTTGCCTCAATTTGGGAACTCATCTAATTACCTTGCTACCAGACCATTTTAACCATGAGCCCAATGCTAATGGGATTAATATAATCCAGATGTTAGGAAATGAGCCATATTCCTGGTAAAGCGTCACTGAAGATATGTGTCAATTTTTTCCAAAAACAAAATTCTTTTCAGAATTTCCATTTCCAAAACACTGACAAACACAAATGATTAAGTAGACCTTGACCCCTTCTTGTACAAATATGCAAGTTGATGAAACCGATCAAGCAAGAGGTTAAATAGAGAATTTGATCTACGCTTCCCCCAATGATAAATACTTTACACATCTTGGAAAATCCTATATCTGCCAGTTTTTGGGTGACTGCAGAATGAAGTGCTTTCAGTTTGAAGAGGCAAGTACATTGCGTAAGAGACATTCATCCTAATATTTCATTTGCTTCAAGAGTATTTTGCCAAATCCAGATTAAATGAATGATTTTGAACCAGTTTGCTCCACCATTACTTATTATCTTATAGAAGTTAGTCAGTTGATGGGAATGGAGATAGGTCACAATCTCAAAAATTAAGAAGACCCACCCCCCAAATTTAGGCAGTAAACCAGGAAATGGTTCCCAGAAACCAGTGGCGGTCAAAAATGGCTTGCTGGGGCTTCCCCGGTTATGCAGTGGTTAAGAATCAGACTGCCAGTGCAGGGACCCGGGTTCAAGCCCTGGTCTGGGAAGATCCCACATGTCGCGGAGCAGCTAAGCCCGTGCACCACAACTACTAAGCCTGTGCTCCAGAGCCCACGAACCACAACTCCTGACCCCACTTGCTGCAACTACTGAAGCCTATGCGCTTAGAGCCCATGCTCCGCAACGAAGAGAAGCTACCGCAATGAGAAGCCCACGGACCGCAACAAAGAGTAGCCCCCGCTTGACACAACTAGAGAAAGCCCGTGCACAGCAACAAAGACCCAATGCAGCCCAAAATAAATAAATAAATAAATATTTTTAAAAATTAATTATTTTTTTTTTAAATAAAGAACATTAGGTCTCTAAATCATGATATAATCATTTTTTTTAAAAATGGCTTGCTGATGAGATCCATGTAAACGCATCCATTCTCAGCCATGTTCTATGGTCCCCTGTGATAGATAACATTCAACTGCAGAGGATACCACCTGAAACTCTACCTCTTTCTCTCCAATTCAAAAAAACCACACTAGAAAGCAGTGAGAGTGACACTATCAAAACAAATAGCCCAGAAAATGATACAAAAAATGTAAATTGTTTGAAAAATTCAGCACTTTATTATTCCTCATGACCAACCTCACAAAATTAATGGAGACAAATTATTGAGTTATAACAGCAAAGTGGAGGATTTCCCCAAAATTTTAGGTATGAAGATGAGAATATTGAAATTAGTTCATGTATAGGAAAACTTCATTTACAAATGATGAAACAAAAGATGATGAAAATAAGTTGTTTTGTATTTTAACAATTTATTTTGATAATTCATTTTAGAAAGATAATACATGTTTGACAAGTGCTAATAAATTTTATGTCCTAGAATATTCTTATAAAATTTTATATTTAAAATGCATTAACTATTTCAACGATTCTTAAGTTTTTTATAAATTCTTAATATGTTTAAAAAATAAAATGAGTATTAAACACAGAATTTTATGAAACAAGTACTGAAACACCAGTATTTATCATTTTGTTAATTTCAGAAATTTATTGAAACCTCTCAAGTGTTAATAAACCCTCACATTGTCTTGGTTCTTATAGAGTTTTATAACTTTTGTTTCTTTTATATAATTTTAACAGAGTAAGGATTGACATATAGACGCATTTGTCTGCAGCAATATCTACTTGTTCTGACTGGGGTATCTGGTCTGTGAGGGAGAAAAGAGTAACAGATAAAGTCTGAAGGAACAGTCCTTTAAGATCACCCAGGGCCTTTTGCTCTGTCTCCAAACAAACCAAGAAAACTCTGCTCTTGATTATATTACTCATATAGGTATCTCAGTGGAAAAGAATGCATAAATTATTGGATATGATTCTTTAATAGTCATATTTTTACCTAGCAGATATTCCTCTGTCCCAATTAACGCTGGCGCACTGATTTGTCAGTTTCTTCTGAATAGCTCTGGTCTGCATTGAACTGCCATGATCCAGAGATGAGTTTTAAGGCAAAAGATATTAGAGCAGTAGAGATATGAGAAGACTAATGGTGGTAACTTAGATGAGCTTTGTAACTACTCTTCCATCCGAGACCACCCTAACCCAGATTACCTGTTGTAAAGTTTATTTATCTGCTCTTTGCTCTGCCATAGAAATGCAATTGCCTTTTTAGTTCACACGTGTTTGAGTCGCAGGAAAAAAAATACAACAAAATATGAAACAAGCAACTCCCTGATCATGATACAATCAATCAGGAGGAGGCTTAGTTGTCTGAAGAGAATTGTCTTTTTAGTTGTCTGAAGAGAATTCTCTGTGAACCTAACCTGTGTATGATTCATAAGGTCTTCTGTGGGTTGCATGCTATTTGCAATTATTTATTATTTATTGATATTTATGAACTCAGTGCTCAAAAATTACTTGGTTGATGGATAGATTAAACAGAAAAATCATCTAAACCCAAATTCAGTTTAAATTGTAAGTAGCCTTATTTAATTAGAATGTCAGTAACCTAAATATTATTATTATACTATTAACATTAATACATACAGTTTAAAGAAGCTGTTTGCAATCTCTTGTAAGTTAGTAAGATTTTAAGTTACCAAGAGTCACTAAATAATGTGTCATGTTGTCTGGCTTCAACTCCAGACAATGATTGTGGCTTAACATTGGATTAAAGTATAAATGATATGAAGAGTTTGTGAGCCATGCCCTTGGGGCAGGGAAGATGGTGCTGCATACCTTTAGTAAAAACTTTGAAATTGATTCTGTATGTATGAATCACTACTGGATTTTCCATAACCACAAAAGAGAGAGAGAGAGAGAGAAAGAGAGAAATATAAATAACAAATAAATGACTTCATTTCCTTAAAAGCCATTTAAGGAAGAAAAATCTTAGTTCAGAGGGGCAAATTATTTTCAAAATAAAGTAGATAGCTATAAAAACAAATTTCAGGTAATAAGCAACAGTGGTACTTGAGCCATAGAGTCCCCTCACCTGAAAAAGTTAACCATTGGTGTACAATGGACACAGGCACTGAGTGTAATCTACATGGGGTGACTTGAAAGCTGTGTGACTTTGGCAAAATTATTTAACTTTCTGAGTTTCATTTTTCTTGTGTATAAACTAGGAGTGAAAAATATCCTTCTCTCATAAAAATATAAGGAATAGAGATAATATGAGTAAAGCAGCAGCACCTTACCTGATATATAGCAGGTCCTACTTACCATCAATGTCAGTTATTGCTGTTGTTATTACTGAAGATTAGCCAATATTTGTTGAGCATCAGTCATTCATGAAGCACAGTTAAAGTTTTAGAAGACATGCAAGACGTAGAAGATTTAATCTTTTAGACAAAACAAGAGAAATTCCCAATTAACAGAATCCTTTTTTACAAAGCAGTAGTATTTCTCTTACCACATTCTAATATGGGACAACAGAAATAATCAAGAGCTAGGGCAGATCAGGTAGAAATCCCTCAACTGGAAAATACTTCTAGGAGGCTGTGAATTTTCAGCAGGTTCTGCAGGGCTTTGGTGAGGGGCTTGGACTCGTAGACAAAAAGGCAAAGGGCATTTTAGGAGAGGACATATGAGGCAGATGTATGGAGATAAACAAGCTGGTTTCCAGTTGATTAATCAAGCTCTTTTTTGTTTTAATGAACTCACAGGAGTCTTCTCCTTGATTTTTCTCCTCACCAGTCTTTACCTTTGAGTACATAGTGCATGGGGTTTTAAAATCAAGGCCAACCTGAAAGGTAACTGAAGGTATGAAAAACGTGATGCTGGGAAGCTTGGATACAGAAGCCCACAGTGCTGGCAGGTTATTTGCTAGCTAAACAGAAATGAAGAAACCAAGAGAAAGAAGTCAGAACTTGGTTACAAGTGGTCACTCCTTGGAAACAGCTGAAGGGATTTATGGAAGCCTGTTACCTTTAACATATTTACAATCATCTAGCAGCCCTCATGGAGAACCAAACTTCTTTCCCAATTCAATGGCAATTCTAGTCATCCAGCAGCAGTTCTGGTGATACCCCTACCAAAGCTAGCCACTAACTCAGGGACACTGCTGGCTTCGTGCCTCACTTCTCCTCTCTGATTCTTTGCTCTTGCTTTACTCTCCACTGCCTATACTAACTCCTTACTCTCCCAATCCTCCTTATTTTGTGGCTTCTGATTACTTATGTCTCCAAAGTGTCTGCTTATCATCTTCTTGGTTGTAGGTTTTTCAGTCTCCCCCCACCCTCGCCCCCAAAAATTCTAAGAGAGAATCTGATTGATTCTCTCTTAGAGAGAATCTAAGTGTAGATTAGAATTAGAGAGAATTCAGAGAGAATTCTAAGTATAGAATCTAAACATAGATTCTCTAAGATTCTCTTAGAGAGAATCTAAGTATAGATTTATACTCTCCAGTATAGATTTGTTCCTCCTACAGAATTTTCTGGCAAGCCTATGAATGGTTACCTTTGATTTCAAGGGTCCTGGTTAAATCGATAGGCATGATGGTGTTATGATGGTCAACATAAAGTACGGTAACAAATGTGCAAGGAGTCACTCCTGGACAGGGGGCTGTTGGCATGGTATGTACTGAGCAAATCATTAACTCCCCTAAAATTCTGAGGCTGCCTCACAGTCTTCCCTAGGGTTAGCTAATCCTGTTAGAATATAAAAGATAGTGCAGGATGGGCAAAGACGGTGAGGCAGTAGTCAAAGTTAATTGATTTAAGGGATATTCCCAAAAGAATTTCCCTTAAATCAATCACTTTTATACTAAGGAAACTTTTTTCTTGACTAATTTGTTCCTATACAACCGTGGTGCATTATACATATTGATATAGAAGTTAAATAAGAATAATGATAATAACACCTAATATTTATTTAGTAACTAGGCTAAATAATCTTATTTCATTTATGTAATAATATATAACTACATTTTAAAATTATTATCATTCCCTTCTTACAGATAAGAAAACAAATTCAGAAAAGTCACACTTCTTAAAGCCAATAAATGGTATGTGCAGGATTTAAACCTAGCTCTTTCTGGCACTAAAGCCCATGCCCTTAACCACTATCCTATAATGTAAGTCAACTAAAAAAAAAGAATTTGGGGGGGAAAAAAGAAGCATATCTCACAAAGGAAACCTGAGGCTAGAAGTCAAAAGAGTTAAACACTCAAGACTGAAAGATTTTAAAAATCTCTATATAATACTTGATCAGCACCTTTGATCCAGTAGGGCACAAAAACCAGACAAGTCACTTTCTGCTTGTTGTTAACAATATATATGGTGATTCAATGACTTGTTTGCTGTAAGAGCCCCCAAGGACAAAGCTGGGGAAAATATGACAGCTGTCTTAGACTGGTGATTTCCCAAGGTGTTACTCTAGTACTTTTCACCTGCTGATTCACACTATAGCATTTTACACTAATCACTGAGTAGGCATCTTGAAAATAAAGTGTACACTTAATTGTACTGCATAATTCTCGATTGATCAAGTCTTTATTACTAGAAATTTTGTCATATAAAGCCAAATTTGCTCAGATCAAAAATAATATTCCAAAACGGATATTGACTTATATTTGACATATGGTATTTCCACATAACACTACTAATTAACCTTTGTTTAAACCTGTCCTATATAATTACTGGGGCAGAGCTCTTCAGACTTCAGACAGGAAACAATTCCAAGTCAAAATAAAGAGGGCTTTTCACTCAGATTCCCATCTCTGTAAAATCACCAACAATGAACCAACAGGTAAAAAAGAGATTAAAAACAAGCAAAAAATAATTAGAGTCATCAAGATCCTGTTATAAGATCTGGAATATTGTTATTGAGTTAAATGTTTCACTGTTTCTGTTTTGAAGAAAGTATCACATTAGGGAAACAGTTTAACATAATATTTTTCTTTAGGTTACTGGAAGCCACTGTGGTGCTACTCACCGAAATTGGCACTGCTTTACTGTGGGGTGAGGTGCCCTGCACTTATGGGTTTTCCTCTTTTACATACACCACAGCATATAATTTTTGCCATACAGACATTGAGCAATGCATTGGGTCTGTGTTTGTCTGGTAAGAAATCTGATGAAATTTCTGTATTTGCTAAGCTGTTGGAGGGTTTCCCCAAACATCTAGTTCCAGAGAACAGAGGAAATTAATGGAAATTTGGGTGTAAACCACCCTGGTGTTCTCCTTCCTGACAGTTCACACACACCCCATCCCAGCCCCTGTGAAGCTACATTTCTTGGGCTTTTCATTTTTTTAAGCCTAAAGGGTAAGAATTCAATACAGACGCTAAACTGATCTTCTGACTTCATTCTAGTCCTGGTAGCTGCAATTAATAAAGCACTCCTGACCTGGATCTTTACCATTTCAACCCAGTTCCTATTAGTGGTCACCCTGACTCCTCACTGGACAAAGCCACAGGAATCCATCCAACCACTGGGTAGGAAGTTCACCTAGATGAAAAGTCAAGATCTGAACCATTAATCAGGAGACAGAACCTGGGGGATGACAAGTCACTTCCGGGAGACTGAACATAGGGGAGGCAAATTGATAGGACATTGCTCATTGCAAGTCTGAAAAGTTGAATAACTATTGTAATTGAGGCTGTCTAAGGGCTGGCCCATTCCATTGTGCTAGCAAATAAAGGTGAATGAGCAAAATATTATGACTCACATCCTGACACCAACATGAGACAATACCTCAGGGTTAATTAAGGAAATAAAAAATAAATATCATGGCAATGTCAAGGTGCATTTTTAATTTGCCTTGGAAAGTTGGGCATATTCTATTTTTAAGCTTCACAAATTGCTTCCTTTGAAGAGTTGATGTTAACATAGCATCTAAATGCCAAAATGGCTCTACTGCTTAGTTCGGTTCTTTTGTTGTGCTCTTTCATAAATGTATGCTGGGGATGTACACGTTTATCACACTGCCTTTTTGTTTTCTCTTCTCCCACTGTTGGGTATTGTGTTGGGTCAGGTATCTTCCATCATGACTTTCAGTATAGATATATGGTTTCTTTACCCCAAAGAGGTAGTATTTCTTACTTTTTTGCCACTGCTCATAACTCTTTATATGCATATTACGTCAAACCATATGAAATTGTCATTTTTGTAGTTCAAAAAGTAGTCAGTACTGACAATTTCAAACAATTCAACACACAATTTATGTGTATGTGTATGTATTATATAATGTGTGTGTGTGTGTGTGTGTGTGTGTGTGTGTGTGTGTCTGAGGCAGAGTACTTTACATATTTTACTTCAATTATTTTTTACAATATCCTATAAGGTATGTCAATTTCTTCAAGGTACAGATGTGAAAACAAGAGGTAAAAAAGTATAGTAATTTGTGTAAGGTCTTCAAGGATTCAAATTTAGCTTTCTTTCCCTGTGCCACATACTCTTTCCAGGCTCCCCATTATGAAGACTGTTTAGTTGCCTGAATCATCTTGACTTCAAAGCCATCTTGGGAAGAGAGCCACCTGAGTGCTCCCAGCTTGCAGGCATCCCTGCTCTCACCTGGTCCCAGGATGCGGCGCTGCCCAAGGAAGTGAATCAGCATATGCTATGTGGGCTAACCCCGCTAGCAAACATTGGTAAAATTAATTTAGAATGTTTCAATGATTGTGATACTTATTTCTAAAAGAAACCTTGAATAAATTCTTCAAGCCATGTTTTGGGCCCAGGTTTGGGCAAAATCTTGCATTTTTATAGGAATGCTAGTTTTCCCAGACATTTGGAGAGAAATGTGCTTACAATATAGTTGAGCAAAGGTGTCCAAACACTGTGAAATCTAGTTCTCTCCTCTTCCAAATTATAGAGCGTGAGAAGTGGTTTGCTGGCTTTCCGGTTCCTAATCTGGGCATTTTGGGAAATAAGACCACAACAGTCTAGATTTACATTGTTGGGATTATTTTTTTTCCAGTAAATGCTTATGCAAATCCACCCTTTCCTGTTGGTCTTTGATTGATTTGTTTTCAACTCACATTTTTTGCTGAACTGAAATTATTTTTAAAAAAATAGACCTCGGCACTAGGTCATGAGAACATTGTATTAAACCATATTCACAGCTCACATTTTTAGCGACCAGTGGCAGCAAGGAAGCTGACTTTGAAAGAGCAATCACAGCATTTTCAGGATTCTCTGAGAAGGGAATAGGACATGAAGCAAACCAGAGTGAGGTCACTGGTGAGGTGTCTCTGTCTCAATGACCTAGTTCATTAACTGAAAAGGAAAGAGTAGGGCAAGCCATTCCCAGTGTAAACCTCACCAGATGGGAGGGTCTATCAGGATTAAACTTTTCTCAAACTGAAGTCTCTGCATGCTTGGTAGTTTGTGCCATGTGTTCTTAGGCATCTGCAAGGTTCCCATGAGAATCTTTTATTTTGCATTTTAATTTTAATGGTCTTCTAAAAAATGATCAGCATAAGCATATCCTGGGTTATTTGGATGACCACCTTGGAACCAAGAACTATGGCCTAATTTCTGGGCCCATATTTGCAGTTGTTTGTAAACTGTCGAGAACAGGGGAGAACTGAATAGGTCAAGTGAAAACTAAATGACTTCATGAGCATTGTATAAAGGAAAGTTCTGGAGTAGAGAAAAGCTGGGAGAATTGCATTCAGGAATATGCAGTCAGGAATATATTCATATTGGGAGCCATGATACAGTTGTAGCAAAATTATACCAATTGTCACATTAACTTAGTGTAGCACATTTAAAACTTTTTGGGTTTATAATTTTAAATATATGTGTTTTGTAAACTTGCTTTGCTTTGGTAGCTATAAAAGAACTGTAGGTTTATGGAGTGTGCATATATAAATATATTAGTTTGCTAGAGTAGCCGTAACAAAGTACCACAAACTGGGTGGCTTAAACAAGAGAAATTTAATATCTCACAATTCTGGAGGTTAGAAGTCCAAAATCAAGGTGCTGGCAGGACCATGTTTCCCCTGAAGTCACTAGGGAAGAATCTGTTCCAAGTCCTTCTCTTAGCTTCTGGTAGTTCCTTGGCTTGTGACAGCATAACTCCAGTCTTCACATGGTGTCCCCTGCATGCATGTCTGATCCAAATTTCCCCTTTCTATAGGAACACCATATTGGATTAGGGACTCATCCTACTCCAGTATGACCTTGTCTTAACTAATTACATCTACAACAATGTTATATTCAAATAAGGTCACATTCAGAAGTGCTAGGGTTAGGACTTCAACATACAAATTTTGGGCTGATATAATTTAATCCATAGTAGGAAATAACATAATAAAAATAATTTGTCATCATTAGAGTCAAGATAATTTTCTTCTTTTAGAAATGGTCTGCACAAATATCATATGATATTGCTTATATGTGGAATCTAAAAAGTGGTACAAATGAACCTATTTACAAAATAGAAATAGAGTCACAGATATAGAAAACAAAATTATGGTTACCAAGGGGAAAGGGGGGAGGATAAATTGGGAGATTGTGTTTGACATATACACACAATTATATGTAAAATAGATAACTAATAAGAACCTACCGTAGAGCACAGGGAATTCTACTCAATACTCTGTAATGACCTATATGGGAATATAATCTAAAAAATAGTGGAGATATATATATATATATGTGTGTGTGTGTGTGTGTGTGTGTGTGTGTGTGTGTGTGTATAACTGATTCACTTTGTTGTACAGCAGAAGCTAACACAACTTTGTAAACCAACTATACCCCAATAAAAATTAAGTAAATAAATAAATAAAAGTGGTCTGCAGATTGCTCAATTTTGAGAAACCATGCTCAGAATTACATCATTCTTGTAAGAAATTACAACTTCTTATTTGCCCATAGAAAATGTTATAAAAATATTTAACTATTAAAAATAAACTCTTTATGGATCAAACCATAGAAAACCTAGATAAAAATAGAATTAAATATTTAGTCAGACCTTTTGAAAAAGATGAGTCTCTCAGCCAGAGGCAAAAGAAGAAATCTCAGTGGAAAAAGACAAATAAGCTTGATGGTATAAATTCTTTTTAAAAAATATACTTTTTAAAAAGGCAGACAAACTGTGTAAAAATATGCATAAGAAACAAAACAGAAAAAGGAATAATATGTTTATTTCACAAGACACATACAGAATGATAACAGAAGCATAAGACCTCAGTAGGTAAATAAGTACAAGACAAAATGAGACAATTTTATAAGAGAAAATATGACTCAGAAACAATCAAATAAATGGGAATTTTTAACTGAAATGCTTTTTGCAAACACACAGACAGGCACATAGGGTGAAACTAAGGCTCTTGCGTCTTGCTGGCACCGGGGTAACTTGCTACCACCCTTCCAGAAAGCACTATTGAAAATGCTACAAATGAGGTTTCTCAAAGTTAAGAAATATACAGATGAATTTTTTTTTAATTTTTATTGAGATGAAAGTCCCATAAAACAAAGTTTACCACTTTAAAGTATATAATTCTGTGACATTTAGTGCTTTCACAATGTTGGGCAACGGCCACATATACTGAGTTCCAAAACACTTTCATCTTCCCGAAAGAAGGCCCTGAATCCTTTAAGCAGTTCACTCCCCATGCCTCCTCTCCACCAGCCCTTGGCAACCATCAGTCTGCTTTCTCTCTCTATGGATTTACCTAGTCTGGATATTTCGTGTAAATAAAATCATGCAATATGCTATCTTTTTGTGTCTGGCTTCTTCAATTAGCATAAGGTTTTGGAGGTTCATCACCTTATAGCATGTACCAGTACTTCATTCCTTTGTATGGTTGCATAATACCCCATTGGGTATATATATATATCACAGTTTGTTTATCCATTCACTCACTGATGACATTTGGGTTGTGCCCATCTTTTGGCTGTTGGGAACAGTGCTGCTACAAATCAACCTTCAAGAAAAAAAAAATCATATTTCTGATTCAGTCATTCTAATTCAGGAATTCTCTCCAAAGGGAAAAACCTAGAATATGGGGGAAATCTACATCTTATGTTTATTTCAGAGTTATTAATGTAATTGGGAAAATATACGGTTGTAGTAAAATCCACACTGACTGCTGGCTGTTTAGTCTTTTGTTATAACCTGCTAACTGGTTCCCACTAATTCCACTTTTTATTTTTCTGCGCAGCGCAGCTTGCGGGATCTTCCGCAACCAGGGATGGAACTCAGACCCCCGCAGTGATAGCACGAAGTCCTAACCACTGGACCACCACGGAATTCCCATGAATTCCACTTTTCCCCCTAAAATTTGTCCTTCAAACAATAGCTTAAGTAAATGTTTTTGAACAGAATCATCTCACTCCCTAGCTAAAATCTTCCAATTATTTTCCATCTCATTCAAAATAAAACGCAGTCCCCTATCCCTGCTTATGAAGTCGTGCCTAATTGTGCTCCAGCTTCATCTCTACCCACCCTGCCTTCCCCTCTGCTCAGTCATACTGGCTTCCCTTCTGTTTCTGAGGGGAGACTTTTGCTATTCTCCTCAAGGTCCGGTCACATTTCTCTCCTCGATTTCACTGCCTCTATTTCCTCCTCACCCACTCATCACTGCAACCTGAACTTTGTTCTACCAGATGGCTAAAACTGCACCCGGGAAGTGACTCATAAAAATAATATCAGAATAAACATCCATATGCTACATATTTATGAGTCTCTGATGATATCCTTAAAAATAAATTACTATGCCACTCTCTCACTTCGTCCCAGCTTACCCTTCTCCCTCCCTGTGGCAAAGACATATATACTGTACCAAATGTACAATAGAGAGCTAGTGGGAAGCAGCCGCAGAGCACAGGGAGATCAGCTCAGTGCTTTGTGACCACCTAGAGGGGTGGGATAGGGAGGGTGGGAGGGAGACGCAAGAGGGAGGGCGTGTGGGGATATATGTATACCTATAGCTGATTCACTTTGTTATAAAGCAGAAACTAACACACCATTGTAAAGCAATTATACTCCAATAAAGAGGTTTAAATAAATAAATAAATAAATAAAATAGTTTTAACATGTTTGAGCTTTTCTGCCAAACCGACTCTGGAAACTTTTACCAGTTTGATCTCTGTCACTGGTCATCTTCCTCTGCTTCCTCCTCCTCTTCACTAGGTGCAACCATTCTTCAAGGAGCAGACAGTCCTCTAGCCTAAGTTCTTCTCTCTACACAGTTTCCTTGGTGACAAAATGCAGCACAGGACCCAGCACTGCTCTGGCATGTGTTTTCATGCAAGGCAGTGGCAGCCGAGAAAGTGGCTAAGGTAACTTTGAAATGACTGGGTCAAAGAATGCAAAGTGGATTTATCCTTGTGTACTTATGATATCCAACCACTTAGAGAACATGCTAAATAAGGTGAGGAGGCTGGCTTCCTAGTGACAGGTAGGGTCCAGGTACTGGTGAAATTCAAATATTAATGTTAAGGTGGTCTCTTGTATTCTCACAAGTTGTTAAAGCCTGGGCCTTCAGGATTGTGTCAGAGCCATACTTCTCTAGAGCAGAGAACTCCACAGATTAATTGTCAGCACCTGTCAATTACTACATTACACATAGATTGCTTCAGGGTAACTCTCTTGCTCATTTATGCTAATTATGTCAAAAGCACACAAGGAATTGCACAAATAAATGCTGGTGCTCATTACATTCAGCAGGACAACCCATCATGTCTCTGCTTCACCACAGTTTTAAGGTTCCCATTTGCACATTTGCTTAATTCAATCAAAGAAATGCACACTGAGCACCTATCATGTGTTCATCCCTGAGCCAGACACATTAGATACGAGGTGAATTTGACATGGTCTCAGCTCTAAAGGATTAATGAATAATGTAGAGAAGACTAGAATGAAGGGAGCCTAATAGATAGTACATTATTCTCCACCAGCATTCAGAACAAATTCAGAGATAAGGTAAAAAAAAAAAATCTAGATAAGCAATATGTCAACTTTATTAGCAACAGAAAGTAGATTGAAGGACAAATGTTAGTGTGAAAGCCAAATTGAATTTGCTATTCCTTTACCCTCTAGTCTGGACCTTGGAATAGCCCAACAGAAGAAAAGTTTAAATCTGTAAAGTAGACACACTTACTTCAGGTCTTACCTCCCACTGGTCAAAGTGGAGAGGGAACGAGAAAAGAGACCAAATGTGCAACCTCAGGATCATTGATAGATTAACTCCATCCACTTCAGACACTTGGACCAAAAGCCGTCACCCACTGAGCAGGTACTTACTCAATGGGGGAAAGTCAGGGAGGAGAAAGAGGCCAGGAACTGTAAGGGAAAACTCTCTGTGGAAACCAGGAGTTGAAAAGATGCTACCAGGAGGGAGAAGTGAAGTGTTTATAGGGGAGGTAGCACTTTCATTATGTTGGAAAAATGAGTAGGGTTTCGACAGGTCTATCCAGAAAGGGAATAGTACAGTAGGCAGTGGAATGCAAGGCAAATGGAACAACATGACTCAAGGTACAAATGTGAACATTCATGGTGAGCTAAAGAAGCGAGTATCCAGCAGGATGGACAGAGTCATTTTATGAGACCAATTTGATCTAGAGGATTATTGACTTGGACTTAAAGGCAAATATTTTTCCACATTTTAAATTATCAGACAATGTTTATTGTTTTTTGGTTTTGTTTTGTTGTTTCTTTTGGCTGTGTTGGGTCTTCGTTTCTGTGCGAGGGTTTTCTCTAGTTGCGGCGAGCGGGGGTCACTTTTCATCGCGGTGCACGGGCCTCTCACTGTCGCGGCCTCTCCCGTTACGGAGCACAGGCTCCAGACGAGCAGGGTCAGTAGTTGTGGCTCACGGGCTTAGTTGCTCCGCAGCATGTGGGATCTTCCCAGACCAGGGCTCGACTCTGTGTCCCCTGCATTGGCAGGCAGATTCCCAACCACTGCGCCACCAGGGAAGCTCTCAGACAATGTTTAAATGTGCTTCATCATGCCTCAGGATGAAGTGAAGTTCGAGGCTAGGGAATATTCAATTAGGGACACTAGGGCCAAAAATGGGGACAAGAGGTGATTAAAAAATATAATGATTGAGGGCTTCCCTGGTGACGCAGTGGTTGAGAGTCCGCCTGCCGATGCAGGAGACACGGGTTCATGCCCTGGTCCGGGAAGATCCCACATGCCGCGGAGCAACTAAGCCCGTGAGCCATGGCTGCTAGGCCTGCGTGTCCGGAGCCTGTGCTCCACAACGGGAGAGGCCACAACAGTGAGAGGCCCGCATACCGCAAAAAAAAAAAAAAAATAATAATAATAATAATAATAATAATGATTGACATTATGATGTGGCCATTTTGAAAATATATTTGTCAAAATGTCTCTCATTTCCCAGAATACCCTGTTCATATGCTGGGCAGTGTGGAGGGCATAAAGTAAGAGATGGAGATTTTTTTTAATGTAGGTGGGGTGAAATTGTAAAGGACTTTGAATAACATTTAGGTGAGTTTGTTTCATAGAAAATGGGAAACAAGAGAAGATTTTTGAATAGTGTTATTATGTGGCAGGTGCTATACTAGTCACTGATATAAAGTGATACTAGCCTTCCAAGAGTTACTAGTCTAGTCAAGGAGATGAACAGATAGATAATTTCCATACAAGTAAACAGAAGGATATAGGGTGACATAATCTTAGTCATGTGTCAGAAATATCTCTTTGGCAACAGTGTGAATACTGGTTGAAGGAGGAACAGAGACCGGAGGCAAGGACCTCAATTAAAAAGCAATGCGGTATCCAAGAGGATCACCGAGTGGTCGGGAGGAAATGAAGTCTAGCACATAGGCAGAAGCATTCATTTTGGAAAAAGCAATTTTACTTCTGAAACAGGTGAAAGAAACAAGCACAAGATACAAAAAATCATATTGCCTTTTAGACTTGCATGATTTAAAAATCATTTTCAGGGCTTCCCTGGTGGCGCAGTGGTTGAGAGTCCGCCTGCCGATGCAGGGGCGCGGGTTCGTGCCACGGTCCGGGAAGATCCCACGTGCCGCGGAGCAGCTGGGCCCCGAGCCGTGGTCACTGGGCCTGCGCATCCAGAGCCTGTGCTCCGCAACGGGAGAGGCCACAGCAGTGAGAGGCCCGCGTACCACAAAAAAAAAAAAACATTTTCACATTTTAATTCAACAGGGTCTTCTCTTTCACTGGTTGTGATGGAAAGTATTCAGACCAATTACTCAGATTCCAAACAAAGAGCATACTTTTTTGTTTATTTAACTCTAATATGGCCCAGCTGTAGAAAAAAAGCAAGAGTTGACCACGGTGTCTGTTTGTACACTTAGAAAACTATAGGTTAGATTCCCAGAGGTTTTTATTTTTCCAGGAATCAAAACCACAGTCACTGTAAAATTATGAAACTAAATAGTCAGGAAAGTAAGATGGGAAACTCTTTTTGAGAGGACAGGGAAGGAAGAGGTACATATCAAAGTAGATTCAAGGTGATAGGCAGTAGATACTTGTAAAGAGGTTACGATCTCTAGGCAGTTATTCAGCTACCCCTGAATAGCTCATAAAATCAACTGCCTACATTGACATTCACTCATTCATTTCTGAAATATTTATTAAATGCCTACAATGAGCCAGACAGTCTTCTATGTACTGGGGATATAGAAGTAAATATAATAGACAAAAAAATTTATCCTCATGGAGCTTATATTTTAGTGAGAGAAGTCAGATAATTAAAAAATAGATAAGTGGAAAAGTAATGTTAGATGGTAATTGTTATGGAGAAAACAGCATGGAAGTTTTGACGAGATGGTTATAGCTAGGGAGAGGGATGTGAGAAGTCTTCACTGAGAAGTTAACATTTGGGTAAAGGCCTGAAGGAAGTGAGAGAGTGAATAATTAACGCGTCTCCTTTTGAACGTCCAGAGACTTAAGAATCAGCATGCTCAAAAAGGTGGTTCCTATCTGTTAACAAAATTCTTTGGCGTTAAAAATGTATTTTAAAAAATATAAGTATAATTTACAAGGGCTATTTAGAATCAATTCCATTGAACTTTCTAATTTGCTTATTTGCTATCTTAGGGTTAGGAATTTGGGCAATTAATATAAGCAGATGATTCATTCAGCTCTATCTTAAAATACATGTCCAGAATCAGACCACTTCTCATCACTGCCATTCCTATTACCTTGGACCATGCCTTCGTCATCTCTCTTGCCTAGATTACTGCAACAGCCTTCTAACTCATTTACCAGATTTATCTCTTGCCTCCTCTTCAACTGATTCCCTCAATACAGCATACCAGGGAGATCCTTAAAAGTTAATAACACAAAACTCGGGCTTCCCTGGTGGCGCAGTGGTTGAGCGTCCGCCTGCCGATGCAGGGGACACAGGTTCGTGCCCCGGTTTGGGAAGATCCCACATGCCGCGGAGCGGCTGGGTCCATGAGCCATGACCGCTGAGCCTGCGCGTCCGGAGCCTGTGCTCCGCAACGGGGAGAGACCACAACAGTGAGAGGCCCGCGTACCGAAAAAAAAAAAAAAAAAAAAAAAAAAAAACCCACAAAACTCTTCTGTTCAAACTCTTCAATGGCTTTCCATCTCACTAGAGTAAAAGTCAAAGTATTTAATGGGCTGAAAGGTCTTATTTGATCTGGCCCATGGGTATCTTTTTGATCTCTTCTCCTATAGTTTTCCACACCATAATTTTAACTCTTCCACTCAGGTCTTCAGTTCCTAGAATACAGCAGGCATACCTCTGCCTCAGGGACTTTTCTCGTGCTTTTCCCTCTGCTCACAACACTCTTCCTCAAGATATTGGCATGACTTGCTTCTTTAACTTTTTCAGGTCTTACTCAAATGTTAGCACCTAAGTAAGATTTTTCACTGATGATCTTGTTCACACACACACACACACACACACACACACACACACACACACACACATCCTATCTCTTCTTCCCTATGCTTCATCTTCAACTAGAACGTGAGCTCCCTATTGTCAGTTTCATTCACTGCTGAATATCCAGCACCTAGAACAGTGCCTGACACATGGAAAGGACTCAGAAAAATAGTTGTGGTATGAAAAAATGAATTTATCGATAATCCTTATTGTATGTCTACTAAATATCAGGCATAATTTCTAGTCCTATAACGATTCCTCAACAGCTGTTTATCTTAGAGCAAATCACTTAATTTGGGGGGCCTATTTTTTGCCACTTGCATAATAATAGTATGTAGTAGCATCAGTTTAATTCATCAGCTCAACAAAAAATATATTGAGCAAGTACTATATACAAGGAACTAGGCCTGGACTGATAAAGGTGGGGGATGTTTAAAAAAATGAAGAAATATTTTTCTTCAAAATATTTACTTCTAAAGGGGGAGTTAAAAGAGGAATACAAAAAAATCAAAGGAACTCAAAGACAACAAACATTACATTTTATTGGGCAGTCTTTGCAATGATTTTGTGGCTTATTTAGCTATTTGATGTCTTGAAGGATGGTTAGGATTTTTAAAGGACTGTATTATAAATGAAGTGAATACAAAAGAAAAAGACAGCAAAATAGATAGCAATGGAAAACAAGAACATGTCTGGTTCAAAAGAAACAGAGCTAATAGTGGAGAGGGGGAAGTCACACTGTATTTTGAGAAGGTACATACGTTCTCAGAAAAGCAGAGAAGGCAGTATATCTGTGTTAGCCAGAGGTCTTCCAATAACAAGTCTCAAAAATCTAAAACCATCTTAAGCAGAAAAAGAATTTAATACAGTGACACAGTTTCACAGAGCCCCAAATGGGCTTGCAGTTATGAAAAATTTGAACTAGGTTTTGAACACTGCCTCGTCCACTTCTACTTTCCTCCTGACTTCTCTTTGTGAGTTGACTTCATTCTTCTTTCTTGTTGCTCACAGTTTATTCTGGTCTTCAATCCATGTGCCAAGCTCCTGCAAAATTATTTACAAAATTACTAAGAAGAGATGCCTTGTGAGCACTTGGAAAGGAGAATTGACTGGGAAACAAAAACAGGTTCACAGAGAAAAGTCATGCCATATCCATGACACTTCGTTTTTTTAACAGGGTTACTAAATTGTAATATTAGAAAAATACTTTAGAGCACTAAAGTTTTACATGATATGCAAATATGCCATATTTAGTTAGCTATGTTAGGCATTTCATGATCTGACCCCTGACCTGCCTCAACAGTCTTCTTTGCTACTCCTATTGCTCCCTGTCACCCTGAACATATCATCTGTCTCTCCTGCTAGGCTGTAAGTTAAATGGAGGGTAGAGAGTATGTCATATTCACCACCATACTCTCAGCATCTAGCAAAGATCCTGGCCCATAGCAGGCATTTACTTAATGTATACTTAATCAATAAATGAATGAATAACATTTTATAAATAAAAACTATGGTATGTGGGCTAAATGAGAGTAAGATTTTGTTTGTTTGTAAGTAAATTCATTAAAAATATGCTTAGGTTCATGTAGTAACATCAAGTAGTTGAGGGCTATAAGGTCTGAACCTAGCTGTGTGCTATTCAATACTCCCATCAATAATTCAAACACAGAAAAAGGAGGAATGTTTATTATACCTCCAACAAAGCTCAAGGGACATGAGATTTGGCATTTCATTGGAATCTCATTCTGCCATATTGTGGAATGACAATAGCAGATATCAAAAATATCTTGACAGGCTGCAGAGATGAAAAGCAATAAGATGGAATTTAACAAAAATAAATAGAAACCTCTGCATTAAAGTTCAAAATCAACAATAACAACGGAGAAATGATTTGACAATATTTCAAAAGGTGAGCCTGAGAATAGAACTGTATTTCAGTTAATTGCCTTCATTTTGCTGTCCTGTGTATTTTATTTTTGCGTTTAAAAACATTCCAAGAAAGGATACAACACTAGGTTGCGAATGGAATTTCATGGCACAAAATCCATGAGAATTCCTGACCTACAGGCTCTACTTTTTCAAAAAAAGCTTTATTGATTTATAATAATTAACCCTTTTAATTCATAAAAATTAACCCTTTTAAAGTGTAAAACTCAGTAGTTTTTAGTATATTAATAGTTATGTAACCACCACCATAATAAAATTTTAGAACTTTTCATCACCCCAAAAAGAAACCCTATACCCGTTAGCAGTCATTCCCCAACCCCATTCCCTCCATTTCTTGGCAACCACTAATCTACTTTTTGTCACTATAGATTTGCTTGTTTTGGACATCTCATATAAAGGGAATCATACAGTATGCGATCTTTTGTGACAGGCTTTTTAGCATAATGTTTCAAGTTTCATCCATACTGTAGAATTATTATTGGCCAAATAATATTCAGTGAGTATGACTGTACTGTATTTGTTAATTTATTCATCAGCTGATGATCATTTGGGTTGTTTCCATTTTTTGGTCATTCTGAATAATGCTGCTATGAATATTCATGTAGAAATTTTTGTGTGTAGATATGTTTTCACTTCCCTTGGACAAATACCTAGGAGCAGAATTGCTGGCTATGTTTGAGTTTCCTAGGAACAGACAGATTGTTTCCAAAGTGACTGCACCATTTTACAATCATGATAGTATGATTGTACATGCTACCTCTATACAGAGGGTTCCAATTTCTTCACCTCCTCTATAGCACTTGTTTGTCTGTATTTTTTATTACAGGTCTCCTAGTGGGTGTGATACAGTATTTTGTAGTTTTGATTTGCATGCACCTATGACTAATGATGTTGAGCATATTTTCATGTTCTTATTGACCTACTATATATCCTCTCAGGAGAAATGTCTATTCAAACCCTTTGCCCATCTTTTAATTATTTGTCTATGTATTATTGAGTTGCAAGTGTTCTTTACATAACCTTTATACAAGTCGCTTATCAGATATACGGTTTGCAAATTTTTTACTTTGGATTGTCTTTTCATTTTTACTGACTATTCTTGACTATAAAATCAATTTGACCCTTTTCACAACATTGCCAACAAAAATTCACATACTGTCAAGCTGTGTTAATAAAACTATAAGATGCAGATCAAAATATATCTGCTCTCTGCTAGTCTGGCCACTCTGGAATTGACATTGTTCATAACACCACAGTGTAGAAGGCATACAAAAAAATAGTTAAGATATTCCAGGGTTAAGCAAGGGCCTGACAATCATTCCATATTTCTTATGAGGAACAGAATAGGGAGCAAAGTACATTTAGCACAGAATAAGGGTTCTCCACTCTTAGTAAAGGATACTCATGTAATCCTCTGGAAACCAAAAGTAAAATAAATAGATGCCAAAGGAAGAGACACATTTGGGGGTCTATGTAATGAAGGAATTACAACAGTCATGCAATGCCAAATACTTATTAAGTATTTAATAGGTATTAGTTAAATTGATCAAGGAAGAAATGAATTAGACCTATACAAAAGTAGAACAAGCAGTTTCAACAAGGAGTAGGCTCCCATTAATAAAATGTTCAAGAAAGTAAAAGACTATTATGTGCTGCTCTTATAGTAGAAAAGTTTCCTGCCTTGGTAAAAACGATTGGATGAGACAACCTGTAAAGTCTAAGACTCTGTCACTTAAAAAACACAGATCGGGCAGCTATTGATGAAAATTCAAATTTTTAAATTAATTTTGAATTAGGAATGTACTCACAAGGAAAAGCATAAGGTACAAGAGAATATATTGAAACTCAGATCTTTCTCCCATCCCTGTATCCCAGTCACCCAGTGTCCTTCTCCAGAGGTAAACTTTGTTATTGTTTCTTATCCAGAGATATTCTTCTTATGTAAGTACATACGAAAATATATTTTTACAAAATGGTAGCTTGGTACACATGTTTTGCATCTTGCATTTTTCACTTTAAAATCTATGTTGCAGTTGTAGATTATATCAGTACATAAAGACCAATTTTACTCCTATTAAAGGTTATACAGTATCCAATAGTATGTAACTACTACAATTTATTTAACCTGACCCCTATTGATGGATACTTATGTGGCTTTCTATTTTTTGCAGTTACAAACAATGCTGAAATGGATACACTTACGCATTCCTCATTTTGCATTTGTAAAAAAATAATTGTCTTTAGGAAAAATTAATAATAGGATTTCTAGAATCAAAGGTTTTGCATTTTGTTTTTGATAGAGAATGCCAAATTGTTTTTCTTTTTTTTTCTTTTTTTTTTCCAACATATTTATTGGAGTATAATTCTTAACAATGGTGTGTTAGTTTCTGATTTATAACAAAGTGAATCAGTTATACATATACATATGTCCCCATATCTCTTCCCTCTTGCATCTCCCTCCCTCCCACCCTCCCTATCCCACCCCTCTAGGTGGTCACAAAGCACAGAGCTGATCTCCCTGTGCTATGCGGCTGCTTCCCACTAGCTATCTATTTTACGTTTGGTCGTGTATATATGTCCATGCCACTCTCTCACTTTGTCCCAGCTTACCCTTCCCCCTCCCCGTATCAAGTCCATTTTCTAGTAGGTCTGTGTCTTTATTCCTGTCTTGCCCCTAGGTTCTTCATGACCTTTGTTTTTTTAGATTCCATACATATGTGTTAGCATACGGTATTTGTTTTTCTTGCCAAATTGTTTTTCATTGGAGTTGTAGCAATTTACTCTTTTACCAAAAATGTTTGAGAATATTTATTTCCCCTCACCCTCAACCCCTAATTCAATTCAGTATTTTCATTTTCTTCTCTTTGCCAGTATCATGAGTGAAAAATGGTCACTGTCACTTAATTTTTATTTCTATTATTTTGAATGAGCTTCTGTTCATGTTAAAGAGTCACTTGTATAATTTTTTTAAATATCCTTATCTAGTTTGCTACTGGGTTATAGGCTTTTTTTCATAGTGATTAATTTGGTATTAATGTGTTAAGGAAATTATGTATTAAAGAAATTAACCATTTGTTTATGATAAGAGTTGCAAATTTTCCCCCAGGTTCTAATCGTATTTTGTTTTTATGTTTTTTTCATCGTATTTTGTCTTTATGAAGTTATTCTTCAGTTTATGTAATTGGATTAAATATCAATGCTTTCTGTTATGACTTGTGAGATTTATTTCAACTTAGAAAGATCTTCCCTATTCCAGAATCATATTAAAAATTATCCTCTAGGGCTTCTCTGGTGGCGCAGTGGTTGAGAATCCGCCTGTCGATGCAGGGTACACAGGCTCGTGCCCCGGTCTGGGAAGATCCCACATGCCGCGGAACATCTGGGTCCGTGAGCCGTGGCCGCTGAGCCTGCGCGTCCGGAGCCTGTGCTCCGCAACGAGAGAGACCACAACAGTGAGAGGCCCGCGCACCACACACACAAAAAAATTATCCTCTGTATGTTCTATTACTTTTTTGATTTTGTTTTTCACATTCAAATCTTTGCACCATCTGGAATTTATTTTAAGTGGAAATAGGGATTCACAGCGTGTTTTTTTCCAGATGGTTACCTAAATGTTTTATTGAATAGAGATGATAGATGAAGTTCATAGTGCTGAGTATAATGCTCATAAATTATCACAGTTTCTACAAGAGTAGCATGTACATAGTGGCATAATAACAATAGCAACAATAAAAATAATAGCAACAGCAATAATACTAGCTATACTTACACGGTACTTAGTACAGTAAGTGCCAAACACAGGTCTAAGCATTTTACACAAATACTACTGGGTGATTATCTCTCATCCTAAGAATTGGCCAGGTTCACTACAATGATTGATGCAAGAAGGCAAATCCTTCCTATTCTCTAGGATAGCCTGCTTAGAATATAAATAAAAACAAAGAAGAATTTCCTCATCTTTACAGTGGAGTTAGAGAGAGATCCAGGAATTAAAACAATTTATTCATTTAGGCAAATGAATAAATAGTAGCTCAGTAGGTATTTGTTGAGTACATGGCTTTGCACTAGGGAAATGGGATAAAGGCTGGATTTGATTAGCCAGTGCACCACAATCATAGTTTGCATGTGCCAGGCATCACAGATATTCAGCCTGTACACACTAGAACAAAAACACCAGCTGGCTCCACTCTGATGATGGAGCTCTGTATACTCTGATTGACCAACCCCAGAGCTATACTGGTTGTTAAATATTTCAAATAGCACCATAGTGTCAGTGCTATGGTAATTTTTTACATGCATTAAAAGTGCTCTAAAAAATTAGCAGTTTGGGATTAAAATATACACACCACTATATATAAAATAGGTAACCAACAAGGACTTATTGTGTAGCACAGGGAACTGTACTCAATGTCTTGTAATAACCTATAATGGAAAAGAATCTAAAAAATAATAGATATATGTATATGTATAATTGAATTGCTCTGCTGTACACCTGAAACAAATACAACATTGTAGAGCAACTATATTTCAATAAAAATTAAAAAACAAAAAATCAAAAAGGAACAATTTTAACAATAAAAATAAATTAAAGTGCTCTAACATCTCTCCCTGCATGTTTTCTTCAAAACATTTACTACAATTATACACTTTTATATAATTAGATTCCTTCTGCCAGATGAGACTGTAAATTCTCTGAAAGCTAGAACACATCTGTTTTGCTCAACATTTTATCTCAGTGTCTAGCACTTAGTAGGTGCTCAATAATTATTTGTCAAGTGAATTATTTTAGTTCTAGAGGCAAACAAACCCAATGTCTAATTATTTCCCCACCTCTTCCTGACTATGTGACCTTGGGCATGTTTCACAGTTCTCTATACTTTGTTTCCTCACCTGTAAGTGGACATAGTAATAAATGTTACCTAATAAGGTTGCTATGAGAATTAAATTAAATATTATATCATTATCACCATCATACTGAGTTCTTATTATATACCCAGGTCCTCTCAGCTCTAGGAAAATCTTGCAGAATGTGGCCCACACATGCTCATGTTTGAAAAGCCAGTCCTGAGATTCCATATCTGAATGTTCAGGCTTTCCTTTAATCTCATGACTCACACCCTGGCATCCAAAATCTACCAAGCACAGTCAGAAGAGAGAGAGGGACCAATTTTTTTCTTTTATGTATGTGTTCTGATGTTGCCTAAGGTGTTTGTCCGAGACTCTTAAAATAATGGTGACATAAGTGTCCATCGACAGATGAATGGATAAAGAGGAGATATGGGGATATATGTATACATATAGCTGATTAACTTTGTTATACAGCAGAAACTAACACAACATTGTAAAGCAATTATACTCCAATAAAGATGTTAAGAAAATAAAATAAAATAAAGTAATGGTGACAGACATATACCACATATAATAAGCAGTTAAGCAGCATATAATAAGTAGATAAGCAGACAAGGCAGCAGAGGGCCTGTCAAGTGAGTATGAACAATTTTAATGACAAACTGTTCATACATTACTCCCTAAGGGTTTATCATCCAATATTCTGTAAAACTAGGTGAGGAATTCATGGCATACAATCTTGCATCTGCACTTTAAATGCCCTAAGATTTACATTGCTGGTTTGGCAGCCACATTACCTCTTCTATTATGAACTTGATACTGTCCTAAAGTGCTTCCAAATCTGCATAGAACCTACTACTCTCATGATGATAACTTAACAGGAGACTTTAAAATGTCTTTGAACAAAGCTACAAAATACACTTTGTACAGAGCACTAAAAGGATACACTAGGGGATCTACTAGAAGAAAGAAGCGGAACTCCCAACATCAGGGAGCTTCTTCACTCAGCTTCTATGTCATGATAACTCATGTGTGTGTATGTCTCCAGTCCAGTCCAGATTGTTTTATTCAGCTATTTACTGGACATCTCCATGTAGTGTTCCAAAGGCTCATCTGCCTCACCAGTTCTAAATGAAATTTGTTGTCGTTTACCCTAAGTGTGTCCCTGTTTTGGTTATTGGCTCCATCACCTGCCCAGTTACCCTTACCAGAAACTTAGAATGGGGCTTGGATTTCTCCCTCTCCTTAATACCCCTCATGTAATCATTCAGAAAACCTGTCAATTTTATCATCTTCATATTTCCTTACTCTGTTCTTTTCTCGCCCTCCCCACTGCCACTGCCTTAATTCCTGACCTCATCATCTCTGACCCGGACAACCACAAGAGTCTCCTCAGCTGATTTCCCTGGCTCCAGTCAACCCTGCCTCTAACCCGTTCTCTTCACTGCTGCTGAAATGATGGCTCCAAATTCAATTGTTATCAGGACCCTCCACTGTCACCAAACTTTTGACTCCCAACTTCATAGGATAAAGTCCAAACAAGGCCGTTCATGAAATGCACACTAATTCTTGCCCAGGCATTTTTTGTCACCCCACACCCACCCTTACATGCTAATGTCAGACAATTTTAAATATTTAGAATGGTCTCTGTGAGGCCTTCTCTGATTTACCTGAACCATAGTTGATGACTTCTTCCTTTATCTCATTAGTGAAATTCATCTGTGTCTCTTTCTGCCATTTCTCACTGTATTCCCATTTTTTTATGCCAGTATCTCTTTCTAAACTTTAAGTGTCTTAAAACTGGATCTTTTAGTATAACTCTTCAATCCATGAAGCGCTCTCTATATTCGTAACCATCACACTTGCCCAAGTCAGCACTTCTCTCCAGAATTATGCAATAGATTCCTGACTAACGAGGTTCTCTACTTCCACTGTTGTCTCCTTACAACCTGTTCTTTCTCTGAATTTGAAGTGTTTTATTTAAACACAAACAGATCATTTTACATATATATATATATATATATATATATATATATATATATATACACACATATATCCTTCACTTCCTAACATATGTTAGTGTCTCCACATTTCCCTTAAGAAGACTGCACATGCCCCAGTTGTCCCAGCTGCCCCAACTGCCCCTGAAAATCTAGAGCCCTGATGACATGTCTGCCTCCTATCCCTTAAAATTCCCTTACTCCCCTCCCTTTGGGGAGAAGGTATCTTTAGAGCAGGAGCTCTCCCTTCTCCATTCTTTGATCAATGAACAAATGTCTGCTCTGCTATACCAAACCCAGTCTCATTCAACTGACATTGTGACTGTGGGCAAATGACCCATTAAAGGGTCCTCGACCCACAGGGGATCAGTAACACATTCAGTGTTACTTGTGTGTTTATATCTTCTCATTAAACACACAGAAGGGTTTAGATTTTCTACTAAAGGACATAAAAGTCAGTAAAAATAGTTTATTAAGTGGGTACCATGATGCAAATATACCAGAAAGGAGGAGTCCATATATACTCTTCGATTGGATGAGTCCTATGTGACCAGCCAGAAAATTGGTGCAATAATCTGGGTGTGACTTGTGTGATGGCAGTGCACACAAAAGAGGCAGGAAGAAATATGAGACATTTCAGAGGGAAATTCTTCAAAATTGGGTACCTGTTTAGTTATGAAGAATGAAGGGAAAGAATGGGCCACAGGAGAATGATTCCCTAACTGAGAGAGAACAACTGGGTGGGGGTCTTGATTTGGGGTTAAGACAATGAGTTCTACTGAGACTTGTTACATCAAGCTGAGGGAAAGTGAACTGAAGGAAATGTTCCTGCGAAAGCATGGACAGTATAGCAATACAGATCTGGGAGCATCCACATAGCACAGAGGGAAAGGCAGCAGCTTGAGTGGATCTGCTCTCTTGAGGAGACTGTACAGAGGAAAGGCCAGAGGTGGAAACAGAGCCAGAGGAAATGCCCAGAGCATTGAGTCAAGAGAAATAAGAGAAGCTGTGGAAGAAAGAGAGGACTATCAAAGAGCTAGGCAGAGGCTGAACACATGATGTCTTGGAAATCAGAACAGAGGAGGTTTCAAGAAGGAGCAGGTGGTCAGTGATATGAAATGGAGGGCACACAACATCATGGAAAACAAAGACTGAGAGAGGGCTTTTGGATTTGGTAAGAAAAAAAAAAAAAAAAGAATATCATTCTTGACTTCTCAGAGAGCCTCATTAGAAGGTAAGAAAGAATAAAAACCAGAGAAGAGAGTGCTAAGGAATAGGCTATTACTAACCCCTGAAAAAAAAAGTGGTTTTCAGTGATATTTTGAAGAGTTAAGAAGGCAAACCACTGGTTACTCACCAGACATCCTGAAACACCTCTTTGTGTTCAGGAGTAGGTTGCCATATGTTGTAAGCAGAGACTAAAACCATATAAAACAATTCTCTTAAAACCTCCAAGGTTGGGAAAGCTGTGAAAAATCCCAGTATAAAATGTTTTCAGAAGCTTTCCCCATCTTCCATTCCTGCTTATTCAGAAGAATGTTTGCAGTCATTTCTTTTCCAGAATGATGTCTTCATTCTGTCATTGTGGCAGGAAAAAACGCAGCTGGCTGCTTTCTTCTTGTTTATGTTTTGCTTTAAAGTAATTCAGATCTGAAATAGCCCAACTCTCCAGCTATAACTTCATAAGCTACTAAAGTTTTAGAAAATACCTAAACTCTTATCCTTTCATTCTAAACCTCTGTATAAACTACTTATGGCTCAGAAATACCTATCTCCTAGCTTTCACTCAAATAAATGAAGTAGCTGTGTCCAAAGACTCTTTTAAAAAAATGACTTTTATTTCACCACTTAGTGAATTCTATGTGAGCCAACCATTATGCTGGTTTCTGAAAAGATGAATGACTTCCCGGCCTCAAAGTTTTCACACTTCACTTGGGGCTAACATGTACTCTTTTTCTCCCATGGGAGAAGGTGTAACTTCCAAGAAGAGTAAATTTGAAGATATGCTAAGAGTCCCAGCTCAGATTATCACAGGAGAGCCAGTGAGTGGAGCTCACTGATCTATACCAGAAGGGAAACTGCAGAGCATTTCTCTTCCCTGAAAATTACTTTATCATTATAATCGATAAGTTGGGCATGTACCAGGGTGGAGAGCCAAGAGCTCTTTAAAGATAAATTCCTTCACCTGGTTAGGGGCATGGCTTATGCTGTGTTCTTTTCACCTTGGAGTGAGCATTAATGATCTTCTTCTCCTGCTTACTGGGAACACAATTACAATTTGCTCTAAACTATGCTGAAAAGGAGATCATTAAAGGGCGTGGATAAAGAAGATGTGATACATATATACAATGGAATATTACTCAGCCATAAAAAGGAACAAAATTGGGTCATTTGTAGAGGCATGGATGGATCTAGTGTCTGTCATACAGAGTGAAGTAAGTCAGAAAGAGAAAAACAAATATTGTATATTAACACATATATGTGGAATCTAAAAAAGTGGTACAGATGAACCTATTTGCAGGGCAGGAATAGAGATGCATACATAGAGAACGGACATGCGGACACAAGGGAGGAAGGGGAGGGTGGAATGAATTAGGAGATTAGGATTGATGTATATACACTACCATGTGTAAAATAGATAGCTGGTGGGAACCTACTCTATGGCACAGGGAGCTCAGCTTGGTGCTCTGTGATGACCTAGATGGGTGGGATGGGGTTGGGGGAGTGAGGGAGGCTCAAGAGGGAAGGGATATAGGTATACTTATAGATGATTCACTTCGTTGTACAGCAGAAACTAACACAACATTGTAAAGCAATTATATTCCAATTTTTTTAAAAAGGGCGTGGACAGATTCGAATGACTATCCAAATGAGAAAATGCATTCCTGCTTTTAAGTGAAAGAACTCAGCTCAGTTATAACAATGATTTTATTTTCCCTTCCTTCTGAGGGAAAATTTCAAGCTAAGGAAATCTGCCAAATCAACCTAACGTTTCTTCAACATGTTTGACATTTTCAGCAGGGAGTCCAAAAGGTCGCCAGAAGTTAGTTAAATATCTGAAATTACTGTGCATCTCACTTTGTCATATAATATTTAGAGTTGATCATTTTGAGATGTCTAGATAGGTAGTTTTTCTTCTGTGTTTCTTCCTCCCCAAAATATTAATTGAGCCATTCAGTATTTGAATATCAATGAGCAAAAAGCTACCATGACAAATTTTCTAAGTTTATACCTTTTATGTATTGTCATTATTTTGAAATGTTAAAATTCATTCACTATACATCTTTAATTTATTAGCATTTTGCAAACTCATGCCTCTAAATTTCTCTTATTCTTCTACTCTCAGTTAGGAGGCAGCATACAAACCAACAGCTTTATATAGAGGAAAATGGTGGGGAAAGAATTATGTCCCACCTTCTTGGTAGAAGAATGCTTAAATATTCAAGGTACATTAGGAATTTCCCTAAAATAAAATATTGAGCTCACCTGGAGCTACCTTGCTTTTACTTACATCTTGTTAGTTTAAATAGATCCAAACTAATTGTTCTCTAATTGTTTTTTTATTGAGCCAGATATTAGATCAGGGATTACGCCAGGTGCCAGTGATTCAAAGGTCAAACCAAGAGCTCGCAATTGACTTAAGTTTAGCCTCTGTAATGAGATTCTGAGTTTCTTGATGGCAAGAATTATTTTAAATGTTCCATAAATTATTTATTCTTCTGAGTACCTTAACAGAGAATCAGTACTTAAAAGAACTGCAGAGCTAAGAGGAACCTTATATACCATCTAGGGTAGGGCTAATCAATAGAAATATAACAGGATCCACAATGAGAATCACATAAGTAATTCTAAGTTTTCTAGTTTCCACATTTAAAAATGCAAAAAAAGTGAAATTAATTTTGATACATATTTTATTCAAGGCAATATATCCAAAATATTATCATTTCAACATATATTCAATAAAATTAATAAGGTATTTTACTTTCTTCTTTTGTAATAAATCTTCAAAATCCAGCATGTATTTCATACTTACAGCACACTTAAATTTAGGTTGGCCACAGTATCAAATGCTAGAGTCTACCCCTGAACTTTACAGATGAGAAAAACAGAGATTCAGAGAGGTGAAATGACTAGCCGATCAGTGAACTGAAGAAAAACTCCAGAGAAAAAGTGATTGCAACCCTGAAATCACAGGGTTTCCCTACTGAGAAAGTTGTGATAACATTTCCCACTTATTAAACCCACGCAATGCCTCTCTTTTTTCCCTCACCTCCAATATCTTAACCCAGGGGTCTGGGTAATCATGATGAAGTCACTGCCTTCAAATATAGGTAAGAAATTTGCTCCCAGGAACTGGTTGTATTTGCCCTGCCACACCTACTGATGAGACAAGACCACTTTTTTAATGATGTTTGCCCTGAACACTCTTCAAATATGAATTCTTTGATATACTGACTAATTGTTTTTGGAGGTAAATACAATTTCAAACTTTCCTCTCCACATTAAGGTTTCTCTTGCCCCTTGAAGACAAGATCTGATCTGTTCCTGTTCACAATCTTGCTCTTCAGACAGTAAAACTGAGTAACGTTAGTGATCAGAAAGGTAACTGAGGTTTTCAAAAAGTCAAAAGAGAAGGGCAAGGTAGAGGTGTGAGGAGAGTTCTTTCAATTTAGAACTTATTCCTCAAAAAGGTTATGAACAGGAAGTGCTTTCCTTAGGATAGAAGAGACATATTAAAAGAGCCACACCAGCTCGGTGATTTGTGACCACCTAGAGGGGTAGGATAGGGAGGGTGGGAGGGAGGAAGACGCAAGAGGGAAGAGATATGGGAACATATGTATATGTATAACTGATTCACTTTGTTATAAAGCAGAAACTAACACACCATTGTAAAGCAATTATACTCCAATGAAGATGTTAAAAAAAAGTTAAGTAGGGTTAGTATATATGTATAACTGAATCACTTTGCTGTACACCTGAAACTAATGCAACATTGTAAATCAACTATAATCCAATAAAATTAAAACAAAAATGTTAAAAGTAATAATAATAAAAGTTAAAAAAAAATTTTAAAAAGAGCCACACCAGGCTGGACCCTGTGCTTGGCACTGATCCTATGAAGTGAAATGAAGGACCCAATCACACTTGATGGCGTGATAAGTGGAGAGAGCCCAGGCACTCAAACCAGGATAAGATAAGGAAGTGCAACTGGGAACTGAGAAGAGTGAAAACTGCAGTCCATGGGATTTGTTTTCTACAGAAACCTTTCCAGAAGATGATTTGTAAATATATTGCCAATCAGATTAAGGCGTAAAATTCAACATATCAATAGACCATAAGGCGCAATTTGGGGAATTACAAAACAGTGACAGACCATTCTGATGACTTGTGAGGAACATGGAGAACCATAATCTGTCCACATTCTTGGTGTTCCTCCAGCAGAACTGGTGCAACAAATAAGCTTATCTACCCGTGACGCAACACCACCTCCCCGCGCCCCCGCCCCCACACACACAAAATATATATCCAGATCTCCATCTGCCTTTTCCTAGGGCTTCAAATTCTAAATTCACCAAGTGAACCCAGTTCGAATGTGGCTTTCTCTCTGAAGCCTCCCCCGACACAAGTAAGTACTCGTCTTTTCTGCCTCTCATCCTTCTGTCATAGCTACTTTACTACAATGAAGTTTCCATCCTCCCGAACTGTGGGTTAGAGTCAACTGATGACCTTTTAAAGATTAAGAGCCCTAGACCAATTAAACTACAATCTCTGTGGGTAGAGCCTTCCCTGTTATTGATATTTTGCTAAAAACAGAGAGATTAAATTAAAATCTATATTCTAAACAGTGAACTATATAGGCTCTTCCATCCACCCTACTTCCCACCATCACCCTCAATTCTAAGAAACCTGGCAATCAAGCTTATACCCTCAAGGCAGTCAAGAGAAAAGGCCTACAGATACTGGTATTTGATGGGCAGGAGGAGGCAGAGACCAAAAAAAAATGTATCTAGGTCAGCATCCTGCAGTCCCTAAACCAACCCTGTTTACACATAGAGCTTCCAATCAGTTTCTTAGTGCCTCACTCTTTTTTTTTTTTTTTATGATTCAATTTATTTTTAAAAATTTCCTTCCCTAAGGGGAACAGGATTTTATTTTTTTGTTTTTTTATTGATTTATTTTATTTAGTTCACTTACGATATTATGTTAGTTTCAAGTGTACTGCATAGTGATTTGAATTTGCATACATTATGAAATTATCACCATGATAAGTCTAGTAACCATCTGTACCCACACAAATTTATTACAATATTATTGACCATATTCTTTATGCTGTATATTTCATTCCAGTATCTTATTTATTTTATACCTGGAAGTTTGTACCTCTTAATCCTCTTCACCCATTTTACTCCCCACTCCCATCCTTCTGGCAACCACCCATTTGTTCTCTGTATATGAGTCTGTTTTCATTTTTTTGTTTGTTTTTTGTTTTTAGATTCCATATATAAGTGAGATTATTCATTATTTGCATTTCTCTGACTTATTTCACTTAGCATAACACACTCTAGATTCATCCATGCTGTCAAAATGACAAAATTTCATTCTTATGACTAATATTCCACTGTACATATATTACCATATCTCTTTATCCACTCCTCTGTTGATGGACACTAAGGTTGTTTTCACATCTTGTTTATTGTAAATAATACTTCAATGATCATTAGTGTTCATCTTTCTGAATTTGTGTTTTTGTTTTCTTCAAATAAATACCCAGAAGTGAAATTGCTGGATCATATGGTAGTTCTATTTTTAATTTCTTGAGGAACCTCCATACTGTTTTCCATAGTGGCTGCACCAATTTACATTCCCACAAACAGCACACAAGGATTCCCTATTCTCCATATCTTTGTCAACACCTGTTATTTATTGTCTTGTTGGATAATAGCCATAATAACAGGTGTGAGATGGTCTCATTGTGGTTTTGATTTACATTTCCCTGATGATTAGTGATGTTGAGCATCTTTACATGTGTCTGTAGGCCATCTGTATATCTTCTTTGGAAAAATGTCTATTCAGGTTCTCTGCCCATTTTTAAAATGGGTTGTTTGGGGGTTTTTTTGATGTTGAGTTGTATGAGTTCTTTGTATATTTTGGATATTAACCCCTTAACAAATGTACTGTTTGCAAATATCTTCTCCCATTCAGTAGGCTTTTTCATTTTGCTGATAGTTTCCTTTGCTGTACAAAGTTTTTTAATTTGATGTAGCTCCATTTGTTTATTTTTGCTTTTGTTTCCCATCCTGAGGACAACAGATCCAACACGATATTGCTAATACTGATGTCAAAGAGTGTATTAGCTATGTTTTCTTCTAAGAGTTTTATGGTTTCAGGTCTTAAATTTAAGTCTTTAATCTGTTTTGAGTTTATTTATGTATATGGTGTGAGAAAGTAGTGCAGTTTGATCTTTTTGCAAGTAGTTGTCCAGTTTTCCCAACACTATTTATTTAAGAGGCTCTGTTTTCCCCATTGTATTTTTTTGCCTCCTTTGTCATAGATTAATTGACCATATAAGCATGATTTTATTTCTGAGCTTTCTATTTTGTTCCATTGATCTATGTGTCTGGGTTTTGTGCCAGTACTATACTCTTATTTTTTTTTTCAGTACACAGGCCTCTCACTGTTGTGGTCTCTCCCATTGTGGAGCACAGGCTCTGGACGTGCAGGCTCAGTGGCCATGGCTCACAGGCCTAGCTGCTCCGCAGCATGTGAGATCTTCCAGGACCGGGGCACAAACCTGTGTCCCCTGCATCAGCAGGTGGATTCTCAACCACTGCACCACCAGGGAAGCCCAGTACTATACTATTTTGATTACTATAGCTTTGTAGTATAGTTTGAAATCAGAGAATATGATACCTCTAGCTCCATTTTTCTTTCCCAAGATTGCTTTGGCTATTTTTAGTCTTTTGTGTTTCCATACAAATTTTAAAATTATTTATTCTAGTTCTGTGAAAAATGCTCCTGGTATTTTGATAAGGATTGCATTAAATCTGTAGACTGCCTTAGGTAGCATGTTCATTTTAACAATATTAATTCTTCCAATTCATGGGCACAGTATATCTTTCCATTTGTTTGTGTCATCTTCAATTTCTTTCATCAATGTCTTATAGTTTTCAGAGTACTGAAAACTGAGTACTCAGTGGCCATGGCTCACAGGCCTAGCTGCTCCGCAGCATGTGGGATCTTCCCAGACCGGGGCACGAACCCGTGTCCCCTGCATCGGCAGGCGGATTCTCAACCACTGCGCCACCAGGGAAGCCCTCTGCAGGGTTTTTATCATAAATGAGTGTTGAATTTTGTCAAAAGCTTTCTCTGCATCTATTGAGATGATCATATGGTTTTTCTCCTTCAGTTTGTTGACATGGTGTATCACGTTGATTGATTTGTGTATATTGAAGAATCCTTGAATTCCTGGAATAAACCCCACTTGATCATGGTGTAGGACCCTTTTAATGTGCTGTTGGATTCTGTTTGCTAGTATTTTGTTGAGGATTTTTGCATCTATGTTCATCAGTGCTATTGGCCTGTAGTTTTCTTTCTTTGCGACGTCTTTGTCTGGTTTTGGTATCAGGGTGATGATGGCCTCATAGAATGAGTTTGGGAGTCTTAATTTTTTAAAAAAAATTTATTAGAGTATAGTTGATTTACAATGTTGTGTTAGTTTCTGCTTGCTGTACAGCAAAGTGAATCAGTTATACATATATATATATGTTATATATATATATATCTCCACTCTTTTTAGATTCCTTTCCCATATAGGCCATTACAGAGTACTGAGTAGAGTTCCCCGTGCTATACAGTAGGTCCTTTTTAGTTATCTATTTTATATATAGTAGGGTGTATATGTCAATCCCAATCTCCCAATTTGTCCTTCTCCCCCACTTACTTCCTGGTAACCATAAGTTTGTTTTCTACAACTGTGACTCTATTTCTGCTTTGTAGATACATTCATTTGTACCCTTTTTTTAGATTCCACATATAAGTGATGTAATATGATATTTGTCTTTCTCTTATTATACTGGTCCTACGGTATCTCTGTTGATGATGACCACAGGGGAAGGGTTCACTGAGGTCCCTCATCATATCATACCTGCATCTCTCCCTCGGCAGTGGGGACAGCCCTCCTTTATGTGAGGGTCTGAGGAACAGGGCACAGGAAACCCCAAAACCGTTAACGCACATCATTCATTCTGGACTAATTAAGACCTGACCATAGGAGTAATACCTCAGAGGAAACAAACCCGATTTCCTAGATAACAAATTCCTAGATAATCTGAAATAGGTGATTAAAAATTAGGTTTCTAGTTTGAAAAGAAATTTTGTCATTATTTAAGAAGAAAAAAAAGTACCAAAATGGTCACTGGTGGGAAGCTTAACACGTGGAAACCATATTGGTCATAAAGTGAGGAGACCTGTGTCATCTTGTCTCCCCACACCCTAACCCTGGGCTTCAGGTTCCTCAGCTATAAAATGAGGCTGGCTTGGATGAGCCTCTTGTTCCCTTCCAACTTGGCAGTTCCATGACCCCAAATGACCCCGGGATCTAACAGCCCAGCATTGCCTAAATGTTCCCGAGAACTAGCAGAGCATGAAGTGGTTTCATGCTCAGTTGGGAAATATAAAAATGGGTCTGTTACTTGTGGTTAGAAAAAACACATCACTTCTGACACAGAAAGAAGACAGAGGGTGAGGAATCAAACCAGAGCAGTGAGTCTGAATTGCCAAACACAAACGATTTTCCTCTTTGAGGTTAGAAGCCAAGCAGTTTGAGAAAGTTACATAATGGTTTGTCACTCCTTCATTCTCCGGCTTGTGCTCTGTTATGATGATTGCCTCTCCTAGACCACCTGGAAGGTAAACGTCAAGAGCTTCAAATTGTACTTGAGGCTTTGTCACCAAATTCTCCCATAACCCTAGGTAAGTCCCTTAATGCCCAAGACCTCAGTTTCTTCAATTGTAAAATGGTTGGATTGAACAATGAATAAATGTGTTAGTAATAATAAATAATAATGTAATAGGTGAAAAGCAGGGGACAAAAATCACTAAAAGCAACAGTAAAATATATGCAGATTATGTCATCAAGATGTAATTTTTATTCATTCACTGAACAAATATTTATTTCTTGTGCCAGGTATTATTTGAGGTACTGTGGATATGGAATTAAAAAAAGAAAAAAAAAAGCAGATATTCCTGCTTTCTTGGAGTGTAAATTTCTAACAGGATGACAGTAAATAGACAAGCAAATAAGTGAAACATGTAGCATGACAGATGCCATAGAGAAAAAGGGCAGGGAAGAGACGTAGAGAGTCCAGGAAGGGGGTGGTAGTGGAGTGGGTGTGGAAAATTCCTGATGGAGGAGAAAGAATGAGCCAGGGCTGTTAGGACAGCTCTCCAGAACGGGAACAACAAGCACCAATATGCCAGGAACCATAGGAACACTAGTGTGGCTAGAACTGGTGGGCTAGGCAGAGAGTAGTAGGAAATGAGCTCAGAGATTTAACAGAGGACAGATTGTACAGAGCTTTGTAGGACTGTGGTATTTACTCAGAGTGAGATAGGAAGAACTGAAGGATTTTGAACAAAGGAATAACTAAATCAACTAAGGGTTCAAAAAGAACATTCTGGTTCAGTGTGGAGAACACAAAAGCTAAAGCAGGGAAATCAGTTAAGAGGCTATTACAATAATGTGAGATGATGACTGGGATCAGGATGATAGCAGTTCAGGTGGGGAGAAAGTTCATATTCTGTGTATTTTAAAAAGCAAACAGGTTTTGTTAATGGATTAGATGCAGATTCTGAGAGAAAAAAAGAGTCAAGAACAACTTTTAGTTTTTTTAGCAAGAATAACTGGAAGGGTGGGATTGACATTTCCTGAAATGGGTAAGACAGCAGGATGAGGAGGTTTGAAGAAAAAGATTGGGAGTTTATTAAGTTTGAGATGTTAGACATACAAATAGAAATGTTGAAAAGGTAGTTGGATTTACAATCCTGAAGTTCAAAAAAGAAGTTGTCAGAGCTAGCAGTATATATCCAGGAGTCTTCTGTGTATAAATGACATTTAAAGTGATGAGGCTGGAGGAGATCACTAAGGAGGAAAATGAGTTATAGAAGAGTTCAGAGGACTGAGATATGGAGCATTCAAATGTTTAGTGGTTTAGCAAGACAAAGAGAAACCACCAAAGGAACCTGAGAGAGAGAGATGAATGAGGTAGGATAAAAACCAAGAGAGAAAAATATTTGGAAGTGAAATGAAAGAAAAGTCTTTCAAGGAAGGGGGATTAGTCAACTGGGTCAAATGCTGTTGATAGGCCAAGTAAGATGAGGAAAGAGAAGTGATCATTGGATTTAGCAACGTGAAGGTTGTTAGGAACTTAGACAAGAGATGCTTCATTGACAACGTAATTGAAATGGCTTCAAGAGAGAACTGAAGGAGAGGAAATGGAGACAGCTAGTATAGATCACTCTTTCAAGGATTTTTGCTGGATAGTAGAGCAGAGACTTGCGGCAGAGCTGGACTTGGGGCAGAGTTGTCAAGAGAGTGTTATATTTTTAAGCTGGGCTACTCTACAGTATGTTTGCATTCTGATGGAAATAATAAAGGGGGAGGAGCAGGGGGAGGGAAGGAAGGAAGGGAAGGAGGGAGGAAGGAAGGAAGGAAAAGAGGGACGGAGGGAGGGAAGAAGGGAGAAAGAAAAGCAAGTAGTGAAGGACAGGGAGAAGAGGAGAACAAGAGAGGGGAGGGGAAGGATTGAAGGATTGAGGAAGGAGGAGGAAGGGAATGCAGAGGCAGAAGGAGGAGTAAAAATTAATAACACACTGAAAAAGAAAGAGAAGTAACTAGCTAAATCAGAAATGGAAGTGAGGACATTACTACGAATCATCAGAAATAAAAAGGATTATAATCCTTTACTATGAACAATTGTAAACCAACAAATTAGATAACCTAGATAAAATGGACAAATTCCTAGAAACACGTAAATTACCTACCTAAACTGATTAAAGAAGAAATAGAAAATCTCAACAGATCTATAACAAGTAAAGAGATTGTATCAGGAATCAAAAAACCTCCCAACAAAGAAAATTCTAGGACCATACAGCTTTACCGGTGAATTCTACCAAACATTTAAAGAAGAAGTAACACCAATCCTTCTCAAATTCTTCTGAACAGTAGAAGAGGAGGGAACACATCCTAACTGGTTCTATGAAGACAGCACTACCTTGGTCCTATCTGGTGCAAAACACAGATAAAGATATGAGAAAAAGAAAATTACAGGTCAATATCCCTGATGAGTATAGATGCAAAGATCCTCAACAGAATACTAGGAAACTGAGTCCAACACCATATTAAGAGGATTATACACCATGACTAAGTGAAATTTATTCCATGAATGCAATGGTGGCTCCACAAAAGAAAATTAATCAATGTAATATATCACATTAATAGAATGAAGGGGAAAAAAAACACATGATCATCTCAATTGACACAGAAGTGGCATTTGACAAAATCCAACACCCTTTCATGATAAGAAGTGAATAGAAACAAATTAGGATTAGACTAGAACTTCCTCAACATGATAAAGTGCATTTATGGAAGACCCAAAGCTAAAAACATACTCAGTCATGAAGGACTGGAAGCTTTCCCCCCTAAGGTCATGAACAAAATAAGGATGCCTACTTTCACAACTGCTATTCAATATTGTAATGGAAGTTGTAGCCAGAGCACAAAAAAATAAATAAAAGTCATTCAAATTGGAAAGAAAGAAGTAAAATTCTCTCTATTTACATATAACATAATCCTATATAGAGAAAATCCCAAAGAATCCACAAGAAAGCTCCAGAGCTAATAAATGAAATCAGCAAAGCTTCGGGGTACAAGATCAATGCACAAAAAATCAGATGTGTTTACATACACCAGAAATAAAGAATCTGAAAAGGCATTAAGAAAGCAATTGCATTTATAATTTCATCTAAAAGAATAAAAGGCCTGGGAATAAATTAACCAAGGACATAATTGTTATACACTGAAAACCAGGAAATATTGCTGAACAAAATTAAATAAGATCTAAATAAATGAAAATACATCCTCTGTTCATGGTACAAAATTTAATATTGTTAAAATGTCAATACTACCTAAAGTAATCTACAGATTCAGTACAACCCCTGTCAAAATTCCAACAGAAATGAAAAAGTCAATCCTTTAATTCATATGGAAAGAACCCCAAATTTACCATCTGGATTTCTGTCTTGTATGTGTGTGTGTGTGTGTGTGTGTGTGTGTGGCCAGCATTTTCCTCATCGTTACACTAATCTAGATGCTGTGTCTAATCACTTGCTCAGGATCCTTTGTGGCAGCCCCTGGCTCTTTCCTGGTTAAGAGTGTTCAGGCCAGCATCTGGTCCTTGTGACAGTGACAGAATGGAGGTGAAGAGGGAACACAGAGAGACCCCAGGTAGGATAGGTGTGTAAGCCAGCCATCGTGTTTGGAGTGTGGCGTGAAGCAGCAGAGGAGACCTACGAGCTGCTGCTTTGGATTCGGTCTGGGACAGCTCATCTGAGTGCTGTCAGCCCCCTCTGTCCTGACATCCACAGCAAGAAGGGATTTGCTAAGCATGAACAAAATGCAAACCTGAGATCTTTGTTGCACAAATTTTGTGCTACAGGACCATGACCAGTTCCTCTTAACAGGTGCAATACGTATAGAGTGCACATCTGATTACTGGTGGGTCCCTTCCTGTGTAGTGCACATCTGATTACTGGTGGATCCCTTCTTTGTGTTTGAGAAAGTCCTGTGGAGAAGTCATCATGGAGAATTAATGATGGCCCTTGCTTGCCACAAACCCTGATCTCACAGACACTTGTAGCATCTTTTTTACATTCCTAACATCATCTTGACCCTTTAGTAACCCCAAGAAAGTAAAAGGTGATCTGAGGATTGGACCCTTAGTGAAAATTGTTGTTTCAAGTTGATAATGGCCAGCCTCAAGGCAGCTCCAGAAGTCATCAGCAGTAGTCAAAAATCCTTGCTTTGTCTCCAAACCCCAGAAGGCAAGTGTTTTGTCACTTGACACAAGAGCTGGGGAATGAGTTCAGAAATTTGGCATCTTAATTTTATATTCTGAACATCTGTGTTCATGGTGCTTGGAATAAAAACAGGTACAACTAAGGGACTAGGTGGACTGCAGCCATTCATCTGTGCAAGGCAAAAACAATTGCCAAGGCCTTTGCCCCATCCTTACTTGGAATCTTTGTGCACAATAGTCAGAGCAAATAATAGTCCTTTGCACTTCCTTGGCCAAGGCTGCTGGCCAATGTTGTTGGTACCCACAGAGTGACAGCAAAGATGAGATGAAACTGAGTTGCAAGAGCAATATGAAACCCCAGCCAAGAGGAGTATTTTTCAGCTCTTTGGCTTTGGTATAGAACAGTTACTTTATCTAGGACCAGGCCTGGAAGAGGGATTTTCTGTGATGAGAATTATTCCAATCTCAGACCTTCCTTGTAGGCACTTCTGTGTTTTAGGACCTAATCTGTCTCCTGGGAAAGGAAGGGGCCAATGCCAGTCTCTAGGTTGTTTCATTAATCTGACATTACAGATACTGCAGAGAGAACAACAGACCGCCCATCCTGTCACATTCCCCCAGTAGGCTCTTGAATGGGTTGAGTCTTCTTCATGCTTCTGGCTGACTCTGACCCTCCTTGAGAGTCTTATAAGAAGAGAAGAAATTTTATGCCCCACCACCCAAAGTCTTGTGGACCAACCCTGAAATAATGAAAAACAAAGGCAATAATTAAAGGAGTATAGATTCAAAATAAAAAGAAATATCAATTTTTGTTTTTCAGGATCTTCAGCTCTTAACTGGAATCTCATCAAGTGTTCCTCATTGCAAAGAATGGTGTGAAAAATCCTGGGGGGAAATATGACCCAGGCTTTGGAAAACTGGATATCTAACTGCAGGGAGAAACTACATGAGATTGAATTAAAATATTTATGAATATTATGATGAACAAATTCTAAATAATGTGACAACTGGTATAAGCTCCAAAGGGCTTCTACCCATTTGGCCTTCACAGTCAGGTACTATGAGTCAGAGAAGACTTCTTGGAGCAACAGAGTTTTGAAGAGGTTTTTGAAAAGGTAATGCACACAGATTTCAGCAAAGGAAGACCTTCTCACTAGGGTAAATGACTAAGGCATATAGATGTAATGAGAAAGCCACGTGAGGAAGAGGGGCTACAGGAGGGTAAGTAGAAAGTAGGTAAGTTTCCTTTTAATAAGCCTGAAGTTAATGCCAAATGCTTCAAACTTTAAGTCATGATTCTTGAGCAATATTTAAAGTATAACATATTGAGAAAATGAATTCAAAAATGATTCACTAATTGAATGATACAATCCAAGAATGTTTTGATACATTCAAAGGAACTTACTAAATGTTATTATTCTGCCTTGTGTTCTTATAAAATCTAAATCTCATCACAGTATTTTTTTGGAAATGGTATTAGGACTAACCTTTACTGGGTACTTATTATATTCCACACACTATTCTATGTGATCCACACATACTTCAGTCAATTCTTGTAACCATCCTATGAGGTGAGCCTTATTGACCACCCTTTTTATAGCTGAGGTACAGAAAGGATAACTTCATAGACTCAAGGTCACATGACAGGTCAGGATTAGAATCCAGGCTGAGTCTGCCTTTCACATGATGTGAGGTACCTCTCCTTCAAAGCAACAGTGGCAGTCAGACAAATATTTCTCTCAATAGATTCATTTTATGGTGACAAATTTATACACCAAAAATGGAGGAGGTAGGGGCCAAGAGAAGAGTAGGAGAAAAGACTCTAGAATTTTAAATTGAATTATATCAGATAATTCAATATGAATGTCATATATATTTTTTTCTTTACTGAACAGTCTTATAGCCAACAGGAGATTTACTAAGCCTCATAAGTGACAGAAAGAATTAAAAAGTGCATGAATCACGTTATTGCCTTACAGGTGTCTATAATCTAAGGGGAGAGCAACAATGATAAATAATGATGATTTATCTGAAGCTAATGAAATCAATCCTATTCTTGAGGCATAAGCACAGTGAGAGCACAAGGAAAAAAATGATTAACTCTGAGTACATGGTGGAAAGAACTTCAAAGAGGAGTGGGCCTTTGAGCTGAGGTTTAGAGGATGAATAGGATTTTCACTAGGTAAAGCCTCGGGGAAACACAATCTGGGCATGAACAAAGGATAGAGATGTGGTGGGTCACAGAATAGTCAGATGGGAATCCCTCAGGAGTGGAGAAAGATGTGGAACTGGAGGCTGGAGAGGCCCTGGAGTCATGATAGTGGAGAACCCTGAATGCCACCACATTGAAACATAAGGACTTAATTTTTGGGGTAATGGAAATTTTCTTGTGTTTTGAGCTATAATGTGAGCTCCTTGAAAATGAAAACAAGGTTCATGTCTCAATCATCTCTGAATTCCCAGTCTCTTGTACAGCGTCTAGAACACAATAGACATACACAAAGATGGATGGATGGATGGATGAATGGATGGATGGATGGATGGATGGATGAATGAGGCAGACTCAATACAAGCTTAAGAAGTTCAAATGACAGAAGTTAGTAACTAATTGAATATTTGAGCATCAGGAGAGTCAAAGACAACTTGAAGGTTTCTAGCACAGATTACAGAGAGTACAAAAGGATGAGCTGGTCTGAGGAGGTAAGAAATATTTTAATAAATCTGCCATACGCATCTAAAAATGTGGAGTTGGGGGAACCACACAGCAAAGAGGAGACAGGAAAGCATTAAAGTAGATAAGCACAATATAGAAGTCCTGTGTCTGTAAGTGGGATTCAGGGATAGTTGTCACTCCTTGAGCCCAGACAAGCTTCTTCTAGGGTTTGCTCAGGGATATCAGATGAATGCAATGCCCTTGAGAATAGGGAAAGGGTAGGGAGAAGGTGATGTACTTCAGAGCTTCCCCCTATCCCATCCTCTGGTTTACCTGAGATAGCCATCCCTATCTATCTCTTTATTTACCTCCTTACTCTCCCCCAACATTACACAGTATCACTGCTACCCCACAGGCCCATAGACATGGGGAAAGAATCAGCTTGGTCAGAAATGTCATTTTAGATTATACAATGTCTCATAAACTTGATCATATTCTGTCTGGATTTTTCTGGCATTTTAAAAGCCTGCAAGGATCACTGAATTCTTTGGAGGAAAAGGACTAAGCTATACATGTATATGAAAAAAACGGGGAGAAAAACTATTAGCAAAATGAGTAGAAAGTGATACGCCTACAATAATACTCTGTTAACTTTACTATTTTCCCAGAAAAAAAAAAAAATTAACAAAGGAAGGCTGATGTGCCACACAGAATCCATAGATAGCCACAAACCAATAAGAATTCTGGTGTTATTTTGGCAGAATTGGTTTGAATCTGCCTCTGCCAGTCATTATCTGTGTGATTTTAGGCAAAACAGTTAACTTTTATGAGCCTCAATTTTCTTATCTCTTAAATGGGTTTAATAACATCTCCCTCCCAGAGTTATTGTGAAGATTATATGGGATGATCCATATGAAGTTTTCAGTGCAATGTTTGGTATAAGTATGAATTCAGAAATGTTAGTTCACACCTCCGCTTTGTAAACTGCTGCATAGGAAGCTGGATCAAGCTGATACACAGAAAGAAAGAAAGAAACTAAAATGATGCTTGCAATTTGTGGGTAAATGCAGATAATATGAATATAAAAGGGTTTACTAACACCAATACAAGTAAGTAAAATACCGGCTAGTTACTGGCATACAGATTGCAAATGTCTTTCAAGTTTCTCTTGCCAAGCCCTCCTTCTCTGACTCTCCCCCTTGAAGTTTGATGGCTACATTTTTAGAACTTCCCAAAGAGAGAAGGAAGAAGATAATTCCAACCATCAGGCACAGGCATGCTATGGAATTGTTTGTCTGAACAGGAATTTGGTGATATAATTGCTGAGGTCACCTAAGAACTTTGAAGACTTTTTTCCAATTTTGAGGATATGATAATTATATAAAATTAATGCCGATTGTGTGCATTTAACCTTCACAACTACATTTTTGCTAATGGAGCCTTTGTTGCATTTAAAAAAGGAAAATACTGCAGTTTACTCTAGTTTATGGCAGAGCAGTCATTTTGGGGAAAACTTTCATTTTCACCTATTCCCCATAACCTTTCTACTTTATTTTTCTCCCCTCACAATCTTTCTTATCTCTTCTCTGCACCTTTCACAGTCATAGTTCTTTTATTTATTCATTTGTTAATTTAACAAATACTTACTAAATGCCTACTATATTCCAGGCACTCTTCTAGGTGAATCCTAGTAGGATTCTACTGAATCCTACTAAGGATACAGTAATGAGGAATATTAAGTCCCTGCTTCCACGGAGACAGAGAGATGACAGAGAATAAACACATGGAAATATAATTACTGGTAATGACCAGTGCTACAAAGAAAAATAAAGCAAGGAGTAGAGAGTAACTGGGATATGGTTACTTGCTTTAGCATCACTTTATAGACTCTCAGATGCCCCAGGCTACAAGATTGCCCGAAGTTTCATTGCCCTGTGCTAGTTACCACTTGCAAGAGACTGGAGCCAAGACCTACAAATGCATGGTATGATACCCCCACTCTCCACTACCACCCAATTTCAGTTAATCAAAGTGATATGAGAGCTGGAAATTTTTCAACAAATAAACATGTATTAGATTTATAATCATATTACCAAGTCCAAGCTCATACTGCTCACTTCATGACAGGCCAATAAATCTAGAGACAAGTTGTTGGGGCAAGGAATAGTGACTTTATTCAGAAAGCCAGAGGCTGAAAAAATGGTAGACTAGTGTCCCAAAGAACCATCTTTCTCAAGTTAGAATTCAGACTTCTTTTATACTAAAAGAGGAGGGGGTGTGGTTGGTTGTTGCAAACTTCTTGGTGTCAGAATCCTTTGTTCTTGCAGCTGTCCATGTAGGTCAGGTCATGATGTTCCTATAAACCTCCGAAAAGACAAAAGTTATTCTCTGTACTGCAACTTTTTAAATATATAAATTTATTTATTTATTTATTTGTGACTGTGTTGGGTCTTCATTTCTGTGCTCAGGCTTTCTCTAGTTGCGGCGAGCTGGGGCTACTCTTCATTGTGGTACATGGGCTTCTCACTGCAGTGGCTTCTCTTGTTGCAGAGCACAGGCTCTAGGCACTCAGGCTTCAGCAGCTGTGGCTCACAGGCTTAGTTGCTCGGCAGCATGTGGGATCCTCCCAGACCAGGGCTCAAACTCATGTCCCATGCATTGGCAGGTGGATTCCTAACTACTGCACCACCAGGGAAGTCCCTGTACTGCAACTTTTTATCTCTATAGTGGAAAAGTATTATACCTTTAAAGGTCAGAACCTTGAGAATAGGCTATCATACATATTTCAAGCTATAGGCAACATTCTTAACTTGTAGCAAAAGCAATAAGAATACAAAGGTTAAAGTAAAAGGATCCAATATGGAGTCAGATTTATTCTTCCCTATTGCAATCAGAAGGGAAAAAAAATTCAATCTTATGTTAAAAAATGAAAATCTATTACATTGAGATCTAAGAGAAAGATAGTGTTTTCAGGCTTTTGATGCAAAAGTGCTCTCAGTGACTGATGATAAAAGGAGACAAGAATAACCTGGATTCAGATATAAATGTATAACCCAAAACCTGAATACAAACACAATTTCAACATGTATCTGCATCAAATCTCTCACAGGAGCATCAAGCATGGAACAAACTTTCCACATCAGAGAGAGTAAAGATTTGTAAAAAAGGTAGCAGAGAAGAACAAAGAAAGACATCTAGATAATCCACCAAATTAAATAACTGACAATAAAATAATTGATTTTAAATTAATTTGTAACTGCTTAACTGAGAATGGAGGCAGTATAAAGTCAAGAGCATGAGTCTCAAAGATAAATCAGGGTTTAAATCCTATCTCCACCCTGTATTGTTTGGGTGAGCATGAACAAGTTATTTAGTCTTTCTGAGCCTCACTCCCCACATCCTTGAAGTTATCAATAGAATACAATGATTCCTACGTGATAGGGTTACTATAAGGACATACAAAGAATTTTGCAGTGTCTAGAATATAGTAACTATTAAATCAATAGTAGCAATTATTATTATTAAAAGTTTTCAGCCTCATGACTTCAACTTTACCAAAGTGGTCTTTTTAGATGATGTTGACATAAATATGCTGCATTTTTATAAGTCTTCATATTGTTTAAATTAAATATATTATAAGAAAAGTATTGCAAGTTCACTGCAGAGATAGCATAATATCCAGATAAATCATAAGAAGGATTTTTTTACTTTCATTAATACAATTTATTTTTAAAAATCAGAATCATTCTGTGCATGCACATCATTTTGAAATCTGCTTTTTCTACTTAACATCATACCATTAACATTTTTATGACATTAAAAAGTCTTCTACATTGCAGTTTTTAATGGCCATTGTATATGTAACCAATTTCTGTGCCGTAACATATTTAACCAATCCCTTTATGTTTGATTTTCAAGATATTTCCAATTTTCTGACATTATAAATAAAATCCTATGAACATTTTTGCATATAAATCATTATACATAGCTATGAATAATTCCTGGAATAAATTCCAGGAAGTAGAATGGCTAGGCCAAAATATACATACTATTTAATAATTTTAAAACATATTGCCAACTGACACCCTCAGATGTATTATTTCACAGTCCTGTTAGTGTATGTAAGTGCCAACTTCACTGCACTCCTCACAAAAATTGTACATTGTTCTAATTTGCATAAAAAGGCAATCTTAAAAATCATAATCATTTCACTACTTACAAACAACTGGTGATATATGTACATATCTTTTAGATCTTTACATAAATCAGTTTATTAAAATGGAGTTGTAGTAGTCTACTGTGTTATAATCCACTTTTTAAATTTAAAAATATAAAGATCTTCCTATAACTATCCATCTAAAATACTATTTTTAATGACTGAATTGTAGTCCACTGTATCAATAAACAATTTATATACCCAGTGCCCTACTGGTGAGCATTTAGATTTCTACCAATTATTAGATTTGATGAAAAATCTTGTAGGAAATCTTGATAAACATTCTTAATATTTTTTATTTAATTTAATATTTATTTTAATATTTTAAAAATTTGATGTGAAATTGCTTGTCAAAATGGTTATAAAACTTTGTCTTGAAAATATATTGCTAAATTACCTTTCAAAAGGAAGCATCAGTTTATACTCTCATCAACAGTGTGTGAGAGTGGCATTTCCCTGCACCCTCAATTATGAATTATTATTTCCTTCCATAATCTTTGTCTATCTGATAGGTAAAAATGATATGGCACTTGAATTCACAGTCCTTTGCATATTTTTTAATTGAGGTATAGTTGATGTACAGTATTATATACGTTTCAGGTGTACAACATAGTGATTCACAATTTTAAAGGTTATACTCCATTTATACTTATAAAATATTGTCTATATTCCCTGTGTTGTAAAATTTATTCTTATGGCTTACTTATTTTATCCATAGCAGTTTGTACTTCTTAATCCCCTAACTCTATCTCACCCCTCCTTCTCCATTCTCCCCACTAGTGACCACTAGTTTGTTCTCTATATCTATGAGTCTGTCTTGTTTTTGTTATATTCACTAGTTTGTTTTATTTTTTCCACATATAAGTGATATCATACAGTATTTGTCTTTCTATGTCTGACTTATTTCACCTAATGTAATACCTTCCAAGTCCATCCATGTCATTGCAAATGACAAAATTTCATTCTTTTTTATGGTTGAGTAGAATTTCCACTGTATGTATGTGTGTGTGTATGTATGTGTGTGTATACCACATCTTCTTTACCCATTCAACTGTTGATGTGTCCATATCTTGACAATTGTAAATAATGCTGCTATGAACATTGGGGTGCATGTATCTTTTTGAATTCTGTTTTCATTTTCTTTGGATGTATACCCAGGAGTGGAATTATTGGGTCATATGGTAGTTCTATTTACAGTTTTTGGAGGAAAATCTATAATGTTTTCCACAATGACTGTACAAATTTACATTCCGACTAACAGTGTACCAGAGTTCCCTTTTCTCCACATCCTCACCAACATTTGTTACTTATGTTCTTTTTGATGATAGCTATTCAAAGAGATGTGAGATGATATCTCATTGTGGTTTTAATTTGCATTTATCTGATGATTATTGATGTTCAACATTTTTTAATGTGCTTGTTGACCAATCTACATGTCCTCTTTGGAAAAAATGTCTATTCAGTTCTGCCCATTTTTTAAATGGGCTCTTTGTTATTTTGCTGTTGAGTTGTATGAGTTGCTTATATATTTTGGATATTAACCCCTTATCAATTATATCATCTGCAAGAATTGTATCACCTTCATTAGGTTGTCTTTTCATTTTGTCAATAGTTTTCTTTGCTTTTTTGCAAAAGCTTTAAAGTTTAATTGGGTCCCATTTGTTTATTTTTGCTTGTATTTCCTTTGCTTTAGGAGATAGATCTAAAGAAATATTGCTACAGTTTATGTCAAAAACTGTTCTGCCTATGTCTTCTTCTAAGAGTTTTAAGGGTCCAGATCTTACATTTAAGTCTTTAATCCATTCTGAGTTTATTTCTGTATATGGTGTTAGAGAATATTCTAATTTCATTCTTTTACATGTAGCTGTCCAGTTTTCCCAGCACTATTTATTGAAAAGACTGTCTTTTCTCCATTGTATATTCTTGGCTCCTTTGTCACAGATTAATTGACCATAAGTATGTGTGTTTATTTGTGAGCTCTCTATTCTCTTCCATTGTTCCATGTGTCTGATGATGTGCCAGTACTGTACTGTTTTGATTACTGTAGCTTTGTAGTATAGTGTGAAGTCAGAGAGTGTGATTCCTTCAGCACTGTTCTTCTTTCTTAAGATTGTTTTGTTTATTCAGGGTCTTTTGTGTTTCCTTGTTTTTTAAATTATTTTTTCTTCTTCTGAGAAAAAATGCCATTGGTAATTTGTTAGGGATTGCATTAACTCTGTATTTTGCCTTGGATAGTATGGTCATTTTAACAATATTAATTCTTCCAATTCATGAACATGGTATACCTTTCTATCTGTTGTGTTGTCTTCAGTTACCTTCATCAGTGGTCTTATAGACTTCAGATATAGGTGTTTTATTTCCTGAGCTAAGTTTATTCCTAGTTTTTTATTCTTTCTTATGTGACTAAAAATGGGATTGTTTCCTTAAATTTTTTTTCTGATAGTTTGTTGTTCATTTATAGAAATGCAACAGATTTCTGTATATTAATTTTGTATCCTGCAACTTTACCAAATTTACTAATGAGCTCTAGTAGTTTTTTGGTGGCATATTGAGGATTTTCTATGTATAGCATTATGCCATTTGCAAACAGCAACAGTTTTACTTCTTCCTTTCCAATTTGGATTACTTTTATTTATTTATTTTCATTGTCTAATTGCTGCGGCAAGAGTGGGCATTCTTGTCTTGTTCCTGAAGCCATTGGGTACGATGTTGGCTGTGAGCTTGCCAGATATGTCCTTTATTTTGTTGAGGTATGTTTCCTCTTTGCTCAGTTTCTGGAGAGTTTTTATCATTAATGGATATTGAATTTTATGAAAAGTTTTTTTCTGAATCTATTTAGATGATCATATGGTTTTTAATACTTCAGTTTGTTAATGTGGTGTATCACATTGATTGATTTCAGGATATTGAAAAATTCTTTCATCCCTGGAAAAATTCTTACTTGATCATGGTGTATCATCCTTTTAATATATTGTTGGGTTAAGTTTTCTAATACTTTGTTGAGGATTTTTGCATCCATGTTCATCAGTGCTACTGGTCTGTAACTTTCTTTTTTTGTTGTAGCTTTGTCTTGTTTTGGTATCAGGGTGATGCTGGCCTCACAGATGAGTTTAGGAGGATTCCTTCCTCTGTAATTTTTTTTGGAATATTTTGGAAGGATAGGTGTTAACTCTTATCTAAATGTTTGATAGAACTCACCTGGGAAGCCATCTGGTCCTGGACTTCTGTTTGTTGGGAGTTAGTTTATTAATGATTCAATTTCATTACTAGTAATTGGCCTGTTCACATTTTCATTTTCTTCCTGGTTCAGTCTTGGAAGATTGTACATTTCTAGGAATTTGTTCTTTTCTTCTGGGTTGTCAACTTTTTTGGCATGTAGTTGTTTATAGTAGTTTCTTATGATCTTTTGATTTTCTGTGGTAGTGGATGTAATGCCTCCTTTTTCATTTTTTATTTCATTGATTTAGGTCCTCTCTCTTTTTTTCTCAATGATTCTGGCTAAAGATTTATCAATTATGTTTATCTTTTCAAAGAGCTAGCTCTTAGTTTTATTGATCTTTTCTTTTTTAGTTTCTATTTCAGTTATTTCTTCTCTGATCTTTATCATTTCTTTCCTTCTACTATCTTTGGGTTTTATTTGTTCCTCTTTCTCTAGTTCCTTTAGGTGTAAGGTTAGATTGTTTACTTGAGGTTTTTCTTGTTTCCTGAAGTAAGCTTGCATCATTATAAACTGCCCCCTTAGAACGGCTTTTGCTGTATCCCATAGATTTTGTATCATTATGTCTTTGTTTTAATTTGTCTCCAGTTATTTTTTAGTTCCTTTTGAGTTCTTCAGTGATCCAATGGTTGTTTAGTAGCATATTGTTTAGCCTCCATCTGTTTGCATTTTTTGCAATTTTTTTCTTGTAGTTGATTACTAGTCTCATAGCATTGTGGTGAGAAAATATGCTTGATATGATTCAATCTTAAATTTACTGAGACAGGTTTTGTGGCCTAGCATGTGATCTATCCTGCAGAATATTTCATGTGCACTTGAAAAAGTATGGATTCTGCTGCTTTTGGATGGAATATTCTATATACATCTATTAATTCTTTTTGATCTAATGTGTTGTTTAAGGTCAGTGTTTCCTTATTCATTTTCTGTCTGGATAATATGTCCATTGATGTAAGTGGGGTGTTAAAGTACCCTATTATTATTGTGTGACTGTTGTTTTCTCCCTTTATGTCTGTTAATATTTGATATACATATTAGGTGCTCCTATGTTGAGTAGATATATACTTACATCTTGTTATATCTTCTTGGATTGATCACTTGATCTTTATGTAATGTCCTTTATCTTTTTGACAGTCTTTATTTTAAAGTCTATTTTACCTGATATAAGTTTTGCTACCCCAGCTTTCTTTTGATTTCCATTCACATAGAATAACTTTTTCAATCCCCTCACTTTCAGTCTGAGTGTGCCTTTAGATCTGAAGTGAGTCTCTTGTAAGCAGCATGTATAAGAGTCTTGTTTTGTATACATTCAGCTATTCTATGTCTTTTGATTGGAGCATTTAGTCCATTTACATTTAAATATAATTCACATTACATTTAAAGTAATTATCAATATGTATGTTCTTATTGCCATTTTGTTAATTGTTTGGGCATTGTTTTGTGGGGTTTTTGTTGTTGTTCTTCCTTTCTTCTGTGATTTGATGGCCATCTCTAGTGTTACATTTGGATTCTTTTTTCTTTTTGTCTGTGTGTATCTATTATGGATTTTTGGTTTGTGGTTACCATGAGGTTTACACATACCCATATATATATATATATATATATATATATATATATATATATATATATATATATATATGTATGTATATACTGCTATATGTAATACATATATATATATATGATTATTTTAAGTTGCTGATCTATTCATTTCAAATGCATTTTGACAATCCTGCAGTTGTACTCTCTTCCCCTCAGGATTATTGTTTTGATTAGATTTTTCATCTGATTGTTTTGTGTATCCCTTAACTGCTTACTATGGATATAGATGATTTTACTGCTTTGGTCTTTAACCTTCCTAATAGCTTTGTGCATGGATGATTTCCTACTTTTACTCTAATGTTTGCCTTTACCAATGAGCTTTTTCCTGTCATAATTTTCATGTTTCTAATTGTTGCCTTTTTTTTTTTTTTTTTTTTGCTTAGAGAAGTTCTATTAACGTTTCTTGTAAAGCTTATTTGTTGGTGCTGAACTCTTTTAGCTTGTGCTTGTCTGTAGAGTTTTGATCTGTCTATCAAATCTGAACAAGATCCTTGCCGAGTAGAGTGTTCTTGGTTGTAGGTTTTTTCCATTTATCACTTCAACTATTTTGTTCCACTCCCTTCTAGTCTACAAAGTTCCTGCTGAAAAGTCAGATGTGAATCTTAGGGGAATTTCCTTGTATGTAACTAGTTGTTTTTCCCTTGCTTAAAAAAAAAAAAAAAATTTATCTTTAATTTTTGGCATTTTAGTACAGTGTATCTTGGTATGGTCCTCTTTGGGTTCATCTTGTTTGGCACTCTCCATGCTTCCTTGTCCTAGATGTCTGTTTCCTTTCTGAGGTTAAGGAAGTTTTCAGCTACTGTGTCTTCAAATATGTTCTCTGTCCCCTTCTATCTCTCTTCTCCTTCTGGGACTCCTATAATATAACTGTTTGCAAGCTTCAGGTTGCCCCAGAGGTCTCTAACTGTCCTCATTTCTTTTCATTATTTTTTCTCTTTTTCTGTTCAGAACCAGTGATTTCCACTACACTGTCTTCCAGCTTGCTGATCCATTCCTCTGCATCATTTAGTCTACAGTTGATTCCTTCTACTGTATTTTAAAATTTCAGTTATTCTTCATCTTTGGTTCTTCTTTATATTTTCTAACTCTTTATTAAAAACGTATAACTTCTCTCTCTGTTCATCCATTCTACTCCTGAGGTCTTTGGTCATCTTTATGATCACTGCCTTGAACTCTTTCTTGGGTAGATTGCCTATCTCCACTTCACTTAGTTCCTCTTCTGGGGTTTTATCTTCTTCCTTCATTTGCAACAAGTTCCTCTGTTGCCTCATTTTGCCTAAGTTTCTGTTTTTATTTTTATGTATCTGATGTCTTGGTTATGTTTCCCAACCTTGGAGAAGTGACTTTTTGTAGGGGACATCCTATGTGTGACAGCAGCACTCTCCCCTCTAGTCACCTGAGCTATATGCTGTAGGGGTTCCCCCTATGAGGGTTGCGTGGGTCCTTCTGTTGTGGCAGGCTATGTCAGTGGTTTGGTAAGCTTTGTTGGCCCTCAGTCCATTTGGTTGCCAGGCCCTGCCTTGTGCAGAGGCTGCTGGCTGCTAGTTGGCAGGACCAGGTTATGTGGCATCTGACTGTGGAACTGTGGCCAGTTCCTGACACAGTTGGATGCAGGGGCTGTATTGTCTCAAAGTTCGAGTTGGCCTGCTAGTAGGTGGGGCCAAGGCCCAGCTGGTCCTGGGGCAGGATTTGGCTTGTTACTGGGTGGTCCAGGTCTGTGGGCTACAGGGCTGAGGTTTTCTTGTGGCTGGTTTCTGCCCCCTGGTAGGTGAGGCTGGTCCCAAGGCTAGAGCAAGCTTCCTGGAAGATAGGGCTGGGGACCAGGTAATTCTGGAGCTGGTGTCTGCCCACTGGTGAGTTGAACTGAGTCCTAGGATCTCTGGCTGGAGGATACTGAGGGTCCTAGGCCTAGTGCCTGTGCACTGGTGTATATGATAGGTCCTGGCTCTCTGGAAGGCAGGACCATGTCCAGAGGCAGCTGTGGGCTCAGGGGTCTTAAGGCAGCCTGTCTGCTCATGGATGGGACTGTGTGTTTGCCCAATTAGTTCCTTGGCCTGAGGAGTCCCAGCACTGACACCTATAGGCTGTTGAGCCAGGGTGGGGCTGGGTCCTGGGCCAGTAAACTAGAGGGAGGATTCCAAAATGGTGTTTTTCAGCACCAGTGTCCATGTGGTAGAACAAGCTCCCCAAATGGCTGCTGCCAGTGTCTATGTCCCCAGTTTGAGCTCCAGTTGCCTCCTGTCTCTCCAGGAGACTCTCGAAAATCAGCAAGTAAGTCTGAACCAGGCTTCTATTAAATTACAGCTTCTTCCCTTGGTCCCAGAGTGTGTAAGATATTGTGTGAGACCTTTAAGAGTGAAGTTTCTATTTCCCTCAGCCTTCTTGGTCTCCTGAAAGTAAGCCTCTTCAAAGCCAAATGTTCTGGGAGCTCATCTTCCTGGTGCAGGACCTCTGGCTATGGAGCCTGACTTTGTGCTCAGACCTCTCACTCCTTTGGGAGAACCTCTGCAATTGTAATTATTCTCCTATTTGTGGTTCATCCACCCAGGTGTATGGGACTTGACTATATCATGTCTGCCCTCCTACCTGTCTCATTGTGGTTCCTTCCTTATATCTTTAGTTGTAGAAGATCTTTTCTGGCAGGTTCCGGTCTTTTCCATTGATTTTGTTTTGCAAATGGTTGTGATTTTGGTATGCCTGAGAGAGAACGTGAGATCAGGGTCTTCTCCTCCACCTTGGCTGATCGCCCTCCACAGTCTTTTAAATTAATGAGGCATTTTAAAGTTAATAGGTTACTTTTATTTTTATTCTGTAAATTGTTAGAGTAAATCCTTTAGATATTTATAAATTGGTGTGTTCATCTTTTTCTTATATATTTATAAAAGTTTGTATATATTAAATAACCCTTTGGCTGTCCCACATATTAGACATATTTTGGCCCAATTAGTCATTTGCTTTTAAAAAATTATTTTATTATACTTTATAGTCAAGGTAATTAAGATATTATTTAGAAAAAGTGAAATTTTCCCTTTTCTATGAATTTTAACAAAAGGATACACTCATGTAATCATCAGTACAATCAAAATATAGAGTAGTTTTATCACACTAAAAAAATTCCCTCTTGAGATTTCCTTGGTGGTGCAGTGATTGAGACACCATGCTCCAAATGCAGTGGGCACAGGTTCAATCCTTGGTCAGGGAATTAAGATTCCTCATGCCACATGGTGCAGCCAAAAAATAAAATAAAATAAAATCCCTCTAGTTCTCTTCTCCCCCAACTCTTCTCCTTAGTAATCACTGATTTTTTTTCTGTCCCTATAGTTTTGCCTTGTCCAAAATCTCATATAAATGACCTCATACAATATGTAGTCTTTCTAATCTGTCTTCTTTCACTTAGCATAATGCATTTCAGTTTTATCCATATATCAGGTTTTTTTTCTTTCTATTGTATTCATTCTATGCATATCCACAGTGTATTATCCATTCACCAGGTGCTGTAAATTTTTATTATTTCTGAGTTTTGGTGGTTATGAATTTTAAAAATTAAGTCTCTATTATTATTCATATAGAAATGTTTGTGTAGACATATGTTTTCATTTCCTGTGGCTAAATATTTCAGAGCATGGTAAATGTATATTGAACTTTGTAAGAAATTGACAAACAACTGTATTCCAAATTGGCTGTAGTATTTTTGCATTCCCATCAACAATGTATAAGAGTTCCAGTTGCGACCTTCAAGATGGCAAAGGAGTAAGACGTGGAGATCACCTTACTCCTCACAAATGCATCAGAAATACATCTACATGTGGAACAACTACTACAGAACACCTACTGAACGCTGGCAGAAGACCCCAGACTTCCCCACAGGCAAGAAACTCCCCACGTACCTGGGTAGGGCAAAAGAAAAAAGAAAAGAATAGAGACAAAAGAATAAGGATGGGACCTGCACCAGTGGGAGGGAGCTGTGAAAGAGGAAATGTTTCCACACACTAGGAAGCCTCTTCACTGGAGGAGACAGGGGGTGGCATGGGGGAAGCTTCAGAGCCATGGAGGAGAGCGCAGCATTAGGGGTACAGAGGGCAAAGTGGAGAGATTCCCACACAGAGAACTGGTGTTGACCAGCACTCACCAGCCTCAGAGGCTTGTCTGCTCACCCGCTGGGACAGGTGGGGGCTGAGAGCTGAGGCTCTGGCTTCAGAGGTCAGATCCCAGGGAGAGGACTGAAGTTGGCTGCATGAACACAGACTAAAGGGGGCTAGTGCACCACAGCTAGGAGAGAGTCTGGGAAAAAGTCTGGAACTTCCTAAGAGACAAGAGACCATTGTTTCAGGGTGCGTGAGGACAGGGGATACAGAGCAACGTCTAAACCAGCTCCAGAGAAGGGAGCAAGCCACGGCTATCAGTGCTGACAACAGAGATGGGCATGAAATGCTAAGGCTCCTACTGCAGCCACCAAGAAGCCTGTGTGCAAGCACAGGTCACTATCCACACATCCCCTTCTGGGAGCTTGTGCAGCCTGCCACTGCCACGGTCCTGTGGTCCAGGGACAACTTCCTCAGGAGAACACACAGCATGCCTCATGCTGTTGTAACATCACGCTGGGTTCTGCTGTCGCAGGCTCACCCAGCATTCCATACCCCTACATCCCAATGGCCTGAGTGAGCCAGAGCCATCTAATCAGTTACTCCTTTAACCTCATCCTGTCTGGATGGGGAACAGATGCCCTCATGTGACCTACATGCAGAGGTGGGGCCAATCCAAAGTTGAACCCCAAAAGCTGTGCGAAAAAAGAAGAGAAGGGGAAATTTCTCCCAGCAGCTTCAGGAGCAGCGGATTAAATCTCCACAATGAACTTGATGTACCCTGCATCTGTGGAATACCTGAAGAGACAACTAATCATCCCAAAATTGAGGTGGTAGACTTCAGGAGCAACTGTAGACTTGCGGTCTGCTGTATATAACTGACCAGTTTCTGGTTTTATGTTATTCTTAGTTTAGTATTTAGAATTTACTATCATTGGTAGAATTGTTTATTGATTTGGTTGCTCTCTTCCTTTTATATATGTATATATATATATATATATATATATATTTTTTTTTTTTTTTTTTTTTTTTTTTTTTTTTTGCGGTACATGGGCCTCTCACTGCTGTGGCGTCTCCTGTTGCGGAGCACAGGCTCTGGACGCGCAGGCTCAGCGGCCATGGCTCAGGGGCCCAGCAGCTCTGCGGCATGTGGGATCCTCCTGGACCGGGACACGAACCCGCGTTCCCCGCACCGGCAGGCGGGCTCTCAACCACTGCGCCACCAGGGAAGCCCTATATATGTATATTTTTTTCCTTTTTCTCTTTTTGTGAGTGTGTATGTGTATGCTTCCTTGTGTGACTTTGTCTGTATAGCTATGCTTTTAACATTTGTCCTAGGGTTCTGTCCATTTTTTTAAAATATTGTTTTAGCTCTTGTTATCACTGGTGGATTTGTTTTTTTGATTTTGGCGCTCTCTTATTTCTTTCTTTTTTCCTTTTTTATTAGTTTTTTTAAAATAATTTTTTATTTTTTACTTTAATAACTTTATTTCTTTTTTTTTTCTTTCTTTCTTTTTTTCTCCCTTTTCTTCTGAGCTGTGTGGCTGACATGGTTTTCACACTCTGGCTGGGCATCAGGCCTGTACATCTGAGATGGGAGAGCCGTGATCAGGATATTGGTCCACCAGAGACCTCCCAGTTCCACATAACATCAAACAGCAAAAGCTCTCCCAGAGATCTCCAACTCAACACTAAGACCCATCTCCACTCAAAAACCAGCAAGTTACCGTGCTGGACTCTCTATGCCAAACAACTAGCAAGACAGAAACACAACCCCACCCATTAGAAGAGAGGCTGCCTAAAATCATAATAAGGTCACAGACACCCCAAAACACACCACTGGAAAGGGTCCTCCCCACCAGAAAGACAAGATCCAGCCTCATCCACCAGAACACAGGCACTAGTCCCCTCCACCAGGAAGCCTACACAATCCACTGAATGAACCAGAGCCACTGAGGGCAGACACCAAAAACAATGGGAACTACAAACCTGCAGCCTGTGCAAAGGACACCCCAAACACAGTAAGTTAAGCAAAATGAGAAGACAGAGAAACACACAGCAGATGAAGGTGAAAGGTAAAAAACTACCAGATCAAACAAATGAAGAGGAAGAAAGCAGTTTACCTGAAAAAGAATTCAGAGAAATGATAGTAAAGATGATCCAAAATATTGGAAATAGAATGCAGAAAATACAAGAAATGTTTAACAAGGACCTAAAAAAAAATGAAACAGCAAACAAACAATGATAAATAACACAATACATGAAATTAAAAATTCTCTAGAAGCAATCAATAGCAGAATAACTGAGGCAGAAGAATGGAGAAGTGACCTGGAAAAGAAAATCATGGAAATAGCTACTGCAGAGTACAATTTAAAAAAAGAATGAAAAGAATTGAGGACAGTGTTAGAGACCTCTGAGATAACATTAAATGCACCAACATTTGAATTATAGGGGTGCCAGAAGAAGAAGAGAAAAAGAAAGGGTCTGATAAAATATTTGAAGAGATTATAGTTGAAAAATTCCCTAATATGGGAAAAGAAATAGTTAATGAAGTCCAAGAAATGCAGAGAGTCCCATACAGGATAAAAACAAGGAGAAACATGCCAAGACACATATTAATCAAACTGTCAAAAATTAATGCAAAAAAATATTAAAAACAGCAAGGGAAAAACAAAATATAACATACAAGGGAATTATCATAAGGTTAACAGCTGATCTTTCAACAGAAACTCTGCAAGCCAGAAAGGAGTGGCAGGACATATTTAAAGTGATGAAAGGGAAAAACCTACAACCAAGATTACTCTACCCAGCAAAGATCTCATTCAGATTTGATGGAGAAATTAAAACCTTTACAGACAAGCAAAAGCTAAGAGAATTCAACACCACCAAATCAGCTTCACAACAAATGTTAAAGAAACTTCTCTAGGCAGGAAACATAAAAGAAGGAAAAGACCTACAATAACAAACCCAAAACAATTTTAAAAATGGTAATAGGAACATACCTATTGATAATTACCTTAAATGTAAATGGATTAATTCTTCCACCCAAAAGACATAGACTGGCTGAATGGATACACAAACGAGACCCATGTGTATGCTGTCTACATGAGACCCACTTAAGACCTAGGGACACATACAAGCTGAAAGTGAGAGCATGGAAAAAGATATTCCATGCAAATGGAAATCAAAAGCAATATGGAGTAGCAATTCTCATATTAGACAAAATAGACTTTAAAATAAAGACTATTACAAGAGACAAAGAAGGACACTACATAATGATCAAGGGATCAATCCAAGAAGAAGATATAACAATTGTAAATATTTATGCACCCAACATAGGAGCACCTCAATACATAAGGCAAATGCTAACAGCCATAAAAGGGGAAATCGACAGTAACACAATCATAATAGGGGACTATAACACCCCACTTTCACCAATGGACACATCATCCAAAATGAAAATAAATAAGGAAACACAAGCTTTAAATGATACATTAAACAAGATAGACTTAATTGATATTTATAGGACATTCCATTCAAAAACAACAGAATACACTTTCTTCTCAAGTGCTCCTGGAACATTCTCCAGAATAGATCATATCTTGGGTCAGAAATCAAGCCTTGGTAAATTTAAGAAAATTGAAATCATATCAAGTATCTTTTCCAACCACAATGCTGTGACACTAGATATCAATTATAGAAAAAAATCTGTAAAAAATACAAACACATGGAGGCAAAGCAATACACTACTTAATAACAAAGAGATCACTGAAGAAATCAAAGAGAATATCAAAAAATACCTAAAAACAAATGACAATGAAACCATGATGACCCAAAACCTATGGGATGCAGCAAAAGCAGTTCTAAAAGGAAAGTTAATAGCAATACAATCCTACATCAAGAAATAAGAAACATCTCAAATAAACAACCTACCCTTACACCTAAACCAATTAGAGAAAAAAGAACAAAAAAAACCCAAAGTTAGCAGAAGGAAAGAAATCATACAGATCAGAGCAGAAATAAATGAAAAAGAAATGAAGGAGACAATAGTAAAGATCAATAATACTAAAAGCTGGTTCTTTGAGAAGACAAAACTGATAAACCATTAGCCAGTGACATCAAGGAACAAAGGGAAAAGACTCAAATCAACAATGTACAAATGAAAAAGAAGTAACAACTGACACTGAAGAAATACAAAAGATCATGAATGATTACTATAAGCAACTCTATGCCAATAAAAAGGACAACCTGGAAGAAATGGATACATTCTTATAAAAGCACAACCTGCTGAGACTGAACTAGGAAGAAATAGAAAATATAAACAGACCAATCACAAATACTGAACTTGAGATTGTGATTAAAAATCTTCCAACAAACAAAAGCTCAGGACCAGATGGCTTCACAAGTGAATTTTATCAAACATTTAGAGAAGAGTTAACAACTATCCTTCTCAAACTATTCCAAAATATAACAGAGGGAGAAACACTCCCAAACTCATTCTATGAGGCCATCATCACCCTTATACCAAAGCCAGACAAAGATGTCACAAAGAAAGAAAACTACAGGCCAATATCACTGATGAATGTAGATGCAAAAATGCTCAACAAAATACTAGCAAACAGAATCCAACAGCACATTAAAAGGATCATACAACATGATCAAGCAGGGTTTATCCCAGGAATGTAAGTATTCTTCAATATATACAAATCAATCAACATGATAAACCATATTAACAAATTGAAGGAGAAAGACCATATGATCATCTCAATAGATGCCGAAAAAGCTTTTGACAAAATTCAAACCCATTTATGATAAACACTGTCCAGAAAGTAGGCAGAGAGGTAACTTACCTCAACCGAATAAAGGCCATATATGACAAACCCACACCCAACATCATTCTCAATGGTGAAAACTGAAACCATTTCCACTAAGATCAGGAAGAAGACAAGGTTGTCCACTCTCACCACTATTATTCAACATAGTTTTGGAAGTCTTATCCACAGCAGAAAAGAAAAAGAAATAAAAGAAATCTAAATAGGAAAAGAAGAAGTAAAACCGTCACTGTTTGCAGATACCATGTTACCAAACATAGAGAATCCAAAAGATGCTACTAGAAAACTACTAGAGCTAATCAGTGAATTTGTTAAAGTAGAGGATACAAAATTAATGCAAAAAAAAAATCTTGCATCCCTATACTAATGATGAAAAAATCTGAAAGAGAATTTAAGGAAACACACCCGTTTACCACTGCAACCAAAAGAATAAAATATCCAGGAATAAACCTACCTGAGGAGACAAAAGACCTGTATGCAGAAAATTATAAGACACTGATGAAAGAAAATAAGATGAATCAAACAGACAGAGAGATATCCCAAGTTCTTGTATTGGAAGAATCAATATTGTGAAAATGTCTATACACCCAAAGCAATCTACAGATTCATTGCAGTCCCTATCAAACTACCACTGGCATTTTTCACAGAACTAGAACAAAAAAAATCACAATTTGTATGGAAACACAAAAAACCCTGAATAGCCAAAGCAATCTTGAGAAAGTAAAACGGAGCTGGAAGAATCAGACTCCCAGACTTCAGACTATACTACAAAGTTACAGTAGTCAAGACAGTATGGTACCCAAACAAAACCAGAAATATAGATCAATGTAATAGGATAGAAAGCCCAGAAATAAACCCACACACCTATGGTCACCTTGTTTTTGATAAAGGAGACAGAAATATAAAATGGAGAAAAGACAGCCTCTTCAATAAGTGGTGCTGGGAAAACTGGACAGCTGCATGTAAAAGAATGAAATTAGAACACTCCCTAACATCATACACAAAAATAAACTAAAAATGGATTAAAGACGTAAATGTAAGGCCAGACACTCTAAAACTCTTAGAGGAAAACATAGGCAGAACACTCTTTCACATAAATCACAGCAAGATCCTTTTTGAACCACCTCCTATAGAAATGGAAATAAAAACAAAAATAAACAAAGGGGATCTAATGAAACTTAATAGCTTTTGCACAGCAAAGGAAACCTTAAACAAGATGAAAAAACAACCCTCAGAATGGGAGCAAATATTTGCAAATGAAGCAACTGACAATGGATTAATCTCCAAAATTTACAAGCAGCTCATGAGCTTCTGCTCATGGGCAGAAGACCTAAATAAACATTACTCCAAAGAAGATATACAGATTGCCAACAAATGCTTGAAAGGATGCTCAACATCCCTAATCATTAGAGAAATGCAAATCAAAACTACAATATGGTATCACCTCACACTGGTCAGAATGGTCATTATCAAAAAGTCTATAAACAATAAATTCTGGAGAGGGTGTGGAGAAAAGGAAACCCTCTTCCACTGTTTTGGGAATGTAAATTGATGCAGCCACTATGGAGAACAGTATGTATGAAGGTTCTTCAAAAAACTAAAAATAGAAATACCACATGACCCAGCAATTCCACTACTGGGCATATACTCTGAGAAAACCATAATTCAAAAAAAGTCATGTACCAAAATGTTCATTGCAGCTCTATTTACAATAACCAGGACATGGAAGCAACCTAAGTGTCCATCAACAGATGAATGGATAAAGAAGATGTGGCACATAGATACAATGGAATATTACTCAGCCATATAAAGAAACGAAATTGAGTTATTTGTAGTGAGGTGGATGGACCTAGAGTCTGTCATACAGAGTGAAGTAAGTCAGAAAGAGAAAAATTAATATGATATGCTAACACACATATACGGAATCTGAAAAAAAATGTTCGGAAGAACCTAGGGGCAGGACAGCAATAAAGACGCACACATAGAGAATGAACTTGAAGACACAGGGAGGAGGAAGTGTAAGCTGGGACAAAGTGAGAGAGTGGCATGGACTTATACATACTACCAAATGTAAAATAGATAGCTAGTAGGACGCAGCCGCATAGCACATGGAGATCAGCTCAGTGCTTTATGACCACCTAGAGAGGTGGGATAGGGAGGGTGGGAGGGAGGGAGACACAAGAGGGAAGAGATATGGGGATATGTGTATATGTATAGCTGATTCACTTTGTTATAAAGAAGAAACTAACACACCATTGTAAACAATTATTCTCCAATAAAGACATTAAAGAAAAAAAAAAAAAAAAAAGAGTTCCAGAGGCTCCATTTCCTTGACAGTACTTGATATTGTCAAGTTTGTTTTCTTTTTCCTTTCCTCTTTTTTTTTTCCACTTTAGCCATTCTAATAAGTGTGTGGTGATACGTCACTGTGGTTTTAAACTGAATTTCTCTAAGAATAATGATGAACATTTTTCCAGTGTTTATTTGCCATTCCTACATCTACTTTTTTAAAGTGTTTAGATCTTTTATTTATTCTAAAAATGAACCTGTTTGTTTTCTTATTATTGAGTTATGAGTGTCTTTACATACTCTAGATGCCAGCTCTTTATCAGATATGTGTTTTGCAATTTTTTTCCCAGTTTGTGGCTTGTTTTTTCATTCTCTCAACAGCAGCTTTTCAAAGAACACATCTTTAATTTTCATGAAGTCAAACTTATCAATTGTTTCTTTTATGACACATACTTTTTGTGTCTTATCTAAGAAATACTTGTCTATTCTAAAGTTGCAAGGATTTTCTTCTATGTTTTTTTTCCAGACGTTTTATGGCTTTAGGTTTCATACTCAGATCTATAAGCCCTTTTCAGTTCACTTTATGCTTATGGTGTAAGAAATGGATCATTGTTTCAGAACCATTTGTTTAAAATGACTACTTTCTGTCCATTGAATTGCCCTAGCACCTCACCTTTGTAAACAAACAAACAAACAAACAAACAAATCAGTTGACTATACACATGTAGATCTATATCATGACTCAATTCCTCCATTTATCTCTGGATTTATACTTTTCCCAATACCATATTACTTTGATTACTCTCAATTTACAATAAGTCTTAAAATCAAGTAGTAGGAATTCTTCAACCTTCTTTTTCAAAATTGTTTTCAGTGTTTTTATTTTTTCATATAAATTTTAGAATCAACTTTATATTTCTACAAAAATAAAATGCTGATATTTTATTTGGAATTGTACTGAACGTATAATTCAATCTGGGGAGAAAGTTCATTGTAATAAATTTTATCCCAGTCTGTGAACATAGTATGTCTCTCCATTTATGTAGGTCTTCTTTTTATTAGCTATTTCATCAGTGTTTTGTAATTTTCAGCATACATTTGTTGTATTTTAATGTAGGCATTTCATATTTGTTGGTGCTATAGTAAATTATACTTTAAATATTTCCCATATTTATAGTATTTTTGCATTTATATATTCAATGCAATTTATGTATTTCATTTAATTAATAATGTTTCATCTGGCCTGTGTATTGCCAATATTTTTGCCCAATTTGCCATTTACCTTTTAATCTTGTTTATAGGCAAATATTAAGTCTTTTCATTCATGGTTCCTCTTTTTGCATAAATTCTTTACATTTCAAATTACTTTACTTTTATCTATAGTATTTCATTTTATCTTTATGATAACTACAAAGCTACAAAAAGGACAGTGCTATTCCTCTTCTATAGTTTATTACACTGATATCAAAAGATTAATTTTTCTAGATTACATAGTTTGTCAGAGGGATTTTTCAAACTAAACTTTTAGTTACTCTGCTTCTAAATACTTTTCACAGACCCTGCACTCAAGGAGCACACAGTCTAATAGGAAAACTAGATAAATAAATGAATTTAATAACACTTCAGTGGTAGCCTAGAGGAAGTACAGTATTTAACATGAGGCGTAGTCACATCTGTACTAACTTCCTCAGTGTGCCCTTAGAAGTCGACACAGTCCTTACATCACATGTTAATTTAGTTCCTGATTGAGACAGTACTTATGGGACTGCATTTTAAAACTGCCTTCACATTACTTTCTGGACTTTCTGACTCGTGTATTTTTTCTACTGATTGAAAGCTCTGAGATTATATCTTGTCATATGACAACTACCAAATGAGGTAAACCAATATTCTAAGTGTAAATTCATAAATTTCTTAAGTGAAAAATAAAAAGCAGCACTAAAAATAACCCAAATATAAAAGATATTATCATCATGGATAAACTTTTGGAAAAGCTGGCATGTGGATCAAAATGGTACCCCTGGACCTGGCAGTAAAAATTATTGGTAAAATGTATGAATATATATAAGGAAATGTAGCTACTAATTACTTTCAGATTAAGATTATAATAAATCTTTAAGAGAATGGTACATATTTTCCATTCCAGAAAAACATACTTATCAAAATACAAGAAATAGCAGAGGATTGTGTATATGTTTTCAGCACAAAAGAGGCTATTTCCTCAAGCTAAACATAAATGCTCATCAACAGCTTCATTTAACTCTATTCCCAGAGAACCAACCTAAGCCAAATCTGCCCTTATGACAAAATCTAAACTGTAACTCAAGAGCTAAATGATGAGGGGCCTCTCTGGTGGCGCAGTGGTTGAGAGTCCGCCTGCCGATGCAGGGGACGCGGGTTCGTGCTCTGGTCCGGGAAGATCCCACGTGCCGCGGAGCGGCTGGGCCCGTGAGCCATGGTCGCTGAGCCTGCGCATCCGGAGCCTGTGCTCTGCAGCGGGAGAGGCCACAACAGTGAGAGGCCCGCGTACAGCAAAAACAAAAAACAACAAAACAAAACAAAAGAGCTAAATGATGATGGTAAGTAAGACAGAATTCACAGTCACTTAGTCGAATATTCTTAGTCTTCTGGGGAAATAGAACTAGTCTTACAAAACACCACACAGCATCAGAAGATCTCTATTTGGATCTTTGTTGATCACTCAAGTTGCAGTAATTCCTCTAGAAGGAAAAGGCTCTCCATCTGAGGAACACTGACCCACTCATCTGTCAACAGATTTGTTTTTAAATGTGCTTGTATTGGTTGCAGAGATTTTAGTTTTGTTTAGGTAGAGATAAATTTTCTTTTAGATTTGTTTTAAGAAATGCAATATTGAGACACAATATTTTATTTAACACATTTATAAATTTACTTTTATTCAACTTCAGTCTAAACAAGGGAAGAATCCAATATGAAAGGAGAGGGATAAAAATAGGAGAACTGAAGATAAAGACGAGTCTATTCTCAATAATGCATTTAAGAAAAACTGTATAACTTGAAAAGATTGAGCAGAAAAAGGAGCAAAAATAGTGAGCAGGGAAGGGAGAGGAAGGTGATGGAGGAGAAAGTACTTGCACAGATGTACATCTCACAGGGATGTACACATGGTAATTAGGTAAGGAGATAATGAAGAAAAATTCTGGAGGAAGCAATTGAACAGAAGCTATGTGAATACTTAAGAAGAAATGGGTGTTAACTATAAATAAGTATGGATGAGTTCACCAAAATCTTCTTATCAGCAGATCGAATTTCCTTCTAAAACAGGGTTATTAAATCAGTAGATCAAGGAAAGACTTCTACTGATTTAGGGTATATCTGACAAACTCTCTCTTAGTACCTTTATGAATAAAAAAAAGGAAAATATAAGTTGAATGTTGGCTATGTTAGATGGGTAGATATCTAGTTGAATAAACTTACCCAAAGCATATTGCTTAATATGTTAATTCATTCACTCATTAATTCTCCAATTATAAACTCTTAAAGTGGCTTCTATTTGCCAGGTACTATGTTAAGCCTTAGGTGTACTAAGAAGACCAAGGTGTGGTCTCACAGTCTACAAAAGAGAAGCAGTTTTATCACAAATAACTGCAATAAACTGTTCAGTAACTAAGATTAGAGGGAAATCTTTAATGAGAAGAAAAGACACTCACAAGGTTCTTTCCAAGCTTACCTTATTCAACACTTTCCCCAGTAATGTAGCTAATGCCAGAAAGGACTTGCTTATCATTTGTTCAGATGTCATAAAACTTGTAGATGTGGCTATACATTGGTAGGTAAAAATAAGAAGCCAAAAAAGTTATAATGGTGTAATGATGGGCTAAAACCATGATGAATTAAATAAAAATAAATAAATGTAGCAGTCTACATTTAGGTTAAAAAACACAACCACATGAATACAGGACCTGGAAAACCTAACTTGACAGCAGCTAATATAAAGAGGACTTGACTCTTAGTCAAACACAAATTCAACATAAGTTAGCTGAGAAGTGTAATGGGTGAAAATACTTGTGTAATTTGAGGTTGCATTATCAAAGCAGCATATCCAAGCCAAGGACTGTTAAGACACTGCATTCTATGCTGGTAAGAATGATTCTGCAGTGTGGGGTCCAGTTCTGGGGCACATTTCAAGGAAGCATTTGACATATTAGTGAGGATTCAGCAGGAGGTAACCAGGAGAGTTTTTTTTTTATATAAAACCCATTCATTTTATATCTTTAAAAATGTGTAAGGAAATGGAGCTCTTTAGTTTAAAGAAAGGAAGATATAACAAAACATGGCATTGTTTTCTTTAACAGTGAATAGAATTATTCTATGAAGTCCCCTAGGGTGAAATAGGAAAAACTAACTTTTTATTGGGATTCATTCTTTGCAAAGAATTGTCCCATGTCCTATGAACCACAGAATGTTGTTCTTATAATGACCCTGAGAGTTAGGTAATGCAGACACTACCTATTACCACCATTTTATAGGTGAGGAAACAGGTTCAGAGAAGTTGGGGTTTGCCTAAAGTGAAAAGGTTAGGGGCCAAATTCCAATTTTCTGACCTGAGACGTATGCTTTTCCCATAATACTATGCTATCCTTCCACTTAGAAGCAGATTTTATCTCAGTACAAAGAAAGTCTTTCTAATAAGGACCACACAAGAATGAAACAGACTGCCTCACAAATTAATTGTCTTCTTTTCCAGAAAAAGGCCAACAAGAGCTGGAGGACTTTGTGTCAAGAACATATTTTGGAGGTGACTTCTACTCATGGAGGAGAGTGGGTCAGGTGACCTTAAATCCATTTAAATAAATGTTTACCATGGGAAAAAGAGAGAGAGGAAGAAAGAAAGAGAGTGAGACAGAGGGAGTGGGAGTGGGAGGGAGGGAGGGAGGGAAGAAAAAAGAAGTTTTGAGAGATTCAAGGTGATATTCATTAGTCATCCACAGAATTCATTCATTCATTCAGCAGAAATTCACTGACCACTTACTATGTGGTGGTGGATTCTGGGACAGTAATGAGCATACCAGACTTGAAAATAAAAATCTTGGTATTAAGTACTAGTTAACTCAGTTATTATCTGTGTGACTTTTTGAGTCTAAATTTTCCCATATGTAAACTGAGGATTATAAAATCTGTCTCAAGAATTGTAAGAATTAAATGAGATAATATTTTTAAAGTACTAAGCACATAGCAGTATCTCAAAATATTAGTTCCCTTCTTCCCTTGAAGTATGAGGGATGCCATGAAGTTGCTAGGAGATAGTTTTATGAACTGAGTATGACAATAAGACAGGACCTAGATATAGAGAAAATGAGGTGCAAACAGAACATCCTTTGGTGTTCCCATTATTTAGCTGGTTAGAGGGTGATCACTCAGGCTTAACTCTGTAAGAATAGGATAGTTTGTTAATTCACAAGCCTAAGTACAACATCTCTAAAACTTTGTTCTCAATCTAAGATTTATTTCTTTTCATTGATTTTTATACATTCTTGAACACTTTGCACTAGTTACTTATTCTCAGACAGAACTGGAGAAAAGGAGATATTTGTCTGTTGGATGCTCTTATAGATGAAACAGAAACAGGAACAGTGTTTTATAGTGACTTAGATATCCAAAATAATATCTATCTAAACATGTTTTTAATCAGAGAAAAAAAATCATTTGCCTAAAAGTAAGAAAATTTCCACTTAGATTTACTAGTTACACATTTCTGCTTGTAAAACTGAACTTCTTGGCTGTATCTAGAGTGGCTTAGGATGTAATAGTTTAGATAACTTTGCCAACTTCATGTTCTGGCCACAAATAAGAACACATCAGGAGACAATGTCTCAGTTGGTTATGAAAGATTATTGGTCAGTACATAAGGTCACCCAGCTATGGAAACCTAGTTTGTAAACAAAACCTTGCTCAGCCCTGCTGAGCCATCCTTTCAGAAATAAGACTGAGTGAAGACATTTACTTTTCTTCCTGTTTTGCTTTAATATATAAATTAAATATTTGCTCAGTTTTACATTAAATCATTAACAAAAACTGAATTCTTATTGAATACAGAAGTCCTTTACTCACATTCATCTCCTGCTGTGTACCCAGAAGTGTAAAGTTTACCACAGAAGTATGAGTAAATCTATGGTTAGGTGTTTTCCCATGTTGAGAATATATATTTAATAGACATGAAGCAGTTAAATAGCAATATAAAATTTATTTGATATTCATAACAGCAAACATTTATTGTATAACAAACCTATTATGTGCTATGCACACTCATTCTTGAGACACTTACAGTCTGGTGGAAGTGGAGGGTGGCAGATATAGACAAACTTGTAATAATGGTATAATGTAAAATGGGTTTCATTAGAGCTTAGGACTATGGTACTATTAGGAGGTTATGGCAAGGTAAGATTGTGTGTCTGTGTACACAGAGAGGGTGGAGAGAGAGTGTTCCAACTCTCAAAAAAAGTTGTCTTATTGAGCCAAGCAATACCCTAACTAAATAGCTTGAAAATTACATAATGCAAAGTTTAACACGGAAAGCAAAACAGAGATTCACTTTATTGCATATTAAAAACCCCCCCAAAAATAATTCTCAGCTCCCAAATACCTAAGAAGTACCTGGCAGCATGCTAAGTGCAGACTCCTAGCTTCACAACAAGACCTTCTGGTTCAGCAGCTCTGGAATGGGCCACTCTTCAGTTTAAACAAATCAGGTGATTCTGATGCAGATGTTCTGCAGGTCTCATTTTGAATTATTCCACCAAGGGAATAAAAATTAGAAAGAATAGGATACAGCTTTTTCAATCACAGACTTCAAAGACTTAAAACTCCTTTAACAAAAAATATAAATTCCTGTAAAAAAGAGCTCCAGGTACATCTATGTTGCTGCAAATGGCATTATTTCATTCTTTTTTTATGGCAGAATAATATTCCATTGTCTAGACCTATATGGGAAAAGAATCTAAAAAAGAGTGGATATATAGATATGTATAACTGCTTCACTTTGCTGTACAGCAGAAACTAACACAACATTGTAAATCAACTATATTCCAATGAAAATTTTTTAAAAAAAGAACTCAAGGAAAGAATTGTTTTTTTAAAATCAAAATAATTAACTATGCTCATTATCATATTTCCTCCTTTAATTTCATCCAGATGATAACAGCAACTGCAAAAGGAGTGAACTAGGATCATTTCTAGGAGAAACTTCCTGACAAATAGAGTATAATTTGCATTATGGTAGAATGAATTATTAAGTAAGAGTAGAGAACATTTTTCCTCTGGTATCATAAGGTTACAACCACGTGATATCAAAACAACCATTTGAATGAGATAAGGTGATTCTACTCATCAAGTATTTCCTTAGGAGACTACCATGTGTATGACTGTATGGGGAGAGGAGATGGGAATATTGCTTGAGTGAAATCTAAGCTGCTGAGAAACCTAAAATGTCACTTAAGAGACAGTACAAAAGTACATAAAACACACATATGGGAAACAATAAATGTATAGTAGAGACTATGAACATTGGATAAGTTCAATGAATCTTAATGTGCTCTGGACTGATGTAGGAAAAGAGCAAGAATTGGAGTCTGAAGGATGGATAGAATTTGGATCGTTAGAGAGAAGAGGAAAACGGTATTAGCAAAAGCACAGCACACTGTTTTGTTTAGGCTGCTAAACAGGGAGACGAAATGCTGGCTAAGGGATCAAGCAGTCATTTTGAGGTCACCAAAGCACACCGTTAGTTTTTCAACAAAAAAACCCAGTAAAGATAGGCAGAGAGAGCAAGAAGAATAAGATAGAGACAAATAAAGGGGAAATTAAATTCCAATGAAGAAAGAAGAATGACTTCTGTTAGTCAGACAACATATTTCTTCACTGAATACCCCTGGGTTTATTTAAAGTAATAATCCAAATAAAATAGCAAACATTTATTGATCACTTGCCGTGTATCAAACACTGTTCCAAACACTCTCATGTATTAGTTCCTTTAATCCTCCTAAGAATTAAGATTGAGATAGGAACTCTTTCCACTATAGCATCAGAGTTCCTAACAGCCCATCACCCTCCTAAACAAAGAGCTTTAAATAGAAGATTGATTTCATTTGGTCATGTTCATTACTCCTAATTTTTATGCATGAAATAAGTTTGCTTTAGGAAAATATCCTTTATTTCCTGTGAACATTATATTTAATTAGTTGTAATGTGAATTTTAAGAGTTAAAATCAGTAAATTCCCAATGAATGTTCAATACAAACTTTACATATATTTGTCTTATGTATACATTTTAAAATTATTAGTCTTAATAAGAAACAAAGTATATAAGCTTATACATCAGTCTAAGAGAATGAGTCGATGTGGAGCAGAGGAAGCCCAGAGGTCAATGTCAGAAGAAAGTCACTTAAGAATTTAATAAACAAGGCCAAATAGAGTAAACTAGAGACCTAATGGAAAAATATACCTACTGTAATCTTGCATTTATGGTGATAGACCAGCTCTGTCAGTAACAAGTCAAGTGGGTTTAAGAATTACAGCTTCTATTACTTAAACTTTCCAGCAATTCAGAAAACTCAAAAGATTTTTTTTGCAACTGAGTTTTATGATGACTCTTCTGCATAATATTAAAATTCTAAACATCTCTGATCTTTTCCCAAACTTACTGAGCAAAAATTAATGACTTAAATGCAGAGTCCACCCTTGTTTAGTAATTACAAGTTTCCCTCTAACCTTAGCAAGAATGCATTCCTGAAAAATTGATTTCCCCACATATACCAAGCAAATTGTCTTTTCATTGACTGAATAGGCTCAAACCACCAAGTTGCTTTAAAAGTTAAACAGTAATATGTTAATCACAGTTGTAGAAAAATTTAAGGTGACATTTATTGGACTAGTTTCCAATCATGTCTAAAGATCAATAATTTAGGGGCTTCCCTGGTGGCGCAGTGGTTGAGAGTCCGCCTGCTGATGCAGGGGACGTGGGTTCGTGTGCCGGTCTGGGAGGATCCCACATGCTGCGGAGCGGCTGGGCCCGTGAGCCATGGCCGCTGAGCCTGCGCGTCCGGAGCCTGTGCTCCGCAACGGGAGAGGCCACAGCAGTGAGAGGCCCGTGTACTGCAAAAAAAAAAACCATAAAAAACAAATAAAGATCAATAGTTTTGGAAATCTGTAAACTTACTATTAGTTACATGCATTTCACATAATCATTGCAGTATTGATGTTCATACCACTTGAAATTACTTAATAGCATTTTAGATTCTATAAAGTGCTTTGCCATACCTTATCTTACTAGAACCTTATGACAAGTCCTGGAAATCATCTATGCAAATCATCTGGCTTCTAGTCCAGAGCTTTTTCTACCACTAATAAATCAGGGTTATGAGAAGGCAAAGAGAACAGTGAATTCTCAGTTATTAATGGACAGATTTTTCTAATTTATAGAGAACTGGTCTTCTCCAGATTGACTTTTGGAAGGGTGAGACCAGCTCCACAAAGTGGATGTACAAATTCCCCTAACATATTTATCTCATTGATCATAGAAACATGGACAGACCATTCTCCCAGAAGTGCATAGAGTTTTATATTTAAAAGAAATAGTTTCTGAATGAAATCCTGATGTCCGCTGATCTCTCTTTTACTTTTAGATATTATTGGTATTTTTCTTGACAATTTCTATTTTTTAGTGGTTGAGTAATTTTCTAATCTTACAGATAATTAACTTATGTTAAGGAAAGTTGTTTCATGAATGTTAAAATCTTGAAAATGAAGTTACCACAGTATAAGCAGATCAGTTATAATAAAGACAAAGAGGCAAGCATGTTTTACATAGATAAGCATGAAATAAGGAAGCACAAAAGTGAAAAACAAATCTAAAAATATCTCAGCTAAGAGTAATGCCAGAAGGCAAAAGCTCAGTATAAACTGAAGACTGTGGAAACTGCTGGGGACTTCTTCAGTTAGGTTCAGGGTAAAAGAACGGAGAAAGGTAAGGATGGCTAGTGAAGAATGTCACATTGAGTACAGAGAGAAAATACAATTGCTTGAGTCCTAGTTTAGTTTCTCTCCTCTCCATTAATGTGAATGTAAATCTGAAATAAAAAGAAGATAGTTTCAAGAATGAGGGGAGTAACCAATTCTCTACACTCTGAGCTGGTTGTATCAAGCTGGAGTTTTTTGGGTTTTTTTTTGCGGTATGCGGGCCTCTCACTGCTGTGGCCTCTCCCGTTGCGGAGCACAGGCTCCGGACGCGCAGGCACAGCGGCCATGGCTCACGGGCCCAGCCGCTCTGCGGCATGTGGGATCCTCCCAGACCAGGGCACGAACCCGCGTCCCCTGCATCGGCAGGCGGACTCTCAACCGCTGCGCCACCAGGGAAGCCCCAAGCTGGAGTTTTATGTTTGTTTCTAGATTCAATATTTTAAGAGAATTCAAAGATCATTGAAGCAAAGTATATTAATTTGTTCATCCATAAATTCATTTATTCATCAGCAAATACTTCTTGAGCAGCTACTATATACCAGAACTCAAATTACATGCTAGAAAATATATTCATTCATTCACTCATTCACTTATTCATGCATGTGCCTCATGTACCAGGCACTGTGGACAAGTCAGTTAAGGTTCCACCTATCATAGAACACACAGATATGTAAGAAACTTAGAAAACAGTATAAAAATCACTGTAGTAAGTGGTGTGTAAAATATAGTAAAGCATCTATGAAGCACAGAGGACAGAGTTAAAATTTTGGCTGGAAGAAGACAGGGTTTAAATTGAGCCTTGAGGAATGAGTAATTCAGTACATGGAGGAAGGGATGAAGGGTAATGAAGGCAGAAGAATGGCATGTGCAAAGTCACTGAAGTGCAACTGTACAAACAGACTGCATCAGGAATAAAGGCCAATTTTATTCCTTATAACAGAAACTGTTACATGAGAAACATTAGAGAAACTAGAATTTTTTTATTGAGATATACTTGATTTACAATATTATGTTAGTTTCAGGTATACAGCAAAGTGACTCAGTTATATATATACATATATTTTTTCAGATTATTTTCCATTGTAGATTATCAAGATATTGAATATAGTTCCCTATGCTATACAGTAAGTCTTTGTTGCTTATCTAATTTTATGTATAGCAGTTTGTATCTGTTAATCCCATACTCCTAATGTATCCCTCCTCCCTTCCTTACCCCTTTGGTAACCGCGTAAATTTGTTTTCTAAGTCTATGAGTCTGTTTCTTTTTTGTATATAGGTTTATTTGTATTAATTTTTAGATTCCATATATAAGTGATATCAGTGAATCTATGACAAAGTAGGCAAGAAAATACAATGGAGAAAAGACAATCTCTACAGCAAGTGGTGTTGGTAAAGCTGGACAGCTATATTTAAATTAATGAAATTAGGACATTCCATCACACCATATACAAAAATAAACTCAAAATGGTTTAAAGACCTAAGTACAAGACATAACACCATAAAACTCCTAGAAAAGAACATAGGCAAAACATTCTCAGACATAAATCACAGCAGTATTTTCTTAGATCAGTCGCTGAAGGCTAAAGAAATAAAAGCAAAAATAAATAAATGGGACCCAGTAAAATATAAGCTTTTGCACAGCAAAGGAAAGCATAACAAAATGGGATTGTTCCCCTAGTTTTTCTTTCTGATCTTCTGTTGTTAGTGTATAGGAATGCAAGAGTTTTCTGTGCATTAATTTTGTAATCTGTAACTTTACCAAATTCATTGATTAGCTCTGTAGTTTTATGGTGGAATCCTTAGGATTTTCTATGTACAGTATCATGTCATCTGCAAACAGTGACAGTTTCACTTCTTCTTTTCCAATTTGGATTCCTTTTATTTCTTTTTCTTCTCTGATTGCCATGGCTAGGACTTCCAAAGATATGTTGAGTAATAGGGGGCAGAGTGGACATCCTTGTCTTGTTCCTGATCTTAGAGGAAATGGTTTCACTTTTCACCATTGAGAATAATGTTTACTCTGGGTTTGTCATATATGGTCTTTATTATGTTGAGGTAGGTTCCCTCTATGCCCACTTTCTGGAGAGTTTTTACTATAAATCGGTGTTGAATTTTGTCAAAAGCTTTTTCTGCATCTATTGAGATGATCATATGGTTTTTCTTCTTCAATTTCTTAATATGGTATATCACATTGATTAATTTGTAAATATTGAAGAATCCTTACATCCATGGTATAAATCCCACTTGATCAGGGTGTATGATCATTTTAATACGTTGTTGGATTCAGTTTGCTAGTATTTTGTTGAGGATTTTTGAGTCTATGTTCATCAGTGATATTGATCTGTAATTTTCTTGTGATATCATTGTTTTTGGTATAAGGGTGATGGTGGCTTCGTAGAATGAGCTTGGGAGTGTTCCTTCCTCTTCAATTTTTTGGAAGAGTTTGAGAAGGATAGGTGTTAGCTCTTCTCTAAATGTTTGATAGAATTCACCTGTGAAGCCATCTGGTTCTGGACTTTTGTTTGTTGGAAGATTTTTAATTGAAGTTTCAATTTCATTACTTGTCATTGGTCTGTTCATATTTTCTATTTCTTCCTGGTTCAGTCTTGGAAAGTTGTACCTTTCTAAGAATTTGTCCATTTCTACCAGGTTGATCATTTTATTGGCATATAGTTTCTTGTAGTAGTCTCTTATGATCCTTTGTATTTCTGTGGTGTCCATTGTAATTTCTCCTTTTTCATTTCTAGTTGCATTGATTTGAGACCTCTCCTTTTTTTCTTGATGAGTCTGGATAAAGGTTTATCTATTTTCTTTATCTTCTCAAAGAACCGCCTTTTAGTTTCATTGATTTTTGCTATTGTTTTATTTTTTCTATTTCATTTATTTCTGCTGTGATTTTTGTGATTTCTTTCCTTCCACTAACTATGAGTTTTGCTTGTTCTTTTTCTATTTCTAGTTGCTTTAGATGTAAGGTTAAGTTGTTTATTTGAGATTTTTCTTGTTTCTTGAGGTGACATTGAATTGCTATAAACTTCCCTCTTAGGACTGCTTTTGCTGCAACCCATAAGTTTTGGGTCATCGTGTTTTTGTTGTCATTTGTTTCTAGGTATCTTTTGATTTCTTCAGTGATCTCTTGGTTATTTAGTAGCATATTGTTTAGTCTTCATGTATTTGTATTCTTCACAGGTTTTATTTTTATCCCTGTAATTGATTTCTACTCTCATAGTGTTGTGGTCAGAAAAGATGCTTGATATGATTTCAATTTTCTTTAATTTATCAAGGTTTGATTTGTTGACCCAAGATGCAATCTATCCTGGAGAATGTTGTGTGTGCACTTGATAAGAAAGTGTATTCTGCCACTTTGGCGTGGAATGTCCTATAAGTATCAATTAAGTCTATCTGCTCTATGTGTCATTTAAACCTTGTGTTTCCTTGTTTATTTTCTGTCTGGATGACCTGTCCATTGGTGTAAGTGGGGTGTTAAAGTCCCCCAGTATTACTGTGTTACTGTCGATTTCCCATTTTATGGTTGTTAGCATTTGCCTTATGTATTGAGGTGCTCCTATGTTGGGTGCATAAATATTTACAGTTCTTCTTGGATTGATCCTTGGTCATTATGTAGGGCCCTTCCTTGTCTCTTGTAACAGTCTTTATTTTAAGGTCTAGTTTATCTGATATGAGTACTACTACGTCAGCTTTCTTTTGATTTGCATTTACATGGAATATCTTTTTCCATCCCCTCACTTTCAGTCTGTATGTGTCCCTAGGTCTGAAGTGGGTCTCTTGGTGACAGCAAATATATGGGTCTTGTTTTTTTATCCATTCAGCCAGTCTGTGTCTTCTGGTTGGAGCACTTAATCCATTTACATTTAAGGTAATTATTGATATGTATGTTCCTATTACCATTTTCTTTATTGTTTGGGGTTTGTTTTTGTAGGTCTTTTCTTTCTCTTGTGTTTCCCACATAGGGAAATTCCTTTGGTATTTATTGTAAAGCTGGTTTTGTGGTGCTGAATTCTCTTAGCTTTTGCTTGTCTGTAAAGCTTTTGATTTCTCTGTCAAATCTGAATGAGATCCTTGTTGGGTAGAGTAATCTTGGTTGTAGGTTTTCCCCTTTTATTATTTTAAATATATCCTGCCACTCCCTCTGGCTGCAGAGTTTCTGCTGAAAAATCAGCTGATAAACTTATGGGGATTCCTTTGTATGTTATTCTTTGCTTTTCCCTTGCTTCTTTTAATATTTTTTCTCTCCATTTAATTTTGTTAGTTTGATTAATGTGTGTCTCAGCATGTTTCTCCTTGGGTTTATCCTGTATGGTACTCTCTGTGCTTCCTGGAGTTGGGTGGCTACTTCCTTTCCCATGTTAGGGAAGTTTTCAACTATAATCTCTTCAAATATTTTCTCAGTCCCTTTCTTTTTCTCTTCTTCTTCTGGGACTCCTATAATTCTAAGATTGGTGCATTTAATGTTGTCCCAGAGGTCTCTGACACTGTCTTCATTTCTCTTCATTCTTTTGCCTTTATTCTGCTCCTTGGTAGTTATTTCCACCGTTCTATTTTCCAGGTCACTTATTCGTTCTTGTGTCTCAGTTATTCTGGTGTTGCTTCCTTCTAGTGTATTTTTCATTCCAATTATTGTGTTTTTCATCACTGTTTGTTTGTTCTTTAGTTCTTCTAGGTTCTTGTTAGATATTTCTTGTATTTTCTTGATCCATGCTTCTACTCTATTTCCGAAATTTTGGATCATCTTCATTATAATTACTCTGAATTCTTTTCCAGGTAGGTTGCCTATTTCCTCTTCATTTATTTCGTCTTATAGTTTTTTACCTTGCTCCTTCGTCTGTAACATATATTTTGTCATCTCATTTTTTTTCCAATGGGTGGGCCTGTGTTCCTTTCTTGCTGGTTGTTTGGCCTGAGGCATCCAGCACTGGAGTTTGCAGGCATTTGGTTAGAGTTGGGTCTTGGTGCTGAGATGAGGACCTCCAGGAGAGCTCACACCAATTAATATTCCCTGGGGTGTGAAGTTCTCTTTTAGTCCAGCTTGGGCTTGGCACTCCCACCACAGGAGCTCAGGCCCAACCCCTGGCCTGTGAACCAAGACCCTGCAAGCCACACGGCATGGCAAAAAAAAAAAAAAGCAGAACAATAACAAAGAATAAAAAAATAAAATTAGGTAGATAAAAAATATATTAGAAAAATTAACAATAAAAATGAAACAACCACAAAGCAAAAGAGAACCACAAAAAATAATAAAGTAAAATAAATAAGAATAAAAAATAAGAAAAAAATAAAAGATAAAAAAATAAATTAAAAAATTTAAATTAAAAAATAAAAACTAAAAATTTCCCTAGTGCCTCCTCTATCAGTGTCCTTGCCCCCATGGTGAGCTACAGCCTACCCCTTCTTCCCCTGTAGGCCTCCAAGACCTCTAGGTAGGTCTCTGGACCCACTTTGTCAGCCTCATCTCTGCATGTTTTCCTCTCACCAGCACCTGTTACTGAAGCTGGCCTGGAGCACACATGTCCAAGCAGGCCAGCTGGGAAGCAGGCCTCCACAGGTGCACCACAGGGGCTGGCACAGCCAGAGAAGGCCTTGGAGGGGGGCAGCACTCGGCCCACCTGGACCCGTGCAGCCAAAGGAGGCCCCATCAGGGGTGGCAGGGCTGCCAGGATGCTTGAGGCCAAAGGAGGCTTTGGTGGAGGTGGGACTCAGGGCCAGGACCCGTGAGGTCCATGGAGGTCTTGTCGGGGGCAGTACTCAGATCCACCAGGACCTGCATGGCTGGAGGGGGCCCCAGGAGGATGGGGCTTGGCCCAGCACCCACACCATAGGAAGCGACCTTGGCGGGGGGTGGGGACAGGGGCAGGGCTCAGGCCTGGGGTCCCATGCAGCCAGAGGGACCCCAGCGGGGGGGTGTTGGTGTTCAGGCCCAGGACCCCAGCAGGCTTGCGGGGGCCTGAACGGGCAGGGGAGACGCTGACCAAGTTCCCCTCTGATCCCCCAATCCCCCAAAGGTCCTTCATCCCTGCTGATCCCCTCACTGTGAGTGGACCCCTCCAAACATGGGAAACTCTCACCTCCCCCAGCTCCCCTCAGGGGTGCCAGTCCCATCCCACCTCAACTATTCTTCCCCCTTTCCTTCCCTCCCACATCCTACCTGGCCACACGTGGATTCCTCCCGTCCCCTTAGGTGTCTGAGGTTCCCCCACCAGTGCCTCAAGTTGGGGTGGGATTTTTTGGTATATTTTAGTCTTATTGTCCATAATTTGCCCCAACTGCACATGAATGCAGTTATTTTTAGTCTCTTACAGTTTCTCTGTATTTTGTTGCTCGAGGAGATGTTTGTCCAGCTGCAAGCACTGCAGCAAAGGGTCCCAGGGCCCAGGGCCCAGCCTGTCTCAAAGGGAGCTTGATTATAGAATCCAATGCTTTCATTTTACAGATGAGAAACAGAAGCCTTGGAAAATAAATGGGTAGTTTAAGGTCACCTAGCAAATCAGTGGTTCCATCTGGACTAGAGTCACCTCCTCAGTTCCCTGTGTGATGGTTATCCCATCATATCACATTGCTGTTCTGAATTGAATCCAAATATCTGGACCCGGAATTCTCAGAGAATACACAGATGTGATAACCAAAGCACAGTCTGTGATGTTGAGGAAAAGGTGGGGAACAAGAGGCCCAGCTTCTAGAGAATTTGGAATGGGCACACATTTTTCCTTATTGTTCAAAAATAAAGAAGGTGGCTTCTCCCATCTACAGCCCTCTGAGGTCTTTATTTCAACACAGGAGAAATATGCACCAGGTTAAAGAATAATAATAAGGAAGAGATGATCACAAGGAACCAGAAGGGAAAACAATTCATCTCAAACTAAGTTTTCTTTACTCTTTAACATGGTAAGGAAATATATTTCTCTATTCCATCATTCATTTCATTTTATCAACAAGGAAATATTTGTTTGAGTACCTGCTATGGGTCTCACACTGAACTAAATATACTAGGAAGATGAAAGACCACATATTTGGTTTTAAGGAGCTCAAGATAATACAACGTATCATGACCAATGCTATATATAGAAGGTAAGAGAGGATGTTGGGGAGTAGGTGCAGGTAAGCAATGCCTTCCCAGTAGAAGCAATATCTATGCTGGGATTAGGGGTTTCAAAGGATGAGTGAGAGTTAGCCAGGGGACACCTTTCAAGATGGTGAGAGTAGCATGTGAAGGAATAGTAGATTTGGTAAATTGCAAGTAGCGTAGTGCTGTCCTGGAAGTATATGGTATCTGTATTTCACCAGTTGACAAAATCTATATAATAATCTTTGCGCATAATATAAACATATCAGGTAGATGGATTACTGACCAGCTGAACAGCCCTTCCCCAAAAGTAAGGAGCAACAAATTTATGTAGATGGGGCAAAGGTTTTAATTTACTTTATCCAATTTTATTTATGAGGTTAAAAATAAAAGTACAATTTGAGCAATAGCTTAACATTGACTAATACAGAATATTCATAGATATGAAGCATTTGTTAACTACAAATTCTATGAGAAAAAGCAAAGCAAGTTAAGGCTACCAATTAAAGATATTGTAGAAGATATATAAGCATCAAGTACAAGATTTCTTTTTAGTTTGAGAATCTATATTTATACAGATTAGAGTTTTACAAAATGAGAGGCCCAAGTGACCAGAAAGAGCACTGGAGTAGAAGGAGAGTTTTTAAATTCAAGTTTAGATGTGCCATTTAGTATCCATTCAATCTTGGGCAAATTTCTTTGGGATCCATTTCTGTCTCCAAAGAGAGAGGGATGGACTAGATACTCTTTATTAAATTCCTAGTTAAAAAATTAATTTCAAAATACAACTAGTTTTCAAGAATATGATTCTTGCCCTTATATCCCAAGTTCCAAGGTCCAGTAGGAATATCAACAAATATTTCCTAAATGAATCAATCAATCAATGTTACTTCTGCATTGGCCCCGATTGTAACCTATGACTACCATGGGCAACAGGTGCAGAACAGGTAGAGAAAATAATCTACCACAGTGGGTCCTGGTGAAAATTCCTGTTTCAAGGTTAGTCTCTCTTCCTTCATTGGGAGAATGGGTAAAATCAGCAAAGGAGAAAGTATGCTTCTTTATTTACTTTTTAAAATTACCAAAGTAATACATACTCATTGAACATATTCAGTACAGAAAATGCAGAGAATGAAGTAAAAATTAAAACTCCTGGTGATTCTATCACGAAGCTACAATTTTTCTGATTTTGGTGTAAAACCTTTCAGTCTTTTCTCTGTACATTTACACATACACTGGAGTAACCAATTGTACATACTGCTTTAAACCTGTTTTCCCCCCTTTGATAATACAGCATGCATTTTTCAAGATGGTGTACTCCACTGTATGAATATATTATAATTTATATAACCAATTTCCTATTGTTAAGCATTTAAGGTTATTTCCTTTTTTTCTATGATATGATATGATATGATATGATTAAAATGTTTTACAAATTTTTAATTTATCATGTAGGATAAATTTCTAGGCATAGAATTGCTAAGTGAGAGAATATGAACATTATTAAGGCTTTTGAACATATTTGCCTAAATGCCTTCCAGAAAGGATCTGCCAATTTAGATTTCCTTCAGCAAAATATAAAAATCCCTGTTTCCCTGTACCTTATCTACAATGAGTATTATCAATTTAAAAATCTGTGCCAATTTTGGAGGCAAAAATGTCATAATTGTTTTAATATGCATTTCTTATTTTGATTTACATTTGTTTAGTAACTTTAATAGTAGGTCAACATTAAAGATAGAGCTGTACTGGAATTTCTGCCATACGGTGAAAAAAAATAGACAAAAGATAGACACCTTACATAAGCAAAATCATTTATTTATCTGTTCATCTTCATGTATTCATTTGTTCCATTTACTGAGTACTTTCCCTATACTGTGGCTAATTGTGAACAGTGGAAAAATAAAAGGCAAAAATACACAATCCCTGCTCTGCAGATCCAGTTAAGAATACATAAATTATACTTTATAATACAGTGTTATCAACACTCTAATAAAAGTATATACAAAATGATAGTGGTTCAAAGATAAGCAGGGGGCTTCCCTGGTGGCGCAGTGGTTGAGAGTCCGCCTGCCGATGCAGGGGACACAGGTTCATGCCCTGGTCCGGGAAGATCCCACATGCCGCGGAGCAGCTAGGCCCGTGAGCCATGGCCGCTGAGCCTGCGCGTCTGGAGCCTGTGCTCCGCAACGGGAGAGGCCACAACAGTGAGAGGCCCGCGTACCGCAAAAAAAAGATAAGCGGGAAGGAAAGGATGTTTCTTTAAAAATAATCAGACCCTGAATAGGGGTAGAACCCTCAATGACTATAGGAGGCAGAAGAGATATGGGGTATTTCAGAGGCAAAGAAAGATGCTGTGACTTTTGAACGTAAGAGAAAAGTTCCAATAAATCCAATCTTACATCATAAAGACTATTACCAGCATACATTTTCAGCTCAAAACGAATCATATTTTCCCTTATTCAGCTGGTGGCCTGTTAACTTTTTTCAATTATTATGTAACACCAGACTACTCAATGTAACCATCTTATGACCAATATAAAACAAATTACCAATTAAGGGGAGAAAATGACTCATTAATAAGTAAAGATGCAAGCAATTAAAGCAAATGAAGCATTCATCCTTCAGGAAGCTTTTTTTCAAAAAGCTATTCTTCATTGTTTATCTTGTGGTTTGCTTCCTTCAATAAGGCAGCAATCTTAGAAATAATGTCAGCATGAAGAGCTCGTGACTTATTCACCACTGACATAACTTTAGCATCTCATTGGAGTTTCCAACTAATCCAAAATGTTTCTTCTGATCATGAGATTTTGTGGCTTCACATATTTACTTTTCTTCCCGTAAGAGGCAACAGGTTTACTGGCAGATTGCGGGAGCTGACATTCCAGGGCTTCCACTCTTTTCATTAATCAATATCATATTTTTCTTTGTCATTCAGCAAAAGTTTATCTGGAACCCACTGCATTCAAAGCACAGCATTATGTTTTACTTGGCATTTTACAAACACTTTGAAGTACAGTATCAATATGAACAACAGCCTTACCTTTACTTCACAGAATAGGAATAGGAAACTACAGTAATCTCAAGGCCCTATAGCCAGTGAGCAGCAAAACAGAAATTCAGAATACAGATCTTTGCTCTCTAAGCCCAGGGCTCTTTCCACATTGTGCCTTCCTTACCAGTCTCCCTGTTCCCAGCCTCTTTCCTCTCCAGCTGTCTAATTCATGTACTTAAAACACCAAAGTACCACCCACCTTTGTCAAGTCTCAGACTCTGAGAATCTGTCTTGACCATTTCAGTTCAAAGAATTCTCCCTCCTCTGAACTTCTATAGCTTGTTGCTCATATTATTCAACTGGTCCTAACTCAGAAAATGCTTAGTGGGATCTCTGTCTTCAATTATGAAGTAATTTTAGTATCTATTTAGAAGGCACTGTGTCAGTTTATGTGGACCTACTCTGGTGCTATTCATACTTAAATTCTATTCAGTTCTACATTTTGACAACTACTATGAGTGAGGCACTATGCTAAGAGCTGAAGACATGGTTTCTTCCCTCAAGAACCTTAGTCTAATGGGAATGTAGATATGTAATTTTTTATGTACACACGTACATTTATTCATTCATTTATTAATTCAGTAAGGAAACTCTAATTTACTGGCTGTGCTACCACTGGGAACAAAAAGATAAGACATGGCCCATCTTTCAAGTAACTTGTAGTTACTTGAAAGAAGATAGACATGTCAATGTTTTCATTCATTCAGTAAACATCTATTTAAACCCTTATTATGTTGTGGACACAGAGCAAGGAACACTTATGAACACCATCCCTGTTCACAGAGTTGTTTCTCCTTTAAAGATTATAATACTCAAGGATAACTACACTCTTTTTATATGTAAAAAGGGACCTCAGCTAGACATTCATTCATTCATTCTTATACCTATTCCAAATCTCTCATGGCAATTCTCATGTAACACTTCCTTTTAGACCAATTCTAGATAATGAACCTAATTATCATAAACTTTATAGCACTAGTATAAGCATTTCGAATGATGCTGAAATATCTCATCTTATTCCATAAGAAAACAATGTCAGCCACATATTGGTTTTTATGCAGAGAATTAAATGGAAGTTTCTAAACAGAGTCTGAGCTTTCTCATTCTATTACTTTATTCACGTTTGACAGGACAAAGTGCAAATGCGGAAGCAGTGGGTTTCAAAACACGCTAGTCAGAGCTAGGGGTTCCTCTGAGGTTTCTTGGAAGTGATAGTGGCAGTGGGGCTGGTGAGAGGGAAAGACTCAGAGCTTCCTACTTCAACCAGAGCATGTCAGTTTGCTCTGTTTTAAATACTGTGCTTCTAAGTACAACTTCTTTTGGAAAAGAATCCTGCTACTTAAATTAATGAAACAAGGTTTAAGAGAATCAAATAATGTAATAATATATAGTATTTTGGCTTTATAATTTTTAATTATTTGTCTTAAAAAAAAAAAGAGTCCTTACTATGAGGTCAAATTGGTCCACGTTTAAAGACAGCTACAGCAGCTAATGTTGTCGAGTGTTTATTACTTGGTGCCAAGTGCACTCTAAATTGATCATCTCATTTAGTCACAGTTAATATCCCTTGGAATGACCATTTCACTATAATGCCCCACATCAATGAAGCAAATAAATCAGTTCGTATCACTAATATTAGAGACTAATTTGTCAAAAGGTTTGCATTTCTAAATGTAACTGATTTAGTGGATCAACTTTATTTTGCCATTTATTTAATTCTATTATATAATAAGTAACACTTAATGAACACAAATCCATCCTACCAAGTACAATTGATCTGTTTTCCAGACACCAGTGAAGCTCATATTTACTGCATGCATTATTTCATTTCATCCTCAAATCTTACGAGGTGAGGACTATTATTCTCATGTTACAGGTAAGGAAATGGAGGAACTAGCATGTAGAAGTAGGGACCCTAAAAAGACTGGGGAGCAGAAGGATTATGTGTGGGCAAACTTTCTGGGTGAACAGTGGGAAAAGGAGAAGAGTGTCCTCAACCCAGAAAGCTCGGTTTCACCTCAAACTTCTTGAAATGACAAGGGCCAGATAGGAGTCGTCCATTTCCACATTTATCCTTCTTCTCCACTTCAGTGACCATCAAAAGGCTAGACCTCCATTCTCAATGAATGCCATAGGTATTTCTACTCACTGCTCTTGATAATCTCCATAACCCTTTTGTATTTGTTAATAGGAGGGCTTTCCTGCAAGGGAAAAAGTATGAAAAGAAAATAGATTTTTGCAAAGGCATTGACTCTGTTCTTCTTTTTTCTTTCCTGTTTTTTCATTCATGTATCCACATGCTATGAACTAACCTAAGTACCAAGCACTGTGATGGGCACTAGGAAGTACCAAAAATAAATGAGTCATGATTTCTATTATTTTTTTTTTTCGGTACGCGGGCCTCTCACTGTTGTGGCCTCTCCCGTTGCAGAGCACAGGCTCCGGACGCACAGGCCCAGCCGCTCCGCGGCATGTGGGATCTTCCCGGACCAGGGCACGAACCCGTGTCCCCTGCATCGGCAGGCGGACTCTCAACCACTGCGCCACCAGGGAAGCCCCATGATTTCTATTATTGAAGGAAAAAGACATTTAAATAGATACAGCACAAGATATCAAGTGCTATAAGATGCTACACCAAAGCTTATTTAGGCAGGGACTATATTTTACTTATTTTTGTAGGCCCAACTCTTTATCACAAAAGATAGAGTGTGATAGCACAAAGATAGCTCAATACATTTCCTGAATGAATGTTTTCATGACCAATATTTATTCTGACTGGCTTCAAATTCTCTTATGCTCATATATGTGTGGACCTCTATATAAGATCTTAACCTACTTAACCTAACTGTAGTAAGCTACGCTTCTGTTTCCTTGGACTTCATATGCAAATATCAACTGTCGATCCTAGATATACTAAAATCAACCACTAGCCTAATTTTATGCTTTCCCAGCAACTCAAAAAATATAGTAGATAGTATACTTGTCGATTGAGAAACAAATCCATTCATTAATTGGGATTGAATATAGGTACAGTAATACATTTGGCTAAATTAATCCATTCACAGCTCTTCACAGTCTAAAGCCAAGCCTGCCCTCTAGTGCTAAAACTCACAAACTGAATCAGAATAGCAATTTCCAACTACCAGAAAAAAACGAACTAGCATTTCAGATATATTAAAATGCAAAACTGTATTATTATCCCAAAACAAAAAGCCTCATTACAAGAATAAAACGGCATTCCCCCTTTTAAATTTGTCATATGCTTACATATTATCAATCTTGTTTCTTAAATCTCAGAGCTTCCATAACATTGTGGAAGGTAATGATTTTGTGTGTAGCAGAAAATGTTAACATCACATTTGTAATTGAAAAATCACAAAAGTTGGCCCAAATTTCACTAATCACATATTTTCAATTCAGGCCTATTCTCTGGCTATACTTACTAAGTGATCTCATCCATGCCCTGACTTAAAATAAGGCTATACACCAATGATGTCATATGATATACATATATATAGTACACATCCAGCTCAGACCTCCCTATAACTTCAAATTCAAATATCCAACTGCATGCTCTACATTTCCCTTGGGACATCTAATAGGCCTAACTAACATAACATATCCAAAATTAAATTCGTGATTTTCCATCCTCAAACATGCTCCTGAGTCTTATTCATCTTGGTAAATGGCTGCTTCATTCATAGTTCTTCAAGATAAAAATCTTGGAGTGATTCTTGATTCTTCTTTCTCATACCCCACATCCAATCCATCAGTATATTCTACCAGCTCTATTATCAAAATATTTTCAGAATCTGACCACTTATTATTTCCATTGCCCTCGGTCTCATTCAACCTACACCATTTCTCATCTGGATTACTGTATTACCCTCCTATCTAATTCTACAGACTTCCATCCTCGCTTTGATCAGAACCCTAATTGCTTCCCCCTTCACTCAATGAAAGTCTAAGTCTTTGGAAAAGAGTACAATGCCCTACATGATTAACTACAATCAGGCACAACAATCATTACTCCCAATCTCTCTAACCTCAATTTTCTCTTTTTTTTTTTTTTTTTTTGGTGCTACGCGGGCCTCTCACTGTTGTGGCCTCTCCCATTGCGGAGCGCAGGCTCCGGACGCACAGGCTCAGCGGCCATGGCTCACGGGCCCGGCCGCTCTGCGGCATGTGGGATCTTCCCGGACCGGGGCACGAACCCGTATCCCCTGCATCGGCAGGCGAATTCTCAACCACTGCGCCACCAGGGAAGCCCTAACCTCAATTTTCTAATCCTGGCTAATACTCTCGTCTTGCTCGTTATCGTCTCAATGATTTTCTTGCCATTTCTTAAAAACACCAAGCAGACTACCAGCTCAGAACAGTAGTCCTGAGCTGACGACTGAAGAACAGAAAGTCCTTCTGCCTGGAATGCTCTTCTCCTGATTATCCATATGGCTTAACCGTTTACTTCTTGAGATTTCTGCTCAGTATCACTTCATCAGTGTATACTCCATTTAAAATGGCAACCCTATACTCACACACTCCCCAGACCCCTTCCTCGACTTATTTTCCCTTAATAGCATGCCACCATACGATATTTTATCAACTTTTAACATATTTTATCAATTAAAATGAAAATCCCATAAGGGTCAGAAATAGTTGTCTATTCTATGCCTAGAACACATCTCAGAACATACTAGATGCTTGGGATTTATTGAAACATTTAGTCCAAGAGGAATATGAATAAGTCAGATATAATAAGGGGTAGAATAAAACAGAAAATCTCAGCTATTCCAATTTATACAGAATGGAAAAATTTGTTAGAAAAAAAAGAACTATTCTGACTAATTGCTTTTCATTTAAATACCAAGGTGTATTCATTCAACATTTACTTAGTGCTGTTGATAGGGCCCTGTTTGAATTTCACAACAACACTGGTAAGTACTATTATTGCTATTTTACAGACAATAAAACTGAAGATGACAGAAGTCAAGTGACTTGTCTAAAAGTGACATAACAAGGATGTGGCAAAGAGGAAACCAACTCAGTTTGCTTTGATATTACTTCTAAAACCTCTCTCAATATTTAAAGTAGTTTCAAGGAATGATATAAATCCAAAAACAGGTAAGGTTTCTGCATTTGTAGATTAAAAATAACTGCATAAACTTGCTATAAGCCATCTGATTTGCATAATAGAATACGGGGAAAGTACTAAAGGTAAACTAATTGCACTTAATTCAATACAAAAAATAATTTTGCTAAGTTTGGTAACTTAATAACACTAAGTCTCTAATGACAAGTTGTTTAAATAATTTAGCCTTTCATCTTTCATGGTTCAAATGCAACTGGAAGCAATCATATGGAAGCACATTTTCTTTTCACCAAAATATGTGAAGGACTTTTATCCACAAAGCTATTTTCTACATGGAAAAATAAATTATGGGTAATACCCAGTGACAGTTTATTTACACACACACACACACACACACACACACACACACACACACACCATTGGGTCTGGGGGGGTAAAGCTGGTTTCATACATACCCATTTTGCTTATTTTTGTTAGCTTTAAAAATAATTTTAAGTACTGTATTTGAGTATTTCATAATATCCACAATTTTAGTTTATATGTAAAACAACACATCATGTGTGGTACAATTTTCATTATTACTTTAAAGCTGAGAAAACCAAAATTGCAAAGGATAAAATTTCTTCAAAATGATATAACTTGGGGAAAAACTAAGAAAATTTTAATATAACTCTTACATTTATGGACCATAGATCCATGAAATAAATAAAATAAAGCTCCAATAAAATTGGCGTCATAAGATAAGAATCCATACTCATGTTAAAGTCTAACCTTTTTACTGGATGTATTTTAAATAATATTTAACACATGATAAACCAGAACCCATGCAAAATTGAGCCGTATTATAAAAGGTTTAATAAATTACAGACAAAGCACACAAAATAAAAAGAAAATGATCAAACCAATAACTGGTCTAGGAAAGGAGCAAAGGAAGCACTATCTGTACAGGATATAAAAGATTATAAAGTGGATATGGCAAATTTGTTTTATTAAGACTGATATTTGAAAAAAGGTAAATTGTGCTTTAAAAGATCTAAAGATTTGGTCCAGTGAAGTAAAAGTTCGCAAGAAGGGTCTCTACAATTAGTGAATTAGAGATATTTCACCTGAGGCTTGGGGCTGGAATTTACCTTTACATAATCTATATAAATTTGACCATAAAAGTTAGACTGCTTTTTTGGGCTTCGGCAGTACTACTTATAGGTAACAATGTCTGTCAACAAAAAAGACTACATTCATTAAAAAATTATATGATCTAGGGACTTCCCTGGCAGCGCAGTGGTTAAGAATCCGCCTGCCAGTGCAGGGGACATGGGTTCAAGCCCTGATCCGGAAAGATCCCACATGCCGCAGAGCAACTAAGCCTGTGTGCCACAGCTATTGAGCCTGCGCTCTAGAGCCCGGGAGCCACAACTACTGAGCCCACGCACCTAGAGCCTATGCTCCGCAACGAGAAGCCACCGCAATGAGAAGCCCACGGCACCGCAAGGAAGAGTTGCCCCTGCTCGCCGCAACTAGAGAACGCCCGCGCAGCAATGAAGACCCAATGCAGCCAAAAATAAATAAATAAATAAATTTATTTTTAAAAAATTATGATCCAAAATATTTAATAATCCAGGTTGGCCTTTCCTCAGGATATCAAAGATATTTTGTTGTTACTTCTCTTTTCTCCTGAAGAGTAAATAAAGCCTTCTTTGAAATGTTTCCATGTAATGATTGCCAGTATCAGTCAAGAAGTAATACTACCTCAAGAAGAGAGAATTCCTCTTTAAGAATTCTTTAGATGTATGATTAAGAGATTATTTTTCCTTTTCTCTTTGTTTAACATAGAAATGCATTTAAATTATGTATTAAAATGTCCCAAATTTATTTGATACTTTAGACATTTGGTAAGCACATGAGAGATGTGCTACAAAACTAGGCTATAGGAGCCTTGAAAGCCCGAACAAAACTTTATCAGATTATGAATTATCATAACAGTTTTAAGTACACTTCAAGAAAGCAGTTAAAAAAATTAGTATTCTTACTGGCTTCTCAAGCTGAGTACATAATGTATTTCAATAAATGCTTTTAAAACTTCACATAAGCATTTAAGGAGAAGGGACATGTTTTCATGAAGAAATGGTTCAAAGTAAAATGTTTCAGGGCTTCCCTGGTTGCACAGTGGTTAATATTCTGCCTGCCAATGCAGGTTTGAGCCCTGGCCCAGGAAGATCCCACATGCCGTGGAGCAACTAAGCCCGTGTGCCACAACTACTGAGCCTGTGCTCAAGAGCCCGCAAGCCACAACTACTGAGCCCACGTACCACAACTACTGAAGCCTGTGTGCCTAGAGCCTGTGCTCCGCAACAAGAAGCTACCTCAATGAGAAGCCCATGCACCGCAACGAACAGTAGCCCCCGCTCACCACAACTAGAGAAAGCCCGCGCGCAGCAACAAAGACCCAACACAGCCAAAAGTAAAAACAAACAAATAAATAAATTTATTTTTTTAAAGTAAAATGTTTCATTGTTAATACTCTACATTAACTTGTATGCTTTAAAAACTCTATCTTAAAATTCTACTCTCTTCCTCACCTCCTCACACAGTGACAGCATTAATATGGTTAAAGATAAATTTTTGGCTCAACAGATGAAAAGGCATTTGTATTTAAGAGAAATACTCTTGAGGGTCAATCTAACATTCCCATAGAAGGCCCTCATATTCCCATTTAAGAAACACTAATCTAGAGTACTTCAAACAAAGTAATACTCAAATCAACAAAACCTATACATTATACATAAAAATACTATTACTGTAAAAAATGGATTATGTCAAGAATTTTACTGGAAGCATTCGAAAAACAAGAAACCATTAGACAATAAAAGACAAACATTGCAACAGAGTCAGATCAGCACACAATACACCATTTTTTATCTCCTATTCAAGTAAGTTACCTGAATCCCTAGGCTATTTCCTAAAGATACCATTCCTTGTTAAAAATTATTGGCTCCGAGGGTTTGGGGGACAAACTCTCCATCCTCTCAGAGAATCAACACCTGGCTCTACTTTTTTCCAGTAGTATAACATCTGTATGTTATTCTGTAAGAAGTCATTTCCAATTACCAAGCACCATTGAGTATTTCATACCACATAAAGGAAGTAATACTGAAAATTTTACAACAGGAGTTCTGGGAAGGCACTTAAAGCTAACTAGCTAAAAGAGCTCCAACAGTTAGAAGGTTTCTTTTTCATACTGCAGGCTCCTTAATACTATCTTCTTTGCTTATACTACTTAACCTCTTGATCAGTAGTTTCCCAATAAATTATGTTCAAATATAAATTAAAAAAGAAAAGACAAGAAAGGTCAAGCCCACATTCTGAGATGAATGAGGCAGAGTAAGTTTGCTTCCAAAATAAATGAATGTTATGACTCTAAGAAGTTAAGAGATCTAAGAAAAGCAAGAGAGTAAAGCAAGCATGGCCTGGGTATAAGTAGGCTGTTGACTTAAGCAAGAAGTAAGTTTCATTTAAATTTTCAGGTTCAAAGTCTAAAAGGTATCTTTGGATAAGTAAGCAAACTAAATAGTTCCATATATTTTATTTATTTAAAGGTCATCTATAAGTTTTGAGTGTTCCTTATTTCACTTTAATATTGAAGATGACAAACAATAAATTTTGTTCAGGCCATAAATGGACAACTTGTAAAATTTCATTTAAATTATATGTTTTGGAATTAAATAAAAATGGGCAATATTCTTCAAGTTCAGAAGTTGTTCCTTGAAGAGTCAAATTATAAAGACTCAAATGTCTAAAAATCAAAATGCTTTACAGTTGTCCCTCAGTATCTGAAGGGGACTGCTTCCAGGAGCCCCCAAGTTTACCAAAATCTGCAGATGCTCAAGTCCCATAGTTGGCCCTCCACATCCACAGGTTCTGCATCCATGGATGCAGAATCCATGGATACAGAGGGTTGACTGCATACTTATTTTAAAATATCTGCCTATAAGCAGACCCACACAGTTCAAACCCATGTTGTTCAAGGATCTACTGTACTTATAACAAATTTAATATGAAAACATCATTCATAATGTCATAACACTGTATGCTCAGTTCCAATAATTCAGTGATTCTAATACTTAGCACAAGTATTCCAGGAAAATTAACCCTATCTATCAGACATTTAAGGGAAAAATTATTTTCCATATTATATCAGTGTTTTACAAAGTTGTAAAAAGTGATTTCATTAAGAAGTAAAACAGCAATCATTTTCTCCCAGCCCATTATCCAAAAAGCAAAATAAAATAAAATAAAAATCTTTAAAATGCTATTCTCCCATAATCACTTCTGTAATCACTCATTAAATAAATTCACCATTAAAAATCAACCTTTACCTTAAATCCCAATAGAAATGTCCTTATTATGGAAAAGTAACTTATTTACTTTTCTCCACTCATACAATGAAACTAGGAATGTTACGGAGGTTGTGACTTGACTGTAAATGTGAACAAGGTTTTCTTATCACTGGGATATTGGATGGTTTGAAAAGGAATGTACAAACAGCCCTGCTGCTAGTCCAAAAGATGCTTTTCGTGTGAATTAGAAAAAAGGCTGTCCTGTCCTCAAGATACTTTATTGCCAAGTCAGAAATATGATAATTAGCAATGTAATTGTATCAATATAAATGGCACCCTTGAGTTGGGCACAATTACACCCAGAGTTCTCCCATAAGTCCTTATTCTATTATATATTTTTTCCAATATATATTTTAACTAAATCCACAACATCAGAGTTAAGGTTCTCTTATGACCAAAAAAGAGATGGGGGAGGGGCGTCCTCAACAAAACTCCCCAAATCACAAAATGACAGTTAAAAACGATCATATATATATGCCACTAACAACAACAATAATGATGCTACAGCTTCAATACTAGTCTTAATTTCTCTCCTAAGGCTGTCTGATTTTGAAACTATTAATATATGAACCTTGCTCTTTCAAATATAAATGAAATTTTTAAACTGACAGAATACAAAAAACTTAAAATTCACATTAAGAATATACATGCAATGCTGATTTCTGCTTATTGACAATATTATTTAATGGTTAGGAAAAAAAATAACTAGACATAATCTTTCCAATTCTAAACTGTGCAGATAAAGTATGTGCACAGTATGTTGGCAGCTTTCACAGAAAACCACAGCTGAAAGCTGGAGCACTTCCAATATCCAGACATGTATTTTATTAGCTGAATCAGAAAATCATTACCCCAGAAGTCAAGGCCAATAAATATTCTTTCTAATTGTGCAGAGATGAATATAATGAGCTATACCATCAGTGGACTACATTGCCAAATATTAAGATTGTTTAAAATCTTTAAAATTTCACAAATTCCCAGTATGACAGACCTCTAAAATTCAAGAATTAAAATTTACAAAAATAAATACCACTCTGACACTCAAGGGACATCTTCACTTTAAGGCCTTTGTCACAAATCTGAATCTTTATTGTTCTGAAATAAATGTTATAAACATAACTCAAAACAAAAACTTCAATATTCAGTCTCGGAAGAGGTGTGGCTCAATGCCCATAACATGTAACAAGAAAACTTCCTTTAAAAAAAAGGAAAAAAAAGTACTATGAGAAGTCTTTCATGAGTGAAAATGCACCCCTTTGGTTTTTTCTTTTTTTTCCTTGTCTCATTAGCTTGTACACACGTAAGGATCTAAAGGTTTGCATTTTCTTCACAATAGTTCTTGCTATGACGTTTGACGAACTTTCTGCCACTCGACAAATTCATCAAGAAGAACAGGCCCTAAAAATAAAAGGAGCAATTTTATTAAGAGTTCAGGGAACACATCTCTCCAACTATAAAACAAACTCCCCACAAACTCTGTGGTGATGATAGGGAACTAACCCTTCCCTTCTCCAGGTGGTTTCCTTTCAGCCTCCCTATTCTACTTCATGAGTGCTTTCTTAGCCTTTTTTTTTAGACATAAGGGACTTTCCACAATAGATATTTGTAGAAACCTCCTTCTCAAGATTTGTTTCATGAACTCTCCAATACTAAGTCAATATTAACCTCTCCCTTTTTCTAACTGCGCACAGCTTTCTGCCATTTAATTATTAAACAATCTGAAAAGTGTTTAATGTAGTATTTCTGTTACCTCACCAAGAAGTTTGTAAGTTTATTGAAGGTGTGGCCATATTAGAGACATATATTGTTCCAGTAATAGGACCTAGTATAAATCTGAACACAAAGCAAGTACCTAACAAATACCTGACTTAAGAACTATTGTAAAAAGATATTTTTATAACGCAGGGGGTTCAAATTCATTTACTTACAGAAGTCAGATAGGTTAGATAAGCTCACTGTTTATCTTTTGTAAATGTAGGAAAACTCATTGCCACAAAGAAATATGCTTGCCCTATTCTTAAAGCACACAACCCTCTGGTGGTCTCACTTTTTCTCTTGCTTTTGATAGACATATTTCTCTACTGTAAGAAAAACAGCAGATCAGCATAATAATAAATGGAAACTGAAAAGCAACCTAGTTGTTGGCATACTGTGGACCAGCACACCAGAACGCAAGTCCAACATAAGCCACTACTTGGTTCCAGCCTAAGTCCTATAAAAGAACACAGGAACAGTTTTGTCAGATTTTCTAACTTTTCAAGCAAATCCAGAAGCTGTAGTTGTCTCAGTTATAATGTTGACTCAAATGCACATGAAAACATACATTTGCAGGCCAGACAAAGCCCTTGGGCTCCCAGTTTACTGCTGTAAGGTATTATTTCTAAAAATATTAAATTTTATACCATTTTGTAGGGGGAAGACACAATATATATAGAAAGAAATAAAGTTATCCCTTCTTCAGTATTTTGTTTCTTCAGTGTCACAAAAATAAGTCCATAATTTCAGTTTACATTTATAGGAATGTATCTTTTCTATGTAACCCTTCACAACATTAAAACAACATATGCAACCAAACTGGTGGTGGGAAATAAAAACTTAATTTAGGGCTTCCCTGGTGGCGCGGCGGTTGGGAGTCCGCCTGCCGATGCGGGAGACGCGGGTTCGTGCCCTGGTCTGGGAGGATCCCACGTGCCGCGGAGCGGCTGGGCCCGTGAGCCATGGCCGCTGAGCCTGCGCGTCCGGAGGCTGTGCTCCGCGGCGGGAGGGGCCACGGCGGTGAGAGGCCCGCGTACCGCAGAAAAAAAAAAAAAAAAAAAAAAAAAAAAAAAAAAAAAACTTAATTTATAGTGAGAATTCGTTTGGCTTATCTAAATAATTTATCATGACTTCAAAGTTTTTTTATGGCATTCTGGATTTTCCACTTTAGGGGATGAACAGATATTTTAATTTGAAGGATTAAAAAATTGTAAATATTTCATTTCCTGTTTACTCAATAATTTCTGAGGGAAGTTACTTTAACATCATTTGCCATATTGTGAATGGCTATTACGATATTAATTTTAAAGCTTCTGCTATTGCAGCTGAGGTTTTGCTTTCCTATTTTAAAAATCATGACTATACTCTTCTTTCATAGGAAAATGCCAGGAAAGGCAGGAATAAAGCAGAATTTTAGCTTCTAGCTGCAGAAATTATATTCTAAATTTAGCTACCAAGTAACCAAAAATACTTCATTTACTAGCACAGATTTTATAACGTTGCTCAATCTAAGTTCTCTACCTTCTACACCTGCCTCCTCCACACTTCCCACACAATTAAATAAGAAATTGTTAGGAAGTTTAAATCCTTTATGGTAATGCTACCAAATCCACGTTCTCATTTAATAGTTTTAAGAATTTTGCTTTCATAGGAAAACATTATATTATACTTACAAGCACCATCTTCATCATAGTTACTAAGATCGGCATGGACTGTTCTGCTGAATTCTAACACATTGTACCACTGATCTTTGTTCATAACGCGATACTTTGATTGCTGTAGAAATGATATAAATTTTGGATTACAGAACAAGCACTATTTATTAGGACTTGACTTCAATAAATTCAGTTATAACCTTTTTTCTGTGATTTAGTCTTTCCTAAAACATATTCCTCTTTTAATTATTTGTGTTTCTAAGAGAATCCTCAGGGTCATTTAGATGTCAACTTCATCAAATTTATTTTTCCCTTTATTTTTCTTTCATTCTTTTTTTTGGGGGGGGGCAGGGAATGGCATGTGGGATCTTAGTTCCCCCACTAGGGATCCACCCCCTGCAGTGGAAGCATGGATCTTATCCACTAGACTGCCAGGAAAGTCCCCTTCTTTCATTCTTGAGGAATAACATGAGCATCAAGGGCACTAATAGTAAGGGTAAAACTCAATAAAGTTTTACCAATGTATACGCTTGTGTAATCACCAATGAGATCAAGCTATACAATGTTTCCTAACACAGTAAATTCCCTCCTACTGCTTCTCATTAAATCATTTCTTTACATAAGATTTACTGTTTAGCACATTTTGAAGTTGGCATCTTTGGAGGCAATGGAAAAGGTATAGACTTGGGTTCAAATCTCACTTCTGCTACTCGAGTGATCTTGGGAAAGTTATTCATTGGCTAAGTGGAGATAAAACATAATTCAAAATGGTGTTATAAAGATTTAAAAAGATAATGTATGTCAAACACCCTCCACGTAACAAGCATTTGAAAATATTTACTTATCTCAGCTCCTTTTAGAGGGGAATATTTTTACAGAGTTATACTTACTGTTGCCCCAAAACTACTAATATGAGGAAGATTGATAACATCCGTCAACCAATCTACTTTATTAGGCTTAAAGATTTAAGTGTGCACAAACCCATTCATATAAGACCTTCTTATACCACTGTCTCTTATCACAAGTTTTAAACAAAACTAATCTGGGGAACTTGTTATGATAAACAACCAGCTTTATGAGAAATTATTTTCAAAGCAAAAGCATCTGTATTCAAGAAACAGTGAGGGTTTCTCTGGTGGCACAGTGGTTGAGTCTGCCTGCTGATGCAGGGGACACTGGTTTGTGCCCCGGTACAGGAGGATCCCACATGCCATGGAGTGGCTAGGCTCATGAGCCATGGCCGCTGAGCCTGCACGTCCGGAGCCTGTGCTCCGCAACGGGAGAGGCTACAACAGTGAGAGGCCCACGTACAGCAAAAAACAAAAAAAGAAGAAAAAAAGAAAGAAACAGTGAGAAGTATACAAAAAATAAAATCAAATGAAATAAAATGAAATAAACAAAATAAAATAGAAAGCACAAAAACAGACAGGAAACTAAAGACAGCAATGAAAAAAAGGACAGTATCTTTTTCAAACCACCACATACAGAAGGTGCTATGATAAACCTTCTAAAAGAATACTTTCTTCATAAATTCAGCAAATATTTCTCAGTAATCACTATATTTAAGTACATCCTCATATTTGTGTACATAAAAGTTTATTCTAATTCTTTAGATTGAGCCTAAGTTTTAATACTAAAATTGGTTCTCTTATATTTATTTTTTCAGCCTAATACCCTGTATAACAGAGAGAAACCTGATTTAGAAAGCTTGAGATTTGTGCACTAGCATAAATTCTCTCCTGCAAAAATCCCAAGAACCTAATTTTACATGAAGGATGTCTGTGCTAAAATATATTTCTTGAAGGTTTCTTTTTTATCTTTTGTTTAGGGGGGGTTGGGTTGCAAGACAGGGAATAAAAGTAACTTATGTACAGAATATGTTAATGAACATAAACTCATGTCTAAAAATGACAGCGGATATGTACACATTTTAACAAATTTTCAAACACTTAAGCAGAATTTTTAAAAAGCACAGTATTAAAAAATCTACTTGTTTTTCTTCAATTAAAGGTATATTTTCAATCAGCTTAAGTTTTAAAATATTATTTTAAAAATAAAAACACATACATACCTCCAGGTACTGGTAAAATACTGAAAACAGTGGCCATGTCCTCCCAAGGAGAAGAGCTAACATAGACTTAGCTGTATCAATATCAAGGCTTCTCTGATCTTTATCCTAAAATAAAGGTAAAAAAGTTTTCCTAAGTGTGGTTTAAAGATTAAAAAAAATATTAAAATTGAAAACATGGAAATTCGACCTACCCTTGCAAAATCAAAGGCATATCTGTAGATATTCTTAAATGAAGAAATATCATTCAACTGTGAGCGCAAAAAGTCAAATTTGTTTTGTAGCTTTTCTGTGCAGTCACACCTTAAATTAAAAAAATCAAACATATTACATAATTAAGAAAATTACATAAAAGTATCTTTAGGGGTTAGAAGGAATGCATTAAAGAAAAAAGTGAGCACATTTATGAAGTTAATTTAGGTTTAAAATTCTCTGATTCACAAATTTAGAAAAACTATTGCCTTGTATCTACCAATGCAATACAAAAAGGAAAAAGGATAAAAGAAAAAGAAAATCTGGCCATCAATGAAAGTTCACTCCAATAACTTTTCTTTAAAAAAAAAAAACCCACAACTCCATCAAAAACTCGAATAAAATCACAAATATTTGATAAAAAGAGAGGTACTAAAATGTGCTTTTACCACAAATAAAGTTAAGATGACAGAACAAATAAAATTAATCAGGCCTCTGATACAAATTTCACTGGGAAGTTCTTAGGCACCAGCTTGGTGAAAGAGATTAGCCATGATTGCTTTTACAAGTTTAGTATATAACCCAGAGGAAATACATTAGTAATTCAGTCATAAAGTCAGATTCCTACATTTTTAGTAAACAAAAAAAGTAAATCAGTGATAACACCTAACTTCACATAAGGCACATATACAAAAGAATGCAAACAAGTAATACATGTTATTTCTAAAGATAAGACATGAAGTATAAGAAGCTAAAGAGATGGAATGTTCAAAAATATTTACTGGTTTTCTGACTCTCCCTGGAATTGATATATTCCCCTCCTTAGGAAGAAGCAAGGCAGACAAAGCCTTTCACAACTGGCACAAATCTCCAGTCTCATCTCCTGCCAGGGCCCAATATCCTTAAAATATAACTGTGCTCTAGTTATAATTTCACTTACCATTCCCAAATGTCACAGCTATGCTTTAGCACACATTATTTTATCTACTTGATATGCTGTTCCTTCTAACATTTTGACAAAATATTACTCATTAAAACCTAACTCAGAGTTTGTGCTCTCTGAGATCATCTGACTCCCTCTGATCAAATTAGTTGTGCCATCTACTGTGACCAACTGCATTCCACTCAAAACTGAATTTTAGTATTCATGACGTAGACACCTAGCATTCTCAGCTTTAACCAAGACTTTCACTATTCTAAATCAAAAATGTGATGTGTAGTGACTTATTGTTTTATTAAGGTGTAAATATCTGAATAAATTTCTAGTGTTACTTAACTCTTGCATTCTTATAAGCCAAACTTGGCGATGTTACCTATTTTATACACTGCTAGATATCTTGCTATGTTCATAAGTGAGACTGGCTTGTAAATTTTATTCTTTCACACTCTCTTTTCTAGTTTTATAACAAGCTTATATCATAAGCTTCAAAAAAAAAAAGAGAGAAATAGTACCCTTTCTTCTGTTTTCTGAAAAAGTTTACTGAACACTGGAATTAGGAACTGTCTAAACTCAGTAACTGAATATCCACCTGGGCCTTTTCACTGAGGGAAGTAAAACCTTTAAAATACTAAATCAGCATTTTAAATGGCTATCAGACCATTCAGATTTTCTATGTCTTTTTAAATCACTTTTGGTCATTTATACACTTTTCTGATCATTTATTTCATATATAATTTTATTTAAATATGCCAATTAAAATATTTATAATATTTTCTAATATGATTATCACATTTATATATTTTTGCCTTGTCTTTGCTTTTCTTAATCACCTTGCCATAATTTAATTCTCTCAATTGTATCTTTTTTCTATTTTACTAAGGTCTGGACATCTTTTTATCTCTTTTCTTCTGCTTTCTTTGGGTTAATCCTTTTTCTAACTTCTTAAATTAGATACCAGTTCATTTGGTTTCAGGCTTTTTTTCTCTTTTAATATAAAATTTAACACTATAGACCTCCCTCTAAGTACAATTTTAGCTTCAGCTAGTTTTGTAAGTATTATTGGTTTGATTATTCACTTGTAAATGATGCCTTAACAAGAGTGGTTTCAGAGAAGTCACAGGGATAAAAGTTTTGCTAGAATAGGTTTAAAAGAGAGAACGAGAAGAGAGAAACTAGAGAAAATAAGCATAGACAATTGCTTTCAAAGAGTCTGGTTCTAAAATGGAGCAGACTTGCACTGCTGGTGGGAATGTAAATTAATACAGCTACTATGGAGAACAGTATGGAGGTTCCTTAAAAAACTACAAATAGAACTACCATATGACCCAGCAATCCCCACTACTGGGCATATACCCTGAGAAAACCATAATTCAAAAAGAGTCATGTACAAAAATGTTCATTGCAGCTCTATTTACGATAGCCAGGACATGGAAGCAACCTAAGTGTCCATCAACAGATGAATGGATAAAGAAGATGTGGCACATATATACAATGGAATATTACTCAGCCATAAAAAGAAATGAAACTGAGTTATTTGTAATGTGGTGGATAGACCTGGAGTCTGTCATACAGAGTGAAGTAAGTCAGAAGGAGAAAAACAAATACTGTATGCTAACACATATATATGGAATCTAAGAAAAAAAATGTCATGAAGAGATTAGTGATAGGACGGGAATAAAACACAGACCTACTAGAGCATGGACTTGAGGATAGGGGGAGGGGGAAGGGTAAGATGTGACGAAGTGAGAGAGTGTCAGGGACATATATACACTACCAAATGTAAATTAGATAGCTAGTGGGAAGCTGCCGCATAGCACAGGGAGATCACCTCTGTGCTTTGTGACCACCTAGAGGGGTGGGATAGGGAGGGTGGGAGGGAGGGTGACACAAGAGGGAAGAGATATGGGAACATATGTATAACTGATTCACTTTTTTGTAAAGGAGAAACTAACACACTATTGTAAAAGTTATACTCCAATAAAGATGTTAAATAACTAAACAAATAAATAAATAAATAAAACGGAGCAGAGAAAAGAGCTCTAAAGTGGGATAGTGAAGGAGGGCTGAAGGTTTGCTTTTTTAAAAAACAGATACAAGAAATAACTTCTACTTCTAGGAAAATGAAGTAAATGTTCTCTTCCCTATCTCTCCTGCTAATTCAACTAAAAGCCCTAGACATTATATATAAAACAAACAAAAGAAGACTCTGAAAGAATCTGAAAAACAATACAGTAGTATGTTCCCTGGGTTTTCTTTTTGCCTTGTCTATCCCAGACCTGGAGATGAAGGAGTCAGCAAAACGGAAATGCCAATGAGGGCAGACAAACAAAACAAAACAAAACAAAATCCTGCTCTCCCGCTAGTCAAAAGTAAGCTAGTCAAAAGTAAGCAGCCTAACAAGACAGAAAACATTAGAAAGAAACACTCTTCTCCTGTCAAACACCAAAGAAAAAACTGGCTCAAACCCCAGCAATGCCAGCAAAGACTGAATGGGGACCTGAATGGTCTACCCTCACCAGAGTATAAGGAGTTTGCCCTCTCAAATTCTGCAGTGTCAATAGTGGGAACCACATGGGGAACACGAACTTCTACTTCCACCGGTTAGTAAAAAGCAGCCAATCCTCCTCTGACCTGAGGTACCGTCAGAGGAGGATTTATAAAGAGTCAGGGCTTTCACCATCACTGCAGGAACAAGGTCACCACCCTAGTAGTGTCAGTAGAGATTTTTTGGGGAAGCCACCACCCTAGTAGTGTCAGTAGAGACTTTTTGGGGAACAAGAAAGTATCGGTGGAGGCCTAGTGGGACCTAATACTTTCATGTCTGCTAACAGTAATAAGGACTTCCCTCCTCGGATGTCAACAGATGCAGAGTGAGGAACTTCGATTTCTATAGGCTGTAAGTAATAAGGTAGTGGCCCTCACTCTTCCTGCTGAAGTGGTATGAGAGGAAGCTAGCTAAAACAGAAGGCTTAAGGAAGATCCAGAGTTTCATAACGTAATACTCAAATCTTCCAGGTTTCAATAGAGAAGAAAAAATAATTGCTTGCCATAGCAAGAACCAAGATCTCAAATAGAAAGGAAAAAGACAATCAATAGATGCAAACACTGAAATGATAGAGATGTTTAGAATTATTTGACACAGATTTTAAAGCAGCTATTATAAAAATGCTTCAATAAGCAATCATGAACAAATTAAAACAAATGAAAAGATAGAAACTACCAGCAAAGAAATACAAAGTCTAAGGAAAGAAATATATAAAAAGAACCAAATGGAAATTTTTGAATTATAAAATACAGGGCAGACTTAAACCCTAATATATCAATAATTACATTATATATTAGTCTAAATATAACAATTATAAGACAGAGATTGACAAAGTAGGTCAAATAAACCAAACAAAACTAACCCTGCTATTTAGAAGAAACTGACTTCAAACATAATACAGGCAGATTGAAAGTAAAAGAATGGAAAAAGATATATTGTAGAAACAATCAAAAGAAAAGAGGGGTGGCTACACTAATATCAGCTAAAGTAGACTTCAGAGCAAAGAAATTAACAGAATAGAGAGGAACACACATAATGACAAAAGGTCAGTCCACCAAGACATAACAATCTTAAATGTATGCACCAGACAATGGAGCTGCAAAATATGTGAGACAAAAACTTATAGAACTGAAAGGGGAAATAAACAAATTCACAATTATAGTTACAGATTTCCACACCTCTCTCTCAGCAACTGAGAGAACAACTACACAGAACATCAGCAGATGTGTGGAAGAATTCAACAGCACCATCAATCAACAGGATTTAATTGACATTAATAGAACATTCTATTCAATGGAAACAAAATACTTATTCTTTTCAATCCTGAGCCATAAACAAACCTTGACAGATATAAAAGAATTGAAATCACACAGAATATGTCCTCTGACCACAATGAAACCCAACTAGAAATAACACTTAGAAACTAAACAGCCAACTCCTAAATAATCCATGGGTGAGAGCAAGTCTCAATGGAAACCAAAAAATATACTGAACTGAATAAAAATGAAAAAACATATCAAATTTTGTGAGACACAAAGCAGTGCTGACAGGGAAATTTATAGCACTAAATATAAACATCAGAAAAGAGAAAAAGTCTCAATCAATAATCTAAGCTCCTACCTTTGGAATCTTTTCTACAGAAAAAAATCAATGAAACAAAGATGTGATTCTTTGGAAAAGATCAGTAAAATTGACAAGTCTCTAGCAAGAATCACAAAGAAAAAAGAGAAGACAAAGATTACCAACATCAGGGATGAAACAAAGGATATCATTACAGATCTGCAGATATCAAAAGGATATAAATTTGACAACTTAAGATGAAATGGACCAATTCCTTAAAAACAAAAATACAACAGTCAAAATTTTAACTATTTGAGTATGTAAGTATTAAATTATTAATAAATTGAATTCAAAAGTTAAAAACATCTATAAAAGACATCTACAGGCTCAGGTGGTTTCACTGGAGAATTCCACCAATCTTTGAAGACCAATTCTACAGCCTCCTTCAAAAAATAAAGTATAAGGAAAAACTTCCCAATTCATTTTATAAAGCCAGTATCACCTTAACAGCAAAACGAGAAAGACAGTATTAAAAAAAAATCATCACAAGAAAATTTATAGCTATGTATACTGATGGATGTTAACTAGACTTATTGTAATCATTTTGCAATATATACAAATACTGAATCATTATGTTGTATACCTGAAACTAATATAATGTTATATATGTCAATTGTACCTCAATAAATAAGAAAAAGAATAAAATTACAGACCAATATCCCTCATGAAGCTGTAATAAAATATTAGCAAGTAGAATGAAGAAGTATATAAAAATAAGTATACACCATGATCAAGTGGGATTTATTCCAGGTATGCAAGATTGATTCAGTACTCAAAAATCAATGTAATCACATTCATAGGCTAAAAAAAGAAAAATTACATGATTATATGATTTAACGCAGAAAACATATTTAAAATATTTAATATCTACTCATGTTAAAACTCACAGAAAAACAGAAATAGAGGAGAACTCCCTCAACTTGATAAAGAGCACCTACAAACAACCTACCAGAAAAAGTACTTAGTGGTGAAAGACTGATGTTTTTACCTCAGCATGGGGAGCCAAAAAAGGATGTCTGTACTCACCACACTTATTCAACACAGTAGTAGAAGTTCTAGCCAATGCAATATTTCAAGGAAAGGAAATAAAGGGCATACAGACCAGAAAAGAAATAAAACTGTCCCTATTTCACATCATAATCATATGACATGACTATCTGTGGAAAACACAAGGAATACACACAAAAGAATCTTAGAATAAGTGAGTTCAGCAGGGTCACAGGACATACAAAAATCAATTATATTTCTATATATTAATAATGAGCATGTGGATGCTAAAATTAAACATACAATACTACTTACAGTGGTCAAAATAAAGATGAAATATTTAGGTTTAACTCTTACAAAACATGTACAGGACGTATGTCTGACACAAGACTGATGAAAGAAACCAAACACTTAAATAAATGGAGACATATCTATCTTCCACGAATTGGAAGAGTCAAAAAAGTAAAGATGTAATTCTTCTGAAATTCACATTCAGTTTAACAAGAACCTCAGTAAGATTTTTTTGTAAATGTAGATTATTCTAAAATTTTTGCAAAAGCAAAGAAACCGTAGTAGCTAAAAAAAAATTTGAAAAAAGATGAATCAGTCTACCTGATTTCAAGACTTAGTATGTAGCTAAAGTAATCCACACTCTGTGGTAGTGGAAGAAGATCAACAGAACAGAACAGAGAACCTAGAAACAGACCACACAAATATCCCAAATGATTTTTGACAAAAGTGTAAAGCAATTCAATAGGAGAAAGAGCTTTTTCAACAAATGGTACTGGTGCAAGTGGACATCCACAGGTAAAGAAATAAACCAAAATCTAAGTCTCATAGTTTTTAAAGAAATCAACTCAAAATGGATTATTGATTTAAAAGTAAAATGTAAAAATATAAACCTTCTAGAAAAAAAGTAAGAAAAAATTCTCGGGATCTAGAGCTAGGCAAAGAATTTCTTAGACTTGACACCAAAAACACATAAAAAGGAAAATCTGATAAACTGGACATCATCAAAATTTAAAACTTTTGCTCTGCAGAAGTCCTTGTAAGAGAATGAAAACACAAGCTACAGAGGGGGAGAAAATATTTGCAAACCACATATTCAATGAAGGAATTAAATCTAGAATATAGAGAAAACTCTCAAAACTTAACTGTAAAAAAAAAATTTATCCACTATAGCCCTTAACCTCTTTCCTATTTTCCTCAGATATTGTAGGTCACTGATTCCTATTTTATTTACATTTATCTCCTTTGCAGCTCACCTATTGAACTTTAAATCTTTTATATATTTCACTTTTAGAAATGTAATTATCTGAAATCTGATCATCTGAGATCATTCCTCTTTTTTCTTTTAAGATATATTAAATGTAGTTATTTTATACTGAGATTATAATTATTCAAAATATTAGCCTTAAAGTCTTATTTTAAAGTTTAAGATGTTTCCCAACTTTAGTGATTTCTGATTGTTAATGATCACTGAAATTTTTTCTGCAGAAATTGAGGCTTCTGTTTAAAATGCCTTCCTGTACAGAATGGCTTCCACAAAACATATGGGAGTACTGATTACCTGGGACAATTCCAAAATACCTTTCTGGATTGTGCCTAAATCTGACGAAGAGACGTGCTGCGCGGCTTGTGGGTTCTCAGTTCCCCACCAGGGACTGAACCCAGGCCACAGCAGTGAAAGCCTGGAATCCTAACCAGTAGGCCACTGGGAAACTACCCACAAAGAGCTTTTAATTAGGAATTCTCTCAACCAGAAGCCCTCTGCCTCCAACTGTATATGAAGAACCAATCCCAAGCAATCAAGCCTCCATCTATTGGGTAGGTTTGGCATCAATGACTAAATGTAGGAGGTTTTGACCTGATTCTCGTTGCAATTTGTCTCCAGTTCCCAACACGCACAGATAAATGGCCAGATCCTAGGTGACTAAGAATAGGTAGGTATCCTCAGGGTAAATGCCAGCTCTGTAGATCCCTATAGAATCACCATCTCTTATAAATTCTGGCCTCTGATTATTTTCCTTAATTTACAGTCAAGTCCAGGTGTGTTTTTTTAAAAGATGCTTTAATATTTTATCTGACATTTAACTGTTTAACATGGGAAATGGTTTGTTTGCACATTTAGGATGCCATAACTGTCAGAAACAGAAATCAAAATTTGGATAAGTTAATCATCTAATTTTTCTGGGGCCTAGTTCCTTGCAAATGAATAAGTGCACAAAATGTTTCATGCAGAAACAAGAAAAATTTATTTGTACCATTTATTAGAAATTTATTACTTACTATTTCAATAAATGGCTTCTATTAGTATAAAAATTCTTCATATGGAAGTTTTAATGAAAGTTGAAAATGCAGTTAACTTCTACCAGAAGAATACACAAAAGAAACAAATTCTCAGATTACATGCTACTATTAAGCTGTTTGAAAATTAGGAAATATAGTCTTCAATATCTCCAAAGTTATCAACTGAGAATGTTCAGAAGGTACTAGTACTAAAGTAACTAGTTACATGTACTCCCTTCCCCATCATGATCTATTTTAGGTAGGGGCCTCATTTTCTGTAAATCTTTGTAGCTTCCTGAAGTAGTGCTTTTCACATTTTTTTTAGTGATGTGACTCACATTTTCACACAAAGTCTCATGCAGAATCTTAACAGACTTGAGATAATAACATGGGGCCTGGCATATAGAAGCATTGCAAAATTATTTGTTAAATAAAAGTATTATTTAAGAAAATTATGTTAAATAATAAACCACAAAGTAGATGATATATTAATTTAATTACAATAAGTTTCAAAATTCCTACCTGGGGAAAGGTTAGTGGAAAACTGTAGTTCAAACAAAATTGTAAAGTGTATAAGTAGTGACTGACAAGTTTCTCAAGGAGATAAGAATCCAAGAGATTACAATGCTTCCCAAATATTTTACATTCCATAGGTACATAAAGCAACAATATCACTTAGGATATGATCTCAACAAGCTTTAAGACAGAGATAAAGAACGAAGTTTCAAGTCAAATAGAGACCAGTTAAAATTCCAATTTCTCCACTTTCCAGTCATGTGGCTTTAGGCAAGTTACTTAACCTTTACCAATCTGTTTCCCATTTTAAAACGACAAAAACAGTAAGAGACAACCGTAAGATTAAATGAGAATCATGTATTAAATGCGTAGCACAGTTCTTAGCTTGATAGGCTCCTTTTGAGGCAAATGGCTGAAAAATCATCTTCACATTGGTGGCTCTCTCCAAACCATTTCTTATCATTATAATCGTTTATCTACATCTTTCAGTTGAGAAATAATTTAATAGAACTGACAATTAATGTTTTCTTCTTGGAGAAGAGTGAAAAAAATAAGAGCACAAACTTCCGTATTTATTACCAACATCATAAAGACCGTGACCAGACCCAGCAAAACCAGTAATCATGCCCAAGCAGTTAAACACAATTCTTATATTTAATCTAGCCCCAAAACAGACTCACCAGAGTTAATAATGTTGATACCTCTTAACTTGACAAGTTTAGAAAGACTATTTCCCCTGAACTAAAAAGAAAAGCATACTTAACTACTGTAGCATGGAAAGTTAAGAATAGCACTTTTTAAAATAACAATCAAATAAAACCACACAGATTTTAGGGAACACTGGCACAATATGACAGCAATCTCCAAGGTCACTGCTGTTAGAATCAGTGAAATGGGTTTAAATTTCAACATAAAGACTTGGGAATTCATTTCCTGAGTATTGTTAAACATCTGATTAACAAGAGGCTTCTGAATTTCTGCTTCATTTAAGACCTTTAAAATGAGAAAAAACTTTTCATTTACATATTAGATCTAAGTGAGGTTATCTTCCTTAATCATTAAGTCAATAAGAATGCCATGACACACTGATGTATGACAGGAACAACTTTATTCAACAAGTTATGGATTTAGAACTTTCTCTGATGAGACTGGGCACATTGAGAGTGGTATGGCCATAGACTAGAACTTTCTCTGAATCAGGTTTATCAATCAGAACAATACAATTAATCCATCTCTGGGGGGTATCTGGAAATGTGGGGCGGGGGCATTTTGAAATTGTTTTGATGACTCTGGGGGAGAGCAAAGGGAAAGAATGCCAATGGCAATTAGTACTTGGGCCCAAAATGCTAAGTGAATGAGAGTCATAAACCACAGACACCACAGCATCCAATCTATTCAACTCTTCCACTCCCACCAAAAAAATTGTATAAATGTTCCCCATTCCTCTCTCCTAAAGAAAGTGAAGCCAGTTAAGCCTATAATCTTCAAAGTACAGGGCTCAATATGGAGACCAGAAGGTGTACAACTTGTAGTCTACTGGCAGACAGCTTAGTTACCATTCTTGTCAGATGCTATCCTTTTGGCTCTTTTTTTCATTATCATAATCAAGTATACTCTTGTCAAAGATATATGCCCACAATTTTCTCTAACAGCATGGTAGATGCTCCAACAACAAACTTTCAGCTAGCAGATATGAGAAAAGTTATCTGCTCCAGTAAGGTATGCCAGAATAAAATTTTCAAGTATCCTTGGAATCTTGCCTCTACAGATGTACATCTTAATGGGGATAAAGTCCAGTTTTCCTAAAGTTCTCAAAAGAGTCTATGACCTAAAAAAAAAAAAAACAAAAAAAACACCTCCTCTATTGAAAACTATCCCCCAAATCTTTGATGATTCCTACACTCAAAAATCTCTGATGGCTTCCCAAGCTGAAACATATGGTTTAAACTCTCTCAACATATTAGTCAAAGCCCTGCATAATGTAGCCATTATCCCAACTATCTGGAGTTTAAAACTACTCTGTCAATTTTCTTTATGTACCTTTTGATTCTAGCAAACTAGACATATGTTTTCTTTTCTCAAGGCTCTACTCACAATTTCTTCTTCAAACAACATTTTCCTATACCCTCAACCATCAAAATCCTAACCATTCTTCAAGGTCCAGTTTAAATGCCACACCTACAGTAAAGACTTTCCTATCTACTCAGCTGGAATTAACCTCCTTAGCAGCTGTGCTTTCATAGTATTTGGTACTTTTACTCTAGTACTTGTCCCATCCCACCTGGATTTATGGTTACAGTATGCCTATGGTTACAGTATGGTTGCAGTAATGCCTTTCCTGCCCTACTGAAATGTAACTAAGGGGCAGAGCTGTGTCCCATGCCTCACTGTGATCATCAGTAAGTGGCACAGTACTTTAGATAAAATAGGTGTTTAAATATCTCCTAAATTAAATCTGACTTGAAGGGAAATTTGACTATTATTAAACAATGATGAAAATGAAATAGAGCAAAGTATCTGGAAAGGATGGCAATTTCATCCCTGAAACTTAAAAAAATGGCCATTCTAGTCCAATTACATACAAATTCATACTCATAAATTCTTTGACACAAAAGGACAATTCAGTTGTGGAAAGTCTGTATGAATAACAGCTTTAAAATAAATAAATGTAAAAAAAAAGTATTCTGAAAACTGTTAAGCATTATACAATTACAGATTATAATTAACCATGATTATAACAGTCCCCTATTCTTAACTATAATATATGTTTTAACAGACTGTTTCTATTCTTTAGCAGAGCTCTACTTAAAGTTTTCTACATGTTAAAATTAATTAATTTGAAACAATTGATAACTACATTAAGATGATTTAGGAACCATCAAATAACTATGTCCAGATTAAATTAAATCCTAAAAATATGAAAAATCTATAAAAGGAATCAAGTCTGTGAAATTTTACATTTTATAATGATTATATAAAACCAAGTATACTAGACAACTATACATTTTTTAAAAAACAAGTTTTATAGATTCTTTTGTCTCTATTGGTTTACATTTTAAACAATTTATTCCTAGCAAGTTCTTTACAAGAAGATTCAGGGAGTAATAAGACTTAGCCAATTAAGAGAAGATACTCTGTACTTCAACAAAGCAATCTAGATCATTGGCAGTAAAAAAAAAAAAAAAAAACAACAAACAATTTTCCCAGTCAAGAGTGCTTGCCTAATTTTAGTAGCTTCAAAGATCTACACTACACAGTTCTAAGCAGATGGGCAGGGGACAATAAATGAATGAAACAGAAACCTCTGGGTCAATTTTAAGTCCTAAATATTGCTTTTATTTTGTAAAGCCTGTGAACTTCCTATTGGAAAGATACGCTAATAAACAACATGCTCATGGGTTCATCAATTTCCCTAGCATATACCCAAGGCCATATGCTAATTATTCAAAACTAAATACTAGAAACACTTTGTGTTTACATATTTCTGTTATACAGAGGCTCTTTATATTACATCAAGTAATTCAAAAACATAAATAATTAGAAATCTTTGATTTAAAAATATACAAACAGTTATTAGCTGAGATATTTTAAAAAGCAATAGACAAAAAAAGCAGTAGGAATAGTACATAAAGCAGTTGTAATGCCAAATAAAATGTCTTACAATTGACAAGCCATGCAACAACTGATATAAATTTTAATAAAACAGACTGAGCTACATGAAATTAGTTTATATTCTTTGCATAATCTTGTATATTTTATCTTTCTCTATAAAGCTAATTAAATGGTGAAAAATAGCTCAAAGAGTTTCAGAATCAACATTATTTTAAATTGGCATATTATGACACCTAGTGAATGGCAGTCTTGGTTATAAATACTATGATTTTAAAAGTTAATAATGGCCTTCTATTTTATAAAGAATGTAACAAAGGAATATACATAAAGGGATGATGCAATAGGAAGTACAGTATGGTAGACTGGTAATCAGGAAATTTAAATTCTATGTCCTAGCTCTGCCACTAAGAACTATGTAAACTTTGGCAAAAATTTTCTTCACCTCTCTGAGTCTCAGACTCCTCATCTCAGTTATAAGTAATAAAAGTGAGAGGGTGGATTTTATGTTCTATTCTAGGATCTATGATTTGGTTCATATGAGCAAAGATTTTTACATTAAACAAATATATATATGTGTGTGTGTGTGTATACATACACACACACACATATATATACACACAGACACACACATACACACACACACACAAAATATCTAAATGTTAATGCTGGTTAAAAAGGAGAATTACAAAACATTAGACACTGAAAATCCAAATATAAATATTTAAGCTTCATATGAACAAATACACTTAAAAAAATAGCCAAGTATTTTGAAATTTAAGGATAGGCAAACAAGGAGTAAAGAACAGTTAAGTGTGTTAATAAAAGCATAATCACAATAGGAAATCACATGGCTAATTAACCTCCAGTTTGGGCCTCAAAAATATTATAAATTTATCTTTGCTCTAACTATTTTAGAATGTTGATTATTAATAACTTCCTGCAGGAACATCAGGAACATGAGATAATATAAAATTAATACACAATTACTAACTGACTCTGAAACTAAGCACACTTTACTCTGGAAAGCCAAAATCAAATTATTTTTATAAAGAAGCAATTTTATAACTTATAAAAGTGTCCCAAGGCAGCATCCTAAACTGAAAGCATACAACTATAAAATGGCTAACGGTTGCACAGGAGCCAAACAATATTTCTACTTTTGTATTCATGAGATTCATTTGGCAAAAAAGAAATAATAAAAGTGTCATGTAACTCTCTTCAAATTTCTTTTTTTTTAATTTTTTTGCATTGAAGTAGAGTTGATTTACAATGTTGTGCCAATCTCTGCTGTACAGCAGAGTGACTCAGTTATATACATACAGATATTCTTTTTTTTAATATCAAATTTCTTTTTTAAGTCAAGTATAAAACTGAAGAGAGAGGAGGCCCCAGAGCTTAGGACTGCCCAAGAACAAACTCCTCATGTAGTAGAATTCTACATTCTGAGAAGGAAATCCCTTATCACTCAAACATCCCATGAGGTAATAACTTTGATCATGAATCTCTAATTCACCCATCAAGAGAGTCAATGAGTTTTAATAGAACTGTTCTTAAATTCTTTCTTAGGGAATATTAAAACTGGAGTAACAGTTCATTTTGCCAAAGACCATAATATAAATTTTGTCAATCCTAAACTGATTGTTCTAGATCAAACCAATTTGATTAATTTAAGGTGAAACCTTACTCCCAAAAAACTATGAAGCACAAAATATCAATTAAGATCTTCAAATAGGCCATCAAATTTGTTTTTTAAAAAAATTTCTTACTGTAATGAAGTCATCCCCTTTAACCATTCTTCCTTGGTAAAAAATCCCATGCTTTCAGCCTCCAATTTCCACGCTAAAACTAACATAATAATCTGGAAAGAACAGAACATAAAGGATAGGGGAAAAGTCAGCATAGAGATAATCATGTCTATATTTATCATGGAGAGCATTTTTATACAACTATTTCCATCCTTTAACTATTAAAGAGTACAATCTCTGGAATTATTAACTGTAAAGAAATTTAGATGGGCCAATTTCTTAAAAGCAAAAAGTTCTAACAATTTCTGAAGGTAGAATCTCTCTAACTCTATTACAAATGACATTTGTATCAAGAAAGAGAACACGTGCCCAATTTAAATACATTTAAAAAAACCTAAATGAAAATCTACAATATTCATGAAGAAGCAAAATCTTCTGCTAGATTAAAGTGTTCCAATTTTTAGAAATTTATGAATATGCTATACCCCACTTGTATTCCATTCTACTTAGAAATAAAACATACATTTTCAGGTTCAACACCAATGTCTTCACAAAATTTTTCCATTCCTTCTGGCCCTACAACTTCATCAGGACCTTCAAAGACAAAAATAATTTATATATTTTATTGTTATAATTTAATATCAACATAAAACATAAGTCACTGTGTTAAAGGCATCTATGAATACATCATAACATTTTTTTTGTTTTGTTTTTTTTAACTGAATTTGAATTTTGACATACCTTTGATAAAGTATAAATACTTGTCACCAGATTAAAAATTTTTTAATTTTGAAATACTCTTTGAACACCACATTATAAAATATAATTAAAGAAACAGAAAACAAAGCAACATTAATATCAACTGCTAGCTTGTACAATAACCTGAACCTATCCATTAAAAATACATTTACTGAGAACCTCCTCTGAAGAAAATTTTTCACAATGCATTAATAAAGAAGTACAAGGAGGTTTGAGCTTCTTATTCTACTAGACTGTGACAGTACCAACCCACAATTCAAGACAGTAAACAGAGGAGAGTATCTGTTTCTTACTAAAACAGAAGGTTACTCATTAACCTTCTGAAATATAGCCAAATAAAATTTACTAGTTTTAAGATATATTATGAAAATAATGATGTAAGGAAATTACAACATTCAGATTCCAGAATGAAATATTTTCCTTATTTACTTGGTCCTAAAATAGACAGTAAAGCATAAGCATTATGTCATCTTAATGTAGAAATAAATGCTTAATCCCTCAGTTAGCTATGTCTATCATTAGTACAAAAATTAAGGACATTTTTCTTATATTTTTCTCCTTAGTAACAGTAAATATAAGTCAGTAAACCAATTCTCATATTTTTTACGTTATCAGATTCCCATATAGTAATTACATCATTGCTAGGTCTCTTTTTTGACTCGATAAGAGTAAAACAAATTTGTGACAACATGAATGGACCCTGAGGGCATTCTGCTAAGTGAAACAAGCCAGACAGAGAAAGGCAAGCACCATGTGAGCTCACTTGTATAAGCAATCTACCAACCCCCTTCCTCCCCACCAAACTCAAATACAGAGAACAGACTGGTGGTTGCCAGAGGCAGGGGTGGGCAAAATGGGTGAAGGTGGTCAAAAGATACAAACTTCCAAACTTAGTAAGTCCTGGGGATGTAACATAGAGCAGGATGACTATAGTAAATAATACTGTTTTTCGGGCTTCCCTGGTGGCGCAGTGGTTGAGAATCCGCCTGCCGATGCAGGGGACACTGGTTCGTGCCTCGGTCCGGGAAGATCCCACATGCCGCGGAGCGGCTGGGCCCGTGAACCATGGCCGCTGAGCCTGCGCATCCGGAGCCTGTGCCCCGCAATGGGAGAGGCCACAACAGTGAGAGGCCCGCGTACCACAAAAAAAAAAAAATACTGTTTTGCGTATTTGAAAGTAGCTAATAGAGTGAATCATAAAAGCTTTCATCACAAGAAAACAAAATTTGTGACTATGTGTAGTGACAGGGGTGATCATTTTGCAATATATACATATATCATTATGTTGTACACCTGAAACTAATATAATGAGGAAGATAAAGCAAATTTTAAAATATAAAATATGATAGAAATGTTTACCACAACAGGTTTTTCGAAGAAAATACAGTCTTCAAATATTACTGTTAAAGTAGCTATGAGAAACTTGTTTTCCTTTCTTAAGGACTAAAAATACTCCAGCTTTGTAAGTCATAGACTAGACCAAGGCTGCTCAGGTGGCATTTTATAGCACCACCATTAGTTCACAAGCACAACATGAAGCCAATGTCCTATGATTTTTCTTCATAGAAGAATGTAACCATCCAATATGTGACCAGTTAAACTCTTACTATCTCAGATAAGGTCCAGGCTGCTAAGATGATGTTCACAACATGGTCTGAAACCAAAACTTTTAACATTTTCTGGTTTAAATAAGCACTGCAATTATTTATGCAGTGAGGTGTTAAAAGGTGAAGGGGTGGTAATTACAGGAAACGTTCACTTCCTAATATATATTTGGAGGGTTTTTTTTAATAAGAATGTGTTAATTATGTAATTTTAAAAGCACACATATGCAATTAAGGTGTTAAAAAATACTGAATATGAATCCTTATATGCGGTTTGGATGAAAGTAAAAATCTGATAAAAAATTTAATGGAAGAAAAGTTTTTTTCTTAATGTATGATGGAAATATATTCTAAACTTTTCTAATGCAACAAGAAAGTAGACTTGCCCTCAAAGCTGCCATCATTAGGAGTTAGAAGAGAAAGTCATGTCAAGAAATATCAGTTACTGTCATAAAATATAGCCTCCCTAGAAAATGGGAGATTAGTTATTAAAATTTGATAAGAATCAAGTTAAATTATGTTATATGGAGATATATAAGATAGATATAAGACCCTTCTGTAAATGACAAGTGACTTTCACAAAGCAATGCAAATAATGATAGCAGCAATCTAAATCTAAAACAAGGTCTATACTAATGTTCTTTTCCCCAGATTGCATAACATCAATTATTCTTCTTGAAACAAACTTCAATAAAACTACTCCCAAGGCAAAACCTCTGGAGTGGAATTTAACTGACTCTTTCAGGCACAAAATAGGCTTCCACTCAATTTAAGAATCTATGAAAATGATTTAGTTCACTCTACCAGCTGGTTACTTATTAGGATTATGCAATTCTATCCCACCTTTTTTCTGATTCTTTATAAGACCTTAAAAGTGCCTTTTCACCTTCTATGCTTTTGTTCAGTAACAGGCCCAATGTATTACTGAATCCTTGCTGATGTAAATAGCACTCAAGATGAGAGGTGTTATGAAAGGGCAAAACTATCAGGCTTATCACACATGACCTATAATATATAAACAAGATTTGTGGTAAAACATTTTTAAAACTTAAAAAAAAATCAATTTTCTGATGTCTTAATAACCATAAAGAAATGTTCCCAGGTATACCTGCAGGCTCTAAAACAATGCTAGCCATAGCAGATGCTTGGCGGGGGCAGGGGGGGGAAATCTGCTCAATGAAATGACACAATACCTTCAACATAAACTACCTAGGAATTATACTGTTAATTTTGGAACAGTATTGTGAAAATATACAACCAGTAAATCTGATGCTGCAATACTATTACTTTTTAAATAATAGCTGACACTTATTGGGTGCTGACTATATTTAACCAGGTATAGTGCTAAGTGCTTTCTTAGCATGTATTATCTCAGTAGGCACAATTATTGTCTCCATTTTAAACAGGGACATCCCAGTTATTGTTTATTTAGCAAACAACTGGCACCTCCTTATCAATTAGGTCTCTGACCAAAGTAATCTCTAGAGAGGCCTTCCCTATTCACCTTATTTGAAAGTCCATCCCAACTTTCTACTTTCTATCCCTGCCTCATACCATATTTATTACTTTTATAATCCTCCACAATCTGTAATTATCTTACCTACTTAACTTATTTACTGTCTGTCTTCCCTGCTAGAAGGCAAGTCCCCCAAAGGCAGGGATCTTGTCTGATTTGTTTACCACTATATTCCCAGCACTTAGCACAGTGCCTGACCTACAAGTGTTCAATAAATATGCATCATTCAGTGAAGGACAGAAGATAAGTTAACCTAAAGTACACTTACTAATATCTTCTTTGTAAAAGAAAAACTAGCTGCCATGTACATATTTTAAAATAAGACAGTAGTAGTTACAGCATAGGCTCTATGGTCAGAATGACCTGAATTTGAATCCAGGTTCTTGTCACTGTATGATCTTGGGCAAATTACTTAATCTAAGCCTCAGTTTTCTCATCTAGAATATAAGGATAACACCACCTACTTAACAGGATGGTCACAGGAGAAAATTATATAATGAGCATAATTTCTATAATAAAGATAGCAATTATTTTGCTGGCCATTAAAAAATGTTTGTATAGGAAATAAATGTTTAAATCAAACCTTATGCTACCCAGGAAAGTCCCTACGAGAAGTAAAACAACCAAGCATGAAAGAAAAACAAATTGACTAATTTTATGGTATCTAGTACCCTTTATAGGCAAAATAAGATGACTGACCTTTTGATTCTGTATCATTATCATACATAACAGTAAAACTGGCATTTTGAATACTGGGTCAACATTTTAAATGGAGGTCAAAAGAAAATGAATTCCCTCTATTTAATTTGGGTTAGTGGTTGTCTTGGGATGCCAGTAATAGCAGTTTTTCTGGTCTAGAAAGAATCTGTTCTGTTACTAAACAATTTTTAAATTATACTTCTGGGATCGCTCAGTGGATCCCAACAGTGAAGTTACTGTCCTCCAAAATAGTCTTATTTTCCATATAGTTAGCCTAAACCTTAACCTTAAGTTCGAAATACTCTTGAGACCTTAACTTGATTAGCAATAAATACAAGACAATGACTGCATATACATTTTTATTCTAAACAAACACTCTGAGAATGATAGTGATAAAAGGGGAAACAAAACAAAACAAAAAACCCAACCAGGGAGGCAGGTAAAAGAAAGGAAACAGAGGGGAGGAAAAAAAAAAAGCTTTAAAATCAATAATTCCAAAAGAATTAAATCATTCTAAGGGAAAAAAATTTCTTTTCATATATGTTTATGAAGAAGTTAATCCTAAATGGAAAACAAATGTTCTTTTTCATACATTTGCTTAACTCTTTGGCCTCATCTCAGGCTTTGACTTTTACCTCTGAACTACAGTTTCACCCTAGGTCTAGAGTGTTTCATTCACCACTTACAGGATTTACTGTAGTTTAAATTAACTTATTCAAGAAGTTTTCCCTGAAACTTCCAAGGTTGTATTATACATTTCTCTTATGAACTCTCATAGTGCATATTCCTAATATAGCATATAGTACACTATACTAATATCAGTCTGTTTATTATTGCATCTCCAGTAGAAATGAATGGCTAAATAAATACCAATTACATTAAAGGATAAATCTGTCATATAATGATATACCTGAGTTTTAAATCTTTTACTATGTCTCTCAAAAGTTTCAGAAAATGTCAGTTTATGGTTCAGAAAAATTTCAAAAGAAAACTGAAAAGAAAAACAAATATAAAGTATAAAATGTTTTATTACATACTTTGTGTTTTCCAGAATACCAACTCTACTGTAGCCAATGGAGGTAAACCAATAAGTGAATCTGTTTACAAATTTTACTAACAGTAAATGAGTTTCACCCCTCCCATTAGACATATACTGAATTATATATTTAAAGAAATATCAGCCTGAAAGGGCACCAACTTCTTAGCCTAACCATAATCCTCTGTCTTGACCCTGATCTCAGCACAAAGGACTAATACATAGCAGGCCTGCAATAAATAATTTGTTAAATGAATAAACCAAAAAGAACGTTTTAAAGCATGTGACTGTTATCTTCTTATATTAATTTCATTACCTGCATACTCATAAAACCAAGCCAGGCACTTCTTGCTTGAAAAATGTTCCTCTCCACTTATTAGTCTAGCAGGGGGTTGGGATCTGCAATAGCTTAGAAAACACACAAATGCCTAAGAATTTTAACAAGTCTCAACTTTTAGTGAAAAGCTAAGTTCAATATGAACTACTTCAATTCAAACCAAAGTATTTTTTTTTTTACAGTTGGTGTTATAGGGAAAAATTGGAATTGTTAAATATTTGCAATTTGAAACAGTAATCTATATATAAAAATTTCTGTCTAACAAAACCCAAATGCTACTTTGCTCACTATCAAATTCCAAAAATATCACTAAAATTATTTCCCCCAGATTTCAAAAGACCACACAGAAGTTCAACCTAATGGTCTCAATCCAGGACTGGTAGTTGGGTATAAATGTTTACAGTGATTCTTCTGCTGATCTGTATGGAAATTATATATGAGTATAATTTGAAAACAAAACTTACAAAGTATATTTTGATACTCAGTGAATCAATATTTCAGAATAGTATTATATATTAAGAGTTGTTTATCATCTACGAAGCTTAAATCAATATTTTAAAGACAAAAGATAATATAGGACTTAAGGCTATAATTAGATTAAAAAGAAAAAAAAAAAAACCTAACAGATAATACCAGTTCAAATAATTGGGCCAAAGCCTTGAGGATTTAATGAACAGAGAACCTTTTCTCAAGGTTCCACACTACCACTATGACTTAGGAACGCTATAACTTCTTCAACTGAATAATGTAATATAAAATAAGGGTGCCATATTTAAAATTTTAAGTTGATAGAGCAAAGTATCACCTGAGTTCTAATAATACTGACTGCTCAGCAGTTTTAATGTGCTTAATTTAAATAATTTTGATACATTATACAACTAAGATTACTACAAGTTAATGTAACAAAAAACTAATTTGCATGTTTCAAAAAAATATGAGCTAATGGAGTAACTATGTCAAATTCTAGTATGAGTTATCAAGAGGTATAAGAAAACAGTATCTTTCACAGTAATAGTCCAAGAAATACGCTTGGGCTCTTTTGCCAAACACAGTAATGAGGGAAAAAGTTCAACCAATTACAAAAAGGATAATGCAGACTAAAAGAAGTCACCTACCTCACATTTTAAGCAGACCTCTCTTTAAGTATAGTTCTATCATTATCTCTTCTTTATAATGCTGGGTACTTTAAATGGTAGCATCTGAAGTTGTTACATTAAGTGCCAACCACTAATACAGTCAAGACACCCGAAAAGGTAATTTTAAAAACTCACTTCTCACACCTAAATTGCAATGATTTTTTGCAGCATACAACGTTGCTGTAATGCCTTAATGACACGCTACAAGGGGATCAAAGAGCTATACAACACAGCTCTGCCTTTTCTTTTTCTCCAAGAGGATACAGAGTACAATAGCTCTCAAATTATTAATATTTATATTGAGAGCTAACAGCATCCTGATGGTTGAAAAACCAAACGCACGCAGGGCCTTTCCAACTCCGCACACAGGGACTTGGCTCAGGTGGAGGCGCTATACTTCCAGAAAATGGGGCTCCTGCTGGGATGGTCCGGGTTAGATCACTCCAAATACTAAATGTGGAGGCCAATTACAGCATAAGGAGCTTTTTTTCTACCATTCCCATGGCAGTTGTCAGGTCAAAATTCCTCGTGCTCTGCTCCTTTCATCACACTCTACAAAGAAATTCTAGAAGTGACCCTCACACGGATCTGTACTCACTTCTAGGTCTGGAAGGAAGGTGGGGGAAGGGATTAAGGGAGTAGGGGGTAACGGGAAAAAGGGCAATTTGCGTACGCATTCCTGTTTCCCCACCCTCCCTGGCACGTAGGCTCAACGCGAGGCGACTCTCCGAGTCCGTTCGCTGGCGCCAGAGCACACAAACCGAACATGAGGTGGAGCCGAGCGCAGACTCGCGCGATTCCGCGCCTCCCACCTAGGTTTATCAGAGGGGGTTCACCTCTCCCCAGCCCGAGTCCCGGAGACCCGGCCCGCCTCCTCCTTCTCTAGCCCTGCAGCAGAGGAGGTAACACTGAAGGGTAGGGGAAGGTGGTACCTGGAGATTTTACACTTTTTGAGGCCTCCGTCTTCCGCTACTGCCGCTGCCACCCCAGGAGATTTTCTCTTCTTCTTCACCGGCATCTTCCGCCCTCCCCGGCAGGGCGGGCAGGGGAGCCGGGGAAGGGGCTTGCTGTCAGCTGAAGGCTCCTCAGTGCTCGCACCCGCTTCCCAGAGACAGCAGCAAGCGAAGGAGCAGAGTCGCCAGCCCGCCCCAGAGCGACCCAGCCCGGCCGCTGCCCGCTCCCAGGTCCCCTCCTCGTCCTTCTCTGCTCGAGGCAGCGGGTATTCCTCGCCGGCAGGCACTGCAGCTTGATCACACTGGGAAGAGAGAACACGGACAGCGCGGCACCTCCACCAGTAACACACTCGGAGAGCAAGAGGCTCACTCTGACCCGGACGCGAATCGCCCAGGGCCGGAAGTGACGCAAGCGCAGAGACGGACGCCGGGAGGGGCGTAGCTCTGGTGGGTTCCCCGCTACCTTCCGCCCGGCTGGGTTACCCTGTGTGGACTCCGCGACAGGGGAGATTGGGACGTATTGATCGTTTGACCGCCTTAGGTTGTCCAGTCTATTCCGACCTTTCTCACGAAGCTCCACCCTGCCCTAATACTGAAGGTCACCCCCCCAAAAGTCTTACGAAACCACTAACACTCTGCAGTTGGCGTTAAAAACAGCCTGGTAGAGTAAACCAGGTTTCACTTCTGACCTCTTCCTTGCGGTAACCTAACGTTGTTTCCCATCCCTTAAATGCATGTTTCTTTATGGGCCATCGATCAGCCCCCACTTACCCATCCCCACTTCTCCGTCATCCCTGACCTCTGCTTATCCCTTTTTCTCTTATTAAAACTTAGCTCCACCATTTCTGTTTCACAGAGCTCACCTTTCAGAGACAGTAGGTGATCGCTGACCTAGTAAAGAGGAATCTGAAGGACAATTCTAAGGGATTATGCAGTTCTCTGTTACTTAACATCAAAAGAATGTTGTTCTAGAATTCTGTAATCCTCCAACCCAATTAAAAGTGCATGAGGCAGAAAAAAAAAATTTCTTAAATAAGATCAAGTCTCTAAAAAGAAATAGCATCTGTAAGTAGAGGACAGAGAACTGTTAAACCTCAGTGCAATCAGCAAAATCTACAAGAAAAATGACCGAGATTCCACAACAAATTATTAGAAAGAGGGAGAGAGAAGGAAATTTTTTAAAGATATTTTAAAAATAGATCAGTTTTTTAAAGATATCTAAAAAATAGATCAATCACTTTTTGTATGTGGTTCTTCTTTGAATCTTTATTCAAATGGCATAAACAATGTTTTGGCATTTATGGGACAACTGGAAAATTGAACATAAGCTGATATTTGATAAAATTCTAGAACAGTCAAAATTATGTGTATGACAGCTATCAGTGATGCTTGGGGTTTGGGTTGGAGTGGTGATGGAGGTGGAAGACTTGACTGCAAGAGGCACAAGGGAACTTTTTAGATAATAGTAATATTCTATATCTTGATTAAGGTGGTGGTATATATACTTGTCAAAACTCATTGAACAGTACAACTGAAAATGTATGCCTTTTATTGTATGAATGTCATTTCCTCAGTAAGGTTGATATAAAAGGTGCCTAAAAAGTCCCACAAAACAAAACAAAGGACAATAACAAAACCCTATTAGACATAACCAAGCTTATTTCTTCAAGAAGTGAGCTACAAAAGCTAAACATCCCTTTTCCCAAATGGGACAAAAGAAATGGGATAAAAATCTAAAGGAGATGCACGAAGACCTCAGAGGACAATGTTCACGGGATATCCTTACAGGGAGCAGAATGAAGGCCTATTTGAAGGATAAGAAACCCTCATAATGCCTGTCTAGCAGGATACCAGCATTGTTACGGACCTGGGACTATTGCATATCTTCTTTTCTAAATAGGAATATTTATTGTGGTTATCGTGTTCCTTCTCCACTGTTGTTTATTGCATGAGAGTGGGGAGCAGATAATTGTCTCTGAGTTCACAGGTGACTAGACCATAAAGAGCCACTTCCAGATGTAAGGAAGAAGACCCCATCACACCTGGAGATTTCTGGAGATTCAGTTGAATGCACTGACTGGATAGGAGCCTGCCTGCATGTATACAATCCTCTGAAAAAAAATACAATTGCGGGGGCTTCCCTGGTGGCACAGTGGTTGAGAGACCGCCTGCCGATGCAGGGGACGCGGGTTCGTGCTCTGGTCCGGGAAGATCCCACATGCCGCGGAGCGGCTGGCCCCGTGGGCCATGGCCGCTGAGCCTGCGCGTGTGGAGCCTGTGCTCCGCAATCGGAGAGGCCACAAGAGTGAGAGGCCCGCGTACTGCAAAAAACAAAAAACAAAAAACAAAACAATTGTGAGTCTATGTATGATATTCACTCATTCAGTCTGTTACTCAAACAATATTTAGTGATCACTTAAACTAGGAACTGCTGGAATTAGGGATATAAAAGGCAGGCATGACTCTTGCATTCATGGTGCTTACAGTTCGGAGGAGGAAATATATGTAGCCTATTTACATTTAAGAGAACATTATGAACAAAGAATAGGGTCAATAATCTATGCTTGTTAGTGATATTAAAGGGAAGGTGATTTCCCTGGAAATCACTTAGATCATTTTCTTCATTGCTTTCCCTGATCAGTACATAATGCCACCACTATACCTCCATTCTCAAAATGAAGCATTCCATTACTCCAATTGCTCTAATAGGAGGGGCATCACTGTCTGTGAGCAGTATAGAATTGCCTAGTTATGTGGTTTTAATCTTTTCTGCTGTTCACCAACACACAGATATACATTATTTTTCATCAAGAAAGCACCTAGAATGGAGAAACAAACTATGACAGAGTACTGTGGTTCTTTGTTGTGTACTATAATTTTTTTAATAAAAGTAAATTAGAAGGAAAGGGAGGGATGAAGCATTTACCTTAAATAGAAACACATGTGTTCTGGTTTCAGATCCAAAGACACTCAGTGACTTTAGGTTAAGTCACAAAGCTTCCTTTCTCTTTCATCTTATTTTACTGTTATGTGAAGGCTATAGAAAAAATAACTAAATAATATCCATCCATAAAGACAGAGGACATATATTTATGCCAAATGGGGCAGTAGGCAAAAGGACTGAAAGTGAGCCATAACTTTCATCTATTTGACATTTTGGTTGTATATTCATCCCGTAGCTTTGGGGGAGGTTATAGCATGAAGCTATGAAAAAGATCGTTTAAAATTGTTGTATCTATATCAAAGCAGTCAAAAATAGTGCCCTAAAATATGTTAATTCATATATCCTGTACATAGTCTATTTTTTTCATAACACTTCTTTAAAATAGGGCATTTCAACTTGACAGAAAAACAAACAATACAAAAATTAAGTGATCTGTGGCATGCCACTTATTATTGGGGTCCTGGATCTATACAAATACTCTCCTTTCCATACATTAACATTGATTGTTTTCAAAACAACCTTATAGGTCAAAATTTTATAAAATACTTCCATACATATAAACCCAGAGAAAGAAGACTATGGATATATCCTGGCAGTCCAGTGGTGAGGACTCAGCACTTTCACTGCCACGGGCCTGGGTTCCATCCCTGCCTTGGGGAACTAATCCCTCAAGCCACGTGGGGTGGTCAAAAATAAATAAAAAATGACTATAAGAGACAAATATGGAGAGACAACAGTAGAGAGACAAATAACAATGAAAACACAACAATCCAAAACCTATGTGACACAGCAAAAGCAGTTCTAAGAGGGAACTTTACAGCAGTACCATTTTACCTCAAGAAACAAGAAAAATCTCAAACAACCTATCCTTACACCTAAAGCAACTAGAGAAAGAAGAACAAACAAAACCACAAGTTAGTAGAAGGAAAGCATAAAAATCAGAGCAGAAATAAATGAAATAGAAACAAAACAATAGTAAAGATCAATGAAAGTAAAAGCTGATTCTTTGAGAAGGTAAACAAAACTGATAAATCTTTAGCCAGACACATCAAGAAAAAAAGAGAGAGGTCTCAAATCAATAAAGTTAGAAATGAAAAAGAAGTTACAATGAATACCACAGAAATACAAAGCATCATAAGAGACTACTACAAACAACTATATGCCAATAAAATGGACAACCTAGAAGAAATGGACACATTCTTAGAAAGGTGCAACCTTCCAAGACTGAACCAGGAAGAAATAGAAAATATGAACAGACCAATCCCAAGTAGTGAAATTGAAACTGATTTAAAAACTCCCAATGAACAGAAGTCTAGGACCAGATGGCTTCACAGGTGAATTCTATCAAACATTTAGAGAAGAGCTAATACCTACCCTTCCAAAACTCTTCCAGAAAACTTCAGAAGAAATAACACTCAAACTCATTCTATGAGGACACCATCACCCTGATACCAAAACCAAAGATATCACAGAAAAAGAAAATTACAGGCCAATATAACTGATGAACATAGACTCAAAAATCCTCAACAAAATACTAGGAAACTGAATCCAACAACACATTAAAAGAGTCATAATAGTCTCTTCAGTAAGTGGTGCTTGGAAAACTGGACAGCTACACGTAAATGAATGAAGTTAGAACACTCCCTAACATCGCACACAAAAATAAACTCAAAATGGATTAAAGATCTAAATGTAAGGCTGGATACTATAAAACTCTTAGAGGAAAACATAGGCAGAACACTCTGTGACATAAATTGCAGCAAGATCTTTTTTGATCCACCTCCTAGAGTAATAAAAATAAAAAGAAAAATAAACAAATGGGACCTAATTAAACTTAAAAGCTTTTGCACAGCAAAGAAAACCATAAACAAGGTGAAAAGACAACCCTCAGAATGGGAGAAAATATTTGCAAATGAAGCAACCAACAACGGATTAATCTCCAAAATATACAAACAGTTCGTGCAGCTCAGTATCAAAAAAAACAAACAACCCAATCAAAAAATGGGCAGAAGATCTAAATAGACATTTCTCCAAAGAAGACATACAGATGGCCAAAAAACACATGAAAAGATGCTCAAATCACTAATTATTAGAGAAATGCAAATCAAAACTACAATGAGGTATCACCTCACCCCAGTCAGAATGGCCATCATCAAAAAAATCTACAAACAATAAATGCTGGGGAGGGTGTGGAGAAAAGGGAACCCTCCTACACTGTTGGTGGGAATTTAAATTGGTGCAGCTGCTATGGATGTTCCTTAAAAAACTGAAAATAGAGCTACCATATGTTCCAGCAATCCCAGTCCTGGGTATACATCTGGAGAAAACCATAATTCAAAAAGATACATGCACCCCAATGTTCATTGCAGCACTATTTACAATAGCTAGGACATGGAAGCAATCTAAATGTCCATCAACAGAGGAATGGATAAAGAAGATGTGGTACATATATACAATGGATTATTACTCAGCCATTAAAAAGAATGAAATAATGCCATTTGCAGCAACATCGATGGACCCAGAGATTGTCAAACTGAGTGAAGTAAGTCAGGCAGAGAAAGATAAATATCATATGATATCAGTTTTTTGATGAATATGAAAAAAGGGTACAAATGAACTTTTCTCCAAAACAGAAATAGAGTTACAGATGTAGAAAACAAACTATGGTTACTAGGCTGTAAGGGGAGGGAGTGATTAATTGGGAGATTGGATTGACATATACACACTACTATACATAAAACAGGTAACTAATAAGGACCTACTGTATAGCACAGGGAACTCTACTCAGTACTTTGTAATGAGCTATATGGGAAAAGGATCCAAAAAAGGGTGGATATGTATTTATATATGTATAACTGATCCACTTTGCTGTACACCTGAAACTAAGAGAACATTGTAAGTCACCTATATTCCAGTAAGAAAAAAAAAGAAAAAGAAAACAGTAGAAATGGGATGTTAAAATAGAAATTCCTAGCTTGGAGCTTTAGTAAAGCCTACAAGAACTCCTAGTGTTTTCAAGAGGCCCAGCAGTGCAGAACTATGTAGCATATGCCATGTGCCCCTTACCTCTTAAAGCAGTGTGCTAGAGCACATCAGTTACAGCTTGACACTAGCTATCATCCACTCCAGGACTCAGATTGAGAGAGTAGCCACTATCTGGAACATCGTTTGTTATGATGACAGAGGGAAAGGAAAACATGGTGAACACATGTTTTTAGATGGGTGGCAGAAAAAACCTTAAGTGAGTGCAGGGAGCTTGTGTTTAGGTATTTTCTTATAAACATTTTCACAGCCTTAAGCATAGATGGATGTCGTGTTTTTGTCACACTATATACTTCCCAAACTTGATATTAGAAAGTTGGCATAGTGGAAATGATTTCTTAAAATGAGAACCACCATTAAAGTGATGTAGTTGCCGTTTTTAACTTTGCAACCTTGTATAAAACATTTAATTGTGTTGTGACTCAGTTTTGGTATCTGCATAATATAATAATAATATATGCTTTATCTAGACATCACAGCATTGTATTGTTGAAAAAGTAAGGGGCTTCCCTGGTGGTCCAGTGGTTAAGACTCTGTGCTTCCACTGCAGGGGGCATGGGTTTGATCCCTGGTCGGGAAGCAGCCCAAAGAAAAAACAAACAAACAAACAAAGAAAAAAGTAAGAAAATATGAAGGTGCTATCAAAACGTCTAAGGGGAACATAATTATGTATCAGCTGGATTCCTTAGTGTACACCCAACCAAAAGTCAAGTTCTACTACCTAGAAAGGATATTTATTTAAGGTAGTCCACATAATCAAAGAAGGATTGCAAAGAAGGAGGCATGTAAAAGGGGTAAATTGACCTATTTTCCATCTCTACCCAAATTCTGGCAATGGGGCTTTCCCTTCCATCTCACTACAACCATTTTTAATGTTAACCGGTGTTTAGTTTCAAGGATCTTAACAATGTTCTCAGCCATCAAAAATAGCGTGATCTACACAGGGCAGTTTGACTAGGACTTAGCAAATTCTTCGGCGTTGGTTAGGCATCACTTCTTTGGAAAGTCCATAGGTGACATGTGGGCAGTTACTGAAGGCTCTCCCTACTCAGCACTGAGCAGATTAGTTCACATGACTGTGCAGCCCAGTCAGCGGAGGCAGTGATTCCTAGAAAGGAAATAAATGATCTGCAAATAGTCTCAGACATTTACTTCACATCCACACTGCTCTGGGCCCTGAAAATGATGGTGTTGGCATTTCTTATCATTGAGTCTGCTCCCCTCCAGTGTTCCTCACAGATCTACTCCTTCATCTCTATAGCCTCACAGAGACCTCGTCCAAGATAGACCTCTATCCAACTCTTGAACCCGCTCTAGCCAATTGTTATGGCATAGACTCTATGCTCTGCTTCTTTCAGGGCCTAGACTTTTAATTTGCAAGAGCCTTCTTGTCTCTAAGGAAAATATGGCTCATAAGAAACAAAAATTTTGGCTTTCAATTGCATTTTATTTATTTTGTTACTATCATGAGGTTTCAAGAGCATATTTTTAAAGTAAAAAAATTAAACATTAACTGATTTTCATTTGACTTTACCATCATAATTCTTCTCAAGGCAATAAGAATGACACTGATTAAAATGGTCATGAACAAGAATGTTCAGAAAATAAAAGCACACAAAAATTTTTTCAAGATATTTTCTCTCTATGGGCTAAACAACCAAAGAATTCTCAAATATGCTCATGGAGCCAGCCCTGTACACACCTTAAAAGAAAGTCAAGGCCTGAGCGACCTGCAGATTCATTCAGTGGAGATGCAGGTTTCTGTGTCAGGGAGTGCTATGTGTTCACTGAAAGTCATTCTTTCTTATCCTGGAGACATAGTAAGATTATATTTCCTGCCCTGCCATGTAAACCTCCTGCCTTAGGCTGCTCTTTACCTGCCAGTGAGCCAGATTCAAATAACTCAGGAGAGGATTCTATCATCCCAGGGAATAGTGGAGCCCCAAAATGGAAGTAGTCTAGATCCCTCAATCACCACATGGAAGATTGCCTGCCAAATACCACACTGAACTGTCAAACGAATGAGAAATATGATTCTGCTATGTTAAGCCACTGAAATTTCAGTTGTTTATTGTATTTATTGTATTTTTGCCATACCTTGGCTGCATTTGTCAGGACTAGGCTATGTTACAGTAACACCAAAATCTCAATATCTTATCAAATGAAAATTAATTTCTTGTTTACAGTATGCCATCAAGAAGACTCTCGTTATCATAGCTAGGCTGATAAAAACTTCATCTTGACTTATGCTTCCATGATCACCACAGCAGTGGAAAAGAACTATGGTAAACCATACATTGGCTTTTAATGTTTCTGTGCATATGTGATATATCACTTCTATCAAAACAAGTCAAATGTTCATGCTTATCTTTAAAAAGAACAAAGAAATGGAATCCTACTATGTGTCAAGAAAATGGAAATGCAGACATATTTGGTAAATGACAGTAATGACTACCACATGAATACAGACATTGGTGTTTGGAAGGAGGGTGCAGAAACATAAAATATGTTGTATAGAATAAGTAGGCAGCAGGCAAGAAAGAAGCAGAGTAGCAGGCTGGTTAGCTGGACAGCCCTACTGTACCTTGGTAAAATATTTATTAAAACTGTCCCCAATGAGAAGTAGAAGTTAACCATGAACCTAGTGAGACTCTAAATCTATGGGAGGTAAATGGAGGCAGAGTGATAATGTGTCGGTTACAGTTATCTGCCTTTAGCAAGATATTACGTGAAAGAGGGGAGCTCAGATGAGAACTGTTTGCTTTTTTTTTAGGAGAGACAGAAGGGTACTAAGAAATTCTAGAGATCAAGGTCCTTTCAGGATTAGAAAAGCTGACTGCTCCTAGATCCTATGTAACAAAAGATAAGACTGGAAAAAATTTAAGTGACAAAGGCATTAAAATATCTCTGTTAAAATAAAACGTGACTCAGTCTTTTTGCAAAGATCAGATTAAGGTTTTTAACCTTGCCATCCAAACTTGTGGCTGCAGATAGCCTCAAGATAGCCATCCTTAATTAAGTTGAGAGTGAGGGGCATATATATGAGGAAGCAAAGAAATAAATCATTCTCGAGAATTATATATGTATAAGAAAGAACTAGAAAGTGGAATTTAGAATATGGAAGTAAAAGCAAATATGTTAGAAAGTCTGCTAAGTTTAAGGGAATTGTGTTGTTCAAGAAACTCGGTACCTGGACTAAAAAAGACTTTGAGCCTTAAAACAACCATCAAGTTTCTAGAATTTCCCTAGCAGGAAGACTGGATGTCTTATTTTTTTGGTTTATAGGTTGCTGGACCATGCGGAGCCACATTTGAAACTGTTGGAAAGGACTGTGCATCACATGGAAATTTTAGATCCCTTTCCTTTCTCTAATAAAGGAGTCCCCAAAATATATATTCATTGACTTCACAGCTCAATTCCTGACAAGGACACTAGATATACGATAGGAATAACTTCACTGGTGCTGAAACCACACATGGGACTTGAACACACCGGCTGGGACTCAAACCTAGCCAAAACCCAGATTGGGACTTGAACCTATTGTCTTTTAGTTGAAATCACACACCTGGTCTTAGGGCTTAACGAAGCTCAGGTTCTTTATGTCTCAGCACAGAAGGAATTCAGTGAGAGGCAAAGTGATAGGTAAGAAGTGGATTTATTTAGAGAGATACACATTCCATAGACAATGCGGTCCATCTCAGAAAGCTTGAGAGCAGCCCCCAAATATGGGGTGGTTAGTTTTTATGGACTGGGTAATTTCATAGGCTAATAAGTGGGAGGATTATTCCAACTATTTTGGAGAAAGGGCAGGGATTTCCAGGATTTGGGCCTCCTCCCACTTTTTGGCCTTTTATGGTTGGCCTCGGAACTGTCACGGCACCTATGGGTGTGTCATTTAGCATGCTAATGTATTACAATGGGCATACAATGAGGCTCAAGGTCTCCTGTCAGTCAAATCTTCCACCATATCATACCTAGTTGGTTCTACCAGTTTTTGTCCTGTCCTCAATGGCTATGTCATTCTTTTAAAAGTTGTGTCCTGCCCCCTTCTCTCCTGTTTCAGTTTCAGTGAACATATTTCTTAGTGGTGTGAAATTTCAAATTTTATAATTTTTAGATAACTCAAAGGTGCCAAGGCAATGCTTGAAAAATGGGAATTGTTACTGTTACCCAAAATCTGGGTTCACCTCCTGGTGGGTGTCAAGCCAATAGGTACAAACAAGCCAAAGATTGCGAGAAGGAAGGATTTATTACTTGCAGCAAGTAAGGAGAACACTGGGGATCCTTCCCAAAGCAGTGTCTCCCCTAACAGCAAATTCAGGGAAGTTTTAATCTAAGGGTGCATGCATATTCATGAGGGGCCTTGAGCAGAGGAGAATTCAGCATAGAATTGCGGCAAAGGTTGACAGAGTCCAAGTTTTAGTTGATTGGAGTCAGGAGGGTCAACATCATCATTCCACCCTCCACCTGGATGTGGGCCTAAGTTTCTGCAGAACTCAAAGATATATTATGTGTATCACTTGAGGAACCAGGACCTTGCCCAAGGCTGCACTAATTTGTCTTAAAAAAAAAAAAAAATTATTTATTTATTTTTGGCTGCATTGGATCTTCATTGCTGCTTGTGGGCTTTCTATAGTTGTGGCAAGCAGGAGATACTCTTTGCTGTGGTGCACAGGCTTCCTATCATGGTGGGTTCTCTCATTGTGGAGCACTGGCTCTAGGCACACGGGCTTCAGTAGTTGTGGCTCGTGGGCTCTAGAGCGCAGGCTCAGTAGTTGTGGCACATGGGCTTAGTTGCTCCGCGGCATGTGGGATCTTCCCAGACCAGGGCTTGAACCCCTGTCCCCTGCATTGGCAGGCGGATTCTTAACCACTGCGACACCAGGAGAGTCCTGCACTATTGTTTCTTGACTGTTTCTCCCTAGTTTCTGCATTCCTTCCCTTAAGATCATTAATTACTGAGACTTGTTCAAGGGCAAGCATTGCCACCAGGCTTAGATCACAAAATGGCTTAGGCCAAAATGGGTTCTTATGTCAAGAAAGCCATTCCTGATTCTCTTTTTCTGAGGACCCCCTACCCTCTCTGCTTACATTACTTGGCCTCTTTTCTTTAAATTTGTCCTAAGCTACCCTGCTGAGTAAATTGTTGTTGCCAATTATTTGATGTTCTATTCTCAGAGCAACAGGCTGTGATGTCAGAGTGTTATTCTATCATAGAATTTATTCAAAACAGATGCTAGGCTGTGAAGCAGAAAGCTCTGATTTAATTGCATGTAACTTAACAATCTTCCTATGTAAATAAAAATGGAAATAATAGAAGCTAAAAGACTCAAAATAGCAGTTTATGTGAACAATTTTTCTTAATAGTTACCATGGTACAGGGCGGAGTCAAGATGGTGGAGTAAGAGAACTAGGAGTTTGTGTCTCGTCACAACTAGGGCACCTACTAGGCACTGGTGGGGTGCCTTGGACCCCTAAGGGGACAGGAAGAAGCCCCACGCGACCTGGTAGGATGTGTGTGTGTGGAGGAAGGAGGCGGGGAGGAAAAGTGGAGGTGGGATGGGACCAGTGCCCTTGAGGGGCAGCAAGGGGAGGGGAGGGGTTCCCACCCTTGGAGGGGACCACTCACAGGGAGGGGATAAGCGGGGACAGGGAGAGACCTTCAGGGGGTAGGGGAATTGGAGGGGAATATGGCCAGTGTCTCCCCCTCCAGCTTGGGCCCAGTGAGCCTGCTGGGGTCCTGGGCCTGAACCTTCACCCCCTGGGGCCCCCTCTGGCTGTTCGGGTCCTGGGGTCATGGGATGGAGGGAGGGAGGAGAAAAAGTAGAGGCAGGATGGGACTGGCACCCCTGAGGGGCGGTTGGGGGAGGGGAGGGGCTCCCATGCTCAGAGGGGCCCACTCACAGTGAGGGGATCAGCGGGGACAGGGAGAGACCTTCAGGATATTGGGTGATCAGAGGGGAACACGGCCAGGGTCTCCCCTGCCCACTCAGGCCCCTGCGAGCCTGCTAGGGTCCCATGCCTGAAACTCTGCCCTCCAGGGATCCCTCCTGCTGTGCAGATCCTAAGCTTAAATCCTGCACCCCATGGCAGGGCCTTTTCCAGCCTCACAGGTCCTGAGACCAAGCCCCGCCACCTCCTGCCTCCTGCAAAGGCCTTTTCTGGATGCAAGGGTCCTGGGCCCTAGGGGACCCCACCCCACCAAGACCTCTTCTGGCCACGAGAGTCCCGACATGAGCCCTGCCACCCCTTCCCACCCAAGGACTTTTCTGGGCTTTTCTTTTTTATTTAGCTGTTGTGGTTCTGCTTTGTTTGTTGTTGTTGTTTCATTTTTCTTTTTATTTTTTCTAACATTTCTTAATTGTTCTAATTTTATTTTACTTTTTATTCTTTATTATTGTTCTGCTCCTTTTCGTTTGTCACCTTTTTTTTTTTTTTTTTTGCCATACCGCGAGGCTTGTGGGGTCTTGGTTCCCAGGCTGGGGGTCAGGCCTGAGCTACTGTGGTGAGAGCACCAAGTCCAAATCACTAGACTAACAGAGAACCTCAGACCCCAGGGAATATTAACTGGTGTGAGCTCTCCTGGAGGTCCTCATCTCGGCACCAAGACGGGGCTCCACCCAACTGCCTGCAAACCCCAGTGCTAGATGCCTTGGGCCAAACAATAAGCAAGACAGGAACACAGCCCCACCCATCAAAAAAAAAAAAAAAAAAAGAGATGACAAAAAATACTTTACACACGAAGCAGCAAGGTAAAAACCTATAAGATCAAATAAATGAAGAGGAAATAGGCAACTACCTGAAAAAGAATTCAGGGTAATGATAGTAAAGATGATCCAAAATCTTGGAAATAGAATGGAGGCATGGATTGAGAAAATACAAGAAATGTGTAACAAGGGCTCAGAAGAACTAAAGAACAAACAGTGATAAACAACACAATAACTGAAATGAAAAATACACTAGAAAGAATCAATAGCAGAATAACTGAAGCAGAAGAATGAATAAGTGAGCTGGAAGATAGAATGGTGGAAATAACTGCTGAGAAGCAGAATAAAGAAACAAGAATGAAAAGAAATGAGGACAGTCTCAGAGACCTCTGGAAAAACAGTAAATGCACCAATATTTGAATTATAGGGGTCCCAGAAGAAGAAGAAAAAGAGAAAGAATCTGAGAAAATATCTCAGCCACCCAAGCCCAGGAAGTATAGAGAGTACCATACAGGATAAACCCAAGAAGAAACATGCCAAGACACATATTAATCAAACTAACAAAAATTAAATTCAAAGAAAAAATATTAAGAGCAGCAAGGGAAAAGCAAAGAATAATATACAAGGGAATCTGCATAAGTTTATCAGCTGATGTTTCAGCAGAAACTCTGCAGGCCAGAAGAGAGTGGCAGGATATCTTTAAAGTGATGAAAGCAGAAAACCTACAACCAAGATTACTCTACCCAGCAAGGGTCTCATACAGATTTAACAGAGAAATCAGAAGCTTTACCGACTAGCAAAAGCTAAGAGAATCCAGCACCACCAAACCATCTTTACAACAAATACTAAAGGAACTTATCTAAGCAGGAAACACAAGCAAAGAAAAAGACCCATAAAAACAATCCTAAAACAATTAAGAAAATGGTAATAGGAGCATACATATACATAATTACCTTGAATGTAAATGGATTAAATGCTCCAACCAAAAGACACAGACTGGCAGAATGGACACAAAAATAAGACCTGTGTATATGCTGTCTAAAAGAGGCCCACTTCAGACCTAGGGACATATAAAGACTGAAAGTGAATGGAAGGAAAAAGATATTACATGCAAATGTAAATTAAAAGAAAGCTGGAGTAGCAATACTCATATCAGATAAACTAAACTTTAAAATAAAGACTACTACAAGAGACAAGGAAGGACAGACACTACATAATGATCAAGGGATCAATCAAAGAAGGAGATACAGCAATTATAAATATTTATGCATCCAATATATGAGCACCTCAATATATAAGGCAAATGTTAACAGCCATAAAAGGGGAAATTGACAGTAACAAAATAATAGTGGGAGAGTTTAACATCCCACTTACACCAACGGGGAGACATCCAGACAGAAAATAAATAAGGAAACACAAGCTTTAAATGACAAAATAGACCAGATAGACTTAATTGATATTTATAGGACGTTCCACCCCAAAGCAGCAGAATACACTTTCTTCTCAAGTGCTCATGGGTCATTCTCCAGGATAGAGCACATGTCAGGTAACAAATCAAACCTTGGTAAATTGAAGAAAATTGAAATCGTGTCAAGCATGTTTTCTGACCACAGTGCTATGAGATTAGAAATCAATTACAGGAAAAAACCTGTAAAAAACACAGACACATAGTGGCTAAAAAATTCACTATTAAATAATGAAGAGATCACTGAAGAAATCAAAGAGGAAATAAAAAAAGTACATAGAAACAAATGATGATGAAAACACAACAACCCAAACCTATGAAGGCAGCAAAAGCAGTTCTAAGAGGGAAGTTTATAGCAATTCAATCTCACCTCAAGAAACAAGAAAAATCGCAAATAAACAATCAAACTTGACACCTAAAGCAACTAGAGAAAGAAGAACAAAAAAACCCCCAAAGTTAGTAGAAGGAAAGAAATCATAAAGATCAGAGTAGAAAAAAATGAAATAGAAAAAGAAAACAATAGCAAAGATCAATAAAACTAAAAATTGGTTCCTTGAGAAGGTGAACAAAATTGATAAACCTTTGGTCAGACTCATCAGGAAGAAAAGGGAGAGGATTAAAATGAATAAAATTAGAAATGAAAAAGGAGAAATTACAACTGACACCACAGAAATATAAAGGATCATAAGAGACTACTATAAGCAGCTATATGCCAATAAAATGGACAACCTGGAAGTAATGGACAAATTCTTAAAAAGGTACAACCTTCCAAGACTGAACCAGGAAGAAAAAGAAAATATGAAAACACCAATCACAAGTAATAAAATTGAAACAGTGATTTAAAAACTCCCAACGGGGGCTTCCCTGGTGGCGCAGTGGTTGAGAGTCCGCCTGCCGATGCAGGGGACGTGGGTTCGTGCCCCGGTCCGGGAAGATCCCACATGCCGCGGAGCGGCTGGGCCCGTGAGCCATGGCTGCTGAGCCTGCGTGTCTGGAGCCTGTGCTCCGCAACGGGAGAGGCCACAACAGTGAGAGGCCCGCGTACCGCAAAAAAAAAAAAACAAAAACAAACAAACAACAAAAAAAACAACTCCCAACGGGGCTTCCCTGGTGGCGCAGTGGTTGGGAGTCCGCCTGCTGATGCAGGGGACGCGGGTTCGTGCCCCTGTCTGGGAAGATCCCACATGCCGCAGAGCGGCTGGGCCCGTGAGCCGTGGCCACTGAGCCTGCACATCCGGGGCCTGTGCTCCACGACGGGAGCGGCCACAGCAGTGAGAGGCCCGTGTACCGCAAACAAAAACAAAAACAAAAACCCCCAACGAACAGAAGTCCAGGTCCAGATGGCTTCACAGGTGAATTCTATCAAACATTTAGAGAAGAGCTAATACCTACCTTTCTGAAACTCTTCCAAAAAATTGCAAAGGAAGGAACACTCCTAAGTTCATTCTACGAGGCCACCATCACCCTGATACCAAACCAGACAAAGATATCACAAGAATGAAAATTACAGACCAATATCACTGATGAACATAGACTCAAAAATCCTCAAGAAAATACTAGCAAACTGAGTCCAACAACACATTAAAATGATCGTACACCCTGATCAAGTGTGATTTATACCATGGATGCAAGGATTCTTCAATATTTGCAAATCAATCAATGTGATACACCATATTAACAAATTAAAGACTAAAAACCATATGATCATCTCAATAGATGCAGAAAAAGATTTTGACAAAATTCAATACTCATTTATGATTAAAAACTCTCCAGAAAGTGGGGATAGAGGGAACCTACCTCAACATAATAAAGGCCATATATGACAAACCCACTGCAAACATCATTCTCAATGGTGAAAAACTGAAACCATTTCCTCTAAGATCAGGAATAAGACAAGGATGTCCACCCTCGCCACTATTATTCAACATAGTTTTAGAAGTCCTAGGATGGCAATCAGAGAAGGAAAAGAAATAAAAGGAATCAAAATTGGAAAAGAAGAAGTAAAAGTGTCACTGTTTGCAGATGATATGATACTAGACAGAAAATCCTAAAGATGCCACCAGAAAACTACTAGAGCTAATCAACGAATTTGGTAAAGTTGCAAGATACAAAATTAATGCACAGAAATCTCTTGCATTCCTATACACTAACAACAAAAAATCAGAAATAGAAATTAAGGAAACAATTCCATTTACCTTTGCAACAAAAAGAATAAAATACCTAGGAATAAACCTACCTAAGGAGGTAAAAGACCTATAGTCAGTAAACTATAAGACACTGAAGAATGAAATCAAAGATGACACAATCAGATGGAGAGATATACCATTTTCTTGTATTGGACGGATCAATATTGTGAAAAATACTACACAACTCAAAGCAATCTACAGATTCAATGCAATCCCTATCAAATTACCAATGGCATTTTTCACAGAATTAGAACAAAAAATTTTACAATTTGGATGGAAACACAATCCTGAGAAAGAAAAACAGAGCTGGAGGAATCAAGCTCTTGACTTTGGACTATATGACAAAGCTACAGTATTCAAGACAGTATGGTACTGGCACAAAACCAGAAATATAGATCAGTGGTACAGGATAGAAAGCCCTGAGATAAACCCACGCACCTATGGTCACCTAATCTATGACAAAGATTAGATGACAAGTCTATGACAAAGGAGTCAAGAATATATAATGGAGAAAAGAGAGTTGCTTCAGTAAGTGGTGCTGGGAAAACTGGACAGCTACATGTAAAAGAGTGAAATTAGAATACTCCTTAACAGTATACACAAAAATAAAATGGATTAAAGATCTAAGTGTAAGACTACAAACTATAAAATTCTTAGAGGAAAACGTAGGAAAAACACTCTTTGACATAAATTGCAGCAAGATCTGTTTTGACCCATCTCCTAGAGAAATGGAAATAAAAACAAAAATAAACAAATGGGACTTAATTAAACTTAAAAGCTTTTGCACAGCAAAGGAAACCATAAACAAGACCAAAGGACAACCCTCAGAATGGCAGAAAATATTTGCAAATGAAGCAACGGACAAAGGATTAATTTCCAAAATACAGAAACAGCTCAGGCAGCTCAATATGAAAAAAAACAACAACAAAAAACAAAAACACAAAAACCCGAAAAGCCCAATTGAAAAATTGGCCAAAGGCCTAAATAGACAGTTTTCCAAAGAAGACATACAGATGGCCAAGAGGCACATGAGAAGATGCTCAACATTACTAATTATTAGAGAAATGCAAATGAAAACTACAATGAAGTATCACCTCACCCCAGTCAGAATGGCCAACATAAAAAAAATCTACAGACAATAAATGGTGGAGAGGGTGTGGAGCAAATGGAACCCTCTTGCACTGTTGGTGGGAATGTAAATTGATACAGCCACTATGGAGAACAGTATGGAGATTCATTAAAAAACTAAAAATAGAACTACCATATGACCCAGCAATCCCACTACTGGGCATATACCCTGAGAAAACCATAATTCAAAAAGACACATGTACCCCACTGTGTATTGCAACACTATTTACAATAGCCAGAACAGGGAAGCAACCTAAATGTCCACTGACAGAAGAATGGATAAAGAAGATGTGGTACATATACGTAACAGAATACTACTCAGCCATAAAAATAAACGAAATTGAGTTATTTGTAGTGGACGGGTGGACAGAGGGGGAAGTGGGTGGTGCGATAAACTGGGAGATTAGGGTTGACATAAATACACTACCAAATAGATAGCTATTGGGAACCTACTGTAGCACAGGGATCTCAGCTCTGTGCTCTGTGATGACTTAGATGGGTGGGATGGGGGGGTGGGAGGGAGGTCCAAGAGGGAGGTCATATATGTATACATATAGCTGATTCACTTTGTTGTACAGCAGAAACTAACACAACATTGGAAAGCAAGTATACTCCAATTAAAAAAATTCTAATTGAAGAAATAGTTACCATGGTATAAAGCTTTCTCTTCAGCACTTTACATTAGTGGTTATATATTTTTTAAAACAATATTAAAGGGTATTTAGTTGCAAATCTAAGGAAGATTGTTTTCTTTTAAGCTAGATTGTGCACACGGTAAAGAAAGCAGCATCAAAGCATCTAAAAGAATAACTTGCCTGAAATGTCCCATAACAGGAGGTTCCAATAAAGAATGCAGTGCTTCCACCAAAAACTAACCAGGAGAATTCGGGAGGCACAAAAGGAGGAGGGAGGAGATGCCAAGCCAAACATCCTGTCAACCTCCTAGAAACCTTCACACTGGAATCCATCTTGCCTGAGAGATCTGCACACCACCAGGATAGACCCTGATTCAGTCCAAGTATGGGCAACAAGCAAGATGACTGGCCAAAGACAACCAGAAAGCAAACCCCATTACCATAAAACCTGAGACTGCAAGCCACGTGGCAGAGCAGCTCTCCTGGGTTCCCTTACCCTACTGCTCTCCACCCGGGTGCCCCTTCCCAATAAAGTCTTTTGCTTTGTCAGTACATGTGTCTCCTTGGACAATTCGTTTTCGAGTGTTAGACAAAAGTCCACTCTTGGGCTCTGGAAGTGGTCCTCCTTCCTACAACAATTATAGAGGAAAAGATTACCTATTATAGTAATATGTTTTGCAAGTTTTTTATACTGAGAACCTTAAAACAGTAGGTTCACTAGCATACTTCATTACACTGAAAGGCAAAATTAAAAGCACTATATTTCTTAGACAAATGATTATCATGTAATTAGTTATAGGTGTAACAGACTTTAATAAGACAGCATACTGTAAAACAGCTTTACAAACTCACATGCCTACAGGGGTAAGTAGGCTATGTAAATTAGTGAAATGGTCAGGGTGTGAGACAGTGGGGTTGGTGAGTGCATATCTTATCTGCAGCAGTCTGGATGGGCTAGATTAGAGCAGAGAAACAAAGAAGTCAATTGTTCAGTTGTTTAAGACAACCAAATATGTTTTTTGCTCACACTACATGTTGGTCAAGGGTCAGCTGGGGACCCTGTTCTTTTTCATTAGAACAAATCTATCTAGATTTGACATATCTATCAAATGTCACTATCTAGAACATTATTGGTTACTATGGCAGAGGAAAAAGAAAGTGCATAGTTTATCTTGCGTAGTCCAAGCAACATTTTTTTCCTTAATTTGAAATATGCTAGAAGGTACGGTAGTCATTAGAACTGTTCTCAGGTATTTTATAGCTCTCTTTCTTTCTGTGCACAAGGTACAATAGCACTTTCCTGCCTACTTGCAGTTAGATGTTACTATGTGGCTTGGTTGGCCAACAAAAGGTAAATGGAATTGATGTGCATAAACTTTAAGAGCCACAAGGTTTCTTTTCCCTCAATATCAATAAGATATATTTTCAATTAAAACAATTGTGACTATTCAAGAGAACTCTTATATAAGGTAATTTAAAACAAAGCTCAAGAGGTAGAAACAGTTTTTACAAAAGTTTACAATTAACTTTGATATTTAATTTTTAATATGTAATGAAGTACCAGCATTCAAATAAATAGTATTTAACATCTGATAGAAGACTCAAAATATTTATTTAATCATAGTGTCTGTATTTTCTTATAGTGAAACCCAAAAGTATTGTCTGCAAGGAACTCCACGCTTTGATTTTGTTCCCCACCAATGTGTTTCTCATTCTCTTTGTTAGTGGAGATTGGGGAAAGTCATCCCCACATTACCACATTTCTGGCCCATTCCCCCACCTCCTCAACCATGTCCAGGATTAGTCTGTGGAATGGAGGTAGACAGAAGTGCAAATGCAAGAATCATCTTCATTTATATGTATGAACTGATAAACACTAACTCCTTTATTTACATGACTCCTTCTTCTTCCCCTATATTTTCAGTACAATTGACTACAGGAAGTATTGGGTCCCTATTAGAGTCAGGTGTAATGGTTAATGACTATTTCCTGACTTAGGAACAGAATTTGGAGAAATAGAATCCCTATTATTCCACAGGGACACATAAAAATGTATAGAAGTAAATATATTTAAGTATTTGAGTTGAACATTAAATGTTATATTAGAATATATATTTCATTGTACTGGTGACTGGTGACTGAAATCTGTAAATACTATGCCCTAGAGTAAGTTTCAGCTTCTCTATGTCTGAAGAAGAGGTTCTGAAATTACATTCTTTCATGTATAGCTCTCCCAACAGTGTCCAAGGATAGTAATTAGATGACTATTCTTTTTTTAAAATTTTGTAATCTTTTATTTATTTATTTATTTATTAATATTTTTTTTGGCTGTGTTGGGTCTCCGTTCCTGTGTGAGGGCTTTCTCTAGTTGCGGCAACCAGGGGCCACTCTTCATCGCGGTGCGCGGGCCTCTTCACTATCGCGGCCTTTCTTGTTGCGGAGCACAGTCTCCAGATGCGCAGGCTCAGTAGTTGTGGCTCACGGGACTAGTTGCTCCGCGGCATGTGGGAGCCTCCCAGACCAGGGCTCAAACCCGTGTCCTCTGCATTAGCAGACAGATTCTCAACCACTGTGCCACCAGGGAAGCCCAAGATGACTATTCTTTAATTTGAAAAATGATATTATAACAATCTTGTGGTATTTTTCTTTAAATTGAATAAAAGTATAAAGAGTGTATTTAATAAATGGGGCAATATTTTTTAACCATCATTATGTTTTTAATATAATTTGCCCAATATTTGTCAAACATAATGGATAAAACAGAAAAAGTTTTTTTCCTCTATTCACTTTCATAAAATAGATACAGATAACTTAGAGATCATCTAGAATGGTGGTACCCTGGGGAAACTTGAGTTACTTTTAGGGGTCTGTGAGGTCAAACTATTTCCACAATAATAGTAAGACATTTTGTGCCTCTTTCTCTGTGCTTGACATTTGATTGTGTAAAAGTAATGGTGGGCAGAATGCTGAACAGCCCCAAGGTTTCACTCTCTGGTGGGCACACCTTGTATAACCTTCTAATCTTGAATGTGGGCAAATCCTGTGAATATGGTGGGCAACTACTTCCATGCTTTAGTTTACTACTCAGTTAACTCTGAGTTAATAAAGGAGATTATTCATTGGGCTTGATCTAATTGGGTAAAACCTTAAAAGGAATGGGGCCCTTCATGTTATAAGAGATTTGAAGCACAGGAGAGATTTGATGTGTAAGAAAGTTCTCCATTGTTGGCTTTGAAGATGGAGGTAAAGAATGCAGTGGCCTCTAGTTGCTGAAGGTGCCTCCAGCTTATAGCCAGCAAAGAAATGGGGACCTAGGTCTTGCAACTTCAAGGAATTTAGTTCTGGCTCAGCTATATGAGCTTGGAAGAGGACCCTAAGCCCCAGATGAGAACTCAGCCTGGCCAACATGTTGAATTAAGCTTTGTGATACCCTTAGCAGAGGACCAGAGATGCAGTTCCCAGACTACTAATGGACAGGACTTCAAGCTAATAAATGGGTGGTGTTTTAGACCACTAAGTTTGTAGCAATTTGTGATGCAGCAATGGAAACCTAATACAGTGGCTAAACTGTTGACACCTTGGCACAAATCAAGGCACCAAAATGTTTTAGTAGTCATCCATTCTTCACTTCCATGTACTCACAGGTAAAGATTCCAGTTTCACTTACGAATGTCCTCAATGATAGAGTAAATAATTTTATCAGATCTCAAAACTTGCGTACAAGTCATTTTATTTTATTTTATTTTTTTGCGGTACGAGGGCCTCTCACTGTTGTGGCATCTCCCTTCACGGAGCACAGGCTCTGGACGTGCAGGCCCAGCGGCCATGGCTCACGGGCCCAGCCGCTCCGTGGCATGTGGGATCTTGCCGGACCAGGGCATGAACCCGCATCCCCTGCATTGGCAGGCAGACTTGCAACCACTGTGCCACCAGGGAAGTCCCAAGTCATTTTAATATTCCGACTGATGAAACACCATAAAGCACTTCTGCTGCATACTGAAGTACAGTTTGCCTTAAAAAAAAAAAGAACTTGTGTGACTGTTTGAATTGTGATCAAAACTAGCAGGTTTTATCACTGAAGACAATTTTTACTTGAAAGAATGACAAACTGATTATTAAGATTTGGGTATTTGGCAGACTTTTTTTCTCAAAAATGAATGAAATAAGCCTATTATTTCAAGGAAAAAACTGACAGTATTTGTTGACAATGATGAAATTCAGGCTTTCATGCAAAAATTAGAATTTTGGAAAACTTAAACTCTCTACTGTAAGCTTGACAAGCTCTCCATACATAAAGACTTTTTCTTATGATATCAGTGGTTTATTAATGAATGTGATTTTTTAATATTGTATAGTGAAATGTATCAACATTTAGAAGATCTGCATAGCTCAAATATTTTCCAAATGATCAATGCATGATGTTACAAAATTATGCACAGAGTACAAGTGACCAATGGATTTTAATGTAGCTGAGTATGAAATGTTGATTGATATGGTTCCAGATTCCAAATTGCAACTGTCCTTTAAGAAAATACCATTTGTTGGGCTTCCCTGGTGGTGCAGTGGTTGCGAGTCCGCCTGCTGATGCAGGGGACGCGGGTTCGTGCCCAGGTCTGGGAAGATTCCACATGCCACGGAGCAGCTGGGCCCGTGAGCCATGGCCGCTGAGCCTGTGCGTCTCGAGCCTGTGCTCCTCAATGGGAGAGGCCACAGCAGTGAGAGGCCTGCATACCACAAAAAAAAAAAAGAAAAAAGAAAATACCATTTGTGGAGTTTTGGTTTAGTAACAAAGAATACTCACAGTTATCTGAAAAGATTATAAAGTTCTTTCTGTTTCCCAACTACATTATCTGTGTTTTCTCCATATACTTCAACCAAAACAACATATTGCAAGAGATGGAATGCAGAAGTAGATAGAGGATCTCCCACTAAGGAATATATTAAAGAGATTTGCAGAAATGTAAAACAATACCATTCTCTGACCAAATTTATTTTTGTTTTAGGAATTATAATTATTTTCATAAAATATGTTATTTATGTTAACAAGTCATGGGCTTATTATTTTTAAATGGATGAATAAATGAATATTTTAAAATTTGTCTCACTTTGAATGACTATTATAGTAAATGTTGATAGAAATAATGCACAGAAACAAAAATTTTCTGGAGGCTTCAATACTTTTTAAAAGTATAAATAAGTCCTAACACCAAGAGGTTTGATAAATGTAAATATCGAAAAAAAAACTTAGGAATCCTTGGTTCAGAAAGGTTTTGTGCCCTGTCCTCTGGCTCACATTATCTGTTTGCATGCCACCTGCTAACCAACTTCTAAACAAATGCTTCATATTAATTTTTTTAAACAGCACGCTACTGCTGATATCAGTTACTCATTGGTTAGTGTGGCCTAAATTGCTATTAAAAAATAGACCCACACATGTATAATATAAAATGGTTCAAACACAATAAAGGTTATTTCTTGCTTAACAATTGCTGGCTTTACGCCACACTGTGATTCAGAAGCCCTGGTTCAGACTCTTTCATGGTTCTGCCATCTCTTGTTGCTTCATTAGCTGCATCCAGCTGGCAAAGGGTAAAAGTATACTTACTTCTTTAAAACCTTGCCTTGGAAGTGGCACACACCACTCCTGCTCACATTTCATTGGTGAGAATTAGTTAATGTCCACACCTGGATGGTAAACACTTCTTAGCTGTGAAAGGGGAGATATGATGTTAGTGGCTAGCCTGCTGCCTACCACTGTGAAATAGTGTCTAGAGATTGATTGAGAATTGGATTTGGGTATGAATCTTCATTCTATAACTTACCATCTCTGAGATTCTTTCTTCTTTATTGAAGCTTCTTGAGTACAGGGATTTTATCTGTCTTGTTTTCCACTCTAGGCCTAAGTCTGGGTATACAGCAGTGAACAAGATACACAAAATCCCTACCCACATGGGGTTTACATGTCAACCGGACATCTAGGTTAAAATGTTTTTTGACATCTGGGTTAAAATTGATTGAAACACTCAAATTTCATATCTTGTGGAAGTTCAAAGCCCATCCAAGATTTCTAAAAATTCCTGGGAGGATGAGATTCTCATGATTTCAAGTACTTTCTAGACTCATCTCCCTACATGAGTTGCCTTTTTATTCACTTTTATTCACATTGCCATGGATGCTTAATTCAGCCATTTCATACATCTCCACCAAAATAACTCACCCAGACTAAGCATTTGTGAGTAATGGAGACTTTCCTTAAGACCCTGGTAAGGATCATAATGCCCATTGCAGAGCAAGAATCTCTGTATCCATATTAGCCATTTTTGCTTTCAAAATCCTTTTTGGCTACCCGGTCACCCTGGGTTCCTATTTGGATTTTTTCCCATCCAGCTGCCAGCATTCTACCTCACTGACTCCTTTCCCATCTTTTGGATTATTTCGTAAGAATTTGAATTCATTTCCCTTTATAATTTAAAGCACTTCAGCTTTCTCTAGTTTCCATTCTTCAAACTTAATCAAGATGCTCAGCAGATAAAAAGACCCTCTTTCTAATTCTAAAAGAATATAGTAGTGATTACTGAGTGCAAATAAAAAAATTGGTATGTGTTTATTTTCCCTAGGATAATGGGTCAAATCAGGGCTGAGATGATGACTGATTATGAGGGCAGAGACTATGATCTCCAGGGCCTATTTCACTACTTGGCATATAGCAGCATGCGGTAAATATTTTTTGGAAGATAATCAATGAATTCGGAGAGTCTTTGATGAATATTGGGATAAATGACCCCAATTTAGTAATTTGTAGTGATGCCATGGGGTAGAAAATGATGAAGCCTGATTTCATGTCTGTATTTCTTCAGCATTTGGTTATGCTTGTTATGAAACAAATTAACAAGTATCATTGCCCGTTTTGGTTATTTTACAATATGGCTGTGTGAGTTCTGATAATGATTGTGATGAAAAATTGGTGGTTACATTTTTCTGAAATAATAGGATAACAAAATTAAAATAATGGTGGGAAATTAACACAGAAACGAGCAGAGTAAGATGTTGAAAGTAAATTAACGTTGTATTGAACTTCTATTCTTTATCAGCCTCTTTAAAAAGCGGTGTTTAAATAGTGATCTCTTAAAGTCCTCATTACAACCCAGATAGTATTTCCCCATTTTACAAATGTGGAACTCGACATTGACAGAGTGGTTTGCTAACTAGTGAAGGGGACGATGGAGCACTAGAACCCCAGCCATCCTAAATCCTTGAAGACTAGAAGTATCTGTTCTAATTATGCGTTATAAGAAGTCAGTAGAAAACATTAAAGGCAGATTTTGCGACCTGACACAAACTTGCCTGAATCCTTTGCAATCGAGGACCGCGGCGAGCAGCTAAGGAGCTCCTAGATAATCGATCCTGTCCAAGAGCTTTGCGTGCGCGTGCCCGAGATGGTAACGCCCACCGCGCGCCGCCGTAGTGCTCCATCGCCATAGCGATTGCCCGTGGCAACGGCGGAGCTCCGCAGGCCCTCAGGCGAGCTCCGGATTTGAGGCGAATTCTCATCTTCTCTTTACTTCTGTCCCGACTGTTTTTTTTCTCCTTCCCTCTTTGCCGCCCTCCCTCCCCTTTCCCCTTCTCTAGAATCATGGCGGGCGGAACCGGGGACATTCGGAAGCTTTTCATCTTCACTACTACTCAGAATTACTTTGGACTGGTGTCGGAATCCTGGGACCAGCTGCTGCTGTACAACAGTCCTGAAATCAACAACTTCTTGGACGACGGGAACCAGATGCTCCTCAGAGTGCAGCGATCCGACGTCGGAATTTCCTTTTCCAATGTGGTATGCTTCCCTGCACCCCTTCCCTGACCTCCCTTTACGTCCCCGAGCTCAGCCAGAAAGATGTCGGGTCCCTTTCTGCCTTCCTGGTTGGATCATCCGAGAGGGCCCAATGCTGTCCCCGCTTGATGAGCTGCTTTGGTCTCCTGCTTCCGCGTGTAGTTTCAAAGACCAAAGGAGGTTCCCTGTCCACGCACCTGAAGAGAACAATTCTAGTCTTTCTAGTTTTTTTTTTTTTTTAATACTACAGATAGGTTATAACTAAAAATAAAATATTTACCTTATTTATTTAAACATTTTTTCCGTCTCCACTCTTTTGAGGTTCTTTGAGGCAAATTCTAGTGTATCTTTTTTTTGATTATATACGAGTTTAAATTTACTCTAGGGAAAGAATAGTTAGGAGTTCAAATCTTTTAAGAAATGATAAGGCAGAAAGTTTAAATTCATTTTGTTGTTCCACATATGATGTATTGATTTATTCATTATTATTTACTGCTGCCTCCACTGGCAGGATTGTTTAAGAAAAGGTTGCATTTGCAACCAGGAGATACACACACATACACACACACTCAGAGTAATACACAGAAAAAAAATTGCCTCACACATTACCCCTGCCTCACATTGAGCCCCTGCTCAGTAAATGGGGGAAAATTAACAAGTGATAGTCATATATTAAACCTTTTCCTCTTGTGTTCATGGATGTCCTTAGGTCTAACAGTATTTGACGCACAGCAAGCACTGAATGCATTATTGTAGGATGATTGTACCATTCACCCTATTATGAATTTTTAGTCTTGGATTTGACTCAATTCTATTCAATCGACGTATTTTGAACTCAATATATGCAAGGCACTTTGCTAGGTTTGGTGAGTTTACAAAGACATAAAAAGCATAGATAATCATAGCTAACGTTTATTTTCCCTTTACACTCTGTCAGGTACTGTTCTAAGTACTTTGTGTGTTTTGGCTTATTTAATAGTCACGACAACACTATAAGATAGAAACTGTTTTTATTTCCATTTTGTGGCTGAGGAAAGTAAGGCACAAAGGTTACACCCTAAGCATTAACTACTCCACTTCTCTAATAGGTTAATATAATTCAGAACAGGACCCCCTGTGTCTGTCTTCTAGAGCTTCACTCCAGTGGCCTAGGATGACATATACTCAATAAGTTATAAAATCAGGGCACATGGTTGTAAATGCCACCAAAAGTTTAGATAGAGTGTAATGGGAAGTTAAGATCCCACAAGCCGTGTGGCCAAAAACCAAAACAAACAAAAAAAGAAAATGGAAACTATAACTTTTAGTTAAGCTAGTAGAGCCCAACAGTGTATTTTATCTTTAGTCATACATCACACTGCAGATTTTTAGTCATATTTGAAAAAGTTTTGTTATATATATATATATATATTTTTTTTTTTTTTCGGTACGCGGGCCTCTCACTGTTGTGGCCTCTCCCGCTGTGGAGCACCGGCTCCTGACGCAGGCTCAGCGGCCATAGCTCATGGGCCCAGCAGCTCCGCGGCATGTGGGATCTTCCCGGACCGGGGCACGAACCTGTGTCCCCTGCATCGGCAGGCGGACTCTCAACCACTGTGCCACCAGGGAAGACCTTCTTATATCTTAAGTTGTACTTCAGATATCTAAGAGTCAGCATGATTGAAGAAATTAACAATTACTGAGTACCTACTATGGGTCTGGCATTGTCCTGGGTGCTGGGGATAAAGTTATGAACATGTCAGGGTTTATCTCCAAGGAGTAACTTTCAAGTGGACAAAAGTGGGCTAAACACATGCACACAGGTGTATAATGTAACATAATTTGGGGTATTGATAAGTGCTGTTAATAAAAATAGAGTAATGTTAAAGTAGTGATGGGGATGGGGAGGGGAAGTGCATTTAAATAGAGAGGGAAGGAATACCTGTCTGAATTAGTGACCTTTGAAGTGAGATTTAAATGATGACTTGTAGGCAGATTTAGGGGAAGAGTTTTCTAAGGAAAAGAAATGATAAGTACCAAGGCCTTGAGCTGGGTCTTATCTTGGTTTTAAGGAGCTGGGAAAAAAAAAATCCAGAGTCATTGCTGAAGTTTACTGAATAACCAGAGAATGTGAAAGTTACAGTATGGGCTGATCATTTAGGACCTTGTACACCATTTAGGTTGAAATAGGAAGTCATTGGTAATCTTAAGCAAGAGAGATATAATCTGGTTTATGCTGTAGAATAGAGGTTGGCAAATTTTTTCTATAATGGGCCAGATAATAAATATTTTGGGCTTTGCAGGTCGTATGGTCTCTGTCACAACGCCAGGTCTGCCATTGCCATGAGAAAGCAACCATAGACAATATGTGAATGAATGAGTGTGGCTGCATTCCACTTTATGTATGGACACTGATACTTGAATTTCATATCATGAAATACTATTATTCTTTCGGTTTTTCAGAAAATGTGGAAATAATTTTTAGCTTGTGGGCTGTACAAAACAGGCAGAAAGTTGTGGTATGCTGATCCCTGATCGATCCCAGTAGGTGATAGAGGTATTTTGCAACCTCAAAAAAGAACCAACTTTACACCTTAACAATTATCAAGTTATAGTCAGTTAAGAGGCAATAGCAGTTGCCAGTGATAGGGAAACTTGGAGGAGATGTGGCTAGGAGTGCTCATTCTCAGTTTTTCTTTACTCAGGGAATGATGAGCAGCTGTAGCCAACTTATCCTTTGCTTTAACTCTGACTTTGGCTAGGGCAAAGCTCATTGTCTTGATTGATGCCCCAGGGTGCCTTGGCCAGTGACTATAGATACTGTTTTCAAAGTATGATGTTAAAATATGTATTTTCTGAATATTCTTTCTTCAGATAGGTGGGAGGAGGGAAGTTTAAGGGTATGGCCTATTTAATTACTAAGGAATGAATTTTTCAAATCTACTTATGTGCAACTTGTTATTCTCTCTTGTAATTGGAATAAAATGATCATGCTAGCAATAGAATTCTAATGAGTGAAAAAGAGAGTTTGAGAAAAGCAGCAATACTGAGTAAACACCAATTCCTTCCTAGTGGCTAAAAGAATACAACGATTAGGATAAAAGAAACGTAGCACAAAAGCGCACTCACCTTTTTTTTTTAATTGGAGTAGAGTTGCTTTACAATGTTGTGTTAGTTTCTGCTGTGCAAGGAAGTGAATCAGCTATATGTATACCTATATCCCTCCCTCTTGGACCTCCCTTCCACCACCCCCACCCCTCTATCCCACCCATCTAGGTGTCTCAGAGCACCGACCTGAGCTTTCTGTGCTTTATAGCATGTTCCCACTAGCTATCTATTTCACACATGGTAGTGTATGTATGTCAACCCTAATCTCCCAATTTGTCCCACCCTCCCCCTCCACCCCGTGTCCACATGTCTGTTCTCTAAGTCTACATCTCTTTTCCTGCCCTGCAAATAGGTTCGTCTGTACCATTTTTTTAGATTCCACAAATATGCGTTAATATACAATATTTGTTTTTCTCTTTCTGTCTTACTTCACTCTGTATGACAGACCTTAGGTCCATCCACATCTCTACAAATGATCCAATTTCGTTCCTTTTTATGGCCGAGTAATATTCCATTGTATATATGTACCAGATCTTCTTTATCCATTCATCTGTTCTTGGTCATTTAGGTTGTTTCCTTGTCCTGGCTGTTGTAAATAGTGCTGCAATGAACATTGGGGTACCTGTGTCCTTTTGAATTATGGTTTTCTCAGGGTATATGCCCAGTAGTGAGATAGCTGGGTCACATGGTAGTTCTATTTTTAGTTTTTTAAGGAACCTCCATACTGTTCTCCTTAGTGGCTGTATCAATTTACATTCCTACCAACAGTGCAAGAGGGTTCCCTTTTCTCCACACCCTCTCTAGCATTTATTGTTTGTGGATTTTTTTTTTTTTTTTGCGGTACGCAGGCCTCTCACTGTTGTGGCCTCTCCCGTTGTGGAGCACAGGCTCCAGATGCGCAGGCTCAGCGGCCATGGCTGACAGGCCTAGCTGCTCCGCGGCATGTGGGATCTTCCTGGACCGGGGCACGAACCCGCATCCCCTGCATCGGCAGGTGGACTCTCAACCACTGCGCCACCAGGGAAACCCTGTAGATTTTTTGATGATAGTCATTCTGACCAGTGTGAGGTGATAATTTAGTTATATGACAATTTAGTAAAAAAGTTTGATCTCAAATACTTTAAGGAAAAAATGTTTGTTCAGATAAAGATGATTTTAGGAGATGGACCACCTAAGTTTATTTTGGTAATTCTGAGTTTATATTGAACTTAGTTTCATGTAAGAGGGTAATTAGCATCCTTGTTATAGAGTTTCTGGAGTGAAGAAGTATACTACTCACCAGGGTGTACCTGGGGCACACAGCTTTGATCTGTAGTATTACTGAATCTGTCTGGAGTTGATGTTAACAATATTCATATAGTGCTTTTTGTTTATAAACCATTTATCAAAGTAGCTTTATGATGCAATCACATATAAGTGGGGATACATTTTTAAAACCCAGGTTTTTTTAAAGATTGGTTGTAATATACTATAATTATTTCTAAAGTATAGTTTTTCCAAGGGGTAAAATTACAGTAATACAACATTTTAGGGAAATATATAAATTTTCAAGTATTAACTTTATGAAAATAACATTAAAAATCATTTGTTTATCACTTTAGATTGATTTTGCTGACACAAAAGATAAAGTGCTGGTGTTTTTCAAGCTGCGACCTGAAGTAATTACTGATCAGAATCTACATAAAAACATTCTTGTTTCATCTATGTTAGAATCACCTATAAATTCCCTTTACCAAGCAGTACGGCAAGTATTTGCGCCAATGTTGTTAAAGGTGAGTAAATTAAAGTAGCTTGTATGGTTGTTGTTGTTTTTAACCTAAGTATTTGGGTAAATGCTTTCATACACACAAACGTAAATATTTATTATTTTATTTACTGGTAATATTATTAGTATTTTAGTTTTTAAATTAAAATATTTTTTCTTTGTAATTAAAAAAATTTTAATGTGGGCTTTATTGACAAATAGAGAAATTGGAGAAAGATGTAAAATGCAATCTACATCAGCTCTTAAATTGCTATAGTAAATGATCTTTATAAAGTTTTAACTGTTGAAAGGACTTTTTTCCCCTCCCTTATGAGATGGCGGTAGTGTCAGGCTTTGAGTGAAACAGATATATTTGGACTTAATTCTTTTGACAGTGTTTTAGGAAACCAGTTTGATTGGCAAGATTTTGATCATTGTATGCTATTGTCTGTTTTTATTTAGGATCAGGAATGGAGCAGAAACCTTGATCCCAAACTTCAGAATCTTTTGAGTGAACTAGAAGCAGGCTTGGGTATAGTTCTACGAAGATCAGATACTAACTTATCAAAACTGAAATTTAAGGAAGATGACACACGAGGTATTTACCTATAGTTTTATCAAAGAAAATCAAAACAATTGCCTTATTAATACATTAGTAAATTAATATACTTCTTCAAAGATTTCTTTCTACACTTCACATCTTCTCTGAGCCTGAGCTGCTTTTAAATGAATAGATTTACATATGGATTTGGAGAAGAGGAAAATGTGATCTTTAATAATGTGCAGTTCATAGAAATAGAAAATATAGTTGATTCTCATTATTTGCAGTAGTTCTGTTCTGTAAAGTCACTGTGAACACTCAATTAGCAAATACTGAAGCATTGCTCCTAGGGTCCCGTGAGCCTCTGGTCATAAGATTTTCACCAAATAAACTTGTTTTAGGTGCGTTTGATTTAGACACGTTATTTAATATATATTGTTGATGAATTGTCATTGAGCTTAAGGGCAACAGCACTGTAAGTCTTGCCTGAATGAAGCTTATCAAACACAAGTATTTTCTCTGTAAGGGACTTCACAGTGTTCTTGTGCTAGGAACACTAGACAGCACTTCAGAACCATGCTTGGGGGCCATTTTAAACAGCAAAATCACCAACAAAAAGCACAATAATGTGAAAAACATGGCATTACATAGACTACAAAAAAGACATTTGTTTACAGTAGGTGATAGAAAATAAGAAAGCAGTGTTGCTTTGTTCATCCTTAGCTGGGAACATATGCGTTGGGCAACTCAAATTTTTCACAGCTCTGTGCATGTCTTCAAATGACCACAGGGCTTCCCTGGTGGCGCAGTGGTTGAGAGTCCGCCTGACAATACAGGGGATGCGGGTTCGTGCCCCGGTCCGGGAAGATCCCACATGCCGTGGAGCGGCTGGGCCCATGAGCCATGGCTGCTGAGCCTGCGCGTCCGGAGCCTGTGCTCCGCAACTGGAGAGGCCACAACAGTGAGAGGCCTGCGTACCGCAAAAAAAAAAACCCAAAAAAACCAAAAAAAACAAATGACCACAAAATCATTGAGAGTATTGACTTTGGGTACATATAAATGTTAACAAGCAGGTGACTTCATAAATCCAGAATCTGTGAATAATGAGGATTGATGCTAATTGTATGTTTGCGAAGATAATAAGCCAATGACTTTTATTTTAAAATGTATTTTTTTCCTGAAACTAATTGTAATTTTGTGGCTATAGATAAATTATTTCATAAGAACAATTAAGTTGAAATGCATGACATACACAAATCATTAGTTTAAAATATTAGTTGTAGTTTTATACTTTGAATAATAAAATAGGTGCTTTTTGAATCTCATACAACCAGGAAGGATAGTGAATTTACTTCCAGCATGGGATTAAGCAACTAGAGGTTGCCCATTTCATTGGGAAAAATAAAACTATTTTAATTTGCTTATTTTTTCTTCCAGTTTTATTGAGATATAACTGACATACAGCACTGTATAAGTTTAAGGTGTGTAGCATAGAGATTTGACTTAAATATATCAAGCAATGTTTATCACAATAAGTTTAGTGAACATCCATCACCTCATATAGATACAAAATTAAAGGAATAGAAAAAAAGTCTTCTTTTCTTGTGATGAGAACTCTTAGAATTTACTCTCTTAACTTTCATATATAACACAGCGGTGCTAATTATATTTATCATGTTGTATATTACATCCTTACTACTTATTTATCTTTTGGAAGTTGTACCTTTTGACCACCTCATCCAATTCCCCTTCCTCCCATCCCCCACCTCTTGCAACTAAAAGTCTGATTTATTTTTGTTTGTTTGTTTTTGATGTATAATTGACCTACAACAGTATGTTATTTCCTGTTACACAACATAGTGATTTGGTATTTCTGTACATTTCAAAATGATCACCATGATGAGTCTAGTTACAGTGTGTCACCATAGAAAGATATTGCATAGTTCTTGACTATATTCCCCACAGTATACATTTCATACCACTGACTCCTTTATTTTGTAACTGGCAGTTACAAAATAAATCTTAATCTCCCTCACCCATTTCTTTCCTCCCCCACCCCCCTTCCCTCTGGGAACCACCTGTTTGTTCTCTATATCTGTGTAATTCTGCTTTTTTTTTTTTTTTTTTTAAATATTTCTCCTGTACAGCGGGCACAGCAGCTGTTGCTTGGTTGCTTGGACTTCTTCAGCAACTTGTAGTTGAAGCCAGGCATGGTGGGTGGGCACTGGCAAGCACATGGTGGCCCTACAGCTTGTGCCTCACTCCAACCACAAGCTGGGTTTGGCTCCTGGTGGTGCCAAATCTCTATAACTCTGCTTTTGTTTTATTTATTCATTTGTTTTGTTTCTTAGATTCCACATATAAGTGAGATCATACAGCATTTGTCTTTCTCTGCCTGACTTATTTAAGTTAACATAATGTCATCTAGGTCCATCCATGTTTTCACAAATGGCAAGATTTCATTCTTTTTTATGGCTGAGTAATATTCCATTATATATATATATATATATATATATATATATATACATATATACATATACACACACACACACACACACACACACACACATATATATATATATACACCCCACATCTTCTTTATCCATTCATCTGTTGATGGGCACTTAGGTTGCTTCCATATCTTGGCTACTGTAAATAATGCTGCTATGAACATAGGAGAGCATATATCTTTTTTTTTTTTTTTTTTTTTTTTGGTATGCGGGTCTCTCACTGTTGTGGCCTCTCCCATTGCGAAGCACAGGCTCCGACGCCCAGGCTCAGCGGCCATGGCTCACAGGCCCAGCTGCTCCATGGCATGTGGGATCTTCCCAGACTGGGGCACGAACCCATGTCCTCTGCATCGGCAGGCGGACTCTCAACCACTGCACCACCAGGGAAGCCCCAGCATATATCTTTTTTAATTAGTGTTTTTGTTTTTTTAAGATAATGACCAGAAGTGTAATTGCTGGATGATATGGTAGTTCTAACTTTTTATTTTTTGAGTAATCTGCATACTGTTTTCCATAGTGGCTGCTCTACTTTACCTTCCCACTAACAGTGCATGATGGTTGCACATCCTCACCAACACTTGTTATTTGTTGTCTTTTTGATAACAGTCATTGTGACAGTGTGAGGTGGTATCTCATTGTGGTTTTGATTTGCGTTTTGCTGATGATTAGTGACGTTGAGCATTTTTCATGTGCCTGTTGACCATCTGTATGTGTCCTTTGGAGAAATGTTTCTTCAGATCCTCTGCCTATTTTTTAATTGGGTGTTGTTTTTTGATACAGAGTTGTATGAATTCTTTATATATTATGAATATTAACTCCTTATCTGATATATTGTTTGCAAATATCTTCTCCCATTCAGTAGGTGGCCTTTTCATTTTGTTGATAGTTTCCTTAGCTGTGCAAAAGCTTTTTAATTTTATGTAGTCCCATCTGTTTATTTTTGCTTTTGTTTCCCTTGCCTGAGAAGCCAGATCCAAGAAAGTATTACTAAGACCAGTGACAAAGAGTGTACTCCCTGTGTTTTCTTTTAGTAATTATGGTTTCAGGTCTTACATTTAAGTCTTTAATCCATTTTGAACTTAATTTTGTGTATGATGGGAGAGAAAAGTCCAGTTTAATTCTTTTGCATGTAGGTCCAGCTTTTCCAACACCATTTACTGGAGAGGCTGTCTTTTCCCCATTGTATATTCTTGCTTCCATTGTCATAGATTAATTGCCATAAGTGTGAGTTCATTTCTGGGGTCACTGTTCTTTCCATTGATCTATGTATCTGTGCTAGTACCATACCATTTTGATTACTGTAGCTTTGCAGTATAGTTTGAAATCAGGGAGCATGATAACTCCTGCTTTGTACTTTCTCAAGATTGTTTTGGTTTATTTGTTTTTTTTTTTTTTAAATGTTTCCAGACAAACTTTAGGATCATTTTTCCTAATTCTGTGAAAAATGCCATTGGTATTTTGATAGGGATTTCATTGAATCTATGGATTGCCTTGGGTAGTATGCTCATTATAAAATTATTAATTCTTCCAATCCATGAATGTGGTATATCTTTCCGTTTGTTTGTATTGTCTTCAGTTTTTTCATCAATGTCTTATACTTTACTGCATACAGGCTTTTTACCTCATTAGGTAGTTTTATTCCTAGGTATTTTATTCTTTTTGATGTGATTATAAATGGGATTGTTTTTTTAATATCTCTTTCTGATAGTTTGTTGTTAGTGTATAGAAATACAACAGATTTATGTGTATTAATTTTGTATCCTGAAATTTTACAAAATTCATATATGAGCTCTGGTAGTTTTTTTGTGGCATCTTGAGGGTTTTCTATGTATAGTATCATGTCACCTGCAAACAGTGACAGTTTTTCTTCTTCCTTTCCAATTTGGATTCCTTTTTTTTTTTCTTGTCTGATTGCTGTGGCTAGGACCTCTAATACTATGTTGAATAAAAGTAGTGAGAGTGGCCATCCTTGTCTTGTTCCTAATGTTAGAGGAGCTGCTTTCAGCTTTTCACTGTTGAGTATGATGTTAGCTGTGGGCTTATCATATATGTTATTGATTATGTTGAGGTATGTTCCCTGTATATCCACTTTGTTGTTGAGAATTTTTTTTTTTTTTTTTTGCCATACGCGGGCCTCTCACTGTCGTGGCCTCTCCCGTTGCGGAGCACAGGCTCCGGATGCCCAGGCTCAGCGGCCATGGCTCACGGGCCCAGCAGCTCCGCGGCATGTGGGATCTTCCCGGACCGGGGCACGAACCCGTGTCCCCTGCATCGGCAGGCGGACTCTCAACCACTGCGCCACCAGGGAAGCCCGAGAATTTTTAATCATAAATGGATGCTGACTTTTGTCAATTTTTTGTGTATCTATTGAGATGGTCATATGATTTTTATTCTTCAATTTGTTAATGTGGTATATCACATTGATTGATTTTTGGATTTGAATAATCCTTGCATCTCTGGGGTAAAACCCACTTGACTGTGGTATATGAACCTTCTAATTTATTGTTGAATTTGGTTTGCTAGTATTTTGTTGAGGAATTTTGCATCTATATTCATCAGTGATATTGGCCTGTAATTTTTTTTTGTGTGTGATATCTTTGTCTGGTTCTGATTTTAGGGAGATGCTGGCTTTAGAAAATGAAGCATATGGACGCATATCTTCCTCTGCAGTTTTTGGGAATAATTTGAGTATGATAGGTGTTAACTCTTCTCTACATATTTGGTGGAATTCACCAAACCATGTGATGTGAAGCCATCTAGTTCTGGACTTTGTTTTTTGGAGTTATTTTTTACAATTACCAGTAATGAAATGATTCAATTTCATTACTGGTAATTGGTCTACACATATTTTCTATTTCTTCCTTGTTCAGTCTTGGGAAACTGTACATTTCTAGGGATTTATCCTTTTCTTCTAGGCTGTTCATTTTATCGGTATATAATTGTTCTTAATAATATGATCCTTTCTATGTCTGTGGTGTCAGCTGTAACTTCTTTTTGCATTTCTGATTTTATTGATTTGGGCCCTCTCTCTTTTTTTCTTGATGAGTGTGGCAAAGTTTGTCAGTGATGTTTAATTTTTCAAAGAACCAGCTCTTAGTTTCATTGACCTTTTCTATTTTTTTTTTTTAGTCTCTGTTTCATTTATTTTGGCTCTGATCTTTATGATTTCTGTCTTTCTTCTAACTTTTGGTTTTGCTTGTTCTTCTTTTTTCTAGTTCCTTTAGGTTTAAGGTTAAGTTGTTTATTTGAGATTTTTCTTATTTCGTGAAGTAGGCTTGTATTGATACAAACTTGCCTCTTAGAACTGCTTTTGCTACATCACGTAGATTTTAGATTGTTGTGGTTTTATTTTCATTTTTCTTTAGGTATTTTTTGATTTTTCCTCTGTGATCCGTTGATTGTTTGTAGCATGTTATTTAGTCTCTACATATTTGTGTTTTTTTGCAGTTTTTTCCTTCTAGTTGATTTCCAGTCTCAGAGCATTGTGGTCAGAAAAGATGCTTGATATGATTTCAGTTTTCTTTAAATTTGCTGCATCTTATTTTTGTGGCCTAGCGTGTGATCTGTCCTGGAGAAAGTACCATGTGCATTTGAAATAAATGTATATTCTGTTGCTTGTGGATGGACTGTTGTGTATATATATATATATATATATATATATATATATATATATATATAAAGTTTATTTTGTCTAATGTGTTGTTTAAGGCCATTGTTTCCTTATTGATTTTCTGTCTGTCCATTGATGTAAGTGGGATGTTAAAGTTCCCTACTATGAATTTATTACTGTCAGTTTCTCCCTTATGTCTATTAGTATTTGCTTTATGTATTAGGTGCTCCTATGTTGGGTGGATATATACTTACATCGTGTTATATCTTCTTAGATTGATCCCTTGATCAGTATGTAATGTCCTTCTTTATCATTTGTGAAAGTCTTTTTTTTATGACTGTAATTAGGCAAATTTTCTTTATTCCAACTTAGATTTTCTTATAGAGATAATTTTCCACATAAATAAGAGTTAAAATCAATGTTTTAATATTTTTTAAAAATAAAAAGTTAAAAGACATCAAGTATTCCTTTTGCAGTGTTTTTATTTATCCTTGTAGGAACGCTTTTTAGTAATTAATTGGACTATAAGAAAAACCGTACAGAAAGTTTGTACCACAAAATCATGTGTGACAGTCTTTAAAGTCTTTTTTTATCTGACATAAGTATTGCTTTTTGATTTCCGTTTGCATGGAATATGTTTTCCCATCCCCTTTCAGTCTGAGTGTGGCTTTAGATCTGAAGCAGGTCTCTAGCAGGCCACATATATATGGGTTTTGTTTTTGTATCCATTCAGCCAATTTAAAGTAATTATTGATAAGTGTGTACTGACTGCCATTTTGTTAATTGTTTTGGGGTTGTTTTTTTTTTTTTTTTTTTTTTTTTTGTGATGTGCAGGCCTCTCACTGTTGTGGCCTCTCCCGTTGCGGAGCACAGGCTCCAGACACACAGGCTCAGTGGCCATGGCTCACAGGCCCAGCCGCTCCGCGGCATGTGGGATCTTCCTGGACTGGGGCACAAACCCATGTCCCCTGCATTGGCAGGCGGATTCTCAACCACTGCACCACGAGGGAAGCCCTGTAGTTTGTTTTTGTTCATAGAAATTGTAAAAATTATTTTCTGTGCATCCTTAAGAATACAGAAATGTGCAAAATCAGCAAATGAAACCAGTGACTTGCTGGCTTTTCATTTTCAAATGATTCTATTTTCTTTTCTTCTTTCCTTCCTTCCTTCCTTTCCTTCCTTCCTTCCTTCCTTCCTTTCTTTTTTTCTTTCTTTCTTCTAGTTTTATTGAGATAATTGACATACAGCACTGTGTAAGTTTAAAGTGTACAGTATAATGATTTGATTTATATACATCATTAAATGATATTCACAATAAGTTTAGTGAACATGTATTATGTCATATAGATACAAAATTAAAGAAATAGAAACAAAATTTTTTTCCTTATGAGGAGAAATCTCAGCATTTATTCTCTTAAGAACTTTCATATATAACATAAAGCAGCATTAATTATATTTATTATGTTGTACATTATATCTTTAGTACTCATTTATCTTATAACTAGTAGTTTGTTCCTTTTGAGCACCTTCATCCAATTCCCCCTCTCCCCACCCCCACCTCTGTTAACCAGCAACTGATCTTTTTTTCTATGAGTTTATTTGTTTGTGAGATTTTGAAGTATAATTGACTTACAAAACTATGTTAGTTCCTGGTGCACAATATAGTGTTTCAATATTTCTTTACATTTCAAAATGATCAGCATGATAACAGTTGGTATTTCTCACTTTTCCTTCTCGCTTTTCAGGTATTCTTACACCAAGTGATGAGTTCCAGTTTTGGATAGAACAAGCTCATCGTGGAAGTAAACAGATTAGTAAAGAAAGAGCCAGTTATTTTAAAGAATTATTTGAAACAATTGCAAGAGTACGTGATTCATACATAGTTATATATCAGGTTTTGATAGAAGTACCTTAGCATTCAGTTTTTACTAGATTTATCTCTGTTTTAAAATCATCACTTGATGGTTCTGGACAAAATATATTCTTCAGATGTAGCAGGGTTTACTTAAGATATGTATTTAAACTGAGTGCAACTTAGAAGTCCAAACTTTTAAAAAATTTAAATTCTAATCTCTAGAAAATATTTTTCTCAAAAACATAATTACTTTCCTGCAGGTAGATCGGAAAAAAACAGAAACCTAATACTAATAGAGGTTTATCCTGTGGAGGTAATATGTTCTTTGGAAAAAATGTTTACTTTATTCAAATTAGCATTTTGGAGGAATCTGAAATATAAAAAGTCTTAGTTTGTTACTTATTAGATTGATTATTCCTTGGTGTATCTATGGAGAGGTTAAATAAGTGACCATTTTGAGTGGTTTTTACAAAATCTATTCTTTTCAAAATATTTAGTAATTTTTTATTCATTCCCAATATTATTTCATTAATATCATTTGAATGAAGTGTTTGAAATGGTTTAAAACTTTTTTCCTAGCAGTGATATACCATGTACTATGTTTGTATTATTGGTAACATCATACAACCCAGGAAATGAATCAATAAAGATATATGAAGTGAAATGGGTAGTGTACATATGGTGTTAAGGCCACTTCTATTAGATAAATAAAAGAAATGTCCCGAATTTAAAGGAAATTAGGTCAAGGGTAAAAATAAATTTATAGAGTTTATGCAATTCTTATTTTTCCTTCTGGCTTTCATGAAATTTATGTTTGCGAAGGAACTTATAGGGTATTTGCTTAAAGAAGTAATATATCATCTGATAGAAGAAGAGGAGAAAATAATATGGCAGATATTAGAGATGTAGCATTTGAAAAAGTCTGAGAACATTTTGACTATATTGCCCAAGGTACAAATATGATTATGTTTAAAAATGAATGCATTTTGGTTTTAGGAGTTTTATAACTTGGATGGTCTGTCCTTACTGGAAGTGGTTGACTTGGTGGAGACAACTCGGGATGTTGTAGATGATGTGTGGAGACAGACAGAACATGATCATTATCCTGAGTCACGAATGTTACATCTCTTAGATATTATAGGTACTAGTAAAGAAATAAACTTTTGCAATTTTGGAAGCCTGACTTATTTTGTTTTCTGTTTTTTCCTAAAATGTTCCTTAATACAGTAATTGTTGCTTAAAATAACTCTTAGAGCAAATCATATAGGATTATTTAAGTAGATATTTGTACATAGTTGGTTAATTTAAATCATAGTGTCAGATTTCTTTGACTATAACTAAATTAACATAGATTTTCATCCCTATCTATGTATTTAGACTTTATTTTGTAATAAAGTGGAAAGTTTAATATACATTGGGTTATCTGTCAACATTAAAAATACATATACTTTTTGACCCAGAATATTAACTTTCTCATGGTTATCCTAAGAAAATGTTAGACAAGTACCTAAATGTGTATGTAAAGGATATTTATTACAGCATTGTTTGTAAAATGAGAGTAGAAACAAATAGCAATTGAGAATTGGTTACGTAATTCTGTGTCCATACTGTGGGCTCTGCAGCCTTTAAAAAATGTGTATATATTTTTATACTTCAGAGATATGCATGATATATTGAAAGATGCAGAAATACAAATATGTGTGTGTATGTGTGTTTTTAAAAAATATTTGTTATTAACAGTGCCCATCTAAAGGTGTGGATGTGGTATTTCATAGATCCTTGGTTTGCTAATTTGTGTATTATTTTAATTTTGTAAAAAGCATATGTTTCATAATTATTTGGTAAAAAGGTATGTTCATTAAAAAGTTTGTTTTACATGTTATTAGGTGGCTCCTTTGGAAGATTTGTTCAGAAAAAGTTGGGAACTTTGAATCTATGGGAAGATCCTTATTATCTTGTGAAGGAAAATATGAAAGCTGGGATTTCAATTTGTGAACAGTGGGTTATTGCCTGTAGTCATCTAACAGGTCAGGTGTGGCAGCGCTATGTAGCTCATCCGTGGAAAAATGAAAAATATTTTCCTGAAACACTTGACAAACTTGGCAAACGCCTTGAAGAGGTATATTTGATTATTTGGGTCTTTGTTTTAAGTGTGAAGTAGGTCCTCACTTGTTTGTGAATGCGTTTTATAACTAATAAGAACTACACATCTGATAGAACCTGTTTAAACTTTTGGGAGAGAATAAGAGGTAAAGTTCATATGAGATGACTTATGAAGTTGTGTGGTACAGTACCAGGCGCCCAGTGGGTACTACGTGCTGGTTTCCACTTCCTTTGTTTTTTTTGGTTTGTTGCTATTCAGTTTGTAAGTTGTGAACTTTTGTTCTTCTTTGATGTAAAAAGACAGTCAATCCACTTGTCTAGGTATGGAAGCTCTCACACTTTCTCTTGGCTATTGAAATTTTTACAAGCGGAGACAGCTTTTCGGGGAGTACTCAGTGGAAATATTTGAAACGGCTGCTTAATTTATATAAGTTATGAGTTTCAGTATAGAACTTAGATGTTTAGCTTGAAGGGGCAGGCAAAATGAGAATATGTGAAGATTCCAAAGTGACTTTTTTCCTTTGGGCTTAAGGGAACCATTGTTCTTGGGGATTTTTTGTTGTTGTAATTTTTTTTTTTTTTTTTTTTTTTTTGGCCATGCTGTGCAGTTTGGGGTATCTTAGTTCCCAGACTAGGGACTGAACCTAGGCCCAGGCAGTGAAAGCGCTCAGTCCTAACTACTGGACCAACAGGGAATTCCTGTTGTTGTGTTTTTTTTTTGTTTGTTTGGTTTTTTTTTTTGCAGTACGTGGGCCTTTCACTGTTGTGGCCTCTCCTGCTGCGGAGCGCAGGCTCCGGACACGCAGGCTCAGTGGCCATGGCTTATGGGCCCAGCCACTCCGCGGCATGTGGGATCCTCCCGGACCGGGGCACGAACCCGTGTTCCCTGCATTGGCAGGCGGACTCTCAACCACTGCGCCACCAGGGAAGCCCCCTGTTGTTGTGTTTTTAAACCTTTTCATTATGAGAAATTTCAAACATACACAAAAGTAACATAGTATAGTGGATGTCAGTGTATCCATCACTCAGTTTCAGCAGCCACTGACAATGTTCAGTTTCTGTTCCATCTTTGTCTCCCCTGCTTTCCGTTCTTTTGCTGGAGTAATTTTAAAGCCAATCCAAGAAATCTTATACTTTTACCCTTAAAACATAATCATAATACCAATATCACCCCCAACAAAATGACAATAATTTCTTAATATCATTATGTATCTAATCAATATTCAACTTTCCTGATTGTCTCAGAAATTTTTTTAATTACTAAATGTTGGTTTACTTGAACCAGGTTGCTTCATAGGCAGTACTGTATAGTTCTTATACATCAGAGGAGGCAGGTAATGTCTGGTTTTCCCATGTTCATGTGTTAAGTTTGATCTGTGAATTCATGTATTATAGGCCTGATCCATCTGTTATAATGCTCTTCATCAGCTTTTTCTGAATGATTTATCATGAGGAGTTGGAAAATGATGATTTTCTAATTCTCTTGTTCTTTCTGCATTTATTAGTGATGTTGGAAGAACTTGTCTTCATCAGTTTTTTAGTGACCCTGAAATATAGTTTGTATAGGAATGGTAGTATAGACAATTAGTTTTTATTTATCATTTTTAGTACAGTGAACAATAAGTTAGTAAGTTCCATAGGCAGTCAATGAAATGCTTTTTTAATAGTATCATTATCAACCTATGATTTTTTATATTTTATTAGTTTCAACCCATTGTAGTTTTTATCATAGTTATTATTACTATATTCAAATTGTCCCATCTTTGGACAGTGAGTACCCCTTTACATTGGCTCTGTGTCATTTTTGGCATGAATCCACTATTTCTTTGAAAATTTCCTTACATTCTGGTCCCTCAAAATGTACTGGCCCATCTACATTTTCTGTTTCATACCTGGAATTAGTAATTTCTCCAAAGATCCTTGTTCTTATTAGTGGAAAATGGTATTTAGCAACAACAATATGGTTGAGGAAGTAGTGAATGTTATTTAATTATCAATGCTTTTAGGCTGTCTCAGTAGACAGCATTGTTAAATTGGTACTTTTGTTTTTATCAAGAGAATAATAAATCATGAGTTTGTTCTGATATTTTCAACTCAAATGGAAGATTATAGCATTTTTACTTAGCCTTTTTGATTACCTTTTGATGGTTGGTAGAAATTTTAGATACAAAATGAAATAAATTGTTTTCCAGCTGTTCATAGGTTATACATAATGGAGTTGTTAACTTATTGTTTCATTATTAGAAGTGCAATTTAAGGCAGAATAATGGAAATCAGAAGTTTTTACTATAGTAAGGAGGAGAGACTCTAAAACTTTACCTAAATGAACTTTAAACATAGTTTAAAAATATTTAAATTTTATATACGTTAACTAGATTTGAGCACACTGATTGATAGTAGTGTGATGATACAGTATGTCTTTGAGTATCACTTTGATTATTGATGAGTAGTAATTACCAATATTACAGTTCAGATTTATTGCTCATTTCAGAGAATCTAGGTTAAAGAAATTCTTGCCCAATATCTTTAGATTTTAGACTATTTGTGCTGATGTATTGATTTAAATAAATTTGTTGTTTCAATATTTTATGTTTTAGGTCTTGGCTCTTAGAACAATTCATGAGAAACTTCTCTATTTTTCACCTGCCACTGATGAGAAAATCATATGCTTGGCTCGAGTATTTGAACCTTTTACTGGCCTGAATCCTGTGCAATATAATCCATATACTGAGGTTGAATATATATGTGTTTGTCTATATCATTTCCTGTTTGTGTGTTCTTTTTAAAGGCGGATTTAAAAAATATTAAAGTCTAACAATATTGTTAATTTGTTTAGCCTTTATGGAAAGCTGCAGTGTCTCAATATGAAAAAATTATTGCACCTGTGGAACAAAAAATAGCAGGAAAATTAAAAAATTATATTTCAGAAATTCAGGATAGTCCACAGCAGGTAAAATATTGAAATATTTAACTTTTAATATTTCCCTGAAGCTATTTGAGGAGATACTCATGTTTTTACCTAGTTGATTCACTTGGGATGAACATATACTTATTTGTTTCATATTAGCTTCTTCAAGCATTTCTGAAATATAAAGAGTTGGTGAAACGTCCAACCATAAGCAAAGAATTGATGCTAGAAAGAGAAACTTTATTGGCAAGACTTATGGACTCAGTTAAAGGTAAAAGTTTATCAGAGATTATAGTATTTGCTTGAAAAAATATTTTTGTAGATTCCTTTTTCCTTTGTTGTATACTGCTTAGGATTAAGATATTATATTTTATGATATCCGTATGTTGAAGGTTAATCTACTATTTCTGTAATAAATGACAGATTTCTTCAATTAACTGGTTATTTTCTTTCTCTCACTTGATGTGTGGAGAGGTCCCTGAGGGTAAAGGACCAACTGTAACTATTTTTCTATTCACAATATTTGACATAGTGTTTGGTACATGGAAGGCATTTAGGAAATCTTTGCTGAATGTGTGTAATCATTTATTTGATTTAAATTTTATAGACTTTCGATTAGATTTTGAAAACCGATGCCGTGGAATTCCTGGTGATGCATCTGGACCACTTTCTGGCAAAAACCTTTCAGAAGTTGTCAATAATATAGTTTGGATTCGTCAGTTGGAACTGAAGGTATTAGTTTTAATAAGTGTTGAAGAATACTAATTGTAAAATGTGCTAAATTAATGTAGAAGTCACTCTAGAACTGTAGTGAGAACATTAAGAAAACATTCTTTGTTTTCCTTGGCATTTTCATGTGAAAATGTAGAACTCTGAAAAATATGAAAAATATATAACTTTCAAAGGATTTTTAAATTCTTTGAAGTGTATCTTTGTAGAATTTTGGTACGTACAAAGTCTGTCTGCAAGTATGTTTATGTAAATAAGTCATCCTACGTTGAAAGGAAGTTAAAGGAATGGTGAAAGGTAATTATGGTATTGCCTAAGGTTGTGGCAGCAATTTATAGAATTAAAGGACTATTATTTTAATATTATCAAAGTTGATCTAAGAATCTTATGTGCTTACTAATTAGTATGTGGTACTATCTTACATTCGACTCATATAATAAATATTAATTGGTTTTAATGTATGATTAAGAACAAGTAAATATAGAGTATTATAAAGGCCAGCATATTTGAGAGATCTATTTATTCGAGTTTATATTTTGTTGTTTTTTCTGTAATATTCTGCCTAACTTTGTTAGTCAGCTTTCCAAGTTGCGACAGTCTTCTTTGTATACTTGTGGAGGAGAGGCATTTCTCTTCTTTAATTGGCATCCAGATTGGCTTAATTATTGTTTGAGCTATTAACCACAGCATTTAATAAAGGGCTCAAATTATTGCATAACATATTTAGGAGTATTGCTGAATTCTTGGAGTTTCACCTGAATTTCCCTTATTGTACCCTTCAAATTATGCCTTGTATGTGTTATCTTCTGTGTTTTGCTATTCTGAGGTTGTATAATTCAGAAGCAAAGTAGGGGTTGATATTCTTAAATTCACTGGCAAATCTTCTATTTTACTGTTTACATATGAATGGGAAAATAATTTCTGAATCACGGCACAGAGAAGAGAGCTGACTTTATGCTAATTTTGTTAGAATTTAAATAATAAATATTCTTGTAATTTGTCTTTTTAAGGCAGATGATACTATCAAGATTGCAGAGGCTCTTTTATCTGACTTGTCAGGATTTCGATCTTTCCGTCGAAGTGCTGAAGATCTCTTAGACCAGTTTAAACTATATGAACAAGAACAATTTGATGATTGGTCCAGGGATATTCAATCTGGCTTGTCTGATTCCAAATCCGGTTTGTGGTAAGTTTAAGTATACTAAGCAGTGAAATCTAAACAAGAATCTTTTTTCTTGTGTTATTAATCCAAATGACAAGATGTAACTAATCATCTCTACTCCTCTCTCCTTTCTCCAAACTTGCTGCTGCTTTTAGAATTTTTTTGTTTGTTTGTTTAGGTTTTGATGATTAACTTTAAGTCATTAAGGTTGGAAACTTTGACTGCCTTCCTTTTGCTTCTCATATCTATTCTCCAGAACTGCAGACTCTTATTTTGGAATTAGGCTTTCATGCTTCCATGGTTTTTTGTTACTGGTATATGTATGTTTTCCCACCTTTTACGTTAATATTATATACCCCCCATACATTTTGTAAACTAAAGTTTCATTATTTTTAAGCTCCTTGAGATGAAGAGTGTTTCTTCATGTTGTCCAACAGTATAAGGATTTGATAAATATTTATTAAGCTATATTGAATGAAATTTAATAGGTTGACCTAATTATTCCAATGGATATTTAAAATGGATGGCCTAGAAATACCATTGTTTATTTGTTCAGGTCAACTTTCCCCATTATATTATTGTCTGTAGTTTTAGAAACTTGCCATGTTTTAGTTTTTAGAAACTTTTTACTTTTTAAAAGTAACTTTGGCCATAATATGAAATTCCATTTGTTTTCCCTATACTGCTGCAATGAATAATTAGGTCAAAAGTGGTAGCTTCCTAAACTGAATGAATAATTTCTTTTCTTTTATCTTGCATTTTGGTTTTGGAAGAAGAATGAAAGAACCAAAGGTGATAGGGCATAATGATTATAACTTTATGTCATTTAACTCTTTCCCTTTCTACCCTGAACCTAAAATGTTAGAGATGATCCCTCCCCCAAAAAGTAAAGAGTTCTTTAATCAATTAATTTTGGAGAATTTTCACGTTTATCACTACGGCTCTGGTGGAGATCCACTGTGTAAGACAGGGTACCAAAAGGACTGAGATCTGCAGTAAAAAAAGCTGTTTAACTTTTTTCAACCTATTTTTTTCTCATTTGGTGATGAAACTTCTGACTTTTACTTTTTTTTGGGTAAAAAAAAGTCGCATAGAATCAGGAGTGTTTTGGGACATATTTCAGGATATGCTGGTATGTAGAAACTAATTTGAATACTGGTTTCAAATAAAGGCAAAAAGTGTCACTGTTACAATTTTCTGATAGGCTTTATGTTCTTATAGGACAGTTTGGGCTAAATTATTATTTTAAGACATTTTAAAGTATCTGCTTTTTATTATGCTTCGTTTTATGCATTGTTAAGTAGGCTGAATAGATTTGTTCTTTGCTTTTCAGTAACTTACTTTCTAAGACCTGCAAGTTCTCCTAATTGTGAAAGTGATTTGAAAGAAAGCATTATATAAACATGATCCTGAAAGAAGGGTCATGAAAACATAATGCTTTTAATTTCCCTCAGCATTATCACAGTCCATGGAGACTTGAGTGCCCCAATGTAAAATTTGCTATTATGGCTTTTAGAAGAAACACAAAGAAAAGACAGTCTTTACATAGTGAAACGAAGAGTAGAAGAATGAAATATTTGAATATCTCTACTCCTAGTATTTTGATGTTATTTATTATTGAGCCTTTAATGAGAGTATTAAAGAACCAAGTAGGCTGACTAAAAATCTAAGATACCTTTTAGAAAATGAATAAAACCCTTTTCTCTTTATGATGGATTTAATGTCTATTTTGAGTCTTAGCTGAAGGTTAAGAGATTGATTTTTCTGACTTCAAAAGCTGCTTGGTTGAAATATTGCTATGATGGTATATATATATATATATATAATTATTTTTTTTTGCGGTATGCGGGCCTCTCACTGCTGTGGCCTCTCCCGTTGCGGAGCACAGGCTCCGGACACACAGGCCCAGCGGCCATGGCTCACGGGCCCAGCCGCTCTGCGGCATGTGGGATCCTCCCGGACCGGGGCACGAACCTGCATCCCCTGCATCGGCAGGCGGACTCTCAACCACTGCGCCACCAGGGAAGCCCTGATGGTATATTTTTTATATTGTAGTTTGTTATCAAGATCTGAACTGTGAAATACTGTGTGAAAAAAATATAAGTTGAAAACTATAATTACAATCTTATTTTTACTTTGAGTTAATAGTTTTTACAACTTTTCTGTAAGTATAAAATTATGTTTTTCATCAATCACAAGAGCGAGACATGAAATTTAAAAAGTTATTTATTTTGTATTGTAGTATTGAGGCTAATAGTCAGATTATGGACTTGGATCCTAATGATGGATCATTAAAAGTGCATTATTCAGATCGGTTGGTGATTCTTCTGAGAGAAGTTCGTCAGCTTTCTGCACTTGGCTTTGTTATTCCTGCCAAAATACAGCAAGTTGCAAACATTGCACAGAAATTCTGCAAGCAAGCAATAATTCTGAAACAAGTAAGAAATGATATTTTTGAAAACATGGCTATTCTGAGTTCATTACATTAGAGTATTTTAAGGGCTTTGCTTTCTGCTTTTGATTTTGTTATGCTAATAGAATGGCACAATTAAGTCTTGTGAAGTTACAGTTTGCTAAATGACTGCATTACAAAATTTGCTTTGTAATCCCCTATATGGGACTTTTATTAATTAGAGGTATTACTGTTACTGCTTTTCATTCTAAAAGCATTTAGAAAAATAGAATGTTATTTTCTCTTTTATTCTTCTTTTATGTTACTAGAGTGGATCTTAAAGGGCTTTCTAATTAAGGGTCCTCTGTCTGCCTTCTAGGGGCAGATTCTTAGAAAATTACCAAGCTGATGGACTGGTCTTTGTTTTTGGTCATTTCCTTGGTCTACCTGAAGCACACTGACATCAAATCATTTACCTGTTTAAGACCAATTATTATTACCTCATTGTCTGTCTGCTTAGCATGTATACAAGACCCTTCTTAATCATATCCTAGATGACCTTACTGATTGTGGCCTTCACTCCCTATACTCTTCCCTCTCATGTTGCACCCGGTGCTTTAGTAATATGAAACTTGGCTCTTCTCTGAACTTGTCCTTATGCACTGATACCTGTTCCCTCTGATTGAAGAACTCCAAGTTATCCTTTAATTCCCAACTCAAAAGTCACTTTAATAGTTGCGTCTTCTTTTAATTGATTATTCCTTATTTTGTGTGCAGTGTGCAAATCACTCTTAGAACACTTTTATGTAGTATTGGAGTTTTATATTTTTTCTCTTATGAATTAATAGATCTTAGAGGGCAGGATCAATATCTTGTGAGTATTTGGTTTCTCATTCTTTAATCCAATAAAGATTCTTTGAGCACTTGTACTGCCAGGCACAGTGTAGTGAGGATATAAAAATGAATATATTACTGCTACACTCTGGTACAGGGTTTCTCAGCCTTGGTATTTTTGGACAACTTCTTTTTTGTGGGGGATGTCCTGTGCATTGTAGGATGTTTAGCAGCATCCCTGGCCAGTAGCACCTACCTAGTCTTGACAATCAAAAATATCTCCAGACATTGCCAAATGTCCCCTTGGGTGCAAATCAGCCATGGTTGAGAACCACTGGTGTAGTGGGAGAAAGCAAACTAAACATTGAGTTCTCATTAAATATCAGGGCTTCTGGTAGATACTGTATTTATATTATTTCAGTTGCCCCCACCCCCATTTTTCACTGATCTAATTGGGGATCAGATTTGTAACATAGTTTTCCCAGTACTACACAGCTAGTAAGTTATGAAGTTAGGATTTAATACCAAGTCTCCCTGACTCCAAAGCCCATATTTATTCCATTACAATTCATATAGTGATGACAGATAGTGAAGAAGTAGATACAGTGTTTAATGAATACTATATTATAGATAGATGTTCAGAAAGTCCTGTGAAAGCATAGAGGTGGGAATTTCCAATTATTTTCCTGGGTAGGGTAGAGATAGTATCAGATAAATCTTTACAGAGGAATGATGTTTAATGTGAGTTTGAAAGAGCATACATATGTTTTCTCAAGAGCACAAGGTAGTGTGAGTGATCATTTCAGATAGAGGGACTATATATTCCAAAGCAGAGAGGCTTGCTGACTTCTCTCTCCTAAGTATTTAGTCTAACAAAATAAAAGCTCAAAAGATGCTTGAATGATCATATAGTGTTTGTATTTACCCCTGGAAGAGCACCTAGGAGAATGTATTGTGTATAACTTTACTTATGAGCACACATTTAGCTAGAGTGGGGGCTATGAAGTAGGATGTTGGACAGAAAACAGTATGGGCAGATTGCTGTAGTTTTATGTATTATTTTGCTTCTAGTTTTCCTGATTGGGCTTTTTCTGGGACTACTATTATGGTACAGAACAAATAGAGTGGTTATTCCCCACGAAATAAAGTATATTTTTATGCATACTAGTGGAAAGAAGTGACTTGCTATAAAATTAGTTAAGAAACATTTTTTAAGCACCTGCTCTGTGCCAAGAATTTTTGACATGCTAGGGATACAAAAATTAAGACAGTCTTCTTAAAGTCCTTAATTAAACTCACTCCACGGTGTCCACTTGATCTTCTTCCCTGAACCTGTCCTTTTCCCCTGACAGATTTGACAGTGTCTCTTTTGTCCACCATGGTACCTTGTAGGTATCTCTATTTTTTGATTGATTGATTAATTCAATGAACACTTAACTGAGTGACACTATTACGGGACATAGATAGCAAATGCATGAATAATACAGTGTTAGGTAGTGATAAGCACATATTTGAAGAAAAAGAAAACAGTAATAGGACTGTGATAAATACTGCTATTTTATACAGAATGACCAGGGGAGGCCTTAATGAAAATGTAATATTTGAGAAGAGACATGGCATAAAATGAGCGAAAGAACCATGTAGATATCTGGAGGAAGACTGTTGCAGGCAGAGGGAATGAGTGACTTTCAGAGTTTCTTAGGGAAGACTCTAGAGTTAGGTAAATAGCAAGGAGGCCAATTTCACTGCAGTTCAATTAGGGAGGGGTTTGTGCGGGGCTAAGGGCCAGTTTATGTATAATCTGCCAAGGTAAGGATTTTAGATTTGGATTTCATTCTTAAGTGTGTTGGGAAACAATTGGAAGGTTTCAGTTAAAGAATTTTAGGATTTTACATTTTATTCTCAAATATTTTGGGGAGTCATTTGAAAGTTTTGAATAGGCTAAAGGTATGATATGATTTATGTTTAAGAAAGGACTATTCTGGCTACTCTGAACGCTTTGAATAGGCCATAGAGCCACAGTTGGGAACAGACCAGTTCAGATACTGTTGCGCTGGTCTTGCCAGGAGATGAGGGTGCATGAATTGGGGTGGGATTGATGGAGGTAGGTGAAGTGGTTGAATTCAATATATGTTTTGAAAGCACAGTCAGTAGACTTCTACTGGTGTGGGATGTGAGAGAAGTGTTAAGGACAACTCAAAGGTTTTTTTTGGTCTGAGGAATGGGTAAATCATTGTGTTATATACTGATGAAGGAACAGGTTCTTAGAGTTGCAAGAATAAGTTCACTTTTTTAGCACTTTAACGTGCTTTACTGGTTTCCTCTGTGTTCCCTATGAGACTGTGAACTTCTTGATTCTAGGGACTAGGTTTTATAGTCTTTGTTTAATCACTCACCAGAACATGACTTGGTAGATTATAGGAACTCAGCACATACTTACACTTGCTGCTTTTGTATGTTAATACATGTGTAAGTGCTCTATTGGAGATGAAATACTAATTTTTTGCTAAATTTTATAATTGAGAAGAGTTAATATTTCCATTCAAATAATTAAAAATGAAAAATTTAAAATTAAGTTGCTATTTATTATTATTAATTATTCCTAATTGGAATTTTACTTTGTAGGTGGCACATTTTTACAATTCTATCGATCAACAAATGATTCAAAGTCAGAGACCAATGATGTTACAATCTGCCTTAGCGTTTGAACAGATAATTAAGGTAAATGGACTTTTTATGCTATTATAATTAGATTTTACATGTGAAGTGTTTCTTATTTCTTAGTTTTTTCATATACCCTTCAGCTTAACACAGCCATTGACCTAAGGGTTTATTTTGCTCCCCACTGACTTCCTTCAGTCTTAACAAGTAACAGTTTTTACAACTGTAGATTTAAACAGTTACAATGTTTCACATATTTTGGTGCTGATTTTGATGAATTGAATTTATATATATATTTATATATATATATATAGTACAGTAAGTCCTCTACATATGAACCTTCAAGTTGCGAACTTGAAGACGTGAACGTGCGTTCCATCAACATCAGGCATGAGTGAAACTGCAGCTTGCCTTCCGGCTCCTGTTGCTGATGATCCTTCAGCTGTACCATCTCCCACCCCTTCTCCCTCCTCCAGTCAGTAACTCTTCTTGGCTGTTCACTCGATGCCAGCCCCTTTATGCCAGTTGTTGTACTGTACTACTGTACTTTTTGAGGTACTATACTGCTAAGATTAAAAATGTTTTTTAAATTTTTTGTCTGTTTGTTTTTTATGTATTATTTGTGTGAAAAGTATTATAAACCTATTACAGTACAGTATAATATAGCTGATTGTGTTAGTTGGGTACCTAGGCTAACTTTGTTGGATTTGCAAACAAATTAGACTTATGAACGTGCTCTCGGAATGGAACTCGTTTGTATGTAGGGGACTTACTGTATACAAACTTGTATGCTATTATATTTACTTATTCACTGAAGTGCTAGGTCCTTATATACAAGACTCTTTAGTGCTTTTCCATCATCTCCTGATTTTATAATTTAAGTTTTATTTGCTCTTTATCTACGCTTATTTAAATATCCACACATATAAAGTTATGAAAACCCACACTAGTTTTTAAACTGTTAGTATGTGACTGCTCACTTTTTGAAATAAACATTTTTAGTCTTTAGAGACATGAAATATTTTAAAAAATAAGTAGAAGAGCGATATACCCATTAATCCTTCTTTTATTTAAAGTGGATAGCTAGTTGTGTCATGGTTCTCAAGACCACCCCCAGGTTCTGTGATTTACTAGGAGGACTCATAGGCCTCAGGGTTTGGTTGTACTCAGAGATGGTTTACTTATGATTTATTACAGTGAGAGGATGCAAAGCAAAATCAGCAAAGGGAAAGGTACATGGGGTGAAGTCCTGGGGAAACCAGGTGCAAGCTTTCAAGAGTCCGTTCCCAAGGCATGCTTAATTTCTCCAGCAAGAAGTAACACATGTGAAATGCTGCTTTACTAGGAAAGATCATTAGCAACTCATTGCCCAGGATTTTATTGGGGACTGGTCATGTAGGTATCTTCTGCCTTAATATGTACCAAAATTCCAGATTCCCAGAAGACAATCAAGTGTTCAGCATAAACCATATTGTTTAGGTACAGTGAGCCACTCTTAAAAATTAGAGTGGTGGGAACTCTTCCAAAATCCAAGTTCCCAGATGCCAGCTAAGGGCCAATCTTTTTTTTTTTTTTTTTTTTTTTTTTTTTTTTTGCGGTATGCGGGCCTTTCACTGTTGTGGCCTCTCCCATTGCGGAGCACAGGCTCTGGACACGCAGGCCCAGCGGCCATGGCTCACGGGCTTAGTTGCTCCACGGCATGTGGGATCTTCCCGGACTAGGGCACGAACCCGTGTCTCCTGCATCAGCAGGCGGACTCTCAACCACTGCGCCACCAGGGAAGCCCAGGGCCAATCTTTTAAGCAGACCTTTTAAGGGATAGCAGTCAGACCTGCTAAGTTAACTTTTTAATGCACACTAGTTCTCAGGCTTAAAATTTACTAGAAGTTATATAATTCATATTATAGATGTTATTAAAATTTTTTTCTTATTGGCAAAGCTCTATATGAGTTTATGATGGAAAGTTTCAAAAATATAGGTAAACAGAACAAATGTTTTATGATTGTACTACCAAGAGTTGGCCATTCTTAACAGTGTATATGTCCTTTTAAACTTTTTTTCTGTGCATATTTACAAGTGTACTTTTTGAAAATGGGATAATACTTTATTATTTTTAAACTTTTTCACCTAATAGATAATGTTTTAAATCAGAATGTTCAGAGCCCTTTCTTCTCTAATAAATGTATTCAAAGTCACATTTGTTGATATTTCTAAAGAGGAAGCTTATTTTGAGAAATTGTGTTGCAAGAAGTAAATAATTATATTTAGCATATGTTAAATGAGACATAGTAGGGGACAAAAACTAAGATAGCAGGAGAAGGAACACTAAAGTACTTAATACTCCCCTGGCCACTCTCTATATTGGAGAGCAGGAACTCTAATTTATTTATTTTTATAATCTAGTAATACAACAGTAACTAGAGTGTAGTAATTATTCAGTAAATATTTTTTGAACTGATTCACAGAGTATTCTATTGAATTTATTATAATTGTTTAATTTCATTCATTCATCAGCTGTTTATTGAGGGTCACTATATGCTAGAGAGTTGCTGTGCCTTAATATATACCAGTTCAAGTGAAATATAGAAACCTCACTTGTAGTTAGGTCTCTTTACCCTCTTCATTTTTATATATTTGTCTTAAATATTTAGTAACCTTTATATACGTGAAACACTGCATCAGATGGGGTTTGCTTCAATCATCAAATATGATTTAAGAAACTCATGAGAAGGATAGTTTTTTTTTTTTTTTTTACGTTTTCCACGTCCCAATGTTCTTTTTTCCTTTCTAAAGTTCCACACTTTAAAAAAAAAAATCATTTCCTTCTTATTGAGAAAACTTCCTTTAGTCATACTTTTAAGAGTAGGTTTGCTAGTGACAAATTCTCTTAGTTTTTGTTTGAGAATGTTTTTATTTTCCCTCATTCCTAAAGGATATTTTCAGCAGATATATAATTCATGGTTGACAGTTGTTGTCTATTTTTTTTTAGAGAAATTGTTTCTAAGTTACTTTGTTTTTTTAATGTTTTATTTATTTTATTTTATTTGTTTATTTTTGGCTGCATTGGGTTTTCCTTGCTGCACATGGGCTTTCTTCTAGTTGCGGCGAGTGGGGGCTGCTCTTTGTTGCAGTGCGTGAGCTTCTCATTGTGGTGGCTTCTCTTGTGGATCATGGGCTCTAGGCTCATGGGCTTTGGTAGTTGTGGCTCATGGGCTCTAGAGCACAGGGTCAGTAGTTGTGGTGCATGGGCTTAGTTGCTCCGCAGCATGTGGAATCTTCCCAGACCAGGGCTCGAACACGAGTCCCCTGCATTGGCAGGTGGATTCTTAACCACTGTGCCACCAGGGAAGCCCGACAGTTGTTTTCTTTTAGCACTTTAAAATGTTGTTCCACTTCCTCCTGGCCCTCATGGTTTTAGCTGAGAAATCCACTGCCATTCAGATTTGCATTCCTTTCTAAGTGATGCATTGTTTCTCTCTGAAACAGTGAGGTACAGCTTGAGGACAGGGTGAATATATATGTTAAAATTTCTGCTGGGCTCTGCAGATACCATCCTGACAAAAATGGAACACTAACTTTCACTGCTTCCTTTTCAGATGAGTGGAGTTGAAGTTTACTGGCCCCTTTTCCCCTACTGACACCTTCCCACAAAAGTGGGACTCCAATTGGCAGTGTCTTGTTGCCTCCAATTAGAGTGTAAGCCTAGCTCCCTTCTAAGCTCTATTGACATGATTGGGAGGATGTGGAGAGCTGATTCATACTGCTCTGTTGCAGCATAACGTGGGTAGAGGCTCAGCTCTCTGTTAAGCCCCAGTGACATAAGCAGGGGATGGAAGATCAGCTCACTTCCTGGTCCCGATGAAACTGAAGAAGGGGGTGGGTTTCTATTGGTGTTGAGTTGGAGTAGGGTGCGTATTGCTAAAAAGGTTTTCTGTCATTAGGCCACTGTTTTCCTGGTCCTGTGGATAGAGGGAACAGGCTGCTTCTGGAGGTTTTTTGTCTGTCTCTGGGGGTGGTTCCATGTTGGAGGCTTCTCTAGCATCCTGTCCGGGATATAAGGGAGACATTAAGGTAACTCAGGTGTGTTGTTCCTCAATTCCCAAGGTTTCTAGGCAGTCCCCCTTCTTATTTCTATCTTTTAGAGTTCCTATGCTTGTTTGTTGTGTTATGTCCAGGGTGTTTTAATTGTAAGAGAGAGAACTTGGAAAGAATGGGGCTACTCAATTCTGGTCAGAATGCCTATCATTTATAAAATGGAAAAAAACTGTTGTGTGCTCTTTTATTGCAGGTCAATGTTAGGGATAATTGGACTAATGATGTAGAATATTGAGTCTTTTCAAAAAAAGAAATGTGTTAAATACTAAATGTCATTTGTTGTACCTTAGAATTCAAAAGCAGGAAGTGGAGGAAAGTCACAAATTACTTGGGATAATCCTAAAGAATTAGAAGGCTACATCCAAAAACTCCAAAACGCTGCTGAACGACTTGCCACTGAAAATAGAAGACTGAGAAAATGGCACATTACATTTTGTGAAAAGGTATATTTTATTTATAAAATTTAATAAGCTATGAATAGTATTATTTTAAAAGTAATTAGGTTATAATTTTAAATAACTTCCTATTTGGAAATAATTTGAGACTTAAATTTGCAAAAATAGTTTAAAGAGTTCACATTTGCCCTTCACCCAGCTTTCCCTACTGTCACCAACTTATGTAACCATAGTACATTTATCAAAACTAGGAAATAAACTGTTTTGAATTTTATAACTTTTTCACTGATGTCCTTTTTCTTTTTGAGTGTCCAATCCAGGATCCCACCTTGTATTTAAATGTTGAGGCTCTGTAGTCTGCTACTCCTCAATCTTACCTTGTTTTTCATGACCTTGATACTTTGATGAGTACTGGTCAGTTATTTTGTAATGTCTCTTGATTTGGTTTTATATGATGCTTTCTCATTTTAGATTGAGATTATACAATTTTGGTAGGAATACCACAGAAGTGATATTTTGCCTTTCTCAGTACATTGATCAGGTATTGATATGTCTTATTATAGGTTGAGTTAACCTTTATCACTTGGGTAAGGTGGTGCCTGTCAAGATTTTCTACTGAAATTATTATGTTCTAATTTTTAATAGGTGGTAGTTCTTATGAACATTGATTTGCTTCGGCAGCAACAGCGGTGGAAAGATGGATTACAAGAATTAAGAACTGGCTTAGCAAGTGTAGAAGCACAGGTAAAGTGTGTTTTACTTTGTGTCTACACTTTGTAATATGACCTTTTCAGAATGTGAATATATGAATTGATGAAAAGTTCATAAAGGTTATCTGTAAATCTTTACTAATGAATTCCTCATAAATTTAGAATTTGACTGAATTATATATAAAGACCATAAATTAGCAATATATTTACATTTAAAAATATGTTTCTGTTTGTCTTACGGAATTCCAGATCCCTCAATTTAGACTTTGTAAATAGTTTCTCTGACATGGTGCTAAAATATCTATCATTTGTTAGTTTTCTTTTAGGTGATTGTTACGTCTGTTGTGACAAAGTTAAGTTTAGGCAGAAGCCTAATGACTGAAATAACTCTGTTTCAGAATTTTTTCTTTTTCTGGGGTAAAATATCAGTTCCACATGCATTTTGATATGAGATGATCTGTACAAAAGTAGTTAGCACAGAGTCTACCTAGTAGTTGATAAAGGGATCCAGTGGAATATGAGGTAAGTATCTTAAACATTTACATATATTTTTCAGCTCTTAGAGGTTTAAGAAAAAAATAAAAATTAAAGTATTAGAATTGATATGTTTATGGTTATATGGAAGCAAAAAAGTATGTAAACTATACTGTGCATTCTTGTATTTTAAATTTATCATGTTTTTAAATGTGCAATGGATTATTTAGGGAGTGAAGAGAATAGAAGAGTTATACTTGATGGGAATTTTTGAAAAAGGACTAAGAAATTTACAAAATAAACTATTGTTCCTGTTATTGTTGTTTTAATAGGATTATAAAATAAAGTCCATATGTAAAATGCATTTACTATTAACTTGATTTTTAAAATTTTTCTGATCTTTTTGTGTACTATTTATAAGCACAAAGATTAGAGATTTTCATATTTGACTTTATATATACAAGTAGCAATTAAGGAATTACATGTTTTAAGATATTTAAGATGAGAATTTTTTTGCTTATAATTTTACCAAATGTGATATGAAAGCATTAAATGAAAACCAATTCTACCACCTAATTATTAAATAAAAAATGTGAATATAACATATTAGGGATTTCAAGCAAGTGACATGCATGCATGGAAACAGCACTGGAATCATCAACTGTACAAAGCTCTGGAACATCAGTATCAGATGGGCTTAGAAGCACTTAATGAGAATCTGCCAGAAATAAATATAGACTTAACATACAAGTAAGATTTTTAAAACCCAGTTTAATTTTCAATCTATAATTTTCCAGTAATTTATATGTTAAAGTTATTTATTTGCTTTCAGACAAGGACGATTACAATTCAAGCCTCCTTTTGAAGAAATTCGGGCTAAATATTATAGAGAAATGAAGAGATTCATCGGCATTCCTAATCAGTTTAAGGGAGTGGGTGAGGCAGGAGATGAATCTATTTTTTCTATTATGATTGATAGAAATGCAAGTGGATTTCTGACTATTTTCAGCAAAGCAGAAGATCTATTTAGGAGATTGTCAGCTGTTTTACATCAACATAAGGTATGGAACATGTAATTTTCTGTCCTTCTATTGTAATATTCATCTGATTGATTGAATTAGTATTAAATGTACAAATCAACAAATTATCTTGTGTGGCATAAAGTAAAAATAAACAAACCAGAGAGCCAAAGTTTAGAATTCATATACAATCTAGGTTTATGCTATAGATGAGAAAAATGTTACCCTAAATTTTTTTCTCTCTATTTGAAGATTGAGAAACTAGTTTCTCTTTATTTTCTTTTTCTGAATGTTGTGTCATTTTTAATTCCTTTCAGGAAAATATATCCTTTTCTTTATTCTTTGGATTGAGAGCAATCCATGGAGGGAAGCCCTCAACGTTAATGAAATTGAGATGATTTAATTTCTTACTTTTGTTAAGGTGCATCATACTAACTCTCCAGAGATAAACCCCTATTGCATTTATTGCTCATTTGATTGACCCTGAGGCATATGACTGAGAATTCATCAAGTTTCTTAACTGCCACTGCAGTGCTTCTTCTGCATTTTATTTTTCTGGAATTAATTGAATCTGGATACTTTCGGATTTGTTGCCTATAGTAGCTCTTGGCTTTGCAGAAGTGATTCCGTCTTTGACACCTCAAACTTGAGAAGAGAATCTAAATAAAAGTTTTTTGCAGTCTCTTCAAAAATTTTTATGATCAGTGTATATATATATATATATATATATATATATTTTTTTTTTTTTTTTTTTTTTTTGTGGTACGTGGGCCTCTCACTGCTGTGGCCTCTCCCGCTGCGGAGCACAGGCTCCGGACGCGCAGGCCCAGTGGCCATGGCTCACGGGCCCAGCCGCTCTGCGGCATGTGGGATCCTCCCGGACCGGGGCACGAACCCGTGTCCCCTGCATCGGCAGGCGGACTCTCAACCACTGCACCACCAGGGAAGCCCTGATCAGTATATTTTTATGTATTGTTTTTTTTTTCCTGTTCATTCTTTAGGCTATGTGATAATGATTACATTTACATACTTAAACTGAAATTTACTTGAAACCTCACATTTGCCCCTTTTTATTGTTTTTAATCGTTGGACTCTAATCTTTTAAATGGTAACTTATTCTATTTTTTTAATAATATGTTTTCCATTTATACAGGAATGGATTGTAATTGGGCAAGTTGATATGGAAGCTCTAGTGGAAAAGCATCTTTCTACAGTACATGATTGGGAGAAAAATTTTAAAGCACTGAAAATAAAAGGGAAAGAAGTAGAACGACTTCCAAGGTATAATACAGAAGTTAAAGTAGTACTTATGTATCATAGCAGTTCTTGCCATGGGATAGTATGGGTACTCTTCACTTAGTGGTACTGAAGTCCAGTCATCAGTCTTACCTCCTCTAGAGCTCAGCTATGACACTTGAGAATCATCTGAGTAGAGAATTGCTGAGACTAAGAAAACCTCTTCTAGAGGTTTGTCTGGCTGAGACCTAGTTGGATAGGACAGATTGGGGGAAGAGGCTTCTCTCCAGATCTGGTGTGAGGATCTAATATTTGATGTTGTACGCACACGGTATAAGAATGGTACGAGTCTACTACTGAGAGCATACTGGAGAACATTTGACTTCAATTTTGTATGGCTCTGCCCCCTTTCAAACTGCCCTGGGAGGCACACAAAATAGTGCTGCATCTGGGTATTGCCCTAAATGTGGAGGAGACCTTCTGAGGGGCATTTCATAACCCAGAATATCCCCCTCACTCTGAAATTCCTATCACTGAAACCATTCTATACAATAAGCCCTGGGAAGGAAGGGCCTTGTTTAATTGTGTATATATTACCTATAAAGGATAATATCACTTTTATTAATCCATTTGTTCTTTCTTTCAATAACTATTTGGTGCTCATTTACAATATGCAAAACCTTGTCCTGTGGGAGTAGAAAGATGAAGACAGAGCTCCTGAGATGAAGGTTCTTGCTCTCTGATAGTGCAATAAGACAAGTATGTTTGATGATTAAGTCAAGTACACGCAGGTGTTGAGAGAGTGGGCTCTGGAGGTAGATGGCTCTTACTAGCCGCATGAATTTGGCAGTCACTTCGACCCTGTGAACCTCCATTTCCTCAGCTTTAAAGTAATTACAACTATATTATTTATCTCAGTGTTTTGCCGATTAAATGAGTAATTTGCATGTAAATTAATGGTATAGCTTAAGTTCTCAATAAATGCTAGTTGTTATTAATACTAGATAGAATAGTCTATATTCCATATTAGAGACTGGACTAAAGGCTATGGAGATTTACAGGATGATGACATCCCATCCATTTGTGGCAAAATCAGGGAAAGCTTCATTAAGATAGAAATACTTGAAATAGGATTTTGATGGGTAGAAATGAGAATTGGAGGTTAAAGCAGAGTCTCTCAGGAGAGGGATTTATATACTGAAAACAGAAGTTGGTTAATTGAGAATTTGATTAGAGTTAATGTTTTATTAGGGACTAGAGGAGATATTTCTGGAATGGGGTAGAGGAGATATTTCTGGAATGGGGTAAAGTACAGATTTGGGAGAGTCTTACGCTCTAAAACAGGGAATTTGGATGTTATTCATGTTAGAATGATTAGTTGTTGAAGGTTTCTAAACAGAAGCATATTAGTACCAAAGCTATACATTAGGAATGTTAATCTGGAAATAATGAGTTGTATGGTAGAATCAAGAGATCCTGGAGGAAGAGAGGTTCATCTGTCTTCATCTAGAAGCCCAGTAATAATTAATTGAATCAAGATGTTGGTATTCAAAATGTGGAGGAGGAAATATTATGAGGTACTAAGGGGTCTTACTTTTGAAGGAAGATGAGGGATGAGGAATAGAGAAGAGACAAATGACTTGAAGGTTTGAATTGGATGACTAGGATAATGATAGTGCCATTAATGTAACTTTGAAGTAAGGAAAAGACAGTGTTTTTGTAATGTTTGAACATGAGATTTCTCTGTTGGATACTCTCTTTGAGCCCATTTTTGTTTGACTTTATGCTGTCACCTGACTACCCAAGACCTCTACTGCTGCTACTGCTATTTGTTTGTGCTTTTCTATAGATGGGGTTTCTATTTATACTTCCCTGCCAAAGCTAAACAAAACAAAAAGAATGCCATGTGTCCTACATGCCATATTTCATTTTTCTGTTTCTTCCTTATAAGTTAACATGTATTCATCTAAGCTAATACACACATACATATACACACAGATAATTATTTTATGGGTACTTTTGGGAAATATGCTGTAAGATTAGAAAATCCATATTCTGATGATGTATTTCAGATACTGCAGTAAGGATATACTTTTTGGGTAGGCCATCTATGTCCATCCCATTCTATCTATGGCTGAATGGAGCCTCAATTGCACATTAATAATATTTTCAATTGAAAGGTGAACATTAGTCTTGTCCACAAGATTCAGTGTGTACAACTCTGCTGTAATCATATCACTTTATGTATTAATTCATTAGTAAAATATGGTATAATGTTTTTAGGTTTACCAAAATCATCTATTTTCATATATCAAATGTTAGAAATTTAGACATTTTATGTCAGGATTTCAAAAATCAAATAACTTCATGTATAAGATAAATTGACTCTTAGGTTATGGTGGTTAAGAACTGGAGTTTAAACCTCTCCAGTTAGTGGGTGATTGAGAATAAATAAATAAAACTTTAAGAGAAAATTGTATTTTTATAATGAAATTTTATTTAACACTTATAACTTGCTTTCTAAGAATATCACCTGGTTCTATGTTTTAAAAAGGGTCTTTTTTTTTTGGTGGTATGCGGGCCTCTCCGGATGAGCAGGCTCAGCGGCCATGGCCCACGAGCCCAGCCACTCCGCGGCATGTGCGATCTTCCCGGACCGGGGCATGAACCCACGTCCCCTGCATCGGCAGGCGGACTCTCAACCACTGCGCCAACAGGGAAGCCCCCCAAAGGATCTTTCTCGATAATTTTTTTGATCAAAATTTCCAGACTTTTTTTTAACTTTATATAATTTAAGATAAATATGAGGTTTACTCAGATGAATGACTATGGTTCAGCTTCTGTTTGTTTAGAACATTATAATTTGCATTCAGAGTACCATGCAAAGAATTAATGTTCTTAAAAGTTTCTGCCTTTTTTCTGATTATTAAATTAGTACATTTGTTTTATAAATTTTTTAAAATATAAAAAGGCATAATGACAATTGCTGTTAATATTTGATGTTTTGGACATATTAGTACATCTGCTTACAAAATTTGGATCATACTGTATCCTGCTATTTATTTAACACTAATCATTAGTATTTCACCATGTCATTATCTGGTCCTCAAAAATATGATTTTAAATTGTAGAGATATAATTTATTTAACCATTCTGGAATTTAGTTTACTTTTATTTTTTCACTATTATAATTAATGCTTTGAAGAAGATACCTGTATGTAAACCTTGGAGTCTGCCCTGAAAATCTCCTTAGGATAAGTTCTGAAAGTGAAGTTACTAAGATTAAAGAATATACCTATTTTAAAATTACTTGATATAGGTAAATTGCCCTTGCAAAAGTTGTATTGTTTTGTACTCTGACCAACAGTTCTGAGAGTTCTCTATTTGCCCACATGATTGAAGATATAGAATTAACAATTCATTGCATTTTTGTGAATTAGGTAGATATAAAATGGTATGTTTTATTGCTTTAATGTCTTCATAATCTATATTCACTTTCTATGTTTGTTTTATTTTCCCTATCATTATTGCTTGTACTTTGACTACAGGATAATAATTTATTTTATAAATCTTTAAATAAGTACATTACATGCTGTGACAAGTAAAGCATGTAAACATTTAAATATATTCATGTTGATAGTTTAGTAATTCATAATGTGCTGCTTTTAAAAAAATTGATACATTAGATTATTAAAAACAGTAGAATTATAACAAAGTCATTGTTTAATGAAAAACTTAATATTAGTAATGTGTAAGGCATTTTTGCTAAATGAAATCTAAATGTGCTTAAAGATCACAATAATATGTTTGGGTGATATTGTAAAATGTATTACACAAAATCATATTATAATGAGACTCTTTTCCTGTAGTTAGTCTTTTTCATGTCAAAATATGTCCTTTGGCATTTTTCAGTACTGTCAAGGTAGATTGTTTAAATATTAATTGCAACCCTGTGAAGACTGTGATTGATGATCTCATCCAGAAGTTATTTGACATGCTTGTTCTTTCTTTGAAGAAGTCCATTCAGGGTAAAGACACTTTTACATTTTTATAGTTATGAAATATGAATCTCAATGATGATTAAAATAAAAGACAATCTAGAAAATAATATGCAATAAAATGTGCTTAAAGTAGTTTTAATAAAGTAGGAAACTCCATATTCAACTCCTGAGAGGTCTAAAAATTGAAGGCATTTTTTATTATTTGCAGTGTGAGCTAGTATCAGTTTGTTGCATATGCTACTGAGAAAGGAGGTAATTCTGGTATAATGTATTTATCCTTATCTCTTCAAATGACTACAGGCATAACTTGGAGATATTGTGGGTTTAGTTCCAGACCACCGCAATAAAGAATATTGTGATAAAGAGAGCCGTGGGAATTTTTTGTTCTCCCAGTGCATATAAAAGTTATGTTTACATATACTGTAGTCTGTTAAGTGTGCAGTAAGCATTATGTCTGAATAAACAATTTACATACCTTAGTTAAAAAATGCTTTATTGCTAAAAAATGCTAACTATCACCTGAGCCTTCAGTGAGTCATAATATTTTTGCTGGTGGAGAGTCTTGGCTTGACGTTGATGGCTGCTGACTGATCAGGGTGGTGGTCGCTGAAGTGTGGCGTGGCCGTGGCAGTTTCTTAAAATAAGACAACACTGAAGTGTGCTGCATCGATTGACTATTCCTTTCTCTGTAGCGTGCAGTGCTGTTTGATAGCATTTTACCCACAGTAATACTTATTTCAAAATTGGAGTCAACCTTCTCAAACCCTGCTACTGCTTCATTAACTAAGTTTATTCAATATTCTAAATCCTTTGTTGTCATTTCAACAATCTTCACAGCATCTTCACCAGGACTAGATTCTCAAAATTACAAGTAACCACTTTCTTTGCTTATCCATAAGAAGCGACTCCTCATTTGTGAAAGTTTTATCATGAGATTGCAGGAATTCATTCATATCTTTAAGCTCCACCTCTAATTCTAGTGCTCTTGCTGTTTTTATCTTATCTTTAGTTACTTCCTCCACTGAAGTCTTGAATCCCTCAAAGTCATCCATGAGGGTTGGAATCAACTTCTTCCAAACTCCTGTTAACATTGATATTTTGACCTCTTGCCATGAATCACGAATGCTCTTAATGGCATCTGGAATGGTGAATCCCTTCCAGAAGATTTTCAATTTATTTTGCCCAGATACATCAGAGAAATCACACTCTGTTGCAGCTATAGCCTTATAAAATGTATTTCTTAAATAATAAGACTTAAATGTTGAAATTACTTATTGATCCATGGGAGGTAGAATGGATGTTGTATTAGCAGGCATGAAAACAACATGAATCTTGTACATCTCCATCAGAGCACTTGGGTGACCAGGTGCATTGTCAATGAGCAGTTGTATTTTGAAAGGAATCTTTTTTTTCTTAGCAGTAGCTCTCAGCAGTGAGCTTAAAATATTCAGTAAACCATATTGTAAACAGATGTGCTGTCATCAAGCTTTGTTGTTCCATTTCTGGAGCACAGGTAGAATAGATTCAACATAATTCTTAAAGGTGCTATGATTTTTTTGAATGGCAGATGGGCATTGGCATCAACTTAAGTTACCAGCTGCATTAACCTCTAACAAGAGAGTCAGCCTGTCTTTTGAATCTTTGAATCCAGGCATTGACTTCTCTCTAGCTGTGAAAGTCCTCGATGGTATCTTCTTCTAATAGAAGGCTTCTTCATCTCCACTGAAAATCTGTTGTTCAGTGTAGCAGCTTTCATTAACTATCTTAGCTAGATCATCTGGATAGCTTGCTGCAGCTCATGTATCAGCACATGCTGCTTCATCTTATACTTGTTATGTTGTGGAGATGGCTTCTTTCTTTAAATCTCATGAACCAACCTCTGTTAGCTTCAAACTTTTCTTCTTCAGCTTCCTCACCTCTCTCAGTCTTTACAGAATTGAAGAGAGTTGGGGCCTTGCTCTGGATTATGCTGCGGCTTAAGGGGCTGTTGTAGCTGGTTTGATCTTCTATCCAGATCACTAAAACTTTCTCCGTATAAACGGTAATGCTGTTTCGCTTTCTTATCATTTGTGTTCACTGGAGTGTACAGCATATTTAATTTCCCTTAAGATCTTTTCCTTGGCTAACTGTTTGGTGCAAGAGGCCTAGTTTGTGGCCTGTCTTGTCATTAGATGTGCCTTCCTCACTAAGCTTAATCATTTCTAGCTTTTGGTTTAAAGTGAGAGGTGTGTCACTCTTTCTTTCACTTGAATACTCAGGGGCCATTGTAGCCTGATTAATTGGCCCAAATTCAATATTTTTATGTCTCAGAGAATAGAGAGGTGAAACAGTCAGAATATATACAACATTCTTCAGTTAAGTTCACTGTCATATGTGGGTGTGGTTCATGGTGCCCCAAAACAATTACAATAGTAGAATCAAAGATCACTGATCACAGATCACCGTAGCAAATGTAATTAATAATGGAAAAGTTTGAAATATTGGGAGAATTACCAAGACGTGACACAGAGACATGAAGCAAGTAAATGCTGTTGGAAAAATGGCACTGATAAACTTGCTCCATGCAGAGTTGCCACAGACCTTCAATTTGTAAAAAATGCAATATCTGCAAAACACAATAAAGTGGAGCACAATAAAATGAGGTATACCTGTACTATTTTACAAAATATCAGTGTTTCTTTTTTCCTTTAAGCTGTGGTGTTTTAGCATATTATTTAAAAGACTGAAAACATTACCAATTTTGAGTAAAATTTACTAAAAGTGAGTACATTTTAAATTTCTTCTCAAAAATTTTAAGTGTCATGTAAAACAAATACAGTTTCATGAGAAGAAATTTCTTTGCTTATTCTACATTTTAAATTTTGCTTTATGAAAGCAAATGACTACTTAGGATTTAATATATTTCATATAGTGATTACTTCTAACATTCCTTGATTTAGAATTTATGTAATTAAATATTGTGGTAATAATAATTTTTCTTATATTCCAATGTTACCTATTTCAGCTCATTTACATGAAATTGATACATTCATTACTGAAGCTATGGCAGTCTTAACAATTATGCCGCAGTCTGTGCAAGAGATAGGTAATGCAAATTTACAATATAGTAAGCTACAAGAACGGAAGCCAGAGGTGAGAATCACAAAGCAATTTATTTATTCTTTTACTGTATTTGTACTGACTATTTAGAAATATCATATAATTGCAATATTATAAGGAAGTCTATAAAATCTAGTCCAATTGATCAGTTCATGATTGGACTCGATGCTATATTGTGGTAATGAAACAGTAACAATAATGCTTATTATTTTCAGAAGTATTTGTGGTCTCTTTTATGATGTGGCTTATTAGAATAAAACTAAACTTAAATAATTCATGCTGTTACTTCCAGGGTTGTACTTTTAAGATGCTGAAGTATGAAGTTAGAGCTGAAGTAGGAACACGAACACACACACACACTCTCACATATGATAGAGGAGCTCATAATTAGAGACAAAGATAAAATGTGGTGAAGGTTTCATAAAAGCAGTATCTAGAAGGCTAGATCCTAGAATAAGCAAGTCAAAATTTTATAGAACATATTATAGATGATCTTAGTTATGTTTAGAAGAAGGAGGAGAAATAATTCAAAATAGAATACAAAGTTTTATATGTTCCTATTATGTGATAGGCTTAAAATTATTAGTTAGATTAGAGGTAAGTGAAATAATATACCATCATGGTGGAAGGAATTATAAACTTTTATATGTAAGGCTTAAAGGTATAAAGAGGATTTAAAGGCAAATAAAATAATGTACTTGTGTAGTAGAAGGAAATAACTAAAGAAGGGATAGCATTATGAGCTGTGGCAGTTAGCTTGATTTAGCAGAGACGTTCATTCATTTATTCATTTGACAGATACTTATAGATCACCTGATATATTCTAGGCATTGTGCTAGGAGTTGTGGTTACAGCTATGAACATGCTCTATTCTCATGAAATTTGCATTCTTGTGTGTGTGTGTGTGTGTGTGTGTGTGTGTGTGTGTGTGTGTGTCAGGGAGAGAGAGAGAGAGACAGAGACAGAGACAGAGAGAAAGAGAGGAGCAAGAGGAGCTAGAGCAGTGCATGATAAACTGGGGGATGTTTCTTAGAGTGGGCGATTGTGGATACCTTATCAGATAGATGACATCTACCTGCACTGAGACCTGAAAAAGTTAAGGAGGCAACCATTCAGAGATTTAGGGGGCAGATAGAACAACAAATACAAAGATCTTAAGGTAGAGAAGGAGTTTGGTATGCTTAAGGAAGATAGGTGAAAATATTGTCAAGAAACTTAGTTATCAAGAAAGCCATATTATTCAAGGAAAAAATGGTTTGAGGTGAAATTGGAGAGGTAGGCAAGGGCCAGATTATGAAGGTACTTTTTTTAAAAAAAAATTATTTATTTTTGGCTGTGTGGGCTTCTCATTGCGGTGGCCTCTCTTGTTGTGGAGCACGGGCTCTAGACGCAAGGGCTTCAGTAGCTGTGGATTGAAGGCTCTAGAGCGCAGGCTCAGTAGTTTTGGCGCACGGGCTTTGTTGCTCCGTGGCATGTGGGATCTTCCCAGACCAGGGTTTGAACCCATGTCTCCTGCACTGGCAGGCAGATTCTTAACCACTGTGCCACCAGGGAAGCCCTATGAAGGTACTTTTAAACAATCATAAGGATTTGGGTTTTTTTTCTAAAAGTAATAGAAAGTCCTTACAGGGATTTAAGCAGGGAAGGGATACAGTCTGGTTTACATTTTGAAGTGATTACTCTGGCTGCTCTGTAAAGAATGGATTGGAGGGAGACAATAGTAGCAGAGAGTCCAGTTAATAGCATATTGCAACTGGTATACAAGGGGTGATGGAAGCTTGTACCATGGAGTAGCAGAGGAGATGGAGAGAACTGGAGAAATTGATGATGCACTTTAGAGTTAGCACCAAGGTCTTCTGATGTATTAGAAGTAGACGTAGCTTAGAGAAAAAGCAATAAACATGTCTCCTAGGTTTTTGGCTTGAGCAGCTGGAAAGCTAATGGTACCATTTACTGAGATGAGGATGACTAGAGAGGGGAGTTGTTTGGAGATTGGAAGTGGTGGGGATTGAGATGTAAGGTAGAATGAGGAATATGGAATTTAGAGTAAAGGTGAAGACTAGAGATATAAATTTGGAAGTCATCTTAATATTCATGATGTTTAAAGCCATAGGATTGAATTAGATCATCTGGTTGATAACAAACTATAGAGGTTATAGGATCAGGTTTGAACTTTCCAAAATTTAGAGTTCAAGCATAGATGGAGGCAGCTAAGGAGATTGATAATGAAGTGGGATGAAAGTGTGTCACAAAATCTATGATAAATAGATGTATGCTGGGAACAACATGTGAGGCAGGAAGTGGCACAAGACAGTATAAAGAGCTAAGCAGAATCTAGGTCATGTGAGTCACATTAAGGATTTTAGGTTTGATTTTGTGGACACTGAGGAGTCGTTGCTGGGTTTTAAGCAGCAAGATGTTACAGAATTGTGTTTTGGTATGTCTCTCTGTTGGTGTGTGGATTTGTAGAAGTAGGAATGTATGCAGGTAGACTTGAAAACTGTTGTAATGTCTTTACAGGCTAAGTTCTGTTCACATACAGGAAATTAGAATCCTGCTCTATTTTTTCTCTCACTGATTTTCCTAGTACAACATGGATTATTGGTCCATTGTTTTTCTGTTTCTCAGGTGAAACTGATCCTGCCCAGAAATTGCAAGCTGGTCATTGAGATATGTTTTAATTTTTTTTTTTTTGTCTGTTGTATATACACAGTGATTTTTAAATATCTTTCAGTGGATTTTATTGCTTTGTTGAGTAGTAAAAGTACAGGTATAAATTATAGGACACTATTCTTTTATGGTGCTTTAAAAGGCCTAGAAGCAATTTGAGTAGTTTAGCACTTATTGACCTACACCTAGTCTGTTTAACAGACTGCTCATTATACATAGCTCAGGGCATTTCAGGTAGAAGCTGAATACAGGAGCTTAGTTCTGATTCTTCAGTTTTCCCTTTCTTAAATACCTTTTTTATCACGACTTATTCTTCTCTGTTAAGTAGGATAACTTAGTTAATCTATGCTTTTAGATAGTCACTAATTTTAAAAGCCTCTTTAGCATTTTCTTATGAATGGAACTTTTATAATAAGAACTTCACTTTGAACAGCTATAGTATTGTCTTCCTATATTCATGATTTAATTCAGTTTCATATTACCACTTTTATTATCCTTTTTAACTTTTGATGTTTGAGTGTCTTAGTTGAGTTTGCATATAATAATAAATGTTAGAAACTTTATATCCAGGAATTTAACAAATTATGTACAGTCCCTCCCATCAGGAAACTTGCACAAGCCTCTTAGTAGACTCATCCACCAGAGAGCAGAGAGCAGAAGCAAGAAGAACTACAATCCTGCAGCCTGTGGAAGAAAAACCACATTCACAGAAAGACAGACAAGTTGAAAAAGCAGAGGGCTATGTACCAGATGAAGGAACAAGATAAAACCCCAGAAAAACAACTAAATGAAGGGGAGATAGGCAACCTTCCAGAAAAAGAATTCAGAATAATGATAGTGAAGATGATCCAGGACCTCAGGAAAACAATGGAGGCAAAGATCGAGAAGATGCAAGAAATATTTAACAAAGACCTAGAAGAATTAAAGAACAAACAGAGATGAACAACACAATAACAGAAATGAAAAATACACTAGAAGGAATCAATAGCAGAATAACTGAGGCAGAAGGACGGATAAGTGACCTGGAATGGTCACTTATGGTGACCATTCCATATGGTGGAATTCACTGCTGTGGAAGAATAAAGAAGAAAGAATGAAAAGAAATGAAGACAGCCTAAGAGACCTCTGGGACAACATTAAACGCAACAACATTTGCATTATAGGGGTCCTGGAAGGAGAAGAGAGAGAGAAAGGACCTGAGAAAATATTTGAAGAGATTATAGTCAAAAACTTCCCTAACATGGGAAAGGAAATAGCCACCCAAGTCCAGGAAGCACACAGAGTCCCATACAGGATAAACCCAAGGAGAAACACACCAAGGCACGTAGTAATCAAACTGGCAAAAATTAAAGATAAAGAAAAATTATTGAAAGCTGCAAGGTAAAAAAGACAAATAACATACAAGGGAACTCCCATAAGGTTAACAGCTGCTTTCTCAGCAGAAACTCTACAAGCCAGAAGGGAGTGGCATGATATACTTAAAGTGATGAAAGGGAAGAACCTACAGCCAAGATTACTCTACCAGGCAAGGATCTCATTCAGATCTGATGGAGAAATCAAAAACTTTACAGACAAGCAAAAGCTAAGAGAATTCAGCACCACCAAACCAGCTCTACAACAAATGCTAAAGGAACTTCTCTAAGTGGGAAACATGAGAGAAGAAAAGGACCTACAAAAACAAACCCAGAACAATTAAGAAAATAGTCATAGGAACATACATATTGATAATTACCTTAAATGTGAATGAATTAAATGCTCCAACCAAAAGACACAGGCTTGCTGAATGGATACAAAAACAAGAGCCATCTATATGCTGTCTACAAGAGATCCACTTCAGACCTAGGGACACATACAGACTAAAAGTGAAGGGATGGAAAAAGATATTCCATGCAAATGGTAATCAAAAGAAAGCTGGAGTAGCAATACTCATATCAGATAAAATAGACTTTAAAATAAAGAATGTTACAAGAGACAAGGAAGGACACTACATAATGATCAAGGGATCAATCCAAGAAGAAGATATAACAATTATAAATATATATGTACCCAACATAGGAACACTTCAATACATAAGGCAACTGCTAACACCTATAAAAGAGGAAATCGACAGTAACACAGGAATAGTGGGATACTTTAACACCTCACTTACACCAATGGACAGATCATCCAAAGTGAAAATAAATAAGGAAACAGAAACTTTAAATGACACAATAGACCAGAGAGATTTAATTGATATTTATAGGACAGTCCATCCTAAAACAGCAAATTACACTTTCTTCTCAAGTGTGCACAGAACATTCTCCAAGATAGATCACATCTTGGGTCACAACTCAAGCCTCAGTAAATTTAAGAACATTGAAATCATATCAAGCATCTTTTCTGACCACAATGCTATGAGATTAGAAATGAATTACAGGGAAAAAAACATAAAAAACACAAACACATGGAGACTAAACAATATGTTACTAAATAACCAAAAGAAAACAAAAACAAAACAAAACAAATTATGTAAAAGCAAAAGTCTTGATTTAAAAAGCAAATCATGAAACAATTGTAAATAAATGGATTCTTAATAAATTTGATAAAATATGTTGTTTTTCACACATCATTTTTTAACCTTTAGATTTTGCCCTTATTTCAAGAAGCTGAAGATAAAAACAGACTTTTACGGACTGTGGCAGGTGGAGGTTTAGAAACAATTAGTAATCTGAAAGCTAAGTGGGATAAATTTGAGTTGATGATGGAAAGTTACCAACTTATGATTAAAGATCAGGTAAGAACCTTTTGGTCATTTTGTTAAAATGGAAAGTTTTTTTCTCATTTAATATTTCTTGCTTATCTTTATTCCATTATAGCTCAGGTTTGTAAGAATTTATAAGCTCAGGTTTTCTGTGACATCTTGTGGAAAAACCTGAAGGAACTTTTTGGTCAACCCAATATATTGCTGATGAAATTGACCTCCCTCAGTACTTCCATACAGTAAAACACTTTGTGTAAATGATGATCGTGTCACATAGTTTATCTTTGTTTCCCACCATACCAGGAATGTATGTGACATTATTTTCAGGCTTTCTTATGAATAAATTTATTTACCTACACAGTAGGTAAAAAAAAACCTTTTAAGGATACATTCTGGCAGTTGTACACATCTATTACATTCATATCCTATTGACCAGAAATTAGTCTTATGGCTGTTAGCTGCATGGGAGACTGGGAAATGCCCTCCTTTATTAAATAGCTGTATAACCAGGTAGAACAACTGGAGGTCATTGATCCAATTTTTTTTATCACATTGATTTTGTTGATAGTTATGATGGATGCTGTTAATCACATGAATGATTTTTGTAATGATGATGTTTGCAGTATGTCTCTCGTTTTTGTAAATTTATTGTCTAATTTATTTTTGAGTTATTTTATTGTACTTGAAATCAGTAAGAAAGAATAATCTTTGAAAAGCTGATACTGATATTTTTTGACCTTTAAATTGAAATGTTGGAAATAAAAATGAATATAAAGTAAGATTTTACTTTGAATTAAATTATGTAAACTCTGTTGGCTTATAGATTGAAGTGATGAAAGGAAATGTGAAATCACGTCTTCAGATCTATTATCAAGAACTGGAAAAATTTAAAGCTCGTTGGGACCAACTAAAGCCTGGTGATGATGTTATTGAAAATGGCCAGCAAAATACTCTTGATAAAAGTGCAAAGTCAATAAAAGAGAAAAAAATTGAGTTTGATGATTTTGAAGTCATGAGAAAACAGCTGGTGTATGTTTATTCTTTAAAACTGATAGTGCACATTTTGGAAAAAAGAGTTTTGTATTTATATATTAAGCTAGTAATGTTCTTATATTTATTATCTTAATGTCTTTCCTTATAAACTTCAGCAGTTTAAAAAATACCAGTATTAAGTGCTCATGATACTGCTTTCTTAGGAGTTGTTGAATTATATTAGGATTTTAAGAGAAAAGCAGATTTCTGGTTAGGCCTAGAAATAGAAATAATAGAAGTTATAATAGCAAATAAAATAATAATAGAAAATTAAATTTACTTAAAAGTTAAATTAGGGAGTTGGAATATTACTTTATGTGATCTCATTGTATTTAAAAATGGAATATATAAAATTAATGGACAATTACTTTTAGAGCTTCTGGGAAAATAAATGAACCTAGCAAAATGATGAAACTTCAAAGAAGAATATTTGTTGTTTTATGTTATAATAATACAAGATATTAAGTTTTATAATTGTTTTAGGTTTGGTCCACTTAGGTAAATGCATCCATAAATTAATTGGCTTCGTAGGTGAGTGGAGGTTTTAGTACCACGTTTATTAAGTGACATTACATTAATTAGATGAAGAATATCTTACTTTCTAGAAGCTAATTCTTTCAACCTAGAAGAATATTAATGGATATTCTTTAATGTATTCTCAGATTAATCCATAAATTTGTGCAATTCTGAATATATATATATGACATATATACATAAAATATATTGATATATATTACCAATTTTACTTTGACTCCTTTGGAAAAAATTCATATTAATGAATTTGGAAGAGCTCGTTCCTAAGTAGTTAAAGTAAAATTCTTATGTAAAGTAGACATAGCCTCCTACTGTCTGTCTACTTCTGCTGTCAGATACATGCACACAAACATACACAGGGAGTGCAGTTAAATATTAATTAGTTAAACTTATTGATATTTAACAGTTTTTCTTTTTAAAAAATTAATGATATTTGCTACTTGTTTCTATAGTGATGATTGCCATCATTTTGGCCTAGAAGAGCCCAACTTCTCCTTGGCATATAGCATCTCTAAGGACATTGAGAGCTGTGCACAGATTTGGGCCCTTTATGAAGAGTTTCAGCAAGGATTTCAAGAAATGGCCAATGAAGATTGGATTACTTTTAGGTTTGCTTCATAAACAGTATTTAGATTCTGATAGTTTTGTGGTATTTTTGGGGATGTAAATTTTAAGGTATGTTTCTGGTATTTTACAGGACTAAGACATATCTGTTTGAGGAATTTTTGATGAATTGGCATGACAGATTAAGAAAGGTTGAAGAACATTCAGTAATGACGGTGAAATTACAATCAGAGGTTGACAAATATAAAGTAAGATAGTTTTACTTATCTTACTATTTAAAAATCGTGTTTGGAGCTTTCATGTATCTTTTTATTGTGTAGTGACTGAACTGTAATTTTAGTTTATATATTTTTAATGATTCCATTACATGAAAAAAATAGAAAGTATAGAGTAAACCATAGAAGTTACTGATATTTCTGCTTCAGTTTGAAGTTATAACTAAGAAATTTATGGTTAAAGTTATATATTGGAGTATTTATAACTTAGCAATTAGGATATGGGTCATTTAGCATATTTAGGATATAGGTCATTTCCTAAATTTCCTAAATTTATAAAAATAGAAATATTTTAGGTCATGTTTTAAAATATATCAAGGTACCAAGGGAAATTTGCATGTATCCACAGAAATGTTTAATAAAAAGTTTTATACAATCCTTTTTAAGAATTTGATTTTAGGATCGTTAAATAAGATAATACAGTAATTAAAAATCTTATAGATAATTGTAATAAAATTAAATAATAATTTACATTTTGCTTATATATATACATACGTATGTCTTTTTTTTTTTTTTTTTAACAGATCGCAGTCCCTATCTTGAAATATGTGAGAGGGGAGCATCTTTCTCCAGATCACTGGCTTGACCTTTTTCGTCTTCTTGACCTTCCTAGGGGGACTAGTCTAGATAAATTACTGTTTGGTGATCTGCTTAGAGTAGCTGCTACAATTGTTGCCAAAGCTTCAGACCTTAAAGTAAGAATCACTTTTATAAATATCTCATAGATCTGACCTTTGTTGACATACATTTTTGCTTTATATTTTATTTAAATAAAACGGCAAGTTAAATTTCTATCTTCACTTAAAATAGTGACAGTGTTCCATTTTTGCATTATTCTTTCATTAGTAATACATCTGAATCTATTGATGGGGTTATAGAAACAATATAAACCCCTTCTTTGAGAGAGAGAAAAATCTGAAATAAAATATGTCTTACTTTAAGAAGGAAGTCAGCTTTAATCAAAAAGCAAACAAGTAGAGAGCATTTTATAAAATACATTTAAAATCACAGGGTATATTATAAATAGATTCTAAGGGATACAAAAATATAGAGAACTAAACAAGGAACCAATTTCCTAATTAGTTTTAGCAGAGGTCTCAGGTGAAAGTAAAACTTGCACAATTGTATCATAAGTAGCAGACTTTCTATTTTGTGTTCTGCCCATTCAATGTAAAAAAAAAAGGACTTTTGATGTCAAATTGTTTTATTTTCTAATATATTATCTAATATGTATACTTTCATCTTTGCTGATAATCTTGGAGCATATGTAGATAATCATAAAGTTATAAAGCATGACTGCTGTAGGAGGTAATTCTAGATGGTTGCTAATCATTTTAGATGTATTGGAACTTACAGTTAAATTACAATAAAATGGCTGAGTTTTGAAAAATTTTAAATATTTTTGTGGTTTGCAATGGATGCTTGAATTTTGTTTTTTTTTTTTTTTTAGAAGTAAAAAGCATAAATCTGAACTCTGTATATATTTGACCATGTGAACTAGATATCTGATATCCCTTAATACATTTGCCAGTAATTCTCTTGGATTGATTAAAATATATCCACTTAAATTTTTTTTTCTTTATGGTGAAAAGCCAAATAAAAATATATCTTATAAAATAGATATAACTTATTTATATGATAATGTTGAAATAATAAATATGGATATTTTGTGTTAAATAGGATTTAAATAGTCGGGCACAAGGTGAAGTTACAATCAGAGAAGCTTTACGAGAACTTGATCTTTGGGGAGTTGGAGCAGTATTTACATTGGTTGATTATGAAGACAGCCAAAGTCGAACTATCAAGCTGATTAAAGACTGGAAGGATATAGTAAATCAAGTTGGAGATAATAGGTGCCTTCTTCAGTCCTTAAAGGATTCTCCTTATTATAAAGGATTTGAAGATAAAGTATCAATTTGGGAAAGAAAACTTGCAGAGTTAGATGAGTACCTACAGAATTTAAACCATATTCAGAGAAAGTGGGTATATTTGGAACCCATTTTTGGCCGTGGAGCATTGCCAAAAGAACAGATGCGCTTCAACAGAGTTGATGAAGATTTTAGGTCAGTACAACTACATAAGACAAATACACATATGATGGTTTTTATTCATATGGTGAGGTACTTAATACAAGCTAATTACTTTTCCATTATTAGCGTCATCTGTGTCTTCAACTTGTTTTCTACTGGATCCTTCTGAGAAAATAGTTTCTCTCATTCAGTCATTTACTTCTTGAATCATTTTGATCTGGTTTCTGTCTTTACCACTCTACCTATATTAATAATATTTCTATAGTGTAATAGTAATAATAATATTACTAATATATATCTAGTATTTCTTAAAGTTACCAATTACTTTCCCATTGTAAATCTGATGGGCATTTTTTATTTCTCATTTTACTTTATCTCTGACTAGTATCTAATAGAGTTGAAAATTTCTTCTTTCTTAGAAAGTTCTGTTCTTTTGGCTTCTGTGATCTGTCCGTTTTGGTTTTCTGCCTGTTTCTCTGGTTCCACTCCAGATTTCTAGTCCTCAGCCCTCTCTAAACATTTAGATGTAGACATTCACCTTTCAGCTTTAGTTTTTCTCACTCTATAGTCTCTCCTTAATGATCTTAACCACTCTCAGAATCAATTCTCATCTATTTGCTGAGGTCTCCTCAACTTATTTATTGAGCTCATATTTCTTTTCTGAGCTCCAAATGTATAAGTATCCTCAACATGTTAAAACTAAATTCATGAATTTACCCCCAGTCCCCTTCCTACAGTCCCTTTTCTTTTCTCTCTCTGGTTTCTTTCCCGATAAATGATACCACCTAACTGCTCAAGGCAGAAGCATAATGGATATCTTTGACCTCTTCCTCCATTTCTAAATCCATTTGTTACCAAATTTTGTTGATTCTAACCTACTAATCGATTTTATTATATCTTTTATATCTCTACTTCTTTGATTTTATTCTGAAGTATTTTTGTTGTCACTCACTTGTACTACTGGCTAATCTTTTGACTTATTTTTATTTGTCTTCTCCAGTAAGTTTTTCACACAACAGCCAGAGTAATCTTTAAAAATGAAGTCCACATTACTTTATTCCATTAAGTAAAACTTTAAAATGACTTTCTTTCTATTGCTCTGAGGATAAAGCAGATCTAAGCATCTGCTCCTTGTCCATTTTTCTAGCCTTTTCTTGTGCTGCTCTCTCTCTCTTTTTTTTTTTTTGCTTTAGTGACTCTAGCCTTTAGTTTCTCTAACATACCACGCTCTTTTTCAGGGTCTTTGCCAGAAGCTGTTTCCCTCCTACTCATTGTCTTTTTCTTTTTCATTATCATTCAAATCTCAGCTTAAATTACTTCCTGAAATAAGTCATAGGTTAGGGATTTCTGCATTAGCCTTTGTACTAATTCTTTCTTAGTACAAAACAGTCCTTTGTACTTTTCTTTCTTAGCATTTATCATAATTTTATTTGAATATTTGGAGAAATTATTTAATATCTTTCTCTGTCACTGGGTGCCATTATCTCTATGAGGTAAGGCTTAATATTTGTTTAGTGAGTGAATGAAATAAAAGAATGTGCAATAATGGAGGTTAAAAATGGTAATGGGGTATTATTAACTTTGAGGATTATTTATTAGAAGTATAATAATGTATTGCTGTTATACTGATGTTACTCGTTTGTTTTAAGCAAGCAAAAAAAAAGTCTCCATATCCCTGTTTCAGCCAAAAACTGTGAAAATAACTTTTTTCTTTTGCAGATCAATAATGACTGACATCAAGAAAGATAATAGAGTCACAACGTTAACTACTCATGCAGGAATCAGAAATTCTCTACTAACGATACTTGATCAGCTTCAAAGATGTCAGAAATCATTAAATGAATTCTTGGAGGCATGCTTTTTTAAAAAAAATCTTGTATAATAAATTATAAAGTACTTTAATATCTTAATTATTTGAAAAGAGATTATTCTTTTTGTTTTGTGGGGTTTTTTGTAGGAAAAACGCTCAGCATTCCCAAGATTTTACTTTATTGGCGATGATGACTTATTAGAAATACTGGGCCAGTCTACTAACCCATCAGTGATTCAGTCTCACCTTAAGAAACTGTTTGCTGGTAAGATTGAACATTTATTCAACAGATACTTATTGAGTTTCAGTTATCTGCCAGGCATTATGTTAGGCTCTTAGGTAGACTGTTGAATAAAATACAGGTCATACACTCAGAACTCTAGTTTAGTGGATGAGGCAAGCTAGTAAGTTGACAAATATAATATACGACAATTTCTATGGTCGACATAAGTATGTGGTGTTATAGCTGCATCTGTAAAGACATTTAGCTCAGTTTTGGGTATGTAAAGATGACATCTCAGATGAGATCTGAAGAATATATAGGTATTAGCTAGAGGAAAAATGGGGAGGCAGAGGGAATAGGATGTGCAGAGGTCTGAAGTAAAGGAGAACATGTCCATTCATTATTGAGTTTAAGGTCTCTTGAGTGATGTCCCAGTGGAGATACTCAGTAGGCAATTATTGTTAGCAGAGATATGTGGGATGGAGATGTAAAATTGGGAGTCAATCTGTGCATAGATGATAATTAGGCTATGGGAAGAGGTGAGGTTACCTGGTAAAAAATGTAGAGTAATAGTGCCATATGCTTCGATGTTGTTGAATCATTTTAGTTGGGTAATTGCATTCGGAATTGGTTTGCTACAAACACGGTGATTATTATTTTCTTGAAATATTATTTGTTGGAAAAGAGCTGTATTTTTCAAATTAACTTTAAGAAGTAAAAAATTTTCATCATCTTCACTTGCAGTCAGGGATTAGCAAACCTTAGGCGCACAGGCCAAATATGACTAGCTCTCTGTTTTTTTCTTTTTAAATAAGGTTTTGTTGGAAGGAATACAGCCATGTCCATTATTGTCTATAGCTGCTTTTGTGCTACAAGCAGAGTTGAGTAATTGACACTGAGACCTTATGACCTGTAGAAACTTAACATATTTACTCTCTGGTGCTTTTCGGAAGTATTTATTAACCACTGTATATCTGAAGCTTTAGAGTGTTTACATCTGTAACTGTGATTTTGCCTGTGGAAGATAGTAGAAAGAGCTCTTGGAATCAGAAAGCTTGCTTTCAAGCTCTACCTCTACTATTTATTAGTTATTAATTTACCTCTCTGAAATCTAGTGTCTTTCTTTAAATTGTAAATAATAACTTATAGGGTTTTTCTAAAGATCAAAATTAGGTAATGTGTTTTTTTAATACTATAAAGTGAGTGCAGAATTTGGGGAAGGGAAGTCTTATTTGCTCTCCCCCTTTCCTATTATCTTTTTGTCTCAGATATATAATGTAAGTGGGATCATTGGTACGTATTCTTATGCACTCATTTGTGCCTGTTTTTTTTCACTCATCATAATGGTTTCAAGATACCTAAAACTATATTTTATTCCTTTTTATTGCTTAAAATAGTTAGTTGTTCAAATATACCACAGTTTCTCTATTCACCTGATGGGCATTCGGTTGTTTCCGGTTTGGGGTTATGAAAAGCTGTTCTATTTCATTATATAACTGAACTAATATAATTCTAATGTATTCTATATTATGAAGTATACTTTATGTATTATGTGGTAATCATATATACTGTCTAATAATTATGTCTTTAATAAAGCTTTTGCATATAAATTGTTACTTTTGTAATGTAGGCATTAACAGTGTGTGCTTTGATGAGGAATCAAAACATATAACTGCAATGAAATCTTTAGAGGGAGAAGTTGTACCTTTTAAAAACAAAGTTCTTCTGTCAAATAATGTAGAGGTAAGTAATTCTTTTTCAAGTGTGAAAGTATACAGAATTAATGATATGAACTTTGTATCAAAATTAATTCAGTCAATTTGTAGAGTAAGTTGGTTAATTTAGGCCTTTTGGAAACTTTTATCTTTTTTTTGTTTGTTTGTTTTTTGTTTTTTGCGGTACGCGGGCCTCTGGATGTGCAGACTCAGCGGCCATGGCTCATGGTCCCAGCTGCTCCGCGGCATGTGGGATCTTCCCAGACCAGTGCACGAACCCGTGTTCCCTGCATCGGCAGGCAGACTCAACCACTGCGCCACCAGGGAAGCCCCTGGAAACTTATATCTTAAAAAATAATTTGTTTTGTTAGGTTCAGAATGATTTGATATTAAAGAGAATATGTATTTTTAGTCTTTGGAAGGCAGCATGTAATTTTGAAAACAATTTTTGCTTTGGAGTCAAGAAGACTTGGATATTAATTGTAGCTCCACACCTTATTAGCTATATAACTTAGAGTCTCAGTTTTCTTACCTGTAAAATGGGAGTCCTACTAGCAAAGACTTTCTGTTGAAAATTAAATGAGATAATTGGCTTTAGGTACACTATAGTGTTTGGAACATAACTACTCAATAAGTCTTTGTTCTTTTTTTTTTTCCTTTAAAATCTGAGTTGTATGAGATGATTTAAGTGAACAAGTAAACTTGAAACTAGTGCATTTATAGTACAACTATTGATTAATTGGTTCTGCAGGACTAGAAGTGAACTGTCAAATGCCTATTATAGTTATACAGCTAAAGCCAACAGCAATAGGATGTAACACATTGAATTGTAACTTTTAAGTTCTAAAGGTATCTTTCAGCTGCAAGTCAGGGCCATGCCTTATCATGCATGTATCTGTACAGTTTAGTAAAAAGACCATTCCTGGTTAGGCCTCAACATTTTATTGGATGTTGAGTATATAAATCAAGTGGTTGAAAGGATAGAAGGTTTGTTAAGTACCTCCCATATTTGTTGAAGAGATTTGTTGTTTTCCTTTCTTGTGATTTTATTAGGACTTGGTGAACAGAGAGAGAGAGCTTTTAGCAGCTGGGGGTAGTGCAGCACTCCTGGAGCTCTTGTGATGATTAGCAGAGTAGGTGTCTGCTGCCTTGCACTGAGAGATTCTTACTCTTTAGCTTTAGTGGCTTTTGAACTGGGCAAAAGTTTGTGCTATTTTTAATACTGGAAAGTGCTCTAAAGATAAACAGTAAAAAGCTAGAACTTAAAAATAGGTAATAATGAAAAGCTATTTAAGATTGTAGTTTTTGCTCTTATATTTTATTGCAAATGATAGTTTTTAAAAGTTAAGTAGTGGGCTTCCCTGGTGGCGCAGTGGTTGAGAGTCTGCCTGCCAATGCAGGGGACACGGGTTCATGCCCCGGTCCGGGCAGATCCCACATGCCACAGAGCAGCTGGGCCCATGAGCCATGGCCGCTGAGCCTGCACGTCCAGAGCCTGTGCTCTGCAATGGGAGAGGCCACAACAGTGAGAGGCCTGCGTACCGCTAAAAAAAAAAAAAAAAAAGTTAAGTAGTGATTCTTAAATATTCATGCTATTTTTATCAATCACCATTATTATTTTAACTTTAGTTTAAATTTTTATTATTTTATCTATAATCAAATGAGTGAAAAATGTATTGTTTTGACTTTGAAACAGATTAGTTTTGTTTGAAGAGGGATCTTAACTCCTTAAATAATATGGTTCACCTTAATGAAGCAGTCCCTTCCTATGGTTACAGCTTTCTGAATATAAGATCATCAGGATAGTGTGAGCCAGAGGACTTAGCTAGTCATTGTGACTCTAATTTATTGGCCCAGCTATCTAGTTTGATTTATCATAATGATGAGATGAATGGGTTAGTTTTTAAATGTTCATGTTATTTTGGTTGTATAGATGGTGATGGTGATAGTGATAACTAGCTACACATTTTTGAGTTTTCACACTTAACATTATCCCAAGAGGCTTCATTTAAATCATTTATTAATAAAAAATTATATACCATACAACACATTTTGGGAGTGTGAGAGTCAATAAGAAATTATAACCTTCCTCTTGAAATAAAAGAATAGAGTCATTAGCTTGTGTTTTTGTTTTATGACTTGTGTAGTAAATAATATATTTTCTAATTTTATTTTCAGACTTGGTTAAATGATTTAGCCTTGGAAATGAAGCAAACTTTGAAGGAGTTGTTGACGGAATGTGTTACTGCTGGACGAAGTTCTCAAGGTGCAATTGACCCATCCTTTTTCCCTTCACAGGTAAGGGGGCTTATGTCTAGAGTACAGATAGGCGTGGTGTCATTGGAAGATCCCTGACCTAGAGATCAGGAGGTTTAGACAACTGGGATCTTTGTTTTCTCTTTATGTAACAGTTAACATTGACTAATTGCTTAATTTCTGAGTCTCAGTCCCTCAGCTGTTAAATGTGAGGGAGGAGCAGCACGATAGTGAAATTATCTTCTAGCTCCGTTAGTTTGCCATAATTCAGATGCTTTCAAGCAGAAGGCCTGCTGAGATCTAAGCTACCCAGGCCACTGGGGAGTGGAACTGGAGGCAGAAGTAGTCATGTATTAGTTTCCTGGTTCCAGATGATTAGTCCATCATTGATGGAGAGGCACAGGATCTATAACATTGTCTCCCACCCTTCCCATGGACTCATCTAGGAGGTTGGAGCTGATGGGAGTTCAGAAGTGTTAGTGTAGGGCTGAAACATAGTCACAGTACTGAACCAGAACTTTGGCAGGGAAGAAGAGTGCTAGGTTTCATGGTTGTTAATAGAGATTGCTGCAGGTCAGTGTTCATAGGAACTCATTTCTGAATCATTGGATGCTAGATATGTGTCTTACAAAACTTGTTCTGGGCCTTATTAAAGTGTAGCACTAGGACTTGGGTTAAATATCCTGCCGTGTTCAGGATTAGTTTTATTGCTGGTTGAGACTAACACTACGGAGGTAGGATATCAGGAACTTTAGTTCTTAGGGACTATGAAAGGCAGGTGTTGAGATGTTCTATGATTTCTCACAGGAAAATCTACCTAACTATTTTTTTGCTTTTCAGATTAAAACATTTAGTAACTATTGGAACAGGGTTTTATGTTGGTTCTTTTTTTGTGTGTGTGTGGTATGCGGGCCTCTCACTGCTGTGGCCTCTCCCGTTGCAGAGCACAGGCTCTGGATGCGCAGGCTCAGCGGCCATGGCTCACGGGCTTAGTTGCTCCGCGGCATGTGGGATCTTCCCAGACCAGGGCACGAACCCGTGTCCCATGCATCAGCAGGCGGATTCTCAACCACTGTGCCACCAGGGAAGCCCTATATTGGTTCTTTTAAAGCATGAGAAGTTAAATAGGAAACTTGGAGCATTTTGGATTCTTAGCCATTTTATCACTCATATCTTTTTGTTTCTTTTAGCTGTTTAAGTCAAACTAAAATATGTTTAAAAAATCTTGTTAAGTTCTTAGAGAAAAATAAAAGTAGTCATTGTTGAATAATAATGCCATTGTAAAGTCAGAGTTAAAATGCTTTATTATCTCTGGAAATGTTTCCTAGTACTCTGTCAACTTCCAGGTAGGATTTAAATTGACTTAGCGTAAAAGACACAATATTAAAAAATATACAAAAGAAAGAATTGCATAATAATTAGATTGAGGAAATGACAGTTATATCAGGAGATATACTGGGAGCTACAGGCTAAAGAATGTGTTGGATTTGAGCCAGAAACTGAGTTCTGGGCTCTGAGCAGTCAAGTAAAAATATGAACTACTAAACATATATACAGTTCATAATCTATCAAAACAAAGAATTCTAGTTTATTAGCAGTTAATGTTAAGAAAAATTTATCTCAAGAGCATTTATGTAAGGGGATTGAATAGTATAACTGGTTACACGAATGTCTGGTACAGGTTACTGTGTACTATTAATTCAGTTCTCTAAAGACATCTTTGTAAGGACCTGAAATAATGTAGAGAAAGCACTTTCTGGTCTGGGAAGGAGGCAGCATGATAAAGTAGAAAAAATCTGACCAACCTCAGTTCAAATCCTACCTTTGCCAGTTATACTTTGAGTGATTCTTTTTGGCACTTAGTTAAGAGTCTGGGAAGGAGGCAGCATGATAAAGTAGAAAAAATCTGACAGACCTCAGTTCAAATCCTACATTTGCCAGTTATACTTTGAGTGATTCTTTTTGACACTTAGTTAAGAGGGTATAATAATACCTCCACGGCAACTCATTTTGAAGGTTAAATTATATAATGTTTGCAGAGCACCCTTAGCGACCATTACATTTTAGACAATGTTAGTGTTTGTCCAGGTATCTTAATGGTAATGTGATATGAGAATTAGTTAAGCCTGTATCTTGAGTATCATTTCTGTTAGCTGCTCATAGAAATCGTATAGCAGACTGTTAAAAATTGAGATATTGATGTGCATTATTATTAAAATTTATTTATAATACAGAAATTCAGTACTATTGCCTGAGTGGAAATTCATATATATGAGTATTAGTTTCAAGGTGGCAAGTGAAGATTTTCATGTGAAAATTAAAAAGCAAAGTCTTTTCTCACAAAGCAGATTTGGATCTGTTTAAATGCTTCACCATATACTTGATTAAAGAAGCTGGTGAGTTTTGTACTGCAAAGTATGAGAGGTGACTTTGCCCTGGAAAGTTACTAATTGGCTTTCTCTTTTGTTAAAGAAGTTAATGTGGTATTTGTATAATGTTCTAAGAGCAAACAGCAGCTTAGCCTGCTATATTAAGTATTAAAATTATATATAGATAATGAATTAATCTGATAAATAGAGGCATTTGATGATATTTTCTGGATGCTAAAAGGTATATATAAGAAAAAAATCTGTTCAGTAGTTAATTGGTCAGTAGGTTTAGTGTTTTTATACGATGATCGATCATGTCTTTAGTTTAAAGGAGGATATTGGTTTTCCTTGTTCATCTCAGAACTGTATCAAAATATTTTAATACAAGTTTACAAAATCTGGTGTTTAAATGTATCATTTGCTTTATCAGTAACCTTGCTATATTGATAATATTATAGAAATTCTCTCAAACAGCATTAATATTTCATGTTTTATGTAAACGTGAAGTTGATCTGTATTTAATTTCTGTTTATGGTTATTAGATTGAAAGATTAAGACAGATTTTAATTTAGGATAAAGTTGGTGTTTTGAAATTGTAGACTTCAGTAGTATACTGAGGGATTATTTTGGAATGCTAGAAGATTACTCTTTTTATTAAGTAGAATGCATCAGGGCTTCCCTGGTGGCGCAGTAGTTGAGAGTCCGCCTGCTGATACAGGGGACACAGGTTCGTGCCCTGGTCTGGGAAGATCCCACATGCGGCAGAGCAGCTAGGCCCATGAGCCATGGCTGCTGAGCCTGCGCGTCCAGAGCCTGTGCTCCGCAACGGGAGAGTCCACAACAGTGAGAGGCCCACGTACCGAAAAAAAAAAAAAAGAATGCATCATACTCTGATATCTTTTCATCTTACTGGTTAAAAAGAAGCCATTTATGAGGAGAGTCATGGGAAGAAAGTACAAAGCACTTAGGTTATAATAAGCTTGGTGGGCTCTAAGACCCAAAAATAGGCCTATAGGAGAAAAGTAAAAGATGAGCTCTTGAGAAGTAAGCTTGGGCTGCATCACACATGCTTTTTCTACAAATGTATTACTCTATTAATATTTGAGGTGCCAGTAAGACATTCAGGTAGAGAGATCCAATATGTAATTGGAAATTTGGAAAAAGGTATCTTTCCTTAAACTTATAAAATATTTCTAAGTAAATTCAGCTTTTAAAAATAATTTTTCTCTTCATTCATTAGATACTATGCTTGGCAGAGCAGATTAAATTCACTGAAGATGTAGAAAATGCCATCAAAGATCATAGTCTTCATCAGATTGAAACACAACTGGTGAATAAGTTAGAGCACTATACTAACATTGATACAAGTTCTGTGGATCCAGGGAATACTGGTATGGGAAAATATTCAATTTCCTGCCTACTTTTGGGTTATTTGAACATTTTCTTAGTATTCTATCTTAATTTATCTATTGTGCATTTGTCTGTCAATCAACCATCTATGTGTCTATTTTGGAGGTTACTTTAGGAATTACAATATACATACTTTTATATTGTACTTAGAATCGATAATTTACTATTTTAAGTGGAATGTAGAAACCTTACCACCATATGGGTTTCTTTATCCTCCTCTTTTTATGTTGTTTTCAATGTATATGGATATCTATATACATTGAAAACTCCATGAGATTATAATTTTTTTCTTTAACTGTCAAATGTATTTTAAAGGACCTGAGAATAGTCTATTATATTTATCTAGATGCTTACCATTTCTGTTGCCCATCCTTCATCCTGATGCTCCAAGTTTCCTTCTGCTGTCATTTTCTTTCTTTGAAGAATTTTCTTTAGTGTTTCTTTTAGAGCCCGTTTGCTGACTATGAATCTTATAGATTTCCTTCTCTTGAAAATGTCTTCATTTCACCTTTATTATTGTCTTTTCTGATGTGAGTTGATTTTTTTTGGTTCTTTTCATGTTGAATGATTTTGGATTGTATCCTGGACATTTTGAATATTGTGTTATAAGAGTCTGAGTCTTATTTAAATTTGCTGGATAATGTTGATATTTTTCTGTTAGCAAGTGATCTTGTTGGGTTCAGGCCACAAGTTTCAGCCAGCTTTCTGTGGGTTGTGTTTCCAATGTCTGTTCTGTCTTTGCTATACTCTTGAGATCGTCCCCACATGTGTGCCACCTAGTGGCCAGTTATCAAAGTCTTTGGTTTAATGTTTAGGATGAGGTCTGCACAGCTCAGGCTGAGCTCAAGAGTTCATAAAGTTTATAGGGTCGTTTTCCCAATCTTCTCCCCCTCCATGGTCTTAGAAGTGATTTTGTGATTCCCTTGGGCTCCTCTTTTGGTCCTCTGGCCAGAAAGCTGGAGTTTCATGTACTGTACTGTCCTTCACACTTTTTAGTGACTGTGCCCATGTCTTGGACCAGTTGATGGGAGAAAAGAGAGAAAAAGAGCAATTTGAGTTAGTCCCACTGTCTTGGAATCATAGCTCCTCTGATTTCAGAAGACAGTTCCCTTCCTTCAGAGTTTTAGGCATTTCTGGGTCTCAGCTGCCAGTGCTGAGGCTCCTTTTCTGCTTTTCAAATCTGAGTTAAAAGCCTTCTCCTGGACCTCTCTCTGTCTACACCAGTATGGGTTTCTGGCAGCATTGAATCCAGGCCCATGGATATAAGAGAGGAAAAAGAAAAAGAAAAAAGGTAAATTTACCACTGGTTTGGTGGCGCTTCTAATTCTGCCCTCCCCCAATTTGTCTGATACTCTTTACTTTTTCAGAGTCCTAAATAGCAGTTCAATGTATGTTGTCCGTGTTTTATACCTGCATTCAGAGGGAGAGACAGGCTGAGTGTGCTTACTCCCTTGCATAAGAAACCAGAACCCTGGTTTCATTGAATTTTGATATCTTAGTTTTCACACACACAATTCTTATTGGTGGATTTGACATTCTTTTGACTTGCATGATATATATTACTGTACTATTCAACTGTATCATGGAGTTACCATTTATTGAGAAATCATATGTGTGTGTGTATATATATAAAATCATAAAGTACATAAATCACAGGCTAACATTATCCCCAATTATTTTAATTGTATACAGAATCTGGCATTCTGGAGCTTAAACTTAAAGCACTTATTCTTGATATTATTCATAATATTGATGTGGTGAAGCAGTTAAACCAAGTTCAAGTTCATACAATTGAAGACTGGGCCTGGAAAAAACAAGTTAGATTCTATATGAAAAATGATCACACATGTTATGTTCAAATGGTGGATTCTGAACTTCAGTATACTTATGAGTACCAGGTATGACTTGTGGCAGAAATGTTTAATTTTTCCAGTTAGAAATTATTTACTTTAAAGGAAATTTGCTATTGGATGAAAGAGTTATTTTTATCTTAGCTGTAACTTTTAAGAATATTTTTTGGGTTATTTTCTTCTATTTCATCATAATTAAAAGGATGTTATATTAGAAAAAATTCTATATACAGAAAAGTTAAAATAATGGCAGTGTTGTGCTGAATTCTCTAAATGTACCTTTTCTTAGAGCAGCATTTATTTATACAGATTGAAATATAGCTTTAATCTAAAGAGAATTGAATATTAGGCAACCTCAATGGAAACAATTTGGTTTGTGCCTCCTTTTACAAGGCCAAAATTAGTGCAATTGTTAATATGTCAAAGTATGTTTGTTAAATATACTCAGTTTGTAAGGTAAAATAATTTTCAAGCAAATAACGTAGCTCATGTAACCTGTTCTCAAAAAATCCATCTGAATACTCTGCCTTTTTCCATCATAGTAAATCAACCATAAGGATATATTTGACGTTTATGTTAATAAGCATGTGTCAGGAGAGTTGCCAGCTGGCTTTTTCAAAAAGGAAATGTATTTTGAGACCCAAATCTTCCACCTAAATTAAAGAAAAACTCTATAAAATGCAGCTTGAATTGGACTCTATTTCCACTAAAGTTTAGTAGAAATTTTGAGAATTATTTGATAGGTTAAGATCATTAATTTCATAAGGAATTTTTCAAATTAATTATACTTTGAGGTTTCCAAAGTAGTTCTGATTTTTGAAGATTGTAAGATTCCAGGAAGTACTTTACAGGAATTTGAAAGTACAAACAGGATGGTTATTGTACATAATTATATTGAATTGTATTGGAAAGTGTATAATTGTATACAGTTTCTGGATTTGTCTGCCTTAGAGGTATATCTTTGTGACGTTATCAAGAACTTGAGAGACTATTTGGAAATCCTAACAGTATGTCAGTTGAGGATAGAATAAAATACATGCTTGAGAAATAACTAAATTTAATTCCAGTTTGTGCTTTAGAACGTTTCTTGAATTACTAAAATAAGTTTTGTATATTTTTTCTATGCTAACAACTTTAAACTATTTGTTGCCTTTTTAACTTTTTAACTAGAATTGCTATTTAACTACACTATATAATATTTGTACATATTGAATAGAATATGAATATTTGAATTTTATATTTCCCTTGTGTAGGGTAATGCTCCCAAGCTGGTTTACACTCCACTGACAGACAAATGCTACTTAACTCTCACTCAAGCCATGAAGATGGGACTTGGAGGAAATCCTTATGGACCAGCTGGAACTGGAAAAACTGAATCAGTAAAGGCTTTAGGTGGACTTCTTGGAAGACAAGTTTTAGTTTTTAATTGTGATGAGGTAGAATAAATAATTATCAAATGATATAATAGTGTCTTACATGTTTGGAATAGTTTTCACATACTTATATATGAAATGCTCTATTTTAAAATCACTCTTCTTTTAAATCACTTGAAAGTGGATTTTATTTGAGAAGTAAAATGGAGAGAGGTTGTACATAGTATAGTCCAAAAACTTTTCTAAAGAGAACTATTACATAGAAATAATTTTAAATACAGAATGAAGCTTTATGCTAGAGTAGAGGAAAAATCTTAAATTCTTATTAAGTTACCATCTTCAAAACATTATGTGTATTTTGACTTAAAGAATAACTGAAACAAAATCTTTCTCTCCCGTTGCGGAGCACAGGCTCCGGACGCGCAGGCTCAGAGGCCATGGCCCACGAGCCCAGCCGCTCCGCGGCATGTGGGATCTTTCCAGACCGGGGCATGAACCCATGTCCCCTGCATTGGCAGGCGGACTCTCAACCACTGCGCCACCAGGGAATCCCCTGAAACAAAATCTTATATTTGTTTACTTCTGTGTACTTTTCAGAACACTTTCATATGAATTATTTTGTTTACTCCTTGAAACCATCCTAGGTTTTGAAAGTGTAGCTATTTAATCTCTGCTTAAAAAAGAACTAGAGGCATAGATGGGTGAAATGATTACCTTCTCACTAAATGACATAAAGTATTAAATTATTATTAGAGATTTTAATTATTTTTATTGAATATAATTTTTATTGTTATTTTTAAGGGAATCGATGTGAAGTCAATGGGACGAATATTTGTTGGTTTGGTGAAGTGTGGGGCCTGGGGTTGTTTTGATGAATTCAATAGACTAGAAGAATCTGTACTGTCGGCAGTTTCTATGCAAATCCAGACAATTCAAGATGCTTTGAAGAATCATAGAACTGTATGTGAACTGCTTGGCAAGGAGGTATAGCATATATTGGGAATTTAAAGAATTAAACTATTTTATAAGACTTCATGTTACTCATACTCGGGCAAATAGTCTATCTTTATTTCTCCTGGCACCTCTGTTTCTAATTTGTGACCAGTGTGTTAAACCTTTTTACCTGTGAATTGTCTCTGAGTTTCTCACCCTTTTGGGGTCCCATTTCCACCATTCATCTTCAAACTTTTGATATTGAATAATCCAGTTATAATAGTATTTGCTAACATTTATCAAACACTCTATGCCACTGTGCTTAGTGCTTTTATGCATTGTTTCATTTAGTACTCATAACAATCCTTTGAGTTAGGTACTATTATATTTTTTTAACTTTATGGATGAGGAGACTAGGGCTTGAGGTTAAACGTCAGAAGTGGAGCTGGAAATTGAACCCACGTCTGTCTAATTCTGAAATTCATGTTTTTAATCACTATTCTATATGAATCTTAAAACAATAAATACTTAACTATTCTTCTGTTGCTCACTTCTCCCCATAAGAGGTATATATTCAAGTCATTAGAACTTGAAACTTATTTGTATATAAAACATAGATTTCTCTATATAATGTGTAATGGTGAATACACTGAAAGTTGAAAGAACTGTGAAATTATCCTCTTCTCCATAATAACATTTTCCCAATACAAGAGTTTCAGGGTAGACCAAGAAAGTAGGACCAGTTCTAACTTGCCTGTTACTTACTTACATGATGTTTCAACTCTTTCTTCACAAAAAAGAAAAGAGAAATTCTTCAGTTTTTACCTCTCTGTCATCAAAATTTATTTTCTTCCCTGTTCATTTTTTGTCATTTCCTCCTCTTAGAAAGAAAAATTTTCCTTTTTCCCAACTCAAACTAATTTTTCCATCTATACTTTGGAATCTGCTTCCCAGGGACCTTCTCTTCAGAATTATCTCTGTCCTTCTACTCATTTCTAATTGGCTTTTAAACATAATCGCATATTGTCCTTCTTGATAATATATAATATTATATTAGATATAATGATACTGTAATATAATGTTTAGTATAATTAAAACATAAGCAAACCTTCCCTTAATTCATCTTTCCTTCCAACCACACTTTTTGTTTTCTTTCCTTTATAACCAGGTTTTTTACTCTAGGTATTTCTACTTCCTAATTGCCCATTCATTGTTTACACATTATAATTCTGCTTTTCTATTCTTAGTGCTTTGTTGAAAATGCTCCTATTAGATACTCTCATGATATTTTGCTCTTTGCTGTCATAGCATTTATTAACTATGATTGCTTCTTTCTAATATTCACTAGACTATAAACTCCAGAAGGGCATAAACTATTAGTGACTTCAGAGTTGTGTTGTCTCTGTGTACTTAGCAAAGTGCCTCACACAAGGAAGGCTTTTAGTAAACATATGTTGAATGAATGAATAGACATTCAAACTAGTTACCATCACTTAAACTTTCAGCCTCAAAAAACTGATTATAAAGAGCCTCTATAAAGTAGTGTAGTTCCTAAGGAGTTTATTATATGTTGAGTAAGGAGATGTTTAGCACACTAGTGCTTGCTTTTTGCTAAGTTATAAGATATATGTGTAGAAATATGTTTTGCAATATGTTTTATAGTTATAGTTTCAAATATTTGATGTTTGCAATATGTTTTATAGTTATAGTTTGCAATATGTTTTATAGTTATATGTTTCAAATATTTGATGCCTATGTTTTAAATTAATATTCCAGGTAGAAATAAATTCTAATTCTGGAATTTTTATCACTATGAATCCTGCTGGAAAAGGTTATGGAGGAAGACAAAAACTGCCTGATAATCTTAAACAGCTTTTCAGGCCAGTAGCCATGTCTCGTCCAGACAATGAGCTTATTGCAGAAGTTATTCTCTATTCAGAAGGCTTTAAAGATGCTAAGGTGTTGGGCAGAAAATTGGTAGCTGTCTTCAATCTATCCAGGTGAGTTTTCCTGTTTTAAATATTTTAATATTTTGTAGTTCCAATGATTGATCAGGGTTATTAATGACCTTTTTTCACATTTGTCCAATTTACCTATTCAGTGATTTTCATATTGGTGATTTTCATAAGTACAATTTTGTATTGTACTCAAGGTGTTGGTAAGAAAGATTTTAGTTTGAATTATAGAAACATCTGGCTCAAAACTGCTTGTTTTTCATAAATACTATTAATTCAAATTTCACTTTTTTTCTGCAAAATAGTTTTATTGGAGTACTCCAGCTAAATGATACTTACTAATTTACCAGCTGACCACTCAAAGCCTACTGTTCTTTGGAGGGAATCTTTCACAATTTTTTTTTTTATGTCTGATTTCTAGTAATAGAGATTGACTTAGCTTCTTTGGGCAACCTAGAATTCTGGTCCATATTACTTAAGAGATAGAACTAGAGTGTCAGAGATTGAGAGCAAGATGGATCAATTAAACACTTTATGAATAAAAGTAACAGGTGGTTATCATTTAGTGTCTTCATTAAGATGATAGCCAGTTTGTGAAAGGTTTATCCTGATGCTTGAGAACCATCCATCTTTAACATTTTACTTCAGTGATTATTTTGTGTTGCTTGGTTCCTTTTTATAAACTAATGTAATATTAGGACTTATTTCTATGTGTTAGTAGTTAGATTCTGTATTTCTTTTAATATGATTACAAGAATAATTTCTTATAGCTATTTGATGATTTATGATTTCCATGTCTTTACCTAAGAGAACTTTTGACACCTCAGCAACATTATGACTGGGGTTTGAGAGCTTTGAAGACAGTTCTGAGAGGAAGTGGAAATCTTCTTAGACAGCTGAAGAAAATTGGTGTTAAACAAAAAGGTATGATTCATTATGCCAAATATAATCTTATTTTTAAAACTAAGTTTGAATTTAGTATAGTTTTAGATTTATATAAAAGTTATACATATAGTATAGAGGGTTTCTGAATATTATGTTCTCCCAGTTTCTCCTGTTGTTAACATCTTACATTAGTATTGTACATTTATTGAAACTAATGAACCAACATTGATTCATAATTTTTTAATAAAGTCCATAATTTATTGAGATTTTCCCTAATTTTTACCTATGTCTGATCATAACTTTTAAACATGCATTAAATATTTCTAGTTGTGGTATATAGAGGAATAGTCTAGTCCACTTGTGCTCAATCTTTAACAGTCACCTAGAGGCTTGTTAAAACACAGAATGTTGGACCCGATGCCCAAAGTTCCTGAATCTGTAGGTCTGGAATAGAGTCTGAAAATTTGTCTAGTCTTAAAACAAGAACAGAAACCTTAGAAACACATGGAGATTTTCTCTTTCAAAGATAGTATACCAGACAAAATTACCCTTTTACTTTTTAAAAAAATTTTTTTAAATTAAATTAAATTTATTTTTTTATACAGGCAGGTTCTTATTAATCAATTTTATATGCATCAGTGTATACATGTCAATCCCAATCTCCCAATTCATCACACCACCACCCCCACCACCGCCCCTGGCCGCTTTCCCCCATTGGTGTCCATACGTTTGTTCTCTACATCTGTGTCTCAATTTCTTCCCTTCAAACCGGTTCATCTGTACCATTTTTCTAGGTTCCACATATATCTGTTAATATACGATATTTGCTTTTCTCTTTCTGACTTACTTCACTCTGTATGACAGTTTCCATATCCATCCACATCTCTACAAATGACCCAATTTCATTCCTTTTTATGGCTGAGTAATATTCCATTGTATATATGTACCACAACTTCTTTATCCATTTGTCTGTCGATGGGCATTTAGGTTGCTTCCATGACCTGGCTATTGTAAATAGTGCTGCAATGAACATTGGGGTGCATGTGTCTTTTTGAATTATGGTTTTCTCTGGGTATATGCCCCATAGTGGAATTGCTGGATCATATGGTAATTCTGTTTTTAGATTTTTTAAGAAACCTCCATACTGTTCTCCATAGTGGCTGTATCAATTTACATTCCCACCAACAGTGCAAGAGAGTTCCCTTTTCTCCACACTCTCTCCAGCATTTGTTGTTTGTAGATTTTCTGATGATGCCCATTCTAACTGGTGTGAGGTGATACCTCATTGTAGTTTTGATTTGCATTTCTCTAATAATTAGTGATGTTGAGCAGCTATTCATGTGCTTCTTGGCCATCTGTATGTCTTATTTGGAGAAATGTCTATTTAGGTCTTCGGTCCATTTTTGGATTGGGTTGTTTGTTTCTTTAATATTGAGCTGCATGAGCTGTTTATATATTTTGGAGATTGATCCTTTGTCCGTTGATTCGTTTGCAAATATTTTCTCCCATTCTGAGGGTTGTCTTTTCGTCGTGTTTATGGTTTCCTTTGCTGTGCAAAAGCTTTGAAGTTTAATTAGGTCCCATTTGTTTATTTTTGTTTTTATTTCCATTACTCTAGGAGGTGGATCAAAAACGATCTTTCTGTGATTTCTGTCAGAGTGTTCTTCCTATGTTTTCCTTTAAGAGTTTTATAGTATCCGGTCTTATATTTAGGTCTCTAATCCATTTTGAGTTTATTTTTGTGTGTGATGTTAGGGAGTGTTCTAATTTCATTCTTTTGCATGTAGCTGTCCAGTTTTCCCAGCACCACTTATTTAAGAGACTGTCATTTCTCCATTGAATATCCTTGCCTCCTTCATCATAGATTAGCTGACCATAGGTGCATGGGTTTATCTCTGGACTTCCTATCTTGTTCCATTGATCTATGTTTCTGTTTTTCTGCCAGTACCATATTGTCTTGATTACTGTAGCTTTGTAGTATAGTCTGAAGTCAGGGAATCTGATTCCTCCAGCTCCGCTTTTTTCCCTCAAGACTGCTTTGGCTATTCAGGGTCTTTGGTGTCTCCATACAAATTTTAAGATTTTTTGTTCTAGTTCTGTAAAAAATGCCATTGGTAATTTGATAGGGAGTGCATTGAGTCTATAGATTGCTTTGGGTAGGATAGTCATTTTCACAATATTGATTCTTCCAATCCAAGAACATCTCTCCATCTGTTGGTATCATCTTTAATTTCTTTCATCAGTGTCTTATAGTTTCCTGCACACAGGTGTTTTGTCTCCCTAGGTAGGTTTATTCCTAGGTATTTTATTCTTTTTGTTGCAGTGGTAAATGGGAGTGTTTCCTTAATTTCTCTTTAAGATTCTTCATCATTACTATAAAGGAATGCAAGAAGTTTCTCTGCATACAGATCTTTTGTCTCCCTAGGTAGGTTTATTCCTAGGTATGTTATTCTGTTTGTTGCAATGGTAAATGGGAGTGTTTCCTTAATTTCTCTTTCAGATTTTTCATCATTACTATAAAGGAATGCAAGAGATTTCTGTGCATTAATTTTGTATCCTGCAACTTTACCAAATTCATTGATTAACTCTAGTAGTTTTCTGTTGGCATCTTTAGGATTCTCTATGTATAGTATCATGTCATCTGCAAGCAGTGACAGTTTTACTTCTTTTCCAATTTGGATTCCTTTTATTTCTTTTTCTTCTCTGATTGCTGTGGCTAGGACTTGTAATACTATGTTGAATAATATTGGTGAGAGTGGACATCCTTGTCTTGTTCCTGATCTTAGAGGAAATGCTTTCAGTTATTCACCATTGAGAATGATGTTTCCTGTGGGTTTGTCATATATGACCTTTATTATGATGAGGTAGGTTCCCTCTATGCGCACTTTCTGGAGAGTTTTTTATCATAAATGGGTGTTGAATTTTGTCAAAAGCTTTTTCTGCATCTATTGAGATGATCATATGGTTTTTCTTCTTCAGTTGTTAATATGGTGTATCACATTGATTGATTTTCGTATAATGCATAATCCTTCAATCCCTGGGATAAATCCCATTTTATCATGGTGTATGATCATTTTAATGTGTTATTGGATTCTGTTTGCTAGTATTTTGTTGAGGTTTCTTGCATCCATATTCATCAGTGATATTAGTCTGTAATTTTCTTTTTTTGTAGTATCTTTGTTTGGTTTTGGTATCAGGGTGATAGTGCCCTCAAAGAATGAGTTTGGGAGTGTTCCTTTCTCTACAGTTTTTTGAAAGAGTTTGAGAAGGATGGGTGTTAGCTCTTCTCTAATGTTTGATAGAATTCACCTGTGAAGCCATCTGCTCCTGGACTGTTGCTTTTTGGAAGATTTTAAATCACAGTTTCAATTTCATTACTTGTGATTGGTCTGTTCATAGTTTCTATTTCCTCCTAGTTCAGTCTTGAAAGATTATACCCTTCTAAGAATTTGTACATATCTTCCAGGTTATCCATTTTATTGGCGGAGAGTTGCTTGTAGTAGTCTCTTAGGATGCTTTGTATTTCTGCAATGTCTGTTGTAACTTCTTTTTCATTTTTAATTTTATTGATTTGAGTACTCTACCTCTTTTTTGTGATGAGTCTCGCTAATGGTTTATCAATTTTGTTTGTCTTCTCAAAGAACCAGCTGTTAGTTTTATTGATCTTTGCTATTGTTGTCTTTGTTTCTATTTCATTTATTTCTTCTCTGCTCTTTATTATTTCTTTCCATCTGCTAACTTTGGGTTTTCTTTGTTCGTCTTTCTCTAGTTCCTTTAGGTGTAAGGTTAGATTGTTTATTTGAAATTTTTCTTGTTTCTTGAGGTAGGCTTGTATAGCTATAAACTTCCCTCTTAGAACTGCTTTTGCTGCATCCCATGGGTTTGGGATCATCATGTTTTCATTGTCATTTGTCTCTAGGTATTTTTTGGTTTCCTCTTTGATTTCTTCAGTGATCTCTTGGTTATTTAGTAACATGTTGTTTAGTCTCCATGTGTTTGTGTTTTTTACATTTTTTTCCCTGTAATTCATTTCTAATCTCATAGCATTGTGGTCAGAAAAGATGCTTGATATGATTTCAATGTTCTTAAATTTACTGAGGCTTGATTTGTGACCCAAGATGTGATGTATCTTGCCAAATGTTCCATGTGCACTTGAGAAGAAAGTGTAATCTGCTGTTTTAGGATGGAATGTCCTATAATTATCAATTAAATCTCTCTGGTCTATTGTGTCGTTTAAAGCTTCTGTTTCCTTATTTATTTTCACTTTGGGTGATCTGTCCATTGGTGTAAGTGAGGTGTTGAAGTTCCCCACTATTATTGTGTTACTGTCAATTTCCTCTTTTATAGCTGTTAGCAGTTGCCTTATGTATTGAAGTGTTCCTATGTTGGGTGCCTATATATTTACAATTGTTTTATCTTCTTAGATTGATCCCTTGATCATTATGTAGTGTCCTTCCTTGTCTCTTATAACATTCTTTATTTTAAAGTCTATTTTATCTGATATGAGTATTGCTACTCCAGCTTTCTTTTGATTACCATTTACATGGAATATCTTTTTCCATCCCCTCACTTTCAGTCTGTATGTGTCCCTTAGGTCTGAAGTGTGTCTCTCGTAGACAGCATGTATATGGGTGTTGTTTTTGTATCCATTCAGCAAGCGTGTGTCTTTTGGTTGGAGCATTAATCCATTCACGTTTAAGGTCAATATGTTTGTTCCTATGACTATTTTCTTAATTGTTTTGGGTTTGTTTTTGTAGGTCCTTCTCTCCTGTTTCCCACTTAGAGAAGTTCCTTTAGCACTTGTTGTAGAGTTGGTTTGGTGGTGCTGAATTCTCTTAGCTTTTGCTTGTCTGTAAAGCTTTTGATTTTTCCATCCAATCTGACTGAGATTCTTGCCAGGTAGAGTAATCTTGGCTGTAGGTTCTTCCCCTTCATCACTTTTTCATGCCACTCCCTTCTAGCTTGTAGAGTTTCTTCTGAGAAATCAGCTGTTAACCTTATGGGAGTTCCCTTCTATGTTATTTGTCATTTTTTCCTTGTTGCTTTCAATAATTTTTCTTTGTCTTTAATTTTTGCCTATTTGATTATTATGTGTCTAAGCATGTTTCTCCTTGGGTTTATCCTGTATGGGACTCTGTGCGCTTCCTGGACTTGGATGGCTATTTTCTTTCCCATGTTAGGGAAGTTTTTGACTATAATCTCTTCAAATATTTTCTCAGGTCCTTTCTCTCTGTGTTCTCCTTCTGGGACCCCTATAATGTGAATGGTGTTGTGTTTAATCTTGTCCCAGAGGTCTCTTATTCTGTCTTAATTTATTTCATTCTTATTATTTTATTCTGTTCTGTGGGAGTGAATTCAACCATTCTGTCTTCCAGGTCACTTATCCGTTCTTCTGCCTCAGTTATTCTGCTATTGATTCCTTCTAGTGTATTTTTCATTTCAGTTATTGTATTTTTCAATCTTTTTGCTTGTTCTTTGTTTTAGGTCTTTGTTAAACATTTCTTGCATCTTCTCGATCTTTGCTTCCATTGTTTTTCTGAGGTCCTGGATCATCTTCACTATCATTATTCTGAATTCTTTTTATGGAAGGTTGCCTATCTCCCCTTCATTTAGTTGTTTTTCTGGGGTTTTATCTTTTTCCTTCATCTGGTACATAGCCCTCTGCCTTTTCATCTTGTCTATCTTTCTGTGAATGTGGTTTTTCCTCCACAGGCTGCAGGATTGTAGTCCTTCTTGCTTCTGCTGTTTGCCCTCTGGTGGGTGAGGCTATGTAAGAGGCTTGTGCAAGTTTCCTGATGGGAGGGAGTGGTGGTGGGTAGAACTGGCTGTTGCTCTGGTGGGCAGAGCTCAGTCAAACTTTAATCCACCTGACTGCTGATGGGTGGGGCTGGGTTCCCTCCCTGTTGGTTGTTTGGCCTGAGGCGACCCAACACTTGAGCCTGCAGGCTCTTTGGTGGGGCTGATGTCAGGTTCTGGGAGGGCTCATGCTAAAGAGTACTTCCTAGAACTTCTGCTGCCAGTGCCATTGTCCTCATGATGAGCCATAGCCACCCCCCACCTCTGCAGGATACCCTCCAACACTAGCAGGTAGGTCTGGTTCTGTCTCTCCTGGGGTCACTGCTCCTTCCCCTTGGTCCCGATGTGCACACTACTTTGTGTGTGCCCTCCAAGAGTGGAGTCTCTGTTTCCCCCTGTCCTGTCAGAGTCATGCAATCAAATCTTGCTAGCCTTCAATGTCAGATTCTCTAGGAATTCCTCCTCCCGTTGCTGGAACCCCTGGTTCGGAAGCCTGTTGTGGAGCTCAGAGCCTTCACTCCAGTGGGTGGACTTTTGTGGTATAAGTGTTCTCCAGTCTGTGAGTCACCCACCCAGCAGTTATGGGATTTGATTTTACTGTGATTGTGCCCCTCCTACCATCTCATTGTGGCTTCTCCTTTGTCTTTGTATATGGGGTATCTTTTTTGGTGAGTTCCAATGTCTTCCTGTTGCTGACTGTTCTGCAGTTAGTTACGATTGTCGTGTTCTCACGCACCTCCTTCTACTCCCCCATCTTGGTTCAGGCTCCAAAATTACCCATTAAAAAAAATATTTTAAGATTACAAAAAAGTACCTTTTTTTAGATTAATTAATTTATTTAAACTGCTCTGGGTCTTAGTTGCAGCACGCAGGATCTTTGTTGTGGTATGCGGGATCTTTTAGTTGCAGCATGCGAGCTCTTTAGTTGCGGCATGTGAGCTTCTTCGTTGTGGCATGTGGGTTTCTTAGTTGTAGCATGTGAACTCTTAGTTGCAGCATGCATGCGGGATCTAGTTCCCCAACCAGGGAATGATCTCAGGCCTCCTGTGTTGGGGAGTGTGGAGTCTTACCCACTGGACCACCAGGGAAGTCCCCAAAGTACCTCTGAACACAGAATAATTTTAGATTTATTACAGTAAAGTTGCAAAGTTAGCATTTCCATCATTTACCTCTTATTTGCTGTGGTACATTTGTCAAAACTGGGAAACTGAGGCTGGTACATTACTATTAACTAAGCTTCAGACTTTATTTGGATTTCACCTGCTTTATCATTAATGTCCTCTTTCTGTTCCAAGATTGAATCTAGGGTGCTGTGTTGCATTAAGTTGTCATGTCTCCTTAAGTCTCCTCTGCTCTGTGACAGTTTCTCAGTCTGTTTTTGTATTCATGACCCTGACAGGGTCCTAGTCAGATATCATGTAGACTCTTCCTCAGTCTGGGTTTTTTTTTCTGATATTTAACTCATGATTTGATTGAGTTGTGAACATTTGGAAAAAAATACTGCAGAGGTGGAGTGCCCTTTTTAAGTCATTTTAGTGGGTACATAATAACCATTTGACATCACTGGTGATGTTCACCTTCATTACTTATGTTAATGTTTGCCAGGTTTCTCTAGTGTAGAGTTGTTATTTTCCACTTTCCCTGCTCTCTTCTTTGGAAGCCAGTTACTAAATCTAGCTCACCTTGAAAGTGGGGAGGCAAGGATTAAGCTCCACCTCTCAGAAGGGGGGAGTATCTGCATATATTATTTGAAACTCTTCCGTAAAGAAGATTTGTCTCTTCTTTTCCATGATGTATTTATTAAATCATTTATTTAGATCAGTATGGACTCATGCATATTTTTTTATACGTTACCACTTTTTTTCCCCATTTATATAAAGTAAGTTATTACCCCCACCAATTGATGTTTGCCTTCATGAAAGGCTGAATATTCAGCCTCTAGGTTGCTATTAAAATTTAAGTTAAATCACCACGAAAATAAGATAACATAAGAAAGACGACTACATAAAATTACCTATTTGGACTTTAAATGATCAAAATATACAACTTAAAAAAGGAAACTACAGCTTTTTTATTAGGTTGGTATATTCCAGGGCAGATGAGGTATTTGTTGAAGTACTTAGATTACCATTTTTCAGTTGTCTATCTCTAGCGATTTTCATGAAATATATAAACCATACTTGTAGTAACTAAAGATGGCTTACTTATGAGTTCAGTACTTTAAATAAACTCTTGTGCAGTCAAGCCTCTTTATATATATTTAAAGATAGAAATATTAAACAATTATAGAGAAATACCAGACTAAAAATAGTTTCTTGACTTTATATAGGTGTCTGATCAATTAGAAGCTAATATCCTTGAAAAAATAAGAATCTGGCAATATTAGTATTTACATTTGGTTTAAGAATAGATTTATGAACCAGTTTTGAGCAACACTGATCAAAGATTTTTGCTCAGTTTGTTAGTTTTTAGTTTTAGGACAAAAATCTCTGCAAGGCAAATATGCTGGTGTACTTGGAAAGATACCTAAGTCTGGAATTAAATCCCACCTATAATACTTAATGCTGAGCTGTCTCAGATAAGTCATTTAAACCCTTAGAGACTTAATGGTCTCATGTGTAAAACTGGAATAATAATAGAAATACTTCCTTATTCTATACAGTTGTTATAAGGATTATATCAGAATGGTAAAGTACTATGCAAAGAAATGTGTTAATGATTTTTATTATTAATTAAAGACTGGGTAACCTGGGATTCAAATTCTATGAAAAATAGTCCAAAACTCAGTAATACTTGTTTTTCAGCAGTTAAAAGATAGTTCAGTAACCTTGCCAATTCACATGATAGCATATGTCTTTAAATGTTACTAAATTCTAGTGCATCATTTAATTACTAATAATGCATATCAAGGCATGTAAAAACTTTTTATAGTCATTAGATTCATAACTAATAATTTTAAAATGAAACTTTTTCTCTAGTTAATGAAAGTCATATTGTGGTACAAGCACTGAGGCTTAATACAATGTCAAAGTTTACATTTGCTGATTGCACTCGGTTTGATGCACTGATTAAAGATGTGTTTCCTGGAATTGACTTTAAAGAAGTAGAATATGATGAACTGAATGCTGCATTAAAGCAAGTCTTTGAGGAGGCCAATTATGAAATCATATCCAATCAGGTAAGTGTCAAGAATACTTCATAATATATTGATCCTTTCTCCTAGTTAATTCTTTATTAACTATCTTTATCTTTTATCTTTCAACTTATCTTTCATCTTCCAACTTAAATCTTACTCACTCATGGAAGCCTTCCCTAATTTTCAAGTCCAAATTAGGTCCCCTTGCTATGTGCTTTCCTTACCTTTGTTGTATATACATATTTAATGTTTAGTTGCACACTTGATTAATATTTGATTAATATTAATATTAGTATTTGATTCTCCCTCACCAGATAGTAGTCTCTATGTAAGGTGGGATCCATGTCACTTTTACCATTTTATTCCTAGTGCCTGTTACGGAGCCTGGCACATAATAGATCGATCATATGTGTCTTTGATAGTTGATTATGTATGATTTAGTTTAACTTTGACAATTTCTTAGGAGAACTTCACTTTAGTAGGTCTTTTTATGTAGCACAAATACATGTTCAAAGTGAATACCTCAGGTTTTTTTTTTTTTTTGAGAGACAGGGTATAAATGAATGAATGAATTAGCAAAGTGAATAAAATATTGAGTATATTTTATTTGAATGAATGAGTGAGTGAAGACAATAGTGAACATATTGTATTGTCAACTTGGAAAGCATACTTTTTTTTAAAGAAATATGAATTTAAATATCATGTTGTAAATATATTCAGATTTATTTAGTAATTCTTTTATTTAAGGCTTTATCTTCCACTGAAGAAATAAAAGACTTAATTTATGTTTGAAATAGAACAACTATTATTGAATGAGAGTAGAACTGTGTATGATTGTACACTGTAAATCATATATGAACATGTTTCTTTTCTACTAGATCAAGAAGGCTTTAGAATTGTATGAACAATTACGCCAGAGGATGGGAGTTGTTATTGTTGGTCCAAGTGGTGCTGGAAAATCAACTCTTTGGAGAATGTTAAGGGCAGCACTTTGTAAAATTGGCAAAGTGGTAAAACAATATACCATGAATCCCAAAGCTATGCCTAGACATCAATTATTAGGCCATATTGACATGGATACAAGGGAATGGTCTGATGGTGTTTTGACAAATAGTGCTCGCCAAGTAGTTCGAGAACCTCAAGGTTGGTCTCTATTGTGTGATTCACTGATTTATTTAATAATTTTTAGAGGATGATAGAGGTTGTCTATAATGCTATCCTTTTCAAGTCTTATACATGACCATAAACTACCGTATAGTGATCTACTTTGATATTTTACTTTGGAGGGGTGAAGACATGCTATCATTTTTACCTGTTACTCCATAGCAACTTTTATTATAATAGAAACTGAGAGTAATCTGGGTGAATCGTAGTTTACAGCTAGATTAATTTACTGAATAAACATAATATCTTTGATTGCTGAATTGATATTATAATACCTCATAAATAAGCAAGATAACAAGTTTTTATTTGGGATTAAAATTGGTATGTGTGTCTGAACTTATCAGTTTGAATACAGTGCTTTCAATAATTTTGAAAATTTGAGTCATAAAATAGTAGACTTTCTGGTCTAAATTTTTTGGCTTGGTGTTTAACAGAATTCTTGGTCAGACTCCCTACTTTTTGTTAGATCATAATTTAATTAATAGTTGTTTTTCTAAGCCAGTGAATGAAAGGTTTAGAATGTCTTAAGACATTGGAAGGGATTTTCAGTGTATAGTGTCTTCATTTTCAATGTAGTTGATATTATCACACTAAATAAAAACCAGATATACCTGTACTTGTTTCTCACACTTTTATGGGTGATATTTTCTTCTTTGAATTGTTTCAAAGGTCCAAGAACAACTTGAATCCACTTTCGTCTTAGGAAATATGTATTAAAAACAGTTTGTTTTGGAAAGACTTGAGTACACAACTTGTTCACTGCTTCTCCCCTCTGAAGTCACCTTTTCATATATCAAAGAAATTTGACGGTGGTGTATTTTTTATTTCTCATGTAAGACACTGAAGAGTAGGTTTCTCATATTTTCCAAAAGTGGTATTACATAGCAAGCATTCATACATTCTAGTGACACGGTAGAAGACAAAAGTCTAAGGAATATCTCACAAGCTTGTGGAAATAGAAATACCTAGGTCTTGCAAACCATGTTTTCTTTTACTGAGATTCCAGTTCTATATGTTCATAGATAAATAGAGCCTTATTCCAGAGTATATAACTGGGTCTCTGACCAGCTGAGCCAGGATTGCCCATGGGTTCTCCACACATTTGTATTGTGTAAATTCACGTGAAAAATTTCAACTTGTTCAACTTTTTGTTCTTTATATTCGGCTTCAGAAGTATAAAATAATATGGAAATTACTTCTAAAGAATAAGTGATAATTATTTTATTCTTTATTTTTAATTATTATCATTGAATTTATTTTTATCTCTACTTTTTTTGTTTGAAAACAGATGTTAGCTCATGGATAATCTGTGATGGTGATATTGACCCCGAATGGATAGAATCTCTGAATTCTGTTCTGGATGATAATCGACTACTCACTATGCCCAGTGGAGAAAGGATTCAGTTTGGCCCAAATGTTAACTTTGTATTTGAAACTCATGATTTAAGTTGTGCCTCACCAGCCACAATATCTAGAATGGGAATGATCTTTCTTAGGTGAGAGCATTTGCATACACTGTATAAGAATATTCTTCAATTATTATTTTGGTTTCACAGCTAAGTGAAATAAGTGATGTATGGGTAATGTGTGAATACTTGTTTTCCTCATTCTTATTAACTTCTTTTTGTTTGTTTGTTAGGTTTTAATTCATTCAGAGAGTTCCTGTTTACTGCAGTTGAATTATTTCAGCAGTGTAGTTGTATCACAATTACTAAATAATTATTTTGTTTACTTAAATGAAAGAGCAAGTATTTAATTTGTTTTCTTCTTTTTTCTATAACTTTTATTTAAATATTATGATTGAATTCAGAGAAGTTTTACAAATTGGAAACCTCTTTACTTAATATTTTCTTTCTTCAGTGTATTTGGAAGAGGCTTGAAGAGCAAAAATAAATAAACTGATTTTAGATTTCATATACAGTAGTCACATACTAGAGCATGGATATTTGAGCCAATTTCTTCCCAAAATGAGTAATTAGAAAGTTTTCTTTTACCTTTTGAATTTATGTTTTAAAATTTGATATTTATCGGTCTGTATAAAGTTCTCTACTCTTTTAGAATCATTTGAAACCATTTTCGATGTTATATGACACATGATAGAGTTATCAAGTTCATTCAGATTGTTTCCAAAATTATTTAATTGCTTACTTCTTTGATAATATTGTAGGAAACATTTATATTAAACTAGCCATAAACTCCCAATTAATATTTTGATGTATTAATTATTTAAAGAATAATACAGCATTTGGGTTTATAGCTTTTGTAGCAGTATCTCACACAATTTATCTTATTTATTAAATGTATTCTTATAATCTTGTGAGAAGAATAGGATAAAAGGGAAGTTTATCACTAAATTTTAAAATATTTATTGAATGCCCGTTACCTATATGATGTTAAGTTCGGCATTTTAGAAGAGACAGCAAGAAAGGAGTAAAGCTAACAGTTATGAAGGGCTTATATTTATGAAGAGCTTGTCTTTATGGAGCATACGTTCACAAAGGAGATAATATAAATATAACAGCAATTATAATATAAGCTAGAATATAACTGAAATTAGGGGTAAGTAGAATGCCATATTGTAGAGCAATATGCCTGTATAGCCACATATTGCTATAGAGGATTTGAACATTGTTGGTGAACCAGATATTGTTTGTGAGAGGCATAATGAATATGTATGATTTCATGTAAAATACAAAAACATATTAATTATTTTTAGTTGCTTTTTGATTAACTTTTACCTTAGTTTTAGGTTTTATTCATTTCTCCAGCAGATATTTGCACTTGCTATGCAATAGGCCAAATGAGGACCTTTTAATAATGAAAGAGAATGCTATTAATTATGCTGGGATAACTGATATAAATCAAGATTGTCTTAGACAAACCAAGGCATGTAGTTGCCATGGGCACTGAGGAGATACTGTGACAACAAAGTCTTTATTCTGAAGGAGTTTAGCATCTTTGCTTTTTCTGTTTTGAGCTTATCAAATGTAATTTAAATATTTACCTTTGATCTTTTCATTTTTTCTTTTGCTTATTAAACTGGATAGAAATATGGGAGGAGAAATTCAGGGACTCAGTATTTACTCCTGTTGCTATGAAATACTGGTAGAAGATGGGAAAAATGATAAAATTGTGAGCCCTTGTAACTTCTAAAATTATTAATTATGAGTTGTTTTTACTATAATTTTTATAAATATGCAACATATAATTTTGAATAAGATGTCTATATTATGTTTAATTTCAATCATTGGATGTTACTCATATAATTAAATGCTTTGCTAAAAAAATTATATTTTACTTTAGGATGATCTTCTAGTTTCAGTAGTGGCATGGGAATTTAGGTGTTTGGCTTTTTGGGGGACAGAGAAAAAGAAAAAGTACTTTTAAAGATCTGCATTAAGATGCAGTGCAACTTGAAGTTTAATGTGCATTTGAATCACCCAGGGACATTGTTAAAGTGAAGATTTTGCTTCATTAAGTCTGGGATGGGACTTGGGATTCTGTAGACCACACTTTGGGTGGGAAGGATTTAGACCACTTTTTGGCTAACTTGTAGATGTGTAATTCTTCTTTAATTTATACTTATAATGATATAGATGAAATTTATTTGCTTTATTTTATAGAAAATGACATATAATATATATATATGTATGTGTGTATATATATAGAAGTAATGTATACACACAATATGTGTATATATGTAGAAGTAATATATACACACATACATATATGGAAGTAAATAAAGTGAATTCTTATATACTAACAGAGTACATGTGTAGAATGTTTATCGGAGCAGAAATTTATTTTGAAAGTAAATTCACAGTTTCTTTCTAAATAGTTTCTTACATGTTTGTTAATGTGTTTCAGCGATGAAGAGACGGATCTTAATTCTCTGATAAAATCTTGGTTGAGGAACCAGCCTCCTAAATATAGAAATAATCTTGAAAACTGGATTGGGGATTATTTTGAAAAGGCTTTACAATGGGTTCTAAAGCAGGTAAGATAGTTATAATATTTCATAATTATTTAGGCAAGAAGTATAATGATTGAAGTATAATGTTGTTTACATTTAACTGCCTTTTAGTATAAGAGCTCTGACAGAATATGAGGGTGGAGTGAGGAGTAGATGTCTTCATTGCTGTCCCACTGTATTTTCATGGTATAACTTTTTATTGTGTTAGTCTTAAAACACTTTAATTCTTCCATGCACGATACCTTGCACTGCTTACCTGAAAATCTTGAACATTGGAATGCCTTTCTGAGTTTTACTAGCAAACCCATCTTGCTGTCACATTTTACTGTGTCAATAAATATCTGCATATATGTCATGCTAAAAATAACGACGTTAATACTAAAGTAGAGAAATAATGGTGAGTTATTTATAACATTATTAAAACATTTGTTTATTCAACAAAAAGTTATTGAATATCTAATAGATGCCCTAGACGAGACTTTGCGAGGTGAACATTAACAGGACAATCACTATCCCTGCGAAGGGTTTGTCTCATGGGGAAAATGACATGTAAAAAGATAATCACAATATAACAGATGAAGAGAGTATTGCTGCCTTCTAGGAGAATTTTAAAAAAGGAGATCACATTTAATTTTGAATTTGAAGCATGAATAGAAGTTTAGCGTGAAAAGAAGACAATTTTCATGTATCTACATGATGTTTTCAAATTTTCTTGGTTTTTCTTTTATGTCATTGCTTTTATAAAAAAGATGAACATATAAAAATAGAGGAAATAAATAGCAATGAGGGTTGTTTTTTTTTTTTAAGTATCTGATTGTTAATCTGAACTTGATTTAGAGGTCAGTACTTGGGGTTGAACAAATCACATAGAGAAATGGCAATCTCACTTTAGTTTTCTAAACTTTTTTTGTAAGGATGAATGATAGAGGAATAGGGATTTGGGAGGAAATGACGCAAATGAGATAGGTTTCCCTGGAGACTTCAGGGAAGAACCACTCCCACCAGCCCTCAGTATGACTGGGCTGTCTACCTCTTTGTGCTTCTGCAGCAATGTACTGTGTCCTTCAACTATATTATAATTGCTTTCATTCAACTATAAGTACCTTGAGGGCAAGGACTAAGCCTGTTATAGTCCTTGTTGTATCCCCAGAACCAAAGTTTGTTAATAACAGAGTAGTGAATCAGAGTATATGAGCTTAATTAAATACCTGATACCTATGTTTGTAGCACCTTTTCAGTAGGTGTGTTGTTATTTCATTAATATAAAACATACAGAGCCTAACAAGGCTTTCCAATGCAAATACCTTGAGACCATCTACTTGCATGCTGTTAGTGTTAGAATGAGAAATATAACACTAGATAGAATGTATTGAAAAAAAAGGGGGTTGTGACTATAGAAATGATAACAGGATAAAATTATTAAACCATAGAGTGGATACCAAAGAGTCAGTTAGAAAATAAACTAATTCTGTTCTGAGGTCAGGTCCCTGTTATTTTTTGAAAGTTTTTTCATGTGTTGAGTGTTCTTTCTTTATTCTGTGCTTTGTTCACCATGTTCAGATTCTGAGAGATATACTATAATGAATGCTCTATTCAAGTGCTGATTTTATTCATAACTAGAGCTTTACTTTCTTGTATTTAGCAAATCAGGCAATCTAGAAGAAAATATGTAGGTTTCCTTTATCTTGCCTTTAAAGCCTAGAACTCTTAGTATGGCCTAAGCCATTGGATTTCTACCCATCTCCTCACTTTTTCCCATTTTTCCACCTATTTCTCCATTCTTTGAAAAATATTTATTATGCAGGCAGAGTGTTTTTTTTTTTTTAAATGTAAATTGGGTCGTTTTATTCTCTTAACGTTTAAAGGCACTGAAAATAAAATTTGCACTCCTTACCACGGCCTATACAATTGCACATACCCTGGCCCTTGCCTACTTTTCTGACTTGAACCGCTCTTCCTTTGCTTACTCAGGCATAAGTGTCTTTTAATTCCTTAACTACGGTGGCTTACCATTGCATATGCTGTGTTCTCTGCATGTCAGATAGATCTCATTCTTTTAATGTTAGCTTAAATGTCACCTTTTTCAAAGAGACTTGAGCCCTCAATCTGAGTTATCCTTTTCTCAGAATACACTCTTCCTCTGCTCTATAGCTTCTGCCACAACGTGTTAACCATCTCCTCTACTAGACTTGACTTCCATTAAGACAAGTGCTCTGTTTAATTCACCTTTTTTAAAAAATACCTAGCACCACATACAGATCCTAATGCATAATTGGTTCTCAGCAAATACTTAGAGAAAGAATGAGAACGCTTAACCCTTCTAATTCCCTGGCAGTTACACAGGGCCCCAGAGGTCCACAGATCAAAATCATCTACACCACCGGAGTCCAAAAGTTTCATTTTAAAATTCTGTGTAGAGAAAAAGTTCCAAATTGTTTTTAAGCCTGCTTTTACTTTTCTTTCTTGTCCAGAGCCATTAATCTAGCCTTTGCCTCTAGCTTCTTTTCTGTCAGCAAGAGGAAATGAGGGACTATTACTTTTAGACCACTGCTCATTGATATACCTTTTTTTAAAAAATATTCTTCAGGTTTAGGAAGTAAACAAACTGTGTATCTATTTGAGGACTCCAGCACTTTCAGCTAGAAATACACAATTGTGTTTTTATGATTACTTTTTATTTTCAAAGTTTATATATATAAATTGAAATCTAAACTTTCTATAACTTCAGTAGGGGGATTAATTTAAAGAAGATCCTTGTAAAGGTAAGTAAACATCAATCTGTGTATGGTTCTAATTTACTGGTTAATATTTACCTTTTGTCTGTAACATGGATTTTAATCAACAGAATGACTATGTGGTAGAAACAAGTTTGGTTGGGACTGTGATGAATGGTTTATCACATCTACATGGATGCAGAGATCATGATCAATTTATTATTAATCTCATAAGGGGGCTGGGCGGAAATCTGAACATGAAGTCACGTCTGGAATTCACCAAAGAGGTAATATACATTTAAACCCTATGTTTAGTCAACATTTTTTGTTAATTTTCATTGATCCTTGGTATAGAACTTTAAAATTTTGAAATTATGCATTTAATACAATAATAATGCATTTATATACAGATCTTCCTCAAATTATGATGGGGTTACATCCAGATAAACCCATCATAAGTTGAAAATATCCTAAGTCGAAAATGCATTTACTACACCTAAACTATCAAATATCATAACTTAGTCTAGCCTGTCTTAAAGTACTCAGAACACGTACATTAGGCTACACTTGGGCAAAATCATCTAACACAAAGCCTATTTTATAATAAAGTGTCAAATAGAATGTAATTTCTTGACTGTGTAAGCATATCAGTTGTTTACCCTGGTGATTTTGTGGCTGACTGCCCGAGCTGCAGTTTGCTGCCACTCACTGCCACTGCCCAGCATTACAGGAAGGTATCTTACCACATTATCGCTAGTTTGGGAAAAGATCAAAATTCAAAGTACAGTTTTTACTGAATGTGTATCACTTTCGTTCTATTGTAAACTTGAAAAATCTTTAAGTTGAGCCATTGTAAGTTGGGGACCGTCTGTATAAGTACATAGGTACATATATACTTATTTTGTCCTTTGAACTAGTTTGTGATATTTTATGATGTTATTAAAATTTTATAAAATAATATTTAATAGGCTAAAGTTCGGACTATACCTTTTTGTTAGATATTTTTAATACTTAGCTATGTAAATAAATATAATTATTTTATTCATTTTTAATCTTAAAATAACATTTTTTAATCATTTTTTTTAACCAGAAGAGTTTTAGCAGTTAGAAATGCTTAGATGGAGTAATCATTATAAATCTTTTCTTTATTAAATGCAAAGGTATATTTCAGCCACGTTTATGAAACTAAATTCTACATATTAAGGAATTTCTTCCTATTGGCCTCTGTTGAAATAATTGAACACATATTCCTTTGGGTTGGCTCCAACATTATGTTTCTGCATTTTTATCACTTTGTTTCATTGATATCACCATTTATTGCTTTCTCTGTTCTATTTTTCTTTCCATGGCTGTTTTGTTGCCTCTGTTACCAGATGCTTCTCATTGCTACCACTCAATGTCATATTATATGCTGCTTTTAAGCAGACATGTTATTGCCAAAGTTTAGAATAAAGCTGTTGAAGAGTGGCATTAGGGTCTAACTCTCTGCTGTGTATCCATGCAGATAACAGTTTTTTATGTAAGAAAGAAGTTGAGAGCAGTGGTGGTGAGAGTGGAATGTTCAGTACCAAAATGTACTGGAAATGAAAGGTCTAGGAGTCCTGCATTGTACAATTTGTAATTTAGTGTTCATAAGAATTCAATTAAAAGTTGAATATATTTATACAACATATGTGTGAACTAGATGACTTTTATTTCTTAAATGATCATTCAGAGAGTAATATTTCAGATAAAATATTACTATAATTATTAAGGATATTAGGTAAGTTTAGTGCATGTGAATTTTTTTTTCTTTTAAAGTAAGATGATTCTCTTTGGAGCATTTACTTTAATGAATTAAAATTTCACATACTCTGTTTGGAGCACTGTATATGAAAATCTATCACAACGTTTTCCTCTTAAGGTTTTTAATTGGGCACGAGAATCTCCTCCAGACCCTCACAAACCAATGGACACCTACTATGACTCCAGTAGAGGACGATTAGCATCTTATGTGCTGAAGAGGCCAGAAAACTTGACTGCTGATGATTTCAGTAATAGCCAAACTCTTCCAGTCATTCAGACTCCTGGCATGCAACGAGGTCTAGATTATTTCAAACCTTGGTTAAGTTCTGATACTAAACAGCCATTTATTCTTGTCGGACCAGAAGGATGTGGCAAAGGGTAAGAGTAGAAAAATGTTAATCGAGGTGCATATTGTGGATTTATGCTTCTCTCCTGTTTTAAAATGATTTAACAGCTTTTGTTACCTTTTTTTTGGTTGAAGTAGCATTTACATTTTCATGAAGGACTCTTTATTGTCACTACTTGTAAAGATAATATGACTATAGAGAAAAATATGTCCTTTTTTCTGCCAAGTTATGTGTTTTCCAATGGAATTAGAAGAAGATACTCTTAAAAAGAATCTGTGCATACCATCATAAAAAATGAATACCTGAGGTACTCACAAACTACTATATGCTGTAGTTATAAAAGATGAATCTTGAAGTTAGCTATTTAAAAATAGCTTTTAATTCAGTGGAATTCAACCTATTTTTAGTGCCTCCTGAATGTAGTTTTTTGGAAATAAAGGAAATATGGATTATTATTTTCACATTTCTAGTAATAATTAAACAATTCTGTAAAGTCATAGTAATTTTTTTTAACTTGGAGAACTTAATATTTTAAAATCTTTTCTTCAGCTGGGGGGAAACAATACTTTTTATGCATACTTTTTCAAACTGAATTATTTCTGTGAACTGTGATTTTTTTTTTTTTTTTTTTTTTTTTTTTGCTGAAAGAGTCCCAAGAATGCCTTAAAATATGAATTTTTTTTCCAGTCTAAAAATTAGAAAGCTTACCTTCATAGCTATGGATAGTTATGGAAACCATATCTATTTTTACCACGTTTTCCCTTAAACATCATATGTAATTTAGAAACTGAAATATTTAAAAATAGAAATTTTGTATTGAATATAAAAAGTATTTTATTGGTTGCCTTTACGAAGTCAAATGTTTTATGTCTTTCTCAGGATGCTGCTCAGGTATGCCTTTTCCCAACTCCGGTCCACTCAGATTGCTACAGTTCACTGTAGTGCACAAACTACTTCTCGGCATCTCCTGCAGAAACTGAGCCAGACTTGCATGGTAATCAGTACTAATAGTGGTCGAGTGTATAGACCAAAAGACTGTGAGAGACTTGTTCTGTACTTAAAAGATATCAACCTACCCAAGCTTGATAAATGGGGGACCAGTACTTTGGTAGCTTTCCTGCAGCAGGTGGGTCTTATCACTTGAAGTGTTTTGATATAATTGGAAACAATTTAATTTCATTAACTTTTCTTATAGATAGAAAATCTGCTTTCCTTTTTAGGGCTAGTTTTATCTAGCATGTGTCATGGAAGTTAAACTCTTAAATCATCTCACACTTGTTCCAGGGCTACTTTCTTTGATCTTCCTCCATCTAAAAATTAGTATTACATCGAGATAATATATGACAGAAAGAGTAAAAACAACCTTTACCCTATACCATTTACCTACCCTTTATTCCTAAAAAAAGGAGGAAAGCAGAAGCTGGGGAGGGTGCTGGAGCTGGGGAAGTTTTTGCTTCATTCTTTTAGGTATGCATTCTTCTGAGAGCAGTTAGACTTCCTCAGTCATGCTTCAATCACTGTGGAAGAGTTTTTTTCTTTATGTGATTTACATCACATTAGAAACTCTAAATTCTAAATTAGAGCTTAATATACTCATATTGGTTCACATTTTGCTTTTCTATATAACTGCAGAATATAATAAAATATTTATAGAAAAAATATCCTTATATTTTTCCTGATTTCTTTCACTTTTTTTTGGATAATTGCTGGTAGATTTATGCTATCACCTGGATTTTAATATTTATTTGCAAAGCATTTTTAAAATGAGGATAATTCAGCTAACATTAATTGAACACAGTCTTTAAAATTAAAAAAAAAATTTATTGGAGTATAGTTGATTTACAATGTTGTGTTAGTTTCTGCTGTACAGAAAAGTGAATCAGTTATACCTATACATATATCCACTCTTTTTTAGATTCTTTTCCCATATAGGTCATTACAGAGTACTGAGTAGAGTTCCCTGTGCTATACAGTAGGTTCTTATTAGTTATCTATTTTATACGTAGTAGTGTGTATATGTTGATCCTAATCTCCCAGTTTATCCCCTCATTTCCCAGTAACCATAATCCTCTGATGATGATTGCATTTTGAAACAATTGAATTTTGCGCAAAACATATCATGATTAGAAAATCTTAAGCATAAAACACTTATATATATTTATTTTCAAATAGGTATTGACATATCAAGGATTTTATGATGAAAATTTGGAATGGGTTGGTTTAGAAAATATTCAAATTGTGGCTTCTTTGTCAGCTGGAGGAAGACTGGGAAGACATAAGCTTACTACCAGATTTACTTCTATTGTTCGCCTTTGCTCTGTAGAGTACGTATCATCATATTAAAAGATTTTTTTGACTTGGGGTGACATACATTGCATTTTATGAAAGGTATATATTAATGATATTACTTCAAAATGTAGAATATAAAAATAGTCAAACTTAATCTCTGATGTTATTTTTTTCCTATCCTTCCTAAACTGTAGGCAGAAATTTAGGGTGATGAAGGCTTTAATCAATGCTTGTTATATATTAGAAATAAAACAGAACTGCTTTGTATTGTCTCTAAATGTCAATCTCAGGAATCTGAATGGTGGGTTTTAGATTTAAATGTTTTATGGGTTATTTAAAACAAAAATACAATCAAATTTTATGTAGATAACTAAAAAGAATTTAAATTTTAACAAAGTAGAATTAGGTCATTTAGTGGCTTATAATATTAATCGTAAGATACCCATCCATCTCCATGGTCCATAATTGTTACATGGACTCGAATTTTATGACGCTGTATCCTCTGTTATATTTTGCCTTACAAAATCTTGCTTTTGTGCTTTCATGCTAAACTGCCCCCGTCTATTAACATTCTTCTTTTATAAATGTTACAGCAACCAATTAAGCTGTACTGAAATAAATTTTGGTTAGGGAGAAACAGGTTGATTTTATTTGTTATTTTCTACTTCTGTAGTTCTAAGGTGGATTACTGCTCTTTGTACAGACTATACTTAATTCAAAATACTTTTTCTTAAGCAGAATTTTCCTTTGGCCCTTTCTAAAGATCAGTGGTCTTTTAAACAATTATGTTTTTAAGTAATTTCATTGGAATCCTCTATTAGAATCCTTAGTATTTGAAAACAGATAATTAGGGATCTGATTCAGTTAAAGTAACAATAGGGACTGTGAGCCCGACCTTAGCCCTTGAGTAAACCTTGGAGGTATTTAGGCCTCACAATTTGAAAACCACACAGTTTGAAAACCATTGCTATAACTTAACATTAAAATAATAATTTAGGGGACTTTCTTGGTGGTCTAGTGGTTAAGACTTCGCCTTCCAATGCAGGGGGTGCAGGTTCGATCTCTGGTCAGGGAGCTAAGATCCCACATGCCTTGCGGCCAAAAAACCAAAACGTAAAGCAGAAGCAATATTGTAACAAGTTCAATAAAAACTTCAAAAATGGTCCACATCTAAAAAAATCTTTAAAAAAAACAGTTTAGAATGTTGATTTATTTCAACTTCTTATATGCTTTTTTTAGTTACCCAGAAAGAGAGCAATTACAGACAATTTATGGAGCATATTTGAAACCAGTTCTACATAAAAATCTGAAGAATCATACTATTTGGGGTTCTTCATCAAAAATTTATCTCTTAGCAGGATCTATGGTACAAGTGTATGAACAGGTATATATTCACTTACATTGTAGTTTTCATGTCTATTGGTATTACTCCCAAAGTGCTACCTTTAATCCTGATTTGTGTTGATGCTCAGGCTTTCTTTTCCTATCATTTATTATACTTTTCTACTGGAGAGTGACTGAGGATAGATGCTTGTGTGTGCGTTATTCATTATTGTATCTTCTGGCATAGTTTCTAATAGACACCCAATAAATATTGAATGAAGAAATCAGTGAGTAGATGGTCATTCTGCTTTGATTTCAAATTTAGCTTATTTACAGCGGGGTTCATCTTCTTTCCAAAACTAGATCTTTCTCCTGACTTCTATCAGTTTCTGTCTTTCAGGCTTCAAACCCGAGAGTAGTTCTTGATGTTTATTTCTTTCCTTTTATCTGTGAGGAAATGTCTAAAATACTCTGATAAAGTGGAGTGATTCTTGAAAATAGGCATTAAGGCTGCAGAAGATATTTATTGAGTACCTTCTCTTTCCAGTGCTAGTCCTAGGGATACAAAGATGACTGAGTCACTATTCCCAGAAATGCACAGTCTAATGAGGGACCTGATCATATAAATAAACTATTAATACAGTGTAATAAGTCTTATCAATAACAATATGCACCAGTTACAGAGATAGCATGGAAGAGGGAGTGAATAGCTTTGTTGAGTGTGGTAGATTTTTTTTTAACATCTTTATTGGAGTATAGTTGCTTTACAATGGTGGGTTAGTTTCTGCTTTATGACAAAGTGAATCAGTTATACATACACATATATTCCCATATCTCTTCTCTCTTGCGTCTCCCTCCCACCCTCCCTATCCCACCCCTTTAGGTGGTCACAGAGCACTGAGCTGATGTCCCTGTGCTATGCGGCTACTTCCCACTAGCTATCTATTTTACATTTGGCAATGTATATATGTCCATGCCACTCTCTCACTTCGTCCCAGCTTACCCTTCCCCCTCGCCATGTCCTCAAGTCCATTCTCTACGTCTGCATCTTTATTCCTGTCCTGTCCCTAGGTTCTTAAGAACCATTTTTTTTTTAGATTCCATATATATGTGTTAGCATATGGTATTTGTTTTTCTCTTTCTGACTTACTTCACTCTGTATGATAGACTCTAGGTCCATCCACCTCACTAGAAATAACTCAATTTTGTTTCTTTTTATGGCTGAGTAATATTCCATTGTATATTTGTGCCACATCTTCTTTATCCATTCATCTGTCAATGGACACTTAGGTTGCTTCCATGTCCTGGCTATTGTAAATTTTAAGAGGAGATGAAATGTGGTCTGAGTTTTGAAAAATAAAGGGAAATTCACAAAGTGGCTGGAGGTGAAAGGGGTCTTCTTGGGTAAAGGGAATAGCATGTGAAAGTTATGGAAGTGTTTGTGGAGGATGCTTTTTATAGTATTGGAGTAGAAGTGGGGAAAGATAAAGCTATGTTTTTCTAAATTAATTCAAATGTTAGGCAGTCAAGGCCAGAATAAGAGCAGTAGCTCCATCCATAGAGAGGAAGGGAGAGGCTCTTCTCTCATTGGTTATATGTTGAATTGTGGCACTTTGATTTGTTAAATGTTCAATGATTTCTTGAACATAAGATAGCTCTGTGGGTCCCACAATTATAAAATGGGTCTGTCTTATACCCATGAGCACCTTGGAATTATAATTACCATTTTATAAAATTTAGGTTAGCTTTCCTTGAATTCCTTTCTTTAGCAGGGCTTTTTAACCTTTCATTTTATTTTTTTCCATAGACAACCTTTGGCTGTTTGTTGAAGTTTATGAGCAACCTCTCTTAGATAATGTTTTTAAATGCATAAAATATAGAATACAAGATAACTGAGGAAATAAGTAATATTGAAATACAGTTCCAGCCACTGGTAGAAATTGACATTCCTATGAATTTAAGATGACTGAAAAATTTATAGCATGATTATATGTTTAAGAGAGTAGACAGGGCTTCCCTGGTGGCGCAGTGGTTGAGAATCCGCCTGCGGATGCAGGAGACACGGGTTCGTGCCCTGGTCCGGGAAGATCCCACATGCCGCGGAGCAACTAAGCCCGTGAGCCATGGCCGCTGAGCCTGTGCGTCCGGAGCCTGTGCTCCGCAACGGGAGAGGCCACAACAGTGAGAGGCCCGCATACCGCAAAAAAAAAAAAAAAAAAAAAAAAAAAAAAAAAAAAAAGAGAGTAGACAGATCATTTACTATATTTTTTTCAGGTGCGGGCCAAATTTACAGTTGATGATTATAGCCACTATTTCTTTACTCCTTGCATCCTTACCCAGTGGGTTCTTGGCTTATTCAGATATGATTTAGAAGGAGGTAAGTTTTGCTTTTATGATTTCAAATCACTTACCTCTCTTTAGAATGTCATATTGTGTGTGTGTGTGTGTGTGTTTATGCTGTATGTTTGTAATAGATAAATGAGTATTATAATTATAGTATTTTAAAAATTAAAATGTTAATATTAAATTTAAACATGATATTAAAATTTTGATATTTTATTATGCTTCCTCTTCTAAACTATGATTGTCACTATTAAAACTTGATTTGGGAAAAAATGTAATCGTTATCCTTTGTAGCCAAAGCATGTTTAATATGCTCTTGGGGATTGATATTTTTATTGAACAACTAGAGCTAATAGTGTTTAACATATCCCTTAAAGAATCAAAAAAGTTTACCAACTCATTAACAAAATGAATTGTAACTCTTTTTCCCTTTATTCTATTTATCTGATGCCAAAATAATGGTATGTAGATTCTCATTCTCTTTTTCTTTCTAATGTTATGTTGAAACAGACCATTTTTAAATCATTTGAATTTTATTATAATTAAAGAAAATTTTGCCTTTCTTAGGTTCCTCAAACCATCCTCTAGATTACATATTAGAAATTGTAGCATATGAAGCGCGGCGCTTATTTCGTGACAAAATTGTTGGTGCAAAGGAACTTCGTTTATTTGACAGTATTTTAACATCAGTGTTTCAAGGAGACTGGGGCTCAGATGTACTAGACAATATGGCAGGTAATATAGTTACAGAGTTTATGTAAATATATAAAAGTTATGAGAACTTTGAATTTTTTTCTTACTGATAGCATGATTTTATATATCTAAACAAATGAAAACTTTGGATAATTTATATATGTATTACTGAATCATTTTGCTGTAGAGTAGAAATTAACACAGCATTGTAAATCAACTATACTTCAGTAAAATCAATTAAAACAAAACCCCCAAAACTTTGGATAATTTTAATGTTTTTACCATAAGAGGATGCTCTGTCTTCTTTGATAGATTTCAATAATTATGTTCCAAACAAAATATGATGGCAATAATTGTTTTCTTGGAACCGTTGTTCAGACCGTAATGTGTAACATTTGCAATTCAAAATTGTATTTCCTGAAGGATTTTTACTAATAAAAATAGCTATATATGTGTGATATTTAAAGATCATAGTGAAAATCCATATTTGATTACAATGAACTTTCGCTTGAGAAAGTGACTCATTCCTGTCACTACTCATAACGTCGTTAGCACAGAACTTCCTATGTACCCTCTTAGCAGCTTTACCCACTATAATGATAAACAAAGCATAGCACCAGTCAAAGGAGCTATGTTGCCTTTGCAACTATTACTGCTTAATGACCAATTTGCATTATGAAATGCTGTGAGAGTGATGCATATAAAATGAAAACCAACATGTTGAAAAGGCCTTTGACAGATGATGACTATAATATGGAATCTTTCCTAATAAAACTGCTTTCAAGCTACAAAATGAATTTCTATTCTATTAGAGTGTAAAGCAAGCCTTCAAAAATGTTTCATATAATACATTATGTTGTATCTTTCTAAATTTGATATTGGTTCCAGGGTCATAATGACGTAAGCCAAGGGTAGTCTTGAAGGTGAAAAGGATGTTAAGATTGATAGAAGAAATTTTCTAGGTGCTGCTTGAGTTTTAGAATCAGGAAATAAGTTCAGAAGAACCTAAGACAGCATGAAATGCTGAAAGAAGCCTGTTAATAGTTCAAAGTCGGCTTGATTTTGAGTGAGGTTTTATGTCATTGTGGCGTGTAGTTTTCATGGCTTAGCATGGAGAGGCTCTTGTTCTCAAATGCTGCCATGTTTCTCAATCTAAAAATTGAGTTAATAGTGTCTCGTCTTGCAAAGAAAGTGACATATCCTTTGGGCATTAGATAGGGCATTAGATAGTATCAGTGTCTTATCTGAATTCTCTAGAATTTGGTATCTTTTAGAATCTCCTATGTAGGGCTCAATAATATTTTTTTCTCAGTATTTTACTTTTTAATGAAGGGTTGTATTTTTAAAAAAATACAGGCTTCATATACGTTACATCCAGGCAAATATGATTTTCACATAGTAGAATATCTATTAAGAAAAATTATTAAGAAAAATTTTGGATGCTTAAAAATTTTAAGTATCCAAAATTTAAAATTTAATTTTGGATACTGAAAAATAAAGTAGATACATTCTTGTGCTCAAGAAACTTGTAATCTAATGGCAGATACAGATATGAAAGTCCTTGCTTACAATAATAACTATTGCTAATATGTTTAGGTGCTACAAAGATTTATGCAAATAGATGGTTAAACTGGTAAATACAATAGAGTATGAAGTGTTTTACAGTTAATATAACTTTTCTGAATATATTTGGGATAAATGCTGGATATTTGGGGTGTAGAAGAGTAGAGACTAATTTCTTTTTGAGGAAGTTACTTTGAAATTTTTTAAAATAAATTTTTTATTTTGAGATAATTGTAGATTCACATACAGTTGTAAGAACTAACAGAGAGAGCACATGTACTTTTTACTTGTTTTCCTTCAATGGTAACATCTGGCAAAAATAGTATAATATCACAGCCAGGATATTGACATTGATACAGTTAAAATGGATCATCTCCTCTTCCATCCCTTGGAAACCACCCATCTTTTCTGTGTTCAATTTTGTCATTTCAACAATCTTATTTTCAATCAGAATAATTCTCTGGAGATATATGCAGGTTCTTGAGTGTTTCAGTAGTTTGTTCCTTTTTATTGCTGGGTAGGTATTATATTTAGACATGCTACCATTTCTTTCACCATTTACTTGTGGAAGGGCATCTGAGTTGTTTTCAGTTTTTGGCTGTTAGGAGGAAAGCTGCTACAGGCATTTATGTGCAGGTTTTTGTGTGGAGATTTTTGTTTCTTTGAGATAAATGCTCAGGAATGCAGTGGCAGGGTTGAATGGTACTTGTATGCTTAGTTTTAAAAAAAACCTGCCACACTGTTTTTTAGAGTAGCTGTATTTCAGTTTACATTTCCATCAGCAGTATATGAGTGATCCAAGTGCTCCACATCCTTGCCAACATTGGGTGTTGTCAGTATTTTTTTATTTTAGCCATTCTGATAAGTGTTTACTGATATGTCATATTGGTTTTATTTTTCATCTTGCTGACAGCTAATATAGTTGAACATCTTTTCATATGAGTAATTGTCTTCTGTATGTCCTCTTAAGTGAAATGTCTCTTTGTGTCTTTTGCCCATTTTCTAATTGGATTTTGTTTAATATTGAGTTTTTAGAGTTCTTTATGTATTTTAGATACTATTCTTTTGTCACATATGTGGTTAGCAAATATATTCTCCCACTGTGTAGCTTGTCTTTTCATCTTTTTAATAGAGTCTTTCACAGATAAAAAAGGTTTTAATTTTATGAAGCTCAATTTATTTTTATTTTTAAGGATCTTTGTTGTCAAGTTTAAGAACTCTGTCTAGTCCTAGATTTTGAAGATTTTCTCCACCTTTTTTTCCTAAATATTTTATAGTTTTATGTTTTAAGTCAGTGGTCCATTTTGAGTGAATTTCTGTGTAAAGAGTGAGACTTAGGTCATGGTTCATTTCTTTTCCTGTGGTTGTCCACTTGTTCCAGCACCACTTGTTGAATAGGCTACCCTTCTGCCTTGAATTGCTTTTGCACAGTAGTCAAAAATTAATTGTATAAATCTGTTTCTGGGTTCCTGATTCTGTTCCATTGATGTACATGTCCTTCTGCCAACACCACACTGTCTTGATTGCTGTAGCTGTATAATAAGTCTTAAAATTCGATTGACTGATTCCTTCTTCTTTAAAATTGTTTTAGCTATTTGCCTTTCCATATAAATTTTAGAATAATCTTGTATATATAAACAATGTTGCTGAGATTGTGATAGGAATTGTATTAGTTCTGTATATTGGTTTGGGAAGAATTGACCTCTTTATTATGTTAATTTTTCCAATCCATGAACATAATATATTTGTCCATTTATTTAGATACTCTTTGCTTTCTTTCATCAGTGTTGTATAGTTTTCAGCATAAGTCCTATAACGTATTTTGTTAGATTAACACCCAAGACTTTAATTTTTTTGAGCAATTACAGGAAATCAAACTGTATCTTAAAGGATACAATTAAGTGAAGAAGAGGGGAAGGGCATTCCAGACAAAGGAAAAAGCATATGCAAAGAATCAAAGGTTTGAGAAAACTGGGGTATATATTGGAGTACAGAGGGAGATAAGAGATTCAAGCAGTCAGTGGAGCCACATTGCAGCCAAATTGCAAAGGGCCTTGTTTAGGAAAAGTTTTTTTTTTTTTTTTTTTAAGGCAGTGGGAAGCTATATGTGTTATTGGAGTGCAGTGGTACTATCAGATTTTGTTTTTGTGTTTGTTACTCTAGTAGCAGTGAGGATATATTTGATGGGGTAAAGGCTTGTAGCAGGGAAATGAGGTAGGAGGATGCTGCAATAGTCCAGCTGAGAAATGATGAGACATGAAGATAATGAGTTCAGTTTCGTGCATGTGTTTGAATGTTTGCAAGCTTTTTGAGTGTCTTTTGGGAACCTACATAAATCAGTTCTGTGAGGGCAGAAATTATGTTCGTCTTATTCATTACTTATCTCTATCAGGAAGTACGATGTTTAAATACAGGTCTGTGATAGATAAGTGTTTAATGAATGAATGCATGAGTTATATGTCATTAAGCAATTGGAAATATGGGACTAGACTAGAGCTGGGAGACCTGCCTAGAGATACGTAGTGAATCGGTTTTTGGTGTATGTTTAGATAGTTGATAATCTAATCCACAGAATAAGATTAAATAATTCCAGGGAAGTATTTAGAATTAAAGCATAACAGGCTGAATTTGGATCCCAGTGAAAATAAAAATATAAGGGATAAGTAGAAAACTGAAAAGGAGTAGTGGTTGTGGCTTTATGAGCACGGTAATATAGATTCAAGGAAAAAAGCTCCATTAAGGAGATGCACACAAGTCATATTGGGATAATGACTACAAAGAAGGTTTGGATTTTGCAATTAGGGTAGCATTGTTGTTCCCAAATAAGAGTTTAGTATAGTGGTTTTGGCAAGTAGAAGATAATGTGAGAAATATGATGGAGAAGGAAAGAAGACCATGAGGTAGCTTGGGGTCCTGGGAAGGTAGGACTGTTGCTGAACGCAGCATATGACAAGGTGGATACTGATGGAACAGTTTCCCAGAGGAATTGGGAGGCGAAAGCTTCAATAGAATGGTGAACAGATTTTCCTTGTATGGTAACAGGAACACTGCTGTAGATAAATTTAAGGGAAGTTTGTGGGATTTTTATTTTGTAATTAAAATTTGGTTATTTTTTCTTTTATTTTAGAGGTTAGGGCTCTTGATGATATTAGTAAATCTGTATTCTTTTTCAAGAATAATTTTGAGATTTTTTTTTTATTTGCCAATTCAAAGTAATTAATTTTTGCCTTTCTGGGACTGTTCTTATTTGTACTAATTAAGTTAAAAACAGTTAGTGTGAAATATATCTATTGATGCTCCCATTACGATGAACACACATAAAACAAAAATATCTTTCATTTCTACAGATAATTTCTATGTTACATGGGGAGCTCGACATAATTCAGGAATAAGGTCAGCCCCAGGACAACCTTTGCCTCCACATGGAAAACCACTTGGAAAACTAAATTCTGCAGATCTTAAGGATGTTATTAAAAAGGTATAATATGAATCATAAATTTGAATTGGAATTGGTTATCATTAAAGCCATTTTCAAAATATTTATTGTAAGTTTTTTGAGGGCATGAAATGAAAGATCTTAGAGTAGGCAAAACCAGTTCGTATCTTTTGGAATTTAGCCCCATGTGGCAGATCTAAGTAGGTGCACAGATTAGTGTAAAATTGCTAGGATACATGCTGGAAAAAGGTATCTGAGGTTGGTACTATTAAAAAGGCTTAATATTAATTGGGAGATATAACTGCTAATACTATATTAACAGTTAATATAATATTAACTGCTCATTCTAGAGCAGTGGTCTCAAAGTTTAGTGAGCATTAAAATCACTTTGAGAACCAGAAAATATTGATGGCTGGGTCCCATCCGGAGAAGTCTGAATTCAATAGGTACTAATCTGAATCTGAAAAAAATCAGAAGAGAATCCAGATTTCTTAGAGGCTTCCAAATGATGTTGATGCTGCTGGTTCACTGAAACTTTTAGTAGCACTGTCCTGTGGAGTTTTGTTTGTTTGTTTGTTTTGTTTTTGAGATTAATTATAATAAGAAGAAACAGTATTATATATGATTGCTTTAAAAATTAATATTTATAATGGAAGTTAGTATGGATTTTATATCAAGAAAAGTCTTTCATGGTCTAGTAAATTATTTATTTGCTTGGAATGGATATTGCAAAGTTTGGGAATGTGCGAAAGTTGTTAAGTATGTGAAAGCTGTCCTTTCTCTCTTTCTTCACTCTATCACAAAGCTCCTGGCAGGGCATACTACCTCTTTGTGGGCTTTTGATTCATTGCTGAGCTGTATGTAAGAACAAGAGTTCACAAAATATCTTTAGGCAGTACGTTTTGAGAGTTTGGGGATTGTTTTATAGTCTGTGCACACTGATTTGATGTGTAACAAGTGGTAAAAATTTGAGAGCTTTTGAAATCTTTATAATTAACCTGCTATCTTATACTGCTTTTTACTAGTTATATTAATGGTGTTCGAAAGTAACTGACTCTTTTGGACCTGTGAACTTGTTTGACATCATGTAAATTTTTCCTTAGAAAGTGCCATAAAGCTGGATTACTGGATAGATAAAAGAGTATGAGACAACTGTATTTACTTAACCCGTTTTCTTGAGGGCACCAAAAATATAATCTCTTAATCTAGATAACTAACATTTTATTATGTAATTTGGACTTATGTTAATTATATAATACGCTTTGTGATCTTTTGAAGGGTCTTATTCATTATGGACGAGATAACCAGAATTTAGATATTTTACTTTTCCAAGAAGTCCTGGAATATATGTCTAGGATAGACAGAGTGCTGAGTTTTCCTGGAGGTTCACTTCTGTTAGCAGGATGCAGTGGTGTAGGTCGTCGGACCATTACTTCTTTAGTCAGTCATATGCATGGAGCAGTGCTGTTTTCACCAAAGATTTCCAGGGGATATGAACTGAAGCAGTTCAAAAATGATCTCAAACATGTGAGTGACTCACAGTCTTTTGTTTTATTTGGTTTTAAATCACAGTTAGTTATTCTTAAAGCCTTTAAAGACCTTTAAATCTCTGATATGCAGCATAGTCTTTATTTTAATTTTGATGATTGTTTTCTCCATGATTGTTACAAAATTATGTTTTTAGCTCTCAGAACCCCAGATTATGGGATGTTATATGGATAGGTAAGATAAACAAAAGGATGGCATTTAGGACATATGTAGGTATATTTAAAAATTATCCTCTCGCTTTTAATGTCCTAGATGTAAAATAATTATATTTCTTCCCAGTAGTATTTGTTTATGAACTGGATTTACTTTCCAAACTATATGGCTAAATTTTGATTTTTTGGTGGATTTATTTGCTAGACTATATGGCTAAATTTTGATTACTCAAATATCAATCAATAAAAACAGCTTAGTTTACATACAAAATGAAAGTTTTTACCTGTGCCAAAAATATTTAGTGGGTACCAAAATGTATTTTCTTATTGTGCAGGTGCTACATCTTGTAGGTATTGAAGCACAACAAGTAGTTTTACTTCTTGAGGATTATCAGTTTGTACATCCTACATTTTTGGAGATGATCAATAGCCTTTTGTCTTCAGGCAAGTAAATGGGTTCTGTTTAAAGAAACTAAGAGTAATAATGTAAAAATTATTCAAGTAAAGTGATCTTATATAAAATTATGTTTCAGAGAACACTTGGCATAGCTTTTACTAAAGTGACATGGAATTAAACATTAAACATGCTTGGAGCAGGAGAACTGAGTAACCCTGTTTTTATAAAACCAAGAGATTGTGGAATTATATAAAAATGATGATTAAATATTGAATATTGACGAATATATTGAAAAATTGGCCCTCTTACACACTTTTGGTGGGACTATTATCTGTTATAACCTTTTAGGAAAGTTATCAACCAGTACTTATTTAAAAAATGTGTTATACCGGGCTTCCCTGGTGGCACAGTTGTTAAGCATCCACCTGCTAATTCAGGGGACATGGGTTCAAGCCCTGGTCTAGAAAGATCCCACATGCCGTGGAGCAACTAAGCCTGTGCGTCCCAACTACTGAGACTGCTCTCTAGAGCCCGTGAGCCACAACTACTGAAGCCTGTGCGCCTAGAGCCTGTGTTCCATAACAAGAGAAGCCACTGCAGAATAACCCCTGCTCTCCGCAACTAAAGGAAGCCCGCGTGCAACAACAAAGAACCAGTGCAGCTAAAAATAAATAAATAAATAAATTTAAAAATGTGTTATATCCTTTGATATAGAAATTATATAATGTATAGAAATTTAACCTATAGAAATAAAAGAACTAGTATGTAAGGAAATATGTAGTATAATTTATAATAAAAAATTGATAGAACCTCACTGTCCATCATTAATGGAATAATCGAATAATTATAATATGGCCTTAAATGTGTTTATATAATAGCAGATATATTTCAGATATATGAGGTCTCATATTTCTTGAATTGTGTTATACTCTTGTTGTCTCTGGAGCCACCTGACCTTTTTGGTGATTTCCTGAGGAGAATACCTGCAATTTCCTGCAATTCTCCCTTTTCTGAAGAATTTATGAAGTTTATTATAATCTCCTTATAATTCATAACCACTGTTAGTAGAATAGGTATGAGGTAGCTTTGTTTTAAACTTGGACTAAGAGTATTTTGGTACTTAAGTACAAAATAAGCCTTGTTAAAAGCTAGTTTCAACTATATGAATTGTTCCATTCTAGGGACCCGAGGACAAAATTTGCATGATGCTAATGTTCCACTCAGGTTTTAATAAATACTTGTTTTGTATCCTGCTAGGTAGACTCTGGGATAAAATAGTCTTTTTTTTCCAGAATTTAACAGCTTTGGTTGAAGGAAACATTTTATTTATACAGTGAGGTATCTACACGTTAGTGCCCAAATGAGAAAGACTCTAGTTAGACAAGTGGTAGGTCAATTTCTGTCAAACTGAAGGGAAATTGTATAGTGAAAGTGGTATGTCTTGAGCAAGCTTGAAGTGTTTGCGGCCCTTTTTATAAATAATCTCTTCTGATTTTTAAAGTGCACATTCCTGCATATTGCTTAAATTGTCACTAGATGGAGACCTTGTTCATTTTGGCTGAGATAAACTTGTAGGCCAGATATATACAGGGGTTTTGTTTTTTTGTTTTGGTTTTAATTTATGAAAGCAAACGTCCAGATAAGCATTAACCCAGTAATTATTTTTATTGTAAGATAAATTGGTCTTTTTATCAAGATATAATAGCAAAAATCATAAATAAAGTTAAATTTTGGTAAAGTTAAATTTTGACAATGTTTTCTGGCAAAAAAAGTATTTGAAAAATACTTTCAGAGAAAGTACTCAATGGGCCTTTTTATCTCTTTTTTATATTTCAAATTCTTATTCCCTATAGAGTATGTAAATAGAGGTAGCTTCCTTTACCAAATTTAAGAAATCAGGGGTATCTTGGTATGGCTGAAATTTAGAGGAAGACATAGAGCACATTTATGTGTGTATGCATTTGAATATGTACATGCTTGTTGGTTGGGGAGCAATCTGGTACCTCTGAGATGAGCCTAAAGAAAAGTAGGGATTCAGACTATTTTGGGCTCTACATGAATGCAACAAAAGAATTTTCATTTAATCTTACAGTTTCTTGTGAACTACAAATATGTTGGTTTAACAAATATTTATTAAATAACTGGATTTATGGTGGTGAACAAGACAAGGTTCAAGCCCTCTATTAAATTCTTACAGTCTTAATCACCTTTGATTTGACTTTCATCATTCTGTTGTATAGTAGCAGGCCATGACTAGTTCTCCTGATTTATAGTACAAGTTCATTCATTCATTTGATAATTCATTTGTTCATTTATTTAACAAATATTTATGTATTAGATACTTGCCAAGAATGCCCTAAGGTTAATATTGATCATGATCAAATTTTTGCCCTCTGGGAATTCAGAATCTAATTGGGCAGGAAAGGGAAGTAATTCATTCATTATTAAATGATGTGGTAAATGCTAAACAGTGATGTTTGGATATTATACACAAGAGAAAAGAGTGCTTTACCTAGCATGTGGGTATTCAGGAAAGGTTCATGGACATAGCAGTTGACAAAGTAGTGTCTTGAGGGATAAACAATAATTTTAGGGGAAGATAAGGGGCAGAGGAAGACTGTGGGTATAATATTCCAGGAAGAGGGAGTATTTTATTAAATTTTTGGAACACAAAGAAGTTCATTGAGGCTAGAATACAATGTCTTGTGGGGTTGGGGTAGAGAAGGACTTGGAAAAGCAGGTAGATGGCTAGATTATGAAATGTCTTTAACGGTTTGCTTAATCAAATGAAGTCTATAGATGTAGATTTGTGAATAATATAGAGGGTGGTAGGGTTTGTTTATTTTTGAAAACAAAGCTTGAATAACATCAGATTATTTGATATAAAAATAGAAGAAGCATTGTATGTGTAAAATGTGTTTTGAATTAGTATAATGCAGGTAAAACTCAAAAGAAATGTAATGTTATCTAGGTGAAGTTCCCGGACTCTACACTCTTGAAGAATTAGAGCCCTTGCTGTTGCCTCTTAAAGATCAGGCTTCTCAGGATGGTTTTTTTGGACCAGTCTTCAATTACTTCACATATAGTAAGTGCCATAGAATTCATTAATCAATTTAAACTATGTTTCATGTGAAATAAATACCATTTAATTTGCCTTATTTTCTCATTAGCAAATAAGTAGCAAATAAGTAGCATAAAGGCTAATCTATAATAAAAACAAGTTAGCAAAATTTTAGTGAAAGGGAAGGGTGAAAGTATGGCAATGTTCTTTGGAATATTTACTTTGTTGCCTCTGTTTTCATGTGAAATTTGCGCTTTAGTACCTCCTATCTTAGAGAATTATTGAACTATTTAGATTGTGCCAGACTCTGTAGTGGTTTTTTTTGAAACTAAAGAAAGTTTGATTATTACAGAAGTAGTTTCATGTGCACTGTAGATATCTAAAATTGATAAACAAAAAATAAGGCAATGATGACAGCACCCAGACATGACTATTACATTGATCTTTATTTTTCTAAAAGAACATTTATTATTGATGAAATACAGAAAGTTGTTAAAGAGCTACCCTCCCTTCTGTCCACGTCAAGTTTACAGGGAAATTCTACTACACCTTTAAGAAACAGATCATCTCAATGCTATTTTAAACTGTTTCAGAGCATAGAAAATAAAGGAAAGTGTCCAAAATCCTTTTTACAAAGGGAAAATAATATTGACATTGAAAGAAGGAAAAGGTATTTCTCCTAAAAGAAAACCAGAGATCAGTTTTGCTTGTGAATATTGAAACAAAAATCCTTGAAAGAAAAATTACAAAATAGAATCCAGTATCATATTTGAAAAGTAACAGCAATATCATACCTTTCTGGATCTTTTATCCTAGCATACACACACACACACACACACACACACACACACACGTATTTTTTAACCAAAATAAAAATTAGACTGTAATACTATTTCATAGCTTGTTCTTTTTATAACAGCTCCTACCATCCCATTTCCAAGCATTGTAATTTCATAAAACCACACCATATATAGGTTTCTCCAATTATTATTATTGTAATATTCCAAAACTATAATTTTCTTGTTTTTTTAGGAATTCAACAAAACTTGCATATTGTCTTGATAATGGATTCTGCAAATTTAAACTTCATAATAAACTGTGAGAGTAATCCTGCTTTGCATAAGAAGTGCCAGGTGTTGTGGATGGAGGGTTGGTCAGATAGCAGTATGAAGAAAGTAAGTTTAATGTTTAAATGTAGAAGTAAAAAGTAAGCACATTTTTTTAAAAGTTATTGATTGTCACAATTTCCCTTTGGTGTTTATTATAATATTACCTTAATTGTGGCACTGAACATCTCTCATAAGTTTGAAAATAACTCTTTTCTTCATACTCTTGTATTTGATAGTTTAGTTGAGTATAGAATTTTAGGTGGAAGATTATGTTCTTAATTAAGGACCACAGAGATATTATTGTACTTTAAAAATTTTATGCATTTCATTACGTAGCCTATTATAGGCTAGCTTATGATAAATATATCACAACAATAATATTAGCTGTTGTTTAAATTAAAATCTAGATGCTTTTAAAAAAATCTGTCATTGTTATGATATGTGTTCAGAGGGGGTTGAGTTTAAAGTGTGAACTCATAGCACCATCTCAGCTGGAAGCCTTTTATATTGCTTCATTTGAATGAATAATAATTTTCAATATTGTCTCTTTGAATGATACTCATATTCCCAATCATTCATTTCTTTATTTTTGTATAGTAGCAGTGCAGACTAATGCCTGTCATGATTCAGAGGAAGGAGTGTAATTTGAGATGATAGACAAAGTTTTAGAGTTGAGATGATATTTTAGTTAGATTTCAGTAAGTAGGTAAAGGAGAGGAAAGTTATTCTAGTCTGTGGAGGCCAATGAACAAGAGGTATTCATTAAGAAGTAGTAATTATTGGGTGCCTAATACATGCCAATATTCTATATATTGGGGATATAGCGGAGAAAAGAGAGACAAAAGTCCCTGCCCTCATGGAATTTACATTCTTTTGAGGGATATTTGGGGGGAAAGCTTTCTAGGTGAAGAACCTGAGATGAGAGCATGCCTGGTGATTCTGAGGATCAGCAAGAAGCCAGTTCATTTGTAACAGAGCCTTCAAGGGGGAGAGTAGTTGCAGGCGAGGTCAGTGAAGTAAGAGAAAGGTTAGGGTGGGGCTTTGGATGCTATTATAAGGATTTTGGCTATCCTGGAAACAAGTAAGGGATCCCTTGGAGGCTTTTGAGCAAAACTGTTCTAAGGTTTTAATGGTAATAACTCTGGCTTCTGAGCTGAAAATAGACTATAGAACACAAGGAAGAAGCAGTCATAAAGCTACTGCAGTAATCTGGGGAGAGACGAGGATAGCTTGCTCTCAGGATGTAGTGGTAGAGGTAGTGAGAAGTGGTAGATACTGGGTATGTTTTGCAGTAGAAACGATAAGATTTGTTGACAAATTGTAATAAGGTGTAAGCAAAAGTGAGGAGTTAAGGATACCTCCAAGTCTGTTGGCTTGAACACCTGGAAGGATGGAATACCTGTCAGTTGAGGGGAGACTCTGAGAAGAACATTTTGGGAGGAGAATATGAGGCTTTCAGTTTTAGATGTGTGAAATATGAGGTGTTAGACATCTGAGTTGGAAGATTGAGAAGACATTTGGATATATGAGAACAGGGGAAGAGGTCAGGCATACAGGTAAAATTGTGGGAATTATCAGAGTATAGCTGGCATTTAAAGCTGTGAGAAAAAATATCCCTAAGGAAGTGAATGTTAGCAAAGAGAGGAGAGATGCAAAGGCTGAACTCTGGGGCACTTCAACATTAAGAGGTTGAGATGAAGAACAGGAATCAGCAAAGGATACTGAGAAGGAACTGCTAGGGAAATAGGAAAGCGGGAGAGCGTGTAGACAAGTGAAGCCTAGAAGCCAAGTGAAGACAGCATTTCAAAGGAATGAGTAAGGATGAATGGTGACACATGAAGGTAGACAAGGCCTGGGAACTGATTGTTGCATTTAACAGCATGGCATTCATTAGTGACTCTGATAAAGCAGTTTCAGTTAGTAGTGGAAAAAAAACATATTGAAATGTGTTTCAGAAAGAATGAGAAGAGTGGAGAGTGAATATGGTCACCTCTTTTGAGGAATTTTGTTACAAAGTAGAAGATGAAAATGGATCAGTAACTGGAGGAAGTGGGGATTAAAATGTTTTCTTTCTTTTTAAAAAAAAATTTAAGTTGAGACAAACTAGCATTTTCATACACTGTTGGGAATGCAGAAAAAAGCAAAACATGTATGTTACATGAAAGACAAGGGAAAATTGCTAGAGCAACATCCTTGGGTAGTAGACAGCATATGGGTCTATTGCACAAATGAAACGATTAAGGATAGGCCTTTGCTTGTAGAATGAAAGCATTATCCATAATAACAGGAAGGGAAGCAGAGTACAGGGGCACAGTTCCAAGTAGGTGGGCAAGTGTGGTATGGGAAGTTTTGGACACTTCTGGATGTTTCTATTTTCCCAATGAAATAGGAGGTAAGATTATCAGTTAAGAGAAAAGTTGAGGGAACAGATTTTGGAGTCTTGAAGAGATATTAGAGGATATGCAAAATAGTAGTTTGGAAGAGGGAAAGAGTGAAAGGTTTAGGAGAATGGAGTATAATAGCTAGGTAGCATTAAGGGTTCACGAGAGGTTAGTGATTATAAAGTTCAGTGAGGCCAGTCAGCATAGTTGTGTGTTTTTTCTCCAGTTACATGTGCACTCATAGGTGCAGACCTTCAATAGGTGGTGACTTGCATTTAACCAGGATTGGGGCTTTGATTTGCTACTCAAGTATGACAAAACGAGTGAAGGCCAAGAGAGCTGAGAAATTATGGTAGGAAGATGGTGAGTGACAGTATAAAGTTTGGTAAATTATAGATTGTAGTTCTTGGTGGAGTCTGAGGATGATTGACATTGCAAAGGGAATGAGCTGGGAAGACAGGAGTGTAGTGGTAGCAGAGTGGAATGTTTGAAAGTGAAATTATGAAATGATTGCAGTTACTGTTAATGACAAGGTATCAGGATGTGACCCTTTGAAGTGGGGGTGAGTGGCTGGGAAAAAGGTGATAGAAAACAGAAGAAGAATTCAAGGAATTGAGAGGTCAGTGTATTAAAAGGAATTAATAGGGTTAATATACTTATTCAATTCTTTTTAGAAAGTGCCTTTTTTATCCCCAAGGTGGAAGAGTGGAGGCAAAGGGGAATGTGGGTAAATCCAGGCAGGAAAACTTTGCTAATGTAGAATATTGTTTAGGGATAGAATATTTCCCACCCCTCCCAGCTTTATTGAGGTATAATTGACACATAAAATTGTATATATCTAAGGTATACAACATGTTGTTTTGTATATTTATATGTTGTTAAATGATTACCACAATCCCACTAACATAAGGGATAAACTTACTTTTAAAATAAGTAAGTTTCCAAAGAAACAAATTTCCATTGATTTAAAAGTGTATATTTAAAATATTCTCACAGTTGCTTAAGTGTTTTTCAGAAATCAGTGAAGGTGTTTGAAAAAAAAAATTCTTTGGCTCAAGAACCATGGCACTTTCAAACTCTCCATTAGTTAAGGAATCTTTTGCTTAATGGTTTATTCAGTCTGAGAAATTCAGAAAATGATTTTTTGACCTAATTACCTAGATTACTTGTATTTCCTCTTGTTAGGAATGTTAACTGTATCAGATGGAAGAAGTTGAAGGTTTTGGCTTAATTTTAAAATTTCAGAGTTCTACTTATTTATTTTCCTTTTCCCAGAAATAGAGTTTAAAAAAATTTTTTGTATATTTTAAAATAGTATTCTTCTTATAAGATTATAATATTTTCTTTAATAATGATGATATCTGTTCATGAAACTTTATTTTCTTATTTGTGATAGTGGCAAAAACCTAGCTATAGACAATAGATAGTTTTTAGAATTATTAATTATGTTGATGGCAGTTATGTTAATTATCAATTATGAAATTATTTTTGTTCAGTGTTAGTTATTTCTTATTTAAGAAAGCTAAGTTTCCTTCCTATTCCTTTATGCCATTAAGGCATTTTATTAGTTTGATGCCAAATAAAATATTTATTTTATTATTTTGTGATTTTAAATGGCATCTGTGATTATTTTCTAATTCAATCAAAAATGTGATTTTCTTCATTTCAAAAAATCTAATCATTTTTCAAGCGAGATGTTGAAACTTTCCTATGTGCTATTAATTTGCAATAAATTAATGGTTGATATGTGTCAAAATCTTGGCTAGGAAATAATGTCCTCTAAAGAATTCTAGAAGAAAAGTCCAATTGAGACTGTTTTTTTTTGTTTTTTTTTTTGGTGTGTGTGTGTTAAAGGTTTTCTAACCTCTGATATTGGATTTACTTAAACTTTTTTCATACTGAATTGAGGTTTATAGAAATGCTCTTCCTATTTTAGATACCTGAAATGTTATTCAGTGAAACAGGTTGTGAAGAAAAATATAGCGACAAAAGAAAAAAAGAAGAAAATAAAAAGAATTCAGGTAGTATTTTGATGAAATTGATTTTATCTGATTTTTATTGATAAAATAATTCCTGATTTCTAATGTTATAGATCCATTAAAGATTCATGGTAATTATGAATTGGAATAATGCTAAACTAACTAAGTTAGATTTCTTTTGATGCAAACTAAACTATATTTATTTATTTATTTTTTGTGGTATGTGGGCCTCTCACTGTTGTGGCCTGTCCCATTGCGGAGCACAGGCTCCGGACGCACCGGCTCAGCGGCCATGGCTCACGGGCCCAGCCGTTCCGCGGCATGTGGGATCTTCCCGGACCGGGGCACGAACCCGTGTCCCCTGCATTGGCAGGCGGATTCTCAACCACTGTGCCACCAGGGAAGCCCCAAACTGAACTTTAAAGCCCTCTTTTTTTTTAAAACTAATGTTTATGTCATTTTATATAGGACCTAACAGAATATCTATTGTTTAAAATTAAGACATTAGAAATTTACATTTTTGACCCAAATGATCTAAAGGACTTACTTATATAGGGTTTTGGGCTAATAGCCTAAACTTTTCATATTAGCTTATCACTTAGATATGTCAAAGCACTCAATTCATATGCAAAACTGTGTTATGATTCTTTGAGTATGGACGTAATATTTTATTAACTATAATGTTCTCATTATTTTCTCCATTTCCACATCAACTTTGAATGTGGTCTTTTTCTTTTATACCATAGCATATTTATTCATTTATTTAATCTAACCATCTAATTATTAAATATTTATTGAACTTGTTTTATATTAGGTACTGGACTGGATACTGGAGATGACTTAGGATAATCTAGTTATAGCTAGAAATATGTTATATATAAACATAAAATTTTGCTATAGCAGGATAAGTGATGGTAGAAGTTTATATGAAGTACATTGGAAAGTAAAGCCTCTACCTAGCAGATACTAAAGGAAACGCACATTGCCCAGATAGGCAGTTTGGGGAGGTCATTTTGGTTAGAGCTACTAGCATGAGAAAGGCTTGAGAAATAAAATAGGCATTTTTATGGAACTATAAATACCCTGAAGGGCTAAAACATAAGATATAATAAGTAGTAGAGTACTAGATGAAGAGAAAAAGGTAGACAGGGTTGGGTAAGGAAGAGCCTTCCATGTCATGCTAAAGAAGGAATTTGGATTCTGACTTGTGGGTGATTTGGAATAATTGAGAGATTTTTCATAGAGACGTAACCAGAGGCTTGTTTTAGAAACATGTCTCTGTGTCTACCCGTTTCTTCAGTTATGAAAAATAGATTGGTGTACAGAGAAACCAGAGGTACTGTAGACCAGTATAGAAGGCTATTGCCTTCTAATCTAAGAGGAAGGAATGGACTTGAGTAGATATTAGGAGGTAATCTAAAGAGGACTTGGTTATGTAATGGCTGTTGCATGCAAGGAAGAAGAAGGATGCAAGAATATTTCTCAGGGTTCTGCTTGGAAACTTCATTAGAAGTTGATTTTATTCACTGAGGTAGGGAATACAGAGGGAAATAGGTTGAGACAACGAGAGGGAGATCGTATGTTTGGTCATGTATATATTGGATCTAATGGGAGCTTGTTTTTAATTTTTTGGCTTTTTAAGTCCTGTTTCTCCCTGTGTAAATAAGAGTGGATAAGTGTTACTTGGTTTGGTATCTCTTTTCCATTCAAGTAGCTTTTAGTGAGCTATAGATTTATCTTTCTTGCAGTAATAAAAATTGTCAAGGGAAATATATAACAGTGGAAGGATAGAGACCAATGAAATTAATTAATGCAAAGTTAATAAGAAAAATGGAAGTTGTGAATGGATAGGAAGGCCTGTGCACCTTTAAGGCAAATATGTTATCTCATATTTATAATTTCATTGTGTAGAAGTATCTGGTAAGAATAAATATAGTTAAGCTCATTTTCTCTAATTCTTAATGGATCATACTTATATTGTCATTTTTTTCTCTTTCTAGTTGATCCTGATTTTCTAAAATCATTTTTATTAATCCACGAGTCTTGTAAAGCATATGGTGCTACACCAAGCCGATATATGACCTTTTTACGTGTGTATTCTGCCATTAGTAGAAGCAAGAGAAAGGAATTATTAAAAAGACAAAGTCATTTGCAGGTACAATATTGGTAATCTTAAATTATTTTATCTATAGATAGGGGACAAGGATTATGTAAATCACAATGCCATGTTGCCATATTTAATATAAATAAATATTGTACTGTATTAAATGTCTTGGAAAACTGTCTCACTTACCAATCTTTATTGCCCGCTAGATTATAGTAATGGTTTTGTAATTTTTTTTTTTTGGTTGAATAATTATTTCCTCACTGCATGGTATTTTTGTGTTTTTGATAGCTTATGGTGCTGTCTTTAAATGTCTTTTTCATATGAATGCATTTTAGAAATCAGAAATGCCTATTATTAATTAAAACATAATATCCAATATTATGCTTTATAATAAACTTTAAATTATATTTATAATTATATTTTATAAATATATTCTTAAAATGATATTTTATAAGTATATTCTTATCCATGTCACTTCACTTGGTATGTTCTGAACAGTTTTCTTTTTGTATTTCTCTAACTGCAGAGCTTAAACTTAAGCATGGTATTAGAATGTCAGCTTCAGATTCTGTCAGAGAGCATTTCCTCTGCCAAGTTCTTGCTTCTCTTGGTGAGGGTTGTAAACTAATTGGCAGAGTTATCTTTATTCTTCTTTCTAATGATTCACTTTCATTTATATTAAGCCACTAACTCTACATGCTTTGGAGGGTTAATTTCCTGATTTAGTTCTCTATGGTGTTTCAGGTAAATCAGTTAAACTCACTGAGTTGCAGCTTAATTGGTTGAATGTGTTGAGTACATTAGATAAAATTCAAATGTAAAGAACCAGCATGATGCCTGTCCTCTGCTGGGTGCTCAGTAAATACTATTTACATTCCTTTTTTTTGCCATTACTATCTTTCCAAATCTTCTGATTTGTTATGTGACAAAAACCCAATCATATTAAAGAAGAGAGGGAATATTTTTCATGTTTATTCCTTGGATTATCCATGGGCTGTGGAATGGGGTGTTATAATGGCCAGGCCAGGGTCAAACAACCACCGAAAGAATAGCTGAAGCATTTTGAGTGATTGCTTACCAGAACCATTTGTAAGGCAGTCTCTTATAAAATAGTTGGGTAGTGGACAGACAAAACCAAGTCACGTCCAATATAAAAAGAGTGGCCCCTGAGTCCTTCTGACCAACCAATGAGACTGAAAAATGGGAAAGGTTTACAGAATTTTTTTTTCTTTTCTATTTTCCTTCCTGTCTAATGCAGTGAGTAAAAACCCTACTATTTAAGCTATCTAATATCTAATATATGTTGATCTGTTCAGGTTTACTGTGATGCTTTAAGATCTATCTTTCTCTAAAGCTTCTGTGGAGTCTTTTACTACATCTTAATGAGTACACAGTTGAATAAATCATTATAATCAGCAAGACGAAAATACCTAAGTCCACTTGCAAATGTAGTATATGTACACATTTACATTTATGCTTGATTCTTTCTTATAGACTTTGTTTACTGTATGTATATAAAATTCCTTTTCTTTTAATATTGTCAATCAATATTTTATTGATGTAGGCTGGTGTATCTAAACTAAATGAAGCTAAAGCTCTCGTGGATGAACTGAACAGAAAAGCCGGAGAACAAAGTGTATTACTTAAAACTAAGCAAGATGAAGCAGATTCTGCTCTTCAAGAGATCACAGTATCAATGCAGGTAATGTTTAGAGTAAACTCAACCATGCAAACAGTAGAAAGGTCATTTATGCCTGATTGTCAATCAGTGTGAGAAATAACATTTTTACTTATGTGGATTTAAAAAATATTGCTTGTCTGTGCTGAGTAGACTGATAGTGTTGTGTACTTGAACTTTTGTGGAAAAGTGTGTTATTTTCCCATATTATTTGAAATCAAAACTATATTATCCTCCATTGTTCATACACTAATTTACCTAAACCCTATAATATAAAAATATAAACATTTTAATTGGTATAGATTGGTCTGTAACTGATTTTGTTTACCCTCTGTTAGTTAATATTTCCTTTTATTTTTCTTAATATCTCTTTCAGGCTTCAAGGGTTTTCCCTGTTTTTAATATTCTCAAGATTTACAAAATAAATCTTTATTCATTCTATTTATACTTTCATGATATTTTAAATATTTTGTTTATATCCTCTTTTAACATTGCCTTTCTTTTGTTGAACCCTCTCAAGGGAGATTTCTCTCTGTTCTTTCTTGCTTGGGTATTCTTTTACATTTGCACACCCTCTCAGTATGCTCCTGTCCATTACCTTGCTTTTTAGTACTGATTATATACCAATTACCACCAAATCCATCTTTTTTGTCCTTCAGCCCTATCCGTCCTCTGAACTTCAGACTCAAATAGCCAGTAATCTGTTAGACATGTCTTCTTGAAAGTTTCACAATTCAAAACAGATTAAAAACTGAACTTATAATTTCCTTTTCTGTATTCCTTTCCTCAGTTTATGGCACTACACTATAGCTAATTATTTAAGACAGAATTTATAAATTATGTTAGACTTCTGTTCCCTCAATTTATGACTCTAATGAATCATTAAATTCTGTTAGTTTTATCTCCCTGATTGTGTCTTAAATGTTTCCCCATCTCAGTGTGGGTGACTATTAACCTTGCTTGAAGTCCAATGCCTCTTTTATTTAAATTAACTTCAGTGTTTATCAGACTAGTGTACATATCTCAGTAAAAGTAAATAGCATAAAAAAGTCTTAAAAATAACAAAGTTGGAGAGCTTATGATATAAAGACTTACTATAAAGCTGCAGTGGTCAAGGTAGGGTAATATTGGTGTAATGATAGGCACAGCGACTATTGGAACACTGTGGCATCCAGAAACAGACTCATGCGTACGTACATGGTCAATTAATTGTATACAAAACTACTGATTAAATGGGGAAAGGATGATCTTTTTAAAAAGTGGTACTGGAATATTTGGAGATCCACGAAGAGAGAAAAAGAAACCTCAGACCTTTACCTTACAACTTATATGAAAAGTAACTCAACATGGATCATAGACTTAAATGTACAGCATAAAATTATAAAACTTTAGAAGAAGATATGGCAGAAAATCTTTATGATGTTGGGTGAGGCAGAGATTTCTTAGATATGATACCAAAATAGAAGAAGAAAATAAATGATAAATAGGATCTTATACAAATTAAAACCTTGTGCTCTTTGAAATAAATTCCAAAGAAAATGAAAGGCAAGTCACAGACTGGGAGAAAACATTTACAAATGTGTATTTGATAAAAGACTTGTATCCAGCATGTATAGAAATGATTACAACTCAATACTAATAAAACTAACGATTCAATTTAAAAATAGGCAAAAGATTTGAACCTGCCCTTCATGAAAAAAAACTTATAAAGGGGCCAGTAAATATATGAATAGATGCTCAGCATCATTAATCAGCAAGGAAATGTAATCCCCTTATTTTTTAATATGAGACCTCATTCTAGCCCTTAGCTTTGTAGTGCTTAGCCTGGTAAATACAAATCCAGAGCTTCTTTGGCTTAATTTCTCAGAATAGTAACCTTTTTTCCAGACTTTTGATAGTTGGGAAGGGGAGTGGTATGACTCCATAAACTGCATATTTAAAAATGTGTTCTAACTATTCTGTGAAGACTTCACAAAGCCTCAGCTATTTTATAATTTTCATCAGCCACCTGCAGCATTCTCTCCTAGAGCCTTCTGGCTTGTTTCATTCTTTGCCTGGTTACAGCTGCTGTCCTGAGATCATTCTTTATCATCTTGGTTTACTCCCTCGTTTCTGTGGAGCCTATCCCCAAAAGCTTTGTAAGAAAGGCTACATGGGCGATAAATTTTGAGATCTCGCATATATGAACATTCTTCTCTGTCCTTGGTTGGTTGGTTGGTTGTGTGCTGGGAATAGTATTCTGGATTTTGAAGACATTGTTCCATATTCTCCTAGATTCCATTGTTGTGATTGAAACACTCAAAGCTATTTTAATTCCTGATTTGGGGTGACTTCTTTTTTTGTCTCGGAATCTTTTAGATCTTTGTTTCCATTTTTCTGAAAGATGTGGTGATTTGCTTTGGTTTAGGTTTATTTTCATCCACTGTGTCCAGTGTGGGTTCTTTCTACCTGAAAATTTATCTCCTTCAGTTCTGGGAAATTTCCTTATATTATTCTATTGATAATTCCTTTTCTTTTATTTCTCTGTTCTTGCTTTTTAGAATTCTTATTATTATTTGGGCTTTGGGCTTACTGGTCTGGTTCTCTAATTTTCTTATTTTCTCACTTTTTTTCTTCTCTATGTGCTTTACCTTCTTCAAAATTTCTTCAACTTTATTTTTTAACCCTCCTATTGAGTCTTTCATTTCTGTTAAATTATTTCTCAGGAGATTTAAAAAAAATCTCTAGATGTTTCCTTTTGGCAGTAGTGTCCTTTTTTGTTGTTGTTTCATCGTTGCAGTATCTCCAGCTAGCTCTCAGAGGATATTTTATGAAGTTTTCTTTTTCCTGAATATTTTTTTTCTGAATATGTTTTATTATTATTTTTCTTACATGATTGCTTTATTCTCAGTTAAAGAATAATTCTTAGTTATTCACAAAAAAACTTTCTTTTCATGTTTGGTCATCTTCATTGAAAATCTGAGCATGGAAGGGAGGTTTGTTTATTGTGAACTTCGCAAGAGGGTTATCTGGACTGATTTGAATGGCATAAGCAAAAGATTTCACCTGGCATGTCAAAATAAATTCCTCGGCAGATGGAAAATCTTCAAAGCAATAACATTTTCAGATAATTGATGATTATATACACATTCAGTGTTTACAAGATAAATTTATGGACTGCCTGACCTGGAAGTAATATATCAGAGAATAAATTTAATTTTCATACTGTAAAACTTTAACATAATTCTTTATCAATGAATTTTAGAACCAAAGTAATATAAATATTTATCTGAAGCAGCTAGTCATTTTTATTGTTAAGAATGTCTATCGAATACTTTTTTTTTTCCCTTCAGGAAATTGAAGGCATCATTCCATATTCTCCTAGCTTCTGTTGCTGTGATTGGAACACCTTTAAATTTCTTACCTTTCTTACCTTTAATTTGCAAAATGTAAAAACTTCATAAAGAATAATATCATTGGCTTCCCTGGTGGCGCAGTGGTTGAGAACCCGCCTGCCGAGGCAGGGGACGTGGGTTCGTGCCCCGGTCCGGGAAGATCCCACGTGCCGCGGAGTGGCTGGGCCCGTGAGCCATGGCCGCTGAGCCTGCGCGTCCGGAGCCTGTGCTCCGCAACAGGAGAGGCTGCGACAATGAGAGGCCCGCGTACTAAAAAAAAAAAAAAAAAAAAAAAAGAATAATATCATTGATAAGTATATATTTACAAAAGGAAAATATTCAGCACTCTGTGTGCCTATGTACCTTCAAACTAATGAACATTATTAAGATACATTGAGTACTGTGCTATTCTTTTCTCTGGACTGTTCTGGGAAGAGGTATTTCTAAGACTGTAGCTAATTGTATTACTTAGTAGAAACCCAGAAGAATAACTCTGCATTTTGTACTATAAGTTAATAATTTTGCTCAATTATAAATTGGAGACATTTCTGTTTGTTATTTTATACATAAGTATGGTAGGGAGAGACAGCTTAAATACCAAACTGTACAACTTTTAAGCTTGCAGCTCTAGGTTTGTGACATAAGGAAAGAACACACTAAATGCTGTAGGTACTCAGAATAGATATAACTTACAATTGGAAAAGTAGGTTAATAAAACACGAAACACATGAGTTGGACCTGTAAGGCTGATTTTGATATTGTGGAGATGGAGAAAAGAACTTTCCCTGTTGAGGAGCAGTAGCAAAGATACACAGGTAGAAACACTTGTGGAACATAGAAGATTTCAATTGTGCTCACGTGTCAGATACCTGAAGGATCAATATATTTGGCAATAGGACACAAGGCATTAGTATTGTGGTTGTTGTTGGTTTAAACAACAGAAATTTATTTCTTCCAGTTCAGGCAGCGAGAGAGAGAGAAAAAAACTCTCTGGTCTCTTCTTTTTTTGATTTAATTGAGATATAATTGACTCGTAGCACTATATATTAGTTTCAGCTGTACAACATAATGATTCTGTATATGTATATAATGTGACATGATTACCACAGTAAGTCTAGAGAAGATGCCAAGCATTAGTTTTTAAACTCCTTGAATGATTATAATATGGTTGAGAATCACTGTTGTTAGGATTCTTGGAAGGTTTCTTGACAAATTTTTTCCCTTGTTTTTTTTTTTTATAGTATAATAAATAAATAAATCAAACACAAACATTCATGATGTTCATGCATTTTTATATATGTGAGACCCTTGATTTTTGTATTCATGAGCAAAGAAGTCATGTGTTAATATATCATTTAGTGTTCTTCGAAGCTTTACTAATTTTTGTTTCTATATTCGCCATATTATTGTCATGATTTCAATTAATTTTTGTCTGAAATAAAGTCTAGAAACAAACTTCTAATATACTATAGCTTGTCTCTAAGAATTATTACTATTCTACTATTAGAATTATAGAAGACTTCTATTTTCAGTTTTCTTATTTATGAAATAAGCATAATAGTATTTATCTCAGGGTTGTTGCAAGTGTTAAATGTATATTATTATGATCATTTTCTAAATTATGCACTTCTGACATGTTTGATTTTTAAATAGTAAGCATTTATTACCTTGCTATTAAGAAAAAACTAAATCAAATTAAGCATACTTCTTTATAGTAAATATAGAGTAAATTATATCATCAGTCTCCTAGGCATTTTAGAAACTCTTATGCCAAGTAATATTAGAAAAGCATTTAATAGAAAGTGCTATTTTAAAATAACATTTTTGGTATCATGCTTTTAAATGTTGAGTGCATTAAAATTGATTGGAATGCTATTTAAATATTCCTATAGGATGCTAGTGAACAAAAGACAGAACTTGAAAGAATAAAGCACAGAATAGCAGAAGAAGTCATTAAAATTGAAGAAAGGAAAAACAAAATTGATGATGAATTAAAAGAAGTACAGGTAAGTTAAAAAAAAAAGGAAGCAGTGAAAGAGCCATTTACATTTTTGATTACCAATTTTACATAGGAGTTTAAATATTATTTGCATAAGTCACTTTCTAATAGTATTATCAATGTGGCTTTCACTCAATACTATTTATTAAAGAGAAGCAGGAAGGAAAATCTGCTAGGAGGAGTAAGCAAACTAACTGATGGTTGTTAAAAATAATCTTTGTTTTCTGTGAACCATGTTGTTTTGACTGTAGAGGAAAAAATATTTTGTAGATAAATTAAGACAAACTCTTAGGCCTTTTTTTCTTGAGACTTGATTAAATAAGCAAACAAGTCTTAGAATAAATATAAAGAGCCTCTTGAAAATGGCAAATTGTCTCAAAACAAATTAGATTTTCCAAATTAGACTGTTGCAGTTATGGTGAGAAAAAACTCTTACTTTCTCTATGTGAACATTTTGTACTTTGTGTGTTTTAGGGTATTTTGATATTTGAAGAGAATGGATATTAATAATGAGTCATTTTTAATAAATGACAATAAATCATTATTTGTAAAGAGTTAGTGATTTTTTCATACATATTTTTTGAAAGTAAAAATGCCCTTTTCGTGTTCTAGCCTCTAGTCAATGAAGCTAAACTAGCAGTTGGAAACATTAAGCCAGAATCTCTTTCAGAAATTCGTTCACTGCGTATGCCACCTGATATAATCAGGGACATTCTTGAAGGAGTTTTAAGATTAATGGGTATCTTTGATACATCTTGGGTGAGCATGAAAAGGTAAGTTTTTGAATTTGTGAAAAATGTTATATATGAATATATATATATAATATAAATATGAATTATACATTCATATTTTTAAATATTTCTTATATTGCTTCTCAAACTGAATTTCATCTAAGTACCTGGTTATACACTTTCCCCTGATATTTCAAGATGGTCTATGTAATCATATATCAAGATCTATATTTTCCTTTCTCTATAAGTTATTGTTAAAAGTGTCAAAGGAAAACAGGAATGTCTTAAAGTCTTTAAGAGCATCTTAATAAAAATAAAAATTTATTTGGTCCTCACACAGTTTAGAGCATTATGTTTATTGTGATTTACTGATGAAGAAAATATAGTCACTATTCTCAAAAACAATCTTGGGCTCTTGGCAGAGACAGAGAGATACAGAGAGCAGGCGAGAGCCCCATAAATTGTATAAGAGTGATGTAAACTGGAAGAGATAAGGCTGATTATTAACTCAGTATGCAGTTATGCAGCTTTAGGTTTCACAGTATAACAATGATATTGTGGTTTGTGCTGCTATTCAATTCCATTTTAGGACTTAGGTTGATAGTAGAGTTCTTTTTCTATCTGAAATGGGAGAGAAGATTTAGATTGAGGGAGCACTTTAAAATCTTTCTTATAAAGGAGTCAGAATATTTTCTTGCATATCCTAGAATGTATTAGTACCCAGGGTTTCACAAAAAAGGGATGTGAGTAGAGTTCAAGATTATAATTCCTTCATTTTATTGATTCAGTGTATTCATAGAACATAAGTAAAACTGTTGTGCCTCTTTCTGGAGATCCTCGTCTATAAAAAATGACGAATGGTACTTTAGAAGCTTAAGTACTTTAAAAGTACCCTATTTTTTGGTTAACTAATAGATTAAAAGTATTGTATATAGCACTTTGTTAAATTGATATTTTTGTTAAAAATAGCAAACTTTATTTAGTCTTATTTGAAGTACTATGCTTTAATTTCAGTTTCCTTGCAAAGAGAGGTGTGAGAGAAGACATAGCAACCTTTGATGCACGAAATATTCCAAAGGAAATAAGAGAGAGTGTTGAAGAACTTCTTTTTAAAAATAAAGGATCTTTTGATCCAAAGGTAATTTTTAACAGTTATGCCATAAACCCCCTTTCCATACTATATAATATTCTATTTGTCAAAATATGATGATTTATCATTATTGATTGTTTAGTTTACCTAAAAACTAAAAGTTTATTATAATAAGTTGTAAGTATTATAGCTGGGAAGCATTTACCAGAAGAATTAGGTAAACTATTGTAGAATCTAGGGGGTTGGGGGCAGGTTTATTATCTTAAGTGGTTTTTGAATCTTATGATCTGCTGTCAACGGTAAGTTCCTAACTAATCATAACTTCCAACTTGCCTGTATGCTTTTATTTCTTCTAGTATACTTGTCATATAATAACAGATATCTCTCGGGATACTTATATCTAATTTCAGTGAAGAGTTTAAATTCCATGATTCTGATCTTTTTTAGATCCTTTATTCAAAATGTCATATACTTCTTTGACACCAATAGCAATTGTTCGAAAATTGCTTTTATCTAGTAAAGATCTATCTTGTATATTGAAGAGAAAGAATTGATGCTTGAATATCATTGTGGATGGCACATCTATTCATTTTAAATGTGGCTAATAATTACTTATGTTAATAAAATGTCATTATATTAAAAATTATATGCGGTTCAAAAATATTTATTCTTAAGAAAAAATAGAGTTTATTTATTTTTCACTTAATCAAAATAGCAATTCACTTTATTTTTGCTATAAACCAAAAACGTCATTATTCAGGATAAGTTATTAAACAAATGCTTTAAAAAATACACTAGAATTAAGTTTGCTTTTATTTGAAATTAAGTTAGGATGCGGGATAATTTCTGATGTATTTTTCAGAATGCTAAGCGTGCCAGTACTGCAGCTGCTCCTTTAGCTGCCTGGGTTAAAGCCAATGTCCAGTACTCCCATGTCTTGGAACGAATTCAGCCTTTGGAAACTGAACAGGCAGGATTAGAATTGTAAGTGAAACATAAAATGCAAATAATTCTAACCTTTATTTTCTTCAATCTGATGACCTAGTTATATTATTAGGATTTATTTCTTGTCTGTATCTAAAAAGGCAGCTGACAACACTGAGTCATTTAAATACAATTAAGAATGTAGATCAAAATGATGGAGTGGAGGATGTGGAGCTCACCTCACCTCACAAACACATCAAAAACACATCTACATGTGGAACAATTGTCATGGAAAACTAACTAGAAACTGGCAGAAGAACTGTACAATTAAAGCTGCAAGAAAGATCTGTACATAATGGGGTAGGACAGAAAAAAAAGGCGTTTGGTCAGGACCTGAGCCCCTAGGAAGGATCTGTAAGAAAGAGAAGTTCTATATGGGTGGACACTTGACTTGAAGAGCGAGGAGGTTGAGCCACAAACTGGGCATACCAGTCCTGGGCTCCTGCATGGAAGAGACAGTCACCCTTGCCTGCTGGGAAATCTACTGAGACAGACAGAAGGGCTGGAAAAGCCTAGACTCTACTTGTGAGGAGTGCTTGCATGCTGGCTTGCTAACAATCAGGGTGGAGAGAGCTTTGCATTAGTGGGTACTGCCTTACCACAATTCCCAATCCAAATGGGCAAACAACCCAGGCCCACTCCACTCCATCCCTGGTGCAAGATTTGTACACAGACTTGGTCTAGCTATGCAGAGACAGACTGGGGAGGCTGGGGTATGATCCGGTGCAGCCATGGAGGCCATTGTCAGTGTGCACATAAGCAGTGCCACAGAAATGCCCAGTGACTAAGCACTGAAGCTCAGGCAGACAGGCCTTGAGAGAGACACAGCCGGAGGGCCTGGGGTGTGGTCCCGGTGGGATGGTAGCAGTTGTCATCAGCATGCTCAGGAGTACAGAGCCTTTCATCTCCCAGTGAGAGCACCCTGGCTCTGGCTCCACTCACTCCACACCACAGCTTAGCAGTAGATCTGGGGCAGACAGGTCCTGTGAGAACACTGCCACAGAGGCAGCCCAGATCTCTGGTGGCAGTGCAGTCACTTCAATTCCTGCAGCCACAACGCCTCAGCTCTCAGCCCCAGCCTACTTCAGACCATAGCCTTGCACTAGATCTCGGATGAACACAGCAGAGAAAGGGATTCAACCTTGGGATGCTTCTGAGCAGAAACGTGAATGCTTACACAGGTGACACATGGGTCCTCTGTGACTGCATGGGCCTTACTTGCTTTAGCAGTCACCTTTTGGGCAGGGTTTAAACTCATGGACAGTGGAATCTGATTGAGCCTGACCATCAGGGCTTCTACTCCAACAACTGGGGAGCAGACCTCACCCCTGACAGGGCATTGACAGCCATGGAACAGAGAAAAAGTCCCACTTCACATCTTGTACAGGCTCTAGATGCTACAACATCAGCCATACCACCTATCAAGGGGATAATAGCCCACACACCCTGAAGAACGGTGTGGCTGGCGTCCAACTGAAACCAGCCCTCACACCAAAAATATTGGATTCACACAGTCTACACAGTGATGCTCCCACATAAAAACACGCCTTCAAGACCACAGTAGATAACTGTTTCTGCTAAATTCAGAGACAAAGGAAGTTAAGTAAAATGAAAAGGGAGAGGAACTACTTCCAATTAAAAGAACAAGATAAATCCCCTGAAAGAACAAATAATGAAACAGACCATGCACCAGTCTACTAGACCCTGAATTCAAAAAGGAGCTAATAAAAATGCTAACTGAATTAAGAAAGATTATCGATAGAAACACAGATCACTGTAACAAGGACCTAGAAACTATAAAGAGGAACCAATCAAAAATAGACAATTCAATTCCCAAGATAAAACCAATCTAGAAGCAATGAATAGCAGACTAAATGACACAAAAGAATAAATAAGTGATCTGGAGATAGAATAATGGAAATCACCCAATCAGAACAGCAGACAGAAAGACAAATGAAAAAAAAAAAATGAAATCAACATATCAGATCTATGGGATAATTTAAAACATGCTAACCTTTGCATGACAGGGGTTTCAGAAGGAGATGAGAGAAGGGGGTTGAAAATGTATTTGAAGAAGATATGGCTGAAGACTTCTCAAACCTAAAGAAGGAAACAGTAACCAGGTACAGTAAGCACAGAGAGTCCCAAACAAGATGAACCCAAACAGACCCACACTAAATCGTATATTAATTAAAATGGCAAAAGTTAAAGAGAGGATTCTAAAGGCAGCAAGAGAAAAACAAAGATTTAGTTACAGGGGAACCACCAAAAAGCTATCAGCTGATTTCTCTGCAGAAACTTTACAGGCTAGTAGGGATGGCATGATATATTCAAAGTACTGAAGGGCAAAGCCTGCAACCTAGGATGCTGTTCCTAGCAAGATTATCATTTGGAATAGAAGGAGAGCTAAAGAAGTTTTCAGAGAAACAAAAACTAAAAGAATTCAGCAATACTAAACCCACCCTAAAAGAAGTATTGAAGGGTCTTCTCTAAATGGAAAAGAAGCAAGAATCTGTTGGAAAGGGAAAATCAGAATAGGAAAGGCAATTATATAAAAGGATTGAAGGGCTTCCCTGGTGGCGCAGTGGTTGAGAATCTGCCTGCGAATGCAGGGGACAGGGGTTCGAGCCCTGGTCTGGGAAGATCCCACATGCCGCGGAGCAACTAAGCCCGTGAGCCACAATTACTGAGCCTGCGCATCTGGAGCTTGTGCTCCGTAACAAGAGAGCCCGCGATAGTGAGAGGCCCGCGCACCGCGATGAAGAGTGGCCCCCGCATGCCACAACTAGAGAAAGCCCTCGCAAAGAAACGAAGACCCAACACAGCAAAAATAAATAAATAAATAATTTAAAAAAAAAAAAAAAGGATTGAAGATCACTTTTAAAAACCAATACATAGTTTAAAAAATAATAATAAAGTTGTGAAAGTAATTATAACTACAATTAACAGTAAAAGGATAAGCATGACAATGTAAAATAGGATATCAGAATCACAAAATGTAGGGGAGGGGAGTATAAAAATGTAGATTTTTTAAAAATATGAACTTGAATGACTATCAATTGAAAGCAAGTAGATATAGTTATGGGTCAACATACTTGAACTCCATGGTAACCTCAAATCAGAAACGTACAATAGATTCACCAAAACCAAAAAGAAAGAACTCAAGCATACTACAAAAGAAAAACATCAACCCCCTCTCCCTGCCAAAGGAAAAAAAATGCACAGAGAAGAACTACAAAAACAATTGGAAAACAAGGATTAAAATGGCAGTAAATACATACTTATCAATAATTACTTTAAATGTCACTGGACTAAATGCTCTGATCAAAAGACAGAGTGGCAGATTGGAGGAAAAAACCAAGAAACTACAATTTGCTGCCTTCAGAAGACTAACATCAGGATGAAAGATACACATAGACTGAAAGGGGATGGAAAAAGAGAATTCATGCAAATGGAAACAACAGGAAAGTGGGGGTAACAGTACTCCTATCAGAAAAAATAGACTTTAAAACAATAGCCATAAAGGAAGAAAAAGGGCATTATATAATGATAAAGTGATCAATATAAAAAGAGGATATTACACTTGTACTATAGGAGCACCTAAGTATATAAAATAAATGCTAGCAGATATAAAGGGAGAAATTGACAATGATACAATAATAGTAGGAGTCTTTAACACATCGCTATATCAATGGACAGATCATCCAGACAGAAAATCAATAAGGCAAGAACATTCCTAAATGATACAATAGAGCAGTTGGACTTAATTGATGTCTACAGGGCACTACATGCAAAACAAAAAACAAAAACAGAATACATGTTCCTTTCAAGCTCACATAGAAGATTCTCTAGGATAGATAACATAGTAGATCACAGAACAAGCCTCAACAAATTTAAGAGGATAGATATTATGTCAAGCATCTTTTCTGACCACAGTGCTATGGAACTAGAAATCAAGTACAGAAAGCAAAATAGGCAAAGAACAAACACATGTAGACAAAACAACAAGCTACTAAAAAGACGGTGGCTTAACAATGAAATCAAAGAATAAATCAGGAAATACCTTGGGACAAATGACAATGAAAACACAACCTTACAAAATCTATGGGATCCAGCAAAACAGTTTGAAGGTGGAAATTTATAGTGATATACAGGCCTTCCTCAAGTAACAAGAAAAATCTCAAATAAACAACCTAACCTACCACCAAAATAAATAAGAAAGAGAAGGATAAACAAAATCCAAAGTTAACAGAAGGAACAAAATAATAAAGATCAAGGGGAAATAAATAAAATAAGAGATCAAAAAATAATAGAAAAGATCAATAAAACCAAGAGCTGGTATTTTGAAAAGGTAAATCAACAAACCTCCAGAGAGACTTGCCAAAAACAAAAGAGAAAGGACTCCAATAAATAAAATAAGAAATGAAAGAGGAGAAATAACTGATACCAGAGAAATACAAAAAATTATAAGAATACCATGAACAGTTTTATACTAACAAATTAGACAACCTAGAAGAAATGAACAAGTTTCTAGGAACATACAGCTTACCAAAATTGAGTCAAGAAGAAATGGATAACTTGAACAGACTCATCACTAGAAGTGCAGTAGAATATGTAATAATAATAAAAAAAAAAAAAACCCTCCCTGCAAACAAAAGCCCTGGACTAGATGGCTTCACTGGGAAATTCTACCAAACACACAAGGAAGAACTCATACCAGTCCTTCTAAAACTATTGCAAAAAGTTGAAGAGGAGGGGACACTTCCAAATTCAATCTATGAGGCCACAAAGTCACTGAATTTAGACAGAAAAATCTTCAGGAAAATATTAGCAAATTGAATCCAACAAGACTTGAAAAGGATCATACACCATGATAAATTTGGGTTCATTCCAGGATCACAAGGATGGTTCAAAATATATGAATCAGTGTGATACACCACATTAACAAAAGCAAAGACAGAAACCACATCATCATCTCAATAGTTGCAGAAAAAGCATTTGACAAAGTTCAATATCCATTCATGATAAAAACTCTCACCAAAATGGATATATAGGGAACATATCTGAACATAATAAAAGCCATTTATGACAGACCCATAGCCAACATAATACTCAATGGTGAAAAGCTGAAAGGCTTCCTGGTAAATTCAAGAACAAGACAAGGATATCCACTCTCACCAGTTCTATTCAACATTGTAGTGGAAGACCTGACTACAGCAGTCAGACAAGAAAAAGAAGTAAAAGGTTTATGAATTGGAAGGAAAGATTGAAAACTGTCACTACTTCAGATGACATGATACTCTATAAAGAGAACCCCAAAGTCTCCACACAAAAACTATTAGAACTAATAAATGAGTTCTGAAAGGTAGCAGGATACAAGATTAATTAATACATGGAAATTTTTTGTGTTTCTTCTTTTTTTTTTTTTTTTTTTTGCTGTACACGGGCCTCTCACTGCCGCGGCCTCTCCCATTGCGGAGCACAGGCTCCAGACGCGCAGACCCAGCGTCCATGGCTCACGGGCCCAGCCGCTCTGCGGCATGTGGGATCCTCCCGGACTGGGGCACGAACCTGTGTCCCCTGCATCGGCAGGCGGACTCTCAACCACTGTGCCACCAGGGAAGCCCTGTTGTGTTTCTTTACACTAACAATTAAATATCAGAAAGAGAAAGCAAAAAAAAAAAAAAAATCCTGTTTAAAATCGTGTCAAAAAAAGTAAAATATCTAGGAATAAACTTAACTGAGAAAAAAAAAAAACTGAACTGAGGAGGTGAAAGATGTATATGCTGAAAGCTGTAAAACATTGGTATAAAGTAAATTGAGGACGATTCAAACAGACAAAACGATATCCTATGCTCTTGGATTGGAGGAATTAATATTGTTAAAATGGCTATACTACCCAAAGTAATATACAGATTTAATGCAATCTCTATCAAAATACTCATGACATTTTTCACAGAACTAGAACAAATAATCCTAAAATTTATATGGAACCCCAAAAGACCCAGAATTGCCAAAGCAATCCTGAGGAAAAAGAACAAAGTTGGAGGCATACCCCTTCCAGACTTCAGACTATACTACAAAGCTACAGTAATCAAGACAGTGTAGTATTGGCACAAAAACAGACATATAGATCAATGGAACAGAATAGACAGTCCAGAAATAAACCCATGCACCCATGGTCTATGACAAAGGAGGCAAGAATATACAATGGAGAAAAGACAGTTCCTTTAACAAGTGGTATTGGGAAAGCTGGACAACTACATGTAAATCAATGAAGTTAGAACACTCCCTCACATCATATACAAAAATAAACTCAAAATAGTTTAAAGACTTAAACATAAGACATGAAACCATAAAACTCCTAGAAGAGAACATAGGCAAAAACATTTTCTGACATAAATCATAACAATATTTTCTTGGATCAGTCACATAAGGCAAAAGAAATAAAAGCAAAAATAAAAAAATGGCACCTAATCAGACTTAAAAGCTTTTGCACAGCAAAGGAAACCATCAACAAAATGAAAAGAAAACCTACAGAATGGGAAAAAAAAAATATTTGCAAGCAGTGTGACTGACAAGGGGTAAATATGCAAACAATTCATACAACTCATTAACAAAAAAATAAACAACCCAATCAAAAAATGGGCAGAGGGCTTCCCTGGTGGCGCAGTGGTTGAGAATCCGCCTGCCGATGCAGGAAACACGGGTTCGTGCCCTGGTCCGGGAGGATCCCGCATGCCGCGGAGCAACTGGGCCCGTGAGCCATGGCCGCTAGGCCTGCGCGTCTGGAGCCTGTGCTCCGCAACGGGAGAGGCCACAACAGTGAGAGGCCCGCATAACGCAAAAAAAAAAAAAAAAAAAAAAAAAAAAAAAAAAAAAAAAAAAAAAAAAAATGGGCAGAAGGCCTAAATAGACATTTCTCCAAAGTAGACATACAAATGGCCAACAGGCACATGAAAAGATGCTCATCATCAGTAATTATTAGAGAAATGCAAATCAAAACCCCAGTGAGGTATCACCTCACACAAGTCAGAATGGCTATCATCAAAAAGTCCACAAATAATAAATGCCAGAGAGGGTGTGGAGAAAGGGAACCCTCCTACACTGTTGGTGGGAATGTAAACTGGTGCAGCCACTATGGAAAACAGTATGGATGTTCCTTAAAAAAATAAAAGTAAAGCTACCATATGATCTTACAATACCACTCCTGGGCATATATCTGGAGAAAACCATAATTTGAAAAGATACATGCACCTTAGTGTTCATTGCAGCACTGTTTACAATAGCCAAGACATGGAAGCAAGCTAAATGTCCATCGACAGATGAATGGATAAAGAAGATACACAAAATGAATCTATATACAAAACAGAAGCAGACTTAAAGACATATAATACAAATGTATGGTTACCAAAGGAGAGAGAGTGAGGGATAGATTAGGCATATATTATTAAAAGACATAAACTATTATACATAAAATAGATAAGCAACAAGGTTTTACTGTATAGCACAGGGAATTTTATTCAATATCTTATAATCTACAATGGAATATAATCTGCAAAAAAAAAAAACTGTATCACTATGCTGTATACCTGAAACTAACACAGTATTGTAAGTTAACTATACATCATTAAAGAAAAAGAATAAATTAAAAGTTAAACAGAACAAAAAAAGAAAAAGCAATTAAAAGATGGATAGCAGAATCAACTCACTTTTTCCTCCTCTGTTAAGTTGTTGGAAAGATAAGTTTGTAGAACTTCCTTTAGAAAGAGCCAAAATTTTGTGAAGGAATACTGTCAAAGTACAAAAAGTAGATTTTAGAAATTTAGAGGTTTTATATTTTTTTCTCTAAATTTTAGGAAACTTTTAGTATATAATTTCCCAAACATCTGGCAGGTGTGGGGAAAATTTAACGATTTACTTTTGGGGCTTAAACTTTTAATTTGCTATTGTTACTAAGTTAGTATTATATTTTATCTCATTTGTTCTAAATGCAGACTAAGAGATATGTTCACGATCATTCAACTTTTTTTTTTTTTTTTTTTTTTTTTTTTTTTTTTTTTTTTTTTTTTGTGGTATGCGGGCCTCTCACTGTTGTGGCCTCTCCCGTTGCGGGGCACAGGCTCCGGATGAGCAGGCTCAGCGGCCATGGCTCACGGGCCCAGCCGCTCCGCGGCATGTGGGATCCTCCCGGACCGGGGCACGAACCCGTATCCCCTGCATCGGCAGGCGGATTCTCAACCACTGCGCCACCAGGGAAGCCCGATCATTCAACTTTTGAAATTATCTATTCTTACTCTACACAAGGAGATTTTTAGCTGCTGAAGTTTCTTATTTTTTTCAATATAATTACATGTATTCATATTAAATATGATTATATATTTTGATTATATAAATATTTTTTACAGGTTAGGCATATCATGTTTTATGAGTATATTTCCTTTCTTGTATACCTTTTGTTGTGCTTAATAACTGCCTTACTTTATCAATTGATTATTTTTTTTCTGTTTATGTATCACATATTTATCCATAGTCTTTTTGTCAGACCCTAAAATATATTTGGAATCTATGTGTTCTTAGTACTCTCCTACTTAGAGTCTTTTGTCCTCCTGTTTCAAGGTGGGTTAGTTCTTCCCTAGGCCTGCAGACCACAGCTTAAGTTATCTTGAAATTGCTTTTCACCATTATTCCGGGACTATATTTGTCTGTTTTCTGATCATATTCTCTTATTTTGGGTCTTTGTCTTTCTCTTTCTTAGTTTAGTCCCTCATTTTTCTGGAACACATCCTCCATAGTAGCTTCTTTTTTGTTTGTTTGTTTGTTTGTTTGTTTTGCAGTACGTGGGCCTCTCACTGTTGTGGCCTCTCCCGTTGCGGAGCACAGGCTCCGGATGCGCAGGCTCAGAAGCCATGGCTCACGGGCCCAGCCGCTCCATGGCATGTGGGATCTTCCTGGACTGGGGCACAAACCCGTGTCCCCTGAATTGGCAGGTGGACTCTCAACCACTGCGCCACCAGGGAAGCCCCATAGTAGCTTCTTAAGCAAGGTTATCTGGGATGAAAAATATTTTGAGATTTACATGTCTAAAATTATCTGTATTACACTATTATATGTGATCATAATTGGGCTGGGTTTAAAATACTAGACTAGAAATAGATTAATATCATGATTTTGAAGGCCTTTTTCTATTATAGTAGTTCTCAAAATGTGGTCCCTGAACCAGCAGCATCAGTGTTACCTGGGAAGTTGTTAAAAGAGCAAATTTTTGATCTCCATCAAGGCTTATTGAATCAGATATGCTGGGGAATGAGACCTTGCAATCTGTGTTTTGACAAAAACTCAAGTTGATTTGTGCAATGCACAAATGCCCAGCAGTGCATGGCAGTGTGGACTGGCCATTTGATGACAACCTCTCAATATTTGTGGGTAGTTTTGAGGGGGTAAACCAGTCATTTCTCTAGAAGAATTCTAATATCTTCTGCCTAGGGATTGAGTAGGGGTGGCTGGAGGTGGGTAAGGGGCATAAGGTTTGACTTTCAGGGATGTATGTAGAGGATTGTCTGCTCTCAATGCAGGAGGGAATCTGAGGTCAAACGTTATATTATCAGTTATCAAACAATCTTCTGTATTTAGCTCTAGTATTTTCTTCAGAGGTACCTGTTGTCCACATTTCCTGAACATTTTTGAATACTTCTTTTCACCTGTCTTCCTGCAGTCATTTAACTTTTGCCCTTTTGCATTTTGGTGTGTCAGTTATCACCTTTCAAAACTTTATTAAAATTACTCCTTCGTAGTACTTTTCTCTTTCATTGTCTTTTTTCTTCTGCATGTATGTTTTAACTTATTCCCTTGGGTTCATTTTAGTAGGATTTTAGAAGGGATAGAAGACAAGTGAATACTTTTAATCTTCCATTTTTATCTAGAAATCTATGGACACAAGTGTTTTAAAATATAGATTCCTGGAAGTGGTATGGTTAGGTCAGAGGATACACTTAATTATAGCTTTGCTTTTCAAATCAAATTCTAAGTGAAGGTATTATAACTACTGAATTATTGACAGTTTTCATTGTCATTTATTTACTGCACGATTACATTTTAAGGTGCTGTTGTGGCTTTTTGTTGATAACTAAAGTAGAATGACTTATAAAATGGAATTATATTTTAGAAATTTGCGGAAAACTGAAGACAGAAAAAGGAAACTAGAGGAGCTTCTTAATTCTGTTGGTCAAAAAGTGTCAGAACTCAAAGAAAAGTAAGTTAAGTTTTGAAATGTATTTTGAATATTTGAAAACATACCTCAACTAATACTTAAATTTTGAAAATCTTAGTTATAATCACTGTCTTAATTTTTTGGTATCTCACTCTAAAAAGGGGACGGATGTAAAATAATATAGAATGTCTTCCTTTTAAAAAAATTTAATAAGAACAAAAATATTTTAAGTTTCTGTATTCCCAAGCATTGGAAAATTGAGCAGGAAGAATTGAATGTAATGTGTTAATTCTGGGAATGTTTACATTTGGTATTCCCATTTCTTTATTATTTTGACTTCAAGATTTTAGACTCCTTTATTTCAGATGATGCTATAGGACCACCTATTCCATAATCTTTCCAGAGGTATGTGATCATGTTAAAATTTTTTATCTTTTTAACTTTGCCCTTTTTGGCATTAAAAAATATTCCTTCATACAAATATTATTCTCAAATTTAAGAACCATTTATGAATGTGATTAATCTTAAAACCTTTCATGTACCTCTGTGCTCCTGTGATTGCTTTTTAATATAGGATAGAAAATATTGGTATGGGAATTATTATAAATGTGGAAGCATTTTCCTTTAAGAATTGTGAAGATTGGAAAACTGGAGAATGTGTCATTAAATATAGCATATGTTATCACTTGCTTTCAGTTTTATGAGACTAAAACTTTCATATAAACATTTTTTCTTTAAGTGGTGTGTTATGTTTCCTTTTTTTTCTTATGGAAGAAATACAAATTATTACACCAAGAAAAAAATTCATCAGACTGAAAACTATGATTTTTTTTTTCTATATAGAGTTAGGAAACAGTGATCTCTGTTTACATTTATATATATTTATTTATAGAGAAAAAACAAAAAAATCTTCAAACCCATAAGTTCAATGTTTTTCATATTCCTGAATGTTTTTTTGGTTAGACATACAGAAATGAAATCACATAATTTCCTTCCACGTATAATTAGAGAAGTATAAGGAAAATAATATATTATTTTCAGTGTTACATGCTCAGAATCAGTACGTAATAATACTCAGATAATTGTCAAATATTTATTGAGTGGTTAGCTTATGATACCAATGTTTGACTCCATTTGTTAGTCATTTGCGTGTGTCAGGTGTTGTCCTAGGCACTTTACATATCCATCATTTTTAACACTTAAAACAACACTGAGAGGTGGATATTCTTACATTTTGCAGACTAGGAAGCTAAAGATTAGAAAGATTTATTTGCCTAAATTGAGCAGTTAGTAAATGACTAAGCAAGCATTAGATCTTGTATTTGTCTGACTCCATAAAGTTCCTTTTCTTAGTCACTACACCATACTACTGCTATTTTGGAAGGATTATTATGAAAACCTTCTGAATAATATGCCTGAGGACCTTGTGGATAATGTGATTGAGGAATTGAATTTTTAATTTTATTTAGTTTTAATTAATTTAAATTTAGACAGCCATATGTGGCTACCATTTTGGACAAGTGACTCCTAGAGTCTTATGTCTAGGGAAGGGAGGAATAGAGCACTTAGAGAGGCAATAAAAGTACTGTAAAATGCCTGGAACTTAATATCAGACACACCCATATATGAATTTTAGGTCCTCTGCTTACTATTGGGGAGATCTGTGCAATAATCTGTTTGGATTTAAGTCTCCATATTTATAAAATGAGAATTGTAATACTTATTTTGAACTGTTCTGAGAATTGACAGAATCCTGGGCATTTTGAAGGCACTTACATATTTGTTGAAGGACTAAGTAATAGGAATATTACTGTTATATTTAATAAAATAATATATATGCACAAGTATTTTTTTTTTTTTTTTTTTTTTTTTTTTATGCACAAGTATTTTTAAGGAAAATAATTTAAAAGTTTTAAACTTTGGCAAATGGGCACATAGGGAGAGAACATATCTAATGGGCTGAATATTTCAGGTGAGTTTTAAGATTTTATTTATATTTTTGATAGGTATATATTTGAGGGAGTTAGATTGAGGGGAGAGGTAGGGATAAGGAAGGAGCTGGAAAGTATTCTAGGCAAATGGAACATCCTGTTGAAGGGCACAGCAGATAAAAGATAGGACATTTTCTGAGAATATAAAATTCTTCAGATGTTGACATATAGTTTTACTGAGCTGAGTAAAATGAAATAAAACTGAAAAGATAGATCAATATTATGACTGGGCCTTTGAATGTCTTATTAAGTTTGAACATAATGTAGTAGGGCATCAAGGCCCTGTGAGAATGTTCCTCTTTAAATTTATGCGTTGGTATTGTGTCTCTTACATTAATGATATTTTATATGCAAATATTATCAATATTATAGTTAATTAAATTATTGTATAAAAGTTCACTTTACTATATATGCATAATTTAATTAAATCTATCTTAAATCCAGTTATCTTTAATTAAATTTTAGTGTTTTCATAGATTTCAGAACAGGACTTCAGAAGCTGCCAAACTTGAAGCTGAAGTAAGCAAAGCACAAGAAACAATTAAAGCTGCAGAAGTCTTGATTAATCAGCTTGATAGAGAGCACAAGAGATGGAATGCACAGGTTTGTTTGAAAGAGAGGTCATAAAGAGGCATTGTTTAAAACACAGGAAATGTGTAAGATAGTGTATTTGTTAATAAAATCAAAAGGAAAAAATATCCATTAAATTTCAGCCCCAGCTTAGGATAAATTATCTAGATATTAATGGCCATGATGTGAATTATTCTTATTTTTTAACATGTTTATTGGAGTATAATTGCTTTACACTGGTGAGTTAGTTTCTGCTGTATAAAAAAGTGAATCAGCTATACATAAACATATATCCCCATATGTCCTCCTGCTTGTGGCTCCCTCCCACCCTCCCTATCCCACCCCCAGGTAGGTGGACACAAAGCACCGAGATGATCTCCCTGTGCTATGTGGCTGCTTCCCACTAGCTATCTATTTTACATTTGGTAGTGTATATATGTCCATGCCACTCTATCACTTTGTCCCAGCTTACTCTTCCCCCTCCCTGTGTCCTCAAGTCCATTCTCTATGTCTGCGTCTTTATTCCTGTCCTGCCCCTAGGTTCTTCAGAACCATTTTTTTAGATTGCATATTTGTGTGTTAGCATACGGTATTTGTTTTTCTCTTTCTGACTTACTTCACTCTGTATGACAGTATCTATGTCCATGTACCTCATTACAAATAACTCAGTTTTGTTTCTTTTTATGCCTGAGTAATATTGCATTGTATATATGTGCCACATCTTCTGTATCCATTCATCTGTTGATGGACACTTGGTTGCTTACATGTCCTGTCTATTGTAAATAGTGCTGCAGTGAACATTGTGGTACATGTCTCTTTTTGAATTATGGTTTTCTCAGGGTATATGCCCAGTAGTGGGTTGCTGGGTCGTAATGTAGTTCTATTTGTAGACTTTTCACCATTGTATACTCTTGTCTCCTTTATCAAAAATAAGGTGACCAGGGCTTCCCTGGTGGCGCGGTGGTTGAGAGTCCGCCTGCCGATGCAGGAGACACGGGTTCGTGCCCTGGTCCGGGAAGATCCCACATGCCGCGGAGCAACTAGGCCCGTGAGCCATGGCCGCTGGGCCTGCGCGTCCGGAGCCTGTGCTCCGCAACGGGAGAGGCCACAGCAGTGAGAGGCCCGCATACCGAAAAAAAAAAAAAAAAAAAAAAAAAAAAAAAAAATAAGGTGACCATATGTGCGTGGGTTGATCTCTGGGCTTTCTATCCTGTTCCATTGATCTATTTTCTGTATTTGTGCCACTATCATTCTGTCTTGATTACTGTGGTTTTGTAATATAGTCTGAGGACAAGGAGCTGATTCCTCCAGCTCCGGTTTTCTTTCTCAAGATTGCTTTGGCTATTCCAGGTCTTTTGTGTTTCCATACAAATTGTGAAAATTTTTTTTCTAGTTCTGTGAAAAATGCCATTGGTAGTTTGATAGGGATTGCATTGAATCTGTAGATTGCTTTGGGTGGTATAGTCATTTTCACAATGTTGATTCTTCCAATCCTAGCACATGGTATATCTCTCCATCTATTTGTATCATCTTTAATTTCTTTCATCAGTGTCTTATAGTTTCTGCATAAAAGTCTTTTGTCTCCTTAGATAGGTTTATTCCTAGGTATTTTATTCTTTTTGTTGCAATGGTAAATGGGAGTGTTTCCTTAATTTCTCTTTCAGATTTTTCACCATTAGTGTATAGGAATGCAGGAGATTTCTGTGCATTAATTTTGTATCCTGCTACTTTACCACATTCATTGATTAGTAGTTTTCTGGTAACATCATTGCGATTCTCTATGAATAGTGTCATGTCATCTGCAAACAGTGACAGTTTTACTTCTTCTTTTCTGATTTGGATTCATTTTATTTCTTTTTCTTCTCTGGTCGCTGTGGCTAAAACTTCCAAAACTATGTTGAGTAAGAGTGGTGAGAGTGGGCAACCTTGTCTTGTTCCTGATCTTAGTGGAAATGGTTTCAGTTTTTCACCATTGAGAATGATTTTGCCTGTGGGTTTGTCATATATGGCCTTTATTATGTTGAGGTAAGTTCCCTCTATACCTATGTTCTGTAGAGTTTTTATCATAATTGGGTGTTGAATTTTGTCAAAAGCGTTTTCTGTGTCTATTGAGATGATCATATGGTTTTTCTCCTTCAGTTCATTAATATGGTTTATCACATTGACTGATTTGCGTATATTGAAGAATCCTTGCATTCCTGGGATAATCCCCATTTGATCATGGTGTAGGATCCTTTTAATGTGCTGCTGGATTCCGTTTGCTAGTATTTTGTTGAGGATTTTTGGATTTATGTTCATCAGTGATATTGGTCTGTAATTTTCTTTTTTGGTGACATCTTTGGTTTTGGTGTCAGGGTGATGGTGGCCTCGTACGATGAGTTTAGGAGTGTTTCTCCCTCTACTATATTTTGGAAGAGTTTGAGAAGGATAGGTGTTAATTCTTCTCTAAATGTTTGCTAGAATTTACCTGTGAATCCATCTGGTCCTGGGCTTTTGTTTGTTGGAAGATTTTTAATCACAGTTTCAATTTCAGTGCTTTTGATTGGCCTGTTTGTTTTCTATTTCTTCCTGGTTCCGTCTCAGGAGGTTGTGCTTTTCTAAGAATTTGTTCATTTCTTCCAGGTTGTCCATATTATTGGCATATAGTTGCTTGTAGTAATCTCTCATGATCCTCTGTATATCTACCATGTCAGTTGTTAATTCTCCTTTGTCATTTCTAATTCTGTTGATTTGAGTCTTCTCCCTTTTATTCTTGATGAGTCTGGCTAGTGGTTTATCAATTTTGTTTATCTTCTCAAAGAACCAGCTTTTAGTTTTATTGATTTTAGCTATTTTTTTTCTCTATTTCTTTTTCATTTATTTCTAATCTGATATTTTTGATTTCTTTCCTTCTGCTAACTTTGGGATTTTTTTTTTGTTCTTCTTTCTCTAATTGCTTAAGGTGTAAGTTTAGGTTGTTTATTTGAGATATTTCTTGTTTCTTGAGGTAGGATTATATTGCTATAAACCTTCCTCTTAGAACTGCTTTTGCTGTATCCCCTAGGTTTTGGGTCATTGTGTTTTCATTGTCACTTGTTTCTAGGTTTTTGTCTTTGACTTCTTCAGTGACCTCTTTGTCATTTAGTAGTGTATTGTTTAGCCTTCATGTGTTTGTATTTTTTACCAATTTTTTCCTGTACTTGATATCTAGTTTCATAGCATTGTGGTCAGAAAAGATACTTGATACAATTTCAATTTTGTTAAATTTACCAAGGCTTGATTTGTGACCCAAGGTATGATATATCCTGGAGAATTTTCCATGAGCACTTGAGAAGAAAGAGTACTCTGTTGTTTTTGGATGGAATGTCCTTTAAATATCAATTAAGTCCATCTTATTTAAGGTATCATTTAAAGCTTGTGTTTCCTTATTTATTTTCATTTTGGATGATCTATCCATTTGTGAAAGTGGGATGTTAAAGTCCCCTAGTATGATTGTGTTACTGTCGATTTCTCTGTTTATGGCTGTTAGTATTTGCCTTAAGTATTGAGGTGCTCCTATGTTGGGTGCATAAATATTTACAATTGTTATATCTTCTTCTTGGATCGATCCCTTGATCATTATGTCGTGTCCTTCTTTGTCTCTTGTAATAGTCTTTATTTTAAAGTCTATTTTGTCTGATATGAGAATTGCTACCCCAACTTCCTTTTGATCTGCATTTGCATTGAATATCTTTTTCCGTCACCTCACTTTCAGTCTGTATGTGTCCCCAGGTTTGAAGTGGGTCTATTGTAGACTGCATATTTATGGGTCTTATTTCTGTACCCATTCAGGTATCTATGTGTTTTGGTTCAAGCATTTAATCCATTTACATTTAAGGTAGTTATCAATATGTGTGTTCCTATTACCATTTTCTTAATTGTTTTGGGTTATTGTCGGTCTTTTCCTTCTCTTGTGTTTCCTCCCTGGAGAAGTTCCTTTAGGATTTGTTGTAAAACTGGTTTGATGGTGCTGAATGCTCTTAGCTTTTGCTTGTCTGTAAGAGTTTTAATTTCTCCATTGAATCTGAATGATATCCTTTCTGGGTAGAGTAATTGTGGTTGTAAGTTTTTCTCTCATCACTTTAAATATGTCCTTCTGGCTTGCAGAATTTCTGCTGAAAGATCAGCTGTTAACCTTATGGGGATTCCCTTGTATGTTATTTGTTACTTTTCCCTTGCTGCTTTTAATTTTATTTATTTATTTATTTTTTTGTGGTACGTGGGCCTCTCACTGTTGTGGCCTCTCCCGTTGCGGGCACAGGCTCCTGACACGCAGGCTCAGCAGCCCTGCCTCACGGGCCTAACCGCTCCACGGCATGTGGGATCTTCCCGGACTGGGGCACGAACCCATGTCCCCTGAATCAGCAGGCAGACTCTCAACCACTGTGCAACTAGGGAAGCCCTGCTTTTAATATTTTTTATTTGTATTTCATTTTTGATAGTTTGATTAATATGTGTCATGGCTTATTTTTCCTTGGATTTATGCTGTATGGGACTCTATGTGCTTCCTGGACTTGATTGACTATTTCCTTTCCCATATTAGGGAAGTTTTCAACTATAATCTCTTCAAATATTTTCTCAGTCCCTCTCTTTTTCTCTTCTTCTTCTGGGATCCCTATAATTTGAATGTTGGTGCATTTAATGTTGTTCCAGAGGTCTCTGAGACCCTCTTCAATTCTTTTCATTTTTTTTTCTTTATTCTGCTCTGCAACAGTTATTTCCACTGTTTTAACTTCCAGGTCACTTAGGCATTCTTCTGCCTCAGTTATTCTGCTATTGATCCCTTCTAGAGAATTTTTAATTTCATTTATTGTGTTGTTCATCACTGTTTCTTTGCTCTTTAGTTCTTCTAGGTCCTTGTTAACCGTTTCTTGTATTTTCTTCATTCTATTTCCAAGAGTTTGGATCATGTTTACTATCATTACTCTGAATTTTTCTTCAGGTAGACTATTTCCTCTTCATTTGTTTGGTCTGGTGGGTTTTTACATTGCTCCTTCATCTGCTGTGTATTTCTCTGTCTTCTCATTTTGCTTAACTTACTGTGTTTGGGGTCTCCTTTTCGCAGGCTGCAGGTTCGTAGTTCCCATTGTTTCTGGTGTCTGCCTCCAGTGGGTAAGGTTGGTTCAGTGGGTTGTGTAAGTTTCCTGGGGGAGGGGACCAGTGCCTGTGTTCTGGTCAATGAGGCTGGATCTTTCTGGTGGGCAGGACTGTGTCTGTTGGTGTGTTTTGGGTTGTCTGTGACCTTATTATGATTTTAGGCAGCCTCTGCTAATGCATGGGGTTGTGTTCCTCTCTTGCTAGTTGTTTGGCATATGGTGTCCAGCACTGTACTTTGCTGGTCGTTGAGTGGAGCTGGGTCTTCGCGTTGAGATGGAGATCTCTGAGAGAACTTTTGACGTTTGATATTACATGTGGGGCCGGGAAGACTCTGGTGGACCAATGTCCTGAACTCAGCTCTCCCACCTTTGAGGCTCAGTCCTGACACCTGGCTGGAGCAGCAAGGCTCTGCCAGCCACACGGCTCAGAGCGAAGGGGAGGAAAAAAAAAAAAGAAAGAAACAAAAAAAAATTAAAATATAAAAAATATTATTAAAAACAAAAAAAATTTAAAAGTAATTAAAAGAGAGAGCAACCAATCCAAAAAACAAATCCACCAATGATAACAAGCACTAAAAACTATACTAAAAAAAAAAAAAAAAATGTCCACACAGAACCCTATGAGAAATGATAAAAGCAAAGCTATACAGACAAAATTACACAAAGAAGCATATCCATACACAGTCACAAAAGGAGAAAAAGGAAAAACATTTATATATATATAAAAAAAGAAAGAATTCAACCAAGTCAGTAAATAAATCTGCCAGTGATAATAAGCTCTAAATACTAAACTAAGATGAACATAAAACCAGAAACAAATTAGATGCAGAAAGCAAACCCCAGGTCTGCAGTTACTCCTTAAGTCCCCTGCCTCAGTTTTGGAATGTTTTGTTGTATATTCAGGTATTCCAAAGATGCAGGGTCCATCAAGTTGATTGTGGAGTTTTAATCTGCTGCTCCTGAAGCTGCATGGAGAGATTTCCCTTTTTCTTCTTTGTTTGCACAGCTCCTGGGGTTCAGCTTTGGATATGGCCCTACCTCTACTTGTAGGTCGCCTAAGGGCATCTGTGTCCCACCCAGACAGGACAGGATTAGAGCAGCAGCTTATTAGGGGTCTGTGGCTCACTCAAGCGAGGGGGAGGGAGCTGTACGGAATGCGGGTTGAGCCTGCAGCGGCAGAGGGCATCGTGACGTTTCAACAGCCTGAGGCATGCTGTGTGTTCTCCTGGGGAAGTTGTTCCTGGATCACAGGACCCTGGCAGTGGTGGGCCGCACAGGCTCCTGGGAGGGGGTTGTGGATAGTGACCTGTGCTTGCACACAGGCTTCTTGATTGCTTCAGCAGCAGCCATAGTGTCTCATGTGCACCTCTGGTGTCTGCGCTGATAGCCACAGCTTGCACCTGTCTCTGGAGCTCATTTATGTGGTGCCTCTGAATCCTCTCTCCTTGCACGCCCCAAAACAATGGTGTCTTGCCTCTTAGGCAGTTCCAGACATTTTCCCAGACTCCCTCCTGGCTAGCTGAGGTACACTAGACCCCTGCAGGCTGTATTCACACAGCTAACTCAAGTCCTCTCCCTGGGATCTGACCTCTGAAACCTGAGCCTCCACTCCCAGCCCCCACCTATCCTTGGGGGTGAGCAGACAAGCCTCTCAGGCTGGTGAGTGCTGGTCGGCACTGATCCTCTGTGTGGGAATCTCTCTGCTTTGCCCTCTGCAACCCTACTGCTCTACTCTCCTCCATGACTCTGAAGCTTCCCCCCTGCCCTGCCCTGTCTCCACCAATGAAGGGGCTTCCTAGTGCGTGGAAATTTTTCCTCTTTCACAGCTCCCTCCCAGAGGTGCAGGTCCATCTATATTCTTTTGTCTCTGTTTTTTCTTTTATCCTACCCAGGTACGTGGGGAGTTTTTTTGCCTTTTTGGAGGTCTGATGTCTTCTGCCAGTGTTCAGTAGGTGTTCTGTAGGAGTTGTTCCACATGTAGATGTATTTCTGATGTATTTGTGGGGAGGAAGGTGATCTCCACGTCTTACTCCTCTGCTGTCTTGAAGCTCTGCCATGAATTAATCTTTAAGCAAAATATCTTTATATGAATGGATTTTAGACAAAGCATCCTATTCCTCTTTTAGTTAGGAAAAGGTAGTGGTAAAAATGAGTTGTGCAAAATTTATTACTGTTTAGAGCCTTTTTTGGACTTACCTTTACCAAGACAGTCCTCTTAGGATTTGACACCGTCAGCTATTTATTTGTGTTTGAAATTCTCTCTTATTTCAACTTTATTAAAGTGTTGTCTCTTGTTTTTGTTTTGATTTTGTTTTTGTCTTTTTTTAAGCAGTTAGATTCCTGCCTTTGCTGGATCGTCCTCATCTGCTTATCCAATAATGTTGATTGCCTCTCAGTATTCTCTTCCTCAGCTCCTTTCTCTGCAAATATTCTGGGAATTCTCATCCAGTCTTAAGAATATCACCCAAATGATGATGCTGACCAGAGCTATGTTTCTAATCTGCTGACTTTTAAATTCATATTTGTAACTACACCTTAGAAATTGGCATTCAGCTGTCTCCAGAACTCAAATACATGTCTAAATTAACTTATTTTCTTTCTCATATGAAATCTCTTTTATTTCCTGTGTCTAATAAGGCATCTTTCTTCTAGGCATCAGAACTAAAAATATGTGGATTATCTTAGACTCCTTCTATTAATTTGTATCCATTTGCAAATATCCCTCATATTTGTCTTCCATCCTTAATGCTTTTCTTTTTCTTTTTTCACCTGAATTCTCCTGACCTGTCTTTCTCCTGTCTGACCCTTTAATTAGTTGATTCTTATTTGTCAGCTAAATTATCTTTCTAAAACCCAGTCTCATTACATCACTCACTGCTCTGTTTAAACACTTTCAGTGGCTCATTATTACCGCAGGTTAAAACTGAAGCTATGTTGCATGGCATGGGAAGACTTTCAAATCTTCCTCCTTCCGGTCAACTCTGTGTTTCTCTTTTCATTATTCCTATTTTTGTACTCTTTCTGCTCAGGCTTATGCATTAGCCACACCATGCTTCTAATTAAAGAGTCTCCATGCTTAATTTTTGTTTTTTACCTTTGCTCATACTCTGTGTATCTAAATCATATTTTACACAGTGATGCTAATTCACAGTATTTATTAGAATTATTAGGAAATTTCAGTGACTAAATATATTCTTCTTTACAGATATATTGGGATTTTATACATTGTTTTAATATCACAGCAAAGTCTGAGGTCTTGTTGGTATTTTTACATTTCAGCAATTTTGTTCAGACATGTTATTACTTTAAACCAATAAATGATTTTTTCTATAGTCAAAACTTCAATTTCTGAAGCTATCAATATTTTTTTCTATCTTAGAACATATCCATATGTTGCTCTCTCTCTCCTTTTTTTTCCAGGTTACAGAGATAACAGAGGAATTAGCTACTCTTCCTAAAAGAGCTCAGCTAGCTGCTGCATTTATTACATATCTTTCTGCTGCTCCTGAGGGTCTGAGAAAAACCTGTTTGGTAGAATGGACCAAGTCAGCTGGTCTTGAAAGTTTGTATTTAGTTATTCATAAATTTGAAATTTCAGTATACTAAAAAGCACATCTTTTGATTTTTGTCATTTTACCCTTTTTTTAAATGAGGAAAATTTTCTGTAAGTTAAAGGATACCATAACTACTTTAGATTTGCTAAATTCTACAAATGTTTTGAGAATCGCTTTATTATAATGACTCTTCTACCCATAAAATCTCTTTTTGAAACTGACACCTGAATTATTTTGATGTTGTATGAATGCATTTTATTAATTTTTACACTAATTTCATATAGTGAGATGTAGGAATTCCAAATTTTTTTGTGAATTTTGTGGTTTTTGCAAATTATTATAATTGTGAGACATTCATTTGAAAGACAAATATAATTTGAGTTTCATTCCTTTGCACTTTTTTTTTTTTTTTTTTTTTTTGCGGTACACGGGCCTCTCACTGTTGTGGCCTCTCCCGTTGCAGAGCACAGGCTCTGGATGCACAGGCTCAGCGGCCATGGCTCACGGGCCCAGCCGCTCCGTGGAATGTGGGATCTTCCCAGACCGGGACACGAACCTGTGTCCCCTGCATCGGCAGGAGGACTCTCAACCGCTGTGCCACCAGGGAAGCCCTCCTTTGCACTTTTTAAAACTTTTTTTCTCTTTAGTTTCTGATTCTAAATGCAGAAGAATGGATTGCATATTAAGAATGATCATGGGACTTCTGTTTGAGTATATTATAAATAGTTTTATTCCCTTTCTTTTATCAAGCACAAGATTATTGTAGTAAAGTATTATTGATACCTTTAATTTTTCAGAATTTGATCTGAGGAGATTTCTTTGTACTGAAAGTGAACAGTTAATTTGGAAAAGTGAAGGCCTACCATCAGATGACCTTTCCATAGAAAATGCTCTTGTTATCTTACAGGTAATTAATCTACTTTAATTGTCTCATTAGAAATGTTTCTTTTGAAGCTTGCTCCATGAAGTACCTTCTTCAAATCCTTAGGCTTTCACAGTTAGTCTTAGTTAAGTAAAAGTAAAAATATTTTGCTAATAAAAATCCATTTGTGATTCAAGTAGCATCTCTAAAATTTTCAGTGTAATTTATTTTTTACCTTAATATGAAAGTATAAATAAAAATGGTATTATTTTGATGGGAAAATATTTTAAATTGAACTTCCTGATAATAATAGAAATGTTTTAGGGATGCTTGATTCATTTGGTTATATAGTTCTTTCATCTAGAGTATATTTTAAAAATAAAAATTTTATACTTTTATTTTGTTTTACAAAGTTATGGAAAGTGAAGATGGATAAGTTTGGGGTTATAAGTTAAAGATAACCATGTGCATATTTTGGAAAATTGTTCTTTTACATAGTGTATGTTTCCAAAAAGTAATTATTTAAAGTTGAAACAATTATACCTTAATTAGCAGTGAGTGTGAAAACCAAATTCAAAATCTTGTATACAAGCAAATCATTACTTTGTATGAAGTTTGATTTTTTTTTACCATTACTTTAGTTTACCTTTCTGATATAGGATTTGGAAGATAACATTTCCCCCTTGAAAATATGTTTTGTTTTTTCTGTTCTTTTTATCTCAACGGTTTATACTCTATATTACCAGTGTTTTCTTTCCTCTCTACAACCCTTCTGTCTGTCCACACATGATTTCTTTATCCCATAACTCCACATCTCAAAGAAAATATGAGCATTAAATGCTTCTCCTTAGGCAGTGTGAGCTATATTATTATAAGATTCATATTGTGAGTATGAATTGTGGTCCCTGTTCATTCCTGGATAATTTATTCTGTTTGCTTTGACCTATTAATCAGCTGACTATGCTTTGACTCTATACATTGGTGTCTTACTAGGATAGAAGTCATTGAACAAAGATTACATAATTTTGCCTTCTTTTAATTTGATTTGGCTTAAACTTTATTTTTTAAACGTTTTTATCATTATTTTTCACACTAGAATTACAAATTTGGAACTCTAAATGTGTATGTAAATAAATTCATTACAACCTAGTAATGAATGTAATGTAGTAATGTAGTAAAGGCCTAGTAATGTCGCCTCTTCTTCCTTTTTCAGTACTCCAAGAAAGCAGTTGTTTGAAGATTTTTTTAAAAATACTAGTTTAAGAATTTTTCTTTTTTATTCCATAAGAAATCAGAAGCTTTTAGAAAAAATATATCACAGTAATTTTTATTTTTTACTGATAATAGTAATTGAAAATATTTACTTTTGAATTCTGAATTAAATTGTCTTATGATGAATTTTGGGGATATTGTCTTTGAAATTAATTTTAATGACAAGCTTAGTATACTTTGTATTTAATATTGCCAAGTTTCTTACAGACACTTATATGCATTTATATGACAAAACAAAACCATTTGGAAAAATTTGTTAGAGTAATTTGTGATTCTGTTGAAATGAATTTTCCATTATGGTTAACATTTTATGTTAATTCTAAGGTGGACTAGATTTAGAATAAACTGTTGTAGTTGTGGGTGTGATTGGATACAACAAGTCTATAACATCTACTCACTAACATTACCATGTGATATGAAGTTAGATGTCTAAATATGTACAAATTGGGTTTCTGGGAGTCTTCCCTGAGAAAAAAAATGACTAGGTGTGATGAATTAAATGTATTTTTGATTCAGAGATATAGCATGTCTCCTCATTAACTACAATAAAGCTTTTCAGAGATTCAGTGCGGGATTTCCCAGATTCAAGGGCTGTAGTCGCTCAATCCCTTATTGGTGTTAAGGATAGCCTTTTATGTCCAAAATTATTCCTTGTCTTACAACAAAAGATGCTTGGAATTCTCATATTTGGTTTAAGCTAACTATTGAAGTACATGTGTTGTCTGGGTGAGGAAATAGTCAAATAATTATCTGCCACAGAAAGCTCATATGACCTATGTCCTTGAGGAGCAGGGGAAAATCTTGGCCATGATGTACTGGACTGCTTGGATTATGATTTACACCTGTTCTCCTGATGTGATTATTAATAATTTTTTCTTTACTTTCAAATGTGTCCTGGTTTGGAAGATAATTGTGTGATCTTTGTAATATTGTGGAACTCAGGGGATAGGATAAATGGAGAGTATGAGACTATTAGACACTATGGAGAGGTGTGAGTGAAAGCATCCAGAAAGAAGATGGAAAAATATGATTAACTTAAATTTCACAGTGCTGTAAATTTTTCTTGGTTTAAATTTCACAGTATTATAAATTTTTCTTGTGAAGATGTCCTAGGTATTTTTTTTTATTGCTTATGTACAGTTCAGTGTCCAATTAGTTTTCTTTATACCACTCAATTTCTGAGATTTTTTTCCCCTTCCTGCCATTTAGTGTATGATGAGGAAATGCAAATTAATTTGCTATTAGTCTAAAGAATATAAAATTGTAAAGGTAAATTGCATACAGAAAACATTTTTTCATTAAATCCCAAATGCATAATAATAATCAACACATGTACTTACTATGTTCTTCATATATTATTATTTAAGAATTAATACAAGTAAAGCGCTTACACACTTAACTCATTTACTTTTCAAATCAACCCTATTTAGTAGGTAAATGTATTATCCCTTTTTGTAGATAAAGAAGTTGAGACACAAAAGGATTAAGTTTCTTTTTCAGGGTCACAGAGCTGTCAAGAGGTAGAGCCAAGATTCAAACACTGCAGTCTAGCCAGTCTATGCTGTAAGGCTGCCTCTCAAAGATATGTGTGTGTGTTTCTGTATATGTTTTAACTTATTTATTTTATTTTATTCCTGTTAATATAATTGTCCTTATCTTATCAAAAGATGAGCTATAGTTTTATTTACAAAATGTTTCTACTCTTATCCCACTTGTGGTTATTAAAAATAAAAATAGAATTATAGAGTTCTATAGATGTTTTAAAAATAGTCTTTTTCTTATTGGATGAAAGTCAGAAAGTGCAAACTTCCAGTTATAAGATAAATGAGCACTAGGGATATTATGTACAACATGATAAATATAATCAACACTGCTGTACATTATATATGAAAGTTACTTAGAGAGCAAATCCTAAGAGTTCTCATCACAAGGGAAAAATTTTTTTTCTATTTCTCTAATGTTGTACCTGTATGAGATGATGGATATTCCCTAAACTTACTGTGATAATCATTTCATGATGTATGTAAGTCAGATCATTATGCTATTCACCTTAACTTACACAGTGTTGTGTGTCAATTATATCAGTAAAAGTGGAAGGAAAAAATAATCTCTTTCAGAAATGTCCACTACCTAATCTTTTTTTTTTTTTTTTTACCAATAGATAACATGCATCTCTAGCCTTTGACCTCTGTTTTGAGCTCTATAGTTCTAATTTCCTGTTAGATATTGTTACCTGGAGTTTTGTAGGTAGCTCAAGCTCTGTCTTTAATCATTTTTTTAAAAAAACTTTTAGTCAAGAATCTTTTAGTGGCCAACTTTAGTACTTTTTTTTTAAAAAAGCAACTTATGCTTTTAAATAACTGAGATGTTAAAAAGATTGGGACTAGCTTAAGGATTTGAATGGTTTTACCAGGACATCTCTCTTTCTCTCCATCTTAAGAGATGGGTTTATTCTTGGATAGGTTCTTTCTACCCTGTGTTAAGGATAGACATTGGCGACTCCAGGCTTACCATTATCACAATTTATGTTCTCAGACTAAAGATATCTCTTCCCTTCCTTTCCAGTATTTGTCACTCCCCCAAAAAGATTCTGATTGGTTAGTTTGGGTCACCTGCTCATCCCTTGTGTGCAGTGCTAGATGATTGATAATCCCATGAGAAATGCATTGAGTGGGTCATGCATGCTAGGCAAAGGTAGCTATGTACTTTAATAATTGTTTCTTTTCCTCACCCACTCCCTTTAACCTGCTTCTCTTTTATTTCCTAACACTGGAGATGTCACAGTCTTGGTCCAGTAATGCAAACTGCAAATCTGCAACTCATTCTTACTATGTCTCTTTAATTTTACATTCAGTTAGTTATTCAGCAAGTCTTGTCAAATCTACTTCTCAAATGTGTCATGAATTCATTCTCTTCTAACCACATCTACTGCCAGTGGCTTCACTTAAGCCTTCATCATGTTGTACCTGGATAAATACATTATTATAGCAGTTGGTCCCCTGCCCCTGTATCAGTTCCTTTATTTTGGAGTGATCCTCCTAAAGTGTTAATCTGATCATCACAGTTCCTTGATTAATATATTTCAGTGACTATATTTTCAGCATAAAAATTTCATTATCCTTAAACATGGCATAAAATGCTCTTCATGATTAGAAAGACCTCTGATTACTCCTACCATTTTATATGCATCATCTTTGTCTATACTTTTTATTCAAACTATGCCAAACTACTGGTAGTTTTCCAAATACTCCCAAGCTTTTCATTCTTCTCTCAATCAGGCTGTTGTTTTGGCCTAATTTGCTTTTTTTACTTCTTTGCCTGGCCAAGTCCTATTTTTTTTTGACCTAGTTTGACTTGATTGCTTCCTAGCAGCTTCTCCTAACTCTGCCTGTGATCCACCAATAGAATTTTGTGTCCTCTTTGATTGAAAAAAATTTAGGTTTTTTGCTTCTTTATTAGATGTGTTGGCAATGAGGGTAAGGGAATGTATCTTATTAATTTTTGTATCTCTCATGTTGTCTTATTGTAAACATTATTCAACATATGGTAGATGAATGAATAGCATGAATGAATGAAAGGTCACTATTTTTGGATCTACTATAATTTGTTAAATGTAGAATTTTACCACATTTACTCATGGAACACAGACCTAAAATATACCTCAGAGGTCTTCTCTAAATCTCTGGAGAAGTATAAATAAGATGAACACAAACTTGTAAGTATTCTTTGAAATTCTTAAGCATATTTTCTGTGCTAAAAACATGATTTTTTGAAACATTATCTTATTCTCTTTTTAACTGCATCAGATCATTGGTTTGAAATCATGGGTAAGAACTTTTTAAAAATAATTATTTTTGTGGTTAGGCAAAATCTAGTTTACTTGTGGAATGTTTGCTATTGAATGCTAGCATAAAATGAGACCTAAAACCTAGGTGTAATACCTTGGTAATACTTAAGAAGCTATTTACTAGCCATATTATTTTGCTATTTCTGGATGCTTCCAGAAATAGATTCTGGGGGAAGATCATACAGTGGAGTAACACTGTGGAGCTGTGGTGGGAGTGGTCCACTCTGGATGCAGGTAAAAAGAGGCTGCATTGTCTAGAGAGAATTTTAAAACAATAATAAAGCTGTTTTAAAGTCAGTCAGCTCTTTATTATCACCATGTGCTGGCAATTTTAAACAGCATTTCTGATAAAATGCTGTTAATCCCCAGGGCATGTGATTCCCACCATCCCTCTCCCTCTTGGTATGCCACTAACATCCATGTTCTTATTAGATCTACCCCAGTTCTAAGTCTTCACTTCACTGCGACTTTCATGTGTTATTTTATCCCTATAGCACATAACTGCATTACATTTTTCAAATAAATGTGAAAATTTAAGAAAAATAAGGTCAGTTGTTATTTAAATCTAATTTGCTAGGTAACAATGACTATTAGATGATTTAAAATTTATCATATTTATTTAAATATATTTACATATATTTAAATCGATCAGATGTATAAATGTATAATTGACTTCCTTTCATGTGCTAAATGGCATTGTATGTATAGCGCACAATGCCAGGTTTCTAATTTTCTGTTTGTTTCAGAGTTTAATTAGTGCAAGGTGTTCTGTAATGAGTTTAGCTCCTAGTTTGTTAGATCTTAACCTATCATCTTATGTAATTTTCTTTTCTAGGATACTCCTTTTGTAATATTAACTATGTAGCACTTTAGAGAAATTAGTCTTAAAATATAAATAATTTTATTGGTAATTATTTCAGTGATTTTTTTTTTTTTTTTTTTTTTTTTTTGCGGTACACGGGCCTCTCACTGTTGTGGCCTCTTCCATTGCAGAGCACACAGGCTCTGGACGCGCAGGCTCAGTGGCCATGGCTCATGGACCCTGCCGCTCCACGGCATGTGGGATCTTCCTGGACCAGGGCATGAACCCGTGTCCCCTGCATTGGCAGGTGGACTCTCAACCACTGTGCCAGCAGGGAAGCCCTTCAGTGATACTTTTATGATTAGCTCGTACTTCTCTTGTAAGGCCTGTATGGTTTATTCAATCAAAGAATATCTAAAGTTAGGGAATGACTTGGCTGTGTATTTTAAAACCAAAAAGAGAGGCAAAAATGGCATCAACTTAGGACTAGAACTCCTGCTTACTGTATTGTTAATATACATTTTCTGTGTTATTGTGTAGTAAATAAGACTATTTTCACAGTACTGTGGTTAAATTTAATTACCTAGTATTAATTCCTGGTAAAATTGATTAATGTAACCTCTGGTGCCACTGAAAACTCTACCCATATTTCCTCATTGTAGTTGTATATTTGTGTTCTCTAAAGCCTGAGAGAAAAACTCACTCATTAATTGATTAATAATTTTTAGGAAATTATTTTCATTTAATGAAAGCTTATAATCTTTTTGTTTTTTAATTAGAGTCGAGTTTGCCCATTTCTTATAGACCCTTCTTCCCAAGCTACAGAATGGTTAAAGACACATTTGAAAGACTCACGTTTGGAAGTTATTAACCAGCAGGTGTGTATTACTTATAATTTAGATACCAACTAGTAATGGCATCTTGTGGTGAAAAGAACTATAATCAGAAAACATAGATTCAAAACTGAGTCTTATAACTTACCTGGTATGGGTCCTGGGGAAAGAAATATAGCTTTCTTAGCTTTAGTCTTCTAATTTGTAAAAAGGAATAAGAATATTTGTTTGATTGCTTCTATATGCAAGGTGTTGATCTAAGCCCTGGGAATTTATAAGTGAGTAGTTCCTGCTCTCATGGAGATGACAAGTAATTACTTACACTAAACAATTAAATAAGCATTTACACTAAATTATGAATAAAGACAAGTATAGGATGCTATAGAAGTAAGTTACGTAGTTTGGAGATTTAGGAAAACCTCCTTGACTTTTTAATTTCCTGTTCCTGTAACTCATCAATGAGCATCCTTGTTGTGTCCCAAGATTTGATAGTTAGTCAGTGAAATGTAATCATCATGTTTTGTGTAGTGACTTTTCACTGTCATGTTTATCTCTCCAAAGAAATTATTTTTGGTCAGTTTTTTTTTTTTTTTTTTTTTTGAGGCAGGCCTAGTGTATGATTAATTTTTGTAGATATGCTTCAGGTGCTTGAAAAATCACCTCTTAAAAATGTTCTTCACTTATAAAATGGGGATATCTAACTCCCTTGTGTTTAAGAATAATTGTAATATAATTGTAATATATTTATATAATATATAAAAATTTAATGTCTTATGGTTGTAGTAGGAGATCTTAATAATTATTATCCAAATATTTAAATTTTTTTAACCACAGTTGGAGGCTTGGAGTGGTATTTAAAATGGCTCTTTACCTAGCCAGAAAGCCTAAAAATTCTTGCATGGTTATAGAATTTTATCTAAAGGTTCTTTTCACAGTAATTAGAACTATCACATCAAGATAAGTTTACTAGAATTCATTATCTTGTCTTTCTTCTTCCATTCAATGTATGATATTGAATACAACCAAAGTAGTTTTTATTAATACTTGGATGAATAATTTATTGCATGTAGAATTTGAAAATTTCTGCATCAATTTGAAATCATAGTAGAAAATTTTAAAAGGCTTTTTTATTAATGTAAAAATCCTTTTTTTCTAATATGTCTATTTAAATTATTTATGAATTTATTTGATAATTTATTCAACTAAATTGATTTATCGCCAAGTACTTATAACTGGAAAAGCAATATGAATAACTTGTATTGTTAACATACATATTAATTTTAAAATATTTGTTATTCCTGTTAATAGCTTCATTCATTATCTGTAAGGACTTTTGTAAATCTAAGGTAATAAAGGAATTCATATGTATTCTTATTTATTCTCTTAGGATAGTAACTTTATCACAACTCTTGAGTTGGCAGTACGTTTTGGGAAAACCCTTATTATACAAGAAATGGATGGTGTAGAACCTGTTCTTTATCCGTTATTGAGACGAGATCTGGTTGCTCAAGGTAAATGAATATTTGACAGTTTCCAGAGAGTAACTATTTTTTAAATCCAAAATAATTAACTTCATTAACTAACTTTGACATTTTTTGTCTTTTCACTGAATCTAAAGAGAGGAAAACTTTTTGGGGACTGGATTATAGTAATGTCATCAAAATCGAATAGTAACAGCAAGTAAAAAACTTAAAAGTGCCTTTTAAGAGGCACCATGTCAGGGTCTCCTACACCATTCCCAGGAACAACATTTTACCAGGAAGACTCACAGGATTCAGCACTCATGGCTTAGATTTATTGCAGGGAAAGGATGCAAAGCAAAGTCAGTAAAGAGAAAAGGCACATATGATGAAGTCAGGAGTCAAGAAACCAGGTGCAATCTTCCAAGAGTCTTCTTTCATTGGAGTCACACAGAATTTGCTTAATTCCCCCAGGACTGAGTTGTGACATGTGTGCAAGTTGTCTACCAAGGCAGCTTATTAGAGACTCAGTGTCCAGAGTTTTTATTGGGGCTTATTATGTAAGCACACTCTGTCTAGCAGGTAGCAAAATTCCAGACTCCCCAAAGGAAGGCAGGTGTTCAGCGTAAACCGTATCATTTGAACAAATAGTTTAAGCACAGTGAGCCTCTCTTATCTTTTCTGGGAATGGTAAGAACCTTAACAAAATCCAAATTCCCATACAATGTTTATGGGCCAACCTTGCAAGCGGGCCTCTCTAAGGATACTGGTCTTAGGACTGTTATGTTACCTCTTTTCTGTGCAGGCACCTAACCCAGACTTTGATATTAGAAAAGTTATGTAAGAGCATGTTGTGCAAAATGTCATAGACATGTACTTATATATAAGTACATATACTTACTTACACCACACACTTTGCTAGCACCACAAAGTTTAGAAAATTGGAGTTACTGGGGGCAAAGCAGAGAAATAGCAAAGAATGCACTATTTACTGATCACCTGTTAACCCACAAATAGGTATGCTTAGCCTAGCAGTGGTTGATATGTTATGGAAAGAACCCTAGTAGTGGAACTGTTGCCGATGTAACCTGGACTTACTTCCTGGGGTTCAGTCTCTGGTCTCAATCTGTTCTTTACTGGAGCTAATTCAGATCTCTTGAGCTACCTCTTGCTATGCTATCTTAAAGGGGGTGGAAATGAACCTTTAGGATAATCTGGATTTGACTCTCTTTAGTGTATATGCTGACCCTTGAGGGCTCATTAAATATATCTCAATGAGCTCTTATTGGTATTAGGTTTTGGCCGTATCTGCTGCATTGTCTGAGAATGGAGTTTGACAAGGTCCCCTAAAATTGGATCTGGTAAAAATTGATAATATTCTACATCATGATTGGTTCACATGATGAACCACTATTCCAGATAGTTGTTCAGGGCTGTTTGGGTAAATTTGTTAACTTTTGTTCACTTCATTGAGAAAAAGAGAGTTACCTTTGCCCCTACTTTACTTTTTCCACCTTCAATCCAGAGTCACATGTGTTCATGTCACATCAGTTGAAGTCTGTTATCCCCTTTGAGTATACTTCAGGTTGTCCTTTTCTACAGTTTTGAGTTCCTCATGAGTAGCCATTTGTCATCATACATTTCCTGTGGGGACAGAGGATGGTTGTCCTAGAAAGATGTAAAACAAAGCCTGTGTCCAAGTTCATTTACATCCCAATGTTCTTAATCTAAGCAGCATGAACTGCCTTTCTACATAGTGATGTCAAAACAGGCACAAGTAATAGGAATAGAATGTACTTCTCCTCCTCAAATTTATGCAGTTCAAAAATCCCCTCAAATGTGTATTGATCAAAAAGAAGAGCAAGGTACAATTCCTTGTCAAAGTCTCATTGTTTTAAATTTTCTGTTTCCTGTGTTCCTAGTAGCTCAGCCAAGGAAGAAGATAGATGTAGCAGTTTGCAACTGTCAAATAGCTGAAGACTGCTTGACCAGCTAGCTATGTAGAAGTTGCTGAAGGAGAGGCTAGTGTAGTTGAGAAATAGTTTAAGTTTTACGAGCAATAGATGTCAAAATTATTTTTATTAATCATTCTAATCCTTTACAGTTATTTCATTTCCATTTGGGGTTTGAGTATGGATTCGAGAGTTATAGTAGAGATGATAGCTAAACATTCTTGGTTGGCTCTTTTAGACCAAATTCTTCACTTTAGGCACGACTGCTTCATACAGGCATATGTATGTGCAATAAAGGTTAACCTTGTGATTAATTGCTGTATCTGTTTCTAGAGGGTGGTTTTCCATATAGGTATGTCTTTGGTAGCCCAGTTGAGTCTAGGCAGCCTAATGGCCTGAACACAGCTAGACCAATGGTTCTCTAATGGTAGTGATTTTGTCCCCCGGGGGACATTTGGCAATGACTAGAGACATTTTTGGTTGTAACAACTTTGTGCGTCTATTCCAAGGATATCTTTAAAATGTACAGGGCATCTCCTCATAAGGAATAATTTTCCAGTACAAATTGTCAATAATACTGAGGTTGAGAAACCCTAAGCTAGCTCACCAGTTCTGACCCATGAATCTCTGTACTAGTATATTTCAGTTATTTTCAGGGTGACATGCTTTATAACCAAGAGCACTATTTGAAGCCAGTTCATTGTACAGAATATTCCATGCTATAGGTTGCCAAGAATTTTACCTATGGATAGTGGGTGGCTGTAGCATTCCATTGGATTTTCTTATGTGTGAGATTTTTTTGTACACATCTGTAATTCTGTGCATCTGCAAGATATAGGGCTCAAAGAGAAGGATTGGTTTACCACTGCTTGTATTACTTCCAGAGTTGGCACTTGCAGCTTTACAGGAGCTGCCATTCAAACTTAGCCACATGTTTGTTGACCAGTTAAATTATTAGGTTGTAGTAAATTTTTCAGGTGTGGAATATGCTGCTTCTAGTAAGTGAAGAAGGTATTCAGTTGTTGGTTTTCTTTCTTTGTGTATAGTGGCTATAAAGCCAGCAGTTTATTCTTAATAGGCTGTGGGATATTTCTTTGAGCAAAGTTGATTTGATTATTTTTGTGGCCGGGTTTTTTGTTTCTCTTCATATAAGTCCCATCATCTTTAGTTAGTTAAGCTTGAAAGTTTTACAATACAATGTGAGCAATTTTATCAATGGAGACCATTACCAAGATGTTACCTATATGATGGAATGTTTGTACCCATATGGCAGTTCACATGGTACTTGGATTTCTCTAATTCAGATGATAATACATTTCTGAAGAGTTTGGACCTGTTAAGGTATACTGCATATAAGAGATGAACTGATTTTCGTCTTCTTCCCAGGGGAATATAAAAAAGAAATCATTAATAATCATTAGCAGTATTCAAGTATCTGCTGTGAGCAAAACATTTTTTGGGCCTCCCACTGTTGTGGTCTCTCCCATTGAGGAGCACAGGCTCTGGACGCGCAGGCTCAGCGGCCATGGCTCATGGGCCTAGCCATTCTGCGGCATGTGGGATCTTCCCGGATCCGGGCACGAACCCATGTCCCCTGAATCGGCAGGCAGACTCTCAACCACTGCGCCACCAGGGAAGTCCAACAGAACATTTTTAATCATTGCTGTGTCAAGCATTGTGGAAGCAGTGGTGGCCACTTCCTGGTTTAAGTTTCATGGTCAAAATAAATGTTCAAGCAACTTTTATTTTGAAATCCAGACAGATAGAATTGTGTAGCACTCTTGCTTGGTGTAAAAAGAATAACTTTCTTTTTCACTTCGTAGCATGATGCATTTCTTTCAACTATAAATATTGGCCAGATTTGGGTACACTTTATAGGCAGATCCTGCCGGTATCTTTGGCTAATTGTTAAAGAATTCTTCAAGGCATCACAGTAAACATAGCCAATTAATATATCTGTACATACAGGTGCTGCAAATCTATTAGATATGTTAACCAAAAAAATCGAAACAAAATATACTCAAACCTGATCCAGGTTCAGAAACCAAAATAATAGCCATGTAAATTGAGGCTTCCCCTGGAAAGAGAATGTGAGACCAAATCTTGTACTTGTGCCTAATCATTCTGTTTCCATAGTTCTCTAAAGTACAGTACAGATTTTGTGCCCAGGAGAAAAACGTAGTCAAAATTAACTCCATCATAGGTTAACTCCAGTGTAAATTAAGACTTTATACAGTTAAAACTGTGTTGGACTTTTATAGTTGTACATGTAATATTTTCTAAGAGTAGTGTAGGGGACTTATGTCCAAGGGTCTTTTTATACAATAAAACATTTATTTTGAAATATTTTAAAAAATGTTATATCAGAATAATGCATTGATGGGTTACATAATCAAATAGTATAGGATGGCAGGAGTGTTCTTTCCCTCCCCTCTTCATGACTAGTCTTAAAAGAGAAAATCAGTTACTTTTTAATTTTTACTTTTTATTGAGATAAACTTACAAATGTATAGTTTAATGATTTTTACAAATGGAATACACTTCTGTAAGCACCCAGATCAAGATACAGTACTTTTTCAGCATTCCAAACTCCCTTATTTACCACTGTCCCCCACAAGGATAACCACATTCCTGCCTTATAACAGATGAGTTTTAGTTGTATTTGTACATTGCATAAATGAGAAAGAAAAAAGCAGTACCTGACTACTATGGGCTGGAAGCTGACCAGGCTCTACAGCTTGACCATGGTGTTCTCCTGTTGAACATAAACAATTTCACAGAACACCATCAACAGGCAGGTCACTCTGTGACCATAAGCATGTCAGCATACAAAAACGAGGACACTTTCCATGCCACAAAAATAACTAAACATCCTCCTCTCCCTGCTAATATGAGTGACTTCTGCTTTTTTATCCATATAGCTTAGTCTGACACCATTTCTGACATCTCCTAGATATCAACAAAATTATTGATACTAATAACAGAATTGTCTGGTCTTTCTGATAGCATCCATTCCCCAGCAAAACTGCACTTTCTTTGAACCATTCTAAAATCACCCAGCATTAAGTCCATCTTCTATAAAAAGCATCTCTGAATACCTTTTTACTGAGACAAGGTGCAGTTTTCCATGGTGATCTATCTTTCATTGTAAGTTGCCAGTATACCCGAGCTGAGGCCCTTTAAACTGAGTTTATGTTTTAACTAATTAGTTAACTGAATAATTTTTAATTGAAGTATAGTTGATTTACAAAATTATATTAGTTTCAGGTGTACACATAGTGATTTAATGTTTTTATGGATTATACTTCATTTAAATTTATTACAAAACAGTGGCTGTATTTCCCTGTGCTGTACAGCAGTGGTCCCCAACCATTTTGGCACCAGGGACTGGTTTCACGGAAGACAGTTTTTCCATGGATAGGGTGTAGGAGATAGTTCAGGTGGTACCGGTCCGTGGCCCAGGGGTTGGGGACCCCTGTTGTACAGTGTATCCTTGTTGCTTATTTATTTTATAAGTAGTAGTTTGTATCTCTTAATACCATACGCCTGTCTTCCCCTTCTCCCGTTCTCTCTCCCCACTGGTGAGCACTAGTTTGATTTCTGTTAGTCTGTTTGTTTTGTTATATACTTTGATTTCTTTTATTTTTTAGATTCCACATATAAGTGGCAATATAGAGTATTTGTCTTTCTCTGTCTGACTTATTTCACTAAGCATAATACCCTCTAGGTTCATCCATGTTACTGAAAATTGCAGAATTTCTTTCTTTTTTATGGCTGAGTAGTATTTCATTGTATGTATGTGCATGTGTATATGTTTTCAATATATATTAATATATATGTGGTATATACATATATACCACATCTGTTTTATCCATTCATCTATTAATGGACACTTAGGTGGCTTCTGTATCTTGGCTATTGTAAATAATGCTGCTAGGAACATTGAAGTACATATACTTTTCAAAGTAGTGTTTTTGTTTACCTTGGAGGTTTACCCAGCAGTAAAATTGCTGGCTCATATGGTAGTTCTATATTTAGTTTTTGGAGTAGCCTCCATATTGTTTTCCACAGTGACTGTACCAATTTACATCCCCACCAATGCTGTACTAGGGTTCCCTTTTCTCTACATCCTTGCCACCATTTATTATTTGTGGTCTTTTAAATGATAGCCATTCTGCCAGATGTGAGGTGGTAGCTCATTGTGGTTTTGATTGTATTTCTCTGACGATAGCAGTGTTTAGCATTTTTTCATGTGCCTGTTGGCCATCTGCATCTCTTCTTTGGAAAATGTTTGTTCAGGTCTCCTGCCCAATTTTTAATCAGGTTGTTTGTTTTTTGATGTTGAGTTATATGAGCTGTTTATATATTTTGGATATTAATCCCTTATTGATCATATCATTTGCAAATATTTTCTCCTGTTCAGTAGGTTGTCTTTTTGTTTTGTCAATGGTTTCCTTTGCTTTGCAAAAGCTTTTAGGTTTGATCAGCTCTCATTTGTTTTTTTGCTTTTTTTCCTTTTGCCTGTGGAGGCAGATCCAAAAAATATTGCTATAACTAATCTAAAAGAGTGTTCTGCCTTCTCTTTTAGGAGTGTTATTTTTTCAGGTCTTACATTTATCTCTAATCTGTTTTGAATTTATTTTATATATGGTGTGATAAAATTGTCCTAATTTTATTCTTTTACATGTAGCTGTCCAGTTTTTCCAGCATCACTTATTGAAGAGACTGTCTTTCCTTCATTGTATATTCTTGACACATTTGTTGTAGATTAATTGATCATAAGTGCATGGGTTTCTTTCTAGGCTCTCTATTTTGTTCCATTGAACTGTGTGGCTGTTTTTCTGCCAGTATCATGCTATTTTGATTACTTTCTAGTATATTCTGAAGACTGAGAGCATAATACCTCTAGCTTTGTTCTTTTTTCTCAAGATTACTTTAGCAATTTGGGGTCTTTTGTTTTTCCATATAAATTTTAGGATTATTTATTCTAGTTGTGTGAAGAATGTCATGAGTATTTTTTTAAAATTTATTTTTATTTATTTATTTATTTATTTATTTTTGGCTGTGTTGGGTCTTTGTTTCTGTGCGAGGGCTTTCTCTAGTTGTGGCAAGCGGGGGCCACTCTTTATCATGGTGCGTGGGCCTCTCACTATCGCAGCCTCTTGTTGCACAGCACAGGCTCCAGACGCACAGGCTCAGTAGTTGTGGCTCACGGGCCTAGTTGCTCTGTGGCCTGTGGGATCTTCCCAGACCAGGGCTTGAACCCGTGTCCCCTGCATTGGCAGGCAGATTCTCAACCACTGCGCCACCAGGGAAGCCCTGTCATGGGTATTCTGATAGGGATTGCATTGAATCTTTAGATTGCTTTGGGTGCTATGGATATTTTAACAATATGAATTCTTCCAACTAAAGAACATGGAATATCATTGCATTTCTTTGTATCAACTGCAGTTTCCTTCTTAAATGTTTTATAGTTTTCAGAGTGGATTTTTCACATCCTTGGTTAAGTTTATTTCTCAGTGTTTTATTCTTTTTGATGTGATTTTAAACAGGATTGTTTTCTTGCTTTCTCTTAGTTCATTGTTAGTGTATAGAAAAGCAACAGATTTCTGTATGTTAATCTTGTGTCCTTCAACTTTACTGAATTAATTTATTCTAATAGTTTTTTGGTGGAGACTTTAAGGTTTTGTTTATATAGTTTTATGTCATCTGCAGATAGTAGCAGTTTTACTTTTCCCTTCCAATTTGGATACTCTATTTCTTTTTCTTGTCTGAATACTGTGTCTGGGACTTCCAATACTATGTTGAACAGAATTGGTGAGATTAGGCATCCTTCTCTTATTGCTGATTTGAGAGGAAAGGCTTTCTTTTCACCTTTTCACCATTGAGTATGATGTTAGCCATGGATTTGTCATAAATGGCCTTTATTATGTTTAGATATGCTCCCTGTAAACCCACTTTGATGAGAGTTTTTATCACGAATGGATGTTAAATTTTGTCAAGTGCTTTTTTTGTGTTTATTGAGATGATCATGTTATTTTTATTCTTTCTTTTGTTAATGTGATATATCATTGATTGATTTGCGAGTATTGACCCTTGCATCCCTGGAATAAATCCCACTCAATGATGGTGTATGATCCTTTTTATTTATTGTTGAATTTGGTTTGCTAATATTTTGTTGAGGATTTTTTCATCTATATTCATCAGAGATATTGGCCCTTAATTTTCTTTTGTTGTAGTGTCTTTCTCTGGTTTTGTTACCCGGGTAATGGTGGCCTCATAGAATGAATTTGGGAGTGTTCCATCCTCTTCACTTTTTTGGAATACTTTGAGAAGGATAGGCATTAACTCTTCTTTATGTGTTCGGTTTAATTCCCTTGTGAAGCCGGTGGGTCCTGGATTTGCTGGGAGGTTTTGTGTTACAAATTCAATTTCAGTGTTAGTAATTGGTATGTTCAGATGCTCTCTTTCTTCCTTGTCAGGTTATATGTTTCTAGAAATGTGTCCATTTCTTCTGGGTTGTCTCTTTTGTTGGCATATAACTGTTCATAGTATTCTCATGATTTTTTATATTTCTGTGATAATGGCTGTAATTTCTTCTCTTGCATTTCTTCTTTTTCTTTTATTTGTGTTTTCTCTCTTTTGATGAGCCTGGCTAAAGGTTTATTTATTTTGTTTGTCTTTTCAAAAAACAAGTTCTTGCTTTCATTGACCTTTTCTATTGTTTTTATGTCTCTAATTTTATTTCTTTAATTTTATTTCCTTTCTAATATGTATTATTTCTGCTGATTTTGGGCTTTATTTGTTCTTCATTTCCTAATTTGTTTAAATGATAGGTTATGTTGTTTATTTGAGATTTTTCTTATTTCTTGAGGTGGGCCTGCATTGCTGTAAACTTCTGTCTTAGAACTGCTTTTGCTGCATCCCATAGATTTTGGAAAGTTGTGTTTCCATTATCATTTGTCTCAATGTATTTCCTCTTTTCCTCTTTAATTTCTTCATTAGCCCATTGGTTTTTCAGTAGCATGTTGTTTATTCCTCACATATTTGTGCTTTTCCCATTTTTTTTTCCTGTAATTGATTTCTAGTTTCATACTCTTGTGGTCAGATAAAATGCCTGATATAATTTCTGTCTTCTTAAATTTGTTGAGACTTGTTTTGTGTCTTAGCACATTGTCAGTCCTGGAGAACATTTCATGTGCAGTTAAAAAGAATGTGTATTCTGCTCTTTTGGGGTAGAATGTCCTGTAGATATCTATTAAGTCCATCTGGCCTGTGGTGTCATTTAAGACCCTGTTTCCTTATTGATTTTCTCCCTGGATGATCTGTCCATTAATATAAGTGGTATGTTAAAGGCTTCTCCTATTCTATTATTGTTAATTTCTCCCTTTATGTCTCTTAGTTTTGCTTTATATATTTAGGTGCTCCTGTATTAGGTGCATACGTGTTAACAAGTGTAATATCCTGTACTTGTGTTGATCCTTTTATTATTACATGATGCTCTTTGTCTTTTGTCATAGACTTTGTTTTAAAGTCTACTTTGTCTGATATGTGTATTGTTACCTCTGCTTTCTTGTTATTTCCATTTCTGTGAAATCTCTTTTCCATCCCTTCACTTTCAGTTAGTGTGTCTTTAGCTCTGAAGTCAGTCTCTTGTAAGCAGCACATAGATGGGTCTTATTTATTTATTTATTATCTTTTTTTTTTTTTTTAACATCTTGATTGGGAGGGAGAGAGGATGAAAGAAAAAAGGACAGTTTAAGGGATCTCTGGGACATCAGTTGTACCACCATTGCATTATACAGGTCCCAGAAGGAGAAGAGAGAGAGAATGGGGTAGAAAATGTATTTGATGAAATTATAGCTGAAAACTTCATAAACCTGAAGAAGGAAACAGATATCCAGGTACAAGAAGCACAGAGGGTCCCAAACAAGATGAACTAAAAAGACACACACCAAGACATATCATAATTAAATCAGCAAAAGTTAAAGAGAAAATTTTCAGTGCTCAGGCAAGAGGGGTTGGCATGGGCACTTGGTGTTGGTCTGGGTGCGAATTGTGGCTGTCTGACCACAGACAGAAATCATGGCTGCTCTGATGTGCTGCCTGTGTAAGCACAGGCTCCCTGCTGCTTAGACACACTTTAGGTCTGAAGTACTTTTGTTTCTCACAGATGAGCTTTCTGCTCAGCTGTAGCAGCCCTCACCCCAGTGAGGCTGGAGCAGTTGCCAGACTTAGACTGGGGTGCATGCTGGGGCAGGAACAGGAAACCAGTCAGCCACTCATGCAGTTTCAATCCCCCCTCTCTGCCCTGTTTTGGAAGTAAGAAAGCGAGTATGCACTCCTCATGAATGGATTCCAGGCTTCTCACAGCCCTCCTGTTAGTTCCCCCAGACTCACATTCTCAGTGTCTGACCTTTGGATAAGGGTGCCCAATTTGTGACTCAAACTGCCTACTCCCTAGAGAGGGTCTCTTCCTGTGTTATCCCTCTTCTGAGTCCCCTCCCAGGGGCACAGGTTCAGACCTGATAGCTTCTCATCCCTTTATACCCAATTCTATATGGATCTTTCTTACAGTCATCTAGTTCTGCTAGTCTACAGTTAGCTTTCAGTGAGAATTGTTTCACGTGTAGACATATTTTTGATGTGTTCTGCATCCTCCTGCTTTGCCATCATGATTTCTTCTCCCTGAGTTAATTTAGTTTGTTTGTAATCTATATTCTGTGTATATATCAACTTAGATTAATTTTTTTAGGTGTTTGTCTATTGCATTTAATTTGTCAAATGTATTGGTGTGTTTTTATATAATATTCTTATAACTTTAAAATTTCTGTGAGTTTTCAATAATGTGTCTTTTTTGATATTGATAATTTTTTTTCTCTTTTTCTTTGGTAGGTCTTGATAGCAGTTTATCAATTTTACTGATTTTTTCAAAATACCAATTTTTAACTGTTGATTTTCTCTATTGTATTTTCCATTTTTGCTTTTTATTTATTTTATTCTTAATATTTTCCTTAGATTTTAATTGATTGTCTTTTTTCTAGATTCTTGAAATGGAAATACAAAGTATTGATAATTCACTATTTTCTTTTTCCTAATATATGCATTTTTTTTTTGTCTATAAACTTTCTGCTAAGCCCTTCTTCAGCTTCATACCACAAGTTTTGGTTTGCATTTTTTTAATTCATAAGTTAGTTATTGCTTTTGTTGTTTAATTTCCAGGGAGTTGGATATTTTCTGGTTACCCTTTTGAGATTGGTTTCTAGCTTATCTCTGTTGTGGTCAGAAAACTTATTCTGAAGTATTCAGTTGTTTTAATCCTGTTGAAGCTTTTTTTATGATCTGGCATTGGTTAATTTTCACAAGTATTCTGTGTACGCTTGAAAATTATGTAAATTTTGCTCTTGGTTTTTAAAATTTTCTCTAAGGTCAATTAATTCAAATTTGTTAATAGTAATGTTCAGATTTTCTATACCTTTACTTTTTTTTTTTTTTTTTTGCGGTACGCGGGCCTCTCACTGTTGTGGCCTCTCGTGTTGTGGAGCACAGGCTCTGGACGCGCAGGCTCAGCGGCCAAGGCTCACGGGCCCAGCTGCTCCGTGGCATGTGGGATCTTCCCAGACCAGTGCACGAACCCGTGTCCCCTGCATCAGCAGGAGGACTCTCAACCACTGCGCCACCAGGAAAACCTTATACCTTTACATTTTATTTCTATTTGTTCTATCATGTATTGAGAAAAAGTCTTTATGATTTTGAATTTTTTCTTTTAGTTCCATCAAGTTTTACTTTAAATATTTTGAAGCTGTGTGTTTGGATGCATACATATTTGGAATGTGCTGTCTTCCTGTTTGGTTATTTTCTTTGTCATTATCAACTGTCTTTTGTCTCTAGAAGTATCTCAAGTTTTAGAATTTGGTATTAGAATGATTACACTAATTTTGGGGATTGGTGTTCACATGGTATATTTTTCCATTCTTTTACTTTCAATTTTCTGTTTTTTTTTTTTTTTTTTTATAAAGTGTGTTTCTTATAAACAGTATGTCATTTGGTTTTGCATTTTTATTCACCATGGCAGTCTTAATATTTGTCATGTAATACAGTTAACCAATTCATGCAATAACTAATGTAGTTTTCTAATTAACCTGATAGTTTTTAATGGCTACCCTGTGTATAACTGTATGCATCTGTGACTTATTTTTTTAATATAGATAAATACTTTGCCAATTTTCCAGTATTGGTCTTTAACTCCATATACCCAATACCTGCCTTTGCATTATTGTTGTGCTGCATTTGTCATAGATTTTCAGTGGTTTTACTATGATGTCTTTAGAAGTAGTTTTCTTCGCATTTATCCTGCTTGCATTTTCTTGAATCATTCTAGTTGGTGTATAGTTATTACATTGAACCTTTAAATTTGTTTTTTTCTAATAATGGTTAAAATTCAGCATTATTTTGATATTGTTTTTAACCATTTACATATCTTCTTTCATAAAGGGCATATTGAATTCTTTTCACATTAACTTTAAAAAGTTAAGTAAATTTTAAAATCTATTCTAGGATTCTCAAAAATTCATTACATTGTTTTTCTTAACATCATAAAATAATCTTTGATAATTGTATTTTTTACCTAAAAAATAATTATTTTTATCAGTTAATATCATAAGTAATGCATGTAATTGTTGATTGATTTTTCTGTATATGTTGTATAATTAATATAATTGTTTTTTGTATTAGAATATAAAAAAACTCCTTTGTGAGACAGTTTACTTTTTCTCAGTTTAATTTGTTGCAAAGTACCTGTGTATGGCAGTCTGAATAAATCTTTTTTGACAATAATGGATTCTTTGCAATTACTCATATGTTGTTAATTCCAGGTTTTTACTAGGTCATTCTGTTTTCAAGTGTTACATCTTAAATACTAGTACACTAAACACTTTGATGAATTTTGAAGTAGAGAATAATTAATAAGAGTTTCTATTTTTGTCATCTATAATCAAACATTTCAGAAAAATTGGTAATATCAAACATATAGTTAATGTTAAAACTATATTGAATATAAGTAGATATTCCTTTGATGCTTCAGTATCCTAGGATTGTCTTAATGAATATTATTTATCCTTGTTTGCATAAGTGTTGACTGATCAGTAGAGCATTCTCATTAATAGTCTTTTGGGTGGCCTTGCTGTTGCTGTATTTTATACTGTATTGAAAAGCCTGTAATAAAAACTAGAAGTACTAGAAAATTATATTTTTTAATGTCATGTAGCAAAATACAGAATATTCCAGCCAACTAATTATGTCATTTTAAAAAAACAGGACCACGTTATATGGTACAAATAGGTGACAAAATTATTGACTACAATGAAGAATTTCGCCTTTTTTTGTCAACAAGAAACCCAAATCCCTTTATTCCACCGGATGCAGCTTCCATTGTTACTGAGGTTAACTTTACTACAACAAGAAGTGGATTACGAGGACAGGTATATATGGACAATCATTTGCCTTAGAAATCTTTAGTATTTTTGTATACTAATGAAATATTTTGAGTGGGAAGCTATTTTGTTAAACTGATTAGCATTTAAACTCATGATTTTGAAAATATACTTGCAAATCAGTAACACATTTGGGTTTATTTCATTTTCTATTAGTTAGAATTGTATATTTGTTGCTAATGTCAAATTGCTGCTTCTTCCAGTATAACTTTAGTTTTAGTCTACTTCTGTCATATTTGTTAGAATTTGAGAAATGGAGGATCATACATGTTAAGATTAGCAACTTTATTTTTTTTAACTGTGAAAACTGAAGTTTAAATGTTAAAATTGCAGTTATTGACTTATTCAGCTAGGTGAGGATCTTTGATTCCCAATCCAACATTTTTTTTTTGACTAGAACATTTGCATGTTTGAATTCACTTTATCTGTGTATGGCTTATTATAGTTTATAGTTATTACATGAATTGCAAAATGATTTTCATGTACAGATTTTTACTTATACACTCCCTTACTCATTTTTCCTCTTTAAAGATATCCTGTTGACTTTTTTAGTATCATCCTGTTTTTTACCATCTAACAATAGTATATTTTTTCTGTTTTGATTTATATGATAGCATGTATATTTGCCATGGTTTTTACTTTATTGTAATTTTTTAAACTCTCCTATTAAAATATTTTTCTTACCATACTAGATGACTCACTGCATATTTTTATGAACAATGTCTTTTGATTGTCTTGATCATATTTCTCATAAATAAAACAATGTACAAATTACTCAGAGCTTGGCAGAATTAACAAAATTGCTTCTTCTACATAAAAGATCTCCACAGTAATTGCTGAAAAGGGCTATTTAAGTATCACTTTAACAAGAACTAAATGAACTTGCTTATACAATAGATTTTGAATTAATATATTTTATGACATGCAAATGTCATTTCCTATTTTAAAGTTTCAAACTGAAGAATTTGACATAGCAGTTTTCAACAGCTTTATTAAGATTCAGTTCATATGTCATACAATTCACTCCTTGAAAGTTTACAATTCAATGCTTTTTTAGTGGAATTTCTGAGTCTTATGGTAACTCTATGTTTACCATTTTGAGAAATAGACAAAGTTTTCCAAAGTAGCTGCACAATTTTACTTTCCTACCAATAATGTATGAGGGTTCCCCTTTCTCCACATTCTGGCCAACATTTATTATCATTTGTCTTTTAAATTATAGCCATCTTAGTGGATGTGATGTGTTATCTCATTGTGATTTTAATGTAGTATTTTAAGTAAGGTAACTATTTCTTTGGGGGACTGTTTGCCATTAAAAATGTTTGCTTCCATAGTTTTTATATATTTAATCTAATTTAAGAACTGAATATTACATGTTGATATGTTAAGTAATGCAATTTCTTATAGGTGTCCTATAATATTTAACATTTTGTCAATTAGTTAACTATTCATTTTGCCTCTTTTGTCAGAAATAATTGTGAAGGTGTCTCATATGTTTAACTAGAAGGAATGAAATGAAGTACATAGTAGTATCATTATACTTGTAATATTTGATCAAACATAAGGCCTGTTTGTGGGAAGTTTTCATTTTGGTTTGTTTTGTTTGAACTTTATTGCTTGAATAACCTTGGCTTTTTTTTAAAGCTTTTGGCATTAACTATTCAGCATGAGAAACCTGATTTAGAGGACCAGAAAACAAAACTGTTACAACAGGAAGAAGATAAGAAAATACAGTTAGCTAAGCTTGAAGAATCTCTTTTAGAGGTAAAATTGAGCTATTCAGGATATTTTTCATATTACATTGTTTTGATTATAATCAAATATTGTTTTTTAAAAAATTATAGTACCTTTAGCATGTTTTTGGTTGTATCAAAGACACATCAATATGTATCTTAAAGTCAAAATTCAAATAGAAAAAGGTAGATGTCTTGGAATATAAGATTTCTAGGAGTAATGTTTAAGACAAGCAATTTTTAAATAATATCGTCTTTATACTGTATTATTTCATTAATATTTGATTTTATGCTCAGAAAAACATTCAAAGGTAGAATGAAATTATGATTTGATTTGTAACTTTAGTTTTTATTTTTATTAGGTTGATAAAATTAATACATATACAATGTTTTGATGATATAGTATCATATAATGATTTACAGTATCGATACAGAAGGCTGTAAAATAATGAAATTCTTTTAAGAGAACATAAGTTCCCAAGATCATCATCAAATTAATGATAGTTCACATGGGCTTCTTTTAATTGATTATTTTAATATATATAATAATGTTCATATTATTTTATTAATTTTTCTGCAGACACTTGCCACATCTCAAGGCAATATTTTGGAAAATAAGGATTTGATTGAATCTTTGAATCAGACAAAAGCAAGCAGTGCACTTATTCAGGAGTCACTTAAAGAATCTTACAAACTCCAAATTTCTCTTGATCAAGTAAATATTTCCTTCTTTGTGATTTTATATTGTTTTCTTAAACTTTCATGTTCATATGATAAAAATTTTCGTACCAAGACTTCAGGGGAATGATGATTGCAAAAAAAGAAAGCTATTCAAAAACACCAGGTCCTTGGGTCTAATTCTTATTATAGAGAGGGCGATAGATGTTGAGGGTATCAAGGGTAAGGAGTGCTGGTCATTGAGCCCTGCTGAGTACTACTGATTCCTGGCATGTTATCCAAAGTTCTAGAGCTATAAATTTGTACTGAAATTGAAAATGAGCGTGTTTAAAATGACTATTAGAGAGCATCTTTGCCATTCCTGGAACTTGTCTTAAGTTAAGGCAAGTTAAGTATATCAATAAGAGAGTTAAAAGCTATTCTTTCCATCAAAAACATTTTTCTTCCCTACTCATCCTGGACCCCATGAATGTGTTGATCTGAACTCTTTTCTTAAAAATGTTTAAGATCCTTCTTGCTTTATTCTTTCGACATTTCCTAGAGCAAAATTTCAACCTTATATCAGTACAATGTATCTTTCTTTTTCCTCCTACATTCGGTGACAGAGATTTGCTGAAGAAAATCAAACAATGAAGCAGATTAATGTTATTGTGAATTCCCAGTCTCCAACCTGACCTGGACCCTTACTGACATCCTTTAATATTTCCCATTTACTTCAATGACTTTTCCAAATGTTATTTTAGGTGTTTTTCAGCTGTTGCTCAAATTCTACACTTACATAGTATTACTTTCTTCACTTGAAAAAGAGCTCTATTGAAATCAGAATAAGAAAAAACATAGCCTGTTTCCAATCCAGTCATCCCACCTTCTGTGCCATAGCTAAAATTGGCAGATGTCATAGCTGTCCCTGTATACCAAAAGGATTTTGAACTTTCTGTGTCTTCTCTTTCTGAACAGGCATCACTGACTCACACACACAATTTTACCAGTATCATATTTATAATCCTGGTGCTTTGATCAGAATGACATGGAGAACCTTCTCAGAGTTCAGTTCATAACCTCAAGGCCATTTAATCCTATGATCCTTTCATCTTTATCATCGTTTACCTTCAGTGAGAATGAAAGCCCCTGTGATTATTGGTTTGTTCTATGCTTCTGTTGAACAATGCTAGGTGCTTTATTATCTTAATGTGGACACTCGTTACAGTCTTCTACTCTACCTCTGCTTCAATCAGTGTTCTTGTTGGTACCAGTCCCACACACTAGATTCATTGTTCTAACTTCTCTCCACTGCAGGGGTAGCCTGTAGTGCCATGCTGTCTTACATGACCTACGTGACCTCTGATCACAACTGTTTACCATTCCATTTAACCCTAATACAGGTGCTTACCTCTTTCCCCTAATACAAGTATTCTTTGTCTTCATTAAAACCAAGCCATCTACTACTTGTAGCTCTGTAATCAGAGGGGAGGGGAAGTATTTAGAATACATTGCCTGCAGTTACATAAAAATACAAAACAAAAATGTAATATCTTAGGATTAAAAGAAGTATAAAAACTTAAAAATAGAAAAGCTGGATTATACAATTTCTTTATACAATTCTGTGATTCATCTTTATTTGTTGTATGTATGTTGAAAGTAAGGCTGTGGCTAGATATGTGCATAGCAGTCTGTAGGTGGCAGTAGAGCATTAGAACTAAGGTGTCACCCTTCCCGCCCCCACCCCCCACCCCGCCCTTGTTCCACAGGAGCGGGATGCCTATCTCCCTCTGGCTGAGAGTGCCAGCAAGATGTACTTCATTATCTCTGACTTGTCAAAAATTAATAACATGTACCGTTTTAGTTTGGCTGCATTTCTCCGACTTTTCCAGAGAGCTCTGCAAAACAAACAGGTATGCTGTTGGTTACCCCATAGTTGAGACTGAATGAGAGAGATCGCTTTACTAGCTGCTTAATTTATAATAATTTCCTAAGAAAAGTTGCTTGCAATTATGTTTCAAAAGACCATATGTAGCACTTTTAAACTATATTTAAAAGAAACTAGCTCCTTAGTTGCATTTTATGTTTTTAACAAACTGTCCCAGTGTGGCAGTCCTCTTAATGGAAATGATTTATGTTCTGAGTATATATTAATAAATGATTATCTTCTCAGATGATCATTAAAAAAACATGGATGATTCAGGAAGGTATAAAGATAAGAAATTATCCACATAATCCCATTACTTGGGGAAAACAACATTTAAAATTTCATTGTATACCCTTGTTGTTTGAGGCTATAATATGTACCCAATATTGTTCTAGAAAATGGGAATACAGGAGTATACACTGTTTTATCAAGCTTGTATTCTTATGGAGGGAACAATATATTAAAGAAGACACATAATTTTTACCGAAAGGTATAACACTGTGCTTTAAAAATATATTGTACACAATTTTCATGTCAATAAATACAAACCTACACAATATTTTTGAGAGCTTGCGAGGCTATACCCTACTTTATTTAGCTACCTCCTATAGGGTGTTATGGTTATCTCTGCTGAATATCTTATTACCCCCAAATTTAGCAGATTAAAACAATGTTTCTCTTATGCTCATTGATTCTTATGCTCATGGATTTTATGGGGAATTTTGTCAGGGCACTGCAGGGATGGCTTACCTCTGCTTCACAAGGTCTGGGGTCTTGGTTGGGAGGAATTGAGAGTGCAAGTGGTTTGGGGGAGGCTTCACTTTCATTTCTGGTACTTGGAGTGGGTGGACTTGATGACTAGGACTGCTGACTTGCAGCACCTCTCCATGAAGCTTGGCTTCCTCACAGCACAGAGTAGTTGGATTCCTCATATTGCATATTGAGATACAAAACATGTATTTCAGTGAACAAGGCAGAAGCTGAATTGCCTTTTATAACTCAGCCTTGGGTCATTTCTGGTGTATTCTATGGGTTGAAGCAGTCAGAGCCTACACAGATTCAAGAAGGGGAAAGAGACTTTAACTCTTGATGGATGGAGGGTCAAAGAATTTGGGGGTTATGTTTAAAATAGCTATAGACACTTACAGGGGTTTTTTCCCCAGTGTTTTGTTTCTCCAATTATTTTCCTAGTTAAATTCTTAGACTTGGATAGCTGGGGCAAAAATGCACATTTGTAAGCCTTTAGACAAATATTGTCTAATTATCCTTTGGAAATATATGTTGTTGGTATATTAAACTAATACAACAACAGGGGCCTTTTTAATCCACACCTTGAGCAAAAATGAATATTATATAACTTTTAATAATTACCCTATTAGGTAATTGAAAAATATTTCACTATATTTGAAAGTCTGTGGTCACTTGTAAGATAAATATCACTTGTAAGATAAATATCAGATTATTTGTGTTTTTTCTTAGGTGAATTATTATTTTTACATTCTATGGTATTAGTATTTTAAAATTTTACTTATAAGAGTTTCTTATATATTAAGGACACTAAACCTTTGTCAGATGTTGTAAATATTTTGGGTTTATTAATTTGCTTTATAATTTATTTAAATATTTTTATGAAACCAAATTCATCAAGTTGTTGTTTATAGTTTTTGTGTTCAATATAATACTAATATAAGTGTTTTTTAGAATTATATTTTGGGTGAGAATAATTTGTTCTTTTAGATAGTTAGGAGCAACATTTCATACCCGAGTAGGTTTACTTAAGTCTGTCTTTCTGAGGAAAGATTATTATTCATTCAGTTAATATTTATCGCAGACTTACCATGTGGCAGGCATTTTTCTAGGTGCATGGGAGATATAGTGGAGAGTAAAACAGGAAAAAATCTTCGTCTTCATTTGTATGGAGTACTTAATATTTTCATGAATGAATTATTTCAGAAAATCTTTATTTGATTACAGATAATGATTAAAGTTTACTGATATCTTTTCCAGTAAAGTAAATCATTTGAAGTTGTTCTTACATTATATTTAAAATAAAATGGCACCTAACTAAGAGCTCTGCTTTAGGGGTAGGCTTTGTTAGTAAAATCTGTCATCTCAGTCCTGGGAGACAAGATAAGCATTTCTCCCATGTATATATGTAATGTCCTTTGGACAAAGATAAGGTTTCAAGATGCAGGAAAGGGCTGAAGAATACACAATTGTGTTCTTTGTCCTTTGGTTTTAAAAAAACCCTGAATTTTAATATGTTAAATTTAATCAAACCATTTATAATATTGTGCTGGTAGAAGAATTTTTACAAAAAACAGTAATAGTGTAAAGTCTGTGAGAGTTGGTTCATGATATATTGATCATATTTCTAATTTGCTGTGTCACAGGTAAATCTAGAGAGTCATTTATACTTTACTTCTTTTGCATTAATAATTTTGTATAAATTACTTAGAAAGTACACAGTAATAAGTTAATTTAAAATTCATTCTTTTAGTAAAAAAATTTTATGTTAAAATTCAATGACCCTATAAAATGAAAGAACTGAGAAATAAGTTAGAAGGTCTAACTCAACAGTAAAAATACTGGTTATTTTGTACTGTTGAGAAAAGCTTATAGCTCAGTATTTCCTCAGTGACAATAGTTCTGCGATAATATGGCCATTGAATAACATTGACCTTTGCATGTGTGTGTACGTGTATAGGCACATGTGTGTTTAGGTGGGCATTTGAGTTAATTTGAAATATATAATCTGAAATACATAGAAATACATACATTGAAAATCTACTGGACCTTGTAGGTACTATATTCTGTCTCACGTTAGAGTGTCTTTTAGTCTTTTAGGATCCAAGCTTCAATTTCACATGTGATCTTTGTTAATAAGTAGTAAAATTAAGAGAAGTGTTTGTGGTATGAACTGTGAATAATGAGCTCTCTTGGTTAGAACATGCTACTAACAAGGCCAGAAACCTACGTTTGATGTATCAGAGTATCAAGTCACAATGTTTTCTGCTAATCTCACACATTTTATTGCTCATCCTGTCATCCTGGGTGTACTTCTCTAAACTGTTAAAATTATTTTGCTAGGTTTTTTTTTCCTTGCCAATTATCATCACAAGGAAGCAAGCAAATTTTGTCTGAATGTTATACCAGAATTTAATTCTGCAAGGCATGTATTCTCCAATTGCACCCAGAATGAAGTGAAACTTACACTCGTATCACACTAATGGAAAAGGCCATCCTTTATAACATCCCCTCCACTATTCCTACCCCAAGCCATTTTTCATTAATCAAATAAAATAGCCATTAATGATATTTTTCAAATCATAGCAATCATGTACAATGGAGGTACAAAAGCAGATAAAAAACTAAAACTGTGAATTTTTACACCATGTATTTCAAATTCAAGTTGGAGGGCATGGTTTAAGATTGTTTAGGTTCCTATACTGGGGATGAGAAAATCCTTTATAGTATGATTCTGGTCATACTGTTTGGGGGCTGGATTGGTAATTATAATACAAGTAATTAAATGGCTTTAACCCAGATTGATGTATTTTTAATGCCAGTAGGAATCAAAGTGGTATGGTCAAATTCAATTCATATGATATTACTGGTAATTGATTATAATTTTCATTTATTGAAAGCTTTAACTCTATACATTAAAAAATACATCAATTTTTAAATTATATTAATGTAGAAGTTTAATGCATTTATTCGTCTAGTCCCTTGAGTCTGATTGATGAAGGTAATTGTTCCAGAATCAGTTTTGAGTCTGGAGGAACAATTAAACTGGGGTACCTTTTAAATGTTCGTGAATTTCCTAAAGGTTTTTCAATTTTAAAATTGTAATCTACAGGATTCTGAAAATACAGAACAGAGGATTCAGTCTCTTATCAACTCATTAAAACATATGGTATATGAATATATATGCCGTTGTCTATTTAAGGTAAGAAACATTGTGTTTTTCACTTATAAAATATTACCTGAACCTTGATTTAATACAGTATTAGGTTAAATTATATTAAATTATATATAACTCTTTACCTACTAGAAAGGTATTAAAATTGAGATTTCTGATATTTTCCCAGAATAAAACTCATTACTAACCAGAATGTCTTACAGCACTTGGGATGTCGTAGGGAGAAAAATGACAAGTAAAGAAGGGAGAGCAAACCCTGGGTTAGCTGACTTAGCCCTGAACATGTCAGTAGCCACTGAAAGAAGAAACGAAGATGGATTATGTAGGTCATTTTCTAGCCAACGTTTCTCAATCTCAGTACCAGTGACATTTTGTGCCACATAGTTATTTGTTGTGGGGGGCTGTTTTGTGCATTTTAGGATATTTACTGTCACCTCTGGCCTCTACCTTCTGGTGCCATTAGCCCTCCATTTCCCCGCTGTGACAATCAAAATCATCTCTTGACACTGCTGGATGTCCCCTGGGTTGGGGAACAAAATAATTGTCTATTCTTTGCATTACGAAGTAAACTAACACCTGATCCTGAGTTATGAAAGAAATTTGTCATAAGTCTTCAAATTATAGGGCACCCAGAGGAATTTACAGTGAAACATATTTTAGAAACTTCTTAATATTATAGAAAACACAGAGGGTTTTCACTTAGGACTTTTTTATAATGTCAGTCCTTGGATATATCTTGAGATATGTTAAAAAAGCACTTTGTAAGGCAGTTAACTAAGTGAGAGGAATAGAGTTATTATGGTCCAATTATATAGGTTTCTTAGAAAATCTTGAACAAGATATACTTAATATTGTTACTATAGAATAAGATAGTAATTTTTATGATTAGAGTGATTTTGTTGAAGATCTTTACTTCAGACAGAGAATAAACCCTTCAAAGTACCTTTCAGAACTTTGTCAAGGGGTGTTATTGGAAATTCAATGAATTATAGTTGAGCATTTCTACAGAATTCCTTCTTTACTGAAAACTATGGATATATATTTTTCTTTTATAGGTCTTATAGTTTACTATATTCTGAAAATCAGCTGTTTGGCCTTCAATTTTAACTTGTGTAAAATGAGGAATTGTAAGCAAATAATTGTCAGTAGTTATAATCCTAGTTATAAGGATGATATATCAGTAGTTTCATTTGTTATAGATTTATGATATCTTTAAACATTTTTATAATGCATTATTATATAAAACTTTGTAAAATTTGATTACCCAAAATTTTAAAATATTATCAGAAAATGTTTCAAATATAATGAGCTATATAGAAAAAAATCTTTAAACATTCATTTCATCCTCTCCTCTAACTCTTAGTCCTTCATTAGAGTAAACCAGTTCAAGGTTTGATATGTTCCTTATAGTCTGTTATTTCTCTTTTCATATTCATATGTACAAATATATAGATATAGTTTTAAAATTTTTCCTTACATTATATTTTCTTCTGTAACAACTCTTTTGTGTCAGTAGGTCCTGAAGATCTTTACATAAGTATAAATATGTTAACCTTATTATTTTGAGTGGTTGTGTGGCATTCCATAATATAATTATATGCTAGTACTCTACTGGTGGATATTAGATTATTTCTGTATTGTTTGTTGTTATGAATGACTGCAGTTCAGTGAACATCCTGTTCAGTTCCTTCACCTTTATGTAGATGTATGAGTAAGTAAGCAGTGGCTTTCTTTTCTAGGAGTTTTATGCTTTCAAGTCTTGCATTCAAGTCTTTTTTTCCCCTCATTTTTATTGAAGTATAATTGATTTACAATATTATATTAGTTTCAGGTGCACAGCATAGTGATTTGATATTTTTACACATTACATGATAAGTCTAGTAACCATCTGTCAACATACAAAGTTATTACAATATTATTGACTATATTCCCTATGCTGTACATTACACCCCGATAACCTATGTTATAAATGGAAGTGTGTACCTCTTAATCTTCCTCATCAATTTCACTTATCTCCCAACTCCCTCCCTTCAGGCAACCACCAGTTTGTTCTCTGTATCTATGAATCTGTTTCTGTTTTGTTATGTTTGTTTTGTTTTTTAGATTCTACATAAAAGTAAAATCATATGGGGTATTTGTCTTTCTCTGTCTAACTTATTTCACTTAGCATAATACTCTCTAGGTCCATCCATGTTGTCGCAAATGGCAAGATTTCATTATTTTTTATGGGCAAGTAATATTGCATTGTGTATATATATATATATATATATATATATATACACACACACACCACATCTTCTTTATCCATTCATCTTTGGATGGACACTTAGGATGCTTCCATATCTTTGCTATTGTAAATAATGCTGCAGTGAACATAGGGGAGCATATATCTTTTCAAATTAGTGTTTTTGTTCATTTCTTTTGAAAAATACCCCAAAAGTGCAATTGCTAGATCGTATGGCAGTTCTATTTTTAAGTTTTTTGAAGTACCTGCATACTGTTTTACATAGTGGCTGTACTAATTTACAATCCCACCAACAGTGCACAATGGTTCCCTTTTCTCCACATCCTCGTTAACCCTTGTTATTTGTTGTCTTTTTGATTATAGCCATTCTGGAAAGATGTGAGGTGATATCTCTTTGCAGTTCTAATTTGCATTTCCTTGATGATTAGTGATGTTTAGCATCCTTTCATGTGTCTGTTGGTCATTTGTTTGTCTTCTTTGGAAAAATGTCTATTCACGTGTTTTGTCCATTTTTAAATAACAGTTTACAGTTGTTATGTCTGCTTGTTAGATTGATCCCTTTATCATTATGTAATGTCTTTTTGTGTTTCTTGTTACAGTCTTTATCTTAAAGTCTGTTAAATTCTGTTTTAAAGAAAGCTCAGCTTTCTTTTCATTTTCATTTTCATGGAGTTGATTTTTCCATCCCCTCACTTTAGTCTGTGTTTGTCTTTAGTTCTTAAGTGAGTCTCTTGTAGGCAGAATATATATGGCTCTTGATTTTTTATTCATTCAGGCACTCTGTATCTTTTGATTGGAGCATTTAGTCTATTTACATCTAAAGTAATTATTGATAGGTATGTACTTATTGCCATTTTATTAATTGTTTTCTGGTTATTTTTATAGTTCATTTTTGTTTTTGTCATCTTATTTTGCCCTCTTCCCTTGTGATTTGATGACTGTATTTAATTTTATGTTTGGATTCCTTTATTTTTGTATGTATCTCTTATAGATTTTTAGTTTGTGGTTACAGTGAGATTCATATATAATAACCTATTTGTGTGTGTGTGTGTGTGTTCGTTTAAGGTTTAAGTTAATGCTCTCTTAAGTTTGAATGCATGCTAACAATCCTGTGTTTTTACTCACCTTCCCCCAATGTTTACTATTTTTAACATCATATTTTATATCTTTTTGTTTTGTGTACCCCGCAACGTTTCTGCTGAAAAGTCATCTCATTGTCTTATGAAAGCTCCCTTGTGTATAACTAATTGCTTTTCTCTTGCTGCTTTTAAGATTCTTTCTTTATCTTTAATTTCTACCACTTTTTAATAATGTGTCTTTGTTTAGACCTCTTTGGTTTCATCTTGTTTGGGACTCTGTGTGATTTCTGGACCTGGATGTCTTTTTCCTTTTCACGTTAGGGACATTATCAGCTATTATTCCTTCAAATAAGTTCTTTGCCTCTTTCTCTCTCTCTTTTCCTTGTGGGACCCCTATAAAGTGAATGTTAGTATGCTTGATGTTGTCCTTGAGGTCTTTTAAACTATTCTAAAATTTTTAAATTTCTTTTTCTTTTCTTTCTCTTCAGCTTGGGTGATTTCCACTATCTGTCTTCCAGTTTACTGATTCGTTTCTTTTTATTATCTAATCTGTTTTGATTCCTTTCTAGTATATTTTTTATGTCAGTTATTGTATTTTTCAGCTCTGTTTAGTTCATCTTTATATTTTTTCACTCTTTGTTAACTTTTTCTCTGTCTCCATCCATTCTTCTCCTGAGTTTGTTGAGCATCTTCATGATCATTAACTTGAACACTCTATTGGGTAGATTGCTTACCTCCACTTAGTTCTTCTTCTGGAGCTTTGTCTTTTTCCTTTGTTTCAAACATACTCCTCTGTCTCCTCATTTTGCTGAATTCTCTGTTTTTATTTCTATGAACTCTGTAAGTCAAATATGTTTTCTAATCTTGGAGAATGGTTTATGTGGTAGATGTCTTATGGAGCTTAGCACCATACCCCCTTCTGCTTACCAGAGTTGTATGCTCTAGGGTTGCCCCCTATGTGGGCTGTGTGGACCCTTCTATTATGGCAGGGCCAACTACTGTGGCCGTACTAGTCAGCGGCACTGGTCCCTGTTCTAGGTGGCTGCCAGGCCCTACCTCATGTATTGACTGCCAGGCCCTGGTGTGTGGGGCCAGGTCCCAGCATGGCTGGTCACATGGCCTGAGGATACTGGGGCTGGTGCTGGCCTGCTGATGGGCAGGACCAGGTTTTGGGGTGTCTGGCTGCAGGTCCTGGGGAGGCTGGAGCTCATGCCAGCCCACTGGTGGGAGGGGCTGGGGATGCAGAGCTTGGGGGCTAGGGAGGCTGAGGTTGGTATTGGACTGCTGGTGTGCAGAGCTGGTTCCTGGATTGGCTGGCTGTGGGTCTGGGGTTTCTGGCTCTGGTGCTGGCCCACTGATGGGTGAGTAAGCCCCTGACATTACTAGGCTGGAGGGAGGACTCCAAAATGGTGCTGCTAGACCAGTGTCTTGGTGGTTGAACCTTATCATTCAACCCTACCCTAACTCTTGGTTGTGTCTTAAACCTTTGTGATTGTTCAAGCAGCCTATTATATTTTTATTAGCTCCCTGTAGCTTGAGGGTGTCTCATGACCTGTCAGTGTCATATGGAGGAAGATATCAGTCAGCAATAGATTCAGGATGCTTTGAAGCCAAATGCTCAGGGAGCAGCTTTTAAAGTATGAAAATATATACAGTCCTATGGGACTGCAAGCATAAGCCCCACTGGCCATTTGAGCCAGGTGATCTGGAGGTGTCTCCTTATTGGCAGTTGCATAAACAGAGGCTCTAAATATGTGTATAAGCTCTTTTCTAGGAGATACTGGCAAGCTATAGTAAGGCAGAAGGAGAGGGCAAAGACGATATTCACTGACCTATGATCCCTGAGAGGAGTTTCATAGGCCCCTGGGTGTGTGCCAAACCTGAAGCCTGCCTCTCAGGCCCAATCTCTAGTACAAGCAAATTGGCTTCTTTCACAGAAAGATGGTAGTGTGTCATTATGTTGTCTGTGCAGAACCTTGGATATAGTAGCCTGCCAAGAACTGTCTCTCTAATTTTTACAGTCCCATGGGACCCAGGAATGCAAGCTCCCTTGGCCTCCAGAGCCATATGATCAAGGGATGGCCCCTTGGCTGTAGCTACAAAAATCAGGGCTCCAAAAGTATATAAAGCTCACTTCTGAGAGATACTGGTGCCCTGGAGGATGGCAGAGAGAGAGTGAGAACATGTTGCCTGCTGGCTGTAGGAAGGCAGAGGGAGAACATAAAGATGGTGCCCACCAGAAAAAGAAAAAAGATAAGAAAGGTGGCACCCACTGGCTAGAGTAAGGCTGAGGGAGAATGCAAATTGGTGCCTGATGCTTGGAGTGAGGCAGAGTATTTGCGGAAAGATGGCACCCACCAGAAAGGGAAAAAACAATGATGGCACCTGTTGGCTAGCAGACGGAGGGTGCAAAGATAATGCCCACTAGCCTGTGCACCCAGGGAGTGTTCCAGCAAGTTCTTAGACATGTGTATTAGATTAGATGTCTGCCTCTCAGGCCAACACTTTAATCTACCCAAGTGAAGCTCTTTCATTTAAAGTCTGAGCTCCATTGGCTGCCCTGGGGCAGGTGAGTCCCAGCATAGGAGCCCTTTTTAAGCTGTTTCTCAGAAGAGTACAGTCTTGTGGATATTGTTGTTGTGAGCCCAGTTGATTTGCAAAGCTAGATATTTTGGGAGCTTGTTACTCAGGTGCAGGTCTTTAAAGTTGGGGTGCCTAGTATGGGGTCAAACCCTTCATTCCTCAAGAAGAGATCTGGATTTTGAGTTTCCTCCAAACTTTGGGTCACTGTTCCAGAGGTGGGTTTTATGGCAAGACTGTATCCCAGCCTCTCCTACCAACTTTGGTGTGGTTTTCTTCTCTTTTGCCCAGTGCATGGTAATTGCTCAGCCAGCCTGTAGGTATTTCTCAGGGGAAATTGTTTCTTATTTAGCTGTAGACTTGGTGTGTCTATAGGAGGAAGTGAGTTCAGAATCTTCCTGTGTCACTGTCTTGAACCAGAACTCTAGATTTCTTAATGGAAGTATAATGGCTGGTCCAAGGATATAAACTTTTGAAATTTTTTTTGTCATTATAAAATTGCCTTCTAAAAGGTTTTTATTACCAGTTGTTATTCCTACTCACAGAGTAATTAAGGTATCTTCTTCTTGCATCCTTGTCAACTCTGGATTTTATCACTGGTTTTAATTTTGTAGTTTATAAATATCTTATTTTTCTTTCTTCTATTTACTTTTATTAAGGTTGTCTATTTTTACTTTCCCCCTTACTTGCCATATTTGTCTATTTTCTTTGCATTTTAAAGAATAAGTTTTGCTTTTAGAATAAGTATATGTTAATTAATGTTTTAATATTTTCTTTTTTAATCATTGATTTATTTTTTGATCTCTATATTACTTAATTTGCATGATTCATTTTTTATCTTAAACTGGAACTCCCTACCCAATAAATAATTGCCCATCCCTGATCCCCCCATCCTCTGGTAACCACCATTCTGCTTTCTGTCTCTATGAATCTGACTACTCTTGGTACCTCATATAAATAGAGTAATTTAAGTGTTTGTCCTCTGCTTATTCACTTAGCATAATGTTTTCAAAGTTCATGCATGTTGTCAATGTTTGCTTTAAAATGCCCATTCTGTCCCCCTTCCTCCCTGAGCCTCTTTGCCCCCCTCCCCCCCCCCCCAAGTTCAGGAATCCACAGTGCTCTCTCAGGAGTTGGCCCTTGTGTCTCTCCTCTCTCTTCATTCCTGTGCAGAAGGGCTTTTCCTAGAGACTCTGCCATACTCATTCGCTTAATGATTATCCTGCAGCCAGATCCAAATGAAATGGAATTTCATTCCCAGCAAGGCTGGTCATAAAGTTGTGCTCAAAACTTGCTTTACAGGAATCTATATACTTTGAGTTTTTGTGCTCTGCCCACTCTGTTTTTCCTGCCTATGCCAGAAGCATTGCTCCAGTGGGCCAAGGGGCCCAAGCCTGAGGGGAGGCCCCAGGATGTTCTGTGCCTGTGTGGTGGTTAGAGTGGTGACAGCAAGGGGGGTACTGTTTAAACATGGAATTGCATTTTTATTACTTGATTGCTGCTGCTGCTGTCACCAAGGGAATAAGGGGGCTCCTGGTACAGCTGCTTCGGACTGCAGTTCATGCTTTACTATCTATCCCTAGGAGGGAGTTTGGAATGGTAAAAGGGCACTTGAGGAGGTAGAGAGCGGCAGCACCTGTACTACCCTGCCACCAGACTTAGCAAGTCTGAACGTAGCTTTAATCTTTTTTATTTTCTAGTGAATATATTATATGTTCTTATTTTATTTTCAGTGATACATTATACTTACTGATGAGATTTAAATCCTTTTGTCATATTTTAATAATGTAATTAGAGAAGGATATGATAAGCATTTCAGTACCAAGAAGATTTAATGTACAGTATCAATGAAGTTTAGTTTAGTGAGCGTTACTTCTTTTTTGCAGAAAATTTTGAAAGTATAATAAAGTAAATGTTTAAAATGACCAATAATCCCAGAGGGTTACTTCTTTTATGTCACTTTGCCTTTTAAAAGTATATTTAAGTTAGGCTAAATCCAGCATTTTGTTACACTAGGAGAAGGGTTGTAGGCTTACCATCCCAACATTTTAGTACCCAACTGGAATTTTTCATTGCCTATCTTGAGTAATACTTTTCTATTGTGAACAGTTGAAATTATTTTCTTAAAATGCTATAGTTTATAGTTCTTTTTTTTTTTTTTTTGTGGTATGCGGGCCTCTCACCGCTGTGGCCTCTCCCGTTGCGAAGCACAGGCTCAGTGGTCATGGCCCACGGGCCCAGCCGCTCCACGGCACGTGGGATCCTCCCGCACCGGGGCATGAACCCGCACCCCCCGCATCGGCACGCAGACTCCCAACCACTGCGCCACCAGGGAAGCCCTAGTTTATAATTCTTAAGACATGTTTCTTTTTCTTTTAACATCTTTATTGGAGTATAATTGTTTTACAATGGTATGTTAGTTTCTGATTTAAAACAAAATGAATCAGCTATACATATACATATATCCCCATATCTCCTCCCTCTTGTGTCTCCCTCCTACCCTCCTTATCTCCCCCTCCAGGTGGTCACAAAGCACGAGCTGATCTCCCTGTGCTATGTGGCTGCTTCCCACTAGCTATCTATTTCACATCTAGTAGTATATATGTCCATGCCACTCTCTCACTTCATCCCAGCTTACGCTTCCCCTTTCCCGTGTCCTTAAGTCCCTTCTCTATGCCTGCGTCTTTATTCCTGTCCTGCCCCTAGGTTCTTCAGAACCTTTTTTTTTAGATTCCATATATATATGTTAGCATACGGTATTTGTTGTTCTCTTACTTCACTCTGTATGACAGAATCTAGATCCATCCATCTCACTACAGGTAACTCAATTTCATTCCATTTTATGGCTGAGTAATATTCCATTGTCTATATGTGCCACATCTTCATTATCCATTCATCTGTCTGTGGACACATAGGCTGCTTCCATGTCCTAGCTATTGTAAATACAGCTGCAGTGAACATTGTGGTACATGACTCTTTTTTTTTTTTTAAAACATCTTTATTGGAGTATAACTGTTTTACAATAGTGTGTTAGTTTTTCCTTTACAACAAAGTGAATCAGTTATACATATACATATGTTCCCATATCTCTTGCCTCTTGCATCACCCTCTCTCCCACCCTCCCTATCCCACCCCTCTAGGTGGTCACAAAGCACAGAGGTGATCTCCCTGTGCTATGTGGCAGCATCCCACTAGCTATCTAATTTACATTTGATGGTGTATATATGTCCCTGCTACTCTCTCACTTCGTCACAGCTTACCCTTCCCCCTCCCCATATCCTCAAGTCCATGCTCTAGTAAGTCTGTGTTTTATTCCTATCCTACCACTAATCTCTTCATGACATTTTTTTTTCCTTAGAGTCCATATATATGTGTTAGCATACGGTATTTGTTTTTCTCCTTCTAACTAACTTCACTCTGTATGACAGACTCCAGGTCCATCCACCTCATTATAAATAACTCAGTTTCTTTTTATGGCTGAGTAATATTCCATTGTATATATGTGCCACATCTTCTTTATCCATTCATCTGTTGATGGACACTTAGGTTGCTTCCATGTCCTGGCTATTGTAAATAGAGCTGCAATGAACATTTTGGTACATGACTCTTTTTGAATTATGGTTTTCTCAGGGTATATGCCCAGTAGTGGGGATTGCTGGGTCATATGGTAGTTCTATTTGTAGTTTTTTAAGGAACCTCCATACTGTTCTCCATAGTGGCTGTATCAATTTACATTTCCACCAGCAGTGCAAGAGGGTTCCCTTTTCTGCACACCCTCTCCAGCATTTTTTGTTTCTAGAGTTTTTGATGATGGCCAATCTGACCGGTGTGAGATGATATCTCATTGTAGTTTTGACTTGCATTTCTCTAATGATTAATGATGTTGAGCATTCTTTCATGTGTTAGCAATCTGTATGTCTTCTTTGGAGAAATGTCTGTTTAGTTCTTCTGCCCATTTTCGGATTGGGTTGTTTGTTTTTTTGTTATTGAGCTGCATGAGTTGCTTATAAATTTTAGATATTAATCCTTTGTCAGTTGCTTCATTTGCAAATATTTTCTCCCATTCTGAGGGTTGTCTTTTAGTCTTGTTTATGGTATCCTTTGCTGTGCAAAAGCTTTTAAGTTTCATTAGGTCCCATTTGTTTATTTTTGTTTTTATTTCCATTTCTCTAGGAGATGGGTCAAAAAGGATCTTGCTGTGATTTATGTCATAGAGTGTTCTGCTTATGTTTTCCTCTAAGAGTTCGACAGTGTCTGGCCTTACATTTAGGTCTTTAACCCATTTTGAGTTTATTTTCTTGTGTGGTGTTAGGGAGTGTTCTAATTTCATACTTCTACAGGTAGCTGTCCAGTTTTCCCAGCACCACTTATTGAAGAGGCTGTCTTTTCTCCACTGTATATCCTTCCCTCCTTTATCAAAGATAAGGTGACCATATGTGTGTGGGTTTATCTCTGGGCTTTCTATCCTGTTCCATTGATCTATATTTCTGTTTTTGTGCCAGTACCATACTGTCTTGATTACTGTAGCCTTGTAATATAGTCTGAAGTCAGGGAGCCTGATTCCTCCACTTCCATTTTTCGTTCTCATGATTGCTTTGGCTATTCGGGGTCTTTTGTGTTTCCATAGAAATTGTGAAATTTTTTGTTCTAGTTCTGCAAAAAATGACAATGGTAATTTGATAGGGATTGCATTGAATCTATAGATTGCTTTGAGTAGTAGACTCATTTTCACAATGTTGATTCTTGCAATCCAAGAACATGGTATATTTCTCCACCTATTTGTATCATCTTTAATTTCTTTCATCAGTGTCTTGTAGTTTTCTGCATACAAGTCTTTTGTCTTCTTAGGTAGGTTTATTCCTAGATATTTTATTCTTTTTCTTGCAACGGTAAATGGGAGTGTTTTCTTAATTTCACTCTCAGATTTTTCATCATTAGTGTATAAGAATGCCAGAGATTTCTGTGCATTAATTTTGTATCCTACAACTTTACCAAATTCATTGATTAGCTCTAGTAGTTTCCTGGTAGCATCCTTAGGATTCTCTATGTATAGTATCATGTCATCTGCAAACAGTGACAGCTTTACTTCTTCTTTTCCTATTTGAATTCCTTTTATTTCTTTTTTTTCTCTGATTGCTGTGGCTAGAACTTCCAAAACTAGGTTGAATAAGAGTGGTGAGAGTGGGCAACTTTGTCTTGTTCCTGATCTTAGTGGAAATGGTTTCAGTTTTTCACCATTGAGAACGATGCTAGCTGTGGGTTTGTCATATATGGCCTTTATTATGTTGAGGAAAGTTCCCTCTATGCCTACTTTCTGCAGGGTTTTTATCATAAATGAGTGTTGAATTTTGTCAAAAGCTTTCTCTGCATCTATTGAGATGATCGTATGGTTTTTCTCCTTCATTTTGTTGATATGGTGTATCATGTTGATTGACTTGCGTATATTGAAGAATCCTTGCATTCCTGGCATAAACCCCACTTGATCATGGTGTATGATCCTTTTCATGTGCTGTTGGATTCTGTTTGCTAATATTTTGTTGAGGATTTTTGCATCTATGTTCATCAGTGATATTGGACTGTAGTTTTCTTTCTTTGTGACTTCTTTGTCTGGTTTTGGTATCAGGGTGATGGTGGCCTCATAGAATGAGTTTGGGAGTGTTCCTCCCTCTGCTATCTTTTGGACGAGTTTGAGAAGGATAGGTGTTAGCTCTTCTCTACATGTTTGATAGAATTCGCCTGTGAAGCCATCTGGTCCTCGGCTTTTGTTTGCTGGAAGATTTTTAATCACAGTTTCAATTTCAGTGCTTGTGATTGGTCTGTTCATATTTTCTATTTCTTCCTGGTTCAGTCTCGGCAGGTTTGTGCATTTCTAAGAATTTGTCCATTTTTTCAAAGTTGTCCATTTTATTGGCATAGAGTTGCTTGTAGTAATCTCTAATAATCTTTTGTATTTCTGCAGTGTCAGTTGTTACATCTCCTTTTTCATTTCTAATTCTATTGATTTGAGTCTTCTCCCTTTTATTCTTGATGAGTCTGGCTAATGGTTTATCAATTTTATTTATCTTCTCAAAGAACCAGCTTTTACTTTTATTGATCTTTGCTATTGTTTCCTTCATTTCTTTTTCATTTATTTCTGATCTGATCTTTATGATTTCTTTCCTTCTGCTAAATTTGGGTTTTTTTTTGTTCTTTCTCTAGTTGCTTTAAGTGCAAAGTTAGGTTGTTTATTCGAGATGTTTCCTGTTTCTTAAGGTATGATTGTATTGCTATAAACTTGCCTCTTAGAACTGCTTTTGCTGTATCTCATAGGTTTTAGGTCGTTGTGTCTCCATTGTCATTTGTTTCTAAGTATTTTTTGATTTCCTCTTTGATTTCTTCAGTGATCACTTCGTTATTAAGTAGTGTATTGTTTAGCCTCCATGTGTTTGTATTTTTTACAGATCTTTTCCTGTAATTGATATCTAGTCTCATAGCGTTGTGGTCGGAAAAGATACTTGATACGATTTCAATTTTCTTAAATTTGCCAAGGCTAGATTTTTGACCCAATATATGATCGATCCTGGAGAATGTTCCATGAGCACTTGAGAAAAATGTGTATTCTGTTGTTTTTGGATGGAATGTCCTATAAATATCAATTAAGTCCATCTTGTGTAATGTATCATTTAAAGCTTGTGTTTCCTTATTTATTTTCATTTTGGATGATCTGTCCATTGGTGAAAGTGGGGTGTTAAAGTCCCCTACTATGATTGTGTTACTGTCGATTTCCCCTTTTAAGGCTGTTAGTATTTGCCTTATGTATTGAGGAGCTCCTATGTTGGGTGCATAAATATTTACAATTGTTAAATCTTCTTCATGGATCGAACCCTTCATAATTATGTAGTGTCCTTCTTTGTCTCCTTTAATAGTTTTTATTTTAAAGTCTATTTTGTCTGATATGAGAATTGCTACCCCAGCTTTCTTCTGATTTTCATTTGCATGGAATATCTTTTTCCATCCCCTCACTTTCAGTCTGTATGTATCCCTAGGTGTGAAGTGGGTCTCTTGTAGACAGCATATGTATGGCTCTTGTTTTTGTATCCATTCAGCCAGTCTGTGTCTTTTGGTGGGAGCATTTAATCCATTTACATTTAAGGTAATTATCAATATGTATGTTCCTATTACCATTTACTTAATTGTTTCCAGTTGTTCTTGTAGGTCTTTTCCTTCTCTTGTGTTTCTTGCCTAGAGAAGTTCCTTTAGCATTTGTTGTGAGCTGGTTTGGTGGTGCTGAACTCTCTCAGCTTTTGCTTGTCTGTAAAGGTTTTAATTTCTCCATCAAATCTGAATGAGATCCTTGCTGAGTAGAGTAATCTTGGTTGTAGGTTTTTTTCCTTCATCACTTTAAATATGTCCTGCCACTCCCTTCTGGCTTGTAGAGTTTCTGCTGAAAGATCAGATCTTAACCTTATGGGGATTCCCTCGTGTGTTATTTGTTGTTTTTCCCTTGCTACTTTTAATATGTTTTCTTTGTATTTAATTTTTGACAGTTTGATTATTATGTGTCTTGGAGTGTTTCTCTTTGGGTTTATCCTGTATGGGACTCTCTGTGCTTCTGGACTTGGTTGACTATTTCCTTTCCTATATTAGGGAAGTTTTCAACTATAATCTCTTCAAATATTTTCTCAGTCCCTTTCTTTTTCTCTTCTTCTGGGACCCCTATAATTCGAATGTTGGTGCCTTTAATGTTGTCCCAGAGGTCTCTGAGACTGTTCTCAGTTCTTTTCTTTCTTTTTTCTTTCTTATGCTCTGCAGTAGTTATTTCCACTATTTTATCTTCCAGGTCACTTATCCGTCCTTCTGCCTCAGTTATTCTGCTATTGATCCCATCTAGAGTAGTTTTCATTTCATTTATTGTGTTGCTCATCATTGCTTTCTTCTTCTTTATTTCTTCATTTCCTTGTTAACTGTTTCTTGCAATTTGTCTATTCTATTTCCAAGGTTTTGAATCATCTTTACTATCATTATTCTGAATTCTTTTTCAGGTAGACTGCCTATTTGCTCTTCATTTGTTAGGTCTGGTGTGTTTTTATCTTACTCCTTCATCTGCTGTGTGTTTTTCTATCTTCTCATTTTGCTTATCTTACTGTGTTTGGGGTCTCCTTTTTGCAGACTGCAGGTTCGTAGTTCCCGTTGTTTTTGGTGGCTTTCCCCAGTGGCTAAGGTTGGTTCAGTGGGTTGAGTAGGTTCCCTGCTTGGGGGTACTTGTGCCTCTGTGCTGGTGGATGAGGCTGGATCTTGTGTTTCTGGTGGGCAGCTCCACGTCTGGTGGTGTGTTTGGGGATGTTGGTAGCCTTATTATGATTTTAGGCAGCCTCTCTGCTAATGGATGGGGTTGTAGACCTGTCTTGCTCTTTGTTGGGGATAGGGTGTCCAGCACTGTTCCTTGCTGGTCCTTGAGTGAAGCAGGGTCTTGGTGTTGAGATGGAGATCTCTGGGAGATTTTCGCTGTTTGATATTGCGTGGAGCTGGGAGGCCTCTTGTGGACTAGTGTCTTGAGGTTGGTTCTCCCACCTCAGAGACACAGCCCTGGTGCCTGGCTGAGGCGCCAAGAGCCTTTAATCCACACGGCTCAAAATAAAAGTGAGAAAAAATAGAAAGGAAGGAAAAAGAAGGAAGGAAGGAGGGAGGGAGGGAGGGAAGGAAGGAAGAAAGGAGGGAAGGAGGGAAGAAAGGAAGGAAGAAAGAAAGGGAGAAGACAAAATAAAGTAGGATAAAGTATAGTTATTAAAATAAAAAATAATTATTAAGAAGAAAAATTTCTATTAAAGAAAAACAGAAAAACGGGCAGGTCTAACCCTAGGACAAATGGTGAAAGCAAAGCTATACAGACAAAATCTCCCACAGCAGCACACACATACACACTCACAAAAAGAAAAAAAGGGGAAAATAATATTATATCTTGCTCCCAAAGTCCACCTCCTCAACTTGGGATGACTCGTTGTCTATTCAGGTTTTCCACAGATGCAGGGAACTTCAAGTTGATTGTGGAGCTTTAATCCGCTGCTTCTGAGGCTGCTGGGAGAGACCTCCCCCTCTCCTCTTTGTTCACACAGCTCCTGGTTTGGACTTGGCCCCGCCTCTGCATGTAGGTCATCCGAGGGCGTCTGCCCTTCATTCAGACATTACGGGGTTAAAGGAGCAGTTGATTTGGGAGCTCTGGCTCACTCAGGCTGGGGGGAGGGAGTGGCACGGGTGCAGGGCAAGTCCGCGGTGGCAGAGGCCGACGTGACACTGCACAGGCCCAAGGCGCACCGCGCGTTCTCCTGGGGAAGCTGTCCCTGAATCCCAGGACCCTGGCAGTGGCGGGCTGCACGGGCTCCGGGAGGGCCAGTGTGGAGAGTGATCTGTGTTCACACACAGGCCTCTTGGTGGCAGCAGCAGCAACCTTAGTGTCCCACACCCATCTCTACTGTCCGTGCCAATAGCTGCGGCTCGCGCCCGTTTCTGGAGCTCCTTTATGCGGTGCTCTTAATCCCCTCTCCTCTCACCCGAGGAAGCAAAGAGGCAAGAAAAAGTCTCTTGTCTCTTCGGCTGCTCCTTGCCTGTTTCTGGGGCTCCTTTAAGCGGCACGCTTAATCCCCTCTCCTCGTTCCCAGGAAGCAAAGAGGGAAGAAAAGGTCTCTTGCCTCTTCGGCAGCTCCAGACTTCAACCGGAATCCCTCCTGGCCAGCCGTGGTGCACTACACCTTCAGGCTGTTTTCACTCTGCCAACTCCAGACCTTTCCCTGGGATCCGAATGAAGCCCGAGACATGACTCTTTTTGAATTATGGTTTTTTCCGGGTATATGCCCAGTAGTGGGATTGCTGGTTTGTATGGTAGTTCAATTTTTCGTATTTTAAGGAACCTCCATACTCTTCTCCATAGTGGCTTTATCAATTTACATTCCCACTAACAGTGCAAGAAGCTTCCCTTTTCTCCACATCCTCTCCAGCACTTATTGTTTGTAGATTTTTGGATGATGGCCATTCTGACCAGTGTGAGGTGATACCTCATTGTCGTTTAAACTTGCATTTCTCTAACAATTAGTGATGGTGAGCATTCTTTCATGAGTTTGTTGGAAATCTTTATATCTTCTCTGGAGAAATGTCTGTTTAGGCCTTCTGACCATTTTTGGATTGTTAGTTTGTTATTTTGATATTAAGCTGCATGAGCTGCTTATAAATTTTGGAGGTTAATCCTTTGTCAGTTGCTTCATTTGCAAATATTTTCTCCCATTCTGAGGGTTGTCTTTTCATCTTGTTTATGGTTTCCTTTGCTGTACAAAAGCTTTTAAGGTTCATTAGGTCCCATTTGTTTATTTTTGTTTTTATTTCCATTTCTCTAGGAGGTGGGTCATAAAGGATCTTGCTGTGGTTTATGTCATAGAGTGTTCTGCCTGTGGTTTCCTCTAAGAGTTTTATAGTGTCTGGCATTACATTTAGGTCTCTAATCCATTTTGAGATTATTTTTGTATATGGTGTTAGGGAGTGTTCTAATTTCATCCTTTTACATGTAGCTATCCAGTTTTCCCAGAACCATGTATTGAAGAGGCTGTCTTTTCTCCATTGTATATACTTGCCTCCTTTATCAAAGATAAGGTGACTATATGTGCGTGGTTTTATCTCTGGGCTTTCTAGCCTGTTCCATTGATCTATATTTATGTTTTTGTGCCAGTACCATACTGTCTTGATTACTGTGGCTGTAGTATAGTCTGAAGATGGATCCTGATTCCTCCATCTCAGTTTTTCTTTCTGAAGATTGCTTCAGCTATTCAGGGTGTTTTGTGTTTCCATACAAATTGTGAACTTTTCTTTTTTTTTTTTTTTGGCATATGCGGGCCTCTCACTATTGTGGCCTCTCCCCTTGTGGAGCACAGGCTCCGGACGCACAGGCTCAGCGGCCATGGCCCACGGGCCCAGCCGCTCCGCAGCATGTGGGATCCTTCCAGACTGGAGCACGAACTCATGTCCCCTGCATCGGCAGGTGGACTCTCAACCACTGCGCCACCAGTGAAGCCCTGTGAAAATTTTTGTTCTAGTTCTGTCAAAAATGCCATTCGTAGTTTGATAGGGATTGCATTGAATCTGTAGATTGCTTTGGGTAGTATAGTCATTTTCACAATATTGATTCTTCCAATCCAAGAACATGTCATATCTCTTTGTCTGCTTGTATCATCTTTAATTTCTTTCATCAGTGTCTTATAGTTTTCTGCATACAGGTCTTTTGTCTCCTTAGGTAGGTTTAGTCTTAGGTATTTTATTCTTTCTGTTGCAGGTTAAATGGGATTGTTTCCTTAATTTCTCTTTCAGATTTTTCATCATTAGCGGATAGGAATACAAGAGATATCTGTGCATTAAATTTGTATCCTGCTACTTTACCAAATTTTTTGATTAGCTCTAGTAGTTTTCTCATAGCATCTTTAGGATTCTCTATATAGTATCATGTCATCTGCAGACAGTTACAGTTTTAGTTCTTCTTTTCCGAATTGGATTCGTTTTATTTCTTTTTGTTCTCTGATTGATGTGGCTAAAACTTCCAAAACTATGTTGAATAATAGTGCTGAGAGTCGACAACCTTGTCTTGTTCCTGATCTTAGTAGAAATGGTTTCAGTTTTTCACCATTGAGAATGATGCTGGCTGTAGGTTTGTCATATATGGCCTTTATTATGTTGACATAAGTTCCCTCTATGTCTACTTTCTGGAGAGTTTGTCATAAATGGTTTTGAATTTTGTCAAAAGCTTATTCTGCATCTATTGAGATGATCATATGGTTTTTCTCCTTCAGTTTGTTAGTATGGTTTATCACATTGATTTGTGTATATAGAAGACTCCTTGCATTTGTGGGATAAACCCCACTTGATCAAGGTGTATGACCCTTTTAATGTGCTGTTGCGTTCTGTTTGCTAGTATTTTTTTGAAGATTTTTTCATCTATGTTCATTAGTGATTTTGGCCTGTAGTTTTCTTTCTTTGTGACATCTTTGTCTGGTTTTGGTATCAGGGTGATGGTGGCCTCATAGAATGAGCTTGGGAGTGTTCCTCCATCTGCTATATTTTGGAGGAGTTTGAAAGGGATAGGTGTTAGCTTTTCTCTAAATGTTTGATAGAATTCACCTGTGAAGCCATCTGGTCCTGGGCTTTTGTTTGCTGGAAGATTCTTTATCACATTCTCAATTTCAGTGCTTGTGAATGGTCTGTTTATATTTTCTATTCCTTCCTGGTTCAGTCCTGGAATGTTGTGCTTTTCTAAGAATTTGTCCATTTCTTCCAGGTTGTCCATTATATTGGCATATAGTTGCTTGTAGTAATCTCTCATGATCCTCTGTGTTTCTGCCGTGTCAGTTGTTACTTCTTTTTCATGTCTAATTTTTTTGATTTGAGTCTACTCCCCTTTTTTTCTTGATGAGTCTAATTGTTTATCAATTTTGTTTATCTTCTCAAAGAACAAGCTTTTAGTTTTATTGATCTTTGCTATCATTTCCTTCATTTCTTTTTCATTTATTTCTGATCTGAACTTTATGATTTCTTTCCTTCTGTGGGTTTTTTTTGTTGTTGTTCTTCTTTCTCTAATTGCTTTAGGTTTAAGGTTTTGTTGTTTATTTGAGGTGTTTCTTGTTTTTTGAGGTAGGATTATATTTCTATAATCTTCTCTCTTAGAACTGCTTTTACTGCATCCCATAGGATTTGGGTGGTCATGTTTTCATTGTCATGTGTTTCTAGGTATTTTTTATTTCCTCTTTGATTTCTTCAGTAATCACTTCGTTATTAAGTAGTGTATTGTTTAGCCTCCATGTGTTTGTATTTTTTACAGATTTTTTCTGTAATTGATATCTAGTCTCATATCGTTGTGGTCAGAAAAGATAATTGACACTATTTCAATTTTCTTAAATTTACCAAAGCGTGATTCGTGACCCAAGATATGATCTCTGCTGGAGAATGTTCCATGAGCACTTGAGAAGAAGGTGTATTCTGTTGTTTTGGATGGAATGTCCTATAAATATCAATTAAGTCCATCTTGTTTTAGTGTATCATTTAAAGCTTTTGTTTCCTTATTTAATTTCATTTTGGATGATTTGTCCATTGGTGCTAGTGGAGTGTTAAAGCTCCCTACTCTGGAGATTTCCTTGTTTATGGCTTTACCATTTGCCTTATGTATTGAGGTGCTCCTATGTTGGATGCATAAATATTTACAATTGTTATATATTTTTCTTGGATTGATCCCTTGATCATTATGTAGTGTCCTTCTTTGTCTCTTATAATAGTGTTTATTTTGAAGTCTATTTTATGTGATATGAGAATTGCTACTCCATCTTTCTTTTGATTTCCATTTGCATGGAATATCTTTTTTCATCCCCTCACTTTCAATCTGTATGTGTCCCTAGGTCTGAAGTGGGTCTCTTGTAGACAGCATATATACGGGTCTTGTTTTTGTATCTGTTCAGCCAGTCTGTGTCTTTTGGTGGGAGCATTTAATGCACTTACATTTACGGTAATCCTTGAGAAGTTCCTTTAGCATTTGTTGTAAAGCTGGTTTGGTGGTGCTGAATTCTCTTAGCTTTTGCTTGGCTATAGAGGTTTTAATTTCTCCATCGAATCTGAATGAGATCCATGCTGGGTAGAGTAATCTTGGTTGTAGGTTCTTCCCTTTCATCACTTTAAATATGTCCTGCCACTCCCTTTTGGCTTGCAGAGATTTTGCTGAAGCTTCAGCTGTTAACCTTATGGAGATTCCCTTGTATGTTATTAGTTGTTTTTCCCTTGCTGCTTTTAATATTTTTTCTTTGTGTTTAATTTTTGATAGTTTGATTAATATGTGTCTTGGCATGTTTCTCCTTTTATTTATCCTGTATGGGACTGTCTGGGCTTCCTGAACTTGACCTTTTCCTATCCCATTTTAGAGAAATTTTCCACTATAATCTTCAAATATTTTCTCAGTCTCTTTCTTTTTACCTTCTTCTTCTTTGGGAACCCTATAATTCAAGTGCTGGTGCCCTTAATATTGTCCCAGAGGTCTCTAAGACTGTCCTCAATTCTTTTCATTCCTTTTTCTTTATTGTGCTCTGTGGTAGTTATTTCCACTAATTTATCTTCCTGGTCTCTTATCTGTTCTTCTGCCTCAGTTATTCTGCTATTGATCTATTCTAGGGAATTTTTAATTTCATTTATTGTGTTGTTCATCATTGTTTGTTTTCTCTTTAGTTTTTCTCAGTCCATGTTAAACGTTTCTTGTTTTTTCTCCATTCTATTTCCAAGATTCTGAATCATCTTTACCATCATTACTCTGAATTCCTTTACAGGTAGACTGCCTATTTCCTCTTCATTTGTTTGGTCTAGTGGGTTTTTACTTTGCTCTTTCACCTGCTTTGTGTTACTCTGTCTTCTCATTTTCCTTAACTTACTGTGTTTGGGGTCTCCTTTTTGCAGACTGCAGGTTCGTAGTTCCCATTGTTTTTGGTGTCTTCCTCCATTGGCTAAGGTTGGTTCAGTGGGTTGTGTAAGCTTCCTGGTGGAGTGGACTAGTGCCTGTGTTCTGGTGGATGAGGCTGGATCTTGTCTTTCTGGTGGGCAAAACTGCGTCTGGTGGTGTGGTTTGGGATGTCTGTGACGTTTTGATGATTTTAGGCAGCCTTTCTGCTAATGGGTGGGGTTGTGTTCCTGTATTGCTAGTTGTCTGGCATAGGGTGCACTGTAGGTTGCTGGTCGTTGAGATGGAGATCTCTGGGAGAGCTTTTGCTGTTTGATATTACATGGAGCCAGGAGGTCTCTGGTATACCAGTGTCCTGAACTCGGCTCTCCCACCTCAGAGGCACAGGCCTGACACCTGGCTGGAGCACCAAGACCCTGTCAGTCACATGGGTAAGAAGAAAAGGGAGAAAAAAAAGAAAGAAAGAAAAAAATAATAAAATAACATAAAGCTATTAAAATAAAAAATAATTATTAAAAAAAGAGTTTAAAAGTAGTAAAAAAAAAAAAAAAAGAGAGAGAGAGAAAAAAGGAAAAAAAGAAAGAAAGAAGAGAGCAACCAAACCAAAAAACAATTCTGTCAGTCAGAACAAGTGCTAAAAGCTATGCTAAAAAAAAAAAAGAAAGAAGCCAGACAGATAGAACCCTAGGACAAATAGTAAAAGCAAAGCTATACAGACAACAGTCACACAAAGAAGCATATACATACATACTCACAAAAAGAGAAAATGGAAAAATATATATATATCTATATATTTAAAAAAAGGAGGAAGAGAGCAACCAAATCAATAAACAAATCTACCAATGATAATAAAATCTAAATACTAAACAAACATAAACATAAAACCAGGGACAAATTAGATGCAGAAAGCAAACCCCAAGCCTACAGTAGCTCCAAAAGTCCACTGCCTCAATTTGTGATGATTTGTTGTCTCTTCAGGTATTCCAAAGATTCAGGGTACATCAAGTTGATTGTGGAGATTTAATCTGCTGCTCCTTAGGCTGTTGGGAGAAATTTCCCTTTCTCTGTTTGCCCAGCTCCTGGGGTTCAGCTTTGGATTTGGCCTTGCCTCTGCATATAGGTCATCTGAGGGTGTCTCTTCTTGGCTCATACAGGACAGGGTTAAAGTAGCAGCTGACTAGAGGTCTCTGGCTCACACAGGTCAGGGGGAGGGAGGGGTTTGGAATGTGGGGTCTAGCTTCGGAGGTGACAGAGGCCGGTGTGACGTTGTAACAGCCTGAGGCCCGACGTTTGCTCTCCCGGGGATGTTGTCCCTGCATCACGTGACCCTGGCAGTGGTGGGCTGCACAGGCTTCCGGGAGGGGAGGTGTGGATAGTGACCGGTGTTTGCACACAGGTTTATTGGTGGCTGCAGCAGCAGCGTTTGCATTTCATGCCCGTCTCTGGTGTCCATGCTGATAGCCATGGCTTTCACGCATCTCTGGAGCTTGTTTAGGTGATGCTCTGAATCCCTTCTCTTTGCGCACCCTGAAACAATGGTCTCTTGCCTCTTAGGCAGGTCCATACTTTTTCTCGGACTCCCTCCTGGCCAGCTGTGGTGCACTAGCCCCCTTCAGGTTTTGTCCATGCAGCCAACCTGTCCTCTCCCTGGGATCTGAGTTCCGAAGCCTGAGACTCAGCTCCCAGCCCCCACCCATCCCGGCGGGTGAGCAGAGAAACCTCTCAGGCTGGTGAGTACTGGTCAGCACCGATCCCCTGTGCGGGAGTCTTTCTGCTTTGCCCTCTGCACCCCTATTGCTGTGTGGCTCCAAAGCTTCCCCCCAACCACCCCCCATCTCTGCCAGTGAAGGGGCTTCATAGTGTGTGGAAACTTTTCCTCCTTCACAGCTCCCTCCCAGAGGTGCAGGTCCCGTCCCTATTTTTTTGGTCTCTGGTTTTTTTTTTTTTTCTTTTGCCCTACCCAGGTACATGGGGAGTTTTTTGCCTTTTGGGAAGTCCGAGGTCTTCTGCCAGCATTCAGTAGCTACCAGCATTCAGTAGGTGTTCTGTAGGAGTTGTTCCATATGTAGTTGTATTTCTGATGGATTTGTGTGGAGGAAGGTGATCTCCACATCTTACTCCTCCGCCATCTTGAAGGTCTCTTTAAAACATGTTTTTAGTTGATAATGGAATATCTGTTTTGTAAAATTCATATTTCTATAGGAGTAATATTAAATCTATTCATCTTGAATTCAGCATTCCATAGAGTTTCAGTGGTGAATAAAAATTCAGAAAGCACATTAATTGTAAAACTGAGGTGCACTTCTCAAGATTTAGCACTCTAACTTTACATAGGATGGAACCAATTTTATATTTTAGTGAAAGGTTTTCAGTTTTTAGCAGTCAGCATCACGTTAAACTGACTGCCAGAGCTTCTCTCATGCTGATTTTGCTGTTGTGTTAGTGAGAGTAGTATGACAACAAGAGACTCTTGAAATAGAGAAAGAATTATTAGTATTCACATCACAATGAACTGAAAGCATCTTGACCTGGAACAGAAAAGTGATTGACTTGTTTTATAGCAGAAAATTTAGACTTTTAATGAACTAAACCAAATGGGGAGAATTGTCTAGTACTTTCAGTTTAGATTATTAGCTATATCATTCTTTTTTTTCATGAGTTCAAAAGTGTTTATTTCAGTAACCTAAGTACCTTAGACAATTATAAGATAAATAGCACATTTGACTTTCACAAATTTATGATGATTATAGTAAAAATATGTACAAGTTAGTATCTTTACATATTATTTCTTCATCACAGTTTGTTTTCAATACATACAAAATAATGGAATTTGTTAGCGTATTAAATAATTTCCAGCTATATTGGGCAAGAGTACAGAAACAGGTTGAAGAAAATGTTGCAAGACCATATGATTCCTACTGTTTCCCCTTCCTCATGGAAGTATTGTCTAAAAGATTTGAAATGGTATAGGAAGAATGTCTGGTGATGTACAAATAGAAGTTTTTTCATGCAAAGTCCTTCTAAGCTTTATGCCTATGCAGCTCACCTTGCCTCTTTCTTCAAATGAAGTTGCTAGTTGATTGATTAAAATTCAGATGAATATTATATTTTACAAATAAAATAATTATAGCATCTCATGATTGTATTTATCTTACATCTCATTTAATTTGAATCATGGTATTTTTCCTATCAAAATGTGTTTTCTTATAATAAAAACGTGGAAGTTCTCTGGTTGGGTGTTTAGAAATTTTATAACCTGTGGTTATTAAAGTGCATCTTGGTAATTTAGATAATTTTCTTCTGCTTAGATAACTTTGAAACTTTTAGTATTGTATCTAACCCTTTAGAGTTTCTGGAAATATAGGTAAATATGCATGGAATTCTTTTTTAAAATGTATGATTTAGCTTCAAGCACAAGTGTGAGTGCCTAAGTTCTATCCTATATCAACTTCTTTGAGATTGAAACAAGATTTTTCTTCATATGGTAACATCTACTTAGACTTTTCATTAAACATATTTGAAAGCAATGAATATTATAGAGTAGAAATAAAATGAATGAATTATAGTTTTATTGCTTCTTAGTCTGTGAGATTTGTGGAATTTATGGAATATTTTTGAAATAAATTTCCTTTCCAATATTACATACTATATCTTTTTACTGTAAAGCAGATAGTTACTATCTGTCACCTTTTAAGACTTACGGTGTTCTAGGCACTAAGTGCTTTAACACATTGTTAATTAATTCCTACAACAATTCTGTTATATAAAGGAAGAAGCCAAGATTTAGAGCTTTAACCTTTCTCTAGGTTACTCAGATGTAGTGAGTGTTGGAACTAGAATTCAAACACATTTTTCATGATGCCAAAGAAGTCTTGGTAATAGAATGTGGTTAAAACAAACCATTACGTTTGGAAATGTGAACTTCTTATCAGCTATAAAGTTGACTTTAAGATTCCCTCATATTGTATTAATCCTGCTCTAATGGTCTCACTCTTTTTGAATTTTTACTAGAGTATGATGTGTGTGTGATGGCATGGTATGGAATATGTGGCTGACGTATACCATCCAGTGGTCTACTGTCTCTTACTGTTTTTCTTCATTCAGCTAGTTAATTATGTAGATGATCAGTTGAAATTTTGTTTATTATGTATCCTCTAGATATTAAATTATTTCATAACAGAACCCAAGCATACTGAAATAAATTGAACTTAAATTAAAACACCCAAGTTTTCCGACTCATAAACTGGGAAGATGAAGGACATCATAGGTCTAAAATATTTTCTAAACTCTGGTTATTGACAGGTTATTTTTTTTGAAACAAATATTCAGAAAATCCTTAAGCTTGATTAATTCATTCTTGATTTTACCTCAGTATAATTGGAAATGTGTCCTCTGTTTCTCAGTAAACTATATTTTTATGTTTTTTCTTGAATTATCATTGTTCCTCATTATAAAATCATTGTTAAATTCTTATGGCTAAAGGGATTCATTGGTACAGCTAGACAACTAGACAGCTGCCATAAACAGCTTTCTTCTGCCATCTCACAGTTGGAAAATCATAGAAGATGATCTTGGTTGGCCTGGCTTAGGTCATATGGCATCCCTTGTACCATTATCTGTGGAGTGATATATTGTGATTGGGCCAATTTGATTATAGGCTTATCCCTAAGGTCAGGATGTCTTCTGTGACCAGAAAACAAAGAAAAGGATGACCACCATTACCTATTTATTGACTACATAATATGTGCCTATTTTTTGCCAACATTTTAGAGCTTGGGCTCAGTAATAATCAGTAAAGTAGTTCATTGACTCCAGTAGATAATCTGGGGCTCAGAGAGTGGTAGAGCCTTCTCTTCTCTCCACTAACACTAGAGACTACATTAGTTAGTTCCTTAGTTCAAAGAAAGAAATGGCTAAATAAATGTATTAATATTGTGTGTGCATTATATGTGTGTAAAAAAGAATTAACTGTATTAATTAAGTGCTAAAGCCTTCAAAGTAATACATTTATTGTCCTGTTTATCTTAATCATTATTTCTTTACCTTAGATGAGGGATGCTATTATAATCATTTACAATATTCATTAGTGTGTAAAATAGCATCTTACTACCTTATACAGCTAGTTGCTGTTCAATCCCAAACCTGAATTCCTTTTTTAAATATTCTCTTTTTTAATATTTATTTATTTACTTATTTATTTTTTGGATGTGTTGGGTCTTAGTTGTGGCATGAGGGATCTTTCATTGCGGAGAGTGGGCTCTTCAGTGCAGTGCGCGGGCTTCTCTCTAGTTGTAATGCATGGGCTCCAGAGTATGTGGGCTCAGTAGTTGTGGCATGCGGGCTTAGTTGCCTCGCGGCATGTGGGATCTTAGTTCCCTGACCAGGGATTGAACTGGTGTCCGGTGCTTTGCAAGACGGATTCTTAACCATTGAACCACCAGCAAAGTCCCCAGCCAAACCTGAATTCTAACCTTCTAATTCCTAAGAACATTACACATCTCTCCCAATAATATGCCTTGCTTTTTATATATTTTAAGTCACATAGTAGCTATTTTATTATACACTGTAGTTGGTTGTAACTGTTTTTCTCATACCTGAGTGATGGCCATCTGCTACCACTTTTTATGCTTTATTTTCATTCATTGACTATGTTGTAGTTGTGAACAGATGTTTGTGTTTCAGTTATTCACTTAATACATATTTATTGAGTACTTGCTATATATATATGTATATATACACACACAAACATACCCTATATATACTTTTATAAAATAAATTATTCTTTCGTATTGTATTATTCAAGACACTGGATTTTTCCAACAGAGGGGGTGGTTTCCTTGCAGGCAAGGAGATCACTTGCTGGTAGTATTTACCGGAGGATCTTTTTTTGTTGAGTATATCTTTTACATATATTGTATTGTAATATCCTTATATTTATCTGTAGGTTTATAAACATGCACAGATATAATATTAGATATGAATAAAGTATTATTTACAATATGGGAAAAGCTAAATAAAGTTTAAATTAGAACTTGGTAGGAAAGATGATGCTTGAGCAGATGGTTTTGTTATGTTAGTAAACTGGCTGCTGGGTTTTTTTACGGAAATGATGTAAGCTTATTTTAGAAGGTTTGCAAAATACACCTAAGAAAAAATAAGGAAATAAAAATAACCTGTAATCTCAAAAATAAATCACTGATAAAAATTTTGATATCTATTTCTAATTTCTTTTGCAGATATATATCCATATCTGTTTATATAAATATATTTGTTTAAATAAACAATAAGAGCTATGCTATACACTTCGATTTGACTGTTATTCATGATAGACTTTTGAATGTTTATTTCAGTTTTCCCTCCATTATAAAAAACCTTGTGGGACTTCTCTGCTGGTCCAGTGGTTAAGATTCCATGCTCCCAATGTAGGAGGCCTGGGTTTGATCCCTGTACAGGGAACTAGATCCCACATGCATGCCACAACTAATAGTTCACGTGCCGCCACTAAGAGTCCACGTGCTGCAACTAAGAGTCCACATGCCACAACCAAAGACCCCGCATGATGCAACAAAGATCCCGCATGCTACACTGAAGATCCCATGTGCCACAGTGAAGATCCCATGTGCCATGACTAAGACCCGGCACAGCCAAATAAATAAATAAATATTTTAAAAACTTGCAATGAATATCCTTATTTTTTCTCTAGGAGTACATTTATGATCCCTTGCATAAATTTCTAGAAGTGAAGTTTCTTGATTTAGGGGCATACAGGATATTCAGGAGAATATAACATACACAATGACAGATTGAAGATTACTAATGCAAAAGGTTGATCTGGTTAGTAATGACTAATCTAAAACCTCACAATCATATTTCAGCTACTTAAATCTGTTTTTTTTAAAATGAGATGTACACACTGATTAATCCTTAGCACTGTCTCTAAAAGTGTTAGCACTCTCTCTATACTCTCATCTCCAACTTAGAAGAGTTGTCATATGTAGATGCCACCTGAGTAGTCATTTCTTATATTGATAAAAGTAAATTATTAGATGACAGAATACAGATTTTGTGAACCAAAATTTAAGGACTATGCTTTTCGAAAAACACAAATTTAGAAAAAGCAAGATAACATCTGTTACTCTTTTCAGGCTGATCAGTTGATGTTCGCTTTGCATTTTGTTCGAGGCATGCATCCTGAACTTTTTCAAGAAAATGTAAGTGGAAGGAAATGAGAAAAATATTAAGAGTTGCATAGAAATCTGGTAATGGGTGGACTTATAGTTAGATTAGAAGTTACTTAAGGCTAGAAATCTCATGTCAATCTAATTTTTACTTAGTTAGAAGTTTAGTGTAAGATGCTGATTTATAGTTCTACTCTCCTTTGGGTGAGCCCAGTATTCTGAAGCAATGGTAAGGCAGGGAAAGAACTCTAACTTACCATGCTACCTAGATTTTTCTGAACACAAGTCCACTTTTCCAGGGCACCAGAAGAGTCAGCCTTCTTATTTTCCTCGTCTAAGCAGTGGAACTGATAAATATAAAAAAGTTAAACAATATGGGTATGCCACTACATTATTTATTACCTCCACTGACTTGCTCAGAGTCAGCAGACGAAGCAAGTGGGTGGGCAGTTCTCAGAAGCCTTCTTTGAGCCTGCAGGTTTATGTTAATCTTTTAATGTATAATTTATCTTTTTTTGTCTGTGACTTCATTTCTGGTCTACCATATAACCCCCTCTCAAACTTGAAAAGAATTTCCTTCAAGATAGAGCTAAGTAATCCATCTCTAACCTGCTTCTAATATTAAAAAAAATTATTTGTAAGTGATTTTTCTCATTCATATGCCATTATCATTAATGTGAGCATTCAGTAGCCAGGGTGGCAACGAATAGTATATATGGACAGTGCACTTTGACCTAGTAACCTTTAACTCTCTATGGTCAGATTTTAACTATGCTCTGGGTTCCCCTCATTTGAATAGTTAAAAGAATGCATACCATTCCATGTGACTGTTCTCTCTTTTTCTCTAACTCCACATGCTCTGGCTAACTTGTATAGTTTCTTCCAAATTTAACTTGACTCTTTTTATTTACACTATTTACTTTGATGCCTTTCCCTCCTCCTGTATAATGTTTTTCACCATGCTCAATATGTTCTGCTGTATAAGACTTAATTTTCCCTAGTTTTCCCTCCTGGAGTATAAATAAATTATCACTGGGAGAGGAGAACAGTTTTCTTTGACTCGCATAAAGTAGTAGTGATAATTTGTATTTTATTTATTTGTGACTGTATAACTTCAGTAGGGAGAATGAGTGGTCAGAGTGGGTTGAGGCAGGAAGTATGTTGTTTTGGTAATTTTTCCATATTGCTCTCAAATTTTAATATGTCTTGGCTTTATTTGCTGGCCAATGTATAACAAATAATATGGTAGTGCCCATAATTATCTGAATGGGTAACTCAGAGTGAAGACATAGATTTTCTAAGAGCTGTAGATTGTGTAACACTTGGTCAATTTTGATTACATGAGTTAATTTTTTTTTAAAAAGGGAGTAACGGCAGTCTTCTCCCAATATGTTGGAAAAGATAAGTTAATGGTAGTACTTTTCTTTATTTTTCCTAAAATACACAATTTTTAAACTTTTGGTGCACCTTACTACTTATCTATTAGTGAGGAGTAGTATATAATAGGAAAAATTAAAGGTAGTGACAAATGTTAATTGAATAAGACATTTAAATTTTTAGATGTTGAGACTCACATGTATAATGTAGTTCTATTTTTGTCTTAAAATTATTCTAATAGATTTCATTTTGATGTTTTATGTTGGTATGGTACATGAACTCATTCTTATAATGTTAATGTAATAGAAGTGGGAAGGTATGAAAGGAGTTTTATTTTTTTTCGTGTTTTTAGAAAGCTAAATTGTAAGCTGTCTTATGGGGAAATTTAAGAAGATTTGTTAAATGATTAGAATATTTTTTGTGTGTTTCTCATATTTTTATTTAATAGGAATGGGATACATTTACAGGTGTGGTTGTTGGAGACATGTTGCGGAAAACTGTAAGTTAGAATAACAAAATTATTATTTCACTCTTAGCGAAAATAATTCTGGCTTTGATTTCATGAAATATAATTTGCTTGAGAGAAGTTTTAAATTACTGTTGAAATTATATTTTAATTAGAGGACTATATCCTTGCCTCTATTGCCCTAATAGAAAATGGACCTATATGTGTGTTTTTTTGTCCTTGAGACTTGTATTCTTTTGAGAATATTAATTAAATATAAGAAATTAATATGGCTTCTTTTTTTCAGTGTATATATATTTGGTTCCAAGAAAACTTTTGTAATTCGAAGACCAAACCTCGTAACATAACTAGGAAAATTTTCTTATATAAGTAAAGTTAAAAATTACTTCATTTAACTTTTGACAACTCTATTCAAATTTAGCTTTTTCTCTAGTAATTTTCTATTTAAACATGTAATGGATAATATTATTCTTCAAAGCGACCTATCCAAACTGTAATGTGAAACCTAGATTATGTCTGAAATGCAAAATATAATTAAAAATAATATAATTCTATGGAAGTTTCTTATTACTTTTGAGTTTTACTGAAGTTTCACAAAAGATTAAGCCCCATGAAAATGAATGTAACTTTTGTCTAAATGTTTACCAGTTGTAGAATTTTACCATATTGACTTGTAAAATAGATAAAAATTTAAAAATACATAGAATGAGTTTTTTTCAAAATAGTGTTCATAAAATTAGCTGGTCAATTTTTAATTTTTTTTAAAGTCTGAGTTTTACCAGATATACTAAGGAAAATAATTGCTCTTATTAAAAAGGACTCTCAACAAAGAATACGTGATCAACTTCCATCTTGGATAGATCAGGAAAGAAGCTGGGCAGTGGCAACATTAAAGGTATTCCTCTTCTACTACAAGAGATTTATTTTTTTAGAATTTGAGTTATTTCTGTTTATATTTTTATGTGCTACTTATTCATACTCAGTGTTGATATTTTTGTGAAAATGATGTAAAATCCCTGGGTAAAAGAATATCCAAGAATTATTCTGATTAGTCCTTTAAACAATTTTAATAGAATGCAAAAAATCAATAATTATGAAAAATAGTGAGAATTTGAAGAGATTTCTGAATTATTGGGCAGGACCTCTGAACTATTTCATGAACTCTTAATGGCAAACTTAATAATAATCATGATACAGTTAAAATTGTTTGAACAATTGATCTACTGAGAAGTTACACTTGGGAAAAAATCTTAACTGTGTTAACCTAAAAATTATAATGATGCTTTTTTTCGCATACTAATTTCTTGTTAAGTAAAGAAATGCAAAACATTTAGGAAAGGGGGGCTTTCCTATTCAGAGAAAGTTGATAATGTACATTAGTATTTTATTATCATTTTAGTTTATAAAACATTTTCAAATGAATTATCTTATTGAATTATCACACAAACCTTAAGAGCGAGGTATTATTAACTTTCTTTTTACAGATGAGAAATAAGAATCAGTGCAACGAGTTGCAAAGTGCATGAACCTATTTTCTTTTCAATTTCATACATATTTTTGAGGACCTGTTAGGTGCCAAGCATCATGTTAAATACTTCAGATGCATTATCTTATTTTATTATCACAATGACCTATTGAAGAGGTCATAATTATGCCTGTTTTTGAGAAGAGCAAACTGAGGTGTAGACAGGTTAAATAATTTATCCAACATCAAATAGCTGGGAAGTTTTGGAACTATGGTTTTAATTCAGGCATTCTGTCACCACATTCCTACATGCCTTTGATATGTAGGTTTTCCAAATATAATGTTTTTTTCCTCTCTTTCTCTCCTTCCTTCTTTCCCCTCCCCACAGTTTTTTCCCCTTGTATGACTTGGGCAGTGAGGATGGGGGCATGAGGAAGAAAAAGCCTAACTCCCAACAGTTCTGTCTGTGTTCTTTACTCAGGCTAAAGTGTTGTTTTTGTGGGGAATGAAAGACAAATATACTTCTCTCAAAATCTGTTACATATGTTTCCATTCTTCCTGTCCTTTTCCTGCTTTTCTTCACAACTATTCTAATGGTACAGCAACACATGGTTAAAACGGTAGGAGTAGCCAGCAGTTATTGATGACTTACCTTGTTCAAGGTATTATGCAGAATTTGAAAATGGATCGTCTCATTAGATATTTTCAGCATTGTGAGGGGGCTACTGTTATTGTCCTCATTTAACAGATAAAGATACTAAAGCCCAGAGTGATATAGTCACTTACTTATGGTCACTGAGAAAGTATAGAGTCAAGATTTGAAACTGGGCATATTTTTACACTCTAACGTGGAACTCCATTCTGGCAATGGTTAAAATTTGCACATGGTTTTAATGAAAGTATTCTTTTCTCCACAAGGTGGAGATAGGTACAAATGTTTTTACCTAGAGAAAAGATTTGTTACCTTGCAAGTATTGATTGAGTACTACTTTGGAAATATTTGCTTTTATTTAATTCTGGATTAGATAAGTCTGCCATACTGTTTCTGATCTAGAAGTGATTAAATAAGCCAACACGAATTAGAAAACAAATGGTAAACATCAATAATTGGTTTCCACTTACATTTTTTAGTGTGTGTTTGTATTTAGTATGGATGTGTGTCTGTATTTATATTTGCTTGTAGCTCAGTATATATGGTTGTTTTTATTTTTTAGATTGCTCTACCCAGTCTTTATCAGACCCTCTGTTTTGAAGACGTAGCTTTGTGGCATACTTATTATCATAATTCAATGTGTGAGCAAGAGTTTCCATCTATTCTTGCAAAGAAAGTTTCCTTATTTCAGCAGGTAAATTTCTAAACGTGTAAATGTATTTAATGTTTCTCTTGTCACTCAGAAACCATTTAAATAAAAGCTTTGCCTTTAGGGTGTCATATAACCTTAATGGGCATATGTAGGAAAGGGCTTTCTGCTTTGGGCACCTTGTCCAGACAGTGAAATCATTGGCAACGTTTCTGGGTAGGGTGTCTCCCACTGTAGCTTTTCTTACTTCCTCTGCCTCTGACCCAAGGGGGATTTCTCAAAAGAGACCACGTCTTACCGAAAGAAGTTAAGGTATAGATTGTACAGGTTCTTCACTCTTTTCCCAGGGTTCTCTCTAAGAAAAAGACCTTATGGTGAGGAACAGGGAACTTTTTTTTTTCCATTTTGTTTCAAAATATAATGATGAAACCTACTGGTGGGTTCCACTCAGTCTTTTGGCTAGACCAAAGTCTTAGGTTGGAGAGGACACAGGAGCTGATGCTCCAGGAAATGACCCATCCATTTATATCTCTTAACTAGGCTGCTGGCTGTGCTTCTGCCCCTTGTTGAATTCTATTTCACCAAGTGTGTTTAAAAACAATGAAAAAAAAAAAAAACCAGAAAAACTTCATTTGAAAACTTAAACATCTAGGAACAGATAGATATGATTCAGCATAAAATTGGTAGTTTGAAAATTTTAGTTAAGAGTTTTATGCCTCTGCACTGCTATCACCAAGAATGCTTTACCTACATACCCTTATTTTCACCTGCCATTGGGCCCTTTATTAGTTCCTGAAGACATAGCTAATGCTATGACCCTTACATGCTGATGTTTACTTTTGATGATAGATCTGATAAATTTTAGTAATATTTTGGCTATTAAAGACGTGTATTTTGGGGGCTTCCCTGGTGGCACAGTGGTTGAGAACCCGCCTGCCGATGCAGGGGACACAGGTTTGTGCCCCTCTCTGGGAGGATCTCACATGCCGTGGAGTGGCTGAGCCTGTGAGCCAGGGCTGCTGAGCCTGCGCGTCCGGAGCCTGCGATCCACAACGGGAGAGACCACAACAGTGTGAAGCCTGCGTAATGAAAAAAAAAAAAAAAAAAAAAAAAGACATGTAGTTTTATATACCTATTGTGACAGTTTTAGGCATAGTAAATATTGTGGTAAACATTTGTTTAATTTAACATTAACTATTGTTCAATTACAGCTGTTGTAGGAACTTTATTATTTAAAAATACTCTGCACTTTATTTTAAGGTTCTTGTGGTACAGGCTCTCAGACCAGACAGATTGCAAAGTGCCATGACTCTATTTGCATGTAAAACTCTGGGTAAGTACACTTCTTTTCTAGAACTAGACCAGTGACCTGAATTATTTGCTTTTAATTTACATTTTATTCTATGCTGACCAGTGACCTGAATTATTTGCTTTTAATTTACATTTTATTCTATGCTGACCTTAGTTTAGAAAGATTATACATTTTCTTCCCCTTTATCCCACTTATCTTACAATCTCTACCTGTTTTTTGTTTGTTTGTTTTTTGTTTTTATTTTGGCCACTCCACGGGGCATGTGGGATCTTAGTTCCCCTACCAGGGATCAAACCTGCACCCCCTGCACTGGAAGCATGGAGTCTTAACCACTGGACCACTAGGGAAGTCCCTTGAAGTAACCTTTTACTAGCATTTTTTGAGAAAATAGAAGCAATAAGACAGAAAATTTTTATTTCCCACTAACAGTTCTACCAGCTACCTACACTGGTACTCATACTCATTCTGCTTTCCCTTCTGTTACTCTGAATGAATGTCCTTGCTCCAATTAAAGGCCAGCCATTTGCTCTTTCCTTTTTCATTCCTGCCATTATCCCCTTTTCCTGCATCATCAATTTTACTTTCTTTACTGGATCCTTTCTGTTAGTATACAAACATATTTTAGTATCACTTGTCTTAAAAATGCTGCCCATGACCCTCTATCCCCTTTCTATCATCCCATTTCTTTATTTTCTTCTACAACAAAACATCCTGAAAGTGTGTCCATAGTCAAAGACCACAGTAATCCATTCCTCAACTCTTATTCTGCCCTCAACTCATTCTATTTGTACTTCCTCCGTAAAGTTCCACAACATTGCTCTTGTTAAGGTTAATGGGGTCTTCTTCCATATATCTATTTCCAATAGTGACTTCTGTGCTTTTGTCTTACTTGATCTCTCAACAAAGTTGTCCATTTGTTCCTTCTTTAAATACTTTCCACTTTCTTCTCTTGATTATGTTTCCTCTTTCATTTCTCAATCCTTTTAGGATTTTCCTTTTCTCTTTCCTTTATTGGTTGCTTCTCTGTATGTTGGAGTATTCTTCCTTCCACTGCAGTCTTGCCCTGGGTTCCCTTCTTTCATTATTATACATTCTTTCATGACCTCATTCAGTTCCTGACTTTAAATATCATTTTTAAATTACTGACTTTTATATCTCTTATTTCTAACCCCAACCTCTCTGTGGAATTCTAAGATAATATATACAGATGCTCATTTGATGTTTTCTTATGAATGTCAGGTGACCAGTACAGAACTTTTGATTTGTCTGTACTAGGATCCATTCAGTTGCTCAAAACAAAAAACCCAGAAGTGATCCTTTCTCTCTTTTTGTTACTTTGCATACCAATCTACCAGATAGTCCTTCTGGCTCCAACTCTAAAACTTACTCTGAATTAATTTACTTGGTGTCATTACTACCAACCTAATGCAAACCACCATCATCTCTCACCTCATTTACTGCCATAGCTTTGGCTCTATCTTCGTAATGTGGAGAATCTAATTACTTTTCATACTTCCACTACCATCTACCACTTTGTTCAAACCGCCATCATATCATGTTTTCTTTCTTTCCCACTGCCAGTTTATTCTCAGCATAGCAGCTGGAGTGTCTCTTGAAATATAAGTTAGATCATATCACTTCTCCGTTCTAACTCTCTGATGGCACCTCATCTTTCTCAGAGTCCCTCTAGTGTCTTACAGGGTCTTACCTCTTCTGGTCCTCTTCTTCCCCTCAGATCTCATCTCCTACCACTGTCACCCTTGCTCAATCTTTTTCAACCACAGTAGCCTTTTTCCTGTTTTTCTAGTGCCACAAGTTTGTTTCTGCAGTCTCAAGGCCTTTGCCCTTGCTGTTCCTTCTTCCAGCAGATTTCTACCCCCAGTTATCACCCTTTCTTCTCTGCTCAACTGCCATCTTTTAAGTTAATACTTTCTCTGAGCACTCTCTATATAATAACATACTCTTTCCTCAGCTCTCCATATACTCCTTTGCCTTGTTTAACTATTATCACCATCTGACATATTGTTATTTACCTGTTTATTAATTTCCTTTTCCCCAACTAGAATATTAGCCACATGAGGGCACAAGCTTTGTTTTGTTCATGGTTGTGCCCCAGTGCCTTAAACAGCTTCTGGTGCATGGGCACTGTAAGTGTGTGTTAAATCAGAGACTGCTTTCCTCATCGGTCTCCCTGCCTCAGTTTGTGCTTCCTCTTCAGTCCATTCTCTCCAGAAGGCTTTTAAAAACTTAAACCAAATCATCTCTCTTTTTTGCTTAAAATCTCCAAAATCTTTTCAAAAAACACTTAGAATGAATTCCAGATTTATATATGATTGATGCTTGAACAGCATGGTTTTGAACTGTGCAGGTCCACTTTTATGCAGATTTTTTTCTAATAGTAAATACTACAGTACTACATGATCTGCAGGTGGTTGAATCTGAATATGTGGGACTGCGGGTATGGAGGAACCGTGGATACAGAGGAACTATGGATACAGAGGGCCAACTCTAAGCTATGTTCAGATTTTTGCCTGTGGACGGTCAATGTCCATAACCCCCCTGCATTGTCTATGGGTCAACTGTATAAGCTTACAAAGCCCCACACAGTCTGGCCGCAACCTTCTTCTCTAACCTCGTCTTGCTTCCTTCTTGCCTGCCGCTGTGCCTTCGTGGGGAAAACAACCATAGGGCTTTTGCACTGTTTGTTCTCTGTTTTTTCTTTTTTATTAATTGTTGGCTCCTCTGTATCATTCAGATGTTAACGTTGCATTTTCAGGGAGGCCTTTCCGGGCCACCTAATCAGTACCAACACATCTACCTGCTTTAATTCTTTACCCATTTCTTAACACGAACTGATATATTTCTTGCTCATTTATATTGTTTTTGTCTGTTCCTATAACTCAAATGCAAGTTTAAATAAAATGAGGCAATTTCAGAGAGGTTCTTAGGAGGCTATTCTTTTCTCACCCATGTAGTCTTTAAAAATATTCTCTTTGTGCCGCATTGCACATGAGCTTTCTTATTGAATTTGTAGTTTGATCCTCTGCCTACTCTGGAATACTTCTGTATTGTATTATTTCATCTCTAGGTTAAATAACATTTAAGGTTTAATGGCAGTAAGTTAAAACCTCATGATATGCACATATTTAAATGCTTTGAAAGTTTAATATACTTCTAAAATTATACTCTACCTATTTCTAAGCAAAAGCTATATATACTGGTATATGGCCGGATGACTTTGTATTTGGTCAAGTGGTTTTATTAATACAGTTTTTATATAAAATAGGAGGTTTTACTGTATGAATAAGTTTTAAAAGTTCATATTGCTGGAAAGTAATAAGCACTTCTCTTTTTAATCAAATTTTAGAGATTTGATTTCAAATGTAATTTCTCAAACATTATTCATATGGAAAGACTTTTATTAAGTTTTAGCAATCCTTTTTATAATCTATAAACTTTAAAATAGTAACTTATAAAGATGCATTTATGAAAGTAGTTTTGGTTTGAAGATTTAAGTTAGCAGAACACGCCTCAAAACTTTCAGGTGTGCTGCTTTAATATAATCCTACAAACCAAGCCTTGTGTACTAACACAGTCTACTGCATTACTTTTTCAAAATAGCAGTTTTGAATCTACTGCATTAATTTTTCAAAATAACAGTTACCAGATGCAGATATTCTGACTTATGTAATTCTGATTTAATAACTATTCTAAGCACAATATTATGCTGTGCGTATTGAGGTATTCATGTTCACAGAAGATGGTGCAATAGCTACAAGAACCAGTAACTTCTCAAAGGTTCTTCATCAAAAAGTCTTTTTGAGCCTTGAAACTTTCCTAGTTTAATATTCCTCTACTTCTCTTATCCATGCTAACATCCCATCCCATGATCTTTGCTTCCATAGCTCAATCTGTCCTGTGAAGTCTATGTCTAAGAGAAAAGGAAGGACATAAGGAAATGTGTATTCATTTTCTTTTGCTGCTGTAACAAATTGCCACAAATTAGCAGCTTAGAACAATACCCATTTATTATCTCATAGTTCTATAGGTCAGAAGTCTGGTAGGCCCTCCTGGTTTCTCTGATCCAGGTTGCCCAAGGCTAAATACAGGTGTTGATCATTTGGACTCTTATTGGAAGGTTCTGGGAAGAATCCATTTCCAAACTCACTCAGCTGAATTTGCACCATGCAGTTGGAGAATCGAGGTTCTTTTTGTCATTTTGAGTTTTTAGAAGTCTGTCTCAGTTTTTAGAAGCGTTTGCATTCTTTGATTGTATTTGTGGCCCCCTTCCTCCTTCTTTATAGCCAGCGATGGCAGATTGATTTCTTCTAATGCTTCACATCTCTGACCGCCCCATCTGCCTCATCTTTCCTGTTCTCTCTTCAGGCTGCATCTCTTTGATTTTAAGCTGGAGAAGTTTTTCTGCTTTCCAAGGCTCAGGTGACTAAATTGGCACACTTGGATAATATGGGATAATCTTATTTTAAGATCCATGACTTTAGTTACATCTACAAAGTCCTTTCACAGAAGTACCTAGGTTAGTGTTTCATTGAACAACCAAGAGGTAGGAATCTTGAAAGTGATATCTTTAGAATTTTACTCTACCACAAAATGTTTGACATTTTTTGTTTGTTTCCAGGCTTGAGTATTATTGCATTTCTAAAGAGTATTTTCCCATTTAATTGGTCAGTGTGTGTTAGGTTAGATAGTGGTTGTCGATTTTCCTTCTTTTTATTGATATTTGTGTTACATTTAAAGAGTTGCCTTTTCTCTCTGATAAAGGAAAGGTAATTTTCTTATCAATCTCTTTGTTAGGGAGGATGAGATGAAAGAGGAAGAATGAATCAATTATACTTGCTAACTATAATAGTTTGATAGTAACTTGCTGCTTTCTTTACTCAGGTACCTGAAAAGTATAGGAGCAATATTCTTTCCTTTTTAAACTGCAAATTATTTTTTTTATTATCTCAAAATTTTGTCTGAGTAAAATAAAATACAATAAAGGTTAGAGTTATTTCGTTGATTTATTTTTAGTTCTTTTTTTCTTTTGAGAGAATTTATGTATTTTAACCATCAAGGTCAAAATATAAGATCCCAGTGATTTACAAGTAGTTTTACGCTTTGATAATTCACAACACAATGAACATTATTGACCCTTTAACTTTATTGAGTAGTTTTGAATGATTGACACTGACAGTTCAAATGCTGTCATGAGTCAAAATTAGGTGGGTTAATAAAACCAATGATTATATATAGACTAAGTTCACTTAAAGTGCAATGTGGATTTTACTGGAGTTTTGTGGGTGGAATGGCTAACATGCAATTCCCAGTAACATGAGTGTCACCTGTGTTATCTTAAACAGTAAAATGTTTTTCATGAGTTTTTTCTCTGAATCCAAAATGTTCCAATACTTTGAAATATTATATAAAATGGATTAATGAATATATATTTATCTTCTGTGGGATTTTAACATTAGAAATAATAATTGAATTTATGCTTGACTCTATATACAAAATGGTGAGCAAAACAGATGTAATTCCTGCCTCATGGAGTTTAAAGTGTCTATTTGTTAAATTAAGAAATAATATGATAATCATTTTAACTTTTAAAAGATAATTTCTGTATTGGCATGTATTTTCCAAATAAAACATATGTTGCAGTCAGTATACACATACCTTGTTTTATTGCACTTTGCAATTACTGTAGTTTTTACAAGTTGAAGGTTGTGGCAGTCCAGTGTCAAGCAAGTCTTTTGGCACCATTTTTCAAACAGCATTTGTTCAACTTGTGTCTCTGTGTTGCATTTTGGTAATTCTCACAATATTTCCAACTTCTTCATTATTATTATATTTGTTATGGTGATCTGTGATCAGTGATCTTTGATGTTACTCTTGTAATTGTTTTTGAGGTGCCAGATAATGCCACATGAAACATTGAACTTAAGTGATAAACATTATGTGTGTCTGACTTCTCTACCACCCAGGTGTTCCCCCCATCTCTCCCCCTCTCCTCAGGCCTCTCTATTCCCTGAGACACAACAAATTGAAATTAGGTCAGTTAATAACACTAAAATGGCCTTAAGGAAAAGGAGGAGTCATGTGTCTTTCTCATTAAGCTTAGTGAGGAAAGCATGTCCAAAGCTGAGATAGTCTGAAAGCTAGGCTTCTTGCTCCAAACTGTTAGCCAAGATATAAATGCAAAGGAAAAGTTCTGGAAGGAAATTAAAAGTGCTACTCCAGTGACACATGACTGATAAGAAAGTGAGACATTCTTATTGTTGATATGGAGAAAGTTTTGGAGGTCTGGATAGAAGATCAACCCAGCTACAACATTCCCTTAAGCTAAAACCTAATCCAGAGAGACGCCCTAACTCTCTTCAATTCTACGAAGGCTGAGAGAGGTCAGAACGCTGCAGAAGAAAAGTTTGAAGCTAGCAGAGATTGGTTCATGAGCTTTAAGGAAAGAAGCTGTCTGCATAACATAAATGTGCAAAGTAAAGCAGCAAGTGCTGATGTAGAAGCTGCAGTAAGTAATCCAGAAGATCTAGCTAAGATAATAAGTGAAGGTAGCTACACTAAACAATAGATTTTCAATGTAGACAAAACAGCCTTCTATTAGAAGAAGATACCATCTAGGACTTTCATAGCTAGAGAGGAGAAGTCAATACCTGGCATCAGAGCTTCAAAGGACAGGCTAACTCTCTTGTTAGGGGATAATGCAGCTGGTAACTTTAAGTTGAAGCCAATGCTCATTTACCGTTTTACAAATCCTCAGGCCCTTAAGAATTATGCTAAAAATCTACTCTGCCTGTGCTCTATAAATGGAACAACAAAGCACCTTCTGTTTAGAACATGGTATACTAGATTAAGCTCACTGTTGACGCACTGCTTAGAAAAAAAAAAAAAAAAGGTTCCTTTTAAAATAATACTGCTCACTGATAATGCACCTGGTCACCCAAGAACTCTAATGGGAATATACAATGAGATTCGTGTTGTTTTCATGCCTGTTAATACAACATCCATTCTGCGGCCCATGGATGAAGAAATAATTGCTATTCAAGTGTTGTTATTTAAGAAATGCATTTTCTTAGACTTTAGCTCCCATGGATAGTGATTCCTCTGATGGATTTTGGCAAAGTAAGTTGAAAACCTTCTGGAAAGGATTCCCCATTCTAGATGCCATTAAGAACATCCATGATTCATGGGAAGGGGTCAAAATATCAATATGAACAGGAATTTGGAAGAAGTTGATTCCAACCCTCACGGATGACTTTGAGAGGTTCAGGACTTCAGTAGAGGAAGTAACTGAAGATGTGGTGGAAATAGCAATAGAGCTAGAATCAGATGTGGAGCCTGAAGATGTGGCTGAATTGCTGCAAAATCCATGATTAAAAAATTTTTGGATAAAGAGTTATTTCTTACAGATAAGCAAAGAAAGTGACTTATTGAGATGGATTCTACTCCTGGTGAAGATGCTGTGAAGATTGTTGAAATGACAACAAAGGATTTAGAATATTACATAAACTTAGTTGATTAAGCAGTATCAGGATTTGACTCCAATTTTGAAAGAAGTTCTACTGTGGATAAAATGCTGCCAAACAGCATTGCACGCTACAGAGAAATCATTGGTGAAAGGAAGAGTCAATCGATGCAGCACACTTCAGTGTTGTCTTATTTTAGGAAATTTCCAAAGGCACCCCAGCCTTCAGCAACCACCACCCTGATCAGTCAGCAGCCATCAACAATGAGGCGAGAATCTCCACCAGAAAACAGATTACATCTTGCTGAAGGCTCAAATGATGGTTAGCATTTTTTAGCAATAAAGTATTTTTTAGTTAAGGTATGTATATTGTTTGTTTAGACATATTGCTCTTGCATACTTAATAGACTACAGTATAGTGTAAACATAACTTATATGCACTGGGGAACCAAAAAATTCATGTGGCTTGCTTTATCACGATGTTTGCTTTACTGCGATGGTCTGGAACTGAACCTGCAATATCTCTGAGATATGCTTGTAGTTGTTAGAAAAGATAAGGAGAAATATATTATACCAGAATTACCTATCCTTCTCTGGAGCATTTGCAACAAACTGACAGTAGCTCATACTGCATATAATAAAAATGTTTATGGTCATTTTATATGAAAATATCTTTATGTACATTATGACATATTCTTATCACATAGTACATCTAATTAGAGGTCTATGAGAAGATATAGAGGAGTAAAAAGATGAGAAACACCTGTTTTTCCATCATTACAAGATAATCATCATTAATATTTTTATGTACACCTTTCTATTCTTTTTAGGCACATAGATGCATATACAATATGGTATCATGTCTAATCTACTTTTCATGGGTATACTATCTTTATTTTATCCACATTTAAATTTCACCATCAAACACTGAGCTCAAGTATACGCTGGACATATGTTCAGATTTTTGAAATAAAGATAAATCGACAGACAGCTTTAATGGTTTAATATGTTAAACATTGCACAATATTCAACAATTAGAGAAAGTCTAGGGGATGGTATAACCATATACCTTTGTATATTTAGGGCCACAAGTATAGGGACAAGCCCTACAATTTGAGGAAAATCCTGCTCAGGACTAAACTGAGAGGTCCTTGGTTGCCGACGGACTCTCCCCTTGACTTCAGACTTGAGACAAACCAAGGAGTCTTTCAATATACAAAAACCAATGAATTCAGGAGAAACAGGAGCAATAGGATAGGTATTAAGGAATTGGTTCTTGCCAGTTAGGATTGTGATGGCCAGTCTGAAGCGAGCAGAGTTGGCTGGAGGCTGGAAATATTGCAGCTCTAGTCCAGAACAGCAGTCTAGAGACAGAATGGTTAGTACTTTCTTCCAAAATTCCCAGTTTTACAAACAAGTTCATAGGATGCTTTCCTCAAACAGTACTAATCTACTTTTAAGTGAATGATCTTTAACTTCACCATTTTTGTAACTTCAGTTCCTTTATATCACTATCAGAAATTACTCATTCAGGCTACTGTTTTTAAAAACTTGTTTCTCCCAGCTTTTAACTAATATTAAGAGCTACAAGGAAAATTATTGTACATACGTCTGCATTCATATTCTGAATTATTTCTTGAATTAATTATAGTTTAAATTACTGAGTCAAGGGCAATGTGCATTTTTAAGACGATGCATTTTATCATATCACAGTACATTTAATTGTCCTAGAATGCTTATAAGAATTTATGAATAAATAAATGAACATATGAAAATAAAAATATTTATTACATTGCCACGAGTATATAACAATTCTTTTCTATTACAAAGAATGAGTGTTACCAGTTTAAGTTTAATTAAAAACAAAATTCATAAAATATGCCTCTAGAAGCAATTCATCAATTTTACATGGCTGTTGGGGTAAATTTCACCTAGTATTAAGACTATTTCTGTCTTTGAAAATCCTTGCTTAGCATTGTTTATTGCTGCTGTGAAGAACACAGGGGAAGAGTTCAGGTGTGAAATTTGTCTTTTCAGGATGGTCATCTAGAAATGCCTGTTTTAGCCCATCTTGATGGCATTGAATTCATATTTTAAAGTGCTTGTTACAAAAGTCCCTAAGAATGTCTTTTCCTGCTATTTTAGGATTTCTGAGGTACAATATTATCTATTCATTTCTACAGTTGAGGATATAAGGAAGCCCTTCTTTCCTCTGTACTCATTCTGTACATTCTAATTCTCTATTTTTAAACCCTTGTGTCATACTCTTCTTTTTAGCTCAGTTCAGACAAGTGTATTTTTGATTTTTAATTGAAGTGGGTCTTCTTTAGCTTGGCTTTTACTAAATACGTTAATAATGGAAACATTAAAATTTTAGCAGAAGAGTTTTAAATATAACAGTGAAGTTATAATTTCTTGTCTGTGTAGGACTTTACAGTTTGTGAAGAGCTTCAGAATAGAAAAAAGAACAGATGAATTACCTTGAATACAGTTAGCAGTTAGTGGTTGGGTGGTCTTTGGGAAGACATTCAATTTCCTTGAGTATGCTTAGCATAGAGTACGTGATGAATTAATAGAATCTATTTTTATTTTGTATCCTATTTTGCCTCCAAATGACCTATGGATTGTTTTATCCCTGTTTTACAATTGAGGAAACCAAGGCACAGTGCATTTTAGTGATTTGCATAGAGTCATTTAGCTAACAAACATAAACTGAGAGCTATATTTCTGTCTCCAAAATAAGCATTTTTTTCATTCTATACCACTTTTTTTTTTTCTCAATGCAAGGACATAAGAAATAACTCTTTATCCTATATCATGACAGTGATATTATTTACCATATCATGTGGAAATCTGATTCTGCATATGCATGGCACAGAGTAGGCTCTCAGTTATCATATAAATGAGTGAAAACCTGTATGGTAATATGGTTGGCTTCAGTCTTCTTTTGTAGGGAGAGAATTGTATGTTAAGACCACAGTGCTGATTGTGTCTGTTGAATGTGGTAATCAGGGTACCTACCTCTTAATGTTGTTGTTAGTATTAGATGGTGTCATAGATGTAAAGCATTTAGAAAAATGCCTGGCACATTAAGCATTCAGTAAATGTTAGTTCTTACTAGTATGTGAATGATTTTAGAGTGAGAAACCTTTAATATGTATAGGATTATAGTTGACTTAGTTATTATCTGTTATGTATCATGTAATTAGTTTTAATAGGCTTTTTCTATTATTTTTCTATGGTTCATGTTGATATTTATTTATAATTTCTTTAATATATCTTTTAGGACTGAAAGAGTTGTCCCCACCTCCTCTAAATCTCAAACGTTTATACAAAGAGACACTAGAAATTGAACCCATATTGATAATCATTTCCCCGGGTGCTGATCCTTCTCAGGAACTCCAAGAACTTGCTAATGCTGAGAGGAGTGGAGAGTGTTATCATCAGGTCAGTACATATTACCCTGCTGTTTTTGCTACAGCTATGGGTCTTCCTGCCATACTTGATTCTATTAGTGGAACAGACATTTTTTGTTGCGGTGTGCCAACTAATGTCCCTGGAAAGTGTCCATATCCTGATCCCCAGAAGGAACTTTGCAAATGTAATTAAGTTAAGCATTTTGCAATGGAGAGTTTATCCTGGATTATTCATTTGGGCCCAATATAGTCATAAAGGTCCTTTTAAGAAGGAGGCAGAAGAGGCAGAGTGAAGGAGGGAGATGTGAGGAAGCAGAGGTCAAAGAGGTGAGCAGTTGCTGTGCTGCTGGCTTTGAAGATGGTAGAAGGGGCCACAGACAAAGAAATGTAGATGGATTCTAGAAGTTCGAAAAGGCAATGGAAGGATTCTCTCCTAAAGCCTCCAGAAAGAACAGCCCTGCAGTACTACCTTTATTTTCGAACCCTGACACCTTGATTTAAAAATAGATCAATAGAAGAGTGGGACTTCTAACCTCCAGAAGTCTGATAAGATAATATATTTGTCTAACATAATATCATTTTGTCCTGAGCTAAATTTCTGAGTTTTAGTTTGTTCAGATTAGCACCTCTTTTTCAATTCAGTTGGCATGTAATTTTGAAAATGAATTAATTTATCCTCAATTTTTGACATGTAAAAACAACTTTTTCATTGGGAAAATAATTAATAATGATTAAAAAAGCAGAATACTTTCACAGCAACCCAAAATTGACAAGTGAGAATGTTGTGAGGAATATAAGTAGAAGATAGCAAAATAACAGAGAGTTAGGCTTACTTGTACAGGTTTTGCACTCTAGGGAGTTTCATTCATTCCTAGTTATAGTGTATTAATATATTAGGACAATATTCAATTGTCAGTGAGATGTCTTGAGGAAGGAGAGCCCTATTCTACAGGCTGTATCTGTTAGCAGTGATATTGGCAGAAAGATAAAACTATTTGCACTCACTGTAAGTTTGACTATATGAATTTCTAGACTTTTGTGTACTTGCAAAATTTTTAATATTGTAAAACCTTTTAAATACAGACATATTTAATCATAAATCTCCTGTTATTTTAATGTTTTTGTTGCTATGCTGAATGTATGTCCTAAGGATAATAATATATTCTTAATGCAAAAAATTAATTTTCATTTCAAGAAACTGTTTTTTTTTTTTTTTTTAACGTAGGGGCTAACCATCTTCTTGACATTTCCTGTTGTGCTTTTTAAAAATGTATTTTTTTCTTAGAGTATATGTTTTATTCTAAGGTTTCATGAAGCTTTAAGCTGTTTTCATACAATTTATGCCTTATAGAAAATTTTGAGTTCCTACTTTTATCTACCATTTCAGTTCAGCAAACTACTTATTCTTTGTATTCCCCTCTGATTCTGTTGTACATGCTTTCAACTGTTGCAAGGGTTTTTTTTGCATTTTAATAATGGCAAACTAATATGTGCATCTAAAGAGTTCAACCAGTATTTGTTTTATCCTTCCTATTTGCTTAGTTCTGGGTTAGATCTTAAAAAATAAAAAGAAATCAATATATGAGCATTTATTACCTGTTTTGTTACATGCTTTTGTATGCAATGAATTAGATGCATGGTTCCCACTCTCAAAAACTTTATAGTCTAATTGAAAAGCAAAATCAATACTGGTAAAAGTCAACTAAAAAACAATGAAATTCTGTCTTGTATTCATTATGAAAAGAGATCACTGTGGTTTGAAGTAGTCTATAACAGTATTCTTCAAAGTGTTTTGACCATGTACCCAATAAAATATTTGAGCCAGGACTCTCAGTAAATGTGTTTCTCTCATATATACAAAGACAGGTATAACTGTACTGATACTTAAGTATTATATATATTATCCTTAAAAAGACATATGGAGGAGTTTAAACTTGGTATAATAAGTGGCATGCAACCAGTTTAGATCCTTGACTAAAACTTTTTTATAGAATCCTAGACTTAAGTAGTCTTAAGTAGACTTAACTAGTCTATTCATTCAAATAATACAGAAATCTTATATACTGAATCTATTTTCTAGGGTGTTTCGGCTTCTGCTTGGAGGTTTTCTATTTTATAAAGTGGCCTAGCCTATTACATGAGTGCCCTGAGTGCAGATAGACTATAGGGATTGGAAATACAGGAATGGAATTCCAGTGAGATCAGGATTCTCCTTCCCTCTTCCTCTCCCATCTCTTCTTTTTCTCCCCTCCCCCTTTCTTCTTTTCTTTCTCTCTCCTTCCTGCCTCCTCTCCCTGAAAAAGAATAGATGAGCAGAGGGCTAAATGTAGAGTCTTGAGGCCCAACATGTTAGGGTCTTCTAGACAATGAAGGGCTAAGGAATTATGCAGTTCAATGGACCAAGTAGCTTGGGAGCCAAATTTGTGCAATGTTGGAGAAACTTTTTTAAAAGAGAAGCAGATTTCAAGGAAGTGGTATTGTTAATGTTTAATCCCACAAAGAATTCAACAAGACAGTAGTCATAAAAAATTATGTGTTTAAAGGTCCATGTTTGAGAGGGTAAGAATTGCAGGAACTAGTGGGATGAGGAACAAAAAAACTATTCAGTAATTCTTTATACTATTCTATAACTTGCAGACCTGTAATGTTAATACCTTTACTAAATAGAATAATATTAAAAATCTGCCACTGATATAAGGACAGAAACAAGACAATTGTTGGAAACAGCAAGAGTCTGATATTTCTTATTAAAAGTTTAAAACCCTGATTACAGTACTTGAGTTAGTTCAGTATGTATGGCAGGATAATTTGAAAGTCTTCTGTTACAACATGTTATCAGATCTGTTTTTTTTTAGTTTTGTTATTTGTTTTTGCAGGTTGCCATGGGTCAAGGTCAAGCTGATTTAGCAGTTCAAATGCTAAAAGAATGTGCCCGAAATGGAGACTGGCTCTGTTTGAAGAACTTACATCTTGTGGTATCTTGGCTGCCAGTTCTGGAAAAGGTAGATTCAGATCAGTGTGGTGCAAATAATATCTAATATACTCAATTCAGTAATCTCCAAGGAACATCAGTATTGAAATATGTCATGCACGATTTATGATGTCTTTAAAAAAATAAGTATTTGTTGGGGAATCATTTAAAATCTGTTACATATTTTCTTCTTATATATATGTACATTTGTATAAACCCAAATGGATCTTTTAGTAAGAAATCTATAAAAATCCCTTTTTTAAAGTCATTTAGGGGAAGTCAAAAAATTAATCAGGACTGAAGGGGAGGCTTAGAGAATTTTTTCAGATGAAAAATAGGGAAATGTTTTAAAGAATTGTAGAAGACCTATTTGTAACATTAAATTTTCTTTATGCCTTTGTTCTATTGTATCTGTATGAGGAGAAAAGATGTAGAGGAGTCAGAGAGAACTACAGAACACTTCCTAGGTGCTAATAAGGAGGCTGGCTGGGTGTAAATGGAAGCAATCATTTTATTTAACAGAAATGGGCCCAGGACGAAAAAACTTTAAGACAGAACAAATTGATGTGTAGGTTTAAATGCAAACCTGGAATTAAGTCTAGTGCTTATTTAAGAAGAAAGATGAATATGGCTTTGGGTAGTCATAGATGACACTGAAGACAATATGTTCCTTGAAGACTATATGTGATTTAGCTAAGTGTAGGGGGAAAAAAATTGCAGTTAATTCTAGCAGCACAAGTAGAGACATAGTGGTGGGAATGTGCCTGCCTAGTACAAAGAATGAAGGTGTCCTTGAATATCCTGGAAGGGTCAGGCAGAGCGATGTGGGGCAATAGAGTTAGCTGGCTAGGAAGGGGCAAGGTTATGGAATACCCTCAAAATCGAGCAGAAGTGCTTGGAATTTTTGTCCTAGGACACAGAGTCAAAGGAGGTCCTTAGCAAGGGAGTTAATAATTAATTTAATTAATCTGGCAGAAGTTATTCAGAATAGAACCAAACAGAATAGAGTGGGAGACCATAGCCTAGTTGTAGTATGTTGAAAATTTGTGTAATGTGTTGAAAATAAATTGGCAACTATAGCACTTTACATAAAACATGTAAGTAGTTAAGTAATCTTTGATGAATGAGTTAATGTGACTAAGTGAATGAAGTGATAGACCATGATGACTTACTACTTATCAAAAGAAGATGTAGATTTTGGAACTGAGATATATATGAATATTCAAGTAATTCCATTATTACTACAGTTTTCTATAAAATTCACAAATGTATAAAATATAAAATTTATGTCAGATGAATTACATATGTTTCAAAACATAAGGAAGACTTGTGAATACTTGAACCTGCTTTCTGTTCTAAACAATAGATTGATAGCTATTAATCTATGTAAAATATAATTACAGTTATTATTTTGGAATCAAATCTTAATTAGGACTTTTTGAAGCATATATAGGGTAGATTATATTATAAAAGTTTAAAAAAATTTAAAAATGTTTTGCTTTTCTTTTGGGAAGTTTGGATGAATTGTTTGGATATAAATTTGTGCTTATTTTAAATTCAACTATATCACAAATGTATTGTTTTTTTTAATCTTTTTTTAAAATATGCTAACCCAAAGCAAAATTTTATTCCAATTTTGCATTTAAAAATTATTATTAGGTATAGAAACGTTTTATAATTTACAATTTTAAGGCAGCACAATGTTTTCATGGCAGTTCTCTTGCCATTTTTTGTCATCTTTACATTTCACATGATAATAATGAATTTTAGTATTAGACATATATTTATTAAGATAATTTGTAGACTTCACTCTCTTTTAGAGCTATCAACATTTCTCTTGTCATTCATTCATTCGTATATTCATTCATTTTACACATGCTTGCTGAGTACTGAAAAAATCCAGGAATAGTCCTAGGTGCTGATTATGTACAAAATTTGTACCTGCTCTCGAGGAGCTTGGTTTAGAAGAGACAGACCACATTAATAACTATACAGTCATATGATGAATACTGCAGAAGGGAATTTACAAAATACCGTCAGTGATTAATCTGCTTGGGATTGTGGTAGTGAAGAGTCGGAGAATATATTCTCCCAGAACATGATAATTAAATTATATTTTGACAGATGAGTAAGAATTTGTCAGGTTACGAGAGAATAACAGGCAGAAAGAATATGATGAATAAAGAGACAAGAGATAAAAATTCGAATAAGTGACTAAAGCGTACAGCACAGGCAGGTAAATTTGAATGGTGAATTTTGGATATTATAGGCTATAGGACACACTAAAAATTATATTGTAAAGGAATTGATATTATAATATAACTCTATGGAAGTGTGAATTGAAGAAGTGAGAACCTAAAAGCCTGAAGATGGCTCGTAGTTTAGGCATCACTACTATAGCTAACACTTATTTTGTATTTACTGTGTGTTGGGCACTGTGTTTTATACAATCCTATGAGGGTAGGTATGGTTATTATTCTTGCTTAGAGAGTTTAAGTCAAAGAATCCAAGGTCACACAGCAAATAAGTGGCAGAATTTGGATTTCTACCCAGGTGGCCCAGTTCTAGATCCAAGTTCTTACCTATTTCACTATGCTAGGAATAGAGAAGATGAAAATTTAGAAAAACATAATCAAAACATTAAGAAATATATCAGAATATCATGGAAAGATTTTAGTAAGATAAGTACTTATTAATAATATATTTATAAAATGGAAATTTGTGTGTATGTTTAAGTAGATTTTTATTCTTGTTTTTATAAACAAGGAATTGAATACTCTTCAACCTAAAGATACCTTTCGTCTTTGGCTCACTGCAGAAGTTCATCCCAACTTTACTCCAATTTTATTACAGTCAAGTTTGAAGATAACATATGAGGTAAGAAGATTTAAAACTTGAAACATGGGCTTACCCAGTGGTACAGTGGTTAGGAATCCACTTGCCAATGCAGGGGACGTGGGTTCAAGCCCCTGTCTGGGAAGATCCCACATGCCGCGGAGCAACTAGGCCAATGCACCACAACTACCGAGCCTGCGCTCTGGAGCCCACGAGCCACAACCAGAGTTCGTGTGCCACAACTACTGAAGCCCACGTGCCTAGAGCCTATGCTCCACAACAAGAGAAGCCACTGCAATAAGAAACATGCACACCGCAACAAAGAGTAGCCCCCACTCACTGCAGCTAGAGAAAGCCCACGCGCAACAACAAAGACCCAACACAGCCATAAATAAATAAATAAATAAATAGAATTTATTAAAAAGATAAAAACCTGAATCACTAATTGTGTAAGTGCAGTAATTTAGCATGCCTTCTAAAGCTCTGTAGACAACTGTCTACACTCAAAAACTTTTGTATATTTAGATGAAGTGTATACATAATACGATATTTATAAAAATACATTTACATTTTTCTTTTAAATATTATTTAATATCATTAACTTTTTTGTTTTTTTATTGTAGTAAAAGATATAATTAAAATTTACTGTCTTAACCATTTATAAGTGTACAGTACAGTGGGGTTAACCATATGTACCTTGTCATGCAACAGATCTCTAAAATTTTTTCATCTCACAAAACTGAGACTGTATCCACTGAAGAGCAACTCCCTATTTCCCTTTCCCTCCACCCTTTGCAACCACTATTGTACTTTCTGTTTCTGTGAGTTGGCTACTTAAGATCCCTCATATAAGTGGAATCATGCAGTATTTGTCTTTTGGTGAATGTCTTATTTTACTTGGCATAATGTCCTCAAGGTTCATCCATGTTGTAGCATATGACAGCATTTCCTTCTTTCTTAAGGCTGAATAATATCCCATTGTATGTGTGCACTACATTTTCTTCACCCATTTATCAGTCCGTGGACATTTAGATTTTCTACCTCTCGGCTATTATGAATAATGTCGCAATGAACATGGGTGGGCAAATATCTCTTCAAGATCGTATTTTCAGTTTTTTGGATATATACCCAGAGTGGGATTGCTGGATCATATGGTAATTCTATTTTTAATTTTTTGAGGAACCTCTATACTGTTCCATTGTGGTATACCATTTAACATTCCCACCAATAGCACACAATTTCTCTGATCCTTACCAACACTTGTTATTGTCTCCCTTATTTTTTTAATAGTGGCTGTCCTAACAGTGTGAGGTGATATCTCACTGTGGTTTTCATTTGTATTTCTCTATATTTAGTGATTTTGAACATCTTTGTATATGCTTGTTGGCTATTTGTATGTCTTCTCTGGAGAAATGTCTATTCAAGTCTTTTGCCCATTTTTAATTGGATTTTTTTGTTGTTCAGTTGTACAAATTTCTTATGTATTCTTCATATTGACCCCTTATCAGACGTACAGCTTACAAATATTTTCTCTCATTCCATTAGGGGTTCCTTTTAACTGTGTTGTTTGTTTCCTTTGCTGTGTAGATGTTTTTAGTTTGATGTAGTCCCATTTGTCTGTTTTTGCTTTTGTTGCCTGTGCTTTTAGTGGCATATCCAAAAAAACCATTGCCAAATCCAATGTCATGAACTTTTCCCCCTGTTTTCTTCTAGGAATTTTATAGTTTCAGGTCTTAGGTTTAGGTCTTTAATCCATTTTGAGTTAATTTTTGTATTAGGTGTAAAGTAAGGGTCCAACTTCACTCTTGCACATGGATATCCAGTTTTCATATCATTTGTTTTTTGACATAGCTAAGTTAGATTTTCAGTCTTTGTTTTCTTCTTTCCTTCATTCATTCCCTTTATCCATCCATTCATCCATACATCTATCCATCAGTCCATCCTTCTAACATGTAATGCTTGGCAGATCCTCCCCAAACCCGATGCATCCAAAACTTTATGTGTTTGTAATGATATTGTGGAACTGGTCCAAGTCATAACTGAAACAATAATAAGAAACTGAATTAAAATTTTTAAAAAACTGGTTTAAAACGTTCTACTTGCATTTTCTCTCAACTTGTAGAATATAATCTCTTATATAATCTCTTGTCTGATGAAAAATATCTTATTAGTGTTTATAACTACCTGTTATTTTAGATCAGTACTTCCGTTTTCCATCTGAAGGCATTAAGTCTCATGTAAGGAAGAAAAAGGCTAAGGATTAATCCAAGGAATGCAAAAATGATTTAATATTTGGAAATATATTAATTGAATGAATGTCAATTATAATGTCTAGTAAGAGAGAACTTCTCCAGCCACTCTCTCAGTATACTCTTCTACTAAACTATATTGCAGAACTGGATTGTACAAGCCCTGAAGGCAAGGACTATGTTTTTTCTTGCTTTTTTTTTTTTTTATTACATAATATGTGGCATGTAGGAAGAATACAGTAATATTTCAATAAATGAAGAGTTAATATATCAGGGGAACTGTTTCTTGAAAAATTTAACTTAATGTGCAGCCTCTTCCAGTATCCTTTTTTAGGAAGTAATTTGATTATATTTTTATGGAAATTTTCAGTTTCATTTAAGTTATTGGTGAATTTTTTTCTATTTCTTAAATCAATGTAAATGATTTTAACCATTCCAGGAAATAGTGCAGTTCATTATGTTCAAAATTATTACTATATATATGTACACATATGTACACACATGTATTGTATTTAAAAATCATGAAATCTTCATTTTATTGTTTCTTCTCTTTTTGATGAGTTGCTGGAGTTATTTTTAAAAATTTATTACATTGAATCTGTAGATTGCTTTGGATAGTATAGTCATTTTCACAGTATTGATTTCTCCATTCCAAGAATATGGTATATCTCTCCATCTGTTTGTGTCATCTTTGATTTCTTTCATCAGTATCTTATAGTTTTCTGAGTACAGGTCTTTTCCCTCCTTAGGTAGGTTTATTTCTAGGTATTTTATTCTTTTGGATGTGATGGTAAATGGGATATTTCCTTAATTTCTCTTTCTGATCTTTCATTATTAGTGTATAGGAATGCAAAAGATTTCTGTGTATTAATTTTGTATCATGCTACTTTACCAGATTCATTGATGAGCTCTAGTAGTTTCTGATAGCAACTTTAGTGTTTTCTATGTATACTGTAGTATCATGTCATCTGCAAACAGTGACAGTTTTACTTCTTTTTCAATTTGGAATCCTTTTATTCCTTTTTCTTCTCTGATTGCCATGGCTAGGACTTCCAAAACTATGTTGAATAATAGTGGTGAGAGTGGACATCCTTGTCCTGTTCCTGATCTTAGAGGAAATGTTTTCGGTTTTTCATCATTGAGAATGATGTTTGCTGTGGGTTTGTCATATATGGCTTTTATTATGTTGAGGTAGTTTCCCTTTCTGCCCACTTTCTGGATAGTTTTTATCATAAATTGGTATTGAATTCTGTCAAAAGCTTTTTCTGCATCTATTGAGATGATTATATGATTTTTATTCTTCAGTTTGTTGATGTGGTGTATCATATTGATTGATTCATGAATACTGAAAATCCTTGCATCCTGGGATGAATCCCACTTGATCATTGCTTAATATCCTTTTAATGTACTGTGGATTTGGTTTGTTAGTATTTTGTTGATGAGTTTTGCATCTATGTTCATCAGTGATACTGTCCTGTAATTTTCAGAGAAAGGCAAATATCATATGTTATCACTTATATGTGGAATCTAAAGAAAGGGTACAAATGAACTTATCTACAAAACAGAAATAGAGTTATAAAATAGATAACAAATGAAGACCTACTGTATAGCACAGGGAACTCTTCTTTCCCATATATATGGGAAAAGAATCTAAAAAAGTGTATATATGTATATGTAAAACTGATCCACTGCTGTACAGCAGAAACTAACACACATTGTAAATCAAATATACTCCAATAAAAATTTAAAAAATAAAATCACAAAATAGAAAAAAATTTATCACAAATAACCAATGTCATACTTTCTGATTTACTTTTTCATATTAATTCTTTTCTATTCACTGAATTTCCTGCTCTTTTCATTATTTTTTCTTTCTTTTGTTTTCCTTAGATTTGTACTGGATTTCATCTTTCCTGATTTCTTATGCTGAATGCTTAATTGATTTAATTAACTTGAATTAATATTGAAATTATTTTGTCTGTGAATTTTCAGTTGAATATATATTTTACCTTATCTCATAATTTGACATACTAATGTTTCTGTTTTGTCATTTTCTAAACATCTTTATTTGTATATGATTTTCTCTGTAATTGTACATGATTTATTCATTTTGCATAACCTTTGGTATAGGGTCTTAAAAAACAAAAACCCTAAGTGGTTGTTCAGTTTCCTTAGTGCTCAGAAAATTTTGTCTATTCTATGAAAATTTTTGGTAACTGTTTCATAAAACATTTTCATTTTAAAAGTGTACATTTGGAAATGCACTTAGCAAAAACATACTTAGGCATTTTTTCTTTTAATAAAACAAAAGTTTTTATTTAAGAGCAAATAGAATGAAAAGGTTTGCAAAGGGAATTATTGTTTTTTTGTGGCAGGCATTCTTAAAGTACTGATCTGAATTTTTCATTAATGTTAGAAACCAGTTTGAAGGAAAAAAATTACTTTTGAAACAAGGTAATTTTTGAAATGGATTTATTTTGGTCTTTTTCCAAGAATTCAAAATATTTTTTCTTTCATTTTGATAATTTAAAAAAATAATATAAACAGATTTTGGACATGTGGATAAGTGTTTTCTGACTAGTACTAGTCCAATGTACAATTTCAGTTCCTGGGTTTGAATTTGTGTTATAAGCCTAACAATGTCAGGTAATACCCACCTTAAGTAAAGTGGACTGATGTTCAAGGAAGAGTAATTGACATTATATGTAAATAGTAATTTGAAGTCCCTATGGAAATTCAGATAGTACTGGAGAGAAAGAACTGGTGTACTGAAGTCAAAAACACCTGCCTGATAATAATCGGTATCATAATTTGTACTGTAAATGATGGCTTTGATTCAGTAAAACACCTCAATGATCATGTAAAACTTATTTGGTTATTTTGAATATCGTTGGTTGTGTAGGTTTTTTTTAATTAAAAAATTATTTTGGATTTTTAAGTGAGATGAGCTATTAGGTATAAGGAGTTTAAAACTAGTTTTATATTTGTACATTTTTTTAACATCTGTATTGGAGTATAATTGCTTTACAATAGTGTGTTAGTTTCTGCTTTATAACAAAGTGAATCAGATGTACATATACATATATCCCCATATGTCCTCCCTCTTGAGTCTCCCTCCCACTGTCCCTATCCTACCCCTCTAGGTGGTCACAAAGCACCGAGCAGATCTCTGTGCTATGAGGCTGCTTCCCACTAGCTATCTGTTTTACATTTGGTAGTATATATAAGTCCGTGCCACTTTCTAACTTTATCCCAGCTTACCCTTCCCCCTCCCCATGTCCTCAAGTCCGTTCTCTATGTCTGCATCTTAATTACTGTCCTGCCACTAGGCTATTCAGAACCATTTTTGTTTGTTTGTTTTTAGGTTCCATATATATGTGTTAGCATATGGTATTTGTTTTTCTTTTTCTGACTTACTTCACTCTGTATGACAGACTCTAGGTCCATCCACCTCACTACAAATAACTCAATTTCGTTTCTTTTTATGGCTGAGTAATATTCCATTGTATATATTGCCACATCTTCTTTGTACATTTTGAAATAACATAATAATAAAATAGTTTAAGTCAAACTTGGTAATGGTGAAAAGTTTTTGCCTTAAAATATGTTCTCAGTATGTTAAATACTGATTTATTTTATTTGTAAGGTTTTAAACAATGTTTGTTTTTTCTCTAGTCACCTCCAGGTTTGAAGAAAAATTTAATGCGTACTTATGAATCTTGGACTTCTGAGCAAATTAGCAAAAAAGATAATATACATCGAGCTCATGCTCTCTTCAGTTTTGCTTGGTTTCATGCTACATGCCAAGAAAGAAGAAATTACATTCCACAGGTAAGTAAGAACATATCTTGAATATAGTCTGAGGTGTACATTTTTTTATATTAGAATATTTTTACAGTTTAGTATAAATAGCTAGGACTACTTCTTAATTTGATTTGTGATTTATAAATTTATATCTCTGATTCCATCTTCTCTGTTAATCTTCTGGACTGTATATAGTTACCTAGTTCACATGTTTTTGAATTAAAGTGTTTAGAACAATGTGTGAGCCATCATAATTCATCATTGTTATTATTGTTATCATTCATCATTTTTATGGTTAATATCTCACCAGTTCAAAAATGTTCAAAAACAGAGTTCCCATACCTGTTTTTTCTTTAGTATATTCTGCTCAATCATAGGTATTGATATCTGTTTACTTCCTTAAGTTAGAAGCATAGGAGTTGTTCTTGATATGGTTTGCTTCCCTACTCAACTTGTGTTTAAATTCTGTTGATTCTACTTCTAAAATGTAATTCAAATCTGTACATTTCTCCTCACTATTCTTTTCAAGCCTCATCACCTCTCACCTGAAGTACTTTTCCAACTCTTCTTCCTGCTTTTTCCATTTAGCAGCCAGAATTATTTTTCTAATATGTAATTTTGATTTTTTCACTCCTCTGCTTAATACCCATCAAATGGATGGAATTCCACTGTGCTTGGGAAAAAATATGCACATTTCTTACCATGATCCAGAAGGAAATATTTGCCTATCTTTTCATCCTCTTCCCAGACCCCTTTTTTCTATCTGTTCTCTACACCTCAGTCACATGGGACTTCTTTATGGTCTTTTAATCCATCAAGCTTTCTCACCATAGGCTCTAACTTTTATTTTTAAACCACCAATAGAGCACAGTTTTTCATGGCCATGGCAGTCCTAACTGGTACCATGCTCTGATCTTTTTGCCAAATGCCTATCTTAGCCAAAAATTTCAGCATTCTTCCATCTTTAAATTTTTCCCATCCTCTTTTTTTAAACTCTGTCTACTTCTGTTGGGATAATCTTTCCTCAAACTGCCCTCCCCATCTGCCCACCTTTTAGCCTTTCTCTATATTTCAGTTGCATGTCAAAATAAGAGCATAGGTTCTGGAGTTTCAGTCCTGACTCTAGAATTTCCTTGCTGTATGACCTTAGGTAAATTACTTTATCCCCTTGACTGTAAAATGCAAATAATGATCATATTTACCTTCGTTGTGAGGATTAAATGAAATAGGGTATGTTTAGAAGTGCTTAACACAGTGCCTGGTATAGCCTATCAATAAATATTTGTCAAACCAATGGAATAGTAAATAGTAATAGCAATGTTTGTTTCATATATTTTACACACTATACTTATTAAAGGGTACACTTATTATTTTCATTTTACAAAGGTAGGACAGTGAATCTCGATGGTAATTAACTTGCTGAAGGAATCACACCTAAAAAGCTGTAGAGCTTGGGTATGGGCAGGCTCACCATCTTCTAAAGCCTTTGCCCCTAATTTCTCTGACATTCATCCTTAGGTAATGTATCAGTTAATCCTGATGCATACAGGAAGAATAGTCATAGTGATGCGCTTTTATGAGAAAACAAAACTTACATTTTAAAAACAAAATTAGTTTTCATTTTTTATCGTGACACATGCACATAGTATAAATTAAAAAGCTATGAAAAGGCTTACAAATTAAGATTTAGTCTCCTCCCACCTTATCCCCTGCCACTCAGTTTGTATTCCCAGGGCACCCACTGTTTACCATTTCTTGGATGTCCTTCAGAGATATTATATAAATACACAAATATATTTTATGCATTTACATGCACACATATGTTCTTTTTAACTCAAATGGCAGCACATTATACATACAGTTCTGTGCTTTGCTTTATTAACCAATACATTTTAGAGATTATTAAATATTAGTAGCCATTTAATACCTAATTTAAAAATATGATTTGTATTAATGATATCCAATAAATATTTTTAGGTAGTTTGTATTGTTAGATGGGCATAAATATTTTCTTCAATCTTTGCTACTACAAAAAATATTGCAATGGATATCCCTATGATTGCCTCATTTAACACTTATTCATGGTGGCCAATTCCTAAATGTAGAATGTTTGCTTCAAAAGATATGTGTATTTTTAAAAGTTCACGAGTATTACAAAAATGCTCTACATAGAGGATATAGCAGTTCATTTTCACACAAACAAAAATATTTGAAAATGTCATTTAAAAAGAAATTCTGCTCTCATAAAAATCATAAATTTAGAGGTAAAAACAGACAAAATATTGAATGCCATTAATTGCTGGATGTCATGTCATAGGGATATGAACACCACAAACTCTATTTTACCTCTTTTCCTTATTTGGTTTTGCTTTTTTTTTTAACAGCCAACTTTGAGAAGTAAAGATCCACTCTTAATTCAACTTAGTTTTCATTCCCTGTGTTAGTAAAAGATTATTCCTTTGCTATTTTTCATTGCAGTTCTATGTTAACTTCCCTATTTTATACATGTATATTGTACTTCTAATACTGCACTTGATGTAATGTCAGTTTTGTTTTATATTTGTTATTCTTTGATATTGTATTATTCTTACTAGTTTGTGAGTACCTTTATAACAGGCTTAATCTCATTCATAAGAGCACTTTACACAGTGCCTGGATTTCCATGTCAGCTAAATAGGATTTGATTGGCTACTGAGAATCTCTCCACAATTTACAACATGATTTCTGTCAGGAATATGATATAAATAACAAAAAATGCCATTCAAATTTTTGTACCATATTTTTTTTTATTTTTTATTTTTTTTGCGGTACGCGGGCCTCTCACTGTTGTGGCTTCTCCCATTGTGGAGCACAGGCTCCAGACGCGCAGGCTTAGTGGCCATGGCTCACAGGCCCAGCTGCTCTGCGGCATATGGGATCCTCCTGGACTGGGACATGAACCCGCGTCCCCTGCATCAGCAGGTGGACTCTCAACCACTGCACCACCAGGGAAGCCCTGTACCATATTTTTAAAAAATCATTAATCATCCAGCAGTATATCAGTAACTGTGCTTTCCAGAGTATAGTTCTTATTTCAGAATTAGTATTTTAGTTGGAAGTTGCTATATTAAGTAATATTAATAGCAACAGTCTTAAGAGTTTTATGAATACTGATTAATTTTTAAGGTATTTTTTAAATGTTGAAATGAGCATTTTTCTTCACAAATAAGATCTAATAGAGTTATATAAGAAATTTTTTTTTTTTTTTTTTTTTTTTTTTTTTTTTTTTTTTTTTGCGGTACGCGGGCCTCTCACTGTTGTGGCCTCTCCCGTTGCGGAGCACAGGCTCCGGACGCGCAGGCTCAGCGGCCATGGCTCAGGGGCCCAGCCACTCCGCGGCATGTGGGATCTTCCCGGACCGGGGCACGAACCCGTGTTCCCTGCATCGGCAGGCGGATTCTCAACCACTGCGCCACCAGGGAAGCCCAAGAAATTTTATTAATAAGACTTTGTTTTGAGTTGGCAGAAAGTTTATTTAAAATGTTATGAGAACTTTGTTAACTGCTGATGTGTATGTATCCCTTACACTTTTTTTTTCTTAACAGCTTTATGAGAGTATAATTGCTTTACAATGTTCTATTAGTTTCTGCTGTATAACAAAGTTAATCAGCTATATGTATACATATATCTCCATATCCCCTACCTCTTGAGCCTCCCTCCCGACCTCCCTATCCCACCCCTCTAGGTGGTCACAGCGCAATGAGCTGATCTCCCTGTGCTATGCGGCTGCTTCCCACTACCTATCTGTTTTACGTTTGGTAGTGTATATATGTCCATGCCAACTCTCTAACTTTGTCCCAGCTTACCCTTCCCCCTCCCCATATCCTCAGGTCCATTCTCTAGTAGGTCTGCATCTTTATTCCCATCTTGCCCCTAGGTTCTTCTTACCATTTTCTTTCTTTCTTTCTTTTTAAGATTCCATATATATGTGTTAGCATATGGTATTCGTTTTTTTCTTTCTGACTTACTTCACTCTGTATGACAGTCTCTAGGTCCATCCACCTCACTACAAATAACTCAGTTTCATTCCTTTTTAAGGCTGAGTAATATTCCATTGTATATATGTGGGCACGTCTTCTTTATCCATTCATCTGTTGACAGGCACTTAGGTTGCTTCCATGTCCTGGCTATTGTAAATAGCGCTGCAGTGAACATTTTGGTACATGACACTTTTTGAATTATGGTTTTCTTAGGGTATATGCCCAGTAGTGGGATTGCTGGCTCATATGATAGTTCTATTTTTAGCATTTTAAGGAACCTCCATACTGTTCTCCATAGTGGCTGTACCAATTTACATTCCCTCCAACAGTGCAGGAGAGTTCCCTTTCCTCCATACTCTCTCCAGCATCTATGGTTTGTAGATTTTTTAATGCTGGCCATTCTCACCGATGTGAGGTGATACCTCATTGTACTTTTGACTTGCATTACTCCAGTGATTAGTGATGTTGAGAATCCTTTCATGTGTCTGTTGGCAATCTATATATCTTCTTTGGAGAAATGTCTCTTTAAGTCTTCCACCCATTATTGGACTGGGTTGTTTGTTTTTTTGATATTGAGCTACATGAGCTGCTTGTATATTTTGGAGATTAATCCTTTGTCAGTTGCTTCATTTGCAAATATTTTCTCCCATTCTGAGGGCTCCCTTTTCATCTTGTTTATGGTTTCCTTTGCTATGCAAAAGCTTTGAAGTTTCATTAAGTTCCATTTGTTTATTTTTGTTTTTTATTTCCACTTCTCTAGGAGGTGGATCAAAAAGGATCTTGCTGTGATTTATGTCATAGAGGGTTCTGCCTATGTTTTCCTCTAAGAGTTTGATAGTGTCTGGCCTTACATGTAGCTCTTAATCCATTTTGAGTTTTTTTGTGTGTATGGTGTTAGGGAGTGTTCTAATTTCATTATTTTACATGAAACTGTCCAGTTTTTCCAGCACCACTTATTGAAGAGGCTGCCTTTTCTCCATTGTATATTCTTACCTCCTTTGTCAAAAATAAGATGACTATATGTGCATGGTTTTATCTCTGGCCTTTCTGTCTTGTTCCATTGATCTATATTTCTGTTTTTGTGCCAGTACCATACTGTCTTGATTTCTGTAGCTTTTTAGGGTAGTCTGATGTCAAGGAGCCTGATTCCTCCAGCTCCATTTTTCTCTCTCAAGATTACTTTGGCTATTCAGGGTCTTTTGTATTTCCATACAAACTGTAAAATCCTTTGTTCTAGTTCTCAAAAAATGCCATTGGTAGTTTGGTAGGGATTACATTGAATCTGTAGATTGCTTTGGGTAGTATAGTCATTTTCACAGTATTGTTTCTTCCAATCTAAGAACATGGTATATCTCTCCATCTGTCTGTATCATCTTTGATTTCTTTCATCAGTGTCTTAGAGTTTTCTGCATACAGGTCTTTTGTTTCCTTAGGTAGGTTTATTCCTAGGTATTTTATGCTTTTTGTTGCAATGGTAAATTGGAGTGTTTCCTTAAATTTTCTTTCAGATTTTTCATCATTAGTGTATAGGAATGCAAGAGATTACTGTGCACTAATTTTGTATCCTGCTACTTTACCAAATTCTTTGATTAGCTCTAGTAGTTTTCTGGTAGCATCTTTAGGATTTTCTATGTATCTTTAGGATTTTCATGTCATCTGAAATCAGTGACAGTTTTAATTCCTGTTTTCTGATTTGGATTTCTTCTCTGATTGTCATGGCTAAAACTTCCAAAGCTATGTTGTATAATAGTGGTGAGAGTGGGCACCCTTGTCTTGTTCCTGATCTTAGAGGAAATGCTTTCAGATTTTCACCATCGTGAATGATGTTGGCTGTGCATTTCTCATATATGGCCTTTATTATGTTGAGGTGGGTTCCCTCTATGCCCACTTACTAGAGAGTTTTTATCATAAATGGGTGTTCAATTTTGTTGAAAGCTTTTTCTGCATCTATTGAGATGATCATATGGTTTTCATCCTTCAGTTTGTTAATATGGTGTATCACATTGATTGATTTGTGTATACTGAAGAATCCTTGCATACCTGGAATAAACCTCACTTGATCATGGTATATGATCCTTTTAATGTGCTGCTGGGTTCTGTTCACTAGTATTTTGTTGAGGATTTTTGCAACTGTGTTCATCAGTGATATTGGCCTATAGTTTTCTTTTTTTGTGACATCTTTGTCTGGGTTTGGTAACAGGGTGATGGTGGCTTCATAGAATGAACTTGTGAGTGTTCCTCCCTTTTCTATATTTTGGAAGAGTTTGGGAAGGATAGATGTTAGCTCTTCTCTGAATTTTTGATGGAATTCACCTGTGAAGCCACCTGGACCTGGGCTTTTTTTGTGGAAGATTTTTAATCACAGTTTCAATTGCAGTTCTTGTGATAGTTCTGTTCATAATTTCTATTTCTTCCTGGTTCAGTCTTGGAAGGTTGTACTTTTCTAAGAATTTGTCCATTTCTTCCAGGTGGTCCATTTTTTTGGCATATAGTTGCTTATAGTAGTCTCTCACGAACCTTTGTATTTCTGCAGTGTCAGTTGTTACTTCTCCTTTTTCATTTTTAACTGTTGATTTGAGTCTTTTCCTTTTTTTTCTTGATGAGTCTGGATAATGTTTTATCAATTTTGTTTATCTTCTCAAAGAACCAGCTTTTTGATTTATTGATCTTTGCTATCATTTCCTTCATTTCTTTTTCATTTACTTCTGATCTGATTTTCTTGATTTCTTTCCTTCTGCTGACTTTGTGGGGTTTTTTGCTCTTCTTTCTCCAGTTGCTTTAGGTGTAAGGTTAGGTTGTTTATTTGAGATTTTTCTTGTTTATTGAGGTGAGACTGTATTACTATAAACTTCCTGCTTAGAACTGCTTTTGCTGCATCCCATAAGTTTTGGGTCATTGTGTTTTCATTGTTATTTGTTTCTAGGTATTTTTTTATTTCCTCTTTGATTTCTTCAGTGTTCTCTTGGTTATTTAGTAGCATATTGTTTAGCCTCTATGTTTTTCTATATTTTGCATTTTTCCTGTAATTGATATTTAGTCTCATAGCGTTCTGGTCAGAAAAGATACTTGATATGATTTCAATTTTCTTAAGTTTACCGAGGCTTGATTTGTGACCCAGGATGTGATCTATCCTGGAGAATGTTCAATGAGCACTTGAGAAGAAAGTGTATTCTGTTGTTTTTGGATGGAATGTCATATAAGTATCAATTAAGTCCATCTTGTTTAATGTATCATTGAAAGCTTGTTTTCCCTTATTTATTTTCATTTTGGATGATCTGTCCATTGGTGAAAGTGGGGTGTTAAAGTCCCCTACTATGATTGTTTTACTATCGATTTCCCCTTTTATGGCTGTTACCATTTGCCTTATGTATTGAGGGGCTCCTATGTTGGGTTACAATTGTTATATCTTCTTCTTGGATTGATCCCTTCATCATTATGTAGTGTCCTTCTTTGTCTCTTCTAATAGTCTTTATTTTAAAGTCTGTTTTGTCTGATATGAGAATTGCTACTCCAGGTTTCTTTTGATTTTCATTTGCATGGAATATATTTTTCCGTACCTCGCTTTCAGTCTGTATATGTCCCTAGGTCTGAAGTAGGTCTCTTGTAGACAGCATATATACGGGTCTTGTCTTTTTATCCATTCAGCAAGCCTGTGTCTTTTGGTTGGAGCATTTAATCCATTTACATGCAAGGTGATTATCGATATGTATGTTCCTGTTACCATTTTCTTAATTGATTTGTGTTTGTGTTTGTGGGTCTTTTTCTTTTGTGTTTCCCACGTAGAGAAGTTTCTTCAGCATTTGTTGTAAAGCTGGTTTTGGTAGTGCTGAATTCTCTTAGCTTTTGCTTGTCTGTAGAGGTTTAGATTTTCTGTCGAATCTGAATGAGATCCTTACTAGGGAGATTAATCTTGGTTGTAGTTTTTTCCCTTTCATCACTTTAAATATGTCTTGCCACTCTGTTCTGGCTTGAAGTTTCTGCTGAAAGATCAGCTGTTAACCTTATGGGGATTCCCTTGTATGTTATTTTTTCTTTCCCCTTGCTGCTTTTAGTATTTTTTCTTTTTATTTAATTTTTGATAGTTTGATTAATATGTGTCTTGGCATGTTTCTCCTTGGATTTGTCCTGTATGGGACTCTCTGTGCTTCCTGCACTTGATTGACTGTTTCCTTTCCCATGTTAGGGAAATTTTTTACTATAATTTCTTCAAATTTTTTCTCTTCTTCTTCTGGGACCCCTATAATTGGAATGTTAGTGCATTTAATGTTGTCCCAGATGTCTCTGAGACTGTCTTCAATTCTTTTCATTCTTTTTTCTTTATTCTGCTCTGACCTTGTTATTTCCACTATTCTCTCTTCCAGATCACTTATCTGTTCTTCTGCTTCAGTTATTCTGTTATTGATTCCTTCTCTAGTATTTTTAATTTCATTTATTGTGTTGTTCATTGTTTTTTGTTTGCTCTTTAGTTCTTCTAGTTCCTTCTTAAACGGTTGTTCTATTTTCTCTACTCTGTTTGCAAGATTTTTGATCATCTTTACTATCGTTACTCTGAATTCATTTTCATGTAGCCTGCCTATTTCCTCTTAATTTGTTTAGTCTGGTGGGTTTTTACCTTGCTCCTTCATCTGCTGCATATTTCTCTGTCTTCTCAATTTTCTTTTAAATTTACTGTGTTTGGGGTCTCCTTTTCACAAGATGCAGGTTCATAGTTCCTCTTACATCTGGTATCTGCCTCCAGTGTGTGAGGTCAGTTCAGTGGCTTTTGTAGGCTTCCTGTTTGTGGGCACTGGTGCCTAAGTTTTGGTGGTGGGGCTGTATCTTTTCCCTCTGGTGGGCATGGCTATTTCTGGTGGTGTGTTTTGGGGTGTCTGTGAAGTTAGTATGACTTTAGGCATCCTCTCTGCTAATGGGTGCGGTTGTGTTCCTGTCTTGCTAGTTGTTTGGCATGGGGCATTCAGTACTGGATCTTGCTGGCCATTGGGTGGAGCCGGGTCTTAGTGCTGAGACGGAGATATCTGGGAGAGCTCTTGCCAATTAATATTACATTGGGCCTGGAGGTCTCTGTTTGTCCAACGTCCTGGACTCAGTTCTCCCACCTCGGAGGCTCAGACCTGACACCTGGCGGAAGCACCCAGATCCTGCCAGCTGCACATCACGGAAGCGAAGATATGAAAAAATGAAATGAACAGACAGTACCCCAGAACAAATGGTAAAAGCAAAACTAAAGAGATAAAATCAGACGAAGAAACACACACGCACACTCACAAAAAGAAAAAAGAAAGAAAAAAGAAAATGAACAGACAGAACCTGAAGGCAACTGGTAAGAGCAAAACTAAACAGACAAAGTCACACAAAGAAACATACGCACACACACTCACAAAAAGAGAAAAGAAAAAAAACAAAACAACAAAAGGAAGAGAGCAACTAAATCAATAAACAAACCCACAAATGAAAACAAACACTAAAAACTAAACTAAGATAAACATAAAACCAAAAACAAATCAAATGCAGAAAACAAACCCCACATTCACAGTTGCCCCCAAAGTCCGCCCCCTCAATTTTGGGAACACTCATTGTCTATTCAGATATTCCACACCAGTGGGGTTTACCAAGCTGACTGTGTGGATTTAATCCACTGCTCCTAAGGCTGCATGAAGAAATTTCCCTTTCTCTTATTTGTTTGTACAACTCCTGGGACTTGGCTTTGGTTTTGGCTCTGCCTCTGAGTATAGGCCACCCTCAGGCATCTATTCCCTGCCCAGACAAAAGGGGGTTAAAACAGCGGCTGATTAGGGCTCTCTTGCTTACTCAATACTGGGGAGAGGGAGGGGTATGTTAGTCTCAGTTGCAATGTGGGGTGTGTCTGCAGCAGTAGAGGCCTGTGTGATGATGTAACAGCCTGAGGCATGTCGTGTGTTCTCCCAGGGAAGTTGGCCCTGGATAATGGGACCCTGGCAGTGGCGTGATGCACAGGCTTCCGCGGGTATGTGGGTAGTGACCTGAGCTTGCACACAGGATGTTTGGTGGCAGCAGCGGCAGCAGTAGTGGTCCTTGCTCACCTCTGTGGTTTGAGATGATAGCCGCGGCTTGTGCCCATCTCTGGGGCTTGCTTAGGCAGTGCTCTGCTGTCTGTGGGCACTCGGAGCAGGAAGCCCCTCTCCTTGCACATCCCAAAACAATGGTCTCTTGCCTCTGGCAGGTCCAGACTTTTTCCCGGACACCATCCCAGCTAGCTGTGGCACACTAGCCGCCTTCAGGCTGTGTTCATGCAGCCAACCTCAGTCCTCTCCCTGGGGTCTGGCCTCTGAAGCACAAGCCTCAGCTCCCAGCCCCCACCTGCCCAGGAAGGTTAGCAGACAAGTGTCTCAAGCTGGTGAGTGCTGGTCAGCACCAATCCTCTATGCAGGAATCTCTCCTCTTTGCCGTCTGCACCCCTGTTGCTGTGCTCTCCTCTGTGGCTCTGAAGCTTCTCCCCACCTCCCATATCCGCCAGGGAAGGGGCTCCCTAGGGTGTGGAAACTTTTCCTCCTTCATAGCTCCCTCCCAGAGGTGCAAGTCCCATCCCTATTCCTTTGTCTCTTTTTTTCTTTTGCCCTACCCAGGTACCTGGGGAGTTTCTTGCCTTTTGGGAAGTCTGAGGTCTTCTGCCAGCATTCAGTAGGTGTTCTGTAGGAGTTGTTTCACATGTAGATGTATTTTGATGTATTTGTGGGGAGGAAGGTGATCTCCACGTGTTACTCCTCTGCCATCTTGAAGGTCTCTGTATCCCTTACATATTTTTAATTCTTAGGTATAGTTTAACTTAGGTATAGTTAACTGAAATCTTTTTTGTTTTCACAATATCTATATTATTATTTTAAAAAGTATCTAAATGCTTGTGACCTCCAAATTTTTATATCCAACTCAGACCAACTCTCTAAGATCTAGGTTTATATATCCAACTATTTATTTGACCTATCTAGTTAGGTGTCTCAAAAATGACTGAAGATGCACATATTCTAGATCCAAGTACTAGAACATTAGCTCCTCAAGAGCACAGATTTTTGTCTCTTTTGTTTACTGCTATATTTTCATTGACAAAACAGTGTCAGGTATATAGCAGACACTCAGTAAGTTTTTGTTGAGCACTTTGTTCATTGATCTCATGTTACCCTTTCCAAACCTTGTATTCTTTCAGTGTTCCACCTGTGAGTGAGTGATGCCAACATCAATTTGAATAAGCCATGAGCTTAGAAGTCATTCTTAATGCCTCTTTTTGGTATCTTCACCCTCCATTACAATCCAATACAAAAATTCTTTCATTTCATTGTCCTGACTATCTATCTACTTTTGTTTTTCTGTCATTTCTTACCCCTTCCCCACCAGGGTGACTTTCCCTTATCTTTTATATTAGGTCAGAGCTCTTTCTTATATATACCAAGTATGTTTCTTTTCCTTAAACATATTAGTTTGTAATTGTATGCGTATTTGAATAATTGATTGTATCCACCCCTCCCCTGACATTTGACTGAAAGCTACATGGAAACAGGGATTATATATGTTTTTGCTCATTCTTTTATTCCCAGATCCTGACATATAATGTGCACTTAATAAATCTTTTTGAATGATGAATGAATAAATTGAATTTGTATAATAATTCTGAATATTATTCAAGTCTAAATAGATTTTAGTTTGAACTTATTTTATTGCATAAAACTAACTACTAGGGCTTCCCTGGTGGCGCAGTGGTTGAGAGTCCGCCTGCCGATGCAGGAGCCACGGGTTCGTGCCCTGGTCCGGGAAGATCCCACATGCCGCGGAGCGGCTGAGCCCGTGAGCCATGGCCGCTAGGCCTGTGCGTCCGGAGCCTGTGCTCCACAACGGGAGAGGCCACAACAGTGAGAGGCCCGCATACCGCAAAAAAAAAAAAAAAAAAAAAAAACCTAACTACTAGTTGTAGTTGATGAAAGCCCTATAAAATTATTTTTAATTATTTCATATTATTGTCTATTACATATAAATGTCTTTGAATGTTCTTTTTATACAAGTATGCTAGCTATTAGCTGTAGGTTTATAATTTTATTTAGCTACAATATAAATGCTTTGTGGGTCACATGTACAGAAAATAATACTATATGCCTTTAGAACTTTAAATAATTTTTGTAACATTTCTGTTTTCATGTTTGTAGAGAAAATCCACAATTCTGAAGGACCAAATTATAGGAAATCTCTCAATGTATACACACTATGTAGACTCAATGATTTACTACGCCAGTTTGTTCTTTCTATATATGACTCTTCTGCCACATACTTAAGTGATAAAAACATTTATGACATTATAAAATCCTTTGCATGCTGTAGAGATCAATAAATCTATTTTTTAAAATTACTCTTACTTTAGATGTATTGTTTTACTGTTTTTATTAAAAATTCTCAGTAGTTGCCTTTTTTTTCTTTTAGTCTGTATTGAATATTCTTTTTAATATTGTAAGGGCAATGATATATGCATATATATATACTTTAACACTGCTTGTAGTTCTCTCATTTTAAAAATATTTGTTTTGATAGGGTTGGACCAAGTTTTATGAGTTTTCTTTATCAGATCTTCGGGCTGGTTACAGCATTATTGACAGAATCTTTGATGGTAAGTTCTAATGATGAAAACTTGGATCTCTGGTGTCAATGAAAAAAATTTTTGAGCTCTTATTAAAAATAGGGTTTTTTTCAAGACTGATTTGACTTCCTATTATAAAATTTGCTTTTTGCTTTTTATTTTGTATTTATTGTTCTGAATTCCATGCTTGTGAAAGTTCATATATTATCTATTGTGGTCATTGGTTTTGATATAATCCATTAGATTTCTGGTTGATCTGTAGCTCTCAGGAAGCAGAAATCTAGAATGACCTTGTCTTTACTTCACGGCCTTCACAAGTTTCAGGCTTCAACTAAATTATTCATATCTCTTTCAAGGGAACTGTTAAAATTCAAGAATATGGTAGACCAAGAATCTGTAGAATCACAATTGTATGATTAAGTAGAAATCAGGAATCAAGGTACAAATAATAGACTAAAACAGGGCAACAAACGAAACCATATAATCTGATCCCTTGAGGCCATCTAGCTCTCTGCCTCCTGAAGACAGGAATGGTCCAATCCCTGAGGGTTATTGCTCAGGGTCAACTCAAGCAAACACTAGAGTTTAGAGCAATGATGGATTAGAGAAGAGAGTATGTGGATACGACTCTCAAACTTAAAACTTTTCCAAACAACTCTAGATTCTTGTCTCCCCCACCATCCTGCAGCCTTGCCAAATTACTCTTCCCTGAGTCTGCCCCATTTCAGTAAATGGCACCACCATTCATATAGTTGTTCAGGTTCAAAGCCTATGAATCACCCTTGATTCTTCTCTTTTACTTATCCTCAGACCTCCAATGCTTTGGCAGTTTCTGTCCCCTTCATGTCCAAATCACATCAAGATTCTGTTCTCATCCTTCAACTTCATCAATCCTTGGTAGTCCAAGAAATAGATTCTTTCAAAAATTCTCCACAGAGTAAACAAATTTATTTTTTAGAAAAGTAAAGTAAAGCATATAATTCACTTTCTAAACCTACAGCCATATTTATCTTCTTTCTGTTCCTTGAACAAACCAGGCTTGTTCCTACCTGAAGGTTTTGGTAGGTGCTTTTCCTTCTGTCTGAAATGCTCCTCTTCCAAACCTTTATATGATTTTCTTCTCTTATCATTCCCATTTCAGCCTAGAGGTATCTTCTTCAGAAAAGTTTTTTATTATCACCAAATCTAAAGTAATTTTCTAATTGTTCTCTATCCCATGTTCTGTTTAATTGTTTTAATACATTGGTGCTACCTTATACTTTCTTGTTTATTCATTCATTTTAAAAAATGTTGTTCATCTTTTCCAACTAGAGTGTAGTCTACATTAAGCAAGGTCTTTGGCTATTTTGTTTACTCTGTATGTCCTTAACATCTGTAGCAGGGCCTAACCCTGGTAGTAGGCACTGTTATAGTTGATTGAATTAACAGCATCATCATTTATTCTGTAACTTGTTTTCCACAAAAGGATAAGGATAGACGTCTAGCATGTGGACAAATCCCATTTTTTTGTAGTTTTCTTTTATTTTAATTTTTTATTGAAGTATAGTTGACTTACAATGTTTCATGTGCACAGCAAAGTGATTCCATTTTACATATATATATATCTATTATATATCTATTTTTTTCATATTCTTTTCCCATGTAGGTTATAACAAGATATTGAATGTAGTTCCCTGTGCTATATAGTAGGCCCTTATTGTTTATCTATTTTATATATAGTAGTGTGTATCTGTTAATCCCAAATTCCAAATTTATCCCCCCCCTCCCACTTCCTCTTTGGTAACCATAAGTTTGTTTTCTATGTCTGTGAATCTATTTCTTGTTTTGTAGATAAGTTCATTGGCATCATTTTTTTCGATTCCACATATCAGTGATATCATATGATAATTTTCTTTTTCTGTCTGACTTAGTATGGTTATTTCTAGGTCCATCCATGTTGCAGCAAATGGCATTATTCTATTTTATGGCTGAGTATTATTCAATTGTATATATATCTGTAGCACATCTGCTTTATCCATTCATCTGTTGATGTACATTTGCATTGCTTCCATATCTTGGCTATTGTAAACAGTGCTACTATGAACAATGGAGTGCATGTATCTTTTTTAATGAGAGTTTTTATCTTTTCTGTATATATGCCCAGGAGTGGGATCGCAGGATCATATGGTAGTGCTGGTTTTAGTTTTTTAAGGAACTTCATACTGTTCTCAGTAGTGACAGGCCTAATTTACATTCTCACCAACAGTGTAGGAGGTTTCCCTTTTCTCCACAGCCTCTTTAGCATTTATTGTTTGTAGACTTTCTGATGATGGTTATTCTGACCTCATTGTAGTTTTTCATTTGCATTTTCCTAATAATCAGCAATGTTGAGCATCTTTTCATGTGCCTGTTGGCAATCTGTATAACTTCTGTGGAGAAGTGTCTATTTAGGTCTTCTGCCCATTTTTTTTTGGTCGGCTTTTTTTTTTTTTTTTTGAGCTGTATGAGCTGTTTGTATATTTTGGAAATTAATCCCTTGTCAGTTCATCGTTTGCCAATATTTTCTTCCATTTCATAGGTTGTCTTTTTGTTTTGTTAATGGTTTTCTTTGTTGTACAAAGGTTTTAAGTTTAATTAGGTCCCATTTGTTTGATTTTATTTTTATTTCTTTTGCCTTAGGAGACAGATCCAAAAAATACTGCTGTGATTTATATCAAAGAGTGTCCTGCCTGTGTTTTCCTGTAGGAGTTTTACATCAGTAGTATCCAGTCTTAGGGACTTCCCTGGCAGTCCAGTGGTTGGGACTTCACCTTCCAATGTGGGTTTGATCCCTGGTTGGGGAACTGGGATCCCGTGTGCCTTGCAGCCAAGAAACCAAGACATAGAACAGAAGCAGTGTTGTAACAAATTCAGTAAAGACTTTAAAAATGGCCCACATCAAAAAAAAAAAAAAAAAGTATCCAGTCTTACATTTAGGTCTTTAATCCATTTTGAGTTTATTTTTGTATATGGTGTTAGAGAACGTTCTAATTTCATTCTTTTACATGTAGCTGTCTAGCTTTTTACATGTAGCACTACCTACTGAAGAGACTGTCTTTTCTCCATTGTATATTCTTGCCTCCTTTGTTGTAGATGAATTGACCCTAAGTGCATGGGTTTATTTCTAGGCTTTCTATCCTGTTCTGTTGATCTGTCTGTTTTTGTGCTAGAACCATACTGTTTTGATACCTGTAGCTTTGTAGTATAGTTTGAATTCAGCTGATTCCTCCAGTTTCATTCTTCTTTCTCAAGATAGATTTGGGTCTTTTGTGTTTCCATGTAAATTGTAAAATTTGTTGTTCCACTTCTATGAAAAATGCCATTGGTAATTTGATAGGGATTGCATTGAATCTGTAGATTGCCTTGGGTAGGGAGTATTGTCATTTTAATGATATCGAGTCTTATAATCCAAGAACACCATATATCTTTCCATCTGTTTGTGTTGTCTTCAGTTTCTTTCATCAACATCAGAGTACAGGTATTTTACCTCCTTGGGTAGGTCTATTCCTAGGTACTTTATTCTTTTTGATGTGATGGTCCATGGGATTATTTTCTTAATTTCTCTTTCTCACATTTTGTTGTTAGTGTATAGAAATGCAACAGATTTCTGTATATTAATTTTGTATCCTGCAACTTTACCAAATTCATTGATGAGCTTTGGATTTTCTATGTATAGGATGTAATCTGCAAACAGTGACTGTTTTACTTCTTCCTTTCCAATTTGAATTCCTTTTTTTTCTTTTTCTTCTCTGATTTCTGTGTCTAGGACTTACAAAACTATTTTGGATAAAAGTGGCATGAGTGGGCATCCTTGTCTTGTTCCTGATCTTAGAGGAAATGCTTTCAGCTTTTCACCATTGAGAATGATGTTGGCTGTGGGTTTGTCACCTATGGCCTTTATTATGTTGAGATATGTTCGAGTCCCATTTTAATTTACATGTTTATGAGATTTTTAAAACTTTTAAATGAAGTATGATACGTGTACAAAAAGTAGTTATATCATAAGATTACAGCCCAGTGAAATTTCCACACACTGAACACTGTCATGTAGCCAGCGCCTTAATCAAGAAACAGAACATTACCAATACTTCAGATTTTACTCTAATGCTAGCTTCCAGTTACTACCATTCTCCAAGTTCCCCCACCCCCACTCCTATGATAAAGACCAGGCACCTAACTATATAGATTAGCTTTGCCTGTTTTTATAAAACTGGAATCATACATCATGTATTCTTTAGTCTTTGGATTCTTTCAGTTAACATTATATTTGAGAAATTCATCTATATGGTTACATGTCATTGTTGTCCATTTATTCTCAGTGCTATATAGTTTGCCATTCTGTGATTGTATTTCTTCTCTTGGTGGGTAGTTTTCAAGTTTTTTCTTGATGGACACGTGGGTAGTTTAGGATGATTGTGCTATATCTTTGGGTGACTAATTGAATATATTTCTGTTGGGTATATATGTAGAAGTAGATAGGATATTAATTTATTTGTTCCCCATAGTTAGTTAATGCCTAATAGTATTCCAAATGAATTTTTTGTTTATTTAAAAATTCTTTGAATTATACATCAGAAAAGTACACATAAAGGTATAATTCAATAGATTTTCATAAATTGAACATTTGTAACTAGCCCAAAGTCAATAAATAGTGTATTACCAACATTCTGGAAGCATCTCCCCCACTCCTTTTTATGTATGACCCAGCATTTTCCCATTTTTGTGCTAAGGCCAATCAGTTTTCTGATTTCCATGAGTTTTTTTTTTTTAATATTTATTTTGAAACATAATTTTTTTGGAGGATATATACTAGTACTTTAGCTTGCTTAGAAACTTGGTAATTTTCCAAAAGGCTTTTGAACATTTATTTGATTTTTGTAATATCACTTTGAGGCAGATATTATTAATGCCCTTTTAAGATGAGGATACCAATGCACAGACAGTTTGAATGATTTGTTTATCATTGTGTTTCAAGCTTGCAATGGAATTAATTAATAGCATCATATGTTTTTTACATACATCACACCAGTGAATTGTTGTAAGAGGAAGATGCTTCAAAATGATACTGAATCTCATGGTAGAAGTCTAAATATAATCTTATGATTACAAGATTTCCTGATATTAAGGGACCCTCCACATATGGAGAATTAAATGTAAAAAGGGGGAATGGTTCATTGAATTTTATAGTACTGAAATAATCTAAACTAGTAATGCTAGCAGTGATGTTAACTAGGTAGATTAAAATTGTGTTTCCTGCCTTTACTGCTGTTGGGTTCTGGGTTCTTCTGGCTGGTCTAAGAATTTACACTGACATGAAACAGATTAACAGGAGATCAAACAAAAATTAATAACATGTATATATAGGAGAGACCCAGGAAGACTAAGTAACTTGCCAAAATGGCTGAAACCATCACCTTAAATACTATCTTCAGCTAAAGACAAAAGAGGGTGTTTGGGGTAGTAGTTTTAGACTTCAAAAGGGAGGAAGGCAGTTAACATAGAGATGCAAAAAAGCAGATGTTTGGTAAACAAATTGCTGGGCTATGCGGAGACAATGGGACACAGGGAGGAATTTTAACAGACTTTGCCAGGTTCCTTCCTGTCCACCATACCTAGTTCATATTATAGTTATCTATGTTAGTAGCTCCCTTCCTGGAACAGGTCCTCTGTGATTATAGTATTAATATTATTAATATTAATGAGTATTACATTAATTTAAGCATTTTAAGGAATGGTTTAAATGAATTAAATATGTATCATTATATCCTATAAATATAACTGGAGCCAGGAATCTGTTTAATATTTTAGAATTTGTTTTAGAAAATTTCTAATATCTCAGAAATGAAATGAATAAATTTTTTTTTTTAATTATAGGTACCAAAGATGTACAATGGGAATTTGTACATGGTTTGCTTGAAAATGCTATTTATGGAGGACGTATAGATAACTATTTTGACCTTAGAGTTCTTCAGTCATACCTGAAACAGTTTTTTAATTCTTCAATAATTGATGTATTAAACCAAAGGAACAAGAAAAGCATTTTTCCATACTCCATATATCTACCAAAATCCTGCAACATTTTGGTAGGTAAAATTAATTATTTTCAATTTACTATCAGATAGAAATGAATAATTTCTTATATTGTTAAATATATGTTGTTTCTTTTCAAATGTATAAGCAATTATCATTCACAAATATGGATTTTTTTTTTTTATTATGCCAATATGCAGCCTGATTCTCTAAACTCTAGTTAGGTGTCCTATTACTTTTGGATACTTAATGATCACTGATTGATGATAATAGGATATAGTAAATAGGTAAATCATGAAGGGGGTGGCCAAGGAAAATTTTTACCTTGTAAGGCTGCCGTGAGATCTGGAATGGGAGAATATGCTACTTCTTCATAGTTATGAGAGTACTCTGATACATTAAATTTAAAAGAAAGCAAATATTATTTAATGAATATCTATCTTCATACTCTGGCTTATAAATTTAAAGAAGTTCTAAAATACAAGAGAGATTCACTTTATCTAGCTTTCATAGCAACATTTTTGTTTATGTGTATTTATTTTATCCAGCTGTAGCTTTTTGCTCTGAGTCATCATATAAAAGCCTCATAGAATGCAATAATCTTTTCCAGAAAATAGTACAAAATGTAGCCCAAAGATTTCAATTGTAGTTTATTTTGCCACAAATTTGTATTTGTGTGAATGCCCAAATAATGTTTTCATTACATAGAGTATTAAAATTATACATTTCTTCATGAATTACAAAATATATATATTCAACTATATAGTTCTATCAGTATTGTGCCTTTTTCTCTTATTCAAATATTTTTCAAGAAAATTCCTTTGTTTTAGTGATATAAGTCAGAAAACAAAGCTTAAAAACCAGTATTAAACATATTACTCTATTGAATATCTTATCTATTTTTTTTATTAACTATTACATCAATTTTGTTTTTCAGTATCTTTCATTCACTTATTCATTCAATAATACACATTGAACATTTGCTCAGTGATAATGTTGTTCCAGACTTTGTGGATCTCTTGATGCACTGTGGAGTTTACTTTTTATTGGGAGAACCTTAGAGTGAATGAGCAAACAAAAATATCACAGTTATTTATTATATATTTATTTCAGATAGTGTACCATGAGAAATCTTTCATCTCTATTGTTTGAAGCTTAAATTGAAAAATAAAATATATACAGGAAAGTGTACATCATAAATGTACAATGCAGTGCATTTGTATACATTGAGCACATGATTGCCACCAGCACTGCGATCAAGAAACAGAATATTTTCAGCTCCCCAGAAGTCCTCCTCAAGTTCCCTTCTAGTTACTACCTCCCCAACAAAGGATACATTAGCTTAACTTCTAACAGCCTGTGTTAGTTTTGCCTGTGTTTGTACTTCATATAAAGGGTATCATTTGGTATATATTCTTTTGTGTCCAAATGAGGATAAATCAGTTTGGATATGTAGTAGTCTACTATTTAGGAAACATGTCAGTGTATATTCCTAGGTAGAGAAGAGACTATAGCCAGACTAGATGAGAAAATTTCACAGACATTTAAAAGTGAATAAGGTGTATAAATACAAAGAATATTAGCTTTAAAATTATAAGATGATTATAGGAATTACTTGGTGGTCCAGTGGTTGGAACTCTGTGCTTCCACTGCAGGGGGCATGGGTGCGATCCCTGGTTGGGATACTAAGATCCCGCATGCCGTGAGGCACATGAAGATCTGGAATGGGAGATTTTTTTAGATGGGAGATATTTTTTCTATCTACAAAGAAAGAAAAATTAAAAAAATAGAAAAATTAAAAAAAATTATAAGATGATTTACAAGAGTCAATGTTTAGCTTTCTATTTAATTGAGTTAGATAGAAGGAGGAAGCCAGAAGTTTCCCAGATGAGAAACACACACACATATACACGGATATATAAAAGCATACACTCACATATACATACATATATATTTATGCATATCTGCATTGTGATTGAGAACCTTAAGGAAGTTTACTGAGATATAGGAGAGGAAATATTTCAGAGAACAGCATATCTTTCCAAACTTTGACATACTTCCTGTAGTTAAACTCCAGGAAGCCCAGGACCTGTGTCTTGGAAATACTGCAGAGGCAGCTGCGAAGGATGAGAAAGAATGATGGGGGTGGGGGCAGAAGATGAGACTCCTTCACCAAAAACAGTTTCTCCTACTTCAGCAAGAACAGTTTAGATGCATATATGTACAATACCTGCCTTAAAATAACTCGTCTCCTCATGAAAACAAAACAATTCCCATCTTTCAGCCAAACTGAATAAATCCTCTTGATCTACACTTATTTTTCCATCTAGAATCTGAAGTGAAAACTGTTCAGATGAGTGCTTGGCAAATCAAACCTTTGCAGTGCTTACAGTAATTCTTGGGATGAAATGATAGGATTTTCGATACATTTCATCACACGTCATCAGTGAAGACTAACTGTGGAATTGCTTTATAATAAAGCAATTTACAAAGCAGTTCTTGTATCTCAGACTGTGTGAGTATAGGTTTCTGGGAGTTCTATAAGTTTAAAAGAAAAGATTGTTGGAATATTTATCTCATTATAAACAGAGCTACACTCTGCAGATTAGCCTTTGGTAGGTTATGGGAAAAATAGCTTCACATAGTAGACATAGTTACTCAAATATGTTTGTTTTTAATCAGTCTCTGAATGTGAGAAGTATAGGATAAGAAAGTATAGTATCAAATAATTTAAGTATGAAGAAGTAATGACAAAAAATATTTCCATTAGATAACTGAGTTAATGCCATACAGACTGAAAGTGAGATTTACCTAGACAATATAACATGAATAATTATTCATTTACTACTTCATGATATTCTGGTTCTTTCTGATTTTGGTGGTTGTAAGTTTAATCTTTATTGAAAAACTGTTTTTTAATTCTTTGTGTTTAGGACTATCGTGCCATCATTGAAAAACTTCCAGAGGATGACAAACCTAGTTTCTTTGGTCTACCTGCCAATATTGCTCGTTCATCTCAGCGTATGATCAGTTCTCAGGTAACATAAAGAAGCATATATGTTTTAGAAAAAATGTTGCTACTGAGCCTAAAGGAAACATTACATTTTATTTAATACTACAGATCTACATGCTTTTATTTAATTCTTTAATTTTATTTAATACAATAGATTCCAGTCTTACCTTAAATAAATTTTAAATGAGCCAAATAGTTCTATCTCAATACATTTGTTAAAATTAGTAAAATAACACTGAACACTATCAATTTTATCCAAAATGTATTGGCTTTACTCCTGTGATTTATCTTATTAAGGGTACTTTAAATTTAATTTATGTAATTGAATGTCACTAAATTTGATATTTTCATAACAAATATCAGATATAGAGATATAATTTGCATAAAAGATAAATATTTCATATTTATGACTGAATGTTGTAAAACATTGAGGGAAATATGGATTTTTAAATTATTGAGACATAGAAAAACATTAGCCATGAACACTGTATATTCTAGCTTCTATTGAGAACAAATAATTAAGAGCTAACATTTATTGACCTTTAACTGTGTGCCTGAAAGTGTTTTAAATACCTTATACTCAGAAACTTTAGTCTTTGTAAACTCTATGAGATAAGATCTATTACTTTTCCTTCTCAGTACTTGAGGAAACTGAAATGGAGAGAGTTAAGTTATTTACCCAAGATCACAGAGCCAGTAAAAGGTAGAACCAGTATTTAAACTGTCTGTCTGAGTAAAGACATGGCCTCTGCACCATGTGCTACAACTGCTCCTCAGGCATAAATCTACTGCTAAGTACGTGCACCAAATTGTGAACTGTTACATAGGTTCATTGTGGGTCAGTGTATGGAAGATTCTTATTGCTCTTAAAAGTTTACTTTTGGTAATTTACCGGCATCCTAGCTAGATTACTTTACCTTATTTAGCTGTACTGTTTTGTACTTTTTGCTATTTTAAACAACATTTATAAAATTGGTAATGTTTTCTGTCTTATTATTCACTAAATTTTTTCTCTCCTATTATTCACTAAATTGTTCATTGTGGAATTGTAATGTTCATTCTCACATCTTAGTAAAAAAGGTGTTTGAGTATATAAATATATGCTCATTTGCATAATGTGTAAATAAGTATAAATGTTTTCTGGAACAAATAAGATCTTAACAACATCTTCCTCTACGCTAGCTGAAGATGCTTTCTAATTCCTTTTCCCTTTCTCATGCAAAGTGTTAAGTCAGATACACCCATGAAGGAATGAAACTCCTACATGTCCCTTAGCTTCATAACATATATGATTACACTCTGTTCTTTCCCCTCCATGTTTTTTGTTGACCTGAGATAGTTATTTTTCAATAATCCCATCAATAACATATAAGAGGGCTTCCCTGGTGGTGCAGTGGTTGAGAGTCTGCCTGCCAATGCAGGGGATACGGGTTCATGCCCCGGTCCAGGAAGATCCCACATGCCACAGAGCGGCTGGGCCCATGAGCCATGGCTGCTGAGCCTGTGCGTCTGGAGCCTGTGCTCCACAACAAGAGAGGCCACAACACTGAGAGGGCCACGTACAGAAAACAAACAAACAAACAATAACATATAAGAATTGCATATGTACCTTTGTGTGTACTTGTTTGTGTTGTATATGTTTGTGTATAATTTTACAACAATGCTTAAGCAAAAAAGGTTAAAACAATCAAAAGGTCATTAAAAGAATAAAAGGTTATTTCATAGAATTCAAGAAGAGTATTTACTGTGGGACTCTTATCAGAAGAAATCAAGAGTCTGTCTTAAAAGTCCTGTTATTAATGTGGCTTTCACAACTTCTAATGTCAGTATCATTCAGCTTCTGAAAGAATCTCCTTTAACCCAGCTTGGATCAAATGTCTAATGAAGGGAAAAGAGTAACCTAGGATAGATATGGCCTTAGAGACTTCTGGGAAGGATATAAGACAAGAAATACAGAATATTGAGCATCTTCATCTTATGGAGAGGCCCACCAACCACCTATATGTGTACCTTCTTTTGCTCCTGGGCCATGTATGGCTGCCACTGATAAGAGCCCAGACTGAGAGGACCGTCATGGCACTAAGTCATAGCCTTAGTTTCCCAAAGATCTTCTGTTACATTTTAGTCACACAGGTACAGGGCTTGCGTGGTATGCTAACATGAAGCTCATCAGTCTAAGTGGAATCCCAGGGATCAGGGGTTTCATAGCAAACTAGGCAGACAAACATTTTACATTTATCGTACCTCTGTAGTTTCTAAGAAAGTAGTACTGTAGGAAGGCAGACTCCAATCTCATTTTCCCAGATAGTCCTGAGACAACCCAGCCTTCATTTTTACTTTTTACTTTTTCTAGTTAGTATACCAAAGAATTCTCTAAAAGTTATTTTACTATGATCTAATCTCTGCTATTTTTTCTTGCCTTAGTATTTAAATATTTATAAATATTTATTAGATGAAAAGAGGGTAACATGTTCTTCCTTAAAGTTTTTTGGTGATACATACTCTCTTAATATTTATATTTTAACTGTCAGTCCATTTTACTGTTAATTTACTTAACTGTGTAACAATGCTTTATTTTAGTTTTTATACTTAAACAGCTTTCAGAGTACATCAATTACTGCAACATTTCTTTTTCCTAATTATAAACATATATATATAAACTGATAAAATTTCTATATTTAGAGCTTTTCACTCCAAGTCACATTTGGAGCCGCACTTAGAATGCTTGGCCTTCTTGAAAGTGAGTGTTCAGATATGAAGCAGTCTGAATGACACTGAGTAGATTTCAAAAAAAATATTATTGATCATATACAAGTTCAGGGATGTGGAACTGATGTTGAAGCAGGTATTTGATGATTTGGCATTTTTAAATTAATTGAGTACATCCATACTAGGCAGATACCACAAGTGGTGTTTACTACAGTGTTAATGATACTTATGTTCGGTGCTGTGAGTCAGCTTTTTGTTTGTTTGCTGATGTAGTGATATTTATCACATTATGTATTTATAGTACAGTATTATTGCTTATATTCATTCTACTGTGCATTAGATCTTTATGGCTTATTACTGCTTGTTTTAAGTTTGTACCCTTAAACACAATTACTCTTATCCCTGCCACCCCTACCCCTGGTAACCATCATTTTGCTCTCTGTTTTTTACATGCTTAACTTTTTAGATTCAATACTTGACTTTCTTTGACTTATCTCACATAGCATAATGTACTTAAGGTGCATCTACATTGTCACAAATGGAAGGATGTCCTCCTTTCTTGTGGCTAAATAATATTCCATAGTGTATATATTCTACATCTTTTTTATCCATTCTTCATTAATGGTCACTTGGGTTGTTTTCATATCTTGGCTATTGGGAATAATGCAGCGATCATCGTGGGAGTGCTTATATCTTGTTGAAATCCTGTTTTCATTTCCTTTGAGTATATACCTAGAAGTGGAATTTCTAGGTCATATTATAGATCTATTTTTAATTTTTTGAGGAAATTCCTTACTGTTTTCCATAGTGGCTGCACCAATTCACACTACCACCAACAGTGCATGAAGGTCCCCCTTTCTCAACATCCTTGCCAACACTGTTTTTTTTTTATCTTTTGATGATAGCCATTATGACAGGTATGAGGTGATAACCTCATTGTGATTTGCATTTGTATTTCTCTGATAATTACTGATGGTGAGCATCTTTTCACATATCTATTGGCCATTTTGATGTACTCTTCAGAGAAACGTCTCTTTTGTTCTTCTGCCCATTTTTTAATTGGATTTTTTTGTGATTAAATTGGCTCACTCTTTATATATTTTGGATATTAACCCCTTATCTAGTTAGATAGCCTCATCCACCAGAGGGCAGACAGCAGAAGCAAGAAAAACTACAATCCTGCAGCCTGTGGAACAAAAACCACATACACAGAAAGATAGACAAGAAAAGGCAGAGGGCTATGTACCAGATGAAGGAACAAGATAGAACCCTAGAAAAACAACTAAATGAAGTGGAGATAGGCAACCTTCCAGATAAAAATTTCAGAATAATGATAGTAAAGATGATACAGGATCTTGGAAAAGTATGCAGGCAAAGATTGAGAAGATGCAAGAAATGTTTAACAAAGACCTAGAAGAATTAAAGAAAAACAAACAGATATGAACAATACAATAAGTGAAATGAAAAATACACTAGAAGGAATCAATAGCAGAATAAATGAGGCAGAAGAACAGATAAGTGACCTGGAAGGCAGAATGGTGGAATTCATTGCTGCGGAACAGAATAAAGATAAAAGAATGAAAAGAAATGAAGACAGCCTAAGAGACCCCTGGGACAACATTAAACACAACAACATTTGCATTATAGGGGCCCTGGAAGGAGAAGAGAGAGAAAAAGGACTTGAGAAAATATTTGAAGAGATTATAGTCAAAAACTTACCTAACATGGGAAAGGAAATAGCCACCCAAGTCCTAGAAATGAGGAGAGTCCCATACAGGATAAACCCAAGGAGAAACATGCTGAGACACATAGTAATCAAATTGGCAAAAATTAAAGACAAAGAAAAATTATTGAAAGCAACAAGGGAAAAACGAAAAATAACATACAAGGAAACTCCCATAAGGTTAACAGCTGATTTTTCAACAGAAACTCTACAAGCCACAAGGGAGAGGCATGGCATATTTAAAGTGATGAAAGGGAAGAACCTACAAGCAACATTACTCTACCTGGCAAGGATCTCATTCAGATTCGATGGAGAAATCAAAAGCTTTACAGACAAACAAATGCTTAGAGAATTCAGCACCACCAAACCAGCTCTACAACAAATGATAAAGGAACTTCTCTAAGTGGGAAACACAAGAGAAGAAAAGGACCTACAAAAACAAACCCAATACAATTAAGAAAATGGTAATAGGAACATACATATCAATAATTACCTTAAACGTGAATGTATCAAATGCTCCAACCAAAAGACACAGGCTTGCTGAATGGATACAAAAACAAGACCCATATATATGCTGTCTACAAGAGACCCACTTCAGACCTAGGGACACATACAGACTGAAAGTGAGGGGATGGAAAAAGATATTCCATGCCAATGGAAATCAAAAGAAAGCTGGAGTAGCAATGCTCATATCAGATAAAATAGACTTTAGAATAAAGAATGTTACAAGAGACAAGGAAGGACACTACATAATGATCAAGGGATCAATCCAAGAAGATATAACAGTTATAAATATATATGCACCCAACATAGGAGCACCGCAATACATAAGGCAACTGCTAACAGCTATAAAAGAGGAAATTGGCAGTAACACAATAATAGTGGGAGACTTTAACACCTAATTTACACCAATGGACAGATCATGCAAACAGAAAATTAATAAGGAAACACAAGCTTTAAATGACACAAGAGACCAGATAGATTCAATTGATATTTATAGGACATTCCATCCAAAAATAGCAGATTACACTTTCTTCTCAAGTGCTTATGGAACATTCTCCAGGATAGATCACATCTTGGGTCACAACTCAATCCTCAGTAAATTTAAGAAAACTGAAATTATGTCAAGCATCTTTTCTGACCACAACGCTATGAGATTAGAAATCACAGGGAAAAAAATGTAAAAAACACAAAAACACAGAGGCTAAACAATACATTACTAAATAACCAAGAGATCACTGAAGAAATCAAGGAGGAAGTGAAAAAATACCTAGAGACAAATGACAATGGAAAAACAATGATCCAAAACCTATGGGATGCAGCAAAAGCAGTTCTAAGAGGGAAGATTATAGCAATACAAACCTACCTGAAGAAACAACAAACATCTCAAATAAACACTAACATTACACCTAAAGGAACTAGAGAAAGAAGAACAAACAAAACCCAAAGTTAGTAGAAGGAAGGAAATCATAGAGATCAGAGCAGAAATAAATGAAATAGTAACAAAGAAAACAATAGCAAAAAGATCAGTAAAACTAAAAACTAGTTCTTTGAGAAGATAAGTAAAATTGATATACCATTAGCCAGACTCATCAAGAAAAAGAGGGAGAAGACCCAAATCAATAAAATTAGAAATGAAAAAGAAGTCATAAGAGACACCGCAGAAATGCAAAGCATCCTAAGAGACTACTACAAGCAACTCTATCCCCAAAAAATGGACAACATGGAGGAAATGGACAAATTCCTAGAAAGGTATAACCTTCTAAGACTGAACCAGGAAGAAAGAAAAAATATGAACAGACCAACCACAAGATACGAAATTGAAAATGTGATTGAAAATCTTCCAATATACAAAAGTCCAGGACCAGGTGGCTTCACAGGTGAATTCTATCAAACATTTAGAGAGGAGCTAACACCCATCCTTCTCAAACTCTTCCAAAATATTGCAGAGGAAGGAACACTCCCAAACTCATTCTGAGGTGACCATCACCCTGATACCAAAACCAGACAAAGATACTACAAAAAAAGACGTTTACAGACCAGTATCACTCATGAGTATAGATGCAAAAATCCTCAACTAAATCTAGCAAACAGAATCCAACAACACATTCAAAGGATCATACACCATGATCACGTGGGATTTATCCCAGGGATGGAAGGATTCTTCAGTATACACAAGTCAATCAATGTGATACACTATATTAACAAATTGAAGAATAAAAACCATATGATCATCTCAATAGATGCAGAAAAAGCTTTTGACAAAATTCACCCATTTATGATAAAAACTCTCCAGAAAGTGGGCATAGAGGGAACCTACCTAAACATTATAAAGGCCGTATATGACAAACCCACAGCCAACATCTTTCTCAATGGTGAAAAACAAACCAATTCCACTAAGATCAGGAACAAGACAAGGTTGCTCACTCTCATCACTATTATTCAACACTGTTTTGGAAGTTTTAGCCACAGCAATCAGAGAAGAAAAAGAATTAAAAGAAATCCAAATCAGAAAAGAAGAAGTAAAGCTGTCACTGTTTGAGGATGACATGATACTATACACAGAGAATCCTAAAGATACTACCAGAAAACTACTAGAGCTTATCAATGAATTTGGTAAAGTAGCAGGATACAAAATTAATGCACAGTAGTCTCTTGCATTCCTATACACTAACAATGAAAAATCTGAAAGAGAAATTAAGGAAACACAATCACTTAACGCTGAAACAAAAAGAATAAAATACCTAGGAATAAATCTACCTAGGGAGACAAAAGACCTGTATGCAGAAAACTATAAGACACTGATGACAGAAATCAAAGATGATACAAACAGATGGAGAGATATACCATGTTCTTGGATTGTAATAAACAATATTGTAAAAATGACTATACTACCCAAAGCAATCTATAGATTCAATGCAATCCCTATCAAATTACCAATGGCATTGTTTACAGAACTAGAACAAAAAATCTTAAAGTTTTTATGGAGACACAAAAGACCCCAAATAGCGAAAGTGGTCTTGAGGGGAAAAAAATGGAGCTGGAGGTATAAGACTTGTGACTTCAGACTTTACTACAAAGCTACAGTAATCAAGAAAATATGGTACTGGCACAAAATCAGAATTATAGATCTGTGGAACAGGATAGAAAGCCCAGAGATAAACCCACATACCTATGGTCAACTAATCTATGACAGAGGAGGCAAGGATATACAATGGAGAAAAGACAGCCTCTTCTATAAGTGGTTCTGGGAAAACTGGACAGCTACATGTAAAAGTATGAAATTAGAACAGTCCCTAACACCATACACAAACATAAACTCAAAATGATTTAGAGACCTAAATGTAAGACTGGACATTATAAAACTCTTAGAGGAAAACATAGGAAGAACACTCTTTGACACAAATCACAGCAAGATCTTTTTTGATCCAACTCCTAGGGTAATGGAAATAAAAACAAAAATAAACAAAGGAACCTAATGAAACTTAAAAGCTTTTTCACAGCAAAGGAAACTACAAATGAGATGAAAAGACAATCTTCAGAAAGGGAGAAAATATTTGCTAATGAATCAACTTACAGAGGATTAATCTCCAAAGTATATAAACAGCTCATGCAGCTCAATATTAAAAAACCAAACAACCCAATCCAAACATGGGCAGAAGATCTAAAGAGACATTTCTCCAAAGAAGACATACGGTTAGCCAAGAAACACTTGAAAAGCTGCTCAACATCACTAATTATTAGAGAAACGCAAATCAAAACTACAATGAGGTATTACCTCACACCAGTTAGAATGCGCATAATCAGAAAATCTACAAACAACAAATGCTGGAAAGGGTGTGGAAAAAAGGGAACCGTCTTGCACTGTTGGTGGGAATGTAAATTGTTAGAGCCACTCTGGGGAACAGTATGGAGGCTCCTTAAAAAACTAAAATAGAATTACCATATGACCCAGCAATCCCACTACTGGGCATATACCCAGACAAAACCATAATTCAGAAAGGCACATTCACCCCAATGTTCATTGCAGCACTATTTACAATAGCCAAGACATGGAAGCAACCTAAATGCTCATCGACAGACGAATGGATTAAGATGTGGTACATATATACAATGGAATACTATTCAGCCATAAAAAGGAATGAAATTGTGTCATTTGTAGAGACGTGGCTGGATCTAGAGACTGTCATACAGAGTGAAGTAAATCAGAATGAGAAAAAACAATTTCATATATTAACACATATATGTGGAACCTAGAAAAATAGTACAGATGAACCAGTTTGCAGAGCAGAAATTGAGACAGAGATGTAGAGGACAAATGTATGGACACCAAGGGGGGATAGTGGCGGGGGTTGGGTGGGGGGATGTGATGAATTGGGAGATTGGGATTGACATGTACACATTAATATGTATAAAATGGATAAGTAATAAGAACCTGCTGTATAAAATAAATAAATAAAATTCAAAATTCCAAAAAAAAACCCCTTATCTGTTATATGGTTTGCAAAAATTTTCTCCCCTTCTGTAAGTTGTCTTTTCATTTTGTTAATTGTTTGTTTTGCTGTGCAGAAACTTTTGAGTTGGATGTAGTCACATGTGTTGATTTTTGCTGTTGTTGTTTGTCCTTTTCGTGTCATATTCAAAACATCATTGCCAAGACATTGCTTCTTCCCTGTGTTTTCTTCTATGAGTTTTATGGTATCAGGTCTTATGTTTAAGTCTTTGATCCATTTTGAGTTAATTTTTGTGAGTGACATGAAATAGGGGCACAATTTCATTGCTCTGCATGCATTTCTCCAGTTTTTCTGGCACCATTTATTGAAGAGCTATTCTTTCCCCACTGGGTATTCTTGGCTCCCTTGTCAAATATTAGTTGACTGTATATAGTGGAATTTAATTCTGGGCCTTCTATTCTGTTCCATTGGTAACACAAACAGACACAAAAAAGTGTCCGTTTTTGTGCTGGCATAATATTGTTTGGTTCTTTTTTAGAATTTCAGTCTCTTTAGTAAAGTACTCCTTCTGTTTATTAATTTTATTCCTAAAGTCATTGTATTGCCATTTTAGGTTTTCCTGTAGCTCAGTGAATTTCTTCGTAACAGCTATTTTTTTAACATCTTTATTGGAGTATAATTGCTTTACAATGGTGCATTAGTTTCTGCTTTATAACAAAGTGAATCAGCTATACATATACATATATACCCATATCTCATCCCTCTTGCGTCTCCCTCCCACCCTTCCTATCCCACCCCTCTAGGTGGTCACAAAGCACTGAGCTGATCTCCCTGTGCTATGCAGCTGCTTCCCACTAGCTATCTATTTTACCTTATAACAGCTATTTTCAGTTAGATTGCAATATTCCGTGTTTGGGGGTTTGGTTGCTGGAAAACTGCCACTTTCTTTTTGTGATAGTGTGTTACTGTGATTTTTCAAAGTGTTTGATGAAAAGTGTCTCTGCCATCACATTTGAAGTAGTGAGCATCTTTCTCATTTAGGCAAGACTGTTTACTTTGGTTCTAACAGCTCAATAGCTTGATAATTAGGAGCCTTTTTTTTGTTTTCCAGAAGGTGGTGCTATAGCACAAGTTTTTGTTTTTTATTGGCGCTGACTCACTGCTGCTAAGGTGGGGAACAGGAACCTGTAAAAAAAACAAAAACCTGGCCAAAAATTTTTTTAAAGCTTGACAACAGAGTTGGGGGAGGTATGTACTTAGCACTAGGGGCATTGGGTGTGCCCATGGCCCAGGAAGGGAGCTTCACTTTGGAGGGTCTCAGAAGTCCTAGGGCCAGAATCCAAGGGCAGACAGCAGTAAAGGCTTTCCTTCAGATCTCTTTGTCTGCCTACCTCCCTTTTCCTTTTCTGCCCCCAGTCACTGCACTCTCTCCTCAGAGAGAGCAGTGAGTCCCTCCTCCTGAAGAATGTGTCTAGGCCCACCCCCACTCACTGACTTTACTCTCCACCTCCTCTGCCAGAAAGGTTGTGCTGTCCTGCTGCCAGACATGCCTCTGCCACCTTCAGCTCCACAGCCACTACCCTCATTCTGCTGCGTCCACCCACTTTCAGGTGCATGTATGTGTAGATCTATCTCTCAGGTGTCCTGGTATGATGTGAATAGGTGCTTTTTTCAGTTAGAGATGTCCAATTAGTTGTAAATCAAAAAGTAGAGAAAAAAGGAATGACTCACACTGCCATGATGCTGTCAGTCGCTCCCAATTTTTTTTTTAATGTGTTGCAATATATACACAATAAGGTGTTTCATCCACATAAGCTATTACAGTATCCCTTTTTCCTTCAACTCTTCCACCATCTTATAAATGTTGTATGGGTGCTGTTGCATTAGTCAAAATGTGAATGTCAAAAGGAAGAAGCTTTGGGTTTTATTTTTGATGGTGGGGAGGGGAAGATATCAACTTGATGTGTTAATTTGATGGGTAAATGAATAATATTTATTATTTGTAATAATAATAATATTTATTTGAGGTGTCCACGTAATACCTAGTTGAAAATGTCTAGTAGGAATTTTGACTAAACAAACACAGGAGAGAATTCAGGTATACATTTAATTTAAAAAGAGGTTGACAAACAGCAACACATCTATTGGAGTTGTAGCCATGGGAATGAGAGATTATTAGGGAACATTGATAGAGCAGGAAGAAAGAGTGCCTGAAGGTAGATCCCTGGGAAATACCTACATTTAACATATGTTTAGAGCTGGAAAGATCTTAGCAAGGGTAAACTACAGTCAGAAAATAAGACGATCAGAAGAATTTTAAAGGAGAGTTCCAAGGTGATGGGAACGTATGGCAATGGTTTTAAGTGGAGTGGAGAAGGAGTTCTAAGTGCTAAATGTTGATCAGAGTTGAGAATGTCATGGGCCTTGACCAGGTTTTCAAGACTTTCTAGAGCCTCTTCCTGTAGAAAGTTAGAGGGTGGAAATAAAATTGCAGTGTTTGGGGAGGCAGGAGGTGGGGCAGTGGGTGAAAAAGTGGTGCAAATGAATAGAGGTGATTAATTTAGAAGTTTAGCACTGACCAAAACCTATGTCTCAGCCAAAACACTTAAAAAGAAAAGGCGAAAATGTGGTAATTTAATGTGAATACAAGATTCAGGGAGACATTACTGTTGGAAGAGACTGGAGTATGTTTTTTTCCTGTATTATGTTATGGGATTGTGAGTTACTTCAGGGTAGAGAACACCACCTGTTTGCTGATTGTACCCTAGTACTTTCCACTGAGTATTGCTATGATTTTAAAGATGTATTTTACATTTAAAGCAACCATAAATATTGTTTCAGTTGATTTGTAAACAAAATGCTTTAAAATATTTCTATTAGCTTTTTGGGTAAATGCATTTCCAAGTTCCTTTTTTTACCTCATTTCTTTTGGAACTGCCCTTGTCACCACTTTTTGCTTGTTTAAATATTTTGTTCAATACCCTGTCCAAAGTTCACCCTCTTCATGAAGTGTTTCTGTTGATCCTGTGGTATTTTTTACTTTTATACATGCTCAACTATCCAACACTAATTGCCTCCAGTGTACCTTGGTCATAAAATAGATTTTAGAAATGTAGAGATGAATAAAAATAGTCCCTGTTCTGAAGGAATTCCATCTAGTGGGGGGAAAAGATTATGAAAAAGTCCCCCTGCAATATAAAGGATAAAATAGAAGCATATATTCTAGTTACTTATGTACGTATCCTGAGAATTTGTATCTCAATGAATGTATGCACTTTTCACTTTTAATTGCTGAAGAAAATTTTTGAATGAATTAGAAGATTTTTTTTAGGGGGCTTCCCTGGTGGTGCAGTGGTTAAGAATCCACCTGCCAATGCAGGGGACACGGGTTCGAGCCCCTTTCCTGGAAGATCCCACATGCCGCAGAGCAACTAAGCCCACGTGCCACAACTGCTGAGCCTGTGTGCCTAAATCCTGTGCTCCGCAACAAGAGAAGCCACTGCAGTGAGAAGCCCACACACCACAACGTAGAGTAGCCGCCGCTCACCGCAATCAGAGAAAGCCAGCGCACAGCAACGAAGACCCAACACAGCCAAAAATAAACAAATAAATAAATTTTAAAAAAACAAAGATGATATTTTTTAACGTTTGCACAGAATTTGTGCAATTAAGCCAGTTCGAGTATGTGAGAGCACTTTAAAATTAAGCTAAATGAGGCTCTACTAAGGAAATCTTTAAAGCAGAAATTATACATCTCTTACAATTTCAGATTTATGAATGTTTGAAATTTTACTTTTTATAGTAAAAAAAAAGTTCGAGTTCCTACAGATTGTTTTGTTAAACAAAAGTTCTTTGTTTGAGAAAATGAAAGCCAAACATAATTAAGTTTAATATTTAAAATCATGTTCTTTAATGAATTAAGTTCAAAACTGTTATCATTAGTGTGTGTCCTTGTTTACCAAGATGAGGCAATATCTTCTCTAGGGGACATATATTGATTTTTGTCTGCCCAGATATATGAAGTAATTAAAATAGCACTCAATAAATAGTAGGTCTCAGTTTTTTGTTTGGTTCTGATAGAACTGTTAATGACAATGGCATTTTCCTTCATCTTTCACATCCCTTCTCCACTTGAACCAAAACTGAGCAGAAAACAGTACTCTTATCTCCTTGGTGAAGGTACACCAGCAAAGTCACTCAGATTTCTTCCCTGGATTAATATTCAGATTCTGAGACCAAAAAGGTGCTCTTTTCATTGGATTAGATAAATGGGAATATTAGAAATCTATTCTTGATTGTGGCCGTACTGGGAGTGAAAGAAGGATCAATAATAAGTTAACCTCAGGGATAGAGAGAGATGAAAAGAGCATTGTTTCTACTCTTACAACAACAGAAGAAGCCAAACCAAGTACATAACTTTTCTTGAACCTATCAGAGAGATGAATCAGCGGAACAACTAACTGAACTCTAAGGAGAGACAGGTGCCTGCAGGTGGTTACAAGACACAAGCATTTGTCCACCTGGAGCAGATGCAGCCAGGCCCTGGTAGGAATTAAACTTAATGAATTGGTCAAGGCCAAGTTCAGGCTGCTAGAAAATGAAGACCACAGATACAGGGTGAGTTCTTACCCTCTTAAAGCCTTTTTTCCCCATGGACCCCCAACTGGTGAGAGTACTTAGAAAACTTCCTTTGTAGTGGTGGCTGAGGGAAGGGAATCATGTCAGTTTGGGAGGAAGAGAGGCATGAAACTCTATCCCTATCTGCTTTATGGAGCAAAAGCCTTAATCTGTGGGGAGAGACAAAGAAACAAAACAACAAGGATAAAAACCACTGTTGCCCTTAGGGTACTGAAGAAAACTTGATGCAGCTAGGAGAAGGGAATAGAAAAAAAAAACCAACTCTCTACTCCTCTGTTAGGGGAAGGAATCTATGCCTGAACTACGCAGTTTGGAGGAGCAGAAGCAATGAGAAGGCCACATCCTTGAGACCCGTGGGTGCAGTATCTACCTAAGACTGAAGCCTAATCAGGACAACAAGAATGCTGCCATCTCTTCTTCTCTGCCATCAAGTAATAAGTAGCAGTGATTACACTGCTAGAAGGGTTATCATCAAGTGCAGACAGATCATCTCTGAGACATATTAGCAAACAGAAGAAATCCACCATACCTGTGGGAAGGGGCAGGAATCTTTGCCAGGCCCAGAACTACAGCTGGGGCAGGGGAAGGGGCCCTGAGAAGCCCACTTCTCTAAGACCCAGGGATACAGCATCCACCTAAAATGGAGTCTTAATTAGAACACCAGAGTGGGCTAGCAAACACTGAGTAATAAGTAACAAGCAAATACGGTAAAATGTTAATTGTAAAATCTAAGTGTTGAGTATATGGGTCTTCACTGTATAATTTTTTTCAAGTTTTCTGTATATTTGAAAATTTTCAAAATAAAATGTTGGTAAAAAATAAGCACATTTACTTATACTTACTTATTACTTATAGCAATTACTATACTATTACTTACTGCTAAGAGTCACAAGAGACAGACCCTTTGAGGTGCAGAAAAAAGAGAAGACCTAAACATGAGGGTGGAGGAAACATGGATAAAAACCCACTGTCAAACCAGGCCCAACCTAAATAAAAGGTATCTCCAGAAGAATTTGAAACCTTTGATGTACTAAGGGTAACTCTAGCAACAACTGCCCTCAAATCTAGCCCAAACCCTGACTTAATTAACACAGACCCCACACTAAAGACCTAACAGAAGGAAAGAAATGCCCATTTACAAGCGTTAACACTACCTTAGTCTCTACCACTCACACATGATGGTCAGCTCTTAACAAAACACTATAGTGCGTATGAAAGGGCAAGAAAAGATAACACACTCTCTTAGAAGTTTTGTCTCTTGAGAGACAAAGTAATAGAACTGGACCTAGATATGACACAGATGTTGGAGCTAACAGGCAATTTAAAATAATTATGATTTTTATGTTAAACATTCTGGTGGAAAAGGTAAATGATATGCAAGATCAGATGGTTAATTTCAGCTGTGATATAGAAACTATAAAAATGAATAACAGTGCTAGAAATAAAGTGAATAGTAACAGAGATGAAGAATATCTTTGACAATCTAATAGTAGACTTGAAACAGCCAAGGAGAGAATCACTGAAACAAGATAAATCAATAGAAGTTCCCCAGACTGAAACAGAGGAGAAGAAAAGAGTGGAAAAAAAAAAAAAAAAGAACAAAACATCCAATATTGTGGAACAATAGCAAACAGTGTAACAATTATGTACTTGGGATCCACAAATCCATGAAGTTCAAAGAACACCATGCTGGATAAATCCCCACCCCACTCACATCAAGAAAAACAAGCCCACCTAGGCATAAAATATTTAAACTGTTGAAAACAAAAGACTAAAACACTGAAGGCAGCCAGAGGTGGAGAAAAGACATACTACATACAAAGGAAAAAAGATAAGGTTTAGAGCTGCCTTCTCCTCGGAAGCCAGAAGACAATGGAATGGTAACTTTAAAGTGCTGAATGAAAAAAACTTTCAACCCTGAATTCCATGCCTAGCAAAATATCTTTCAGAAATGAAAAAATAAAATCTTTCTTAGACAAATAAAACCAGAATTTATTGCCAGCAGATTTACTCTACAAGATTGTTACAAGAAGTTTTTTAGGGCTAAGAGCTGTGATACCAGACAATATTTAATCTACACAAACAAATGAAGAGCTCTGGAAATGAAATAAAGTGAGTTAAACTAAATTTTTATTTTAATTGCTTTGAAAGATAACTAACTGCCTAAAGCAAAAAATGTTGCAATCTCTCGTGTATTTATAGTGTATGTAAAAATAAAATGAACAACAATAGCAGGAAAATTAGGAGGAAGGAATTTGGAGTATACGGTTTAAGGTCCTTATAGAACATGTGGCACATTATAATAATATTTGAAGGCTGACTCTGATTAATTAAAGATGTAGAGTATAAACCATAGGGCAACCACTATTTTTTAACAAGTTATAAATAAGTTAGTGTGGAGATAAATTGAAATAATAAAAATTCTCAGTTGAGGATTAGAATTGTGTATTAGCATATTTTATGACCTTTGAGAAAAGAATATTTTTATCCAGAGTTCAAGTAATGTGTTGTATAGAATCAATTGAATGTATCATACTGTAGGGGAGGAAGAAAATCTTTTATTTTCTCTTCTAGATTCTCAGCTGGAGCTTTATGAGAAAATACAGTTAACAAGAGAAAAGCATACAAATTTATTTGTTTTACGTGCCATGGGAGCCTTCATAAGGAAATGAAGGCCCAAAGAAGCTGTTAATCTTGAGTGCTTTTATGGCAGGTCTGATGAAGAGTGGAAAGGTGTGGGAAAATCTGATAGGACAAAGTGGTATGAGCTAAGAATAACAAGACGGGAAACTTAGTAAGGCCTGTTTGTTAAGATTTCTCAGTGTCCTTCTGTCTTAAGAGATCAGGATGCTCCTTTCCTCTAAATTATAATAATGAGGACACCTCTCTCACATGAGGGTCTTACTGCTGCTTCAGGGGAGGGTCAGAGAGTCCTTCCTGCACCTGCTGTTTCTCAGATGCCTTTAAGTTAAAATATTCAATATGCCAAGGTGCCATATTTAGGGGTGGTATGTACTGAACCCCAACAATACTTTTTGTTAATCTTAGTGGTGAATGTGTCTTGAGTAAGCTGTGGATTTAGGACAAATTTTAAGGCTATGGGCAAATTGAACATGTTTGATGACTGAGATAAAGCAACCAGTGTAGAGGTGGAGATTAGATGTGCAAGAAATGGGGTGATTCATGCACACAAGGAGACTTGGGCAGGTATGTTAGCCTTGTAAAAACAGAAAAGGTAATTGTGCCTTAGAGATGAGATGAAAAAGAACACAAGTAACAAAAAGAGGTATTTTGAAGCAGACAGGAGAAATTTGAAGGCTTTCATGCCCTTGGTTTTCTGGATCTTCTCATTAAAGGGTAAGTTCATAAGTTTAGGAAAGTGAGAAAAGTTAGATAAGTCTCCGTGTTTAGGGTTTGTCAGAAGGAATCAGATACATCAGATAATGCTCAATGAGAATGGATGGCATGAATTTGTAGTGAAATGTCTTATCCCTACTTCCTTTCTTCAGTATCTAATTGTTTTTTAGTTGTTGGTGACATCTAGTTTTTGTCTAGTACTTAATGGATGTTAAAGATTTTTTCTGTCTTTTTAGATCACTAGCTTTAATTTTATATTTTAATGCTCATGTGAATTATCCTGCTACTGAGATTTATTAAAATTTCATCCCCGGGCTTCCCTGGTGGCACAGAGGTTGAGAGTTTGCCTGCTGATGCAGGGGACACGGGTTTGTGCCCCGGTCTGGGAGGATCCCACATGACGCAGAGCGGCTGGGCCCGTGAGCCATGGCCGCTGAGCCTGTGTGTCCGGAGCCTGTGCTCCGCAACGGGAGAGGCCACAACAGTGAGAGACCCACGTACCGAAAAAAAAAAAAAAATTATCCCCCAAAATATTAGTATTGCCCATCTTTATTATTAATATTAGCCATTCTAATGAATGTGAAATGATATTTCATTATGGTTTTAATTTATATTTTTCTGATGACTGGTAATATTGAGCAACTTTAAATGTGCTTATTGGTCATTTGTATATCTTTTTGTGAAGTGTCTGATCAAATCTTTTGCACATTAAAAAAATGTTCAGTTATTGTTTGTGTTACTATTGAGTTGTAAGTGTTCTTTATTGTTTCCCCCATTGAATTACTTTGTCTCCTTTGTAAAAAATTCGTTGACCACATATACTGTGGTCTGTCAATTGATCTATATGTCTACTGGTATATTAAAACAACATGTCTTTATTATTGTGATTTTGTAGTGAATCTTTAAATCAGATAATCTAAAGTTCTTTACGTTTTTCTTCATTTTCAGTATATTTTGGCTATTTTAGGACCTTCCATATAAATTTTAGAATCAGTTAATTTCCACACACGAAGAAAACTTACTGGAATTTTGATTGGGATTGCATTGAAACTAGAGATCAATTGGGGGAGAACTGAAATATTATCAATATTGGGTTTACTGAACTATACATAGAGAATCAATGTTTAGGTTTTTAGAATATATTTCTGTGATATTTTTAAGCTTACTTATCTTTTCTGATGTGATTTTAAATGATATTGTTATTCTGTAACCTTGCTAAATTAAATAACTCATTTTAATAACCTTTTTTGTAGCTTCCTGAGGTTTTCTATGAAAACAATTATCTTGTCTACAAATAAGGACAGTTTTACTTCCTCCTTTCCAATCTGTATGTAATTTATTTTTCTTGCCTTTTAAGTGTGACAAGGATCTCCAGTAAATACTGAATAGGAAGAATAGACTTTGCCTTGTCCATATCTTAGAGGAAAAGCATTCTGACCATTAGATATGATGTTAGTTGAGGGTTTTTCATAGATATCCTTTATCAGATTGAGAAAGTTTCCTTCTGATCTTACTTGTTAAGTAATTTTATGATCATTTTGGTATTCTAAATGACATAAAACCGGCATATCAGATTCTTTTTTATAAACTGGTCAAAACAATGTCACATTTCTCACTTGACGATAAGCTCAGAATTAAAAGTAGAAATTTAAAAAAAAACAGCTGCTAAGGAATTACACTAGTAGAAATGACTTTAGAAATAAGCTATTCAAAACTTTATTTAGAGAGGTATTGAGTTCCTACTGTCATACACTGGTAAGCAATATGCCCATCACTGTAATTTAGGTTTCTTGATTTATGAAATTCCCCCCATAGGGAAGAGTTCTGCTTCCAAGAATTCAGTTCTTCAGGAATTTTTTTTTTCCTTCAAATGACTATGTTAAACCTAGTAACTACTACATTTGCTAATTGCCAGTTTTGTTCTTCCATTTAACCCCCCTAGCCCCCAAAAAAGTATTTTCTTTGCTCTGAGTTTGATTTGATTCCATAGCTATATGGGGATTAAAAAGTCACATTATTGAATCTGATATTTAAGACTTCCACTTCAACAATTTCAAACTGTGATTTATGGAATTAATAAACTCAGGGAAATGGTAAAGTACAATTCTTAAAATAGTGTTCAGCAAAACCACTCCCTCAATTTCTAGAGAAATCAATGAATCTCTAGAGCAATCTGAGATAATTATATGAAACTTTGATGCAAATAATTCTAACTTTTATGCATCTAGTCAATACCCTGCATGATTCGGAAAAAGAAGTATTAAAAGTCATTTGAATCAACATTTACACATACACTTAAATCTTTCTATGGAGATTTTAGGTATGGTCAAATAAGGGTTGGCTTCTGGAAAAAGACTTCCTTATTTTAGGTCAGCCCAACTCTACCCAGGAAATAAGATCTTCTAACAAAAGGATGGACATTTTCATATTCTATAGATGGTAATAGCAATCGTTATTTTCCTACAGTCACTTCCCACCTAACTCAGAGTTAAAACATTCATTGCAAAGGTCTCCCAGCACCTACATGCTCAGGCCTTCTACTCCCTCTTTGCCTTGTCTTCTAATCCTCTTTTCTTGTCTTTTTTCTTCTAATCCTCTTATTCTTGTCCTCTGTTCCTTGCTTACTCTGGGGTAGCCACACTTGCCACACTTGTCTTGAGCTTCTGCCTAAGAGCCTTCACATTTTCTGTTTCCTTTGCCTGGAGTATTCATCCCCTAGATATCTGCATGCCTTACCTTTTAACTACCTTCAGGTCTCTAAATATTAACTTATCAAATATGCCTTCCTTGACCACTTATATAAAGTAGCAGCTTCCCTCAATGCTTAGTATTGCTTATTCCCCTTAACCTGCTTTTCTTCTTAAGACTTAATTTACTATAGGACTTATGATTCTATAGGACTTGTACATTTCTCTAATTTTGAATTTGTTACTACTTTTCAAAATGCAATCTTTGATACCTATAAAAGACCATATATGTAACATACATACATATATATATATATATATAAAACATTAAGAGCATGATGATGTAATATAACCTGTGAGCCAATAACAACCCAAGAACTAGGATGTTACCAGAAATTTATATCAACTTAAATGATTCTCTTCTATACTATGCCCCTGCCTTTCTGCTAAAGGAGCAGACTGTTTTGTTTATAATTTTTTATAGTTTTATACTTTTTAATAGTTGTGTTACATACATGTACTTACACACACATACACAGCCATGCCTAAAAATACATTGTTTCATTTTCTGAACTTCAGTGTATTACGTATGGTGTTCTAGGACTTATTTCATTCCACATTATTTTTCTAAGATTTATTCGTGTTGCTGGTTTAGCTGTAGTTTCACTCATTTTTATTGCTGTATCGTATTTCATCATGTAAATATAACACAATTGGGGTTTTTTTTGGATATTACAAATATTGTTACTGTAAACATTTGTGTGCTTGTCTCCTGGAATGTCTGTGCAAGAGTTTCTCTAGGGTATATACCTAGGAATAGAATTGTGTCAAACTGTTTTCGGTGACCGTACTAATTTACTGTCTCACTAGAAGTATGTAATATTTACATCCTTTTATTCTCACCAGTACTTGGTATTTGGGGATGCCTTCATATTTACCAATCTAGTGGGTTAAAATAGTATCCCATTGTGGTATTAATTTGTACTTTTGATTACTAACTAGGTTGACCATCCTTTCATATCTATGGGTCATTCCTTCTTTTTTTAATTGGAGGGACAACAGTGAGAGATGTGATTGAAACACAGTGAGGGAGAGGCAGAATTGTGGGATATGAGACCAGGAGGTAGGAGGGGTAGAGGTTCACTAGATAACACTGAGCCTCATCAGTGAGCTGTGGTCATTACTAAATCAGTCTGGGGGCGTATGGCTTATAGAGAATTGACAGTGGGACGAAGAATTGAAGCAGAGAGGGCTTATAGAGAATTGACAATGGGACGAAGACTTGAAGCACAGAGGCAAGTTAGAAAACAATTGCAGTAGGCTAATGTATTGCTCAAAAATGGTAGCAGGTTTGTGGGAGCAGTTGTTATTGATCATATTCCTTATCAGCTTTAATTTTTCTGTAAACAAGAAATTGTATGAGTAACATTTATTTTTCTATAAAAGCTACATATTCACTTATTTTTTCCTAAAAACATTCTTTGAAGTTCCAGAACTTTATTATTTTTTTCATAGATTCAATAGCAATTTCATAGCAAAATTCTTAAAATGTGTTATATTTATTCTTAAAATGTAATGATGCCTTTTTTATTGCCAAAGATTTGAGGATTAATTGTTAGTGTAATAATTTTAGCAACATTGCATTGAATGGCTTTTATGAACTCAGCAGCTGTGGTTACTCAGACTCAGCAGCTGCAGTTATCCTGACTCAAATGGTTTTGCATCAGTTATTAGAGAAGTCACAAGTTCCTGGTAAATTCATTTTTTGAAATCAGGAAGCTTAAGATCTTCTTTTCTCTCAGATATCCTTCTATTTGAATATATTAACTCACATTTCAGGAACACATTTATTATTTACAACTTTGCCACTAGCACCATCAGCAAAAAGAGGTAATAATAGATGTACTTTTTTACACCGTGTATAACCTTCTGGCTTCTAACTGTAAGCAAACCTGAGTTTGAATACTTGTCACATTTTGAGTTGTATGACCATTTAAGACAAAAGCAAGGGGATTGGAAGACTTTATCAGTCTGCTTAATTTTGTAGCATATACAAAAATGATTTTATATTTATTACTTTTGAATGAAAGGAAATACTAAGTTCACTAATATTATAAACTTGATTTTTTACTTCTATAATTTATCACTTAGTTAAAAAACAAAAATATCTCTTCGTTTGAAAAAATGGCAATGAAAGGGACAGAATTAAACATTATCTTTCCTTTGTGAATTATATTTCATGGTAATGAAAGAAAAGTGGATGAAAGAAAGCTTTTCTTTATTGAATAATTCTAGATAATAAATATAGAAGGAATGAAGAATTTGAAAAATCACTGTTTTACAAACCCTGATAATTGATCCAGAAAATTATTATCAAAGGTGGAAACCATTAGATGGAAGATGGATGGGGAAGTTTGCAAGAGAAGGATCAGCTGTTACCACTTGTACCCAGTGATCAATCTTTGTATCACAAGGAGAAAGTATTCAGACACTGTGTGCCTCCTGATGTGAAGCAATATGAAGTACTCTTTCAGCAAAGTGAACCTGAACCTAATCAAGCCTTTAGAAATCATTTCCAGTAACAGGAAACAGAGGGGGTAAAGGAACAAGTTAAACTACACCACTCGATCCAGAACGTAGGACATTCTACAAGATAATGGACTCAGTTTTTTCAACAGGTTAATGGCATGCAAAAGAGGAGGGGCAGAGAAACTGCTCTACATTAAAGAGACTTAAAATACATAACAACTGCATACCCTTTCTGTGGATACTGATTCAAACAATCCAGTTTAAACAAATTTTGAGACCAATCAGGGAAATTTAAATATGGACTGTGTATTATATAACACCAGTGAACCTTTATTAATGTTGTTAGGTGAAATAATAGTATTGTGGTTTTGTCCATTTCTTTTTGGGGTACGTACTAAGTACATAAGAGTTAAATAACATGATCTGGGATTTGTTTTAAAACACTTAAGGAATAATAACAAAATAAAAGAAAATAAATTAGAGATGATAGAAGCAAGTTCCGGAAAATCTTGACCATAGTTGAATCTGGATGGGTATCTTTGTGTATCTTTAAAAATGTTCTTAAGAAAATCAACTTTTATATATCTTTGAAAATGTTCACAGTAAAATTAATTTTACAGAATTAAAATAAATGTGACGGATATTTATATATCTTCTTGACCTTTTCACCCAATAAATGTAGATAGCTTTTAGTACTTACCTCCAAAAAATTCCTGGAGGGAGGCAGCAGGCCACTTCATGGTAGATGTTGGAAAAAACAGATACTTACTTTCTGAACCCCTTCACAGTTAGAGCACAGGTATGACAGGCACCAGCACCAGCCTATGAACAGAGATCTAGTGAATCAAGGAGGTCAATTCCTTCCCTCTCTTGGGAAGCAGTGGCACTTGAGGCAAGTTCTAATTCCTGGGTAGCATCCAGAGTCAAGGCCAGTGATGAGAGTGAGAAAAGTCACAGCCTCTGTGTTCACCAGGAAAATCAGCTTTTCCTTACTTATTCTGACCACAATAACCAGTGTTTTTACTGGCCCTAACACCCACTTTTCCATTTTTCTGGTGTTTCTGTGAACTACAAAGCATTGTTTTAATAATTATCATGGTGGTTAATTGAATAAACTCCACATATTTTTATTTTTATAAATTTATTTATTTATTTTTGGCTGTGTTGGGTCTTCATTGCTGCCCGTGGGCTTTCCTCAAGTTGGAGCGAGTGGGGGCTACTTTTCATTGCGGTGTGTGGGCTTCTCATTGCAGTGACTTCTCTTGTTGAGCATGGGCTCTAGGCATGCGGGCTTCAGTAGTTGTGGTGCACAGGCTCAGTAGTTGTGGCTCACGGGTTCTAGAGTGCAGGCTCAGTAGTTGTGGAGCACTTGCTCCACGGCAAGTGGGATCTTAGTTGATTAGTTGCTCCGTGGCATGTGAAATCTTCCCGGACCAGGGATCGAACCTGTGTCCCCTGAATTGGCAGGAGGATTCTTAACCACTGTGCCACCAGGGAAGTCCTAACTGCACATATTTAGTGTATGGTTTGATATATGATACACCTGTGAGAACACCACATCAGGATAGTAAACATCTCTATCACCCCCAATAGTTTTCCCTAGCACTTCATAGTCCCTTCCTCCTCTCTCCCCTCCCCTATCCCAGGCAACTCTGATTTCTTTTTTGTCAGTGTACATTAGTTTGCATTTTCTAGAGTTTTATATAAAAGGGTTATACAATTAAGTGCTCTTTTCTATTTGGCTTCTTTCTCATTCAACATTATTGTTATAAGTCAGAAAGAGAAAAACAAATATCGTATGTTAACACATATATGTGGAATCTAAAAAAATGGTATAGATAGTCTTATTTGCAAAGCAGAAATAGAGACACAGAAGTGGAGAACAAATGTACGGAAGCCAAGGGGGAAGGGGGGGTGGGATGAATTTGGAGATGGGGATTGACATATATGCACTATTGATACTATGTATAAAATAGATAACTAATGAGAACATTCTGTAAAGCACAGGGAACTCTACTCAATGCTCTGCGGTGACCTAAATGGGAAGGAAATCCAGAAAAGGGGGGATATATATATATATATACATATAGATGATTCACTTTGCTATACAGCAGAAACTAACACAACATTGTAAAGCAACTATACTCCAAAAAAATTTTTTTATAAAGATTCACCTGTGTGATCTTATCAGGAGCCTGGGTTTTTTTTGGTTTTTTTGCTGATTAGTAGTCCATTGTATGGATGTAGTACAATGTGCTTATTCATTCACTCACTGAAAGACATTTATATTGTTTCCAATTTGAGGCTACTAAGATTAAGTTACTATGAACATTTGAACATTTTATATTTTTGTATGAGCACATGCTTTCATATTTCTTGGACAAATACTTAAGAGTGAATGGCTAGATCATATGACAGGTATAGGTTTAATTTTTAATTAACTGCCAAACTGTTTTTAAATGTGTTATTTAATAAATTTTTTAAAATAAATATATGAAAGTGATAGAAGACATGAGGTCTTATATATCTGTATATATGGGTATATATATATAATGTAATGTGTATTCTGTGTGTGTCTAATAAATAACAAAGTATAATTTTACTCTCAAGAAGTGGTATTATTAGAGCCACTAATTATACAGAAATTTATGATTATACAAAAAATTATGATTCAACAAAACATCATGATAGTACCTCTTCAAGGCAGAGATGAATCCAAACATTTCGTATAATTTAATGATTAATTCCAGGTTTGAGTTATTTAGTATTAACCAGAGTTATATATAAAACATCAATATATATGATTTATAATGAAGTGTTCAGCCTATCACTCCAAATAATATATACCTCAGTATTTGAAAACTGGTATATTCACTGGTCTTAGTAAAATTTAAACATCATTTGATGAGAAATTCATTCTTAATTTGCTTGTTACAATTGTACAAACTAGTAGTTCTCCTGAGATTTATTTTCAGGCTTTTAATATCATATTGCCTAGAAAAAAATGATGTGAATTCTTAACATGGTACAGTGCCTGCACATTTCACTTTTGACCTTGAGTGAAATCTCTCCAATCACCAACATAAATTACAGTTTGGTCTTGCATCTGACTGGCATAAATATTTTTATCGAAGACACAGGAGACATCAAGAAAGGGTTTTCCCCCCTTTATCTTGCATATATTAACATTAGAAAGATAAACCTCTGGATATTCTCCTGTATCTCACTTTAACAGGTTAGTGTACTGTTTCATTTTTACAGTATGTGGGAAGATTTAATATAGCTTGTTACATCTTGATATGTTTGGTAACACAGTGAAACAGTGAAACATATTATACCTGGCCAAGCACCCAGAGGGAACATGAAGATGTTAGGGGGTGGGTAAAGAGAGAATATGGACTAAGTAAACTTTAACCAGCTCCCAAATAGCTATTGAAAAAGGAAATAATACTTGAGTTGAAGTTAAAATATATATATTGTTTAATGAATTTATATATTTATTTCAAATACAAGTAGAAAAATGTATAGTGAATAAATATAATATGTTATATGAAAAGTATTAAAATTCTTTTTCTGTAAATTGTTCTTTGAGAAAAAGATTATTTAGCTTGTTTTCCTTTCCAATCCATATACATTTCATTGCCTTTTATTGTGTGTTGGGATAATTAGATCTTTGTGTACAGTGTTGAGTTAAAGTGGTGATAGTCTTTTCTTGCTCTGATTTTGAAGGGAATATTTTCTAACACTTTATTATTGATTGTAATATTGCTGTCTTTTGTAGATACCATTTATAAGTTTGTATTAGTCTGCTTGGGTTCCCATAATAAAATACCACAGATTGGATGGCTTAATAACAGTAATTCATTTTCTCACAGTCCGGGAGGTTGGAAGTCTGAGATCAAGGTGCCAGTATGGTCGGGTTGTGGTGAGGGCTATATTTCTAGCTTGTAAATGACTGTCTTCTCGCTATGGTTTCATATGGCTTTTCCTCTGTGAGTGTTTGCAGACAGAAGGAGAGAAGAAAACAGATCTCCCTTGTCTCTTCTTATAAGGATACAATTCCTATCAGATCAGTGCGCCACCCTCATGACCTCATTTAATCTTAATTACTTCCTTAGGAGTCCCATCTCCAAATACAGCCATTCTGGGAGGTTAGAGCTTCAACATAGGATTTGCGGGGTGGGGGTGGTGCAGAGTACACAAACATGCAATCCCTAACACAGGTTAAAGATTTCCACTATTCCCGGTGCTTGCTTCAGTTAGTCTTTGTTGCATAGCAAATCATCCCAAAACTTAGTGACTTGAAACAATAATGTTTTATGATTTTCCTATGATTCTGTGGGTTAGTTTCATCTGGATTCCCATATGAGGCTGCCTTTATTTGGAGAGTTGGCTGGCAGGTTCAAGATGGTCTTACTCATGTTTACAGATGGCATTGGCTATTGGCTGGGGTGACTTGGTTTTCAACTACATGGTCTTTCAACTACCAGAGGCTAGCTTGGTGTTTCAGGATTCCAAGGCCAGAGCAGAAACTGCAAGTTCTCTTAAAGTCTAGGCTTTGAAAATTGCACATCTGTTTTGCCACATTCTATTAGTCAAACAAGTCATAAGATCAGCCCAGCTTCCAGGGGGTGGAGAAATAGATTTCTCTTGATATCAGAGGAGTGGAATATTACTTTTCAAACAGGCATGATTACAGAGAGGCATAATTTATCAAAGGCTGTTATAACAATCTCACATATCTTTGCTAAATTTCCTAAGGGTAGTTTGTCAAGAATGTATTGGTGAACTTCATTGACGATATTTTCACCCAGTATTGAAATTATTATATTATTTTTCTCTCTAATCTGCTTATGTGATGAACTGTATTTTCTACGATTGAACCATACATTCAAAGTCATCATGTATGTCTTTTTTGAAAGGTTGTTTGATATTTCTTTATTTATTTGCATCTATGTTCAGGAGTAAGTCTGATCTTTGAATGTTCCCTTATATTTCATATAATGTTTTTAGTAGCCTCTATTGCTTGATTTGAGGAATTTTGCCTCCTTTTCTAGTCTCTGAAATGGTTAGTACTAGATTTGAATTTCTGTTCAAGGAATGTGAGGAGAACTTTTATATTAACTGCTGGTGTCTGAGATTTACTTTGAGATAATGTTTTTAACTTCTCATTTAATTTTTTTAAGCAACTCTAGCCCAGTTTAGTTTTTCTATTTCTTCTTGAGACTGTTTTATTAATTTATATATTCCTAGAAATTTCTCAATTGGCCAAATTTACAACTTTTTATGGTATAAAGTGATTCAAAATAATCTCATATTCTCTTTTAGTCTTTTCTGTAATTATATTCCTTGTAATATTAGAATTTTAAATAAATTTTTACCTTCTCTTACTTTATCATTTAGCTATAATAATTTAATCTAGTCAGAAATCTCATAATTTTATTAGTCTTTTAAGACTAACAAAAACTTAAAAAAAAATCTGATCTTGTATCTGTTTTCTAGTTTATTATTTTTTTTGCTCTTGTTATTTTTCTTCCATCTACATTCTCAACTTTATAATTTGTTAAGTTTGGCTCCGTTTTTAGCATTGCTTCTCTTTGAACATAAGTGTTTTCTGCTATAATTTTCCTCTAAGAATCTCATTCACTGCAGTTCCATAAGTTTTGGTATATATTTTCATGATTGCAGTGTGTAGGGTGAATTTTGATGATCACACTATTTCAAACAGATCACATTATCACCCAGAAGCCAAGGTAGCGAATAGCAAGTGTCCCTAGTCTTTCCCCCTGCCAGGCAGTTTGTTTTCTAATTAGCCTGTTGGGTGCTTTTTGTAGAGTTCTGGGCTTCTCTTTTCTGTCTTTGGAAATGTGAACCAGATGAACTCAATGAGGAACATTTTACAAAGTAATTGACCAGTGTTTTTCAGAAGCGTCAAGGTCATGAAAGAAAAAGAAACACTGTCACAGTTTTGGATGAGACTGTGATAAATAACTAAATATAATATGGTATTCTCCTGAAACAGAAAGAGGACATTTGTGGAAAAATTGGTAAAATTTGAATAAGGTCTGTGGCAGTTTAGTTAGTAGTATTGCACTAGTGTTAATTTCCTGATTTTGATAATTATGCTGTGATTATGTAAGATGTTAACTACGAGTAAAGTATATAATGGGAATTCTCTGTATTATTTTTGCTAGTTTTATATAAATCTAAAAATAGTTCAAAATAAAAAGTAAACAAACCAAGCTGTAGGCCCCTTGAGATAGGCAGATACCCCAGGGCAAATACTGGCTTCAGAACTCACTCAGGTCTCTAGATCAGCTCTGCCTACTTGGCTCCAGCATTTAAAGCTTTCTCTTAATTTCCCTGGTGCTTCAGTCATAAATTTTAAAAGGTTTTTTTTGTTGTTGATGATGTTGTTATTTATGCATAATTTTTAAATGTACTGTGTTATAAAATTTTCTCCAGATATTTAGTCTGCCATATTCCTTGAGACAAACATGTAATTTACTTTTTTTTCCACTATAAACATCTTAATCAAAATAATACATGGAGGGCTTCCCTGGTGGCGCAGTGGTTGAGAGTCCACCTGCCGATGCAGGGGACACGGGTTTGTGCCCCGGTGTGGGAAGATCCCACATGCCACGGAGCGGCTAGGCCCATGAGCCATGGCTGCTGAGCCTGCACGTCTGGAGCCTGTGCTCCACAATGAGAGACCACAACAGTGGGAGGCCTGCGTACTGCAAAAAATAATAATAATAATAATAATAACAATAATAATACATGGGAAAAGCTATATAACTTTAAGTATACAGCTGGATGAATTATCAGAGTGACACACATGTAATCGCCACACAAGTCTAAAACCAAAATGTTTCCAGTATCTCTCCATCTCTACCCTTTTCCATCACATCCCATTTTTAATTTCTACTCACTTTTTCCTCTCCAAAAGAAATAGATTTCCTGACTTATAACAATGGGTTATTTTTGCTTGTTTTTGAATGATAGTTGTAAATGAGTTATACAGTATGTTTTTGGTTCTGTGTATCTTGCTTCTTCAGCTGTATGTTGAGACTTATATGCATTTTGCATGAAGCTTTAATTTTCACTGGTGTATAGTATTCCATAGGGTGATTATACCATAATTTATTGATTGATTCTACTGCTGATGGACTTTGGTTTAGTTGTTGTTGTTGTTTTCAATGGGAAGATTTATTTTCTTGTTTGCATCAACCCTCTAGACCATTCCTCATACAAGTTTTTCTTTTTAATTAATAGACTTTATTTTTAGAGCAGTCCTAGATTTACAGAAAAATAAGCAGAAAATACATAGAGTTCCCATATATCCCCTAGCACTCCAGTAGGTTCCCCCTCTTATTAACATCTTGCATTAGTGTGGTACATTGTTACAACATATGAGCCAGTGTTAATACTGGTACATTATCATTAACTAAAGTCCATAGTTTACATTAGGATTCTGATATTGTATACTCTATGAGTTTAGAAAAAATGTGACTTGTATCCATCATGAGAGCATCAAGCAGAATATTTTTACCTCCCTGAAAATCCCCTATACATCCCTCTTACCTCTAAAACCCATGAAAACTACTGATCTTTTCACTATTTTCAGTTTCTCCTTTTCCAGAATGTCATAGAGTTGGAATCGTAAGTATGTGGACTTGTCAGATTGGTTTCTTTCACTTAGCAATATGCATTTAAGGTACATTTCATGGCTTGATAGCTCATTTCTTTTTAGTGCTAAATATTTCATTGTACTTCATAGTTTTTTTTTTAACATCTTTATGGAGTATAATTGCTTTACAGAGTTGTGTTAGTTTCTGCTGTATAACAACGTGAATCAGCTATACATATACATATGTCCTCATATCTCCTCCCTCTTGCATCTCCCACCCACCCTCCCTATCCCACCCCTCTAGATGGACACAAAACACCAAGGTGATCTCCCTGTGTTATGGGACTGCTTCCCGCTAGCTATCTATTTTACATTTGGTAGTGTATATATACATGCCACTCTCTCACTTCATCCCAGCTTACCCCTCCCCCTCCCTGTGTCGTCAAGTCCATTCTCTACATCTGCATCTTTATTCCTGTCCTTTCCCAGGTTCTTCGGAATTTTTTTTTTTTTTTTTTTAGATTCCATATACATGTGTTAGCATATGGTATTTGTTTTTCTCTTTCTGACTTACTTTACTCTGTATGACAGTCTCTAGGTCAATCCACACCTCTATAAATTATGCAATTTTGTTTCCTGTTATGGCTAATTTCCCATTGTATATATGTGTCACATCTTTATCCATTCATCTGTTGTTGGACGCTTAGGTTGCTTCCATGTCCTGGCTATTGTAAATAATGCTGTAATGAACATTGTGGTACATTACTCTTTTTGAATTATGGTTTTCTCAGGGTATATGCCCAGTAGTGGGATTTCTGGGTCGATAGTAGTTCTATTTTTAGTTTTTCGAGGAACCTCCATACTGTTCTCCATATTGGCTGTATCAATTTACATTCCCACCAACAGTGCAAGGGGGTTCCCTTTTCTCCACACACTCTCCAGCATTTATTGTTTCTAGATATTTTGTTGATGGCCATTCTGACTGGTGTGAGGTGATACCGCATTGGGGTTTTTATTTGCATTTCTCTAACGATTAGTGATGTTGAGCATCCTTTCATGTGTTTGTTGGCAATCTGTATATCTTCTTTGGAGAAATGTCTATTAGGTATTCTGCCCATTTTGGATTGGGTTGCTTGTTTTCTTCATACTGAGCTGCATGAGCTGCTTGTATATTTTGGAGATTAATCCTTTGTCAGTTGCGTTGTTTGCAGATGTTTTCTTCCATTCTGACGCTTGTCTTTGTCATGCTACTGTTTAAATTTCATTAGGTCCCATTTGTTTATTCTTGTTTTTATTTCCATTTCTCTAAGAGATGGCTCAAAAAGGATCTTGCTGTCATTTATGTCATAGCATGTTCTGCCTGTCTTTTGCTGTAAGAGATTTATAGTGTCTGGCCTTACATTTGGATCTTTAATCCATTTTGAATTTATTGTTTTTGTATGGTGTTAAGGAGTGTTCTAATTTCATTCTTTTACATGTAGCTGTCCAGTTTTCCCAGGAGCACTCATTGAAGAGGCTGTCTTTTCTCCATTGTATATTCTTGCCTCCCTTATCAAAAATAAGTTGACCATATGTGTGTGGCTTTATCTGTGGCTTTTCTATCCTGTTCCATTGATATATATTTCTGTTTTTGTGCCAGTACCATAATGTCTTGATTATGGTAGCTTTGTAGTATAGTCCGTAGTCAGGGAGTCTGATTCCTCCAGCTCCATTTTTCTTTGTCAAGATTGCTTTGGTATTCAGGGTCTTTAGTATTTCCATACAAATTGTGAAAATTTTTGTTCTATTTCTGTAAAAAATATCATTGATAGTTTGATAGGGATTGTATTGAATCTGTAGATTGCTTTGTGTAGTATAGTCATTTTCACAATGTTGATTCTTCCAATCTAAGAACATGGTGTTTCTCTCCATCTGTTCGTATCATCTTACATTTCTTTAATCAGTGTCTTACAGCTTTCTGCATAGAGGTCTTTTGTCTCCTTAGGTAGGTTTATTCCTAGGTATTTTATTCTTTTTGTTGCAGTGGTAAATGGGAATGTTTCCTTAATTTCTCTTTCAGATTTTTCAGCATTAGTGTATAGGAATGCAAAAGATTTCTATGCATTAACTTTGTATCCTGCTACTTTACCAAATTCATTGATTAGCTGTAGTTTTCCAGTAGCATCTTTAAGATTCTCTCTATATAGTATCATGTCATCTGAAAACAGTGACCGTTTTACTTCTTCTTTTCTGATTTGGATTCCTTTTATTTCTTTCTCTTCTCTGATTTCTGTGGCTAAAACTTCCAAAACTGTGTTGAATAATAATGGTGAGAGTGGGTAACTTTGTTTTGTTCCTGATCTTAGTGGAAGTGGTTTCAGTTTTTCACCATTGAGAATATTGGCTTTGGATTTGTCATGTATGGCCTTTATTATGATGGGGTAAGTTCCCTCTATGCCTACTTTCTGTAGGTTTTTGTGTTATCATAAATCAGTGTTGAATTGTCTCAAAAGCTTTTTTCTGAATCTACTGAGATGATCATATGGTTTTTCTTCTTCAATTTGTTAATATGGTTTATCACATTGACTGATATGCATATGTTGAAGAATCCTTGCATTCGTGGGATAAACCCCACTTGATCGTGGTGAATGATCCTTTTAAGGTGCTGCTGGATTCTGTTTGCTCGTATTTTGTTGAGGATTTTTGTATCTATGTTCACCAGTGATACTGGACTGTAGTTTTATTTTTTTGTGACATCTTTGTTTGGGTTTGGTATCAGGGTGATGGTCACCTCATAGAATGAGTTTAGGAGTGTTCCTCCCTCTGCTATATTTTGGAAGAGTTTGAGAAGGATAGGGGTTAACTCTTCTCTGAATGTTTGATAGAATTCGCCTGAGAAGCTATCTGGTATGGGCTTTTGTTTGTTGGAAGATTTTTAATCACAGTTACAATTTCACTGCTTGTGATTGGTCTGTTTACATTTTCTATTTCTTCCTGGTTCAGTCTCAGAAAGTTGTGCTTTTCTAAGAATTTGTCCATTTCTTCCAGGTTATCCATTTTTTTGGCATATATTGCTTTTAATAATCTTTCAAGATCTTTTGTATTTCTCCAGTGTCAGTTGTTACTTCTCCTTTTTCATTTCTAATTCTATTTATTTCAGTCTTCTCTTTTCTTCTTGATTAGTCTGGCTAATGGTGTTTCAATTTTGTTTATCTTCTCAAAGAACCAACTTTAAGTTTATAGATCTTTGCTATTGTTTCCTCATTTCTTCTCTGTTTCTTTCTTTTTTTTTTATTGGAATGTAATTGCTTTACAATGGTGTGTTAGTTTCTGCTTTTTAACAAAGTGAATCAGCTATTCATATACAGATATCCCCATGTCTTCCCTCTTGCATCTCCCTCCCTCACACCCTCCATGTCCCACCCCTCTAGGTGGTCACAGAGCACTGAGCTGATATCCCTGTGCTATGCGGCTGCTTCCTACTAGCTATCAGTTTTATATTTGGAAGTGCCTGTATGTCCGTGCCACTCTCTCACTTTGTCCCAGCTTACCCTTCCCCATCCCCTTGTCCTCAAGTCCATTCTCTTGTTGGTCTGTGTCTTTATTCCCATCCTGCACCTTGGTTCTTCACAACCTTTTTTTTTCTTCAGATTCCATATATATGTGTTAACATATGGTATTTATTTTTCTCTTTCTGACTTACTTCACTCCATATGACTGACTCTAGGTCCATCCATCTGACTACAAATAACTCTATTTTGTATCTTTTTATGGCTGAGTAATAGTCCATTGTATATATGTGCCACATTTTGTTTATCCATTCATCTGTCAATGGACACCTAGGTTGCTTCCATGTCCCGGACATTGTAAATAGAGCTGCAGTGAAAATTGTGTTATATTCTCTTTTTGAATTATTGTTTTCTCAGGATATATCCCCAGTAGTGGGATTACTCAGTCTTATGGTAGTTCTATTTTTCGTTTTTTAAGGAGCCTCCTTAATGTTCTCCATATTAGCTGCATCAATTTACATTCCCACCAACAGTGCAAGAGGTTTTCCACTTCTCCACACCCTGTCCAGCATTTATTATTTCTAGAGTTTTTTATCATGGCCATTCTGACTGGTATGAGATGATATCTCATTGTAGTTTTGACTTGTATTTATCTAATGATTAATGATGTTGCACATTCTTTCATGTATTTCTTGGCCATATCTTGTATATCTTCTTTTGAGAAATGTCTATTTAGGTCTTCTGCCCATTTTTGGATTTAGTTCTTTGATTTTTTGATATTAAGCTGCATGAACTGCTTGTAAATTTTGGAGATTAATCCTTTGTCAGTTGCTTCATTTGCAACTATTTTCTCCCATTCTGAGGGTTGTCTTTTCATCTTGTTTATGGTTTACTTTGCTGTGCAAAAGCTTTTAACTTTCATTAGGTCCCAGTTGTTTATTTTTGTTTTTGTTTCAATTTCTCTAGGAGGTGGGTCAAAAAGGATCTTGCTGTGATTTATGTCATAGAGTGTTCTGCCTATGTTTTCCTCTAAGAGTTGGATAAAGTCTGGCCTTACATTTAGGTCTTTAATTTATTTTGAGTTTATTTTTGTGTATGCTGCTAGGGAGTGTTCTAATTTCATTCTTTTACATGGAGCTGTCCAGTTTTACCAGTGCCACTTATTGAAGAGGCTGTCTTTTCTCCACTGTATATTCTTGCCTCCTTTATCAAAGATAAGGTGACCATATGTGTGTGGGTTTATCTCTGGGCTTTCTATCCTGTTCCATTGATCTATATTTCTGTTTTTGTGCCAGTACCATACTGTCTTGATTACTGTAGCTTTATAATATAGTCCGAAGTCAGGGAGCCTGATTCTTCTGGATCCGTTTTTGTTTCTCAAGATTGCTTTGGGTATTCGGTGTGGTTTTTGTTTCCTTACAAACTTTGAAATTTTTTCTTCTAATTCTGTGAAAAATGCCAGTGGAAGTTTGATAGGGATTGCATTGAATCTGTAGATCACTTTGGGTATTAGAGTCATTTTCACAATGTTGGTTGTTCCAATCCAAGAACATGGTACATCTCTCCTTCTATTTGTATCATCTTTAATTTCTTTCATCAGTGTCTTATAGTTTTCTGCATACAGGTCTTTTGTCTCATTCGGTAGGTTTATTCCTAGGTATTTTATTCTTTTTGTTGCAATGGTAAATGGGAGTGTTTCCTTAATTTCACGTTCAGATTATTCATCATTAGTGTATAGGAATGCAAGAGATTTCTGTGCATTAACTTTGTATCCTGCTACTTTACCCAATTCAGTGATTAGCCCTAGTCATTTTCTGGTAGTATCTTTAGGATTCTCTATGTATAGTATCATGTCATCCACAAACCATGACAGCTTTACTTCTTATTTTCCGATTTGGATTTCCTTTATTTCTTTTTCTTCTCTGATTGCTGTGGCTAAAACTTCCAAAACAGTGTTGCATAATAGTGGTGACAGTGGGAACCCTGTATTATTCCTGATCTTACTGAAAATGGTTTCAGTTTTTCACTTTTGAGGATGATGTTGGCTGTGCGTTTTTCATATATGGCCTTTATTATGTTAAAGTAAGTTCCATCTATGCCTATTTTCTGCAGGGTTTTTATCATAAATGGATGTTGAATTTTGTGGAAAGCTTTTTCTTCTCTATTGAGATGATTATATGGTTTTTATTCTTCAATTTATTAATATGGTGTATTACATTGATTGATTTGTGTATATTGAAGAATCATTGCATTCCTGGGATAAACCCTACTTGATCATGGTGTATGATCCTTTTAATCTGCTTTTGGATTCTGTTTGCTAGTATTTTGTTGTGGATTTTTACATCTCTGTTTATCAGTGATATCAGCCTGTGACATCTTTGTGACATCTTTGTCTGGGTTTGGTATCAGGCTGATGGTGGCCTTGTAGAATGAGTTTGGGAGTGTTCCTCCCTCTAGTATAGTTTGGAAGAGTTTGAGAAGGATAGTTGTTAACTCTTCTCTAAGTGTTTGATAGAATTTGCCTGTGAAGCCATCTGGTCCTGGGGTTTTGTGGAAGACTTTTAATCACAGTTTTAATTTCAGTGCTTCTGATTGTTTTTTTTTTTTTTTTTTTTTTTTTTTTTTTTCTGTTTCTTCCTGGTTTAGTCTCAGGAGGTTGTGCTTTTCCAAAAATTTGTCCATTTTCTCCAGGTTGTCCAATTTATTGGCTTATAGTTGCTTGTAGTAATCTCTCATGATCCTTAGTATTTCTGCATCTGTTGTTACTTCACCTTTTTCATTTCTAATTCTATCGATATGAATCTTCTACCTTTTTTTTTTTGATTAGTCTGGCTAATGGTTTTTCCATTTTGTTTATCTTTTCAAAAAACAGCTTTTAGTTTTATTGATCTTTGTTATTGTTTCCTCATTTTTTTTCATTTATTTCTGATATGATCTTTATGATTTCTTTCCTTCTGCTCACTTTGGGGGTTTTTGTTCTTCTTTCTCTAATTGCTTTAGGTGTAAGGTTAGGTTTTTTACTTGAGATATTTCTTGTTCTTGAGGTAGGATTGTATTGCCATGACTTCCCTCTTAGAACTGCTTTTAATGCATCCCATAGGCTTTGGGTCATCGTGCTTTCATTTGCATTTGTTTCTAGGCATTTCTTGATTTCCTTTTTGATTACTTCAGTGATCTCTTGTTTTTTTAGTATTACATTGCTTAGTCTCCATTTGTTTGTATTTTTTACATGCTTTCCTGTAATTGTCATCTAGTCTCATAGCGTTGTGGTTGGAAAAGATACTTGATATGATTTCCGTTTTCTTAGTTACCAAGGCTTGATTTGTCACCCAAAATATAATCTATCCTGGAGAATGTTCCATGAGGACATGAGAAGAAAGTGTATTCTGTTTTTGGATGGAATCTCCTATAAATATCAATTAAGTCCATCTTCCTTAATGTATCATTTAAAGTTTGTGTTTCCTTATTTTCATTTTGGATGATATGTCCATTGGTGAGAATGGGGTGTTAAAGTCCCCTACCCTGGGAATATCTCCTTTTATGGCTGTTAGCAATTGCCTTATGTATTGAGGTGCTTCTATGTTGGGTGCATAAATATTTACAATTGTTATATCTTCTTCTTGGATTGATCCCTTGATCATTATGTAGTGTCCTTCTTTGTCTCTTGTAATAGTCTTCATTTTAAAGTCTATTTTGTCTCATATGAGAATTGGTACTCCAGCTTTCTTTATTTCCATTTGCATGGAACATCTTTTTCCATTCCCTCACTTTCAGTCTGTATGTGTCCCTGGGTCTGAAATGGGTGTCTTGTAGACAGCATTTGTATGGGTCTTGTTTGTGTAGCCATTCAGCAAACTTGTATCTTTGGTTGCAGCATTTAATCCATTCATATTTAAGGTAGTTAGTTATTGATATGTATGTTCCTGTTACCATATTCTTAATTGTTTTGGGTTTATTATTATAGATCTTTTCCTTGTCTCATGTTTCCTGCCTACAGAAGTTCCTTTAGCATTTGTTGTAAAGTTGGTTTGGTGGTGCTGAATTGTCTTAGCCTTTGCTTGTCTGTAAAGGTTTTCATTTCTTTGTCGAATCTGAATGAGATCACTGCTGGGTAGAATAATCTTGGTTGTAGGTTTTTCCCTTTCATCATTTGAAATGTGTCCTGCCACTCCCTTCTGGCTTGCAGAGTTTCTGCTGAAAGATCAGCTGTTAACCTTATAGAGATTCCCTTGTATGTTATTTGTTGCTTTTAATATTTTTTCTTTGTATTTAATTTTTGATTGTTTGATTAACGTGTCTTGGCATTTTTCTCCGTGGGTTTATCCTGTATGGGACTTTCTGCCCTCCTGGACATGACTATTTCCTTTCCCATATTTGGGTAGTTTTCAACTATAATCTCTTCAAATATTTTCTCAGTTCCTTTCTTCTTCTCTTCTTCTTCTGGGACCGCTATAGTTGGAATGTTGTTGCATTTAATGTTGTCCCAGAGGTGTCTGAGACTGTCCTCAATTCTTTTCATTCTTTTTTTCTTTATTCTGCTCTGCAGTAGTCATTTCTACTATTTTATCTTCCAGATCATTTATCCATTCTTCTGCCTCTGTTATTCTGCTATTGATTCCTTCTAGGGAATTTGTATTTCATTTATTGTGTTGTTCATCATTGTTTGTTTGCTCTTTAGTTTTCTAGGTCCTTGTTAAACGTTTCTTGTATTTTGTCCATTTTATTTCTAAGATTTTAGGTCATCTTTACTATCATTCCTCTGAATTCTTTTTCAGGTAGACCTCCTGTTTCCTTGTCATTTGTTTGTTCTGGTGGGTTTTTACCTTGCTTCTTCATCTGCTGTGGTTTTTTTCTGTCTTCTCATTTTGCTTAACTTACTGTGTTTGGGGTCTCCTTTTCACAGGCTGCAGGTTCCTAGTTCCCATTGTTTTTGATATCTGCCCCAGTGGGTAAGTTTGGTTCGGTGGGTTGTGTAGGCCTCCTGGTGGAGGAGAGTGGTACCTGTGTTCTCATGGATGAGGCTGGATTTTGTCTTTCTGGCGAGCAGTACCACATCCAGTGGTGTGTTTTGGGGTGTCTGTGGCCTTATTATGATTTTAGGCAGTCTCTCTTCTAATGGGTAGGTGGGTCTTAGCGTTGAGATGGAGATCTCTGGGAGAGCTTTTGCTGTTTGATATTACATGGGGCTGGGAGGTCTATGGTGGACCAATGTCCTTCACTCAGCTCTCCCACCTCAGAGGCTCAGACCTGCCACCCGGCCAGAGCACCAAGACCCTGTCTGCCACACAGCTCAGAGAAAAGGGAGAAAATTAAAAAAGAAAGAAAGAAAGAAAAAAGTGAAATAATGTAAAGGTATTTAAATAGAAAATAAAAAATAATTATTATCAAAATTTAAAAAATAAAAGAAAGATGAGAGCAAGCAAACCAAAAAACAAATTGACCAATGATAGCAAGTGCTAAAAACTCTACTAACCCCCCCCCCAAAAAAAAAACCAAAAAGCGGACAGACAGAACCCTAGGACAAATGGTAAAAGCAAAGCTATACAGACAAAATCACACAAAGCAGCATACACATACATACTCCCCAAAAGAGAAAAAGGATAAATATATATATATATATATATATATAAAAAAGTAAGAGAGCAACCAAATCAATAAACAAATCTACCAGTGATAATAAGCTCTGAATACTAAAGTAAGATAATCATAAAACCAGAAACAAATTAGATGCAGAAAGCAAACCCCAAGTCTACAGTTGCTCCCAAAGTCCACTGCCTCAGTTTTAGGATGGTTCCTAGTCTATTCAGGTATTATGCAGATTCAGGTTACATCAAGTTGATTGTGGAGATTTAATCCACTGCTCCTGAGGCTGCTGGGAGAAATTTCCCTTTGTCTTCTTTGTTCATACAGCTCCTGGGGTTCAGCTTTGGATGTGGCCCTGCCTCTGCATTTAGATCTCCTGAGGGCATCTGTTCCCCAGCTCAGACAGGACGGGGTTAAAGGAGCAGCTGATTAGGGGGCTCTGGCTCATTCACGCTGTCGGGAGAGAGGGGTATGGAATGCAGGGTGAGCCTGCAACGGCAGAGGCTGGCATAACCTTGCAACAGCCTGAGGCACGCCGTTTGTTCTCCCGGGGAAGTTTTCCCTGGATCAGGGGACCCTGCCAGTGGCAGGCTGCAAAGGCTCCCTGGAGGGGAGGTATGGTTATTGACCTGTGCTTGCACACAGGCTTCTTGGTGGCTGCATCAGCAGCCTTAGCATTTCATGCTGTCTCTGGTGTCTGCACTGATAGCTGTGGTTCGCGCCCGTCTCCGTAGCTCATTTAGGTGGTGCTCTGAATCCCCTCTCCTTGCGCACCCCAAAATAGTGGTCTCTTGCCTCCTAGGCAGGTCCAGACTTTTCCCCGGACTCCCTTCCGGCTTGCTGTGGTGCATTAGCCTCCTTCAGGCTGTGTTCACGCAGCCAACCCCAGTCCTCTCTCTGGGATCTGACCTCCGAAGCTGGAGCCTCAAATCCCAGCCCCCACCTGCCCTTGCAGGTGAGCAGACTAGCCTCTCAAGCTGGTGAGTGCTGGTCAGCACCAATCCTCTGTGCGGGAATCTCTCCACTTTGCCCTCTGCACCCCTGTTTCTGCACTCTCCTCCATGGCTCCGAAGCTTCCCCCCTAGCCACCCGCAGTCTCCGCCCGTGAAGGGTCTTCCTAGTGTATGGAAACTTTTCCTCCTTCACAGCTCCCTCCCTTGCAGGTCCTGTCCCTATTACTTTGTCTTTGTTTTTCAATTTTTACTTTTGTCCTATGCAGGTACGTGGGGAGTTTCTTGCCTTCAGGGAAGTCTGAGGTCTTCTGCCAGCATTTAGTAGGTGTTCTGTAGGAGTTTCATGTTTCACATGTAGATGTATTTTTGATGTATCTGTGGAGAGGAAGGTGATCTCCACTTCTTACTTCTCCTCCATCTTATAGGTCTCCCCTCAAACGTGTAATTTACTTAATTTCTTGGACAATCCAATTTCTCATCTGTAATTTGAGAATGAGCACTCATTTTTAAAATCTATATTCTTTCTCATTCCTAGAAGGATTATACTGGATGTGACTTAGAAAAATACAGACGATCTATTAGTGTAAAATCAATAGATGAGGAAATCAAAGAGAAAATTAGGAAATGAAAAGAAAATAAAACTAGGGAAACAATTTATGCTAAAAGAGACAAAACAAACAAGAAAGCTGATGCTCTAAGGTTCTATAAAGTTGTTATTGTTAGATCAGAAATTCTTCTCTGTGCTTTATAACTTCCAAAAGAAAAGGAAAATACAATTGTGTATAAGATGTATTATGCTACAATACAATCACACCAGTTGTTCAAGAGAAACATAGGTATTCCTGAAATGTCTCTCATTGTTCTTTGGAATGTGAACAGATGGAATAGGGGTGACAGCATATTCTGCAGCTCCCCTCCAACCTCATAGATGCCGCAAAGCATGCCAGTGGCATAATGCAAGCTGTTCAGTATGCTTACAACATGGAAGAAGTATGTTTTTCTTGGGAAATTTCATCCCCTTTGATACCATTTTAAAGGAATATCTTTGAAAAAAAGTATTTTAATTGGTTTAAAACATGTATAATGGACAGACATTTTATCATCTGTGGTTTGTAAAAAGATGAGTATGTCAGCTTTTGTAAAAAGAAAAGATGGTCCACTGTTACAAGTTATAGCCCTATCCTCATTATAAAATATTTTTATTATGCATTTGAACCCCCTTTTCATTACTCTCTGTTCATTAAGGTTTATAATATATTATGATAGTGTTATTATGAAAAGCAAGCCTCGCATGTTATTTTTCTGGGAAGAAAACAACCTTTTTTGGGTTGTTAAACATTTTATTTTTAAAATAGTTTTTAACATCATGTGTAAAAAAATATTTGAACCTTTGTTCCTTTAGATATCTCTTTGCATTCTTATTTGTTCTCTGTCATGTTTGACAAATTTAAGACACAAATAAGTGATAGCCAGTGTTACCAGAGTCAAAATAGCACTTCTCCTGACTACCAACTAGTGATGTTTTGTGGTCTAGCACAGCTGATAAATTAGGTGCTGTTGCAGGGTTCAGCTAGAGCAAATGAAAATAATTTATCAGAAAAACAAAGAAAATGAAACACTGAATCACCACAATTTTTTCTAGATTAGAGAATCAATCAAAAGCTCTAGAAGTAACTTGAGTTTAACAGCTGGTTTCTGTATGTTTAACAATTAAGTAGTGCATTTATTTTGAAATATTTATGGCCTTTATTTTATTGTAAACTTTAATAATGTAAGAACCTCCAAAATATTAAATACAGCCCTATCTTTTAAAAAGGAAAAACAATTTACATCTCTCAAAAAGTAAAACAGAAAAAAAGTAGTCGACACACTGCAAATGTTGATATTTAAAATACTAGCTTAGGAAAACATATTGTCTTGATCTGGGAATTTATTTTGTTTATGTCAGATAAGCAATGGTATAGCACAATTTTAATATTTAGTTGAAATATTTATGAAGAACCATCAGTACATACCTCACTGATTTTTATACACCTCCCCCAATATCTGTAATACCATATATAGAATACTCAGTAATATTCTGGATCATTCTTAGCAAATGATTAAGAAGACCGATTGGTATTATTAAAATTGAAGCCATTAAACACTATTTTAGAAAAGAAAATGTGAGCGAATTAATTTTGATGAGAATGATGAAAGAGAAGCTGATAAAAATGTTACAAAAGTGAAAACCCTAAATAGGAAAGAAGAATTTACTTTGCCTGATTTTAATTAATTGATCTATACCTCTTTCATTTGAGTCTCATATCTAGAAAAAGCATTGAAATAACTTAAAATTGATATAGAACCTTAAAAGTTAGATTTATTATAATTTTTACCAGCCAATAATTACTTTAAATTGTTTTACCATTTTATAGTTTGCTATGCTATTTACTATCTTTCCACTCATTTCATCGTTCAAAAAAACTATCTTTAATTTATCAGCATTTTGAAATTATACAATTTAAATTATTCAAACTGGAAAATATTTTTATTTCAGAAATGAGCAAATAGAGAGGTTATTAATAATGGATAATTAGAGCTTTCTGGCTAAAGAAGTAGCTTTTCAAATGAAGAGCCATTACAATATGTAATTTTTATAGTGGTTTTTCTCACCATTTATGTTCTTTTGCCTTTTAACAGCTGAAATAAATCAGTAAAATATTAATCCAATTGAACAGGGAAAATGGGATTAAAACTTGTTTATAATATATATATTTGGTCTTTATAAGTAAATATGGCTATTTTTGTATCTATGCTTTCCCTCTGAATGAAGTTATGTTCATTTTTTGCTACTTATTATTTTCTTCATTCAGGTTATTTCACAGTTGAGGATCTTGGGCAGATCAGTAACAGCTGGTAGCAAATTTGATAGAGAAATCTGGTCTAATGAACTTTCTCCTGTCCTCAATCTCTGGAAGAAATTAAACCAGGTTAGTAGTGGAATATTCTTCCTTTGTTTTCCCTTTTTTCTCCCTATCCCTTTTTTTCCAGTTTTATCCCCAAATTGTCCATGTTGGTAAATATGATGGTAAATTTTTGCATGGATCTGCCCTTAATGTATACAGTATCCTGGAAAAAGATGGAGGAAATAAAAGTAATAGAAGCAGATCAGCCCAAGAAGCAGTGTTACTGTGTAATTTGTCTCATCCTGGTAATATACTATGACGTCCTCTATGTCCGATACACATTTTGCTCACTCCTTGTCTTCTCTCTCCTCTTTCTGTAAAGTCAGTGACTGCTGTTAAAGGTGAAATTTTCAAAGGAATCCAAGTGCTAAGGAAAAGCAATTCATCAACTGGAGTTGACTTGTTTCTATATTGTAAAATAGTTATAGATTATAGATGGTTGCTTCTTCCCTAGGCAAAACCATTACAGTATTATGATTACTATTCTAATTGAATAAGGACTTACTTTCTGGAATTAAAAAAATACAATTTTACAATTCATGTTTAGTAATTCTATGAAAATGCTTATATATCAGATAGCCTTCTGCAGTAAGGGAAGTCAAATTAGGCTTATTTAAGAACCTATGAAAAAGGTTAAAACTTTCTAAAAATTCAAAATCCTCAAACCTTATAGTATTGTAATTTCGAGTTATTCTGACTTAGTATCAACAATTGGTGATTGTCAGGAGTCTGAATAAACAATGAGCTCAACTAACTGGAATTGCCACTTTATTTAGACCATCAGATTGATAAAGCTTTATATAGCTGGCTTGAGGAAAAATTAGAGAATGAAAAAAATACTACATCCCTTGGCATCCCAAACCCGTGCTCTCCCCTTATGCCTGGTCATATAAGTAATCACATTGTACAGATTCCTGACTATGAAATCATGGCCTGATTTCCATTCTTCATATCAATTCGTATTGAAGTTGTTATTCTTTACCTTCTTTTCTCTTAAACTAACCTTTGCTTATTTTTAAATTAATAACCCAGTTTACACAAATTTATTGAGGAAAGTTGCTGTTAATCTGATTCTTATTTCTCTGTAACTAATTTGGTTTTTTCCTCTAGAATATTTTGTCTCTGATCTCCCTAAATTTCACCATAATAAATACAGGTGTGGATTTTGTTATGTTTTGTTTTGCATCTATTCGTGTGATACTCTGAGACCTTGCAGTTCCAAAAGCCAGCCTTCCCAGCTATATCTGTTTAAGTCTAATCCCCACATTAGCTGGGCTGCATGCTGTGAAATATCAAGTACTCTGCTGTCTATGGCAGGTGCTTGATACTGCTATTTTTTATTCCTAAAATGTTGACATAGTGGGCAGTGTTCCATCCAGGGCAATATGAAAAGATAAGTTTGCAACCAAAAACTCTCCTAGCCTGGCTCCAGCCATGGCATCCAGCCCTCAGCTGTAGGTTACCATATTCTTACAAGTACCCAAACCTTTCTGTCTCTCAGATGTTTCCCATTCTTTTTGTGCCATCTTCTGGGTTCAGTATCCTCTTGTTTTGTCAAAGACAGGATTCAGAAGTGGGAGGTAGTTTGCCATTTTGTCCAGAAACAAACATAACTTTTTAAACTTCATTTTAACTTTTATTTGTAAGATAGATATAGATTCATTAAAAGGTTATCATTATATTATATTCATAATAGTCAAATTAATCTATCAAATATCTTGCACTTCATCCTGTTATAATGTTTTGTTCTTTATCTCTCCCATTTCCTTCCTGAAGCTATTGCCATAATGTAGACTTCTGTCTTTCTCATATGGATTATTGCAGAAAACACCAAATTTGACTCTCCTTATAATATATACTTCCTCCAAGTCATATTTCAGATCATCATCACATTAATTTTCCTAAAGAAAATCATTTTTCACAACATGGCTCCATATCCAACCTGACTTGTAAGGCTCTTCCATAGTAAGGCAGCTCTCAGTGATTCTGTCTGTGAGGACTTTCCAAATGCAATTTCCTTCTCCCGGAATCTCCTAGCTATGCTAAACCAGTAATGGGCAAAGTTCCAGCATCTTCCAGAAGTCTCTCAGCTATTACTCATTTCCCTCATGTTTCTATAGTACAAACTTATAAATCACATAACCATAAAAGTTATATTTTAAACTAAGCAAGTTAAGATATGGTGCTTAGGAATAGGAATTCTCTTATTTTGGGGTAGCTTTAAAATGTATGCATATAAATATTTCAAATAAAACAAACTAATGCCACATTTCTGTTTTAGAATTTTTCCATAATTATTTTTATCACTTCTGAACTTTTTAAAAAGTTTTTCTTTTGTAAAAACAGAGTAATAATCTTTCCTCTGCATTCATTTGTTCATGTATTTCATTCATCAAATGTCTATTGATGTGTCTGCTATATGCTTGGCACTGTGCTAGATGCTATGACTTATTAAGAGATGATAACAATACACAACAATATAGGTATTACAATGGTCTTTGGGAACCCAAATGAGGGAGTGTTAAATTCTGCTAAGAGGAAGTCAGAGGAGGTTACATTATGAGTAAGAAATTCTTTAGAGGGACTTCCCTGGTGGGCTGGTGGTAAAAAATCGGCCTTCCAATGCAGGGGATGCAGGCTCGATCCCTGGTCAGGGAACTAAGATCCCACATGCCGCAGGGAAACTAAACCCGTGCACCTCAACTAGAGAGCTCGCATGCGCCGCACACTGCAGAGCCCATGTGCTCTGGAGCTTGCACGCCACAACTACAGAGAGAAAACCTACAAGCCACAGCTAGAGAGAAGCCCACATGCCTCAACGAAGAGCCTGTGCACCACAACAAAAGGATGCCACATGCTGTGACGAAGATCCCGCATGCCACAACGGAGACCCAACTCAGCCAAAAATATAAATAAATAAATAAAATATTTTTTAAATGCTTTAAATTAAAACAAGAGGTTACATGATGAACAAGAAATTCTCTAGTTAAAAAAGAGTGCCATGTTTGTTATTCTAACCTGACTGGAGTAAAGAATGCTTTGAATAGAATGGCTAGACATAACAGCAAAAAATTTTAGTAGGACCAGGTTGGAAAGGGTTTAATGTCATGATGGAGCGATTATAATTTATCCTGTAGGCAGTGGGGATACAATGCTAATAAGAAGGTGGGAAGGTGATATGTAAAGATCTGTGTTTTATAAAGGCAAAACCGATGATGGTGTAAGCAGTGGATACTAGAGGCCTGAAAACCAATTTAGAGGAAGCTACAATGTTCTAAGAGCAAAATCATGGGAACCTTATTGAATATGGTGACAATGTGAATATAAAGTAAGAGAAGAGTCAAAGATATTTCAAAAGTAAAACCAGTCTTCAAAGGACGATTGTATGGATCTAATAAAAAAATAAATGGAACACTATTTGTCAAACATAAACTCTTTATGGATTAAGCCTTTTGTATCCTTCTTATTTCTTTAAAGATTTGTAGATTTTTAAAGTTTAGTATAACAAGCCCTAGTAGTATTGATGACATTGCCACATTCAAGATATTTTATTAATTTAACTTTTCATGCTTGAAGGTTAAATTATCAAAATTTTTAGTGACTGTATTAGTGATTATATCTTTTTCAGGGAAATATATAATATATACAAATGTGTAATTATAACTTTTAACATTATTTTGTGTTAACTGTTAATTCATATGTAATTATATCATCTTTTAAATAGTTTAGATGCATAATTTAGTAACATCTCGTATTTTGTGACATTTTTCTTGGGATTTCCACTGGAAAACTTAGTAATTTGTAAAACAGTAATTTAAAAAGCAAAATGCTGAAAAGTATAACACATGAAAAATCTAATGTCATTTAATATTCTGCATGTATACATTCAAAAGGTCAGTTCATGCTTTAAAATTTTTATTATGTACAAGCTCACCAAGCAGTTTTTAATATCTGGTTGATGGTGATAACTGATGAGAATTACTGACATTCTAACCAATTTACATCTCCTTTATATAGCTTCAGAACTTCCATTAATTCCCATATGATAAAAGGTACATGTAAAACTGTCTCTTTTAGGCTGAAAGAATTTGTTGAGCAAAAAATAGGTGACAAATTTTTTTCTGAGCAACAATTGAACTGGTTGACCCAGTAACTATTTTTATTATTTCTTTCTTCAGGTTTGTAAGTAGATTTGTATATCTGTTAAATTATACTTGTAAACTCAGAATACCTTAATTTCAAAAGAATGCATTGAAATTAAATTAAATTAAAATCTAGAGTGGCAGGATAAACAATTAATAGGACTAGTACTTTCTTATGTTTTTGAACTAAAAATTTAAATATCTTTAAAATTGATTAGTTTCATATTATGTTTGAAAAGAATGTGTATTCTACTCTGTTGACTGCTATTCTCAAATTATATTCTTTAGATCAAGTTTTTTAAATGTTTTGTTCACAAATCATAATATATAATAGGTTTTTTCTATCAATTTTTGAATTATACAAGTTCAGAATGCTACCTCTTCTTGATATATTGAACCGCTATCATAGTAATTCTCTTTAACTCTTATAATGTTTTTCCTATTTTTCTGGTATTAATCTGTATCCGTTTTTTTAGTTACTATTTGTAAGATATATCCTATTTCATACTTTCAACATTTAAATAAATTTTTATAGGTGTATCTTATAAAGAGCCTATAGCTGGATTTTGTTTGATCTTTAGCTGGAACATTTAGTCTATTTACATTAATCTGGTTTACTATATTATTATATGTTATGTTTTGTATTTTTTCTACTTTTTTTTATTTCTTTCTTGTCTTCTTTTGGACTATTTTCTCTAATATATTGCTCTCTTAGTTTACAGGTTATATATCTTTTCTACTTTTTAGTGGTATCCTAGATATTTTATTGTACATGCATAGATAACCAAAGTTAAACAATATATTTGCCTACCTGGCAGATAATTCAAGAAGCTTAAGACTTTATACCCAACTTCAACTGTTTTTTTAATGATATTTTTATTTATTTTTTAAATTTTTCAACATCTTTATTGGAGTATAATTGCTTTAAAATGGTGTGTTAGTTTCTGCTGTATAACAAAGTGAATCAACTATACATACACATACATCCCCACATCTCCCCGCTCTTGCGTCTCCCTCCCACCCTGCCTATCCCACCCATCTAGGTGGTCACAAAGCACTGAGCTGATCTCCCTGTGCTATGAGGCTACTTCCCACTAGCTATTTTACATTTGGTAGTATGTGTAAGTCCATACCACTCTCTCACTTTGTCCCAGCTTACCCTTCCCCATCCCCATGTCCTCAAGTCCATTCTCTACATTTACATCTTTATTCCTGTCCTGCCCTAGGTTCTTCAGAACCATGTTTTGTTGTTGTTGTTTTTTAGATTCCATATATATGTGTTAATATACAGTATTTGCTTTTCCCTTTTTGACTTACTTCACGCTGTATGACAGTCTCTGGTCCATCTACCTCACTACAAATAACTCAATTTCATTTCTTTTTATGGCTGAGTAATATTCCATTGTATATATATCCCACATCTTCTTTATCCATTCTTCTGTCAGTGGACACTTAGGTTGCTTCCATGTCCTGGCTATTGTAAATAGAGCTGCAACGAACATTCCTTCAACACTTTTGATTTGAACAATGTATTGGGTAATTAGCACACACTTTCCTGGTTGAGCTCTGCTTGCTCAATTAAGTAATATTCCTTTAACTGTAACTGAACTAAATGAAATGAACATTAAAAATGACTGCTTTGGTTTCCTTTGATCGACTCAATAACTTGGTATGAAAAGAAATAGTTGTTACCTGGTTTAGAAATCTAAACTCTGTTTGTTCACTAATAACTAGGATGATAAAGCAACCAGCTCTCCTATGAAATAGGCTGCCAGAGAAATTCTATAGTTCTTTCAACTCTTTGAAGTCACCACACTCATCCTTCTATTTTCTTACCTTTTTTCTTCCTTTCTCTTCTATCTCCTTTCTACATGCTTATCAGAAATCCACTTCTGAAGAGATGTAATTTAATGCAGATATGTCAAACTTTTGACTTCTCTGATTATGAATGCTTAAGACAGGAGTCTGTTGAACTTGAATTAATCAGTTAACAATCTTTGGATTCAACTGGTGGAAAACCAAGTTCAAACTGGCTAAGGCCAAAAAAGGGGAATTTATGGTGCCCATAACTGTTTCAATCACAGCTTGTTACAAGGAAGTTGAAAGGGTGTCATCAGGTCCCAGTAATACATATATATATATATATATATGTATACTTATTGTAATATATATGGTACATATATTCTGAAAGATCTGATGCACTGAAACTGATATGATAATGATATATGAATGTGTATATGCTCCATTTTTCATGCAGCCTCTCTTTTTATTGTCACAAAATGACTACACCTGTTCTCTACCTTATGATCTCTTAAGGTCAGGTCTAGTGGAAAGAAACAGGTATCTCTTAATCAGAAGACGCAGTCAAGATTCTTATTGCATTTTGTTATCTCTTTTTGGTAACCTGCCTATCTATGGGCAGGACATGGAATGTCCTGACTATGGTTAGGACAATGGAATGCTTTGATTAGTTAAGCTCTAAGTCACATACTATTGATAGCTTCTGGAATTGAGTTGAATCAACTTCACCAGAACCATATGGACTTACACTTCGGAAAGTTTGTTTCTTCCCAGAGAGATATTAGAAAAATTATTAGCTAAAGAGGAATTGAAGGGTTACTGGAGGGCAAAAGTAAAATTTCTACCACATGGAAGTGAAGATATTACCCCCTTTTCTATAACTCATAGAGCTACCACACCTTTGTTTCTAATATTTCTGATTTCCTTTTTTGCTTTTTAAAATGATTGTTGAGTCTTTTAATAGTTTTCTTATCATAGAAAACATATCTTGGACAAAGACATGATCGTATGACATGGAAAAAAAATACATCTGTCCAATTGTTGATTACTGTTTTATAAGTCATGGGTAAATATACACATAGAAACTATAATTCACATCTTACTAATTTCATTGAATTGCAGATCTGGAAAGGACTCTGATGTTATCTAGACCAATATATGAATCTTCACAATGTTTTGAATAAGTGGTAGTGTACTTGAGAGGTTTGCAAACTACAGCTCATGGGCCAAATCTGACCTGCTCCCAATTTCTATAAATACAGTTTTATTGAAAGCCATCCATGCCTGTTTGTTTATATATTGTCTGTGGCTATTTTACACTACAACAGCCAGAGTTGAGTTGTTATGACAAAGGCCTTATGGCCCACAAAGTCTGACATATTTACTATCTGAACCTTTACAGAAAAACTTGCTAATCTCTAGCCTAGTCATTGCTTAAGTATCCTTTAGTGACAAAAATTCTTGCTGAGAGAGAACCATTTTCAAAAAGCTCAAAATAATAATTATTATTTTAAAAATTCCAAAGAAACAGAAAGAGTAGTACTTCCATGTGTCATCCATTTTACTTATGTCTAATGTCGTTATCTCACTTAGGAAACTATTCTAGTTAAAACACAAAATTCTGGATTAATACCTAAATTGCACCAAAATTAGACTAGCTTTTTTCTTGCCCCAAAGGTATTTCTTGCTTAATAGTTAAGTTTTAAAATATCCACAATCTTTTCTTCCCTAGCAGCTCCATAATTATATAATGATTTTCTGTGAATACACTTAGCTTTTTAATGACAAGATGAACTTTAAAATGTCAAAGATATCCTTCAGAAGTGTATGATTCAATCAATTGTATTTGTGAAAAAAGAAAAAGCTTTTCTTATAACCAATTGACTAAAGATATGACTGTCGTCCCTCAGTTTCACTAAAAAGCGTACTATAATGATGAGTTATAATTTACTCATGGTGATTTTAGCTATTTGAATTATAAATAATACTTAATTTAAGTTTTTTTGTTTTAAGGTTATGTAATACTCTAACATGTTACTACTGCTATAAATCTTCTCTATACTTCATCCTTTTAGAATGTATAAGGTATCTACATTTATTTTTGAGTTAAAGTTATTTTACATTAATTTTTTATCAAAATTTTGTGATGGCCTATAGGAAATGGATTACATTATAATATATATTACAATATATTTTGATGTCTTCTGCTATATTTTTCTCAGTCATTACTTTATCAAAGCTTATATCACAGTGTGTCTTACTATTCATTTTTTCACAATTTTTTTCATCGTTCATTAATCAAACAGTTTTTGAGATCCTACTATATGCTGTTTTCTCCTCTGTCCTTCTGTTCTTATTGCTGAACTTACATCATTTTACTTGATAGTTACTAGACCAGCACTATGCAATAGAAATATGATGTGAAACACAAATGGGAGCCATATTTTTAATTTAAAATTTTCTACCAGCCACATTTAAATAAGTATGAAGAAACAAGTGAAATTACTTTTGATAATATATTTTATTTAACCTGTTACATTCAAAATATTAGCATTTCAATGTGTTATCAATATAAAAAAATATTAATGTGGTATTTTACATCCTTTTTTCATATTGCCTTTGAAATTCAGCTGGTATTTTACACTAACTGCACAACTCTAGACCATAGTTCTTACTTGAACTCTATTTGAATTTTAAGTATTTTTGATAGTTACTCTCCCAAATCAGCCTTTTTAACAGTTCGGTAAGTTTCTGTTTTCTTACATTATAGAGAAGTGTAATCTTGCTTGAATGACCTAAGTTTGGGTGTTCTTCTATAAAGTAATAGCGCAAACAGTGCAAATTTGTATCATCAATTTAATAGGATGGATAAAAATCCATAAACTAAATTATTATTTGCTAATCTTTGCCAGTCTTAGTATAAGATTGATAAAGATTTAAGTACCACATATTATTCACTTCCAGGAATGGTTTTTAATATAAGGAGTTATGGAAAGTCTATAACCTAAATTTTATGTCAGTTTTATTATTTAATTGATTGAGGTTGGAGATGTGTTAAGTAATATTTATTGCATGCTGTGGTTCAGATAGTTAATTTCAATCTAGGGGATAATAATTCTAATTAATTTTCATAATATTATACTCTTTCTCTTCTAGATTTAGTTTTGAGTTCACCACCATTTATTTAAGTGGGTATATTTATGTACATTTTTATGTCTATCAAAAATGATTTCAGCAACTTTAATATTTTAAATATAGCAGTAATAGAAATAAAATGCCTAAATTTGAACTCATAGCCTAAATCTATCCTCAGGAATGATCTCATGCCAATAAAATTTATTTCATGATTATTTATTTAACGGCAATAGCCATGCTAGATCACCATTTTATGATATTAAGTTGTCATGCCAGATACGTGAAAAAGAGACAGTGCTCTCATGGAAGATATGAATGTGACAACCATTAGAACAAAGAGAGGGGATCCTTAACTAGGATTGTAAGCAGAATATATAGAGAAAATTAAGATAATGGAGAGCAGATAAGAGTACAGGACTTCCCAGATTTATCTCTTGACAGTTCTTTGACACTTTTAGAATACTATTGAAGGTGATTTGTTTTCCTCCTAACCACATAAGCTGTTTAGAAACATCTGGGATTCCTTGAGTTTTTCTTAACAATTTGAGAAGCCCTAGAAGTTCCATGTATCAGAGCCTCTGTTAAAGTATAGACATAGAAATAAATACTAAGATATAATATTCACTGGTACAAGATCTTTAGTGTGATTTTTCTAATATACATACAGGTAATTTTCAAATTGAATTAAATGTCCATTCACATATTTTTCATAGCCATGATTCCTTCTGCTCTCCTTACAGCAGCAGAGTGGTAATTTAGCTGTGTTGCTCTCTTTGCATTGGCTTACAGTGTGCCATTCTTACCATTTTCCACCTATATTGACTGCTCCTTCTCAGCATGGTTCCCTTTTCTCAGTTCCCACCCCCACACCATTTCAGTGTTGGTGAACTCCAGAATTCCCTTCCTATGTATTTACAGATTTAATAAATTTGGCCAGTCATAAAAGAGAGTATTTCAAAACAAGATAGACCAGCAAAAGGTTTTAATAACTTTTGAATGTTTTAATGTATCGGTAATTTGTGTTACTTTTCAGTAAATATGACATGACGTGTTATCTTTTTAGAATTCAAACCTGATTCATCAGAAAGTGTTGCCTCCTAATGATCGACAAGGATCTCCAATATTATCGTTCATCGTTCTTGAACAATTTAATGCCATTCGCTTAGTACAAAGTGTTCATCAGTCTCTTGCTGCTCTCAGCAAAGTCATCAGAGGAGCCACCTTATTGAGTTCAGAAGTACAGAAATTGGCAAGTGCTTTATTAAACCAAAAGGTGAGCCAATACTATATATATATATGTGGGGTTTTTTTTCATTAATATAAGTGGCTCTTCCATCAGGTATATATTTGTCAGGAGTCTTACAGTTTACTGTAAACCGTAACTATAACAGAAAACCCAATTTAAAGTAGCTGAAGCCATATAGGAATTAATTGGCTGTTGTAACTGAAGGATCCAAGGGTAGCTAGCATTAAGTCAGCTTAGCAGGAGCTTAAAATTGTCATTAGGATCCCAGCTTGTGTTATTTATCTACCTCTTTAGTCATATTGTGTGTGTATGTGTATGTGTACATCCTCCGTATTAATTTCACTTTTGGGTGGGTCCTCTACACGTGGTGGTATCCCAGCAGTCCGAGTCTTATATCCTCTGAGTTCTAAGTCCAACAGAAAGAACACCTGTTTCCTGGCAACTCAAGCAAAAAATCTTGGGATTAGCTTTGATTCATACAAAATGGCTTGTGTTTTATGCCTAGTCCCATACTAGTTCTGTGGGTAGGGTATGCAAAGCTCTCATTGGCTAGGGCTTTAGCCAAATGCCTAACCCAGGAGCTGGGGATAGATTCAGCTCAATCTGTAACACATTTACAGAGGGGAAGCACCCTCTAAATGTTAGTTGTTTTTGTCACTGTTACTTTAAGAGAATTTCATTGTGTGAAAAACAGCTTTTGGAGCAGTCATCTGATAAAATTGTGCAAAATGAGTTTATAGAAGTAGGGATACCTTGTATGTTACTATTTATTCATCTCAGTTAGAGGTGGTTAAGGAATAGAATAGGGTAGTTCAAGAGGGTTCTATGTAATATTAATGAAAAATATGGAAGGTAGTGGCAAACATGGTTTCTTGTTTTACTTCTACTGTTAACCATCTGGGTAATCTGTGGCATAAACACTTGAAAAAAATGAATAACTTAAATTATTTTATGATTGTAATATAATGTGGCTTACAATAGATCTTATTAACAGATAACAAAGAACTAAATGGGTTTTATTATATGAAACATTTTCCTTGAATAAGACCAAAGAATGGTATTTTAGACAAGGGTCATAGATTTTTAATTCTTTATAACATTTCTTCATTTTCCCTTGGCCCATTAAGATCTGCTAAGTATTTCCTATTTGGTATAGCAACAGGACCTGATGACTTATTTCTTAAAAATATGTTTATGTAAGATGTATGCAATCTCATTGTTAATTTATTAAATTAAGTATTCTACATTACACTTTGATTTAAGAAATATAGCCTCTGAAATATCACTATTTTTGAAATACTTGTATAATTTGCATGAAAGTGAATTTGTTAAAATTCTTTCAAAGGATAAAAAATGTGTTTTACTAAGCATATTTAAATTCTATCACAGATAGTGGCTTTGGAAATATTTCAGGGTGTTTGGTGAAACTCAAATGAGATTTGGCTGAGTTTCACTAGAATAAGATCAATAAAATAATTTTGACATTTACTTTCTAATGAGCTTTACCAAAAATTTGAATCTAGTACTATCCCATTTATTTCAGGATAAAAGTTTAATGTTTTATTACATTTGAATGTGACAAGTTTTGAATTATGTGATATGATTTAATGTAATTTAGGAAATAGTTCAGTACTTGACATTTTCTTTACTGTATCTGAAATGATTGGACTAAGAATTTTCCTAAAGAGAATTATGACTTTTATTTCCTTGACACTTTTCTGGTGATCTACTGAAACTTTTTTTGTAAAAAGTTAAAATATTTATAATTTGTTTGTTAAGGACAATGATATTGTAGAATATTGTTATTTTTCTTTTACATATTAGAACAAAGGCTTTAAATCATGATTTAAAAGATATGCCAAAATTGAAAAGATAGAACACTAAATTACCTCATCTTTCTTGCTGAATAATCACTAAGGGTATTACCACTTTGTAGAAATCAAGAGATTGTGTTGCTTTTAAAAAAAAGTATTTTAATAGTACCGCTTTAAACCCAATGTAAGTATTTCCTGTATATTTCACTTTATCCTAAGGTACTGGGTAGTAACCCTAAATGGCTTTTTAATTTTTTAAATCAGGGAGTCACTCAACAATACAGCACAATTGCTAATGGATCCTGAATCTTTAAAATAAGTTTCCAAACAACTGGTGTTTAACCTTGTTCAGATCACTGACAGTTTTGAAAATTGAAGGAAAAAGATGCACTCTCTTAAAATATATATATACACACACATAAAGCTTTATTATATAACTTCAGGATATCTAAGAGTTAAGATCTCCTCTGCTAGAAAGGTGTTTCCTTTCACTCCTTTCTCTGCCATGGTCTTCTTTATAGCAGTGTCTCTCAAAGCATGGTCTCAAGACCAATAGCATCAGTAGTATCACCTGAGAACTTCGTAAAATTATGAATTCTCAGGCCCCACCTCAGACTGTTTGATCGTAAACTCTAAGTGTGTTGCCCTGCAATCTGTTTTTTATCCATCCCTTGAGGTGGGTCTGATGCATGCTAAGGTTTGAGAAATGCTGTTCTGTAGTGAGAAGTCTCATAAAAATGTCAGCAGCACCTGCTTTCTCATCTTGTGCTGTCTCCACTCCACTTCGTAACCACCTGTGCCACCTCCGTCATTGCTTTTCCAGTCTTTGGGAGAAAAGAAAAGATAAAGTTGTTCTTATAAAATGGTTGGAGACCCCATCTTTTCTTAAAGGCCCCCCTTTTAAAATTTACCTACCTTCATACAAATAAGTTCTTAGAAAAGTCATACCCAAACTATTTTACCAAATGATAATTATTAATGTTGAATAATTATCATTTTTCCATTAGAATAAAGTAGTAGCTTATGTTTTATATATAACATTTTACCAGTTATAGTACACTTGTGTGGCCCTTATCTAATTTTCTACTCTCATCACCTTCCTTTTACTTAGATTAGAAAACTGAAGCTGAAAGGAGTTGGTATTCTGGTAGAGTGTCAAAGCCCATACTGCAGTCCTGATATTGTGTTTCCTAGTTAAGTATTCTTTGCACTTCATCTCTCATTGAATATTTTGTTAATTTGATCATGAAGCTAGATGGTAGTCTTTGTAACAAGAGGCAGATATCAGCTTTATGAAGACTGAACTCCACATACACATCTCCACAGGCCTACTAAATACTAGGATGGAATTGCCCCACCTCCTCATCTCTAGCTTTACTTACAATCAAAATTTGATTATGTATACTTGTAAATGGAAATCAGTTTTTATTGATCTATGTAAGAACAAAGGGGCCTGTAAATACCCAGAGTCTCTAGTATCTTGGAATTCTGCTCCAGTATCCCTAACTTATAACCACAATATGCCATGATAAGAGAATATATTTAGGTGAACTTAGATGAAATGTACAAATTCCTTGAAAGATAGAAACTACCAAAGCTCATTCAAGAAGAAATAGGTAACCCATAGCCTATATCTATTAAGGAAGTTGAATTTGTTATTAAAAACCTTCCCACAAAGAGAGCTCCTAGAACCCACTGGGAAATCTAACAAATATTTATTGAAGAAATAATACCAAATCTGTAAACTATTTCAGAAAATAGAAGAGGCAGGAATACTTCCCTGCTTTTTCTGTGGGACCAGCATTGCCTGATAATAAAAACTAACAAATACATCATAATAAAAGAAATCTACAGACTAATTTCCTTCATGAATATAGACACTAAAATTCTTACCAATATATTAACAAATTGAATCCAAAAAAGTATAAAAATGGATAACCAAGTATGGTTTATCTTAAGAATACAAGTTTGAGTTAATAAAAAAATCGATGTTATTTACCATTTTAATAACTAATTTTAAAAATCGTGATTATCTTTATAGAGACAGAAAAAGCATTTGACAAAATTCAGCATCCAGTCATGACAAAACCTTTCACTAAATTGGAATTTGAGGTGAACCTTCTTAACCAGATAAAGGTCACCTGTGAAAAACCTATAGCTAACATAAAAGACTGAATGTTTTCCCCCTAAGATTGGTAATAAAACATTGAGGTCACCAATTCTTTTCAGCATTATACTGAAGGTCCTAGCTAGCGCAACAAGTTAAGAAAAGGAAATAGAAGCCATACAAACTGGAAACGAAGAAGGAAACCTGTCTTCTTTTTGTAGAGGATATGATGAACTATTCATAAGATCTTAAGAAATATAAAAGCTCTACGGCTAGTAAGAGAGTTTAAGTTTAGCAAGCTTTTGGTAAATACATTAAAAATTATGTATATCCTGGAAACAAACCATTGAGTATTGAAATGCAAAAGTACCATTTGTAATAATAGCAGAAAGATGATATATCGGGATTAAATTGACAAAAGATGTGTAAAACTTTTGTACATACTGAAAACTACAAAACACTGATGAGTGAAATTTAAAAAGACCTAAATAAATGGAAAGATGCACTGAAAGTTGTACTGTGTTCACAGATCAGGAGACCCATTATTACTGTTAAGATGTTAGTCTTTTCCAGATTGATTTTGAGATTCAACACAGTCCCAATAAAAAACCTCTGTAGAATTTTTTTGTAGTGATTGAGAATTTGATTCAAATAAAATGCAAAAGACCTAGCGTAGCCTAAACAATTTTGAAAAAGAAGAGTAAAATGGAAGATCTTACTCTTCATGATTTCAAGACTTATTAAGATATTATAATCAAAGCAATGTGGTAATGGTATAAAGATAGATATATAGCTCAATAGAACAGAATAAAGAGTTCAGAAATAGACCCACAGATATATGATCAATTCATTTTCACCAAATATACTGGGGCAATTAAATGGAGAAAGGGAAATTTCTTTAACAAATGGTAGTATAACAATTAAATAGCCAAAAGCCTAATAATAATAATAATAGTAATACATACATCTGTAACTCCAAACATATATAAAAATTATCCCCAAATTTATCACACTGTTATGAAAATTCAAAGTAAGCCACAGACTAGGGGAAAAGATTTGCAAGACATACCTCTAACCAAGGAATATATATCTAGGAATATTAAAAAGAAATCAATTCAAAAATGCAAAGATAAGCATCCCAGTTTTAAAAATGAGAAAGAAGATTTGAATAGACAATTTATCAAGAAAATGTACATATATTTAATTATACCAACATGACATTGGCCTAATGAATTTATCACAGAAAACAATGCAGAAAGAATCCATAAATTCTTAAAATCTCAGAGAATGTAAAAACATATATTCGACATATGTTCAACATGTTGAACATTATTTTGAAATAAATTTCACAGAAGTAAATATACATTTAATCTATTTTTATTAGATTTTATTAGATGGAAAAATTTATAGATTATCATTTTACATGCTGAACATATTTGATGATTCACTTATCATTTTTCCCAAAGCTTCATTATAAGTATTTTTAATGCTTCCAGTTGTATGTGTATGCTATGCTGAGGATGCTATGAATCTGTTACATATTGGAAAGACAGATATTAAATAATACTTGTTTTAAAATGTACATACGTTTTTAATAGAATTTATGATTCTCCACCAGTAACCATTTTCAATCATCAGGTCCTTTCTCAAGGTGCCTTTAAAATTATTTTGGTATGCTGTACTAATCACAACAGCAATGTGTTTTACCAGTTATCCGGTTTGTTTATTTCCTTGCTTGACTCTTTAATTTTTTTGGTAATTCTGGGTTAATTTAGTTAAATTTTTGTGCTAATGTTGTCATGATTCAATCCCTAAATTGACCTCTTGCCTTCAAATTGTTATGTAAATTTGAATTTTTTTAAATAACTATAGTGACCTTCAAATTTATCACCCAAACTATAGTTTTAAGAGTGAAAGGGACTCCTACCTGGATGGAACTCTGGGACAATAGGGATCATTAGGCAAATTGGATGTATGGACAACTTATTTATAACTCTATTTTTTCAAAATGTGCAAGGATGGAGGAGGAGTTGGGATTTTTTTTTTAAAATTAGTAATTGGATGATATAATATTTAGCAAACATTTATTGACCATCTACCATGGACTCTCTGTACCATGCCAGGCCCTAGAGATAGGAAAAATACATAGTACATGGTCTCTGTATTCAATGAGGTCAAAGTGGGTAACAAAAATATTATCAAGCACATAATGCTGGCATAGACTCAAGAAGGAAACTGGTTTCTTCTTTTCCTTTCTCAAATTTTTCCAATGAAGTTTTGTAATTGTGGCAATATACATATATCATAAAATTTATCTTTTTAACCATTTTAAGTGTACAGTTCAGTAATGTTAAGTACATTCACACTGTTGTGCAACCAATCTCCAGAACTCTTTCCATTTTACAAAACTGAAATGCTACCCATTTAAACAACTTCCCATTCCCCCACCACCTAGCCCCCAGCAACCACCATTCTCCTTTCTATCTCTATGAATTTGACTACTCTAGGTACCTCATATAAGTAGAATCAAGCAGCATTTGTCTTTTGGTGACTGCTTTGTATCACTAGGCATAATATCCTCAAGGTTCATCCATACTGTAGCCTGTGTCAGTATTTCCCTTTTTTTTCAGTGCTGAATAATTTTCCATTGTATGTATATGCAGATGGTCCCCGACTTAAGGTGGTTTCTACTCTATGATGACGCAAAGGTGATATGTATTCAGTAGAAACCATACTTTGAATTTTGAAGTTTGATCTTTTCCCTGGCTAGCAATATGTGGTACATTATGCTCAAAATGCTGGGCAACACAGAGAGCTGCAGCTCTCAGTCAGCCACTCAGTCATCAGGGTGAACAATTGATACGCTGCAACCATTCTGTTTCTATACAGCCATTCTGTTTTTCACTTTCAGTGCAGTATTCCATAACTTACTTGAGATATCCTACACTTTATTATAAAATATTCTTTGTGTTAGATGATTTTGCCCAACCATAGGCTAATGTAAGTGTTCTAGGCACGTTTAAAATAGGCTAGCCTACGTTATGATGTTTGGTGGTTTAGGTGTGTTAAATGCATTTTTGACTTGCAATATTTTCAACTTCCAATGGGTTTATCTGCACGTGGCCCCACTGTAAGTCGACAAAGGTCTGTATCAGATTTTGTTTATCCATTCATCCATCAATGGATTGCTTCTACCTTTCCAAACTTTTTATAACTTAGTGTAATCTCTTAATAAGTATTTTATAATTTTTTAATGGAAAACAGAAGTTACATGTTCTGAGAAAGCAAATAATATGAGTCTCTTTAAAGGGAAGACACAAAATAAAAAGATTTTTAAAATAAGATTCATATTTTAAAAGAAAATAATTCAGTTAAATAAATCTCTTGGATCTGAAAGTCCTTAGTTTGTTCTGGTGCTGTTTTATAGATTGTTTCTCTGTACTATTAAGAAAATTGAAATCTTTGGCTCTAAATAAAGATCTTAGTAAGATTAAATCAGAAAGCATTCTAACTTTTATCACAAATTATCTTCTGAGTTGTACTTTCTCTTCCAAATAGAAGAGAGGCTATTCTATTAGATCCTTTCTATATAGTAAGGGCTCTATTATTAGAGTGTTTTACTCTGCAGCTATCTTTATCCTTCTGAAATATAACTCTCTAATCATGTATATGTGTGTAAAATGGATTTTAGCTAATTTAATTAATTGTACAAATTTGTAAGTTATGGCTAGTATAGGAGTTAGTGATAATTTGTAAACTGTCCATATGGGTTAATCACTTCATGTGAAATTGAAATTACAATGAACTATACATTTTTTTCCTTTTTTCCTTTCTCCTTGTCTTTAAAAAAATGTAAACTGAATTCTGTTTTCCCACCTACAGTGAAATCCCAGTGCAACTTCCAGTGCTTGAAATAAATAGCAATTTCCATGCCGTCTCCCTGTGTCAGACACTGCAATAAGCTTGAGTCAAATGAAAGTCGATTCATTTCCAAAAACTATAATCCAGTGTTGGCTTAACTTCAGCAGTGTGCAGATACTGGATTACCAGTGTCACACTCATGTGAGGATCAGCACGTCATTTTTATTAGTAGGATAGTGGTGTTTGTCAGTAGTATAGATAATTATGTTATTAAATGAAAAGGGAAAAGAGTTACTAACTGTGGTCCTTTTTTTTAAAGTTCATATAGTAAACATATTAAGGTTGTGGAATGGAACTTAAAACATCCAAGATTATGTACTAGAATGTTTACTTGTACAGGTCACTTAACCTTTTTCTACCTTGGTTTCTAAATGTTCGAAAAGGGAGTAATAACTGTATCCATCTCAGAGGGTTGATGTGAAGTCTAAAGGGTTAATACAGGTGAAATGCTGAGAACAGTGCCTGCACATGTAAGTGCTGCACAGTTTTTCTACAGTACCTTCCTAATTCACCTCTCTGACTGCAGTTTCATCACCCTAATGCTTGTTCTCCCTATTTCTACTAGGATAATCTTTCTAAAATCCAAATATGATTGTGTCACTTCCCTAGTTAAAGTGTAATTTAGTTTTATCATTGCTTTCCAGATTAAGCTTCTCAGTATAAACATTCAAAAGCTTCATGGTCTGACCATCAGCCCAGTTGTCTCATGTCTTTTTTTATTAATGCCCCTTCCTTTTCTTACTGTCTTTCTTTACTGTAAGCTGTTTATCTTTTGAGACTCACCTCAAGCATTATCTCCACCAGAAAGCCTTTCCTGACTCTTGTCCTTAGGCACAGTTTGAATTTGGTGTACTTACATCTGTGTTCACGAGCACAGTGCTTGTCATTATCAGGGAACTTACTGTACTGTCTGTAGCTGTCTTCTTTTATTATTTATTTCCCCCTCTAGCGCAAACTTCTGTGAACAGGGATTGTGTTATATAACTTTGTATCCACAGGACCTAACAAATGATTGACAAATAGCAGCTGTTTAACAGGTGATTGCAGAGTTGTCAATTAATTAATTGATGCTTGAAAAAGAGTGAATTAGGAAATCTGCTTGTATCCTGTTTTGCTTTTATGACATCTTTCATGAAAAGCATGGGATAACAAAACGTTTACATTTAGAGTTAGACCTGGGTTCAAGTTCTCTACCAAAAAAAGTTAAATAAAACCTACTCTAAGCCTTAGTTTCCCCATAATTATAACTTTAATTCCCAACACATAATTGTCATGTTGAATCTTCACGAAACTAGCAGCAACCTTCTGCAAAATATATGTGCTTGATTGCATGTACTCCCCCTTCATCAAAATCACACATATACTGATCTTCCCTCCTCCCTCTTTGGAGCTGTTTCTCAGAACTATCTGAAATGCTGTCTCCCGGGCTATAGTCCTCATTTTGCCCCAAGTAAAACTTAATGCACAACTCTCACATTGTGCATTTTTCTTCAGTTGACAAATCTCGAATGGTGTAATATAGAAATTACATTATAGAAATGTAAAATACATTGGAGTCAGAATTAATGCTGACAGACTCTAGAATTAGGTTACCTGGGTTCACATCCTGGACTTGCCATTTACCAGCTCTGTGATTTTGGATATGCTGTTCTCTTTGTGTCTCCATTTTCTCCTCTGTGAAATGGAAATTACAATAGTACCTGCTTCCGGTACATATCCAGCGCTCAGCAGTTACTAACACATAAACGTTAGCTTAAAAAGTCCCCTCCAGTTCTGTCTACCTTTGTCAAAATTCAACACAACTTTCAAAGCTTAACAGATACTTCCTTTACTAAGATTTCTTTGATTAAATCATTGTTTTCCTCTTAGCTCCAGAAACATGCTATATAAGTCATTCTTAAAACACCATTAGGGGACTTCCCTGGTGGCACAGTGGTTGAGAATCTGCCTGCCGATGCAGGGGACACAGGTTCGTGACCCGGTCCAGGATGATCCCACATGCCGCAGAGCGGCTGGGCCCATGAGCCATGGCCAATGAGCCTGCGCGTCCGGAGCCTGTGCTCCACGACAGGAGAGGCCACAACAGTGAGAGGCCCGCATACCAAAAAAAAAAAAAAAAAAAAACAAACCACCATTAGGGACATGAGCTGTGTATCTCCTTTACTGGTTTCTAACGCTCTTTAGGGTACAGATTTTATTCCTCATTGTTTTCTATCATATCACTATCATTTATCACATTACTTCTGTCATATCACATATCATGTTGTAATTCTCTACATAGGATTTAGCACTATGTAGTCTTTTTCTTATAATATATTTAGAAATAAGTATATTGCCTTTATCCCCCAGTAAAATGTAAGCTCCATGATAGCCAGGACCTTGTAATACCTGCACATTATAGGCTCTCAGTAATTGCTGAATGGATGGACAATAAAGACTTGAATATGTATTGAATGAAAGTATTACATCTGACACTAATATTGATAGCTCTCTTAGTTATCTATTGCTGTGTAATAAATCACTCTAGAATTTAGTGACACAAAACAATGAAAAGTTATCACATTACAGTTTCTGTGAGTTGCGATCTAGGGGTAGCTTAGCTGGGTGTTCTGTCTTAGGGTCTCCCACAAGTCTGCTGTCAGGTGTCACCAGGGCTTCTCAGAGCACATACGGGATGGCTCTTGGCAGCCCTCATGTCCTCGCTTATTGTTGACTGGACATATCTGTTCCTTGCTACATGGGCATCTCCATAAAGCAACTCAAAGTATGCAACTTTTTCACAGAGAGTGAACAAGGAAGAGATGAAGAGAAAGTGAGCTAGACAGAAGTCACAATATTTGTACCCTACTCTCAGAAGTGGCTTCTCATCACTTTTGCCATATTCTTTCATTTGAAGCAAGTCCCTAAAACCAGTTCATACTCAAGGTGAGGGAATTTCACAAGGATGGATATGAATGCCAAGTGGCAGGGATCACTGGGAGCATCTTAAACGTTGCCTACCACAGTAACTTATTTTATGTAATTAAACACTATATAAAGGAGCTATCTTTCTACAACAGGAAAAGCATAAAACTTAGAATGTGAAAACCTGACCTATCAGCTGTCTATTGCTACATAATAAACGACCCTGAAACTAAATGGCTGAAAACAAGAACAATCATTTATTTCGCTCATGAGTGTGCAGTTTGGGCAGGGTCTGGTGGGGAAGGCTTGTCTTTGCTTCGTGTGACACCAGCTGAGTCAGTTCAGCTTATAGCAGGAGGATCTACTTAATGGATGCTCAGTCATGGGGCTGGCTAGGTGGTGCTGAGTATTGGCTGGTAGTCTATCAGGACTGATGGCTAGAGGCCTTGGTTGCTCTCTAGATGTCTCTACATGGGCCTCTCTATATGGACTACTTGGCTTCTTCACAACATGGTATCTTGGTTCTAAAAGTGTATACCCCAAGAAAGAGGAAATGAAAGCTGTGAATTTGTTAAGACCTAGATCTGAAAAGTGATAAAGCGTCACTTCTCCCTTATTCTGTTGGTCAGGTTGTCAAGGGGTGGGGTGGACATAGATCTCAACTCTCAATGGGCAGAGTATCAAGTAATTTTGGGACCATGTTTTGAAGCTGCTGCTGTCTGCCCTTTGGGTACAAATTATTTGCATGTCTCCCACATGTAAAATGCAGTCATCTCCTTCCAAGTTTCCCCAGATGTCTCATTTCTTTACAGACTCAGGCCGGATGTTGTCATCAAAATCAGGTGGAAGTATGGGTAAGGCTTCTTGGGTTTGGTTCTTCAAAAACAGTTTCTCAAGCATGGTTTTCAACTAAAGACCTATGATGTGCAGAGATAAGTTATTTGTCCCCTACAAACCCAACATAAAATGGTAGGACAGGTAACTGCAATAGACATTCCCACTCAAAAAATGAGGAAATGGGAGGCTCACGTGTCCTTAGCAATTCTGAAGTCTAAGCAAGCTTATGGTTTCAGTTCCTTTATTAGGATTCCATGTTGTTCCCTGGGAATAATTATCCATGGCTCTTGGTTTTGCCCTCTGAGCTGTTGATTCTCATCTCTTAATTATCTACACATTTCAATAAGATTTAGCCATGTTTGCAGCTAGTGGTTTTCTCAACCTGCTTCCCACCCGTAGGGATTCTGGGGTCCAAAGTTCTCATTTAATTGTTCCCTCTTTTCCCCATTAATCCCAAACAGATGAAGCTTACACCAGAACAATATTCTAAGATCTTGAGTTTGCTTTGAATCTCATTGAGATTCACAACATTAGACAAAAACTATGACCATAAATCTTGTGATAAGCCTTTTTCTCTATCTTAGGCTTCTTGTGTGTTGGCTGTGGGACAACACCCTTAAGATTTATCGAAGCCTTATTGTTTAACAGAAAGGATCTGCAAGGCATGCCCTTAAGGTCCCAAGAGTACTTTTGTCTGTCTGAGATTGTTTCCTCCCTTTCCTTTAAGTCCTCAAAGTCCCTTAGACCTCCACTATTCTCTTAGAAGTCCTTTACGTTTTCACTTATGTTCTGTTGAAGGTTCTTCCAGCTTCAGCCCACCACCCAGTCTCAAATCTAGTGCCATATGTTTTAGGTTTTTGTTAAGGTAGAACCCTACTTCTGGATACCAAAGAACTGTATCAGTTAAGTCTTGCTGTATAACAAATCCCACCAAAACTTACCAGGTTAAAACATAATAATTTTTTTAAAATCATTTTATTTTAAGCTTACAGATCTGAAATTTGGATAGACTTTGGTAGAGAAAGCTTGTCCCTTCCACTCTGCTCACTCATGTGGCTGGCAAGTCAGTGCTGCCTGAGAGCTGGGAGCCTCAGTTTATCTCCACCTGGGCCTCTCCAAAAATTGGACTTCACAATATGTTGGATGGGTTCCAAGATCAAGAGTCACAAAAGACAGGAAATACAAGCAACCAATTTCTTAAGACCTGGACCTGGAAACTGGCACCACATCACTTCTGCTATATTCACAGGATACTTATTTAAGAAGAAGAGCAGACTTCAAGTCTCCACAGGAGAATTGTCAAAGGATTTAGGAGTCATGTTTTAAAATCATCACACCTGTTTCAGTTCACAGCATAGCTCCAGCACTTAGCTACCATATTCCTAAGAAGGCTTACTTCATTCACCTAGAGTAATTGAACTAGATGTTTTCTAAGGTCTTTTTTTCACTGTAAGGTTTGTTATCTTACAATTTCCATTTTCCATACATTGTTGATATACTCTAGCCTGGAGTAGTTTCTCATCTATGTAATCAGACAGTGTTTGGGGTTAAGAAATTGATGTTCTCTCCTTATTTTTCCACTTGAGAAAAATAAGTATTAAATTTGAATGATAGTTACATAATATTTGAAAAATCCATAAAACTCTCACAGAAAAGGTATAATATTATAATGAATGTATTGATGGAGAATGTCACTTAAAAGAAGGTCAGATATTAAAAAGGTAACTTTTTTAGAAAGGTTTTATTTATGTCTTTAATTTAGAGTATTTTCTGTTTTATTCTTTTTGTCATATATCTGGTGTGGTTTGGGAGATAAAATTTCTGCAATTCTGTAGGGACACAAGACTAGTTGTTCTTTCTCTTTACTACTTATAAAATGAATTTGTGAAATTTAATTTGATTTCATTACATATTGTTTCAAGAAAACATGGTTTGCTACTTTCTATATACCGGTTTATGTTCATTTGTTTATTCTTTCAAGAATTTTTCTTAAAAATATTTCCCTTTAGAGAAACAGGTCAGTTCATTCTGACTCTATTTATCGTTCAATTTTAATGAGATAAGATCAGAAAAGACATATCTTTAAAAAAAATTTTTTATTAATTTTTTTATGGAGTATGTTTGCTTTACAATGTTGTGTTAGCCTCCACTGCACAACAAAATGAATCAGCCATACACATACAGATACCCCCTCCCTTTAGGACTTCCCTCCCATTTAGGTTACCACAGTGCACTAGGTAGAGTTCCCTGTGCTATACAGTATGTTCCCATCAGTTGTCTTTTTTATACATACACTGGTATTGACACATATACATTATTGATACTATGTATAAAATAGAAAAAGACATATCTTAATGAAATGAATTCATGATACACAATGTGAATTATGCCAAAATATTTTCCCCATCACACTAATGTTAAAAGATCTTTTATATGTAATATTGTATATATAAACTTAATTTTGATCCTTTTAAAATTGCAGTGTCCTCTCACATGGCAAAGCAAGTGGGAAGGTCCAGAAGATCCTTTACAATACCTTAGAGGTCTTGTAGCTCGTGCCCTTGCAATACAGGTAAGATGAAATTATTTAGTAATTGTATTACTGTATGACAATTGTAGTATAAACTCTCATATTGTTAACCATTCTGCTAGCAACTAGTGAAAATATTATGATTTTGTTCATAGAGCACCATATATTCCTTTCTTATTCTGTCATCTGTGATTTTACCTAGCACTCTTTAACAAAAAAACTGTGTTCTGTCTGTGTAGTGTGGCTTTTCATAATTTTTGAGAATTTAGAGAAAAATCTACAATTTTAATATAGATGGATCATATAGATGGTAACTGAAACTTATAACTGTGATTAATTTGCTTTAGGGTGTGTCCGCCCTACAGGGAGCTACTTTTTTCTGTTTTATTTTGTTTTTTTCCAAATTGATCAAGTTTTTTCAGATCAGGTAAATGAAGGAAAATTGAACAGAATAAGGAATGATATAGACGGAGAAAGACAAGGTGATTAATTTTTTTAAGGAATAGAAAATGTTATAGGTCAGTTGGTGCACGCAATGTACCCCTTTTCCTGTGTGGTTTTGCACTGTCTTACTGCCTTCTTCCTCTGCTTTTTACACTGCTTTCACAAATAACATTCTTTGTCATATCAGCTTATTAGGAGTAACTTGATCAGTGTCCTTCTAAATACAGCAATCCTCATTCATTTTTTTTTTTTAGTAGTGCACATACCTGTCCGCAACTTTAACTTTTCCCTTAGCAGAACACCCTGCTTTTTACCTTACAGAGAAAATTCAAGCTATGAAATATGACCACTTGAAAATGCCTACCCTTCCCTCCCACCTACAAATTTGTCTAAACTACCCTCATCATCTTTGTTCTAATACAAAAGTAGTTGACCTTCTGCTGTTGAAGGCTCATCCCTAGAGCTGTATACTTAATTTCATCTACTCTCATCTCTTTAGACACTTCCTCTAGGGGGGCCTTGCCTTGTTGTGTAATTTCATCTTTTCCTCTCTTCTTACTCTATCCTGCCAGTCTGCAAATGGTACTCCTTTGAAGGGGCCAGAACTCCTCTGAATGTTTATTTGGCTTCCAGTATAATCAACCTCTCAGTTGTAGGATTATTGAAGAAGAAACTACTGGATCTGAAATTGAGTTTAAAATTAGTAAGTAGAGAAGAACAAGGCAGGGACTCGGATTTACCCATCTTCCTATCTACTGTTTATATGTCCGATATAATCTATCAATAAATGCCAGAAAAATGGAGGGAGAGAAGGATAGAGAAGTCAGAAGAGGAAGGACAAATAGTCCATCAGTGCTCTTAGAAAAATACAGAAATGCTCTGAAGTCCCTGGTATGTTATAATTGCATGGCTCTGATAATTTATCACTTAATATATGTATCAGTATTATTTTCATTAGATTATTTTTGTAAAGGGCAAAAACTTCATTTGCTGCCAATGGGTAGCTTTTATTACACTATATGTGTAAGTACACTTAATAATTATATGTGCATATAATAAATGTATTATTGATACTGAAATTAATATCATTTAAAGCAGTTTTACATAAATTATTACAATTTTCTGGCATGATTATTCATACTGAGTATATTGTATACTGATCATAAAAACTGAAAACTTTTTCACTGTGTGATTTTTCTAAAAAGCTTTATAGGCATTTAGCCTTAATTATAATGATAAAATATCCTTCTAAACTTCACGATAATTTTCAGGCTTGACCATAGTTTATCTTATCTTTCTACCTAGGGAATATGCAGTAATTCATCATTTATGTCACCACTTAAGGATATATTTTTATTGTTTTCCTGCCTTAATATTTTTTTTTCAGTTATGAATGTACAGATATTCGCTTCCCTAAGATAACCTTTAATGTTTGGGATTCACTTTCCATCTAGTCAAGGGTCTGCCAGGTCCTTTGATTTCATACGTGCCTTTTATGTTTCACAGATAAGTAACCAGAGCAACTTACAAAGTTTAGAGGAACAGTGTGGCTACTGAGGTGGGGAAGAAAGGGCTGAGCATATTGGGAGGGCAGGGAGAATTAGAAGTACTATTTTCAGAGATCTGAGAAAATGGCAGCTTTTGGTTATTTATGAAAGTGTAATGATCAGACTGATTCCAAACAGGTACATAGCAGGTTGAGCCCAGTTCCAGCCATGGTTTAAAATCCCAGAGCCTTTCATTTTAGGGCATAACATATAGGAAACAGAACAAGCTACTGAGAGCATTACACGTAGTGCCTGATCATTACAGGGGTTTTGTGCAAATAAGGTGAGAGTGACTGGGTCAAGATGGCATTCATTTATTTAGTCAGTCAAACATATTATAAGCAGCAACTTTATGCTAAGCTCTGAGTGAAGTACTGGAGATAAAATGATTAGTAAATTGATATAGTTTCTGCCTCACAGAATTTAAATTTCTTACATTCATTCATTTAGCAATTAAAAATTCTATCTTGGTGCCATGCACTGTGCTGAGGTTGCTGAATATAGAATGGTAAACAAAATAGACATACATTGTGTCCCAAGGAACTATCCTTACAATTTATCAGAAAAAATAGACAACCAAATAAACAGCAATAGTAAGAGTGACAAAGGAAGCCTAGCACTATGGGAGCAAATAGCAGGAGTACCTAACCTACATGGGAACAGGGAAGTGCTGCTTAAGCTGAAAGCTTAATAGGAATAGACCAAGCGAGGACAAGAGGAAAGACTGTGCCAGACAAGAGGAAGGTCAGAGTCAAGAGTAAGCCATGCACTTTCAAGTAACTAAAAGCAGAACATAGAGCGCAAGGAGGGTTCTTCAGAGATTAGGCTGGTGGAGCAGGAAGGGCCATGTTATGATACTGTATTAAGGGATTATATTTGATCATAAGGGCAAAAGGGAACACTGCGGGATATTAAGGAGAGAAATCAGATTATGCTTTAGAGGGTCATTTTTCAATATGGAGAGAGTCTTACTCTACTGGGTGACATGGGTTTAAAACTGTCCTCTAAATGCTGGTGATTTAGAGAGAGCCAGAGAACGCCTAGGTACACAAGCAGTCTCAGCCAAAGAGAGGCTTGCAGTCATTTATCCTCTGGTCTCTACTCTAAGATCCTTTAGGGCAAGGACTTTAAAAAAAATAATAATTCCACTGTATTTCTAATATGTAGCATACTGCTTTCTGAATAAATGAACAAATGAATGGACTAGATATATAAATATAATATATATAACATATTATTTCCTATTGAGACCCTAGAATTATTTTCCTGACTTCAAGTTTTTCTGCTCTTTCTTCAGAAATAACATCTTCTGAGAGTTTCTTTGGTTCCTGATTTCCACTGTTTGTTTCCCCTTTGGCCTGCAGAATAGCCTCTGCAGAAGTTCTCCCTAGTATAGTCTGATTTTTCTGTGTTGATCATTTTAAATTCCAGCATGTTCTCTATCCAGTTCATACATCTGTGGGGCCAGCATTTGCCTTTTTCCCTCTGTCTTCCTATTTTCAACTTCTCACAGTTGGATTCCTTGACTCTACATCTGCAATTTCTGTTCCAACCTAGCTCATGAGTTGATTCTATTTAAGGATATACAGACCTTCATATCGAGTACCCAGTTAGGCTTGGGTATGCTAAACAGACCAGTATTCTGCACATGTTTCATGGGCTCCTGAATGTCTCCACATTTTGCTTCTACTGCTAACCAAACTTGGGGTGCCATGTGTCATTCGCAAGATTTCATGCTCATTTTTTAGGACTGAGCTTCTCCTTAGTTTCTGTCTTTCGTTTTAAAATTTATAGTGACTTCTTGAACTCTACACAATTGTTTTGGCCTAACTCAAGCCAGTGGCTGGTACACTCATATACTACCAAATCCTGCCACCCTTCACTCTTATGAAGGATTCTTGTTTATATCAACTGTTAAGGTCCTTGAAATCTGGGGAGATTTAAGCAATAAAAAGAATTAGTTATTATTGTTATTATTATTAATAAATGCCATTCAGCATGACATATAAACTATCCTTAGAGTTTATCAGGAAAGACAGCAAATAAGCCACAACAACCAAAATTATAAAGGAAGTACAGTACTCTAGGAATAAATAGCAGAAGTACTGCAACCTAGAAGCACTTAATGCTATCTCCGTTCCTGTAATGGCCTGAATTAAGTCTGAATTAAGCCTCAGTTGGGCACTGTGTAGTAGACTATACCAAAGTACCTTTTCTACCAGCAGACACTAATGTTATGTTGCTTCCTTCCAACCCCTCCCACTGTGGAACGCTGGGAAGCATATTTTTCCCTAGTATAGGCATCAGCCCCTTCACTCTTATGTTTTACAGAGATTATTTTTAGGTGCTGCTTCCTATTTTTTGTTCAAATATTCAGGCACACAGTTTCTCGCATGTCTGCAAAGATGCTTGTTGTTAGCCACATAGATTGCTTTCACTCTTCACTTTGCATTTTACTTCTTTGGCCTACTTCAAGAAAACTAAGTCTTCATTGAAAAAAAAAAATCTGTGAGCCTCTAGCTCTTATTTCTTCCCCTTTAACCCTAATCATCAGACTGGCATTTCTAGATCTAGAAATGTAGCTCATTATGCCCTTTTTGGGTTCATCTAAATAGCTCTTCTCACTTCCCTAACAGTAAAATGTACTAGTGACCTATATTTGAGCTTCAGATCGCTTTCTTTTCTTTCAGTGCACCATTTCAAACATATACTCAAACTTTTTAAATGGTCAAATGAAGGATAGAAAGAAAAATGAATATTTATAAGAACTGAGCATATTTTGGATCTCAGGCATACATGTGCTTTACACGCGATCTAGTAATATTTATAACATATGAGGTAGATAATTTTATTTCTGTTTTTAAAGATGGGAAAAGTAAAACCCCATATTCAAGAATAGTTTACAAAATGTATATGATAAATGATAGGACTCACACTCAAGTTCCCTTTCTATAATAATATCTCAGAGTTTTTGATATCTATCAGCAATGTTTCTACCCCTTGAAACCTTTTTATAAGTTGGCCTCAAGGTCACCACACACTTTTGTTTTTTTAATCTGTCTATTTCTCTGGCTTCTCTGTTCCCTCATCTCTAATTGGATTCCCTAGAGCACAGTCCTCTGACCTTTTCTATCTATACTCCACCCATAGTGATCTCATGCCTATGAATCCCATCTAAACTTTTATTGTTCTCAGATTTATAGCTCCAGCCCAGTATACTCCCCTAACTCTGGTGTATACTCAGTATTCTCACTTGGATGTTTAATAAACATCTCAAACTTAACATATTCAAAACTGAGCTCCTGCCCTTTACTGAAAAACTTGTGCTACCCGCAGTCTTTTGCATAAAAGTAAATGACATCTCCACCCTTCTTGAGGCATAGGAACAAGGTCTTGGAATCATTGTTAACTCTTCTCCTCTCATACACTGCATCCATTCAACCAGAAAAATTACCTTGGCTGTACGTTCAAAATATTTTCCGAGACACCTCTCCACCACTTTTCACTGCTACTACCTTGATTGAAGTCATTATTGGTGCAGCTGCCGCCTGACTAGTCCTGCTTCCACCCTGGTCTCCTTTCTGGTCAGTTCTCAACCCAGCAGTCTAAATATTCTGGTCAAAGCGTCAGATTATATCACTCCTCTCTTGGAAATTTCCCCACGGTTTCTCATCTCATCCTGAGTAACAAAATCCTTATAGCAACCTACAAGATCTGGCCCGTTTACCTCTCTGATTTCCTCTCCTACTTTTTGCTTCCTAATTTATTCTGCTCCAGCCATACTTGTCTCCTTGCTTTTCAATGAACAGCCTGGCACACTCCCTCAAAGGGACTTTATTCTTCCCCTTTCCTCTACCTGGAATGCTCTCCCTCAGATATCTGCAAGGAAGTTTCTTTTTTCTTTGTTTCTTCTTTCTTTTGTTTTTTTACAAGGAAGGAAGTTTCTTTATCCCTTCAGGACCATCCTATTTCAGATTGTAACCCTCCTCTTCCTTGGTACTTTACATCCTGTTTCCCTTTTAAATTTTTTTCCATAGCTTATATCTCCACCTAATAGTCTGTATATTTTACTTATTTGTTTGTTTGTTTTCTCTGTATTCCTCCACCAAAATGGAAGCTTGATAAGGGCAGAGATTTTTGTCTGTTTACTGCTCTATCCAAGCATGTAGAACAGTGGCTTACACAAGTAGGTTTTTCAATAAATATCTGTTGAATAAATGAATGATTCAGTCAATCTTAGGGTTATTCTCAAGCAAGCTGACATAAATCTCTTTCATGCTTCCCAATCATCATGATTCATACACCTCCTGAGATTTTAGCTTCTATTTAAATCTACCCAATGAACACTATTGTTTAACTTTATACTTTGTTCCACCATCTAACATTTGAAGGCTTGTTTCATTTTCTCTTAAGATCCTGAACTTTAAAAGTAATTTTATTAAAATTACATTGTTTACTTTTCATGCCTCTTCTGAGGTGTCTTAATCTATTTTGCAAGGTTCTGCAATACTTTGCATTCCTGAAAAGGGAATCTCTTTTTTTCCCCTAACTCAGAAACTTTCACAGTCATTACTGCAGTGTTTTGCACATACTGGGTACTCCGTAAAAACGTTCATAGGAAAAGTTACATAAACAAAATCGAAAAAATAGTCTATGTGGTCAAAAACCTCCAGCATCCCTATTTTCATGTACTATACTCAGCTAGAAGAGCTACCTTATGGGTGTTTTTTATTCATATTATTTAATTTATTCATCATTTGGTGAATGTTTATTGAACTTTTATTATGTGCCATTCATTGCTCTGCCAATAAGAATCTCTGCATTTAGTGAAGGAGATATATAATAAATAAATACATTAAATTAGAATTGCATAGAAAAATACATCTTTGCCAAAATCCTGAGATTTAGGATTAACATACAGTCAAACTTTAAATTGGATTATCACCATTATAGAATGAACTTAGGGTATAGTATATCTGAAATTTTATCCAATTAAATATAGCTATTACTATAGCAGTAGAATTACAGAATTTTAGGAGTCAAAATTTGTACAAGGACAGTAATTTCTCAGTACTGTCAGCTGATTACTTCTGCCTATAGTCAACTATCTTACACATTTGGAATACTAAACAGTATTCTATGATGATTGGCAGTTTTATAGAAGCAATCCTATAAATGATGCTATTTGTACTGCTTGCAGAAGATAAATCTTGGGTCTATAAATGTGACAATATAGCAACATAATTGGCTTTCAAGATAACAAAATCTTCTCTGAATTTTTAACTACATCTCAGCTTTTATCACATGCATACCAATTTCAGCAGCTTCCTAGAGTATCACAGTAAGAGGATCTTTACAGCAGAAAACATGCAGAGAATTTAAACTCTTAAGACAAGTTTGGTTTTTTGAAGAATTGGCAGGTTCTAGCAAACAAATTACTTTCCCTGAAAGTAACCAGTGATTGTTAGTAATTATCTACTATGTTGGTGCCCTTATTTTCAAAACACTGTTTCAAGGCCTTCCTTGCTTTATACAACCATTTTTACCAGTTAAAGTATTCTGTTACATCTTGTATGAACATAGTTTATTAGTATATAACAAGACAATTGAAAAATGTCTTTTATGTCATAGAGTTTTATCTTGGTTAAAGAAGAAGAATGAAAGTTGACAATTTTTCTCCTATAGTCAATAAGTCTGTCCTATCAAATACTGTTATTATTTCTGAAAACCCAATGGAAAGTTGTGAACAAAACGTTGTGTACCTTTGATTCCTAAATCAGTCATAGTCCTCACCACTATTCTATTGTCAATGATAAATGCATGTTGATTTTCCACTCTATAATGTATCTTCTATCAGGTTCACTTTGTTGTTAGCTATTTGCAGCTGCAAAACTCTTCATAAGCAAGAAAAGCAGCGATTGGTTTCATTGTTAATTTACACATTGTCACACTTTAAAGGGACTTTAAGATATATACGCTTATCTAATTGTCTGTTGTACATAATATTAAAGTAGAATATTTAATATTACTACCAGTAATATTAACTTGTTTGTGAATAGTAAAAATAGTTTAGGAAAATATATTTCAGTAAAATGTTTTCTAGGAAGAACCTTGAACATAAGGTCTATAGCTTAAAGAAATCTCAAAACTCCTCATACTTCATGTCCTGAAAACAATTGTTAATCTTATATTAATGATTTTGTCAAGCTTTTTTTTAACCTCCACAAATTTAAAACCTCAATGAAAAATTGTTCCTAAATAAATATTCCTTTTAATGTCTATTGTTTTGAAATTATAAAAGTGAGAAAATAAATATTTGATGTATCTAATATTTTTCTGTATTTTTAAAAATTGCTTATGCCTGGATTGAAGATGATTTATATTTGATCTTTTTGTAAATGATATTAGGGCCTTGTTTCTCCTTGAGAAAATTCAAGATGGCAAAGCTAATATTTCATTGTTACTTCATTCTCACAAGATAGAAATTATTCCCAACTAGAACCTCCCCTTGAAGGACTCATGTTAAATAAAACTAAATAATGTACAATTAAATTTTGTTCTTAATAATAGTTTTATTTAGTGTTGCAAATGCAAGTATGTCAAACAATTTTACAAAGGTCTGAATTTCAAGATAACCAAATATGTATATTATTCTTCATATTAGTTAAATTTTTATTAGTATTTCTTGTCTAAAATGCTTCCAACATTTTTCCTTACACTTATCTAGCTATTGTAGTCTCTCAATACCTGTAATAATTATCAATTTCTCTATATATTGAACTCTAGAGTTCTTAATTTTCTTATATAAAATTATCAGTTTTCACAATTATTTTTAAAACTTTATTGTTGCAATAATAAACTCTCATTTATAGTTTAGAGCAAGAGAATTTCAACCTATAGAACACATGAGGGGTTATTTTCACTCCAAGTGGCATGTAAAATGCCCATTTATATGTGTTAGTAAATAATTTAATATTTTAAATAAATCTAAATGTCATACCTTGGCATTTGTAACACTGTTACACTTATTAGCTAGGGTAGTAACATCTGTGCTTATACACATATTTATATTATTCATTTCTGGGAATGTCAGGACATTTTTAAAGTAAGCATCTATTTATTGGGGCTACCAGAAGGTGAAGGCAAATAGTAGATCTTGATGAAATATTAAAGCCAAACTGAACTTTATATCTAATAAATATCTGGATGCTGTAGAGAAAATTGATGTAGATTAAAGGAGTTAGAAAGTGAGTGGGTTGAAAAGGGTGACACTTCAGCATGACTGGTCAGGTAAGGCCACTTAGGAGGTGAGGATGCTGTAGAGAAAATTGATGTAGATTAAAGGAGTTAGAAAGTGAGTGGGTTGAAAAGGGTGACACTTCAGCATGACTGGTCAGGTAAGGCCACTTAGGAGGTGATATTTAAACAGAGAGTTGAATTAAGTAAGAAAGCAAATCATGAACATATCTGAGGGAAAAACAGATGTAGGCAGGGAACAGGCTAACTAGTTAAGAGGTTATTGCAGTAATCCAAGTGATAATATGGTGGTGTTATTGATTAGGGTGGTGTATGTGGAAATGAAGAAGTGCTAAGATTTTTATATCAGACCTGTGAATTTGGCTGTGGGACATGGGAGAGAGATGTAAAATATAATTTCGAGGTTTTGGCCTGAGCAATCAATTGAATTTCTCACTGAGCTGAAGGATTCTGGTGACAGAGATTTCTCAGGGAAGAGGAAGGTGGTCTTGCAAATTTAGAATTCTGATTTGGACATGTTTAGATAACTGTTAAACATCATGGTGGAAATGTCAGAAAACTAAGTGACAGGAAACAGGTAGGAAGGAGTAGGAGATACAATGTTGGGAATCATAAGCATAAAAAGCTGGTCTTTAAAGCTATAGGATTGACCCAAGTAATGGTCCTGAGTACACCCCAATATTGGGAAGCCCAGGAAAGGAGGAGGAGTCAATGATGGATGCCAAGAAGTTATAGTCAGGAAGACAGAAGAAAGACTGGGAGACTGTAGTGATTGAGAAGCCAAGAGAAGAAAGTGTTTTAAGAAGGTCAAAGTGTTTTAAAAAGGTCAAATACTATAGATGAAATTAGACAACTTTTTTTTTAGGGAATTTTGTTATGAAGTGGCACAGATAAATATCAATAAGATAAAAGCTGGTGAGAAGAAGGACCAAAAGAGAGTATTTTTTGGTTTGGTTTGCTTTTTAGTGGGAAATATTTCACTATATCTGTATCCAATAAAGGAGGAAATATAATAGTGCAAGAAGAAAGGAAACAATTTGAGGAGTAAAATTCTTGGAAAGACAAGAGAAAATAGGTCCCTGTGCATATGTGAAGGATTGTTCTTAAATAAGAACTCGGAGTAATCATAAATTATAAATTATACTTGATTGTTAGGAGGGAACCTATAAATAGGGTGGACTATATAAATTCCTGGTTTGCCACACTAAAAATTAAGTGCTGTGCAAAAGATATTCCTAATAACCTTGTTTCTCATGGTAGTTCAGGTTCTGCTTGAACCCTGTGAGGGTTTTACCCATGCAACTTAACTCATTCCTGTCTTTGGAAAAGCCAGGGGAAACAATCAAGAAAAAACATAGATAATCAAATTTTAGTTTCCAAAATTTTCTGCACAAGGGTATAAAAGAAAGCCATAAGATTTTATTGAAAAATAACACTTCTTGTGTCAAATATTAAGCCTAGAAACCCTGATTTATGGTTTCTGTTTCTTCAAATTAAAAAATACCACAGGTTTAGCTAGACGGCCCAGTATTCTAAAAGATAGATATATTAAGGGTAGAGGAAGAGTAAAGATTTCCCTTTTTAAAGGTAAGATAAGGTTTATTCTGTTTCTAATGAGATAGGACCATGTCTATTAAGTCAACGAAGTTTAAAAAGCTAGCAAAATCATTTCATTCGAGACTACTGTAGAGGTCAGTTTCACTCAGACGTGTGTACAGCTTGAGTTTTTTTTTAAGTCAACTATACATGTGAGGGACCATTAACAGTACCCAACTAGAAAGTGGTTCAGATTTTAAGAATTAGACCAGTTGACTTCAATTTATAGAGTTAGAAGAAGTAAGCCTTCTAAATATCTATCATGCTCTTACCAAATTCATATTAGAAGTTAGTTTGTCCCTGAATATTTATTCATTACCAAACCACATGACCTGACATTGCTCTTCTTAAAAGGTTTATTACAGCTAAGTTTTTTTTAATTGAAATATAGGTGACGTACAATATTATGTTATCTTCAGGTATTATATACTTGCATACATAATGAAACGATCAGCATGATACGTCTAGTAACCACCTGTCCCCATACAAAGTGATTATAGTATTATTGACCATATATTCCTTATGCTGTATGTTGCAGCCAGGTCACTTATTTATTATATAACTGGATGGTGGTACCTGTTAATCCCATTCACCTGTTTTACCCACTACTGCATCCCCTGCCCTTCTGGCAACCATCTATTTGTTCTCTGTATCTATGACTCTGTTTTTGTTTGGGTTTGTTTATTTGTTTGTTTTGCTTTATAGATTCCACATGTGAGATAATGTGGTATTTGTCTTTCTCCACCTGACATATTCCACTTCGCATAATGCCCTCTAAATCCATCCATATTGCAAATGGCAAGATTTCATTTTTTACAGCTGAGTAATAGTCCGTTTTCTCTATATACCACATCTTTACCCATTCATCTGTTGATGGACACTTAGGTTGCTTCTATATCTTGACTATATTGTATGTAATGCTGCAGTGAACATTGGAATACATATATCTCTTTGAATTAGCATTTTTGTTTCCTTTAGGTAAATTCCCAGAAGTGGAATTGCTGGATCATGTGGCAGTTCTATTTTTAATTTTCTGCGGAAGCTCCATGCTGTTTCCATAATGGCTGTACCAAGTTATAATCCCATCCACAGTGCACGAGGGTTCCCTTTTTTTTCTAGTCCTCATCAACACTTGTTATTTGTTGTCTCTTTAATGATAGCTATTATTACAGGTATGAGGTGGTATCTCATTGTGAGTTGGTTTTGTTTTGTTTTGTTTTGTTTTCTTTCTCGTTTTTACAAACCCTTGTGTCGAGGGCTGACTTCCAATAGATTGCAGTGAGGGAGCTGCTCTGCTGCATGCGAAACCCCAACCCAGAAGCAGGTCGTCTACAAATGGTTTAGCACCAGGTTCCCCACGAACGTGTGGTGCGTGACGGGCAAGGGGGCGGCCACCTTTCCAGCCGCACCCCGTGTCCCAGGACTAAGGGCTCTCCGCACCGGACCCCAGTCCTGACGCACGGCAGGGCGCACTGTGCCGCACTCCAGGGGACGTGGGTGGTGGCCTGCTGGCGGGGACGGTGGGGGACCGGCTATCCCAGGCCAACCAAGGCTCCTGTGGCGCTGCTGTATCATTCTGCCTGGGCAGGATTATGACTTAGAGGCATTCAATCATAATCCCACAGATGGTAGCTTCACCCCATTGGCTCCTCAGCCAAGCACATACACCAAATGTCTGAACCTGCGGTTCTTCTCGTACTGAGCAGGATTACCATGGCAACAACACATCATCAGTAGGGTAAAACTAACCTGTCTCATGACCGTCTAAACCCAGCTCACATTCCCTATCATTGTGAGTTTTTGATTTGCATTTCCCTGATGATTAGGAATGTTGAGCATCTTTTCATATGTCTGTTGGCCATCCATATATCTTCTTTGGAAAAATGTCTGTTCAGATCCTCTGCCTTTTTTTGTTTTTAACATCTTTATTGGAGTATAACTTTTACAATGGTGTGTTAGTTTCTGCTTTACAACCAAGTGAATCAGTTATACATATACATATGTTCCCATATCTCTTCCCTCTTGCGTCTCCCCTCTGCCTTTTATTAAATAATTTTTTTATGTTGAGTTGTATGAGTTCTTTGTATATTTTGGATATTAACCCCATATCAGATATATCATTTGCAAATGTTTTCTTTCATTCTGTAGGCTGCCTTTTGGTTTTGCTGATAGTTTCCTTCACAGTGGAAAAGCTTTTTAGTTTGATATAGTGCCATTTATTTATTTTTGTTTTTGTTTTCCCTGGCTTGAAGAGACAGATCCAAAAAACACTGCTAAGACTGATATCAAAGAGCATACTGCCTATGTATTATTCTAGAAGTTTTGTGAGTTCAGGCCTTTCATTTAAGTCTTTAATGCATTTTGAGTTTATTTTTGTAGGTGGTGTGAGAAAGTAGTCCAGTTTGATTCTTTTGCATGTAGCTGTCCAATTATCGAAGAGGCTGTCTTTTCCCCATTGTATATTTTTGCCTCCTTTGTCATAAATTAATTAACCATGTAAGTGTGGGTGCATTTCTGGATTTTCTATTCTGTTCCATTGAGTTATATGTCTGGTTTTGTGCCAGTACCATACTGTTTTGATTACTGTAGCTTTGTAGTATGGTTTGAAATCAGGGCACGTGATAATTCCAGCTTTATTCTTTCTCAAGATTGCTTTGGGTATTCAGGGTCTTCTGTGTTTCCATACAGATTTTCAAATTATTTGTTCTAGTTCTGTGAAAAATGCCATTGGTATTTTGATAGGGTTTGCATTGAATCTGAAGATTCCCTTGGGTTATATGATCATTTTAACAATATTAATTCTTCCAATCCATGAGCATGATATTTGTTTTCCTTTGTTTGTGTCATCTTCAATTTTGTTCATAAGTGTCTTAGTTTTCCAAGTACAAGTCTTTTACCGCCTTAGTTAGATTTATTCCTAGGTATTTTATTCTTTTTTATGTAATTGTAAATGGGATTGCTTTCTTAGTTTCTCTTTCTGATACTTTAAGTGTACAGAAACGCAACAGATTCCTGTATATTAATTTTGTATCCTGCAACTTGACTGAATTCATTGATAACTTCTGCTAGTTTTTTGGTGGTATTATCAGGTGTTATTAGCATATTCTATATATAATATCATGTCATCTGCAAACAGTGACAGTTCTACTTCTTCTTTTCCAACTTGGATTCCTTTTATTTCTCTTTCTTGTCTGATTGCTGTTTCTAGGACTTTCAATACTATATTGAATAAAAGAAAGTGGGCATCCTTGTCTTGTCTCTGATCTTAGAGGAAATGCTTTCAGCTTTTCACCAGTGAGTATGTTGTTAGCTGTGGGCTTGTCATATATGGCATTTAATATGTTGAGGTAGATTCCTTCTGTGCCCACTTTGTTGAGAGTTTTTATCACAAGTGGATGTTGAATTTTGTCAAAAGCTTTTAGTTCATCCATTGAGATCATCATATTGTTTTTATTCTTAATTCATTAATGTGGTGTATTACATTGATTGATTTGCAGATGTTGACAAATTCTTGCATCCCTGGGATAAATCCCACTTGATCATGGTGTATGATCCTTTTAATTTATTGTTGGATTTGGCTTCCTAAGATTTTGTTGAGGATTTTTGCATCTATGTTCATTAGTGATATTGATTTATAATTTTCTTTTTGTGGTTATCTTTGTCTGATTTTTTGTATCAGAGTGATTCTCACCTTGTGATGAGTTCAGAAGTGTTCTTTCCTCTGCAATGTTTTGGAATAGTTTGAGAAGGATAGGTGTTAACTCTTCTTGATATGTTCATTAGAATTTACCTGTGAAGCCATCTGGTTCTGGAGTTTGTTTTTTCGAGATGTTTTAAATCACCCATTCCATTTCATTACTGGAAATTGGTCTGTTCATATTTTCTGTTTCTTCCTGGTTCAGTCTTGGGAGATTGTATATTCCAGGAATTTGTGCATTTCTTCTAGCTTCATTTTATTGGCATATAATTGTTCGTGGTAATCTCTTATGATCCTTTGTATTTCTGTGGTGTCAGTTGTAACTTATCTTTTTTCACTTCTGATTTTATTGATTACATCCTCTCTCTTTTTCCTTTATGAGTTGGGCTAAAGATTTATCAATCTTGTTTATCTTTTCAAAGAACTAGCTCTTAGTTTCATTCATCTTTTCTGGTTTTATTTTTTTTTAAGTCTCTATTTCGTGTATTTCTGCTCTGATATTTGTGATGTCTTTTCTTCTACAAACTTTAGGTTTTGTTTGTCCTTCTTTTTCTAGTTCCTTTAGGTGTAAGGTTAGATTGTTTATTTGAGATTTTCTTGTTTCCTGGGGTAGGCTTGTATTGCTATAAACTTTCCTCTCTTAGAACTGCTTTTTCTGTGTCCCATAGATTTTGGATTTCCATTTTTATTTGCCTCCCGGCATTTTTGATTTCTTCTTTGATTTCTTCAGTGAAATTATTTAGTAGCATATTGTTTGGCCTACACATGTTTGTGTTTTTTGCAGTTATTTTATTATTATTATTATTATTGTAGTTGCTTTCTGGGCTCATACCATTCTGGTTAGAAATGATACTTGGTATTATTTCAGTCTTCCTTGATTTACTGAGATTTGTTTTGTGTCCTAGCAGGTGATCCATCCTGGAGAATGTTCCATGTGCAGTTGGAAATATTATGTATTCTGTTGCTTTTGGATGGAATGTTCTATATATATATATGTATGTGTGTGTGTATATATATATATATATATATATATATATATATATATATATATATATATATATATATAGTGCAATCTGGTCTAATGTATTTAAGGCTAGCGTGTCCTTATTGATTTTCTGTCTGGATTATATGTCCATTGATGTAATTAGGGTGTCAAAGTCCCCTATTATTATTGTATTACTGTCTATTTCTCCCATTACCTTTGTTAATATTTGGTTTATGTATGTAGGTGCTCCTGTGTTTGGCACATATATATTTACAATGTTATGTCTTTTTGTTGGATTGATCCCTTGATAATTAGGCACTGTCCTTCTTTGTCTCTTGTTACAGTCTTCTTGTTTTAAAGTCTATTTTGTTATAAGATTTGCTACCCTAGCTTTCTTTTTGTTTCCATATTCACTGAATACCCTTTACCATCCCCATACTTTTAGTGTGTGTGATTTTTAGATCTGAAGTGAGTCTCTTGTAAGTAAGTCTCTTTCAATTTATATTTAATGTAATTATTGATAGGTGTATACTTATTGCTGTTCATTGTTTCCTGTTTATTTTTGTATTTCTTTTTGGTTCCTTTCTTCTTATTTTACTCTCTTCCCTTGTGATTTGATGACTATCTTCAGTGTTATGTTTGGATTCCTTTCTCTTTTTTGTATGTGTACCTATTATAGATTTTTGGTTTGTCATTACCATGAGGTTTATACATAAAAACATATATGACTATTTTAAGTTGATGATCTTTAAGTTCGAGCACATTCTAACAACCTTGCATTTTTACTCCCCCCTCCATGTTTAATTTTTTTTTTTTTTTTTTTTGCGGGCCTCTCACTGTTGTGGCCTCTCCCGTTGCAGAGCACAGGCTCTGGACGTGCAGGCTCAGCAGCCACGGCTCATGGGCCCAGCAGCTCTGCGGCATGCGGGATGGGATCCTCCCAGACTGGGGCACGAACCCGTGTCCCCTGCATCGGCAGGCAAACTCTCAACCACTGTGCCACCAGGGAAGCCCCATGTTTAATATTTTTGAATTCATATTTTACATCTTTTCTGTGTATGTCCCTGTACTACTTCCTGTGGATATGGATAATTTTACTACTTTTGTCTCTTAACCTTCCTGCTAGCTTTATAAATGGTGGATATAATACCTTTACTCCATGTTTGCCTTTACCAAAGAGATTTTTCCTTTCATAATTTTATATTTCTAGTTGTGGTCTTTTCTTCCCTGCTTAGAGAAGTCCCTTTAATATTTCTTGTAACACTGGGTTAGTGATGCCTGAACTATTTTAGCTTATGCTTGTCTGTAAAACTCTTTAATCTGTCCTTCTAATGAATGATAGCTTTGTCAGATAGAGTATTCTTGGTTGTAGGTTTTATTCTTTCATCAGTTTGAATGTATCATGCCAATTCCTTTTGGCCTGCAAAGTTTCTGCTGAAAAGTCAACTGATAGTCTTATGGGGGCTCCTTGTTGCATAACTAGCTGCTTTTCTGTTGCTGCTTTTAAAATTCTCTCTTTATCTTTAATTTTTGCCATTTTAATTGTCATGATTTTGGGTGTGGATATCTTTGGCTTCATCTTTTTTGTGACTCTCTGTCCTTGCTGGACCTGGATGTCTTTTTCCTTTGCCAGGTTAGGGAAATTTTCAGCTATTATTTTTTCAAATAAGTTCTCTGTACCTTTCTCTCTCTCTTCTACTTTTGGGACCCTTGTAATGTGAATGTTTGTACACTTGATGTTGTCTCAGAGGTCTCTTAATTTACCCTCATTTTTTTTAATTTCTTTTTTTTTCTGTTCATATTGTGTGATTTTGACTGCTGTCTCACAGTTTACTGATCTGTTTCTATGTATCAATTTATCTACTGTTGACTCCTAGCTTATTTTTTTATTTCAGTTATTGTATTCTTCACCTCTGTTTGATTTTTTTTTAATATTTTCTAACTCTTTGTTAAACTTCTTAATGTGTTCTTCCATTCTTCTCCATTTGTTGAGCATCTTTATGATCATTACATTGAATCCTTTCTCAGATTTCTTATTTCCACATCCTTTAGTTCTTTTTCTGAGGTTTTGTCTTGTTCCTTCATTTGGAACATATTCCTCTGTCTCCTCATTTTACCTGATTCTCTGTGCTTATTTCTATGTGTAAGGTATGTTATATACATTTCCTGATCTTGTAGACGTGGCCTTATGTAGGAGATGTTCTGTGGGGTCTAGCAACAGACACCTCTCTGGTCATCAGAGCTAGATGCTCTAGGTGTGCCCCCTATGTGGGCTGCCTGGGCCCTTCTGTTGTAACAGTAACAGGACCAGTTACTGTGGGCACACTGGTATGCATGGTTGGCCCTGGCCTGGTTGACTGCCAAGTCCTATCTCAAACTGTGGCTGCCAGTGTGTTGTGAGTAGGACATGGCCCCTGCACAGGTGACTACACTGCCCAGTGGGTCCTGGGACTGCTGCCAGCCACTGGTGACATGCAATCTTATGGCACTAATAGGTGGGAGAGAGAACTCCAAAGTGAAGCTTGCCAGCACCAGTGTCCCATGGTAGAAAGGGCACCCAAAAATGGTGCTGCCAGTGTCTGTGTACCCAGGGGGTATCCCACTTACCTCCTGCCTCTCCAGGAGACTCTCCAAGATCAGCAAGCGGGTTCAACCCAGGCTCTTTTCTAATTACTGCCTCTATGCTGGAGCTTAGATTGTGTGGGATTTTGCATGTGCCCTCTAAGAGCAGAGTCATGTTTCCTATAATCCTCCAGCTCTTCCATACATAAGCCGTGCTGGCATTGAAAGGCAGATGTTTGTGGGCTCATATTCCTGGTGCAGGACCCATAGACTGAAAAGCCCAATATGGGACTTGGACCCCTCACTCCTTTGGCAGACCTCTGCAGTTATGATTATCTTCACAGTTATGGATCATCTACATGGTGATGTGGGTCTTGACTAAACTACATCTATGACCTTCCTACCTGTCTCATTGTGGTTCCTTCTTTATACCTTTAGTTGTGGAAAATCTTTTCTGCTAGTCTTCAGGTCATTCTCATAGATAGTTGTTCTATAAAGAGTTATAATATTGATGTTCCCATGGGAGGAGTTGAGCTCAGTGTCTTCATAGTCTGCTGTCTTGGCTCTAGGGATATAGCTAAGTTTTGTTAAGCAATGAGAAATATATAACATGCTTTCAGTTTTATAAGCACCTAGGGTTGCTACTAAGGTTTAGTTTCTTTTTTTTTTTTTTTTTTTTTTTTGTAGTACGCAGGCCTCTCACTGTTGTGGCCTCTCCCGCTGCAGAGCGCAGGCTCCGGACGCGCAGGCTCAGCGGCCATGGCTCACGGGCGCAGCCACTCCACGGCATGTGGGATCTTCCCGGACCGGGGCACAAACCTGCATCCCCTGCATCGGCAGGTGGACTCCCAACCACTGTGCCACCAGGGAAGCCCCTAGGTTTAGTTTTTTTTGTGTATCTCAATTATTTGGGTAAGGTTTTTTTGGTTTGTTCAATCTCTGTTTTGTTAATTCAAGATTTGTTTTTGATTGTTGATATTTTTGCCAGATATTTTTGACAATCCAGAAATAACCTACAAGGTAGAACCCAAAATACTGCGAATTTTTTGTTTTCATGTTTTATACTATTTGCAATTGCCTGATAATTACTGAGAGAATAAATCTTAGCCTTTTAATATACAAGAGGCAGAATTATAAAGAATGCCTAACAAGTAACAGGTCTCTTGTAGAAAAATCTTTCAGAAATGTTGTTCTCTTTTATCCCTGTTGAGACAGGTTGTGTTCACTATGCCGAGGGTTCAAACAGGAAGAAAATATTAATTTCATGTAGAAGAATTAGGATATTAAGTTTAAAGAAATAGTAAAGCAAAGCAGGGAGCTTACTACATTATCTATAGTGGTTTCCACTGGAATGAATATGGATGTTCATGTTGTGTACATATTTTTTCACAATGCCATTTTACAATATCAAGTTCTGTTTGTAAATTAGTGTGTGGAGAAATTTCTTATTCTAATTAATACTGTTTCTAAAAAGATACCTTACAGGACAATATTATCTCATTTCCCTATGGCTCCCGATCTACTGCTAATTCTGGCATTCCATTGTACAAGATGGTTATCAATTTCATGGGGATCTTTAGAATGAATAAAGGTTAAATTACCATAAAACAGGTCTCATTTCCAAACTTGATTTCTTTGCCTTAACAGGGGAAATGTAAATGGTTAAGAAATCTTATCCAGTCTGCAAGGGAATCGCATCCACTTTGGGAGAGGTTAAGGCAAAGAGAGATTTCTTATGATTTAGGTAGCTTTCAGCATATCTCTAGATCAGTAGGAGATGAGAATAGCCAAGAACATTAGAATTTCTTTATAAGCTTATAATGTTGAAGCCCCTCTCAAAGGCCAACACTTACTTCTTTTTTTCTAAAGTTGTTTTGTTGAAATAAATTGCCTAAAAACATGAAAATGGGGAAATGAAAATTTAGTTTCTTAGACAATTTATTTTGAAACACCCTCAGAAAAGAAACACAATGAAGTCTTCTAGAATATTTTTAACCAATTCCATGTGAAAAAAAATACAGCTGTTGACTTACCTTGATCATAGATACTTTCTTTTTTAATTCCTATTAATAACATATAGAGATCTAGATATAAAGGTAAAATATGTAAAAAAAAAAATTAAGGTGTTAGAATTAGGGAAGACATCTTTGATATGGTGGTATTTGACAGGGACCTGAAGAAGTTGAGGGAATTGCCTTGCAGATAGATACCTGCTAGAAGAGAGTTTCAGGCAGAGGGAATGGCAAGTACCCTGAGGCAGAAGATTTTTTTGAGAAAGGGAAGCCAGCGTGACTGAAGGAGAGTAAATAAGGAAAATGTGGTCAGAGAAGTAAAAGGTTAGAATGATGTGGTTGGGGGAGAGAGGTTAGAATTGTGGTAGGGGCAGACAGTGAACGCCTTGTATGCTATTGTGACATTGACTTCTGTGAGTGAGATACATGTGATAAATATTATGTTATGTTCATGATATTATGTTACTAAAATGTGATAATTATTATTATTAAAGCCAGCATTTTACTCATTGAATTGTATTTTGCTCAGCCTAAACCCTAAAATTTTCTTTTACAATATATAGCTATTTATAAGCTCATTTCCTCCCTAAATAATTTTAAAATAAATCATTAAGTAGTATCTTTACATTGATATATATTTTCAAAGCTACCAACTGAAATGCAAAAATTGTCAAACTGCTTATAAAAATATCCAACCAGGGGTTTCCCTGGTGGCGCAGTGGTTGAGTGTCTGCCTGCCGATGCAGGGGACACGGGTTCGTGTCCCAGTCTGGGAAGATCCCACGTGCTGCGGAGCGGCTGGGCAATTAAGTAACTTAATTGATATTTACAGAACATTATGTTCAACAACAGCAGAGTACACATTCTTTTCAAGTGCACACAGAATTATACCAAGGTGGATCCATAGATAGATCAAACTTGTATCAATAATCTAAAAGGATTTACAATAAAATGAAGTTAGAAATTAATAACAAAAAGATTTGAGGAAATTTAAAATACCAGGAAGTTTTTTTAAATACCTACTTTTAAATAACCTATGGTACAAAGAGTATATCAAAAAGAAAATTAAGAATTAATTTAGCTGAATAAAAATCAAAACACATAAAATTCTGAGATACCTTGGAAAATTAAAGTCAATGTTAATGGTTAGCAGAACATTAATGGATGGAATCTTAACTGCAGTGTATTTAACACACTTTTAAAAAGCAGTTCTCTAAAGTTGATAGGCAAGGTAAATTTATTAATGGAGTACATGAGGCAAGAAATTATTTTTTTAGGGATCATATAGTCAAAATGATTAGATCTCCAGAAAACTCATCCAAATCAATCTTGTTCTCTTGAACTCCAGATTTTACATTTCAGTCTCAAAAGTCTACTTAAAGATGACTTGAAACTGAGACTCAAAAGACTAAACTTGGAGAGCTTACTTAATTTATTTTTTCTCCCATGCTTATATGACTAGTAAACCTAATGCACAAGATTTGAAAAATGATGATATAGACCCAGGTTTGAATTTAGGAAAAATTTAGATTCAAGGAATGGCAAACATCTAGTAGTACACCTTCTGTTTTTTGAAGTTGGTACAACAAATCTTTCCTAGGAAGAAAGATCTTATTTGTCTTTAATTACTAATTCTGAAGTTTTATTTCCAATATAATTCCTGATAATCTACCTTGTAGATGAGCTGCAGTTTATTACTATCTATTAATCCAATGAATTGAGAAACTTATTATATCCAGACTTGTCAACATACTAATAGCTTTTAATGTTTTGTTTACTCCAGTCAATGACTGGAGGCCCTTAATTTCATTCTGGATAAGTTAGATTTTAATTCTGGATGAATATGTTCACAGATTCTTAAATCTCTAAACTTATACTAAATAATTTTGAAGAAAAGATGAAGGAACTTAAAAGATGGCATATTGAGAAGAATGACTGTCTGAATTATTTGTTATTTGCCTTAAACCCTTTTTTGAAGGAACACAGTTCATTAAAACAAAATAAAATGGCATCAGTTTATTAATGTATTTCATCTTATACTAAATAATTGCTATAAAATGTGAATGAAGTTAGTCATTAATAGGTTATAGGTCAGACCCAACTGAAATAAGTTGATAATGGCTTTCATCAATATTTTTTCTATGTATTCAAGTAATTTTTACATAATCAGGTTAATACTATGTGTATATTTTTACATTCTGATAAATACATTAAGTAATAAACATTTTCCATTGTCATTAAATATTCTTCAAATACCAGTTTTTATTGTTATGTAATATTTTATTATATTGATGTATCATAATTTAATTAGCTAATTTCTATTATTCTATTATATATTATTATAGAATTTCTATTATTATTATGCTTCTGGTTTCTTAATATTACAAATAATTTTAAATGAGCAAGCCATAATAATCTCTTGATTACTTTCCTAATTTACATCACAAGAAAAGGAATTACTGAGTAAAATGGCTTGCATATTTACAAAGCTTTGGCACATTTCATCAAATTGCTTTATAAAAATATTGTGTCCAAAAAAAAAATATTGTGTCCAAAATTGTGTCCATGCATGTTGTACACTTACAACATTTGAGCATTATCATTTCTCATTCTAGTATTCTGAAGGACTAAAACCATGTATTAATTTTTAAATTTACATAACTATTAAGGATGATCCTATCTTTATGTTTCCATAAGCATGTAAACAGTCCACAATTATGTTAATGTTATTAATTCATTTTCATATTTGTGGGAAATATTTTTGCAAATTTAGTTTTAATGGCTTTTACATTTATTTATGATATTTTGGTAAATACAAATTTTTTTATAATCTAACATATATTTTCTTTTTTAAAAAAGGTCTACCATTCTAATCAGACATAATCTTTTTTCCCTTGACTTGGTTTTCTCTTTTTCAACATTATTTCAACTCTGAATGCTAATTAGAGTAATTTTAGACTGTATGTGAATTAAAGTTTAGACTCTTTTCCCCAAAAGAGTGAATAATTTTCCCCCAGCACCATTTATTGAACATCTTTTTCATTCCCCAGTGATCTATGATGCCACCTTTATGATATATTAAGTTCTTGTATTTTTGTTTCAGTATGATGAGATTGAAGCTCATTTTCTTCTCTGTGTCTAGATATATGATGTATTTCATAAATGTGTGTGAACACTTGAAAGGAAATATTATTTTCTCTGTGGGATATAACCTATACAATTGGATTTACTCCAATCATTTGATTTAATTATTTCTGTTTTTATGCTTTGCGGCCCTTTAAGTTTTGTAGAAGGTTTTTTTTTTTATTATATCCATTTAATTTTGTTACAAAAATCATTTAGGTTTAATTCTGTATTTAACTGATTTAACTGACTTCTACATCCTTAAAAATCTTAGTTTTGAGTAATATATAAAACAGTTTGGGGCTTCCCTGGTGGCGCAGTGGTTGAGAATCTGCCTGTCGATGCAGGGAACACGGGTTCGTGCCCCGGTCCGGGAAGATCCCACATCCCGCGGAGCCTGCGCGTCCGGAGCCTGTGCTCCGCAACGGGAGAGGCCACAACAGTGAGAGGCCCGCATACTGCAAAAAAAAAAAAAAAAAAAGAGTTTGAGGGGCTTCCCTGGTGGCACAGTGGTTGAGAGTCCGCCTGCCAATGCAGGGGACACGGGTTCATGCCCCAGTCCAGGAGGATCCCACATGCCACGGAGAAGCTGGGCCTGTGAGCCATGGCCACTGAGCCTGTGCATCCGGGGCCTGTGCTCCACAACAGGAGAGGCCACAGCAGTGAGAGGCCCGCGTACCACACACACACAAAAAAAGAGTTTGAGAACACTTTTGAATAACGTTTAGAAGAAAAAAGATGCAGAGGTATGATTTATATATTTTCTGAACTCTGGCCTAAAAAATGATACTTATATTCACAAGTGAACGGTAAGTTAGCTAGATGTTAAATTTTTGAGAGAACAGCCTTTTCCTTCAAAACTCTATATATATGGGTCCATATAGGAGTAGATCACTCCTGAGACATGATTTATTTCTTATATAATTTTCCCCTTAATACCTTTCAACCACAGTGATTTATGCATGTTTGATCTCCCCTAACTAGGTGGTAAGCTCTTTGCCTTCAGCAAGTGCTTCTGAATGAGTGAATGAATGCCATTTCTGTTCATGTGTTCTGTTTCATCACTAATCTTTTTAAAATAAAATTTTGCAATATTTTTAAACTGTCCATGTCACCTGAGAAAAATCATTTTCTGTGTTATAGTAAGGAAACTATATTCGATGATCTCTATGGTTCATTCTAGTTTAGAAGTTTTACTGCCTATGAATCTAAGTGTGTGTTTATAGTATTTAAGAAATTACCCAACCCATTAAGTTATTCAATTCTATTAGGTATTTATTTGCTTACTTCTATGATTACATTTATTATATAACATTTGAAGAATTATAGCTATATAGTTGCATAATTATAGGAGAGACATGCGCCTTATGTTCAGTCTCAAACCTAGTCCTTTAAAAAGAGCATGGCCTGTAACCAGGAGTGGAGTAAAGAAGAAACATTTCCTGAAAAATAACTGCCAGTGATATGCCTACAGCTTTGTTGAGAGCTCAATCTATATATGAGCATTACTGCTCATAAAGATCATGTTAATTGTCTTTATTTCTATTCTTATAAATGAGTATAAACATCATTTTTTTTTAAAAAAGACATTTTTAAGAGCAATTTTAGGTTTACGACAAAATTGAGAGGAAGGTACAGAGGTTTCCTATATACTCCCTGCTCCAACACATGCATAGCCTCCTGCATTATTAACATCACTCATCAAAACTGTACATTTTTACCAAGGATGAATCTGTTGACACATCATAATCACCCACATCCATAATTTACCTTAGGGTTCACTCTTGGTGCTTGTTATAATGGTATAATAACCCACATTCTGTGGATTTGGACAAATGTATAATGACATATACCCATTATTATAATAACACAGAGTATTTTCACTGTCCTAAAAATCCTCTGCTCTACCTATTCAACTTTCCCTCCTCCCTTATCCCTGGAAACCACTGATCTTTTTACTATCTCCATAGTTTGGCCTTTTCTAGAACATCGTATAGTTGGAATCATATAGTATGTAGCTTTCCAGAATGACTTCTTTCACTTAGTAGTATGCATTTAACTTTCCTCCATGTCTTTTCATGGCTTGATAGCTCATTTATTTTTAATGCTGAATAATATTCCATTGTCACAGTGTACCACAGTTTATTTATCCATTCACCTACTGAAGGCTATATCTTGGTTGCTTCCAAGTTTGGGCAATAAAGCTTCTGTAAACATCCATGAGCAGATTTAATGTAGTTTTTAAAAATTAAAAAAATGTGCTTATTGGTTCTTTATTTTGAAATTTACTGTTTAATGATATTATATACATTAAAAGAATATTTGTTATTTAAACTTTATCTTATCAAATATACCTTTGCTTTATTCTACCTTTAAGCTTAATAGACTAACAGGTTATTTTTACTATAGACTAATAAAAACATTTTTACTAAAGAGGCTTTTTCTCCTTGACTAATTATGTTAATTCAGACTTTAATGAAGTTTAACTCTGATTGTTATCCACACTCTAATTTTTAATTAATTTGAACATATGCACATCCATAGTTGTCAACAACTCTTATAGAGTTTTTGAATTCAAAATTATGTTAAGGACTTTTTGAAATAATAGTATAATTTGATATATTTACAGTTATTTTAAAAATAAATAAGTATTTACAATAAAAATGGGTCATGTAAGCATAATTTGTTGACTGTGTTTAGGTAATGAAAACAGGAGGCAGATATAAAAATATTTCACAAGGAGTAAACAATATTTGCTATGCATAATTTTAAATTATTTAATTGAAAATAGATACTCTGTGGGGTATTATTTAAAGGATAATATCCAAGAAGAAATAATTATACTTTGTTAAAGAGATCTTTAACAAATATCTGTTAAACAAATCTGTTAAAGTCTTTTCTACTTTTAAAATCAACATATTATCAATTGCTAGGAAGGACATAGGGACATTTTTTGCTACAAACTGTAGGGTAGGATTACTAGTCAAATGCATTAACATATTAATGCAAGCACACTAGCTTTGGAGATATTAATTTCTCCTATTCTAGACCTGGCTGACAGATATAAATTCTTTGATGGATAACAGGGTGTTATAGTACATGAAACACAGCCTTTCTACATAATCATAAATTAAATAAATAATTTTTCCTAGACTTTATAAATCATGCAAAATGAATTACTGAGTAGATGAGAATTCTGAAAGTTTTTAATAGCCATTACTGTGGTACCATCTCTGTGTAACAGCTGAAGAAACAGACTGATTCAGAAATTGTCAGTAAGCAATCTCTTAAGGCACATTAGTACCTGCAGAAATATTACAGAAAAACAAATCACCTGAGTTTATTATTATCTTGCTCCAACACTAACTATGTAACCTTGGGCAAGACCCTTAACCTCACCATGCCTTCATTTTCTGATTGTAAAATGGGGATATTAACACCAACTTTAGGACTGTAGTAAGCATAAAATTGGTTAATACATGGAAAGCATATAGTAAGTTTTGCTGAAGGCTTTGTTGTTTTTGTTATTTGTTCCAAATGGCAATTTTTTATTATGCTTATTAAACATACTTAATGATGATGTATCTTTCTCCAAATGGAGTATAAATTGGTTTACAGAATGGCAGATAAGCAGGAAAGACTATTAAAAAACACATTTTTACAAAAAAAATTATTTTTTCCTGGTCATTACCCTCCACTATAATGCTTGATTTAGTAAGGTGGCAAATTTACTGTTAATTCTGGAACCCAAGTTCAGTTTGCCTTGCCAAGAATTGGCAGCCTTGGTAACTCTAGTAGTAGACCTAGATGCTCAATATCCCCTGAGCACACTTTGAGGGGTAAGTCATCACTAGGAGAAGTGCTAGCCCAAATCTAAACGCCATATATGAGATTAAATGTCATGTTTTAGACTCTTTTTTTTTTTTGAGTAGATCTCTATTAACAAAAGGTTGTGCAAAGATACGTTTTTGTGATAGATGGATATTATATCAAAAAACTATAGCAGATTTTATAATGTACAGTGGAAATTTTTTTTTTTTTTTTTTGCGGTACACAGGCCTCTCACTACTGTGGCCTCTCCCACTGTGGAGCATAGGCTCCGGATGTGCAGGCTCAGCGGCCATTACTCACAGGCCCAGCCGCTCCGCGGCATGTGGGATCCTCCCGCACCGGGGCACGAACCCGTGTCCCCTGCATCAGCAGGCGGACTCTCAACCACTGCGCCACCAAGGAAGCCCGAAAAAAAAATATTTTTCCTAGACATCATTTCAAAGCATTTGGAAACTGTATAACTTCCTCATTGAAAATGACTTCTGCATAATTCTTCTTTAATAGATGTCTTTATCTTTCAAGTTTGCAAAGTTTTTAAATGTGTGTTCCTGTATCTCCCTCCTCCTAGAACTGGGTAGAAAGAGCTGAAAAACAGACTCTTCTCTCCAATACACTTGACCTATCAGAACTCTTCCACCCAGACACATTTCTCAATGCGCTTCGCCAGGAAACTGCAAGGTAAATAGAATGAAAGACTTATTTGTCTGAGAGTGTAATTATATTTTGATTTGTTCACTTCTGATCACATTCCCTTGATTGTCAAGAAATAAATTTATTGTTGAATCCGGATAGTTGTGTTATTTCTTAACACTTGACTTTTAATAACAGTAAACTTTTAGTTTAGAGAACAGTGCTTTAAAATATGATATGCTTTTTATTAGAATTGAAAAAGGCAAACTTTTAATTTTTAAAATTTTGGTCATTTATTTATCCAGACCTATTGTGTCCAATATGGTAGGCAGAAGTCAAATGATGCTATTTAAATTTAAATGATTTATTCCTGATCTTAGTGGAAATGGTTTCAGTTAAAAAAAAAAGAATGATGTTGGCTGAGGGTTTGTCATATATGGCCTGTATTATGTTAACGTAAGTTCGTCTATGCCTACTTTCTGGAGAGACTTTATCATCAATTGGTGTTGAATTTTGTCAAAAGCTTTTTCTGCATCTGTTGAGATGATCGTATGGTTTTTCTCCTTCAGTTTGTTAATATGGTGTATCACATTGATTGATTTGCGTATATTGAAGAATCCTTGCATTCCTGGGATAAACCCCACTTGATCATGGTGTATGATCCTTTTAATGTGCTGCTGGATTCTGTTTGCTAGTATTTTGGTGAGGATTTTTACATCTGTGTTTACCAGTGTTATTGACCTGTAGTTTTCTTTTTTTGTGACATCTTTGTCTGGTTTTGGTATCAGGGTGATGGTGGCCTCATAGAATGAGATTAGGAGTGTTCCTCTCTTTGCTATATTTTGGAAGAGTTTGAGAAGGATAGTATTCACTTGTAAAGCCATCTGGTCCTGGTCTTTTCTTTGTTGGAAGATTTTTAATCACAGTTTGTTGGAAGATTTTTAACACAGTTTCAATTTCAGTGCTTGTGATTGGTCCATTTATATTTTCTATTTCTTTCTGGTTCAGTCTCAGAATGTTGTGCTTTTTGAAGAATTTGTCCATTTCTTCCAGCTGTACATTTTATTTGCATATAGTTGCTTGTAATAATCTCTCATGATCCTTTGTATTTCTGCAGTGTCAGTTGTTACTTCTTTTTCATTTCTAATTCTATTGATGTGAGTCTTTTCCCTTTTTTTCTTGATGGGTCTGGCTAATGGTTTATCAATTTTGTTTATCTTCTCGAAGAACAAGCTTTTAGTTGTATTGATCTTTGCTATCATTTCCTTCACTGTTTACACATGACATGATACTATAAACAGAGAATCCTAAAGATGCTACCAGAAAACTACTACAGCTAATCAATGAATTTGGTAAAGTAGCAGGATACAAAATTAGTGCACAGGAATCTGTTGCATTCCTATACACTAATGATGAAAAATCTGAAAGAGAAATTAAGGAAACACTCCCATTTACCACTGCAACAGCCAGAATAAAATATCTAGGAATAAACCTATGTAGGGAGACAAAAGACCTGTATGCAGAAAACTATAAGACACTGATGAAAGAAATTAAAGATGATACAGATGGAGAGATATACCATATACTTGAATTGGAAGAATCAACATTGTGAAAATGACTATACCACCCAAAGCAATCTACAGATTCAATGCAATTCCTATCAAACTACCAAAGGCATTTTTCACAGAACTAGAACAAAAAAATTCACAATTAGTATGGAAGCACAAAAGACCCTGAATAGTCAAAGCAATCTTGAGAAAGAAAAACAGAGCTGGAGGAATCAGCCTCCCTGACCTCAGACTATACTACAAAGCTACAGTAATCAAGACAGTATGGTACTGACACAAAAACAGACATATAGATCAATGGAACAGGATAGAAAGCCCAGAGATAAACCCATGAACATATGGTCACCTTATCTTTGATAAAGGAGGCAAGAATATACAGTGGAGAAAAGACAGCCTCTTCAATAAATGGTGCTGGGAAAACTGGACAGGTTCATGTAAAAGTATGAAATTAAAACACTCCCTAACACCATACACAAAAATAAACTCAAAATGTGTTATAACCTAAATGTAAGGCCAGACACTATCAAACTCTTAGGGGAAAACATAGTCAGAACGCTCTATGACATAAATCACAGCAAGATCCTTTTTAACACACCTCCTACACAAGTGGAAATAAAAAACAAAAATAAACAAATGGGACTTAATGAAACTTCAAAGCTTGTGCACATTAAAGGAAACCATAACCAAGACGAAAAGACAACCCTCAAAATGGAAGAAAATATTTGTAAGTGTAGCAACTAACAAAGGATTAATCTCCAAATATACAAGCAACTCATGCAGCTCAATATCACAAAAATAACCCAATCCAAAAATGGGTAGAAGACCTAAATAGTCATTTCTCCAGAGAAGATATACAGATTGCCAACAAACACATGTAAGGATGCTCAACATCACTAATCATTAGGGAAATGCAAATCAAAACTACAGTGAGGTACCGCCTCACACCAGTCAGAATGGCCATCATCAAAAAATCTACAAACAATAAATGCTGGAGAGGGTGTGGAGAAAAGGGAACCCTCTTGCACTGTTGGTGAGAATGTAAATTGATGCAGCCACTATGGAGAACCATACGGAGGTTCCTTAAAAACTAAAAATAGAACTACCATACAACCCAACAATCCCACTACTGGGCATATATCCTGAGTAAACCATAATTCAAAAAGAGTCATGTACCACACTGTTCATTGCAGCTGTATTTACAATAACCAGGACATGGAAGCAACCTAAGTATCCATCAACAGATGAATGGATAAAGAAGATATGGCACATATATACAATGGAATATTACTCAGCCATAAAAAGAGACGAAATTGAGTTGTTTGTAGTAAGGTGGATGGACCTAGAGACTGTCATACAGAATGAAGTAAGTCAGAAAGAGGAAAACAAATACCATATGCTAATGCATATATATGGAATCTAAAAAAAAATAGTTCTGAAGAACCTAGGGGCAGGACTAAAAGTCAGAGATGTAGAGAATGGACTTGAGGACACAGGGATGGGGAAGGGTAAGCTGGAATGAAGTGAAGGAGTGGCATGGACATATATACACTACCAAATTTAAAATAGATAGCTAGTGGGAAGCAGCCGCATTGCACAGGGAGATCAGCTCTGTGCTTTGTGACCACCTAGAGGGGTGGGATAGGGAGGGTGGGAGGGAGATGCAAGAGGTAGGGGATATGGGGATATATGTATACATATAGCTGATTCACTTTGTTATACAGCAGCAACTAACACAACATTGTAACACAATTGTACTCCAATAAAGATGTAAAATAAAAAAATTAAATGATTTAAAGTTGAAATGGATTAAGGAGACTAGATGATTGCATAAGAGGATGTGGATGTGACCCTCATCTTCTCCCCTGAACACATCCAAAATACATCTACAGGAGGAGCATTTCTCACTGAAAACTAACTGTAACTGGTAGAAGTACTCCTTTAAAACCAAGGCTGTAAGAAAAATACGCATGTAATCAGGTAGGAAGGGAAGAAAAGCAATCAAATCAGGACCTGTGCCCCAGACAGGGGACTCAGAGGAAACGGGTGATGTACGGGCAGACCCTAGCCCTGGGGAGTGAGTGAGTCAAGCCACATACTAGGCATCCCAGTCCTGGGGTCCTACATGGAGGAGATAAGCCCTCTCACTGGTTGGACGAACACTGTGACAAATAGAAGGGATGGGAAAATCCTGGGCTTCATTCAAGAGGAGTGTGTGTGCACTGGCTAGCCGCTGGGGCAGGGTGGAGAGACGTCTGCTCTAGTGACTGCTGAGTTTCCCGTGACTGCCTCATCGTACACCCCAGCCTGAGCTAAGCAAAAGCTCTGGCCCCTCTTAGTCCATGCCACAGTATGGCACTGGATCTGGGGTGGCCAGGACCAGGGAAAAGACTTGACTTTGGGATGCAGAGGTGACTTGGTCCCAGGGTGGACCTTGGGAGGGCTGTGGTGGCCATTGTTGGCACTTACTCAAGTGGTGCCCTAGAAGCAGCCCAGAGGGCAGCCGCTGTACACCACAGCTCAACCCACCACCTTGCCCCAATATACACAGAGAAACCGGAGATAGTGATCAGTTGTGAGGGACAAAGAGGTCTTGCCCCCAAGGCAGGGAAGAGAGGTCTGCTCTAGTGGCTGCCTGTTTTCCTCCAACCACCTCATCATGTGCCTCGGCCCAAGCTAAGCAAACGGTTGGGCCCCACTTAGTCCATGCCACAGCACAGCCCTTGATCTGGCGTGGCTGCAACCAGGGAAAAGAGTCAACCATGTCTGTGTCTGAGCAGAACCACAGATGCCTGCACAGACAGCACATTGGACTGCTGTATGCACATGAACCTCACTTGATTCAGCACTCCCCTCCTGGGACAAAATTCCTGGTGTGGGGAGTGGGGAAAACACACACTTAAAGGGAATGGAGCCAGTTCGAGCCTGACACACAGTTCTTCTGCAGCAACATGGGATCAGACCCTATCTCTGGGAGGGCAGTGATGGCTACTAACCAGAGAAGAAGACTTGCCTCACATGCCAGGCCAGCTCTTTCTCCAGTCCCACCACTTGCCAAGGTGATAGCTGCCAGCACACTCTGAGGAAAGACATGACTGGCATCTACATCAAATCCAGCTCTCCCACCAAAGGCATTGAACATATGTAGTCAGCATAGAGACACTCAAACATAAGAACACTCTTTTAAGATGCAATAGGTAACTGTTTCACCTAAATTCATAGAGGCAGAGAAAGTTAAGTGTAAAAAAATGAAAAGGCAGAGGTACTACTCTCAATTGAAAGAGCAAGAGAAAAAATAAATAATGAAAGAGAAATACACAATTTACCAGATAAAGAGTTAGAAGCATTGGTATTGAAAATGTTAATTGAATTAGGAAAAAGAATTGATCTAAAAAATGAACATGTTCTCAAGGAACTAGAAAATATAAAGACCCAGTCAAAACTAAATAATTTAATAACTGAAATAACACATTAGAAGGAATGAACAGCAGACTAAGTGATATAAAGAATGCATAAGTGATCTGGAAGATAGAATAATGGAAATCGATCAGAGCACCAGGGGAAAAAAAAAATTTTTTAAAGCAATCTAAGAAACATGTCTGATAACATTAAGTGTCCCAACTTTCACATTTTAGTGGTTCCAGAAGAAGAGAGAGAGAAGGAGAGCGAAAATGTATTTGATGAAATTGTATCTGAAAACTTCAGAAACCTGAAGAAGGAAATAGATATCTAGGTACAGGAAGTACAGAGGGTCTCAAACAAGATGAACCCAAACAGACCCACACCAAGATATATCATAATTAAAATGGCAGAAGTTAAAAATAGAGAATTCTAAAGGCAGCAAGAGAAAAATAGAGAGTCGTACACAAGGGAATCCCCGTAAGGCTATCAACTGATTTTTCTGCAGAAACATTGCAGGCCAGAAAGGATATATTTAAAATCCTGAAAAGGAAACACCTGCAAGCTATGATACTCTACCCAATAAGATTATCATTTAGAATAGAAAAAGAGAGATAAAGAATTTCTCAGACAAGCAAAAACTAAAAGAATTCATCAATACTAAACCTACCTTAAAAGAACTGTTGAAGGATCTCTAAATGGAAAATAAGTAAGAATCTATAGGAAAGGGAAAATCCCAGTAGGATAGATAAATATATAGTAGATGTTGAAGATCTCTTAAATAAGTCAGTACATAGATTAAAAGACAAAAAGTGTAAAAGCAACTATAACTACAACAAGCAGCTAAGGGATAAACATGAAGATGTAAAATATGACACAAAAAACAAAAATGTCGGGGAGGGTAGTAAAAATGTAGATTTTTTTTTCTTGTTATTAAGAAGATAATTTTTTTTTTTCATCCTAAACAGTTTGATTTTTATTTTATTTTTTTAACATCTTTATTTGAGTATAACTGTTTTACAGTGTGTTAGTTTCTCCTTTACAACAAAGTGAATCAGTTATACATATACATATGTTCCCATAACTCTTCCCTCTTGTGTCACCCTCCCTCCCACCCTCCCTATCCCACCCCTCTAGGTGGTCACAAAGCACAGAGGTGAACTCCCTGTGCTATGCTGCAGCTTCCCACTAGCTATCTAATTTACATTTGGTAGTGTGTGGGATATGGGGAGGGGGAAGGGTAAGCTGTGACGATGTGAGAGAGTGGCAGGGACATATACACACTACCAAAATGTAGATCTTTTAAAATGGTTTGAACTTAAATGACTATCAGTTTAAATCAGATAGATATAATTATGGGTCAATACACATGAACCTAGGATAACCACAAATCAAAAACCTACAATACATAAAAATTAAAAAGAAAGGAACATAAGCATAGTACTAAAGAAAATTGTCAAAGCACTAGAGAAGAAACAGAAGTGAACAGAAAAAGCTACAAAAGCAACCAGAAAACAAGTAATAAAATGGCAATACGTACATACCTATTAATAATTACTTTAAATGTCAATGGACTAATGCTCTAATTAAGTGGCTTATTGGATACAAAAACAAGACCCTTCAATATGCTGCCTATAAGAGACTCACTTTAGGGCTAAAGATACACACAGACTGAAAGAGAACAGGTGCAAAAAAGATATTTCATGCAAACAGAAGCAACAAGAAAGTGGGAGTAGCACAACTGATGTCAGACAAAATAGACGTTAAAACAAAGACTATAACAAAAGACAAAGAAGGGCATTATATAATGATAAAAGGATGAATACAAGAAGAGGATATTACACTCGTTAACATATATGCACCCAATACAGGAGCACCTAAATATATGAAGCAAATACTAACAGATATGATGAGATAACTTGGCAATAATACAATAATAGTAGGGGACTTTAATACCCAACTAACATCAATGGACAGATCAGACAGAAAATCAGAAAGACAACAGAGGTCTTAAATGACACAATGGGACATTTGCACATAATTGATACCTACAGGACATTATATCCAAAAAACAGGAGAATACACATTCTTTTCAAGAGCATATGGGATATTCTTCATGAGAGCTCACATACTAGATCACAAAACAAGCATCAGTAATTTAAGAGGATAGAAATTATATCAGGCATCTTTTCTCTGACCACAATGGTACGAAGCTATAAATCAACTTCAGAAAGAAAAATGGGAAAAGAACAAACATAGAGACACTAAACAACATGCTACTAAAAAAACCAATGGGTCAATGAGGAAATCAAAGAGGAAATCAGAAAATACCTTGAGACAAATGAAAATGGAAACAAAACACTCAAAAATCTATGGGAGGGCTTCCCTGGTGGCACAGTGGTTGAGAATCCGCCTGCCAGTGCAGGAGACACGGGTTCGTGCCCGGGTCCGGGAGGATCCCGCATGCCGCGGAGCGGCTGGGCCCGTGAGCCATGGCCTCTGAGCCTGCGCATCAGGAGCCTGTGCTCCGCAACAGGAGAGGCCACAACAGTGAGAGGCCCGTGTACCACAAAAAAAAAAAAAAAAAAAAAAATCTATGGGATGCAGCAAAAGCAGTTCTAAGAGTTGATACTGATACAGGTCTTCCTCAAGAAACAAGAAAAATCTCAAATAAACAACCTAACATACCACCTAAAAGAATTAGAAAAAGAAGAATTAGCAAAGCCCAAAGTCAGCAGAGGAAAGGAAATAATAGAGATCAGAGGGGAAATAAGTAAAATAGACATAAGAAAAAAACAATAGAAATGATTAATGAAACCAAGAGCTGGGTTTCTAAAAAGCTAAACAAAATTGATAATCCTTTAGCCATGCTCACCAAGAACAAAAGAGAAGACCCAAATAAAATAAGAAATGAAAGAGGAGAAATAACAACCAATACCACAGAGATTTAAAAAAAAAATCCACAGGAGAATACTACCAACAGTTATATGCCAACAAATTGGACAACCTAGAAGAAATGGATGAATTTCTAGAAGTATACAGCATGCCAAGACTGACTTAAGAAGAAATAGATAATTTCAATAAACCAGTCACTAGTAGTGAAATTAAATTTGTAATAAAAATACTCCCAGCCAGCAAAAGTCCAGGACTAGGTGGCTTCACAAGGGAATTCTACCAAACATATAAGAAGAACTAATACCTGTCCTCTAAAACTATTCCCCAAATTCAAGAGGATAAAACATTCCCAAATTCATTCTACAAGGCCACCATTTCTCTGATAACCAAAAGCAGCCAAAGACTACTACAAGAAAGAAAATTACAGGCCAACTGATGAATATAGGATGTAAAAATCCTTAACAAAATATTAGCAAACCAAATCTGACAATATATAAAAAGACTCATACACCATGATAAAATGGGATTTATTACAGAGTCTCAAGGATGGCTCAACATTTGCAAATCAATTAATGTGATACATCACATTACCACAAGAAAAGGCACAAATCACATTATCATCTCAATAGATGCAGAAAAAGCATTTGACAAAATTCAACATCCATTCGTGATAAAAACTCTCATCAAAGTGCATATAGAGGGAACATACCTCAACATAGTAAAGGTCATTTATGACAGACCTATAGGCAGCATCATACTCAGTGGTGAAAAAATGAAAGCCACCTTCTAAATTCAGGAACAAGACAAGGATGCCCACTCTCACTACTTCTATTTAACATATTATTTGAAGTCCTAGCCACAGTAATCGGACAAGAAAGAAATAAAAGGCATTCATATTAGAAGGGAAGAGTTAAAACTTTCACTATTTGCAGATGACATGATACTGTATATATAGAAAATCCTCAAGTCTTCACCCAAAAAATATTAGAACTAATAAATGAATTCAGCAAAGTTGCAGGATACAAGATTAATATACAGAAATATATTATGTTTCTATATAATAATAATGAGCTATCAAAAAGAGAAGTAAAAAAAAAATCATGTTTAAAGTCACATCAAAAAGAATACCTAGGAATAAAGTTAACCAAGGAAGTGAAAGACCTATGCTCTGAAAAGTATAAAACATTGATGAAGGAAACTGAAGAAAATTCCAAACAATGGAAAGATACCTGTTGCTCTTAGGATTTTGTTAAAATGACTATACTACCAAAAGAAATCTACAAATTTAATGCAGTCCCTATCAAAATACTCATGACACTTTTCATGGAACTAGAACAAATGATCCTAAAAATTGAAATGGAACCACAAAAGACTCCAAATTGCCAAAGAAATCTTTTTTTTTTTTTTTTTTTTTTTTTTGCCATACCGCTCGATATGGATCTTACTTCCCTGAATAGAGATTGAACCCATGCCCCCTGCAGTGGAAGCACAGAGTCTTAACCACTGGACTGCCAGGGAAGTCCCTCCCAAGGCAATCTTGATTAAAAAAGAACAAAGCTGGAGATATCATCCTTCTAGACTTTAGACTATTCTGCAAACCTACAGTAATCAAAACAGCATGGTACTGGCACAAAAACAGACACATAGATCAATGGAACAGATTAGAGAGCCCAGAAATAAACCCCCGCACCTGTGATCAGTTAATACACAACAAAGGAGGCAAGAATATACAATGGAGAAAAGACAGTCTGTTCAATAAGTGGCACTGGGAAATCTGGGCATCTACATGTAAAACAATGAGATTAGAACATTACCTCACACCATATTCAAAATAAACCCAAAATGGATTAAACTTCTAAATGTTAGACATGAAACCATAAAACTCCTAGAAGAGAACATAGGCAGAACACTCTTTGACATAAATCGTAGCAATAGTTTTTGGATCTGTCTCCTAAGGCAAAAGAAATAAAAGTAAAAATAAACAAATTGGACCTAAGAAAACAAAAGCTTTTGCACAACAAAGGAAACCATCAACAAAATTAAAATACAACCTAAGGAATGGGAGAAAATATTGGCAAATAATGCAGCTGACAAGGAGTTAATAACCAAAATATACAAACAGCTCATACAACTTAATATCAAAAGAAACAAACAACCCCGTCATCCTGAAGCAATAACAATAATGACTTCAAAACTCCCTTCACATGTGATTTATGTAGAAGTGTATTTCCCCCTTGAACCTTCTCCCCTCTTCCCATCCTGCTCTCTCCACCCAAATCCAAGTGGTCCTACTATAAAGTCAGATGGAAAAACCCTGGTCTGTATCAGGAAGAAAAGAACTGCTAACACCACCTGCTATTAAAATTCTTTAATAGCACCCCCCCAAACAAGTTAAATAAAATTAAAAATGTAATTTCTCAATACACTAGCCACATTTAAAGTTCTCAATAGCCATTTGGGTAGTGGCTGCCATTTTGGACTGAATGAAAATATATTTATCTCTGTAGAAAATTCTGTTGGACAATGCTGACTAGGCTTCTTGGTGGGAAACAGTATTTGATGTTTAAGATCAAACTCTTTCTAAAAACAAATTTGGAATATAATATATATAGTCTATAATTTTTAAGAAGTTAGAATACAATGAAAGAGACACTTCCAAAAACATACTGAAAAAAATTTAGTTTCTTTTTAGTGTTTTGGGGGATATTCAATTGGTAGTACCTCAGGAGCATATTATAAATATCATATTTCAGTTCAGCTAGTAAACATTTATTGAACCCCCATTATGTGCCTGCATTTGAGGATGATAGTCAAAACGAAGGATGTAAAAATAAAAGACCCTATCCTCAAGATACCTACACAAACTTGAAGAGGAGACATAACAAGTTAAGTTTAAAAACTTAGTGTGAAATCTGAGGTATTGTGCATAGCCTAAGATATCTGATTACTTGTACATTATAAATATTTCAATTTTAAATAAATAGGAATGTGTATATCTTCTATAGCTATTCATATTTTAATTCCTGAAAATTATCTTTCTGACATTTGATGCTTTATTTTTACAGGGCTGTGGTCTGCTCTGTGGATAGCCTTAAATTTGTGGCCTCATGGAAAGGTCGACTGCAAGAAGCAAAGCTGCAAATTAAGGTATTAGAATAATTTTAGATGTTTATCTGAGTCAAAAATTATGTAATTACCAACTGTGATAAAGAGATTTTGCTCCAATCTCAAAGTCACCTATCTCTATAGTGTAAGATCAGCAGAGATAGATTATATTACCTGTGTGAAAAATCAAAGTAAGTTAAGATTTAACATGAAACAACCTGTACAAGATACAACATGTTCTCATGCAAAAATAAGAATCTTAGGAATATAACATAACATTTTAAAATATAACTTCGGTAAAAAAAATGATATAAATCTTAAAGTTCTGTTAGGTTACCTGTTCTAACATTCAAGTCAATTAATATTTGCTATACAATAAAATATGTATAAAATGTGTGAAAAATTTAGACTAAATCTTGTCCTTAGGGAGTTTACAATTTGTGAGTATTTGAGTTCACTGTTAAAATCAAGCCAACTATGTTAAAAAAAAATTAAGCCATCTTTTGCAGTATAAATTTTCCTAGCTAGCTTTTCTGCTAAAAATGCATTACTCTTGCAATAATAGATAATATAGATAACCATTCAAATATTAATAACAAAACTAATGAAATCCTTCCCCCAACAACTCCAACCTTCTTCCATGTCATTGACATTCTCTACCATTCTTTCCCATTCTCTCACATAGAATTGCCCTCTTAACTTTTTTCCACTGCTAATATAAGATGCTGCATGTGTGGTACAATTATCTCTATACATCTGTGTTGGTCTGTCTTATGATACTGTACTGACATTGAAGATAAAGACTGTCTTATCCATCTTCAGATCCCCAGTATCTAGTTCAGTATATTACATATAATTAAAATAAATGTAAAACTATAATTCTTTAACTTAGTTAACCTTAGGCAACTGACTTTTCAGAAGTTCTATTTATATAATTCTAGTTCTCAGGCCAACAATTTCCTTTTCATATCACTACTGCTTTCTAACATACTATGTAATTTATTTATTATATTTGTTGTTTGTTGTCCGTCTTAGTCTACTGGAATGTAAGTCCCATGAGAGTAGTCACTTTTTTTCCAGTTTTGTTGTATCTCAAATACTTCAAACAATATCTCGTACATAATAAGTGCTCCATTAAAACCTTGTTGAATTGTTGAGTTGAAGGCCAGCAATAGGAGAGGCACTATAATAGGCATTATTAACATCAGCTGTAATGGTATAGTGTGCCAGAAATTTGATCATTAACAATTATCTAGGTCTTTCTTTCTCTTTTAGCTCTATAGATGGCTATAAAATTCTCCATTGAAGCTGAAGAAATTAGTAGGTTCTCTTTCATCATTTGCATTTTATTTTAACCTTAGCCTCTAGCCCATAAGAGCTACCTAAGCTATTATTGATGCACATAAACTGTTGCCTAGCTGTTAAGGAGAGGGAGGGAACACATGATGTATAATCCAGGAATTATGCAGTTTATCTGATTGTGTGGTCTCTTAGCAGCTGTGAAGCACACACATAATATGGTAGTATCATTATTTAGGTATATTGATATAAAAAACAAGGGAAATGAGTTTTATTTTGTGTCAAGTTGTGTTCATATTTCCAGAATATTTTGCTTCTGTTCTTACAAAATAGAAATAAAATTATCTACAATCAGAAAACCCCAAGCATATATGTTATGTTTTATAGATGGGGAAAAAAGGCTGGCCGTTAATAAAACAAGATTCTAATCTTAGTTCTTCAAAACAGAGCCATGTGACTTCTAAAAACAATTAATGAAGCAGTCTGAGCCTTTGTTGTCTCTTTTATCAATGGATATAAATAATAACTTCCTTGACATGTTTATTATGGGGGTCTCTGAAAACCTATGTGTGTGTCTTTTATTATTTTTTAACTTGATTTGGATTAGGTTTCATTAAGCAATATTTATTTCTTAATTAGAAACAAGTGTATTTTAATAAAAGTTCTCTGCTCTTATCCAGTAAAGCAGAATTCTTTCATTTGTCATTTGACATTCATGAAAGCTACTATACTGTTAAAAACCAAAATATTCATTGGTCAATATATTCAGGAACATTATAAGTTTGATACAATTATATCTTACAACTTTAAGTTAAAAAAAAAACATCCCTACATATGGGATTTGAGGTAATTCAACAGAATTTTTCCTCTCTTTGGGCCCTCATTCATGTGAGCTATAGAAGCACATTTCCTAATTTCTTACCTGCAGTTCCAGATATATTTATCAGATAAAAAGTTTTTGTAAGCACCTCACTGTTTACATTTGGCAAAGTCAGCAAGTTAAATAATTCATTTAGGTTCCTCTTAATCAAATTTTTCAGCAAAAGGATTATTTTGATAGGAGAATTTTGGATTTGAATTTTACTGTCACTGCAGAATTTAATTTATTTTGAATATTTTTCAATCTCTACCACCCTAGACTGAATTAAACCAGTGAAACGTTCAAGCAAGGCTATAGTTCCCACACCAATCAATATTTCAACCCCCTAGACCAGCTTAAGAGAACATGTATGTATATTGATTTTTTTAGATCCTGAACATGGCTCTCTAAAATTTCCTCACTACCATTATTGAGTTATTATTTGTTAAACAGCAGTTGTGAAACTTAGTACTGGAAAATGTGTAAATCAAGCACCTGTTCAGCTTGCGTGCTAGATCTTGCCCAAGGCTGTGAAAGTTTTGCCCTGGCAAATCTGGGTAGCTTCCAGCTCCTTCCTTGACTGCTGATGCTGCCAAACACAAAAGGCAAAAACAAGTCTTTTACCTTGGCAAATCAGGCTTATTAAAAACATTTTAGTCTTGTTAATAATACACAATTCCCTAGGATACCTGAAAGCTGCTGCTCCTTTGGGACCTGGCAGAGTCATATAGCCACTTATGCTTGCCAGTTCATTTCAGCTGCTTCCTGCCAGGCTAGAGTCTGCCCATATACCAAGTGGTTATTATGCTATTCATATTTCAGTTCCCTCCCTTGTAAAGCTTACCAGGAAATAGAAGTTAAAACAATGAAGAAATTAGACATTTAGACATGTGAGGGTTCATGAGGAGAATGGGTTCATCAGGATTGGGAGTTATGAGCTTTAGACGCATCCTCCCCAAATGAGTGTAAGTAGCTTATCAGTCCAGCAGTGGACAATCTACCAAAAAAAAAAAAAAAAAATCCTTAAATAGTTCATTTTAAGACATATATTTCTCATAGTTTTCATTTTAAAACTGAGCACTTAATGTGAATATGCTTATATAGTCATTATAAAATAGAGTTTGTTTTTAAATCATGGGGGAACTATAAGAGTGCTTACTAATATAATTTTTTCTAAAAGTCAAGCTCTAAAATGAGTTGGTATGTGCAAGCTAGTACATATAAAACCAGTTCAACAAAAAATGATTTTTCTTAAGAACTTAAGTAACTACAGCAACCAGAGGTTTTAAATCTATTTGATATTCTCGTAGCATTAAATGCTTTGAGTGTCTTTCTATGTTTCCACCAGTTTAAAGGACTTTTAATTCTTAGTTGACTATACTGTTTAAGTAGCCTTGCCAATTTAATGCTATCTTCTCATGTTCTGCAAATATAGCAAGAGGCTGAAAACTGGCTCAAACTTCCTGATTTGAAAGTCTTTCTGCTATGAAACATTCTGACTTTACTTGACACTACTGAAAAAACATCAGTGTGCTGGGATTACGTACTAAGTTCCATCAACGGTTCTAGTCCTTCCCCAGCTTTCAAAAACTTCTAAGAAACCTGTTTGTATTTCTTTCCCTAGCACACTCTCCTTTCTTCAACCTGTATCAAGCCACATATGTAATTTTATATTTTCTAGTAGTTACTTTAAAAAAAGTAAAAGAAACAGATACAAATAATTTTAATATTATTTTATTTAACCTAACATATATAAAATATTGTTGCTTCAACATATAATAACTATTTTAAAATTATGAATGATATATTTTACTTTCCTTTTTATTGTATAACGTCCTTGAAATCCATCATATATTCCATATTTATGGCACATCTCAATTCATACTAGTAACATCTCAATGCTTAATAGCACATGTGGCCATGGCTACTGTATTGGACAGTAGCTCTAGACAGAGAAGGTAATTCCCTAGAGAAAATTTATTCTCTGATCTTCAAGTTTTTTCCAATTGTTTATAGTATTTTTCCTTATTAAACAATTTCAAACAGATACAGGAGGGAGAATAGTAAAATGAATCTCCATATGCAAAGTTTTCAAGATTTAGAAATATTCCTTCTTTTTCTCTTTTTGATTGTCTTTGTTGAAGCAATTCGAGGCATTGTTTTGTTTTACTCCTCCATTTCTCAAAAACAAATTTTTCTTAAATAAGCACAATATATTATCACACATACAAAAATTAACAATAATTCCTTGGCATCTTTTAATACTCAGTTCATAACAACATTTACCACTGTCTCAAAAAATCTCTTTTCCAATAGTTTGTTCAAATGAGAGTCAAGGTCCAGACACTGTGTTTGGTTATTATGTACCTTATGTATTTTTACATCTAGATGGGGTTCCTCTTATTATTTCATACCACTGTTTGTTACAGAATCAAGGTTACTTCTCTTATAGAATGATCTACAGTTGATATTCATGTCTTGGCTTCCTTGTGTTATTATGTAATTTTTGTTCTTCTGTCCCTATTTCTTGTAAAATGGAAGTTAGTTGTAGATGAAACAAATTTTTCTAAATCTGTTATTCCTTCTTCATTTATTAGCTGAAATTTTCTTCAAAGAAGCCTAATCAACTAGGTCTATTTGGTTATCTAGATACCATGGAATTTTATATAGAAAATAAAGGATAATTTTTTTTTTAATTTAAACTAGGGATATTCAGAATATGGTGTTGATACACTGTTTCCCACAGTGTTCAGTAACATTTCTTCTTTGTTTTTAAGTATCAATGTGAACTTCTTATATATTTAATGTGCTTCTGTAAATTGCATTTATTATTCTTTTTCATGTGCAGTGTCCCTAGTCTTTGGCTTATGTGTAGAGCCTCCTCATGTTGACCTCTGTATCTTATTTTTGGTAAAGTTTTATAGTGAAACATAGTATCATACAGTAAGTTGCACAAATCTTAAGAATACAACTTTATGAATTTTTAATAAGCAAACAGACCCATGAAACCATTATGCAGATTAATTTTAATATTTTAGGACATTTTTTCCTCAAAACTTCTTTTTATAATTAAATGGACCTAACACATTCAGTACAAACTTTATTTTTCTTTCATTCTAAGAGATATACTTAGTATATCCCCCTAGATATTTGTCTACCCATTTTTCTTTCCTCCCTTTATATATTATATTGTATAATGTATTCTGATTTTAAACAGTTGAGAACTTCAGGTGAAGATGGCCCAGGGAGCTAATGATTCATCCTGTCTGCTCCAGATATATATATAATGATAGAAAAAATATAAAAAGAGGAAACCACAAACATAGTCTGGCTTCAGATACAAGATCAGTATTTCATTGCATCAGAAGCAGGACAAAGTAAAATTGTGACTAAGCCTGAAAGTACAGGTCTTGAGCTCCAAGTCCAGAAGTGGGAAGCAATGAACAGTGTGGCCCCAGCAGAGTGAAAGGAATTAGTGGTGATATATGTGAAATGGAGACTGAAACAGGGGTCATTGCTTAAATCCAGGACTGAGATTAGACTCTCCAGCTCTCCAATAAAAGGAGACTGAATAAAGTTATTGGCCTAAGGAAGCTGAAAGATAAAAGCATAGACTTAATATTAGATATTGAGCCACACTAACCACCAGATCAATAGCTTAGAACTGCAATATCTCCAACACCTGCAGAATAGAACCTTCAAACTGGCATTGTAAATTTTATAGCTGTGTAGATTTGGAAATGTCACTATAGAGGTATGTGGGAGAAAAATAAAGTACCCCTCAAGATGAACCTAGAAACCAAAATCCAAAATAAATAGGGAAAAAATCTAATCCTAGAAAAGAAAATGAGCAAAATCATTAGGTTAATCAACATCTGTTCATTTCATTTATTATTACTTTTGGGAAAATCTGATAAAAAATGTTAAAATATTTATTTTAGTTTCCTTAAACAGTTGTAAGAAAGAAAAACTTTCACTAAAAAAATTACCAGAACTTACAGGATAGAAACAGGCAGAAATAATACAGTTATATGTAGGTGGATGTGAAAACCAGTCAGTAGTCTTGGAGATGAAAAATATAATCTTTAAATGAAATATTGATAGATTAAATATACTCTACATTAGATACAATTTAAAAAGACATATTAACCGGAAGTTAGTGCTAAGGAATTAACTCAGAACTGATCACAAATGTAAAGTGTTAAAAATATGAAAGAGATATTATCAGACATAGAGGATAGTTTAAGGCATTCTATCCTACTTGTAAAAGGATTTCTACTATATAACAGACAGAATGGCAGAGAAGCAAAATTTGAAAAATTAATTGCAGGGATTTTCCAGAATTGGAAAATGGTAAGAGTTCTCAGGTGAAATGCACATGCAAAGTACCAAAAAACTTAACTAGAAGTATATTCAAGTTCACACCTCATTACACTATAATGAAACTATATAATATCAGGGTTAAAGTGAAAATATCTTAAAAGCTACCAGATAGAGAAATCAGAGTTCCAACCAAAAAAACAAAAAATAACATCAAATAGATTACTCATCAGCTCACTAGATGCCAAAATGCAAAGGAGTGAGTAATATATTCAAATTGATGAGGAATAGTAATTGTTAACCTCAAATTTTATTCCCATCTAAAATATCATTCAGTAATGAAAGCAATAAAAAGATATTTCCAGAAACCCAAACACCACAAGGGCTTACCACTCTCAGAACCTCAAAGAAGTATTAAAACATGAAAAAGAAAAACCAGAGAGAAAACAAAATATAATAGTGAGCCCAAAAATTACAAAATAATTTAAATTTAGCATGTAATTTAAATTAAGTATTGACTGTAAAATATAACTTTTTATTATGTTTAAACTAAAACTAAAACTCTAAACAGTAATAATTAGATTAGAAATAACATGCTAAAATAAAATCCATGTCATGTTCAGAGAAGTACTGAATAACTAAGAATTCATTAGAAAATGTCACAGTTACTATTCAAAAGATATGGTTAAAAGCTTAAAAATAGATATGCAGTCCATTAGCAGAAAAGGAGAAAAATTAAACAAAAAGAAATGAAAACTATATATTAAGTATACTGAAAATAATTTCAAATATATGACTGATAAAAATAAATATAATTTTTTAAATTGAAGTATAGTTGAGTTACAATTTTGTGTTAGTTTCAGGTATACAGCACAGTGATTCAGTTATATATATATTTATTTTTTCAGATTATTTTCCATTAGAGGATATTAGTGAATATAGTTCCCTGTGCTATAGAGTAAGTCCTTGTTGCTTATCTATTTTATGTATAGTTTGTATCTGTTAATCTTATATGCCTACTTTGTCTCCGCCTCCCTTTCCTCTTTGGTAAGTATAAGTTTGTTTTCGTTTTTTTTTAATTTATTTTTTATACAGCATGTTCTTATTAGTTATCTGTTTTATACACATTAGTGTATATATGTCAATCCCAATCTCCCAGTTCATCCCACCACCAGGCCCCTCCCCCTACTTTCCCCCCTTGGTGTCCATACGTTTGTTCTCTACATCTGTGTCTCTATTTCTGCCTTGCAAACCGGTTCACCTGTACCATTTTTCTAGATTCCACGTATATGCGTTAATATACAATATTTGTTTTTCTCTTTCTGACTTACTTCACTCTGTATGACAGTCTATAGGTCCATCCACATCTCTACAAATCACCCAATTTTGTTCCTTTTTATGGCTGAGTAATATTCCATTGTATATATGTACCACATCTTCTTTATCCATTCATCTGTTGATGGGCATGTAGATTGCTTCCATGACTTGGCTATTGTAAATAGTGCTGCAATGAACATTGGGGTGCATGTATCTTTTTGAATTATGGTTTTCTCAGCGTATATGCCCAGTAGTGAGATTGCTGGGTCATATGGTAATTCAATTTTTAGTTTTTTAAGGAACCTCCATACAGTTCTCCATAGTGGCTGTATCCATTTACATTCCCACCAACAGTGCAAGAGGGTTCCCTTTTCTCCACAGCCTCTCCAGCATTTGTTGTTTGCAGCCTTTCTGATGATGCCCATTCTAACCAGTGTGAGGTGATACCTCATTGTAGTTTTGATTTGCATTTCTCTAATTAGTGATGCTAATTAGAGCCTTTCATGTGCCTCTTAGCCATCTCCATCTGTATGTCTTCTTTGAAGAGATGTTCATTTAGGCATAAGTTTGTTTTCTGTGTCTGTGAGTGTTTGTTTTGTATACAGATTCATTTGTATTATTTTTTAGATTCCATACATGTGATATCATAATATTTGTTTTTCTGTCTGACATTTCATTTAGTTTATTCTTTAGGACCATCCATCTTGCTGCAAATCACAGTATTTCATTCTTTTTATGGCTGAGTAATATCCCATTGTATATGTATACCACATCTTCTTAAGTCAGTCATCTGTTGATGGGCACTTGGGCTGTTTCCATATCTTGACTATATAGTTCTGTCATGAACATTGGGGAGCATGTATCTTTTCAAATTGGAGTTTTCATCTTTTCCATATATATGCCCAGGAGTGAGATTGCTGGATCATATGGTAACTTTATATTTAGTTTTTAAGGAATCTCCCATTCTACACAGTGGCTGCACCAATTTACATTCCTACCAACAATATAAGAGGGTTCCCTTTTCTCCACAATCTCTCCAGCATTTATTATTTGTAGACTTTTTGATGATAGCCATTCTGACAGGTGTGAGGTGATACCTCATTATAGTTTTGACTTACATTTCTCTAAAATTAGTGATATTGAGTATCTTTTCATGTGCCTGTTGGCCATCTGAATGTCGTCTTTGGAGAAATGTCTATTTAAGTCTTCTGCCCATTTTTTGACTGGGTAGTTTGTTTTTCCAATATTGAGTTGTGTGAGCTCTTTGTATATTTTGGATATTAACCCCTTGTTGGTACATTGTTTGCAAATATTTTCTCTCATTCTGTAGCTTATCTTTTCATTATGTGATGGTTTCCTTTGCTGTGCAAAGGAAACATTTAATTCACCATTAAATCCAAGTTAAATTCAAGTTAAAATCAGAAGTGTTCAAGGAATTCAGCACTGTATATGAAATAAATTAATGGCTTTAATCCTGTTTTTAGTGAGCAAAGTCACTACTGTTACTGTTGCTAACCTCTTTTGAGTCTCACCTCAAAGAATTGAATCAGATTGATCTTATAAATAGCCTTTTCAAAATAGGTTGGGGTCATGGTAGTTAGTTATTTGGAATATATTTATGCAGTTGTGGTTGGCATGATACACACTACCCCTTAATAAATGGTTTTGAAACTATAAACAGAATGAAATATGTGTGAGGGTTTTTTTTGGAGTTTTTATTGTCATCGTTTTGTTTTTTAGTTTTCTTACTTTCGCAACTGCTCCTCTGTTTCAGATGTTTTAATCAGAGGTTCAAGTGTGAATAACATTCAAGTACAGATTCTTTTCCTTTTGTTTTAATGATTTTATGCTGTTCCTGTTCTGTTAAATTGAAAGCTATGCATTTATAAGCAAAATAAGAATAGTTAGAGGAAATGGTATTACAGCAAGAGATGCACATTTAGATGCCTTTCACTTAATTATTTGCTTTCAACTCAAATAGTATATTTGTACAGATGTCAAGAGGCAGCCTTAACAATGCGGTTCTTTTAAAATAAACAGACATAACCCCTATGGTTACCAAAGGAGAAAGAGGGAGAGAGGGATAAATTAGGAGTTTGGGATTAACATATACACACTACTATGTATAAAATAGATGACCAACAAGGACCTACGGTATAGCACAGGGAGCTATACTCAATATTTTGTAATAACCTATAAGGGGAAAGAATCTGAAAAAAAAATATATGTATGTATAACTGAATTACTTTGCTGTATACCTGAAATTAGCTCAATATTGTAAATCAACTATACTTCAATTTTTAAAAAAAGATTAAAGTTAAAAAAAGAGAGATCAGATGTTGATATAGTTAATATTTTCAAATGTATCTCTTGTGGAAATAAAGAAAATACTGGAATTCAAAAAAATGTCTACTTGAAAAAATAAAATAAAATAATGTAAGCAAATGAGCTCTGATCTCAGTAATTATTTCTTTGCATCCAAGGGATATGTGTCATGCACAATAAGGTACTAATGACTAAAATAAACTTCTAACAAACTTTTAATAGAAAACTATGAAATTTGCCCCATAAGTATATATATAAGTATAAATAGCATTTTAATATGGCTTATCATTTAAAGGAGGTGAAAAGAGAGAGGAAGTACAGTATTGATCAAATTAAAAAGTATGCTCTAACACATCACCTAGCTCTTTGATATATAAATGAAGTGATGGATAGACTCAGTTATCTAGGACAAATTGGGAAATATTTTGCAAAATCAAATATAAGCAAAAATTTTTTGATTGGGGCTTCCCTGGTGGCGCAGTGGTTGAGAGTCCGCCTGCTGATGCAGGGGACGCAGGTTTATGCCCCGGTCCGGGAGGATCCCGCATGCTGCAGAGCAGCTGGGCCCGTGAGCCATGGCTGCTGAGCCTGCGCATCCGGAGCCTGTGCTCTGCGGCGGGAGAGGCCACAACAGTGAGAAGCCCGCGTACCACAAAAAAAAAAAAAAAAATTTTGATTGAAATTATTTAAATAATTTCCAATCAAACCTTATTTTGCCTTATTTAAATGGATACACTACATGAAACAATTCTAAATGTCTAGAAATTCAAATCTGGGTTAGATTAAATGAACAGTAATAGCTAATGCTTATTGAGCACTTGCTGTATATCAGGCAATTTTCCAAGTATTTTAAATATAATGTTAGAGGGGATTTCTTATTTCCTGCTCCTGTTGTTTTTTTCTGCATGGAGGAATATTTACTAAGGTTCATACTCCTAGACACTGTCTGCCTTCTACCTGACTCCTTCCTTTCCAGGAAAGGTGTCAGATAAAGGTGTTTATCTGACTGTGAGTTTGAGTCAGAAACCCAGGGCTGAATACTGTGCCTTCCTATGCTTTTCTTTTGGGTGTACACATTCTGCTCTGCCCCTTCAATATAGTCTCTGCACCTGGTGCAGCTGGCTCCTTAGCTTAGTACTGTCATAACTAGAAGTTAAGCCTTCCAAATTCTTGTGTTTAGTGTTGATATTAGCAAATCCATTTGCCTGGAGACCTTTTATATCCTCCAAACTATCTTTTTCAGTAATAAAGGTAATATTTTGGGCCTACCTGCTTTTTCACCTTCCATTGATGCAGAATTCCAGATGGAACAAGGGTGCCATTTGTTGATACTACTCCAATCCCTGATATATTATCATTTTATTATATAAACAACAGCATATCGCTTTTTGAAGTTCTTATGTTTTCTCTTTTTTTTTTACTTTACATTCCAAAGTAGGGGAATGATAGAGGGTGTAGAGAGAAAAGGACAGATTTAGAAGATTTTATTGGAAGTGGCTGGACTTGATAGTTGATAGCATGTGGGAAGTTCAGGAGAAGGAACCAAGAATGTATCCCAGGTGTCTGATTAAGCAACTACATGGTCAGTAGTGCCAATTACTGAAATAGGCTCCAGATAATAGTATTTCTCACCCCTCTTACCCCCTGGTTAGAAGAGGAAAATGATAAGTTTATATCTGTATATGCATATGACATAGTCAAGTTGTGACACTATCAGTGGGGACTACTTTTCCAAATTTCTATAAAGACCAATTGAGCGCAAAACTCAATGAAATTTCTAGAAGAGGCTTTAGAAGAATTATCTTGCAGAGATTTTCTAGCACTGAAATTAGCAAGTACTCTTTAAATTTTAATTTACATTTCTTCAAGGCAATACTTCAGCAACCCTGAAGTGGCCTGTATAACATCACTTTAGTGGTATAGTAGAAAGAATATTGAACTTAATTCAATAATTCTGTTTTTATCCCAGCTCTTTCACTGACAAACAAGTTGCTTATCTTTTCATCGTAAAGAACACTACTATAAATTTAGCTAATCAGAACTATTTGTCAAGGCATACTCTACTAGTACCTCCTCGTCCCTAAACCATTCTCTAGTTATAACTGAAAATGATTTCAACACTTCCAATTTAAAGTGTTCCCTTGACTCTAAAATTCTATAGTATGTTAACTTAAAAGGTACTATACAATATTTATAAGATTGTTTACATTTTCTATCAAGTTTAAATTGTGAGACTATAGATAGGGGTCTGAATGCAAAATGCAGACTCTACGTTTGTTGCCTTTAGATAAACTCAGTGTAGATTAACACTACAGAAACGAAAAGAATGAACACTTTTAAAGAAGAAATATGAAACTAATATTACCAAAATAATTATATTTTTATTTTCATAATTTTATAAATTTACACTAAGGTTAATTTAGAGTAAGAGATTAACTCTTTCTCCTTTTTTATTCTTCTTTCAGCTCTGCAAGAATTTTTTCATTAACCTTTCCAAGTTTTGTTCTATTTTTTAGAAAATGATGTTGGAATTCCAAGCAGGGAGCACATGTTCTTTTTCTCTAGTATGCTTTTCTTTCCCCCTCATGGAAAAAGAGTAACTTTTTGGCTTTTGTCATTATATGTCTATTAATCTAATGCCAAGGCATATGCAATTATATAACTGATGACATTTGTAAGTCTTTTTTTCCAAAATATTTGCTAAAATTGAGGATTCAGCCTAAAGGAAGCTCACAGTGAACATTGGTTCAGGTCTTCACCTTCATTATTCTCAAACAAAATACCATGATCTTTGTTTTCACATTGTTTGGAATGAATAGTCACAATGGAAATTGTTGCCTTTCTTCTGAAGATATACTATAGTAACTACTGCTGTTTCAGCCTTTAATACATATTTTAATGGTTTATGTGTTTCTATGACAGATCAGTGGCTTATTACTGGAAGGATGCAGTTTTGATGGAAATCGACTTTCTGAAAATCAGCATGATTCTCCTAGTGTATCATCAGTTCTCCCTTGTTTTATGGGCTGGATTCCACAGGTAATACATTTTTAACAGGAACAAGTTTTAATTTAATCAATTAATTTTTAGATTTTATCTTTTCAATAAGATATAATTGGCCTATGAATTTTTCGTTTAGTTTCTAATCTTACCTGCATCTGAACAAATTTACAATCAAAATATTGTGTCCTTTATAATTTTTTAAGATGTACAGGACATTTTAAAAGCTTCATTTTGTTATGGAAAGAAAAATATTATAGTTTTTAATTTCTAAATAAGTTATAGTCTAATAAGAAAAAAACCTTAAATGGTAATCTGAACTACCACATATTGTGTTCCTATTATTTTCAGCAGTGTGCTAAATGTTTTATATACTTTACCTTACATACTTTTCTGAGTAGCCCTGCAAGGTAGATATTATTATTTCTATTTTCAAATGAGGAAATGTGTGTTCACATAAGTTAAATGACTTCCCTGTAGCTTGGCATGAAGAAATCGAAAGCATCAAGATGTTAATACACATCTAATACCATGTCACTATGCTGCTGATTGGCAGATGAAGAAAACTGTCTTGACAAAGGCTTATTCGGTTAACTTTTTCCCTTTTAAAACCTTCAATTGTTTTTTAATAAATTTATTTATTTTTGGCTGCATTGGGTCTTCGTTACTGCACACGGGCTTTTCTCTAGTTGTGTCGAGTGGGGGCTACTCTTTGTTGTGGCTCACAGGCTTCTCATTGTGGTGGCTTCTCTTGTTGTGGAGCACGGGCTCTAGGCGCGCAGGCTTCAGTAGTTGTGGCACGTGGGCTCTAGAGCGCAGGCTCAGTAGTTGTGACAAACGGGCTTAGTTGCTCCACGGCATGTGAAATCTTCCCAGATCAGGGCTCGAACCCACGTCCCCTGCACTGGCAGGTGGATTCTTAACCACTGCACCATCAGGGAAGTCCAAAACCTTCAATTTTTGAAAGAACTTTCAACAATGGAACTTGAGGGATATTTGCCTTTAAAATAAGACATAGTTGTAGATGAAACACATAACTTTTACTAAATGTAAGTAAGAATACATGTGAATAAACTTAAAAGTTTTGATTCTATATCTAATCACCAACAAACTATTTCATATACTGCTTACTACAAGAAAAATGAGTTTTCTAGTTGTGAAATACTTCATTGAATTTTCCAATTATTATAATTCTTTTTTTTAAATAAAAAACCCAAAACATCAGAATATTTATTTTAAAATAAAAACTAATAAATCTATAATTAACAGTTATTGCTAAGAGAGCTATAAGAGCATCCTCTGACCTAAAGGAACATACATTTCTGTGAAACTCGCCATTTCCACCCCCCATATAAGCTTCATTTTCTCTAGTAGTAGAGTGACAGAGAAGGGAGAAGTTGAAATCATCTTTATTTTATTTCTCTCTGGTTATTGATTCATGTAAGAAATTTGTATGTGAAAAAGTTGGTAAATTATGGATTACACACATTAGGTGTGTGGACCATATCGAAAGTTCTATACAAAAGTTAAGGTTAAAATTTGCTGAGGGTTATAACCATAATATATAAAGTTGTATATTATGACAGAGATGAATTCAAATGAATCCAAATTATGTGAAGTGTTACTTCTCTGGCAAACAAAATTAAAAGCCATATAATGACCTTGATGGGAGGGGAAGGTTGGACATGTATAAAATGATTCACTTAAGGGGAAACCCCAGCAATAAAAATAGAGCATGGAGAATGAGTAGGCGTAAATGCAAAAGAGGGTGACCTAGAGCAATACCCACATAACTGACCACAAACTGAATGCAAATCAGGAATGCAGTGTGCTTATGAACAGAAGCCAATCTGTTAACTGGGTTGTATGAAAAGCAACATAACATTATAAGACTTGGAATTTATCCCTCCACAATATTTTACTTTGAGTATCATTTCTATCCAGTTTTATTTACCACAGTTTAAAAAATCAGGATTGGAATAGAAAGCTAAAAGTAATTTAATTTGAAAAATATCTCATGTAAAGAGAGGTAAAATGAAGTGGAATATTTAGCCAATAAAAGAGATGGCTAAAAGATAATATGAATTTATTATTTTTATAAAAGAGATTTCCCCGAAGGCTTTTGCACTTTTTCCTGCCATGTAATGGAAGGATTTAAGATACTTCCCCACCTCTTTTTTCCCCCTGCTTCCTTTACAGTGAGCCTCTTCTTCCCATATAATCTTACTGTTTTGACTGCCTCTCCTAGATCAGCTAAGAAGGAGAGAATATGAGGTATATTGCTAAATGTTTCAGAACATGAAATTTTGGAGTCCAGCAGTTTAAATGCCACTCGCAGCTCCCAAACTTATGAGCTGGGTGATTTGGAGCAAATTACCTAACCTCACTGAGCCAGTTTCCTCATTTGAAAGTGGAGATAATGATGTTTCTATAGGACCATGTTGAGGAATAAATAAGGTCCTGTGTCTGTGAAGTACCTAGCAGGGCGTCATACACGGTAAGTCTAATTTATCCTGATGCCAACACTTTTAAATGTTTTTATAATAGTATAATAATTAACATTTCATATGGTGCTTTATAGTGTACTAAGAAGTGCTTTCAATCATCATAAGATACTTAAGTTCCTATATACCATATTCTGAACCCTGGGATAACAAAAATAAACAAATCTCTTCCATCAGAGTCTTCTGTTGAGTAGAGGAGCAAACGGGTAAAGAAACTATTACAGTTCAGAGTTATAGAAGTACAATTATGGAGGTTTACATGAAGTGCTTTGGTAAATGAAGGGAGACCTCAGCTCTATCTTGTATAAGCAGATGAGGAAAAGTCAGATGACCTCACAGGGAGAGGAAGCAGCTTCTCAGGACTGTAGTCACAGTAGAAGTAAGAAAAGTTCAAGGACAAATTCAAAAATGGTAGGGGCGGGCTTCCCTGGTGGCGCAGTGGTTGAGAGTCCGCCTGCCGATGCAGGGGACACAGGTTCGTGCCCTGGTCCGGGAAGATCCCACATGCCACGGAGCGGCTGGGCCCGTGAGCCGTGGCCACTGAGCCTGTGCATCCGGAGCCTGTGCTCCGCAACGGGAGAGGCTACAACAGTGAGAGGCCCGCGTACCACAAAAAAAAAAAAAAAAAAAAGTTAGGGGCAAGGCTTTCCATGTAGAAGGGGAAGTATATTTAAATGCATGGAGATATGAAAAGAATTTAGGTTATTTTGGGAACTGACAGTATAGTATATCTGGAATGTACTGGAATGGTTCAAATGAAGAGTGGTAGGGGATGTGGTCAGAAAGGAAGACTAAGACCAAGTATGACAAGCCATGGAGCCATGCCAAGGAGTTTAGACTATGTTGTGATCATAGAAAGCCATTGAGAGCTTAGAACACGTGTGTTGTAAGATCAGATCTGTAGTTTTAGAAAAGCAGTTTAGCACTGAGAGAATTGAGGATGGGCATAGGGTGAAATACAATCACACTTACCTTTCATTGCAGTCCTCTGACTATGGTAGAATAGTTTTTCTCTCTGTTTTGCTGAGGAAGAAACCGTAAATCTAGTAAATAGAGTGATTTGTTATGGGTCCTCCAGTAGTAGCACTAGTGTTTGAACAATAGCAATGAGCATTTATTTGTATTGATTATGTGCCAAGCACTGTACAAACTGTTTAGAATACAAGATATTTAGGCTTTCCAAAAACAATTTGAAATAGGAATTATCATCTCCATTGTAAACTAAGAAAATGGAAGTTTAAAAGATTGTATAACTTGACCAAGATAGAGATAACATAGTTAATAGGTAAGCAACTAAGTTTCAAATCCAGGTTATCTGTCTTAAATCTTAGGCCTAATACTGAGCCAACCTAACAGTATAAACCAGAGTTTGGAAAACTACAGGCCACAGGCCAAATCCAGTACGCTGCCTGTTTTTGTACAGCCCACAGTCATGTGAGCATGAATGACTTTTACATTTTTAAATAGATGAAAAACTTAGGATAGTACTGGGTTGGCCAAAAAGTTCGTTCGGGTTTTTCTGTACGATGTTACAGAAAAACCCGAATGAACTTTTTGGCCAACCCAATATTTTATGACATGAAAATTATCTGAAATTCAAATTCCAGTGTCCATAAAGAAAGTTTTGTTTGGAGAACAGCTATGCCCATTTATGTAGATGCTTTCAGACTACTACAGCAGAGTTGAGGGTATAGTTGTATCCGAGACCATATAGCCCATAAAATATTACCATCTGACCTCTTAGAGAAAAGTTTGCTGACTCTGTATAAACTATCAAACTCTCCAACTTCTGCTTGAGCTAAGCACTATTTTTGTTCAATAAATCATTTTTTAGGGTAACTATAGCTGTTTTTAATAAGTGTTACAGAATTTGGTGGGGGCCATCAGCATTTTAACACATTTTTACCAAGAGGGAAGGAAACAGCATAAAATCAAAGGAAGCATCAACATCAATTTATATAAACAAGTAAAAAGAATTACTTTTGCCACTTACTCGTATAGCTACTTCATTGCAGAAAGTTCAGAATCCTTTGATAAGCTTAGATAAAATAATGGAGTTCAGAACTTTGGTGACTAATTGCTTTTAGGCCAGAAGAAGGTTTTTCCACATATTATTTCGATAATATTATCTGACCCCTAAAAGTCCTGAATAGCTTTATTTCAGCAGAAACATGCCGGACAACTCAGACACTAGGAGGTACATAGCACCTACATTTTTTTAAAGAGCATTTTAGGTTGCAGAAAACTGAAGAACTTTGAGATTTTTTAATATGTGGTAATACTTAACAAAGGATATGAACAACAAATCCTAAGGCTTTTATTGAGGGGAGGGGGAGGTTTACCATTGCTTCTATTATAAATGTAATGTACTTTGCCAGTTAACAAAATTAGAATTAGGAATGCTCAAGAATTAAAAGGAAGTAAAATGCTGGTGCTAATGTTTTCCTAGTGTGTCTGTTTACCATTATCTTTGTGCAGGAAGTTAATATACCTACACTCACACTGTTCATTTATGTGTTTATTCATTGATGATGCAGATTCTTAAGGTTCTTCAAGTTCCAGCTCAGGACTAGGGGTTAAATTAATATAGGTACAATAAGATTTCCCGAGGGGATTTTACCCAAAGAAGCATTCACTTTCTCCAAAGCACTTCCTAAAAAGTGTTTGACTCTACATTATTCCATAATGGTTGTCTGAAAAGTTGTTCAGTAAACAGATTTAAATTTGGAAATTCATGATGTATTTGAGGATATTAAAAACTCTGAGAACTCCCAAAGTTTCCTTAACATGCAACCCTGTTCATGCACCTACACCCCACCCTCCATCTGGATCTATGTTCCACATAACATAGTTTGGGAAACACTACTTTATGAGGTAGATCAGTCTTAGATAATGTCCTGTTCTGACATTCCACAAGAAGTCAGTTTGCCTTTGTTCTATTTTTCCAATAAAGAGTATTACTTCGGGTTTATCAGCCCCACAGTAACATAGAAACCATGGACCAGCCTGAACCCCACAGGCCTACACCTTCCAACAGTTGCCACAACTGACAGTACAACTTCAGAAACAATTTTATTCTCAGGGAAATTATGACTATATAATGATTACACAAGCCACTCACAGTAACAGTCTTTTCTTTATGTTAAAGTATTTTCACCATGTATATGAAATGATATATGCTGAAAACTCTGGTTTAAATATAATAAATATTTAATTAATGTCTTTTCTATGTGACAGTTTTTTTTCTTAAGAACTTACTATGAGAGCAATGTTGTTAGCATTGTATTATTGAAAAATAGAGGGAAGTATTTATCTACCAAAATAGAGTAGCTAGACATTCTTGACAGAACAAAGTCATTCAAAATATTCATTGTTGGCAAGTTGTTTTGTTTCCTGTTTTGAGATAGGTTATTTTTTTCAGGGTTGTATTACTAATAATGCCACTTTTACATACATGAAACCTCTGATGTCCTAACATCTTCTTTTCTAAAAAAAAGTAACTGTCCACTGACTTGGTTCATAAACATTCAGAAAGCATATGTTAGAATAAGTTAGTTGCACTTTATGCATAAATATATTTCTGATGAGAAAAATATTTTGGTTTGCCCTCATGTGTTTTATTATAATGAAATTTGAGTTGATATAGGCCAAATAGTTAACATAATTAACCTGGATAATTTGGGGCTTTTTTGTTTTCTGGTGTTGTTTTATTTTGTCATTTTCTTTGGTTTGTTGGCTAAGTGATACCAAATATCACCATTTGCCTTTGTAAATGTCTTCTTTCACATATTAACATATTGCCTTCTATTTGTAGTACACGCATACTTTTAAGCCACTTTCCCTGGGGCATGGAGATGAGCATGAGTAATCATAATATATAGATTTTTAATTATTTAATTTTAATAATGTCAAACTAATTTGTTTACATATAATATAATATGAATTATTTGAAGTTTTCCTAATATATCTCTTTTGTGCATTAACTGAGCACTTAGTGTATTTATTGATAGTTATTAATAAAATTTTACTTTCATCCAAATATTTCAGCCCAGCAGGGTCTGTGCTTTGTCTGTTAAGATAAACATATTAAAGAGGGAATTGTGGCATAAGAATTTAATTCAGTTAAACAATATAAAGTTTCTGTCTGCATAAGGTATTGTGTTAAGTGAGAGAATGCCCAAGTACTTAGCTCTATTACTTTGATCATTTATTTATTGGTGACAGAAGGACAAGTCCTTTTAACTTTTTTTACGGGAGGTTGTAACATTTACCGTTTATGAGATTTTAAGCAATAACAAGTAAAATTTTAAGAAGCAACTGTGGTACTTCGCTTTTAAAACACTGTACGTTTTGCTGGAAAGATTTGTACCCTCACTTTAAACAAAAAGCCTACAACCAAAAGCAAGTTTGGAAGGGTTTGGAAATATATACAAAAACTGGGAAATTGATAGTGAATATGCAAAGAATCAACTTTGCATTACTCTTAAATTCCTAATTTAAAGGGAAAATTGCTTGGAGATATAGAGAAAATCTTCTGAATAGAAAGGAATAGCATTATAAAACATTTCAATGTGATGTTTTCATTTTTGACCATAGAAGTTATGGGAAGCAAAGCAAATATAGGGTGGCAGAAGAAGATAATTTAAGACCTTTTCTAGGATTATAGACATTCATAGATTCAGATCGTTTCAGTTCAACAAATATGTAATGTTTGTTTGCTCTTTGCTGAAGAATTTAAAGCCAATACCAAAAGAAAGCTTACACTAGGTTATTAACTTTAGGAATGGCTAAGGAGTTATGAAAATTACAGGAATTTGTGAATCCTAAAGCTTTGCCATTTAAGCAGAATTGGAGAAGAGGGAAGAGATTAGGCAGTGACTAATAATGGTTGAAAATTCTCTTTACTCCAAATTCTGTATTTTTCTGAGGCCCAACTCAGGATTCATTCTCTCCATTAATCCTTGCTAGGTTAACATACCCCAGAGTAGTAGTTTATTTTGATTTTCTTTAAAATTCTCATTTTGCCAAAAATTATATTCTAAATATTTGATGTGTATGTTGTTTCTTAAACTAAACTTTAAGCTTCAAAGAAGATTATTATTTTCACTATTTGGATACTGTTGAAATGCTTTGCTTTTATAATTCTAGGTACAATATTAGCACATAAATGCTGTTAAATGAATGGATGAGTAACTGACAGAATCATCAATACAAACATAGAGGAAAATTAGAAACATTCAGGGCAGATGGGCTTCTTATCTATTTGGGTAATGATTCTTCATAAAGAATGAATTTTCTCATATGTCAATCAGGTTACAATTTAGAGATTTTAGAAATGAATGAGTTTTCAAAGGGACTTAACTGTTTTATATGAAGGACTTAGAAAAGTTAGAACATTATTTTCGTGTTGGGGGGTAGAGAAAAGGATTGGAAAAGACAATCAAAATTCCATATAATGCCCACTTAGACTTAAAAATAGAATGCTTTAAATTTCTTCATGAAGGAAAAAATATTTTTATTTCTCTCTATCCTAGCACCATCCATGACCTGTAGTAGATGGTAAAAGGCTGGGACTTTTTTTCTAATTGATTTGAGAATTAGTAGGAATTAAAGAAAAGTTATGCATATGTAGTCCTTATGTGAATAAATAATGCTTTGTATTTGAACTCCTTAATAATACATCATTGGATTCACCCAACATCCCATTAGGTGGACCAGTGTTGTTTATGTTCCTTTTATAATAGGGAAACAGATGCTCAGAGAGTAATCTACTCTCTAGGGTCAGGAGCTCCTAAACAAGCTAATGCCAAATTTTTTTTTTTTTCAATTGTACTACCTATGGCAACTTTGCCACTTGCTTAACTAGGTTACCATGATAAATTCTTCATGGGTTTCTGATTTGTCACTTGTAAAATTCTAGAATGAGTCTAACTTTTCTCTTAAGTTTCATTCTAACTCTAAAAACTAATCCATTAGTTGAATAAAATTATATAAATTCAATAAAAACATGAATCCTAAATTTGAATTGGAATGACTATTATGAGCTTCTGATGTTTTTATTTTTAAAATTACATATTTCTAAGCTTCAGTCACTGAAAAATCCTAGAAGGAGAATGATAGATCATTCCTAGCACCTAGATTATGATCTCTAGTACCATTTCTCATTAAAGGAACCAAGGATCCTCAGAGTAATGACTAATTTTTGATTTCTGGGACAGCAAATATACAAGATGTACTTACAACATCTTGACATACTAGAAGGTAAGAAAGCTACTGAAGACTACTAGGGACATATCAAAACAAAAACCCTCAGGAGCCAGCCTAATGAGTTCCCACTGCACAAAGATTGACGTTTTGAACACCAGTAAGATAGTAATTGCATTGCATTGAAGCACATTGAACATGTTTAAATCCACCAGTTCATAATGATACTTAAAAAAATAGAGGGGCTTCCCTGGTGGCGCAGTGGTTGAGAGTTCGCCTGCCGATGCAGGGGACACGGGTTCGTGCCCCGGTCCGGGAAGATCCCACATGCCGTTGAGCGGCTGGGCCCGTGAGCCATGGCTGCTGGGCCTGCGTGTCCGGAGCCTGTGCTCCGCAACGGGAGAGGCCACAACAGTGAGAGGCCCGCGTACCACAAAAAAAAAAAAAAAACAGGGTGCTCATTGATCACCTTTATAGTATGCTAGGGAACAAATGCATTATTTTAAAAGCATGTAAATAAAGGGAAATTAGATAGCATTTATTCCAGCCTTTCCTATATGAACTGTACCTCATGGTAATCAAATGATTGATAACTGGAAGTTCCTCTTTATAGATTTGTTTCTGCCTGGAAATGAAGAGATGTAGAATTAGATTATCATTTTGTAATCTTAAATATAAATAATGATCATCAATGGCTCCTAATAGCTAAAAAGAAAGACACCCAGACTTTATATGCCTCTTGATTGAAGTATACCCTACTACCTATGCAGTATTTTTACCAGAAATTGAATCTGCATCTGAACTCACCTCCAGACCCACTTTACAAGAATACAGGGAACAGAAGAACATGACACCATGGGAATGTAGCCAACAAAAGTCAGAATGTGGGAAACTCTTTGATATAGTTCTTTAGCAAACAAATTACAAGGAAAAAAGGAGAAGAAATAAATTTAGGAGAATTAGGAGACAAAACAAACCTCAAAGTGTGGGCTGTATTTGAATTGCGGTTCTTACAAAAAAATTCTTTTAAAAATTATGGGATAATGGCATTATGGGTATAAGATGATATTAAGGAATTATTGTTAATACTTTTATGTGATATCGTATTTTAATTATATTTTTATATTTTATTTATAGACATATATTTAAATACTTATAGATGAAATTTTATAATGTGTAGGATTTGATTCAAAATACTCTATTATTTGGGGCTGGAGGAGGTTATAAATGAAATACAGTTGGCCATGAGCTGATAATTGTTGCAGCTGAATGATGTGGGTTTATTATGCTAGTCTTTATTTAAAACATTTCATAATAAAATGTTAAATATATTTTATTATTTGGGAAGATTTTGTGTTTGTATCTTTGGTTATCTAATGATCTGTTGCAACACAGTATATTGCTGTATTTTAAAACAAAATTAATTCTTTTTAAACAGGGCGCATATGGTCCATATTCCCCTGATGAGTGCGTATCTTTGCCTGTTTACACGAGTGCTGAAAGGGATCGTGTGGTGATCAATATCGACATTCCATGTGGGGGCAGCCAAGATCAGTGGATTCAGTGTGGAGCAGCTCTATTTCTCAAAAATCAGTAGAACCCAATGACGATAAAAGCTGTCTTAGCCAAAAGAAACATTTATTATTTAAGCTTTAAATAAAATATGTGGTCAGTCCACATTTGAAGTGTTAGTTCAAAATATTAGCATGTAGTTGTCCTGTGTTGTTTATCTCATTGTGTTTTTATTTTAATGGGTAATGACAGTACCCTGTACCTTTTAAAGTAATAACTTAATGGAGTCAATGTTAAAATAGTATATTCCCTATATAATATTAAGTATTTCTGTGAGGCGGTTCACTTTTCCAGTGGCTCAAAAATTTAATGTTTTAGCTAAGAGTTTTTAAATAGTGTATTTAAGGAATCAGTACTAAATATTTTGTCTATTATTTCTGTATCATCATTATTTAATAAACTATAAGATATTATTAATGTTTCAGTCTTCCATGGTTTTATATATATACATATATGTATATATATAATGTCTTCAAACATTGAAGGAAGTATTATATTTTAGTTAAAATATACAACATCTCAAAGTAATGCAAAAGAAATGGGAAATAATAGCACAGAAACCAGGATAAGAATTTTATAAATAGAATAATGATGAAAAGGTTATAATTTCTCATATATATAGCTTTCCCATGTGTTTCTGTGAAACAGTAAAATTCTACAATGGCTGAAAGCTTAAATAAACAGCTAGAAAAGGGAAAAGCAGGGAGGAGTATTCAGGGAAGGTGTTTGTGGACCATGTCTGGAAATGTCACACATCATTTATGTTTATATTCCATTAGAACTTAATCACATGGCTACACCTAATTTCTAGGGTGGTGGGAAATAAGAGTCTAACTGGGTGTTCATAGAAGGGAAGACTAGAGAGCCTAGCTAGCTCTCCTTGCCACATCCCCATGCAGAGGAGAAAGCTCATTCCTCAAATGCCTCCAGGACAAAGGCATAAAATGACTGAAAACTCGTAAAGACACGTATGGCCTTTAATTGGTCTTCTGACTCCAAACCTTGTGCTTGTGAATTATAATACTTACAGAAAACAACATGATCCAGGCATTAGCCAGATCCCAGGAATACAAGGATGAATAACATACTATCTCTGCTCTTGAGAGATTTAAGAGCTGATAGGACAGTGAAAGGTAAAAATAATATCACTGTAAACTCTGTGATATTAATATTGCTATACAAGCTTTTCTTTTGGTTACTGTTTTTTATTGAGTATATAATACATAAAAAGAAAAAATATATATAGAAAAAAATTATAGTACAGTGAAATCCATTATATGGCACACCAGCAAAGGGCTATAGAATTCCAGAGGATGGTGTAACTAATTCTACTTAGTATATGTGTTGTTTAATCAAAGCTTGGCTAATTAACTTTTTCTTTCTTTCTCTTTCTTTTTCTTCATTTTTTCTTTTCTTGGAAAACTTACTTTGAAAATTTGTTACAAAGGATAACACATTTACTAGTCTTCCAAAATGAACAAATATATTAACATGCTGTGGTGTTTACTTTAGATTTTTTCAGGAAATTTTAAAATTTTTAAATAATTTCAAAACCAGTTGAAGCCCTTCATGTTCCCTTCTGCAGCCCCATTTTCATCTTACCATTTCAGAGGCACCCACTAACATGTATTTGTTATGTACACAGGCCATTAGTATTATGGCAAAATGTTTGACCAAAAACAATATAGGAGAGGTTTTTTTCAATCAGTGGGAACTCCAAGGAAACTACCTAAAACTTCAGAAGAACACACTATCTGAGATTCTGAATCAGTAGAAGCAAGAAACAATAGTATTAGATTCCCAGGGCCCACAAATGGTGGAATGGCCCAATCAGGACAGGGATTTTCAAAATAAAAACCTCAGCAAACCAAGAATAGAAGGGAATTTATTTTCATGGATGGTGGATATCTAGGAACAAAAACCTATAGCAAAGATCATTCCTAATGGGGCAACAGAAGCATTCTCTGCTTATCACTTCTATTCAACATTGTTTAGAGTTCCTAACCATCACAGAATGACAAGAAAAACAAAAGCAAAAGCAAATAAGAGAAAAATATGTTCAGGAGGAAGACATTAGTACTCCCTCCCTCCCATCAGCCCTTTGTTCATCTTTAATTTTTGCCATCTTTAACACATGCACATACAAAAATAAAAGTTTAAGAGCAGAAACTGTGAACTGTGTTAAGCATTTCTCCAGAATTCTTTGGAGGTTTTATTTTTTATTCTGAGACTTTCTGCTGTAACTTCTGAGAGAGATGGAGACTGATGTAAGAAAACAGAAATGACAAGATCACTCCAGACACTTGAAACAGCTTTTTCCATTTGACTTCCATTCACTCATTTCCATTTGTCAAAATAAAGTGTGGATGAGTTATCACTTCCCAGCTATCTCCTCAGAAAAGCATGAGTGCAAAGGAGACCGACCAGTAAGGCAACTCCAGAGCACATCCATGGCAAGACTGCAGTGGGCCCTGGGATCACACAGGCAAAATAGACAATGAAGTATATTAGACTCAAAATCGGCCATCTTATCCCTTGTTTTTGGCCCTCTTACACATTAAGCATCTTGAGAGCAGGACGTGTACTTTTCATGCTTTTATTTCTGGTATTTGTTTACATTGGAGCTCAATAGATATTTGTTGAATCAATTACTAAAACTGCTTTCAGATGACTTAATCATTGGATTTGTCTCCAAAATATTTTAGATTGTTCCCAAAATCAAGCCCACACTCAAAGAATGTGTATTTCCCATTATTAAGGACAGTTGAAGACTATCCAAAGGTCCTTAAGGAAATCTGAAAGAGAAGTTCCAAAAATATCTGAGCAAAGGTAGCCTCATTTTTCGTATGTGATAATCATGAAGAAGACAACTACTTTGGATGTGTAGTCTTAAATCAAAATTTTTGGGAAGTGAAAAGGATGATAGAGACTTGCTGGATTTTTGTTTATGATGTTTTACTTTTGCTTTGTAGTCCTACCTTCCTAAATGCTTTACTGTTCCTTGTGAACTTGAGATTTTCAACTTAACATTGCAGCTAGGAGGAAAATTAATTATCAAAGTTTCATGAGTGAGGTGGATTTTATGATGGACACCAGAGAATCTATGCTGTAAGGAGTAGAGGTAAACCTGTCAGGGTCCAAAAGCTCAAACCAGTTCTCCTCCTCAGTTTATCTGAAGCCCTTCCAAATGTTAACACTGCAAATCTCTCACTGAAAAAATGAACATTCTCAAATAGTTAAATCATTGGTAGAAGCACAGGAAAACTAAACCCAAGCTGAGGAAACAAAAAAGCCTGTTGAGAATAAATGTCTTTACCTGTGTTAATATTTTCCATACAGGTAGACATAACAATCAGCATTTTTTTTTTTTTTACAAAAGAAAAGGGAAAAACAAGTGTCAGCCGAAGTACTGTGTTGTAAGTCTCATTACTTCTGATTATTCTATGCCTAATCTATCCTTCCCCCCTCCTTTCCAGTTCCTAAGAACCATTTCAACAGCGATTAAATCAATAGAAACTTAATAAGGTAAAAGCAGAGAGAGGAAGGTGGATGGACAGATGATCTTTGATATCTCCTTGTTTTAGAAGTGGACTAGTTATTGGTTAGCAAAGTAAGGGTAAAGAACAAAACATAAAGTTTGTGTTTTATGGAAAGCTCACAAGGCAATGAAGATATCAATTTAAACCACACAAAAAATAATGGAATCAGATCATAGCCTAAATATAAATTTTGAATATTAAAGTCAATGACACCCATGTGATATGGAAGCTAGCTTTATTTCTATTTGAAATAACAAATGGTTATTCAAATAGGAATTTATTTGAACAGATCTAGTTCTGCTGTAGTAGTTATAGTCTTAACAATGCTGCAGCTGCTAACTGGTTTGTAATTTTAAGCACAACTCTTTTCACATTAGAAACTGCTACTTATCATTCTCCCCATTGCCATGATAATACAATGTTTAACTTGGTACTCAAAGTAAAAACTACAATTCCTCATCTCCCTTATATTCAAGAATAGCCATGTGACTCACTTCTGGCCAAAAGATTGTGAACGCAAATATCATATGGCAGCTTCCAGGAGCCCTCCTTATAGGACATGATCAGTATGTCATTTTTCCTCTTCATCTCTTCCTCTATTCTGCCTACCACCTTGAGAAGTGTTTATGGCCACAAAGGGCAAAGCAACAACATGGAAGGAACCTGGTTCTCTTATTGGAGCATAGATGCCACCCCTGAACCATTTAACTCTGACTTCATTTATTTCAATTATACAAGAGAGATTACAAACCCTAGATAAGATATAAAAAAGCCACTTGGCCAGTGGCATGGACAACTAGAATGGGACTGACTGCCCTCAGACAGTCCCTCCAAAGACAAGGACTAGACTCAGATATTCAAACTGAACTGAGAACCTTCAGCTGGAAGCACTTACAACCTGTCGTCTCCGACTGAGGCAGGTCCCACATGGGTGGGCAACAGCTGTAAACAAAACTGTCTTTCCAGAGACACCAGGGGTACCTTTGGGACTGCACTCCTTATGTGGCATTCAAGCATTAACCTGCCTCTCTCTCAGAAGCACTTGTACCTTTGACCACTTTTTGGGAGGCCATAGGAGAGCTGCAAGTATATAAAGAAGCACCACCAGTAGGTCATTTATTCCTCAGCCCTTTTTCCAAAATGAGTCAACCTTTGGTTACTTGGTGTAGGATAATTGCTTCATTATATATGCTCCTTGTGAACAGTTTTCCCTGTAAGGGGAGTCATCCAATTAAATAAGGTGGTAGGAAATGTGTTCTTGACTTCAGCTGTAGTGATCAATTACATCATCTTGGCCCTAGAAGGCATTCAGATCAGCCTCAACTCACCATCCAATGGTGGTTTATCTCTGGAATAAATTCTATTTGGTTATTAATTATATGATAATGAAAAAAGAAATGCTTGTAATGGTAGTAAAAGAAGATATAAAATATCTTATACAGTGTAATTTTTTAAAGATTGTTTTGATGACCATTTTTAAAGTCTTTTTTACAATATTGCTTCTTTTTCATGTTTTGGCTTTTTGGCCACGAAGCATGTGGGATCCTAGCTCCCCAACCAGAGATCAAACCCACACCCCCCACATTGGAAGGCAAAGTCCCAACCACTGGACCGCCAGGGAAGTCCCCAGTGTAATTTAATGTGTAAATATATATATATGGCAGACTCTGGGGCGGACGGCTTAAAGATGGCGGAAGAGTAAGACGCGGAGATCTCCTTCCTCCTCACAGAGACATCAGAAATACATCTACACGTGGAGCTTCTCCTGTAGAGCACCCACCGAACGCTGGCAGAGGACCTCGGACCTCCAAAAAGGCAAGAAACTCCCCACATATCTGGGTAGGGCAAAAGAAAAAAGAATAAACAGGGACAAAAGAATAGGGACGGGACCTATGCCAGTGGGAGGGAGCCGAGAAGGAGGAAAGACTCCCACACACTAGAGGCCCCTTCACGGGCGGAGACTGCGGGCGCCGGAGGGGGAAGCTCCGGAGCCGCGGAGGACAGCTCAGCCACAGGGGTGCGGAGGGCAAAGCGGAGAGATTCCCTCAGAGGATCGGTGCCGACCGGCGCTCACCAGCCCGAGAGGCTTGTCTGCTCGCCCGCCGGGGCGGGCGGGGCCGGGAGCTGAGGCTCGGGCTTCAGTCGGATCCCGGGGAAAGGGCTGGAGTTGGCAGAGTGAAGACAGCTTGAAGGGGGCTAGTGCGCCACGGCTGGCCGGGAGGGAGGTCGGGAGAAGTCTGGAGCTGCCGAAGAGGCAAGAGACCTTTTCCTCCCTCTTTGCTGCCTGGGCGCGAGGAGAGGGGATTAAGTGCGCCGCTTAAAGGAGCCCTAGAACCGGGCGCGGAGCTGCCGAAGAGACAAGAGACTTTTTCTTGCCTCTTTGCTTCCTCGGGTGTGAGGTGAGGGGATTAAGAGCACCGCGTAGAGGAGCTCCAGAAACGGGCGCGAGCCGCGGCTGTCGGCACGGACAGTAGAGACGGGTGTCGGACGCTAAGGTTGCTGCTGCCACCACCAAGAGGCCTGTGTGTGAGCACAGGTCACTCTCCACACCGGCCCTCCCGGGAGCCCGTGCAGTCCGCCACTGCCGGGGTCCCGGGATCCAGGGACAGCTTCCCCGGGAGAACGCGCGGCGCGCCTTGGGCCTGTGCAGCGTCACGCCGGCCTCTGACGTCGCGGACTCGCCCCGCCCCCGTGCCACTCCCTCCCCCCAGCCTGAGTGAGCTGGAGCCCCCGAATCAACTGCTCCTTTAACATCGTCCTGTCTGAGCGAAGGGCAGTCGCCCTCGGACAACCTACACGCAGAGGCGGGACCAAGTCCAAAGCTGAACCCCAGGAGCTGTGCAAACAGAGAGGAGAGGGGGAGATCTCTCCCAACAGCCTCAGAAGCGGCGGATTAAAGCTCCACAATCAACTTGAAGTGCCCTGCATCTGTTGAAAACCTGAATAGACAACGAATCATCCCAAGTTGAGGAGGTGGACTTTGGGAGCAAGATATACTATTATTTTCCCCTTTTTTTTTCTTTTTGTGGGTGTGTATGTGTGTGCTGCTGTGTGAGATTTTGTCTGTATAGCTTTGCTTGCACCATTTGTCCTAGGGTTAGACCGACCCATTTTTCTGTTTTTTGTTTGTTTGTTTGTGTGTTTGTTTGTTTTTGTTTTTTTGTTTGTTTTTTAAAAGGAAATTTTTCTTCTTAATAATTATTTTTTATTTTAATAACTATACTTTATACTACTCTGTCTTCTCCCTTTCTTTCTTCCTTTCTTCCCTCCTTCCCTCCTTTCTTCCTTCCTTCCCCCTTCTTTCCTCCCTTCCTCTCTTCCTTCCTCCCTTTCTTCCTCTGCACCTTCCGTCCTTGCTTTCTTGCTTCCTTCCTTCATTTCTTCCTTCCTTTCTTCCTTCCTTCCCTCCCTCCCTCCTTCCTTCCTTTTCTTTCCTCTCTATTTATTCTACCTTTTATTTTGAGCCGTGTGGATTAAAGGTTCTTGGCGCCCCAGCCAGGCACCAGGGCGGTGTCCCTGAGGTGGGAGAACCAACCTCAAGACACTAGTCCACAAGAGACCTCCGAGCTCCACGTAATATCAGACGGCAAAAATCTCCCAGAGACCTCCATCTCAACACCAAGACCCAGCTTCACTCAAGGACCAGCAAAGAACAGTGCTGGACACCCTATCCCCAACAAAGAGCAAGACAGGTCTACAGCCCCATCCATTAGCAGAGAGACTGCCTAAAATCATAATAAGGTTACCAACATCCCCAAACACACCACCAGACGAGGACCTGCCCACCAGAAGGACAAGATCCAGCCTCATCCACCAGAACAGAGGCACTAGTCCCCCCAACCAGGGAATCTACTCAACCCACTGAACCAACCTTAGCCACTGGGGACAGCCACCAAAAACAACAGGAACTACGAACCTGCAGCGTGCAAAAAGGAGACCTCAAACACAGTAAGATAAGCGAAATGAGAAGACAGAAAAACACACAACAGATGAAGGAGCAAGATAAAAACACACCAGACCTAACAGATGAAGAGGTAATAGCCAATCTACCTGAAAGAGAATTTAGAATAATGATGGTGAAGATGATGCAAAATCTTGGAAATAGAATAGACAATTTGCAAGAAACAGTTAACAGGGACCTAGAAGAAATAAAGAGGAAGCAAGCAACGATGAGCAACACAATAAATGAAATTAAAAATACTCTAGATGGGATCAATAGCAGAATAACTGAGGCAGAAGGACGGATAAGTGACCTGGAAGATAAAATAGTGGAAATAACTACTGCAGAGCAGAAGAAAGAAAAAAGAATGAAAAGAACTGAGGACAGTCTCAGAGACCTCTGGGACAACATTAAACGCACCAACATTCGAATTATAGGGGTCCCAGAAGAAGAAGAGAAAAAGAAAGGGACTGAGAAAATATTTGAAGAGATTATAGTTGAAAACTTCCCTAATATAGGAAAGGAAATAGTCAATCAAGTCCAGGAAGCACAGAGAGTTCCATACAGGATAAACCCAAAGAGAAACACGCCACGACACATAATAATCAAACTGTCAAAAATTAAATACAAAGAAAACATATTAAAAGCAGCAAGGGAAAAACAACAAATAACACACAAGGGAATCCCCATAAGATTAACATCTGATCTTTCAGCAGAAACTCTACAAGCCAGAAGGGAGTGGCAGGACATATTTAAAGTGATGAAGGAAAAAAAACCTACAACCAAGATTACTCTACCCAGCAAGGATCTCATTCAGATTTGATGGAGAAATTAAAACCTTTACAGACAAGCAAAAACTGAGAGAGTTCAGCACCACCAAACCAGCTCTACAACAAATCCTAAAGGAACTTCTCTAGGCAAGAAACACAAGAGAAGGAAAAGACCTACAAGAACAACCCGAAACAAGTAAATGGTAATAGGAACATACATATCGATAATTACCTTAAATGTAAATGGATTAAATGCTCCCACCAAAAGACACAGACTGGCTGAATGGATACAAAAACAAGACCCATATATATGCTGTCTACAAGAGACCCACTTCAGACCTAGGGACACATACAGACTGAAAGTAAGGGGATGGAAAAAGATATTCCATGCAAATGAAAATCAGAAGAAAGCTGGAGTAGCAATTCTCATATCAGACAAAATAGACTTTAAAATAAAGACTATTACAAGAGACAAAGAAGGACACTACATAATGATCAAGGGATCGATCCATGAAGAAGATATAACAATTGTAAATATTTATGCACCCAACATAGGAGCACCTCAATACATAAGGCAAATACTAACAGCCTTAAAAGGGGAAATCGACAGCAACACAATTATAATGGGGGACTTTAACACCCCACTTTCACCAATGGACAGATCATCCAAAATGAAAATAAATAAGGAAACACAAGCTTTAAATGATACATTACACAAGATGGACTTAATTGATATTTATAGGACATTCCATCCAAAAACAACAGAATACACATTTTTCTCAAGTGCTCATGGAACATTCTCCAGGATCGATCATATATTGGGTCACAAATCTAGCCTTGGCAAATTTAAGAAAATTGAAATCGTATCAAGTATCTTTTCCGACCACAACGCTATGAGACTAAATATCAATTATAGGAAAAGATCTGTAAAAAATACAAACACATGGAGGCTAAACAATACACTACTTAATAACGAAGTGATCACTGAAGAAATCAAAGAGGAAATCAAAAAATACTTAGAAACAAATGACAATGGAGACACAACGACCCAAAACCTATGGGATACAGCAAAAGCAGTTCTAAGAGGCAAGTTTATAGCAATACAATCATACCTTAAGAAACAGGAAACATCTCGAATAAACAACCTAACTTTGCACTTAAAGCAATTAGAGAAAGAAGAACAAAAAACCCCCAAATTTAGCAGAAGGAAAGAAATCATAAAGATCAGATCAGAAATAAATGAAAAAGAAGTGAAGGAAACAATAGCAAAGATCAATAAAACTAAAAGCTGGTTCTTTGAGAAGATAAATAAAATTGATAAACCATTAGCCAGACTCATCAAGAATAAAAGGGAGAAGACTCAAATCAATAGAATTAGAAATGAAAAAGGAGATATAACAACTGACACTGCAGAAATACAAAAGATTATTAGAGATTACTACAAGCAACTGTATGCCAATAAAATGGACAACCTGGAAGAAATGGACAAATTCTTAGAAATGCACAACCTGCCGAGACTGAACCAGGAAGAAATAGAAAATATGAACAGACCAATCACAATCACTGAAATTGAAACTGTGATTAAAAATCTTCCAGCAAACAAAAGTCCAGGACCAGATGGCTTCACAGGCGAATTCTATCAAACATTTAGAGAAGAGCTAACACCTATCCTTCTCAAACTCGTCCAACAGATAGCAGAGGGAGGAACACTCCCAAACTCATTCTATGAGGCCAACATCACCCTGATACCAAAACCAGACAAAGACGTCACAAAGAAAGAAAACTACAGGCCAATATCACTGATGAACATAGATGCAAAAATCCTCAACAAAATATTAGCAAACAGAATCCAACAGCACATTAAAAGGATCATACACCATGATCAAGTGGGGTTTATCCCAGGAATGCAAGGATTCTTCAATATACGCAAATCAATCAATGTGATACACCATATCAACAAACTGAAGGAGAAAAACCATATGATCATCTCAATAGATGCAGAGAAAGCTTTTGACAAAATTCAACACTCATTTATGATAAAAACCTTGCAGAAAGTGGGCATAGAGGGAACTTTCCTCAACATAATAAAGGCCATATATGACAAACCCACAGCTAGCATCGTTCTCAATGGTGAAAAACTGAAACCATTTCCACTAAGATCAGGAACAAGACAAGGTTGCCCACTCTCACCACTCTTATTCAACCTAGTTTTGGAAGTTCTAGCCACAGCAATCAGAGAAGAAAAAGAAATAAAAGGAATCCAAATAGGAAAAGAAGAAGTAAAGCTGTCACTGTTTGCAGATGACATGATACTATACATAGAGAATCCTAAGGATGCTACCAGAAAACTACTAGAGCTAATCAATGAATTTGGTAAAGTTGCAGGATACAAAATTAATGCACAGAAATCTCTGGCATTCTTATACACTAATGATGAAAAATCTGAGAGTGAAATTAAGAAAACGCTCCCATTTACCATTGCAACAAAAAGAATAAAATATCTAGGAATAAACCTACCTAAGGAGACAAAAGACTTGTATGCAGAAAACTATAAGACACTGATGAAAGAAATTAAAGATGATACAAATAGGTGGAGAAATATACCATGTTCTTGGATTGGAAGAATCAACATTGTGAAAATGACTATACTACCCAAAGCAATCTACCGATTCAATGCAATCCCTATCAAATTACCACTGGCATTTTTTACAGAACTAGAACAAAAAATTTCACAATTTCTATGGAAACACAAAAGACCCCGAATAGCCAAAGCAATCTTGAGAACGAGAAATGGAGCTGGAGGAATTAGGCTCCCTGACTTCAGACTCTACTACAAGGCTACAGTAATCAAGACAATATGGTACTGGTACAAAAACAGAAATATAGATCAATGGAACAGGATAGAGAGCCCAGAGATAAACCCACACACATATGGTCACCTTATCTTTGATAAAGGAGGGAAGGATATACAGTGGAGAAAAGACAGCCTCTTCAATAAGTGGTGCTGGGAAAACTGGACAGCTATATGTAAAAGTATGAAATTAGAACAATCCCTAACACCACACACAAAAATAAACTCAAAATGGGTTAAAGACCTAAATGTAAGGCCAGACACTATCAAACTCTTAGAGGAAAACATAGGCAGAACACTATACGACATAAATCACAGCAAGATCCTTTTTGACCCATCTCCTAGAGAAATGGAAATAAAAACACAAATAAACAAATGGGACCTAATGAAACTTAAAAGCTTTTGCACAGCAAAGGATACCATAAACAAGACCAAAAGACAACCCTCAGAATGGGAGAAAATATTTGCAAATGAAGCAACTGACAAAGGATTAATCTCCAAAATTTATAAGCAACTCATGCAGCTCAATAACAAAAAAACAAACAACCCAATCCAAAAATGGGCAGAAGAACTAAATAGACATTTCTCCAAAGAAGATATACAGATTGCTAACAAACACATGAAAGAATGCTCAACCTCATTAATCATTAGAGAAATGCAAATCAAAACTACAATGAGATATCATCTCACACCGGTCAGATTGGCCATCATCAAAAACTCTAGAAACAATAAATGCTGGAGAGGGTGTGGAGAAAAGGGAACCCTCTTGCACTGCTGGTGAGAATGTAAATTGATACAGCCGCTATGGAGAACAGTATGGAGGTTCCTTAAAAAACTACAAATAGAACTACCATACGACCCAGCAATCCCACTACTGGGAATATACCCTGAGAAAACTATAATTCAGAAAGACTCATGTACCAAAATGTTCATTGCAGCTCTATTTACAATAGCCAGGACATGGAAGCAACCTAAGTGTCCATCAACAGATGAATGGATAAAGAAGATGTGGCACATATATACAATGGAATATTACTCAGCCATAAAAAGAAATGAAACTGAGTTATTTATAATGAGGTGGATGGACCTGGAGTCTGTCATACAGAGTGAAGTAAGTCAGAAGGAGAAAAACAAATACCGTATGCTAACACATATATATGGACTCTAAGGGAAAAAAATGTCATGAAGAGGTTAGTGGTAGGACGGCAATAAAACACAGACTTACTCGAGCATGGACTTGAGGATATGGGGAGGGGGAGGGGTGGGCTGTGACGAAGTGGGGGAGTGGCAGGGACATATATACACTATCAAATGTAAATTAGATAGCTGGTGGGAAGCTGCTGCATAGCACAGGGAGATCACCTCTGTGCTTTGTGACCGCCTGGGGGGGTGGGATAGGGAGGGTGGGAGAGAGGGTGATGCAAGAGGGAGGAGATGTGGGAGCATGTGTGTATGTATAACTGATTTAGTTTGTTGTAGAGGGAAAACTAACACACTATTGTAAAACAATTATACTCCATTAAAGATGTTAAAAAAAAAAAAGTATAATGAGTGATTAAAAATTAATTGGTTTAAAAGTAAGTGATAGGGGACACCTTCAAGATGATGGAGGACTAAGACATGGAAATCACCTTCCTCCCCACAAATACATCAGAAATACATCTACATGTGGTACAACTCCTACAGAACACCTACTGAATGCTGACAGAAGACCTCAGACTTCTCAAAAGGCAAGAAACTCCCCATGTACTTGGGTAGGGCAAAAGAAAGAAAAAACAGAGACAAAATAATAGAGATGGGACCTGCACCTCAGAGAGGGAACTATGAAGAAGGAAAAGTTTCCACACAATAGTAAGCCCCTTCACTGGTGGAGACAGTGGGTGGGGGAAGCTTCAGAGCCACAGAGGACAGCACAGCAACAGGGGTGACGAGTGAAAAGTGGAGAGATTCCTCCACAGAGGATAGGTGCCAACCAGCACTCACCAGCCTGAGAGGCTTGTCTGCTCACCTGCAGACAAGGGGTGGGTGGGGGCTGGGAGTGGAGGCTCTGGCTTCGGAGTTCAGATCCCAGGGAGAGGACTGGGGTTGGCTGTGTGAACACAGCCTGAAGGGGGCTAGTGCACCATAGCTAGCTGGGAGGGAGTGCAGGAAAATGTCAGGAATTGCCTGAGGCAAGAGACCATTGTTTCTGGGTGCATGAGGAGAGGGGATTCAGAGCACCACCTAAATGAGCTCCAGAGATGGGTGCAAGACACAGCTATCAGCATGGACGTGAGATGGGCTTGGAACACTAAGCCTGCTGCTGCAGCCACAAAGAAGCCTGTGTGCAAGCACAGGTCACTATCCACACCTCCCCTCCTGGGAGTCAGTGCAGCCTGCCACTGCCAGGGTCCCATGATCCAGGGGAACACATGGTGCATCTCAGGCTGTTGCAACATCACACCAGCCTCTGCCACTGCAGGCTCACCCCACATTCCATACCCCTCTCTCCTCACCGGCCTGAGTGAACCAGAGCCCCCTAATCAGCTGCTACTTTAACCCCTTCGTGTCTGGGTGGGGAACAGACACCCTCAGGCAACCTACAGACAGAGGCGGGGCTAAATCCAAAGCTGAACCCCAGGAGCTGTGTGAACAAAGAAGAGAAAGGGGAATTTTCCCAGCAGCCTCAGGAGCAGCAGATTAAATCTCCACAATCGACTTGATGTATCCTGCATCTCTGAAATACCTAAATAGACCACAAATCATGTCAAAATTGAGGCAGTGGACTTTGGGGGCAACTGTAGGCTTAGGGTTTGCTTTCTACATCTAACTTGTTTCTGGTTTTATGTTTATCTCAGTTTAATATTTAGAGTTCATTATCATTGGTAGATTTGTTTATTTATTTGGTTGCTCTCTTCCTTTTCTTTTTCATATACAGATATATATTTTTTGCCTTTTTCTCTTTTGGTGAGGGTGTATGTGTATGCTTCTTTGTGTGATTTTGTCTGTATAGCTTTGCTTTTACCATTTGCCCAGGGATTCTGTCTTTCCATTTTCGGTTTTTCTTAGTATAGCTTTTAGCACTTGTTATCATTGGTGGTTTTGTTTTTTGTTTTGGTTGCTCTCTTCTTTGTTTCTTTTTTTTAAATTACTTTTTAATCTTTAATAATTTTTATGTTCTATTTTTTATATTAATAACTTTATTTTATTTTTTCTTTCTTTCTTTCCTTTTTTCTCCCTTGCCTTCTCAGCCATGTGGCTGACAGGGTCTTGGTGCTCCAGCCAGTGTCAGTCCTGTGCCTCTGAGGTGGGAGAGCCAATGTCAGGATATTGGTCCACCAGATATATCCTGGCTCCACATAATATCAAATGGCAAAAGCTCTCCCAGATATCTCCACCTTAATGGTAAGACCCAGCCCCACTCAACAACCAGCAAGCTACAATGCCAGACACCCTATGCCAAACAACTAGCAAGACAGGAACACAACCCCACCCATTAGCAGACAGGCTGCCTAAAATCATAGTAATTTCACAGATACCCCAAAACACACCACCAGACGTGGTCCTGCCCACCAGAAAAAAAAAGATCCAGCCTCATCCACTGGAACATAGGTACCAGTCGCCCTACCAGGAAGCCTACACAACTCACTGAACCAACCTTAGCCACTGGGAGCAGACACCAAAAACAATGGGAAATATGAACATGCAGCCTGTGAAAAGAAGACCTCAAACACAGTAAGTTAAGCAAAATGAAAAGACATAGAAACACTGAGAAGATGAAGGACCAAGGCAAAACCCACCAGACCTAACAAATGAAGAGGAAATTTACAGTCTACTTGAAAAAGAATTCAGAGTAATGGTAGTAAAGATGATCCAAAATCTTGGAAATAGAATGGAGAAAATGCAAGAAACATTTGACAAGGACCAAGAAGAACTAAAGAGCAAATAAACAATGATGAACAACACAATAAATGAAATTAGGAATTTTCTAGAAGGAATCAATAGCAGAATTACAGGGGCAGGAGAACGGATAAGTGACCTGGAAGATAAAATAGTGGCAATAACCACCACAGAGCAGTAATAAAGAAAAAAGAATGAAAAGAATTGAGGACAGCCTCAGAGACCTCTGGGACAACATTAAGTGCACCAACATTCAAATTATACAGGTCCAAGAAGAAGAGAATAAAAAAAGGGGGACTGAGAAAATATTGAAAGAGATTATAGTTGAAAACTTCTCTAATATGGGAAAGGAAATAGTCCATCGAGTCCAGGAAGGATACATCCAAGGAAAAACAGGCCAAGACACATATTAATCAAACTATCAAAAATTAAATACAAAGAAAAAATATCAAAAGCAGCAAGGGAAAAACAACAAATAACATACAAGGGAATCCCCATAAGGTTAACAGCTGATCTTTCAGAAGGAACTCTGCAAGGGAGTGGCAAGACATATTTAAAGTGATGAAAGGGAAAAACCTACAACCAAGATTACTCTATCCAGCAAGGATATCATTCAGATTCAATGGAGAAATTAAAACCTTTACAGATAAACAAAAGCTAAGAGAATTTACCACTACCAAACCAGCTTTACTACAAATGCTAAAGGAACTTCTCTAGGCAGGAAACACGAGAGAGAAGGAAAAGACCTACAATAACAAACTCAAAACAATTAAGAAAATTGTAATAGGAACATATATATCGATAATTACCTTAAATGTAAATGGATTAAAGGCTCCCACCAAAGACATAGATTGGCCGAAAGGATACACAAACAAGACCCATATAAATGCTGTCTACAAGAGACCCACTTCTGACCTAGGGACACATACAGTCTGAAAGTGAGGGGATGGGACTTCCTTAGTGGTGCAGTGGTAAAGAATCTGCCTGCCAATGCAGGAGACACCGGTTCAAGCTCTGGTCTGGGAAATCCCACATGCTGCAGAGCAACTAAGCCCGTGTGCCACAACTACTGAGCTTGCACTCTAGAGCTGTCATGGCACAATTACTGAAGCCTGCATGCCTAGAGCCTCTGCTCCTCAACAAGAGAAGCAGACACCTCAATGAGAAGTCTGTGCACCACAACAAAGAGTAGCCCCCACTCACCACAAATAGAGAAAGCCCGCATACAGCAGTGAAGACCCAACGCAGCCAAAATTAAATAAATAAAATTTGAAAAAAAAAAAACTGAGGGGATGGAAAAAGATATTCCATGCAAATTGAAATAGAAAGAAAGCTGGAGTAACAATTCCCATATCAGACAAAATAGACTTTAAAATAAAGACTATTATAAGAGACGAAGAAGGACACTACATAATGATCAAGGGATCAATCCAAGAAGAAGATATAACAATTGTAAATATTTATGCACCCAACAGAGGAGCCCCTCAATACATAAGGCAAACGCTAACAGCCATAAAAGGGGAAATCGACAGTAACACAATCATAGTAGGGAACTTTAATACCGCACTTTCACCAATGGACAGATCATACAAAATGAAAATAAATAAGGAAACACAAGCTTTCAATGATACATTAAACAAGATGAACTTAATTGATATTTATAGGACTTTCCACCCAAAAAGAACAGAATACCTTTCTTCTCAAGTGCTCATGGAACATTCTCCAGGATAGATCATATCTTGGGTCACAAATCAAGCTTTGGTAACTTTATTAAAATTGAAATCATATCAAGTATCTTTCCAACCCCAATGCTATGGGACTAGACATCAATTACAGGAAAAAATCTGTAAAAAATATGAACACATGGAGGTTAAACAATAAACTACTAAATAACCAAGAGTTCACTGAAGAAATCAAAGAGAAAATCAAAAATTACCTAGAAAGAAATGACAATGAAAACACGATGATCCAAAGCCTATGGAAAATGGCAAAAACAGTTCTAAGAGGGAAGTTTATAGCAATATAATCTTACCTCAAAAAACAGGAAATGTCTCAAATAAACAACATAACCTTCCACCTAAAGCAATTAGAGAAAGAAGAACAAAAATCCCCCAAATTTAGCAGAAGGAAAGAAATCATAAAGATCAGATCAGAAATAAATGAAAAAGAAATGAAGGAAACAATAGCAAAAATCAATAAAACTAAAAGCTGGTTCTTTGAGAAGATAAAATTGATAAACCATTATTAGCCAGACTCAACAAGAAAAGAAGGGAGAAGACTCAAATCAACAGAATTAGCAATGAAAAAGGAGAACTAACAACTGGCACAGCAGAAATACAAAGGATAATGAGAGATTACTACAAGTAACTATATGCAAATAAAATAGACAGCCTGGAAGATATGGAAAAATTGTTAGAAAAGCACAACATTCTGAGCCTGAACCAGGAAGAAATAGAAAATATAAACAGACTAATCACAAGCACTGAAATTGAAACTGTGATTTAAAATTTTCCAAAAAACAAAAGTCCAGGACCAGATGGCTTCACAGGCGAATTCTATCAAACATTTAGAGAAGAGCTAATACCTATCCTTCTCAAACTCTTCCAAAATATAGCAGATGGGGGAACTCTCCCAAACTCATTCTACGAGGCCACCATCACCCTGATACCAAATCCAGATAAAGATGTCACAAAGGAAGAAAACTACAGGCCAACATCACTGATGAACATAGATGCAAAAATCCTCACCAAAATACTACCAAACAGAATCCAACAGCACATTAAAGGATTATACACCATGATTAAGTGGGGTTTATCTCAGAAATGCAAGGATTCCTCAATATATGCAAATCAATCAATGTGATACACCATATTAAAAAATTGAAGGAGAAAAACCATTTGATCATCTCAATAGATGCAGAAAAAGCTTTCAACAAAATTCAACACCAATTTATGATGAAAACCCTCCAGAAAGTAGGCATACAGGGAAATTACCTCAACATAATAAAGGCCATATATGACAAACCCACAATGAACATCATTCTTAATGGTGAAAAACTGAAACCTGCCACCAGCCGCAGCGGGTCCTCAAAGTGCAGCAACAATCGACGAGAGGGGGTAGGGAACTGAACGCACCAAGGTATGGGATCAGAAGGGCACAAGCAACTGATGGTTGCAAGGCAAGTTTAATAACAAAGCATAGCCATATATATACCCCTAAAGCAGGGAATTTGCTTAGTCATGCCTTATCGGCATCAGCTGGTTGATTGGCTTCTCGGCTTCTCCCTCAAAAGCACCAATTTCCCCTCCAGGGTTGCTTTTCCTAGCTTTAGGGAACAACCAGGGACTCCCAGTAACTGAGCAGGTCCCTGGAGCGATTTGGCCAAAGGCCATCTCCTTTTTTACGTTCATACCATAAAGTCCAGGATGCATACCAAGGAGAGTACAATCGGGCCCTGAGGCTTATGAGGGTCTAAATGGCGCCTTCCTCAGAGGGCAATGCTCGCCACAGAAACCATTTCCTCTCAGATCAGGAACAAAACAAGGTTGTCCAGTCTCACCACTATTATTCAACATAGTTTTGGAAGTTTTAGCCACAGCAATCAAAGAAGAAAAAGAAGTAAAAGGCATCCAAATCGGAAAAGGAAAAGTAAATCTGTCAGTGTTTGCAGATAAAATGATGCTATACATAAAGAATCCTAAATATGCTACCAGAAAACTACTAGAGCTAATCAATGAGTTTGGTAATGTAGTAGGATACAAAATTAATGCACAAAATTCTCTTGCATTCCTATACACTAATGCTGAAAAATCTGAAAGAGAATTTAAGGAAACACTCTCATTTACCTTTGCAACAAAAAGAATAAAATACCTAGGAATAAACCTACCTAAGGAGACAAAAGACCTGTATGCAGAAAACTATAAGACACTGATGAAAGAAATTAAAGATGACACAAACTGATAGGGAGCTATACCATGTTCTCAGACTGGAAGAATCAACATTGTGAAAATGACTATACTACCCAAAGCAATCTACAGATTCAATGCAATCCCTATGAAACTACCAATGGCATTTTTCACAGAAGTGGAACAAAAAATTTCACAATTTGTATGGAAACACAGAAGACCCCAAATAACCAAAGCAATCTTGAGAAAGAAAAATAGAGCTGGAGGAATCAGGCTCTCTGACTTCAGACTGTACGACAAAGCTACAGTAATCAAGAAAGTATGGTACTGGCACAAAAACAGAAATATAGATCAATGGAACAGTATAGAAAGCCCAGAGATAAAGCCATGTACATATGGTCACCTTATTTTTTATAAAGCAGGCAAGAATACACAGTGGAGAAAAGACAGCCTCTTCAGTAAGTGTTGCTGGGAAAACTGGACAGCTACATGTAAAAGAATGAAATTAGAACACTCCCTAACACCATACACAAAAATAAACTCAAAATGGATTAAAGACCTAAATATAAGGCCAGACACTTTAAAACTCTTAAAGGAAAACATAGGCAGAACACTCTATGATATAAATCACAGCAAGATCCTTTTTGACCCACGTAATAGACAAGTGGAAATAAAAACAAAAATATGGGAGAAAAATCTAAAGCAACTGTTTTAAAGTTGGAATTGCAAACTTCTGGAAGCTGGGTGTGGTGGTGACATCAGTGGGAATTAAAGTCAAAGCCGTGTCAAGGCTAAAATATTAATGAATCTGGCTTTGGATACAGTGATTCTGAGGTGACAGCAGGATATTTGTGTGTAAATGTCCAAAACACAAAAGGCAGTTGATAGCATGGGAGTGAGTGAAATCGCACTGGGGAGTGGAGAACCTCAGCAGGGTAAGCATTAAACCCCAAAGACAACCTGTTTTCAGGAGGCTGGTGTAAGGAGGAGACAAAGAGAGACAGAATGAGAAGCAGCAGTTAAGCAGAATGAGAACTAATAGAGCATGTTTCTCAAAGCTGTCTACGGTCTCAGATGTGATTGATTTGTTAATTTAAAAGATCGGATGCCTAGGCCCTGACCAGACCTTCAGAATCTGAATCTCTGGGAGTGATACCTGGGAATCTAATTCTTAATTAATTTCTCAGGTTATTCTTATGACAGTCACTATAGTAGAAAGAAGTGTTACAGAATCCAAGGCAGAAAATATTTTGAAGAAAAAAGTGAGCAATACTTTCAAATTCTATAGAAAAGTCAAATTCCATTGAAAAGTCAAAATCTCGATTAAAAACTGACCACTGGATTTTACAATTAAGAGGTTATTGGAGTCCTTAGTGACAATGAATTTTGTAAAACCGTTCAGGTTAATGCTAAATTGTTTTCTAGAGTGTAACTCACTTTTTCTGGAAAAAAACTAAGGGTAAATTTTTTGGCGACTTTTGCAAATCTCTGTCTTTCTGCTACTTTTAGAAATTTCATTATTTTTATTTCTATAGTACTGCTGTATCACACTCTCCCCTAAGAAATGTCAAACCAGTTTCTTCTAGCAATTTAGGTATATTAAGATTCCTTTAAAAAAATTACTTTTGAAAATCTTTTCTTATTTTCTTCCTTTTGGTTCAAAGATAAGAAAAAAATTATTTTCTTAAAGATTAAGAATGTCACTAGAATGTGTTCTAATGCTAGAGTCTGCATATTATTTTTCTTCTGGAAACTAGATATCAATTTTAAGTTTTTAACTTTTCGGGGTTTTTTTTTCTTAAAGTTCTGGAAAGTTTTCTTCACTCTTCGCTCTTGATAAATTTCTCCCATTTGTTCTGTATTCCCCTTTAGGAAATTCAATTAATCTTGAGTTGCTCCTTTGTGTAGTATCATCTATAATTTTGTCACCCTCTCTTGAATTGTCATTTTTGTTATTTTCTTTCACGGTCTCATATATGTTTACAGAGTTTATTTTCTGTTCCATTATCTCTTTCTGAAACATTAATTCTACTACTCAAGATTCCAATGAGTATTTGTTTTATCAGGGAATTTGTCCTGATCTCTTCTTGTTTCATAACTTTGCTGTTATCTTCTATCTCCCTGAAAATAGATTACAGATATTTTCATTAGATTAGATGTTTTATTCTTCTGTTTCACGAGGAAAACCTACATGATGGATTAGAACTGGTTGAAATACAGACTTGTCATTGCGTTTTCTGTTTCTTTGGCGCTGCCACTTCCTGGCTGCTTTTCCTTCCTTGCTCATACTCCCTCTAGCTTGCTTTGATAATCCAGGGCCATTGCCTCTGACTGTGCAGGTTGTGCTGGCTGAGGGGTGAGGGGACCTGGAATCCAGCTTGCACCATTGTTGCCTGTCTGAGCACTCAGGTGGAGCTGCAGCCCCTAGAGAAAGAGGCACCTCTTTCTAACTGTCACAAATACTCTTAGTTCTTACAGTACTAGCAGTGGCTGCTGTTGGCCATACAGAAAACTGCTTGAAAATTTCATTCTGGTAATTTCTTTCAGCAGAAGACTCTGTACATTCAAGGTTGGGTATCCTTGCATTCTTTGTAGCTTCACAATGACCAGGGATAACAGCAGAGAGCCTTTCACTTCCAACCATGTCACCTACTCAATTGTCAATCAAGTGCTTCCTGGCAGATTTTACATTAGAAATTACTCTGAGGCACACTTCTTCACTATGGTTGTCTGTTTTAAAAAATGTGAACAGCATATAAAAGAATAACATCAGCTGCCTTGTTAAATCTCCTTGAGATCATCCTTGAGGATGTAGCTGCGAGTGATATAGTTGTGAGAACTCCTGTCCCATCTGTTGCCAGGATTGATTTGACATATCTGGCTGCCTAAGCAGGTGACCCTTCTTTTTATCCTGATTCACGTGTTCCTACAGAAGCTGCATAGTCACTTGTGGGGAATGACTTTACCCCAATAAGAGGTTATTCAGGGAAAATATATCAAAAGACTGATTTTGTGAGAGAGGATTTGGATTACATTATTTTTATAATGTCCCTCAGTGAATCATGCTTCTTTGTGTCCATGTCCCTTTGCAATGTGATTTGCTGCTCCTGGCATCTGGAGGTGTAGTCTATTCCCACCCCCACCCCCCGAATCCGGTCTGGCCTCGTGACTTGTTTTGACCAATAGAATGCAGCAAAAGTTATGTCATGCAGCTTCTGAAACTAAGTTTTAAGAGAACGAGTAGCTTTCTTTTTCACTCCTTTAGGTCACTGCTGCCTGTGGACAGCCTGGCTAACTTCCTTTCTCTGCCTAGAAGAGAAATCACAGAGAGAGAAAGACCCAGTGGAGAGAGAGTCTTGGCTGTTTCAGTGGAACTAAATGTAACCTCATGAGTTCATTCAGGCTGGAGCTCCCTGCCAACCCAAAGAATCCCAAGACCTAGTAATCACTGTTGTTTTAAGACATTAACTTTAGCTATGGTTTCTTATGTAAACATAGAAAACTGATAAAGGTGTTAACCTGGATGTTCCAGAAAGTAGAGCTTAAGGCAAAAACTTCCTTGTTGGTGCTTTCCAGAGGAGCAGGGATGAGGGTACAGGGAGTGAGACAGGAAAGGAGGGGAGCAATACATGCATGCATTCTTTGGGGATATGCATGCATATCCCCAAAGGATATAGTAATAGAAAAATTATACTGTTTTAGTTTAATTTTTCATAATTAGTTATTTAACCAGATTGTTGTATGTGATGTGGAGTATATGTCTAATTTTTTTTTTCTAGATGATATTCTCTTTTACCCAGTAAGCAATAATTTCAACTTTGTCTTATTAACATGTTGTGCTGGGGTTATTTGATGAAAAGGCGTTCAACTTTGCAAAATCCAAAGACAGAGCCTCAGTCTCCAGCTTGATCAGTCTTTTGGCTGCATTTTATAGATTGTCATTCCTTTTTTCTTTTACTCATTTGGTCTGAGGAATAGCAGATGCTCTGGTCTTTTGTCCCACCTCACTGGTGCCTCTAAACTCTGTTGATAAATGTACCTTCTCTCAACCTCTAAATGTAGGAGTATCAGTCTTACTCCTCCGGTTTCTTCTTTAGTTGATAACTTCCCAAATATGTATCTTTCTTTTGAATTCCAGATTTATATTTAATGTTTACTCAACATCTCTCTTGAATGTTTAAAAGTCATCTCAAATTTAAATTGAGACTCTGATTCTGACTACACACACCAACTCCTCCCCACCAATTAAAAAACAAACAGCAACAAAAACAACAATCTGTTCCACACCTGTTTTTTCCACCTTAGAAAAATATACCATCATTCACCCAGTGGCTCATGCCAAAAATTTTGGAATCATTTCTGATTCCACTCCTTCTCTCAAATCCCACATCCAATCTATAAGTAAGTCCAGTTGGCTCTGTCTTCAAAACATATTAAAAATCCAACAAATTTTTACCATCTCTAACAGTTAGTCCAAGCCACTGTCATCTCTTTTTCTCCTTGAATGTTGCAGTAGATTCCTAACTAGGCTCCTCATTTTCACTCTTGACTTCCTATGGTCTACTTACCATGGAGCTGTCAGAGTGATTCTTTTACAGAATAAGTCAAATCTCCTGTATTCAAACCACCCCAGAAGTTTCCCATCTCACTTAGAGTAAAAGCCAGCAAAGCATGACATTTTCTGACTCTGGGCAACATTTCCAATCTCTTCTCCTAAGATCCTAGCCTGTCCTTATTTCTTTTCCTGGAGCATGACAAGTTTCATCCCCTCTGGGTTATGGTACTTGCTTTATTCTATTTCAAAAATACTTCTTGCTCAAATATTTGCAAGAATTAGCTTTTCTCTTTGCTTAGATCTGTTATATGTCACCTTCTCAAAGAAGGCATTCTGATTCCTCTGTTACTCTCAATTTTCTTAGCATGCTCTATTTTTCTTCATAGCACTACCTGGTAGTATTTTGTACATCTATTTGTGTATTTGCTTATCATATTTCTCACGTATAGAATGAATATTCTGTGAGGACAGACTTAGACTGTCTTGTTCTTTATTGTATCCTAGTATCTTGAACTTAGTAGGCACTCAACAAGTATGTGTTGAACTGATTTATTAATTAGGCAATTGTTGGCTTAAATAATTAATTAGCTACTTAACTAAAATGTCATCTTTTTCATCCACTAAATTACCTAGATCTGTTTCTGGACACTGTGACCTGTTCCACTGACCTATTTCTATCTATTTCTGAGTCATATTTTTTTGATTACTAGAAAATAATGATAAATTTTAATATTTGGCAGGATAAGTCTCCTTTGACTATTTGTGTTTTTCTAAACTTTCCTGTCAGTTCTCCCATATTTATGATCAAATATGGTCTTTATTGTCATTTTGTACAGTTATATAAAATATGCTTTTGAAATTAAGTTAAATTGATATATTAACTGAGAAAAGTTTAATAATTTTTTAATATTAAATCTTCCCATTCAGAAATATGGACAATACTCAATATTTTCAGGTCTTCCTAGTTTTATAGATTTCATAATTTTTCCTGGACATTTTAGTAGTTGTTTTCACTATTGTATGTGTGTTTGATATTTATTGCTAATATTAATAAAACTCGATATTTAAATACTTAATCTTATATTAACCTACTTTAGCAGTTTTTTATTAGTTCTCACAGGTTTTATAAAAATAAACTTTTTATTTTTGAATACCTTTAGATTTACAGAAAATACACACATCTCACATGCAGTTTATCATACTGTATCTTGTATTACCATGGTACTTTGTCACAACAAAGAAACTAACATAAGTACATTATTATTAACCAAAGTACAGTCTTTATGTCATTTTTACCAGTTTTTCCACAATGTCCTTTCCTGTTCTAGGAGCTAATCCAAGATAACACATTATTACATTTAGTTTCCAGGTGTTCTTAGTGTCCTCTGGTCTGTAACTGATTGTCATTCTTTCCTTGCTTTGAAAAGTTATTGGTCAGGTATTTTCTGGAATGTTCATCAGTGTGCATTCATCTGATGTTTTTGTCATGATTAAGTTGGGGGCAGCACCCTTCTGATCATATCCTATGAGGAGGTACATGCTATCAACATGACATATCACTGCTGACGTTGACCCTGGCTGAGCTAGTGTTTGTCAGGTTTCTCCCCCCACATTTTCATATTCTATTTTTTTACATGGAGGCTGCTAAGACCAGCCCACAGACAAGGCAGAAGGAGGATAATTAAGGTTAACCTTTTTGAAGAGAGAGCATCTACATATCTTATTTGGAATTGCTCTGTAAAGATTGTTCTCTTCTTGTTTATTTATTCATTCAATCAATCAATCATTTACTTATATAAATATGTCCTCATGGATAGTTATTCTAGATTTTGGGTTATAATATAATGTTACACTATTATGTTGCTCAGATTGTTCCATTCTAGCCATTGGGAGGTTTCCTATCTGCCTTTGATATGCCCCCTCTAATAGGTTTTTAGCTGAGCTGTCAGGATTTTGTTACATATACAATCACATAAACTTCAAAAAAGTAAAATTTGCCTCAGCTGTTCTTGATTTTAATGGCTACTTCTCCTAACCTGTCTAAAGTCAATAAATGTTTAATGCTTCCTAGTTTCCTATGTTGCAGATGAGAAATTTGAAGCTATTCTAATTCTCTTACCTTTGTAAGTAACCAGTTCTCACTGATTGGAAGCTTGCAAAAAGATTTTCTTTTAACTTTGGAGTTTAGAAATTTCACCAGGATATCTAGGTTGGTATTATCTTATTTTGCCTATGATTTGGTGAGTCTGAAACCTCAAATTTTTTAGCTCTGGAAAGTTTTCTTCTATTTATTCTTTGTGTATAATGTGTTTTTGTACCTCAAAACTTCTATTTTCACACGTTAGTTTTTTGAATCTATCCTTTATGACCCTTATCTCTCTATATATATAATTGTTGAAAAAATTTAAGCACATTTTTATCATTGTAAATTATAAATGAATGTAAAAAGAAATCTACTCAGACTACAATCAAACTCAAAATTACAATTAACTTACTGGTATATATATTTCCTATATTCCCTTTATGCAAAGTTATTTTGTTATGTTTATGTAGTTATAATCACACCATTTATATGATTTTACTTCTTATTTGACTTAAAAAATTTACAAGCATCATTGCTTATAATGATATACTATTTATCATCTTTTTTAAAACAATTAACATCTTTTTTTCTTCCAGTTTTAATGAAAAATAATTGACATACAGCACTGTATAAGTTTAAGGTGTATAGCATAATGATTTGACTTACATACATCAGGAAATGTTTACCACAATAAGTCTAGTGAACATCTATCATCTCATGTAGATACAAAATAAAAGAAAAAGAAAAAAACAGTTTTCCCTTGTGATTAAAACTCTTAGGATTTACTCTCTTAATAACTTTCATATATAATATGCAGTAGTGTTAATTATATTAATCATGTTGTACATTACATCTCTACTACTTATTTATCTTATAACTGGAAGTTTGTACCTTTTGACCACTTTCATCCAATTCCTCCTTCCCTCCCCGCCCCCTACTCTGGTAACCACAAATCTAATCTCTTTTTATATGCATTTGTTTATTTGTTTTTGAACTATAATTGACCTACAACAGTATGTTAGTTCTTGGTGCATGACATAGTAATTTAGTGTTTCTATAAATTACAAAATGATCACCACGGTAAGATTAGTTACCATCTGTCACTCTACAATGATATTACATTATTATTAACTAAATTCTGCACACTGTACAGTTCATACCAGTGACTCATCTATTTTGTAACTGGAAGTTTTGTACCTCTTAAACTCCCTCACTTATTTCTCTCATCCAGCCACCACTCCTCCCCTTAGGCAACCACCTGTTTGTTCTTTGTATCTATGACTCTGTTTCTGATTTTTTATATTTGTTCATGTTTTGTTTTTTAGATTCCACATATAAGTGAAATCATATGCTACTTGTCTTTCTCTGTCTTACTTATTTCACTTAGCATAATAATCTTAGTGTAGATCCATCCAGGTTGTCTTAAATGGCAAGATTTCATTATTTTTATTTTTATTTCACTATAAGGACTCTTCTTTGTCCATTCATCTTTGAATGGGCACTTAGGTTGCTTCCGTATATTGCTCATTGTACAGAATGCTGCAATGACTATAGAGGTCATATATGTTTTCAAATTAGTGTTTTTGTTTTCTTCAGAAAAATACCCAGGACTGGAATTTCTGGATCATATGATAGTTCTGTTTTAATGTTTTGAGAAACCACCATACTCTTTTCCATATTAGCTACACCAATTTACATTCCCACAAATAGTGCACCAGGGTTCTCTCTTCTCCACATCCTCACCAATACTTGTTATTTGTTGTCTTTCTGATGATAGTCATTCTGACAGTAGTGAGGTGATATCGCAATGTACTTTAAATTTGCATTTCAATGATGACTGGTGATGTTAAGGATCTTTTCATGTGTCTCTTCGTCATCTGTATGTTTTCTTTGGGAAAATGTCTATTCAGGTCTTCTGCCCATTTTTAATTGGGTTGTTTGTTTATTTGATGTTGAGTTATATAATTTCTTTGCATATTTTAGATATTAACCCCCCTTCACATATATCATTTGCAAATATATTCTCCCAATCAGTAGGTGGCCTTTTTGTTTTGATGGTAGTTTCTTTTGCTGTGAAAAATCTTTTTGGTTTGATGTAGTACTATTTGTTGGTTTTTGCTTTTGTTTCCCTTGCCTTGAGAAGACATATTCCCCCAAATATTGCTAAGACAATGTCAAAAAGTGTATTGCCTATGTTTTCTTCTAGAAGTTTCATGGTTTCAGGTCTGACATTTAGGTCTTTAATCCATTTTGAGTTTGTTTTTGTATATAGCATGAGAGAATAGTCCAGTCTGATTCTTTTGCATGTAGCTGTCCAGTTTTTTCAACACCATTTATTGAAGAGGCTCAGTTTTTCCCTTTGTATATTCTTGCCTTTTATGTCATAGATTGATTGACCATGTAAGTATGGGTTCACTTCTGGGCTCTCTATTCTGTTTCATTGAGCTATGTGTCTGTTTTGTGCAAGTACCAAGCTGTTTGTACTGTGGATTTGTAGTATAGTTTAAAATCAGGGGACATTATAACTCCAGTATGGTTCTCCTTTCTGAAGGTTGCTTTGGGTATTCAGGGTCTTTTGTGTTTCCATACAAATTTTGGAATTATTTGTTCTAGCTCTGTGAAAAATGCCTTTGGTATTTTGATAGGAAGTGCACTGAAACTGAAGATTGCCTTGTGTTATATGATCACTTTAACAATATTAATTCTTGCAATCCATGAGAATGGGATATCTTTCTGTTTGTTTCTGTCATCTTCAATTTCTTTCATCAATGTCTTATAGTTTTCCAATTATAAATCTTTTGCCTCCTTGGTTAGATTTATTCCTAGATATTTTTTTGACGCAACTGTAAATGGGATTTAAAAAAAAATTTCTCTTTCTGATACTTTCTTGTAAGTGTATAGAAACACAACTGATTCCTGTATGTTAATTTTGTATCCTGCAACTTTACTGAATTCATTGATGACATCTAACCATTTTTTGGTGGCTTCTTTAGGGTTTTCTACATATAGTGTCATGTTATCTACAAACAGTGATAATTTTACTTCTTCCTTTCCAATCTGGATTCCTTTTATTTCTTTCTCTTGTCTGACTGCTGTGGTTAGGACTTCCAATATGATGTTGAATAAAAGTGGTTAAAGTGGGCACCCTTGTCTTGTTCCTGAGCTTAGAGAAATGCTTTTAGCTTTTCACTGTTGAGTCTGTTGTTAGCTGTGGGCTTGTCATATATGGCCTTTAATATGTTGAGGTATGTTCCCTCTATGCACACTTTGTTGAGAATTTTTATCATAAGTGGATGTTGAATATTGTCCAAAAATTTTCTGCATCTGTTGAGATGACTGTATGATTTTTATTCTTCAATTTGTTAATGTGGTGAATCACATTGATTGATTTATGGATATTAAACCATTCTTGTTTTCCTGGGATAAATCTTACTTGATTATGGTATATGATCCTTTTAATGCATTGTTGTATTCATTTTGCTAATGCTTTGTTGAGGATTTTTGCATCTATGTTCATCAGTAATATTGGCCTGTAATTTTCTTATTTTTGTGATGTCTTTTCTGGTTTTAGTATCAGTGTGATGCTGGCCTCATAAAATGAGTTTGGAGTTCCTCCACAATTTGTTGGAATAGTTTGAGAAGGATAGGTGTTAGCTCTTCTTTAAATATTGGGTTGAATTCACCTGTGAATCTGTTTGGTCCTATATTTTGGTTTGTTAGGAATTTTTTTTTGTTATTTGATTACTTACTCAATTTCATTACTGGAAATGAGTATGTTCATATTTTCTATTTCTTCCTGATTCAGTCTTGGGAGACTGTGTTTTTCTAGGAATTTGTCCATTTTTTCTAGGTTGTCCATTTTATTGGCATATAATTGTTTGTAGTAATCTCTTATAATCCTATATATTTCTGTGGTGTCAGTTGCAACTTCTCTTTTTCATTTCTGATTTTATTTATTTGGACCCTCTCTCTTTTTTTATAGCCCTTATCTTTTTCACTCATGCTTTCTATGACTTTTTATTTATACTCTCTATTGTGCTATATTTCTTCTGTCTGACCTTCCAGAACAATAGAGCAGTTTTCAGCAGTGACCATTCCTTTTTTTAGTCTCTTGATTTTTTAAAATTTATAAATTATTTTTAAACTTCCCAGAAAATCTTTTATGCTCTCTATTTGATAACTTTAAGATGTATATTTTCGGTGTAGTTACCTTCTGTTTATTCTCTTAACTTTGACTTCACAGGAGCCACTGCTCCTAGTTATTTGTCTTAGTGTCCTTTATACTTCCTTCCCATTATGGTCATTACTCAGCTATTGTTTCTAGGCTCCAAGACTACCCTTCTAGTCTTTCTTTGTGAACTTGGGCCTGGGCCTCTGCAAACCATTTTTCTCCTTTGCCAGGTAGCTCCCTGTTCAGTTTTGTCAACAGGACGCAAGAGGGAGACTGGATGCCTGGAACAGGGAAAGGGACACAGTTAGATTTCTGTTTGTTTCCTGTTTCTGTCAGTGTCAGAACCAGCAAAGCTACTTTATCCCAACAGGGGCAGTTGGTTTCAGTAACTGTGCTAGTTTCAGATCTCAGTTATTCACACTCCCAGAATCAGTCTTACAGGCCCTCAGAGATTCTAGTACTAGCTGGATAATGCTTGTCTTTCAGCATTCTGAGTCTCAGTTCCACAGGGTTCCTCGATAAGCTTTCACTGTGTTGAATCATATGAAATTGCTGGCATTTGAACATTTTGATCTAAAAACAGAGTAATTTTGTATAATTCAAGACAAGACCAGCTCCATAATTTGAGGAGCCCAGTTCAAACTGAAAATGAGGAACCCCTTGTGAAAAACTAATGAATTACAAGATGGTGACAGCAGAGCAATAAGCCAAGTCTGGGACCTTTCTGAACATAGGGTCCTATGTGACTGCATAAGTTTTCCCATGAAGCCCTGGTTGAAACTAGTAGGTTCTAACAAGCTCTACCTCTTCCCTTCTATGAAGTGGTTAACTGCCTTTGGTAATTACTGTTCTGCGTTACCTCATTCTTCTCTTTTTTTGCTGGTTTGGTTCTCAAGTACCTATTCAAACAATTTCCTTTATTAAATTATGTTTACTACAATAACTGGTGTGGTTTCTTTTTTCTTGAGTGGACCCTGACTGATCCTTCTTAAATTTCTTATGATATTTATTTAACCTCTCATATTAGCAGTTGTGTAAACAGGAACTCTTCTGTTAAGGTGGGGGTCATGTGGGCTTTTAGGGGATATCAGGAAAGTCCAGTTGTTTTTCAAGGAAAGGAAGTCAAAACATCAAAGTCAGGGACTTCCCTGGTAGTGCAGTGGTTAAGAATCTGCCTGCCAGTGCAGGGGACATGTGTTTGAACCCTGGTCTGGGAGGATCCCACATGCCTCAGAGCAACTAAGCCTGTGTGCCACAACTACTGAGCCTGCGCTCTAGAGCCCACAAGTCACAACTACTGAGCCTGCATGTCACAACTACTGAAGCCCATGCACCTAGAGCCCTGCTCTGCAACAAGAGAAGCCACCACAATGAGAAGCCCGCACACTGCAACAAAGAGTAGGCCCTGCTCACCCTGCAACTAGAGGAAGCCCGTGCACAGCAACAAAGGCCCAACACAGCCAAAAATAAATAAATGAATAAACAAATAAATTAATTTAAAAAAAATGAAAGTCAGAAACTTATATAGTGAGACATGTTCAAAACAGTTTAAAAATAGGTTATAAATACTTTCTTGTTCTTACCTAGTTCAGATTTTAGTATTCTGTTAGCATGTCTTTCCTACAGAAATTGTTCTACCCAGATGTAGACTTTATGCTTGGTTAAGTGGTATTGGCACTACGTTCCAGTGTATGCATAAGACTAGCAGCACTGCAAACTTTTTAAAGACTTTGCTAAAATCCACACACCTCCACCAAAAATCTTGTTGTATTAAAACAGCACTATTATCCTAAAGGAAAACTGTAGTACCTGTAGACTCTTAGATGCCTGTGTTCAGTTCCATAGGACCAAAATGCAATATTTGATTTTGCTCTTAAAGAGAATGTTACCTTTCAGAGCATTTTACGGGGTCTATGTTTGTTACTAAACAATTAGGCACATGTTGGCTTATATTTCCATGCAAGCCCCACATTGATTGCAGCCTTTTGTAATCTAACTGCTGATTGTTTTGAAGGATAGGGAGAGTGCATCTGTGTTCCAATGAAGCCCATGCATTCAAATTGCCCTTAAAACAACAGAAATCAAGTCAAAGCAGCTAAAATGCAACAGCTCCATAACTGGGAACACTAACATGCATGAGTATAACCCCCATATGGATGTATTTGGTGGAGAAATGTTTTTAGCTTGTTAGGGAGCACAAATTAATGCAAATTTGAGAATGAAAGGTTATAACCATTAGAGGCAATTTCATTTCTGGGCTACTTACAGAGACAGAAAATATTACATAGCCTTTATAAAACTGTAAATTACATCTGATTTGAACTTCATTTGGAACTCCAGAGCGTGAGAGAACTCTGAGTTTCCCATTAAATACAAAAGCTTAAATGAGAATTCAGCACCCAGGAGACAGCTGACTGACAATGCACAATCTCACTGAAGCTTCAGTGGGTACACGTCAATGCAGTTAATCAGAACTCCACTCAGCGGGCAGCTCTTTATGCATTCGGCAGAGCCCAGCAGAGAGTTTTCGGGACAGAAGATTCACATGTCAAGACTTCATCTCTGCTTTCCTTGACACTGCAGGCAGATTAGCACATGACAGATTTGTGCAGCCCAGTAACTGGGCCAGAATGCATCGATGGCGGAGATGACAAGGAAATCTGTGGCATCAAGTGTCATGGCCTCTTGCTCCATCAGAACTGGCAAGGCCACCACCAAGGTTATTAGAGTCATATGGTTTGGAGAGAAATATTTTGTTTCAAACATGTGTCAGGAGAGAGAATGAGTCTACTTCTGACACTTATGGCAGGATAATTATCAAGCCTTCACCACCCAGCAACACCCACTGCTTCCCAGACGCTTAAATTCATAGTGTGTGTATGTGTGTGTGTGTGTGTGTGTGTGTGTGTGTGTGTGTGTGTGTGTGTGTGTGCTTTGAGAAAATAACAAAAATCTTTTTGTCTCTAGTCTGATTAAATCTAAAGTCTACTCTGAGTTAAACTTTACCTACAAAAACTTTTATACCTAGATATTCCTAATAATTTTGTCCAACACCTGCAAATGTCTCACCTTTTTCGAAAGTAAATGCACATTACATTATAAGCACAGGTCATTTGTACATACTCACAATGATTTTGCACTTGTTTAAACATAATTCAATCAAAATTTAAAGGCTTAGTTGAATATAATATTCAAATGAGGCATGTTTGTAGATTCAACTGTACTGTTAGCTTTACCCAGAATCTGTATTTCCCCTTGCTTTATAACCCACTTATGAACAAGTCCTGTGTGTCTTGGCTGACAATCAACTTGCCAAGTCTTTATTTGTTTGTTTCAGATTATGTGTCCTGTTAATGTGTTACTGGGCTCTAAAGAATTGCCTTCTTCTCTGTCTCACTCCAACTTGATTTTCTCAGTACTATTGTGGACAAGGAGCTTGCAGACTACTGGAGAACACATAAATGGAAGTGCTCATGCTTTTTCTACTTGGATAATGAATATCGCGTTACCCCTCTAAAGCACAGTTTCCATGGCAGAAAAAACATTTGAGAAAAGAGCCAACGTGGCAACTATTAAGGCACCTGAGATTGTGTTGCCCAGGACAGCTGAGACAAGGCAAGTTCTCTTCAAACGTCCCCCCCCTTTTTTTCTACTAGGAAATGCCAGAAGCTGGAAACACTTTTGAAAATGTTTGTAGCATCTCCTCAGGATTTGAGCACTTTACTGTATGTCCCAGGTGAACTTGTGCTGTTGTTTCATTTTCAGTCCTTTAATGTCCATCCCCTCTCTGCATCCCAATTTGTAGAAAAAATGATGCCTAATTTGAGTAGTGTTTTATGGTTTTCAGTGGTTGGAACCACTCTTGAGGCAGTTTGGATTCAAATCTCAGCTCAGCCCCTTATCAGCTGTGTCATGTTGTACAAGTTACTAAACCTCCATGTACCTCAGTTTGGTTATCTATAAAATGGGGATAATATTAATACCTATGTGATAGGGCTGTTTATGAATCAAATGACATATGGAAAGCACTTAGAACAGTGTCTGGCACAGAGCAAGTTCTATATACATATTAGCTGTTAGTATTATTTGATCCTCTTAATAAATCTGTGAGGTAAATTTGAATAATTACCCTTTTTAAATGAAGAAACTGAGTTTTGGAGATGTTGAATAAATGGGTCCAAGCTCATTTCTGTAATTTCTAGATCAGAACCAGAATCTGGGTCTTCTGACTCCTTGTCAAGTATTCTTCCCACTACTCTGCGAGCCTAGGGCAAGTATCAGCTTCTAGAAGGCAGGGCCTGTGTCCTCCTTGTCTTTTATGTTACCTCAGTGGATAGATGAGGACATGCCTCAAGGAACGAGGGTGGCATGACCTCTGGGTTGGGGAGCTGGTCATCAGAGCCCAGAAGGAAGTAGTAGAGAGGATGTGGGGTGAGAAGCCACGCTGGCAAAACAGACCCTTCTGGGCACTCCTGGCCACATGTTCAGTGTTTCATTTTATGTCACCTTCTCTGTAAAACTTTGGTCAAATTTGACCTGGTACAAAACACTGCCTTTTTTATGGAGACCACATCTGCACTGGACACTGTGGCTTTCCTGAACTAAAGGCTCAAACCCAAGATTGTAGGAAGAGGTTTAAATATAAAGTCTGTGGGGTTTAAGTTCCATACATGCATCATGCCCAGATCACTCAGGGTCACCAGACTGAACAAGGGTTTTTCTTGTCCCTAGACTCAGAAACCCTCTATGCCACTGCTCCATCTCTGCAGGCTTGACACTGTCTTCTCTTATCATGCCTGGAGCTGTCATGGAGCATAGCTTTTGTTTTTCCCATACAGGTTTGTGTGAGCTTATAGCCACCCACACCAGCCTCCAGCCCCCTTCCTTACTCTCTCACTTTCTTGTAACCAATCCCACCTCCGTCTACCCTTTACAAGCTCACGCTGCTCTCACTGAGCTGCCCTGGGAAGAATAATCTAGTGTCTCTGCTCCAAATGCTTCTCTTGTGAGGAGAAGTCACTCCACTAATCTGCCTTCTCTGGGCTCTGCCATTCTCATGAGTACATAAAGTTAATTTTATTAACTCAAAGCCACAGAACTCCTACAAATTGATCTGACTCTCTCCTCTCATCCTTTCTTTATACTTAGAGGAGATTAGAGTCAATACAATGGACTCTATAATAACTGTCAATGGAAGAAAAGTAGGGAGATTTTAAGATTTTAAGTGTCTTATTATCATATTTTATTTTGTTTTGTCTTATGTAGTTATTAAGGTCCTGTACTAAGACAACGGTAAGACATGTTGTCTGCCCTGTGTTACAGGAGGAGTGACAGAATGCGGTGATGTGGTAAGCGACAGCAACACTAAAAAGCTACCCCATCCAGTGGGATAAAGTTTATAAAAAATAATGATTGGAGTCATTGATTAAGCATTTATTTACTAAGCATTTATTGTTATGTGTGTCTTATGCAGAATGGGAAAATATTAATAACAGCACCTACATTAGGAACACATGAGTTAGTGTATGGAGAACACATAGGACTGGGCCTGGTGTGGGGAAGTCTTGGTCATTGTCACTTTTGTCATCACACATACTCCTCCTACTCTGTTCTCACAACAACTCTGCAAGGCAGGGATTGTTCTCTCCATTTTGCAGAGGAGGAAAGTGAGCGATTTATTCATGCTTGCAAGATTGTAAGCATCAGTGTTGAAGTTCCAGATCTTTCTAATGTTATAAAGTTTGGGGCCTTACCACTATATGATGCTGCCTTCTGAGTGGCCCTAGCTGGTGAGAAACTCCAGGGGAAACCCCAATCCTTCTTCACTGCGGGTTTGGTCTTGGTGGCATTGGGATAAGGTGTAGAATTGGCGAATAATGCATTCCCACTGAAATTATTAGGAGAGAAGAGAGGGTCTGACAGGTGGCTCTGATAGAGTCTTTGAAAAATGCAATATAAGGAAGTGTATAGTTTATAGGAGTGATTTTTAGTCACCACTAAAAAAACCTCATCCCCTGGTTATTGTAAATCATGATCTGCATTTAGCACACATGTACATGTACACACACACATGCCATGTACACACACAAATATAAATATAAATATATGTATACCCTGACTGATGCAGAAAATTAAATGAAAAACTTTGTTCTTCACTAATGATGTAGGAAATCATCCATCCTAATTTTGAATTAACCCCTGATATGGTTCACCATACATTCTACTATTTCTAGATATTCTTTTTTTTTCATTTATCTTTTCTTCTTTTCCTCTTCCCTTCATTCAAAAACATTTGTTAAATCCTTACTACTTGCCAGTCATCATCAGTTCAGATGAATTAGCAGGATCCTTGACCTCATGCAGCCCTGATTCCCCCCATTCCTCCAGAGCTTTAGCACTCTTCTCTATCACTATGTTTCTCATTCAGTTCAGGCCTCCTACCTCACCAGATTCTTGTTGAACCCCCCTAAATGGTCCCTTTCTCAGCTCTCTAAGCGGGGATATTACCATGCCCTTTTCCCACTTAGAAACTTTGATGGTTTCCTATTGCCTGATGAATTGAGTACAGACTCCTTTTTGTGGCTTTCAAAGCCCTCCACACTCTGGCTTCTGACTTCTCTTCCTGTTGATACTTGTACAACTGCCCTCTCTTTCACCCTTTTTGCTGGATTCCAAAAAGAACATTATCCCACCAAACCTATTTCTTCCTTACTCTCAACTCTATTTGTGAAAATGGTGTCATTGCAGTTCAGATGTTACCTTTGTTCTCAGTCACATATCCTCAACCAGCTATCTAGCCCCTGTTCCCCTCTGTTGTATAGGTAACAGTTCATGGCAACACTATGTGCTCTCTTTATCTACATTATCTACTTTTATTCTTACTGTAAGACCATGAATCAAGTGATTTATTATCTCCATATTACACATGATGAAACTGAGGCTTGAGACATATTGGCAATATAGGATGATAGAAAGATAAATCCCAAGTCTCCTCTCAGGACTCTCTCTTGGCTTTTGGACCAGTAACTTGCCCAAGATCACATAGCTAATGAGTAATGGAGCAATAACTTGAACCCAGACTGTCTGATTTCAAAAGCCTGAATTGTTTGATCACAGTCTGACTCTCTGACTAGACTGTGAATGCCTGAGTTAAGATGTTGAGTTACTTGTTCCTGAATCCCTAGTACATAGTTAATCGAACATACTTAGTGAACCAGTGAAAACGGAGTGAGGTAAAGTTTGGCTGGGTTCAGAGTTCTGGAAAACTTGAGGAGACCTTTAAAAAAGAAAGATTAAGAGAGTACGTAACTCATTCTTGACCTTGGCAGTGTCTAAGTGGTATGATATTTTGGCACTTGAGCAAGAATTCTAAGGCAAACTTACATGAGATTTAACTTCCCCTTTTTTTTCTTAGCCTTTCAGTATTATATGATCAAAAAGCCAAGGTTTGAATACTTTGGAGAAAGATAATTTTAGATGTCTTCTTCTACTGACCTGTATTGTCACTTCAGCCATAACCCACAAGTCTTCTTTTCAGGCCTCGCTTGAAGCAAGCTCAGAGGACTCTAGGGATACCATATGTCCTTGAGGACTTGTTTAATTTTCATCCTAAGAGAGGCTGAAAGGTGGACGACTGAGGGCTCCCCCCGCTTCTTCTTCCAATCTTTCTTTTGTGAGTGCTGAAAACTAACAAAGTAAACTTGAAAAGCTGAGGGAGACATCAAGTAAAAGAGAAAACAATTACTTTTTTTGTAGACTAGCTAAAATAGAAATTGCCTTAATTTCAACAATGCATGAAACTTTATATTCTGCCAGGAATGGGTGGTTTGCCTTCTGTTTCATAAGAAATATTCAAGAAAAATAAATAATATTAGTGACAAAATTTTTTAAAAAGATTCCAAAATGGGAAATCATGCATTTAAGCCATGCCTTAGAAATGTGCTTACAACCATTGATGGACTAGACCCTGGGAAATTCACAGAGGGAGGAAATAATAGAATGTGGTTTATTCATGCAATGACATCAAGAGCATTAAATATATTATTCTAAATGAGCCTTATTTTACTATAGCAGATGATAAGTAATTTATCTAAGTTATGAGCATATTGTTAGAAATTCATCACACAAAATGTACTATAGGGCTTCCCTGGTGGCACAGTGGTTAAGAATCTGCCTGCCAATGCAGGAGACACGGGTTCGAGCCCTGGTCCGGGAAGATCCCACATGCTGCAGAACAACTAAGCCTGTGTGCCACAACTACTGAGCGTGCCCTCTAGAGCCCACGCGCCACAACTACTGAAGCTCGCGCGCCTAGAGCCTGTGCTCCACAGCAATGAGAAGCTTGCACACTACAACGAAGAGTAGCCCCTGCTCGTCGCAACCAGAGAAAAGCCCGCGTGCTGCAATGAAGACCCAAAAGCAGCCAAAAAAAAAAGTACTATGGATCATCTTTTAACCTTTTCACGTTGAAAGAATGAAGGTATTTCATTCTAGTCCCTTGAAGGTCCTACACGGTATCATATATGTTAGCAATTCCATTTGGAAAGAATTACTTTGAAAGAAAGAGTAGTTGTATAAAGAAGCACAGAGTTTTAGTATAAGTGACTGCAATGCAGCATATGATGGAGGGAGTGGGTCAGTTATGAGTAACGGAGTTCTGAAGTGAGAGAGTGGGAAAGCCAATAAGATTATTTTTACTTATATTCAAAAATATTTTAAAGTCAGTTCCTGAATTGAAACCATTAACAAACAAATCCTACTGGAATCAATGTTTTTGATTGGGAAACAGATTAGCATAGTGGTTAAGAAAGCTGGTTTGAAATCAAACTAGACTTACCAAATCATTATTTGGTTAAATAGTCCTTAGAAGAAATACCTAGTCTTTAGGGTTTTTGTTTTTGTTTTTTCTTCATTTTACAATGGCTTCTGGTTATTTGACAGGTGGTGCTAATGGTGGGGTTACTGTGTGCTTATGATGCACTCTACATGTATACCCTTACATAATTTATAACCTCGTGTTGTGGGCTTTTATGATCCCCATTTAACAGTTTAGTTGTCAAAATATGTGCAAGACACATTCATGAGTATACAAAATATTCTTGAGAGAAACTGAAGAAGACCCAAATAAATGGAGCAATTACTATGCTTATGGATTGGAAGATTTAATATGCTAAGATTTCGATTCTCCCTAAACTGACACAATACAGTACTAATCAAAATGCCTGTAGACTGTTTTTAGTTAGAAATTTAAAAAACTTATCCTAAAACTTGCGTAGAAAGTCAAAGAACTCATAATAGTCTCAACAAATTTAAAAAACAACACAAAACATCTTGTTGGAACTCTTATATTACTTAATTTTAAGATAAGATGAAGCTATTAATCAAAACACTATTGTAACTACATAATATGGATATATGAAACTATATAAATCAGTGGAACAGATTACAGATTCAGAAATAGACACATAATTATACAATCAATAGATTTTTGACAAAGTCATCAAGGCATTCAGTGAGGGAAGAAAAACCTTTTAATGAATGCTGTGGGACAATTTGACAGCCATGTACAAAAAAGAAAGTGTTGATCTTTAGATCTTCTCTTTAGACACAGGAACCGATTAGAAATCATAGACCTAAATGTAAGTGCTAAAACTATGAAACTACATAATAAAACAAACAGGAGATATTCCCGGTAGTCTTGAGCATGGCAAAGATTTTGCAAAAAGAACACAAAAAGCTTGAATTGTAAAAGAAAAAAAAATTCTTACATTGGACTTCATAAAAATTTAAAACTTTTGCTCTTCATAAGACAATCTTATGAAAATGAAAAGAAAAACCAAGACTTGAGACCTAAGATAAAACATTTGGAAAATATAAATCTGACAGGGGACTTAAAACATTATGTAAAGAACTCTTCTTATTTGTTTTCTTATTGAAGAGAGATTATAAAAATATGAAAATAGATAAACTATTTGAACAAACACTTCACTAAGCCATACAGATGGCAAATGAACACATGGAAACATGCTCAACATATTAGCAATTAAGGGAATTATAATTAAAACCACAATGACATACCACTATATTAGAATGTCTCAATTTAAAAGGACTACTGAAACAAGTGTTTTTAAAGATGGGAAGTACCTAAAATTTTTATAAACTGCTAGTAAGGTTATAAAATGATATAACTGTTTTGGAAAATGTTTTGACTTTTCCTTAAAAAGTTCAGCATAAACCTACCAAATGACCCAGCCATTCCATTCCTAGGTATTTACTCAAGAAAAATGAAAACACATGTACACATATAGGCTTTTTTTTTTAATAGCAGCTTTACTTGTAATAAGTACAAACTGGAAACAAAGGGTCCATCGAATAGTGAATGAATAAATGAATTGTGATATACTCACACAATGGAATAACAATCAGCAATAAATAGGATTGAACTATTGATACATGCAACAACATAGATGAATATCAAAATAATCATACTGATTGAATAAATCAGACAAAAATATGTTTTGTCTGTGTGATTTCATTTACATAAAATTCTAGAAAATGCAAACTAATCTATAGCAATATAAAACAGTTGTTTTTGGATGGTGGTGGGGTGATGTAAGAAGGAATTGATTTTAAGGGGCAAGAGGAAGCTTTTGGGTGTAATGTATATGTTCATTATTTTGATAGTGGTGATGGTTTCACAATTGTGTACATATGTCAAGTTATCAACATATATACCTTAAACATGTGAAAGATCTGAACCACAATTATTCCTAAATAAATCTCTAAATATTTGAAAACATCAGAAAAAAAAATCATTATAATTTTGGAAAAGGCATATTTTCTGAATCTTTAAAAAATTGTGTTTATGTGATTAATATAATATTAACAAGTTTTCTGCCTTTTTTAACACTATGAAATATTCCTAGTACCATTATAAATTCTTTTTAAACATTCACGTTTAAAGAATCATACTGTAAAATTTGCATACATTGAAATGCACAGGTCTTAAATGTCTGTTTTGATATGTTTGACAATTGTGTGTAACCATCTGAGCATAACTCTATCAAGATACAGAACAATTTCATTACCCCAGAAAATTCTTCATGCCCCCTTCTGGTCAAACTTCACTCCATATAAGTAATGAATGACCTTTCTGATTTCTACAACTGTAGATCAGTTTCATCTGTTTTTAAACATCATATGAATGGATATGTTCTCTTACATTATCTTCCAGCCTAGTGTTGAATTCTTTCCCTTAGGCTGGTGGGCTGGCCTTTATGATACCAGAAGCATCCAGTCCTGTAGCTACCCCTTTCTGCTTCATACTATCTCTTCCCAGACTCCAGCTCCACACACACAGGATGAGGCCAGATACCTGTGTGCCCTTCGCAAGATGTTGGCTTAAAGTCCTGCTGCTTGCCTTTCTGTTTCAGCCTGGGTGAGCCAGCCCTTCTTAAACTGGGAATAGTGTTCTGTAAGTGTGTTGTTAGATCCCAAGTGCAATAGGAAATGTACAGAAGGTTTTGCTTCATTACCTATACCTGCAGAGAGAGAGCAGCAGATGCCATTTGAACAGGGCCTGATTAGAGAAGATGTTTGCCAAAAGTGTACCTGATTGGCATCTGTGGCTTTGCAACCAGACCATCTGTTTTTGCTAATGCAGCCTCAAGTGCGGTGCATAATGAGGTTAGGGTCAGGACTGTTTTGCTCAAGTCTGTGTCTTATGTGTGCCGCTTCTGGCTAGGTAAACAGTTGGGGGCACTCCCAGGACCATCAGGGAGGGGAAACTTCTCTGCAGAAATGTGTCAGGAAAAAAAGGGATAATGGGCTCTATTTGTGTCTCTCTGGAGGGATCTTAAGGATGAGGAATGCAGAGCTAGAGCAGCAGTATATGGGCAGAGAGGGCAAGGGACATGAGGTTTAGTAGTTAAAAATAGGTGGTTTCACAAGTGGGAAGAAGGAAGTCTAAAAATAAGGGAAAAATCAAGATGGACTGACAGGAAAAGAGGGAGACAGACATAAATATTTAAGACTCTGGGGTAATGTTTCAGCATTTATCCAATGGAGACTCCCCTACTCCCACCCACCCTCAGCTCATTAGGGTGGCTTTGTTTAGAATGAAGTAAAATAATGCACCTTAGTCTAAATATAATTCAAGTACCTATGGATTTTATGATGATTCCCTCTCATCCTTGTGCCCAGTGATTTCCTGCCTTCATGCCAAAGCCTGGGTAAGGGTCCTGATTCATTTAAACAGTCTCTCTGCTTAAGCCGGGCTACAGAACTAGATTTAAAGTAGAAGGTTATTTGAAATTTTGCATTTTATTTTGTTCTTATACAATATATTACATAAAATGTACCTATATCAAATTTTATGCAACTTAGAAACACCCCCAAAGGGTCACTGTTTGGTAGTGTTTCTCAGCAGTTCTTAATATTTTTTTTTTTTTTTTCAGCAGTTCTTAATTTTTTTTTTTTTTTTTTTTTTTTTTTGCGGTATGCGGGCCTCTCATTGTTGTGGCCTCTCCCATTGCGGAGCACAGGCTCCGGACGCGCAGGCTCAGCGGCCATGGCTCACGGGCCCAGCCGCTCCGCGGCACGTGGGATCTTCCCGGACCGGGGCACGAACCCGCGTCTCCTGCATCGGCAGGCGGATTCTCAACCACTGCGCCACCAGGGAAGCCCCCAGTTCTTAATATTTTGACAAACATAAAATACTCACTCCACTCATAATATTATTTGAAGTTTATAAATCAATTAGATAGTGTGACTAAAAACAAAGCAAAGCATAGTCACCTTCAGAGTATGCATTCTCAAACTACATGCTTGTGGCTCTGGTATGTCTCAGTACATGGGTGAACTAAAACCTACCCCCAGTGGCCCAACAGTTCCTGACTTGAGACTCAATGGATTAATAAGTAAGGCATCCAATGCAGGTATGTTTTTTGTTGTTGTTATTTTTTACAATTTATTTTTCAGGATTCCATACTAGGTTAAGCCTTTATATTTAATATTTCCTGTGTTAATCAATATATTATTTTTTTAGAAAACTATATTCTGAATATATACAGCTTTGATCATTTTCTTAAAGTATGTGTTTATCATTCAGAATAATCATGGCTGGAGGAGGTTTGCCCTATTGAAGTCAGAATACCCAGCACCCTCTGAATACTCCCCCAGTGGCAGATATACCTTCTTCATGGACTGAGCTGCAGATTACAGCCTGGTGTTGGAGCAGCTCCTTGGGTCCTCCCTGTCACAGGCTTCTGAACACTTGCCTTTTCACACATGCACATTGATACCCAACTGCTTTTTGTTGAAATTCAAATTTAGCCCTGAGTGGATGAACATTTTGAGCTATGACATGGTTTGCTGTCTTTGTTTAGTAGTGCTTATGTATTTACTGGATATTTCAATGCCTTTTTTCCTTATTAATTTATAAAAATAACTGTATTATGGGGGAAATGAAAGTGCCTACACCAGCATTAAACAGAACAGTACTTATAAACTCAAACCTAATTGAGATCATCGTTAGAGGGGCTGAAGCTGTGACTTTATAGCCTCAGTTAGATGCTTAATGAATTAAGCTGGCTGACTATATTAATTATGAAAAAAAGGAAAAAAATTAAAATTTAGAAAAAGTGAAATGTTGGAAATACTTGTTGAAGATTTTTCTATAAGGCAAAATATTATTAAGACTTTTATAGTGTTTAGTTTCATGGGAATAACCTACCTCCTCCACCCACAGACACACACAAAGTTCTTCTCTTTGACTTTCAAAAAGTCACTGTTAAACATATTTTAAGGACACGTTGAATAACAAAGATAGGAATTGTTTGTATATCTTTCTATTTAAAAATTAGTCTAAAAAATCACAACCTAATTTGTGTGCTTGGTGTAGAGCATCTTTTACACAACACATTATAAATAAATAGATGATGTCACCATATGTTTTTTCTTCATGCCAAAAGTGATATTCAATATATTTAGCAACCAATATAGACATACTGGTTCTATGGTCCTATTGATTTGGAGAGAAGGAATTCCTTGAGATGATACTGTGTTATATTGATATTTTACAAATCTTCTTAAAGACACAATATAACTGTTGCATTCAGTACATGCTCAATAAATACTATAAAAGTATGCTAAGAGTTTTGTGTATAGCTCTTTACCAGGGAAGAATATTTCAAGTCAATTCTATGCTACAGGAATTTGTAATTGCTAATCTAGTCTCTGTAAATGTAATTGTGGCTATAAAACTTGGAAGGATTCTCTTTCCTTTGCATAATTTGGCTTTTTAATTGAGAGATTGATAAGGCTATAATGATTTCCTTTTTTCTGGGGTCATAGACTCTGTTACTCCTGCCTCTCTCTCTTCATCGCCATAGAGCCTTGCAAGTTCTCTAAGTCCTGAGTTCTTAGCTCTTCTTAATCACAATATTGAAACTAACAAGTCAATTTCACCAACTCTAATCATGGATATTTGATTTCCAGAAGGCTTTCCAGTGGGAAGACTGTGGTCATGACATTGACTAGATGGAGTTTTTGGTCAACCAAAGTACTTATCAAATGGGAAAACTAACTGACTGTTAATTTTGTGTGTCTTCTTGACTGGACCACCGGTCAGATATTTGGTCAAACACTATTTTGTGAGGGAGTTTTGGAATGAGTTTAACATTTAAATCAATAGGCTGAGTAAAACAGCCTCCCTAATGTGAGAGGACCTTATCCAATCAGTTGGAGGCCTAAATAGAAAGGTTGACTCTTTCCCCAAATTGAAGGGAATTTCCTCCCGCTTGACTGCCTTGAGCTGAGACATCAGTTTTTCCTGCTTTTGAACTTGAACTGAAGCAGCAGCTTTCCTGGGTCGTGAGACCTGTTAACTTCACTAATCATGTGAGCCAGTTCCTCATAATAAATTTTTTTCTGCATATTATACAGCCCACTGGTTCTGTTTCTCTAGAGAATCCTAATACTCCGACATTGACAGATAGAAACATTTTTTTTTTTTTTTGCTCAGAAACTGTCTACAAATCCAAAGTCCAAACAACTTGAAAATGATAACAATCATTTATTTACATTTGAAGCCCTTCTTAAAGCATGTGATCAGTCCCCCATACTACTGCAGCTACCTCTCTGGTCATGGCTACACTCCACATTGTTTTCAGCCACAAAAATAACCCGTGAGCCTTCTACATGTGGACAAATTCCATGCTTGTTTTATTATGACATCACAGAGGGCAACACAATGCAAGAACCACAGAAGAACAGCTGAATTCAGTAGCTCTCATCTTTAAATCAGAAAGCCACATTCCTTGTCTTAATGAGTAGTTCTGCTGGACCTCAGGCTAGAGCTATGCTCGGAGTGATCATGAAATCCACCTCCTAATGAGTTCTCTTCTTACACTTGGGACCCCTCAGGTGGAAGTCATGACACTAAGGCATTTCTACATTTTTACCAGAAAAGGAAATTAGAACTATCTGGAAGAGAAACACATGTAGACACCTAGGATTGTGAAGGAGGAGGCTTGAACACATCAAAATTTAAGGTTCTAAGGATTGAGTTTACATTCTTCAAATTATTAACCTTAATGTCTAATCTGTCTAGCTATATAACTTATACAATTTTGTGCCACTGTTGTGAAACAGTATGTTACAGATTCATTGAAATATAAAAGTATCTTTCTCTAGCTTTTTATCTGAGGCTCATAAATACCTCTCACAGTAAATGTTTGTCAAGCTCAGTTTTGAAGTTTTAGTTTCATCTTTGATTCATCCCTTTCACTAAGTCCTCAGAATATCAGTTCTATTTTTTTTTTTTCTTCTAAATGACTCCTTTTATTCCATTTGACTCTACAATGAGAAATGGTGGCTTAATGGTTTAAAAGTATTTCTGGACAAGTAGATCCTGAGGTTAGAATGGTGATGCCAAAGACCATAATCTGTGTGTGTGTGTGTGTGTGTGTGTGTGTGTGTGTGTGTGTGTGTGTTTCTGTGCATGTGTTATCTCCCATATCACATTGATGATTTTGTGGTTAGTACATAATAAATACTTTAAAAATTTTTATTTTAGAGATTTACTAAAACAGCCACTAGGCTTACTGTTCTCTTAATACTTTACATAAGCAGTAAGCCCCGATCTAATGAACCTGAAGTGAGGTCTGCCTGATTGTGAGGCAGAAGGCCTAAAAAACACACAGAGAAATACCTAATATCCTCTATTTTGTACAGGTTAGGTATGATTGAGCTAAAGATTTCATTTATAAGTTAATGATGATAAGCAATGGTCACTTTAAGGTCATAAATCACCTCTTAAATCATTAGCAATTGATACTATTGTATTTAATAAGCAATTTAGATTTAATAGAGTTTTAGAGTTAATTTCATTTTTATGCATTATAATTATTAGAAAATTAGGAACCTATAGTTAGCTTGCATAGATGTCTCTAACAAAAATGTTCCCAAGTGACTCATTCTTAAAGTTCTCTGGACAAAATGGAGCTTTCTGCAATAGATACGTTTTTTTGCTCATCCAAATCATTAGATGCAATATGTATTCATAAAGAAAAATGTAGCTTAGAAATGCAGTTTCCTTTTGAGTACACCATTAAGAGAAAAATTTAATGTCTTATGGCTTGTCCCAGAGGAGCTGCATAGGTAGGGAAAAACCAGGTCCAGGTCCTTTGCCCTCTTTGCTGAGTGCCAGGTGCTGGCCTGCTGTAGGGGTGGAGGTGACATTTGCAGGTTAAGTCAGGCAGATAACATGAGAAACATATCCACAAAGGAAGAGATCACCCAGGGAAGGGTAAGGCTCCAAGCCTTATCAAGGAGTTGGCGAATCAAGCCCATACTGGATGAGGAAATCATTTTTGGGATGGAATGAGAAACCCAATTATAGAACCAAGGCACATTGCTGAGGGCCAGACCAGGCTTATTTGAGGCTTAAGTATGATTAGAGAACCTATTAATAACAGTTCTCATTTATTGTGTGTTTACCATGTATTGTACTAACCACAATGCTAAGTATTTTACACATATAAACTTCTCTGATCATTGCAAAGGTTCAATAGAGTAGAAAGTCCATTATATGGATGAGTGAACTGGACTTCTGTGTGCACACCTTCCTGAGGTCACACTAAATGAAAGACTTGAATCAAAAAGCCTATGCCTCCAGAGCACTGCAGGTAGGGTGTGATGTGAGCATATGTGTGCTTGAGGGTATGTATGAGTACATGTGTGTGAACCAGGAACCAGGAACCAGGGTGACTGTGTGTGTATGTGTGTGAACGTGTGTAGCTGAGTATATGTGTGTTTGGGGAGGGGGGCGAATGCATATATAGAGCAGAATGGAAAGGAACCCAGCAGTTCCCTTCTGGTCACTGAGAGACTGAAACTCAAGAACAGAGTGAGGACCCACTGGGCGCCTTGATCTCAGGTCAGTCTAAGGAAAAGAGTGACCAGTGCTCATTGAGCTGGGGTGCCCAGCTCAGAGAACTCACCTGCGCTTTACTTCTTGTTGAAAGTCAGAATAGGTTTGGGACCCAGGACATGAAGAAATGTGGAACTTGCCAGTAAATGGCTATACCTGGTTACATAGGCAGTTCTTCATTCTAGAATAATTTAAATAGGAAACTAGCGGCTTCAGATTACAGTTTCCAAAATAATAACCAACCCAGATTCTGTGGTTTTCCAAGTTCTCTCTATATCAAAGGGTTTCCTGAAATTCTACAAATAGAAATCTAAAAGTGAAATGAAATGAAGCAGAAAAAGGAAGACATGCCATAATTTTATTCAAACACAAAGGCTCCTGAGGGTACAAATTGCTTTTTATGTCCGGTACAGTATCTAGCACAGAGTGGGACACATCTAAGATTCAGTATAAGCTCTCTTTGTGTCTGCAGTTTATATAGACTGTGTTCTCATTTTAGAGTGATGAAGGCCTAAGATTTGGTGCTCATGATTTTATAGAAACCATTTCCAGGATTGATTTGTTTTTTTATTGAACTAAACTAAAAACCTGAATATTCAACTGATATAGAAAAATAATACTGCCTACAACAGATGTTTGGTATAAATGAAAAAGCTATTCCTAAATCATAAAAAAAGCCACTTGAGCTTTATATGATTGTAATGAAACACAAAGCTCTATCAAACACCCAAATTTAATTTATTAGTATCTGAAACTGACAATGTGCCAAGGATGTTGATTAATTAATGTGATTTTGCAAGCCAGGCATGGACTATGAGGGATTCTTTTTGACAATTTCCATAAAGATTGCAAAAAGAAACTTAGCTCTGTGATCTGCCGTATTGTTGGAAGAAGCTCATATGGAATGCGTTTTAATTATGGTAGCAAGCACTGTCTCCCCTCCTATTTCATTCTTCAAATTTACTCAGGCATAACTAGAATTTGGAAACATTCAGGATCTATAAATTCTTTATTCTTATTCTTTCACCTCCTGTTTGTACTTCAGATAATTCAAAAAGCTGGATTTAATTGAAAGTTTGACCCAGCTTTGGTCATCACTAAACAATTCAAATATCTGTCTTATGGAAATGGAATTCTCTTTGATGAGTAAATAAGGCTAATAGCATTTGATGATTTTGCAAATTCCAGGACTTGAGCTTTGCAATGATTTATTCTCAAGTGGTAAAAATGTATTATCTTCAGTTAACTACTAAGATAATACATATTAAACTGAGGAGAAGAGCTAGAAATGGTAATGAAATCATTTCTTTTGTCATCTACATATTTTGAGAGAAATATCCAATGCATTGTCAATGATATTTTTGTTTATAAAGGTACAAAGTTAAATGGAACATAGTTATTGATTTGACATCATTGTCTAAACCAGAGGAAGTTTGAGTAGCTTATGGAATGTGAAACAGTATTACTATATCCTGTAGATATATCATGTATTGCATTTTCTAGTGGTTTAGATTCCCATGTTATCATTCACTATTTTATGACAAGGAGGTTCAAGGTGTTTTCTGGTTAAGAAATCTTTCCAGAAACAAAGATGTTCCAGAATTATAGGCTTTGTCAATAAACCCAATGTGTGTGTGTATGTGTGTGTGTGTGTGTGTGTGTGTGTGTGGTGAATCAGCATGCATTTTTTGGGAACCTATAACATGCCAGGCAGAAGGGATATATGATGAGCAGTGTGTCATCTACTCAAAGAATTCAATGCCCAGTGGAAAACACGGATGATCAATCCAGAATACTGGTCCACAATGTATTTTCTATACTTCTTAAAGCCAAAAAGGCTCTGAAAATTGGTAGATTTTTTTTCTATTTTTAAAAAAATTATCCCACTTAATGTGAATATTTATATAATTCATTGCTAAAATATTACTCTATTTGATTACAAGGTGCCGCTGCAGATACCACTGCAAATTTTATATAATGTCCAGTATATGTACCACATTATCTTTCTAAAGTGTGAAAAATTGGAGGTTCCAAAACACATTTGGCCCCCAACATTTCAGATAAGAGTTACAGACTGAACAACAGGATAAGTGATTCACACAGTGTTACAGAACAGAGAGGAGAGATAGGGATACATCCCAGATATGGATAGCGTTGGGGGAAGGGCTGGGGAGGAGGAGGAAGTGACACTTGAGATGTCTCACTAAGATCCATATGACTTAGAACTGGAAGACAATGTGAAGGGGAAGAGGTGCATCTGCACAGATAACACTTTGTGCACTAATTGTGGTTAGGTGGAGAGAGAGAGATTCTGATTATTCATTACTTTGTAACACCATCTCAACATTTTGTGTCCTAAAACAACAATGATCATTCACTTGCTCATATATGGGCAAATTGGTCAGTGGGTTGGGGATAGCTCATCTCTGCTTTATGTGGCATCGGCTGAAGCAGTTCAAGTGGGACTGGAGAATTTGCTTCCGAGAGGACTCACTCACATGGCTGGCAGGTAAGTGCTGGCTACTGAATGGCAGTTCAGACAATAGAGGCTGTCAGTAGTCAGGGGCCTTGGTTTGTCTCACACAAATCTATCCATGAGGTGGCTTGGGCTTCCTCACAACATGGCAGGTGGGTCTAAGAGCAAGTATTTCCAAAAGCTGGGAAGTGAGAGCTGTTATTCTCTTAAGGCTCAGGCTCAGAATCTGGCAAAGCCTCACTTTTACCATATTCTGTGCTTAAGAAGTTATAGAGAAGAGGAGTCACAGATCCCACTTCTCAGTAGGAAGAATGTTGACAAATTCGTGGTTATCTTTAATATCCCTGATTGGAGCTCAAAATAGGAACTTGAAATAGTGGGAGTGGGGTGGGGGAGTTGTTGAGGGAAGGCTACTCCATCACTCTAAAGACTCAGCTCTACCACCAAGAGAGTGCGTTCCTAACAACAACAAAAAAGCAAAATAAAATACTTAATGTTACTTCCATGCTTATGGTTAACCTCTCTCCCTTCCATTTCCATCCCTGCTCTCCACTCAGAAAAGGGCTGGGGATAAAGAAAGGAGAAAAAAAAATTTGATCAAGTTTGGGAAGACACCTAGAAATTGAATCCTTTACATTCCTATAAAAGAATTTAATCTTAGAATGCCACTGTAAGTGTGGTACCTGTGAGACACGGTGTGCACTAGTCAGTTTATACTAGCTTATGAGAGCTGATTGTGTACATTTCTCCCAAATCCCACATTCAGCAACAGCACACTGGTAGCTTCAATCCAGCTATGGCACACCCTACAAATCAGGGCTTTTCTTTTCCCCCTCTCCGGAGAGTGAATTTACCAGCATACCGCTGTATCTATGTCAGCCTGACCCTGGCCAGGGAGCAGGAAAGCAAAACGTAACAGAGTCCTGCCTTTGGAAACATAAGAGTCCAGCTTTCTGAATGACTATTACCTACTGAAAAAGAAATTGAATGCAAGAATGAATAAAATAATTAGTTTCAGTGTCAAATGGACAGCAAGGATACGTTAGGTAAATTAGAAAACACGGAGAAGCAATGGGACAGTCATAATAGAGGTTAAAAAACAAAACCCATCTGGGCTGCAGAGGAAGCTGGTGGCTGAGGAAGCGGTGGTGTTGGGAAAGAGGGAGTGGGGAAGTTCTTTCAGAGGCTGCTCACTGATGGCTGCATGTGCACTTCTTGGAGCTAGAACTTCTTCAGAAAAAGAGCCTGGTGGGCTCTCTTCCCTCTTTTGGAATTTCCCTGAAGCATCCTCTCATCTGCATGTTCTCCTACACATCCTTGGCTATAGAAGCTTCTTCCTTCCTTTCTCAGAGGGGGGAAGAGAAGCTTTTAACATTGTGTTTTTGTGAAAAGAACAAGATTGCATTTGGAACACTATTCACTTCCAGCTAAATAGAACGGCTTGTAACTGTAAACCAGGAACTGCAGTGTCAAAACAGATTTTCAGGAGCTGGAAGCTGCAACTTGAAACTGTAAACCAGGAACTGCATTGTCAAAACAGATATCCAGGAGCTGGAAGCTGCAGCAGCCAGAGTGCTTGCTAAACTAGTAGAGGGGAAATTGTACCACTGCTCATCAGCAGAGAGTCTGGCTCTATCTGTGGGGTCTGAAGGCAGAGGCATTACTGTAAATGAAGATATGGGCTTTCACTTAGGTGGTATTGTTCTGAAAAGCAATTTCATTCGCATTTTTCCTACCTCTGTTCTCAGTAGAACTTGACTCTGTTCATCAGTTTACACCAGCATTATCAACTGTGCTGTGAGTCCTAGGGTTCCAGTGAATCTCTCTCTGAGAAGCTATAAATGACACTTCTTCCTCCAAACACAAGTCTCCTGCAAATAAGGCTGTATTGGGAAGTATTAAGCCTCCTGTTCTTCAATATCCCTTTAATGTGGATCTTATATTCTGCATATTTACTGAAACTAAAAATTTGCAGAGTCTTCAATTTACCCAGAACATTTGCATAAAACATTCTCGCTTGCTCTTTGCCTCTTTATTTCTCAAACGTAAGAGGAAGGCTCTGATTGCAAAATTCAAGGCAATGCACATTAGGTGAAGCGTTCTTAATCTTTATGTTTTGCTGCAGGAGAAACTTGGAGGAAGATGTCAGGGGAAGTAGAAAACAGAAACTAATTTGGGGAGGGCTGGTGGTGGGCAGGTGGTTGTTAGAAATAAGGCCAACATTAGGAATGTAGAATTGGGCCCCAGGGATAATAGGACATTTGCTGCCACTGGTCCACGTCGTCAGGGACAGCTGACCTGTCCTCTTTCTCCAAGTCATTGGTGAAAAGTCTGAACAATTTCCTTAGCAGGTGATTGAGATGTGAGGGTAAAAGGAGAGGTGCAGTCTTTTCCTCCGTGTGATCTGGGATGTGGGAGCATGTCCATCAAACTCATGGAAAGAAGGTGACTCTTGTGATTGTTTTCCCTAAAAGAAGGTCATGGGTTAGAAAGAAACAGGTTAGTTATCAAGCTGTAATCTCTGTCCAACTCACAGTAACTTAGGATAGTGGGGTAAAAGGCTCTTTCTCGCTCTGAGGACTTGCTGGCCCTGCAGTCTGTTTCTGCCCAGGGAAAGCCATGCTAGCCACATATCCTCTCTGAGCTCACCTAGCCTTTCTGGTGATGAAGGTAAATGGAGTTATCCCAAGTCTGTTAATTCCAAAGTTTGTCTTATAATTGTGTTATGGAATAACATCAAAGTCACTCCCCAAATCAGATTTCAAAATAGGACATAATCAAATCGCTCACCTCTCTGCATTCTATGTATAAGTGTGGGCAGGCACAGGGGAGTGGTTAACTATGGCCAAGAATAAGGAGCTGCAAGAGAAAATCTGTGTGAAATACTAATGACCAAGGAGCAACATGCAAAAGGAGGATAAAGCGGTGGGTGTCTAGGGACTTTTTATCTGTGCTGCGATCTCTGGAAATATCTGGGAGATCAAAAATCATTGTAAAGTGCTTTCTCTAGTCTACCAACTCCAAAATAAAACTTAGAAAAAGGGAGGGAGGGAAAGAGGGAGGGAAGAAGGGGAGGAAGAAAAAGAAAGAAGAGGAAAACCAGCTTTTGTTTGTTTGTTTCCAACTCTTAGATGGAAAATATCACAGCCTCCAACCAACATCTTTACACAAAACCTCAATCAGAAGTTAGGAACCACAGCTCTTCTAAGTATGATTATTTTCCATCTAAAAAAAATATTTCTCTACTTCCTACCACAGTCAACACACAGGATATGTGTTAGTTGTGAAGCTTACACCCCCAACACCACAAAGCAAGACCCACAGTTCTGAGGGGTGAAGCAGGTCAGCCCATGCAAAGACTCTTGATGGTACCTCTTTTATACACAAAAAATTTTCCATAGCTGGAGCACAGGGCTTTGGGGCCCAGGCAGCTATTTTTTGGACAACCTTCATTCAACTACCATTTATTTTGTGCCAGCATCGTAAATTTAGGGGAAAACAATAATTTTGTGTGGAGGAAGAAGATAGATAGGAAATGAGATTTGAGATGAGGCAGGGTCTTATATGCCATGCTAAGGAATTTAGAATTTGGATATAATCTTTCTTTCCACCTTCCCAACCACATTTTCTTCCAAAAATATTTTCTAAAGTCTCATTACTGTGGCACCCAGGTAATATGGGTCACAGGTGGGGTCACTGAAGGATTCAACCATGGAAGTGACACAATCCTATAGTGATTTGAAAATAATATTATGGAACTGGTGTAGTGGATGTATGAGAGGATGCATGATTAGATGCAGTAGACCTAGATAGCCAACTCTGATAATAGCCAAATGAGAAAGAAGGGCCTGAAGTAGGGAGATAATAGAACTTAAATAGATAGATAAGGCACTTGGACTGAAGGGGAGGAAGTCAGTGATAATTCCTAGTTTCTAATCTAGGAGGCTAAGGCTGTCCTCTCAGCCTGTACTGTTTTAGCAGCCAAACAAGTTCCTCATGATCACACCCTTTCTGACCAATAAAAGAAAGTCCAAAGGCTGTTCAAGGCACCCATTTTGGCCCATTTCACTTTTACCCAAGCAACTCCAGAATTAACCTCCCTCGCTCTGTCCGGGCATGGTCCTCTTGAATGTGCACCCCTGTTCAGGTGCTCCCTCTGGCCCTATGGACTTGGCCTTCAGACCTGGCAGACAGCTCTGTCTCTCAGTCCTCTTGAGAGGGCTGTGTCTTGGTTGTATTTCTGAGGGCTTTCCCATCCCACTCTGCTTAGGTGGCTTCCTTGTTCCAGCCTGAGCTCCTTGGAATCCACCTCATGAACCAAGAAAGGGTCTGGAGTCCTCCCCAAACAGGGGCTTAACACAGAGAAAAGAGAAGGAAGAAAGGTGATCATAAGTTTATTTTAGGTTTGTTGACTTTGACATGCTGGTGGGCCTGGTATCCAGGGAAACAAGTTGTGCTGGTGACACCAATTTGGGAACCGTTGACACCATGGGAATAGGTGAGATCAGCCTTCAAGAGTGTATGAAGTGAGAAAAGAAGCAGGTCAAGGAGGGAAGCTAGGGATGCTGATGCAAGAGGAGACGGCAAAGGAGAGAAAGGAAACCAAATTAGAGAGTGATCATTTGTGTTAAATATCAAAGAGAGGTTCAGTTGGAAAAGGACAAGATAGAGTCTTATACTGGGTGATGGATCTAAAATAGACAAGTACTGGTCCCTAAAGGACATTTTAATATTACTTCTAAATCCAAACACTGAATTACCTCACCCTCTCTCAGAAAGCACTTAGCCAAAATCAAATAAGTTGAGACAGAGGTATAGTGATGGCAAATAAAGCTAGGAGACACTGCTATGTGATGTGTATACAAACCACACAAAGCTGTCAGCATCAGCATGGGTTTAGGGGCCAAAGAGAGTTTTGCTAAAAAGTGAGGCAGAATGATTGCAATTAAACCAAGATCTAGCTACCAATTATAAACACACAGTAAAACTTTATTTATTTATAAATTCCTCATTTACTAGGAATACCCTGATAGAATACTAAATATAACCCCTAACCACAAAGAAGGATTTTTGAAAAATACATTGCTGTGCATTATGTTCATTAGCAAAGACAATCAGTATTTCAAGGTTTATCCCCTCTAGTAGCTTTCATTACTTTGCGTTTTTACTGTTTTACTACCATGTGTCCAAATGGAGTTTTGTTTTTTTTTTTCTGTTCAAGTCTTGGCATGTTCCTTCAATGTAAGGACTCATGTTTACTATCAGTGCTGGAAATTTCTTAGCTAGTATCTCTTTGGATATCACCTATCTTTTATTTTCTCTATTTCTTATTTAGGAACTCCAAATTTAATTTTGTTATCACAATCTTATGTTAGGTTTCTATTTTCCTTCTAATTCATTACTTCTCTTGAATTGTATTATGGTAATCACCACTTGAAGGTTGTTTTTAATTTTCATTTATAAAATTTTTATTCTATTATTTTTCAAACTGTCTGTTCCCTTTTTCCATACTGCCCTTTCCTTTCATATGGTTTTTATTTATTCCTTTGTCTCTTTGAACATTTTCATCATACTTATTTTAAAGTGTCTTTCACATAATTTTACTGTCTTCAGGTCTTGGGGTACAAATTCTCTTGTCATGGTGGTTTATTTTTGTGCATTATAACTTTTTATTTAAATCTGTAATCTCCTGTTCAGGCTGATTACATTCTCTGGAGTTGTGAAGCTGTAGGACTATGCTCCCAGAATGTTTTCAGCTTGCTGCTGCCTGGGACCTACAGACTACACCTAGTTTGGACCATGTTTTAGTTTTGTACCATAAGAGAAAGATTAATTCTGACCTTCTATTCATGTGTATTGAGTCTATGAAAATTAAACATATGGCTTAAATTTGCAAGCTTATTTTTCAAGAGATAATATTTTACAATATCTCAGGAGTAATTTTTTTTTTTTTTTTTTTCCCTATTAGGGCCCTGATTTGATAGCAAAGGTCCAAGCTTCTTTCTTGGGTGGCAAACAGAAGTCTTCTAGAATTCATTTCACATTTGGATCAGTCCAGAGGGCTGCTGGATTCACAAAGATAGTTTAATTCCATGGTCCATAAGCAAGGGCCCTATGCCCCTATTTTTGTGGGCATTATAGCTGTTTATGCCTAACTCCTCTGTGAGGATCTCAGCTTTGATGCCACTCACTTCTCTGGCTTTGGGTTTCTTCTTCATTTATGAAACCTGAGAATTTCCCTTTCTTGGTTTTGAGCTCAGTGCTATATTTAATCTATTCAGAATTATTAAATGTTTGCACATCACGTTAGTTTCCCAAATTGACGAGAATGTCCTCTGATGATACAATCCTTAGATACTAAAACATTCAAAATAAGTTTGATGACCACTTTTATCATCCCCACACCCTTACTTAAGGGGTCTCTTCCACAAATGCAATTGATCAGTTTAGCATCTGAGTCTCCTCAGACATGTCCCTCAAAAATGTGCATATGGTTGAACATTCTGTGTTTCTTACATGATACTCTATAAATCACTTTTCTTAATTGGAAACACTTTCAAAACCATTATCTTTTTTAATCTGACAAGGGAGATTTGGTGGGTTTTTTAATTCCCATGTGAATGGAAATGAAAATGGGGAGGAGCCTGCAGAGTGAGAAACTGTGGACAATGAAAATGAGGTAACACCAACATTTACAGTAGGAGAAGAGGAGGAGTATACCATGAGGATGACTGAGGGGGATTTCACAGGGGTGGGAGCAGGGCCATCAGAGACTGGCTGCTTGGAGTAATAATAATGAAGGAGAGGCAGGCTTCGCAAAGAGATTGGTCAATGCACCCAAATGCTGCCCGTGTGGGTGGTGGGGGGAGAAAGATGAAACCTTACCTTTTTTTTTGCAACCTGAAAGCCACTGGTGATTTTTGGAAGAGCAAGTGTTGTAAAGTATTGGGATCTTTTCAGATGTAATACATTAATGGAAGATTGAAAAGTAGGAATGTATATCTAGTGAGCATATGCAACTCTTAAAATAAACCTACTTTAATGAAAAAGGGAGATTTGGTTATTAGCTATAGTATAATTTTTTTTTCTTTTTGGCTGCACTATGTGGCTTGCAGGATCTCAGTTCCCCGACCAGGGATTGAACCCAGCCATGGCAATGAAAGCCTGGAATCCTAACCACTGGGCCACCAGGGAGCTCCCAATGAAAGATAAAATTTTAAGGCTTGCAGGTAAGGGAACAATTAAGAGGGAAAGTCTGAAAATATAGATGAAAGAGAGGATTATTGATGAAGTGGTTTTCCACAGGAGGCATTATGCCTGAAACAGAGAAGATACTCAATAAATATTTGAATGGATGAAAAAGTAGGAAGGGTGGAGTTCTATGTCGGATATTTTAAAACCAAGAAAGTGAGGAGGGCCTGAAGAGAATTAGAGAGAAATGCTATGTGTAGCAATTCACTTGCTTTCAGCTTTAAGTGCAGATCTTACTATTCTCACATGACAAGGAGATAGATGTGAAGCTGATTAATTCAGTGGTTCAGTGATGTCCTCAGCGATCTTGGTGTTGAGGTTTGTGGAGAAAACAAAAATTGCACTCTATATTCCTTGTTTATGTTTTTAATTCATAGAGATATACTTGGGAGTAGGGCAAATGGAGATCAAATTTCAGCTTTAGTATTGATAGTGATGTTGGATGTGCCTTAGATGAGTGACTACAACGGATTTCTTAACAATGGACACTAGATAAATGGCCTTACCACCATTCACTGGAGAAACCCAGGCTGTGACCCCAGGTCACTTCACAAAAAGAAGATGCAGAGCAGAATGTCCCATTACTTTGTAATTTCAAAAATTAATTTGCTTGGAGAAAATAATCAGACATTTTTCAAAGCATATGTAACATCTTAGAAGTGTAATTGAGATATTTAGTTACTTTGTACTTTAGTATATTAATATTTCTGAAAACACATTTGATTACTAAAATCTCTACTACTAAACAGAGTAAACACACTCAAGATCACTTCTTTCTGCATATCCTCTGTTTGAGTGCTAGAGACAAACAGATTAAATTTGGAGAGGCTCTCTTTTTCCATTTTAATTCAGGATTTTTTTCCTGTTCACATAATTGAAAATGAAGACTAATGAATCATGTCTTCTGATCAAGACCCATGTTGGAGAGTGTTGCCTTGACCTTGAGAGAAACTTTGTGGAAATTCAAGTATCAACGAAGTGAAAATAAATATGTATTATCTTATAGAAAACAGAAAGGTTTTGCTTAGTGAAATCTAGGAAATAAGTCCTCAGAGACAACTTCCAAATCTTTGATTTACAAACTTTTCTGCAAAAAATTTTAAATAAGTTTTCTTCTGGTAAATAAAGAATGTTAAAAAATTTTTCAGCTCTTCCTGGAAACACTGAGAGCACAGCAAGCACATAAATTTTTCTGACAAATGCTGAGGTGAATGCATTTTGATGACATCTGCTTCTTTTCCATGGCACCTGGTGACATTACAACTGTGGCTTAAAAGTAAACAGAGAGATCAATTTTCTTTTTTTATAAAGCTTTTAGCTTCAAATACATGGGATAGATGCCAGGACTTGGCCCAGAATACCAGTTAATCAGAGAACAACACACATTTGGGAATCAGGTCTTCCTAAGGAGAGTTGGACTCAGATCCCCCTTCTGACACCTTGTCAAAACAAATCTATCATGATTCAGTCCAAGCCCCAAGCTCCCATACTCAGTCTGAATTAACAATTTAGTATATAAGGATGATTGTATGACTAAAGGGCAATTGTGTTAATGGCAAACATGTACTGAATGATTATTTTGTGCAAACCACTGTTCTAGATGCTTTTCATTTATTAACTCAATTGCTCTTCACAATACCAAAACCATGATTTGAAAACCACACACAGCCATCAGAAAGGCCATAAAATTATAATACCTTCAGTGTACTAACATTTATTATGTGCTTCTTTACATATTATATCACATGCTTTACACACATGACACCATTGAATCTTCAATCAGGTATTTAGTTGCAAAAAACAGATGCTAACTGATTGACTGAGCAAAAAAGGATGCCAATAAAAAGAGGTCTACCTCTTTAGATATACCACAGATATGTTTGGAGGTCTGGAAAACCAAGCTCAAGACTGACCTACCTAGAACAATACCTACATCACATAAACTGGTCTAATGAGAAAAATCACAGCTGCTACCAAAAATTAGAGTTTTGTGCACCACTGTCACCTTCTATGCTAGAAAGTAAACTTTATAGCAGATGCTTGAACCATTAATGTTACTGCCATTTTTTCTCCATGAAATTTCAACCACTGTACTACTACTACATCACCAGTTCTTGAGAAAATGGAAGCATGTTGAAGAGCTGACATCAATTGTCTCTACCCTTGCTGCAAGAATGTTTAGAAAAATAACTATCTAGCATTTTAGAAAAATAATTATTCTCCTACCCAGGAGATAGTTTTTATTTCCTACCAATATTTTAAATCTGGAAAGGAATTCAGAGGAATGACAAATATCCACTTATAGTAATCTTGCAAAGAAATTTTTGTTGTTCTCACTTTATTTAATCATGGGACTAAGATCCAGAGAGGCTGTTTTAGATTGAGTTCCTGCAAACAAACTTCAAGATGGAAAATTTTGGGTAGAAAGGTGATTAGAGAGTGCTTTCCGGAGATACATCTCTCAGGAAATAAGAACAGAATTGGGCTGAGGGAAAAGCTAGATTTCAACACCTCAGTGCAACTGAGGCCTTAGTCAGTCCTGTAGGGAACACCCTTGCTGGGGTGACAACAGAATTGTTCCAAATTATGGCAAGGGAGCTAAGCATAGAATCTCTAGATAAGATAGTTTTGGGCCATATGATGTCTTTTGGATGGGGTAAAGTCTCAGATGAGATAGTTCCCTGTGGCTTAAAGAGAACAAGTTACTGTTGTTTTTGTAATGGTAATGAATTAATCAATTCAATACTGACTAATTCTCAAAAAATATTAGTAGAGAAAAACTGTATCCATATCTCTTCCTATGGTAGAATCTACATGAAACATATTTAAATATTTTAAAAACATAAGATTTGAAACTAAAGAAAGACTATGTCAAGTGTTATTGAGGATGTGGAGAAATCAGAGTCCTCATACATTGCTATGTAATATAAAATGGTGTAGTTGCTTTGGAAAAGTTTGACAGTTCCTTATACTAGAAGCCCAGGAGTGGCCCTCTGTCTCCCTCTCCTTCAACAATTCTAATGATTTCATATTATATAAATCCCCTTCTATTAAAATATATGGGAGTTTCATGCACTGATACCTGACTGATATTAGCTGTATACCGAGAACAAGGATGGTAATATTCATTCTTTGCCTAGACCACCTCATTTAGTTTTGGGTATTATGCACTGAGAATAACAGATCATTGAATCCATCCAGATGAGGGTGATCAAAGTGGTAAGAAACTTGAAATCATGCCAGGTGATCAAAAGTTGAAGGCACTAGACAAAATTTATGAGGAACACAATGGCTGTTTTCAAATACTTTAAGCCCTTATGTAGAACTGTGTATTACACAGGAAACACGAGGACAATCTGGGGGGCAAATGTAAGGAAGAAAGTTCTGGTAGTCAACTTGCCTAGCCAGGCATTGAGATTCCCATTTCAAGAGGAGATAAATTAGAGGGTGGATAACCACTTGGTGGAAAAGTCATGAAGGAAATCCAAGGATTCTGAAGAGGGCAAGTGTTGAACCAGATTATCTTAAGGTGAAGACAGCAAATCAATATCTCACAGCCAATCTGGCCTACATGATTCTGTAAAACAGATGGACTTAGTTATCAATATTTATTGATATTGATTCAAGATTTATGCAAGATTCACATAAAAATCTTATATTTTAGGTTTTCTTGGGGAAATTTTTCAGAAATTATGATAACACTGGGCCTGCATTCTCATTTGGCAATAATCGGTGTTGCTAAGAACAGATTACTTGCTTTAGACAGGGCAAGCACCTCTTACTTCACCACAGTCCCAACATTCCCAATTGTTTTGTCTTTAGCTCACGTTTTACTTATACTACCTTCCTGGAATCTAAATTTGTTACCTCTGGATCCCCAAACTTACGATGCTCTGATTCTTTGATGCTGTGATTCAAAGTTCAGTCCAAATGCTATATCTACTAGGAAGTTTTCCTACTCATTTCAGGTAAATATTCTTACTCTCTTCCCTGAGCTCCTTTGGTTCATATGGCATTTACTACAACTTTCTTGAGCTTTTTTCTTGCAAATTGCCAATAAGATAGTTATATGCTTAAGGTCACGGTTTTCATATAGAGGAGGTCTCCATAGATATTTGTTCAACAAATATCTTGCATTGACTGTTAATGCTGCCCTTAAACAAACTGATTAATTTCACTACAGCTTAGAAATAGCTTGTTCTAAGCAAGGGAAAAGCTTGCCTGCTTTCACTTTAAAATGCAAAGTTTATTTCTGAAATTGGGTTTTATTTCCCCCTGGAATTCTGGAATCTTGAAACAAGTAAGAAAGAATAATTTAAATTATAGACTATGGAATTTTATAATTGTAAGTCATTTTACTAGGCATCATCAGAATGTACCTTTGTCAGGCAAACCTGTAAATTACTTTTTCATTGAGAAATTAAGACTTAAAACTGAGTTGATCCACTACACCTAAAGTTTACATTTGAATTTATAACTGCAAGTCTATTTCAATGGTATTATACGAGGCATTATTTTATCTAACCACAATCTTCTTTGTGGGGAGAGGTGAACAGTTTGTTACCTTTGACCTAATCAGGACTATTCATAATACAAGTTTTAATTTAATTCTTAGTAATATTCTTTATATCATGAATGTAATACCTACATATTGCATATATCAACTTTGTCCAAAATATATTCCACATAATACTAGTTTCTTGAAATATCCCCCCAAAATAGGTCACAAAATTATATATTATACCCCAAATAGACTGAGCCACAGTATTTTTAAAGCTATAAAAGCACTTTAAAAATTCTAAAAATGTTTCTGCTTCCCTAAAATAGACTTCCATTTATTCTGGAACTTATTTACCACCTGTGCTTCCTTTTAATTATGCAGTTAAAAAAGGTCTAGTTCCTAATTGTACTTATACTTGAGGCGAAATGAAGATTCCTAGAGATGCCAGGAAGTTGTTAGATAACTGGTCTCTGCCACATAAAGATTGGCTTATGCAAGGAACCCCTCAGCAATAAAGTCTGAGGTCAGTCCTTGTACTATAGGCTTTCAGAATAGCTCTTATGGTATCAGTTGCCATGATTCATGAAGAATGTATAAGTGAAGAGCAGAATTCTTTCCTTGAGGCTGGAGTAAGGCACTGGTATTATTGCCACTGGAAGAAGGGCTGTGCTCACCATGAATAAAGAGGCAACAAATGGACTAACTAAAGACAAACCCCAATGAAACAAAGTGCAAAAATAATAAAGGAGTTAAAAATTCTACCTACAGAGTTTTAGCAGAATATTTCATCATAAAATTTGAATAGGACTTCAAAAGAAGGAAAACAGTAGAGAAATGTTGGAAATTTAACACACCTACACAATTGCCACCCTACCACCCCACCCCAGACTCATACACACAAAACAACCCAAACAAAGGATGAAAAATGAATAGACCTGGCTAGGAGTGGAAAATAGCACTGAGGAATTATCTCCAAAAGTAGCACAAATACACAGATAGCTTTTAGTTATATGAAGGAGAAGTTAAAAGGTAACTTCTGGATTGGCTGAAGAAGGAGCTCTGTAAATTTTCTCACCAAAAAGCAGTGATAAGGGCTTCCCTGGTGGCGCAGTGGTTGAGAATCCGCCTGGCGATGCAGGAGACACGGGTTCGTGCCCTGGTCCGGGAGGATCCCACATGCCGCGGAGCAACTAGGCCCGTGGGCCATGGCCGCTGGGCCTGCGCGTCCGGAGCCTGTGCTCCGCAACGGGAGAGGCCACAACAGTGAGAGGCCCACATACAGCAAAAAAAAAAAAAAAAAAAAAAAAAAAAAGCAGTGATAAGACAGAATAGGCACAAATAATCATTTTAAGGACTCTGAATGTTGACTAAATAATATGACAAATTGAGAGACCTTTATTCAAGAAAAAACAGTAAATCTCGGTAAGAACAGTGGGAATCTGTGACATTTTAGCTGAGGATGCCTTCATCCTCATGCTCCCTGCCCCAACTCCCTGGTGCAGTAGTTGTACCAGGGAAGAGCAGGCCATGAGGACTGGCAGGTTCACTGATGCCAGTCACAGTGTTGACTTGGAAAAAACCCATGTGTAGGGACATTATTAGGTGGCAATGAAGACCATCTAATATTGCAGCTAGGCTGAAGCTGTTATACTTTTTGAGACAAGCAGCAGACTGAAAACCAGTCAAAAATTAAATAGGCAAATTTGGGCTCTGATAAGCTCCTATATATCCCTGGTGGTCTGAGAAGCTGAAAACATACACAAAGCTGCATGTGTGCACAAGAAAGCCTAGAGAAGTCTCTAGATATCTATGTATCCCTGGCTAAATGTGATAGCTTGAGCACAGAAAAAATAAAAACCAGAGGAAACTTGAAAACTTGGAATTTTGAATGTATTCAATCCAATCACAGATCCACTAATGAAGAGTGGAAGAGTTACTGGCTCAAGGTGCTTAAGCACAAAATCTGACCAATCATGACTGACCACTAAGCTAGATTGGCCCTAGAGTGACCACTTGGATGCCAGACTTAAAATTTTTTGAAAAGAATTTTAAAAACTGATCAGGGGCTTCAGTGGCCACACAGAGTGTGGGGAGAGAGACTAAGTCTAGAGACTTAGTTCAGCTAAGTCACCAAACAAACAAACAGTAGGTGATAAAAATCCACAGTTTCTATGATATTATTCAAAGGTCCAGTTTTCACCAGAATATTATGAGATGAAAAGCAAACAAACATGAATGACCATCCCAGGAAAAAAGCAGAAAATAGAAATTATTCTGATTTCCTCCTGATGTTCAACTTAGCAAATACTTCAAAACAGATATAATAAATATTTTCAAAGAACAAAAGAAAGTCATTGTTAAGAATTAAACAAAAGTATTATTACAATGAGCCATCAAATATCAATTAAGAGATATATTATTTTTTAAAGGACCAAATAGAAATTCTGGAGTTAAGAAGTGAAATAATCAAAATGAAAAATTTACTAAAGGGGTTTTACAGTAGATTTAAGGTGACAGAAGAAAGAATCAGTGAACCTGAAGACAGATCAATCAAGACCATGTAACTAAAGAATGCAGAGAATAAAGATTGAGGAAAAATGATGTGAAATATGGGCACCATTATGCATTCCAACATATACATATTGACAATTCTAGAAGGAGAGGAGAGAGGGAAATGGAAAGAAAAAAAATTCAATGAATTTATGGCTGAAGACTTCTGAAATTTGATGAAAACTATACATTCACAAAGTTCAGTGAACTCCAAGCAGGATAAACACAAAAACATACAGAAAACTTGAATATTTTTAGCCAACATGGCTCTATAGAACACTCTACTCCACAACAATAGAAAGCACATGCTTTTGAAAAATACACAGGACATTTTCCAGGTTAGACCACATGCTAGGCAATACAAAAACTCAATAAATTTAAAAGGACTGCAAACATACAAAGTATATTCTCTGACTATGATGGAATTAAATAAAAAATCAACACCAGAAGAAAATCTATGAAATCCAAAAATATTTGAAAATCAAACAATGTACTATATCTATCAAAGAAGAAATCACAGGAGAATTAGAAAATATGTTAAATTGACTGAAAATGAAGACACAACATATCAATTTATGGGATGCAGCTAACACAGTGATTAGAGGGAAATTTATAGCTTTAAAGACCTATATTAGAAAAGAAGAAAGATCCCAAAACAATAACCTAAGCTTCTGCCTTAAGAAAGTAGAAAAAGAAGAACAAATGAAACTCAAAGCATGCAAAGGGAAGGAAACAATATAGATCTGAGTGGAAATCAGTGAAATAGAAAACAGAAAAAGATGGAGAACATCAACTAAACCAAAAGTTGATTCTCTGGAAATATTTTTAAAATGAACAAATGTTAGTAAGACTGACCAAGAAAAAAAAAAGAGAGAAGACACAGATTTCCAAAATCAGAAATGAAACTAGAGGCATAATTTATGACTTCACAAAAATTAAAAGGATTGTAAAGGAATATTAGGAAAAACTTATATCAGTAAACTTGACAACTTAGATGAAATTTCTAGAAAGATACAAAATTCTGAAATTGTCTTAAGATAACAGAAAATCCCAAAACACATATAATAAGAAATTGAATTGGTAATTACAAATCTTTGCACAAAGAGAAGTATGAAACTAGATGGTGTTTCATGGGTGAATTATATCAAACACTTAAAGAATAAATCATATCATGTCTTCACAAACTCTTCCAGAAAATTGAAGATGGAAAACTTTCCAACTAATTCTCTGAGGCCATTTATAACAAAGCCAAACAAGACATCAGAAGAACCTACAAATCAGTATCACTTGTAAAAATAGACTCAAAAATAGTCAACAAACTATTAACAAATGTAATCCAGAAACATATGGTGAAGTAGGATTTATCTCAGGAACACTAGGTTGGTACACTAATTTTTGCCATGTAACAATGTTTCCATAAATTTAGCAGCTTAAAACAACATGTAGTTTAATTATTTCAGTTTGATTTGTTATCTCACAGGTTTTGTGGGTCAGGAGCCAAGGCACAGTTTATTTGGGTCCTGGGCTTAGTAATCCCCCAAAGGCTGCAATCAAGATGTCATCTAGGGCTGCAGTTTCATCTGAGGCTCAGCTATGGATGGATCTTCCTGTAAGTTCGCTCAGATTTTTGGCAGTTCCTTATGGCTATAGGACTTCAATTACTTCCTGGTTGTTGCTTGGAGACCACCCTAAGCTTCTGGAAGCTGCCTGCATTTCCTTACCACATGAAATTCCTCAATGTAGCCCCTTGCTTCTTCAAAGCCAGCAAGGAATAAAGAGACTCTAGACATTATAATCTTATGTAATCATGTAATCTCACACATTGAGTCATATTTACAGTAGTCTATGTATCAGAAGCAAGTCACCGGTTTTGACAATACTCAAGGGGATTGTGATTAATATCAGGATGTAGAGATCATGGGAGCCACATTAAGATTATGTCCACCATAGGTGATTTAACACCTGAAAAATCAATTAATGTAATACCCCATACTAATAGATTAATATACCCAGATCAGTTGTATTCCTATATCCTTCAATGAACAATCCAAAATTAAAATTAAACAGACAATTCCATCCATTATAGTGTCAAAGCAAAAAAATATATATACTTAAAAATGAATTTAACAAATATAAGTACAAGGCATGTACACTGTGAACTACAAAATATTATTGATGGAAATTAAAGATCCAATTAAATGAAGAGGTACTCCATTTTTATGGATTGGAGAACTAAACATTGTTAAGATGGCAATTTTTCTCAAATTAATTTTTAGATTCTGAGAAACAAACTTGAAAAACAGTACCTGATGGGCTTCCCTGGTGGCGCAGTGGTTGAGAATCCGCCTGCCGATGCAGGGGACATGCGTTTGTGGCCCGGTCCAGGAAGATCCCACATATCGCAGAGCAGCTGGGTCCGTGAGCCATGGCCACTGAGCCTGTGCGTCCGGAGTCTGTGCTCCACAACGGGATAAGCCACAACAGTAAGAGGCCCACGTAGCACAAAAAACAAAAACAAAAACAAAAATCAGTACCTCAAATAAATTTGTTCTTTTGTTTATCTCATATAATGAGAACTCCAGAAATGAGCAGCACAGGGTCAATATGGCAGCTCCATAATGTCATCAGAGACCAGCCTCTTTCTGTTTTTGCTTAAAAAAAACAGAAAACAAAGAACTAGTATCTGATACAGTTTCATGAACACGAGATAGTTGCTTTTTAATCATCATCATGCTTGGAATCCATAAAGTGGTAAGGAAGGAAGGAAGAAGGAAGAAGGAAGGGGTAAGAAAAAGGCAAATATGTAAGCCATCCAAGTCAGCCTACTCTTTAAGTAGCTTCCCCAGAATTTCTGTCCAGTAACTATCACTTCCCATTGACCAAAACTGGGTTACTTGACTATTCTAGCATCAAAGGAAGCTGGGAAATGCAGTTCTTAGACAGGCACATTCCTACCAGAGTGCAACTGCATTCTGTCATTTAAAAAACTATACGTGGGCAAATAGTAGTGTCTGGTGCAACATGTGTTTCACTCAGACTGAACCATATCATTGAACCAGGAACATCAACTGAAGTGAGTCACACTACACATACTGAAAGCCAAAGTAGTTCTTTTTAGGACAAAATTAATCCATTGGCATTTCATTAATGGAACATGGAAATTATTGTTCTGTTATTTTCTGTTGTTTAAATGAAATAATTTGCTCAATTACCATTTCAGAAGGTGGGACTTGGAATGCTTTGAACTGACCAATTTTAAATTAATTCTGCTTTAGTAACATTTCACAAAATGAATATAAATCAGAACAAAACCTGTAAGGTATAGCAGGTTTCAAAATTTCTTTACAAAAACAGCAATGCACCAGTAACCACAGAGCAAAAAAGAAAAATTGGAGAAGTGTATTACAAGGGAAGAAATAACGGAAACCATTAGAGACTCAAAGAGCAGAATGTGCCAAGAGAAGATGGATGGCTCGAAAAATTTTATCACAGTTTCCCCACAAATTACAATAATCTACCAGGTAATGAAACCATTTAGTGAAATTATTGATATAGGCCAAAATAAACTCAAAATGGGTTAAAGACCTAAATGTACGGCCAGACACTATCAAACTCTTAGAGGTAAACATAGGCAGAACACTCTATGACATAAATCACAGCAAGATCCTTCTTGACCCATCTCCTAGAGAAATTGAAACAAAAACAAAAATAAACAAATGGGACCTAATGAAACTTAAAAACTTTTGCACAGCAAAGGATACCATAAACAAGACCAAAAGACAACCCTCAGAATGGGAGAAAATATTTGCAAATGAAGCAACAGACAAAGGATTAATATCCAAAATTTATAAGCAACACAGGCAGCTCAATAACAAAAAAACAAACAACCCAATCCAAAAATGGGCAGAAGAACTAAATAGACATTTCTACAAAGAAGATATACAGATTGCCAACAAACACATGAAAGAATGCTCAACATCGTTAATCATTAGAGAAATGTAAATCAAAACTATAATGAGATATCATCTCACACTGGTCAGAATCGCCATCATCAAAAAGTCTAGAAACAATAAATGCTGGAGAGGGTGTGGAGAAAAGGGAACACTCTTGCACTGCTGGTGGGAATGTAAATTGATACAGCCACTATGGAGAACAGTATGGAGGTTCCTTAAAAAACTACAAATAGAACTACCATATGCCCCCACAATCCCACTACTAGCCATATACCCTGAGAAAACCATAATTCAAAATGAGTCATGTACCAAAATGTTCATTGCAGCTCTATTTACAATAGCCAAGACATAGAAGCAACCTAAGTGTCCATCAACTGATGAATGGATAAAGAAGATGTGGCACATATATACAATGGAATATTACTCAGCCATAAAAAGAAATGAAACTGAGTTATTTGTAATGAGGTGGATAGACCTGAAGTCTGTCATACAGAGTGAAGTAAGTCAGAAGGAGAAAAACAAATACCATATGCTAACACATATATATGGAATCTAAGAAAAAAAAATGTCATGAAGAGATTAGTGGTAGGACGGGAATAAAACACAGACCTACTAGAGCATGGACTTGAGGATATTGGGAGGGGGAAAGGTAAGCGGTGACAATGTGAGAGAGTGGTAGGGACATATACACACTACCAAATGTAAATTAGATAGCTAGTGGGAAGCTGCCACATAGCACAGGGAGTTCACCTCTGTGCTTTGTGACCACCTAGAGGGGTGGGATAGGGAGGCTGGGAGGGAGGGTGACGCAAGAGGGAAGAGATATGGGAACATATGTATATGTATAACTGATTCACTTTGTTGTAAAGAAGAAACTAACACACTATTGTAAAACAGTTATACTCAAATAAAGATGTTAAAAAGAAAAAGAAATGTAACCTCTATGTCTGCAGGGATCTTATCACTCTTATTTATTGATATTTCCATAGAAACTAAGATATTTTCAGGAAAATAGTAAAAGTTCAATAAATATTTGTTCAATTAATAAACATAGTCTTTAAATAAGTATCCCTTTAGCCAAAGAACTGATATTTCTTACATTTTTTTCCTAGGTACATCCCTAAGTCAACATTTCTAACACATTCAACTGCATGACCTTGAGGAAATTACTTCACCTTTTCAACTTGGTGTCTAAGTTCATTTATTAAAATGGAACTATTCATATAACTATCTCAAGGTTGCTGTGAACATTAAATGGGTAATGTAGGTAAAACAATGAAGCTTATTGTATATTTCTTACTAAAAGTGATACAAAATAAATACCCAGTGCAATGTGCCATGTGCCAGAATTACAAAGTCTAGTTTCTGTCTTTTCTTATAACTGAATATGATTATGTTATTATGATCTGCCTAATGAGATGTAAGTTGAAATATTGAGTGGGACATTTGGGAAGAGGCTTTCAATGAGAAGAGTCAAACTCTCTTCCCTTTCTTCTTCATATGGCCTAGAGTGTGGATGTAATGATGAAGTCATGGGCAGTCTGCCTTCAGACTTCATTTCTTTAAGAGAATAAACCTTTACTTGTTTATGGTACTGGAATATTTGTAACTAGCAGACAAATTAAGTTTCTAACTGATATACTCCTGTTCTATGTTGAGGGCTGAGTGTCTATTTGTAGGAAATTGTGTGTCTGTGTGTGTGTCTGTGTGTGTCTGAGAGAATGTGTATATGGATCCGTACATGGAGAAAATTTTTATAGCAACACCTTTTTCATTTTTGTGCCAAGTTCCATGATGAATGAAAAGGCTGTGTATCAGATGGCAATGAATAATGTAAGCCTAGACTTCTTCTCTCTTTTTTTAAATGTCTTTTTCTTTAACAACTTTATTGGAGTATAATTGCTTTGCAATATTGTGTTAGTTTCTGCTGTACAAAGTGAATCAGCTATAAGTATACATAGAGCCACATATTCCCTCCCTCTTGCTTCTTCCTCCCACCCTCCCTATCTCACCCCTCTAGGTGATTGCAAAGCACTGAGCTGATCTCCCTGTGCTATGTGGCTGTTTCCCACTAGCTATCTATTTTACATTTGGTAGTGTATATATGTCAGTGCTACTCTCTCACTTCGTCCTAGTTTACCCTTCCCCCTCCCTGTGTCCTCAGGTTCATTCTCTATGACTGCCTCTTTATTCCTGTCCTGCCCCTAGGTTCATCAGAATCGTTTTCTTTTTTTTTTTTTTTTTTAGATTCCATATATATGTGTTAAAATATGGCATTTGTTTTACTCTTTCTGAATTACTTCACTCTGTATGACAGACTCCAGTTCCATCCACCTCATTACAAATAGTTAAATTTTGTTTCTTTTTATGGCTGAGTAACACACAATTGTATATGTGTGCCACATCTTCTTTATCCATTCATCTGTCGATGGACATTTAGGTTGCTGCCATGTCCTGGCTATTGTAAATAGTGCTGCAATGAACATAGCAGTACATGTCTCTTTTGGAATTATGGTTTTCTCAGGGTATATGCCCAGTAGTGGGATTGCTGGATCATATGATAGTTCTACTTTTAGTTTCTTAAGGAACCACCATAGTGTTCTCCATAGTGGCTGTATCAATTTACATTTCCACCAACAGTGCAAGAGGGTTCCCTTTTCTGAACACCCTCTCCAGCATTTATTGTTTGTAGATTTTTTGATGATGGTCATTCTGACTGGTGTGAGGTGATACCACATTGTAGTTTTGATTTGCATTTTTCAAATGATTAGTGATGTTGAGCAACATTTCATGTGTTTGTTGGAAATCTGTATATCTTCTTTAGAGAAAATGTCTATTTTGGTCCTCTGATCTTTTTTGTATTGTTTTTTTTTTTTTTGATATTGAGCTGCCTGAGCTGCTTGTATACTTTGGAGATTAATAATTTTTCTGTTGCTTAGTTTTCAAATATTTTCTACCATTCTGAGGGCTGTTTTTTCATTTTCTTTATAGTTTCCTTTGCTGTGCAAAGCTTTTAACATTCATTAGGTCCCATTTGTTTATTTTTGTTTTTATTTCCATTTCTCTAGAAGGTGGATTAAAAAGGATATTGCTGTGATTTATGTCACAGAGTGTTCTGCCTATGTTTTCCTCTAAGAGTTATAGAGTGTCTGGCCTTACATTTAGGTCTCTATCCCCATTTTGAGTTTATTTTTGTGTATGGTGTTAGGGAGTGGTCTAATTTCATTCTTTTACATGTAGTTGTCCAGTTTTCCCAGCACCACTTATTGAAGAAGCTGTCTTTTCTCCATTGTATATTCTTGCCTCCTTTGTCAAAGATAATGCGACCATATGTGCATGGGTTTATCTCTGGGCTTTCTATGCTTTTCCATTGACCTATATTTCTATTTTTGTGCCAGTACCATACTGTCTTGATTACTGTAGCTTTGTAGTATAGTCTGAAGCCCAGGGGACTGATTCCTCCAGCTCAGTTTTTCTTTCTCAAGATTGCTTTGGATATTTGGGGTCTTATGTCTTTCCATAGAAATTGTGAAATTGTTTGCTCTAGTTCTGTGAAAAATGCCATTGATGTTTTCATAGGGATTGCATTGAGTCTGTAGATTGCTTTGAGTAGGATAATCATTTTCACAATGTTGATTCTTCCAATCTAAGAACATGGTATATTTCTCCACCTGTTTGTATCATCTTTAATTTCTTTCAACAGTGTCTTTTAGTTTTCTGCATACAGGTCTTTTGTCTCCTTAGGTAGGTTTATTCCTAGATATTTTATTCTTTTTGTTGCAATGGTAAATGGGAGTATTTTCTTGATTTCACTCTCAGATTTTTCATCATTAGTGTATAAGAATGCCAGAGATTTCTGTGCATTAATTTTGTATCCTGCTACTTTACCAAATTTATTGATTAGCTCTAGTAGTTTTCTGGTAGCATCTTTAGGATTCTCTATGTATAGTATCATATCATCTGCAAACAGTGACAGCTTTACTTCTTCTTTTCCTATTTGGATTCCTTTTATTTCTTTTTCTTCTCTGATTGCTGTGGGTAAAACTTCCAAAACTATGTTGAATAATGGCAGTGAGAGTGAGCAACCTTGTCTTGTTCCTGATCTTAGTGGAAGTGGTTCCAGTTTTTCACCATTGAGAACTATGTTTGGTGTGGGTTTGTCATATATGGCTTTTATTATGTTTATTATTATGTTGAGATAGGTTCCCTCTATGCCTACTTTCTGGAGTTTTTTTATAATAAATTGGTGTCGAATTTAGTCAAAAGCTTTTTCTGCGTCTATTGAGATGATCATATGGTTTTTATTCTTCAATTTGTTTGTATGGTGTATCACATTGATTGATTTGCATATATTGAAGAATCCTTGTATTCCTGGGATAAACCCTACTTGATCATGGTGTATGATCCTTTTAATGTGCTGTTTGATTCTGTTTACTACTATTCTGTTGAGGATTTTTGCATCTCTGTTCATCAGTGATATTGGCCTGTAGGGTTTTTTTTGGTGACATCTTTGTCTGATTTTGGTATCAGGGTGATGGTGGCCTTGTAGAATGAGTTTGGGAGTGTTCCTCCCTCTGCTATATTTTGGAAGAGTTTGAGAAGAATAAATGTTAGCTCTTCTCTAAATGTTTGATAGAATTCACCTGTGAAGCCATCTGGTCCTGGGTTTTTGTTTCTTGGAAGATTTTTAATCACAGTTTCAATTTCAGTGCTTTGGATTGGTCTGTTTATATTTTCTATTTCTTCCTAGTTCAATATTGGAAGGTTGTGCTTTTCTAAGAATTTATCCATATATTCCAGGTTGTCCATTTTATTGGCATATAGTTTCTTGTAGTAATCTCTCATGATCCTTTGTAGTTCTGCAGTGTCAGTTTTTACTTCTCCTTTTTCATTTCTAATTCTGTTGATTTGAGTTGTCTTCTTTTTATTCTTGATGGGTCTGGCTAATGGTTTATCAATTTTGTTTATCTTCTCAAAGAACCAACTTTTAATTTCATTGACCTTTGCTATTGTTTCCTTCATTTCTTTTTCATTTATTTCTGATCTGATCTTTATGATTTCTTTCCTTCTTCTAACTTTAGGTTATTTTTCGTTCTTCTTTCTCTAATTGCTTTAGGTGTATGGTTCGGTTGTTTATTTGAGAAGTTTCATGTTTCTTGAGATAGGATAGTATTGTTATAAACTTCCCTCTTAGAACTGCTTTTGCTGCATCCCATAGGTTTTGGGTCGTCATGTTTTCATTGTCTTTTGTTTCTAGATTTTTTTTTATTTCCTCTTTGATTTCTTCAGTAATCTCTTGGCTATTTAGTAGTGTATTGTTTAACCACCATATCACTGTATTTTTTACAGTTTTTTTCCTGTAATTGATATCTAATATCAATATATCTTGTATATTTTTTTTCATAGCATAGTGATTGGAAAATGTACTTGATACGATTTCAATTTTCTTAAATTTGCCAGGTCTTCATTTGTGACCCAAGATATGATCTATCCTAGATAATGTTCCATGAGCACTTGAGAAGAAAGTGTATGCTGTTGTTTCTGGATGGAATGTCCAATAAATATCATTTAAGTCCATGTTGTTTAACGTATCATTTAAAGCTTGTGTTCTTTGTTTATTTTCTTTTTGGATGATCTGCCCATTGGTCAAAGTGGGGTGTTAAAGTTCCATACTATGATTGTGTTACTGTTGATTTCCCCTTTTATGGCTCAATTTTTGCCTTAAGTATTGAGGTGCTCCTATATTGGGTGCATAAATATTTACAATTGTTATATCTTCTTCTTGGATTGATCCCTTGATCATTATGTAGTGTTCTTCTTTGTCTCTTGTAATAGTCTTTATTTTAAAGTCTATTTTTTCTGATATGAGAATTGCTACTACTCCAACTTTCTTTTGATTTCCATTTGCATGGAATATCTTTTTCCAGACCCTTACTTTCAGTCTGTATGTGTCCTTAGGTCTGAAGCGGGTCTCTTGTAGACAGCATATATATGGGTCTTGTTTATGTATCCATTTAGCCAGTCTATGTCTTTTGGTTAGAGCATTTAATCCATTTACTTTTAAGGTAATTATTGATATGTGTGTTTGTATTACCATTCTTAATTGTTTTAGGTTTTTTTTTTTTTTTTTTGTAGGTCTTTTCCTTATCTTTGTTTCTTGCCTAGAGAAATTCCTTTAGTATTTGTTGTAGAGCTGGTTTGGTGGTGCTGAATTCTCTTAGCTTTGGCTTGTCTGTAAAAGTTTTAATTTCTCCATCAAATCTGAATGAGATCCTTGCTGGGTAGAGTAATCTTTGTTGTAGGTTTTTCCCTTTCATCACTTGAAATATGTGCTGCCTCTCCCTTCTGACTTGCAGAATTTCTGCTGAAAGATCAGCTGTTAACCTTATGGGAATCCCCTTGTATGTTATTTGTTGCTTTTCCCTGCTGCTTTTAATATTTTTTCTTTGTATTTAATTTTTTTAGTTTGATTAGTATGTGTCTTGCCGTGTTTCTCCTTGTATTTATCCTGTATGGGACTCTGTGTTTCCTGGACTTGATTGACTGTTTCCTTTACCATGTTAGGGAAGTGTTCAACTATAATCTCTTCAAATATTTTCTCAGACCCTTTCTTTTTCTCTTCTTCTTCTGAGACCCTTATAATTTGAAAGTTGGTGCATTTAATGTTGTCCCAGAGTTCTTTGAGACTGTCCTCAATTCTTTTCATTCTTTTTTCTTTATTTTGCTCTGCAGTAGTTATTTCCACTATTTTATCTTCCAGGTCACTTATTTGTTCTTCTGCCTCATTTACTCTGCTATTGATTCCTTCTAGAGTATTTTTAATTTCATTTATTTTGTTGTTCATCAGTTTGCTCTTTATTCTTCTAGTTCCTTGTTAAACTTTTCTTGTATTTTCTCCATTCTATTTCCAAGGTTTTGGATCATCTTTACTGTCATTTCTCTGAATTCTTTTTTAGGTAGACTGCTTATTTCCTCTTTATTTGTTTGGTCTGGTGGGTTTTTACCTTGCTCCTTCATCTGCTGCATATTTTTCTCTCTTCTCATTTTTTTAACCTATGGTGTTTGGGGTCTCCTTTTTGCAGGCTGTTGGTTCATGTTGGTTCATTGGTTCAGTGCCTTGTGCAGGCTTTCTGGTGGAGGAGACTGGTGCCTTTGTTCCAATGGGTGGGGCTGGATCTTTTCATTCTGGTGGGCAGGACCATGCCCTGTGGTGTGTTTTGGGGTGTTTGTGAACTTATTATGATTTTAGGCAGCCTCTCTGCTAATGGGTGGGGTTTTATTACTGTCTTTTTAGTTGATTGGCATGGGGCATACATCAGTGAAACTTACTGGCTGTTGGGTAGGGCTGGGTCTTAGCATTGAGATGGAGATCTCTGGGAGAGCTTTTGCTGATTGATATTATGTGGGGCTGGGAGGTCTTTGGTGGTCCAGTGTCCTGAACTCAGCTCTCCCACCTCAAGGGCTCAGATCTGACACTAGGCTGGAATACCAAGACCCTGTCAGCCACACAGCTGAGGAAGCTGCTCTTCCCATGAGAATGAGAAGATACATGGAACAGATTTGCACCCAGTGCTTGAGGTGAGCCCTTGATCCCTCAGTCTATGTCAAGAGACCAATTCGAATATTTTTCCAGGATGGATAAGGCTGCTGAAAATGAGATGGTTTTCTCTCTTTCTGTGAGATCATATTTGAGGATCAGCTAAATCTGCAACTTCCCAGAGCCACTGACACCACATGGAGCCAGTCATTTTTTCCCTTTGTGCTTAGTCTGGTTTCACTTGTTCACAGGATGCTGCATGCAGAGGCTTCAAACCCAACATTTCAGACCAGGGTTCCTCAAAGAAATCCTAGACTTCTTATTGCATTTCATTGCATTAATTAATTAATTAATTCTATGAACTTTCACTGAGAAATTATTAAATACTAGACTCTCACTAAGCACGAGGGATCAAACCCAAAACTTTACCTCATCCTTAAGGATGTCAGAATCTAAAGACAAAGACAAGTATAACTGGTTAATAGCTGTGTAATGTAACTAATGTGACCATTGAACTATAATAGCTACTCTGATAATACACAGAAAAATAGTATTTGTCCTGAAAGTTTATAGATTGGAGTGTTTTATAAAGGAGATTATAAAGAATATCGTATTTTAAACATTTAGTCAAAGGTTGAGCAGTATCAAGGACACAGAATGAAGAGTATTCATAGAACTGTATGCAGTTCAGTGGGGCTAGAACATGACATGGAAATTTTCAAGAGATGAGACCTGAGAGGTAAGTATCAGTAAGGGCAATTAAGTTTAAGCATTTCAGATTTTGTTCTGGTCAATGTGAACCCACTGAAAGATTATAGAGAGGGAAGGGGAAGAAATGATTTGATCAAATTTTCACTTTAGAAAGATCAGTTTAATTGCAATGTAGAGGAAATACTAGAGGCAGATTAGATTAGTGGCAGGGACGTCAGTTTGGAAAAGACTGCAAGAATCTAAGAAACTGAGGAAGAGAGTGGGCCTGAAGGAAGGAAATAGAAGTAGGTGATGAGAATATTGCCAGAGCTGATCCAGATCTTTGCTCAAAACCTGTTGACCCCCACTTTTAGCAGCAGTGTCCTTGTTCAAAACCTGTCAGCTCCCAACTTTAGCAGGAGTTAACAAACCTTTAAGTTAAAGGGTCCAGAGATAAGAAAGGAAACTACAAACAAAAAAATCAGATGGAACCAGCTGGGACCAAGATGTTGATGACTCTGACCTCCAACAGACCCTGAGTCTCATTATATGTTGTTTTTACTATATCAGCATGTTAAATGACACACCTACCAGTGGCCATGACCAGACATTAAGAATCAGAAAAGGATAGAAAGTCCTCAACAAAACCCTTCTCCTTCCCCAGTAGACTAATGCATATGCCTCCTCATCATTAGCCTCATTCTTCTTCCCTTTGTCTTTACTCTTTTAAAATTAAATCCCTCTTGCAAGGTGGGTGAGAATTTTATCTATAAACTTAGTTCCATCTTCTCCATTCCTTGGCCATTGAATAAAGCTACTGCTGTGTCAATCTCAGGTTTGTTGTTCTACTGCTCAAACAGAATGGAAAAGGAACACTTCACCACAGAGGCAGAGAGCCTTGGCCGGGCTAGGCCATAAGCAGCGTCCATAAGACTTAATTCGGTTAACAAGAGGAGGGAAGGTATTAAGTGCTCTGTAGAATGTGGCACCCATAGGGCTTGGTGGAAGATTTAATGTGTGGGAGAGATGGCTAGAATAATATCTGGAATGCTTGCTTGGGGTAAATGGTGTTATTTACCAAGATGGTGAAAGAAAGAAAAGTTCAAATTTAAGGGGTTGGGGTAGGATATGGAATTCAGTCTCTTGTCTCAAAAGAAAAATTGAAACAAAAAAATCTATTACCATACCTTCCTTCCCTCTTTCTTTATTTATTTATTGTTTATGTTTTTATTTAGTGATCTAAAATGGAAAACTCAACGTCCCAGGGTAGGTTAATATCCATTGCAGGGAACAACAATAAACACATTTATGAATTGTTTACAAGTCAAACTAGGCAATTATCATTGGAAGAGATTATGAGTTTATTTTAGTCCACTAGTGTCTATTACTCAGTTAAATTGTGTTTACATTCTGTAAATCTTTAATTTTTTACCAGAGGAAAAAGGTTCAGCCTACATTTTCTACTGGAAACTCCCTAAGAAAAAAGAGCATGACTTAAATCAAAAATTGAAATTAAGCATAAGCAATGGATTAAAGGATATATTATTTACCATTTAAAGCTTTGGTTATTAGTCAGAATTCAGTATTTAGTAGTGTAATGGGCTGCTTGATTTGATGGACTTTACAATTGTTTTTAAATAAAGTTTCCATGCAAAAGCTGCCAGCTGCCTCACCTTCTGGGTGCTGTTTCTAGAGTCCTGGCCAGGACCCTCTTAGTTTTGCAAATGTGAGATAAATAGGCTCTTCTGTCCTTAATACTCTTCTAAATTCTTAGGTAGGAAATAGGGAAATTGATTTAGGTCCTTGAAACCTCCTGGGAGAAGTACATTTATTACTCCCAAATCATTTACCTCTGAAATGCTTGAAATTAATGTTGTAAGAAACTCTTTTGAGTTTGGAAGCTCCTAATGAGGTTGAAAGGCAAAAAAAAAGAGCCCTGAGAGGAAACTGTCCTAGGCCTTCGTATCTTGGTTGGGTTGGTAACCAGAAGAGGCTTCATTTTAGTAGTTCGTGACTGACTGAAAGCACAGCAGTCCCCAGTCATCCCAGCACTGGGGCTCCTTTTGTGAGCTGGACCTGAATATGTAAGAGTAACGATGGAATTATTGAAGGTTCAATGATCTGGTTTTAACAGAAACAACATGTAAAAGTGGCAGAAGTAAAAGCAGCTGGAAAGAGACTGGTTAAATTCTTTGTTCTAGCTCTCTGAAGCATTTGAAGATAGAAGAGCCTCCTAATAAAGGCAAAATAAAGATTGACACCAAAGATAAAACACTGAATGGGAAAGGTTTTACTGCTGAAGAATCAGTTCAATTAAACACAAAGTCTAGGCAGTGGAAGATGAGGTTGGTGGAGTGAGGGGATTGAGTAAGTCTTTTAAAGTCAAAAGGTCACCTACCACCTGTCAGGGTTGTTTTGACCAGGAAACACTCTCAGATGGAGATATGTGTTCAGGTGGATGTGTTACTAGATAATGAAACAACACATGAAAAAGAGCAGAGCCAATAGGACTGGCCAGAGGGAGGTGAACTGTGATGCAGTTCACCACTGTCAGGAGCTTAAAAGCTGAGCTGCCCCTCAGAGTTGTCCTGAATTTAGCCCTGGGGGCTGGGTCTTTGTATATCCCTCCCTGGTCAAATACTCCTGGAGTGCAAGTTACCTGAGGAAAATGTACCTACACTAAAAAAGAAGACACTTTCTTCCTGGGCAGGGACTCAGTTGAGAGCCCTCAGCAGGCAACACTCTGGGCTGCTAGAGAAAGCAGGGAGTTTTGTCCAGAATGGGGAGATCTAGGCTACACAATATGTCAACCACCTCATTGTATGTACCATTTTATAAAAACTGAGGCTCCGCGTGTTGCTGATTGTGTGCTGATAGTTGGGCTTGCACAATAACTGTTGGGCCGAGGGGAGGAGGATTCTGCCCCGCCTGGGGAACGCTCAGCTTGGGAATGAGATCCAGTTACCTCTGCCAACACTTGAAGTGCCTGGTTAGGTGTTCTGACCTTCAGGTCTTCTGTGCTGCTGTCAGCAGGCTAGGTGCCAGGTCAGGGTTTGCCATTCCTATGGACTAAGTTCCCCTGGTTCTTGGATAATTGCCAAGGGAGAGCCTGGATTTTCTGCTAATTTGGCCAATGGGCTTTGATGAATTTGAATTTGGTTAAAAAACATGAAAGATAAGTAAGGTTGAAGAATACCCAAAGCATTCGATTTTGTGTGACTTGTAGAATGGTCATAACCTGACAGAAATAGGGAAGTTGAGAAAGCAAGCTGGATTTAATAGAAAGGAGTAATTGATAGATAAAGATGACAATTTGGAGGTGGTTACAAGGGTGTGGCCAGGTTGATGAGTAAAATAAGAGTTGTCCTTAGCTGGACATGAAGCAGATGAGGGGCTGTTCTTTCCTTTGTGTCTCCATCACACTTGGATGTATTATCTTTAGCTGTCATTGTGTCTGACTCTTCTTACTAAATGATGAATAGCTTAAGGTAATGTTGTAGGCATCTTTCTGCTCTTGGAACCTGACATAATGGTGAATATATATGTAACAGAGTAGGCCCTCAGTATTTGCTTGTTTTTTTGGTTTTGGGGCTTTTTAAAAAAATTTTATATTTTTTACTTTTATTTATTTTTTATACACCAGGTTCTTATTAGTCATCCCTTTTATACAACTCAGTGTATACATGTCAATCCAAATCTCCCAGTTCATCACACCACTACCCACACCCCCCACCACTTTCCCCCCTTGGTGTCTATAAGTTTGTTCTCTACATCTGTTTCTCAGTTTCTGCCCTGCAAACAGATCTTTATCTACAATTTTTTTAGTTTCCACATATATGCGTTAATATCCAATATTTGTTTTACTCTTTCTGACTTACTTCACACTATATGACAGTCTCTGGATCCATCCATGTCTCTACAAATGACCTAATTTCGTTCCTTTTTATGGCTGAGTAATATTCCATTGTATATATGTAACACATCTTCTTTATCCATTCATCTGTCAATGGGCATTTAGGTTGCTTCCATGACCTGGCTATTGTAAATAGTGCTGCAATGAACATTGGGGTGCATGTGGCTTTTTGAATTATGGTTTTCTCTGGGTATATGCACAGTAGCTGGGTTGCTGGGTCATATGGTAAATCTATTTTTAGATTTTTAAGGAACCTCTGTGCTGTTCTCCATAGTGGCTGTATCAGTTTACATTCCCACCAACAGTGCAAGAGGGTCTCTTTTTCTCCACACCCTCTCCAGCATTTGTTGTTTGTAGATTTTCTGATGATGCCCATTCTAACTGGTGTGAGGTGATACCTCATTGTAGTTTTGATTTGCATTTCTCTAATAATTAGTGATGTTGAGCAGCTTTTCATGTGCTTCTTGGCCATCTGTATGTCCTCTTTAGAGAAATGTCTATTTAGGTCTTCTGCCCATTTTTTGATTGGGTTGTTTGTTTTTTTAATATTGAGCTGCATGAGCTGTTTATATATTTGGGGGATTAATCCTTTGTCTGTTGATTAATTTGCAAATATTTTCTCCCATTTTGAGGGTTGTCTTTTTGTCTTGTTTATGGTTTCCTTTGCTGTGCAAAAGCTTTGAAGTTTCATTAGTTCCCATTTGTTTATTTTTGTTTTTATTTCCATTACTCTAGGAGGTGGATCAAAAGAGATCCTGTTGTGATTCATGTCAAAGAGTGTTTTTCCTATGTTTTCCTCTAAGAGTTTTATAGTGTCCGGTCTTACATTTAGTTCTCTAATCCATTTTGAGTTTATTTTTGTGTATGGTATTATGGAGTGTTCTAATTTCATCCTTTTACATGAAGCTGTCCAGTTTTCCCAGCACCACTTATTTAAGGGACGGTCTTTTCTCCATTGTATATGCTTGCCTCTTATCTCATAGATTGGTTGACCATAGCTGCTTGGGTTTATCTCTGGGCTTTCTATCTTGTTCCATTGATCTATATTTCTGTTTTTGTGCCAGTACCACATTGTCTTGATTATTGTAGCTTTGTAGTACAGCCTAAAGTCAGGGAGTCTGATTCCTCCAGATCCACTTTTCTCCCTCAAGATTGCTTTGGCTATTCAGGGTCTTTTGTATCTCCATACAAATTTTAAGATTTTTTGTTCTAGTTCCATAAAAAATGCCATTGTAATTTGATAGGGATTGCATTGAATCTGTAGACTGCTTTGGGTAGTATACTCACGTTCACAATATTGATTCTTCCAATCCAAGAACGTGGTATATCATTCCATCTGTTGGTATCATCTTTAATTTCTTTCATCAGTGTCTTATAGTTTTCTGCATACACATCTTTGGTATCCCTTGGTAGGTTTATTCCTAGGTATTTTATTCCTTTTGTTACAATGGTAAATGGGAGTGTTTCCTTAATTTCTCTTTCAGATTTTTCATCATTAGTGTAAAGGAATGCAAGAGATTTCTGCACATTAATTTTGTATCCTGCAACTTTACCAAATTCATTGATTAGCTCTAGTAGTTTTCTGGTGGCATATTCAGGATTCTCGATGTATAGTATCATGTCATCTGCAAACAGTGACAGCTTTCCTTCTTCTTTTCCAATTTGTATTCCTTTTATTTCTTTTTCTTCTCTGATTGCAAGGGCTAGGATTTCAAAAAATATGTTGAATAACAGTGGTGAGAGTGAACATCCATGTCTCGTTCCTGATCTTAGAGGAAATGCTCTCAGTTTTTCACCACTGAGAATGATGTTTGCTGTGTCATATATGGCCTTTATTAAGTTGAAGTAGGTTCCCTCTATGCCCAATTTCTGGAGAGTTTTTATCATAAATTGGTGTTGAATTTAGTCAAAAGCTTTTTCTGCATCTCTTGAGATGATCATATGGTTTTTATTCTTCAATTTGTTAATATGGTGTATCACATTGATTGATTTGCATATATTGAAGAATCCTTGCATCCCTGGGATAAATCCCACTTAATCATAGTGTATGATCCTTTTAATGTGTTGTTGGATTCTCTTTGCTAGTATTTTGTTGAGGATTTTTGCATGTATATTCATCAGTGATATTGGTCTGTAATTTTCTCTTTTGTAGTATCTTTGTGTGGTCTTGGTATCAGGGTGATGGTGGCCTCATAGAATGAGTTTGGGAGTGTTCCTTCCTCTGCAAGTTTTTGGAAGAGTTTGAGAAGGATGGGTATTAGCTCTTCTCCTAATGTTTGATAGAATTCACCTGAGAATCCATCTGGTCCTGGACTTTTGTTTGTTGGAAGATTTTAAATCACAGTTTCAATTTCATTACCTGTGATTGGTCTGTTCATATTTTATATTTCTCCCTGGTTCAGTCTTGGAAGGTTATACCAAATTTCTAAGAAATTTGTCCATTTCTTCCAGGTTGTCTATTTTACTGGCATAGAGTTGCTTGTAGTAGTCCCTTAGGATACTTTGTATTTCTGCAGTGTCTCTTATAACTTCTGCTTTTTCATTTCTAATTTTATTGATTTAGGGGGCCTCCCTCTTTTTCTTGATGAGTCTGGCTAATGGTTTATCAATTTTGTTTATCTTCTCAAAGAACAAGCTTTTATTTTTATTGATCCTTGCTATTATTTTCTTTGTTTCTATTTCATTTATTTCTGCTCTGATCATTATGATTTCTTTCCTTCTGCTATCTTTGGGTTTTGTTTGTTCTTTCTCTATTTCCGTTAGGTGTAAGTTTAGATATTTTGTTTGAGATTTTTCTTTTTTCTTGAGGTAGGCTTGTATAGCTATAAAATTCCTTGTTAGAACTGCTTTTGCCACATCCCATAGGTTTTGGATCATCGTGTTTTAATTGTCATTGGGCTCTAGGTATTGTTTCATTTCCCCTTTGATTTCTTCAGTGATCTCTTGGTTATTTAGTAACGTATTGTTTAGCCTCCATGTGTTTGTGTTTTTTACGTTTTTTTCCCCTGTAATTGATTTCTAATCTCATAGTGTTGTGGTCCGAAAAGATGCTTAATATGATTTCAATTTTCTTACATTTACCAAGGCTTGATTTGTGACCCAAGATGTGATCTATCCCGGAAAATGTTCTGTGTGCACTTTAGAAGAAAGTGTAATCTGCTGTTTTTGCATGGAATGTCCTATAAATATCCATTAAATCCATCTGGTATATTGTGTCATTTAAGCTTCTCTTTCCCTATTAATTTTCTGTATGGATGATCTGTCCATTGGCATAAGTGAGGTTTTAAAGCCCCCCACTACTATTGTATTACTGTAGATTTCCTCTCTTATAGCTGTTAGCAGTTGCCTTATGTATTGAGGTGCTACTATGTAGGGTGCATATATATTTATAATTGCTATATCTTCTTCTTGGATTGATCCCTTGATCATTATGTAGTGTCCTTCCTTGTCTCCTGTAACATTCTTTATTTTAAAGTCTATTTTATCTGATATGAGTATTGCTACTCCAGCTTTCTTTTGATTTCCATTCACATGGAATATATTTTTCCATCCCTTAACTTTCAGTCTGTATGTGTCCCTATGTCTGAAGTGGGTCTCTTGTAGACAGAATATATATGGGCCTTGTTTTTGTATCCATTAGCAAGCCTGCATCGTTTGGTTGGAGCATTTAATCCATTCACGTTAAAGGTAGTTATTGATATGTATGTTCCTATTACCATTTTCTTAATTGTTATTGGTCTGTGTTTGTAGGTCCTTTTCATCTCTTGTGTTTCCCACTTAGAGAAGTTCCTTTAGCATTTGTTGTAGAGCTGGTTTGGTGGTGCTGAATTCTCTTAGCTTTTACTGGTCTGCAAAACTTTTGATTTCTCCATCGAACTGAATGAGATCCTTGCTAGGTAGAGTAATCTTTTTTTTTTAACATCTTTATTGGAGTATAATTGCTTTACAATGGTGTGTTAGTTTCTGCTTTACAACCAAGTGAATCAGTTATATATATACATATGTTCCCATATCTCTTCCCTCTTGCATCTCCCTCCCTCCTACCCTCCCTATCCCACCCCTCTAGGTGGTCACAAACCACCTAGCTGATCTCCCTGTTCCATGTGGCTGCTTCCCACTAGCTATCCACCTTACGTTTGGTAGTGTATATATGTCCATGCCACTCTCTCACTTCGTCACAGCTTACCCTTCCCCCTCTCCATATCCTCAAGTCCATGCTCTAGTAGGTCTGTGTTTTATTCCCGCCCTACCCTTAGTCTCTTCATGACATTTTTCTTTCTAGATTCCATATATATGTGTTAACATACGATATTTGTTTTTCTCCTTCTGACTTACTTCACTCTGTATGACAGACTCCAGGTCCATCCACCTCACTACAAATAATTCAGTTTCATTTCTTTTTATGGCTGAGTAATATTCCATTGTATATATGTGCCACATCTTCTTTATGTATTCATCTGTTGATGGACACTTAGGTTGCTTCCATGTCCTGGCTATTGTAAATAGAGCTGCGATGAACATTTTGGTACATGACTCTTTTTGAATTATGGTTTTCTCAGGGTATATGCCCAGTAGTGGGATTGCTGGTCGTATGGGATTGCTGGTCATAGTTCTATTTGTAGCATTTTAAGGAACCTCCATACTGTTCTCCATAGTGGCTGTATCAATTTACATTCCCTAGGTAGAGTAATCTTGGTTGTAGATTCTTCCCTTTCATTACTTTAAGTATATCATGCCACTCCCTTCTGGCTTGTACAGTTTCTGCTGAGAAATCAGCTGTTAACATTATGGGAGTTCCCTTTTATGTTATTTGTCTTTTTTCCCTTGCTGCTTTCAATAATTTTTCTTTGTCTTTAGTTTTTACCAATTTGATTACTATGTCTCGACATTTTTCTCCTTGGGTTTATCCTGTCTGGGACTCTCTGCACTTCCTGAACTTGGCTGGTTTTTTCCTTTCCCAAGTTAGGGAAGTTTTTGACTATAATCTCTTTAAATATTCTCCAGTCCTTTTTCTCTGTCTTCTGGGACCCCTATAATGAGAATGTTGTTGCGTTTAATGTTGTCTCAGAGGTCTCTTAGGCTGTCTTCATTTCTTTTCATTCTTTGTTCTTTATTCTGTTCCACAGTAGTGAATTCCACCATTCTGTCTTCCAGGTCACTTATCCATTCTTCTGCCTCAGTTATTCTGCTATTGATTCCTCCTAGTGTAGTTTTCATTTCAGTTATTGTATTGTTCACCTCTGTTCGTTTGTTCTTTAATTCTTCTAGGTCTTTTTTAAACATTTCTTGCATCTTCTCGATCTTTGCCTCCATTCTTTTTCTGAGGTCCTAGATCATCTTCACTATCATTATTCTGAATTATTTTTCTGGAAAGTTGCCTATCTCCACTTCATGTAGTTGTTTTCCTGGGGTTTTATCTTGTTCCTTCATCTGATACATATCCCTCTGTCTTTATCTTGTCTATCTTTCTGTGAATGTAGGTTTTGTTCCACAGGCTACAGAATTGTTGTTCTTCTTGCTTCTGCTGTCTGCCCTCTGGTGGATGTGGCCATCTAAGAGGCTTGTGCAAGCTTTCTGATGGGAGGGACTGGTGGTGGGTTGAGCTGGCTATTGCTATGGTGGGAAGAGATCAGTAAAAGTTTAATCCACTTGTCTGCTGATGGGTGGGTCTGGGTCCCCTCCCTGTTGGTTGTTTGGCTTGAGGCAACCCAACACTCTAGCCTACCCAGGCTCTTTGATGGGTCTAATGGTGGACTCTGGGAGGGTTCACGCCAAGGAGTACTTCCCAGAACTTCTACTGCCAGTGTCCTTGTTCTCATGGTAAGTCAGAGCCACCCCGTAACTTTGCAGGAGACCCTCCAACATTAGCAGGTAGGTCTGGTTCAATCTTTATGGGGTCTCTGCTCCTTTCCCTGGGTCCTGATGTGCACACTACTTTGTGTGTGACCTCCAAGAGTGGAGACTCTGTTTCCCCCAGTCTTGTTGAAGTCCTGCAATCAAATCCTGCTAGCCTTCAAAGTTTGATTCTCTAGGAATTCCTCCTCCCATTGCAGATTCCCAGTTTGGGAAGCCTGACGTGGGGCTCAGAACCTTCACACCAGTGGGTGGACTTCTGTGGTGTAAGTGCTCTCCAGTTTGTGAGTCACCCACCCAGCAGTTATGAGATTTGATTTTATTGTGATTGTGCCCTTCCTACCATCTCCTTGTGTATTCTCCTTTGTCTTTGGATGTGGGGTATCACTTTTTGTGAGTGCCAGTATCTTCCTGTGGATGATTGTTCAGCATTTCAGTATTTGCTTGTTGAATGAAATTGTAAATGAACGAATGAACAAAAGTGAGGGAACAGTGTGCATGTGTGTGCACGTGTGCTTGTGTGTGTGCGTGTGTGTGTGTGTGTAGTGAGTGCTATTGATTCAAGCTTCACATATATGTAACATTTTTTCCTGAAAAGTTTAAAATGAGCATTAAGTAGCAGTGCAGATCCTGCTGGGTTTGGAAAGCCTCAGAGTCAGAACGTCCTTTCAGCATATTCTTGTGCATTTTCCCACTCAGGGCATTGCTGGAGCCGAGAAGCAGAAGAGACTGACCACTGATACTCTACCGCCTTTGACTCATGACTCCATTAGTAAATTGAGAAGAGACCAAACACTTGGCGTATCCCTTCCTTCCTACCATGTGGGAATGATGGGAGACTTGCTGTCACATAGTGTCAAGGTGATCCAGAAAGACTCACTGAATTGAGGAGATGTCTGTAAATTAATTTTTGCTTCTTAAAGAATAGCCCTAAGCACACCATATAATTTATACTATTTGATGTGACTCTGTTAATTCCCTGAGATATTTACTATTTCCTCTTCAATTCCATTATCTTCCCAGGCACTGAAGTCTACTTTACATATTAATAGTTTTATCTAATCACTGGCTTAAAGAAACTTTGGAGTATGTGTCCTGTGTTCCAATCTCCTGAAACTTCCAGGGCTTCTCTGCTTACCCCACACTCTTACAGATCTCAGACTAAATACTTCACAGTTGGCAAGATGCTTTTATAAGTTTTCCTGATTATAAATTTACATACCACATTCAAATATGCAAAGAAAGTACGGCTTCTATACTTTTCATAATTTATCTAATCATCTTAAGAAGCCCTTCCTTATTTAGTAGCAGGTGCAAAAGGATACTAAATTTAGTCCAATTCAGTAAATTCAGTTGCTAATTTAAATAGCATCTGATGTATAATTCAGTCTCTTTTGGATAAATCTGTTTTTATGCTTCCTCATTTTCTGCTTCTATCCAATATGGATCTGGGATTATGGAGAAGGGAGCTTAGGTGACCATGTGGAGGCAGGGAAGAGGAAGAGTCCCAGAGCTAAGTGCCTAGGTCCTTGGAGCATCTCCTTAGCTCCTTTAGATACAGGCAATGCCGTGTTTCCTCTGGTCAGTCGTGCCCTGCTGGCATCTGATGGTTAAGTCTGTAGTTCATGAACTTGGGAGATTTTCTTTCTTGGTTGAGTCAGATCCTAGATGGGTCAGAGCCTAAGGATTCAGTGCCCCACCTTAGTCCTGGATTGGGCTGAGTATCTCCTGTGTATCTTGCTGTAGCTCTCACCTTGGGACCACTTGTCCCCAGTGTAGTCACCTTTCTTTACACATTCACCAGCCAGCATCATCAACTACTCTCCAAGTCTGCCGGAGTGTGTAGAAATTCTGGAACCCCTTCTATATCACATAGGATTTAAAGATTTTCTAATTATATCAGACTTCTGTTGTATTCTGCTTTGCCTGCTTAACAAAATTTGAGTTTTCAAATTTCTTCTCTTGCCATCCTCTATTTACTCTTTTGGTGATCTTATTTAGTACCATAGCTTTAAATATCAACTATAAACTAATGGCTCCCAAATATATATCTATATCCCAGACCTTTCTCTGGATTCTAGATTTGAATAACCAACTGCCTACCCAACAACTCCACATGGGTGTCTAATAGGCCTTTTAAACTTATATGTCTAAAATGGAACTATTTCTCTTCCCCCCAAACTTACTCCTTTCTCAATCTTCCTCAACTCAGTAAATAGCACCTTCACTCTTTCAGATACTCAGCATAATACGTTAGCATTATCCATGATTTTCTCACACTCCACATCCAATCCATTGGGAAATTCTCTGGCTCTCCCTTTAAACTACAGCCACACTATCACACCAAAAAGAATAAAATACCAGGGAATAAAATTAACCAAGGAGGTGAAAAACCTATACTCTGAAAACTATAGAACATTGATTAAGGAATTTGAAAATGATACAATGAAATGAAAAGATATACCATTTTTTTGGATTAGAAGAATTAACATTGTTAAAAAGTCCATACTACCCAAAGCAATTTACAGATTTAATGCAATCCTTATCAAATTATGCATGACATTTTTCACAAAACTAGAACAACTAATACTAAAATTTATGTAAAACCACAAAAGACCCTAAATTGCTAAAGCAATCTTGAGAAAAAAGAATGAAGCTGGACGTATCACACTCCCTGTCTTTGATACTACAAAATGACAGTAATCAAAATAGCATGGTATTGGTATGAAAACAAACACACAGAACAGAATAGAGAACCCAGAAATGAACCCACAGTTATATGAGAAATTAATCTACAACAGAGGACACAAGAATATACAGAGAAGGAAAGGCAGTCTCTTCAATAAGTGCTGCTGTGAAAACTGGACAGATACATGTAAAATAATGTGATTAAAACATTTTCTCATACGATATACAAAAATACACTCAAAATGGATTAAAGACCTAAGTGTAAGATCTGAAATCATAAAACTCTTAGAAAGGAACACTCTTTAACATAAATTGTAGTAATATTTTCTTGGATAAGCCCCCTGAGGCAAAATGAATAAAAGCAAAAGTAAACAAATAGGGCCAAATTAAACTTAAAAGCTTTTGCACAGCAAAGGAAACCATTGACAAAATGAAAAGACAAGCTACCAAATGGGAGAAAGTTTTTGCAAATGATATGACTGGTAAGGGGTTAATATCCCAAATCCTTTATGTATTTTACTTTATTGTTTATCAACTCATACAACTCAATATCAAAAATAAACAAACAAACAAACAAACTGATTAAAAAGTGAGCAGAAGATCTGAATAGACCTTTTTCTGCAGAAGACATACAGATGGTCAACAGTTACATGAAAGGATGCTCAACACTGTTAATCCTCAGAGAAATGCAAGTCAAACCACAATGAGATATCACCTCACACCTGTCACAATGGCTATCATCAAAAAGAATATAGGAGAGACCTTCAAGATGACAGATGAGTAAGATGTGGAGATCACCTTTTCCCCACAAATACATCAGAAATACATCTACATGTGGAACAACGCCTAGAGAACACCTACTGAATGCTGGGAGAAGACCTCAGACTTCCCAAAAGGCAAGAAACTCCCCAAATACCTGGGTAGGGAAAAAGAAAAAAGAAAAACACAGAGACAAAAGAATAGGGATGGGACCTGCACCTCTGGGAGGGAGCTGTGAAGGCGGAAAAGTTTCCACACACTAGGAAACCCCTTCACTGATGGAGACAGCGGGTGGCTGGGGGGAAGCTTCAGAGACACAGAGAAGAGTGCAGCAATAGGGGTGCACAGGGCAAAACAGAGAGATTCTCACACAGAGGATTGGTGCCAAGCAGCACTGACCATCCTGAGAGGCTTGTCTGTTCACCCACTGGAATGGGTGGGGGTTGGGAGCTGAGGCTCTGGCTTCAGAGTTCAGATCCCAGGGAGAGGAGTGTGGGTGGCTGCATGAAAACACCCTGAAGGGGGCTAGTGCACCACAGCTAGCCAGGAGGGAGTCCGGAATAAAGTCTGGAACTGCCTAAGAGGCAAGAGACCTTTCTTTCCAGGTGCATAAGAAAAGGGGATTCATAGCACTGACTAAACCAGCTCCAGAGAAGGGCAGGAGCCATGGCTATCAGTACGGACACCAGAGATGGACATGAAACATTAAGGCTACTGCTGCAGCCACCAAGAATCCTGTGTGCAAGCACAGGTCAGTGTCTACACCTCCCCTCCCGGGAGGCTGTGCAGCCCACCACTGTCAGGGTCCTGTGATCTAGGGACAACTTCTCTGGGAAAACACACAGCATGCCTCAGACTGTTGCAATGTCATGATGACCTCTGTCGTAGCAGGCTTGCCTTGCATTCTGTACCCCTACCTCCCCTCCCCCCCCCCCACCCCCCCACCCCCCCCCCCCGCCTGAGTGAGCCAGAGCTCCCTAATCACCTGCTTCTTTAACCCTGTCTTGTCTGATTGAAGAACAGATGCCCCCAGGCAACCTACATGCAGAGGCGGGGCAAATGCAAAGCTAAACCCCAAGAGGTGTGCGAACACAGAAGAGAAAGGTAAATTTCTCCCAGCAGCCCCAGAAGCAGTAGATTAAACCTCCACAATTAACTTGATGTATGCTGCATCTGTGGAATATCTGAATAGACAACGAACCATCCCAAAATTGAGGCAGTGGACTTTGGGAGCAATGATATGTATATTTTTTCATTTTTCTCTTTTTGTGAGTGTGTATGTGTATGCTTCTTCGTGTGATTTTGTCTGTATAGCTTTGCTTTTACCATTTGTCCTAGGGTTCTGTCTGTCCGTTTGTTTTTTTGGGTTTTTTTTTTTTTTTTGGTGTGGGTGTGTGTTTTTTTGTTTTTGTTTTTAGTATACTTTCTAGCTCTTTTTATCGTTGGTGGATTTGCTGTTTTGGTTTGGTTGCTCTCTTCTTTCTTTCTTTTGTTTTCTTTTAAAATTACCTTTTAATTATTTTAACTTTTAATAATTATTTTTATTTTTTATTTTAATAACTTTATTTTATTTATTTTCTTTCTTTCTCTTTCTCCCTGTTCTTCTGAGCCAAGAGGCTGACAGGGTCTTGGTGCTCTGGCCAGGTGTCAGGCCTCTGTCTCTGAAGGGGTAGAGCCAAGTTCAGGACATTGGTCCACCAGAAACTTCCTGGCACCCTGTAATATCAAACAGCGAAAGTTCTCCCAGAGATCTCCATCTCAATGATAAGACCCTGCTCCACTCAACGACTAGCAAGCTACAGTGCTAGACAGCCTACACAAAATATCTAGCAAGTCAAAACACAACATGACCCATTAGCAGAGAGGCTGTCTAACATCATAATAAGGTCATAGAAACCCCAAAACACACCACTGGACGTGGACCTGCCCACCCGAAGGACAATATCCAGCCTGATCAACCAGTACACAGGCAAGAGTCCCCTCCAAGAGGAAGCCTACACAACCCACTGAACTAACCTTAGCCACTGGGGGAAGACACCAAAAACAGCGGGAACTACGAACCTGCATCCTGCGAAAAGGAGATACCAAACACAGCAAGTAAAGCAAAATGAGAAGACAGAGAAACAAAGCAGATGAAGGAGCATGGTAAAAACCCACCAGAGAAAACCAATGAAGAGGAAATAGGCAGTCTACCTAAAAAGAATTCAGAGTAGTGATGGTAAAGATGATCCAAAATCTTGGAACTACAATTGAGAAAATACAATAAATGTTTAACAAGGAACTAGAAGAATTCAAGAGCAAACAAACAATGATGAACAGCACAATAAATGAAATTTAAAATTCTCTAGAAGGAATCAGTAGCAGAACAACTGAGACAGAACAACGGATAAGTGACCTGGAAGATAAAATAGTGGAAATAATTACCTCAGAGCAGAATAAAGAAAAAGAATGAAAAGAATTGAGGACAGTCTCAGAGACTTCTGGGACAACATTAAATGCAACAACTTTCGAATTATAGGGGTCCCAGAAGAAGAAGAGAAAAAGAAATGGACTGAGAAAATATTTGAAGAGATTATAGTTGAAAACATCCCTAATATGGGAAAGGAAATAGTCAATCAATTCCAAGAAGCACAGAGAGTGCCATACAGGATAAATCCAAGGAGAAATATGCCAAGACATATATTAATCAAACTATCAAAAATTAAATACCGAGAAAAAATAGTAAAAGCAGCAAGGGAAAAACAACAAATAACATATAAGGGAATCCCTGTAAGGTTAACAGCTGATTTTTCAGCAGAAACTCTGCAATCCAGAAGAGAGTGTCAAGACATATTTAAAGTGATGAAAGGGAAAAAACTACAACCAAGATTACTCTTCCCAGAAAGGATCTCATTCAGATTTGATGGAGAAATTAAAACCTTTACAGATAGGCAAAAGTTAAGAGAATTCAGCACCACCAAACAAGCTTTACTACAAATACTAAAGGAAGTTCTCTAGGCAGGAAACACGAGAGGAGGAGAAGACCTACAATAACACACCCAAAACAATTAAGAAAATGGTAATAGGAACATACACATTGATAATTACCTTAAGTATAAGTGGATTAAATGCTCCCACCAAAGACATAGACTGGCTGAATGGATAAACAAACAAGACCCTTATATATGCTGTCTACAAGAGACCCACTTCAGACCTAGGGACACATACACACTGAAAGTGAGGGGATGGAAAAAGATATGCTATGCAAATGGAAGTCAAAAGAAAGCTGCAATCAGAGAAGAAAAAGAAATGAAAGGAGTCCAAATGAGAAAAGAAGAAGTAAAGCTGTCATTATTTGCAGATTACATGATATCATGCACAGAGAATCCTAAAGATGCTACCAGAAAACTACTAGAGCTAATCAATAAATTTGGTAAAGTAGCAGGATACAAAATTAATGCACAGGAATCTCTTGCATTCCTATACACTAATGATGAAAAATCTGAAAGAGAAATTAAGGAAACACTCTCATTTACCACTGCAACAACAAGAATAAAATATCTAGGAATAAACCTATGTAGGGAGACAAAAGACCTGTATGCAGAAAACTATAAGACACTGCTGAAAGAAATTCAAAATGATACAAACATATGGAGAGATATACCATATTCTTGGATTGGAAGAATCAACATTGTGAAAATGACTATAGTACCCAAAGTAATCTACAGATTCAATGCAATCTGTATCAAACTACCAATGGCATTTTTCACAGAACTAGAACAAAACATTTCACAATTTGTATGGAAACACAAAAGACCCTAAATAGCAAAAGCAATCTTAAGAAAGAAAAACGGAGCTGGAAGACTAGGCTCAAAAATCAGACTATACTACAAAGCTACAGTAATCAAGACAGTATGGTACTGGCACAAAAACAGAAATATAGATCAATGGAACAGGATAGAAACCCCAGAGATAAACCCACTCACATACGGTTACTTTATTTTTGATAAAGGTAGCAAGAATATACAATGGAGAAAAGACAGCTTCTTCAGTAAATCGTGCTGGGAAAAGTAGACAGCTACATGTAAAAAAATGAAATTAGACCACTCCCTAACACCAAACTCAAAAATAAACTCAAAATGGATTTAGACCTAAATATAAGGCCAGACACCTAAAATTCTTAGGGGAAAACATAGGCAATGCACACTATAACATAAATCACTGCAAGATCCTTTTTGACCCAGCTCCTAGAGAAATGGAAAAAAAATAAAAATAAAAAATGGGACCTAATGAACCTTAAAAACTTTTTTACAGCAAAGGAAACTATAAACAAGATGAAAAGACAACTCTCAGCATGGGAGAAAATATTTGCAAATGAAGGAAATGACAAAGGATTAACTTCCAAAATTTACAAGCAACTCATGCAGCTCAATATCAAAAAAAACCACAACCCAATCCGAAAATGGGCTGAAGACGTAAACAGACATTTTTCTAAGGAAGGTTTACAGATTGCCAATAAATTCCTGAAATTCCTTTCTCCATTTTACTGCGTTATTTCTCTTTGTAGCACTTATCTTCACAGATCTATGCATTTATTTATTCAGTCTCTTCCCTCAACTGGAGGGTAAGATCTATAATGTCAAGAACTTAAGTCTGTTTAGTACTTTATTTCCAGTGCCTAGAATGACAACTGACACACAGTGAGTATACCACACAGTTTTGGTGATACAATGTCTCTACTATATTGCTTATATCATAATATGAGAAAAGTCCAGAAGATTTCCCAGCACAGCTTTTGCTCCAGTTAACTGTTCTGGGTCTCTGTTTGATGGCACCAGCAGAACTTTCTGATGTCTTCCAGTGAGCTTCCTCTACCTTGTCGTCTATGGGTTTATTTTTTACCATCTAAGTTGTGAGGAAAGTATGTGAAATTTGGTATTATTTTTAAGATTTAACTAAAAGTTAAGTTTAGGAGAATTTCCAGAACTGCTTGTTACAAACACTCTCTGCTGTGACTGATGTGACAGAGAACATGGTTTGTTAGATGTACGTCTAAATTTGGGGAAAGAAGAGGGAGGTAATAATCATCATAAAATTAATTGTGTTCAAAGCTACTACTTATTGCATGCTGACTTTGTTCCAAAAACCTATGTATATGACCTTCACAATAGCCCTTGAAAATAGATATTAGTACTTCTCTTTTATAGGTGAGGAATCCAGGACCTGAGTCATTACTAACACAATTAAAAGTCACAACTTTAATAAGGGGCTGAGCTGGGATTGCTGACTATAAATTTTTTCCACCATACGATGCTACATTCACAGTTGTCTTCAAAAGGATGTTGGCAGTCTACATGTTTTTGAAAACTGTCTGCAGCACTGTTTGAAAATTATCTTAAAATCCTTTCAAAGAAACATGGCAGGATAGTTTCTTATAGTGTGAACTAAAAGGGCCCACAGTTTTTGTGACTGTGTGGGTTATCAAGCTTATTTGTCTGGGATTATGTGCTGGCTAATTATCATATTGCTTCACCAATTACCATGATTATAGAAAGATCTTTCATCTGAAACAGTGAGGGTGGCCTTTGGCAGTGCAGAGAGGGGAGAGCGTACAACACAGTACATCACAATGGGAAGCCTCCACCCCGAGCTTCCGCAGAAGCAGCAGGACAATGAAGGGAGAAGAAAAGTAGTTACCTATGTATGAGTGATGACTGCTGAAAGCCATCCTCCCCACAGCAGTTAGAGCCTGGGTTTTATGGCCTCTACATTAGCACAGCAGGACTTAATGCTGAGAGTTGGAGGGGAAAAGCTACATCTTTCACTTTGGTGCTCATGCCTCCACTGCGTTTCTCATAGCCCTGCTGTGTTTATTAAAGGTCTCATGGGGCAGTCATCCATCACAGGTGGCATTGATCATGCCCTCTCATAACTTAGGCCTGTTACTTTGAGTCACACTGCATTGCTTCTCTGAAGTCACATAAAACCTTATCTCTTTTACTAGATGTTGTTCACCTACTTAGTGATTCCACACACAGCAACACTTTCATAAAGGTAGCCTGCTCCTTCCTAAGGTTATAAGCTCATGCCTGCCAAACCAAAAGCTAGGAAAAAACAGGCTTCAAAAGTCCCTCTGTGTGGTGATTTGAAGAAACATAATAGTGTGACACATTAGTATACTCACAGGGAGAAAATAGTACCTGTTGTTTGCATTCAGTTATCAAAGCAGGGGAGAGGTCTGCCTGTAAAAGAGTTGGAAGTGGTCTCCAAAATCATTTTCAGGTGTAAAACCCTGCACACTACATCCTTTCCTAATTAATATCAATTGTACATTCTACAGTCTGTTTCCCCAGCACTGTGGTTGCATTTATTATAATCTTGTTTGAGAAGCAGGACAGTGATTGACAATGATTCTCTTTACAAATCCCATGTGATGTATAATTTGGTTTTCTAATTGTGCACGTTTGCACAATCTGTTTCCTATTCCTGCTAGATTACTATGAGTTGAAAGGCTTGTCAGTGTGGAATTACATTTTCTCAATAAGGTCTTGGGTCTGCTGTGTGCCTCTAGTGATGACAGAATTTGAACATGCTCAGCATTATGGAGTTCTCACATGTATCATAACTGCTACAGTAGCTATACCAACAGAGGGCAGTAGAAGCCAGCTGGAAATCGATGAAGTTTCACTGCAAAAACGCTTGAGTTGGGTCCTGAGGGGTGAGCAGGAGCTTGACAAACAACGAGGAGGGAGAGAGACAGACCTTTTAAATAGCACCAATGGCATATGGAAAATGCCATATGGTGCAGCAAGCCCTGTTTAGAAAATGGTGATTAGTTTCCTGTGCTGACAGCAATTAAGTTATCTGTATCATGTTATTCTCTCCCTAGTTGGAGACTTTTGTTTCTTGAGTTATGTGGAATTTGATGTATCACTTAAACCCTAATGATAGTTACATGGTACTTATGAAAGGGTGAGAACTAGTTCAGAGGGAGCGATGAGGCTTACAAAGATCAAGAAGCAACTTCTATGTGAGGTTTGAGTTTTGGGAAGAATTCTCTCCTTGCTCTGTGACTCATTTTCCTCACTGATAAAACAAAAGCATCAGCTGCCGTCTGTCTGAAGGTAGTCAGTGAGTGAAATGTGATGGGCCCACAGTCGGTAGACTAATTCTCCTCCCTGGGAGCTCGACAATGTTTCTGGTGGAAGAGGAAGCAGAGAGAGGAGACTGGGAGTTGTCACTGTGGTCTCTCTGAGATGTACCCACCGTCTATGTGTACTTTGGAACGTACACTCACGTGAGTATCTCAAGGCTTTCGGAAAATAAAATGTACCTCTCACAAAAGTGTTGGGAAGTCCTACGTATGGAAAATGATTGGAATCCCTTGGAAATCTAAGATACATGTATTATCTCATTCCATGTGGTCACAGAGGACTTGGGGTCACTAATTTTAGAAAAGAAAACAGTCAGGAAAATACACCCACAAGTCTTCACAGTGTCTTACAAACAGATAATCTACAAGTTAGATGGAGTAAATTTTATGTTTGAGAATAAGCAATTCTCTTGAGGGGAAGAATAGTTCATTGCTGCTGTAGAAGAAAAGGAAGCTGAGTAGAGAGCAGTGAAACCATGAAATTTCTCTTTCCAGCTGTGAGTTCAGTTTTTCCCTGGATTTTCTGTGACACTGGGGTGGAGGTTGACATTTTTCACCATGACTCCCTTGCCATAAGTAATTTAAGTATTCCAAAAGGTCTAACAGTGTAACTCATGGGGAGTTCAACGATCCTGTTCAACAGTGGTTAGAGACAGGCTGTACAGGAGAAAGTGTCTGTGGCCCCTTCAGCAAATCAGGCAGTCCGGTCAGTCAGAGCCCTTCCTTCTCACTTGCTTCTTACACATCCCACAGTGCTGAACTTTACAGTTCACACAAGGAAATGACCTTAAACTCAGCCCTCAGATGGAAGGTTCATTTCTCCCTCTGGCTCCTGCCATCCTGTGGTTCGTTCTCAACCTGGACAAGAGAAAGCCTTACGCTTAGGAAGCTTAGAAGCAGCTACTGGGTGAGGCAAACACTTTGGTTTCCACCGGCCTTTTCCATGCACAGAAGAGGCAGGGCACCTACTTTCTCCCTTAGATGAGAAGCAACATAAATTGATCATAAAATCATTGAAGAAGCAAAATGGTAAGAAAAAAATAACTAATTTACCTGATTTATGGAGGTCATTAACAACCTACTAGGATGTTCTGATTCACTTGAGACAGTAAATTTTACAACCTACTAGGATGTTCTGATTCACTTGAGACAGTAAATTTTATGTGACAAAGGTGACAATTGGGAAAAAGTAAGTGGGAGAATGCAAAGGAATAAACATTTTGTTTTCCCCTTGTCCTCACATTACATTTCCCCGCTTCTTACTGTGGAAACTACTACCCTTCTCTATGACCTATGCCTAGACTCTTTTCCAGGTTGAAATTGAGTCATGCTATCTTGCTCTTCATTTGGACTGATGGGTGTGACTCAGTTCTCTTGACAGTCCTGTAGTTTCAATTTTCTTGCTGTATCAAATAGTCTTTATTATATGCTGTTCAAAGAACTGACTTTGAGATTAGAGGGAATCTTCCATACTGAGAGATAACAGTTTGCTTGGTTCTGGCTCCTCTAACTGAAAATTAAAAATCATGAGGAGATTGCATAACAAAAGATTGTTTATTCCACACTATCCTTTATTTATTTTCTTTTTTTTTCAGACATAGTGCAATTGAATCTGTGAATTGTAAGTGACCTCAGTGGTCATTTTGTCTAATGTTTCCCAAAGAGTACACAGTATGATCCTAGCTTGTACAAGGAGGAATTATTTTTAAAATTTAAAAAAAATTTACTTTAATATGCATTATAAATGTTTTAAATAGTGCAAGGAAACCATGATTTCAAGGATATTGTTGTATAGGATAAATATGTACATGGATATGGCAATAATTATAAGGTTCTTATGGGTGACTAAAGCTTGGGGAACACTGGCACATCTATACTTTCTTTCAACAGCTGGGGAAACCAAGGCCCAGAAGACAAGCGACTAGCTCAAGGTTGCACAGCTAATTTCTAGTAGACTTGGGGTTTAAACCCAGGATGTGAGACTTTTTGTCGATTCACCATTTTCTCCATCTTTATAAATGTCTAACATTGTTCTCTGCTGTAACCACAAATCCAGTTTTTTTTATATTATGAAAACATGTACCTAATTTCAATGCATCAGACATAAAAATACAATTTGCAAACAATGTTTAATATAATATCTAATGAATGCTGAAAAGTGATTTTGACGTCTTGGCTGTTAAGTTGAAGAGTCTTCATCCCCTTTATGTCTGTAGCATGTATAATCTCTCTAGCATGCCTATCAGTCTCTTTGGATTGTAGCCCACAGTTAAGCAAGGACAGAGAACTTTAATGAACTAATTTGGATACCACTATTTTCTATGAAATCATACCTGCCATCCACTATTCTTATTATTCTTTTTGTTCCGTAATTTGGAACCCTGTGTTTCTGCTACAATGGACCATGAACAACAGTAATCATTAAGCTCTCACTATGTGCCAGGCACTCTCCTAAGTGCTTTTTACTCAATCAGGCTCACAAAGGTTAGGCAACTTGCCCAATATTAGAAAGCAAGTGAGGAGGTTTTGTCCCAGGCCGTGTGCTCCAGTGTCCCCACTCTTCTTGGTCTTGTGTTCACAGCAAACCCAAGAATCTTGTCCCAAATTTTTAAAACATTCTCTATAAATTTGTCTTAGCTTTTGAACTATGTAATACTGAAAAACTCAGTATAGTCTGTGTATAATTGGATGGTAAAACTTGTTGTTTGTGTGTGTGTGTGTGTGTGTGTGTGTGTGTGTGATACGCAGACCTCTCACTGTTGTGGCCTCTCCCGTTGCGGAGCACAGGCTCCGGACACACAGGCTCAGCTGCCATGGCTCACGGGCCCAGCCGCTCCACGGCATGTGGGATCTTCCTGGACCAGGGCACGAACCCATGTTCCCTGCATCGGCAGGCGGACTCTCAACCACTGCGCCACCAGGAAAGCCCTAATACTTGTTTTAAAAACAGCTTTGTTTTCAGACCTTCATGTTGTGTATAAAAATGCTGTCACACATAATTTAACAAAGTCCCTCAGAGAGGATTATAGGGGGCTGGAAATTGGTAGGGTAATTAAAATGTATTTTACACAAAACAATTTTAAAATTATGCAAAGCAGAATGGATGAAGTGAGAAAGTTCAATGAGAAGGATGATTCAGAATGAAAACAGAAATAACTAACAATGGTGATAATAATTATTGCAGCTACAATGTGCTGAGAACTAAATATGGCCTAGCACTCTTTTGAATACTGATTTATATATTTAAATTCTCACAAAAACTCTTTGAGGTATTATCATTCTAATTTTACAGGTGAGGAAACAGTCTCAGGGAGGTTATGTCATGTGTCCCTGTGACCAGCTGGTGATAGCACAGCCATGGTTTGAACCCAGGTCCAGTTATCACATTTCACCTCTTTCTATTCCTGGGAGCTCATAGAGCATCTTTGGTATGTGACACCATGTTCCTTTGTTCTGTCTTTGTTTGAGTCATGAAAGAAGAACATATTGAAATTTTTTCCTTCGGGGTAAGAGCTGATCCTCTATTCCCCAAGGGATTTAGCAGGGTTAAGGAGGCCTCTGGGGGCCTCTCAGCAAGAGAAATCTCCTAAAAGACTCCATTTCAAATATAAAAGTACCACATTGATTTTGACATTCTGATTCCTCAAAAATGTCATCACCTCCACTGATCACTTCATTTGTTAGACAGATATGGGTCAGAATACCTTTTGACCAATTCAGGAATCTATTATGAAGGATTTGGTAGAAATGATTTTACCATTTCAGGAGAAAATGGTCCATAGGCTCAATGGGGTGTTCTAATAGTCTCCTGGTCAAGGGCAGCCTCTTTGGAACAATTTTGTAACTTTCCAGTGTGACAGTTTTATTTATTTTTTATTTTATTTATTTATTTATTTTTGGCTGCGTTGGGTCTTCACTGCTGCATGAGGGCTTTTCTCTAGTTGCTGTGAGCGGGGGACATTCTTTGTTGTGGTGCGTGGACTTCTCGTTGCGGTGGCTTCTCTTGTTGTGGAGCACAGGCTCTAGGCGTGTGGGCTTCAGTAGTTGTGGCACACGGGCTCAGTACTTGTAGCTCATGGGCTCTAGAGCGCAGGCTCTGTAGTTGTGTCACACAGGCTCAGTAGTTGTGGCACACCGGTTTAGTTGCTTCGTGGCATGTGGGATCATCCCAGACCAGGGCTCAAACCTGTGTCCCCTGCATTGGCAGGCAGATTCTTAACCACTGTGCCACCAGGGAAGCCCTTCAGTGTGACAATTTTTAAAGCAACATATTCAACTGGATGTTTGATTTATTTGGTAAAAAAAAAAAATCCACAAATTCAATGTCTATAAACCTTTTGTACAGAACCAGTAAGAAAAGCCCAACTTTCTAAGAATAGACCCTTTTTTTCTTTTTTAAAAAAATAAATGTATTTATTAATTTTTTCCTGCATTGGGTCTTTGTTGCAGCACTCAGGCTTTCTCTAGCTGTGGTGAGTGGGGGCTACTCTTCGTTGTGGTGCACAGGCTTCTCATTGCAGTGGCTTCTCTTGTTGTGGAACACAAGCTCTAGGTGCACAGGCTTCAACAGTTGTGGCACACGGGCTCAGTAGTTGTGACTCACGGGCTCTAGAGCACAGGCTCAGTAGTTGTGGTGCCTTGGCTTAATTGCTCTGCGGCATGTGGGATCTTCCTGGACCAGGGCGTGAACCTGTGTCCCCTGCATTGGCAGGAAGATTCTTAACCACTGCACCACCAGAGAAGCCCCTTTTGTGTTCCTTTTAAATTCTACCTTAGATTGGGTTGAGGCCTGTCCCTTTGTAATTCTGATCTATGTATTTCAACATGGTCTTTCAGAACAATAGAAGTCAAGTTTGTTCCATCTTCGACATGATGGCCTTCACATATTTGAAAACAGCTCTCTTGTTTTCTCTGAATTGTCTTGTCTTAAGGTTAATCAAAGTTTCCTTAGAACTTCTTTCCTCCATGAAAGACTAATACGAGGATATTTCCTCCAGAATGTTTTAGTGTTCCAGATTAAAAACAGCCTAGTTCATTCGTGTTTTAAAAAATAGGGAATGTGCAATGATAGAATACCACTTGGCCTGTTTTCTCTTTGCAAGGCAGGCTTTAGGACAATGATAAATATTTGTCTAAACTGTGCAGCTGAGCCATATGCAAATTTGCATAATTGTACTCCAGGTGATGTGCTGCATGGTAATTACTTGTTACTTGTAACTTGATAAAGCTGGGTTTTAACAACACACTCCTGACTGAATGCACTGTCAGCAAACCAGGAGCCCTCCTCATGTCTCCTTTTCACCTTAGATGCCATTAAGGAAGAGGGAAGATGTAGCAAGAGACAGTGGAAGACTTCTCCAAGGCCACAAATATGTGTTATTTCAAAGAATTTGTAAGAGTGGTACAAGCTGTTTGTTTACAGTGCAAATGTTTTGATGTGATCAGTCCAAAATTTCAGGTTCTCTGCCAATACCAATTCATCCGGCCAGATGGGTGAATGAGAAGAACATGTATTACTCACACATTATGGGCCACGTCCTGTAGTGGTTGCACAAAGGAGACATCCAGGCTGTGTAACGATGCTTCCTGCTCTTGTGAGGAGCATCAGTCTCTCTGGAAAAATATTGAATACTTCCTGTTAGGCAAGGATTCTATACTTTACTGCAGAGATCTAAGGAAGTTGGTCAAATCAAATCAACAATTCAAGCAAAAAGCATTGTGTTAGGTTCTGGGAGAAGGAAATGAATAAGACATTCCTTATCACCACATTTTTTTTTGAACAGTCTTTTGGATTATTTTTAAAAATATTTATTTATTTATTAGTTTTTGCTGCATCTGTTCTTAGTTGCGGCACGCAGAATCTTCGTTTCAGCATGCAGGCTTCTCTCTAGTTGAAACGCACAGGCTCAGTAGTTGTGGCATGCGGGCTTAGTTGCCCCGCGGCATGTGGGATCTTAGTTCCCCGACCAGGGATCGTACCCACATCCCCTGCATTGGAAAGCGGATTCTTTACCACTGGACCACAAGGGAAGTCCCTGGATTTTCAGATGGTTTGTAGTGTTATGATATAAGTAAAACTTCCTTTTTTAAAGATAATGGTATGGCAAATATTGATAACACAATGTCAGGCATAAAAGGGGCAGATTACAAAGATTGCTTTGAGAGGCTGTGTAGAGTAGTGGGTGAGAAAACACAGCTTCATAGTCTGAATTCTTACCCTATCACTTACCTCAGCACATTATATAATCTACCTGGACTCCAGTTCTCTTATTTTTGACATGGGGGTAATGATACAGAGCTCTTATCTCATTATGAATGAGAAAAAACTAGTGCTTCAGAGAACACCTGGCCCATAGCTCAAGTTCAACATATATCAGCTATTAGTGGGTTACCTGTACTATGAACAGTACAGAACATTGTGAAATTAGTAAAAACTTGGAGTGAAGCTAGAAAGTCCAATGGAAAATAAGCAGTTGATTAATCAATATGAAAGCATTTGAAGGGATCTGTCTTTCAATTTATCTTGAAAGAATGTTTGTGTGATAAGTAAAGATTATAAAGTAAAAACTAAAATTATTAAATTAAAATAACTTGAAGCAGAAACCAAGGACACAGTCTCCACCCTCAGGGATCTCATGATCTAGTGGAAGAGACATAATTATTGGTTCACACTGTCAGAGTAATTAGTAAAAGCCAGAACAAATGAGTGAAGGATGCGCTCTGTGGGAGTGGGAATGAAACGCCCTGAAATATTTCCTAGAGTCCATAATGTCTGAGATGTAGTCAGAGGAACAATAATGGTGGTGGCGTTGTAGCTCAGGGGAGGGCATTCCAGAAAGAAAGGCCCCAAGTAACTACGTGGCGAAAACCATGCCCGGCGCTGAGGTATATGTGACATTTAGCGTGACATATGTTGGTGTTGGATTGTGGAGGGTCTTAAATATCATGCAAGAAGTTAGGGCTTTGCTATTTACTCTGTGGGTTTATTCCTCTAAACAACTTTTCTTGGAAAATGTATATGCTGTGATGATGCATTAGATATCCTGACATTTTCCCCCAATGATTAGATTCTCAGTATATTTTAAAAATGAGAATTATAATGTTTCAAATAAGATGACTTGGGGATAAAACAACAAGCAAAAATATCTTAATTAGGATTGGTAGTGTTTGAGCCACTAAAAACATGCCATTTTACCCATTTTGTGTAGATTCTAGGTGTGAGAAGACGGACCTGTGACCTTCCTAAAATAGAATCTACAGTGTCCTCATGTGGAAATTGGCATAACCAGGCACCTTTCAAACTTTTGGATAAAGTTGAAAAAAATAACATGTGAAGGCAGAGTAAAGTTTATCCTCCAAAAAAGATCAATTCCCCTTAATTAATGACATAAGAATGGATCCAGGAACAAAATAGCTCAAAGCATCCTGGCTTTTCCACTTACAAGTGAACCAGATTTTCAGTGACACAGAAAGCACCAAACATGATTTTAAATGCATTAAATTTATCTTATAATACATACCAGGGAGGTGGTAGGACTTGAGATTGGGAAGTTCGGTGGGAGGAACCCTGGTCTTTGGAGCAAGTGGCCTGGTCGCAAGTCCTGGCTCTGCCATCACAGGTCTGTATTACATTAGGTGGAATCTTTGGGCAATCTGAGCCTCAGGATCCACGGACATAAAAACAGGATTGAAATAATGCTTCTTTAACAGGGAAATCTTGGAGATTGATGGGGGAAACTCCTTGCTTCTCTCTGCTTTTAGAGATTAAGCTGGGATTGTGCAGTGGGATGAGACCCAATCCACCTATGTCACGTTACTAGCCTTGTTTGCATATTGAAAATCACATAGGAAGATTCCTCAGTTATCTGAAGCAATATGCTCTCTTTCATTTTCCATGAAGTGCAGGGTACTCTCGGTGCATCTTTCATTTTCTTACTTCTGATGGGAAAATGAATGTGTGGTACTCACTATGTGCCAGAAACTGTTATATGTATATGTTTACCTTATATGAATATGTATAGTGTTTACTTTACATATATTAATTCAATTAAATTTTTGAGTGGATTTTATTCTCTCCAATTTACAGATTAGGAAACGGAAACTGAGGCACAGAGAGGTTAAGTAAGTTTTCAGGATTGTACAACTAATAAATGTTGGATCTGGAATTTAAATTCAAGCGGTCTGGCTCCAGAATCAAAGTACTTAACCACTATACCACACGGTCTCTCTTAGAGCTGTGGGTTCTTTCCTCTACTATAATAAAAGAAATAGCATGATCTCTCAGTCTCTGTGTCAGGAAGCAATAGAGGTGAGAAAAACTGTAACAAACATGAGAATGACCCATCAGAAGGGGACACTTTCTACTCACCTCCAGCTATTGGTTGCCATGGTGTGCTCCTGGCCTAATATTGCCAGCACAAGTTTTCTGATTTTTTTTTTCATCAAAGGCTGGAATTCAAAATTTAAAAATGTATTCTATCCATTTTCAGATACCTTATACTAATTACAAAATTTTAAGAACTCAACACAAGCCACCAGGGGTTCACAGGACAATAGTTTGTGGTGTTGGCTGAGAGATGTTAACAGCACTGTGGTTTCAAGAACAGTCTCTGAAGCCAGACTTTGAGTTCAAAACCCATCTTGTTACCTATAAGGGAGCAAGTCATTAATTTGCCTCACTTCCCCTGCCTGTAAAACAAGGCTTATGACATAAATGAGGATATGTGCCTCAAATTATCTGAATTAGGATTAAATGAGTTAACATAAATAAAGCTCTTGAAACAGTACCTGGTCATGGTAAGCACTATATTAGCACTTATTATTTGGTCTTATTATCATTCTGCCCCATGACATGAAATCAGTCATCCAAAATGGATGAGGAACTTTCACAAGTCTGGGTGTCAATTGAAGTAGGAAATAAATTAGCTTTTAACATTCTTGGAGAAGAATGTTCTATGTGGCCATCGCATGATTAACATTTAAAAATTACCAAATTTCATGATGTTATTACCTCCATTTCATTCCCCATCTAGATTCTACTTCAATTTTCATCAAGGGGAGTCCAGAGAAAATGATTTCCTCATAAAAATAAAACAAGAAACTGATTTCTCATTTCTATTTTTTCCTTCTAGTTTTTTTCATTTCTTTGTTTTTAATTACATTTCCTCTAAGTGATTTTCAGGGAATAAAATTCATAGAAGAGGGATTAACACAATTCTTTAAAATGGCATTTATTATGCACAGAGAGAAGTGTTTTATCCTACAGAAAGTAATAACATAATTAGATGACTTTTTCTGGAAAGAAAAATAGAAAGGAAGAGTGAAAACAAAAGAAGGAAAAAAGTTCATCAGTTTCTGAATATGACGGTAATTAAACTCCACGAAGCATCTACCAAGAACAGTGTTCTGTATAGATGACATAAGGATATGAATTTTAATCAGATGAAGTCCCAAAGATTTCTGAAGTGGTTGTCAGTATTTAATGTGCTAAAAAATCAGCTGAGAACTTGTTAAAATGCAAGTTCATGGACCTTACCCTGGAGAGTCTGCTAATGTAGTTCTGAGTGGGGCCCAAGCATATGTTTATATTAATCAGACATTAGATCTCTGGACTGCACTTGGAGGAACATTGTTCTAAAATAAGAGCTTAGGGTATTAGAAAATATGGTTACCTATCCAATGACCATCCCTCCTGCATTTTTAACTCAAAGATTCTTCAGCATTATGGGCCCTTCCTCAGTTCAAGGGGATGAATGTTGATTTGATCAAACCAGTGACTGTAATTTCATTCACTTGACAGGCACAGATGTGAGATGTCACTCTGGTCAATATGATAAAATGGTAAGTCTTTTGGGAAAGACTTTCATTTTGATTGAAGAGAGAAATTCTTCAATTCTTCTTTTTCTTTTTTTTTTTTTGCTTATGGATGAAGCCATGTGGTGAGATAATACTTGGAGCTCCTAATGCCAGATTCTAGCATAAGTAGAGTAGGCAGCACACTGAGGATGATAGAGAAGAAAGATGGAAGAAACATGGGTTCTTGAGAACATTACTGATGATTACAATAACCTTTGAAATATCTTGTCTCTGGATTTGTTGAGATAATAGTCCTCATATAATTTAAACTACTTTTAATTAGACACCCTTATATTTAAAGTTTAGGGCAAATATATGATACAAATTTTGTTCTGGAATGCTATAAGGAACAGACCATAAAATACAGAACTTGCAGAGTGAGGTAAACTGAATGGAAGACAGGGATGGCTGTAGCACTCCCATCTGGGAAGTTGGGCATACCTGTTACACAGTCTCAAAATACTCGATCCAACTACCAGTTGTTTCTTGAGCTGCAGACTTCATTTTGATCTAATTTGGAAGAAATGGAAGGAAAAATTCAGTGCATGGGGATTTATTGACTGTCTATAGACTCCTTCACTGAGGTTCTACACGAAAGAGACAAATTATCTGAATGTGGTCCCTGTGAGGAAAAAGAGAAAGGAAACAGGCTTTGCTAAAAAATGCCTATAGGCTGTAAACTGAGTTGACTGAGAGTCTTTTAATTTGAAGTCTTGCAGTGCTGGAAAAGTAAGTTTCTGCCCACTAAGCTAAAGCTGGTTTATAAAGCAGCAGGGAAACAGAAGACTTATCAGAAGATAAAATTAGTAAATTTGGTGCCTCAGGCCACTTGCAAATATCCTCTATTATTAATCATTTCTAAGTGAAAGAGAGGCAAGACTGTCTGCAAAGATTGGATAAAAGTGGCAGCTTCTCCAACAAAGACTATACTTTTCAAAAGTCTTAAGGTAGGGGCCACTGAACTAAGAGAGAGGGAGAAGGTCAGAGTGCAGAGGTCAAAGGACAGACAGTGAGTGGGAAACAAAAATTCCAGAATTAGAGACCGTGCTGAAGCAAACATTTTACCTGTGGTTACTAACCTGTGAAAATGACTGGAAGTGTCTACAGAGTTCGTGCATCACTGTGTTGCTAAGGAAAACTTGCAACAGAACAGCCTATGAATCATTAACCCCAAAGGGAAATTACAGGCCTCTGCACCTGAACCAACATGAAATAGGTGGCTAAATCTGTGTGTACTTCAGAAAAGCTGTTTCATATTGTCCATCTCAGATGTAGTCAGGGAGGATGAACCACCCAGAAAGCAGAACCAGTTTTGTGGAGGACAAAGGACAAGGGAGACCATCCCTGGGGGCAAAACCGGGTCTATGGAGGGTAGGGGATGAGGGCTCTCTCTCCAGGAGGCAGAATTAAGCCTACTGAGGACAATGGTCAAGGGCATCCTCCCAGAGGGCAGAACCCAGGCTTCCAGACTGGCTGTCCTGGGGGCTAATTGGGCCGCTTGAGCAGAATCCTCATTGTTCGTATTCAGGTGAGTAGGAATGAGTTCGCACCTCTCTGCTTTGCCTCTCCTTCCACCCTGTCCACATGTACGTTGCTATGGCATTTATCTTCTTCCGTTTCTTCCAGTGTACATTTTCAAGTTATGGGCAGATAACTTGTCTTTTAACCATAGGGTTGCAAACATGGGCCCAGTGAAGAAAAGTGTGCATCACCCAGATGTCCAACACTTGGAGCCAGATACTGGATGATCCTTGAGGTTTATTTCTTTTAGGAAATGTAAGAATGAGTGTTAAGTGTGAGGCTGTTATTTTTCAGCATAAAAAATGGCACATATGGGTATTGGGTGGCCAAAGGAGTGGAAAGTGGTGAGCTATTGTTAAAGACCCAACAGCTCTCTTTGCCTCCTGGCACTACAAATCACCTTGTTTAAAGACTTCAGTTTTCTTCTGCTTCATAGGGCTTCTCCCCAGCCTTCAGGGGGATAAATTTTGATAAGACGAAGCCAATCATGACAAAGTCATTATCAGAGACAGTCATTAGTTTCAGGGTGGGCTGTGACTACACCCTAGCCAATTAGACAGCAAGAAATCTCTCCTGAGAAACTTCTGGAAAGGACTTTCCTTCCTGTAAAAATGAGAGTGTGTGGAGAAACCCTCCTCCCACCTCTTTCAGCCTCTGGAAGACACTGTGTGTGAGGAGAGTGTCAGCTGCACCTGTCATCTGGCAACTCTACTGAAGCTACTGACCCATGATGACAAAGCAGAAAGATGGAGGGAACCCAGGTCCCAGATGGCATTGCAGAGCCTCAGAATGTGCCCTTGGATTATTCTGGCACCTGATATCTTGTGGAGGGGGATAATGAACTCCTAGTGTTTAAGCTATTTACTGGGTCTCCTGTCCTAAATGAAAGAGAGAGACAAGGCCTTCCTTAAATACTACAGATAGGACCTGTGTGATATTTTCGTTTAGCACTCAGTTTCTGGAGTCCAATAAACACCTGAATTTGAAGCCAGATTCTGCTACCTAGTAGCTTAAACAAGTTACTTAACCTTCTTTAGCCTTAGTTTCTTGGTCTGTAAAAATGGAGATAATAGAAACCTACTTGATAAGATTGATTTGAGGCATGAGAGATAATGTACATGCAGTAAGCATTCAATAAAGGTTAACTGCTCTTCACTGTTAGCTTATTGATAAAGAATATTCTAGTTTTACCCTGATGTAGAAGCTTTTGTTAGTGTAGCATACCAGCACTCTGATTTGAAGTGTTCCTGCATTTTAATTTAATTTAATTTAACATTTTTAATTGAAATATAGTTGATGTACAATATTATGTTAGTTTCAGGTCACTACGTAAGGATTTGACATTTGCATACATTATGATCACTGTGATAAGTCTAGTTACCATGTGTCCCCATACAAAGTTATTCCAATATCATTGACCTATTCTTTGTGCTGTATATTACATCCCAATGATTTATTATATAACTGGTGTTTTGTGCCTCACAATACTGTTCACTTATTTCACCCATTGCACCACCTCCTTCCCTTCCACGTGTTAAATAAAACAAAAATGCCACATATTTCAGGCTTCACTGCATCAAAATAAAGAAAACCAGGAGCAAGTTTGTTTTGCTTCAATGGAATATTCTTGGCCCTGCCTACTTCCCAGCATCACAGGTTAAACAAGCGTAGATGCTTTTGACAATAATCCAGGTAGCTCAGTTGGAATATGTGATTTCTTGCTGATCTGGTAATTGTTGGAGAGCAGGAGATGTCTGAACTGGGGTGCTTAATTACTTTCACCATGGGAATAGATTGTGGTGGCATTACTGTTGCTATATTTATTTAAACCACATAATCATTTTTGCCATTGTCTCTGCTCTTGAGAATCGTGTATATCTCTATCTACGATGGTATTCCATGCATTCATGGACGATGATGGAGATTCAAGTCCAATCAAGGGCCAGTGATGAGCTAGACATAAGGGATGGCCAAAGGTGAGATAGAAAGGAAGGGTGACATTCTCACATATGATACAATTCCTAAAAATTTGGATTATGAATTCACAGAGCATATTTTTATGATGAAAATTAACATAAATTCAGTAGAAGCTGCAATTTGTTCACTACAGTTCTCTGAAAATGTCATGTGCCTGATCATGATGACATTTTATTTCAACCAGCACTTCCAGATCTGTTACAACAGTCGATCTCCAACTAGTTGAGAATTACCAGCCCCTCATCATAGTACTGTATCTAATACTAGAAACTACAAACCCAATTTCTTCTTCAACTGCCATTTCACGTATAACCCTAAGCTGAGGGGATGCATTTGAGGGTGTTGGTGGAGGGGGGTGGATAACTGAATTCACTCACAAAAATCCCAGGTCATTATTTCTGACAAGTTGTTTGATCTTCCTGAACAATTGTCTCCCTATCATTTCCTCATTCATAAAACAGGGCTGTCAGTGCCTTTACCAGGGGATTGTGACTAGGATCAAAACTGCATAAAGAAAATGAAACTTGTGTTTGTTAGTACATCATGTGGAACTGTTCACAGATTATAATCAAAGGTGGGGTATATGTTCAGGAAATGTGTACTCAAAGTATAAACTCTATGGCGTGTGCAACATTCACATGGATGACCCCACGGAGGTCACTTAGAGACAGTATTCTCTCAGAGTAGCTGAAACAGGTTCAGTGAAAGACATGCTGTTTGTACATTTAAGCAGAGTATTGGCTTCAAATAGGAGACCACCTTACAAGTCTCAAGGGCAGGTGCTCCAGATTAGAGGGGTTCACTTGCACATGAACAAGTAGAATCACTGTGCAGAGTGAGTAGGGGCAGAAACCACCTTTTGTATTGCAAAGTGGCCTTGGTGACAAAAGACTAGGTGAGGCCTTCTTTGTGTCCCTTGTATCTGGACTGAGTTTCTCTTGGCCTACGATTAGAAAGAATCCATTTACCTCCTTGTCTAACTTCTACTCTACTTTCACGTCTCAAAATAGGTGACACCCTGAGAAGGTTATCCTGCCCGCATGTCCACCCTGGTTCTGGGCTAGGCGCTCCCTACTGTGTTCTCCCAAAGCATCCTGAACATGCCAACCACTGCACTCTTTATGCTCCTCTGTTATTCCCTGCCCACTCATCTCCACTCCTATAAAACTGTAAGCTTGTGAAGTCGAGGTCCTGGGCCAGCCTTGTTGATCTCTGTGCCCTAGCACAGAGGCTGACATACAAGATGTATGAGTATCGGCAATAAGAATTCATGCCTGAATGAATATCTAATTGTTATGACACTCTGGGGTCCTACCTCTGGGAAACAAATTCACTTAAAAAATTTACTGTGAAACTTAAAAAAAAAAAAACATGAAAGAAGATTATAAGGAAATCCCATAAAGCCATAATCCATACCCAATGATTATCAAGATCAAGATTTTGTCACATTTGCTTTACCTTTCACCTTTTGTAGTTTTGTTGCAAATCCCAGATCCCATGTCATTTTAGCCCTGAATATTTTAGGATGCATTTCTAAAAATACAATTATTTTCCTACATAAGCACAAGACCACAATTTCTTTGTATCGTTGATTGCTTAGTCGTTATTTAGATTTCCCCGATTGACTTAAAGGTGGCTTTTTATAATCAGTTTATTCCAGTTAGGGGGAAAATCCCATACATCATTTGGTAGTTATGCTTTTAGTTCCTTCCTACTACCTTTTTCATTTAATGCCATTGCCCTGTTGAAGAGCTGAATTTATTGTCCTGGAGAATGTCCCGTATTATGGATTAGTCTGTTTTCTTGAAGTGTCATTTATTTGTTCCTGTAGCCCCCTATAGCTTATAAATTGGAAGTGAACTCTAAAGGCTCAGAAAGATTTAGGGTCAACTATTTTTGGCAAGAATATTTCATAGGTTGTGCTGTGTACTTTGTGTTACATAATATTGAGAAGCACACAATGACTGAATGTCCCAGAGCAGTATTTTGTTCAGGTGCTGTGCTTTATTCAATTAGCCCTCTATTGATAGACATTTGTGTTTTATTCTCAATTGTTTGATATCACAAATAATGTCACAGTGAATAACCTTGTGCATAAGACATATCTTTCTGACAGTGTATTTTTAATATGGTTTCCTAGGGATGAGTTTATTGCTTCTTTGATGCTAATTTATGTTTTACCATGACTGTTTTACAAATTATGTTTCTATTTTTGAGTTTCAGTGTTTTTTACCATGATGCACCTTGGTGTGTTTATCCCACTTATGTTTACCCTGCTTAGGGTTAGAAGTGCTTCTTGAATCTGTGATCTGATGACTTTTGTCAGTTTGGAAAATTCTCAGCATCACATTAAATATTGCTATGCTCATTCTCTCCTGTCTATTTAGAACTCCAAGTACCTTAAGGTTAGACTTAACTGTATCCCCTATATCTCTTATGTACTTTCTGCATTTTCACTCACTAATCTCTCTGTACTTCTGTACTTAATATTTGGGATATTTACATCTCACTCATATTCCAGTTAATAAATCTCTATTTAGCTATGTCTAACTTGCTTTTAAACCCATCCATTGTATTCTTAATTTCAATTATTGCATTTTTTTTGCTCAAAAACAACCATTTGATTCTTTTTTAAAAAATAATTCCTGATTTATTTTCCCAATTCTCATTTGTTTTTTTCATTTCCTTGAAGGCATAGTTGTTTTAAAAGCTATGCTTAGTACCTACTATTTGGAGCCACTGATGTGTTTCTGCTGTTTATTATTTCCCTCATCTTTGTTTACAATATCTTATCCTTTGTGTGATTTGATATTTGATAAAATACCATTCATTATGCATGAAAATTTATGGAAATAACTTGAGGTTCTGGATTATATTATCTTCCTCTATGTAGGATTTATATTTGCTTTGGTCAGGTAGTAGGAGTACATGTGAACCTGAGTCACCTTAATACACTTACAGGGATTTGAGATGACTCAAACTAGGCTTTAGTCACAGCAGAGACATATGATTTTCCCTTATATCTAGGTGGTAACCTTCTGGGTCCCAAGCTAAAGCCTGAGAAGTTTACCACAGTCCTTCCTGCATAATGGACTGGGATTCCAAATTTTCCTCATGCTCTGTTTGACCATGACAGACATCACTTAGTTTCTCATCCTCTCAGCTACTTCTTCCAGAATTTACAGTCACCTCTGTGGGAAAAGCAGTCTTCATTGCAGAGTTTTCCTCTCCCTGTTTCCTTGGTTTTCCTAATTTGTCACTGTCATTTTTATCTGCTTTGTTATTCTCAATATATTAAAAATTTAAAAATATTTTCTCCATATTTTCCAGGTGTTTTTGCTGGGAAAGTTGGCTTAAATAGTCTAGCCTACTGTTACTGGAAACAGAAGTGCCCTCACTAATTTTTAAAAGAAAATTGTTCTGGGCTTCCCTGGTGGCACAGTGGTTGAGAGTCCGCCTGCTGATTCAGGGGATACGGGTTCGTGCCGAGGATCCCACATGCCACAGAGTGGCTGGGCCCGTGAGCCATGGCCACTGGGCCTGTGCATCCGGAGCCTGTGCTCCACAAAGGGAGAGGCCACAACAGTGAGAGGCCCGCATACTGCAAAAAAAAAAAAAAAAAGAAAAAGAAAAAGAAAATTATTCTAATTTGTGAGATTCTACTTATTGTTTTGATATTTTGATACGTATTTCTTAAATTTTTGATTGCCTATATCTGTGCCATCCTCATAGTGAAATTCCTGACTTCTCATAGATCATCAGGACATCTAAGTGACCACCTGAGTTAAAAGCATTGCTATGTCCCTGAGGAGATTTGGGTAAACGTCCTTTGCAGGTCTGTATATTAGGACACATTTTAGAATACAGTACTAAGTTGCACAGGTAAAATTTTCTTATCAGTGTAAATGAATTTTCTCATAATCAACTTATTGAAGTTTTCTTCTATCTTAAAACAAATTCAAATGTATCTGTCACTGTGACACTATACTTGATTAACAGCTTTGTGAAGCTTTAAAAATCGTACATGTTGGCTTCCCTGGTGGTGCAGTGGTTGAGTCCACCTGACGATGCAGGGGACATGGGTTCGTGCCGCGGTCCGGGAGGATCCCACATGCCGCGGAGCGGCTGGGCCCATGAGCCATGGCCGCTGAGCCTGCACTCTCGGAGCCTGTGCTCCACAACAGGAGAAGCCACAGCAGTGAGAGGCCTGCGTACCGCAAAAACAAACAAACAAACAAACAAACATACATACATGTTAAATTTCCCCCAATGGACATGCCAATTACACTACCTGTGCATCTGAGAAGGGAACTATGCCCTTTCTTTCTTTATCAAGTATTCAGTAATTGTGTAGACAGTGAATTTTTGTTTCTACTTTTGTTTTATGCCTAAATTATTTATTGTTGCTATGCTTGAGAATATTGTGTTGGGCCATGTTTTCATTCAACACAAGAGAATGGAACTACTCAGGGCAAATTGTAGAGAAACACCAAGTCCTTCAGATTGTATCATGGCAAGGTTATGTCTGGAGTTGGCTTCCAAATGGGGTTGCTAACCTGTGTATTCCCACCATCTCACTTCCTATGTTCTGTGTTCTCCATTTCCTTTGACCTGCATTAATGCCTCGTGGAAAGATCTTGAGCTTTGAAGTCAGAATGGCATGAACTCCCTACTCCACCTCTAGCAAATTGAAGATAGCATTGACTCAATCATCTGTAAAGATTGGGATGCCCCAGAAAGCAGAGCATGGTATCTGTTCACGGGGTCATCTGTGTAAGCTATAGAGGCTATGCTGACAGGAACCCTGGTGCTATATGAGCAGTGGGAAAAGAGACTTAGAGAAAGTTGTCAGAGGAAGGAGTAAGGGCAGCAGTGGGGCTATCTGCTTACCAACTCACCATTTTGTGTGTATACAGGATACTTGAGGCTCAACTAGACACTGTAGAATGTAGCTGATGAAGAGTAATATTGCCAAGGCCATTCTTAGCCTTGGGGAAAGAAGATCCCAGCAACAAAAGGTCAATGATTGTACTCTGGAGGGATCAGGAGAAGGAGAAGTTTGAAAGATGTCAGGCTGGAGTCAAATCTTATACTTTTCTGTATATAACAGGGAGGTATGCTGAAATACTCTTTCCATACCCACTCCTTTCCCTAGCCATGCCATTTGAATGCTGTCACCAAGAGGATATCAACAGTCAGTCAATGCTACCATGAAAACCAAAACCAGTTGAAACGAATATAGAGGATAAACCCAGTAGCTTTTGAAATGATGTACACCTGCCCCCCCCTCTTTTAATCACCTTTAAAATTATGTATGAGACCAAGAATGAGCCCTGGTATGGATATTTTTTCAAAGGTCCCTGGTGATGCTAATGAGAAGGTTATGTTGAGAACTTCCAAAATTCTTTAAGAGAGGATGAAAGAGGTGTTTCCAGAGTAGACCAAAATCTTTCTTTCACTTCAAGGTAAAGGTCAGAAAGGAAGAATTAAAAAGCAGACCCACACGCCATTACCAGGTCAGGTTCATCAAACCATGTGTCTGGACACGTGGGGGAAAGTTTGAATCAGTGGAATTTTAAATTAAACCTAAAGTAAATTGGAAGTTGATATTTTCAACATAAGGCATTATTGGGAAATCTACCACCATGCCAAGAGAAAAATTCAACACAGCACTCGTGGGGATAGTCATTAGAGAAAAATAAAACTGTTTCATGTTTGTGTACCATTCAGAGTATACCAGATACAGGAGCAATAACTTCCAGCAGGGAAGGAAACTCCATAATGAAATTCTGACAATTGTAATAGTACAACTTGAGGAACTGTATGCCATTCTCTCTGAAGTAACTTCCTTCTGACCCCCAAATTTTGAGGCAATGAACAATAGAAAAAATTCAGAAATATGTTCTACTTTGTTTTGGTTATAATCTGTATAATGGGATTGAATAATGTCAGCCACCTCCTAAGAATGGGGTTTATTAACTTTGCTGTTAGCCTTTCTTCACCTCTCAGTGTCTCATTTTACATTTGTAAAATCATTTACACATTATCACCCTTCCTTGCTGCACTTCCATTTTCCTTTGTTTTTTTCATTTCAGGTGAAATATTTATAATTCACAAGTTTCTCTTTCATGTTAAGAACAAAGTATTAGCCCCCCAGCGATATTTTTATCGCAGAAAACTTGGCACCCTTTGTTTAAGGGAAATCTATATTCCAGATGAGTAATATTTAATTATCCTTGTTCTAAATCTTTTACTCTGCTAAGATTACTTCTTAAACCTCAACTGTCTTGTCTTGCATGGCCATTCATATTCACAATGGACTTTATAACATTTTGAGAATTTAAATTTCCTTTGTTAAACCTCAGTTTTTGAAAGCAGATCCTCAGCTTTTACATCATTGTCAGGTTCTCTCTAAGGGTAATGCTTCATTTTAATAAGCTTTAATTGCTACATTAATCCAATTCATTATCCATGTGGATTGCCATTTACTGTTCTTTTAAAAATCTTTCCATCTGACTTTGTGCACACAATCTGTAAACAAAGGCAGCTGCTGAATTTGTTCAGACTATTACCATTTGGGATGTGCCGTCTACATTTTGTTCCCAAATTAATTAGGGCAGATGAACCTGCTTACTTTGCAATTGACAGAGCTGGTGTCTACGTAGGAGGCGTCTTACAGAAAGTTTATTATTTTACTCTCAGAATGGCCCTTCTAACTCAATGTCATAACTATGTTTTCCAGGTCTGGCTAGTGATAAATTATTCAGAGCCCAGTGTTTCCAGGTGATGATAGATCAACTCCTGTTGATATTGCTCACATTATAAATTCTCTTTCTCCTCCATGGAGTAACATCTTTTTTTCCCATGGAGTAAGTTTAATCAGACACTGGGGATGGGGAAGGCCAGGCAATTCTACCTGATATGAAATATCCAAACTAAAAGCAGCTACACACATGCTTGCTGAAGGGGATTGCAAATTTATCTACTAAAGGTAACTAAGGACAAGAAACTCTCTTAAAAGGGATCATAAATTGCATTTTGGACTGCAATCACTATGGGAATATTCTGTTTAATGAAATTTATTACAAATAAAGGCACACAGAAATAAAGTCATGGAGAGGGATAAAAACTCCATATTTACATTTTTTTTCTGCAGGCATGTTTAAGTAATACCCTTAATCAGAAACAATCAGAATCAGGGTTCAGGGAGCATTTTTGTCCTCACAGACCAAAATGTTTCACTAATCACAAGGTACCCTATTATCACCCAGGGTTTCAATAAGATGTGAGAGGTTTCTAACTATAATTTCTTAAGTTACTCTTAAAGCATGCATGAAAATGTCATTTTATTGAGTTAGAATTTAGTTATAGAGGTTAAATGCTGATTTTTTTCTTCTTTCCTTCACATCCCTATTTCTTTGGTGGGACCTATTTTGGGGCTTGGTGGATGCTAATAGTAGGAGGATTTTGCACATGTGAGAGGCCACAAAACAATAAAAAAGCAAGATACGCATATTAAAAAGAAGACTCAACTAGTTTACTGGTTTTACTGGGTTGGCTGTGTCATTCCAAAACTTTCTTGGAGAAACACTGATATATGATGGCTTTTTAGTGGCTACATGTTTAATTTGGCAAGTAGGTTTCTCCTCTCTTCTCTTTCTAGGCAGTTGGTCATGGCTGCCTGAGTACTGTTTTAAGAAGTATGTTTAGGTGAGATCAGGGCTTAGCAGAAAATGATATTGTAACTGGCGAGTGATGTTTGTGATTGTCATCAGAAGGGAAAAGGGAGGATGTGTCAAGTGACTGCTATATACCACTGCCAACTACAAACTGGTACATGCCATCTCCCTCTACAAGGACCAAATCATGAGCTGCTGCAGCTGCTGACCTTCACCACCCTGTGAAAGGAGTTCAGGGTGGAGAGCAGGAATGAGGCCCTCTGTGTTCTGGGGAAACTGGCAGAACAGGACCTCAGATAGTTAGATATTTTCAGGAGATTTTATAAGCCCAACTCTTGCATTTCTTCATATCTAGAAAAGCACTAAATTCCTTCATGCTGACGTCTGCTCCTCATGACTAGCAGTAACCTTCATGAGACTAATAGCAACTTTTTGCAAAAAATATGTGCTTGATTGCATGTACTCCCCTTTAACCAAAATCACATATATACTGGCCTTCCTCCTTACCTCTTTGGAGCAGTTTCTCAGAGCTAACTGAAGTGCTGTCTCCTGGGCTATAGTCCTCATTTTGCCCCAAATAATACTTAACTCACAACTCTCATGTTGTGAATTTTTTTCAGTCCACACCATTCACATAGCTTTTTCTTTTATTGTTTACCTTTTGGCCAACTTCATAATTCATAGTTCTAGCCCCTACTGAGAGCACAATGAATCTCTTAGGGGTCTTAGGTTTCCCTGAAACTCAACAAAGCCTAAACATTTTAGATACTGCAAAGGGAATGTTCTGGAGCATTGATGATAGGACTTGGAAGGCAGACCTAGGCTAAATCTTTTGGACAGGTGTAAGCAGTCCAGGGAAACAACACAACTGAAGGACTTGGAGATCAGCTGAAATGCAGAAGACAGAACCAAGGGGAATGGCATGTACTAAATGGAGCATGGGGATTGGAAATGGGTGAAGAATTTTGCCTAGGATTAATGCTGATTAAAATGAAAAGGAGGGAAAAAATAAGAAAAAAATCTCCATATTAAAGTTGTTCCTACTGTGAGAATAGGAAAAACAAATAAGTATAAATACATGATAGAGAGTTGGTTTGTTGAAAATTCACAGTAGAGTGTTGGAAAAAAAAGATCACATCAGGTAGCAGCAGAGCACATTTCTCACTGGACTCTTCCACATCAGGGATCAGCTAAATCTTGTAGAAATTTATTTGGTAAATTCCCAGCATCTTCCATGTATCCTACCATTCTGTCTTTTCTTTTCTTTTTTTTTTTTTTTTTTGTGGTACGCGGGCCTCTCACTGTTGTGGCCTCTCCCATTGCAGAGCGCAGGCTCCGGACGCGCAGGCTCAGCGGCCATGGCTCACGGGCCCAGCCGCTCCGCGGCATGTGGGATCCTCCCGGACCGGGGCACGAACCCGTGTCCCCTGCATCGGCAGGCGGATTCTCAACCACTGTGCCACCAGGGAAGCCCATTCTGTCTTTTCTTTAGAAGATGACAAAATGCTGGGAATCTCTAATATTTTTTAAAAATCCAATTTCTTCTAAAGTTTTTTTTTTAACTTAAATCAATCTCAGAATGTATTTCCCTCTCATAGTATTAGCTTATACCTTTCATATTCATATCTCTATGAATATCTATATGAAGGGTAAGACCACTGCAAAAGGAAAGTATGTGTTCAATCAGAATTATCATTTGTCTAAGGTTTACTCAACTACTTTTGAATGAAAAATGAGTTCTACTGCCTTAAGGTATCCATTATATGTATTTCAATGCCTCTTGAAAGGTATTTCTTCTGCTTATCATTGTTGCAGGATAAACCAGTTGAAAACTTGGTGACTTAAAGGAGAGACATGCATTTCACTCACAAATCTGCAGTGGGGCAGTGCTCAGTGGAAACAACCTGTCCCTGCTCCACTGAGTCAGCTGGAGTAGCTCAAAGTTTGGAGGCTGGATCTTCCTAAGGCTTCACATATCTGGTGCTCAATGCTGGTTGTTGGCTGGGATCTCAGCTGAGACTGTGGCCAGAACACATACACACAATCTTTCCATGGTTTCATGGCTTCCTCACCACATGGTGATTCAGTTCCAAGGGCAGGCTTCCATGAGGACTAGGAAATTAGTTGGAGTAGTCTGAAGAATGGTTCTATGACTTAGCCTTGGAAGTCACATAACACCACATCTGCTGTCAATACAGACCCATTTAAATTCAAGAGGAGAGAATGTAAATCTTATCTTTTAATAGAGGATGTTAATGTCACATTGTGAGGAAAGCATGTAGGATAGGATATATTTTCCATCCCTGGAAAATACAATAAATATAATCTGCTACAGTACTAATTATGTACCACCTTTGGGAAAATGGAAATAAGGACTCCAATGATTTTCTGTATTTTGTGGTTTAGATGAAGAATCTACAATAGGAAAGATTAAGGCAAATGACTTAGGAAATTGATTAAAAGTGATGACACAATGCCTAACCCTCAGCAGCTGCTCACTAGACTCCTCCCCTGCCAAATTATTAAGTCTTGTCATTTCTATGTTATTACCAAAGGTTTTGATAAATTAGACCAAAGAACTAAAATTAAATTTTAGTTCTGTTCTAGATCTAGATTTATTTTAAAATATCTTTTAAAGTGCTAACCTTATTATGTCTGAAAAATATTTCATCAATTATAGAATCTGATTTAATGGAGTATGAAGTAACATGGAGAGATTTGCTTGTGTTTTTTAATTAACAATAAATCCAATGACTGTAAAATGATTAAAGCATAAAGTATTAGTTGTATTTCAAAATAGGGTAGAAAGATGCATAGTAATTTAAGAAAACTTTTCCAAGTTCTCAGAGTTTATCAAGATGGTATAATTGAGTCTATGTGGGGTTTATAATCAAAATGACATAAGTTCTAAACTTGACTGACATTTTATAGTTATAACATTAAAATTAATCACAATAGATGATAGTAATAGTTACCATTTATAGAATGTTTATTCTGGGCCAGATATTTTGCTAAGAAATTTGGATGCATGCTCTCATTTGTTGTGTGTGTGTGTGGTTATTTTTTCAGTGATCTTAAGGTAGAAACTATGATTATCCTCATTCAGATATTACGCAGTAGGTAATAGAACTGATATTTGAACATCTTCAGTTTGACTCAAACTTACCTACTATGCAAGTTCTTTAAATTTCCTGAGAAATTTAAATCCTCGTTTATATAATAGGAACATCATTCCTACTTGAAGGAGTATAAATAAGATCACATATGGAAAAATTATAGCACATAGCAGGCCCTTAAATCCTAATTTCTCTTTCTCTTTTCTCTTTAGCTCAGTTCATAACCTGGATGGCCTAGGCACTAAATATTGCTGCCTGATTTAAGTAATGTCTGTGTCTTCAGTAGCTACAGATGCCCAGAGCTGGAAGGGGCCTGCAATATTCAGGTCTCCTCTGAATCAACCTGAGATTTAGAAGATTAAATGATTTACCCAGAGTCACAGACCCAGTAAAAGGCAGAGCTGGGGGCAAACTCCAAGACCAGTGCTCTGCTAGTGTATCATGCCACACTGTAATTTTTTGACAAGTTTTTAATATTATAAGACCATGAAAAAATAAGCTAAAGATTAGATACATAAAGTTTGCTGGTATATCATGTTTTATATTGATAATTTTATAACTAAATTTAGTGTTTTATTAAATAAGTATTAGTAGTGCACATTTATATGTATTTACAAATGCCTGAAACTGAAATTTCATGTCATCCTCAATGATTGTTAAGTTGCTAGTCAGTACCTCACCCCACTAGGATTAATTACTACACTTAATAATACTCATGCTGGAAACTCCTGTTTAGACTAATTACTCTCATAAATCTCTTTAGAGAAGTGTAAAATTCTCATTACTTAAATGATAAAACAACTAATCTTTGCTCCTTGTCCCTCTGAGATAATAAGATTGCCAAGGCTGCTACAGTTGAATGATGTTTTAAGGTAATTAATAATGCGACAAGAACCAAGGACCTAAAGAACCCACAAAGATGCCTGGAAACAGAGAAGCGAAAAAATTTTGAGACAGAAAAGGGACTATGGAGGGTCCACCTTTACATTTTTAAAGGGATTATTTTCCACTTTAGTCTGATTTTCAGACTTTCATTGTTGAGGAAGTTCGTTAGACTTGTTAAATTTTCTGTCACCTAAAACTGCACTGTGTTTTTCATCCATTCATTTATTAAGCAAATACACACAAGCACTGGGAATGAGACCATGAATGGACAGACACTATCACTGACCTCATAGAGCCTCAGCCCAGCAGAGAGGCAACTAACCAGACAACTTAAATAGTGTGTGGCTTGGGAAGTTGAGCCAGAATTTTTGATTTGACCGCATTTTACCATGAACTTCTTCAGGCACTGCCACTGTTGGTGACTCACAGGCACTGCATGGCCTAGCAGAATCACCAGGTTTGTAGCTCCAAAAATGTGTCAGTAACTTTTGGTACATCTTTTGTCTCTATTTGTTCATTGTAATAACCACTTCATAAGTATACCAGTCAAGAGACAGAAACCACAGTTACTTGAACAGAGAGAACTTAATATAAAGAATGGTTAACTAATGTAAAGTTGTTAATAGGTAACTAAAGGAATAAAAAGAAAACTTAAGCATCATGGAAATGACAACTGCAGGAAGCAGCTACAACCCCTAGGGTTGAAGGAACAAAGAGGTTGCAATTATTAAGACTTAAAAACTTAGAAGAGGTGCCCTATGGACCTGAGTTCCAGATCTTCAGCTCATCTGGCTCTCTTTTCTCTGGACAGAGGAGAAGCCTGATAAAGCTGTTCCTGTAAATTTGGGAAAACCCAGACAGATTCAGCTGCTACTGGGAACTGCTACTACTGGAGAACATTTCCGAGGTGACTCTAATGGTAACAGGAAAGCCACAGAAACCCCCAGGGAGCAAGCTGAAAGCAGCATGTCTTCTGCTCCTCCAGCGTTGCAGTCTCCCTCCAGCACTCCCTGTAGGGAGAATCTAACAGGGCATCAGCAGGCAAAGCAGAAACGTGGTTATCTGAGTCTCAGCTCCAGCATCAAAACTGGAGTATTCAGACTGAATCACTACATGTAAAAGAATGAAATTAGAACATTTTCTCACACCACATATAAAAATAAACTCAAAATGCATTAAAGACCTAAATGTAAGACTGGAAACCATAATACTCCCAGAAGAAAACATAGGTACAACACTCTTTGACATAAATTGTAGCATTATTTTTTTGGATCAGTCTCCTAAGGCAAAAGTAACAGAGGCAACAATAAACAATTTGGACCTAATTAAACTTAAAATCTTTTGCAAAGCAAAAGAAACCATCAATAAAATGGAAAGACAATCTATTGGATGGGAGAAAATATTTACAAATGATATGACCTATAAAGGGTTAATATCCTACATATATAAACAGTTCATACAACTCAACATCAAAAAAAAAAAAAAAACTCATTAAAAAATGGTTAGAAGAGCTGAATGGACAATTTTCCAAAGAGGAAATGCAGATGGCCAAGGGACACATGAAAAGATGCTCAACATCACTAATCATCAGAGAAATTCAAATCAAAACCACAATGAGATATCACCTCACACCTGTCAGAATGTCTATCATCAAAAAGACCACAAATAACAAATGTTGGAGGGGATGTGGAGAAAAGGGAACATTAGTATACTGATGGTGGGAATGTAAATTGGTGCAGTCACTATGGAGGTTCCTCAAAAAACTAAAACTAGAACTACCATCTGATCCAGCAATACCACTTCTGGGTATATCTCCAAAGAAAACAAAAATACTAATTTGAAAAGATACATGCACCTTAATCCCCAGTGTTTATAACAGAATTATTTGCAATAACAAAAATATGGAAGCAACCTAAGCATCCATTAATGGATGAATGGATAAAGAAGTTGTGGTAGAGATACACAATAGAATGTTACTCAGCTATAAAAAGGAATGAAATTGCACCATTTGCAACCACATGGATAGACCTAGAGGGTATTATGCTTAGTGAAATAAGTCAGACAGAGAAAGGCAAATACTCTACATTATCACTTATATGTGGAATCTAAAAAAATTTTAAAAAGAAATAAATATAACAAAACAGAAACAGCGTCACAGATATAGAGAACAAATTAATGGTTAACAGTGGGGAGAGGGAAGGGAGAAGGAGCAAGATAGGGATAGGGGTTTAAGAGATACAAACTACTATGTATAAAGTAAATAAACTACAAGGATATATTGTGCAGCACAGGGAATATAACCAATATTTTATAAAACTTTAAATGGAGTATAATCTATAAAGATATCAAATTACTATGCTGAAACTAATATAATTACTATACTTGAAACTAATATAATATTGTAAATTAAATATACTTCAAAAAAAAAAACCCCAGAGTATTCAAGGGTGCATTAGGAAAAAGAGGCAATAATTTGATAACTGGGACAAATGAGAAACCAACAGATGGTGCAACTCTTTTATCTTCAAAATCCCTAATCCAATGCCTGATAATTACTCCTCGAACTCCTTCTGTGTAGTTCTGTGAGGATAGATATCTCTCCTATCTGGGGAGGCAGAACACTGGGAGGGAGTATATCTGGGGATGGTTATCCTGCAGCCTTTGTTACTTGCTCTCCTTCTTGCAGGATAATACACACAGTCATCTTTTTTTTAAAAAAAGACTCACTCATAAAGGGTTTATGTGAAGCAGACTATGCAGAAAATTTGGAATTGGGCTAGTGGCAGAATAAATGTGTACAACTGGGCAAATTAAGCAACCACAAACAGAACATTAGACATCCCTATTTATAAAATTCCATAAGTTATTTTACTGCTAACAATGTTAATTTCCTGTTTTAAGTGACATCATTTCTGCTTGGACTGTTTCTTCATTCCAATTTTATATCCTTGTCTCCTCTGATCCTGATATACCTATGCTTTTCTCTTGTAAACACCATATCAGTGTATGCAGGCCTGAAAACCAATAGTGAGCATCTGTATCTCTTTGCCTGAGGGTTTTCTCTGGTTATTGGTGCCTGCTTCACACATGTGCCCATGCTCTGTCAAGCCACAATCCTCAACCAGTGATTGATGGATGTCCATGTATAGACACCTTAGGTCCCCCACCCCTTGGTGAGATGACTGTCACTGTGTGTTCTACACAGGCTTTTACAATTCCCAGCAACTTTAAGCTCCAATTGGTAACACATAGTTGATTGGTTTCCTCCTCTTCTGATGCCATTCCCCTACCTGTGTTCTATGAGTTCACCTCTCAAATAAACCACTTACTCTCAAAAACCTTTGTTCCTGGGTCTGCTTTTATGAGAATCCAAAAGAAGACACCTCCACCCAAAAGGTTTATAAGTTATTTTCCCAAACATGGGTTTCTCCCTCTATATGTGTATTTGTTAGAAAGTTTTCCTGCCTCTAATATATACTTGTCAAAGCATTGACTTATTATTTGGGAGGAGGGTATAAAAATAGCAATAACTCCAAAAGTGTCAAGCAACCAAAGCATGTTGATTTATCCTGACCTTTTCACAAAGAGGGCATTTTGTTTAGAGCATTACTACTCTTATGATGGGAATTACATGTCTGGCAAGAGATATCAAGGCTTAAGTTGACAGCACCACTAGGAATTCACCTCGAACTGTGCTTCTCAAGGAAGTCCATTTTAATCCCAAGGTGAAATTTGAGAGTCATGACTTTTCTCTCCTCAGCTTTATGGTAGTTTAGAAAACAGTAACTCAGCATCTGTTATGTGATCAACACTATGTAAGATCCAGGGAATACAGAGATGAAAGAAACAAATTAGGTGTTCACATTTTAATGGAGAATACAGGCTTTAATCAGATATTTTGATTCAATGTGGTTAGATTTCTACTAAAGGATGCCTAAGCACTATGGTAGCAAAGTGCCCATTTTTTGCATGAAATGAATATTTTACAATGCCTGTGTGAATGCAAGAACAAAATAAGAGCCCATCAGGGTATGAATGACATTTCTGGACTCTCCTAAACATTTCTGAAATTGTCCTGGAAAACTTGTGTCAATACTCTTTGTGGGCACATGTCAAAATTAAGGTCTCAACTTCTTTTTTTTCAACTTTAATTTTATTTTTTTTAATTAAAATATAGTTTCTTTACAATATTATATTAGTTTCAGCTGTAAAACATAGTGATTCAATGTTTTTATATATTATACTCCATTATACTCCATTTGAAGTTATTACAAGATAATGGCTGTATTTCCCTGTACTGTACAATATATTCTTGTTGCTTATTTATTTTATAAGTAGTAGTTTGTATCTCTTAATGCCATACCTCTATCCCACCCCTCACACCTTCCCTTTCACCATTGGTAACCACTAGTCTGTTCTTTATATCTGTTTCTTTTTTGTTATATACATTGGTTTGTTTTATTTTTTAGGTTTTTAGGTTTTTAGGTTCCGTTATACTCTGTGATAACACAGAGTATTTGTCTTTGTCTGATGTCTCACTAAACAGAATACTCTCTAGGTCCATTTGGTATTGTTGCAAATGACAAAATTTCATTCAGCTTTTAATCAAGAATATTGTAGAATGTCAGAACAAAGAGGGATTTAGAGACCATCTACTTTATTTAGTGAGGAATAGAGAAGTTAATAAAATATGCCAAGGTCATATAATAAAATTATCCAAATCCATCCCTATACCTTTTATATAAAGGGCCTTCTCTCCATACACACACATACACACACACACACACACACACACACATACACATACACACCCAACCACCACCGTCATACTCCTATACTCAATCAAATAAGTAAAAACTTGGATTAGAAAAAAATAAAGCATCATATTTGACTAAAGTTTCCCTCAATTTCTCTAGTGAAAAGGGAAACTAGTATAAATAAACCATTAAAATATTATGAGAGGCCAATGTGTGAAGTAGTGGAACTGAATTTAGAATAGCCACCTAGATTGTTCACAAAAGGTCACAGATTACTCTTTCAGGTGGACAACTGCAAAATTGCCTTTATGTTGAAAAAGATACTGATTTATATCTTCAGTTTTTTAGGGAATTTACTATTTATCTATATTTCTCAGGGAACTTCCCATCTCAGAATCCCTAAAAGAGAATTCTAGTTTTCTTCTACAGTTAATTTAAAAGGGAGATAATGCACTAAAAATTGTAATTTAAATGATAGCATTTGGAAGTGCAGAGGCTAAGGTTGCACTCTTTTCAGAGAGAAACTCTTTCCAGCTTTAGAAAAGGAGGAGTAATTGCACTACCAGATCCTCGTGGAAACATGTATTGACAGTAGTGTGAGTTGCTTTTGATATAGGTTCTCATCTACTTGAACAGCTGACATTTGCTTGCAAAATGTGAAGCAACACTGATCAGAGAAGTGCAGACAGAAATATGGAGCAAGAGGAATGGCCTAATAAGGCTTATGAAAATGAATGGTGGGGGAGGATGAATAATTTTTCTAATAAATGACTTGAATGATATACATAAATCCAGAAGAGTGCTCGTCTCAGAAGGTTTCCAATATTAAATCCAAATGGAATGGAAGCAAATTACCTGATGAGCACTAAATGCAAGATGAATGTGTGAGTCTGACAGCAGAGAACCAGGGGTTAACATACTAATAAAGTAACTGATTTTGGCAGAGAGAGGTGAGTATTTGTTTGTCTAGAAGTAATTGTGGATGATGGCTTAAAAGGTTTTACTTGAAAGTTTGAAGTAATAACTGTCATAAATTACATCTCCAAAGATCAGAGTTGTTTTGAGCAAGCAAGTTGTAAATCCTGAGTTTGAAAGTTCATGATACCAGATGGAGGTCAATTAATATAGAATACAAATACACAGAAAATCAGAATCAGGCCTTATTTATCCTTTTCTTCCTTCTAAACTATATGCATATAAGTAGACAATAAGATTTTTACTGAATCCATTTAACAACTACTGAGTGTTGACTATGTGCCAGATTCTGTGCTAGGATGAAGATACAAAAGAGTTTACATTCTGGTAAAGAATGACATTTAAGTTGAACTAATACATTAAATTCAGTGAGAAAATGCAATATCAGAATACCGTGACTGGTACACCTAGGTATGGTATTAGCAAAAGTATGATCTGAGCAGGTGGATCTGAGAAGCCTTTATGAAGGAGAAAATTATTGACCAGTTTTCTGAAGGAGCAGTAAGAGCTGACAAGGTAGATAAAAGGTATCAGGGCATGCCCAGCAAAATGAACAGGCTGTGTAAAGTCACAGTGGTATGATGTAGTGTTTCACATTTGGAGAATCACAAACAATTTTCTGATAATAATTCTAAAACTGCCAATTCTATATGGCTGGAGAGTTAAGTTGGAGCCAAATCATGGAATTTCCTTGATAGATGAAGTTTTCCGAGAAAGTTTAAAGTTGACTAGCTTGCTTTGCTGCACCATGAAAATCTCAGTGCAATTTCTATGGCTTGTTGTGTTCTGATGGGTCATTTTAAGAATTTGGAGCTGTCAGTTTGTCTAGAAATTTGAATTCTGACAGTGGGAAGAAAGGAGTGATGAACTCTAAGCTGTAGAAACCTTGAAGGAGATCTTAGAAATACATAATGAATTCATCTTAAATTAAAAAGATGATAGTGAGGGCTTTCCTGGTGGGGCAGTGGTTTAGAGTCCTCCTGCCGATGCAGGGGACACGAGTTCATGCCCCAGTCCAGGAAGATCTCACATGCCACGGAGCGGCTGGTCTGTGAGCCATGGCTGCTGAGCCTGTGCGTCTGGATCCTGTGCTCCGCAACGGCAGAGGCCACAGCAGTGAAAGGTCTGCGTACCAAAAAAAAAAAAAAAAAAAAAAAAAAAAAGATGATAGTGAGCCATGCCTGACACTGCAAGAAAGAGGGAAGTTATGTTAGGTCAATAAGTGTGTTCTGATATGGTGCAATATAAATTAGTTTCCCTAAGTTACATGTGAGTTTTACCTTTAGGTGAAAGTTCAAGGTGATTTTAGGGAGTCATATGTTTCCCCCAAATTCATGTCTACCTGGAACCTCGGAATGTTACCTTGCTTCGAAGTAGTCTTTGCCGATGTATTTAGTCAAGAGGAGGTCATACTGGCTTAGGGTGGGCCCTAAATTCAATGACTGGTGTCTTTATAAGAGAAGCAGATACACAGAGACACAGTCAGAGAGAAGAAGCCATATGAAGATGGAGGCAGAGATTGCAGTAAAGTCTTTATAAGCCAAGGAATGCCAAGGATTGCTGAGAGCCACCGGAAGCTAGGAGAGAGGCATGGGACCAATTTCTCCCTCAGTGCTGCTAGAAGGAACCAACCATGCCAACAGATTTATTTTGGACTTCTAGTCTCCCGAACTACAAAAGAATAAATTTCTGTTGTTTTAAGCTGCCCAGTATGTGGTAATTGTTACAGGAATCCTAAGAAACTAATACAGTGATGTAATATTTTAATAAATTGGTAAGCTTAATGATTAGTCATCAGGAAATCTATCAGTTCTGTGTGAGATTTTATCATAAATTATAATTAAGCTTCCAGATACTGATTTGGGGATGTGGTAAAACTTGGGAAAATGCTCCTAAAGTGATCCTGTAGTGTTTAACTTTTCTTGATGTCTGTTTTTAACCTATCATGGTCTAACATGCTAAATATCAAATCCACTGAAAACAACTAAAAATGATGGATAAAATACTTAGTATTTCATTGATGAGCCAGCAAGATGTTAAGGAGTACTTAAATTCCAATGAAGTAACCATGGAGCTCCAGAAACGTAGGCTAGTTCTGAAGTCAGTTTGCATCCTGGTGACGTATGCCAAATCTGGTAATGTCGACTTCCTGGTTTGATGGCTTTTCAGGGTACAGGGGGCAGGAGACAAAACATGGGTCTGACCCAAGATGATAAGTCTGAAATAAGTCCACCTCACACCTCAACCCCTGCCAACAATGCTGAGACTCTAAAGACTACAACTACTGTGTAAGGATGAAAAATAAATATTCCCAGAAGGAAATACCAAGGAAACTTATCTGTTAGCATCTTGTTTTTGAGTAGGAGAAAAAAAATCTCCCTTGAAATTTCTTAACTATGGGCCTGTTTTCTCATGGCCAGGTCACAGTCTAAATTCACGTTATTTGTGGCAGTTCAAAAGTAAAGTTACTTATGGCAGTTCTAGCCAAGGTTTAATTTTAAAGTGACTCCATGTTGAGGCAAAAGCAAGTCCTCTGTAAATGAATGTACCTTCAAACAATTCTTAAGAAGTTGAACTGATAAGGTTTATAGTAATATTAGCTCATAGCAAAACAAATCCAAACACACACACAAAACCAGTCAGTAGAAGCACATCTGCAAACACTTCAGATATTGGAATTACCAATTAAAGAATATGTTTGTTTGTTTAACTTGTTTTGAAAAATAAAAGATAGGATAACATGAGTAAAGTTTAGGATGAGAAAGTCAAAAAAAAAAAAAAAAAAAAAGACATAAATGCCTGAAAAAAATTTTAAAAGACTTCTAGATACAAAAAAGGAATTGAAATTTAAAAACTTTAAGGAATAAAGAATTAATAAACTGAAAAATAGATTAGAAAAAATTACTGCAAAGCTGCTTAAAGCAATAAGTGGAGAATGTAAAAGAGAAGAGGAGAGAATTGGAGGATAGAGTGAGAAGCTCTAACATACATTTAATTGGAATTCCAAAATAAAATAACAGAATGGATGACAGTAAAAGTAGAAGTAAAATGCCTGAGAATTTGAAAGATTTTAAATAACTTTAAATACTATAAAGAAATTTAAAATATAAAAAAATTTAAAGATTTAATGAATTATTAAATTCAGGAAGCCTGAACACTCCAAACGGTTAAATGAAAACAAATACACCTCCAAACATTTAAGAGGGGAACCGCAGAACACCAAAGAAAAAGAGATGACCATAAATGCAGTCAGAGAAAAGCATGTTATATGCAAAAGAACAATCTATTTAACAGCAAACTTCTCAAAGCAGTATGGGAAAGGAGAAGCTAATGAAATAATATTTTAAAAGAACTGAGAGAACATGCTGCCAATTTAGAGTTTTGTACCCAATATACCCATATTTCAAAGACAAAAGTAAAATATATCTACTTTTAAAGATAAAATTGAGGAATTTTGCCACCAACAGATCCTTACAAAGGCATTATTTCAAGTACAAGGAAAAAATTCCAAATGCAAGCTCTTAGGACATTGCATAGAACACTATGAAACATAATATTGATTTCTTAGTTTTGACAAATGTACAATGATTATGTAATATGTTAATATAAGGGGAAACTGGGTAAATGTATAGGAACCCTACTATATTTGCAACTATTCTGTAAATTTAAAATTCTTTCAAAAAGTTTATTTAAAAGATCAAATATAGTCCTAATAGATTAAAAAAAGAATTCTAACTATCTCTGCTTATGAGACATAACTAAAATTAAGACTCAGAATAGTTGAAAAAATACAATAGAAAATTATATGTCAAGCAAATTCCAAGAAAATTATGGTCTTACTATTATAACATCAGACAAAATAGACTTTAAAGCAAAAAACTTTACTAGAAATAAAGATGGTCACTCCATATTGATAAAATAATCAGTTCTCAAGGTTGATAAAAATTTAAAAGTGTAAGTATGTAATGTCATAGCCTCAAAATATATAAATCAAAAACTGACAGAACCATAAGGAGAAAATGACACATCCATCATCATAGTAGGAAATTTTAATTCTTCTCTCTCAGTAATTGATGGTTCAAGGAGACAACAGTTGGAACAAATATAAATTTGGTCATTTCAATACTGACCTTGATCTAATGATCTGCTGTGTGTAGGTTATTGTGTTCAGCCATTGGAGAATACTGTACACTTGAGTATTTTAGAAATTTTGAAATATTTGAGGTTGTCCTAGTTACCTACTAGTGATTTATACTTTAATTACATTATGGTTAAAACAGAAGTAATCCTTTGAAATTCATTGAGTTCCTTTATGACTTAGTACAGGGTCAATTTTCATATTTGTCCTGTGAAAGCTTGAAAAAAAGTCTGTATAGAACATTATACCCAGCTTTCAGAGAAATTTATAGTTAGAAATATTTATATTCAAAAAAAAGGATGAATCTTAGTGTGCTAACATCCATTTTAAGGGGTTAGACAAAGAATAGTGAAGTAAAAAATTTAGACTTTTCCCCTCATTGTTACCAATTAGAGAATCACCATAATTCTTTGGTGAAGCATAAGGAAAAAGAACCTGCAAATATGATGTGGTAATATGGCCCTCTTCCAAAAAAATCTCCCAGTAAACAATGGTTTAGATAAGTACTATTTATTTATTCAGAAGGTTTTGGGAATATCAGGGATGGGGACAGGTATTAACCTAGTCTAGAGTTTGGGGGAAAGACCTCTCTGAAGAAATGGGGTTTAAATCAAGGTCTCAAGGGCTAGTGGCACTAATCCAGGCAAAGAGAAACCCTTACTACACAGCTCTGAAGGAGACAATCCCCAGGCTATGAGGTTTGTTTCCCTTTTTCTGACTTCAGGAAAGTTAGGAGCAAAGCTCAGACTGAACCCTATGTATCAGGGACCCTGGAGAACTGACCAGCACTAAATGCCCTTCCTCAGAAATAAGGTCTTTTTTGCCTTTCACTGCTATGCATTCAAGTAAAAAATGTTTGTCTCATTAATCCCATGTTCAGGAAAAGACGATGAAAATGAGTTGATCAATCAGGACTTTGTTTCCTAGCAGATGATTACAATCATCCAGATACATATGCCTGATTGAAATTGTTCGTGATTGAAGACTGGATACCTGAAGCCTGCTGGTCCCATGGAAATTTAATCAAATGTCTGATGCAGTGAAAAATGTACTGAACTGGGAGACAGGAGACCACAGTTCTTATTTCCAGTTCTTCTATAACAAGCCATGCAATCTAGGGCATTTCTTATCATCTTTGTGCCCCAGTTTAGTCATTTGAAAGTGAAGGGGTGGGTTTGCAAAATCTATTAGACCCCTTTGAGCTAACTAACATCTCCATTTATTTTCACTAGAGGGTGGCAAGAACTCTCTGTGCTTTGGGTATTTGGTGGTTGGGGAACCAGATAGCAGCTGTGATCATGATAATAGCAGAAAAGTAGCTAGCATTCATTCACTCTCTGAGGGCCAGGTGGTAGACTGGACATTTCAGAAGCCTCATCTCATTCAGTACGTACAACAGCCCTCTGAGGTAGGTACCATGCTTGTCCTCATTTTGCAGTTAGGAACCTGAAACAAAAGAAAGTCAAGTAGGTCTATCCACCTCACTACAAATAACTCAATTTCATTTCATTTTATGGCTGAGTAATATTCCATTGTATATATGTGCCACATCATCTTTATCAATTCATCTGTTGATGGACACTTGGGTTGCTTCCATGTCCTGGCTATTGTAAATAGAGCTGCAATGAACATTTTAGTACATGATTCTTTTTGAATTATGGTTTTCTCAGGGTATATGCCCAGTAGTGGGATTGCTGGGACATATGGTAGTTCTATTTTTAGTTTTTTAAGGAACCTGCTCTCCATAGTGGCTGTATCAATTTACATTCCCACCAACAGTGCAAGAGTGTTCCATTTTCTCCACACCCTTTCCAGCATTTATTGTATGTAGATTTTTTGATGATGGCCATTCTGACTGGTGTGAGATGATATCTCATTGTAGTTTTGATTTGCATTTCTCTAATGATTAATGATATTGAGCATTCTTTCATGTGTTTGTTGGCAATCTACAGTCTGTCATATAGAGTGAAGTAAGTCAGAAAGAGAAAAACAAATACCGTATGCTAACACATATATATGGAAACTAAGAAAAAAAAAATAGGTCATGAAGAACCTAGGGGTAAGATGGGAATAAAGACACAGACCTACTAGAGAATGGACTTGAGGATATGGGGAGGGGGAAGGCTAAGCTGTGACAAAGTGACAGAGGGGCATGGACATATATACACTACCAAACATAAAATAGCTAGTGGGAAATAGCCGCATAGCACAGGGAGATCAGCTTGGTGCTTTGTGACCACCTAGAGAGGTGGGATAGGGAGGGTGGGAGGGAGGGAGACACAAGAGGGAAGAGATATGGGAACATATGTATATATATAACTGATTCACTTTGTTATAAAGCAGAAACTAACACACCATTGTAAAGTAATTATACTCCAATAAAGATGTTTAAAAAAAAAAAAAGGAATTCAAGTAAATTGCCCAAGGTTATACAGCACATAAGGAGTGGAGCCAGAGGAGGACTCCTGCTGCGTGCAAATCCAGAGACACACAGAGTGCTGGCTGAGGAGGGAGGAAGGGAGGGGAGTGAGAGAAGCCATCACTGAGTAAAAGAGGGAAACAGAATAAGAGATAAGATGAGCCTATGACAGACTTCATGTTTCATAATTTGGTTTAAGACAGGCTATGGCAGGACAGCTACATTGCACATCTCCAAGGGGCATTATCCACAGAGCACAATGGGAACAGAGTGCCTTGAAGCTGCCCAGTGGAAGCCCTGAACCCTGGCAAGTTAAGAAGGACAGCAGTCACCCCACCCTCTCAGAATCCCCTTACTTTTTTCCTCTCTTTGCTGGGATGAAACAAAACATACTCTAAATATAATTGAGGTGGAGGTAGGAGGTAGAAATCATCATTCATAAAGAGAAATTTTTAATATGCTTAATACAGAAGAAAAAGAATTCAGAATTTAAAGTTCATTTGTTCAGGGAAGGATTTTCATGTTAATGCAAAAAGATACACACAATCCCAATTGTTTCAGACCCACTGGCAGAAAGAACTCCGACTCTTTCTTGTTTTCTGTATACAGAATATATGAAAAATGTGTATGAACTCTAAGCTCTGTTTGGCTTATTTCCCCAAGAACATGTTGGTCTCACTTGCAAGGTGAACTATTAGAAGACTACAGACTTTTCCCTCTGCAGTTTAGAGGGTTTGCTGTTGGCATAGATCATATAAATTTTAAATTAGCATACAAAGTACATTTGAATTGAAGGAGAGGTGATTGATAACAGAATGACTACAGAGTTGAGATGATTGTACTCTTGTCAGAGGAGTATTTATAACTTGTTTCTGCACAAAAATGGGAAAGCCCTCTTACCTCAAATCTTTGAAGCCTTTGGGGAACCAGTGGCCTTTGCCCAACTGTGCTGGTTTAATTGGAGTCAATTTTCTTAGGGTTGTTCTGATCATATCAATACTCTCATACCTGCTACATCATGATCCTATTGAAAAAACAGCCTTAGGCAGTTACCTCTGTAACAGGAAAAGAAATATGATTTATATAATTAGACTTTCAGAAGAAGAACATAGATCAAAAAAGAAAGGACCAATTGTGTCAGAATTATTCATTCATTTATTTATGTATCTGTGGATGAAGAATGTCACCTGCCATATCAGTAAACAAAGGAGGTTGCAACCATCAAACCATCAGCTGCTACATTACCCCCTCATCACCAACTTCCTATGGTGCACTCTGAGGGGACTCGGGATGGAGAAAACAGGATACTGGCCCTATATAGTTAAGGTGTATATCAAAGGAATGGTTTCAGTGAGCCCAGTCTCTTGCATCTTCACATACATAGAAAAGTGCTAAATTCATTAACTTGAGATATCTGATTTTTCTTTAATGTTCTGACTACTTGGGTTTTTATTGCAAAAACTCCTGGCTCCTCCCTTACCTCTTCTGAACAGCCCCTCAGAGCTATCTGAAAGCCTGTCTCCTGAGCTTAAGTCCTCAGTGTGTCTATCAAATAAAACATAATTTGCAACTTTTATTTTGTGCATTTTTTTCAGTCAATATATACATTTGCTTTTTTATTCATTCATTGGTACTTCTAATTAACAGAGTGTAGAGATTAAAGTACTAGGTTTAGAATAAGACAGAGCTGGCCTTAAATCTTAGCCTGCAATTTTCTGTATGACCTCAGGCAAATTATTTAATCTCTTAAGCCTAAATCTCCTTATCTGTACATGGGATTAATACTAGTATTCAACTCATAAAGTCATATGAGGATCAAATGAGATATGATATAGTAAAAACTCAATAAATGTAAGCTATTAATATAAATAAAATGTCTTTATATGTCCCAGAGAAACAAGCTCAGTGAATAATATAGTACAAGTTCAAAAATAAAATGAGTATATTTTATTTCTATCAAGGCTCATTTTTCACTAGTTTGGGATTCCGAATAGTCTAGGACTTTGAAATTTAAGAATAAAGATATATATAAGTATATATATATATATATATATATATATATATATATATATATATATATATACACACACACACACACACACACACACACACATATATGTATATTTACCTTTATTATATAATTGTATGTTTAATTTGTTTCACCACTAATGAAGTGTTTTCCATTCCTGCACAGAATACTGAATAATCTATTTTCTTCTAAAGAGAAGGACAGAGAATGTCTCCTGCTTTTCCTCACTATTGGGTATTCTTCTTGCAAAGCTAAAACTTCTCTTCATTACTGACCTAGACATGATGTGTCAAGAGGTCAGATGATATCTTGTGTCTAGTCTCTTATTTGATTTTCCATTCATGTTGAAAAGATGTATAAAAGGCAGCATCTTTCAAGGTGTAGAGATGGAAAGAGGGGTTAGAGAAAATTCTCATTGCTTTATACAAAGATTTCCTTCCATGTTTTTTCTATGTTGAGTGGTGATTTTATCAGTTTGCATTGACCCCTGCCCTTGAACTTAAAGAGGCACTTGCACCAATAAGAACAATAAGCACTGCCAGAGATTTATTGAGTTCTTATCATGCTCTGTGTATGATACTGATATCTCTACAGGAATTTCCTTATTTAATTCTCAAACTAGAGGTGTCAGGTAAGTACCATTATTACCCTTATATAATGAGTGAGAAAACAGACTTAGTGAAATTAATGACTTGTTTAGATTACATCAGTCATTTACCTGTTTATCAAATTTACTGAGTGCCTGAACCTATGAAGTGCTCTCTGAGATATGAAGATGTGAGAGGTGGTATATTTGTCCTCTGAGAGCTTATAGTCTAAAGGCAGAGGTAAAACACACACAGAGGACAGCATAAACCCTATAGGATGGATAGATGTAATAAAAAAAACCTTCTTTGGTATTCTTAACTTGTTAGACCCCAAATAAATCATCATCTCTCAAATGCATATGCCTTTATATGGGTCACTGCCTCTGCCTAAACTGTGTCTCTCTCTCTCATCCTTCTCTTCCTCTCCCAATTCTTCCTTTCACTAACTTTGACCTGAGCTTTAAGACTCAGCTAGGAAGTTATATTTTCTAAGGAGTCATTATTTAATCTGGATTGCTGTTTCCCCTCTACATTCTTATTGCAGTGTAGGACATTCTACAAATTAGAAGTGCTTGGGGTTCATCTAGGATGACACAAGTACTAAAATTGTCTGGAGGTTCGAAAATCTGCTACATGGGTTTTGAGATATAATTGAAAGAGCATACAACTGGAAGAAGGGAGAATCAAACACTAATCCCAGTTCTAAAACTAGAATCAGTTTTGTAATTTTGAACGAATCATTTAACTGTGAACTTTATGAAATGGGTACAATAATGGTAATTTTATAGCTATTTTATAAAACAGCTGTGAGTTTTCAAATGAGAAAATATGTAAATTTCTTGTTTAGTTTAATTTTTTAACTTTAAAGAGCTATCCCCTATTAACATGACTATTATTTTCAGATCTTGGTTAAGGAGGGTTGAATCAGAATTACAAAGTAGTGTTGGGACCCAGGGTAGCTGTACCAAAATATGTCTCAATTGCATATTTATTAATTTGAATCAAGTTACTTCAGAAACTGTGAATGTGACAGGAACACTTCAACCCTCCTTTCTGTCTCCCTGAAAGCAGGAAATAAATCTCTCATGTGAAAGGTGCACCCCTGCATCTGGAGGTAGAAGGACACCCTTATTTCCAGAGAGGGGGGATTCAGGCTGAGAAGCATGGATAAACAAATTGTGTTACTTCTTTAATTTATTACTCTAAGCCCCTCAGAACCTGTTTCTTTGTCCTGTTAATTCCTCACAAATTTTGGGGGGTTTTTTGGTCTAAAAGGTATGGAATCTGCCTGCTTTGGCTACTTCTTAGCTTCCATTTCTCCCTGTGTATGAGTTAAAATTTGTTTCTTTTTCTCCTGTTAATAATCTGTCTTGTGTTGATTTTATTATTAGTCCAGCCACAGAACTCAAGAGGAGTAGAGGGGGAAATTTCCCCTCTCCAATAGTAGGAATTAAACTTAAATGAAAAAAATAGAACAAACAGCACTCTACACATTCCTCTCTACCTATCTGGTCTTACTATAAATTATTTCACAAGAACTCTGTGCAATCTTGTTTCAAATATCTCAGAGGATAACTCCTCCATCACCTGTGTGTGCAGGTCATCTTAGAAGTATATTAACCTCATGAGGAAAGATACTACTTTCATTCATATTTTTGTTTTATTAATAAATCCAGTGAAGTTGACAGTATCCTCCCCTTTTCCTTTCACAGGTTTGTGAAAGAGAGTACACAGGAGATGGGAGAGTTTCAGTCACATGAAGTTCCAAAATGAGCCAGCACCTCTTGGTCCTCTAAGCAGATAGCTGACTCAGGGACCTGTATAAGGAGACATACCAAGGGTACTACCTATTCTCTGCCATTTAACAACACTGATACTGACTTAGCTGGCATCCAACTCTTTTCATGGTTGTCTGTTGAATCTTTTTTAGGGGGAGGGTGTACGATTTCCTAAAGAGAATGAAATGGAAAATAGTGTGGTAAGACGTCTAAGTGACAATTATATTAATTTCAATAGTGTTTTAACATTTCTATCATTAGTGAATATTCAGAGACATGAAATATAATGGACCCTGGAACAATATGGGATTCAACTGTGAGGGTCAACTTATATGAAAAGTTTTTTTCAATAAATACTTGCTACCACCGTTCTACTCTATCCATGGTTGGTTGAATCTGTGGATGTGGAGCTGCCTATACAAAGGGCCAACTGTAAAGTTATGCTATGATTTTTGACTGCACAGAGATCAGCATCCTTAACCTCAGCTTTGTTCAAACATCAACTGTACTCTGTCTTTTATACAAAGGAACCATCTGCATCTTTCATCTGAGCTGGATTGTTAAACCAGAGGTGATCATTGTGTAAACTCTCAACTGGTGGAAATGATGACTATAATGACCTGTATTTGAAAACTTGGGGATCTTTGGAGAATTCAAGCAGTATTCTTTGCTTGATATTACTATATGAATAATAATGCATTACATGGATTTTAATATTGTTTCTTGAAAATTTTGCCTTTATGGATTTCAGAGGGTGAATGAATTTGCCTACAAAGTTGTGTGCTTATCAAAAAAAAAAATGCGGTGCTGCCACACACACACACACACACACACACACACACACACGCACATCTAAAGTCATCTAAAGCCAATCTCACATTTTGTTTAAGAGAAAACTACAAACTTTTTCACAGCACAACATAGAAATATACAAGAAAAAGATATAAAAGTGTGGCTCCAGGTAACCTCCCCTGGGAAACTGCAGTGGTTCTCTCACATTTATAACCTGTCTCTTAGGAAAAGATATGCAGGATGAAATAGATAGCAATTCTTATAGTCTAACAGGGAGGGGAAAATATCTCACAGAACTTGAAAGAAATATCCTGGTAACTTATGTGGAATTGAATTTGAGATAAGGTGGGTGTGTCTTAGATCCCATGCACGGGTATTATTTTTTCCACTGAACTACTAAAATAATATTTTTATAAGTTTGTCTTGAAGCGTAGAGTCCAAAGAGAGCATTAGAGTTAAGCTCCCAGTTAAGGGATGGTGCAAAAGACATTGGGATGGATTTAAAGAAAGAACACAAAAATATTATTTTATCTTCCTTGTCTTTTGCCAGACAAGGTTATATTTCTCAATCTTGTTTGCCCACACTTAACTAAACTACTTACATGAAGTGCTAATGAGATACTGAAAGATATGAACAGTGAGATTTTACATTCAGTGCTGAAAATTGGCAAATTTCAAATTCTCTCCTTATCATACAGAACAATGACCTTGGGTAAAATGCTCATTCCATCTTGCATGTAATTTTTGTAACTCAATATAATGTGGAGCCAAAATATCAAATGTGCATATCTTATCTTGCTCCCATGGAAGGCTCCCTTATTTCCTTAGCCCACACAGAAACTCTCAATTCTCAACAAAATTGACTAGAGTAGTAGGCACAGGAATTAGAATCTGTTTGCTATCCCTGATAGAGAGGAAAGAAAATGTGCTTTGAAGACATACAGTCTTGAGTTTGAATTTTTATTGTTTACCAATTATCTAACCATAAGCAAGTTACCTAATTTCTATGTGTATCAGTTGCTGATTTATAAAATGATAACTTCTGCTTTGCAGAGTCTTTGTGAGAATATGAAAAAAAGTACATAAAATGTCACCAGTAAGAGTTACTCAGAAATAACAGCCATTATTATTCCTGTCTATAAAAGTAATTTAAGAAATAGCCACTGGGTGTTCACCTGGTACAAGATACCAGGCCAGACACTGAAGCTAGTAATATTAGGATAAAACATAATCCCCCTACTCATGGCCTAGGAGAGAAAAAGTTTCATGAAAAACACTTCCTCTTACTATATAATATGGATAATTTTATGTGTCAAATAGGCCAGATCACAGTACCCAGGTATTTGGCAAAATATTCTTATGAATATTTTTGTGAAGGTGTTTATTGAATGAGATTAATTTTCAAATTGATGACTTTGAGTAAAGAAGTATATCTTTTTCCAACTGGAATGATTATCAGAGATAAAATATTCAAGGATTTATTTGTCCCTTATTAAATATGGATACACAAAGTTTTTTTAAAAATCACTCTTTTTTTTTTCAGTTGGTCAGACTGACTCCATAAAGTTGCATTTCCTATTAAACAGAAAAGTTTCATTTTTTGCTACTTCTAAAAGTGAAATTTTGGAGGTTCTTCAGTCCTCAGAGGTATTTGTGTACAGAAAAGTACATTTGCAAAGGAAAAATGAGTACGCCAAAAGGCCAAAACTGGAATCAATCTTAGTAATAAAGTATATTGGACTGTAATTTAAGATATAAAATAAATACCCATGAGCCCATATGGATATAAATAAATGATTGAATAAGTACATAAATGGAAGAGAAGAATGTACTCTTCCTTACAAAGGATTCCAGACATTTTATGTAGGTACAACCTATTCCAAGAGGTGGACTTTAGCTCTCCTCTCCTTCCCTCATGCCCCTACTCCAGTCCAGTTGAGTGTAGGCTGCACTTAGTAACTTGCTTCCAAAAGTATAGTATGGATAGGCTTGGGGAGTGGGGTAACTTTATAGTAGATAGACTTGGTAAACACTACCTTATCCAGGTGATTGAGGTTCATATCATCAGTAATAGATAAGTCTTGTTGATAGCATGTTCCCTTGACATGATATGATGAGATGGCACTTTACTTCTATGGTCTTCCTCCCTAAATCCCATGACTCTGCTGCAAACATGAAAAAGACATCAAAGGACATTCTCCAGAAAGTTTGATCAGTGCTCCTCAAAATTTTCAGGTCATCAATGACATGGAAATTCAGAGAAACTCATGGGCCAGATGATGCTAGAGAGGCATAATGACTAAATATAATGTAGTATCCTGGATGAGATCCTGGGACAGAAAAAAGATATTGAGGGAAAAAAACCTAGTGAAATTTGAATAAACTGTTGAATTCAGTTAATAGTAATGTACCATTGTTGTTTTCTTGTGACCAACAACTTGTAACAAATGGATCATGGTGGTATAGGATAATACCAATATTATTGGGGGACAATGGGCAAAGGTTATATAGTAGCCCTTGTACTAACTTTGCAACTTTTCTGTAAATCTAAAACTATTCTAAATTTTCTTAAATTTAATGAAATAAATAAGCTATATGAGCCAAAGATATACAAAATGCAAAAAAAAAAAAAAAGAATGTAATTTGAAAGTGTCAGAAAGTAATGGTTGAATATATCTGAATTGTTCTTGTTCTCCTTGTGCTTTGAGACCTAGAGGAGCAAACTTTTGGGTTGCAATTACCCTTAAACATTATGGATTATTTTAAAAGACTATTCATATTAGATTTTGCATGACAGAAACATTGAAAAGTTTCTTTTTTATTAATGATATCAGTATTTTAACAAACTGTATCAAACAAATCATTTTATTGATGATATTCTTCAGAATCTTTGAGAGAAAGGAAAAATTCAACAAGCAATTATGATGTGCTATTCCAAAAAAAGTACCTGTGATTTTTGACTCAAAATAGCAGGTGCTAATTTTCATCTTAGTTTGGATTTCATTTGAATATTACTCATCTATTATAAATTTGTGCTGAATTCTTATTGCATTTTTTTGTTTTAAGAGGGAGAAAGGGAAGAGTTAGCTAGGATAGGAGGACATCAACACTGTTTTACCACACCTAGACTTTCTATTTAATGCATCTGAAGAGCCATCCAGACAATTTGATAGGGATTACCAAGCTTTATAGCTTTGACTTAGCATCACTGAATATTAAACACTCTTTCTTTTCTGAGGCATTGAGTCTGGACATTCCTTGTAATAGAAAAATATTTGTACAATTTAGAAGGTTTTCCCCAAATTTCTTTTTTAAATATTGTTGCTAACTGACTGCATTAGTCCAAGTGAGCTAATTGATGTAAAGTATTGTAATGTCTAAACTTCTATGGCTAAATATAATAATGGCTTATATCTCATTCAGATCACAGCCAATGTAGATCACTGAGGATAGGAGGTTTGCTCCATGTAGCCATTCAAAAACTGAGGCTTCTCCTACTTAATGGTTCTGTCCACGTTGCTTTGGACAGAAGTAGGATATATGGCTTCACCTAACTATAGAGAAGTCTGATAAATATAGGATACCTGGATGACCAGGAAAAAAAGAATGGGTTTCCCTTGGAATGGAACTGCAAGGCAGATGGAATATTCTTTTTTTTTTTCTTTTTTTTTTTTTTTTTTTGCGGTATGCGGGCCTCTCACTGTTGTGGCCTCTCCCGTTACGGAGCACAGGCTCCGGACGCACAGGCTCAGCGGCCATGGCTCACGGGCCCAGCCGCTCCGCGGCATGTGGGATCTTCCCAGACCAGGGCACGAACCCGTGTCTCCCGCATCGGCAGGCGGATTCTCAACCACTGCGCCACCAGGGAAGCCCAAGATGGAATATTCTTATGGAATTCTCAGTCAGCCTTGTATTTGGATTGGGAGACAAAGTTTTGTCTTAATTGAGTGAGGTGAACACTAGGCCACATTGAGTTCTAGACTTGTGGTACTAATATGAAAGTATTAAGTTACTGGTCATGGTGTAATTTTTTAAAAATACAAGACTGGAGGAGGTTTTATAATTTCTTGAACAAATCATATACCTTAAACAGTATTCATTTCTCTGTGAAAAATTACTTTTAACATCCCTTATGTTAATTAACATTATCACTCTGGTGTTGATTAGATGATACTGGAAGTGCTTGCAATAGTTTCTTCTGGAATGTGGATTGGATTTTTCAAATGCTAACTAACCAAGCCTTGGGTGTAGACTTTTGATTAGTTTAGATAGTAAGTAATCATTCTTAGGTGAGGATTAGAGTTAATTTAAACACAGAGGTCATATATATTATATAATTTATGCTAAAATATCTAAAAGTACATGACAGATGATATAATAAATGTTCTTAATAATTTTTATTATGGGACTGGCAGGCAAGATGGTGGAGTAGAGGGACATGATGACCTCACCCCTTCTTACAAAAACCCCCAAATCACAACTAACTGCTGAACAACCATTGAAAAAAATAAACAAACAAACAAACAAAACCACTGGGGCCTACCAAAAAAGATACCCTACATCCAAAGACAAAGAAGAAACCACAACAAGATAATAGGAGGGGGCTAAGTCATGATAAAATCAAATCCCATAGCCACTGTGTGGGAGAACAACAAACTAAAAATAATTGTACCACAGAAGTTCTCCTATAGGAGTGAAAGTCCTGAGCTCCACATCAGGCTTCCCAAACTGGGGGTTTGGGAATGGGAGAAGTAACCCCCAGAAAATCTGGCTTTGAAGGCCAGAGTGATTTGACTGCAGGAATTCCATAGGACTGGAGGAAATAAAAACTCTACTTTTGGAGGGCACACAGAAGGTCTATTGTACACCAGGACCCAGGGAGAAAAAGCAGTGACATCATAAGAGTCTGGGCCAAACCAACCTGCTAGTATTGGAGGGTCTTCTACAGAGGTGGGGGGTGGCTGTGGTTCACTGTTGGGACAAAGACACTGGCAGCAGCAGTTCTGGTGAGTACTCATTGGCATGAGCCCCCCTGGAGACCTCCATTTCCTCCCCCAAACCTAGTCCCACCCAAAAGCCAGTAGGATCCAGTGTTGGGATGCCTCAGGACAAACAACCAACAGAGCAGGAACACAGCTCCACCCATTAACAGAGAGGCTGCTTAAAGTTTTCCTGAGCATGGCCCTGCCCACCAGAGGGGCAAGACCCACCTCCACCCTCCAGTGGGCAGAAACCAGGCCCTCCCACCGTGAAGCCTGCACAATCCTCTTAGACAGCCTCATCCACCAGAGGGCAGACAGTAGAAACAAGAACTACAGCCCTGCAGCTTGCAGAACAGAAACCACAATCACAAAAAGTTAGATAAGATGAGATGGCAGAGAATATGTCCCAGGTGAAGGAACAAGATAAAACCTCAGAAAAACAACTAAGTGAAGTGTAGATAGGCAATCTACTGGAAAAAGAATACAGACTAATGATAGTGAAGATGATCCAAGATGTCACAAAAAGAATGGCGCCAAAGATTGAGAAGATGCAAGAAATGTTTAACAAAGACCTAAAAATACTAAAGAGCAGACAAAGACAGATGAACAATACAGTAACTGAAATGAAAAATACACTAGAAGGAATCAATAGTAGAGTAACTGAGGCAGAAGAACGAATAAGTGACCTAGAAGACAGAATGGTATAAATCACTGCCATGGAAAAGAATTTAAAAAAAAAAAGAATGAAAAGAAATGAAGAAAGTCTAAGAGACCTCTGGGACAACATCAAACACACAAACATTCCCAATATAGGGATCCCAGAAGGAGAAGAGAGAAAGGACCTGAGAAAATATTTGAAGAGATAATAGCTGAAAACTTCCCTAATATGGGAAAGGAAACAGTCACCCAAGTCCAGGAAGTGCAGAGAGTCCCAGGAAAGATAAACCCAAGGAGGAACACACCAAGACACATAGTAATCAAACTGACAAAAATTAAAGACAAAGAAAAAAATACTAAAAGCAACAAGGGAAAAGCAACAAATAACATACAAAAGAATCCCCATAAGATCATCAGCTGATTTCTCAGCAGAAACTCTGCAGGCCAGGAGGCAATGGGATGATATATTTAAAGTGATGGAAGGGAAGAACCTACAACAAAGAATGCTCTACTCAGCAAGTTAATGCTGGAGAGGGTGTGGAGAAAAGGGAACACTCTTGCACTGCTGGTGGGAATGTAAATTGATATAGCCACTATGGAGAACGGTATGGAGGTTCCTTAAAAAACTAAAAATAGAACTACCATATGACCCAGCAATTCCACTACTGGGCATATACCCTGAGAAAACCATAATTGAAAAATAGTCATGTTCATTGCAGCTCTACTTACAATAGCGAGGACACGGAAGCAACCTAAGTGTCCATCAACAGATGAATGGATAAAGAAGATGAGACACATATATACAATGGAATATTACTCAGCCATAAAAAGAAACGAAATTGAGTTGTTTATAGTGAGGTGGATGGACCTAGAGTCTGTCATATAGAGTGAAGTAAGTCAGAAAGAGAAAAACAAATACCGAATGGTAACACATGTATATGGAATCTAAGAAAAAAAGGGCTTCCCTGGTGGCACAGTGGTTGAGAGTCCGCCTGCCGATGCAGGGGACACGGGTTCATGCCCCGGTCCGCGAAGATCCCACATGCTGCAGAGCGGCTAGGCCTGTGAGCCATGGCTGCTGGGCCTGCACGTCTGCAGCCTGTGCTCCGCAACGGAAGGGGCCGCAAGAATGAGAGGCCCGCGAACCGCAAAAAAAAAAAAAAAAAAAAAAAAAAGTTCTGAAGAACGTAGGGGCAGGACAGGAATAAAGACGCAGACGTAGAGAATGGACTTGAGGACACGGGGAGGGGGAAGGGTAAGCTGGGACGAGAGAGAGAGTGGCGTGGACATATATACACTACCAAAAGTAACACATTATTTTAATCATGATCACTTGACAAATGTTTACTATTTAGTAGGGTTTGTCCCAATCAGTTCCAAAAATTTTATGCTACTACAATGAAATAAAGATGGGAGCTGGGCTAAGGTTTGACAAATAATATGGTTTTTTACCTAAAATGAGCAAAGACATGGCTTTTCAATTTTTTCCTTCCTTCTTCCCTCCGTCCTTTCTTTCCTGCCTGCCTGCCTGCCTTGGAACCCTTTCTTCAAGATAAAATCTACAGAATTCAAACACAAATTGCAGGCAGTTCAAATGGAGGTGCTCTGGATGGTCAAAACTCCCTTCACTTCTGCCTTCCCCCAACTAACCCTCCAGATATTTCTTTATGTTCCAGGAAGCCATGTTGGAAAACTTCCTTCTTAAACTTTTATTTGCAGTCCCAAGGTATGTTTTTCTTCTTTGTATTTTCACAAATCATGGCATTTAAATGGCACTGTTAATATCATCATTTACCTAATGCATTTTCAATGTCCTCTTTAATTCTTCCAAACCAGTGGAAAGGCAAGATGAAAAGAGATTTATAAAAATTGCTGTGTATTATGTTACCTCCTAACTGAGTGGTTTACTTACTTACTAAATGGCCCTATATTTATAGTCAACTTTTATCAACAGACAACACATCAAAAGTAAACTTCAATTTCACATTGCAGAGGAGGTGATTCTGATTTGAATGTTGTTTATCATAGAGAATATGTTACTAAATCCAGTTTATGGGAAGATTATGCCATTTAATTTACTTTTAGAGAGAGGAATATGCTTTCATGAGAAACTGCATTAGCTATTAGAAAAGTAATATAGCTGCTGGCCTGTGCAGTTTCCAGGAAGCATGAGCACATTGTAATGACAAAAACAAGCCAGATTTTTTTCTGGTGTTATTTGGTGAGAAGAGCACTGGACTGGTAATGAGGCTAGGTTTAAGACCTGGTTTAACAGTAACAAGCTGTGTGACTGTGAGGAGACAGTCATGTAACATCTCAGGGTCTCTGGTGTCTCACTTATAATATGAAGTGATATACGTATATCATAAATAGATGATACATTTTAATATATAATAAATTTATAATAAAATTTATATTTATATGTAATAAATATGACATAAAATCTGGGAGCCACAATCTTGTAAGAACTTATAATCAAGAGGAGCTACTTTCATTGTCCCAGCTGTCCTGATATAACCAGGGAAAATGAAAATGGCCTCAGTAAAGTCACTGTATAGAAACAAGAGGGAGCCAAGCCTCCTTTTCGGCTAACTTCATGGGTGTGTGTGTGTATGTGTTTGTGGTGGAGGGGGTGTATGTGTGGTGGTGGTACCAGTTTGAAGATCCAACAGGTGAGAGTTCATAATTTTTAGAGTGAGTCATAACAGGGTTAAGTTAAATTCAGTTTATAGAAATGTCATAACATTCAGTTTATTTTTAGAATGAGAACTATATAATTCCAGGAAGCCACATTCCTTGGGGGCAAGGACTGCACTTTAATCACTCTTTCATAGTGACTGCACCTGGCAGTATATGGGAATCTTGACTGACCATGACTCACAGATTTTCCTGATTTCCTGGTTTCCCAAGTTTATTTCATGCCATTAAAAATTATAAGAAATTCTGTAAAGTATGGATAGCAGTGATGTGAAGAGAGGCTTTTGCTTTTAGGTTTGAATCATTTGTACTGTTCAAATGTTCTCAAGTTGATTACATAAACTTTAACATCTGCAGAGGTGGGATTGTTTAATGTCTTTGTGGTGGGGTTATGAGCCATTTTAGCCTTCCTTTTATTATTTCTGTATATTAAAATAATACATATTAATATTCATTTATAATAATTCATTTCTGTTTCCAAACCATGGGTCAACACTATCTTGATTTTCAGTTCTGAAAACTTAAATGCCTTCTAATTTCTCTCCTAAATGTCAAAATCTACATATTGAACCCAAGGACACTCCTGGAAGTAGCAATCATTGCCATAGTACACTTAAATAGGCTTTGGGAGTTCTAGGAGCAGGAATGTCAATTACAAATATTTGATTTTGGCCCAGAGGAAAATTTGTGTTTTCACCCAATTCAAGACCTTATTCATGTTCATCCACCATGGGACAAGCATTATATTCAGGCACTAGAGATACAGAAAATAAAAATGAAGTCAAGAAATTCATTTTCAGGAGTTTATTTGGTCCATTTTTAATTTTTCTGCAAATTATGGAGAGGCAAAATTTGTGCATCATCATGTGTCTTCCTGTCTTTTCAAGCCTGATCTCTTTGGGAGTGAGCTTCTAGGGTTCTTACAAAACCTTTCAAGTCTGTTTACGCACCCTTATGTGTCCCATTCAGGGCTGCTATATCATAAGTGGTCTACTTCTGAAAGTCTCTTCATTACTCTCCCATTTATCAGACCTGCTTCATGTGTCAGCCAATCAACAATCCCATTTTAATGAATATTAGTGATGACTATCACTAAGGTTTTATGTGTTTTTCTTTCAAGAATATCTGATTTAATTCCAAGAATAAAATAGAATGTCTTTCACATGGAATAGGCTGGTGGATGTGAGAATTAGGGGCAAAAACCTTCCAGACATCCCTCAGAGCACCATGTGGACAGCTATTATCTCTACGGATGGACATATCTAGTTGTAGCTACAGTTCTGCAGTCCATTTCAAATAAATTTTAGGTGGAGGTGAGGAAATCAGAAAAAGCAGTTGGTATGTAATGTCACCAATAGACAACTGATTGAATTTGTTTTCATTTTCCTACTCATAGTTTAGGCATCACATGAATAGGGCATTAATCTTTGCTAAAATTTGTCATCATTGCTCCTTAGCACCACAATAAAAATTAAAATGTGAAATTTTCTGTATGTAGGTATATATGACTCACTCTCTCCTTTAAAAGTACATTTACTACACTTAAGGGAGTGGAGAGTGAGGAAGGAGTTTGTGGTAGCTGAATTCCCAAGATGAGAGATGCAGCCATACTTTTTTTTTCATAATGTTATTTTGATTTATTTATTTCCTAAAGTGTAACTGACAACACTGTAAGATATTTAAAGTATACAGTGTGATAACTTGGTATATGTACATATTGTGAAGGGATTCCCCCCATCAAATTAATTAACACATCCATCACCTCACATATTAATTTTTTTTTATTAGTGAGAATATTTAACTTCTGCTCTCTTAGCAAATTTCAATTATACAATACATGGCATTATGAACTATACTCACCATGTTATACATTAGATTCTCAGAACTTATAACTGAAAATTTGTCCCTTTTACCAATATCTCCCTATTTCTTTCATCCGTCAGACCCCAGCAACCACTTTTATAACTGCTGTTCCTATGAGTTCAGCAGTTCAGCTTTTATTTAGATCCTGCATATTGTGATACCATGTAGTATTTGTCTTTCTCTGTTTGGCGTATTATAGAATAATGCCCTCCAGATTTATCCATGTTTCTTCTTTTTTAAGACAGCATAATGTACCTTCATATATATATCACATATATATATATCATATTTTCTTGATTCATTAGTCTATTGATGACTCAGGTTGCTTTCATACCTTGGATACTGTGAAGACTGCTGCAATGAACGTGGATGTACAGATATCTCTTAGAGATAATGGTTTCATTTCCTTCAGTTATATACCCAGGAGTGGAATTGTTGGATTATGTAGTTGTTCTATTTTTAATTCTTTAAGGAACCTCCCTCTGTGTACATTCCTACCAACGATGTGCAAGAGGTTCCTTTTTACCACCAGCATCTGTTAACTCTTGCCTTTTTTTTTTTTTTTTTAATAACAGCTATCCTGACAGGTATGAGGTAATATCTTGTTGTGGTTTTGATTTGCATTTTCCTGATAATTAGTGATCTTGAGCACCTTTTCATGTACCTGTTTGCCATTTGTATGCCTTCTTTAGCAAAATGTCTAATCAGGCCATTTTCTCACTTTTTAAATTGAGCTATTTATTTTGCTATTGAGTTCTATGAGTTCTTTATGTACTTTGAATATTAACTCCTTATTGATTGTGTGGTTTGAAAATATTTTCTCCCATTCCATAGGTTGTCTTTTGATTTTGTTAACTGTTTCCTTTGATGAGCAGAAGAGTTTTAGTCTGATATAGTCCTACTTGTTTCTTTTTTATTTTGTTGAATATGTTTTTAATGTCAGAAACAAAAATTCATTGCCAAGATCAATGTCAAGGATTTAACCTCCCATATTTTCTTCTAGGAGTTTTACAGTTTTACGTTTTATATTTAAGACTTTAATCCATTTTGAGTTGATTTTTGTTTATGGTGTAAGAAAGGGATCCAGTTTCATTAATTTGTATGTGGTTATCCAATTTTCCCAACACTATTTATTAAAGAGACTATCCTTTCATAATTGTACATTTTTGGCACTTTTGTCATAAATGAATTGACCATATATGCATGAGTTTATTTCTGAGCTCTCTATTCTGTTCCATTGATCTATTGTTTGTCTTTATGTCAATACTATACTGTTTTGATTACTATAGCTTTGTAATATAGTTTGAAATTAAGAAGTGTGATGCTTCCAAACATCTTTATGACCATTATTTTGAAATCTCTATCAGGTAAGTTATTAAGATCTATTTATTTCATTAAAATCTGTTAATGGAGATCTATCTTGTTCTTTTGTTTGGAACATATTTCTCTGTTTCTTCATTTTCCTTGACTTCTCTATGTTGGTATATGCACTTTAGGTAAAGTAGTTACCTTCCTCATTCTTGACTGAGTTATCTTATGTCAGAGATTAACATCATCAATCACCCCTGCTCAGGCTCCTGGGTGTCTCTCAAACCTTTGTGATTGTCCAATCTGCCTTCTTTGTTCATAGTGGTTCCTGGTATTGGAGGGTGTGCTAAGATCCATCCATGTTTCAAAGGGGCAAAGTGTACTCAGCACCTAAATGAAGGCTGATTGGAAGTTGGATGCTGAGGCAGCAGCTGGGAAAGTATGTAGTTAAGCCCTTTCCAGGTAGAAACTGTGAGATGGGTGTTTTTACTTGCTTTGTCTGTATATAGCCATGGGGGCATGGTGGTGGTGGTGGTGTGTGTGTGCTCCTGTGCCTGTTAAGAACTGCTTATTTGTTTGTTCTGTAGGACTCATAAATGGAAGTCTTACTGGCTATCAGAGCCAGATTATCTGGGGCTTATCCCTTGGGTATCAGCCACAAAAGGTGGGCACAAGTATTTGTACAAGCTCCTTCCAGGGAGAAAATGGAGACATGGAGTGGGATAGAGGGAGGAGATGGGGGAAGTATCAGTCACCTTTTCCTGTCCCTGGGGAGGATCAAAGCTAACCCCTAGGTGTGTGCTACATTAGATGCCTGACCCTCAAGCAGTAGCTTTTAAAGTGTGTAGATGGACCTCTTTCAGAAAATATCAGGAGGTGGACCTTTTTACCTGCTTCCTCTGCTGAGTCCTGGGGGAATAGCCATAGCAAGTGCTCTGCACTCATTAACAGTTGCTTGTTTGTTTCCTATAGTCTTGTGGGTCTTGTGGACATAAGCCTCACTGACTTTTCAGAGTGAGGTATATTGGGGGACTACCCCTTGAGTGGGATTCTTAAAAGTTGGGGTACTAAATGTGTTTTCTAAACACTTTACTCCTCAGGAGAGGTTGGGAGTTGGGAGTTTTCTCTTGATTACATGGTGCTGTGATGGAGTTTATGGCTAGAGGGCATCTCAGCCTTTCCTATTGTTTTTGATATTTTTTCCTTTGCCCAATATATAGGAGTTGCTCAACTAGTTTCTGGGTTTCTTTCAGAGGTAATTGCTTTGTGTGTAGCTGTAAATTCATCATGTCCATGGGAGAATTGGAGTTCAAAAACCTTCTATATTGCCATCTTGGTTGACCCTTCTCTACATTTTTTTTAATCAGTTAGGAATTCAAAGACAAAAGGAAAACTGGTGGCCATGGACTATGGCCATTCTGACTTCCTTTAAAAATTCCTGGAGATCACAGCTGGGAGATCCTCTGGTCTATTCCTTTTCTTTTATAGGTGCTGGAACTGCATCTGATAGCAATGAAGTGACTTGCGCAAGGCCTACTTCCTCTGGGAGATTCTTTACTCCCTTTATCCCCTTGTCTTTCTTCTTTGTGCTTCCACAGCACCTTTTACATACAGCTGCTGGACCATACATCCTTGTATGCATTAATGTATCTGTCACCCACCCAACTGTAGGCTCTTTGGTGAAGGAAACCACATCTGAAGATATGTATTTGCCACAACATGAGGATCCACTATTTCTATAGGAAAGAAAGTGTATCTTGTGGTTATGTAGGTGGTCTTTAGAATGCCTAAAATAATGCAGTCTTAATTTGGAGAAGTGGTTTAGGGAGTTGTCTAAGAAGGGAGTGGTACATAACACTTTGAGGTCAATGACTCTAGAAGAAGACAGCCCTTACTTTCCATCCTCTATCTTTGCTATTTCTTTTTCAACCTGCAGATTTTTTTCTCAAGGAAGTATTCAGGTAATGTTAATATGAATAATATCCTATAATTGAGTAGACATTTTTCATAAAGGAAGAGACAAAAAAAACTACAAAGCTTGTTGAAAATTGGATGAAATAAACAATGCCATCATGTATATTTCTTTACTATTTCAGTAGCTCAGACTAAACCAGGTTATTTGTTGAAATGTAATAAAAATTACAAATAAGTAGCAGCACAGAAATCCTTACAATGTTGAAGGAACACTGGCTCTGCCAGAAAAAAAAAAAAAAATCCAAGCTTTTAGGCCATTAATCTAAATAACAACCATAATCTCCTTTGAAAATCCTTATCCAAATACAACTCTAAGTGTGGCAATCTTTTATGTTTATATGTGTTCAGAATCTCTGTAGATATGTCATTGAAATGGTAAAATTAGTATTAAGATTATATATAGAATGCATAAAATTATCAGTAGTAGTAATAATAGTTAACCTTTATTGATAGTTTACCACATAAACTTTACATATGTAAAGTATGTCAGACACACTTTAAACATGTATATGTTAATTCATTTAATCCCTGCAACTTCTTCTGTATGAACTGATGTTATGCTCTATTTCATGGACCTGGAAATAGAGGTAGAAAAAGGTAAAATAACTTGCCAAGGCCTACAACTTACATGTGGGGAAGTCAAGATTAGATTTTAGGCCAGCACTATTCAATAGAAATATAATATGAGCCATCTATGTTATTTTAGATTTTATAATTATCCATATTAAATAAAAGTAAATGAAATAGGTGATATTAATTATAGTTTATTTAAGTCAATATATCAAAAGTAGTTTAATTTCAATATGTAGGTAATATAAAAATTACTTACATTCCTTTCTTTTGTATTGTTTTTGAAATCTGGTATGTATTTTACACTCAATTTGGACATTAAATTTTCATTTGAAATACTTGATCTGTATTTAGATTTTATGAAATTTATAAAATTGAAAATGTAGATTCACACACCCAAATTGTTCTAAATGTCCTTGAATATTTCTAATTCCTGAATTACAGTATATAATTATCTTTTAAAATTTATATTTAATTAAGATTAAGTAAAATTTAAAAATTCAGTTCCTCAGTCACATTTTATTTATTTTTTAATTTTTTTTCAGTACGCGGGCCTCTCACTGTTGTGGCCTCTCCCATTGCGGAGCACAGGCTCCGGATGCGCAGGCTCAGCAGCCATGGCTCATGGGCCCAGCCGCTCCGCGACATGTGGGATCTTCCCAGACCAGGGCACGAACCCATGTCCCCTGCATCGGCAGGTGGATTCTCAACCACTGCGCCACCAGGGAAGCACCTCAGTCACATTTTAAATGCTCACCAGCCCCATATGAACAGTGCTCCTTCCTGTATTACTGCACAGAACTAAGTAGTCTTCCTCAAGAACACTTGCTCTTATCTAATAAATAAATTGTTAATAACGAGCTGTTGAATTGACATTGAACCACTATACTATACTGTCTCAAAAAAGACAATAGAGGTCATCATTTAATTGCATTCAATATTCATTTAACAACTACTTTTCAGGACCATGATAATGTAAGTTGCCATTAATGTTAAGGTAACATTAACCTATAGAACCTACTTTTTTTTTTTAACATCTTTATTGGAATATAATTGCTTTACAATGGTGTGTTAGTTTCTGCTTTATAACAAAGTGAATCAGTTATACATATACATATGTCCCCAGATCTCTTCCCTCTTGCGTCTCCCTCCCTCCCACCTTCCCTATCCCACCCCTCTAGGTGGTCACAAAGCACCAAGCTGATCTCCCTGTGCTATGCAGCTGCTTCCCACTAGCTATTTTATGTTTGGTAGTGTATATATGTCCATGCCACTCACTCACTTTGTCCCAGCTTACCCTTCCCCCTCTCCGTATCCTCAAGTCCATTCTCTAGTAGGTCTGTGTCTTAATTCCTGTCTTGCCCCTAGGTTCTTCATGACACTTTTTTTTTTTTTTTTTTAGATTCCATATATATGTGTTAGCATACGGTATTTGTTTTTCTCTTCCTGACTTACTTCACTTTGCATGACAGACTCTAGGTCCATCCACCTCACTACAAATAACTCAATTTCCTTTCTTTTTATGGCTGAGTAATATTTCATTGTATATATGTGTCACATCTTCTTTATCCATTCATCTGTTGATGGACACTTAGGTTGCTTCTGTGTCCTGGTTATTGTAAATACAGCTGCAATGAACATTTTGGTATGTGACTCTTTCTGAATTATGGTAGAACCTACACTTTTTTTTTTTAACATCTTTATTTGAGTATAACTGTTGTACAATAGTGTGTTAGTTTCTCCTTTACAACAAAGTGAATCAGTTATACATATACATAAGTTCCCATATCTCTTCCCTCTTGTGTCTCCCTCCCTCCCACCTTCCCTATCCCACCCCTCTAGGTGGTCACAAAGCACCAAGCTGATCTCCCTGTGCTATGAGGCTGCTTCCCACTAGCTATCTATTTTATGTTTGGTAGTGTATATATGTCCATGACACTCTCACTTTGTCACAGCTTACCCTTCCCCCTCCTCATATCCTCAAGTCCATGCTCTAGTAGGTCTGTGTTTTATTCCCATCCTACCACTAATCTCTTCATGACATTTTTTTTTCATAGATTCCATATATATGTGTTAGCATATGGTATTTGTTTTTCTCCTTCTGACTTACTTCATTCTGTATGACACACTCCAGGTCTATCCACCTCATTACAAATAACTCAGTTTCATTTCTTTTTATGGCTGAGTAATATTCCATTGTATATATGTGCCACATCTTCTTTATCCATTCATCTGTTGATGGACACTTAAGTTGCTTCCATGTCCTGGCTATCGTAAATAGAGCTGCAATAAACATTTTGGTACATCACTCTTTTTGAATTATGTTTTTCTCAGGGTATATGCCCAGTAGTGAGATTGTGGGGTCATTAACTGCTAGACTGGCTGGATGGACTCAAGTCTTGGTTATATTACTTATTAGCAATTTGGTCTTAGCAAGATAAAGAAGAAGGCATAGCTTAATAACCAAAAGGAATAGTCAAGTGGGCACCCAGAAGAACATCTGATCAAGGTGACTATTTCTCCACAGGCACAAATAAAACACAGATAGGAGCTATTTTTGAGTCATTATCTTTTTCTTAAAAAAATCATATCCACATCATTTGGCACCCTACTATATGTTTATTATCAGGCCTTAAATAAACATGCCTGGTGTTTCCAAGTCCAATGCTATATCATTGGTAGGGTGATATTATGGTAGGCGTCCTGAACTGAAAAACAGGCATACCTTATATTCCTTGCTTAGCTCTGCTTACTGGACACAAACCTTGTGAAATTTCTCAGAGTCCTTGAACCACTTCTTCCCTTTTGTCTCTTGATGACTATGCATAGTGTGAGTATACTAATGACAACTCTGAGTCTCTATTCTAGCCACAGCCCTTATCAGTGCTCTTAGCACTGTGCATGTTCCAGAGAAAGGCAACACATCCTTTCAACACCAGTGTACTAGTGTTGCATATTTTCTCCTAAAATCTACAGCCAGATGGATGGACTAGAGGAACTCACATGTACATAATCAGATGTAGGACAAACATATTAGAGGGGGCTCATTGCACATCCTAGCAAGAAACACCTCTAAGGATATCAATCCAGAAGGGGAGTTTCTCCTACAGAGAACAAGAAACCTGACCTTACATAGCTCAATGGCATTTGAGTGATGCGATTCATAGGCTCTCCTAAAATTTGAAGGTGGATTCTCTGGCTTGATTGTCTGGACCTTGCTTCAATGATATCTTCATACCAGATCTAATCCACAGAGACTGCCTAGATAACCTATGAAGAGAAAAAGAAGGATTCAAAGAGGGAGAAAGATTGTTTCTGTCCCCATAGAATGACTACCAGATCATCATAGACACCCACCTAGACTTTAAGGTACAGTAGACCTTTATTCAAAGGAATACATATGTGTGAGTCTGTGTGTGTGTGGTGCATATGGTATGTGGAGAGTGTAGTGTGGTATTAAAGAAGATTTAGTCCATATTAGTTTATATAAATTTTTGTTTGGGGGAATAATCCTAAAAGTAATTTGAAAAGGTACTTCTGGTTGGTTTTCAAGCCAGTGGAAAGAATGTAAAGTGGTATGCTGTAAGCCCTTGATCCCTCCATACTTTTGGTAGCACCCCATCCATGCCACGTAACTTTTGGACTTGAATAAAATGCAATTGTGGACTCACTATATACTGGCTCTTGTTTCCTGGGGCCAGATGATGCAACCCAGAAGCTCAGAGGAGTTAGCTCTCCATGTTGAGAACCTGGATCATTGGGAAACAGGAGATGAGATAAGCCTAAGCAGATAAACCACCTTCCTTTTTCTATTTCAAGGACTAATACATCATATATTCCTTCCCTGTATATCCTGCATGTTAAGAAAACAGGCTTGCTGAGAGGCCTGCTATGTCTCTGCACTTTGCTGCAAAGCAGAAGCCAATGTGATAATGTGTCATACTGCTTTGCTCCTTACCTTTTCTTCCCTCACTTCTGTTTTTCCCTCATCCTCATTTCCCTGGACTTGAACTTTCCAAATAAAGTGTTAGTGCCTTAATCCTCTCTCAGGCTCTGTATTCTAGAGGACCTGATCTAAGCCTATGGTAATGTTCTGCTCCGGGGCCTTTACTAAGAAAAGATGGAACTTAGAGTTTCCTCCTTCATACTTTGTGCCATTTCAAACATACTCTAAATTTCTTCACAAACTCTTGGTCTTAGATCACATAAAAGGCTGGTGATGGGTAGGTCTGGAGCCCTACAGTGGTTAGATAGGAGACAGGGTGGACATGCTGATTTTCTTATTCATTCATTTCATTTAGCCCCAGTGTAATCTGGCTATAGTGACATTAGGGAAAGGCAACTGGAAAGGAAAATCCATATCCGGGTGCAGAGCATGTAAAGTATGCCGTGTCCCTAAACAATCTCACATACCACATGTCAGAACTGCCAGGCCCAGATCTTTCTGCAAAAGTAAGGGAAGCATCTTCTTGTGTTCCAGAGCTATACTGATACACTCTGTTATGCAAGCTTCCCTAGGTGTCTCACACTCAGCCTGTAATTGTCTTAATGATCAAATGACCTTATATAAATCTAGGAAATGACTGAAAGCCCCTCCATCCTTGTCAGAAAACTGATGTAGGGAGAGCTAGCAGTGACCTATGTGGGGTGATACACAAGGTACCAAGAATGCCTTGAGAAAATTCTCCTCATAAATTTATTTCAAATAATAACAAGAACTGACATTTATTGAGCACTTACTAGGCCAGGTACTATGCTAGCCTTCTGACATGTATTACCTTATTTACTCTTCTCAGTAACACTATGAAGTAGGCTCTGTTATTGTCTCATTTTACAGATGAGGATACTGAGGCAGTGTGAGCTTGGGTAACTTAGCTAAGGTTACTCATCTGATAAAACTGATGTAGCCAGGATTCAAACCCATGTCTTCTGATGACAGGAAGGCAGTGGTTAACCATCAGGCTGGGCTGTGTCCTCTATATTATATTGCTGTGAACACAAGTCCTGGTTTCGGTGGGAGAACAACCCAAAATTACACTGAATATTAGCCACGCTAATATTAAGGACAGCCACGCCTGTCTTTAAAAGTGTTTTGGCCATTCCTGACCTGGTAGATCCTCCACACAGAGCCCAGACAATACTCTGTGGCTCCCCTCCAATCCACCTTCCCAGTAAATATTGTTTCTTTCCTATATGTGAGGATGTCAGGCAGAAACTCAAAGTCTGTCTTTATTACACAAAGCAATGTGGTTCTTGTATGTAACTCCTGGCCCATCTCAGGACTATTTTTCTTCAGTCAAAATGACACTTCCACATATTGTGCTTCCCTAAACAAAGGCAGTTTGCTTATACCTTTTGGTTTCTAAACTAACTTTTATTTTCTCCCCACAGCACAGGAATGAATGAAAGCGTACGTGAATGATTGAATGTGTAACAAGGTACAGATTCTGTTTATCAGAAATATTCCATGAGGATTTCTTGTGGAAAAGCAGTCAGAATGAGAGAACTAGACTGTCCAGGATGCTCTGAGGGCTTCTGTCTGTGAGGAGAAAGAAGGGGCAGAGTCTGGAATTCCAGAGACAACCAGCATGGTTGGTAGGTGGGCAGAATTCCAAGGGGCCACATCCAGTGGGGAGGTGGCTATAGATCAAGGAAGGTGGTGTGAGTACAGAGTATCTAGAAAACTGAGAGTTAGGGAGCATGCTGGTGTATGTGAGAAAACTGGGGAGAAGAGGAGAGAGTTTTTAATTTTAGTCATGTCTTCATGAACCATAAATTAGATTTCCTTTAATATTCTTCAAGTGAGTAGACTGGGATTAAATTTAATTACTTTTATTTGCGTGTGTGTGTGTTAATGTAACACAGTTCTGAGACTGGATCCCCTTGGCTAAATGATTTATTCAGTTTACAAACCAAATAAAGGAAATGGTAGTCAGAAAACCTGAGTAGAAATCCAACATATAGTATTTACAAGCTTTCTAATTTTATGCAAATTACTTGACCTCTGTCACATCTATAAATGACCATGTCAACTTTACAGAATTATATGAGGATTAAGTGGGCTATGGTGGAAGATTCAGATTGTCAAAAAAGACCAGACACTGATCATTTAGGGATAAGTATATCTTTCTGTCTGTCCAGAGGTCTCAGGCAGTTTTATCTACGTGTGTGTGTGTGTGTGTGTGTGTGTGTGTGTGTGTGTGTGTGAGTGTGTGACTTCACCAAACCCCAGTGTATGCCCTCAACTCTGAAGGTATAGCCAATGGATTATACCAGTGCTTTGGAGTGAGTCCATCCCTAGGGTAAATCTCACTGCTATCCACCTCATGGATGTCCTATAAATAGGAATGATAATTAATTAATTCACAATGCAAATGGTGGAGAATCCCACCTTACTATGGCAATGATAATGTCTGCTGCAGATTAGAAGTCAGTTTGTGATGGGCAAATTACTTACTGGGTACTGAATGTGTATCAGATGCTTAATTATGTCAGTCTAAGATAGACAAATGCTTAGCTCTACCTCAGGGATATACCAGCCATCAAGATTGTCTAGAGTCGTTGGTATCATTCTGGAACAGACCCAGATCTTCATTTTCCTATGTCCCAGATAGACCAACCCTCTTTCTGATGATCACATTCTTTTCTTTTTTTGAAAGAAAAAATGTATATATTTCATTCTTAAATATCTCTTAAGTATATACTAATGGAATGAGTGTGCTTCTTGGAACATTGCATACCTTCTCAAACCTCATATTCAGATTCCTCCCCCATTTTCAAGAAATAATTGTTTTTTATCACAGCAACTGCCGAAACCCCAACTTTGCAAAGATATGACATCATGGAAAGGAATGTAGCACACTTTAATGTTGAAAGTGTGAATTACCTGGATATAGAAGTTCATATTGTTTCTAATAGACCCTGCTGGTTCCCTACTTTACTTTATCAGTCTTTGTTTAAGGGGCTAACACTGCAACAGGTACAGAAAAAGTATATAGAGTCCTAAATACAAGCACTCCCTGCTTAGTTGTTGCTGTGAGTGGGATAGGGCAGAGGTGTTACAGAGAATTCAACTCAGTTGATCAAGGACTATGATGGGCAGCCCTTTCACAAGTTTGGTAGGAGACAAAGGGAAAATGAACTTCATTTGCTCATTTGTTTACCTTTTACCATCAATAGAGACTGAGAACTCATCATATAGAAATTCTTCTCTATTTACCCAGTGTCTTTTGCATTAATTTCCTCTCTTTTGGATCATTCCCATCGATATGCAAACATACTACAGCATTTCTCATCTTAAAACTAACCCCCCCCCAAAAAAAATACTCTCTCTTGAATCCACTTTATTAACTTTTTCCTTTGGTTATTGCTCCATTTGATTTTTTTAAAATTCTCAAACTTGTTGAAAATGTTTTCTTCACTCACTGTCTTCACCTTTACCTGAATGACCACAGCATTGCCAATCCAGTGTGAATTATGTCTTTTCTTAATCTCTCAGCAGCATTTGGCCCAGCTGATCACTCCCTCCTTGAAATGCTTTCTTAACTTAGCTTCTAAGTTATGATAATCTTCTGGTCCAAATTCTACTTCACCAGCCACTCCTCCTGGATCCAGACTCACTCAGCCTCTTCCCATGGTGTCCACTGGGCATGATTGGGCCAATACAATCTCCAAAGGATCGATAAAAATTAAAAAATAGAATTTAAAGAACCAGGTTTCTTATGTACTTTGCTCATTTCTCCAAGTTAAATATAATTTCTAGGTAGGCAGGAAGAAACGTTGTCTTATTTGTTTCCCTCTGCACCCTAGTCTTTAGCACTGTGCTTAGCACTCTATAGGTACTTGGGAAATATCTTTGAGTAAATGAATGTGTAGACCTCTTCAATCATTTTATCCTGTCCTTGATTCAAAAGACCTGAAAAGTTTTTTCACAAAAATTCCCTTGGAATCTTTTACCTCTCTGTCTTTGCCTGGTTTATTCATTTGCTGGTCTGGAGATGGCAATCTTAATCCCTTTTGCTTTTTCAGTGATTGCTACTGGATTACAATTTAAAATTTACGGCCAGATGCTCTTTTTCTTTCTTTCTTTTTTTTTTTTTTTTTTTTTTTTTTTTTTGTGGTACGTGGGCCTCTCACTGTTGTGGCCTCTCCTGTTGCGGAGCACAGGCTCCGGACGCGCAGGCTCAGCGGTCATGGCTCACGGGCCTAGCCGCTCCGCGGCATGTGGGATCTTCCCGGACCGGGGCACGAACCCGTGTCCCCTGCATCGGTAGGCGGACTCAACCACTGCGCCACCAGGGAAGCCCCAAATGCTCATTTTAACCACCTCAGTGATACATATTTGATATTAGATTAACTTATTATGATTTGTGGTCATAGTGGCAGGTTCTCTGCTGCAGCCTGCCTTCTGAATATGAATAAGGTGTCCGCACTTTTATTGACTTATAGCAGGGTTATGTTTAACCACAAGAGGAAAGAAACACACCAATTATTCTCTTGTGCAATTTTAAGCAAGTATGAATAGAAAACAGTTTTGTGGCATGAGTGACTTGAATCCCTGAAGTGGTCTCTGCACACATCTGAAGGAAAGTCATAACGATGTGTTCATTAGAGGGACTATCAAATGGCAGGGTGTTAAATTTGCAAACAACTGTCTTTGTTATCAGTGATGCAGAGTTTATATCTGCTAATTCATAGCAAATCTTATTAATTTGGAAATTTTTTGGCAGAAAAAATAGTGAATTCAATTTCTAAAACGTGTAGTTATGGATTCCATCAATACTTTTAGCCATCCAGATATTTATTTATATGTGTCACTCAATGGGGTAATTTGCAATTCTAGATAGAGTGTATGGCTTAAAGCAGAGTGCATTCTTTCTCTGCCTCTCAAAATGGGACAAACACAGGCTTATCCATCTGCTTTATGTTAAATGAATCCCTAATGAGGAGACAGAAGTTCTGTGTTTTTTCTGTAAGACAGACACAATTTGATTAAAAATAATTTTATGAACCTCTATTGATTGAAGTCATCTGGAACTGTGCTTTTGGGTAGAAGGGAGGGAGTGAATAAGATAATTCCTGCCATCAGTAGGTTTGAAGTGGCCTCAGTGACCCAGACTGTTGGTTCCCCAAAGAGTTCTGGGAGTGAGGTTCAGGAGAGGGCGTTTGTAAACTGAGGGCATTGTCTGGGTGATTCAGCCCACCTTCACATCACTCTCTTTGGGTCTGATTTCATCTGTGACCCCCTCACTGTGCAAACCTAGGTCTGTTGCAACAGTTCCGGTGCCATCCAAGAACCCAAGGGCAGAGAGTCTGTCTTCAACCCTTTCTATTCTACTGATGAACTTTTGGTATATCATAGTCTTTTCAACAAAATGATTGACCTGTGTTTAGGTTCTCAATTTGTTAAATAAATCATTTTAACATTGAATAGCCATAGGCAGAATCTCACATTGCACACTTTTGTTTACTTTTATTTTTTTCCTTTTATTTTCCCAAATAATAAAGAGACTATCACTATTTACTTAAAGACAAAGATTAGGTCCTGGGCATTGTGGCTGCAGAATATTGTCTCTACCAATAGCTCCCTGAGGTTGGCCTCCTGCTTTTAGACTTGTCTAAAATGACAAACTCTCCAAATTATTTGAAAATGGACACAATTTCTTTTGCAGATATTTATTGGTAATTGTGCCCTTCCTATTAAAGGGAAATATCAAGACATGAATTTCGATGCTTCATTTTATTATTTGCTTCAAGGTAAATGACTCAGCTTGAAATTATAATGGTGCAAATATAGTATAGTTAAGCCATGGGTCTTACTCTGACCAGGTTTATGTAGACAAGAAGTTATACTTTTCAAAGTATAATTACTATTTGAAAGATGGATGCAGTAGCATGCAAGGCTGCTTTTTATAATGAAGGGAATCTTGGTTCAGGACCTTGAATGAGTAATTCATCCTTTTTGAGGTTCAGTTTCCAATGTACAGGATTCGCATGAAATTAAAATTTAAAAGTACCTGAACATCCTCTGTGGACTGGTAAGTTCTATGCCAGTACAGAGTTGTATATAGACTATCTTAATTAATTTAAATATATCTCTTTAACTCATGACCTCAGAAACCTCAGCCAAATGGGATTGACTCCATATGATTGATATATATTTTTATGGAAGTATAATTGACATACAGTAAAACATACATATTTAAAGTATACAGTTTGCTAGCTTTTGACATATATACCCATCCATTAAACCACCACTATATATTTATTATTCCAGGAAGTGTCCCATGCCCCTTTGTAACCCCTCTTTCCTGCTCTTAACTTTAAAAAAAGGAGTACATTCTCTACTAGTCCTCATGTCTTGATTTTCTGATGTTTGTTACTTTATCATGTTTTTTAATTAATTTGCCACAAATCAAATAATGACACTTTTATTCATGTCATATTAATTCATTTCTGCCTGCCACAGAAGTTCCTGACAATGAATTTTATCCCTTTTTTCAGTGTTAACCGGGGTCCTAATGGTAATTATGTGGTGACTTCCCTCAAGGAACGTTTAGTAGAAAGTGAGATGATGCTGAGAGTGGGAAGGTATAATTGACAGAAAACTCAGGATCATCTCACATGCTTTACTATCTAGATGTAAGGTTGCAACGCCAAGGTTTATGTAAGAAGCAAACAATTTAGGTTGGCCATAGTTCCTAAAATCACCCTGCTGATTTTTTAATTTTTTTTTTTTTTTTTTTTTTTTTTTTGTGGTACGTGGGCCTCTCACTGTTGTGGCCTCTCCCGTTGCGGAGCACAGGCTCCGGACGCGCAGGCTCAGCGGTCATGGCTCACAGGCCTAGCCGCTCCGCGGCATGTGGGATCTTCCCGGACCGGGGCACGAACCCATATCCCCTGCATCGGCAGGTGCACTCTCAACCACTGTGCCACCAGGGAAGCCCCCTGATTTTTTAATTTTAATTTTTACTTTTTGTTTTTTACTATCTTGATATTAGTTTTATTATGATCATTTAAAAATATATTGGTCATAACATCATAGTTATTTTTTGACACATTCAGGAAGGTATTCATTCAGTGGCATTCTCCTAACAAAACAGAGGATAAGAAATAAAGAACAAAATTACTGTTTTCTATTTGTTTAAACCTATGGCTTTGACCTAGAAATGTATCAGGTATGGATGAAAATACAGTGCATATGGAAAAGAATTCACTCCTGAACTTCATAAATGAAACAGTCAATTTTTCTCCATCTTCATTTTTTCTTTTTTATTGAATTATAGTTTATTTACAGTTATATTAGTTTTAGGTGTATAACAGTGATTCAATATTTTTATAGATTATACTCCCTTTAAAGTTATTGTAAAATATTAGTTATATTCCCTGTGCTGTACATTACATATGTGTGTCTTATTTATTTCATACCTAGTAGTTTGTACTTTTTAATCCCCTTCCCTATCGTGCCCCTCCCCCCTCCCCTCTCCTCACTAATAGCCACTAATTTATTCTCTGTATCTATGAGTCTGTCTCTGTTTTGTTATATTCTTTCTTTTGTTTTATTTATTAGATTCCACATATAAGTGAAAACAAAGTATTTTCCTCTCTCTGTCTGACTTACTTCACCAAGCATAATACCCTCAATGTCCATTCATATTGCTGCAACATGAATGGAGCAACATTCTTTTTTATGGCTGAGTGATATTCCGTTGTGTTTCTGTGTGTGTGTGTGTGTGCATGTGTGTGTGTATACACACACGTTTTATGTATATATATATATATATATATATATATATATATATATATACACACACACACATTATATATATGTATATATCACATCCTGTTTATCCATTCATCTGTTGATAGACTTTAAGGTTGCTTCCATACCTCGGCTATTGTAAATAATGTTTCTATGAATATTGGGGTACATGTTCTAAAACACTTTTCAAATTAGTGTTTTCATTTTCTTTGGATATATACCCAGGAGTGAAATACCTGGATCATATGGTAGTTTTATAGTATTTAATTTTTTGAGAAACCTCCATGCTGTTTTCCATAGCGGCTGCGCCAAATTACATTCCAAACAACAGTGAACTAGTTCACCTTTTCTCTACTTCTTTGCCAACATATATTATTAGTTGTCTTTTATTTATTTAATAAATTTATTTATTTTCTTTATTTTTGGCTGCATTGGGTTTTCATTGCTGAGCGCGGGCTTTTCTCTAGTTGTGGAGAGTGATGGTTACTCTTCGCTGCAGTGCGCAGGCCTCTCATTGTGGTGCATTCTGTTGTTGCAGAGCATGGGCTCTAGAGTGCAGGCTCAGTAGTTGTGGAACACAGGCTTACTTGCTCCACGGTATGTGGGATCTTCCCAGACCAGGGCTCAAACCTGTGTCCCCTGCACTGGCAGACGGATTCTTAACCACTGCACAACCAGGGAAGCCCTATTAGTTGTCTCTTAGATGATAGCTATTTTGACAGGTGTGAAATGATATCTCATTGTAGTTTTGATTTGCATTTCCCTGATGATAGTGATGTTGAGTATCTTTTCATGTGTCTGTTGGCCATCTGTATGTCTTCTTTGGAAAAATGCTTATTTAGGTCTTCTGTCCATTTTCTAATCAGGTGGTTTGTTTTTTGATATTGAGTTGTATGAGTTCTTTGTATATTTTGGATATTAACCCCTTATCAGACATACCATTTGTAAATAACTTCTTCCATTCAGTAGGTTGCCTTTTCATTTTGTTGGAGGTTTCCTTCACTGTGCAAAAAGTTTTACATTTAATTAGGTTCCATCTGTTTACTTTTTATTTTATTTCCCATGTCTGAAGAGACAGAGTCAAAAAATTTTGATAAGACTTATGTCAAATAATGTACTGCCTGTTTTTTTCTAGGAGTTTTATGGTCTCTTGTCTTATATTTAGGTTAATCTATTTTAAGTTTACTTTTGTAAATGGCATGAGAAAATATTCTAATTTCATTCTTTTACATGTAGCTGTCCAGTTTTCTCAACATCACACATTGAAGAGACTGTCTTTTCCCCATTGTATAGTTTTTTCCTCTTTGTCATTGATTAATTTACCAATTGTGTATGGGTTTACTTCTGGACTCTCTATTCTGTTCCATTGTTCTATGTGTATATTTTTGTGTCAGTACCATTGAGCTTTGATTACTGTAGCTTTGTAGTATAGTCTGAAGTCAGAGGGTGTAATACCTTCAGCTTTTTTCTTTTTCTCAAGATTGCTTTGACTATTTGAGTTCCATAGAAATTTTGGAATTATTTTTCCTAGATCTGTGTAACATGTTATGGGTATTTTAATAGGGATTGCATTAAATCCTCAGATTGCTTTGGGCAGTATGAATATTTCAAGAATATTAATGCTTCTAATTTATAAATGAGATATCTTTCCATTTATTTCTTTCATCCTCAATTTCCTTCATCTATGTTTTATAGTTTTCAGACTATAGGTATTTCACCTCTTTGGTTAAGTTTATTCCCAGGTATTTTATTCTTTTTGATACAATCGTAAATGGGATTGTTTTCTTGCTTTCTCTTTCTGATGGTTTGTTATTAGTGTAGAGAGAAAACAGATTTCTGTATATTAATTTCGTATCCTGCAATTTTACTGAATTTGTTTATTAGCTCTAAAAGTTTTTTTTTTTTAGGTGGAGACTTTAGGGTTTTCTATATATAGTATCAAGCCATCTGCAAATAGTGACAGTTTTACTTCTTCCTTTCCAATTTTGTATGCATTTTGTTTCTTGTCTAATTGTTGTGACTAGGACTTCCAATACTACATTAAATAGAAATGGCAAGAGTTGGCATCCTTGTCTTGTTCCTGATTTTAGAGGAAGGGCTTTCAGTTTTTCACCATTGAGTATGATGTTAGCTGTAGGTTTGTCATAAATGGCCTTTATTATGTTGAGATTAGTTCCCTGTATACCAACTTTTTAAAGAGTTTTTTATCATTAATGGATGTTGAATTTTTGTCAAATGTATTTTCTGCATCTATTGAGATTATAATGTGATTTTTATCCTCCATTTTGTTAATGTGCTGTATCACATTGAATGATTTGAGGGTACTGAACAATTTTTGCTTCCCTGGAATAAATCTCCCTTGATCATGGTATATGATCAATTTTATATATTGTTGAAGTCAGTATGCTAATACCTTGTTGTGAATTTTTGCATCTATATTCATCAGGGATATTGGTCTGTAATTTCTTTTTTGTAGTATCTTTGTTTGATATGTTATCAGAGTAATCATGGCATTGTAGAATAAATTTTGGTGTATTCTCTTCTCTTCAATGTTTTGGAATACTTTGAGAAGCATAGGCATTAGCTCTGCTTTATATGTTTGGTAGAATTTCCCTGTGAGGCCATGCTGGCCTGGACTGTTGTTTGTTGGGAGTTTTTTGAGTACTGATTTAATTTCAATAGTAGTGATTGATCTGTTCATATTATTTATTTCTTCCTGATTCAGTCTTGGAAGATTGTATGTTTCTAGAAATTTATCCATTTCTTCTAGGTTATCCAATTTTTTGGCATATAACTGTAATATTCTCTTATGATTGCTTATATTTCTGTGATATTGGTTGTGATTTCTCAGCTTTCATTTCTTATTTTGTTTATTTGGGTCCTCTCTCTTTTTTCCCCTGACTAAAGGCTTAAAATTTTTCTAAATCTTTAAAAAACAAAGCAAAACAACAACAACAAAAAACCCCAAACAGCTCTTGGTTTTATTGATATTTTCTATTTCTTTTTTTGGGGGGTGTTCTCTTTTATTTCCTCTCTGATCTTTATTGTTTCCTTCCTCCTGCTGACTTTGGGCTTTATTCATTCTTCTTTTTCTAATTCCTTTAGAAGTTAAATTAGCCTGTTTATTTGAGATTTTTCTTATTTTTTGAGGTAGGCCTGTATCTCTATAAAATTCCCTCTTAGGACTGCTTTTGCCGTGTCTTATAGATTTTGAAAATTGTGTTTTTATTTTCATTGGTCACAAAGTATTTCCTGATTTTCTCTTTGATTTCTTCATTGACCCCTTGGTTTTTTAGTAGTGTGCTGTTTAGTCCCCATGTGTTTGTTTTTTTTTCCCATTTTTCTTACTGTAATTGATTTCTAGTTTTATACTATTGTGATTGGAAAAGAAGTTTGGTATAATTTTTATACTCTTCAATTAGTTGAGACTTGTTTTGTGGCCTAGCATGTGATCTATTCTGGAAAACATCACTTGTGCACTTGAAAAGAATGTGTATTGTGCTGTTTGGGGAGGGAATAGCTTGTAGATATCTATTAAGTCCAACTGGTTTAATGTGACATTTAAGGCCACTGTTACCTTACTTTCTGTCTGGATAATCTGCACGTTGATGTAAGTGGTTGGTTAATGTCCCCTGATATTATTGTATTATTGACAATTTATCCCTTTATGTCTGTTAATGTTTGCTTTGTATATTTAGGTGCTCCTTTACTGGGTGTATATATGATTACAAACTTTATATTCTCTTCTTGTATTGATACTTTTATCGTTATATAATGTTGCTTTTTATCTTTTATTATATACTGTTTTTTTGGGGGGTTATAAACATGCTTTATTACTGGTAGATAGTAGACACTGATAATGATAAACTGCAAACAGGTAAAGGGGAAACAAAAATCAAGGGTGTGCCCCACAATGAATTGCACAGTCAGAACTGGAACAGGAGGCAATCATCAGGAAAGAGGGCTCCCAGTGGAACAGTACAAGATAAGCATCCCTTCCCACACTGTTGTCCACAGGACAGATTCAGGGGAGAGGACCCCAGGGACTCCAACTACACTGAATGACCAACACAATGACATGATCAAACCCCACCTCCAACCAGGTATCCCAACAATCAAGTTCTAGTTAAATCATACTCCCATGTCTTCTCTCAGTCATGGTGAAATAATGGGGTTATTGTGAGGAACAGAAATCAACAGATGGGTCACAGCCCTCAGAGAGGCTGGTGGGATCTGTATGGTTAACCTACACTGTGGGCACTATTTTCCTGCATTGTCTTCATGATCCAGTCAATGTAATTCTTGACATGAGTGTAGATCCCATAGGTACCACACTGGGGGCCCCAGGACACCAAGCCAGTGATATAGAATTTGGGGTTCTCTTCATTAGGGACCTGTAGAGAAAAGACCCCACCACTGTCCCCTTCACAGCTATCAACACACTTCTCACCTCCAGCACAGATCATGTTCTCAGTGAAAACAAAGGAATTTATATCTATTCTGGGATTTAGCCCCTTCACCTCCCAGTACTTTGCTAAGGGAACAACAGGTAACTTTGCCTCTCTGAGCTTAATAACATGATCTTTGGCATTTGTTCAGCCCCAGCCTGAGATCAGCTGCAGATCTCCCACTGAGGGGTTGTATTCTGAGGAGGTGCCTGGCAGGCAGATAGGGGAGAGAGTGGGTCCCATTTTCACTGGGTCTTGCAGCCGCACCAGTGCAATGTCATTGTCAGAATTCTTCCGTATTTCTGAGGCATCCAGGACCTTCCAACCGGGATGAATAAACACTTTCTCAGCAGTGAGCATCTGGGCATTTGCCAATTGTGAAATGACAAATGAGGTAGATCCAAAGTGCATCACTGGGTCACAGTTTCCCTCCAAGGTGTGGGCAGCTGTCAGCACCCAGTGTTCATCAATGAAAGCCCTGCCAGTCTGGGGGTTTGAGAAGAAGACTTGCCAGGGGAATTTTCAATCTTTGCAGTGGAATCTCCAAATATCCTCTGTTTTTCTGTAAAGGGCTCACCAGGGATGCCACAGACTGGAACACATTTTAGCAGCTCTGCGCCCAGCAGCTCATTCACCCAGCTCCTGTTGCCAGCTCAGCAATACTCCTTGCTTCTTTCATTTTCCATGTAGTAATATGGTTTCTTACAAGTGTAGCAAGTGACAGAACCAAATAGAGTATTTTCTGAATCTTTGACTCTACCATGCCAAATGGGTGCGGGAGTGCCACAGTCCACGGGTTGACACCGCAGTTTGGAATTACTCCACTTTCCATTGCTTTGGCAAGTAGAATAGAAAGATGTTGAGGCAACACTTCCCTGTAAAACTTCAAACTCATCCACACAGGTTATCTTCACCACATCTTTTGCTCTATCAGGCTCCCAAAAAGAATTGGCAGTGACTTCTTTAGGACAAGGGATTGGATCTCCATGGTAATGAAATTTCCATCCCTTTTTTTGCTCTGTTCCATCAGTTTGGAAGATGATATTGAGAGCATTACTCTTGGTTTCAATAGTTAGTGGCACACGGAACTCATTACCACAGTAAGGACCAAATTACTGGTTTCCTGCAACAAAAGTAAACTGTCAGTGCAGTGGCCCTCAGAATCAGCTGGTTCCACATCAAAATCTTCTCTCTGAATAGTCACCACCACTTGGAACCCCTGCTCCAACAGGATCTGATAGTCACACCTTGAGTTCTCTGGGTATAGACTGGGATAATTGGGACTTGTGAGCTCCCAAATCAGTGTGGTGAATACATCCCCACTGCAGTTGACTCTGCAATTCCTCATATCATCATGGAGGAAGTATTCTGGGGGGCTGGAGCAGGAGTAACCACCAATGAAGTTGTTGCAGTAGTGGCTGCAAGGGGCATCTGCAAAGTCTGTGCACTCATTTATATCTACAGCAACATAGTATACAGAAAACCCAGTGAAACGCTCGTCGTTGGAGAAGTCTGACTTGAAGATCACCTGGAGTTTGTTGTATGGGACTTGGAACTCTTCCACCACTGGAGAGTTGGGATTCTTACCAGTCCTCTGTCCACAGAGTTTCCCTTCTTCAAGGCCTCCTGACATTATCTGCACTGAGTCATATGCACAATTCTCAGACGGCTCTATGTCCAGGTGGGTAAAGTAAAGGTGGATCTCATACCCTTCAGGAACTTCTATATCCCAAGACTTCTCTACTTCATTCGGGTACGCCTGAGGATAGTTGGGGAACAGGATCTCCCCATACATAGTAGGCTCAGCATAAACCCATGCCAAAAGGGAAAACAGGACAATGCACCACATCTCTGGCAATTTGTCCATCCCTGGTGAGCAGCTTGTCTCTTGGTCCTGGCTCTCTGTACCTCTGGACTTTGGACCTAAAGCGGTGGCAGACCTGGTTGTATTTGTCTAACAAGCACACAGGCACCTGCAAGTGGTGGTGAGGGGCTCCTATGCAGAAGATTTTTATTTCCATTTCCACCCCTGGAGCCCAAGCTTCTGGCACACAGGGCTGCATTTGTGGGTGAGCTCTGCCTAGTAATCCAGCCTCCACAGTGCAAAGAGAGCAGATGTATTCAATCCTGGACCTCTGTGTCTTTTGCCTCTTTATGCAGTCACTGAGACAGAAAAAGCCTTTCTCCTAAGTGAGGCTTTCTCTTCAATCCCATGCTTATTTTAGCTGGAAAAAGCACCCTCAGTAGATTCTTGAATTGAGGCCCTAACTGACTCTTGTGAAGCCTGTGAGCCTAGTTAAGGACCAATACCTCTGCCAGATGCCCTGACACTAGTCTTTCTTCCACTTTTTAATTTCAATAACAAGGCTTCCCTGGTGGTACAGTGGTTAAGAATCCATCTGCCAATGCAGAGGACATGGGTTCGAGCCCTGGTCTGGCAAGATCCCACATGCTGCAGAGCAACTAAGCCCGTGCACCACCTAGACTGTTTTTTTTTTTTTTTAATTTTTTGAATTTTATTTTATTTTTTTAATATAACAGGTTCTTATTAGTCATCAGAATTATACACATCAGTGTATACATGTCAGTCCCAATCACCTGATTCTATTATAGACTTTGTTTTAAAATCTACTTTGTTTAACATAAGTATTGCTACCCCAGCTTTCTTGTCATTTCTATTTTCATGGAATATTTTTTTCCATCCCCTCACTTTTAGTCTCTGTGTGTCTTTAACTCTGAACTGAGTCTCATACAGGCACCATATAGATGGGTGTTGTTTTTATGCAATCAGCCTCCCTATGTCTTTTGATTGGAGCCTTTAGTCCATTGACATTTAAAGTAATTTATTGATAGGTATGTACTTATTACCATTTTGTTATCTGTTTTTGTAGTTCTTCTCTGTTGTTTTCTTCTTTTATTCTCTTCCTTTGGGGTTTAATAATTTTCTTTAGTGGTATGTTTGTGTTACTTTCTAACTAGTTTTGTATTATATATTTATTGTAGGTTTTTGACTTGTGGTTACTATGGAGTTCATATATGTTGATTTTACAATTTTTATCTTTTAACCTTCATACTAACTTATTTAAGTGGTTGACCACAGCCTTTACCAGTGGGATTTTCCCCTTCGTATAATTTCTTATTTCTTGTTGTAGTATTTTCTTTTTCATTTCTTGTAAGGTCAGCTTAGTAGTGATGAAGTCTTTTAGTTCTTAACTATCTAGGAAGCCCTTTATCTCTCCTTTAGTTCTGAATGATAATATTGTTGGGTAGAGTGTCCTAGGTTGTAGATTTTTTCCCTTCAGCACTTTAAATATATTATGCCATTCCCTTCTGACTGCAAAATTCCTGCTGAAAAATCAGTTGGTAGCCTTATGGGTATTCCTTTGAATGTTACTCTTTGTTTTTCTCTTGCTGCCTTTAGCATTCTCTCTTTAACATTTGACATTTTAATTATGATATATCTTGATGTAGGTCTCTTTGGGTTCATCTTGCTTGGAACTCTTGTTTGATTCCTGTACCTGATTATCTGTTACCTTTTTCAGGTTCAGAACATTTTCAGCCATAATTTATCAAATACATTTTTTACCCTTTTCTCTCATCTCCTTCTAGGATCACCTATAATGTGAATGTTAGTACACTTGATGTTGCTGAGAGATCCCTTATCTTTACTTTTAAAAATTTGTTTTTCTCTTTGCTGTTCTTATTAGGTGATTTCCATCATTCATTCTTCCAGATCACTTAAACATTCTTCTGTAACACCTAATCTGCTGTTAATTCCTTCTAGTGTATATTTCCTTTCAGTTATTGTATTCTTCAATTCAGTTCATTATTATGTTTTCTAGTTCTCTGTTAAAATTCTTACTGTAGTCATTTATTCTTTTCCCCAGTTCAGTTAGCATTATTATTAGTATTATTGCAGTGAATTCTTTAACAGGTAATTAATTTTTCTCTGTTTCATTAAGGTTTTTATCTGGTTTTTTCTTGTTCTTTCATTTGAAATGTATTCCTCTGTCACCTCCTTTTGTTTAACTTTCTCTCTCTCTATGAAATTAGGTGAAAAAGTCACCAAGCTCAGTCTAGAAGGCATGTCATTGTGTGGGAATGTCCCTATGCAGTCTGCATGTGCTCAGTGACATTGGTGGAAAAGCTGGATCTGAAGCGAGCATGGGCCATGTCTTCCCCCAGAGTGAGCTGGTAACCACTGCCTGTTGGGGGGAGTAGATTGGGGTTGGAAGGTCCAGAGACAGAGCTAATTGCAAGCTGGGGCTTCTATGCTCAGTGGCTATCAGGAGTGTAGTTGGGGCCCAAGCGGCTACAGCAGGATTCCCTAACATTGTTGGGTTTCTCTTGGTTGTGTTGGCAGTCTCGTCCTTGGTTGCCATGGAGATAGCTTCACTCCCTTCCAAGAGTGCACAGGGATGGTAGCTCTGTCAGTGGTAATCTCACCCCGGGGCAAGTGTTGCTCCTTCCTGAGTGTGTGTACCGAAGCAGGCACTGGCAATGGCTGCCCCTGCCCTGGAGAGAGATATGGTTGGGTCTGAGCTAGCTTCTTTCCTTCCAGGCATGTGCATTCTCATTGGCAATGCAGCCTTCTTAATGGGGAGTGGTGCCAGAGCAAGAGGGGATGAAGCAGGAGCCCAGGGTGGGTTGGTAGGCATGCTGGGGTATTCCTGGCAGGGCATCCAGAGGCCCTAGCAGCTTTCAATCTGCTGCCTTTGCTCTGTGATCGGGAGTAAGAAAGACTGTACAAGATCTTTGAGAGCAGAGTCTCAGTTTCTTACAGCCCTCCTGTAAGTCCTATTGGTTTTCAGACCAAAGGGGCTCATTCTCATAGTGTTGGACCCTAGGGCTGGGGTGTCTATTATGTAGCTTGAACCTCTTCTTCCCAGGGAGGATCCCTCAACGTGTGATACACCTCTTCTTCTGTGTCCCCTGCTAAGGGTGCAGGTCCTGACCAGATTGCTTCTTCTCCCCTCCTATCAGACTCCAGGTGGATATTTACAGCCTTGGTCGTAGAAGATCTGTTTTGCTAGTCCCCAGGTCAATTTCAGTAAGAGTCATTCTACATGTCATTGTAGTTTTGATGTGTTGTGGGTTTTTTTTTAACATCTTTATTGGAGAATAATTGTTTTACAATGGTGTGTTAGTTTCTGCTTTATAACAAAATGAATCAGCTATACATATACATATATCCCCATACCTCCTCCCTCTTGCATCTCCCTCCTACCCTCCCTATCCCACCCCTCTAGGTGGTCACAAAACACCAAGCTGATCTCCCTGTGCTATGTGACTGCTTCCCACTAGCTATCTATTTTACGTTTGGTAGTGTATATATATCCATGCCACTCTCTCACTTTGTCCCAGCTTACCCTTCCCCCTTCCCCTGTCCTCAAGTCCATTTTCTGTCTGCTTCTTTATTATTCTCCTGTCCTTAGGTTCTTCAGAACCATTTAGTCATGTACCACAATGTTCACTGTAAAGGACTTTAATTAATTCATTAAACATTTATTGGTGCTTCTTATGTCTTAGGTCCTTTTCTAGTCATAGGCTGATTAGAGGATAAGTACTCAGTTACTTACATTCCTGTGTTCTACTCAGATGCCACAAAGGCCTCAGCCTTTGCTCTTGTTCCCCATAAGACCACTAGGGATTCCCTATGGGGAAGCTTTAGGGAAGTGGACTGATGGCCCTCAAAACTGGGAGTCTGCATGTTTTAACCTGGATTTATTTTCCCCAGCATCCAATTCCCTTTGGGGCCAACATATTATTTGAAACAAGAATTTCGTCAGCACTAACCGTATTCTGGATGCAATAGCTGGGTCAGTCTATATGAAGGAATGAATAAATATGATTAAAAATCCAAAGCCAAAACTCACATAAAATAGCTGTTGAATTAGTCTAAGTCTTGTGACTTTTTCAAGTGGCTGTTTCTGAATGGTTTGGGGGACCTGAGGAGGTAGAAACAAGTGAGCAGTCAGTTTAACTGGAGGAGAGAACAATTACCACTTAAGGTTAAAAGGGATGATATGTCTATAAAAAGGGATCCCAAGAGCAAAATGCACACACTGGGCAGTTTCAGCCTCATCCCACAGCTCTAAGGTCAGGCTGCCCCAGAAATCCAACTGTTGAAGGCACATGTAACTCATGCATTCTGAACCTGAAATGGTTAAATAGCAAAGGACTCACAGCCCCCCAACAAGACACATTTTAGTTGTAAGATGGCAGCTCTTGAGCCTGACTGCTACAGATTGGAAGACTGGAAATAACCAGAGAGGAAGAGTATTCGAGTCTAGACCATGTTCTCATCTCAGCCTCTAATGTAGAGAGGTGTCTTCCCTTCCCATGCCCCATTCACTGCTGAGCAGAGGCTTTCAGAGGGATTCAGAGAGTCATTCAGCTAATAACTAACAAGTGTTTACTGACCCTGAAGATAAGGAAAGACAGACGTTACCTCCGCTCTTCTGGAACTGACATTCTACACTGGCGAGATGTCCATGAAACTAGGAATTGAAGTTTCAGATTAGATCAGTGCTTCAAAGACAAGATAGATGTCTTCTGAGAACACATAACAAAGGAATCTAACCTCAACCAGAGATCAGAGGAGGCTTTCATGAGGAAGTGACATGTGAGTTGGTATAAAGAAGGAGTAATAATAGCTGACATATATTCAGCTTTACTATATGCCAGATATCATTGTAAGTGCTATGCAGGTATTGTCATGTAATCCCCACAACAAACCCTTGCAGTTGTATTAACAGTAACATTTATAGATAAGGAAAAGAGCCCAGCAAATTGAAGTAAATTGGCCAAAGTACACAGCCAATAGCTGGGGGACCAGGATTGAAACAGGCACTCCGATTTCAGAATGTATTATTTTAACCACTAAGAATGAATGATATGGACGCTATGGGGGATAAAAACAAGGCATTCCAAATAGAACAACAGAATGTGTAAAGGACCCACAATGGGAGGCAGCTTGGTATGTTAAGGAAAAGAAAGAGCACAATGTGGCTGATGTGTTGGAGAAAAGGAGTACAATGAAGCTGGAGATGTAGCACAGGCTCCAGACCTGCCAGGTCCTGCGGGTCGCAATACGGAGTTCCACATTTTGTGCCTTGTGAGGTGTGTATCTCAGTGCAACTGGAATCAGAAACAGAAATAGCAATAACAACAGAACATGGAAGTTACCTTTTTAGCTCTGTTTAGTTAAGGCTGAAAGCAGCTGGAGACCTTTACAAATTATATATTAATGCCAGGAAATAGACATATTAATGTAAGACATAGACAAAGAAAACTTAAGACATAGATCCAGTATGGCAATGGCATTCTGGAAAAATACCAGGGTGAAGACATTACTGAGACTTTCCCGGCTAAGGCACCCTCAGTATGCAAGTGATGGGAAATTAGTGGCTAAAGTCAGATCCAGACTTTGGTGGAAATTATCTACCTAAATCTATAGTTTGACATATAAATATAAGTATGAGCTACTGACTTTATTTTATTTTGTTTATTTTCAGATGGGATTCACTCCTTTCAGCCAGCCTTTCAGCTACCACTCTGAAGCCTGCAGCAGCATATACAATCCCACAACTGGTGCCGCCCCCTGTGTTCCCACTGGGGCATCCTGAAAGGCAATGTTCCTCACGGACTCAAATGTGTCCTGTGCCACGTGACTGACTGAGCATCTGTAATATTCGCATCTTTCAGCTCCCTGGAAATGACTAGACCATTCTTATAGAAAAGGATTGTCTTACATCTGAGCTTTTTCTTCTCCCCTGCTCCATCACTCACAGGCTATTTATGTGGTGATATAATCTCTTGGATCTCTTAAGCATAGATGTCCAAGTTGATTAATTCACCTTTTGCTTTCACTGATTTTCTTTGAAGAGACACAAAGGTCAGATGTTATTGCTATTTCACAGACCAACACCAGGGGGTGATCAAGGCACATCACACTAATTACACTTCTCCAAAGCTGAGCTCTAAACTTCCACACAGAACAGGAAGTGCAGGAGCTGGATTCACAGAAATTCTGTTCAGTATAACTCATAATATGTAAAGGCTTTGGCAATGGCACCGCACTGAGCACGTGCTCAGTACAATTATTATAACCTCAGTGGAGCTGCTGCTTAACACCAAAAGGGAGAAAAAAATGATGTCTCATAACTGTAAACAATTGCATAGTAAACGGAATGCAGAGAATTCTCCTGCCTTGTGCCCCACAGTGCTGGGTAATTTACAGGTGCCACTGGAGCCCAATGTTCCTTTCCTGGTAGCACACAGCCTCACACACTGACTTAAGTGTTCTTCTAATGTACTAATTCCTATAGCAACTCTAGTGTCAAAAATTCTTCAGGCCAACAGTATTTGTGACTATTGTGACTCTCCAATTCTTGGAAATGCTCCCGTGGCAAAGTACCTCTTGAAAAGAATGTGAAAAGAAGAAATTCAGTGCAAATCTCCAGAAATTGCTCAGTGGCTGCACGAAACACTGTTTGCAATTGCCGTTTAATGTTAGAAATGCAACTGACTGCTCCTTCTGGGCTGTATTTTTCCATTAGCAAACACCAATCTCCTCTACTACTGTAAGAGTCTGAAACAAGTGTGTTTAGTTAATTTTCTGTTTCTCCTTTGCAAAGCCTCGAGAACATCACACCTTCTTGGATCATACAGTAGTGTCAGAGGCAAGGATATATGGCTAAACATCCTTCGTGAAAGTTGACTTCTTCTTACACCAGGTTATCAGAACTCCTAAATAAAGCATGCATACAACACGCCCAGAAGCCCTTGAACCAAGGGGCTGCTTGAATAGAAATGAACCATACATTCCTTATTTTCTCTTTTTTAAAGTAAATGTTGTATTCAATTGTAACACGTACTGAAATGTACACAAATTATAAATTTCATCAACTGAACACGCCCATGCACCCATCACCCATATCAAGAAACAGAGCAGCACTCCAGTACCTCCCTTATGCTGCAGGGCAACTTTCTAAATAAAAATAAGCATTCACGTACTATTTATGTTCGGGAGTTGCATTCTGCAGTCTGTCTCACACTGTGACTGGAATGAATTTCCTTAGCATATATTCTCTATAGAGCAGTGGTACTCAAAGTGTACACCATGAACAGTGGCAGGAGCATCACTGAGGAAACTCTCAGACATGCAAATTCTCGGGCCTCACCCCTAACTTATTGAATCAGAAATTCTAGGGTCAGGGCTTGGCTATCTGTGTTTTTTTTTGTTGTTGTTTTGGGGTTTTTTTGGTGGTACGCGGGCCTCTCACTGTTTCGGAGCACAGGCTCCGGACGCTCAGGCTCAGCGGCCATGGCTCACGGGCCCAGCCGCTCCGCAGCATGTGGGATCTTCCCGGACCGGGGCACGAACCCGTGACCCCTGCATCGGCAGGCGGATTCTCAACCACTGCGCCACCAGGGAAGCCCGCTATCTGTGTTTTAACAAGTCTCCCATGTGATTCAGATACATCCTAAAGCCTTAGAAATGTTTTTCTAGCACAGCATCCATGCTTTAGCCTCAAAATTGTGTTTTAGCAGAGTTCTACGGATACTGGGGTATAAAGTGTTACATTAGAATAGTGGTGCCAAGGTCTAACTGCTTATCTCTTTTTTTCCCTAACTTTTTGATAAATTTATTTATTCGTAGCTTTATTGAGGTGTAATTTGCATACAATTCACAAGATTTTAATGTACAATTCACTGGGTTTTGTTGTCTACCGCTGCTTCCTTTTCTACCCATTTCCATTGCACAGTCTCCCCAAACAGTATCAACATTGTTGAGCTATTTGTGTCTTTCCTACTAACCTGTGAACAGAATTCTTGAAGACAAAACTGTGCTTTATTCACCATTGTGTTCCTATCCCTCAACTGAACACAAATAACAGACTTCACAAATGTTTGCTGAAGAAATGAGTGAACCAAACTGGGTAGATAAAAATAAGCCCATGGAGAAGACTAGCTGGGTTGTAGGATGTGAGGAATAGGTGGGTCCAAGAATTCTGCATAAATTTGAGGTCCAAAGTGGAGCACATTAGGCTAGTGGTATAATAACACCTGGACAGCATTGGGATTTGCTCTCTGATACACCTGTGCATGTGTGGCAGACACTCTTACTGCCCTGTAAATACTTCTGCAGCCTACCTTGAGGCAACCTCCAGTCAGTCCCCTTTCAGGCTGGAAGGACTCCTGTGTCTCTCTGCTTCAGGACATTCTCTGGACATTGGAGTATCTCCACCCACAAGTGGGGCCTGACAGAAGTGTGGGGAAGGTAAAACTCCAGGAGCAACCCTTGAGCAGTGAGAGACATTGTTGGTGGAGAAATTTCCTAGCTTCCTGATCCATCTGTTGGAAGTTCTGAGCTGTATTCCACACACTTTCAAGGGTAGGTGGTTCCCAGCGGGCTCAAGCCCCAGTTGCCCACAGCAGGGACCCATTCATTACTGAATTTTTCATCGGCTTTCCTGCCTTTTCAGCCTCTCCTCACTTCCTCACAGTGCTTCCTGGGATCATTTTCTCAAAGAACTACTTGCAACCAAATCTTTGGAAGTTAAGGAGGAGAGAGAGTGACAGGGATGGGGCATGGAGGAACTAATTTATATAGGATATCAGAAAATCCTCTCTGATAAGAACATTTTTCCAGCTCTATTAAGATATAATTGACATTACAGTGTGTAAGTTTAAAGTGTACAAAATGATGATGATTTGATACACAAATATATTGAAAAATGATTGCCATGATAAGGTTAAACACACACCCATGGGATAGGGAGGGTGGGAGAGAGGGTGATGCAAGAGGAAAGAGTTATGGGAACATATGTATATGTATAACTGATTCAGTTTGTTGTAAAGGAAAAACTAACACACTATTGTAAAACAATTATACTCCAATAAAGATGTTAAAAAAAAAAAAAAAACACACCCAGCATGTCACATAATTACCACTTTTTGTGGAGAGAACTTTTAAGATCTATCCTCTTAGCAACTTCCAAGCATATAATACAGTACTGTTAACTATAGTCACTGTGCTGTGCATTAGATTCTCAGAACTGTTTGGCCTTATATCTGGAAGTTTGTACCTTTGACCTCTCTCTATTGCCCTCATACCTTCACCCATCCCGCAACTCCTGGAAACCACCAACCTACTCTGTTTCTATGAGTTTAGAGTCCACATATATGTGAGATCATATGATATTTGTCTTTCTCCATCTGGTTTATTACACTTAGCAGAGTGTTGGATACATCTAGAAAGAAAGAGTCCATCCATGATGTTGCAAACAGCAGGATTTCCTTTTTTTTGGTGGCTTTATATATATATATATATATATATATATATATATATATATATATATATATATATTCATATGACATTTTCTTTACCTATTCATCCATCAATGGATACTTATGTTGTTTCCATGTCTTAGTTATTATAAATAATGCTGCAGTGAACATGGGATTTCAGGTATCTTTTAAAGATAATGATTTCATCTTTGGATATATACCCTCAAGTGGAATTCCTGGATCATATAGTAGTTATATATTTAATTTTTTGAGGAACTTCCATATTGTTTTCCATAGTGGCTGTACCAATTTACAATCCCACCAACAGTGCACCATTGTTCCCTTTTTTCCACATCCTCACCAACACTTGTTATCTTGATAAGAGCATTCTTGAACAAAGATTTAGAGAAAGGGAGTCAGTCATAGGACATCTCCAGGAAGAGCCAGGCAGGCAAGAGGGAAAAAGGCAGGAATACTCTTTGTGTGCTCCACGAATTGCAAGGTGGTCAGTAAGACAAGAATGGAGTAAGCAAGGAGAATGAGACTAGATTGTTTTTACCATCACTAAAGCAGCAGGGACAAGATTGCCTGAAGTTTTGTAGGTCATACCATGGACTTTGGATTTTACTTAGATGGGGAGAGTCTTGAGCAGAGGGGTAATGTGATCTGAACTATGTTTTAAAATGATCTTTCTGGCTGCTATGTGGAGAACGGGCTGAAGAGGCAAGAATGAAAACTCAAGGGCCAGTTAGGAGGCCAGGGGAGAAGTGAATGTGGCTTGATCCAAGTAGCAGTGGAGTTGGTGAGAAAGTGTTGGATTCATCCTGAAGGATTTGCCCATGGATTGGATGTGGGCTACAAAAGAAAGAAAAGACTCAATGATCAGCCAATATTTTTGAACTAAGTAACTGGTAAACTGACTATGTCATTTACTGATTTGGGGAAGAGTTAGGGAGGAAAAGGCTTTTCAGGATAAAGCAAGTGTTGAGTTTTGCATATGTTAAGTTTGTAATGTCTATTATTCAGTCCAGCAGAGAACATGGATTCTATAGCCTGACTTCCTGGTACACATCCCAGCTTTGCCACTTACTTGCTTGTGTGAGTTTCTGATATTTCCTTTACCTTTCTGTCCTCAGTTTCCTCATCTGTGAAATGAGAATAATAATAAATTGTTATGAGGATTTAATGAGTTAATACATGTAAAGTTCTTGGTATAGTGCATGGAACAAAGTAAACACTATGAAATAATATGCCAATAAAATAATAATATATAATAATAATGTTATATAAAATATTGAAAAAGCATATATATGAGTTTGGAGTTCAGAATAGATGTCTGGGCTATAAATCTGGAGTCACCAGAGCATAGATCCTATTTCAAGCCATATGACTAGATGAGGTCACATAGGGAGTGAGAGTAGATAGAAAAGGTGACATCCCTGGAGGCCGAGTCCTGGGGCACTACAAGGCTTAGAAGTGAAGAAAAGGTAACAGAATCTAAATCTACAAGTTGTTGATACATTTTAAAGAACTTTACATTTCTTGTGTGCTTTCATATTATTACTTGAAAATTCAGCTGAGTGACTCATAAAGAACAACATTCCCCTGAAAATGTATCTGCAGTGGGGCCTGCAGCAGAGCCTATCTTGGAATAACACTTATTCTAGGAAGGCAGCTGGTGTGTCAATCTGCCAGCCATGCATTACACATTTTATTTCCAAATAAGCAGGGGTAAAGCAGGGAGATGTGATAATTTTTTCAAGAAGACCAGGATAGTTAAGAGAGTGTTAGCTTTCACAGTATCTCCCTTGGGAGGCAACATACATAATTAAGTATCACTTATTTTGGTGTGTTGTTTTTTAATACACTATTTTGGGAATTGTTATTGAATAATTAAGAATTATAAAAGGGAGTCAGTTTCTTTTATGGGTGACATCTTTTCTATTTTGGTAATATGTGTAACAAATATTTGCCATCTTAACCATTTTTAAACCTGCAAGCCAGTGACATTGATTATATGCACAAAGTTGTGCAACTATGACCATTGCCTAGCTCCAAATCTTTTTCATTACCCCAAACAGAAACTCTGTATATCATTGTGGTTTTGATTTACATTTCCTTAATGACTAGAATGTTGAGCATCTTTTCATGTGCTTATTGGCCATTTGTATAGGTTCTTTAAAGAAATGCCTATTCAAGTCCTTTTCCATTTTTTGTTTGGGTCGTTTGTCTTCTTGTTAAGTTGTATGAGTTCTCCATATATTTAAGAAATTAATCCATTACCAGATACATGGTTTCCAAATATTTTTCTAACTATTCTGTAGGTTATCTTTTTACTTTCTTGATAATGCACACAAGTTTTAATTTTCATGAGGTCCAATTTACCTATTTTTTCTTTTGTTGTTTGTGCTTTTAATGTTGTATCTAAGAAACTGTAACCAAATCCAAGGATATGAAGATTTACTCCTATGTTTTCTTCTCAGAGTTTAACAGTTTTAGCTCTTATATTTAGGTCATTGATTCTTTTTGATATAATTCTTTTATGTGTGTGAGGTAGGGATCAAGCTTCATTCTTTTGCAGTGGAAATCCAGTTGTCCTATCACCATATGTTAAAGAGATACTTCTTTCCCCATTGAATGGAGTAGATACCCATATCAAAAATCAACTGGTCATAGATGTATATGTTTATTTTTAGAATCTCATTCTATTCCATTGATCAATATGTTTAGTCTATCAGCACCACATAGTCTTGATTATTGTAGATTTGCAGTAAGTTTTATTTTTTAATTGAAATATAGTTGACATACAAAATAATATTAGTTTCAGGTGTACTGCATAATGATTTGATACATTATGAAATGATTACAACAAAAAGTCTAATAACAATGTCTGCATAAATCTTATTAAAATATTATTGACCATATTCCTTATGCTGCATATTACATCCGTGTAACTTATATACCATATAACTTGAGGTTTGTACTTTTAATTCCTTCACTTACTTTGCCTACCCCCTAGCCCTACCCCCCTTTCTGGCAACCACCCATTTGTTTTCTGTATCTCTGAGTCTGTTTTTGTTTTGTTTTGTTTGTGTGTGTTTTCTTAGATTCCACATATAAGTGATATCATATGGTATTTGTCTCTCTCTGTGTAACTTATTTCACTTAGCATAACACTCTCTAGATCCATCTATGTTGTTGCAAATGCCAAGATTTTATTTATTTTTATGGTAATATTCCATTGTATATATGTGTACCATTTCTTCTTTTTTGTTTTTTACATTGGAGTATAGTTGATTTACAATGTTGTGTTAGTTTCAGGTGTACAGCAAATGGTTCAGTTATACATATACAAATATCCATTGTTTTTCAAGTTCTTTTCCCATATAGGTTATTATAGAATATTGAGTAGAGTTCCCTGTATTATATAGTAGGTCCTTTTTTATTATCTATTTTATATATAGAAGCATGTATATGTTAATCCCAACCTCCTAATTTATTCCCCCCACCACATTTCCCCTTTGGTAACCATAAGTTTGTTTTCAAAGTCTGTGAGGTTTTTTTTCTGTTCTGTAAATAAGTTCATTTGTATTATCTTTTTAGATTCCACGTACAAGTGATATTATATGATATTTGTCTTTCTCTCTGTCTGACTTATTACACTTAGTATGATAATCTCTAGGTCCATCCATGTTGCTGCAAATGGCATTATTTCATTGTATTTTATGGCAGATAATATTCCATTGTATATATGTACCACATCTTCTTTATCCATTCCTCTGTCAATGGACATTTAGGTTGCTTCCATGTCTTGGCTATTGTAAATAGTACTGCAATGAACATTGGGGTGCACGTATCTTTTCAAATTATGGTTTTCTCCAGATATATGCCCAAGAGTGGGATTGCTAAATCATATGGTAGCTCTGTTTTTAGTTTTTAAAAGAACCTCCATACTGTTCTCCATAGTGGTTACACCAGTATACATTCCCACCAACAGTGTAGGAGGGTTTCCTTTACTCCATATCCTCACCAACACTTGTTATCTTGAAAAGAGCATTTTTCAATTGTGCCTTTATTTTTCCTGTCATTCTGTGCTGGTTAGGATCTCTAAAAAATGTTGAATAGAAGTGATAAACCTTGTCTTATTCCTCATTTTAAAGAGAATGCTTCTGTTTCCTCATCAAAAATGATCCTTCTGAAATTGAAGGTGACACAAATAGATGGAAAGATGTACAATGTTCTTGGATTGGAGGAATCAATATTGTTAAAATGACTATATTACCCAGTAATCTGCAGATTCAATGTGATCCTTATCAAATTACCAATGGCATTTTTTGCAGATCTAGAACAAAGAAATCTTAAAATTTGTATGGAAGCACAAAAGATCCCAAATAGCCAAAGCAATCTTAAGAAAGAAAAATGGAGCTGGAGGAATCAGACTCCCTGACTCAAGACTATACTACAAAGTTACAGTAATCAAAACAGTATAGTACCTGCACAAAACAGAAATATAGGTCAATGGAGCAGGATAGAAAGTCCAGAAATAAACCCATGCACCTATGGTCAATTAATCTATGAGAAAGAAGCAAGAATATACAATGGAGAAAAGAGAGTCTCATCAATAAGTGGTGCTGGGAATACTGGACAGCTACATGTAAAAAAATGAAATTAGAACCACCATACACAAAAATAAACTCAAAATGGATCAAATACTTAAATAGAGGAAAACATAGGCAGAACACTTTTTTACATAAATTGCAACAATATCTTTTTGGATCCACCTTCTAGAGTAATGAAAATAAAAACAAATATAAACAAATGGGACTTAATTAAACTGAAAAACTTTTGCATAGTAAAGGAAACCATAAAAAAAATGAAAAGACAACCCACAGAATGGGAGAAAATATTTGTAAATGAAATGACCAACAAGGGATTAATCTCCAAAATATACAAATAGCTCATGAAACTCAATATACCACTTCTTCTTTGTCCATTCATCTATTGATGGGTATTTAGGTTGCTTTAATACATTGGCTATTGTAAATAATACAGCAATGAACATTGATGCACATCTACATTTTCAAATTAGGGTTTTTGTTTTCCTCAGGTGAATACCCAGGAGTAAAATTGTTGGATCTTATAGCATTTTTATTTTAAAATTTTGAGGTACCTCCATATTGTTTTCCATAGTGGCTGCACCAATTTACAATCCCAACAGTGTCCCCGGGTTCTCTCTTCTCCATAACCTTACCAACACTTGTTATTTGCTGTCTTTTTGATTGTAGCCATTCTCACAGGTGTGAGGTACTATCTCATTGTGCTTTTGATTTGCATTTTCCTGATGATTAGTGATGTTGAGTATCCTTTCATGAGTCTGTTGGCTATCTGTATGTATTCTTTGGAAAAATGCCTATTCAGGTTCCTTGCCAATTTTTAAAATCAGGTTGTTTGTTATTTTGATGTTGAGTTGTATGAGTTGTTTGTATATTTTGGATATGAATCCCTTAACTAATATACTGCTTGCAAATATATTCTCCCACTCAGTAGGTTGCCTTTTTGTTCTATTAATGATTTTCCTTGCTGAGTAATACTTTTTAGTTTGGTGTAGTCCCATTTGTCTATTTTTGCTTTTGTTTCCCTTGGTTGAAAAGACAAATCCACAAAAATATTGCAGCGACTACTGTCAAAGAGCATACTCCTTATATTTTCTTCTAGGAGTTTTATGGTTTCAGGTCTTACATGTAATTCTTTAATCCATTTCTAGTTTATTTTTGTATATTATATGAGAAAGTAGCCCAAGTTTGATTCTTTTTCATGTCACTGTACAATTTTCCCAACACCATTTATTAGACAGGCTTTTCACCACCATTGTATATTCTTGCCTCCTTTGTCATAGATTAATTGACCATATAAATGTGGGATTATTTCTGGACTCTCTATACTATACTATGTGTAGTGTTGATCTATGAGTCTGTTTTTGTGCCAATACCATACAGTTTTGATGTATTTACTGTAGCTTTGTAGTACAGTTTAAAATCATACCTCCAGATTTGTTTTTCCTTCTCAGGATTGTTTGGCTATTCAGGGTCCTTTTGTCTCCATACACATTTTAGAATTATTTGTTCTAGCTCTGTGACAGCTAGAAATTCATATTTTGATAGGCATTGCATTAAATCTGTAGATGGCTTTTTAATTTTATTATTTTAATAATATTAATTCTTTCACTCCATGACCATAGTATGTCTTTCTACCTGTTTGTGTCATCTTCAGTTTCTTTCATCAATGTCATATTGTTTTCCAAATTCAAGACTTTTACTTTCTTAGTTAGATTTAAGTATTTTATTCTTTTTGAATAAATAATTGTAAATGGAATTATTTTCTTAATTTCTTTGATAATTTATTAGTGTATAGAAACAACAGATTTCTGTATATTAATTTTGTATCCTGTAACTTTATTGAATTCATTTATTAGTATTGGTACTAATAGATTTTTGGTGGTATCTTTATGGGATTTCATATATATAGTATAATGTCATCTGCAAATAGTGACAGTTTTATATCTTCCTTTCCAGTTTGGATTTCTTTCTTACTTTTTTTTTTTTTTGGCCTGATTACTGTGGCTAGAAACTTCCAATACAGTGTTGAATAACAGTGGTGAGAATGGGAATCCTTGTTTTGTTCTTGCTCTTAGAGGAAATGCTTTCACCTTTTAGTATGATATTGTCTGTAAGTATGTTATATATGGTCTTTATCATTTCATTTTGATTCCTCTATACCCACTTTATTGTTAAGAGTTTTTATCATAAATAGATGTTGAATTTTGTCAAAAGCTGTTTCTGCATCTATTGAGATAATAATAAGATTTTTATTCTTCAATTTGTTAATGTGGTGTATTATACTGATTGATTTGCAAACACTGAACCAATCTTACATCCTGGATAAATTGCATTTGATCATGGTGTGTGATCCTTTAAATGTATTGTTGAATTCAGTTTGATAATATTTTGTTGTGGATTTTTGCATGTGTGTTCATATTGGCCTGTAATTTTCTTTTCTTCTTTTTGGGGTGTCTTTGTCTAGCTTTGGTATCTGGGTGATATTGGCTTTATAGAATGAGTTCAGAAGCATTCCCTCCTCTTTAATTTTTTGTAATAGTTTGAGAAGGATAGGTATTAACTCTTCTTTAAATGTTAGGTAGAATTCACCTGAAGCTGCCTGGTCTGGACTTTCTTTGTTGGTAGTTTTTTGATTACTGATTTAATTTCATTATTGGAAACCAGCCTGTTCATTCATTCTATTCCTTCCAGATTCAGTCCTCAGAGATTATAGTTTCTAGGAATTTATTCATTTCTTTTATGTTGTCCATTTCATTGGAATATAATTGTTCATAGTAATCTCATATGATACTTTTTATGACTGTGGGGTTGGTTGTAATTTCTTCTCTTTCACTTCTTATATATTTGGTCTTCTCTCTTTTTTTTCATTATGTGTCTGGCTAAAGGTTTATCAATTTTGTTTATCATTTCAAAGATCCAGTTCTTGGGGCTTCCCTGGTGGCACAGTGGTTAAGAATACACCTGCCAATGCAGGGGACACAGGTTCGAGCCCTGGTCCGGGAAGATCCCATATGCTGTGGAGCAGTTAAGCCCGTGCACCACAAATACTGACACCTGTATGCCTAGAGCCTGTGCTCTGCAACAAGAGAAGCCACTTCAATGAGAAGCCTGCACACTGCAACAAAGAGTAACCTCCACTCGCCACAACTAGAGAAAGCCTACGTGCAGCAACGAAGACACAACACAGCCAAAAATAACAATAAATAAAATAAATAAATTTAAGAAAAAAGATCCAGTTCTTACTTTCTTTGATCTTTTCTATTTTTTTTTAGACTCTATTTTACTTCTGCTCTGATTTTTATTATTTCTTTTCTTCAACTAACTTTGGGTTTCATTGTTCTTCTTTTTCAGATCCTTTAGGTAAGGTTACATTGTTTATTTGAGCTTTTCGTATTTACTGAGGTAGGCTTGCATTACCATAAACTTCCCTCTTAAAACTACTTTTTTCTGTGTCATACATTTCAGATCATTGTGTTTACATTTTTTGCTTGTCTTCAGGTAGTTTTTGATTGCCTCTTTGATTTCTCCAGTAACCCACTGGTTGTTTAGTGGCAAATTTTTTAGCCTTCATGTGTTTGTGAGTTTTGCAGTTTTATTCCTGTAGTTGATTTCTGGTCTCACACCACTGTGGTTGGGAAAGATGCTTTACATGATTTCAATCTTCTTAACTTTATCAAGACTTGGTGTGTGGCCTAGGATATAACCTATCCTGAAAAATATTCCATGTGCACTTGAAAAGAATGTTATTCTGCTGCTTTCGGAAAATTCTTCTTTATGTATCTATTATGTTCATCTACTCTAATGTATTATTTAAAGTCAGTGTTTCCTTATTGATTTTCTGTCTAACTGATCAGTCTGCTGATGTTAGTACAATGTTAAAGTCCCCTTTTAATGTTACATTACTGTCAATATCTCCTTTTATGTTTGTAATAATAAAGAACATGATCTATGTATTTAGGTGCTTCTATGTTGGTTGTATATATAATTACAATTGGTATATCATCTTGTTGAATTGATCTCTATCACTATGTAATGTCCTTCTTTGTCTCTTGTTACAATCTTTGTTTTAAAGTCTCATTTGTTTGATATAAGTATTGCTGTCCTCACTTTTTAAAATTTCCATTTGCATGGAATATCTTTTCTTTCTTTTTTTATTGAAGTATAGTTGATTTACAATGTTGTGCTAGTTTCCAGTACACAGCAAATTTATTCAGTTATACATACATATATATTTATTTTTGTCAGATTCTTTTCCCTTATAGGTTTTTGCAAAATTTTGAGTATAGTTACCAGTGCTATGTAGTAGGTTCTTGTTGGTTGTCTATTTTATATATAGTAGTATGTGTATGTTAACTCAAACTCTTAATTTATTCTCCCCCCCCCTTTCCCTTTTGGTAACCATACGTTTGTTTTCTACGTCTGTGGGTCTATTTCTGTTTTGTAGATAAGTTCATTTGTATTTGTTTTTTTTTAGATTCCACATATAAGAGATATCATGTGATATTTGTCTTCCTCTGTTTAGCTTACTTCACTTAGTGTGATAATATCTAGGTACATCCATGTTGCTGCAAATGGCATTATTTTATACTTTTTTATGGCTAATATTCAACTGCATAGATATACCAAACCTTCAAATAATTTTTCAGTTTCCTCACTTTGAGTTGCATGTGTCTTTAGATCTGAAGTGAGTTTCTTGTAGTCAGCATATACATGGTTCTTGACTATTTTTTATCTAGTCATTCACTATCTTTTGATTGGAGCATTTAGTACATTTACATTTTTTTCTTGTTTTAAATTGAAGTATAGTTTATTAACAATTTTGTATTAATTTCTGCTATACAGCAAAGTGATTAATTTATTCATATGTATACATTCTTTTTATATTATTTTCCATTATGGTTTACCACAGGATATTGAATATAGTTCCATGTACAATACAGTGGGATTCTCTTGTTTATCCATTCTATATATGATAGTTTACACCTGTTAACCTCAAACTCACACTCCATTCCCCCAACCCTTGGCAACCATAAATCTGTGCTCTATATCTGTGAGTCTGTTTCTGTTTCATAAATAAGTTCATTTGTGTCATATTTTAGATTCCACATATAAGGGATATCATATGGTATTTATCTTTCTATTTATGACTTACTGCACTTAGTATGATAATCTCTAGGTCCATCAACTTTGATAAAAATGGCATTATTTCATTCCTTTTTATGGCTGAATAATATTCCATTGTATATAGGTATCACATCTTCTTATCCATTTATCTGTCAATGGACAATTAGGTGTTTCCACATCTTGGTTGTAATAAATTGTGCTACTATGAAAGTATGGGTACATGTATCTTTTTGAATTATAGTTTTGTCCAGATATATGCTCAGGAGTGGGGTTGCTGGATCATATGGAAACTTTATTTTTAGTTTTTTGAGTAATCTCCATACTGTTCTCCATAGTAGCTGTATCAATTTACATTCTCACCAGCAGTGCAAGAGGGTTCCCTTTTACCCACACCCTCTCCCTTTGTTCTTTGTAGCATTTGTTGTTTGTAGATTTTTTGATGATGGCCATTCTGATTGGTGTGAGATGATACCTCATTGTAGTTTTCATTTACATTTCTGTAATAATTAATAATGTTGGGCATCTTTTCATGTGCCTCTTGGCCATCTGTATGTCTTCTTTGTAGAAATGTCTTTTTAGGTCTTCCACCCATTTTCTGATTGAGTTGTTTGTTCTTTTGATATTGAGCTGCATGAGCTGTTTGTATATTTTGAAGATAAATCCCTTGTCGGTTGCTTCAGTTGCAAAATATTTTCTCCCATACTGGGGGTTGTCTTTTTGTCTTGTTGATGGTTTCCTTTGCAGTGCAAAAGATTTTAAGTTTAATTAGGTCCTATTTGTTTATTTTTGTTTTTATTTTCATTACTCTAGGGGGTGGGTCAAAAACGATCTTGCTGTGATTTATATCAAAGAGTTTTTTTCCCTACATTTTCTTCTAAGAGTTTTAGAGTGTCCAGTTTACATTTAGGTCTTTAATCAATTTAAAATTTATTTTTGTGTATGGTGTTAGGGAGTGTCCTAATTTCATTCTTTTACATTAGCTGTCCAGTTTTCTCAGCACCACTTATTGAAGAGAATGTATTTTCTCCATTGTATATTCTTGCATCCTTTGTCATAGATAAGGTGACACTAGGTGAGTGGGGTTATCTCTGGGCTCTCTATCCTGTTCCATTGATCTATATTTCTGTTTTTGTGCCAGTACCATACTGTCTTTATTACTGTAGCTTTGTAGTATAGTCTGAAGTCAGGAAGCCTGATTCCTCCAGCTCCATTTTTCTCTCTCAAGATTGCTTTGACTATTCGGGGTCTTTTGTGTTTACATACAAATTGTAAATTTTTTTTGTTCTAATTCTGTGAAAAATGCCATTGGTAATTTGATAGGGATTGCACTGAATATGTAGATTGCTTTGGGTAATATAGGCATTTTCACAGTACTGATTCTTCCAATTCAAGAACATGGTATATCTTTGCATCTGATTGTGTCATCTTTGATTTCTTTCATCAGTATCTTACAGTTTTCTGAGTACAGGTATTTTGCTTCTTTAGGTAGGTTTATTCTTAGGTATTTTATTATTTTTGTTGCAGTGGTGAATGGGATTTCTTCCTTAATTTCATTTTCTGATCTTCTGTTGTTAGAGTATAGGAATTCAAAGATTTCTGTACATCAATTTTATATTCTGCAAATTTACCCAATTTGTTGATTAGCTCTATTATTTTTTTGGTGGCTTCTTGAGGATTTTCTAAGTATAATATCATGTCATCTGTGAACAGTGACTGTTTACTTCTTCTTTTCCAATTTGTATTCCTTTTATTTCTTTTTCTTCTCTGATTGCCATGGCTAGGACTTCCAAAACTATGTTGAATAAAAGTGATGAGAGTGGACGTCCTTGTCTTATTCCTGTCTTAGAGGAAATGGTTTCAGTTTTTCACCATTGAGAATGATGTTGGCAGTGGGTTTGTCATATATGGCCTTTATTATGTTGAGGTAGGTTCACTCTATGCCCACTTTCCGTAGTGTTTCTATCATAAATGGTGTTGAATTTTGTCAAAAACTTTTTTCTGCATCTTTTGAGATGATCGTATGATTTTTATTCTTTAACTTGTTAATATGGAGTATCATATTGATTGATTTGCGTATATTGAAGAATCCTTGCATCCCTGGGATAAATCCCACTTGATCATGGTGTATGAACCTTTTAATGTGTTGTTGGATTCTGTTTGCTAGTATTTTGTTGAGGATTTTTGCATCTATGTTCATCAGTGTTATTGGTCAGTAATTTTCTTTTTTGTGTGAGATATCTTTGTCTGGTTTTGGTACAGGGTGATCTTGGACTTGTAGAATGAGTTTGGGAGTGTTCCTTCCTCTGTAATTTTTTGGAAGAGTTTGAGAAGGATAGGTGTTAGCTCTTCTCTAAATATTTGATAGAATTCACCTATGAAGCCATCTTGTTCTGGACTTTTGTTTGTTGGAAGATTTTAAATTACAATTTCATTACTTGTGATTGGTCCATTTATATTTTCTATTTCTTCCTGGTTCTGGTTTTGATGGTTGTACCTTTCTAAGAATTTGTCCATTTCTGCCAGGTTGTCTATTTTACTGGCATATAGTTGCTTGTAGTAGTCTCTTATGATCCTTTGTGTTTCTGTGATGTCAGTTGTAATTTCTCCTTTTTCATTTCTAATTTTATAGATTTGAATGCTCTCCCTTTTTATTTTGAGTCTGGTTATAATTTTATCAATTTTGTTTATCTTCTAAAAGAACCAATTTTTAGTTTTATTGTTCTTTGGTATTGTTTTCTTAGTTTCTATTTCATTTATTTCTGCTCTGATCTTTAGGATTCCTTTCCTTCTACTAACTTTGGGGGTTTGTTGTTGTTATTCTTATTGTTATTGTTCTTTCTCTAGTTGCTTTAGGTGTAAATGTAGATTGTTTAATTGAGATTTTTCTTGTTTCTTGCAGTGAGATTGAATTGCTATAAACTTCTCTCTTAGGACTGCTTTTGCTACATCCTGTAGCTTTTGAGTCATTGTATTTTTGTTGTGATTTGGTTCTATGTATTTTTTAAAATTTCCTCTTTCATTTCTTCAGTGATCTCTTGGTTATTTAGTAGCATATTGTTTAGCCTCCATCAGAAAAGTTGCTTGATACAATTTCAATTTTCTTAATACCAAGGCTTGATTTGTGACCCAAGATGTGATCTATCCTGGAGAATGTTCCATGTGCACTTGAGAAGAAAGTGTATTCTGCTGATTTCAGGTGGAATGTCCTATAAATATCAATTAAGTTTATCTGGTCTACTGTGTCATTTAAATCTTGTGTTTCCTTGTTTATTTTCTGTCTGGATGATCGTGTATTTGTGAAAGTGGGGTGTTAAAGTCCCCCACCATTATTGTGTTACTGTCAGTTACCCCTTTTATGGCTATTATCATTTGCCTTTTGTATTATGGTGCTGCTATGTAGGGTGCATAAATAATTATAATTGTTATATCTTCTTCTTGGATTGAGCCTTTGATCATTATGTAATGTTCTCCTTTGTCTCTTGTAATTGTCTGTATTTTAAATTCTATTTTGTCTGATGTGAGAATTTTTACTCAAGCTTTCTTGTGATTTCATTTTCATAGAATATCTTTTTTCCCTCCCCTCAGTTTCAGTCTGTATGTGTCCCTAGGTCTGAAGTGGGTCTCTTGTAGACAACATATATATGGGTCTTGTGTTTGTACCCATTCAGCAAGCCTGTGTCTTTTTGTTGGAGTGCTTAATCCATTCACATTTAAGGTAATTATTGATATGTATGTTCCTATTACCATTTTCTTAATTGTTTTGCATTTTTTTGATGGGTCTTTTCCTTCTTTTGTGTTTCTTGCCTAGAGAAGTTCCTTTAGCATTTGTTGTAAAGCTGGTTTGGTGGTGCTGAATTCTCTTAGCTTTTGCTTGTCTGTAAAGCTTTTGATTTCTCTGTTGAATTTGAATGAGATCCTTGCTTGGTAGTATAATCATGGTTATAGGTTTTTCTCTTTCATCATTTTAAATATATCCTGCCACTCCCTTCTGGCCTGCAGAGTTTCTGCTGAAAAATAATCTTATGGGGATTCCCTTGTATGCTATTTGTTGCTTTTCCCTTGCTGCTTTTAATAATTTTTCTTTGTATTTAATTTTTGTCATTTGATTAATATGTGTCTCAGCATGTTTCTCCTTGGGTTTATCTTGTATGGGGCTCTCTGCACTTCAAGAACCCAGGTTGCTATTTCCTTTCTTAAGTCAGGGAAGTTTTCAACTATAATCTGTTCAAATATTTTCTCAGACCTTTTCTCTTTCTCTTCTTCTTTTGAGACCCCTATAATTTGAATGTTCGTGCATTTAATGTTGTCCCAGAGATCTCTGAGACTGTCCTCATTTCTTTTCATTCTTTTCTCTTCTGCTCCTTGGCAGTTATTTCCACCATTCTGTCTTCCAGCTCACTTATTCATTCTTCTGCCTCAGTTATTCTGCTATCGGTTTCTCCTAGTGTAGTTTTCATTTCAGTTATTGTGCTGTTCATCAATTTTTGTTGTTCTTTAGTTCTTCTAGTTCCTTGTTAAACACTTCTTGTATTTTCTCGATCCTTGCTTCACTTCTATTTCCAAAGGTTTGTATTGTCTTTACTGTCATTACTCTGTATTCTTTTCAAGGTAGTTGCCTATTTCCTCTACTTATTTGGTGTTGTAGGTTTTTACCTTGCTCCTTCATCTGTGACATATTTTTTGTCATCTCTTTTTTTTTTTTTTTTTTTTTTGATAAGTGGGACTGTGTTCCTGTGTTGCTGGTTGTTTGGCCTGAGGCGTCCAGCAATGGAGTTTGCAGGCAGTTGGATGGAGACTGATCTTGGTGCTGAAATGAGGACCTCTGGGAGAGCTCACACCGATTAATATTCCCTCAGGCCTGTGGTTCTCTGTTAGTCTACTGGTTTGGACCTGGCAGTCACATCACAGGAGCTCAGATCCAACTCCCAATCTGGCAACAAAGACCCTGCAAGCTATGCATCACAGCAAAAAGAAGAAAAGAAAAAAAAATATGTAACCAATAAAAAGGAGCACATCCATAACAAAGAATAACAAATAAAATAAGATTTAAAAAATTGAAAAACATTAGAAGAAATAAAAATGAAGCAAAAACAAAAAGCAAAAGATATCCACAATGGCAAAATAAATAAATAAATAAATGCTGCAAGTGGCCCTGGTAGTGAGGGGGCCTAGGTCCAGGACCTATGAGGCCAGATAAAGCCCTGATGGGGTTGGTGGGGCTTAGGCTCAGGACCCATATGGCAAGAAAAAGCCTTTGGGGGTGCTTAGAGTCAGGACCTGCACAGCCAGTGGGTGCCCTGGAGAGCAGAGGTTCAGGCCTAGGACCCCAGAAGATGCAAGTGCCCAAGCAGGTTGGAGAGATGCTTTCTATGTTCTTCTCTGATTCCCCGATCCCCCAAAGGTCTCTCCCCAACCCAGCTGATTTCCTCACTGTGAGTATGTCCCTTCGAAAGTGGGAACCCCTCCCCTCCCACAGCCATTCCTCAGGGGCACCAGTCTTATCCCACATCCACTTTGTCTCTCCCTTTCTTCCTTCCCACATTCTCAGGGCCCATGCAGCTGTAGGGGGTCCCAAAGTGTGATGTTTCAGGCCTTGGACCCAGGGAGACTCCCTGGGTCCTAAGCAGGCAGTGGAGATGCTGGCTGCATTCCCCTCCAATCCCCCAAAGTTCTCTCTCCATCCCTGATTATTCCCTCTCTGTGAGTGGGCCCCTCTGATGTGGGAACCCCTCCCCTCCCCCAGCCACACCTCAGGGGCTCTGTTCCCTTCCTGTCTCTGCATTTCCACCACACTCTATCCCGGCCATGTCCGGATTCCCAAGCAGGGAATCCTCCCATCCCCTTAGGTGTCTGAGGTCCCCCACCAGTGCCTAGTAGGTGCCCTGGTTCTGAGGAGACAAACTCCACATCCTTCTACTCTGCCATCTTGACTTTGTAGCCCCCATAATTCTTTTTTATTTCTTTCTTTCCTCTTTCTTTGCTATTTGATGATTATTTTTAGGAATATGTTGGGATTTATCTTTTTGTGGTGTTTTCTATTATAGGTTGTGGTTTGTGATTACCATGAGGTTCATCTAAAACTATACATATATATATATATATATTTAAGTTGATGGTCTTTTAAGTTAGAATACATTCTAACAACCTGCATTTTTAGTATCCTCCTTTACATTTAATGTTTTTGACTTTGTATCTTTTTGTTTTGTGTATCTCTTAACTACTTACTGTGCATATAGATGATTTTACTACTTAGGACTTTTAACCTTTCTACTAGCTTTATAAGTGGTTGATCTTTTATCTTTACTGTATGTTTGCCTTTACCAATGAGATTTTTCTTTTCATAATTTTCATATTTCTATTTGTGGTCTCTTCCAATTAGAGATGTCCCTTTAATGTTTCTTGTGAAGACAGTTTAGAGGTAATAAATTATTTTAGCTTAATAAACTATTTAGCTCTGTGAAACTCTACTTCTCCTTCTGATCTGAATGAAAATCTTGCTATGTAGAATATTCTTGGTTTCCTTTCATCATTTTGAATATATTGTGCCACTCCCTTCTGGCTTGCAGAGTTCCTGTTGAAAATAAGGTGATAGTCTTATGGGAGTTCTTTCAAACGTAACTACTTGTTTTCTTCTTGCTGCTTTTAACATTCTCTCTTTATCTTTAATTTTTGCCATTTTAGTTGTAACGTTTCTTATGGTCGACTTCTTTGGATTCATCTTGTTTGAGACTCCCTGTGCCTCCTGGACCTGAATGTCTCTTTCCCTCCCCAGATTAGGAAAGTTTTCAGCTATTACTTTTTCAAATAAGTTCTCTGTCCATTTCTCACTCTCTCTCTTCTCTTTCAGGGAGCCCTATAACACAAATGTTAGTACACTTTTGTCTCAGAAGTGTTTTGAATTATCCTCATTTACAAAAACTCTTTTATGAGTACCGGAGAAGATGGTGGAAGAGTAAGATGCAGAGATCACCTTCCTCCTCACAGATATCAGAAATACATCTACACGTGGAACTTCTCCTATAGAACACCCATTGCATGCTAGCAGAAGACCTCAGACCTCCCCAAAGGCAAGAAACTCCCCACATACCTGGGTAAGGCAAAAGAAAAAAGAATAAAAAGAGACAAAAGAATAGAGATGGGACCTGCACTAGTGGGAGGGAGCTGTGAAGGGGGAAAGGTTACCACACACTAGAAGCCCCTTCATGGGCGGAGACTGCAGGTGGCAGAGGGGTAAGCTTCAGAACCATGGAGGAGAATGCAGCAACAGGGGTGCGGAGGGCAATGCGGAGAGATTCCCGCAAAGAGGATCAGTGTCAACTGCCACTCACCAGACCAAGAGGCTTGTCTACTCACCTGCCGGGAAGGGCAGGGGCTGAGACCTGAGGCTCGGCCTTCGGTTGGATGCTGGGAGAGGACTGGCATTGGCTGCATGAACACTGCCTGAAGGAGTTAGTGCACCACGGCTAGCTGGGAGGGAGTCTGGGAGAAGTCTGGAGCTGCTGAAGAGACAAGAGACTTTTTCTTGCCTCTTTCTTTCCTGGTGCACGAAGAGAGGGGAGTAAGCATGCTGCTTAAAGGAGCTCCAGAGACAGGCACGGAGCTGCTGAAGAGACAAGAGACATTTTCTTTCCTCTCTGTTTCCTGGTGCGTGAGGACAGGGTATTAAGTGCACCACTTAAAGAAGCTCCAGAAATGGGCGCGAGCTGCGGCTATCAGCACGGACCCCAGAGATGGGCATGAGACACTAAAGCCACTCCTGTAGCCACCAAGAAGCCTGTGTGTAAACACAGATCACTATCCACACCCCCTCCCAGGAGGCTGTGCAGTGTGCCACTGCCAGGGTCCCATGATCCAGGGACAATTTCCCCGGGAGAACACACAGCATGCCTCAGGCTGGTGCAACGTCACACTGGCCTCTGCTGCTGCAGGCTCACCCCGCATCCGTACCCCTCCCTCCCCCAAGCCTGAGTGAGCCAGAGCCCCCGAATCAGCTGCTCCTTTAACCCCGTCCTGTCTGAGTGAACAGCAGACACCCTCAGGCGACCTACACACAGAGGTAGGGCCAAATCCAAAGCTGAACACCAGGAGCTGTGTGAACAAAGAAGAGAAAGGGAAATCTCTCCCAGCAGCCTCCGAAGCAGTGGATTAAAGCTCCACAATCAACTTGATGTACCCTGAATCTGTGGAATACCTGAATAGACAACAAATCATCCCCAATTGAGGAGGTGGACTTTGGGAGCAAGATATATTATTTTTTCCCCTTTTTCTATTTTTGTGAGTGTGTATGTGTATGTTTCAGTGTGAGATTTTGTCTGTATAGCTTTGCTTTCACCATTTGTCCTAGGTTTCTGATGATCCAGTTTGTCTTTTGTTTTTTTACTTTAAAAATTTTTTCTTCTTAATAATTTATTATTTTAATAACTTTATTTTATTTTATCCTACTTTATTTTATCCTTTCTTTCTTTCTTTCACTCTCTTTTCTTTCTTTCTTTCTTTCTTTCTTTCTTTCATTTGTTCTCCTTTTTATTCCAAGCCGTGTGGATTAAAAGTGCTTGGTGCTCCAGCCAGGCATCAGAACTGTGCCTCTGAGATGGGAAAAACCAACTTCAGGACACGGGTCCACAAAAGGCCTCCCAGCTCCACATAATATCAAACTGCAAAAATCGCCCAGAGATCTCCATCTCAACACCGAGACCCAGCTTCACTCAACGACCAGCAAGCTGCAGTGCTGGACACCCTATGACAAACAACTAGCAAGACAGGAACACAGCCCCATCCATTAGCAGAGAGGTTGCCTAAAATCATAATAAGGCTACAGACACCTCAAAACACACCACCACACGTGGACCAACCCACCAGAAACACAAAATCCAGCCTCATCAACCAAAACACAGGCACTAGTCCCCTCAAGTAGGAAAACTACTCAACCCACTGAACAAACCTTAGCCACTGGGGACAGACACCTAAAACAAAGGGAACTATGAACACACAGCCTGCGAAAAGGAGACCCCAAACACAGTAAGATTAGCAAAATGAAAAGACAGAAAAACACACAACAGATGAAAGAGCAAGGTAAAAACCCACCAGACCTAACAAATGAAGAGGAAATAGGCAGTCTACCTGAAAAAGAATTCAGAATAATGATAGTAAAGATGATCCAAAATCTTGGAAATAGAAAGGAGAAAACGCAAGAAACATTTAATGAGAACCGAGAAGAACTAAAAAGGAAGCAAGCAAAGATGAACAACACAATAAATGAAATTAAAAATACTCCAGATGGGATCAATAGCAGAATAACTGAGGCAGAAGAACGGATAAGTGAACTGGAAGATAAAATTGTGGAAATAACTACTGCAGAGGAGAATAAAGATAAAAGAATGAAAATAACTGAGGACAGTCTCAGAGACTTCTGGGACAATATTAAATGAACCTACATTAGAATTATAGGGGTCCCAGAAGAAGAAGAGAAAAAGAAAGGGACTGAGGAAATATTTGAAGAGATTATAGTTGAACACTTCCCTAATATGGGAAAGGAAATAGTTAATCAAGACCAGGAAGCACAGAGATTCTCATACAGGATAAATCCAAGGAGAAACATGCCAAGACACACATTAATCAAACTAACAAAAATTAAATACAAAGAAAACAAATTAAAAGCAGTAAGGGAAAACAACAAATAACACACAAGGGAATCCCCATAAGGTTAACAGCTGATCTTTCAGCAGAAACTCTGCAAACCAGAAGGGAGTGGCAGGACGTATTTAAAGTGATGAAGGAGAAAAAGCTACAACCAAGATTACGCTACCCAGCAAGGATCTCATTCAGATTTGATGGAGAAATTAAAACTTTTACAGTCAAGCAAAAGGTGAGAGAGTTCAGCACCACCAAACCAGCCTTACAACAAATGCTAAAGGAACTTCTCTAGGCAAGAAACACAAGAGAAGGAAAAGACCTACAAGAACACACCCGAAACAATTAAGTAAGTGGTAATAGGAACATACATATCAATAATTACCTTAAATGTAAATGGATTAAATGCTCCCACCAAAAGACACAGACTGGTTTAATGGATACAAAAACAAGACCCATATATATGCTGTCTACAAGAGACCCACTAAAGAACTAGGGACACATACAGACTGAAAGTGAGTGGATGGAAAAAGTTATTCCATGCAAGTGGAAATCAGAAGAAAGCTGGAGTAGCTATTTTCATATCAGACAAAAAAGACTTTAAAACAAAGACTATTCCAAGAGACAAAGAAAGACACTACATAATGACCTACGGATTGATCCAAGAAGAAGATATAAAAATTGTAAATATTTATGCACCCAACATAGGAGCACCTCAAAAAATAAGACAAATACTAGCAGCCTTAAAAGGGGAAATCGACAGTAGCACAACCATAGTAGGGGACTTTAACATCCCACTTTCACCAATGGACAGATCATCCAAAAAGAAAATAAATAAAGAAACACAAGTTTTAAATGATACATTACACAAGATGGACTTAATTGATATTTATAGGACATTCCATCCAAAAACAACAGAATACACATTTTTCTCAAGTGCTCATGGAACATTCTCCAGGATAGATCATATTCTGGGTCACAAATCTAGCCTTGGTAAATTTAAGAAAATTGAAATCATATCAAGTATCATTTTTGAACACAACACTATGAGACTAGATATCAATTACAGGGAAAGATCTGTAAAAAATACAAACGCATGATGGTTAACAATACACTATGTAATAATGAAGTGATCACTAAAGAAATCAAAGAAGAAATCAAAAAATACCTAGAAACAAATGACAATGGAGACACGAGAACCCAAAACCTATGGGACACAGCAAAAGCAGTTCTAAAAGGGAAGTTTATAGCAATACAATCCTACCTCAAGAAACAAGAAACATCTCAAATAAACAACCTAAACTTGCACCTAAAGCAATTAGAGAAAGAAGAGCAAAAAAAACCCAAAGTTAGCAGAAGGAAAGAAACCATATGATCTGATCAGAAATAAATGAAAAAGAAATGAAGGAAATGATAGCAAAGATCAATAAAACTAAAAGCTTGTTCTTTGAGAAGATCAACAAAATTGATAAACCATTAGCGAGATTCATGAAGAAAAAAAGAAGACTCAAATCAATAGAATTAGAAATGAAAAAGGAGACGTGACAACTGACACTGCAGAAATACAAAAGATTATGAGAGATTACTCCAAGCAACTCTATGCCAATAAAATGGACAACCTGGAAGAAATGGACAAATTCTTAGAAATGCACAACCTGCCGAGACTGAACCAGGAAGAAATGGAAAATATGAACAGACCAATCACAAGCACTGAAAGAGAAACTGTGATTAGAAATCTTCCAACAAACAAAAGCCAAGGACGAGATGGCTTCACAGGTGAATTCTATCAACTATTTAGAGAAGAGCTAACACTTATCCTTCTCAACCTCTTCCAAAAGATAGCAGAGGGAGGAACACTCCCAAACTCATTCTATGAGGCCACCATCACCCTGATACCAAAACCAGACAAAGACATCACAAAGAAAGAAAACTACGGGCCAATATCACTGAAGAACATCAATGCAAAAATCCTCAACAAAATACTAGCAAACAGAATCCAAAGCACATTAAAAGGATCATACACCATGATCAAGTGGGGTTTATTCCAGGAATGCAAGGATTCTTCAATATACGCAAATCAATCAATGTGATACACTATATCAACAAACTGAAGGAGAAAAGCCATATGATCATCACAATAGATGCAGAGAAGGCTTTTGACAAAATTCAACACCAATTTATAATAAAAACCCTGCAGAAAGTAGGCATAGAGGGAACTTTCCTCAACATATTAAAGGCCATATATGACAAACCCATAGCCAACATTGTCCTCAAAGGTGAAAAACTGAAACCATTTCCACTAAGATCAGGTACAAAACAAGGTTGCCCACTCTCACCACTCTTATTCAACCTAGTTTTGGAAGTTCTAGCCAGAGCAGTCAGCGAAGAAAAAGAAATAAAAGGAATCCAAATAGGAAAAGAAGTAAAGCTGTCACTGTTTGCAGATGACATGATACTATACATAGAGAATCCTAAAGATGCTACCAGAAAACTACTAGATCTAATCAATGAATCTGGTAAAGTATCAGGATACAAAATTAATGCACAGAAATCTCTGGCATTCTTATACACTAATGATGAAAAATCAGAGAGTGAAATTAAGAAAACACTCCCATTTACCATTGCAACAAAAAGAATAAAATATATAGGAATAAACCTACCTAACGAGACAAAAGACCTGTATGCAGAACACTATAAGACACTGATGAAAGAAACTAAATTTGATACAAATAGATGGAGAGATATACCATGTTCTTGGATTGGAAGAATCAACATTGTAAAAATGACTCTACTACCTAAAGCAATCTACAGATTCAATGCAATCCCTGTCAAACTACCACTGGCAATTTTTACAGAACTAGAACAAAAAATTTCACAATGTGTATGAAACACAAAAGACCCTGAATAGCCAAAGCAATCTTAAGAACGAAAAATGGAGCTGGATGAATCAGGCTCCCTGATTTCAGACTATACTACAAAGCTACAATAATCATGATAGTATGGTACTGGCACAAAAACAGAATATAGATCAATGGAACAGGATAGAAAACCCAGAGATAAACCCATGCACATATGGTCACCTTATCTTTGATAAAGGAGGCAAGAATATACAGTGGAGAAAAGACAGTCTCTTCAATAATTGTTGTTGGGAAAACTGGACAGGTACATGTAAAAGTATGAAATTAGAACACTCCCTAACACCATACACAAAGATAAACTCAAAATGGGTTAAAGACCTACATGTAAGGCCAGACACTATCAAACTCTTAGAGGAAAACATAGGCAGAACACTCTATAACATAAATCACAGCAAGACCCTTTTTAACCCACCTCCTAGAAAAATGGAAATAAAAACAAAAATAAACAAATGGGACCTAATGAAACTTAAAAGCTTTTGCACAGCAAAGGATACCATAAACAAGACAAAAAGACAACGCTCGGAATGGGAGAAAATATTTACAATTGAAGCAACTGACAAAGGACTAATCTCCAAAATTTACAAGCAGCTCATGCAGCTCAATAGCCAAAAAACAAAAAACCCAATCCAAAAATGGGCAGAAGACTTAAATAGACATTTCTCCAAAGAAGATATACAGATTTCCAACAAACACATGAAAGAATGCTCAACGTCATTAATCATTAGATTAATGCAAGTCAAAACTACAATGAGATATTATCTCACACCCATTGGAATGGCCATCATCAAAAAATCTAGAAACAATAAATGCTGGAGAGGGTGTGGAGAAAAGGCAACATTCTTGCTCTGTTGGTGGGAATGTAAATTGATACAGCCACTATGGAGAACAGTATGGAGGTTCCTTTTGTAACTAAAAATATAACTACCATACGACCCAGCAATCCCACAACTGGGCATATGCTGTGAGAAACCCAGAATTCAAAAAGAGTCATGTACCAAATGTTCATTGCAGCTCTATTTACAGTACCCAGGACATGGAAGCAAGTGAAGTGTCCATTAGCAGATGAATGGATAAAGAAGATGTGGCACATATATACAATGGAATATTACTCAGCCATAAAAAGAAACGAAATTATTTGTAGTGAGGTGGATAGACCTGGGGTCTGTCATACAGAGTGAAGTAAGTCAGAAGGAGAAAAACAAATACCGTATGCTAACACATATATATGGAATCTAAGAAAAAAAAGTCATGAAGAGCCTAGGCGTAGGATGGGAGTAAAACACAGATCTACTAGGGCATGGACTTGAGGATATGGGGAGGGTGAAGGATAAGCTGTGACGAAGTGAGAGAGTGGCATGGACATATATACACTACCAAACATAGGGTGGATAGTTACTGGTAAGCAGCCGCATGGCACATGGAGATCAGCTAGGTGGTTTGTGACCACCTAGAGGGGTGGGATAGGGAGGGTGGGAGGGAGGGAGACATAAGAGGGAAGAGTTATGGCAATATATGTATATGTATAACTGATTCACTTTGTGTAAAGCAGAAACTAACACACCATTGTAAAGTAATTGTACTCCAATAAAGATGTTAAAAAAAAACAAAAAAAACTTGTTTTTGTTTTTGTTTTTTTCTGTGCAGTCTGGGTGATTTCCACTATTCTGTCTTCCAGTTCACTGTTCCATTCCTCTATATCATCTAATCTGTTGTTCATTCCTTCTAGTGTATTTTTTCTTTTAGTTTTTGTATTCTTTATGTCTGTTTTGTTCTTCTTTCATTTTCTCCTTGTTAAACTTCTCCCTGTATTAACCCATTCTTCTCCTGAGTTCAGTAAACACCTTTATGATCATTACCTTTAAATTTTTTATTGGGTAGATAGCTTATTTCCACTTTGTTTTGTTATTTTTCTGATGTATTTTATTGTTCCTTCATTTGGAACATATTCCTCTCTCTCTCTCCATTTTTCCTAATTTTCTGTGTTGCATTCTATGTATTAGGTAAGTCAGTTATGTTTCCTGATCTTGGAGAAGTGGCCTTACCTAGGACGTGTACTATCAGGCCCAGCAACACACTACACTCTGGTGATCAGAGCAATATGCTCTAGAAGTGCCCTCTATATGGGCTGTGTCATGTAAGGTCCAACTACTGTGGGAATGCTGGTAGGTGGCAGTGGTCCCCGGCCCTGTTGGCTGCCAGGCCCATCCTCATGCAGTGACTGCTGGCCACTTATGGGCAGGGATGAGTCTTGCTATTGGTGGATACATGATGCAGGGGTCCTGGCACTGGAGCTATCCTGCTGGTTGGTAGGAAATCCCCAACATTAATAGGTTAGAGAGGTGACTTAAAAATGGTGCTTGCTAGCACCACTGTCCTCCTAGTTGAATGAGCTCTCAAAATGGCTGCCACTGTCATCAATCTCCCCAGGCAGCATCTGTGTCCTACCTCTATAGGAGGCTTTTCAACATCACTTAAGTATGTCTGACCCAAGCTTCTTTCAAATAACTTCCTCCTTACTGGGACTTAGAGCATGTTGAATTTTGCATGTACCCTTTAAGAGTGGAGTCTCTATTTCCTACAGCCCTCAGGCTCCCTGTATCCAAGCCCTGATGGCCTTAAAAAGCCAGACATTCTGGGGGTTCATTTCAGTACAGGACCCCCAGAGTTGAGGAGCCTGATGTGGGGTTCAGACTCCTTGCTCCCTGGGGAGAACCTCTGCAATTATGAGTACCCTCTCATTTATGGGTTGCTTACCTGGAAGTGTGGACCTTGACTATACCATATCTCTGCCCTATCCCCCACATTATTGTGGTTACTTTATATCTTTAGTTATGGAAAATCTTTTCTGCCAGTCTTCAGGTTGTTCTCAAAGATAATTACAGTGCAAATAGTTATAATTTTAGTGTGCTGTGGGAAGAGGTGATCTCAGGATAATCTTACTAAGCCATCTTGACCACATTCATTGCAGTAAGATTTGAAATCAGACTGTGAGTCCTAAAACTTTGTTCCTCTTTCTCAGGATCATTTTGGCTATTCACACCCCTTTGCAATTCCACATGAATTTGAACGTCAGCTTTTCCATTTAAAAAAAAAAATTAAAAGGCTGTTAGAATTTTGATAGGGGTTACTTTGAATATTTATTACTTTGAGTTGTATTAATCTCATAATAATAAATCACACCATTTATACACATGGCATATAGTTCCATTTATTTTTGCTTCTTTAACTTCTTTCAGTAATGTTTTGTAGTATTTGGCGTATAAGTCTTTCACCTCCATGGATAAATTTATTCCTAGGTATTTTATTCTTTTAGATATTATTGAAAATTGAATTTCTGTTTCAAATTCCTTTACAGATTGTTCATTGCTAGTGTATGGAAACAAAAATAAATTTTTGCGTGTTGATCTTATAACCTATAATTTTGCTGAATTTGTTTATTAGCTATAAAAACTTTCTTGTGAATTCTTTGCGATTTTCTATATATAGGATCATGTCATCTGTGAATAGAAAAGCTTTCATTTCTTTCTTTATGATTTGGATGCTTTCTATTTCTTTTTCTTGTCAGATTTTTTTGCTAAAACTTCCAAAACTATGTTGAATAATGGTGGTGAGAGTGGACAACCTTGTCTTCTTCCTGATCTTAGAGGAAATGGTTTCAGTTTTTCACCATTGAGAATGATGTTGGCTGTGGGTTTGTCATATATGACCTTTATTATCTTGAGATAAGTTCTCTCTATGCATACTTTTGGGAGGGTTTTTATCATAAATGTGTGTTAAATTTTGTCAAAAGTTTTTTATACATATATTGAGATCATCATATGGTCTTTCTCCTTCAATTTGTTAATATGTTTTATCACCTTGATTGATTTACATATACTGAAGAATCCTTGCATTCCTGGTATAAACCCCATTTGATCATGGTGTATGATCCTTTCAATGTACTGTTGGATTTTGTTTTCTAGTATTTTGTTGAGGATTTTTGCATCTATCTTCATCAGTGTTATTGGCCTGTAATATTCTTTGTGACATCTTTGTCTGCTTTTGGTATCATGGTGATGGAGGGCTTATAGAATGAGTTTGGGGGTTTTCCTACCTCTGCTATATTTTGGAAGAGTTTGAGAAAGATAAGTGTTAGCTCTTCTCTCAAGGTTTGATAAAACTCACCTGTGAAGCCATCTGGTTCTGGGCTTTTGTTTGCTGGAAGTTTTTTAATCACAGTCTCAGTTTCAATGCTTGCGATTCGCCTGTTTACATTTTTTATTTCTTCCTAGTTCAATCTTGGAAGGCTGTGCTCTTCTAATAATTTTTCCATTTCTTCCAGGTTGTCCATTTTATTGTCACAGAGTTGCTTGTAGTAATCTCTCATGATCCTTTTTATTTCTGCAGTGTCAGTTGCTATGTCTCCTTTTTCATTTCTAATTCTATTGATTTGTTTCTTCTCCCTTTTTTTCTTGATGTGTCTGGCTAACAGTTTATCAATTTTGTTTATGTTCTCAAAGAACAAGATTTTAGTTCTATTGATCTTTGCTATCATTTCCTTCATTTCTTTTTTCATTTATTTCTGATCTGATCTTTATGATTTCTTTCCTTCAGCTACCTTTCAGGATTTTTTGTTCTTTTTTCTCTAATTGATTTAGGTGTAAGGTTAGGTTGTTTATTTGAGCTGTTCCATTTTTCCTGAGGTAGTATTGTATTGCTATAAACTTCCCTCTTAGAACTGCTTCGCTGCATCCTGTAGGTTTTGGGTCATTGTGCTTTCATTGTCATTTGTTTCTAGGTTTTAAAAAATTTCCTTGTTGATTTCTTCAGTGATCTCTCTGTTATTTAGTAGTGTATTGTTTAGCCTCCATGTGTTTGTATTTTTTGCAGAATTTTTCCTGTAATTGATATTTAGTCTCATAGCGTTGTGGTCAGAAAAGATATTTGACATTTCAATTTTCTTAAATTTACCAAGGCTTGATCTGTGACCCAAGATATGATCTATTTAGGAAAAAGTTCCATGAGCACTTCCAAAGGAATTGTATTCTATTGTTTTTTCATGGAATGTCCTATAAATATCATTTAAGCCTATCTTATTTAATGTATCATTTAATGCTGTGTTTCCTTATTTATTTTCATTTTGGATGATCTGTCCATTGGTGAAAGTGGGGTGTTAAAATCACCTACTATGACTGTGTTACTGTTGATTTCCCCTGTTATGGCTGTTAGCATTTGCTTTATGTATTGAGGGGCTCCTATGTTGGGTGCATAAATATTTACAATTGTTATAACTTCTTCTTGGATTGATTCTGTGATCATTATGTAGTGTGCTTCTTTGTCTCTTGTAATAGTCTTTATTTTAAAGTCTATTTTGTCTGATATGAGAATTGCTACTCCAGCTTTCCTTTGATTTCCATTTTCACGGAATATCTTTTTCCATTCCCTCACTTGCAGTCTTTATGTGTTCCTAGGTCTGAAGTGGTTCTCTTGTAGACAGCATAAATACAGGTCTTGTTTTTGTATCCATTTAGCCAGTCTATGTCTTTTGGTTGGAGCATTTAGTCCATTTACATTTAAGGTAGTTATGGATATGTATGTTCCTATTACCATTTTCTTAATTGTTTTGGGTTTGTTATCGTTGGTCTTTTCCTTCTTTTGTGTTTCCTGCCTAGAGGAGCTCCTTTAGCATTTGTTGTTAAGCTGGTTTGGTGTTGCTGAATTCTCTTCTCTTGCTTGTTTATAAAGATTTTACCTTCTCCATTGAATCTGAATGATATCCTTGCTCGGTAGAGTAATCTTGGTTGTAATTTTTTTCCTTTCATCACTTTAAATATGTCCTGCCACTCCTTTCTGGCTTGCAGAGTTTCTGCTGAAAGATCATCTGTTAGCCTTATTGGGATTCCCTTGTATATTATTTGTTGCATTTCCCTTGCTGCTTTTAATATTTTTTCTTTGTATGTAGTTTTTGATAGTTTGAGTAATATGAGTCTTGGAGTGTTTCTCTTTGGATTTATCCTGTATGGGACTCCCTGCACTTCCTGGACTTCATTGACTATTTCCTTTCCCATATTAGAGAAGTTTTCAGCTATAATCTCTTCAAATATTTTCTCAGTCCCTTTCTTTTTCTCTTCTTCTTCTGGGATTCCTATAATTCGAATGTTGGTGTGTTTAATGTTGTCCCAGAGGACTCTGAGACTGTCCTTAATTCTTTTCTGTGTTTTTTTTTTTTTTTTTTTTTTTTTCTATTCTGCTCTGTGATAGTTATTTCCACTATTTTATTTTCCAGGTCAGTTATCCATTCTTTTCCCTCAGTTATTATGCTATTGATTTCTTCTAGAGAATTTATAGTTTCATTTATTGTGTTGTTCATCATTGTTTGTTTTCTCTTTAGTTCTTCTAGATCTTTGTTAAAAGTTTCTTGTATTTTCTGCATTCTATTTCCAAGATTTTGGATCATCTTTAGTATCATTACTCTGAATTCTTTTTCAGGTAGAGTGACTATTTACTCTTCATTTGTTTGTTCTGGTGGGTTTTTACCTTTCTCCTTCATCTGCTGTGTGTTTCTCTGTCTTCTGATTTTGCTTAACTTACTGTGTTTGGAGTCTCCTTTTCACAGGCTACAAGATCGTAGTTCCCATTTTTTTTTGTGTCTGCCCCCAGTGGCTAAGGTTGGTTCAGTGTGTTGTGTAGGCTTCGTGGTGAAGGTGACTGGTGTCTGTGTTCTGGTGGATGAGGCTGGCTCTTATCTTTCTGGAGGGCAGGTCCACGTCTGGTGGGGTGTTTGGGGGTGTCTGAGACCTTATTATGATTTTAGGCAGCCTCTCTGCTAATGGGTGGGGTTGTGGTCCTGTCTTGCTAGTTGTCATATTGTGTCCAGCCTGTGGCTTGCTGGTCTTTGAGTGGATCTGGGTCTTTACATTGAGATGGAGATCTCTGGGAGAGCTTTGATAATACATGGAGCCAGGAGGTCTCTCTTGGATGTATGTCCTGAACTTGGCTGTCCCACCTTAGAGGCACAGGGCACAGGCCTGGCACTCGGCTGGAGCACCAAGACCCTGGCAGCCACACGGCTCAGAAGAAAAGGGAGAAAATGAAAGAACGATGAAAGAAAGAAAGAAAGAAAGAAAGAAAGAAAGAAAGAAAGAAAGAAAGAAAGAAAGAAAGAAAGAAAGAAAGAAAGAATAAAATAAAGTTATTAAAATAGAAGATAAAAAATATTAAAAATAAAAAATAAAGGCATCATAAAAAAGAAAAAATAAAAGTAAGAAAGAAAAAAGAGAGCAAGAAAACAAAAAAACAAATCCACCCATGATAACAAGTGCTAAAAAGTATACTAGAAAATAAATAAATAAATAAAAAAGGACAGACCAAACACAGTACAAATGGTAAAAGCAGAGCTATACTGAGAAAATTACACAAAGAAGCATACACATACACAATCACAAAAGGAGAAAAAGGAAAAAAAAATATATCTATATATGAAAAAGGAAGAATCAATAAACAAACCTACCAATGATAATATACTCTAAATTCTAAAGTAAGATAAACATAAAACCAGAAACAAATTAGTTGCAGAAAGCAAACCCCAAATCTACAGTTGTTCCCAGTGTTCACCATCTCAATTTGGGATGAATCATTTTCTATTCAGGTATTCCAGCTATGCAAGGTACATCAAGTTGATTATGGAGATTTAATCCACTTCTCCTGAGGCTGCTGGGGGAAATTTCCCTTTCTCTTCTTTGTTCACACAGCTCTTGGGGTTCAGCTTTGTATTTGGCCCCGCCTCTGCATGTAGGTCACCTGAAGGTGTCTGTTCCCTGCCCAGAAATGATGGAGTTAAAGCAGCAGCTGATTTGGGCTCTCTGGCTCACTCAGGCCTGGGGGAGGGAAGGGTACAGAATGCGGAGTGAGCCTGCAGTGGCAGAGGCTGCCATGACGTTGCAACAGCCTGAGGTGTGCCGTGTATTCTCCTGGGAAAGTTTTCCCTGGATCACGGGACCCTGGCCATGGCAGGCTGCACAGGCTCATGGGAAGGGAGGTGTGGATAGTGACCTGTGCTTGCACACAGGCTTCTTGGTGGCTGTAGCAGCAGCTTTAGTGTTTTGTGCCCATATCTGGTGTCCATGCTGATAGCTGTGGTTTGTGCCCATTCCTAGAGCTCATTTAGGTGGTGCTCTGAATCCCCTTTCCTCATGCACCACAAAACAATGGTCTCTTGCCTCTTTGGCAGTTCCAGACTTTTTCCCAGACTCCTTCCCAGCTCGTTGTGGCACACAAGCCCCCTTCAGGCTATGTTCACACAGCCAACCCTCGGCCTCTCCCTGGGATCTGACCTCCGAAGCCAGAACCTCAGCCTCCAGTCCCCACCCACCCTGGTAGGTGAGCAGACAATCCTCACAGGCTTGTGAGTGCTGGTTGGCACTGATCCTCTCTGTGGGAATCTCTCCACTTTGCCCTTTGCACCCCTATTGCTGCACTCTCTTGTGTGGCTCCAAAGCTTCCCCCCTGCCACCCCCCATCTCCACCAGTGAAGGGGTTTCTTAGTGTGCGGAAGCTTTTCCTCATTCACAGTTCCCTCCCAGGGGTGCAGATCTCATCCCTATTCTTTTGTCTCTGTTTTTTCTTTTTTCTTTTGCCCTACTCAGGTATGTGGGGGTTTTCTTGCCTTTTGGGAAGTCTGAGTTCTTCTGCCAGTGTTCAGTAGGTGTTCTGTAGGAGTTGTTCTACATGTAGATGTATTTCTGATGTATTTGTGGGGAGGAAGTTGATCTCCATGTCTTCCTCCTCTGCCATCTTGAAAGTCTCTCTCAATTTGACCTTTTTTATCACTATTTATGTCCTCCTTTGTCTCTTGTAATAGTTGTGGCTCAAAACATATTTTATCTGATATTATGATAGCCATTCCAGCCATCTTCTGGTTAGTATTTGCATGGAATTTCTTTTTTCTATTCTTTCACTTTCAAGTTATTTGTTTTGTTGGATGTAAAGTGGGTCTCCGATAGATAACATGTAGTTAGATCATGTTTCTTTTTTTAACCCATTTTCTAATCTTTGCCTTTTTATTGGATAGTTTAAACCATTTACATTTGAAGTTATTACTGATAAGAAAGAACTTCTTCCATTTTGCTCTTTGTTTTCTATATGGCATATAACTTTTGTAGTGAATGTAAATGAATATTCAGCTCAAAAAGAAGAAATTTTTGAGCCAAAGAGAGGAAAAAAGCTTATAATTGTCCTAAGTTAAATAAAAAGCTATCTTTATAATTATTATTACAAAACTCTCTTTAGTCTTTAAGTAAATTTGTTTTGAAAGATTCCTTTTGTGAGCTCAAGATCCATGGGACTTTAGCACTATGACTTACTACCTCCTAACACATTGGTTCTAAAACAAAAAGGTGGAAACAAAAGAGTAATTTTCACCAGTGTAATTCAACAGTATCAAGCCATGCAATTTTTAAATATCCTATCTTTTAGAAACATAAAAAGAAACTAACATATGTAGAGCTTCTAGTGAGCTTTAGGCTAGAACTTTTATTTACTCATTTTGATGGTGACTTGCATTCAGAAGGTAATATCCATTAACTACCTGGTCTTGAGGAGCCTTAATACATTTAATTTTCTAATGAAACCTTTAATCATTGGCTTTCACCTACTTTTATAGTCATTCAGCTTTCTTAGAAAGTCAAAAAATCTTCAATATTCCCAAACAAGTTTCTTTATTCCTTTTCCAAAAACTTTTTTATTAAATCACTCTCCATTGCTTGAGCATAGGACAGAAGCATCCCATACTCTTCAAGGCCTCTGTTGGATAGGATAGAACCATCACTCAGCTTTTACCCATATGTTTATCTTTGTGATACATTATTAATAAAACAAACACAACAAAACAAAGAAACTTTTTCTTTTTGGTCACAGAAATGAAGCCAGGCTGGAGAAGGGTGAGATGTTAGCCTTTTGCATTGGAACAGTGGCTTCTAAACTTTTAAAAGGAAAAAAAAATTTCCTTTAAAAAAGAGCAATAAACTGACTCTTAATGTATAAAGCATAGACAAACGGAACTATTCAGTTTGAAGTTATAATGAAGGGGAGGGTGTGGAGGCCTGGAGCTGTGGCCCTCCCCTTAAGTCTTTATTCCACAATTCTGCCTACTAGTAATTTTCAACCATGGCTGTATATTAGAATCAGCAGGCAGTTTTTAATAATCCTGCCAGACTTCTCCCCAGACCATTTAAATTAGAATATCTGGGAATAGGACAGAGTCATTAGTATGTTTAAAAAGTCCACAGGTAATTTCAATATGCAGCCAAGTTGGAACCATTGCAAGGAAGAGAGAAAGCCATTGAAACAGAGTGTGTTTTTTATATGACTGCAGTTGTAGATTTTTTTCTACCATGTAGAATAGCTAGGGATGATAGAATTAGCTAGATAGCTGGATTAATATAGTTCCCTTTGCTTTGTTGTCATTTCACAAACAACAAGGTTTAGAACAAAAGTGAGTTTTTTTAGGACATGAAAATTTTAGCAGACTTTATTTAAAAAAATATTAAAAGCCTCTATGTTTGGAACCAAGCAACTTGATCTTTTGTAATTTGACTCCTGAGGAGAATATTTTTCAGAGGGTATTATGTCAGAGGTTAAAAGAAAGAGAAAAATAAAAATCATCCTGTTCCTTACTCAGAAAACTTAAGTGATTAGAGAAAAATCTGTGAGGAATATTTCATTCTTCTCATTATGTCTATCCTCTATTCTATTAGGAGAGAACAAAGGGAATTCACTAAGAGGCTCTCTGTAGTACCATTAACAGAAAACTTCTCTTTGTCTGTTTATGATTTGCAGCTATCAAAATGTTGCTCCTTCTGAAGATCACAATTGTAAAGCCTTTTTTTTTTCCCACTCCATTTCAGGGAGCTCTCATTGTCCTCATTGGGTATATTGAGCTGAAATAACTTAATGGATTTAGATATTAAAAAATCAAATGAAGAATCAAAACATTATAGATACATCCAAGATATAAGTTAGTAATGAACATATTTTGGAAGGAAAAGTTCACAATTGGTGCAATAAAGATATGATGAGGTCAGGTAGTAAACGAATAGATTAAATAAAAATAAAGATAGCAATTTCCAAAGGAAACAGACTTGAGCCCATTCTAATTTTTAAGGTTTCTTACATTTTGCTTTAAAAGAATTTAATTCCTACAAAACAATCCTTGTAAGGAAATCTTTGTCCTTTTTTTTTTGCATATTGAGAACAAGTTGAGAAAGGAATCCTGGGAAGGGAATTTTTGTTCCTACACAGTGAAGTCAACTGGTCAGTGAATATAGGCACACATTGGAGATATTGTGGATTTGGTTCCATGCCACTGCAATAAAGTGAGTCACATGATTTTTTTTTTTGGGGGGGGGGTTCTCAGTGCATATAAAATTATGTTTACAATATACTGGAGTCTATTTAGTGTGAAATAGCACTGTGTCTAAAACAATGTACATACCTTCATTTAAAAATACTTCATTGCTAAAAAATGCTAACTATCCCCCAAACTAAAAATAAATAAATAATAAATAAAATAAAAAAGAGACTTCCCCAGCAGTCCAGTGGTTAAGACTCTGCCTTCCAATGCAGGAGGCTAGGGTTCAATCCCTGATCAGGGATCTAAGATCCCGCATGCTGCAGGGTGTAGCCAAAAACTAAAAAAACAAAAAGAAAGAAGAGAAAAGAAAAAAATGCTAACCATCCTCTGAGCCTTCAGCAAGTCATAATCTTTTAGCTGGTGGAGGGCCTTCACTTGATGTTGATGGCTGCTGACTGATCAGGGTGGTGGTTGCTGACAGTTGGGGTGGCTGTGGCAGTTTCTTAAAATAAGTCAACAATAAATTTTGCCACATTGATTGACTCTTCCTTTCATGAAGTGTTTTTCTGTAGCATGCAGTGCCGTTTGATAACATTTTATCTGCAGAACTTCTTTTAAAATTGAGGTCACTTAATCTAAATCACTTGTCATTTCAACAGTCATCACAAAATCTTCACCAGGAGTGGATTCCATCTCAAGAAACCACTTTATTTGCTCTTCCATATTAAGCAACTCCTCATCTGTTAAGTTTAATATGAGTTTGCAGAAATTCAGTCACATCATTAGGCTCTACTTCTAATTATAGTTCTCGTTATTTCTACTACATTGACAGTTACTTTCTCCACTAAAGTCCTGAACCCCTCAAAGTTATCCATGAGGGTTAGAATCAACTTCTTTCAAACTCCTGTTCATGTAGATATTGTGACCTCTTCCCATGAATCACAAATGTTCTTAATGGCATCTAGAATGGGCGATCCTTTCCAGAATATTTTCAATTTACTTTGCCCAGCTCCATCAGAGGAATTACTATCTATGTCAGAAAGAGACTTAAGAAATAATAAAACTTGAAAGTCAAAATTATTCCTTGATCCATGGGCTGCAGAATATACAGTATATAGAGTTCAACCTCATGTTTTTGTGACTGTGTAGTTTTCCATTATATGGATGTATTTAATGGGTTTCATGTTGATGGTTCTAGTTTTTTATTATTACTAACAATATTGCAGTGAACTTTCTTGCACATGAATTTGGAATAGTATGCTAGTATATACAAAAACATTTTTGGCAGTAGTATTACTGAGTCAAAGAGTACAAGCATTCAAACCATTGACAGACATTGCCTAATTGTCCTTCAAAAGAGTTAAGTAGGGCTTCCCTGGTGGCACAGGGTCCATCTGTGCCTGGTTGAGGGTCCATCTGCCGACACAGGGTACATGGGTTTGTGCCCTGGTCTGGGAAGATCCCATGTGCCGTGGAGAGGCTGGGCCCATGAGCCATGGCCACTGGGCCTGCACATCCAGAGCCTGTGCTCCACAGTGGGTGAGGCCACAGCAGTGAGAGTCCCACCTACTGCAAAAAAATAAATAAATAAATGAAAAGAGCTAAGTAGATTCCCAGCAAAACTGTATGAAGGTGCTTATTTCCCCATAAACTTGTGAATACTAGACATTATCAAACCTTTTTTTCCTAATCTGATAGATAAAAACCAGAATCTCATTTTTATTGCGATATAATACACATACCATAAAATTCACCCTTTTTAAGAATATAATTTAGTGATTTTTAGTATATTCATATTGTTGTGCAACAATCATCACTATCTAATTCCAAATATTTCTGTCACTCCAGAAAGAAAACACATACTCACTAGCAGTTACTCTTCATTCTCTCCTGCCTTCACCCAGCCCCTGAGAAATGCTAATCTACTTTCTGCTTTTATGAATTTGCTTATTATAGACATGTCATATAAATGGAATCATACAATATGTGATCTTTTTCATCTGGCTTCTTTCACTTACAATAAAGTTCAAGGATCACCCATGTTGTAGAATGAATCAGTATTTCCTTTTCATAGCTGAATAGTAATAATACTCCAGTGTATAGATATACTACAATTTGTTTATTCATCAGCTGATGAACATTTGGGTTTCCACCTTCTGACTATTATGAATAATGCTGTTATAAACATTCACACTAATTTTTGTGTAAACCTGGGTTTTCAGTTCTCTTGGGCATACATCTAGGATTGGAATTTCTTGGTTACACGTTAACTCTATGTTTGACATTTGAGGAACTGCCAAATTTTTTCCCAAAGTGGCTGCACCATTTTACATTCCAAATAGTGAAGTATAAGGGCTCCAATTTCTTCACATCCTTACCAACACTTGTTATTGTATGTCCTTTTTATTATAGCTATCCTAGTGGGTGTGAAATATCTCAAGGTGGTTTTGATTTGCATTTCCTTAATGAAAAATGATATTGAGCAGTTTTTCATGTGTTTTTTGGCCATTTGCCAATCTTTGTTGAAGAAATGTCTGTTTAAATTCTTTGCTCACTTTTATTATTGAGTTGTTTTTCAATTGCCTAGTTGTAAGAGTTGTTTATATTTTCAGAATACTATATCCTTATCAGATATATGATTTGCAAATATTTTCTTCCCTTCTGGGGATTGTCTTTTCACTTTCTTGAGGGTATATTTTGAAGCAAAATAGTCTTAATTTTGATGAAGTTCAATTTAGCTTTTTTTAAAAATTACTTGTGCTTTATGTGTCATACCTAAGAAACCATTGCCTACTCTATGCTCTCTTCTAAGAATTTTATAGTTTTAACTCTTACATTTAGATCTTTGATCTAGTTTGAGTTCATTTTTAACATGGTATGAGTGAAGGGTCCAACTTTATTGTTTTGCATGTGAATATCCATTTACCTTTCCCAGCACCACTTGTTGAAAAGACTATTCTTTACCTACTAAATTGTCTTGGTACTATTAAAAATCAGTTGTTTCTACATTTACCATTTATTTCTGGATTCTCAGTTCTGATCTATGATCTGTATGTCTACCCTGATGTTAATGCTACACAGTTTTTATTATTGTAGATTTGAGGTAAGTTTTGAAATTGGGAAGTGTGAATTGTCCAATTTTTTTCTTCTTTTTCAAGATTTTTTTTGCTATTTGAGTCTCTTGCACTCCCATATGAATTTAGGGACAGCTTATTATTTTCTGCAAGAAGTAAGCTGGGATTTTGATAAGTATTATTTTGGATCTGTAGATATAGTAGTTCTATTTTTAGTGTTTTGAGGAAACTCCATACTGTTTTCCATAGCGGTTGCACCATTTTACATTCCTACAAACAATGAGCGCGATTTCCAATTTATCCACATTCTCACCAAACTTTGTTATTTTCTCTTCTTCTTTTTTGGTGTGTGTGGAGTGTGGATAATGGCCATATTAACAAGTGTGAGATGATGTCTTATTTTCCTGATGATTACTGATGTTGAGCATCTTTTCACTTACCTATTGGTCATTTGTATATTTTCTTTGGAAAAATGTCTATTCAAGTCTTTTGCCCATTTTAAAACTGGATATTTGCTATTGAGTTGTAGGAGTTCCTTACATATTTTGCATATTACCCCCTTATCAGATATATGGTTTGCAAATATTTTTTCCCATTCTGTAGGTTCCCTTTTCACTCTGTTGATTTTTTCCCTTGCTGTGCAGCTTTTCAGTTTGATGCAGTCTACTTCTTTATCTTTGTTTTTGTTGTCTGCACTTTTGGTATTATAGCCAACAAATCATTGCCAAGACCATTTTCATAAAACTTTCCCTCTTGTTTTCTTCTTGGAGCTTTACAGTTTCAGGTCTTATGTTTAACTGTATAATCTCAAATGTTTTCTATGTATGTGTCTTCTCTGGAATTTTGTATGTGGATTCTTAATTAGGGGGAGCTCATAGTCTCTTGCTCTCTCTGGTGTCTCTCTGCTGTAGCATGGGTCCCTTGAAGCATATAACACAGCTTTTTTTTTGTTCTCAGTGGCCCCTAGGCATCTAGAGTCTATTGAGTCCTATCCACACTCTGAGACAGGCAAGAGAGAAACAAGTCCCTAAGGCAGACCCCCAAAAGCTAGAACATTGTAATATGCCTTACTCACTCTGCTTCCTGATGGAGAGGACACCAAGCTGTAGTGGCCTCTGGAACAGCAGCGCCCTGCATTGTTATTTTTTGTTCTAGGTGAACCCAAGACATCTAGAGTATGCCAAGTCCTATCAGGACTCTGAGACAGGTGAAACAGAAGTTGGTTCCTCAATCGGCCTCCCCCAAAAAGTCAACATTGAATGTATGGCCCAGTCTTCCTTTTTCCTCCCCAGAAAGAAGCTGAGGGCTGGAAGTTTCTTCACAATTTTATGGTGCTGTCCTAAGGGGAGAGTCTATGGTGAATGGATGCCACGAATTTTCCTACCTACTTTGATATGGCTGATTTCACACTTGCTTGGGGTGCAGAGATCTCTTAACTGGTTCTTAAATTTCTCATAAGGGGAGTTGGTCCATTTATTATTTTTAAGTTGGTGTCTCCATGGGAAGAAGGAGGGCCTAGGTCTTCTATTCTACCATCATGCTATCATCATCTCCAATCTGTATGCCTTTTATTTCTATTCTGGTGGGCAGGGAAGTCCCCTGGCATGGTTAACTATGAGTCCCAGAAGCACACTTCTGTTGTGAGCACACTGTTGGAAAGGGCAGGTCCCCAGCATGTTGTGTAGCCTTGAAGCACCTACTGCTGCAGAAACAGTGATGCACAGGGTAGGCCCCTGATGCAGCTGGTTGTGAGGCTAGGTAGCACGTGTCTGCTGTGGTCTCTACCTTCTTTTTAATACAGGCATTTACAGCTATACAGTTCCCTCTAACTACTGTTTTAGCTGCATTTCCTAAGCTTGGTATATGTATTTTTATTCATCTCAAAGTATTTTCTAATTTTTCTAGTGATTTCTTCTTTGACTCATTTGTTATTTAGAACCCATTATTGTTCTTATTTAATTTTACATATGTGTTCTTGTTTAATTTCCACATAGTTGTGAATTTTCCAAATTCTCTTTGGTTATTAATTTCTAATCTCATTCCATGTGGTCAGAGAACATGTTGTGTATGGCATATATTTTTAAATATACTGAGCCTGTTTTATGGCCTAGTTTATGGTTATCCTAGAGAATGCTTTATGTGCACTTTGGAAGAATATGTATTTTATTGTTGAAAGGAGTGTTCAGTAGATGTCTATTTCAATGTAGCTGATTTATAGTGTTGTTCAAGTCTTCTGTTTCCATGTTGATCTTCCGTCTTGTTGTTCTAGCCATTATTCATGGTAGGATATCAAAGTCTCCAACTATTATTATTGAGTTCTCTTTTCAGTTCTGTCAGTTTTTCTTCCTGTATTTTAATGCTCTGTTATATGTTGATAATTGTTGTATCTTCTTGATTGATTAACCCTTTTATCATTACAAAATGGTCTTCTTTGTCATCTCTATCAATTTTTTTTCTTAAAATCTCTTTTGTCTGATATTAGTATAGCTTTTGTCTGATATTAGTACAGTTCTTTCAATTAATATTTGCATATATTTTATATATCTTTTCCCATCCATTTGCTTTTAACCTATTTATGTCTTTAAATTAAAAGTGTTCCTCTGTGAATAGCATATAGTTGGATCATGCTTCTTATTCCATTTTGCCAATTCCTGTCATTTAATTGGAGAGTGTAATCCATTGCCTTTTTTGTTTTGTTTTGTCTTTCAATTTTTAAATAATTTTAAAAATTGAAGTGTGGTTAGTTTACAATGTTGTGTTAGTTACATGTGTACAGCAAAATGATTTAGTTATATATATCCATATATGGAGACATATAGATAGATAGATAGATAAACTATTTTTCAAGGTTCTTTTCCATAATGGATTATCACAAAATATTGAATATAGTTCCCTGTGCTATATAGTTGGTCCTTGTTGTTTATCTACTTTATATATAGTAGTGTATATATGTTAATCCCAAACTCCTAATTTATCTCTTCCCCCCAACACCATTATCTCCTTTGATAACCATAAGTTTGTTTTCTATGTCTGTGAGTCTATTTCTGTTTTATAAGTTCATTTGTGTCATTTTTTTAGATTCTACATATAAACAATATCATATGATATTTGTCTTTCTCTCTCTGACTTACTTCACTTAATATGATAATCTCTAGACTCATCCATGTTGCTGCAAATGGTATTATTTCATTCTTTTTTATGGCTGAGTAATATTCCATTGTATATTATACCACATCTTCTTTATCCATTCATCTGTTGATGGACATTTATGTTGCTTCTATGTCTTGGCTATTGTAAATAGTGTTGCTATGAATATTGGGGTACATGTATCTTTTTGAATTAGAGTTTCCTCTGGATATGTGCCCAAGAGTGGGATTTCAGTCTCATATGGTAATTCTATTTTTAGTTTTTAAGACATATAATCTCTATCTTTTAATCGGAGACTTTAACCCATTGAGTTTTATTTTAATTCCTGATAAGATAGGATTTATGTCTGCCATTTTACTATTTATTTTCTTTTCCAATTCTCTATTTTTCCATTACTATTTTTCTATTATGTAATATAGATATTTGTAGTATACTATTTTAATACTCTTGTTATTTATTTTACTATTTTTTTGAGTTCTTTTCTCAGTGGTTGCCCTGGGGATTACCAGGAACATCTTAATTTATAGAAATCTAGTTTGGATTAATACCAACTTAATTTTAATAGTATACAAAAACTTTGCTTTTATATAGTTCTGTTTTTTACTCTCCCCCTTGAGTTCTTATTGTCACACAAATTACATCTGTGTACATCATGTGCCCCTTAACACAGATTTATAATTGTTGTTTTATGTAGTTTACCTATGTAGTTACCTTTATTTGTGCTCCTTTTTTCTTGACAGGGAATGTATTTAATGCCCAGGGTCCTTTCATTTTGACCTGAAGATTTCACTTTAGTATTTCTTGTTGGGCAGGTCTACTAGTCTCTCAGTTTTTGTTTACCTGGAAACATCTTAATTTCTCCTTCATTTTTGAAAGACAGTTTTGGTAAATACAGAATTCTTCATAGAGAGGTTTTTTTTTTTTTTTTATTCTTTGACTATGTCATCCCACTGCCTTCTGGATTCCATGGCTTCTGGTGAAAAAAGGATTTCTTAATCTTGTTGAGATTTCCTTGTATGTGATAAATTGCATCTCTCCTAATATTTTCAAGATTCTTTTTTCATCTTTTAAACAGTTTAATTATGCCATGTCTGTATGTGGATTTATTTGAATTTATGCTACTTTGAGTTCATTGAGCTTCTTGGAAGTGTAGATTAATATTTTTCATAAAATTTGGGAAGTTTTTGGCCATGTTCCTTCAAATTTTCTTTCTTCCTTGTTCTCATTGTCCTCTCCTTCTGAGATTCTTTTTCTGTGTGTGATGATACTTTGGATGGTGTCACACAGGTCTCTTAGATTCCGTTCATTTTTTAACATTTTTTTTTTCTTTCTGTTTCTTGGACTGGACAATCTCAATTGACCTGTCTTCAAGGCCACTGATTCTTATGCTCACATATACTGTTTTTAAACTCTTCTGATAAATTTATCATTTCAGTTTATATACTTTCCAATTCTTGAACTTCTATCTGATTCTTTTGCATAATGTCTTAATCTACTGATACTCTCTATTTGGTAAGACTTTGTAGTCATACTTTCTTTTGTTCCTTAGAAATGGTTTCTTTCAGGTCTTTGAACATATTTAAAATAGGTGATTTAAAATTTTTTTCTATTTTTAAAATTCTTGTCTAGGCCAATGACAGGATTCCTTAGGGAGAGTGCTTATAGATTTTTTTTTTTCCTGTGTAAAAGTCATACTTTTAAATTTTTTCACCCATGTCTTATAATGTTTAGTTGAAAACTGGCCATGTTAAGTAATATACTGTGAAAACTCTGGAAATCATATTCTTCCTCCTCCCCAGGCTTTAATTGTTGTTGTTGCTACTTGTAATTGTTGTATGTTTAGTGACTTTTCTGAACCAATTTAAAAAGTCTGTATTACTTGTGTGTGAGCACTGAAGTCTGTTCTTGGTTAGGTTGGTGAACAGAAATTCTCATATACACCTGGAGCCAGTAAATATTTAAGTTTTTGCTGAGAAGCCCTGTGTGCATGTTGAACACTCCTTTAATACTCAGCCAGGCATATGACAATTCTACCTTAGCCTTTACCTGCTGCTTATGTAATCCTCACAAGTTATAAACTTAGGGATTTCTCCAGTCTTTCCTGAGTATGTGCACAGTTCTGCACATGTGTATGGCCCTCTAGATTCCAAGGAAAACGTCAGAGCTTTTCAAAGTCTCTATGGACATTGCTTAAGCCATTTGGTTAGCCTATTATTTGTCCCAACTGTTATCCACCTCTTAAAGCATTGTGAAGTTATTATTTTCGACAGATGCCCCAAGGAAACATGGTATTTGCACTTGGTGAGTTCTCTAAGTCAATTCAAATAAAAACAGCCTGGTATGGAGAGTCTTCCAGGATCCACTAGGCAGTTCACATAATTAAATTCTTGAGGATGACATGTTAAAGGTGCTCCAACCTTATTCTGTCCCATCCAGTGGCTACCAGGCTTCACGTTTCCACCATGGTTGTAGGCTGTTGGTTTTCAAAGCTACTGTGGAGCTGGAGTGGGAAAGATGCAAAGTGGTAAGTTAAAACTTCACAAAGTTTGTTGTTCTTACTAATATTTTGCCATGTTTCTTGAAAAAACCTCTCCTTGTATGAAAGAAAGCCTTCCTTTATGTCTAGTGTTATGAAAAAGTAGATTCTTACAATTTTTGCAAGTTTTCTCACTGCTGTTATATAGGAGAGAATTATGAAGGCCTTTACACTGCCATTTTTAGCAATGTTACTCCTGCTTAACTTTTATTGAAAGTATTCATTCTGAGTTCCAAACAACCATTTTACAAATGTACTTTTGGGGACAGCCTAAAATAGTTCTTCTCTCACTGCTCACAATAATACAGAGCTTGGCCATTTCTACTCATAATCACAGAACTGCTTCTCTATGCTATACAATTTGAGGAATATTAACAGGTTCTGCAACCTCCAAACCTTCTTATCAGCCTACCATCATTGAGCTTCCCACCATTAGAGTCACTAAGCTAGAAGAGCACAAATGTCTGGATACTGTCTAGAAAACTCCAGTTCAAACTTCATAGTATCATGAAGCATTCCTAAAAACATTCATTCCCTGTTAAATTAACTGCTTGATGGACACCTTGGACCCTGAGATTATACAACAAGATTCAGGAGGAGGTAACACATAACATGTTTAAGATGTGAATCGCCCCAGTGGTGGGAAGAGAAAACAGAGTAGCAAAGTGAGATAGAAAAGCAATAGATGAGTTCTTGTAATTTAAAAACCTAATCTCAAATTTAACTCAAAAGGCTTTTGACATTAATTCAATTGTACATCTTTTTAAATCTCACAGTCTTTGTTTGTAAAATATATATAATAATCCTTGCTATGTCAGGTTGTTGGGAGAATGAAATGTATGTAGTATTGCCTCCTACAGTACCTAGCATAGAGAAAATGCACAGTTAATGTTAATTGAATTGGGAGGTACAGATATGAGGAGTAAATAGGACCATAGTTGGTAGACTGAGGACAGGAGGGTCTCTACAATTGAAGAAAGACTGTAATCACTTCTTTTGTAATGTAAGCTCCCCAATGGTCAGAATTTCACCACTTAGTTCATTGCTGAATCACAGTGCTTAATGCAGGAACTGACACACAGTAGGTGCCCTAAAATATTTGACGGTTTATTTTGTTCCCTTAATCCCCAGCAAACAAGATTCTATAATCTCCATTAGTAATCATTTAAGCATTTAACAACCCTGGTGGGGACTACTTCCCAACAGCTTTGCTAACTCCCTTTTGTTGCAGCTAGAAACTATTCATCTTACTCAATTCTCAGTGAAACATTTCAGCTCCCATGGTATTTGAAAGGTGTGTTTCCTCTGGTTTAGCTGTTGTTAATTTTGAGTTCCTTTAATATTTAATATCTGATCTCACTCCAACCAAGCTGACAGACAGGCTCCTCTGCCTCTCCTTTTGCTTTTTAATTGGCATCTTGTGAGCTGCAAACTGCACAGTACAAATGAGTTAAATATCAGGCTGACATTTCCTTGTTGACAAAATTCAACAAGCTCAACCTCAGGAATGTTCCAGGAAGAACTACAGAAACAACATTGACTGAAGGGACAAAAATGGTCCCATGATTTTTTTCCTAATGTTTTTGTGGTTGCTCAAAGGGCTAAAATGTAGACGATGTTAGAGGACATTGATTACCAAGTGAAAAGACAGAGGTTTATTATTGATTTTGTAACTAGTCAAGACTGTGCATTTGCTAGATGGTCTAGCACAGACCCTTCAGAGCTACAGTAAACAATGATAAAAATCAAGTCTACAAGAATCAACCAAATATTTATTTAATATTAATATGAGTACCTGGGCCAGTGACAATCTTACATCAACAGTGAAATGCCATAGACGTAGCCAATAAGAATGAGAGTATGAGGAGTAGAGAAAAAAGGTTCAGAAGCAGAAATTTATCAGGTGTACATGTGTGTGTATCCATTGTACCTATATTTCATCAACTTCATGCTGAGAGAACTAGGTGGCTGCTAGAAGAAGATGGTAAAATTTCAAAGTTGAGTACATAAAATAATTTTTAAAATATCAGTTTAAATGTAATCTCACATTCAATTTTTAAAAATTCTATTTTAGGTGATTGTCATAGTAAGCATGGCTTTTCAAATTGGAAAGTTATAAATTTTCATGTGGTCTGAGTTAAGGTAAATATCAATTAGCCATTAAGGCTGATGATTCATGTTTCGCATAGGGCTTGTCACACAGAGTATCTACGGAATAAATGTTTTTGATTAAATGGTGTATTGCACAATATATAAAATTATTTCTATGAAGACTATCTATACACAGTTTGAAAGGAATATACTTCTGCTGATGTCCCCAGAATAAAGCAATTGAATGAAAATTTTACCTTTAAAAGAAGGAGAATATCAATTGTCATATAAATGAAATATTACAAGTAGAAAAACCTATAGTTCTTGTGAGTTAGGAAAAACCTTTTTTCATATTTATGTCCTCCCAGCATACATTTTCTCAGAAGTCATTCTTGGTGTCAGCAAATTTTGCTGTGATGTTTCACGCTTTAAAGCCTCAATGGCTTTCAATCCTAAACATTCTTTTTGCTCATGTTACATGGTGGTGGCTGCAGTCCACATATCTTCTCATACTGGAGATGGAGCCTGAAGGAGCAGTCCCTATTGAGTATATGCCATTTTTGTGGCAGAGAAAAATAGCCAGAGAGCTGGTGGGAGTTCCTGCTGCCTTTCAGAGCTTCTGCTCAGAAATGGTGTATATCACATCCACTCCCATTCATTTGATCCAAGAATGTCATGGGTCTAAACCCAAAGTCAATGAGGTAGCAGCAGTGGGCACATTCAGTACCAGGGCCAGGGTCAGGGGTGAGAATCTCTGCCGAGTGAAATGCTGGACCTCCAATGAAACTTGAATTCCAGTAAAAATCAAATATGTTTTTAATATGTGTGTACTCTAAATATTGCATGGAGCATGCTTATTTCATAATATTATTTGTTGTACGCTTGAAACATAGGCAGTCTACATTTTTACTTGCTAAATCTGGTGACCCTCGGAGGGATGAATAATCCTCCTAGAGAGAAAGGGGTAGTGAATTATCAGGAACAACCATACAATCTACCATTGTACCTCTGTACTGCTACCCTTCTATAATTAATTAGTTGATAATTAATTAATCATAGCTCCAGGAATCTGTTTGCTCCTCTCTGCTCCATGAACTTTCCTCTGTACTAATCTAACCTAATGCCAACTGGCTTCATATTAATGACAAAATTACAATGAACTCCAGGTCTCTCTCCAAGAATTTAGCTTCCCTACAAGTGTTTATAATTTATTCTCACCTGGGTCCACAAACAAATGAGTCACTTGTGGAGAAAAACCCATCATATTCTTTTCCTCTCCTCCTGCAACTCTCACTTGCTCATCTCTGCTGCCTCAGAGCCATTTGAAGGAGCCTCACCACTACTTCTCTGCCAGTGCTTAACCCCGAGGACACTGGGTACCAAGGGGACTGGGTCCCAGTGCCCCCAAAGCTGCTATTCTTCAGAGCACCATGCTGGAGCTGGCTCCATAGAAAGATGGGAGAACTGTCCTCTCTCAGCTCTTCATGACTGCAGCTGGACCCAGGACCATCTCTACTTATGCCCGAGGTTCCATGACAGCAGGTTTGCCAGCTTCTGACCTTAAACTTCTAACTGGGTCATCTCACATGCAGTCCCAGGGACTTTAGGCTTAAGCATCTGCGGGATAAAAGCCAACTGGACGTTTTGTATGAGCCATTGTGCACACCCATGGTGCTCTTGCCCTGCTTGTGTCTAGCATGGTAACAATGCTACTTGCTTCCTCTTCTTTTTTTTTTTTTTTTTTTTTTTTTTTCCGGTATGCGGGCCTCTCACTGTTGTGGCCTCTCCCGTTGCGGAGCACAGGCTCCGGACGCACAGGCTCAGCGGCCATGGCTCACGGGCTTAGTTGCTCCGCGGCATGTGGGATCTTCCCGGACCAGGGCACGAACCCGTGTCTCCTGCATTGGCAGGCGGATTCTCAACCACTGCGCCACCAGGGAAGCCCGCTTCCTCTTCTTTATACACCTTTTGCTTGTGTTTGTCTTTCCCATGCTCTCCTTTGCCTCCAGGAGTTCACAGATATTGATTCTTTTTCCTGACATGTTTTATTGCGTCTCCCACCATGCAGTAAACTTTGTGGCTGGTTCCCCAATATCAATTCTATCTGTCCCTCAGTGAGAAGCAGTGATGTGATGGGAGAGTCGACCTAAGGGTAATCCAATCTGTACTGCCTGTGATTGGCTTATATGACCTAGTTCTGGGCAATGTGATACAGGAGAGGTTTGCTAGAAGCTGCTGTGAAATGTCTTTCTTGGTTTTACGAGAGAATGGTAGGACGTTATTATTTCTCTCTATCTTGAGCAAGGAAACACATAGCAGTAAATGCTATGACCACCATCCTGCAGCCATAAAGGGAACCATAAATAGGATGAAGCCAATGCTGTGGATAGTGGAGCAGAGAGATTACAAAAGTCTGAGTCTCCATGACATCACTTCACCTGTGGCTCGATAAACTTTGAGGGGCACCCTACCTCCGGATTGCCTCTTTGTGATCTACAAATGTGCTTGCTGTTTAAGTCAGTTTCGATTTTCCATTTCTTATAGCTGAAGGCATCCTAATATGTCCTTCCCCTTTCTTCCTCTCCTGCCAACTCCTTATAGATCAGGATTGAGTTTGTTATTTTCTTGGGATTGCCTGAGTCTGGGTTAGGGCCCTTTACTTCTTCTCTCATGGTCTTTAAGACACTTTGTATCATTGCTGTGTAGCAGCCTGCGCCAACTGCTAGAACATAATTCCCAAAGAGCAGGAACTATTTCTGTCTTGTCAACTAGTATATTACTGTCACAGTGTCAGCCACAGAGTAGATGCTTATTAAAGACTTGTTGACAGAAGGGGATCCAAGGCCTCACAACAGTATCATCACGTTTAGTCATTCAGACCCCTCTCACCTTCACTGCCAGGTTCCTGTCTTGGGTTGTTTATGGCAATATTGCTTGCCCTCTTTATTGAATTCATTCTGGTTTCTGGTTCCCACTGTAAAGTATGCCTCTCACCCTTTAACCCATCCACCCAGCTATCCATTCTATTGATTTTCCTCACCTTCCGCTTGTCTCTATGGTGATGGTCAGCCCAGCAGCCCTGTCTTGCTTCCACTTCTTATGCCTCCAGGACCCACCTCAGCCTTCAGCCTCTCCCCGGCCCCAAAAAGGGCCGCAGTGAGTGTCAATTTCCTACTTCTGAGGTAGCTGCAAGATATGAGATAAACAACAAAATTCATACCGGTGTTTTATCTCTTCCTTTAAATCTAATAAAGGGACAATAAACTAATGGGGTCAACATTGTTCAGATACTGGGGGCCTGGGAGTTTGTGGAACATTTTATTAAGGAATTATGGCATTTTTATGTAGTCCATATGGAAAATTGAAGACATATTTGAAAACAAAGATACAGAAAACAAAAACCAGAAATTAGTTTGCATCTTTTTCTTACATGTGGAAATTAAAAGGCAGCTGCACTGTGACAGACTGTCAGACAATCTTTGGTAACATGAATAGTGTGAAAAACTGGTCTGTTTTTCCTGAGCTCAGTATGATGATTGTAATAGAGTTATCAGAATAGTACTGTGAGAAGAAATATCCATCACAATGGATATCCAAACCCATCCACAATGGGTTCCATTTCCTTATTTATCTTAGAGGAAAATCATATGTGAAAATATTTGTAATTCCTGCAAAGCATGGAGATAATAAGCAACATCTACAGCTTTATTTTCAGGAGGAAAACTGAAGTTGTTTTTATTATACATTCATATAGGTCAATAATAATTCTTACCTTCTGTCTAATACCTTCTATTTGTCAGAACTTATATTATCATCTATATGGTTTCTTTTAATTTAATTTTTCATTAGTTACTAAACAAAAGTAAAGAGAATCTTACAGTGAACCTTATCCATCACTCCGTTTCAACAATTAACAAAATACGGCCAGGCCTGCTTCACTGATATCCTTCTCCTACTCTTCCCCCACATTTTCTTATTTAATTTTCTCAGTGAGAGATGTACTACTGCTAGCTGCATTTAGCACAGGAAAATGAGGTTCTGGGAGACTGAAGGATACCCTGGTTACATAGGGTAATATATGGAAAAGCCAGAACTGAGCAAAAGTTAGAATTACTTCAGAGTCATAGCCTAAACTGATCATCAGGAAAGGCACCAGATGTGCATGGCAATAGTGTACTAATTTACCAATGCCTTGAATGAATTGAGAAATCAATGAACTAATGTTTGTTGAGCTCTGATTTTATACTCACACTGTACTAGCTATAGTAATGGAAAAAATTAAAAAGCAGATTCACCAGAAAGTGGGTACCCCAATGACAGTAATTTTTTAAAAGCTTTATTGAGATAAATACAATAAAATTCATTATTTCAAGTTTATGATTCAATGGTTTTCAGTGTATTTACAGAATCATACTGCCATCAATCACAGTCAATTTTAACTATTTAAATCTGCTTTATCCTCAGTACCTGAAAATAGTTCCAAAAATATTATGTGTTCAATAAACGTTTGTTGAATAAGTGAATGAAAAGATTTAACGAGCTTACTGTACAGTTGGTTAGTCAAGATATATACATATAAACAGAAAATAAGATAGTTTACACTACCATACCAAATCTATTTATTAATTTATTTAGAACAGGGATCCCCAACCTCTGGGCTGCGGACTGGTACCTGGGTGGGGCCTATTAGGAACCAGGCTGCACAGCAGGAGGTGAGCAGCAGACACGTGAACCAAGCTTCATCTGCCATTCCCCATCGCTCCCCATCACTCACGATACCATCTGAACCATCCCCCGCCCACCCTATCAGTGGAAAAATTGTCTTCCATGAAACCAGTCCTTGGTGCCAAAAAGGTTGGGGACTGCTGATTTAGAAGATACTTAATGAATGTCTATCCTGTATCATGTGGAATTGCTATTGCAATTTTCATTCTTATCTTACAACTAACTCAACAAATTAAAAAAAGTGATTTCTGTGCTTTGTTTGAATACACTCAGCCTTTTAATATCTATGTAAGAAATGTCAGTATTGTTTGACTTTATAAAAATGTCTTGCTTTTGGTAAGAACCAGAGAATACCAGATACACATTTCAAGCACATGGTCTGGAGTCTATTCTAAAGTAAGAAACTTTAATGAGACATTATTTGCATAAAGAAGGCTTTTCTATATGTTAGACTGATGTGGGAAAATGCTTCTAGAAACAGAAGTCATAATTTGAAATTTAGGGTCATGAGATATGAATTCTCAGTCATACTCCAAACTTGAGTTTTCAAAATATAACTTCAGCTTTTAAATGAAATAAAGTATAAATCCTTTTTTTAGTAAAATCTGAAAGCATTTGTTGATTTCATAAAGAAAAAGTAGTTTTCTAACTGCATGATAATAATTTTAAGTAATATAATCATATGCTAAGTCAATTATTTCTCAAAAATGTGTGTCAGTGATAGAGGTTGGACTATAGCTTAAGCTTTATTGATCTTTGACATTTGAAAAATGTCTGATCTTTAACCATCTGGAGGTATTCTAACTTTGTGTTATATCTCTTTATTGTGGAGTGAATAGTTGTGATACAAAATATCTTCATCCAAAAGAAGCAGGAAGAGCAAAACAAGAAAAAGAAACCAAACTTTTCTAATTTAGATTACATTTGGGTAGTAGTTTGGCTCTATATCTGTTAGAGGAGAGTTAAGGTAGGCCCACATTGTTTGTGCACTTACAATCTAGACCTCTCAGAAAAACATGCTTAATAACTTAACTATTTCTTTTGCTTATACTTCACTTTGTCTCCTGAAAGCCTAAACATGTAAATAATTTGTGTTTATATATGGTGCTTTTCTGTTCATATGATGATTTCCCATCATTTATCTTCTTTATTTCTCAAAATAACCTTGTAAGGGAAGCATTCTTTTTATTCCCATTTCACAGATAAGACAGCTGAGGTGCAGTGATTTTTCCCAATGTCTCATAGTTATAGTCCAACCCAGATTTTTAGATTCTAAATTCCATGCTACTTTTGCACTTTGCACTCTTGCCCTTAACCTGTTAAGAGGCCATCCATATATGCAAGCTCAGTGTGTTAGTGCATTTAGGCTGCTATAACAGAATACCATTAACTAGGTGGCTAATGAACAACTGAGATTTATTTCTTATTGCTCTGGAGGCTGGGAAGTCCAAGATCAAGGTGCAGGAAAATTCAGTGTCTGGTGAGAACCTATTTCCTGGTTCATAGACAACCATCTTCTTGCTTTACTTCACATAGTAGAAGGATCTTTCTGGGGTCTCTTATAAAAAAGCACTAATTGTATTCATGAGGGCTATGACTTCATGACCTAATTACCTCCCAAAAGCCCCACTTCCTAATACCATCACTTCAGTAGCCACGTTTCAACATATAAACTTTAGGGAAACACAAACAACAGAACCATAGCACTCAGTAACAGGATTTATTTCCTTCAGATAAAAAATAATGGCCCAGTCATCTCATCTGCTAGAAACTAAAAAAAATAAATATATTGATTTCTTCTCTGGTTATGGAGGAGGACTGCACATCTTCAGTTTAGATGTTACCACTGCTGTTAACTATGCTCTTTCTCTTTGAGGCTACATCAAGAGCATCCTCTATTGATTGGCATGTGGTAACCACATAAGGTAAATTGCTAATTGGAAGCAGCAGTGCATATAAAGGTATTTTTATTCCCAAACTATATCATAATAAAAAAAAGACTTTGCTTAGTCAGGATGTGAAGAACAAGGTTTGCCTCTCATTAGAAACCATGAATTTATCAACTAAGTAAACACTGCAGCCTCAGGAGTTGTCTGAAGAAGAAGATCTGGGTGATGTCCAAATACCTTTAAAGACAATGAAAATTGTCACACCAATGGGCTGGCCAAAAAACTTGTTTGCTAAAAAAAAAAAAAAAAGGAATATCTGGAGGGGTTATTTTGAGGCACACTAGGGAGTTTGACTTAGCTTCATACTTTTTTTTTTTTTTTTACTCATAACAATTCCTTTTTCCACATCTCCATTTTTTATTATGGCACCAAAAGAAATGACTGTGTACAAGGCTGTTTCTGTCTATACATTAAAAAAAATATAATACACACATACATGTGGGAAGAATTTTATAGGAAATTATATAGTTTTATGTAAAATTACAATGTACTTTCTATACAAAGCGTTCCACAAGAAGTGATCTAGTGGTGGAGATGAAACAGGACCCTACACATACATTTTAAATACTAATTATGGAGTTAGTTTTAATATTTTATAAAACAGTATTCTTCCTTCATCTGAGAGTTCACAATATTGTCATAATACTTTATTACATATGAGTATCACAGCAACCCCTATAAGGTAAGTATTATTACCCTTTCTCTGAAGGTAGTTGCAGAGATATTGGGTAACTCACTGAAGATCATAAAGTTCTGAAGTAAATGATAGAACAGAATAAGAGTCACAAGTTGTTGGGCTCCTAAATCCTCTCTCATAACCACCATCTGCTTTGCTCAGGATGACATTGCACCAGCCAGAATGAGAACTGGCACTTGGGTCAGCTAAGTCCTTTCCCAGGACTCTTTTCTCTGTTCTGTTCTCTTTTCAAATAGGTAAATTGAAACAGATTAGTTAGTTTAGAATCTAGACACCTAAGCAAATGTTTCCAAGCTTCCTTCCACAAGCCACAGGCTGGGACTCCAGAAAATTCTGTCCATATGTCCCTTGACAACATGGAGTACTTCTATTCCCAGAACTCCAAACATCACTGGACTTCCAGATATATATCATGACAAGGTCAAGCTCAAGTGAGCCTAATAGGCCCCTTACAATGCTGCTGTGGGCAGCTAGGCATAGTTCAGTGAGCAAAAGCAAGTAGGGGAAATCTAGATTAGGAGTAAAACACCCTTGCTAGGAGAGACCTGGCAAGAGGACTAATGAAGGTGGTTAAGTCCTCTCACTGTGCTTGCCTAATAAGGTTGCAACAGCTGAACAAAGATACAGAAAACAATTAAATCCACCCTCATGGATGAGCCAGACCCAATTTGGACATCCATTGGCCACCCAAAGGAAGGAAGAGATGTGTCTGGAGAGTCACAGGAAATGGCCTTTTGGCCTAGATAACAGCTCTGAAATTAGGGCCTTAGTTCTTAATCTTAATGTATTTATATGTGTGTGATAAATTTTATATACACATAATTTATATATATATACATTATTTATATATTTTTATATATACTATATTTATATATACCATTTACATATATACACATATATGTGTTGTTTTAAATAAATATATTTTTATTACAGACATTTTTCTCTTTTATATCAGTTTCTTCATTTTTATAGAATTATATTGCAAATAACTACACACACACACACACGCACACACACACACACACACAGATCATATACTCATGGAGTGGAAGACATCTTAGCAATCAACCCATTTCTCTCATTTTACTCATGAACAAATTATTAATAGATCCCCCCAAAAAGGGATAGTTAACTCACCAAGGTCACATAGATAGATGTAGACATTGCTAGAAGTATGTGGAGTTCCTTATAAGCTCCTGAGCCTAGGCTATAGAATCAGGCAGAACCTAGGATGTAATACCACTCCATCTGTTATCTGCTATCTAATCTGGGCTGCACTTTTCTTATTTGCAAAATGAAGATAACAATCTCCACCTTAAATGGAGCAGCAAAAAGTTTAAGTGAGGTCATTCATGACAGGCATGCATCCCCATACCTGGTACATAGAGGCTGCTCAGTAAAGAGTCCTCTTCTCTCATCTTTAATTGTCCATGGCTATGCTATAAGCATTTTCCACTAAATTTACTGATGAGTTAATTCACTTGATTGAACATTTATGCCCACCTTATTTTCAAAATGATTGCAGTAAGTGGTTGGTTGGATAGATAGATAGACATGGATTTTTGAGTAAGCCAGAGATGACAGTCATAACCTAGAATGAACCCATGACTTGAGGGTGTCAACATTATTTTTAGTCTTCCACACTCCATGGGGCTGCATTCTATGTAAGGGTCTTATATTATCTATGAATAAGCACTGCTTTTCTTGGTGCAGTCATATAAGGATCAGCGTACTGGGGAAAAAAATAAAAACCCTCAGAGAATACAAGTCTCATCTGTTTTTTAAAATCCTGTTCTCAGAATTTTATTTCACTGAACTCAAACCTCTCAATCTGCCCTGATATTTCATCACCACGTTTCAAAACCTATGAATCATAAATAAATATTTCCATCTATTGTACAAGTTCACAAAATTGCTTAAGGGAGAAGGGGTGGATCCCTTTTAAAGCTCATTTTGCTGGTACTCATGTAAGGAATTTCAAATCAGGCAAATTTTCATAAAGATGGGTGTGTGTTGTTTCTTGATGCTTGTTTCAATTTGACTTCCTGAAAAGAACAGTCACAAATACATGTGCACACTGAACCTAGGCACAAATAACTAATCTCCCCAGGGTGAAATTAAAAAAAATATAATGAGTGGATGATATAGAAAAATGAGTGGATAGGAACTCCAGACAGCCTGTGGTTTGAACTAAATTTTATACTCCACTTTTGTGTAGTTGACGACTGTTCTTCTACCCCTTGATTTTTCCTTTTGTCCTGTCTTTCTACCTGTTAGGCAACACATTTAAAAAATATATATATTCCTATGCCAGACACTGTGCTACTCATTGTAGTTATAGAAATAGATATTACAGCTTTCAAAATATCTAGGCCAGCAGGGGAGAAAAAAATTCATAACCATAAACCAGAGTGGTGTATCCACTCTTGTCTCACAAAATGAACTGCTGAAATAAATTTAGTCTCTCAGATAGAATATCTGGTGGGAAGAGACTATAATGACCAGTTGACAAGAATGTTCTGGTTTCCTTGGTAATTATATTTTTATATAAATGAATACATTGACATATTGGTTTCTAAATAAGTCTCTTGTAATTTGATGAGTCATTTCCCAAGATCTGAAAACCACAGGGCAAAATGGTAAAACCACAGGGCTGAGTGAGCCGTGCTGAGAAAGGGCTCTGAAATCCCAGTGATTCTAACAAGATGGAGGTATCCTCTTTAAGGTTCAGCCTAAGATGTTCACCTCTAGTGTCACATCCTAGTAGTTAGTACAAAATGAGATAAGTAGTGTTTGGGGCTGACAAGAATGCTTTGAGGTAAGTCCCTAGATGGAGTAACAGTTGGGCAGAGATAAAAGGAAGGAAACATCTGTTAAGTCTCTATTACTACATTGCTTCATGTACTCTGCTCAGAGCAGCTGTTAATTGTCCCACATTACATGTTCAGTAAAGAGCAGGTCTGAAATTTGAAACTAGATGAACATTCTGCCTATTTTTTTTTCAAGAATATTATTAGTTGATATATCAAGATCTATAAGTACTTTAGGCTTTTTAGCATTTCATTTCCGTATCTAAGTATTCCTAGAAAATAATCAGAGATGTGCACAAAAGATATCAGGAATGTTTATTTGCATGTTATATATACTTAAAAAATGGGAACAACCAAGAAAATCAGCAAGGGAAACATGGTTAAATAAAATACAATGCAATTGTATGATGGAACATTATACAAAAAAAAAATTTAAAAGCAACATTTGATGATGTTTTATTATTCAATAACAAAAGTAGAATACAAAATTATAAGTTATTCCACTATTATTTTTTAAATGCACTTAAAATATACTAGAGGAAAATAAGTGTGCATCTCTTGATAATAAGCATATAAGTTAATTTAATTTCTTTTCATGTTTCAGTAATTTTCAAATTTTCTAATATTGTACATGTATTATTTTTATTTTATAGTGATAAAGTATTTTAAAATAATTGTATTAATTGATGCTCTTCATGTAGTATTTTCAAGTTTTCAAAGGGTTTTAATATATGTTATATTTAATCTCATAACGTAGTCTAGGGAGTTATTGCTATTCATCTTCACAGATGAAAAAAACTGAGGCTCAAACACATAAAAAATAATTTGACTGAGTTCACATAGTGTAACTTGGGACTTGAACTCTGGTGCTCTTTTCTTTCATGTACCTTCCCAACTATCATGCTGTCTCTCTTTTAAGAGCCTATATGACTGGGTGGTTAACTCAGAATCTACTATAATCTCTCCTGTGCAGCCTCCCCTCAGCCTTCCTCGCCTCCATTTTTGTTTCTAAGGAATGCTCTAAGAATGATAAGAATTGGCTCCCCATGCCTACATGTACCCATTTATTTTCTCTAGTGAAATATTGTTTTCCAACTTGTAGGCCCATTTATAGACAAATAGTAAACAGCACTGCTCTGGTTGTGGTAACCAAATCCTGATCTATGTGTGAGTCTCAGAGTTAAGTCTGTGAGATTATGAAGTGGGGTCTCTAGAGTGGAAAGCCCACAAGCATAGATTGCAACTTTTTCTAATCTGAAAACGTCAGAGAGTTTAATTGATAGCTTGAATTGCTTTCTCTTTTTAATTCTTTCCTTATTTTATTATTCTAAAGCTAATCTACTTTAAAAGGAGCATTTAATATGATCTATGAGCCAAGACTTAATATCATTAGATACCTTTCAACAAACTAATTGAATGATATCTAGTCACTGTTCAGTTCTTCAAAGGACCTAAGTGATTACTGGTCTGCATGAAGGCCAGTAATTATAAGAACATATTGCTTATTCTTTTTTTCCAACCAGAAGATAAGGAAACAAGGCCCCAGACTTCTCAATGATGGAAAATTAAGCTAACTTACCAGACTGATGTCAATGCTGTCAATGCTAGGTCAAAATTTCAATTTTTGCTATAACATAATATCTACGTTTGTCTAGTGAAGGATTAATTAAGCAATTATATTCTTCTGGACTAATGTAGAAAGAAAATATAGATGAGTTTGGGATGAAATACAATGCAATGTCTTTAATGTTTTCCTCCTAATTTCCTCTGGAGATCAAAATTTACATGATGAAATGTACTGTTGCACATGGAATCAATGTAGTCAGCCATGTTGCTTTTGTGAAAAGCATGGTAAACATGTGAAATATGAACTAGCCACTGTGTTCCTGATAACATGGGCCTTCAGGCAAAAGAAAATCCAAATTTTAGAGAGGACTTATATCTTAGTCAGCTGAGGATACTATAACAAAATACCATAGACTGGGAGGTTTAAACAATAGAAAATTATTTCTCACAGTTGTGGAGGCTTCTAAGTTCAAGATCAAGGTTCTAGTAGGGTTTGGTTCCTGGTGAGAGCCCACTTCCTGTCTTGCTAATGGTTGCTTTCTCACTTCATTAGTTCATGCACATTGGGGGTAAGGAGAGGGAGAGATAGAGAGCTCTTCTTCTTATATTTATGTTAATTCCACCATAAGGGCTCTGCCCTCATGATCTAATCTCACCCTAATCACCTCCCAAAGACCCCTTCTCCAATACCATCACTTTGGGGTTAGGACTTTAACATAAGACTTTCAGGGGGAGGAGCACAAACATTCAGTCCATAACAACTTGCATGGATTATCCAGAGCTAATCAGATTTCTAAGAATTGGTAAATCCTAGGAAATAGCAAAAGAAGAAAGAAAGAAAGAAAGAAAGAAAGAAAGAAAGAAAGAAAGAAAGAAAGAAAGAAAGAAAGAAAGAAAGAAAGAAAGAAAGAAAGAAAGAAAGAAAGAAAGAAAGAAAGAAAGAAAGAAAGAAAGAAAGAAAAAAGGAGGAAAGAAAGGAGAATGCTTCTTTCACTTGAGTGGTGTTGAGGGCAGCATCTGCTCCTGCTTTCCTTCTGGCTAGCAGAAAATAGATGTGCTTGTTCTGCAAATAAAGAGTTATGCTTGCTGCACCTCTGCTTTTCAGCTCAGAGATTTGCTTCCTAGAGCCAGCTGAGCCCTGTGTCCTTTAGCACCTGTCAAAAGACAGTACCTAGATCCTGACAAAGGGGCAGGAAAGCAAGGAAAAGGAGCACAACCACAAAGTGAATTGTCAAGAATAAATTAAGATCTGTTGTTAGTCCCAGAACTAATTCCTAGGTATCTTTTATCCTTGAATAAATCATAAATGATATTCATTTGTATTCTATGTAGCAAAAGTCCTAGCTCTACTACATAGGATTTTGGAACAGCTCCATAAATTCTACTGTTTTAACCTTTTAAAACTTTTATTATTATTATTATTTTTTCTGAAAACATCTTAATAAAATTGTAGCCAGTTAAAACAGTTTGCAGAGTCTCCTCCATGAAAGAAGCAAACAACATTTATACTAGCAAATGGCATTTGGGCTATTTTTTAAAACATCTTATTTATGAAGAAAGGTATTAAGTGTTATCTCTAGTTAGATGATTCATGCTTTGATCAGGCTAAGTTCAAGGATATTATGCCTTCTGGCAAATAAATCTGACTTGGTCCATTTTCCTCCAAAAGAACTGAGGACTCAAGTACGTTTTCCTCAGATTTTCAATACTAATTGGAGTAAAGGTAGGAAGACAAGTGTTGATCTTCATATTCCCAGCATACCTCAGTAGAGACTCTACCTGTGATTACAAGTTAAAGTTACAATCTATTTCAAAGCAACAGAGTATGTGGATACTGAGTATCTGCAGGGTGAAAATGTTCACTCAGCAGTGTTGGAAGCCAGATCAGTGTAAAATGGTGCAAATCAAACTATATACCTTATGAGAGAAGGCCGAGTAGTCTAAATGTGTTCCTCCCAAAATTCATATGTTGAAACCTAATCCCTAATGTAATAGTTTTGGAAGTGGGACTTTGGGAGGTGACTAGGTTGTGAAAGTAGAGCCCTCATGAATGGTATTAGTGCTCTTACAAAAGAGATCCCAGAAAGCTCTGTCCCACCTTCCACTAGTGAGAACATAGGGACAAAACAGTCATCCATGAACCAATAAGCAGCTCTTTACCAGACAGCAACTCTGCTAGCACCTTGATCTTGTAGTTCCCAGACTCCAGAACTAAGAGAAACACATCTCTGTTGTTTATAAGCCACACAGGTCTATGGTATTATTAACCATGAAAACTCAACTTGCATCAGGGTTTCTCTACTTTGGTTGCATGTTAGTACCACCTGGGAAAATTCTTAATGCCCATGCTGCCCCTTATCAATTAAATCTGAATCTTTGGGGGCGGAATTCAGGCATTTAGGTAGATGATTTCCATACACAAGCAAAGTTGAGAACTACTGCACAGTTATAGTTTTTCAGTTCAAGCTGCTTTTGCAGGAATCTGTCCTGTTGACATGTCTGTACATATAAACAATGATGGACACACATTGATTGAAACTAAACAATTTCCCCCAGCGAATTTTCCTCTTTTAAGTTTAACCTTATGACAAAAAAAGTGAAAATGTAGTAGCAATTAGCAAGGTAAAGTCTATTCAAATCCTGGGATAAAGAAATCCGTTATAATTTAGGTGTGAATTTTAATTTCTAATAGTCTGTCTGAAGTTAGGGGAGCATGAAAATAAAACTTAACTTTAATTTCAATTCTATAATATTGCTATCAAATTTTAATGTAAGTACTATATAATTATTATATTCACATTCCGGAAAATTCTTTGGAATAACACATATTTCAGGGAATTATTGTAGGATTCATTTACTTAGCAGATATTTCATTGATTTGTTATTATGTACCAGCTCTTATCCTAGGCACTGAAGTTGCCATGATGAACAAGGCCATTTCTTACACTGATGGAGCTGATATTCAAGTAGGGAGAGGTGGCAAATCATTAGCAACCCTGGGCTGTGGCACACTCCTGCACAATGACTCTCAAATTTTACCATGCATAAGCATCACCTGGGGTGCTTGTTAAAATGTGGCTCTCTGGATTCTACTCTCAGAGATTCAGAACCAGAGCTCTAGGTGGGTATTTTAATAACCATCCCTGGTAATTCTGATGTAGGTGGTCCCTTTATCACTTTGAGGAATACTAGTCTAGCACACTCATCAGTTCCATCGACTTACAAGGAATATTACCACGGCAGGAGGGTTATTCAGGCTTTATCGAATAGTATACTTAAGTAGAAAGATATAGTCTTGAAAGGATAATGCTTGCTCATTATAGGTGAATGGCAGCTGCCAGGAATTACTTCTTTGCTTTTAGAACAGAAAATATAACCTTCTATGAGTAAGCAGTCTTAGGAGAAAGTTTGACCTATTACAGATTAGTTTACATTTATCTCAAGGGAGTTATTCAATTTACCTAGGTCTCCTCCAAGTGTGCAAAAAGATTTCCAATAAAATATAAATTGTGGAATGAGATTTGGATTTAACCCTAACTCACACAGTATGGGTAGGGGTCGGTGCTGGGGGTTGGAGGGCAAGGAAGTACAGACCTGGGAGACATAAGCCCAGGGATATACTGAAACCCTTCTTACAATTCTGTGGAGATTTTGGTCAATTCACTTCATCTTGCTAGGCTTCACTCAATCAAAATTTGATCAGATGATTTCTTAGGTTCTGTATTACTAAGAATGCCTTAATAGAGACCAACTCTGACTGAAACTGATACAAACCTGCAGATCATGCATAGCTAAAAATTTTAAAAATGTGTGTTTTAACTCAGTAAAAAGCCCACCAAATATCAGTGTTACAATAGATACCTGCATGTTTGTCAATGTTTCCCACACCCACATGTCTGGTGATAGGAGGAAGACTAGGGTGGTTATGGACACTACCTAAACACTTTATAGTCAGTGGTCAACAGGACTTGTAAAATTAGGCATTTAGTCAATTGAACAATCCATCTACTCTCAGGGTGACCAACTGTCCTGGTTTGTGTGAAACTGAAGGGTTTCTTGGGACAGAGGACTTCCAATGCTAAAACCAGGAAGAATTGGTCACCCTACCCATTATTCACCAGGTATTTCTGGAGTACCTGCTGTGATTTTATAGTCTAGTTCAGAAGGCAAAAGTAGCACAGGCAAAAAAATAATTGAAGAAGAATTCTGTGCTAAAGTGGGTGATACTCTTTTAAGTACACCAAGAATTCTGGAAAAGAAGGTCAGTGTGGGCTGTAGTTACCATAGAGTTTTATAAATTAGGTGGGACTGGGTCCAAGTCTGGTGACTTGCAATCCTGCTTTCTCCTTTATAGAAATGTTTTCATGCTTTTTGTGCTCAGAAATATGAAAATGACTTAGAATATACATTAACAGATTAGTTTAAAACTAATTTTTAAAATTGACTTTAAAACTTTTCATTTGTTAAACCAATTAACATTTATTTATTCTTATAATAATAGATGCTGAAAGATACAAAAATGAGTAAAATAAAGTTCCTTCCCTTGATGTGTTTACTGTCTAGTGAGGTATATATACATTAATATGTAAAATTGGTAAGTTAAACTCTATATGAGGAGAACTGTGCTAGAAATATTCACAGAGAGTTATGGGCATTCCAAAGAGAGAAATACATGAGAGAAGAAATGGCATTCAGTAACTAATGCTGTCTTCTCTATTTAATATCAAAATCTGTTGTTTAACATCCTTAGTTTTAGGGCAGCCAAATGAAATACTTTGATTAAAGACACTTTGTAGTAAAATATTCATTTAATGAAGAAATCAAAGAAATCATTTTGCATATTTTAAAGTCTAATAACTTGTTTTTCAGTTTATTATATATACCCACTGTGCTTACCTCGGGACAAACTTGAACAAAGGCAGACAAACTCATCAAAGAACAATGCAGACCTGATTACAAATGCACAGGATGTGCATATGGCGTACTCGATACTGCCAAACCTGAACTTTGGAATTTCCTGATTTTGTGGGGCTTGAAGTATTTAGATAGAAGTTAGGTAGGTGGTGAGCAGGTTTTTATATTTCATTAGTAGGTTAAAACACAGAAATTCTTAAAGAATGCTAGATCTTCATGAATTATATTTAATTGCTATTGCTAACAATTGGAGAGAGAGAGAGAGAGAGAGAGAGAGAGAAAGAGAGAGAGATGAGTTATGTATCCAGCACAGTATGTATGTACTAGGTGCTAGAGCCTTATTAAAGATGAATAATCTAAGGTCTGGTTGGATCCAACAAAGGAATTCATGGCCTAGTGCAACTGCCAGATATGCAAAATGCTGTATTATTGGGTATAAATGAGGTAAGTATGGGGAGAAAAGGGATGAAATGAACATTGAGCATGGAATCAACTAGCCTCATAATTCAAAAGGTAGGATGGGCAATTGAGTTTGGAGACCAGAGAGTATAGCAGATAGAAAGGTCATGAAAATTGAATCTCACCTCAGCGACATGAAGGATATTTGTGATAAAAAATTGTCACAATGATATTATCGCTAAATAGACATCAAGAAAATAAAACATAAAATGCTAAACAAAAAAACAAAAATCAAACCAGCTCAGGGAGCATGAATATATAACATAAGCAGCCAAGAGATGATATGACTGTACATTGTGAAAGGTGGGGAGCTCAATCCTCTCACCTCAGAATGAGGTATATTACCCTAAGCTTCCTGAGGGGCTAGGATCACAGCTTGATATCTTGACCCCCAGGCATTTATCTTCCTGCCTGTGAGAGTTGACCATTTGCATTCTGGAGAAGAGGAAGTTGAGAGGGGGACAGTGATCACCTTCCCCATCTGCTCCAAAAGCCTGTGAAATGTCCTTCTTGTGAGGGTCATGAGTTTTCTACCCAAAGGTAGCCAACTCTGAAAAATAGCATGATCAAGCAAGATGTTATTGCATCAAGCATTTAAATTACATTTCTTGAAAACTGGCTTTTGGGATCTGTCCCTTTATTCCAGTCTTGTATGCATCTTGCTTTGTGACCTCCAGGGTGAGTCATCCTGATCTCTGGAGTCTAGTCCCACCTGGATGTGCATACCTGAGAGTGGTATTCTGTGTATAGCACTCTGAAGGTGCTGGGGTCTGACACTGTGTGGTCAAATCTTGACTCTGCCACTTAGCAGCTCTGTCACACTGGACAAATTATTTAACTTATCTAACTGTTGTTTTTTTTTTTTGATTCATTATCTTTTATTTACTAGTTTTCAAATAATGAAGTGGTTCCCTAAGTTATTCTAATAAGGTGTATTTTTATGGTTTTATTATAAATGCCTGAATTTAAAAATATTTGATGTATTTTATTACTTTATAATTATTTTCCTTATTCTTTTTTTAAACATCTTTATTGGAGTATAACTGTTTTACAATGGTGTGTTAGTTTCTGCTTTATAACAAAGTGAATCAGTTATACATATACATATGTTCCCATATCTCTTCCCTCTTGCATCTCCCTCCCTCCCACCCTCCCTATCCCACCCCTCTAGGTGGTCACAGAGCACCAAGCTGATCTCCCTGTGCTATGCAGCTGCTTCCCACTAGCTATCTATTTTGTGTTTGGTAGTGTATATATGTCCATGGCACTCTCTCACTTTGTCACAACTTACCCTCCCCCTTCCCCATATCCCCAAGTCCATTCTGTAGTAGGTCTGTGTCTTTATTCCCATCTTACCCTTAGGTTCTTCATGACATTTTTTTTCTTAGATTCCATATATATGTGTTAGCATATGGTATTTGTTTTTCTCCTTCTGACTTACTTCATTCTGTATGACAGACTCTAACTTTGTTTTGTCTTGGAAATATTAACAAGAATACATATCACAGAGGACTGAAGTACGGATAGAAGAAGATTATGTATGCAAAGCTCTTAGCACAGTGTCTGACCCAAAGGTAATAATAAATGCTATTTTTACATGCCCCCAACACAGGCAGCCCTGACATAAATATCTGATTTACTGTGCTCTGTACATGTGTAGAGGATGTAGCCATTGTGAAGGCACTCCCAGAGCCTGCTGCTGAGGCCAGAAACCCCACTGTCCCAGCTAAACCCTTGATTGCTTCCATACCAATTACTCAGCAAAAACACAATTCACTTACACATTAGACATACAGTTCTTAAGTCCTCTGTCTGCCCACTTCAATTTCATATAATTACAGACCAGAACACTTTAGATTAGGGCTTCTGGGGTCTATTTTTTTGGCAATCTGCCTTAGAATAAGGCTGCTGTTATAGATCTTGGGAGCCAAATATGCACATTAGGCAAGATGATCATGGACAGGCTTGTAGAGTAATGGGCCAGAGTAAGCAAACATGTGTGGTCCCAGCCTACTATAAGTAACAGTTCAATTACCTCCTGCAAAGTACTTCCCAGCAAAGGGCATTCTACTAGTCAAAGTGTCATGCTTTAAATTTGGAGTCAGGCTATCAAGGCTGTTTTATCAGCATTTCCTCTGTCTTTTATATTTATTTGGGGAAAAAAAACAAAACTGTAAAATCCCTTCATTGGTTTGGTCCCCTAGCTTCCTGTGTTTTCATAAACATGTCAATCAGTTCAGAATCCTCTGTTTATACCTTTTATTTAGTCAGAAAGATAAAGGATATAAAGAAAGCATTCCACCTCCCTCTCCCAACCATCTCTCTGTGTCTGAGTTCCAAGCCACAGCATCTGACAACAGGGAATCTTATCCATTCTAGTCATTTGCTCTTTGTAGATCTAAAACTATTTAAGTTATAACAGCATTCCCTAGGCCTTCTGCACAAATAATTCACATTTGCAACCAAACCCACAGACACAGCAGTGTGGGGTTATAGAGGCTTAAGCTCTGCAAGAGGTACTAAATTCAATACCAACCCTTCAAGGGCCAAAAGCCATTGCTCAGTCCTTTGCAGAGAGACCAATTTAATTAAGATGTTTTATATTCACTTTTAGACTTTTAAATGTATGGATTTAAGAATCTAATATTAAATAATTCTGTCTTTAGAAGCATGTTTTTCTCAAAAAACAGACTGGCAGGTTTTCATTCATGCAAAGTACACCAGCATCAAGAACCGTCTCATTAGCTGCCAGGGTTCACTTTGTCTCAGTAAATTAACAGAATGTAAATGAAGGGAGGTCCATGAAAAATCTCCTCCGTGATTGTTCCTCCTGGTTTTGCCTCAAACCCTTCAGGGCTCAGATATTTGACACTATACTTTCAACTAATGCATAGTTGCATGAAAATGACAGCAGCACTTTTTTCTTTTTCTTTTTTAAAATCAGAATGCCTAGAAATGCTCACAAGACATTTTGACAAGTTATAGACCAGTCTTTCTCTTCAGGGATGTTTGCTTTGAAATGGTGAAAAATAATTAGACAGGAATGTGCTATCTTAGGTGAGGTTTGGCATCGTAGAGCTTGGGAGTTACTGGAAGGAGGGTCCTGGCAGTAATTGTTGGTGCTATGTTATGAGAAGCCTTTTTGAAAGTGTGACCAAAAAATATAGGGGGACCCATCCTGGCTCAGTTTGGCCCTGGTCGCACCCTGCTAAAACCAGTTTTCTGACTCTAAAAGGCACATCTTCGGTAGGAAACGGTGACAGGCTGTCATGGAGCTAAAAAAAAAAAAAAAAAAAAAAACCCTAGACTACAGAATTAGGATCTGGTTCTAGTCCTGATTATGACCCTGTGTGGCCTCGGACAAATCACCAGTCTTGACAGTAGCTTCCTCCGGGCTTTGGTACAGAGATTTCAGGTTGGAGCAATGCTCAGAGCTGTAGTGCTGGTCCTTACACTTCTAGTAAAGAAAACATAGAGATGCAAGGTTGTATTGGTTTCTCATAGAGATAACTTTGAAGCCAAGCACAATTTATTTTTTAAAGGTCAATTACTTGCAAACTTTGGTACTTTATTAATATCAATTTACTTATGACACTCCCAAGGTTGATGGTAATAATGTAGTGTACCAAAACCCTATGGCTGAGAACCCCTGGGCTGAGCTCCTCTCCCTATGCTGGTTGCTTCCCTGTTGGGGGAAAACTTTTATAAGAGATACTTTGATGAAGAAGTTTGACCAAAAAAGTAAAAATTGAACTCTTTCTCACCTATAAAGGGGAATCAATAATAATGACTATTTCCTCAAGGGTTTGTTGTAAGGAGAAATAAAATGCAACTGAATATATAGTGCTTTGTATGAACTGAAAGAAGGGTCTGTGCTGGTTGGAGACACCACAGAGAGAGCAGGAACATATTTGTACAACATTGCAAGATGGAGTGGGTGAGATTCTTGTGCAGAGACCTGGGCCCACACTTGCTGAAACCCCCCAGAGAACTTGGCATGTATTAAGTATTTGCTGAATTAATGAATGAGTGAATGCTTCAATGAATGAATGATGGAACAGTGCTGCACAACAGGAATCTTGATAATGAGATCCAAAATAATGGGATGCCTTGAAACACCTATTGCAGTCCAGAGCTATGTATGTGCATGTACTAGGTTTGAGAGGGGACAGTTCCGGTGGCTGGCACACAGATGACCATTCTCAGTACTAGGAAACATAGTGTAGAGAGTAGGAGTAGGGGATCTTGGCTCAGATTGCCTGGGTCCCAATCTCAGATCTATCTGAGCTATCTGAGATGTGTGTTAATTTGTCTCACATTTCTGTGCCTTAGTTTCCTCATCTGAGATATGAGGAAGAGGTTGGTGATGATGATAGTGATGGTAGTGATAACTACCTTGTAGTATTCCTATAAGTTTTAAATGAGTCAGTGTATACAAAGCAATAGATAATGCTTGGATCATTGTAAGCTCTCAATAAATATTAGTTACTACATTTGGACAATGAAAGATCATTGGGACTTAATTGTTGCAGTGTATTTATAACTTTATACATATACTACTTATAGTTTACTGAGAGCTTGAATGGGAGGTCAAGCCTCCAGAAATAAAAATGCTCAGTATTTGAAGTCAGAGAAACAAGACTTGAAAACATGCTTTGCTTCTTACTGAGGACACTCAGAAAAATCATTTACCCTTCTTTTTCATTTTTTAAAGCTTTTATTAAAGTATAATACACATATACATACACGTATAAAATAAGCTTAATTAACATTCACAACTAGTTTTCACAGACTTTTCTTTTACAGTGTAAAAGTAAAAGGCATCAAGATCACAAAACAGAGCATTACCATCACAACATAAGACCCACCTCCCCATGGCTTGTTCTAGTCAATAACCACCCCCTCCCCACAAGGTTACCCACTATCTTGACTTTAAACACAACTGATTCATTTTGCTTGTTTTCAAACTTTACATAATGAATCACATAGTATGAACTATTTTGTCTCTGTTTTATTCATTCATATTATGTTAATGAAATATACTTTTGGATTGCATTGTAGATTATTTATTTTCATTGCTATGAAGTATTGTATTATCTGCATACAGTACAATTTATTTTTCCATTCTACTATTGATAAATACTTGAGGAATTTCTAGGTTTTGGCTACTAAGTAACCAGTTACCCTTTTTAGGGTCCAATTTCTAATATATAAAATGGATAGGGTGTTAGTCAATTCCTGCTGCTATAATGAAAATACTATAGCCTGGATGGCTTAAACAACAGAAATTTATTTCTCACTGTTTTGGAGGCTGTGAAGTTAAAGGTCAAGGAGCCCACCAATTCAGTTCCTGGTGAGGGGCCTCTTCCTGGTTTGCGGGTAGACACCTTATTGCTGTGTCCTCACATGACAGAGAGAGAGAGATCATCTCTCTTGTGTCTCTTCTTATAAGGACACTATTCCCATTCATGAGAACTTACTATCACATTGAGGATTAGGGCTTCAACACATTAATTTGGGGTGACAAATATTAAGTCCATACCAGAAGAACTAATGATGTCTCATAAGTTTGTTATAATGGTTAAATTGAAGAATATATATGTGAAAGGGACTTTTAAACCTTAAAGAATGCTTAACAATTATTGTAATTTTTAAAAAATTTGCTTTACAAAAAGAATTGCTTTAATGTGTATAATGTTGAAAATTTTAAGTGTTTTCACATATATTATTTCAGATACATAACATGTATTTCATACCATATATCACTGTAGTATTGTTCTGGTCATATATATTTTATTTTATTTTATTATTATTATTATTTTTTTTTTTGCGGTATGCGGGCCTCTCACTGTTGTGGCCTCTCCCGTTGTGGAGCACAGGCTCCGGACGCACAGGCCTAGCGGCCATGGCTCACGGGCTTAGTTGCTCCGCGGCATGTGGGATCTTCCCGGACCAGGGCACGAACCCGTGTCTCCTGCATCGGCAGGCGGATTCTCAACCACTGCGCCACCAGGGAAGCCCCTGGTCATATATATTTTATATGTTAAACTACCTTAACATTTTTTTTTATTCTGTCGGTAGACTGGGCTTAGTTGAATGATTCTCACAGAGGGTCTTTCAAATGGGTGAAGTTAGATCTTGGCTGTGGTTTGAGGCATCTAAATATTCTACTGGGCAAGATGATCAAGATGGCTTCTGAACTAGGACTAGGACGTCTGGCACCTGGGTCAGGACGACTGGAGTAGCTGGGGCTGGACTGGTCTCTTTCTCCATGCTGCTTCTCCTTGTGGCTAACATGGCTTCCTATCAGTGGAGGATCTTAAAGTAGTTAGACTTCCTACATGGGGGCTGGATTCCATCAAAATGAATGGGAGAAACCAAGAAACCAAGACAGAGACTGCAAGGCTTCTTCTGAACTCACTTCAGCATCACTTTTACCTCAGCATATTGGGAACCAGCTCAGATTCACGGAAAGAGGACAACACAAGAACATGAATACCAGGATGCATGGTTCACTGAGAAGCCATTGTTGGAAACTAGTATAGATGTGCACAGATAGTGGTTACTTGGCATATGATTCCCAAAGTTTCAGGAGCTCGTTCTATACAAGAAATATCTTTTCTTAGATTTTAATTTGTTGATAAGACTGGAGAGATAGATCATACCTAGAAGTCTTCAAAGTAAAAAGAAACATTGTAAAAATTCTATACATTATAGAAATGTCTCAAGTTTCCTCTATCAACTCTTTAAGAGCTGTGTTGCTTCAGGATAAGTATATATGAGATACCCACTGTATGCAAAATGTATACTGTACAAGGAAAAACAACTCAATTGAACAATTTTTTCTCAAAGAAGATAAATTCAAATAGGTTTAAGGCACCACGTGTTCCCAGTGTCCAGTAACCTCTGTCAATACCCTAGAGTCTGGGATTGCCAAAAGACCTATCTTATGCCCGGAGGCTCTGGGATGGGACAGGTGTTCAAGGAAGTTCATTACACAGAATTCTACCTGGAGAAGCTCTTCTAGTAGTTGACACTGAACTGACCTCAAATATGAACATAATTCACTAATTTATTCATTCCTTCTTTTATTCAGATCAATATTTTAACCATTGGTTTAGCATCATGTAGAATTAGCCTGTGTTGTGTGTTTGTTCACGTGTGCATGTGTATGTTAAAGTAAATCTCTCAAGAATAGTTTCCAGAAAGATCAGCTTATTAGAATGATTCCTTTCTTTTAAACTCCTGAAGTTTTTACTGTGCAAGTTTTACTATTCACTGTTGATACAATACTTTCTGAAGTCATTATGCCTGCTTTAGTTCAAAGATGAATTCAAGGTCCACTTCTATCATGGAGTCTCTCCTTGAATATTGCAACTTGCAGTCATCTTGTCTGTTCTACTCCCTGACACTAACATGCTGCCTAAGTTATGCCTCGGTTTCTCACACTTGTTGACATTTATCTATTAATACCTAATACCTAAAAACCTCCTCATCACTCTTTAGTTTTGTCTACTGGGTTTGTCATTACCTAACACTTACTGTATATTTATTTGCTTATTTGGATTTTATACATTTAACCCCATACTATATAGGCAACTTAAAAGCAGACGTTTTGTCTGTTTTATTCACTGATATATCTTTAGCACCAACCAAAGTTTCTGATGCCATAGGTAATCGATCTTTGTTGACTGAATGACTGCATGGGGACCAAGTCTTCTAGGTCTGTTCATGCCCTCAGCACTCATACCCAGGAGTTGCCAGTGGATAAACAGACATGTTGCTCATTCCTCAGCTTTTCTGTGGCCAGATGGACAGTATGCCACTTCCTTCCTATCTTGTGAAGATGTTGTGAAGATTACTAAGTGGTGCCCAAATTCACTGATTAATAGTTCAGCTGTTCCCAGAGTGCAGGCAGTGTTTCAGTTTGGAAATCATTTTGTGTTTACTTGGATTTTTTAAAAAAATGTATGATCAGAAGCTACTTCATCCAAATGTAACAGTGTGAAATGTACCAGCTTAATTATCCCCTGTGACAGACAGAACAAATTAACCTTCACTATTATCATCCCCCAGTGATCCTATTCCTTCCTGCTGTATATTTCTTCATCTAATCTTTTAAAACACTGTTAGCTTGGACAACATGAGGTGACCCCAATTTAACTGGGGCCACACGGGTTGATTTCCTTGTTCCTCTGTCCGGGTTGTACATCATTGTGGCCCCCTATCTCTGAACCTCAAGCCAGATGAGAATGGTGTGACACTGAGCAGGGGCTGCTGTGTGAGCCAGAGCACCATTTGCAGCATCTGTGGGATCCTGAATCCTCTAGGCCATAGTTTTCTGCAGACACAGCAGACTGACTGCATTGAAACAATTCCATCCAGATATTTTATATAAACTCCAGCCGACAGGCTCACTTTCTTAGGCAGAACATTGGATATTTTCCCATCAGCTCTAGGGTAAGCAGGGGAAGGACCATAACAAAAACTGGGAGGCAGAGGACATTAACTTTTGGAGGACTCTCCCCTTCCTTTGAATCCCCAAGCCCCGTTTCTTTCCCAGGGCTCTTTTCTGTTACCTCTTTACCTCTATTTTTCCATATTTATCTATTCACCTTATACTCATAAATTAATTCACTCAACCACTCATTCATTCCTTTACCCAGCGGACATTGATGTGATGTCCACCACATGCCAGGCACCAAGATAAATGATAGCATATAAGGATGGATAAACTAGATAAAGCTCCGGCCCTCAAGAATTCAAGGTATAATACTGAGGAGCTCTGTGGTGCCCCATTGTCTGAGACCCTATTTTCAACCAGCACTAAGTAATTTAGTTTGCTTCCTGTGAACATAGGGTCTGATGAGAACAGTAGCTCTGTGGGAGCAGGGCTATGGTGGTAATATGTGAGTGGGTGGGGTGGGGTTGTGTGTGCAGGAACAAAACAACAAAACCTCTTTGTTTCTCGAGAAGCTCACAGCCTAGGAGAGAAGAAAAGGGTCATAATAAAAAAAAACTAGTATAGTGGAAAGGAAAGCAAGATTAAGTTCAGTGGTTGAAATAAAAACAAGATGCTATAGATATTCAGGGGAAGGAGAGTTTCCATTCACGGGCTGGGAATAAAGAAGGAAGCGCCAGTGAATGCTTCTTGAAGGAGTGGATAATTCATCTAGAGGTTGAAAGATGGTCAGAATTTCTTCCAGTTGGCAAGACCACTTCCAGACCTAGGAAAAATGTGACAGAGAGAAAGCATAGAGTCTGTTTAACAAGGATGGCTTTAAATGCGCAACTGAGAGATTCATGCATCACTGACTCACAGAGAGGAGTCTCTGAACACCTTTGAACTGATTGATTACTGGTTGCTTGAAGCTTCTCTTAAGAGGAGCAGTTTTCAGTGCTGGGTGGGATGGGCTGGAACCAGATGAGTCTGGGACCAGTGAGTAGATTATTCTGGGAGTGTAGGAGATAAGTCATGATTGGTGGCAGTGGAACCAGTATCAAGAGACAGTACTCAAGTTATGCTTATGGAATTAGCATTTTCAAATCAGTGAATGTGGTGGGAGAGACTGGACTGCAACAAGGTTTTCTAGAAACAACCAAATGTTTGCTCTTCCCACTTTGAATGATATTTGCATCTGAAGAGTCCTTCCTTCATCAAAATGAACCTGTCAATCATGGTTAAATTTGCACTCTGACTTTGGGCATTTTAAAAAACAGTTCTGATATCAAAACACTTGAAGAATTGTTAAAAGTCTTAGATTTATTCACTTCTCGAATTCTAACAAAGCTTCCTTGAGGGTTTTGGGATTTTTGCTTTTGTTTGTTCAGTTTGTTGGTTTGGTTCAGACCTTTCATTCTACTTAATCATTTGCAATTACCTTGTCCATCTGTGGATGTGCAACCTAATTGCACGAGACTGTCACTCACTGACCCTCAGCTCCATTTCCCTCAGCCATGCCTGGGAGAGCAATCAGTTGTATTCATGCTATTCTCCTGGCTGCTACATCAGGATAATGCATGTCAAGTGGTTTTCCAGCAGCAGTTGAGTAAAGCTGTGTTGGTCTCTCTGCTCCTTCTTGTACCATCCTCTCCTGTGATCACAAGTGTGCATGTTAAGCCTGGCCAGATAGAAAGGACCAGGTGGTCTCATAAATTCACAGAGTATGAAAATTCCGTCAGGAGAACCACCAGTGTGATTAGCAGGTGAACTGGGCGGCCCCCTCTCATGGTGCTATCTGAAGGGCAATCATAGGTTTTTCTATTCCAAAGTATCTCTCCCAGTAACCTATTTATATGAGAACAACTCCACTATTCATTTAGTCATTCATTAATCTATCCATTCATTCAACAAATATGTATCTTCTCAGGCTGATACTGTCTCAGTACACACAGTGCCACCACAGCAGTTGTTAGAACACAAAAATACAGCCCCAGGAGCCCTAACTCCTCCTTGGAGACCATCTACCCCAATACAAAATGTACTTCTCCAGGACCCCACAACTAAAGGCTTAAAACTCCATGCAGCCAGCATCGGTTGTTCTGATTGGTTGGTACCCTCACTGTACCTGTTGCTAAATACTTTGAATAGCACTCCTGATTTCACTCCCTACCAGGTGCAAAGTTATATGCTAAAATCCTCAGAAGAGCTAGACTATGATTTTGCCTTCAGGTGCCTTCCAGTCCCTGTAGGGTCTCTGAGCAAGTGCATGAATTACTGGGATGTAGGTAGGGAAGGTGTGGTAGATTAATAATGGCTCCCATAGATTTGTTTATGACCTAATGGCTGGAGCCTGTGAACAGAGATTAAAAGGCCAAGACTTTGAGATGTGATTAGGTTAAGAATCTTGGGATGGAGAGATGATGCTGGATTATTCAGGTGAGGCTAAATGTAATCACATGTCTTTATAAGAGACAATCAGGGGAAGATTACACATAGAAGAGGAGGAGGCAACATGGTCACAGAGGCAGGGATTTAAGTGGTTCAGCTTCAAGCCAAGGAGTGCTGGCAGTCACAGCCTGGAAGATGCAAGGAATTCATTCTCTCTTAGAACTTCTGCAATAAGTGTGGCCCTGCTGACCCCTTGATTTCGACTCAGTGATATTGGTTTTGGACTTCTGGCCTCAAGAACTCTGAGAGAAAACATTTATCTCTTAAATTTTGTTTTAAGCTGCCCATTTTGTGGCCATTTCTTACCACAGCCATGGGGAACTAATACAGAAGGGAAGTGCCCTCAGATGGACACAGAAATTTCTACTGGCAGTGGAGGAGGGAGAACTTGGTTCTCCTGGGAGTGTCAAAAAAGGCTTAAGAAAGATGGTGAGAAAGGAATTGGGCCTTGAAAATGAGAGAGAATTGGGCATGTGTGACAAAAAGAACAGTGTCAGGGAACAAGAGGTCCTTCCATTTGCCTGGGATACAGTTTACAAGGTAAAAGAAAGAAGGACAGTGTAAAAAGATAGAGTGGTAGAACCATATTGATAGAAGTGTACATGCCCCATGTATATGGGGTTAAAATTCATTTTAAAGAAACAACTCTAAAATACTATGATAACCAGACACACACATGTAGACTGGGGCCAACCTGTTGATTACCTCTGAGTGGATAAAGAGGATAGTCTGCTACTAAGCTGATCAGGAAGTTCAGAGGCAGAACATGGATAGCCTTGTATAATAGTCTGAGCAGTTTTGTTTGGTTGCAGACAATGGTGAAATTAATTAGCCAGAGAGTGAGATGAAGATCTGAGCTTTGAGAGAGTCACTTCTTTGACCTAAACAAAGATGTAGGTGTGCTATTTCTAAAAAGTCACTTTAAAAAGGTGCATATTGACTCGAAAGACAGGGAAAGAAAACTTTTGATACAAGCACAGATTCCTTTAATTATTGTGGAATGGTCACCTTGAAATCCCAAAGGCTGGGCCTCAGTGGGAGAGAGCTGACAAGTGTAAGAGAGAGGCAGGATCTTAGTGGAGATGAAGCTCTGTGTGATAAGGCCTTATGAGCATTCAGGGAGGAAAGGTGACAATAAATCATAGGTGTTCAACTTTATCAACAGCTGCTGTTACTGAGGAGGCCTGCAGACCATCCAGAGCCATGGCTTTGGTTTCATGGGCACCTAGTTACACACACTGGAGCCAAGCCCCAGACCCCATCCTTGGAATTGACTCCACACTTGTCCAAGATCAGGATAAGTTTATTGCAGTCAGTTGTAAAATTGTGTTGATGACATTACTTTCCAGACAGTGAGAAGGAAATTGGGGCTGACCTGATATATATGGGTAAATTTTTAAAAATTGATTTTAGAGTTCTATCTTAAGAATTGCATCTCAACCAAATGATTAATTGCAGCAGAAATGTTTATCATGTCTTTCTCATTCACTTCAGATTGGAATTATTATTAGTTGGATTTGGGCACTCTAAGAACTCATAATTGACTTTTAATTAAGTGCCAAACTGTTTCCAACTATCGCACATAACCTAAGGATTTCTGCACCACTTCTAATTTACTTCAGTTACCTTCCCAGCACATAAAGGGATGCAGAAATTCACTTGACTACTGAACTACAAGGGCTGGAAAATCATGGTATACTTTTAACAAAGTTGTTAAAGAAAATCAAAGCATTCTTTTTAAAACAATTGCTTAGACATATCTTGACCTAATACGTGTTACCATGTAATTACTTTGGAATCATAACTAAAGGTTTGGTTCAAAAGTCAGCTCATAAAACAGAAATCATGTGTAGAAAAAATTACCCTTGACATTCGTTGATATTGTCCTGAACTAAAAGTAATTGTCACAGATAAATATATAATATACATTAAACTATCTCCCTCCCCCTCCTCTATGCTCCCTCTGTCCCTCCCCCTCCCCCAATGCTCTCTCTCCCCTCCCTTTGCTTCCTCTCTCCATCTCCCTCCATCCCCTCTCCCTCTTCTCTCTCCCTCTTCCCCTCTCTCTCTCCCTTTCCCTTCCTTCTCTTCTTTTCACTCCCCCTTCCCTCCCCTCTCTCTACCTCCTCCCTCCATCTCTCCCTTCCCTCTTCCTCTTCCTCCCTCCCTCCCTCTCTTTCTATGTATATTTATATATTACGTTGGCCAAAATTTCATTTGGTTTTCCATAAGATGGCTCTGGTAGCACTTAGTTGTCTTTAACTTCATTTGAAAAAAATTTGTTAGATTATATTGTGACAGCTGTCATATCAGCATGCATTTTAAAAACAACTTATCAAAATTGGTGAATTTTTGTGTAACCGTTTTAATACTGAAGATGGAAGGAAAAAGCAACATTTTTGGCTTATTATGTTTTATTATTTCAAGAAAGGTAAAATCACAACTGACACGCCAAAAAAGATTTGAGCAGTGTATAGAGCAGTTGCTGTGACTGATCGAATGTGTTCAAATGTGGTTTGTGAAGTTTTGTGCTGGAGATTTCTCACTGGACGATGCTCCACGGTCGGGTAAACCAGTTGAAGTTGATAGTGATCACATCGAAGCATTAACTGAGAACAAGCAATGTTACACCACGCAGGAGATAGCTGACAGATTCAAAATATCCAAATCAAGCACTGAAAATTATTTGCACCAATGTGGTTTGCTTTGATGTCTGGGTTCCACTTAAGTTAAGTGAAAAAAACCTTCTTGACCATATTTCTGCAGGCAAATCTGTACTTAATCGTAAGGAAAATGTTCCATTTTTAAAACAAATTGCGATGGGTGATGAAAGTGGATACTGTACAATCATGTGGAATGGAAGAGATCATGGGACAAGTAAAAGGCCAGTCTTCATCCAAAAAAGGTGATGTTGTGTATATGGTGGGATTGGAAGGGAGTCCTCTATGATGAGCCCCTTTCAGAAAACCAAACAGTTAATTCCAAGTACTGCTCACAGTTAGACCAACTGAAAACAGAATTCAACAAAAAGCATCTGGAGAATGAGTCAACAGAAAAACGCATTATCTTCTATCAGGATAATGCAAGGCTGCATGTTTCTTTGAGGACCAGGCAAAAACGATTACAGCTTTGCTGGGAAGTTCTTATTCATCCACTGTATTCACCAGACATTGCACCTTTGGATTTCCATTTATTTCAGTCTTTACAAAATTCTCTTAAGGGAAAACAATTCAATTGCCTGTAAGACTGTAAAAGGCACCTAGAACAGTTCTTTGATCAAAAAGATAAAACGTTTTGGGAAGATGGAATTATGAAATTGCCTGAAAAATGGCAGAAGGTAGTGGAACAAAATGGTGAATACTTTGTTCAATAAAGTTCTTGGCCAAAATGAAAAAATGTGTCTTTTATTTCTACTTAAAAACCGAAGGAACTTTTTGGCCAGCCCAATATTTCTGGTATGGAATAATAATCGTTCAGTCATCTGGAAGCCTACAAATGGCTTTCCCAAGAGACCTCAGTCTTTAAACATATACTATTTGTGGGATGCCAACTGTTCACCAAACACTATGCTAAACCTTTTCCCTATATCATCTCATTTAAAACCTCATGATTCCACATGACAAATAGATTCACATACCCTGATCCACAATAAAAGTGTTTTATTGATATGACAAAATTAAATTCTCTTCCAGACTGATCTATGAGCAAATGAATCTTCTGGAGGCTGCCAAATGGCAAACAGTTCTCATGCAAAAGGCTGGAAATGTTTACCTAACAGAGGTTTGTTATTTAGAAATGCTGAAGTTATTAGGAAAGAAAGGAGACATTCTCAGCTTTATGAGTTTTTCATAGACTTCCTGGTTAGATTTGGCACTCTTGGTATGAAAAACCCAGTGGGGTTGACAATATTTATGGAATTTTAGTTTGTAGCAACTTTAAAATTATGAACGTTTGTCTGTATTTTTTCACATTTTTCTGCTATTATATAGAATAAGAACTTGGCCAGGTGAATGTTTAAAAGTTTATTTTTACTTTACATTGTATATTTAAGCTTCAATATGCACTTATTTCTCTAAAGTGCTATAAAATTTACAAACTGTTTTTAAAGTATTATTAATTATTTTAAATCATTCCATTTTTTTCATGAGATTTTGACATTAAAAAAAAATTTTTACATGTGAAGAACTGGGCATCAGAGAGATTAAATCCATACCCCCACCAAATGCCACAACTAATACATCAAGACTGAGATAGATGTTTCCTTATTCCAAGCCCAGTACTGCTTCTTCTGCACCATAGCTGTCAATATACCTATGAAACAGATGAAGACGGATATACTTATCTAAGATTTATTTTTGGTTAACACTAAAAAATTTCCCCTATATTTACATTTTAAATTTATTTTTTGAAAAGCAATTCATGAACCTGGTTAAAGAAAATCTGGTTACTAATGATGCACAGTGAAAAGTCCCTTTCTTCCTAGTGCCTAACATACCCAGTTTCTCTCCCTGAAGAGATGACCTTGTTATTAGTTTTTATGTATTTTTAGTAAATATTTTATGCATTTATAAATATATGGAAATATTTTGTAGTTTTTATGTCACAGGTATTTGCCATACAAATATTAAGGGTCACATTTTAAAGACTCTTGATATGTTTGACATATTCCATAAGGTGCCATTGGAAGTCCCTGTGAACCTTCACGAAGAGCTCTTGTCGAGCTGGCAGAAACTTGAATTCTCAGAGAGGACCACACCAGAAGACATGCAAGTGTGACACTACAGCCACACAGGCAGCTCTCCTTGTCCACTCTGGCAAGATGCTTCTTACTGAAATATATGCAGTGTATTTTATTTTAAATTTTAAGCTGTTGTTTTTATTTTTATTTGTTATACATGCACATAAATTGTTAACTAGCCCTACAAGGTTTTTAAAAAGAAGGCAAAGGTACAACCCTCTCTGCCCTATTTACCTCCTCCCAAGGACAACCAGCTTCTTCCTTTTCCACTGGTTATTTCTCTTAAAAACATGCTTGTATTACTACTTTATTTCCCTTAACACCTTTTATTTTCCCTTGAGTGAAATTTTTTTGGCTTTTTTTGGTTTACAAGTTATTCACCCAACAGTGAACTCTTTGCCAAGTGTATAAATCAGAGATACCAAGTTTTCTGTTAAATTCAGCTCCCCAGAAAGGTCTCTTCTGACTTGCTCCAATCTAGCCTGGTTTCTCCCTGGGCTTGGGGTTCAGCTGCCATGTTGGGCTTTCTCTTTATAATAATCCAGAGGATTTTCCACCTTCTCCTTTATGTTGCATTTCCTATATTTAAATTCTCCCTCTTTATTGTTGTTCTCTTTTTTCGAGGGGATGCAGCACATTCTCCATTAGCTTTCTGAGAAAGGATGCAGGAAGGCAAAATTCTTTGGAGACTTTGCCTTCCTTAATGTCTATATTCTATGCTCCAAATAGATTGAAAATTTGGCTGCTTATAGAATTCTACGCTGGAAACTATTTTTCTTCAGAATTTTGAAGGCATTTTTATGTTGCCTTCTAGTAGCTGGTATTGCTGTTGAGTAGTCCAATGTCATTCTGATTCCTTGTCTTTTGCAGGGATTCTACATTTTACTCTTTGGTAACTTGAGAATCCTCTTCTTTTCCATGATGTTTGGGAATTGCATGATGATGTGAGTCCGTATACGTTATGTTCATGCATTGAGCAGAGCAAACAATGGGTTACTTCAGTCTGGAAACTCTTATCCTTTAGTTTGGGGAAATTTTCCTTTTAACTTTTTATTTTATATAAAGGATATTTATTTTATGGTTTATCCTCTTCTGATAGTACTTTTCCCTTTATTGTCATTTTAGTGAAGTTTTAGAGGGAAAGTAGATGCTATATTCAACCTGCCTTCTGTATCCAAAGTTCGTAATTCTGCTTTTATATAGTTTTTCCCTTTAGTGATAAAACATGAAAAAATAATTCAAATGTAATTTGGCAAGTGTCATATTTACTTAAAATATTTCTTTATGGTTGAAGTTCTTGTAAAGAATAAAATCTTAGGTGGAATTATAGAAGTGACATTAAAGGATGGTATTTTGAAGTGGTATTAGTAGTGATAGTTGGAAAGAAGACTCAAGACTACACAAGTCTTTTCTTGGTTTAACTTTCCCTCCTCCTCAAGGGGTTCCTGAAGGAGATACATGCACAAGGAGAAAGGAAAGTGAAGGTAATATTTTATTACTAATTGGGAATTTGCTCCCAGATCTTGAATTTGAACTTTAATAAGAAAGTCTAGAATATAGCAAAGATTCAATCTTCCTTATTACATAGGCTGAATGAACTACAATCAAAGCAGGCCATGTTTTCCATCTCTATTAATTCTAAGATCACACTCATTCTGAGACTTTACCATTTACTGATGGAAAGAAAGGCAAATCCAGAACATACATACTCACAGCAGCAGGAAAGTTTCAATTCAGGTAAACCTTGAGAGAGAAAGTTTTCCCAGGACCTTATTTGCTTATGAGAGTAATCCTGGGAGGGGAGCATTGTGCAAGTGCAATGAAGAATGAAATGGAAAGGGAACAAAGTTGTTTCTGGTATCCCTGGCTACTTGCACAATTTTGCCTTACCTGGAAGGAAAAGATGAAATAGAAAAGAGAAATTTTTTTCATATCTTGTTTGGTCCAAGCAAAAGTGAATCCCTCAGAGAAGCAGATGCCATTCCTAGCACTATCCCCTGATCATTGTCCTTCAACTTGTCAAATTCTTAGTCCTGACAGTGATCTGCTCTTACAGGAGTTGGGAGGATGGCAGAGACCACAGGTGTTTGGTTTTGTCCCAAGATGCCAATATTTCCAGCACAATTATGATTCAGTAAATTGCATTCTGAGCAATTTTCACTCCATTTTCAACTCATTTATCTCTCTTCTTTATCTCTCCAACCCTAATGAGGTCCCACCTCTCTCTGGTCAGGGGCAAATAATATTAGGTGTGAATGAGCTTAATGTGTGTAGCTGTCAAGACAATATTTATATTTAAAAAGATGACCTCAAGGGGGAGGGGGCAAAGAAAGACAGGAGAAGGAAGAAGAAAGGAAGGAAAGCCAGCAAACATTTATTAAGCACCTACTATCTTCCAGGCACTGTGTATCTTGGTTTCACAAACCTCTCAATCTTGTTAACATTAGTGCAGAATAATCGCCATTTTTATGAGTGAGGCAATTTACCATCTGACAAGGGTCAAGTGACTTGCATAAGGTCCTGTGGTGAGCATGCGGTGTGAGTGGGAGATGGACATCCAGCCCTGTTACACCCACTCCATTTCAGAGATATCAGTGCTGTGTGGGGAGATCTTTTCCTTCACATCCTACCACAAATGACCTCCTGCTCCTGGTGAAAATGCATGTATTTTTTCAAAAAGCATGAAACAACTAAGAGGAAATAATTTGGTGATGAGAGCCATCACCAAAAGGAATCTCAATAGATACTCTGCAGAAAAACAAAAGTAATTACACGAGTGAAGAAGAAAAATTTCTCATTCTCAAGCAATTTTTAATAAATATCTACATTTAATGAGTTTTGATGTTAAACTGAAGTATATTTTTATTTTATTTATTTATTTAGATTTTTAAAATTTATTTTTATTTATTTATTTTACTTGTTGGTTATTTAGCAGTGTGTACATGAAGTGTATTTTTATTATTTGTTGTAGCTACTGAGTAAAATGCTATGCTTCTACTTTTTGATTATTTTTTTCCCTTAAGAGATCTTGAAATTTATCTTGACATTTAAATTGTTAATCCAGCAAGAAAATATTAGAGGCTAGATCTGTGTTTTCTCCCTTTAAAGACAAGTTTATGTTACAGAACTTATGAACAAAGTACTCAAAAATATACTCAAAGTGAATAAGAACCAAGTCAATTTCCATTCAGCTGGAGTTCCTGGTTTGCAGTGAGTGTGGGAGTGTGAGAGAGGAGATCCTAGCTGAGTGATCTCTAATTTTTCACAGCTCTATTGATTTGCCTTCAGGCAGCAATTATCCTTCAATTGCCTCACTTCATCCTTTTAAAAAAATGATCCAATCTCCCCTCTTTAGAAAATACTACACAATTCACCTCAAAAACAAAATAACACACCATTCCCAAAGACTTAGGAAACCTGGACAAAGGAACACCAGTTGTGCTTCTATCTTTTCCGAATGGATTCAGTGACTGCACGCAACAGAGTGGTCAGTGCATAGTAGGTCCTCAATAGTGTTTTCATCATTCTTTTAAACTGCAATTTCACAATGGAGAGGCCAGGCAGCTGTTCTATATCACCTGTCACTGCTACAGAACCAAGCTTGGAAAATCCACCAATATTTCTGTAATTATTTAATTGAAATCTGTGCTGCTATTTTAGAAAGACTCCAAACTACAGTGGCTTCAAGCTATAAAAATGCATTTAAAAAATTTTTGTACTTCAGTTCTTTATTATTGAATTAACACACATATTTTGTTTACTCTCCAACTTCTATGTTGTATGCCTTGATAAACACATTGGGGCAATGAGTTCTGATGACAATAATTCCTTGTCAAGAACTTGCACTGTAATGAAAGTTTTGCCTGGTCTCTCTCAGATGCTCCTTCTAGGTCCCTTGTGGGTTGCTCACTCCTGGGTGACCCTAAGTGTTAATTGACCCCTCTGAAAAGCCCTGCTGTGCCACCCACCTGCCTGCACAGGCCCCCTGCACCTGGGCACCCTCTGCCAGGCTGGGACCTTCTCCCTCTGTATTTCTTTATTCTGTACTAGTTTTGAAATGAGAGGTCCAAGTTAATGGGGAGGATTTCTTCTTTGTGGTCATTGTGGAGCTTGGGTTCCTTTCAACATATATTTGAGCCAATCCCTAGAGCATTTCTGTATTGCTCTTCTAACCCCTAAGGCATGATTGAAACTGGGTGGAGCCAGAGGACAGGTGAAATCATGTGGAAGAGACACGACAATATCTTACATCCTTTTACTCACAATCCTTTGGTGAGAATTTAGTCAGCATTGACATCCAACTGCATGGGAGGGTAAGAAATGTTGACAAGCTTGGCAGCTATATGCCTAGTCTCAGTGGAAGAGCAAGAATGGATTTTGTGTACAGCTGGCAATCTTAACTCCATAATCTTTATAATACATTTTCATTTCTACCAGATAATGTATTCTTAGGTACTAGGCATCATGCTAATCTATGATAGAGGATGATTTTAAGGTCATCATAGGCCAGCCTCCTGCTTAGTGAAAGGCTCTTCTACTTTAAGGGAGATAGCCCTGCTAACGTTGCTATATGGCTAAACCTAACAAACCACAGCCTTTCAGTACATGCAAGTGCATGAATGAGTACAAAAGAGCCTCTGGGGCAACCACTTAGATGTATAGAAGGGCCTTTCTGGAATTCCTAATTCCAAGGCAGATAGATTTTTCAGAGCAGGATAAACTGGGGTAGATGCCAAGTCCAGGGCTGGATCCCACAATGGTTGGAGAAGAACCAATGCAGGGACCAGCAGGAGGATGTGTGGGGGCCATGAACAGCCCTGGTTGCAGAGCTTGGCTCAGGAAGAGCACTTTCTGGGAAACTGTAGGCTAAAGTGGTGCTCAGGTGTAAATGACTCCTCTTCCTCTCATCCAGCACTCACTCTCCATCACTACAGGAGGGAGAGATCCAGAATGGAAGCATCTCAAAAAAAAAATTACACCAGATGGAGATAACAGACAAGAAAAACTTTTGCAATAGGGATCAAGATTACTGCAATAGGAGTGAAAGATTGAACTCAACTCTACTGAGACAAAGGCAGGAGAGTTTTTAAGTATTGGGGTGATCTAAAGGACAATTACTGGAGAATATTAAGGAGGAGGTTGGTCAGTGTGATTAGGCCATCTGTGTTTACTAATAGGTCCTTATCCTTATCAAGTGAAGCTCCTCCCCTCTTACGGAGACTGGGAAATAGTGGCCCTAAATTCCTTGATGATTACATTTCAATGGGATGGCCTCCAGGTCTTGAGAAAGATATTCCTGGGTTGTAGAACTGGCAAGAGGCTGGGAGAAGATTTAGCTCTCAAGGGGAAAGAAGAAATTTACAATTGCAAGTTTTCTAAAGTAAATGCTCCAAGAAAAGTGAGGTTAGGTCTTCTATAATTAAGCTGAGGGGAACATTAATTCTGTCTTGATCACTGCCAGGTAGATCTGCTGCCTCTTTCCAGCAGGGCATCTGCCTAGACATTGGGTCTAGTGACATCTTGTGCTCAGCCTCTGCAATTAAGACTCTACCACCTGCTTCCCAACTTCCAGGAATTGGTGGAAATCTCTTGCTGGGATCAGCCCTACCTCATTCCCTTTGATAACTGCAGGATTTTTACCTTCACCTTTATTTTAATGGGTTCTCAAAAAAGAGGAATTATCAATATAAATGCATCTGTTTTGCAAATTGAACTAGATGTCTTCAGATATTAACATTTTAATGGCTTAAAAGCATTGGTAAATTTTTTGGCTTATGTCTTCTATTGACTAATCATGTAGCTAAATGGTAAAAGGTATACGTTACTGTATATGCATACACATCAGTGTATAATGTGTTCTTTTAATACCCTTATAGGAATCAATAGAGCAGATTTAATTTCAATTTGAATTAATATGCGATTCATAAATTTTTTTAAATTAGCCATTGTGCATAAAAATGCTGTTCCTTACTACATCCATTTCATTGCTGGAAAGTTCGAGTTGTCAGAAAGATCTACCTTATTCTAAATTAAAATATTCTTTCTTATAGCTTTTACCCACTGGGCTTATCTTTGCCTTCTGAAATAATGATTCTGCTACTTCTATGAACTAATCTGTTGCATGTACTGGCTCTGGGTCATGAGGCAAAAATACCCATAAGGGCAGGCAAGGGTCTAGAACATGTCTTTGATACCAAAAGGGGAAATTGAGGCAGGTATTATATCTGAATAGGACTAAAATGCTAAAAGGTATTGAAAAGCCTGCTTTGTTAGCTTATGATATCTGCCATGACTCTTTTATAGCACCCTCCATCTCACCAGGCCTGTCTCCAAACATGCAGACTCTTGGGTCCAGAGCACCAGAGCTCACTCCATTCACAGGTGGAGTGAAGACTCCCATAGCAGATCAGGATTAGGTGGGTCTAAATCAACTGTAATTTAAGCACCTCAAAGATAACTGATATTTGTATATACTGTGAAATGATCAACACAATAAGTCTAGTTAACATTTGTTACCATACATGGTTACAGAATATTTTTCCTGTCATAAGAACTCTTAAGATCTACTCTCAGCAACTTTCAAACAGGCAACACAGTATTATTAACCGTGGTCATTATGGTGTACATTACAGACCCATGACTTATTTATTTTATAACTGGAAGTTTGTACCTTTTGACCCCTTTCATCCATTCTGGCCTCCCCCTATTTCTTGCAACTACCTACTTGTTCTCTAAACCTATAAACTTTTTTTTTTCCACAGATAAGTGAGATCATATGGTATTTGTCTGACTTGTTTCACTTAGCATTATGTCCTTCAGGTCTATCCATTTCGTCACAAGTGGCAAGATTTCATTCTTCTTTATGGCTGAATAGTATTCTATTGTGTGTACACACACATAAATACATATATCACATATATATCTGTCTCACATCTTCTTTATCCATTTATCCATCAATGGACATTTAAATTTTTCCTGTATCTTGGCTATTGTAAATAATGCTTCAATAAACATGGGGGGGTACATATATCTTTTTGAATTAGTATTTTCATTTTCTCTAGATATATTCCAAGAAGTTAAATGACTAGATCATATGATAGTTCTATTTTTAATTATTTTATTTTTTGTATAACCTCTGCAATGTTTTCCATAGTAGCTGCACCAATTTACATTCTCACCAACAGTACACAATAATTTCTTTTTCTTTACATCCTTGCCAACATTGGTTATTTGTTGTCTTTTTGATAACAGCCATTCTACCATGTGTAAGGTCATATCTCATTGTGGTTTTGATTTACATTTCTTTAACAGTTAGTGAGTTTGAGCATCTTGTCATGCACCTGTTGGCCACCTGTTTGTCTTTTTTGGAAAAATGTCTATTCATATTCTCTGCCCATTTTTTAATCAGTGTGGGTTTGTTTTTTTATATTGAGTTGTATGAATTTTAAAAATCTATTTTGGATTTTAACCCCTTATCAGATCTATAATTTACAAATCTTTACTCCCATTTAGTAGGTTACCTTTTCATTATTTTGTTGATGGTTTTCTTTGCTGTACAAAAGCTTTTTAGTTTAATGTAGTCCCACTTGTTTATTTTTGCTTTTTTGCCTCTGCTTGTGGAGTCAGATTCAAAAGATCATCACCAAACTGATGTCAAGGAGCTTACTGCTTAGGTTTCCTTCTAGGGGTTTTATATTGTCAGGTGTTACATTCAAGTCTTTGATTCATTTTCAGTTAATTTTTGTGTATAACATAAGAGAGTAATCTAGTTCCATTCTTTTGCATGTGCTGTCCAATTTTCCCAACATTGTTCATTAAATAAACTGGCCTTCCACCATTGTATATTCTTGGCTTCTTTATCATAAATTAATTGGCCATATATACATGGGTTTATTTCTGAGCCCACAATTCTTTTCAAGGGATCTGTGTGTCTGTTTTTGAGCCAATACCATACTATTTTAGTTACCTTAGCTTTGTAATATAATTTGAAATCAAGGAGTGTGATACCTCCATCTTTGTTCTTTCTCAAGATTGTTTTGTTCACCATTTCCCAATATGTGCAGCATGTGGTAATTTGACCACCACACAATCTTTCAGGAGGAGCCTGTAGCTATTTGCTGTTGATCTATCTATTAATGAGTGTACGTCTTTACCACAGAAGTCTTCCACCAGAACTGACCTTATGGACATGAGATCCTTGTGGGACCTGATTATTTAGCAGTGAGTGGGCTGGATTCTTAACATTTTGTAATGCTCTCAACAAGCTTATTCCTTACCCCTTCTCCAGATGTTATTATTCCTCCATATCTATCTTGGAAAATTAATCTCTATTTTTTGTCTTTTCATTTAGATATTAATTATATTATTGTATTGTAATATTAGGTGTCATTGATTAGACACTGACATAATCATAATTTACCTTTGTGTTTAAAAAAGTACCCTATTAGTCACTAGTTTTTTTCCTCCTGTGCTGAAGATATGGGTAAGGGCAAAGACCCCAATGTCTGTAACATTAGAACATTGTAACAGTGCATCAATATGGATGGCTCCTATCACTGTGAGTGTCCCTTCAGTTATATTCTGGAAGGAAATAAATGTGTGTGAGGGTAATAAATCAGTTTCTTCCACTGGGATTTTACAAATTAGAAATTAAACCACACAGCTTTCGTACTAGAAAGTATAAGTACCAAGGTGGACTAGAAATAAGTTTTCTCCGTTCATTCATGTATCATTAATTATCAGTCCTAGCTGAGTCCCCACCACGTACCAGGCTCTGTGCTAGGGTCTGTAGCTACAGCAATGTGGTCCTTCTCTGCATGGACCTTACAACTTGCTGAGAAATACAGCCACTGTACATGTTTGAAGAGATAGTGGAAAGGACAACATTATAATGAAAGTTTTGTGAAATTAAAAAAAAAATGTTAATGGTTGTAATCTTATTCTCTTAATATGTAAAATACAAAATTTATCTAGATTTCATTATATGTAATAATATGAAAAGCTATGTACCCAGTGTAAATTTCTTCTGTTTTAACCCTCTTATTAAAATTGCAAAGAATGTCTCCTACAGGTGAACTTTGACCTCTTAAGCAATACTAAATCCAAATTGAATGCAAGTATTACATCTTTTTATCTAAGAATTCCAAATCAATTCAATGTAACCTGAATCAACAAAAAGCTGAGGGTTTGTCTGTGTACGTTAGAAAGTGTTTTTCCATACAAGGAACCAGGGCATAAGGCTTTCATTTGCAACTGTGGCTGTAAGAGTTTAAGCAAGTTCTTTAGCCATTCTAGGCCTTAGAATACAATATTATGCAGATGGATTGCAATATTTCTAATTACCTTGCCATTCTAAAAATCAGAGATACTGTGATCTTTAGTAACTCAAGGAGATACAATATTCTTGACAGCAAAATGCAATTTCATAGCATAGCAAAAGCAACATTGTCAATGTTTGTCTTGGGAATCTTCAGGTGGTGCTATGATGTACATAAGAAATGAGCTTCCTCATCTAGGGTCTCTCTACTATACCCTCTTGGCTTCACTTTCTGATTTCAGAACCCAATGCAAGATATAACTCTTGATGATAGTTCATTACTCTTCTGTGTCCCAGAAGGCTAAAAGAATAATGTTCTTTCTCATTATTAGAATAATGTTATTCTAATAATTAGAATAAAGTTAGAATATTCTAATTAGGATATTAGAACATTAGAATAATGTTATTTCTCAATAATTGTCCTTTCCCAAAAGAAGATATTCTCCCCAAGAGATATGTCAGAGTAAGAACAGTCAGTATTCCAGGTAGATGGGTTAGGAAGCATATATAATTTTTAGATCTCTCCTTGGTAAGACTAGTTCTCTCTCCACAGCTGTTTAGAGAGATCATACCCTAAACATATTTCCTTCTAGCCTTTCTTCTGTCTAATATAAACAATCTGTTTTCATCAGAATCAACAAAATCTCTTTGAATCTTGATTTTTTTAATCCATCATAATAATTCTGCTTAACCTCTGGTATCTCATGTAAATTTGGTCTTCTGCTTTATATCTGGTAAAAATTCATCATATTTAAGGCTCATGGAGAATGATGTAAGGCCAAACTGAACATGTATTTCTAGCTTAAAATAAGTGAAAACTCTTGACTTGTGGGAGAAGCCCTTTTTTTAAACCTTTTGAACCTCTATTTCCAATAGAAGATTTATTTCTTCAAACTGGGGGAGGCTGGAAAAAGTCATGGAGTCATTTTTTTAATAAATATTTTTCTAAGCAGCAACTATGTGTTAGGCACTGTTCTATATCTGAAGATGCCTTCCTGATACTTAGTATCCTCGGTCAGGGGTCAGAAAGTTATAGTTCACAGGCCAAACCTGGCTTGCCACCTGTTCTTGTACTGCCCATGAACTAAGAATGTTTTTTCTATTTTAAAATACTTGAAAAAAATCAAGAGAAGAATAATTTCTTGTGATGTGAAAATTATGTGAAGTTCAAATTTGTGTTCATAAATAAAGTTTTATTGGAACACAACCATGCCCATTTGTTTAGCTATTGTCTAGAACTCTTTTATTGATGCAATGGTAGAGCTGAGTAATTCTAACAGACTGTAGGGCCTGCGATGCCTAATATATTTTCCATCTAGTTTTTTTTTTCTTAAGTTTTCCAGCTGCTATTCTAGGAGTAGGATAGATAATAAACAGGTAATCAATTAAGCAAGATAATTATGGATTATGACAAGGGCTCTGAAAGAAAAACAATGGGTGATGAAATCTTTAAACCTATGTTGAATAGGGTGGAAAGGGGAGGCCCCTTAGAGGAGGTGATACTTGAACTGATTCCTGAAGTATAAAAATCTATCATTCATATAGAGAGCTGGAAGAAAAGCATTCTAAGTAGAAGTAGTAGCAAGGTCAATAGCTTAGAAAGATGGGAAAAGACCTGACGTTTCCTCAGAATAGAACAAGGCTAACATGGCTGGGACATCATGAGTAGACAGGAAAGAAGATAAGGTGAGATACAGAAGAAGGTGGGATATATGCTGCAGGATCTTGGAGGCCTTAATAAGAAGTGTGAGCTTTATTCTGAGAGTAATGCAAAGCTGTTAAAAGGATTTTAAGCAGGGAAATGATGTGATCTGGTTTACATATTTTTTGAAGACTTCTCTGACCGTTGTATGGAGAATGAGTTTTAGGAAGGACAAGAGTTGAAGCAAGGAGACAAATAGGATGCAATTATATCCAGGCAAGAGACAGCAGTGGTTTGGATTAAGATGGTAATGGAGTTGCAGAGATGTAGAAGACTTTGAGATATATTTCAGAGGTGGCATCTATGCAATTTGGTGATGAATCATACTTACAGTTGAATAAAAGGGAGGCTTCAAGACTGTTTCCTAAGTTTCTACTTGATCTAGCAGGAGTAAGTTGGTGATATTAACTAAGATTAATCCATCCAGGGAATATTTATTGAATTCCTACCACATTATAGTCACTGATCTAGGCTATAGAAAACAACAGTTAACGTAACAAATAAGCTTAAAAACCAAATATACACATAATAATATAAAATGTCCAATGAGAATAATTGCAATGGAGTAAATTAAAGCAGAGTAAGAAGGGCAGGGAGTAATGGGATGGAGGTTGTTGTTGTTGTTATTATTATTTTTTAAATTTTAAAATACCAGGAAGGTATTGACTGCTAAGCTGATATTTCAAAAATGACTGGAAAGAAGGAAGACAAAGAAGGAATTTAGTGAATTAACTGCACATATATTGGGAAAAGGCACTTCAGACAAGGGGAACAGCATGAGCCAGGGCCCTGAACCTAGTGTGTATTTGACATATTTGATGATCAGCATTGAGGGTAGAATTGTAAACAGTGAGATGAGAGTGGTAGAAGAAGCCCAATTGTGTAGAGATTTGAGAGTTATAGAAAGACTAGGTTTTTGATCAAAGTGAGATGGGATGTCACTGAAGGATTTGAGCCTCCAGGAATGATAGGAGCTGAAATACATTAAAAAAGGATGCACTGGAAAGACTCTAGGGCAGCAAAGGCACTGAGGGACCAGTTAGAAAGACTGGGAGAAACATGATAGGGAAATAAAACAAGAGCTCTATTTGGAACATATTTATTTTAAGACATTTAGTTTATGCCTGAGTATAGAGCAGCACTAGATAGAACCCAACTCAAAATAAAAGATACTTCCGTTTTCCCAGTTAGAACAACCACTATCCTCAAAAAATGTTTTTGGCCAACTTGTCTACTTATCCTATTTAATTTAGTTACATACATATATTTAAAATCACATATTATATAAAATAACTTAAATTTAAAAGTGTAACTTTAAAATAAACTATATGAAATTTATCAATTCTTTTACCATGTCCATGTCTGGTTTTCAATTGTATGGAATCAAAAATTTTAATGTATAGCAGTGATATTAATTATCATTAGGGATTTGGCTTGTGAACTCTCTTCTCAAAATCTGCAAAGACCTGAATGTAAAGTGATTTCCTGGGCTTCCCTGGTGGTGCAGTGGTTGAGAATCCGCCTGCTGATGCAGGGGACACGGGTTCGTGCCCCAGTCCGGGAAGATCCCACATGCCGCGGAGCGCCTGGGCCCGTGAGCCATGGCCGCTGGGCCTGCGCGTCCGGAGCCTGTGCGCCGCAACAGTGAGAGGCTCATGTACCGAAAAAAAAAAAAGTGATTTCCTTTTTTTCCCCTAAAGTATGATTTTGGGTAATAACTAAGTAAATGAAAAAACAAATAAGAAGATCCTCCTGATGTTAAACCTGGGAGAGTAGGGGAGCAAGGCCAGGGAGCAGTCAACACAAGTGTACAGTCATGAATTAAAGGGCTGTTCTCCAGCAGCATTTACAACTGCTCAGCTGCATAGGTCACAGTGGCTCATCCACAGAAAGAGTTTTGCCGATATCGCTGAGTGAGACTTAGTTAAATGTTGAGGGTATTTGCAAGGCAGTGGTTTTAGATGACAAAAGACCAAAAGGCTGATGGCAGAAAGAGGGAAAATCCAAAATCATCTGACTTCTCTTTCCTTACTTTCCTGAGCCAGAAATACAGGAAAACCTTGAGGGAGCTGGTAAATCTGTCAGTCAGTCTGCACAGCAGGGCGCCTGAACTCCATCAACAAAGACACATCGGACGACAGGACCAGAGCAGATCTAAAACTCAGCTCGGCTCTCAGGGCTCACTTTCTGGTACTGGGTCCTAGTGGACCTCTAGGGGAGCCATGAGAGCGCAGTGAGGCTAAAGGGCGGGGTCGCCCCTCCCAGTTCTGTCCGTTCCCTCTTGCGGCCTGTTCACATCGCCCATAAACCTGCCTCATGGGCAGTTTGTTTTCTACCATCTCGGCGAACGTGTGTGTTTATCTCCCTGACTACACTCTGAATCCTTAGCAGGCAGAGATAGTATTTTCATTTAGTTTCTTTAAACAATCAGAAAGCAAACAGAAAAGAGAGAAAAAAGAGACAGAGTCAGAGAGATGCAAGGGTGTGTATGGAGAGAATTTTAAAATATATCAGAAAACGTAAAGATATACAAGGAAGATGACATTTATTTCTGTTAAGCCATTTTTCTGTTTTCCTTTTTTCTCAAACACAATTTTGAATGTCACTTTTAAAAAAATTTAACATTGTTCAAAGATATTATTTTTAAGGGCTGCATAGTTTTCCATTTTATGATTTATTTTATATTCCCTGTAATGACTGATGTCACACTATTCATTTTATGTGCTCTGACATGTAAATGGGAAAGAAAAGATGTGAATAATGCTTCCAAGGACCTCAGCTGAGTGGGAAGCATAAACTTATTTCACAGGGTTGCAATGACCATTGAAGAGAATGTACACAGTGTCTTTATGGTGGCTGGCTCACAGTTGGTGTTCCCAAATTTTCAGCCAGGATTACAGGAGGTAGCATGCAGAGGGAAAAGAGCATTGCACTCGGAAGCAGCCAGAGCTGGGCTCAAACCCAACACTACTGTTTGCCATAAGACCTTGGTCAATTTAGTTAACGTCTCTACATTTTTGTGAAAATTACATAGCACATATGTAGAGCAGACACCTAATAAATGGTAGTTATTATTATTACCATTATTCTAGAAAATTATGATTATACTGATAATTATTTTAAACACAAACATCAAACATGGTTTCTGTCCATGGGTGCGAGGAATGTTTGTATAGGGGAGTAGGTTGATGAGTAAACCTCAAATATCTAGTTGTAACTTGTGTAGAAATAGATAATGGAGAGAGGCAAGAAAATGATTACTTCTACTTAGCCATTTTTATCTGCGATAATTTTACCCCCACAAATAACTGGGTGAAGCTGTGTTTCAGGAGAGGGCCCAGAGAGGGATGGACTAGGCCAGGAAACCAGGGTCACAGGTACAGAGGGTTAGAGGAGGGGAAACATGTGTGCTGCTTTTCCTTTCTGTTTACAGCAGGGTCTGTGGTCTACTTCTTCATGACTCATTTGCCTAATTAATTCCCAGGTTTCATTTTGTGGAGGCAGCAATGAGCAATACTGGTACATGTTATATTTACAGACAGTATCAATCCTCAGGTGCTTTTAATCTTTTCTGGGTAATGCAACTTTTACTGTTATTTCTCATGGAAGGCTGTAAAAAAGCAAAATAAATTATGCCAACTCCTGTGTAGGAAAGAAGAAGACATTTTACAAGCAGCAATCATTTTACCACATTACTGTGTGGTAATAATCCATTTTAGGAGCAGATATTTATATTTGTCTAATCAGGGAGATAGTATTGCACTTCATTGACTGATGTGTTAAAATTATCTATAACTTCTACCTTTCTACATGGAAACCTAAATGCTGGATTAAGTCAGAATCAGTAGCAGTCTTGACAAATGAGTTATGTTTTACAATGAACAAAAACAAACACAACAAAACAGGCTTTAGCATTAGGAAGACTAGTCTTCAGTTCTGCTTTTATCATTGGCTAGCTTTACAGCGTTGAGAAATCTGAGGCTCAGTTTCTCATCTTTAAAAAGGGATGATATTTAAAAGTCCCCCTTAAGATTGTTGTGAATATTATATGTAAGGCACTTAGCACAGTGCTTGGCACACTGCAATTTCTCAATAAATGTTATCTTCCTATTTCCCCTTCCTTCCCTTCCTTCCTTGCAACAATGACTGTGCTCAAGGCCATTTGGCTGCCAGTAGAATTGAAGAGCAGCAACCTCAGTGGCAGCAGACACAGTTTTGCCATGTATTACCATGGTGGACTTGGGTCCATTAGTTACCTCTTTTAATTTTCCTGTCTGTAAATAATGGGGGCAATACCCATAGTGTCTAGCAACCTAATTAGTGAGGCATCAGTGAATCAAAAGAAGAAATGAATGAGAAGGTCCCTTTTAAATGGTAAAGTTCTGATTCCAGTGACTTTTTGAGTAATCATCCAGGGACTACAAAAAAGTAGCAGATCTTTGCTCTCATCATCTGTTATGGATTGAATGTTTGTGTCCTTCTAAAATTCATATGTTGAAGCTATAACCCCCAATGTTATGGTTTTGGAGGTGGGGTCTTTGGGAGGTAGGGTTAGATTAGGTCATGAGGGTTGGGCCCTCATGATGTTATTAGTGCCCTTAAATGAAGAGAAGAGGAAAAAAGAAAGAGCTATACCCCCTCCCCCACCCCACACACATATACACTGAGAAAAGGCCATGTGAGGACATACCCAGAAATCTGCAAGCCAGAAAAAGGGCCTCACCAGGAACCAAACTGGTGGCACCTTGACCTTGGACTTCCCAGCCTCCAGAACTGTGAAAAATACATTTTTGTTGCTTAAGCCACCCCAGTCTATGGTATTTTGTTATAGCAGCCCAAGCTGACTAATATATCATCCTTTAAATTGCCAGTCATTTCCAATGAAAATTCTTTCAAGGGAAGCCCCTGATGGTTAAAAGTCTCTAAGGCAGCAGTTCTTAACTTTAGCTATACATTGGAATCACTGGAATGCTTTAAAACAAAAACAAAAACAATGCCTGAGTCCCAGTCCTAGTGATTCTGATTTGATTGGTCTGGGTGCACCCTGGGCACAGAGAGATGTAAGAGCTCCTCAGGTGAGGAAAGTGGTATATTCCAAATAAACTGAATGCAGGAAGAGGAGAGAAGGACACGTTATGACACTATTATTACAGTATTATTGAGTATTTAGAAGTGTAATTGCTGGATTATATGCTAGTTATATTTTCAGTTTTTTGAAGAACTTTCATACTGTTTTCCACAATGGCTGCACCAATTTACATTCCTCTCAACAGCACACTAGGGTTCCCTTTTCTCCATATCCCCTCCAATACTTGTTGTTTCTTGTCTTTTTGATGAAAGTCATTCTGATATCTATGAGGTGGTATCTCATTGTGGTTTTGATTTGCATTTCCCTGATGATTAGTGATGTCAAGCATCTTTTCATGTGACTGTTGGCCATCTGTATGTCGTCTATGGAAAAATGTCTATTCACGTTCTCTGCCCATTTTTAATCAGGTTTTTTTGTTTTATGTGTTGAGTTGTATGAGTCCTTTATATATTTTGGATATCAACCCCTTATCAAATATATCATTTTGCAAATATCTTCTTTCATTCAGTGGGTTGCCTTTTTGTTTTGTTGGTGATTTTCTTTGCTGTGCAAAAGTTTTTAGTTTGATGTAATCCCATTTGTGTATTTTTACTTTTATTGCCTTTGAGGAGACATATTCCCCCAAAATATTGCAAAGACCAATGTTAAAGAGCATACTGCCTGTGTTATCTTCTAGGATTTCTTTGGTTTCAGTTCTTACATTTAAGTCTTTAATTCATTTTAAAGTTATTTTTGTATGGTGTAAAAAGTGGTCCAGTTTCATTCTTTTTCATGTAGCTGTTCAGTTTTCCCAATACTGTTTATTCCCAAGACTGTCTTTTCCTCATTGCATATCATTACCTCCTTTGTCATGGATTAATTGACCATATGAGTGTGAGTTTATTTCTGGACTCTGTACTAAGTTCTATTGATCTATTTTTCTGTTTTTGTGCCAGTACCATACTGCTTGATTACTGTAATTTGTAGTATAGTTTCAAGTCTGGGAGCATGGTACCTCCAGCTTTGTTTATCTTTCTCAAGATTGCTTTTGCTATTTAGGGTCTTTTGTGGTTCCATACAAATTTTAGGATTATTTAGTTCAGTTTTGTGAAAAATGCTATTGATATTTTGATAGGGATCACTTTGAGTCTGTAGATTGCTTCAGGTAGTATGAACATTTTAACAATGTTGATTCTTCCAATCCTTGAATATGGTATATCTTTCCATTTATTTGTGTCATCTTCAATTTATTTCCTCAATGCCTTATAGTTTTCAGAGTATGGGTCTTTCATCTCCTGATTTTCTATTCTTTTTGATACAACAAATTTTTAAAGGGGATTGTTATCTTCATTTCTTTTTCTGATAGTTTATTATTAGTGTACAGAAATGTAACAGAATTCTGCATATTAATTTTGTATCCTGAAATTTTACTGAGTTCATTGTTAGAGCAATAAAATTGACAAACCATTAGCCAGACTCATCAAGAAAAAAGAGAGAACTCAAATAAATAAAATTGGAGATGGAAGAGAAGTTACAACCAACACTATGGAAATACAAAGGTTCATAAGAGAATACTATGAACAATTATATGCCAACAAATTAGATGACCTAGAAGAAATGGATAAATTCTTAGAAACATACTATCTTCTAAGACTGAATCATGAGGAAAGAAAATCTGAATAGATCAATTACTACTAAGGAAATTGAATCATAATGAAAATATTCCCCCCAAATAAAAATCCAGGTCCAGATGGCTTCATAGGTGAATTCTATCAAACAGTTAAAGGAGAGTTAATATTGATCCTCCTCAAATTATTCCAAAAATTTGAAAAGGAAGGAACACTTCCAAACTCATTTTACAAGGCTAGCATTACCCTGATACCAAAAGCAGGCAAAGATACCACACACAAAAAAGAAAATTACAAGCCAGTATCCCTGATGAACATCGATGCAAAAATTCTCAACAAAATATTAGCAAACTGAATTCAACAGTACGTTAACAGTATCATGCACCATGATCAAGTAGGATTCATTCCAGGTGATGCAAGGATGGCGTTAATCTGTAAGCCAATGTGACTGGTTTTAATCTGTAAACAGTGAATGAAGGATAAAAGTCCTAATATCTCAATAGATGCAGAAAAAGCATATGACAAAATTAAACATCCATTTATGATTTTAAAAACTCTCAACAAAGTATGTATAGAGGGAACATACTTCAACATAATAAAGGTCATTTATGACAAACCCACAGCTAATATCATACTCAATGGCAAAAAGCTGAAAGCTTTTCCTCTTGGTTCAGGAACAAGACAAGGATGCCCACACTCACCACTTGTCTTCAACATTGTATTGAAAGTTCTAGCCAGAGCAATTAAGTAAGAAAAAGAAATAAAAAGCATTAGAATCAGAAAGGAAGAAGTAAAATGTTCACTATTTGCAGATGACATGATATCATATATAAAAAAAACCCAAAGACTCCACCAAAAAACTATTAGATAACCTGAATTTTTAATATGCCAATATTTTGAAGCAATTAACAAAAGATTTTCATAAGTGGCCAAAATATCTTTCAGCATGTTTTGAGTTCCTAATGGAGAGACATCAAAATTCAGAAGACACTGTCTCTCCCCTTCAAGGTATCATAAAATATTAGGGTATAAAAGACAAGGATATGGATAGTGTCAATAGCATAGCATGCAATACAAGTGTCCCTGGTAATGTACAAGGAGCAAGCCACAGTAGTTTAGAGGAGACTTATTTGGACATGTGACTATGGGGTCCGACAACAGAAATCTGGTTCTTAGAAACTGCAGCTTAGAGCTAGATTTCCAGCGTTCAAACCTGGGTTCATTACTTCTTAGCTGTGTGTCCTTAGGCAACTTAACCCCATTTGTGGCTTGGTTTCCTTATCTTAAAATGGTGATAATATGAAAACCAACTTCATAGGGTTGATGTGAAGCTTAAAGTGCTTAGAACATTCCAGGCACACAGTATGCTTTATAAATTATTTATAAATAATAAACAGTTATTATTATGTTTTTAATTACTATTTTGGAGTGAGTTAGTTAAAAAAAATAGATTTGAGAAATAGAGAAAAGCCTTAGGAATGCCATGAAAAACGAAGCTGCACAAAGCTAGAAGTCCCGTTTCGTCCTAACCTGGGAGGAATTCAGTGTTTGAATGGCTGGAGAGAGGCATGTCATTCTAGAACTGGGATTTGGCAACTCATAGAAGGTAACCAGGATGACCAAGTTTCCCAATGATTGTAGCTAGAGCTGTAAGTAGGTTGACCAGGAAATGAAATGAAGGGTAATAGGTCATTAAGAAATATCATGCTTATAATAGCCCAAGCTATTGGACTCACCTACCTTGGACTATCAGTCCAGAAGCCCTGTGCTGATCCCAGCTAACTGCACTTGTGTAAGAAGTGGAGAAGACATATAGAGGAAAATGCCCCTGTCAGGGGGCAAAATTTGGAAGAAAATTCATCCTCTAAGAACTGGAGGATTGTCTTGATTTTATTTCAGAAAACAAGAAATACGTTCAGTCGAATTGAAATTCTGTTTGTATTTTTTGTTGCAAGGGGGTGGCTGATCATTGTTTGTTGCACAGATGTGTTTGGAAATTGTCGACCAATTAAAATGCACAAAATGAGCAAAATTGGTTACTCTTTTTCCCAAAAATGAATACCGAATGTGCTGTAAATGAGCTTGCTTTCAAAAGTTCAGTGAAGTATACAGATTCCAGTTACTGGTAATGACTTAAAGCAATAAAAATGCCACAGCTGAGTGTGGTTTTTACCCTTTACTTTTGTTCTTGATGTGGCTAACTAAAAACTATAATTGAAATGGCTGGTTGAGTTATGACTGCCAAAATCTGTTTTGTTAACTTGGAAGTAAAAAAAGGTATGGGGTTAGGGACTGGGGGCAAGGTGTGTGCTGGGGGAGGGAACAGACTGCTATGGATGAGAGAAAAGATTCTATTGTTTCCGGATTCTTCATCATAATTAGTGGTGGGTAAATCCCTAGGGTTTCTTGACAATTTGTCTGTTTCATAAAGACAGATTAGAGTCTGTCTGATATCAGCTAGTTTACTCTGTAATTGCATTCCATTTAAAAATATCTCCACTTGAGCAATGTTACCAAACCTTGCAACATAAAATTTACAATAATTGTAAGAGAAATTTGACTGCTCCTCTTTCCAGATGGGTCCATGTACCCATAGAACAAATTAAAGAGAAATTCATCTCAGGGGATTTTAAAATAAGTTACCAGAGAAAATTGGAGCAGAATGCTGAAAGCAAGTCAAGAGAGAACTCCAAACAGTTATACTTGAAGAAGACTACTCTAAAAAAGAATCTGTAACCAGAGTACAGAGAGCAATGCCTTCAAGTGTTGATTCTTTTAAATGAGTTGTTCTCAACTCGTTGTCACAACTTGGGGGAGGGAGTATTACTGGAATCTAGTGGGTAGAGGTCAGAGATGCTGCTAAGAATCCTGTAATACACAGGACAGTCTCCCACAACAAAGAATTACCCAATTATTCAGTCCAAAGTGTCATTTGTGCCAAGTTGGAGAACTCCTGCTTTATATTAGAGAGGATTTCTCCAAATCCAATGTTCTTCTAGCTGGAGAAATATTATTGCTGGTGTACTGTCCAGGTCTTTCACAGAATTGTTTCTCTCTTTTTTTAACAGACTTGGGTAACAATATTATATACAAATTGCATATTATAAAGAAATTGCATAAAATTGCATTAACGAATTACTGTGTAGTGGACACTTACATAACCACCACCCAGGTCAAGAAATAGAATTTTGCCAACAACCTAGAACCCCACCCTCCACTCCCAGTTCTCTTTGCTGGGTAGAACACTTCCTCTCCCCTCATTCTTCTGACTCAGTTACTAGGTTTTATTTGTAAATTATGAGCCAAATAGTCACCCCTAACCATTTTAGTTTTGCTTATTTTTGAGCTTTATACATGAAATTATATAGTATGTATTCTTTTGTGTCTGTCTCTCTTTACTCATCATTTTGGTGAGTTCCATTTACACTATTGCATGTAACAGTAATACATTCACTTTCATTGTTGTGTGATATTCTGTTGTGTGATTACAATTCATCATTCTATTGTTAATGGGCATCTGGGTTGTTTTCAGTTTGGGATTATTACAAATAATGTTGCTGGGAAACATTTTTGTATAAATATTATGATACATATGTGCACACTGTCAGGTTTAGACTTAGGAGTTGAATTTCTGAGTCATAGGGTATAAGATCTTCAGCATTAGTGGATAATGTCAAACTCTTTTCATAAGTGATTGTAAAACTTCATGCTTCCACATGTACTTGAGAGTACCAGTTGTTGCACATTTTCTCCAACATTTGGTATTGTAATTTTTTTGATCTTAGCCATTCTGATCATATGCAGTGGTATCATATTGTGGCTTTGCATTTCTCTGATTACTAAGAGATTTGAATACCTTTGAATATGTTTGCTGGCCATTTAAATATCCTCTTTTGATGAAGTGCTTTTTTATGTCCCTTGCTCACTTTTTATAGGGATGTCTTTTTCTTTGTAGTTCTTCTTAAATTCTTATATTCTTGACATGAGCTCTTTGTTGCTTGTTTAAGCTGCTCATGTTTTCTACCCGTCTGTGGCTTGCCTTTTCACTTTCATAATGTCTCTAATGAATAGAAGTTCTTAACTGTAATGTGGTCAGTCAAATGTATACATATTTTTATATCCTGTTTACATATTTTTTCCTACTTTGCAATCATAAGAACAGTCGTTCATATTATTTTACACAACTTTTATTATTTTGCCTTTTGTATTAGGACTATAATCCACTTTGAGCTGATGTTCATACGTGGTGTGAAATAGGTTTGTTGTTTGTTTATCTATCTATCTATCTATATTTATTTATTTTATTGCACAGTCTCAGCAATATTCATTGAAATAATTGTCCTTTCCCCACTGCTCTGCATGGTTGTCATAAATCTAATGTCCATAAATATGTAGATTTGTTTTTTGGCTTCAATTCTATTTCAGTGATGCATAAATTTTAAAGCTAATCCCACATTGTGTTGATGACTACAGCTTTATAGTAATCTTAATATCTTAAGAGCAAGCCCTGACACCTTCTTCTTGAAGAATGTCTAAGCTCTTCTCAGACGTTTTATTTTCATGTGAATTTTAAAATTGGCTTTTCAGTTTTTACACACACAAACACACACAAATTTAGAAGCACTGATTCCATTGCGTTTAATAAATAAATTTTCAATATTGAGATTTCCAATCCATAACACAATAAATTTCTCCATTAGGAAGGTTTTCTTTAATTTATCTCAATAATGTTTCATAGTTTGCTGTATAGAGGTCTAACATAAAGATAGAATAGTCAACTCAGACTCACATGAATTATAGATCTTAATAGCAAACATTACTAATAATTCAAAGGATACAGAATAAAGAATATAAGACTAGGCAAAGTGTTCTTCCTTTGGAGGAATCCAAAACCATCAACATTACTCTCCAAAGATTCTTCCTCTTCTGTGGTAGGGTGTGTTCTGGTTCAGATTTAAAATGTGATGTTTAAACAATCCATGTGGAATATTGCTTATGCAGAGGGGACCATTTTGGTCAGAGACATCCTCATTTTACACTCAGCAAATTACCCAGCTTATGTAACATTTTCCAGCCTGTCAAGCTCTTAAAAAAGCCATATGTTCCAGATTTCTTTACAATAGGTAAATAATGATAAAAAGCATTTAATTAGAAAAGAACTCTCAATTATCTTTCTAATAAATACCAGTAGCATATTTACCAGGATGTAGAGGTACCATTATGTTTACAAGGGGATTTACATGATCATTCCTTTTTACTGGGCTTCCCTGGAAAAGAGAGAGAATTGTTAATAAGCCTGCTATTACCATTTTCTTCCCAAATATCTTTCTTAGATATACTTCTAACTATTTGATGTTATTGGTGCTCTTTTAAATTGTATATTTCTTTTAAACAGCATTTCTAATTGTTCACTGTTAGCATGTAGAAATACAATTTATTTTTTATATTACTTTTTTTCAGTAGTCTTAAAAATTTATTACTTCAAATAATTTACCTGTAGATTGTTAGATTTTCTATTATATGGTCATATCATTTGTTTCCATTCTTTCTTCAATTCTCACTTTTTCAAATTTATTTTTCTCATCTTATTTCACTGACTAGCATCTCTAGAACAATGTTGAATAGAAGTGGTGATAACAGGCATCATTGCTTTCTTCCTGATTACAAGGGTAGATATGTCAGTGTTTCACCACTAAGTATGATGTTTGCTATAGCTTTTCTGTAGATAATATTTATCGTATTAAGGAAGGTCCCTTATATTCCTAATTTGCTAAGAGGTTTTCTAATGAAGAAACGTTGAACCTTATCAAATGCTTTTCTTTTTGTACTCGTTGAGATGATCATGTTTTACCTTTATTTATGTGACATATCACATTGATAGACTTTTAAATATTAAAAACAACTTTGCATTTCTGGAATAATCTAACTTGACCATGATATTATAACCTTACATATTGCTGACTCTAACTTGCTAATATTTTAATTAGCACTTTTGCATCTGTATTCATGGCCTGTAATTTTTCTTTCTTGTATTATTCTTTTTGAGGTTATGGCAACCTCATAAAATGAATTGGGTAGTACCCTTTCTTTTTTTTTTAAATTTTATGGGAGGAATTGTGTATATTGGTATTATTTATTCCTTAAATGTTTGCAAAATTAGCTGGAGAAACCATCTGGCTTTCACAGACTCTTTAATCCAAGCTTCCTAGTGTCAAGTGACTTCAGGGTTAAATGAGTGATGCAAATATATGAAGCAGCAGGAAGTAGAGTAAGAACATTTTAAAAAGGTGATTACTATGGATAATTGAAAAACACCACAATGTATTCAAGAACAAATCAATTTACACATATGCAATTTGCAATCAATTTACACACACAGACTGATGAACAAGCCAATCACATTTGCTGGTAGCCAACATTTTCTGAGTCTCTAAGGCTTTACCATACAGTGAATCCTACAGTATATTGGACCTTCAACAACCTCTTACTATCTGTAGCCTTAATCTTCAACTATTTCTTTTACCTCACTCTATATAGCACATTTTCACCTATTCCTAAACCTAGATACTTCCAAAGAAATTCCATTCTTAGTGATCTCTGTGAGACTGAGGCTGATGTGAATGAGATCTTCTATGACTTTATTACTTTTTATGTCCTTCAGAGAGAATGGAACCAAAGCTGAGCAGGTAAAGAACTTTTGAGCTTAGTCTTTAAGAATGACTGAAAAAAAAAAAAAGAATGACTTCTGGGGTCAAAGACTAATGTTTATTTTGTTCAGGGTTGCCAAAAAGCATTACCTTAAATAATGAATTTTACTCAATAGCTAATGCAAACAGGGACAAATAACTGAGGGAATAAGTATAATTCTTTGTTATATAACTATAACTATAATTATTTGCTGATTTTTTTTACCTCTTTCTCTAAAACTTTCCCTTATCATGGGCCTTTCATTCCAAAATATTCTCACTGAATATAAAGACCCACACTTATGACTTTGAATTACACCTATCCTACAAATTCCGCTCAAATTCTTTTTTCTTTTTGAAGCCTTTCTAGACTGCCAGTTCCATGATCTCTTCTGACCATACTATCTATATGAACCACAATAATGCCCATGCTACTGAGATACTCTTCATACCTCTGAAATTGCTTACACCAAACAGCAAGTAAATGGTGAGTATGACTAGAACTCAAATCACTTGATTCAGCCCAACATTCTTTCCAATAGGATCGTACTGCTTCACTGACATTCTTAACTTTATACCTTTAAGGGATCATCAACTGGCCTAATAGAAATTTAGTCTTGACATAACATTCAAGGGAATTCTTGTGTTTGTGCTTAAGGATTATGCTTCATGCCTTTCACAGTACAAAGAAAGAATTCAAGAGTAAAGAGACTTTTCTTCTTTCAAACCTGAGGAATGCCCTTTCCCACTTGCCCCAGGGAGGAAAGGGTTTATCATTTCCTCACTAGCAACAAAATTATTGATCCCAAGTGAATCCAAGCACTTTTCAGAATTGAAGACAATCCTTTTCATTGTGATAAGCACCTGGCTTTAGCTGCAAAATTCTGTCCTTTACCCTCCTATTTAACAATTTAAAAAATAAAATCAGATTATACTAATGTATGGGACTGTTTGACTCTCCATGTTAAGCTCACTAAGCAGATTTCTCTTTTAACAATCATGTCAGGGATTGGAAAAGGAAGTAAGATACAAAGGCAACTTATAGTTGTGCTGATGCATCTCTCATAAATGGTGAAATAATCAAGATTTAATCACAAAACACATATAATGAGGGTTTTAAAGGGCCTATTCATGAATTTGAATCTTTCTTCACCAGGATCTTTTACCAAATGAAGCAGCAGGCAGTGAAGAGACTATATTTATGGCTCATTAATAAATATTGTTTCCTGAAAAGCACGTCTTTTACATAATCATGAAGATGAGGGAATTTTTAAAGGAATTATATCATTGAAGTGATTGATGTGTCTGATCGGCAGTGATTCCATTCTTAACTGAGATCTTATATTTGAATAATTCCTGTAAGTATATCTTTTGTGCAAATACATTTTTGATTGGTAATAAATATTACTAGTTATTTTGTTTTCAGCCTGCAAACTGATCTGATCTGATCCTCTGTCATTTATATGTGGCCTTGATTGGCATTCCAAAATTCATGTTGGGAGACTGCAAAATAAATTATATGACATATCACCTGAGGGGATAATGTGAAGAAACTGCAGACAGTGGATGAAACAGTCACTCTGGCAATTATGGGATGTGAGATAAATATGCTTCTTCCTTGTGTTTGAGAGCAGTGAGAGAAATTTATTTTCTATTTTCTATATGATTTATCAAAAACTGATTCAAAAACCTCTTTAAAAACTCCTGTTTACCATTTTATAAAAAGGTACACTAAAAAACCTTTATAAATATTTCAAAAGCTGTATGAGTTTCTGAAGAATATACCCAAGCTCAAAAAATACATATATGTCATTGACCTTGACATTTGACTGTCAGACTGCCAGGCTATTAATAAGCATCTTTAATATTTTCAGAGACCCCATAATTACTACTACTGTTGCTATCACCTACAGGACCATTATCAGCTGCCATTATTGGGGGCTCACCATGTACCCATGTGCTTTGCATGCATTGTCTCATTTAATCCTCATCACACATGGGATAAGTATTCTAAACCTTTCATATGTGAGAAATCAGATTTAAATAAGTAAGGTAACCTGAGTAAGGTATCCCAGTTGGCAATGTCAGAGATTAAACCAAAGCATTCTGATTTCAAAACCCAAGATTTTTGCTCACTAAAATGTTCTGCTTCTAATCTCCTGTGGAGTTGAAAACCAACTCCATTAGAATGAGCTCATTAGAATTGTATCTAAGGGTGAAGTACATAACTGCTGCATTAGGTTTAAGAAATTCTCCTGAAGTTAATGTCTCTGAACTTTAGTGCAGTGGGTTCCAGTCAGTGTTGGGGGAGGCAGAAGAGTTAGGTCCATGAAACTATTACTGGAAAACTGGGTTTGCCTCTTGGTGATCAGAAGCCACAACCAAGCCAAAGAGTAGGAGAAGGAAGGGTGTATTACTCACAGCAAGTAAGGAGAAAACTGGGTATATTTCCCACAGCAGTGTCTCCCTGAACAGCAAAATTGGGGAATTTTTAATCTAAGGGCACATGCATATTCATGAGGGGGCCTGAGCAGAGGAGAATTCAGCAGAGAATTGGGGTAAAGGATGACAGAGTCCATGTTTTAGTTGACTGAAGTCAGGAGGGTCAGAAAAGGTCCACATCATCATTCCCTAAGTTCAGGCTGATCTGGTGATTGAGCACTCAAGGGGATTTGGATTCTGCAAACAGCTCAATAATGTGCTTCAGGCTAATCCTTACCATTGTATCAGGACTGGGAGTCTTTACAACTGATTTATTATCTTTGCTATTGTTACTTGTCTAGCCTGATAACAGTCTTTTGTTTCCACATTCCCTTGTTCCTTTAAGATCATTAATTACCGAGACCTATTTAAGGACAAACATTGCGGCCGGGCTTGGATCACAAAATGGCTTAGGCCAAAAATGACTTCTCTTATGTCAAGAAAGCTATGCCTGCTTCTCTTTCTCCAAGTATTCCCTACCCTATCTGCTGACAAAACTACATGCAAGACAGCTTACTACACACATGTTATACTTTTCAGATGTGTGTATTTAAAAGTTGATTTAAACCTGCTAAGAAATTCAGTCTGTTTTATTATTGGGCAGAAGCATAGTATAGCAGTGTGGTTAAACACACAGACTCTGGATCCAGATTTCCTGGGTTTAAATTCCAGCTCTGTACTTTCCAGCTGGGTGGACTTGGTTAAGCTGCATAATCTCTCTAAGTCTCAGTGTCCTCTTATGTAAAATGAGTTTAACAATAGTAAGTACTGACCTCATAGGACTTTTGTGAGGATAAAATGAATTAAATTTGTAGAACACTTAGAACACTTCCTAGTTCCCTAGTAAGCACTATGGATTTCCTTGGGTGCCAAATGCTTAATACATAACAAACTATTCCTAGGAGGTCTGCAACTATTTTTTGAATTAAGCTGAAAACATTGAGAACCACCGCTTTAGACAGATACTTTGAGACATCTTGTTTAGTTGTTTCAGACACCATTTTTGCATCCTTCCAAGTTATTATTTGTGTTCTGGATAGTTCAGAATGCTGGAAAAATATCCTGTCATGAGATGCTACTTTACAGTGTGTCAGGAATTTATACGCATATGATTTGCACTTAGGTGCTGAATCAAAGTCAATAAAAAATGACACCATCTCTGAAGATTAACATTTAATTTTGTAGATTCCTGTTCCGGGAGCCAAGTTAGTTTCAGAGTGATCTGGACCTGACTCTAACCAACACAGATTTAAGACAACATCCACAGTATTTTAAACGATCAAATCACATTCCAAAACCCAGCTTGCTGAGGCAAAAGCTACATCAATAAGACTTGCACAATCAGCAGAAGAAAAGTACTGGGAAGAGAAAGAAAAAAAGGAGACCTCAAGATGGTGGAGGAGTAAGACGTGGAGAACACCTTCTTCCCCACAAATACATCAGAGATACATCTACATGTGGCACAACTCCTACAGAACACCTACTGAATGCTGGAAGAAGACCTCAGACTTCCCAAAAAATATATATATGTTTTCCTTTTTTCTCTTTTGGTGAGTGTGTATGTGTATGGTTCTTTGTGTGATTTTGTAAGTATACCTTTGCTTTTGCATTTGTCCTAGGGTTCTGTCTGACCATTTTTTTGGTTTGTTTTTAGTATAGATTTTAGTCCTTGTTATCATTGGGGGATTCGTTTTTTGGTTTGGTTGTTCTCTTCTTTCTTTCTTTCTTTCTTTCTTTTTTCTTTCTTTAATTACTTGTTAATTTTTTAAAAAAATTAATGATTTTATTTCTTATTATTTTATTTTTTCTTTCTTTCTTTTTTCTCCCTTTACTTCTGAGCCGTGTGGCTGACAGGGTCTTGGTGCTCCAGCCGGGTGTCAGGCCTGTGTCTCTGAGGTGGTAGAGCTGAGTTCAGGACATTGGACTGCCAGATACCTCCCAGCTGCATGAAATATCAAATGGCGAAAGCTCTCTCAGAGTTCTCCATCTCAAAACTAAGACCCAGCTCCACTCAACAACCAGCAAGCTACAGTGCTGGACACCATATGCCAAACAACTAGCAAGACAGGAACACAACCCCACCCATTAGCAGAGAGGTTGCCAAAAATCATAATAAGGTCACAAAACCCCCAAAACACACCACCAGACATCGTCCTGCCCACCAGAAAGACAAGATCCCGCCTCATCCACCAGAATACAGGCACTAGTCCCCTCCACCAGGAAGCCTACACAACCCACTGAAACAACCTTAACCACTGGGGGAAGATACCAAAAACAATGAGAACTATGAACCTGCAGCCTGCAAAAAGGAGACCCCAAACACAGTAAGTTAAGCAAAACGAGAAGACAGAGAAACACACAGAAGATGAAGGAGCAAGGTAAAAACCCACCAGACCAAAGAAATGAAGACGAAATAGTCTACCTGAAAAAGAATTCAGAGTAATGATAGTAAACATGATCCAAAATATTGGAAATAGAATGGAGAAAATACAAGAAACATTTAACAAGGACCTGGAAGAACTAAAGAGCAAACAAACAATGATGAACAACACAGTAATGCAATTAAAATTTTTCTAGAAGGAATCAATAGCAGAATGACTGAGGGAGAAGAATGGATAAGTGACCTGGATGGTAAAATAATGGAAATAACTACTGCAGAGCAGAATAAAGAAAAAAGAATGAAAAGAATTGAGGACAGACTCAGAGACTTCTGGGACAACATTAAACGCACCAATGTTCGAATTATAGGGGTTCCATAAGAAGAGAAAAAGAAAGGGACTGAGAAAATATTTGAGGAGATTATACTTGAAAACTTCCATAATATGGGAAAGGAAATAGTCAGTCAATTCCAGGAAGTGCAGAGAGTCTCATACAGGATAAATCCAGGAGAAACAGGCTAAGACACATATTAATAAAACTATCAAAAATTAAATACAAAGAAAACATATTAAAAGCAGCAAGGGAAAAGCAACAAATAATATACAAGGGAATCCCTTAAGGTTAACAGCTGATCTTTCAGCAGAAACTCTGCAAGCCAGAAGGGAGTGGCAGGACATATTTAAAGTGATGAAGGAGATAAACCTAACACCAAGATTACTCTACCCAGCAAGGATCTCATTCAGATTTGACAGAGAATTTAAATATTTACAGAAAAGCAAAAGCTAAGAGAATTCAGCACCACCAAACCAACTTTACAACAAATGCTAAAGGAACTTCTCTAGGCAGCAGACACAAAAGGAGGAAAAGACCTACAATAATAAACCCAAAACAATTAAGAAAATGGTAATAGGAACATATATATCAATAATTACCTTAAATGTAAATTGTTTCAATGTTCCCAACAAAAGACATAGACTGGCTGAATAGATACAAAAACAAGACACAGATATATGCTGTCTACAAGACACCCATTTCAAACCTTGGGGCAGATACAGAATGATAATGAGGTGATAGAAAGAGATATTCCATGCAAATGTAAATCAAAAGAAAGCTGTAGTAGCAATTCTGAAATCAGATAAAATAGACTTTAAAATAAAGACTATTACAAGAGACAAAGTAGGACACTACATAATGATCAAGGGATCAATTTAAGAAAAAGATATAGCAATTGTAAATATTTATGCACCCAACATAGGAGCCCCTCAATACATAAGGCAAATGCTAACAGCCATAAAAGGGGAAATCAATAGCAACACAATCATAGTAGGGGACTTTAACACCCCACTTTCACCAATGGACAGATCATCCAAAATAAAATAAATAAACACAAGCTTTAAGTGGTACTTTAAACAAGATGGATTTAATTGATATTTATAGGACATTCCATTCAAAAACAACAGAAAACAATTTCTTCCCAAGTGCTCATGGAATATTCTCCAGGATAGATTATATCTTGGGTCATAAATCAAGCTTTGGTTAAATTTAACAAAATTGAAATCATATCAAGTATCTTTTACGACCACAATGCTATGAGACTAGATATCAATTACAGGAAAAAATCTGTAAAAAATGCAAACACATGGAGGCTAAACAATACACTACTTAATAACCAAGAGTTCACTGAAGAAATCAGAGGAAATCAAAAACTACTGAGAAACAAATGACAATGAAAACACGACGACCCAAAACGTATGGGATGCAGCAAAAGCAGTTCTAAGAGGGAAGTTTATAGCAATACAATCTTACCTCAAGAAACAAGAAACATCTCAAATAAACAACCTAATCTTACATCTAAAACAATCAGAGAAGGAAGAACAAAAAACCCCTAAAGTTAGCAGAAGGAAAGAAATCATAAAGATCAGATCAGAAATAAATGAAAAAGAAATGAAGGAAACAATAGCAAAGATCAATAAACCTAAAAGCTGGTTCTTTGATAAGATAAACAAAAGTGATAAACCATTAGCCAGACTCATCAAGAAAAAAAGGGAGAAGACTCAAATCAATAGAATTAGAAATGAAAAAGGAAAAGTAACAACTGACACTGCAAAAATACAAAGGATCATGAGAGATTACTTACAAGCAACTATATGCCCATAAAATGGACAACCTTGAAGAAATGGACACGTTTTTAGAAAGGCACAACCTTCCGAGATTGAACCAGGAAGAAATAGAAAATATAAACAGACCACTTACAAGCAGTGAAATTGAAACTGTGATTAAAAACCTTCCAACAAACAAAAGCCCAGGACCAGATGGCTTCACAGGCAATTTCTATGAAACATTTAGAGAAGAGCTAACACCTATCCTTCTCAAACTCTTCCAAAATATAGCAGAGGGAGGAACACTTCCAATCTTGTTCTACAAGGCCACCATCACCCTGATACTAAAAGCAGTCAAAGATTTCACAGAGAAAGAAAACTACAGGTCAATATCACTGATGAACATAGATGCAAATATCCTCAACAAAATACTAGCAAACAGAATCCCACAGCACATTAAAAGGATCATACACCATGATCAAATGGGGTTTATCCAGGAATGCAAGGATTCTTCAATATATGCAAATCAATCAATGTGATACACCATATTAACAAAGTGAAAAATAAAAACCATATGATAATCTCAATAGATGCAGAAAAAGCTTTTGACAAAATTCAACATCCATTTATGATAAAAACCCTCCAGAAAGTAGTCATAGAGGGAACTTATGTCAACATAATAAAGGTCATATATGACAAAACTACAGCCAACATTGTTCTCAATGGTGAAAAACTGAAACCATTTCCTCTAAGGTCAGGATGAAGAAAAGGTTGTCCACTCTCGCCACTATTATTCAACATAGTTTTGGAAGTTTTCATCACAGCAATTAGAGGAGAAAAAGAAATAAAAGGAATCCAATTTGGAAAACAAGAAGTAAAGCTTTCACTGTTTGCAGATGACATGATACTATGCATAGAGAATCCTAATGATGTTACAAGAAACCTACTAGAGCTAATCAATGAATTTGGTAAAGTAGCAGGATACAAAATTAATGCACAGAAATCTCTTGCATTCCTATACACTAATGATTAAAAATCTGAAAGAGAAATTAAGGAAACACTCCCATTTACCACTGCAATAAAATGAATAAAATACCTAGGAATAAACCTCCCTAAGGAAACAAAAGAACTTTACACAGAAAATTATAAGACAATGATGAAGGAAATTAAAGATGATACAAACAGATGGAGAGATATACCATGTTCTTGGATTGGAAGAATCAACACTGTGAAAATGACTATACTACCCAAAGCAATTTACAGATTCAATGCAATCCCTATCAAACTACCAATGGCATTATTCACAGAGCTAGAACAAAAAATTTCACAATTTGTATGGAAACACAAAAGACCCCGAATAGCCAAAGCAATCTTGAAACAGAAAAAGAGCTGGAAGAATCAGCTCCCAGATTTCAGACTATACTGCAAAGTTACCATAATCAAGACAGTATGGTACTGGCACAAAACCAGAAATATAGATCAATGGAACAGGATAGAAAGCCCAGAGATAAACCCACGCACTTATAGTCAACTAATCTATGGCAAAGGAAGCAAGGATATATAATGGAGAAAAGACAGTCAATAAGTGGTGCTGGGAAAACTGGACAGGTACATGTAAAAGAATGAAATTAGAACACTCCCTAACACCATACACAAAAATAAACTCAAAACGGATTAAAGACCTAAATATAAGGCCAGACATTATAAAACTCTTAGAGGAAAACATAGGCAGAACACTCTATGACATTAAATCACAGCAAGATCCTTTTTGACCCACCTCCTAGAGAAATGGAAATAGAAACAAAAATGAACAAATGGGACCTAATGAAACTAAAAAGCTTTTGCACAGGGCTTCCCTGGTGGCGCAGTGGTTGAGAATCCGCCTGCCAATGCAGGAGACATGGGTTCATGCCTGGGTCTGGGAAGATCCCACATGCCGCGGAGCGGCTGGGCCCATGAGCCATGGTCGCTGAGCCTGCGCGTTGGGAGCCTGTGCTCCACAACGGGAGAGGCCACAACAGTAAGAGGCCCACGTACCACACACACACACAAAAAAAAAAAAAAAAAAAAAAAGGCTTTTGCACAGCAAAGGAAACCATAAACAAGATGGAAAGACAACCTTCAGAATGGGAGAAAATATTTGCAAATGAAGTAACTGACAAAGGATTAATCTCCAAAATTTACAAGTAGATCATGCAGCTCAATATCAAAAAAACAATCAACCCAATCCAAATTAGACAGAAGACCTAAACAGATATTTCTCCCACGAAGATATACAGATTGTCAACAAACACATGAAAGGATGCTCAACATCACTAATCATTAGAGACATGCAAATCAAAACTACAATGATGTGTCACCTCACACCAGTCAGAATGGCCATCATCAAGAAATCTACAAACCATAAATGCTGGAGAGGGTGTGGAGAAAGGGGAACACTCTTGCACTTTTGGTGGAAATGTAAGTTGATACAGCCACTATGGAGAACAGTATGGAGGTTCCTTGAAAAACTAAAAATAGAAATACCATACGACCCAGCAATTCCACTACTGGGCATATACTCTGAGAAAACCATAATTCAAAAAGAGTCATGCACTCCAATGTTCACTGCAGCTCTATTTACAATAGTCAGGACATGGAAGCAACCGTAATGTCCATCGACAGATAAATAGATAAAGAAGATGTGGCACATATATACAATGGAATATTACTCAACCATAAAAAGAAATGAAATTGAGTTATTTGTAGTGAGGTGGATGGATCTAGAGACTGTAATACAGAGTGAAGTAAGTAAGAAAGTGAAAAATAAATACCATATGCCAACACATATATATAGAATCTAAAAAAAGAAAAAAAATTGGTTCTGAAGAACCTAGGGGCAGGAGAGGAATAAAGTCCCAGATGTAGGGAATGGACTTGAGGACACAGGGAGGGGGAAGGGTAAGCTGGGATGAAGTGAGAGAGTGGTATGGACTTATATATACTCCACGAAATTAAAATAGATAGCTAGTGGGAAGCAGCCACATAGCACAGGGAGATCAGCTCAGTGCTTTGTGACCACCTAGAGGGAGGGGTGGGATAGTGTGGGTGGGAGGGAGACGCAAGAAGGAGGAGATATGGGCATATATGTATATGTATAGCTGATTCACTTCATTATACAGCAGAAGCTAACCACCATTGTAAAGCAATTATACTCCAATAAAGATGTTAAGAAAAAAATAGTAGGTTTTAGCAAGTAAAACAAAAAAACATTTAATGTTGTAAAGGTAACATTGCAGACATAATCTAAATACAATGGACAAAAAAAAATGTAAGAAAATATCTTTTTTTTACTGTTTAATTTTTATGTTTGAATGAGTAGACCATTATTCTCTGTTTTTTTGGTTCATTAATTCAGTTTATATAATGTACTTCTCCCCCTGCCTATATATACATGCTAGTAAATCTCTCATCAAATGAGTTTTGAACTCAGGCATTACACTAGTTGTTATTTTTCTTCTCAGATGAAAACTGGTCTATGCTGTGAATGGTATTTAATAAGCTCCTGTATTTACTTGTATTCATATATTCTGCTGCTGTCTACTAAAAGTCATTTCTTGGAGGCTTTAGGTAATTGCAGGTAAAAACACTGTGAGAGTAATTTTTCCCTTATAGGAAAATGAGGAAGGATACTGGTAAAGCTAGGTAGAAGGATTCCAACCCAGGCAAATAAGGAAATAATTAAAGGCAAGAAAAACAACTTGGCTGTATCACATCTTATGTAAATTAGCCCTAGGATTCTCTAAGAAGGTAAACCTTCACTCCCTCACCACACACACACACACACACACACACACACACACACACACACACACACACACACACACACCCCAGCCCAAATTTTGAGCAGGAAATACTTAAAGCTGCAAATAGCTCAGACACTAGCACTCTGAAGCATGAGAACTGAGGCACCAGTTTGTACAATCCTCTCTGGGACAAACTGAGAGTGTCCTACGGGATTTGTTCACAAGCCTGAACAATGAGCAGGAACTCTGTGAGTTGATACAGAGAACGTGCTAAACATTTCCTACTTACATTTCCTCTCATATGGAAGGACAATGCACTCATCTTTGATGTGGGAACAGAAAACAAAAAGTGTGTGTCTGATGTACATTCTAAAAGAATGTCCTGCCCATGGTATGTGGCACCAAAGGGGATGGTACCAACACCTCCTTTGTCCCTCCAGTTATTCTTTATAATATGTATCATGGTTACACTGATGCTATCCTCAGAGTCCCAAGGATATTTACTTTTCCACATCCCACATACTATGAGGACAAAAAAAGGGGATGAACTACCTCCAAACAATTTCTTTAGTACTTCACTAAAATATTCTCTTTGTTTTTTAGAGTAATGTTTCTCAAAATTGAGTGTGCATTAATCACCTAGACGTCTTGTTAAAATAATGCTGGGTATGAGGTAGGGCCTGAGAATTTGCATTTTTAACAGATTCCCTTGTGATGCCTATGCTATTGGTTGTGGGATTGCACTTTGAGAAACACAGGTATAGAGATTCATGCAAAGGGCCAAAGAGTTTTTAAACTTTTCTGCACTTTGGAATCATCTAGAAATCTTTAAAACTACTGATGCTTGACACCATGCCCAGAAATTCTGATATCATTAGTATAGGGTGTGACCTGAGCACTGTGATTTTACATAGCTCCCCACATATTCTAAAAGGCAGCAAAGTTTGGGAACTGGTATTTTAGGCCATGCCTCTCTCTACCTCTCCTTGTAACTCACATCTAGCAAAAGCCTGATGAAACTTTTTAATGTCTTGTTCTCTCATCCTTTTGCTTCACTGGCATTTAGCTGGCAAAAATCCCAAGCCTAGATCAGTGCCTTAGTTGCATTCTTCACTTTTTATCCATGTTGCTGTGTGCTTCTGGAGAAAGTAATGTAATCACATATACCAATGTCTTGGTGCACTATAAATTCACTGTCTTATACATTAGCAGGGCCCTCAAATGCTTTTAATTGTCATTACACAGTACTTACTTCAGTACATCTATTGTCACACTTTCTCTCTCGTATATAGGCTCTCTTGCACTCTCATTTCTCATAATATTTTTTTTCAAACCTTCTCAACATCTTAAAATCTATCTTAGTGGTGCTCAATCTGGGGCAATTTTGCACCCCAGGAAACATTTGGCAATGTCTGGAGACAATTTTGTTGTCAAACCATGGAGCAAAAGACTGTGCAACTGGCATCTGGTGGGTAGAGGCCAGGTATGCTGCTAAACATCATACAATGCATAGCACAGACCCCACAACAAGGAAATATTCAGCTCAAAATGTCAATAGTGCTGTGGATGAGAAACACCAGTATCTTCATACCACTTCCTCTAACTCTCAGCAGACACTTGAATTTCACAAAGAAAAGAGAGATAATGCCCCCTTCACCTTCACATTCACCTACCCAAATATTTTCTTATCTGTTTGGTTTAATTTCAGTAGGCAAGTGAGTCCTCTACAGCTAACAGTTACAAAGGTATTCCTCCTTCAACTCTTAGTCTGTCTGATCATTTCTGGAAGCTAGAAAAATTTTAAATGAGTACTCATTTATCATTGATTTATCATTTCATTACTTGGAAAATATTTATTATCTACTATGTGTCAGGTATTGTGCAAAGTGCTAGGAATAAAATGCTGAGCCAGCCAGACATAGACTCTCTCTGAATTGATCTTAATGTCCAGTGGAGGAGACACACATTAATTAAATAATCCCTCAAACAAATATCAATTACAAAAAGTGATCAGTGCTAAACAAGCCTCTCACTGATGAACTTGACCTAGAATGAGGGTCAGAGGAAGCTTCTAAAGATAGTGTTGGCTGATGCTTGAGTTTGGTTAGTGGGGAGCAAGGGTGGAAATGGGGAGGAGGACAGACTCCAGGCAAGGGAGCTGCATACATGGAGGTCCTGGGGCCTGATTCTAAAGCATGTCTCATGGGATGACGTGAAAGAAGATCAGTGCTGCTGGAGAACAAACGAGAGGGAAGGAATGCACAGATGAAACTGGAGAGCCAGCCGGGGGCCAGTTCTTTAATTTCTTTTATTCATTCAACAATAAGTATTGAGTATTTCCTGTGAGCCAGGCCCTGCTCTAGGCACAGGAAATTTAATAGTAGAGCTTATATTATTGTAGGTGATACAGAAGGTAAATAAAAGAAATAAAAATATGTTGTGTGTTAGATAGTAATCACTGCTGAAGAGACAAGTAAATTGGAGAAGGGGAACAGGGAAATGATGAGAGTGGTAAGTTTCTATTTTTACATAAGGAGGTGAATTTGGGCACACCTTAGAAGAATAAGGGAGCAGGCCATGTGAGGGGAAACACCTTTACTGGCAGAGGGACCAGCAAAAGCCAAAGTCCTGAGAGGAAGGATGCTTATTCAGTTTAGGAAAAGCAGCAAGGCCTGTGTGTCTGAGGCAGAATAAATGAAAGGGATAAAAAAGGAGGAAAAAGATAAGAGAAAAAAGAGATTGGCAGAGGAGGTTAAAAACATGACACAACAATGTGCTGTCTATAAAAAAAATCAAATATAATGATACAGGAAGGTTACTAAAATGATAGAAAAAGATATTTGAGGCAAATGTTAATTAAAGGAAAGAAGGGGTGGCTATATTAGTATCAGATAAAGCAGAATTTAGAACAAAGGAAATTAATAGACACAGAAGGGGACATTATATAATGGTAAAAGGGACAATCCACCAAGAACACATATGCAACAAACTGAAGAGCGGTAAAATATATGATGAACTAAAAGGATAAATAGACACATCCACAACTGTAGGTGGAGGCTTCAACACCCCTGTCTCAATAATTGATAGAATAACTAGGCAGAACATCAGTCAGCATATAAAAGAACTCAACATCATCAACCAAGATCTTATTGAAAATACAAGATCTTATTGACAATACAAGATCTTACTGATAGTACACTCTATCTTAAAATAGCAGAATCCACATTCTTTTCAAGTGGTCATAGAATATAAATCTAGACCAACCATATCCTGTGCCATGAAACAAACTTCAACACATTTAGAATAATTGAAATCATACAGTGTGTTCTCTGGCCAAAATGGGGTTAAACTATAAATCAATACAAGAAAAATAAAAGAACAATTTTCAAACACTTGGAAACTAAAAAACTTACTATTAAATAATCCGTAGGTCAAAGAAAAAATCTGAAGGGAAATTTTTAAAAATGCATGGAACTGAATGAGCATGAAAATATGAGACATCACAATTTGTGGGACACAGCTAAAGCACTTCTGAAAGAAAAATTTATGGATATATATATATATATATATACTATATGTATATATATATATATATATACTATATGTATATATATATATATGAAGAAAAGTCTCAAATTTATTATATAAATTCTATTTCAAGACCTAGAAAAAAGTGCAAAATAAACCCCAAATAAGCAGAAGGAAGGAAATAATAGAAATAAGAGCAGGAATCAATAAAAGAAAAAACAGAACAATAGAGAAAATAAATGAAACAGAGTTGATTCTTTGAAAAGATCAATAAAATCAACAAACTTCAATAAGATGAACAAAGACAAAATTTAGCAATATCAGGAATGAAACAGGGAATTTTCCTTCAGATTCTGCGTATATGAAAAGGATAGTAAGGGAATACTATGAACAACTCTACATGCATAGATTTGACAACTTAGAGACAATAAACTAATTCCTCAAAAACACAAACTAGTACACTTCATCCAATATGAAATAGATAATTTGTAACCATTATGGATATTGAATTCATAACTTTAAAACTTCCATAAAAGAAATTTCTAGGCATAGATGGTTTCACTGGAGAATTCTCCCAAACCTTTACAAAGTAACTAACGCCAGTTCTACACAATCTCTTCCAGGTAACATAAGAGGAAGTACTTCCCAATTCATTTTATGAAGCTATTATTACCCTGAAACCAAAACTGGATAAAGACATAATCTCTTCCCCCGCAAAATGCAAGAAAGAATGAAAGAAAATCACAGACCAGTATTATGCATGTATATGGACGTTGAAATCCTTAACAAAATATTACCAAACAGAATTTAGTGATATATATTAAACAAATATATATATATATGCCATTACTAAGTGCTGTTTATTCCAGGGATGCAAGGCTGGTTCAGTATTTGAAAATCAACCAATGTAATCCAGCATATTAACAGGCTAAAGAATATGACCACATCAATCAATGCATAAAAAAGCATTTGACAGTATTTAATATTCATGATGAAAACTCTCAGAAAAGTAGAAAAGAGAAAATTTCCTCAACTTGATCAAGAACAAATACAAAAATTCTACACTCCTATAATCCAACATTATACTTAATGGTGCAAAATTGAATGTTTTTCCTCCTAAGATCACAAACAAAGAAAGGCTATAACTCTCATCACTCTTATTTAACATTATACTGAAAGTTCTAGCCAGGGGATTAAGGCAATAAAATGAAACAAAAGACATACTAATCAAAAAGGAAGAAATGGTGGATGATGCCATTGTGTACATAAAAAATCTCAGGAAATCTATCAAAAACTCCAAGAACTAAGTGAGTTCAGTAAAGTCACAGTATAGAAGATCCATATACAAAAATCAAATGTATTTCTATATACTAGCAATAAATACATTGACACCAATATAAAAAATGCATAATATTTTCAACTGCTCAAAAATTAAATACTTCAGTGTGTATCTAATAAGGTATGCACAGGACTTTTATACTGAAAACTACAAAGCACTGATAAAGAAATTGAAGAAGATCTAAATAAATGTAAAGAAATACAGTGTCAAAGGATTGGAAGCCTCAACATAGTAAAGCTATCAGTTGTCCCCAAATGGCATACAGATTTAACACATTTCCTATCAAAATCCTAGCAAGATTTTCTGTAGATATACAAGAGTATTTTAAAATTTATATGGTAACCTGAAGGAACTAGAATAGTTTAAACAATTTTGATAAGAAGAAAATAGGATGATTTACCCTATTTCAAGAGTTATTATGTAGCTAGAGTAATCATGATATTGGCATGAGAGATAGACACATAGATCAAAGCAACAGAACAGGGGACCCAGAAATAGATGCACTCAAATGTCTCCAGGTGATATTTGACAAATGTGCAAAAGCAATTAACTGGAGGAAAGATAGTTTTTTCAACAAATGGTGCTTGAGCAATTGGACTTCCATAAGAAAAAGAAAGAAAAAGAAATTTGACCTAAGTATGTAAAACAAATTAACTCAAAATGGATCACAGACTTAAATGCAAAATGTAAAACTATAAAACTTTTGGAATAAAACATAGGAGATCTTTGAAATCTAGGGCTAATCAAACAGTTTTTAAACTTGACATCAAAAGCATGACCCATAAAAGAAAAATTAAAAATTGAACTTCATAAAATTAAAAATTTTTGCTCTGTGAAAGACCCTGTTAACAGTATGAGAAGACAGGTACAGAGAAAATATTTGCACACCACTTATCTGATAAAGGACTCTCATCTAGAATATATAAAGAAAATTCTAAACTCAATAGCAAAATAACAAACAATCCAATTTGAAAATGGATGGAAGTGATAAAAAGACATTTCATCAGAGAGGATATACAGATGGCAAGTAAGCCCATGAAAAGATGTCCAATATCTTTAGTCATCAGAGAAATTCAAATCAAAATCACAATAAAATATCAATACACACTTATCAGAATGGCTGAACTAAAACACTAGTGGCAACACTAAAAGCTGGTGACGATGCAGAGACCCTGGATCACTCATACATTGATGGTGTAAATGTAATGAGCACAGGCACTCTGGAAAACAGTTTGGAATTTCTCAAAAAGCTAAACATGCAACTTCCATATGACCCAGCAATTTCACTCCCTGGCATTTATCCCAGAGAAATACAGATTTGTGTTCACACAAAAAACCTGTGAATGAATTTTATAGCAGCTTTACTAATAATAGTGCCAAACTGGAAACAACCCGTATGTCCTTAAATGGGTAATTCGTTAAACAAGTGGTGGAATACTACTCACCAATAGCACACACATAACTTGAATGGATCTCCAGAGAATTACGTTCCCAATGAAAAAAGCCAACGTCAGAAGACTACATGCTATATAATTCCATTTAGATAACAGTCCTGAAATGAAAAAAATATAGGTACGGAGAAAAAGTTACTGATTGCCAGAGTTAAGGAGATGGTGGAGGTGGGAGGGCAGTGAGTGTCGCAATAAAAGAGCAAAATGAGGAGTCCTTATGGTGGTGTAAGTGTTCTGCTTCTTGACTGTATCAATGTCAACATCCTGGCTGTGATACTGTACTCTATCTGTTCAAGATGTTACCTCTGTGGAAACCAGCTAAAAGGTACCTGGGGTCTCTCTGAATTTGTTTTTACAGCTGCACGTTAATCTACAGTGATCGCAAAATTAAAAGTTTAATTTAAATAGTACTGATCTTCATATTAACATATGGGTATGTTTGGATGCCTTCTGTATGGCACAGTGATTAGGTAAAAAGTGCCTTGCCACACAACCTCCTGCCACCTCCACCCTGTGACCCTTCTACTTTTCCCTCCATCTGGCAAAAATAGAGAACAGCAACTTCAATTTTTTTTTCTTTTATTATTTTTTAAAAATTGAAGTCTAGTTGATTTACAGTATTATGTTAGTTTCAGGTATATAGCATAGTGCTTCAGTTATTTCTACAGTTATTTCTCCATTATAACTTATTACAAGATAATGGGTATAATTCTCTGTGCTATACAGTATATCAACAGTCGAATGGATAAAGAAGATGTGTTTTTTATATATATATATATATATACACACACACACAATGTAATATTACTCAGCCATAAAAAAGAGTGCATTTCTGCCATTTGCAGCAACATGGATGGATCTAGAGATTACTATACTTAGTGAAATGCCAAAGAAAGACAGACACTATTATATCACTTATATGTGGAAATTTTAAAAACAATACAAATGAATGCATATGCAAAACAGATTCAGTTTACTTTGAGATGCTTCTCCACTGTGGTTCCTCCCCAACTACCTATTGCCTTCAACTTAAAGGGCCATATCAGCCATTGTGAGATGAAATTTTGCAGTACAGCGTTATGATAACTTTACTAAAAACTGAGGGAAAATTTTGAAACAATTTTATTTAGGAATTCTTGACCTAATTTTTATTGACTTCTCATTTTCAGTATTGTACTGTGACAAAATTGTCAGATATTCTGAAAGAATGATAATAATGATGATATGATACTTAAATTTTAAAAAAATTACTCACTAGAGCCAGAGTATAATCTGTGCTTTTAAAGAAAATGAGTAGAGTAGTGTTTTGCTAATAGTTGTATTTTTGGAAAGACTGAGATTGTCCAGATGATGGTGCTAGAAGAGTGTTCTTAAGTCATGTGAGAACTGGAAACTCATTCTGGGTCATTCGATGTCATTGATGGATCCTTATTAAACACATTTTTAAATGGTTTTTCCAGGCCAATCATCATTGCCATCGTTTTCATCATCAAATACATATGGAAAAGCTCACAGTCTTAGTGGCTTTCACAGCAATGCCAGAAATCCTTAAAAGGCCAAGCAACCCTGTTGACACAAGGAATTGTTAAATTAATTTCATTTATTCATGAAGTACCTGTTTAACTTATTAAAGGGACATACTCCAAAATAGATCTTATTAAGAATGCCAGCTAGGCCCCTCCACTACAATGTAAGTATCTTTTAACGAGCTTATCAGATAGGTTCACAGCCAAGAGATTTTTCATACTTTGCATGTAGAAAAGAAGTATTTTTAAAGTTATAATCATTAACTTGGTGATTAAATTAAATGAATGAAAAAGAAGTTGATTGTTAGATGTAATAAAAGAAACATCTTACAGGTAGTAAAAGGAAACAAATGATACACAAGTTTTATATAATCATAGTGAAAAACAACATGCTCAGACATCTGACTAACACTGAATGTAGCCATGATTCCACTCTAGTTTATGAAAGAAAGTTGACCTTGAGACTTTCAGAATTGGAAAAAATAAAGCCATGAAGAACAGAGAACAAATAATGGGAATAAAATCTTTTTTCTTGAGTTTCTTTAGTTTGTAAAGTGTATTTTATCATTTCTCACCTGGGTATTAAGTCTTATATCAAGCTGAAGAGCTATCAGAAGAAAGCAAAGAAACAGAGCAAGTTTATTGCTCAAAAAGCGAAAGTTTATTGTGTATATCTGAATACTACCTTGTGGGTGCCCAATTACAATGACTACAGCATATAAAAGTAATCCTTCACAAAACATGAACTTTTCTCAACCCTCAGAACTAAAGGAAAATTGATGCATTTTCACACTGAGCACTGAAAAATAAATTTTCATTCTCTCATTCTCTCTCTGTCTCTGTCACACTCTTATACACACACACATACACAACACACATGCCATTGTGAAAAGTTTAATCTCTTTTTAATTACCATTGCATCCTATAGTTTAATGTTTCCTACTTGCCCATGATCCAGAACAGAGCTATAATTATCACTTTACATTTACAGAGCATTTAATATATTTTGAAGTCTTCATAAATGTATTTTATTGTTTGCTTAAAGCACATGTCTTAAATAGAGCTGAAAATGCTGATCATCTAGTTCATGGATGTTAGCAAAAGAGAAGTGAAGTAAATTGTGCCTCTCACAAAGTATAGGGTCCTACGAAGAGGAAAATCCATAGTTGCAGGCATCATTTCTATAAAGATGACTCTCAGGTGTCTACCTTAACCTGCCTTCCTGAGCTCCAGGAGAGGTCCAGCTTTACAAACGTGTGCCGAGTAGCTCCATATGCATGTTCCATTTGCATTTGACCTATGACCTAAACCTAAGTTAATATCTCTTCCCCTGTGGTTTCCATATTGTGTTGATTTGTGACATCTTTCTCCCTAGAACCCAGGTAGGAATCTCAGACCCTTCTTGGACTCTGTCTGTGAGTTCCTTTTCACATTTCATCCAGTCAGTTGCCTAATCCTGCAGATTATATTCTTTCTCTACAAAATATCTTGACTTGCTTTCCTCATTGTCATTCCAATGTTACCTGCTTTCACCCAGGCCTTTGTCATTTCTCATATAGATTGTGGTAATCAGTCTCCTCTACCTCTTCTCTCCTATTTCAGGACATTCACATCCTGTTGATCACTCTCCTAAACAATACCCTCAGCATCTCTTCATCAACTACTGAGGTAAACCCTAACTCCTCATCCTCAGGTTCACTGTCCTGCTTATCTTTTCTTCAGACTGACTTACATGCATCTTAGCCTTGTAGTCTTAATTTTTCTGAAAACACAGTCAATTGTCTTGCTGGCTTCTGCTCTATTTGCGGATTTACCTACCAAACCCCACTGCCCAATGTCTACTGAAATCCATTCCAGCCTTAGAGACCAGTTTCAAATGCCACACCCTCCATGAAACCTCTTCCTACTCTCCTTTTCTCAAACATCCAGGTCTAAGAATTCAATATAGTGGGAAGTATATATTTACTTAACAGAAGTAAAATGAATTTAAATAAAGGTATAATTGAATATTTTTATTTTTAATTTTATCTAATGAAGTCACTTTTCCCATATTCAACTTTCAAAAACTGCATCAAAAAGTGCTGCCTAACTGGTACAAAAACATATTTTAGGGCTTCCCTGGTGGCGCAGTGGTTGAGAGTCCGCCTGCCGATGCAGGGGACATGGATTCGTGCCCCAGTCTGGGAAGATCCCACATGCCGCAGAGCGGCTGGGCCCGTGAGCCATGGTCACTAAGCCTGCGCGTCTAGAGCCTGTGCTCCACAACAGGAGAGGCCACAATAGTGAGAGGCCCGCGTACCGCAAAAAAAAAAAAAAAAAAAAAAAAAAAAAATTTTAGTTTCCATGAAAGATTATTATGTATGAGTATATGTATAAAAAGTTGGCTAAACCTCAGATATCAGTAATGTCAATAAAGGACAAGAAAACATTACAAATGCAAATGCTAGTTTGTATCAACAACAAATACTCATTTGTTAACAGCATTAATCCAAGCAGAGTAGCCAATGTAAACCAATAATTGGTTTGGGACTAGAATGACAAGTAGAAATAAAATGAAAGCAATTGACAAGTTTTTTTCTATTACTCTGCTACAATTTTAGTTTTTGCCAGTGGTAACGATTTCTACCCTTAATGCTTGAGAACAATTTCACAATTGTTTACCTATCATTCACTTATTCATTCTTCCTGTTATTTAACAAATATTTATTGGTCAGTTGGGCATAAGGGATCAAAATTATCTCCATTCTTGCTCTTAACTCTACTATAGTTTGATGGAAATATAGACTGAAGCTCACCATAATCCATGTTAAATTCTCCATGGGTGTAAAAGTGCTCAAAGGACTGTAGTTTTGGGGGGAAGGAGAGTATGGGTTTCTGTAGGAAAGACAGAAAATCTTTCAGAAATACTGAAACATTTGAGTGTGGAATTGAAGTTTTTCTAGTTTGCCACTGAGACAAGGGAGGTAACAACATTATATAGAGAAGTAAATGCATGGGAACAGGAATAGAGTGGTGAGGTGCCATGTCAAGCTTGGAGACTGCGGCTCTGCATAGCTGGGACAGAAGAAAGATGGGCAGGAGTTGTATGTCAATGAGCTGACTGAGCCAGCTTGAGGAAGGCCTCATACAACCTGCCAAGACTTTGGGATTTTATGAGCCTTTGAGATATGGGAAAATCCCAAGCAAGGGGATGCTTCAGATTTTATTGTAGAAACAGCTCTTCATGATATTTGAGTAACAGGGCAGAAGGATGTGAATGGACAACCCCACAACTTAGTGGTCAATCAATGGAAAGTTCATTCCCACTAATCGTGGGCCAGTAAAATCAACAGATAACTCTTTACTCAAGACGTAAGAAGGATTTCCATCCAGACCAAAGCTTTAAGACAGAAGACAGTAAGTTACTTCAAAGTGACATTCAATAATATTTACAGTCTGAAAATATTCAAAGACTTGTCCCCTCTGGGCTACATAGAATTCATCCCAGATGGGTAAATTCCTGTCTGGGTCCCAGACAAGGTTAGGGGAGGAAATGCCACAACCACTCAGGCTTGCAGTGTTACACAGGCCTTAGTCTGGAAGTCCCTTTGGTCTAACCTAAATTTATTTTCCTGTAGTTTAAGCTCATTTCCTCTTTTCCATCCTTAGGGGTGGTAAAGAACAGATGGTCATAAACCACAGGATAATGACCCTTTATAGACTGGAGACACATATTCAATCATCTCTCAGCCCTCACTTTCCTGAGTTATACAATAAGAACTCTATCAGTTTTATTCTTAGATTTGCTATCTTAAATCTGTATCTTTGTTTTCTAATAGTGACTGTCCAGCTCTTTCTCATATCACTTAGATGTTCAGCTACAAATAGGACAAGAGTCTTCAACAAATATATAATTATTTCCAAGTACATTAGAAGCATTTATTCTGGGATCTTTGACCCTGTAATAGTCGGGTGTCATGTTACATTAAAAGAACAAAACAGGGCTTCCCTGGTTGAGAGTCCGCCTGCCGATGCAGGGGACATGGGTTTGTGACCCAGTCCAGGAAGATCCCACATGCCGCGGAGCGGCTGGGCCCGTGAGCCATGGCCGCTGAGCCTGCGCGTCCGGAGCCTGTACTCTGCAATGGGAGAGGTCACAACAGTGAGAGGCCCGCATAAAGCAAAAAAAAAAAAAAAAAAGAACAAAACAAAACAAAACAGCCCCAGCACGTTACTGACTGACATCCTGAGACCACTAGGACTTCCGCATACTTTTGGTAAACTTGTATTGAGCTAACCTTCCCATCTAATGTTTGTAAACTCTAACCTGTTTTGTTTTTTTTTTAATTGCAGTAGTAATTTGTTTCACTTTTTTGAATGCCTCTGCTCCTTGCCATTGAAATTGAACGTGTTTTTTTTTTCATTTCTGACATTTTTCTCCTTTTTTGACATTGCTTGACAATTATTATTATTTATTTTACCTCACATTATAGTCAGAAATAGCTCAGATTTTCTGCAACTCTGCACTTCTTACAACTCCTTGCCCTTTTGAAAGTATCACAAACTTCCATTTGTACCAGGCTTCTCCAAGCAGGCAGGGGCCTTTGGCGTGTGCTATTCCCTGCCCACCCCAGACACTCACTAAAAGAAACACTGGAGATGGAGTAATGACATTTATTGAGCACTCACTTTGGGCCAGACTCTGGGATGGGCCAAGGGACAACTGTGAATCATCCCATCCCGCTCTCTGGGAGCTCTGGACCCTGGGCTGGAGGGGCTCATCTAGTACATTCTTCACAGGGATTGGATGCAGCAGAATATTTCAGCAGCTTGGACTCTAGATGATTATGTAAGATACGGTATTATTCCTGAAGTTATCTGCAGAGCAAGAAAGTTAGATTTCCACCTATGTTTCCCTCCCAAAAGTTTAAATGTATGCTTCCTTACTAGTCTGTTAACCATAATTTAATAATAAATTAAACTTTCTAATCGTCTCATAAGATCAGTATTTAATAAAATATATTAAATGGGAGGCCAATTCTGGCATGAATAGTTGACATATGTTAAGAAAGAATCCTAGATCTTCTACATGACTATTAACCAAGTACTGCAAAAGAAGAACAGAATGCAAACTTTTCTTTTGTCCCCTCAATCCTTACAATCTCTCTGGATCCTCAGTTCAGACATCTGAGAAGAGCCTTGGAAGAACTCTCAGAAGAGGGTATTTTCCCTGGTCTTTCATTCACATGACCCACATTTCCACATGGACAATGAGATCCACAACTTCTTTTTCCTGAGAGCTTACAATGACACAGGCAGGCACTGTGACTTTGCATCTACAGACAAGATTCATGCCCAATGGATGTCCAATTACATGAAGGACTGAGGAGTTTCTTAGTCAAGAACTCACTCTAAGGGAAGATGGAGTCCGACTTGAGTTTTGATCTGGTAACCAAGTATCAGGGCTGAAGGGGGCAGTAATTAAAATACAAATGGGTTGTCTTTGATCTGAAGCTATTTCTAGTCTTATATGGTGGTGTCATATCTACATTCTAGGAAAAGAGAGATCAGTAAATATAACTCTAAATGGTTAAAGCTGTAGAAAAACCTCTAAGAATTTAAATGTAAGCAGTCCCAAGTATCCCCCTAATGAAGTATAACACAGAGGGCTAGAAAGAGGCAATAAGGGACTTCCTTCGTGACTCAGTGGTTAAGAATCCATCTGCCAATTCAGGGAACACGGGTTTGAGCCCTGGCCCAGGAACATCTCATATGCCATGGAGCAACTGGGTCCGTACGTCACAACTACTGAGCCCACATACCACAGCTGCTGAGACCTATGCGCCTAGAGCCAGTGCTCTGCAACAAGAGAAGCCACTGCAACGAGAAGCCCACACAATGCAACGAAGAGTGACCCCCGTTTGCCACAACTAGAGGAAGCCCTCATGCAGCAACAAAGACCCAACGCAGCCAAAAATAAAAATAAATAATTTTTAAAAAGAGGCAAAAAAACCCCTGCTATTGTAATCTCATTTGGACTAGAAGTTAGTGAGCGAGCCCCAGAGAAACTGTAGTACTATGTAATCATGTCACTGAGCTGTACCACAGAATGTGAAGCAGGGATAATGAATCCCATTTTACAGATGAGGGTTGGTAAGTGATTATAACATATTGCATCACTCCGTGGACAACTTTTATTGTATTCTATGAGAATGGCGCCCCCCAAGAGCACAATTGGGAGATCTAGGCTTGGATTCCAAGCTTACCCTGTTAAGTGACCAAGGTCTGACTGGACTTAAGCCACCTCATTCTTCTGGAGCTATCAGACCCAGAGAACTGACCAGGACTTCACAATCAATGGGTTTATAGGGTATTTGTTGAGTCGCTGCTAGGAAGGAAGTTCTCTATTTCCCCTGGTCTCCATGAGGAGATTTTTATTTTCCCCTAGAAATGACTTTGGTGCTGGGCTTTTGTTTTGGGACATCTTAGCTTTGAGCTTTGTTTGCTTGTTTACTTCCTCTCCTGCATCCTTGTTTAGGTTCCCAGCCATATTTTTTTCCCCTCTGCTTATTTGTTCGAGAGCAACAGCCTGTGTCATTTCCTTCATCTCTGGCATGTCCTTTGCTTTTTTATGGCCTGGGGCGCTATAAGGGCCTGTGACGAGGAGATGTGCAGGCCAGTGAACAGAGGGCTGGGGACCCCGAGGAGTACAGCAGGCTGACAACAGCAGGGCACCAGCTCAGCTCAGGAAGGCGGCAGAAACTCAGTTCCTAAATAAAAATAGGCCTGAGTTCCTGCTACAGCTGGCCAAGTTACTGCCCATCTCAGTGAAAGGAAGCAGACGTTCACACATGCCAACATGCTGTGTTTGTGTATTTGGTGTCCTCACTACCTCAAGTGCATGTTCCCACTGGGTCACTTTGCAAGGTCACATTTTATTAAGACAAGAATAACTAGGTTTTTTAAACTCATAGCTCACCTATTCTTCCAGTGCTTTGGGGGTTCAGCTTAGTATCATCTAAACATGAATTTTAAAATGATTATTTTCTTACTATCAAAAAGTTCATTATAGAAATTTTGAAAGACGAGGAGTGTAAAGAAAAAAATCACCTCTAATTCCACCACCCAAGTATAATAACTACCATATATATTTATATTTATATACTTCTATTTTGTTTTTGAGGCACAGACACATACCTTTGTAAAAAAATGAAATAATGTTTCCATGGTTTTGTTTCAATAGCTTACCTGTTTTAAACAGTTAACATTTTAGGTACTTAGAAAAAACATTTTATAGAAAACTTTATACAAAGTTTCAGTCTGTAGTTTTGATTGAAGTAGTATTGTCATACAATAAGATGTACTAATTTCCACTGTTCAAATGCATTCACTTGTGTAACCACCACAACCAAGATGAAAAGCATTCCCATCACTTCAACAAGATGCCTTGTGTCCCCGTCCCTTCAGTCCATCTCCATCTCCACTCCCTGCTGCAGGCAACCACTCATCTGCTTTACATCACCATCAACTAGATTTGTCATTTCTAGAGTTTTATATAAATGGAATCACACAGTATGTACTCCTTTGTGCCTAGCTTCTTTCCCTCAGCATATTTCTCACACATGTTAATAATCACAGATGAGTACACTCACATATACTTTAAAATCTGCTTTTCTTCATTTTATAGTATATCATGAGCATTTTCCACATCACTAACTATTCTCTTAAAATTTAATTTCCAATGACTACACATTATTTTGTTTTAGGGATATACCATAATTTATCTCATAATTAAGATCTTGTTGTTAATCATTTTGTTGTTTCAACAGTTTGCTTTCATAACCAAGAATGATTATTCTTGAATACATATGTTTGTATACATGACCTAATTTCTGAGGGATGAATTTCTATAAAGGACTTATTAAGTTAGAGGACAAGCAAATTCATAAGGTTTTAAAAATATATTGTGCTAATTTAATCTCTTACAAGCAATATATACAGATATGTGAGGAAAAATAGTATTTTTAAGTTGGAAGGGAACCTGTAAAAAAATCTGGTTCAGGTCCTTAACCAACGGGTAGACACACCTATGGGGTTCTTTTAATATGCATATGCATTTTATCTAACTTGGTATGTATTTATGAGGCTCGGGTAGCTGCTGTTTTGGGTTTTAAGTTCTTCAGATGATTCTGTTGCACACTCCATGTTAAGAATCACCTTATTTTTACAGGTGAAGAAAATGAATCCAGGAGAGGCTAATTAAAGCCTCCTGATTCCCCTATAATCTTTTTATTTCACTGGGTGAACTTCTCTCTACATTGAATACCCATTACCTGGAGAGCAATAACAATAACAACCACCACCACAACTTTCTACCCACTCAGAAGCCACAATTAAGCATCTAGGTCTCTCTGTGGTGGACCTGTACCTTAAAAGAACTCCTTAAGGTGGTGAAGTTGATAAAAGAGCCAGGACTACCTCAGAGGACTCCCCAATTGAAAGGATCCCAAACAAGGTGTAACTCAAAAATTTACTTGGATGCACTGCCCACATCTAAAGTAAACCTTCCTTGACTTTGTCCCCACTCCCCACTCCCTGACTCTATCTCTTCAAGTTCCTCTCAGAGGACACAGAGAAGCAAAGAACTGTCTCACTCAAGCTCAGGAATAAGTCCTTTTACCCACCACACCTACTACACTGGGCCCTGTTGCTCATTTTCCTCTCCTGCATTCCAGCTCCCAGAGTGATGGCTACTGTTTCTGCCATCTTCTACCACAACCAAAGAGGAGCTGCTGAAGCAAGATACAGCTTCTCGTCTCCAGATGCAGACTTCCTCAGGTTGCTGCCCAGGCTACCATGTCCATTGCTTAACTTCTCTGGGTTCCAGCAGTCACCTTGTGGTTGGGCAAGTGTCTTTCACCTAATTGTCATTACAGAGGCCACAAAGCATTGCCTCATTGAGTTGTCAATGTCTGACAGAGATTTTAGTGAGTTGATTCTTTGAGATTTTATCTGCTATTGACTGCAGTCCTTCAACCTGCGACTAGATGAGTCTGTGGGGCAACCTTGTGAATCTGAATCTGGACTCTCTTCCTGTTTGTTTTTTTTTTTTTGGCCGCACCACCACATGGCTTGCGGGATTTTAGCTCCCTGATCAAGGACTGAACCTGTGCCACAACAGTGAAAGTACTGATGAACTCTTTTCCTTTAGAGTGAGTTCTTTCTCAGGAGCCCCTGATGTAGATAACTCCTTAGGTAAACAGATGGTTGGTCTATCATCCTCAAGAGTTCTCCAGGCATACCTGCCTCCTGGAGAAAACTCAGTGTGATATCAGGGTGGGATTCCTATTTACACCTACCTGGGCATTCCTAGACACATTTTTCATCAAAACATCATTTCCCATAACTGCAGCATTTCATGTGCAAGGAAGCAGGATTTCAGTTATGAATTATTATAAAACTCCTCCAAAAAATACTCCTAAAGAGGGATTTTAAGCTTAGCAAATAAAAACCTACAAAAAGAAAAGTTTAAGTCAAATTGTGCAAGGCTCCTAAAGCACTTTTCAGCACCTAAAATGCAGAGAGAGTGATTATTCTCACATACAAGTGCCCAGAAATTAGTTTGTTTAAAGGAAACATCTTCATAAATCATGGAAGGAAGAACTGTTTACAACAACACCTCAGAAAACAATTCTTCTTTGGAGAGTCCATTTACCTCTTCTTCCAGCAACACTTACATTACTGGTGACCCCAAATCTCCAAGTATTGATATCTAACCTCCTTTATAAATTCATATAGGAGAGACCTTGATAATCAATCACTAGTCCTCCCTGATTGACTGATAAATTAATTCTATAGTAATAGAAGCTCTTGTTATCTAGTTAACTCAAGACCCTGTTTATAGAATGAAACACATATCACTGCACTAAAAAATTGAGGACATCAGAAAAGAGATGGAAAAAAATTTTGGCTATGGATGTCCATGAAATCACATATGGCCCCCAACTGACTTTTGAAAGTAAGTTTAGGGCTTCCCTGGTGGCGCAGTGGTTGAGAGTCCGCCTGCCGATGCAGGGGACGCAGGTTCGTGCACCGGTCCGGGAAGATCCCACATGCCGTGGAGCCGCTGGGCCCGTGAGCCATGGCCGCTGAGCCTGAGCGTCCGGAGCCTATGCTCCGCAACGGGATAGGCCACAACGGTGAGAGGCCCGCGTACCGCTTAAAAAAAAAAAAAAAGAAAGTAAGTTTAGCTGATGCAATTCATTCAAGTCACAAATTCTAGTGTGTAAAAAATGTGGCTTTTTCTGTTTTCCTAAATTTGACTTAATTTCTACCTTGAGCCCTATTTCTGTAGGTTTCTCCAGGGTGACTCAAGTCACTCAGTGATTTCTCCACCATTTAATGTGCAAGTTCAGCCAAATTTAGGAACTCTACCTTGTCCCAGCAGCAGACCCAAACTAAAACATTGCAACATTGGTGAGAAGAGGAAATAACCAGTTTATCAAATATTTTATTCTAAAATATTTATATCTCTCACTTAGATCAAAGCATTTAAGCTTCAAAGTAAGAATATAAATTTTGGTGTTTCAGTTCCCCCTCCCTCTACCATTGGACAACATCAGCCTCATGTCTCCCAGCTAAGGAAAAACAGGCAGGGAGAGGAGAATGTTGTAGGATTAAGGCAAATGTAAGAGAAATTCCACATTTTTGTGGTAATTATGTTATGTATTACCTCATCATATAAGCCTGGTCAAGGCTTATGAAGTTGACATGAAGATGAGTAAGCAAGGTCATTGTATTATTATATTAGAGGTGGCCATGGCCTTTCCTGCAGCTTCCCCTAGATCTCCCCATTCTCCTCTGATTCCTTGGGGAAGAGTGTAAGGCTTCTGCTGGCTCTCCCAGAGGTTTCTATGGATGGGAGAATCTATGTTCTTTTGTCACCAGCTTCCTCCAGGATATTGAAGCCTGCTTTGTCTTGCATAGATCAGAAGGCAAGTTCCCTCCATAGCTCCTCCCCACCTGTGCATTAATTGGCCAGGTCCGTTTGCTTCATCGCCTCTACCTTTCATCCAACTCTTTGCTCCACCTCCTTTTGCATCAAGATTACCATATATAAATTCTGTACTTTCTAAACGTTATTATTATATAATAGACTTTTATTCTGTAACCCTTCTTATCTAACTTTTGGGTATATTGCCATGTTTCCCACATTATTTCTTCTGGTTATGACGCCTCCAACAAAAAATATGACTTTGGGATGCATACTGAAATTAGCTGTTGATGCATTTTTCTCTTCCACTAGATGGTGAGTGTCTTAAAGGTAGGAACTATATCTGATTCATCACTGAAATTCAGCACCTTGTGTAGAGCCTAACAAATAGTAGGTATTCAATGCATATTTAGTAAATATGTAATGAACATATCATTTTGCTAATAAAGGATGTCCGATTTCCTTTTTAAGGACTCATCTGCTTATAGTATATATACTCAAGAAGAAAGCAAAAGGCAATCTGAAGTCATTTAAATAAGTTATGATTACTTACTGATTTACCATAAAATGAGGTGCTGTTTAATCTTCTTCCAAGCAAGGATTCAAAGCCTGCAGATCAGGAGACCTTAGACTCCTACAATAAGGTAAGAGTCAGCTCCCTGCTTGAGTCTGTCAGAAGCTACTGATTTGTTAATATCACAACAGCCACAACAACAATACTGTTTCCTAAGTTACACTCCAGGTTTTTCCCCTAACATCTGGAATACATAACAGGTATTATATACTAAATTTACTGTTTGCTGTTCATCCATCACCATACTACACAGATATCAAAATGGGAAATCAAATGGATAAAATATCAGAATGTCACAATCCTCTACCTAATATTTGCACTGTGATTTGGTTAAAGGAATTCTAAACACTGTGTATGTTTATAGATTCCTTTCAAATTGTTTGAGTCATATATTAACTTCAACTTAGAGTTGAATAAACTAACATGTGTTTTATGAGAAATTTGTCCAGTGTTACATGTGGTAGGTACTAGAGAAAGAAATAGCATATGAATTCTAAAAATCTAAAAGTTGCAACCTAGAACACTCTTTGTCTGATTATGTTGCACCAATGATAACAGCTTCTTTAGCAGTACTTATCAGAAGAGATTAAAAATGGACTAAGTCAAGGTTCCAACTGCAGTTCATTTTAGAAGACAGAACAACTAAACTTTCACCAGCTCCAAAATTATAACAACCGTGAAAGCCGTTGCAAATACTTAGAAGTCATATTTTACATTGTGTTTTTATTTTCATATTTAAATTTTCACTGAACACTGCTGATTCACTCATTCTGACTCCCTGAAATAACAAAAAGATGTGACTCAATGCCAAACCAAAACTAAAGTCAACTTAGCTGATGAAGTCTTACTAAATAAGACTGGTGAAATATTATCCATATTCAAAATGGCCTTTACTAGGTTGAAGTTAGAGATAATAATGTTACATATTAATGATTTTCTTCCACTAATGAATAGAACCTAATTTTTACCAACAAAATAACATTACTAAGAGCTGGAACTTTAGTTGCAATGTTTAATAATTTCTCAGACTATGGTAACAAAACAATCAGAAACAGTTGATATTTGTGTGGCTATCAATGACTCCAAAGTTTTCCCAATAGTCAAGCTCCCAAAATGCAGTTCCACTGTTCACTTTACTGTTAGGGCTTGTCTAATTTGATCATGCCAGTTTATGAGAATATTCAGCCTCCTCTCCCAGAGCATCACAAGACTGATGAATGTAGCTGAGCTCAGTGGTTTAGAGCTTGGGCTTTAATCCTAGCTCATGATTTTACTGGCTATGTGGTTGTAAGCAAGTTGCTTAATTTCTTTGAAAACTAGTTTCCTAACCTGTAAAAAGAATCTTTGTTCTTCTCTGAGAATTAAGTAAACTAATATAAATGAGCTGCTTAGCATGGGGACAATTAGTACTCAATAAATGATATTTAGTAAGCAACTTTTTATCTCATGATATGCCGTTCATTCCACATCACCAGATACAAACATGGCAGTGTTTGGTGTCAGCATGAGAAGCCAAGAGTAGGGTAAATGATTCAGTTAATGATTTGAGAATAGCCATGTTAAGTAGACAAGATCAATATCTGAAAGTAAATAACAGGCATGGAAAGGGGGAAAGGGAAAGCATTTAGTAAATATCCAAGATGATTTTAATCTAAAAATCTTTATGGAGGACAGTCTCATTGCACAAGAAGAACGAGTATTTTTGGGGACCCTCTATGTGCAAGGCCAGTTGCTGTAAGAGACATACAGAAATTAATTCAGTAAATATTTATGTTTTGTTTACTACCTGCTAGGGTCTGCTCTATAACCTGGAGTAAGAACAGTGAATAACAGAGTCAGATTCTCTGCTTCCATGGAGCTTACATTCTAGTGTAAGAAACATGCAAATACTATTCCTTTCTTCAAGGCATTTACTATTTATTTAAGGAAACATGAATTTTTACGTTAAAAAAGTATAAAAGTAATAACAACAATAACTGCAACAAAGGATACAAGAAATGTTACTAGGAGACTGTGGAGCAGTAGAAGGAACTCACGGTGTCCAAGAAACCTGAATTTAGTCCAGGTTCTGATAACACCTTTAGACTTTGGGACAATCGGCATTTATTTAGAGTCTCATATTCTCATCTATAAAATAAGTCTAAAGGGCTTCCCTGGTGGCACAGTGGTTGAGAGTCTGCCTGCCGATGCAGGGGACACAGGTTCGTGCCCCGGTCCAGGAGGATCCCACATGCCGTGGAGCGGCTGGGCCCGTGAGCCATGGTCGCTGAGTCTGCGTGTCCAGAGCCTGTGCTCCACAATGGGAGAGGCCACAACAGTGAGAGGCCCGCGTACCGCAAAAAAAAATACATAAATAAAAATAAGTCTAAAATAGTTACTTTATACTGTTCTGAGGACTAAATGAGATTACATGTGTAAAATCCCATCATAGAGCTACATGAATACGCACATGCCTTCATTGAGGAGGAGGCTTGCCTCAAAAGGACAAGTAATATTGGGCCAGACAGAGAAGAAGAGAAAGTGCACTCTAGGCCAAGGAAAGGGCTTGATGAAAGACATGAATTTGGAAAAGTACAAGGCGTATTTAGAAGAAAGTGAGTTGAGCAATTTGGCTACAGCAGAGTTCATGCAGATAAGCAGGTAGAGAAACAACCAGTGACAGCTGGGCCTTGGATGACTCACAAAGGAATTTCTGAGAGTTAGAATAGCTCTCATACATATGTAGACATCGAAACACAGTATGATTAAGTGAATTACACAAGGTTTTATCATTAACAGTGGAAGTAGAATCCCAACATCCATCTGGCAATCTGTCTCCTTGATGGCCTGGCCAGTGGTTAAGACAATATCTTATCATCTACCTCGTCAATTCATAGCTGAAAACTCACAGTCTGTTAGACATTTTTCATAATACACAGCAGATATCTTACCTGACCCTCCAGTTTGTGTTGCATTTATGGCAAAAGAAAGCAATTCTAAAACGACCAAGTGGAATGAAAAACAAGGGGCTATTTCTCAAAAATGAGACAGTGCTCTGCAAAAATGAACTGACTTTATGATGCCATCTGGAAAATGCTTTTGTATTCCCGATACAGTGCACTAAGCATAACTTAAAGTTGACTAACCAGCTCTGAAATGCTCTCTTCTGCTTCTTCACATATGGATGAAGCCTACAGGAACAATTGTTATTAGTCCTTGGACAGGACATCTGGTGTGACTCCTCAGCAACAAGGTGTGCAATTCTTGGGTGAATTTCAACAGAGCACATCAGCCTAACTTTGGAAACTTTTCAGAGTTGAGCTAGTCCCTGGTGATTGAACTTGTTCAGAAACTAGTGCTTCCAAACCAAACTCTCATCAAGGAGATTGTTTTTCCTCCTTTCTCCCTCCCTCCTTCCCTCTTTCCTCCCCAGCTTGCCTCCCTTCCTCCCTCCCTTTCTTTCTTTCCCTTTCTTCTTCCTCCCTTCTGACATTTAAAGGTTGTCTGTGATGGGTAATGCCCTGTGGTATACTCAGACAAAATTATAGTCAGACCTGTCACCTCTTAGTGTTGGCAGATGTTCCTCACAGTTTCTTCCGAAGTAACAACAATCCTTTCACATAATTAATTGAATTGAATATTGGAATTATGGACAGAGAAATTCTCCTCCTTTCTCAAATTAAACAATAGAACCTAATTTTAGCACCAGTAGAAAAGATTTAGAATCTCATAAATGAAAGAAACCTTCATTAATTTGGATAGAAATTAAGCAGAAGCTAACTTTGTTTCATAAAATTTGCCAATAAAATAGTCTAACACTTAGGGGAACACATAGGGGAACATTTAATTTGCTGAAGAGAACAAATTGCTTTAAAACAATTAAAAACACCAATTTACAGATGAACAACAAATATGTTAGTGGCTTCCCAACTCCTTTTCTTGATAATACTTAATTAACCTAACTTGAATTGCTTTATTTACTTGAAATTAATAGACAATGTTTCATTTTAAAATTATTATTTTATTGAGACTGAGTCCCATATTTGGTATATACATAGTGAAAATTAATAAATCTGCTTTTAAAACAATTATTTTTTAAATTAACAGTAATGGTCAACATATCGACAGATGAATAGATAAAGAAGCTATGGTACATATATACAATGCAATATTACTCAGCCATGAAAAAAGAATGAAATAATGCCATTTGAAGCAACATGGATGGGCCTAGAGATTTTCATATTGAGTGAAGTAAATCAGACAGAGAAAGAGAAATATTGCATGATATATCTTATATGCAGAATATAAAAAGAAATGATACAAATGAATGTATTTACAAAACAGAAATGGACTCACAGACTTAGAGAATGAACTTATGGTTACCAGTGGGGGGGTGGGGAAAGATGGAGGGAAGGGATAGTTAGGGAGTTTGGGATTGACATGTACACACTGCTATATTTTAAAAAGTTAGCCAACAAGGACCTACTGTATAGCACAGTTATGTGGCAGCCTGGATGGGAGGGGAGTCTGCGGGAGAATGGATACATATATATGTATGGCTGAGTCACTTTGCTGTGCACCTGACAGTATCACAACATTGTTAATCAGCTATGCTCCAGTATAAAATAAAAAGTTTAAAAAAAAAATGCCATTTGCAGCAACATGGATAGACCTAGAGATTATCATACTAGATGAAGTCAAAGACAAATATCATATGATGTCATGTATATGTGGAATCTAAAAAAAATGATACAAATGAACATATTTATAAAACAGAAACAGACTCACAGTCTTTGAAAACAAACTTATGGTTACAAAAGGGGACACATGAGGGGAGGGATAAATTAGGACTTTGGGATTACCATATAAACAGGACTATACATAAAATAATCAAGGACCTATTGTATAGCACAGGGAACTCTACTCAATATTCTGTAATAACCTATATGGGAAAAGAATCTGAAAAAGAATGGATATATGTATAAGTGTAACTAACACAACATTGTAAATCAACCATACTCCAATGTAAAATAAAAAAATATATTTAGGAATAAAGGGGGTGGGGGTTAAAATCAGTGGTACCGTTTTGGAGACCGTGGTTGTCCCCAGATGGAAAACTTTTTAAATGGACATAACCATTGAGACATGAAATTATAGATTTGTTTTGGCCAGAAAAGACTCAGAGGAGGTATTCTCATTTAGAACAATTTGTGGTATGAAAGTGGGTTCTTTATATCTTAACAAATACCAAATAAATTTAAATGATTGAGGCAAAATTTATCCTAAGGAAAGTGATTTATTGTTTTGACATAAAGTGAACAAGGTTAACATCATCAAAATGCTCTTAACCCCAGAAAAACTGTGCCATCTCCAAACATACCCAATGTCTACTAAGTGTACCCATTATTTATACAAGAATCAGTAAGTTTCAATGAAATCTGTAATCCTACAATATTTTCTCCAGGAACAAACGCAAACAGCATCAGGGTTGTCAATTAGCTTACTGCCTAAGGAAGGTACTACAAAAAGAAAATTTAATTATTAATATCTTTAGTATTTTAAATTGCCAGAACTAATGAAAGACAACACTAATGTGGACAAATGTAAAATATGCAAGCAAGTGTGTAACAATATGGAATAAATATTTATACAAAGGTACATGCAGAGTAGTTATTGCAATTTGTTTCACTTTACAAAGACTTCAGCAGGTTGAGAGAAGTTTGGGCAGAGGAGAGGTCAGGCAGAGATAAAACCCAAGATACTCAGTAGGAAAGCTAAACCCATACATCATTGTCTAAATCAGTGACTTCTAAACTTTTTAATCCTGTGTGCCTATGAATAAAACATTTAAGTATATACCTTTAAAAAATAATGGTCAACACATTATATGCTTATATGAGGGCTGATTATTTGGTTCGCTAGTTGTATGAGCATTTTTGCCTCATTCCAACTCTGAACTAACCTTTTCTCTGAGGGGAGAAGAGTATACTTAGTCACTCCATAGACAAGACAGAAAGTAAAGTGAGTTTTGTTAACATTCAGCATCTCATAAAAAGATTTGGTTGTGGGGAATGAAGGTTGAAATGATATCTGAAATGAAATATTTCAGTTTTCCACACTGTGGCACCATGGTTGATAAAAACAATGACTTGGTCATAAGTCAGTTTATTATTATTTTAAAGGTCCTAAATTAAAGGAATGTAGAAAAACTATACCGTTTGGGATCAAACAGAGTTGTTTCAATCTTGGCTCCACCATTTTCTAACTCTGTGATGTTCCAAGATTCAGACATGTCTGAGACTCACTTAAGTGTAAAAAGGTAGATAATAGTTGCTATTAACCAATTGCTACATCACATTTATTGGGTGCTTAATACGTAACAGGCACTGTTCTAGGGGCTTTATACATATTCATCCATTTAATCCAACCATAAATCCTATGACGTAGATATATTTATAAACTCATTTACAGGTGAGGAAACTGAGTTACAGAGAGGCTAGTTGACTTGCCCAAGGTCACACAGCTGGCCAGTGGAGGGGCTTGGACAGACTTCACTTTCTAACTAGTTCTGGAAGTTTAAGATTAAAGTGGTTAACCTACATAAGTTTCACTTATATGTGGAATTAAAAAAAAATGATCAAACCAACCCAAATGAAAACAAACACTGAGATACAGAGAACAGAGTAGAGTTTACCAGAGGAGAAGGGAACTGGGGAGGAGGGAGACATGGGTAAAGGGATCAACTGTATGCTGACTGATAGAAACTAAACTTTTGACAGTAAACAAGCTATAGTGTATACAGAAGTTGAAATATAGGGTCATACACATGAAATTTATGTAATGTTACCTCAATACATTAAATTTTTTTAAAATTAGCACATAAGGGCCTATTAAATATAGTTCCCTTACATTTCTGACCACTTCTCAGGCTCCTTTTCCTCTTCTTGGCTTCAAGACATTAGAGTGTCTCAAAGGTCTCTCCTGACTCCTTCTCATCTCTTCTCTATCCACACTCTCCTCTTGTGATCTCCTCCACTCCAGAGCCTGTAAATGCCACCTCTGTGCTGATGGTTCCTGTAAAAAACCAAATAAACAAAAAACAATTAAAAAAACCCACATTCCTCCTCTGTTTTTCCTCGACTCACACACTCATGATACTTCTGACACTAGATATGTGGGTTTTCCACTCATCAAGCAATTCTCTGAAACCAGGTGGATGTCCTACAATTTGACTCAATTCTGACACTATCTACCTGGAGACAACATCGTTACCCATAGGTTAAGGGCTCAGTCTCACAAGACTGCCTCTCCCCTCACCCCACTTCAGATGCCAATAGCAAGTCCCAGGTTGTCACCTGTACTTCTGACCCAGAGGATATAAACTGGGATTCCCATGACCTCATCCTTGGGTTTGATCATTTGCTAGAGCAGCTCACATAACTCAGAGGAACACTTACTTATATTTAACAACCTATTTTATAATGAAGGATATGATAAAGGATACAGGTGAACATCCAGATGAAGAGATACATAGGGTGAGATCTAGGAAGGTCCTGTGCACAGGAGCTTCTTACCCCATGGAGTTGGGGTGCACCACCCTCCTAGCATATAGATGTGTTCATCAACCCATAAGCTCTCGGGATCCTGTAATTTTAGGATGTTTATGGAGACCCCATCACCTGGGCATGATTGATCATTAACTCAATTTCTAGCTCCTCTCCCCTTCCAGAAGGATGGGCAATGGTGCTGAAAGTTCCAAGCATCTAATAATGGTTTGGTCTTTCTGATCAACAGTTCCCATCTGGAAGCTATCCAGGAGACTACCAAGGGTCACCCCATTAAAACAAAAAACACTATCACCCGGGAAATTCCAAGGGATTTAGGAGCTCTATGTCAGGAACCAGGGTCAAAAACTAACATATAGTTTCTCTCTTATTTCACAGCTCCCAATGCTTCATCTTCACCCCTCACATTTCCCAGCCCTTCAGATTCATATACACCCTGCTTACTCTTCATAGTTACATCATGTTTAACAGGCAACTCAAACCTATACAGCCAGAAAAGCACACTTGATTTTTCTCCTTCAGACCTGCTTTTCCCTTCCATTTTTCCCATCCTCAGAAGATGACACCATCCTCAGTCCTTTTGCTCAAGATAACAATCTAAGATTTATGATCCCAAATCAAATCCTTCCATAAGTCCTGTAGATTCTACCTCCACTTTTCTCCATTTATGTTTACATAGCCTAGTCCAAAGCAGGATCCCTCTTGCTTGACTATCCAATAGCCTCCTAAGGAATCTCAGCTGCCTCTCAGGACTTTCACATACATCCACAGTCTGCCCAGAGGTGCTGTGCTCATTTTGAAATATAACGCAATCAAGTTACTGCCCTCCTTAAAATCCTCAAATGCTTTCCTATTGTATTTAAATTAAACTCAAACTCTATCATGATTCATAAAGCCACTCAAGATCCAGCCTCTGACAAAGTTGTCAGCCTCATTCTAATCCCTTCTTCCCTGTCCACTATCTCCAGCAACTCTCATCTGATTCACAGATCCTCAGGCTCATTCCTGTTTCTGAACCTTTGCCCAGTTTTGCCCCCTTCTGGAAATTTGTTCTCCTTGGTCATTCAATGGTTGGCTTCTTTATGTCAATTCAAATGTCACCTTCACAGGGAGACGTCGTAACCACCCAGTTTGAAGTAGCTCTTTAAACTCTCTACATTGTGTTATTTATAACTCAATACTGGTTTTGATTGTCCCTCTTTTCAATAACAACAACATACACATGCATGTGTGCATGCTTGCCTAAAAATATAAGTTCTGTGAGAGTGGGAGTCCTGTCTTTTTTGCTGTTGTTCTGATTCCAACATCTAGCGTGTAGTAGCCAATAAAAGATAATCACGGAATTAATGAATGTTTTAGATTGTAGTTGCTGTTATTAATGGTCCTTCTTAAGGTCAAGGACAACATGCATCTCCTACCCCTCTTATTGATATCTTGCAAGACAGAGCTGGGTTTAGCCTAGTTAACTATATCAGGTAGACAGAAAGATGTAAAATGAAAAACAACCTATTTCTGGAAGCTGAGCAACCACCTAGAACACTACACAGAATTCAGTGTCTGGTGACAGCAGGTCTAAATCACAAGTGATACTTGGTAAACAGTTAGCATCTACATTCCAGCTTGAAGCAATTGTACACCCCAAACCAGTGGAAGAGTTTAGTGATGAAGAATTAGCACCAGGTGACATTGGGAAGTGCAGGCAGGCAGGCATGACAGTCTTTGAGCAGGAGCCCAGCCACCTGGGGTTCAGAAGCCAGCTTTCAAGCCCTGGCAGGAAACAGAAATGACAGACACCAAGGACAAAGCCCCATTTCTAAAAGAAATGGATATTTAATTTGTTGACAAATTTGAGAAATCCAAGCCCAAAGAACAAAGTAGGGTTCCATGTATTAGCATAAAGCACAAAAGAGGGTTGTTACTTCTCAGGCAGAAGCCCACTCTCAGGGCTGGAGAGGGGGCAGGTGACTTGATACAGAGTTTCAGGCTAAAAGTGGACCAGAGAGTGAGGAGGTCATAATGTGAGGCTGTGTTCAAAGCAGTGGGCAGTCCAGTTAGATGGGAGGGCTCCATCGATTGCCTTCCACCGCATAATGCTGTCAGACATGAGACCCCAAAGCCTGTCTTCCTGCCGGCTGCTCTCGATCAATATGATAGATCTTTCCCTCAGAGGCCTGTCTGAATCCTATTACTCTGCCTACACGCATGTGGAGCTAAATTAATGATGATGACTCATGGGCTTCCAAGCATCTGTAAACTGTTATTATCACCATCCACACCAGCACTTTATTGATCTCTTCTATTAGATCTCTTCTGACTCAGTTTATGACAATCCTTTTTTAGGAAGCCAAAAGGTTAACCTTTTCTTTCCTTTCTACCAATAGTCAAGTAAATGTAGATCCTGCCTGGGAGCCGGTGGGGGGGGGGTGGCGGGGGGGGGGTGGTGGCGGGGGATGGTCTGTCTTTGCCCAAGGCTAAACTAGTGACAATGATTATTAGAGCTGTGTGGATTTAGGTGTAGCTATTACAACCTAAACCTACCTGATAATCTTCCCTCAATGCTCAGGGCAAAAAGGAGTTTGCTGGAGATAACTTCATCACACTGACATATGAACTGAACTTATCAACAGTTAAATAAAACATTACAACTAATAATGAATATACAAGAACAAATTTAGGTTTGACCACTGATCACACTTGGTACATAGACTGTTTAGCATTCTGTAATCAAGGATGATTAGAAAATTATTGATACTTTAGTCCTGCTATCCTGATCTGCTGTAACCTTTTTTTTCATGTTTTCCTGTGGGGTTGACTGGGGGCTTAGTGACTTCATCTAGTAACTCAGTGCTTAGTTATTATAATTTCAATCAGGGTTTGGGTGCCCTCTCTGCAGTCTTGCATGTCCCCTTGCTCATAATGGGCCTCAATCAGCATCTGGCACAAAAGGATCACTCAAGAAATAATACTGAAGGAGTAAATGAATGCTCTTTCCTTGGGAGCGTTAACACTTTACTAACTGTACATGGGACTTCCATAATTATCATCTTGGCCTAAGGTTTTCTGAACATTGTAGAAATGGAGAAGGCCTGGTTGCTGCAGTGCCAGGAAACTTTGCCAAGCAAATCTATAATAACCATTGAATAAAACATGAGTTCATTAATTCTGTGAGACACATATAGAGACACACGTATTATAAATGCACAGATAGACATACAATCATGGAGATTTAGTGAATGTATGTGTGAATGTTCAGTGTATGCACTTCATGGCTCATCTAACTGGAGGGCTAGGACAGTGTGACATTCATTCTTGTTATGACCTCTCCTCCGCACAGCAAAGAGTCGTAGGTTGTAATCTAGTTGACATGCAGTGCTCTAGGGAAGGCAAAATAATTTTAAGCTTCTTCTTCTTTTTACCTATATCTTTACTTCTTCACTTTTTCAAACACAGGAACTCTAATCTATTCTCAAAATTCAACATTTGTGCAACTTTTTTTGGAAGAGAAGCAGCTAGTATTACAGTGCATCTGGATGTGAGAAAAATATCTAGGGCACTTCCCCATGAGTCAACAGGATTTGAAATGGATGAGATGCTTTTTTTGTGTGTTTGTGGAAATAGCAGGGTGAATGCAATGCCATCAGCAAATAAAAGGATCCAAATAGGGGAAGATGTAAAAGTGGCTTTCAAACTTAGCCAGATGTATAGGCTTCATCTAGCCAATGTCCTACTTTATTAAAACATCACCTCTTATTTAACAGATCATTTAAACATTTTCCACTTTTTAAGGAAGCTCCAGTGTTTATGATAGACACAGAGATTATAACATTACAAAAATGTATTTTTCTCTCGAGACTTTGTATATTGTTAAATTTGCATTGTGAATGATAAGTAGGGAGCTTCAGATGCTATATTCTTAAGCATCTGTTCAGCCAATATGTGATTACCTGTTATAATCTGCTTCAATCACATTTGCTTCACCGTTAATAAAAAACCAAAAGTTCTGCCTTGCACAATAGCTTTTTCAGGGTTTCCATAGTTTGAATCTGAAAAAGTATACTTAATTATTGGGTGATAAGTCCTTATGGAAGTTTCTCCTGTGGAATGTCCATATTATGGTTTAAAATATATTAATTGTTACAAAAAATAATCTGAAAAACTGCAGAAACTGGAAGCTGATATAATAATTATTCTGATATATAATTATTCTTTAACTTGTTCAATATATTAAAAATGAAATTCTAAGTTGTGAGATAAGGACTACTGGATAAAAATAAGCAGAATACATTGATTCTTTACCACTTTTCTTCTAATTTTTTTCTTATATTAGATTGAAAGTATTTTCTTTAAATATATACACTTTTAAAGTTTTTGTTTTTATACTGTATTGTTTTGAAGAAAGTAAATTGTCAGTTTTCTTAATCTTTAGAATTTGCATCCTTGTTTACTAGGCAATATTGATATCAATGGGGTCTCACAGATAAATTCAAATGAAAGCCTTCTACATCAACAGCCATCCGCCCTTTATCAATCATCAATTTTGAGATTTAGCAAATCAGGTGCTTTTTTTTTTTTTCCTATTACTTGGACTTACTTCTTTGGTAATTTCTACAGAAATAATTAGAACTCCTGTTACTCTCTACATAGATCTTTCTACTTTCTTCTTGGAGAACAGGGGAATCTTTTTTTTTTTTTTTTTTTTTTTTTTTCAGTACGCGGGCCTCTCACTGTTGTGGCCTCTCCCGTTGCAGAGCACAGGCTCTGGACGTGCAGCCTCAGTGGCCATGGCTCACGGGCCCAGCCGCTCCACGGCATGTGGGATCTTCCCGGACCGGGGCACAAACCCGTGTCCCCTGCATCGGCAGGCGGATTCTCAACCACTGCACCACCAGGGAAGCCCCAGGGGAATCATTTTATGTTGAAATTCTCTGAGCACTTATAGGAAGTGTGAAAGCCAAATGGAAATGACAGGAGCCTATTCCAGTGCGAGATACCTGTATGCAGATGGGTGACTCTGATGCAGAAAGTGAATCAAAGCTCTTTAACAAAAGAAGCCCAAGAGAAACTGACAACTGAAAATAAACCTAATCATAGCATTTTATCAAACTTGCATTAGGGAAAAGGGTTTGTGTATCTGTTTGAAACACATTTTTTAGAGCCAAAGAAATGATAGATTTTATTTATCTTGAAGATGACTGAGGATTTGGGGCAAATCAAATCCCAAATGATTTGATTTGAATGAATCCTTTCTGCTCTTTCCTACCTGTGAAAAAATATAATACTCATGCATCAGGAAGGATCTTAATGCTTACTGAGCTCTGTAAAGTTTCCTCAGGTAAAGGTCAAATTATTCAGCATTTATTTTTAAACAAGGAACACTTTTTTTCTCATTTAAAGAATCATTTTTTCATAAGTGGAGAATAAATTGCATATAACATTAATAAACACAGTTTCTCTCCCAAACACCTTCTTGCCTAAAGAACTGTATAGTTTCTCAAGCATGGTGTGGATTACTAATTCCCACTATCAGCAAGGGGAATAAACAAGGAAAACTTATGTACACACACAGATTATACACACATGTAAACACACACACTCCTTGTACACAAATAAAAATGAATCAAGGATATTTTGGTGTGCACGTATAACCCATTTATTGGATCATCAAAACTTGCTCAGATGCAAGCACAGAGTTTTACTATTTTTCAAACCTTTTGTTTTAAACCTCCTCTGCAGGTTTTTTCCTCTCTTTATCTGTATAAAATCTTAGACAGTTTCCATAACACTTTCAGTCATGTTTGGATATTTAGCAATCATGTAAAAACCCTAATCATTCTAATATCTATCATCAAAGTCTCATGGATTTAAAACTCCCTGCCTGCAGCTGGCTCCCGACCTGGTGAAGAAGGAGGGTGTGACAATCTCTCTTTCCTCAGACTTGCTCTCCCACAGCTCCCTGTAAATTCACCAGCTGCCTCTGGCTCTACAGAGTTGGAGGAGAGAGGGAGGGGGTGGGGAGGATTGTATCTCACTGGAACAGCTCTGTATCTGACTCTGGAACCCTCTGCACACAACAGAGGTCCAAATACTAACGCTTACTCTTGGATAGGTGGATTTTTAGAGCAGTGACCATTGAAAATCTTGTACCTAAAATTCTCTGAGGATGATGCCTTCATACTTCTTCAGCTGGTTTCTTATGGCTTCCCCCTCAGCCTCCAGCTTCAGCCAGTCTACCAGACACAGAATCCCTCTGTTGGAAGCAGCTTTTCCCTTTTGGGTAATGTCTCCTTTGAGTCCAACCAAGTCCAGTTTTTCTTCTGCCTTTGGGAATATAACTCTCGTCCTCTGAATCATCTCCTTCCCCTCTGGGCCAACTCTAGGTAGCCTCTTACTTTTAAGCATTTCTGAGCATGAGCTCCAAATTCTTCTGTCCGTAAACTCCAGGAAGCACAGCAGAATGTGTCTTTCGCCACCTGATTTGAAAGTCCTGTATGTAGTGAGAAGAAAATCAGGAACAGGTCTTCAATTCCTTCTCTCTGCTGTGGTGGGATTGACGAGATGCCTCCAAGGAAGAAAGAAGGTAACCTAGTTGACAGAACTCTTGGAAAACAATAATATTTACTCTTAGGAGAGTCTTTATCAAAGGAAGAATTCTAGCAAAATATATCTGATGTCTCTAGGATTACTTATGGAAAACAAACTTAGAATACATGAATTTATCAGGTATAATTCCTTGGAAATGTCATTTGCTTTAAATACCTATCTGAATATAAAATGGAGATGTTTCATGACTGAAATAACACCTTTCTCTGTAAGTAATATCTCTGCAATACACAACTCAGAGACCTCCTATGGTAATCTGAACCAAAGCACCTCTTCATGCAGTAAGAAAGTGCCTGGGGACCTGCAGTCATTGTCCTGAACCACTCTCTGCTTTGGCTCTGCTTTGCGGTTGCTTGTATCCCTAAAATTATTATTAAAGCTTGAATCTGCATGGGATGTCAAATTCACAAGAGTCTGACCTGACAAACCATCTTCTGTGTTATCTCAGACAGCCTAACCCCTTGCATTGAAAGATAGTGTTACTTTAAATCTATTTTCTCAGGTTTTGTGCTTAAAAACTTTTTTTCTCTGCTAGATATGTTTAGTTCGTAGGTAATAACAGGGTAAAGAAAATTAACTTTCTTTGGTTTTTTACAGAGGCTCAAATCTGACAGGCACTTCCTGGATGTAAGGGTTTTCCTGATCTAATATACAATATAGTACATGTTGAAGGTGGTTTCTTTAACTGATCTCCACTAGATGACAAATTCCTAAAGGGTAAAAATCATGTATAATTCACCTGAGGATCAGTGGTGCCCAGCACAAAGTAGATGCTCAAATACTGAATGGTGCTGATTTAAGTTTTACACCTTGTCCTTTGCTGGAGTTTATGAATGAGAGATGGCCCTGAGATAATATTTACTTTTGTCTTAAGAGCTTTATTTTAGGCTGCAGGAGAAGATTGTGGCACAAGCTCAGAAGAAGAGAAGACAGAAGGCACCAGAGAATAGCTGATATATATATTCCCTTGCCAAACTTCATGCATAAATTTCATCCTTTTACAGAGAAGGGAGCTGTTTTCAGGAGGTTATGGTAAGACATGGGGCTTAAGTCATTTTGCTATGGTCACACATCATGTGACAGATTAAAGGAGAAAAGCATTCTCTCATTTATTCTTGGAGCAGTTATTGTTCCAACAGTGTGATAATTAAAGGGATTATAGCACTTTGAGAACTGGATACTTTGAAAGCCCATGGAAACCCTAGACTTGGCAAGAATCAGTGTTCACATGTAGAAAGCAGTGGTCGTATGGAGGATATTATCCTCAAGTGACAAGGAAGACAGATGTCGATAAAAACAGCATATTGGGAGAACACAAGAGGACTGTTCACCACCAGGTAGAAGAAAAGACTGAGGATTCAAAATACAAAGAAACAGACTAGAGGAAGTATTAATGGGAGGTGTGGAGGGTGTAAGGTCCTGCATTAAACAGGTTGAAGTAATGAAATAGTGAAATTTATATATTCATACCCAAGTGTTGTTTGCTGTACCCAGAAGCTACTGGGCTCTGGGAAAATATTGATTACAAATATTGACTGAATGAATGGAAAGATTCAATTGTTTATTTTTCTAAGTCCAATACAATAAAATATGTTTCAGACCAGTCATTAAGGCAGGCATTGTACAAGGAAAAATTAAAAATCGGTGTAAGGTGGTGAAAGAGGTCATAAATTTCAGTGGATATGCTACAATAGTTAAGTTGCAGACAATAGTTGGTGCAAAAATAGATTATTATGATGTATTGGGTGACTTACAAAATCATTGGAAAGGTTATAGAAGCTGGCTGTATTTTGAGCTTACAGGAACTTCTACCAGTGAGGGGAAGCTTCCACTTGAGCTGTAGCAAGCCATCAAATTAGGAAGCTGCTAACCACAGTTTTACGCTGCATCTCACAGTTTACATCAGCAAAACAAATGCCTCTTAACTCCCCACTTAACAGAGTTTCAAATTAAAATCTCATATGATTTTACCAGGTTGGTAGAACCTAAATTACATCTATAACTCCAGTTGCAAGGAAATCTGGGAAATGCAGTTTTTAGCTTTCCAGCTTCTAAATTTTGAGAAGACACAGAATGAGATTGGAATGGATGCCAAATGATCCAGTACACAGAATCCACCATAGTTGGGGTTTAGAAGACCCACTACTTCATCCTCTACTTTACATTGTCTATTTATTCAACTATATTTATTGAATGGCTGTTACGTTTTAGACACCATTCCTTGTTTCCAAAAATGAACAAGATAAAAAGGTAGAGAAAACAACTTGGGTTCTTTTGCTCTTCTTTCTTTTCTTTGTTATCTTTATTCTACTTTGGAAGCAGGATTCAGAGTAGTATAATTTGGGGTTGAGTGTGCCTTCTGTAGGAAATGCCTTTGTCTCTAGAGAAGGAAGACAGGCCAGGCTGTGGTCCAGGGGAACAAGAGGCTGGGAGTTGGCTGCTTAGAATTGGCTGCATTCTCAGGCTCAAGGGGGAGGATGACAGGGACCATGAGGCTGCTGTATTTTCCAGCTCTGTGCACCAGGGTAAAGAGGAGAGAGGGATTTGGATACAAACACTGCTCAGGACAGAATATTTTTGGCTATAATGTCCCTTTCATTCTATCTCAGACACTGTCTGACCATAGCAACTAAAGGGAAGAAACCGGAACACTCAGTTGAAAAGAAATGCACACATGAAACCTGAAGCAAATGTAGAACTGTACAGAGGGAAATTGACTCCAGGCTGGGTAGTTTAGAATGGCTGTGAGAGAAAATGAGGAAAATCATGTGGTGCAGGTAATTCACTGACATGTTCAAATATACACAGACCTTCAAAAGGTAAAAGAAAACCAACTATTACACAGGAAGAATTTTTCCCCCAAATATTTCCTTTTTATAGTTTCTGGCTTGGACTGGAAATACTACGATGAAATGTAGGGTACTATATCCATAAAAAATATGAGAAAAATTACCAAAGAAACAGTCTAATTTGGTAGTATTTTAAGGTTTGGGCGAAATGAATGATTATTTAAAGAAGACCAGCTTATTCATTTACATCTAACTTGATGTTTTTTGGGGGTGGGGAGGTGAGGGCAAGATTCTTAAAAAACTCTGTTAAATGGAGTTGTCCAAAATGTCACCAAAGTGCTCAAGCTCATTTATACATCCCCAGCCTTTTTGTAAGATAGAGAATATTTTTTTTTTAAGTTCCCATTTTATAAATTAGAAAACTGTAGAGAGATAGAGATTCAGTGATGGGTCTAATGTCACACAATGATAATTGTTACCTTTTATTGAGGGTGTTTCACAGGGTAGGTGTTGAAAGTCCTTTACTTTCATTATAGTTAATCTTCATAACACTCATGGTAGACATGTTTGTCCCCCTTTACAAATTGGAAAAGTAAGACCAAGAGATGCTAGAGCAATTACTAGCAGTTGCAAAGCCAACAAATACTAGAGCCAGCAATTGAACCTAGACTCATGTGATTTCAAAACCCATGTTTTTTCAGTACCCCACACAGCTGTCGCTAGTCTACCACCCTGCTAGCACTAGAACCACTAATAGGATCAAAGTCTTGATATTCAGGTCAGCACTTTACTGAATAATAAATAATATATAAATACATAAGCATACATTTTGGCCCTCCTAGACACCAATTATAGCTTGAATTCTTCTCTCCTTGGAATTTCTTCCCTTTTCACATTCTTTTTCCTGTTTTCTTCAATCATAAAATCAGCTGCAAGACAGTTCCTTGCCTTAGAAAAATATACTCAGCTATTTGGATGGTGGATATGATTGTTCTCTCAGAATACTAAACTGTCCCATTGCCCATTAATGTTTACACAGTATCTGGATGCATATAACCTCCGCTGATCAAGAGTCGGCATAGGCTGTGAACTCCAACATTCTAGAAAGATGCAGGGTAGGTCGAATGACCTAATAAGCAAAAACAACAGTCTACTTATTGCCACAGGCTACTTCCCTAGTTCCACAAGTCTAGACACACAAGACTGTTTAAATTGTATAGTAGGAATTCAGAAACCATTACTTTGTCCCATAGTTATATTCAAGTGTTGCCAATGGCAAACAGCAGGAAAGGAAGAGAACAGCTCTTGGCAGTACAGAGGAATCCTCCAGGAATCTCCTGTGGTGGGGCTCAGTGTTCCTTTGGTGGGTCTTCCTTTCAAGGGACTAGTGCTATGAGAGCAACAACCTAAACCATCCATTGAATGTTTCTTTAGCTGGTTCTGCAAATAACAGCTTTGTGGACAAAAAAAGCCTTTTATTTGAATTAAGACACCAAAAACTACACTATTTAAGATCATTTTTAGTTATGTCACGAGCTCTTAACTTAGGGTCCATAAATTGACTTTCAAAGGTCCATTAGTCCACTGAATTGAAGGGGAGATAGACAGCATGATTTGTAGAAACATGTACTTTTGGGTGGGTGAGGAAGAGAATACACAAGAAAGGTCTGAAATAAAAGAAGGAATACAGAGCTTAAAAATACAATCCTGTGGTAAATCAAAACAAATATGAACTCTGCAAAAACAATTTTTCCTTTACAGAGAGAAATGAACACAGAACTAAATTATGGGATAGCAGTAGTATTGAAGATGGGAGGAGGATGATAGGACTTAAAGCAATCTAAAGTCCTTTTAGTTTCCTGAAAAAGGACAAAAATATTAACTTTAGATCTCATAAAGTTAAATGAGCACCAAACACTTGAAGAGAAATAGAGTGTTTAATATTCAAATTGTAAGGAATTAAGGGGAAAAAGCAAACAATCAATCCAAAAGCAGCAAGAATGGAAAAAGAAAATTAAAATTATGAAAAGTAGCTTAATAAACACAAATAAGATTACATCAATGAATTCAAATAATTGCAATAAATAAAACAGAATAACTGTCTCAGTGAAAGACAAGACTCGTCAAAATGGACGAAAAGATACAAAGTCTCACTATGTGCTCTTTGTAAGAGGTACATCTAAATCAGAACAGAGAAAAGTTGAAAGAATGAATAATGATACACCACAAAAATACTAAAATAACGAAATTGGTGCAGGTGGTCATAGACTTTAAAGCAAAAATAATTGCTAGAAAAGAGAGTGAGCCCATAATGATAAAAAGTGCAGTTTTCCAGGAAGATGAAATAATTTCAGTGTTACAGCTTATGGATAACTAAAATTTTTTCTTTAAAATATATAAAGTAAAAATTCACAGGCTACAATGAAAATCTGGTAAATTCACTAAATTTCATGGTAAGAAAGTTCAACCTATCTATATCAGTTATCAATACATGAAGCAGATCAAAACTCAGCAAAGCTATAGAAAATATAAAAAAACAATTAACACAAGTGATCTAATGAACATATAAAAAACATCATATCTATTTGTTGGACAATTCTTTCTGGTACACAAGAAACTTCTGCCCAAATTTATCACATATTAAACAAAAACAGTTTTAAAATATTCCAATCAGTATCCAATAGCACATTCTTTGACTATAAGAAAATTAATTTAGCTATCAATAATAAAAGGAAAACTAAGAAATTCCATATACTTGAAAGTTTAAAAGAAAATTTCTAAAATTTCCAAATTGAAGAATAAATTATAATGGAGAATAGAAAATAGAACTAAATGATAATGAGAGTAAAATATAAGATGAGCTACAGTTAGAGTAACAAAATGTCAATGGTCTTATGACTATTAAAGACATGGAATCATAGTTTAAAAGCCTCCTATAAATAGAACACCAGATACAATTATATGGAAAAATCTATCAATTATTTATCAAACAGCTAGTACCAATTGTATAGAAACTTTTTCAGTAAATAGAAAAACTAAGGTATTTTCTTCAATTCTTTTATTTCTTCTGGGTCACCAATCACATACATATTATGTGTTTTCACTATGTCTTACATGTCTTTACTGCTTTTTTGTACTATTTTTTTTCTTTGTGCTTCAGTTTGAATATTTTCTACTGGGAGGGGAAACCTGGAAGCCTATGCCTGGCTTCTCCTGGACCTTGCCCCATGTGCCTTTTCTGTTATCTGATTTTGATCTTTATTCTTTTGTTATAATACACCATAACTATGAGTACAGTAAGTATTTTAAGTCCTTCAGGCATGAGAGAGGTCTTGAAGACTCCCAGCACAGACACCATTAACACAAACAACAATGCTAACAAATCAAAGAATAAATCTAGCATGTACAATACCTCTACACAGAAAATTATAAAACTGTAAAGGAAAACAGTGAACAATATTTAATAAATTTAAAGATGTTTCACATTCATGGATAAGAAAATTCTATCTTACGGATGTCCAATTTTGAAGAGCGATTGATAGTCATGGTGAAATTCTGATCAAAATTCCAATAGATTTTTAAAGAAAATTCATAAGATTATTCAGAGTTTTATATGAAAGAGCAAAGGGCTGAGAATATCCAAAAGGATGAATACACTGGGGGAATTTAACACACCAAAAATCAAGAGTTATTAACTTATATCAGTTAAGACTGGTGTGTAGGATATCCTTTGATGCAAGGATAGTCAAATTGGCCACAGGAGCAAAAATAGAAAACTCACATATGAAGTTGGGTCTCATTTGACTACCGATTCAAATACAAAAGTCAAAACTTCTAAATTTTTAGAAGAAAACATTGGAGAATATTTTTCTAGGATTTTCAAGAAAGCGTTTCTAAATAAAAATCTAAAAACATAATTCATAAAGGAGAGTACTGATAGGTCTACTTCATGACAATGAAGAGCTTCTGTTCATCAAAACATATTATAGAGGAAGTTAAAATGTAAGCCATATTACCAAACATGTAATCAATAAAGTACTAGTGTCTAGAATGCACAAACAACTACTAGAACTATTAGAAATTAATAAGAGAACTGCACCAAGATGGAGATATAGGAGGCTCCTGACTTTCCCTCCTCCCACAAATGCATCGAATATACAGCTATACATGGATCAATTCCTTCTGAGAGAAATCCAGAAACTACTTGAGTTACTTCTACACATCAGGCAACTGAGAAAATACCCACGTTGAAATGGGTAGGAAAGGCTAGAACACACTCTTGCCATAAACCCACTCCCAGCACAGAGCATTACAACTGGGAGGGGACTCCCAACACCTAGTTTCTCTGAGGAGTGAAGAGACTGGAATACACATCTAGTGCCACATCATTTAAGGGAGCCATCCTAGGGATGAACCTTCAAATCACATAGTCCTGACTACAGGGCTATAGTGAACAAAGAATCAGTTGTTAAATGGGTGCATGAAAACTCCATGAGGCTATCCTCCCTGGCCTCAGTACAGAGGGAGAAGACAAAATTACCTATCCTCCCTACTTTTCCCGAGAAGAGGTTTGACTAGATATTTTCTTAGCTACTGCCCGAGGGTTTGGCTTCTAATCAGACTGCAACTAGGTGCTTATTGAAACAAAAAACACTCAGTGGGCACTTCCCCCACCTTTCTTCCTCTGGCTTGCTCCAACAATAAAACCAAGTTACCATCTTCTCCCCAGAAGGAGTTTGTTCACACATCTAAATTTTATGGCTGCCACCCAAGGGACAGGACCCCAAATTACCTAGCTCTGATGGGAAATGGAGTTCAGCATTTATAAGCACCACATAATCATATTAAACAAACAAGTAAACAAACAAACAAACAAAAACCAGTTTTCAGATGAGCACACAAGCACATGCTGAAGCTATCCCCCCAGGACTCAGCACACAGGGAGCAGGCAAAATGCTCACCTTCGTTTCCCAATTTCTCCCTGGAAGGAATATAGCTCTGTTCTCTTCCAGCTACTGCGTGATTTTCCAGCTCCTAATTAACTTGCATTTGGGAGCTGACTGGGATTCTCCCAAGAGCCTGAAGGAGCTGGTGAGCATGTCCCCCACTAACTCTCCCTCACTCACTCCAACAGTAAAAGCACACCTCCAGCTTCTCCATGGAAAAAGCTTGTCCAAACCTCTCACACCCCAACTATTACATTTGCTACCTGAGAGACTGGTTCCCAAATCACCTACCTATGGGAGATGATGAGGTTAGAATTCCATGAGTCCCCCAAGACCACATAAAAAAAGACGTGGTTCTATTTGGGCACACAAGCAATTCCAGTGACTATTCCCCCTGGCTTAACACAGAGTAAGGAGGCATAAAAAACGAGCACCTATTTTTTTCCTGATAGGGGCTACACTGCATATCTAACCCGTCACTTTCCCATCTCCTGACTTAAGTCAATCTTCAAATTTGCTTTCAGTGGAGAGCGGAAGGGTCAGGCAATCAATAGTCCTCCAGGAGCCTGAATAGTCATATGGGCATTTTCCCATGCCTTTGGGACACTGAAGGGTCTTGACCCATCCTGATCTACTGGGAACCACTAAGAACAAAGATGGTGGCATGGACAATCACAAAGGTTTGAGGGACACCAATGAGCTCAGGTTGGGTTGACTAAAGAGGTCCATCTCTTATATGAGGCCAGTGTATCAAGCCAAAGAGAAGTGGATGTTTTATCTAAGGCACAAATATCAAAACAGAGTCAAAAAAAAAAAAAAAAAAGAAGAAGAAGAAGAAAGAAAAAATATCTCAAGTAAAGAACTCAACTTTATAACTCAAGGAACTAGAAAATGAAGAAGAAACTAAGCCCAAAGTTAGTTGAAGGAAGAAAATAAGAAAGATCCAAGTAGAAATAAATGAAATAGAGACTAGAAAGACAGTAGAAAGATCAATAAAGCGAAAAGCCTACTATATTTTGGGGAAAAAAATTTGCCAGGCTTTAGCTAGAATAACTTTTTTTAAAAAGGAGAGAAGACTCAAATAAATGAAATTTTAAAATGCAAGAAATAAAAAAAATACACAGAAATAGTAAGGGTTATAAAAAACAACTGTGAACAACAAATTAGATAACCTAGAAAATAGGACAAATTTCTAGAAATATGCAACCTAACATAGTTGAATTATGAAGAAATAGAAAACCTGAACCAACCAATTATTAGTGAGGAGATTGAGTCAGTATTCAAAAACTTCCCAACAAAGAAAAGTCAAGAACCAGGTGGTTTCACTAGTGAACTCTAACAAACATTTAAAGAAGAATTAATACCAATCCTTCTCAAACTCCTCCCAAAAATAGAAGAGGAAGGAACATGACCAAACTCATTTTAGGAAGCCAACATTACCTTGATACCAAAGCCAGATAAAAATACCAGAAGTAAAGAAAATTACAGGCCAGTATCCCTGATAAATATTGATGCAAAAATCCTGAAAAAAATACTAACAAACTGAATTCAACAGTACATTAAAAGGGTCATACACCATGACCAAGTGGGATTTATTTCCTTGATGCAAGGATAGTTCAACATATGCAAATCAATCCATGTGACACACTACATTAACAAAATGAAAGATGAAAAATTATGTAATCATCTCAACAGATGCAAAAAAAATTGACAAAATTCAGTATCATTTCATGACAAAAATTCTCAACAAAGTGAGCATTGAGGGGATGTACTTCAACATAATAAAGGCTGTATATGACAAGCTCACAGCAAGCATCATACTCAAAGGTGAAAAGCTGAAATCTTTTCCTCTATGACAGGAAGAAATCAAGGTTGCCCACTGTTGCCATTTTTTCAACATAGAACTGGAAATTCTAGTCAAAGCAATTAGGAAAGAAAAAGGAATAAATGAGATCCAAATCAGAAAGGAAGAAGCAAAATTGGTTCTGTTCGTAGATAACATAATCTTAAATATAGAAGCCCCTAAAGAATCCTCCAAAAAACTGTTAGTACTAATGAATAACTTCAATAATTGCAGGAATCAATATCAATATACAAAAATCAGTTGTGACTCTCCCTTTTGGGATAGCAATGGAATCACAACTGCTGAACAGTCATTGACAGGAAGACACTGGAACTCACAAAAAAGGCATCCCATATCCAAAGACAAAGGGGAAACCACAATGAGACAGTAGGAGGGGTGCAATTACAATAAAATCAAATCCCATAACCACTGGATTGGTGACTCACAAACTGGAGAACAATTATACCACAGAAGTCCACCCACTGGAGTGAAGGTTCTGAGCCCCACATCAGGCTTGCAAACCTGGGGGTCTGGCAACAAGAGGAGGAAATCTCAGAGAATCAGACTTTTGAAGGAAAATGCAATTTGATAGCAGGACTTTGACAGGACTGGGGGAAACAGAGACTCCACTCTTGGTGGGCACAAACAAAGTAGTGTATGCACCAGGACCCAGGGGAAGGAGCAGTAACCCCATAGGAGTCTGAACCAGACCTACCTGCTAGCGTTGGAGGGTCTCCTGCAGAGGCGGGGGGGGGGGGGGTTGTGGCTGTGGCTTACTGCAGGGACAAGGACACTGACAGCAGAACTTATGGGAAGTACTCCTTTGTGTGAACCCTCCCGGAGTCTGCCATTAACCCCACCAAACAGCCTATAGCCTCCCGTGCTGGGTCACCTCAGGCCAAACAACCAACAGTGAGGAAACTCAGCCCCACTCATCAACAGACAATCACATTAAAGTTTTACTGAACTCTGCCCAACAGAGCAACATCCAGCTCTACCCACTACTTGTCCATCCCATCAGGAAGCTTGCACAAACCTCTTAGATAGCTTCATCCTCCAGAAGGCAGGCAGCAGAAGGAAGAAGACCTACAATCCTGCAGCCTGTGGAATGAAAACCACATTCACAGAAAGATAGACAAAGTGAACAGGCAGAGAACTATGTACCAGATGAAGGAATAAGATGAAACCCCAAAAAACAACTAAAGGAAGAGGAGATAGGAGCTTTCCAGAAAAAATATTCAGAATAATGATAATGAAGATGATCCAGGACCTCAGAAAAAGAATGGGGGAAAAGATCGAGAAGATACAAGAAGTGTTTAACTAAGACCTAGAAAAAGTAAGGAACAAACACCCAGAAGAATTAAAGAACAAACAGAGATGAACAATAAAATAACTGAAATGAAAAATAAACTAGAATGATTCAATAGCAGAATAATTGAGGCAGAAGAACGTATAAGTGACCTAGAAGACAGAATGGTGGAATTCACTGCTGCTGAACAGAATAAAGAAAAAAGAATGAAAAGAAATGAAGAAAGCCTAAGAGACCTCCACGACAACATTAAATGCACCAACATTTGCATTATAGGGGTCACAGAAGGAGAAGAGAGAGAGAAAGGACCTAAGAAAATATTTGAACAGATTATAGTCAAAAATTTCCCTAACGTAGGAATGGAAATAGCCACCCAAGTCCAGGAAGCACAGAGAGTCCCAGGAAGGATAAACCAAAGAGAAACATGTCAAGAAACATAACAATCAAACTGACAAAAATAAAAGACAAAGAAAAATTATTAAAAGCAACAAGGGAACACCGACAAATAACATACAAGGGAAACTCCATTAAGGTAAACAGCTGATTTCTCAGCACAAATGCTCTAAGCCAGAAGGGAGTGGCATGATATATTTAAAGTGATGAAAGGGAATAACCTCCAACCAAGATTACTCTACCTGGCAAGCATCTCATTCAGATTCAAGGGAGAAATCAAAAGCTTTATAGATAATCAAAAGCTAAGATAATTCAGCACCACCAAACCAACTTTACAAAAAATGCTAAAGGAACTTACCTGAGTGGGAAACACAAGAGAAAAGGACCTACAAAACCAACCCCAAAACAATTAAGCAAATGGTAATAGGAACATACATATCGATAATTACCTTAAACGTGGATGGATTAAGTGCTCCAACAAAAAGACACAGGCTCACTGAATGGATACAAAAACAAGACCAATATATATGCTGTCTACAAGAGACCCACTTCAGACCTAGGGACACATGCAGACTGAAAGTGAGGGATGGAAAAAGATATTCCATGGAAATGGAAATGAAAAGAAAGCTGGAGTAACAATACTCATATCAGATAAAATAGACTTAAAAATAAATAATGTTACAAGAGACAAGGAAGGACACTACATAATGATCAAGGGATTAATCCAAGAAGAAGATATAACAATGATAAAATATATGCACCCAACATAGGAGCACCTCAATACATAAGGCAAGTGCTAACATCTATAAAAGAGGAAATCAACAGTAACAATGATACTGGGGGACTTTATAACACCTCACTTACACCAATGGACAGATCATACAAAATGAAAATAAATAAGGAAACAGAAGGTTTAAATGACACAATAGACCAGATGGATTCAATTGATATTTATAGGGCATTCCATCCCATAACAGCAGATTACAATTTCTTCTCAAGTGCCAATGGAACATTCTCCAGCATAGATCACAACTCGGGTAACAAATCAAGCCTCAGTAAATTTCAGAAAATTGAAATCATATCAAACATTTTTTCTGAACACAACACTCTGAGATTTGAAATCAATTAGCGGGGAAAAAAAAAGTAAAAACACAAAGACATGGAGGTTAAACAATACATTATTAAATAACCAAGAGATCACTGAAGAAATCAAAGAGGAAATAAAAAAATACCTAGAGACAAATGACAATGAAAGCACGATGATCCAAAACCTATGGGATGCAGCAAAAGCAGTCCTAAGAGGGAAGTTTATAGCTATACAAGTGTACCTCAAGAAAAAAGAAAAATCTCTAATAAACAATCTAACCTTACACCTAAAAGAACTAGAGAAAGAAGAACAAACAAAACCCAAAGTTAGCAGAAGGAAAGAAGTCATAAAGAAATGAAATAAATGAAATAGAAACAAAGAAAACAATAGCAAAGATCAATAAAACTGAAAGCTGGTTCTTTGAGAAGATAAACAAAATTGATAAACCATTAGTCAGACTCATCAAGAAAAAGAGGGAGAGGACTATAATCAATAAAGTAGAAATGAAAAAGGAGAAGTTACAAGAGACACCATAGAAATACAAAGCATCCTAAGAGACTACCACAAGCAACTCTATGCCAATAAAATGGACTACGTGGAAGAATTCTTAGAAAGGTATAACCTTCCAAGACTGAACCAGGAAGAAACAGAAAATATGAAGAGACCAATCACAAGTAATGAAATTGAAACTGTGATTAAAAATCTTTCAACAAACAAAAGTCCAGGACCAGATGGCTTCACAGGTGAATTCTATCAAACACTTAGAGAAGAGCTAACACCATCTTTCTGAAACTCTTCCAAAAACTTGCATAAGAAGGAACACTTCCAAACACATGTTATGAGGCCACAATCACCCTGATGCCAAAAACAAAGATACTCCAAAAAAGAAAGAAAATTACAGACCAATATCACTGAAGAATATAGATGCAAAAATCCTCAACAAAATACTAGCAAACAGAATCCAACAAAACTTTAAAAGGATCATACACCGTGATCAAGTGGGATTTATCCCAGGGATGAAAGCATTCTTCAATATACACAAATCAATCAATGTGATACACCATATTAACAAACTGAAGACTAAAAACCATAGGATCATCTCAATAGATGCAGAAAAAGCTTTTGACAAAATTCAACACCCATTTATGATAAAAACTCTCCAGAAAGTGGGCATAGAGGGAACCTACCTCAACATAATAAAGGCCGTATACAACAAACCTACAGCAAACATCATTCTCAATGGTGAAAAACTGAAAGCATTTCCTCTAAGATCAGGAATGAGACAAGGATTTCCACTCTCACCACTACTACTCAACATAGTTTTGGAAGTCCTAGCCACAGGAATCAGAGAAGGTGAATAAAAGGAATCCAAATTGGAAAAGCAGAGGTAAATTGTCACTGTTTGCAGATGACATGTACTATACATAGAGAATCCTAAAGATGCCACCAGAAAACTACTAAAGCTAATCAATGGATTTGGTAAAGTTGTAGGATAAAAAGTTAATGCACAGAAATCTCTTGCATTCCTATATACAAATGGTGAAAAATCTGAAAGAGAAATTAAGGAAACACTCCCAATTACCATTGCAACAAAAAGAATAAAATACCTAGTAATAAACCTACCTAGGGAGACAAAAGACCTGTATGCAAAAAACTGTAAGACACTGATGAAAGAAATTAAAGATGACACCAACATATGGAAAGATGTACCATGTTCTTAGATTGGAAGAATCAATATTGTGAAAATGACTATACTACCCAAAGCAATCTACAGATTCAATGCAATCCCTATCAAATTACCAATAGCATTTTTCACGTAAATAGAAAAAAAAAAAACTTAAAATTTGTATGGAGACACAAAAGACACCAAATAGCCAAACCAGTCTTGAGGGAAAAAAACAGCTAGAGGAAGCAGACACCCTGACTTCAGACTATACTACAAAGCTACAGTAATCAAGACAATATGGTACTGGCACAAAAACAGAAACATAGATCAATGGAACAAGATAGAAAGCCCAGAGATAAACCCACGCACCTATGGTCAACTAATCTATGACAAAGTAGGCAAGAATATACAATGGATAAAAGACAGTCTCTTCAATAATTGGTGCTGGGAATACTGGACAGCTACATGTAAAAGAATGAAATTAGAACACTCCCTAACACCACACACAAAAATAAGCTCAAAAGGGATTAGATACCTAAATGTAAGACCGGACACTATAAAAACTCTTAGAGGAAAAAATAGGAAGAACACACTTTGACATAAATCACAGCAAGATCTTTTTTGATCCACCTCCTAGAGTAATTGAAATGAAAACAAAAATAAACAATAAATAGAATGGGACCTAATGAAACTTAAATGCTTTTGCACAGCAAAGGAACCATAAACAAGACGAAAAGACAACCCTCAGAATGGGAGAAAATATTTGCAAACGAATCAACAGACAAAGGATTAATCTCCAAAATATATAAACAGCTCATGCAGCTCAATATTTAAAAAACAAACAACCCAATCAAAAAATGGGCAGAAGACCTAAATAGACATTTCTCCAAAGAAGACATCCAGATGGCCAAGGAGCAGATGAAAAGCTATTCAACATCACTAATCATTAGAGAAATGCAAATCAAAACTACAATGAGGTATCACCTCACACCAGTTAGAATGGGCATCATCAGAAAATCTACAAACAACAAATGCTGGAGAGGGTGTAGAGTAAAGGGAACCCTCTTGTACTGTTGGTGGGAATATAAATTGATACAGCCACTGTGGAGAACAGTAAGGAGGTTCCTTAAAAAACTAAAAACAGAATTACCATATGATCCAGCTATCCCATCACTGGGGATATACCCAGAGAAAACCATAATTCAAAAAGACACAGGCACCCCAATGTTCATTGCAGCACTATTTACAATAGCCAGGTCATGGAATCAACCTAAATGCCCATCAACAGATGAATGGATAAAGAAGATGTGGTACATATATACAATGGAATATTACTCAGCCATAAAAAGGAACGAAATTAGTTCATTTGTAGAGACGTGGGTGGATCTAGAGATGGTTATACAGAGAATTAAATCAGAAAGAGAAAAAGAAATATCATATATTAATGCATGTATGTGGAACTTAGAAAAATGGTACAGATGAAGTGGTTTGCAGGGCAGAAGTTGAGACACAGATGTAGAGAACAAACATATGGACACCAAGGGGGGAAAGCTGTGGGGGCGTGGGGATGGGGGTGTGAAGAATTGGGTGATTGGGACTGACATGTATACACTGATGTGTATAAAATTGATGACTAATAAGAATCTATTGTATAAAAAAATAAATAAAATTCAATTAAAAAAATAAAAAGGGCTTCCCTAGTGGCGCAGTGGTTGAGAGTCCACCTGCCGATGCAGGGGACAGGGGTTCATGCCCCGGTCCAGGAAGTTCCCACATGCCACAGAGCAGCTAGGCCCATGAGCCATGGCTGCTGAGCCTGCGTGTCCAGAACCTGTGCTCCATAATGGGAGAGGGCACAATAGTGAGAGGCCCGTGTACTGCAAAAATAATAATAATAATAATAAATAAATAATAAGTAAAATAATATTTTAAAAAATTTTAAAAAACACAGATGATCATAAAGAGATATTAAGGAAACCATTCCATTCACCATTGAAACAAAGAGAATAAAATACTGAGGAATAAAGCTACCTAAGTTCGTCAAAGACCTGTACTCAGAAAACTATAAGACATTGATGAAAGAAATCAAAGATGACAGATACAGATGGAGAGATATGATGGAAGAATCAACATTGTGAAAATGACTATACTACCCAAAGCAAGCTACAGATTGAATGCAATCCCTATCAAATTACCAATGGCATGTTTTACAGAGCTAGAAGAAAAAAAATCTTAAAATTTCATGGAGACACAAAAGATTCCTAATAGCCAAAGCAATCTTGACAGAAAAAAGCAGAAGAATCAGATTCCCTGACTTCAGACTATAGTACAAAGCTACAGTAATCAAAACAATATGGTACTGGCACAAAAACAGATATATAGATCAGTGGAACAGGATAGAAAGCTCAGAGATAAACCCACCCACCTATGTTCAACTAATCTATGACAAAGGAGGCAAGGATATACAATGGAGAAAAGACAGTCTCTTCAATAATTGGTGCTGGGAAAACTGGACAGCTACATGTAAAAAATGAAATTAGAACGCTCCCTAACACCACACACAAAAATAAACTCAAAATGGATTAGAGACCTAAATGTAAGACTGGACACTATAAAACTCATAGAGGAAAGCATAGGAAGAACATTCTCAGACATAAATCACAACAAGATCTTTTTCTTTTATACAGCAGGTTCTTATTAATCTATTTTATACATATTAGTGTAATATGTCAATCCTAATCTCCCAATTCATCCCACCACCAACATCCCCTCCATTGCTTTTCCCTTTTGGTGTCCATACCATGTTCTCTGCATTTGTCTCTCTATTTCTGCCTTCAGCAAGATCTTCATTGGCCCACCTCCTAGAGTAATGGAAATAAAAACAAAAATAAACAAATGGGGCCTATTAAAACTTAAAAACTTTTGCACAGCAGAAGAGACTATAAACTAGACGAAAAGACAACCCTCAGAATTGGAGAAAATATTTGCAAGCGAATCAACAGACAAAGGATTAATCTCCAAAATATATAAACAGATCATGCAGCTCAATATTAAAAAAGTAAATAACCCAATGAAAAAATAGGCAAAAGACCACAGTAGACATTTCTCCAAAGAAGACATACAGATGACCAAGAGGCACATAAAAAGATGCTCAACATCACTAATTATTAGAGAAATGCAAATCAAAACTACAGTGAGGTATCACCTCACACCAGTTAGAATAGAAATCATCAGAAAATCTACAAACAATAAACGCTGGAGAGGATGTGGAGAAAAGGGAACCCTCTTGCACAGTTGGTGGGAATGTAAATTGATACAGCCACTATGGAGAACAGTATGGAGTTTCCTTAAAAAACTAAAAATAGAATACCATATGATCCAGCAACCCCACCAGTGGGTATATACCCTGAGAAAACCATAATTCAGAAAGACAAATGCACCCTAATGTTCATTGCAGCACCATTTACAATAGTCAGGTCATGGAAGCAACCTAAATGCCCATTGACAGATGAATGGATAAAGAAGATGTGGTACATATATACAATGGAATATTATTCAGCCATAAAAGGAAGGAAATTGGGTTATTTGTAGAGATGAGGATGGACATAGAGATTGTCATACAGAGTGAAGTAAGTCAGAAAGAGAAAAACAAATATTGTATATTAACGCATATATGTAGGATCTAGAAAAATGGTACAGATGAAGTGGTTTGCAAGGCAGAAAGAGAGACACAGATGTAGAGAACAAACATATGGACACAAAGGGGGAAAGCGGGGTTGGGGGGGAGGGTGGGTTGAATTGGGAGATTGGGATTGACATATATACACTAATAATTATAAAATAGATAACAAATAAGAACCTGCTGTATTAAAAAATAAATAAAATTCAAAAAGAAAGAACCTGCTGTTTAAAAAATTTATATTAAAAATAAAGAGGGCATGCTCAGTAAAAACAAAAAATCAGTTGCATTTCTATACACTAATAATGAATTGTTACAGAAGTTAAGAAAACAATCCTATTTATAATAGCATCAAAAACAGTAGTATGCTTAGAAATAAATTTAACCAAGGTGATGAAGTATCTGTTACTGAAAACTATAAAAATTGATAAAAGAAATTGAAAAAGACACAAATACATGAAAGATCATCCATTTTCATGGATTGAAAGATTTCATATTAAAAATATGCATACTACCCAAAGCACATTCAATGCAATCCCTCCCAAAATTCCAATGGCAATTTTCTTTCAGAAATAGAAAAGACAATCCTAAAATTTGCATGAAACCACAAAGGACCCCGAAAAACCAAAGCAATCTTGAGAAAGATGAACAAACATGGAGGCATCACACTTCCTGATTTCAAATTACATAACAAAGTAATAGTAATCACAAGAGTATGGTATTGTCATAAAAACAGATATATACATCAATAGAGGAGAATAGAGAGCCCAGAAATAAACCCATGCATATATGGTTAATTAATTTTCTACAAATGTGCCAAGAATATACAGTAGGGAATAACAGCATCTTCATTGAATGGTATGAGGAAAACTGGACAACCACATTCAGAAGAATGAAACTGGACATCTATCTTACACCATAAACAAAAATCAACTCAATATGTATTAATGAGTTGAATGTAATGCCTGAAACCATAAAATTCCTGGAAGAAAACACAGGGGGTAATCTCCTTGACTCTGGTCTTAGGAATAGTTTTTGGATTTGACACCAAAAGCCTAAGTAAAAGCAACAATTAGCAGAGGGACTACATCAAATTAAAAAGCTTCAGTACAGCAAAGGAATACATCAACAAAATGAAAAGGCAACATATGGAATGGGAGGAAATATTTGCATTCCACATATCCAATGAGGTGATTACCCAAAATATACAAGATACTAATACAACTCAAAATCAAAAAATTAGTAATACAATTAAAAATGGGCAAAGACCTGAATAGACATTTTTTTCCATAGAAGACATATAAATGGCCAACAGGTACATGAAAAAGTGGTCAACATCACTAATGATCAGGGAAATGCAAATCAAAACCAAAATGAGATATCACATCACACCTGTTAAGATGGCTATCATCAAAAACACAAGAGATAAATGCTGTCAAGGATGCGGAGAAAAGGGAGCCCTTGTGCACTGTTTTAGTGGGAATGTAAACTGGTACAGTCACTTTGGAAAATAGGATGGAGGTTCATCAAGAAATTAAAAATAGAACTACCATATGAGCCAGCAATGGCACTTTTGAACATATACTCAAAAGAAGCAAAATCATTATCTTGAAGTGATTTTTGTACTCGCATATTCACTGAAGCAATATTTATGGTAACCATGATATGGAAACAACATAAGTGTCCATTAACAGATGAACAGATAAAGAAGACATGACATATATAGTATGAATATTATTCAGCCTTATAAAAAGAAGGAAATCCTGTCATTTGTGAGAACCTGAATGAACCTGGAGAGCATTATGCTAAGTGAAATAAGCCAGCCACAGAAACACAAATACTGCATGGTATCAGTTATATGCAGAATCTGAAAAAAAAAGTCAAACTCATAAAAACAATAGGAAGGTGGTGGCCAGGGGCTGGGGGTCACAGTGGGGTAGATATGGGGAGAGGTTGGTAAAGGGTAAAAACTTTCAGTCATAAGATGAGTAAGCTCTGAGAATGCAATGTGGTCCATGGCGATGCTACTTTATAATCCTGTATCGTATAATTGAAATTTGCTAAGAGAGTAGATCTTGAGCATTCCTACAAAATAAATAAATAAATAAATATGTGAGGGTATGAATGTGAGGGTATTGATCTGGCTGTGGGAATCTTTTTACAATATGTACATATATCAAATCATAACACTGTATACTTAAAATATGTTATAATTTTATTTGTCAATTATACCTCAGTATAGCCAAAAATAACATTAAAAAGTAGATAACATCCTACTAGATATCAACAACAGAACAGATATTTAACAATGAACATATAAATATATGATCAATCTCATTTTTAACCAAAGAAACTCATAAGATAATGAGATACCATTTCATACCAAAGAGATTGGCAAAAAATTAAATTATATAAAATATTAAGTTACATAAAAGATACAGTTCAATGGGACTGGATTTTTGGTGGAGCAGTAGGTAAGTTGGAATAGCCACTTTGGAGAACAGTCTCACAATAACATGTGAAATTGATCTTTTGTATACTCTGTGACTCCACCATTCCACGATAGGTATATACTCTAGAGAAATTTTTGTGGATTAGGAATCATATATGAGAGTCTTTATTGCTGTACAGTTCATAATAGCAAAAAGTAGAATCAATGCAAATATCTACCTATTAGAAAGTAGATATATAAATGGATTTCTTATTTGCAATATCACACAATAGAATGTTACACAGCTAAACCCACCAACATGGATGATTCTTAGAAAGCTAATTTTTTGTGAACAAAAAAAAATCAAGTCCCTGAAGACTACAAACAGATATAAAGCTTAAAATAAGCAAAACTAAACTGCCTATTGTTTAGACATAAATACACAAATGGTTAAACATTTTTTTAAAGGAAGGAATTGATGTACACACAAAATATTGGATTGTTAGCTGGGAGAGGGTGTAGAATCATCTGGCACAAGACATAGCAAGGTAACAGCTAATATTTTTCTCTTTTTGGTGGTTGGTGAGTACATAAGTGTTTTAATGTGATTCTCTAAACTGTACATGTGTTTATATTTACTTATTTTAGTAGGATATATTTCAAAATAAATAAAGTATTCTCATAACAACGATTAGAAAGATTAAATGTGGCTAATTTTCACAGTAATGAGTAAATCTCCAGAATAAAGAAATACATTATAAATTAGGGAAATTTCTGTCTATATTTCTATTGTCTCATTTATTTTGTACCAATAAGATATTCTGATACAATTTTTTAAAGATTTTGTTTTAAATTTTTCTTTCTTAAATGCACTAATCCTTTCATAGTCTGACACTTTTAATTATGGCCTAAGATGTATTTAGCTTTAAAATTACTATTCTTCCAAATATAAATATATGTGCAGAATGTCTTCCAAATTACTCTAAGGACATTTTCAACCATTTTTTCATTAATTTTGAAGCTAGAATTATTTAAGTGCCTTAAGTCAAAGGCAGTTATTTGGCCAAATTTTTCATAACTAGAGATAGCTTTCATCAACAAGAAGAATTACGAAGGTCCCAAGGCTCAAAGATATAACTAAGTTTGTTGGATATCATTGCCCAGCCTCCCAAGTGACAAAGCACTTGACAATGAGATAGTGGGTGGTCTTGAAGCACTATTTCCAAACTTTCTCCTCCGTGACAGGACTTGGTCCTTTGGCAAGGAGGATTGTGGTGAAATGTTAAAGTCACATGGATGCACTTATTTTTTACTTTAAGATTATTGAATAGAACACATACACATATCTAGTTGACACAGTAGCTTTCCCTCACTGCTGCATAAAGCAGGAAAAAAGGTTCTTAAAGTGATATTCACAACAAGATCTCTTAAGGTTTCTAGAAGGATCAGGGGAAGGAAGCTGTTACAAAAGGTTTTTTTCTGAAGAGTGGTTACTGGGATGCTCTGCAGCTCACCTGCCTCAGTGACACTGATTCAACTCACTTGCTGTATCTCCAATTGCGAAACAGAAGGTAAGATTGCAGGAGCCAAGCAGCAAATATATTCACTACTACTCTTTTAAGTTTTGTAAAAGAGACACTTATCCTTTGAATGACTGTCCTGTTATCCATAATAGTTATTTAACAAAATCATCAGGGGATCATAACATCCTAATGCTCAGCTTTTCAGGGACCTACACGGCAGTGTGCCAGGGATACAAAAGTCACAGAATAAACACTGTACATCATTCAGGAATTTTAACTTCACCCAAAAACTTAGAGGTGAAATTTTAGGTAATTTAATCTGGTATGAAAATTAAATCAGTTTTACAGTGAATCAGATAAAGACATGTTATGGGAAAGTAGTCAAAATTCGCATGCTTTGGGCTTCCCTGGTGGCGCAGTGGTTGAGAGTCCGCCTGCCGATGCAGGGGACGCGGGTTCGTGCTCTGGTCCGGGAAGATCCCACATGCCGCGGAGTGGCTGGGCCCGTGAGCCATGGCCGCTGAGTCTGCGCGTCCGGAGCCTGTGCTCCGCAACGGGAGAGGTCACAACAGTGAGAGGCCCGCATACCGAAAAAAAAAAAAAAAAAAAAAAAATCGCATGCCTTTTTAAAGATAAATCTTCTGGTTTCAAAAATTTCCCATTTTTATTGAATCCCTTTGGGGATTGTGCTCCCAAAGTGCCTTAAGCAATCTCCCGTGGTTATGCATGTACCTTCCTGTGCTTTGATGGGAAAAGTTTGAGACACACTGCCCTAAGTTATTCCAGGATTAGAAGATACTAGATATTTTTTAAGGAAGAATCTGTGTTAGTGTGTCAAGGGACAAGTCAGGGCACTCCAAAATGTTGATCCTAATTGGACATTGACTTACTACTGTAAAAAACTTTTTCATTTTTCCTGCTTTAGGAATCGTTGTGCTTCCAAAATTCTGTACATCTGGCTGATGAATAATTAGCAGGAGGTGAGAGAAGATTTTTACCTCAACAGTAGACATAGAGAGAAGGAAGACTGTTTTTACTCATTGAAGTCAAGTCATAAGATCTCTTTTTCGCAAATGAGCTAAGAGGTAGTAGATAGTAGAGAGATGGTAGGCCTTTCAGGCAGGGCAAGGCAAGCCATGACATGTTCTCTGTGGAGAGAACTCAGATGCCAGCGGGCCAGGCAGAGGAGGCCCTCGCAGACCTGAGGTACCTACCCACCCTGGGTGGCCAGGAGCACAGATCTCTGTGGACAATGTGGGTGGCGGGCATGTGGCCCTCTCTTCCTCTTGCTGCCACTCAACCTGAGGTCTTGTTGTGAAGACAGTGACAGAACTCTCTGGTCATTGGATAGTTGATCCCACACTTCCTGAGCTGGGCATGGGGAGTCTGGGGCAGGAGGCATGGAGTCTTGGGACCACACTGAGCTTTCTGTCACTACCCTTGAGAATGTGGGAAACTTGGGTTCTTTCTGTTCCTTACCAGAACAGACTCTAGTGGTTCCATCAGGCCCTCCCGCCCTGTGCACCCTGCTTGCCTTCCTTGGTGTCCTTTCCTCCCTGGGTGACCCCACTGCTCCCAGCAGGGGAGGTGGCCTGGTCTGCCTTCCTCCAATTTCCACCCACCTGTCTGCCTAACCTGGCCTTAGGCTGAGCATTTATTTAAGAATAAAATCATGGTGGTGGTCCAAAAAGCAATTTTTTTTTTTTTTTTTTTTTTGCCTCAGTACAGTGGAGGCAAGAAAACTGCCTATTTAGAAGAACCCAGGGTTGTGGCATGACAGGGCATGGCAAGATGTGGCCTGTCATTGGTCAGGGTCTGGAAAGAGATGACAAAGATGAGTCAAGATGATCAACTTACAGAGAAGACTGACTTACTGAAAGAGAGGAACAAGTGACAACAAGTGCCGTTTGTTCAAACCAATTATTCAAGACAAATGACATGGTTTGGGGCAGAATATGAAGTAGTGGTAACTGCGTCTCAATTTTTTCATTTATAAGATGGGATAACACCACCTTTCAGGGCCTTGTGGTTTAAAGAGATAATTTAAATAATCTGGGATAGTGTCTGGTATTAAGCAGGCACTCCATAATGGAAGCGACTGTTATTATCATTGATATTTACTTGTATGAAACCTTTATTGGCTTATATGTGGTAAAATAAACCCAAGGGTTTAATGGTACATGTAGAAAAAGTGTGAAAACTGTCAATAAGATACCAGCTATGAGTCACCAGGAGGGCTCTGTAAAATCCCATGTAAAGGGACTAGTCACTTGCCGAGTCTGGCGTGGCCCAGTCTGCAGCCACAAGTAAACTGGAATATGTTTCCTTCTCCTTTTTTCCTCTCAGATGCTCAGTCCTCAAGTGGCTTCCAACGTTCACCTCCACTGAACCTCAGTGATAGAGATGTTCTTCCTTAAAATTTCCAAAAGTCTAAGAATAGTTTTATATACAAAGAAAGTCTCCATTTTAATAAAGATACCTGCCTATCTGGTTATATAACCCCTGTGAACTCCTTGCTGAGAAGGGGTGAGAAATTTTTAATAGCTTACCTGTGCTTTGCATTTGCTTCCTGTTGCAGGTCATTGTGCCACTCTCTTGATAATTCCTCCTGGTCACAAAGATGGCCTTGAAAGCCCAGGCTTGTGGGCACAACATTCATAGACCAGTACTTGTCAAACTTCCAGTGTATATAAGGATTACATGGGCTCCAGTTAAAATGCAGACTGTGACTCAACATGTCTGAGGTAGGACCTGAGAGTCTAAAATTCTAACAAGCACCCAGGTTCCCTGAAGCTGCTGGTCTGCAGAGTACACTTCGAAGCGAGGCGCTAGACCAGAAGGCAGGGTGAGTCATGTTTCTGGCTCATTGGCTGCTTCCTCATTTAAAAAAAAAAAAAAAAATTTTTAACATCTTTATTGGAGTATAACTGTTTTACAATGGTGTGTTAGTTTCTGCTTTATAACAAAGTGAATCAGTTATACATACACATATGTTCCCATATCTCTTCCCTCTTGCGTCTCCCTCCCTCCCACCCTCCCTATCCCACCCCTCTAGGTGGTCACAAAGCACCGAGCTGATCTCCCTGTGCTATGTGGCTGCTTCCCACTATCTATTTTACGAATGGTAGTGTATATATGTCCATGCCACTCTCTCACTTCGTCACAGCTTACCCTTCCCCCTCCCCATATCCTCAAGTCCATGCTCTAGTAGATCTGTGTCTTATTCCCGTCCTACCCCTAGTGTCTTCATGACATTTTTTTTCTTAGATTCCATATATATGTGTTAGCATACAGTATTTGTTTTTCTCCTTCTGACTTACTTCACTGAATTATTTGTAATGATGTCGATAGACCTGGAGTCTGTCATACAGAGTGCTTCCTCATTCTTTGAATTTTAGGTCATCTGTGAGCAGCTCAGCAAAGCCTCACCACCACCTTCCTGAGTCCTACCTAGCCCTACTGCTTAATCAGTATTTAAAGACCCAGTTTTAAATAAAAAGTGTGCAGCTAACTCATGCTGTAGGGATTTCTGAATGCACACTGGGTGGATTTTGCTAATTGGTAAGGTCTGCCCTTATACCTGTTTACTGGGAATATGACATGCATATTTTATGAAAGCACATTGAATTATGTATCTGTGATTACAGAAGATTAAGAAGAAAGTCAGTTCCAAAGGAAATTCTGTTTGTTAGCTACCAAGAATTTAGCTGACTCACTTCTTCATTCTTTTTCTCTTTCTTTTGGAAAAACTTGCCCAGCCAACCACAAAATGGCTCTGGGAGACTCAGGTCCCAGCAGGATAAGGAGACAAGTATTCTCCTCTTTACAAAAATGCCCTTTCTTTCAAAGGTATTTATTTGAAATCTCTCTTTTCTATTTTCACATCAACCCTGAAGTTATTTTCCAGCAGAGTGTATATACATTTTAATCAGCATTATCTCAAGAGGAAATGCTATACTCTAATTAATGGCTCAAGAATTGTGTTAAGTATAACAATTGCCTGACAGTCATAGTTTTATGTTATTTGTATGACTGCTGTTTGTGCTTCGTTTATTCAAAAGTCATGTTATTATCATCTTCAGGTAATCAGCATTTACTTCCAGCATTCAGAGCATAAGCAAGATGGTGCTGTACTGGCCAGCAATTTTGTTTAATGTGCCTCATTGCAGCATCTCAGCCCTCAGTGTGAGGAGGTCGTGCCTACTTGGTATTACTCTGTGTGGTGGAGATTAAGATGATGACAGGTTGCATTTTGTGATGCTTTAGGAAAATGTAACAAATTAAAGGGAAATCATGAGGTGCTCAATATATTCTATAAAACACAATTCTTACCTCTGTCTTTGTTCTTATTCTTCCTATATTTCAGCTTCACATGAGAGAAATCACATCTGGCTTGTAGTGAACACTACACGTAGAAAAAATATTGAAGCATAAAACATCTGAAGGCAGCATTGTTTACTGGTGCTGTGTTGATCCACAGAGAAGCCCATGGCAGAAAGAGAAGTCAATAATACTGATACTGTCTCTATTTAAAATGCTGGTATTTTATTCCTTGTTATAAGGGTGTTTGTATTAATTTTAAAGATATGACATTAAAATATTATTTATCTTTATTAGTTTTTTTAACACTCCCTTAAATTTTGTGCCCAAGACTAGAACCTTACCTTAGTCTTGGCCCTGTCATTAGGGAGGTGATAATCTATTTAACAGCTAAGAAAAGAAGACCACTTACAAAGAAAAGACTGAGTTGATGTCACTGAGTATTGAGCAAAAGGAAAAAAAAATGATGGGTTGGGTTTTCATGAATTGGAAATCAAAGCTAATAGGGTGCGGATGTTTAGCTGATTCTTGAAGCTGCAGGGAGCCGAGGAGATGCTGTGAGCTTTTTCAGAAGGCTCTTCTGTGTCAACTTAAAATCATCTCATAAAATAGACGCCTTTGTTGCAATTAGACTTTATTAGTTTATCTGAGTTTTCTTTGTTTTAATAGGTCCTTTATATAGTAATTCGCAACTTGTGTCCAAGCTGACTTTTAATGCACACGATTTAGAGGCTGAGAACCAACTGAGGTGGATATAGGAGGTAACCATTCTCCCAAATGCCAGGCAATAGGATTGTTGTGTCTTGCTTTCAAACCAAAGACTTCATCCTGGCAGTTGTAGCCTCCTTTTTTATTTTCATCTTGAGATAGTCTTTGGCACAAGCTTAGTGAGGAAGCTGGCTTTGATGGATAAACCACAGACTTCTGACTCACAGTTCATGTGATACTGGACAAATTAACCTCTAAGTTCACTATGTCTGCCTTCTCTTATGTTAAGAGGCATGAGTAATGTGTGACTGACACACATACCTTATCAGGTTTTTTCCAAAACAATTCATGTGAAGTTGCTTTGTAAATTATGCATTGCCATATGTATTGTCATGGGACGACCGTGACATCACTGAGATGCACATAGAAAACACTCATCCAGATTTATCCATAGGTAGTAAGTTGTAATTAAGGAACACATATCGTTGCAATAAAAGTACAGAAATTTTAAATACCATCTCTCACCACCTCCTCTCTCTATTTAGTCAGTAGAGATACACATGGACCCAATCAAGTGCAGTCAATCTATACCTAATCAGTTCAGTGACCAAGCCACCTTCACCCCACTACCCTTATGTAGATTATTGCAATGGCCTCCTACCTGGTCCCCCTGGCTCTGCTCTTGATGTACACACCCTGTGTCCCTCACCCCAACCCCTACTCCTACTTACAATTTCTTCTCAGCTTAGCAGCCAGAAGAATGATTTTTAAATGTAAGTCAAAACACATTATTCTGGGCTTCCCTGGTGGCGCAGTGGTTGAGAGTCTGCCTGCCGATGCAGGGGACATGGGTTCGTGCCCCAGTCTGGGAAGATGCCACATGTCGCGGATTGGCTGGGCCCATGAGCCATGGCCGCTGAGCCTGAGCATCCGGAGCCTGTGCTCCGCAAAGGGAGAGGCCACAACAGTGAGAGGCTCACGTACCGAAAAAAAAAAAAAAAAAAAAAAAAAAAAAAAAAAAAAAAAAAGAAAAGAAATAAATAAAATAATAAAAAAACACCATTCTTTTGCTCAAAACCTACCAATGGTTTACCAACTCACTCAGCATAAAAGCCACATTTCTTCCAAGCCCTATAAGACTTTCCAGAATCTTGTCTCTCATCACTTCTCCACATTGACCTTCCATCATCTCTCACTTGTTTCCTACATTCCTGCCACATTGGCCTCCTCTCTATTCTTTGTTTCCCATGGATCAGTTCCTTAAGTTCTCAGTTCCTTGGTTTCCTCATCTTTAAAATGGGCATAATAATAGTAAGAACTTCAGAGGATCATTGTTAGGATTAAATTAGTTAAAATATTTAGAACAATGTTTATACACAGTATTTAAAATATTCAGTATTATATTATCATAATTTTCATTACCTTCATCTGATTTTTTCAGAGTCTATAAGGATTTGACTCCAGAACTGACAATAACCTCCGAAAGGGTCATATTACCTTGTTGCTTATTCATATGTAGCATCTTTGAGTCCCCACTGCAGATAAATAAAACTCAGAAAATTCAAATACTATAAGGTTTTCCTGGCCCTTGCTGCTATGTCTTATGTGCTCACAGTTTTCCCTGAATTCTCCTTTCTTTATTTTTGGGGAAAGTTAGGGTTTGTTTGTTTGTTTTCTATTTTCTCTTGTGTTCTTTCTTTCCATTTCAGTTTAATGCCATATTCCATTTTGCCTTCATATTTATAATCCAATTTCTCCCAAATTTCACACCCTGCCTTCCACTCTTAGTCTTCAATTCTTTCTACAAATTCATTCTGCCTTCTTACTCTCTCACATGGGAGCAAGGGTGCATTTATTTAAACTCTTTGGAAATCCTATATTTTTGTAGGAAAGACTGGTTTTCTGGCAGTGGTAAAGACAGAGTAATTCCTTGAAAGAATGCATGATGCTGCCAGATTGTAATCTGATAAATGGAACTTGAATACAAGGTAAAGATGTGGTCACAAAGAAAACGAAGACTCACTCACTGGTCCAGGGTAATGGGTCAGAATAAGTCTAGCATCTAGGCTGACTTGATTATAAGTTTCAAACCACAGCTCCATTGGTTCTTATGTTTTCTCTGACTGGGAGGGAGACTGGAGTTAGGTAGGGACTAAGCCTACAGGTAGCATTAAAGCATCCCAAAGTGTGGGATAGGTAGGACTGGGGAAGGTAGTGAGTTCTAGGAGGGACAAGTTGGTGAAACTGAGCAAGACCCTGTGGGATCTGCCCAGGGACAGATCCCCCTATGTTCCTCACCTCCTATTTGTAAAAACGTTCCAGCTTCTTGGCCTTCCAAAGGGCAGATTTAATCAGAGAAGTGAAAAAATACAGAAACAAAAGAAAAAAGTCAAGAAAGACAAAATAAGAATAGTTTAGCCACAAAACAAATTCAAAGACATAAGTTCATCCTCAAAGGCTATAGATAATATCCTGAGCCATATCCTTAATTTGTTTTGCAGATGCTAAAACCCCTGCCAGGTGGAAGAAGCTAATGGCATAATGACCATGAGCACACAGCACTCAGACCACCTGGATCCTGAGGACTGAATATGCTGACCCTGGTAACATCAACCCATTACCTCACCACCAACCAATCAGAGACTTGTGCATGAACTGATCAGGCCTCCTGGAACCCACACCCCTGAACTTGCCTTTAAAACTCCTTCTCTGAAAGCATCAGGGAGTTCGGGCATTTTGAGCATAAGCTGCCCATTCTCCTTGCTCGGTGCCTTGTAATAAATGCTATACTTTCCTTCACCACAACCTGGTGTCAGTAGATGGGCTTTGCTGCATGTTGGGCAAATGGACCTGAGTTTGGTTCAATAACAGTGGAAGTGGTAGGCCAATAAGTTCACTCATTAGCCTTTTCTTATTTTAATAAGAAGGACAGAGCTATCTTATTCAATTTATATTTTATGGAAGAGTTTATGCTTAATACTTTTAATAGATAAGTCTGCATTCACTTTTTAAAAGCACAGTTAAATGGAAAATAGCCTCCTCAGTGGCTCATATCTATAAGAAGCCAAATGGTTTGGATCAAAGTACTTCTACCAAAGCACAAGAAACAGCCTGTATGAATAAAATTATAAGGACAGAAAGAGCAATTCAGAGGAAAGAGCATAGCTTGGGGATAAGTCTTACAAATTCAAATAAAGTGAGAGGGAAAATTGTGGTATTTAAGGAACCAATCTTCTTCTTCTGTTCACTGAGCCAGGCTTCATTTCTTGTTCCAACAATGGACATAGTAATTACCTCAAGAAATGCTATAGGAATTAGAGGAGATAATATAGGGAATGTCTTCACTGTAATGTCCCGTACATGGATGAGTGCCTATATTAGTTTTCTATTGATGTGTAACAAATTACCAAAAACTTAGTAGCTTAAAATCACAGATGTTTATTATCTCACAATTCTGTCAATCAGAAGCCCAGGCACCGCGTCACTGATTTCTCTACTCAGGGTCTCATGAAGTTAAAAATCAAGGTGTTGGCTAAGCTGCATTGTCCTCTAGAGACCTGACTAGAAAAGAATTACTTTTTAATCTCATTCAAGTTGTTCCTCAGAATTCCAATCCTAGCTAGCTTCATCTGGAGATTGTTCTCAGACCTAGAGACCACTCTTAAGGATGAGGATCACATGGCCACTTTCATATTCAAAGCTCAAAACAGAGAATATCCCTCACATCGAATCTCTCTCATACTTTCAAGCTCTGTGACTTCAGAGACAACTCACCTGATTATGTCAGGACCTCTTAAATAATCTCCACTTTGGTAACCTCAAAGCCAACTAAGTAGTAAACTATTCACAGGAGTAATATTCCATCATAGTCACAGATCCACCCACACTCAAGGGAGAGATTATACAGGCAGGTATGAGGGAGCGGGTGGGAGTAGGCAGCTATTTTAGGATTCTGCCTATAGCAGTGCCCATTAAATGATTGTTATTGTTTTTTGTTACTGAGGTATAAATTAAGTAGACTCCCTAGGTGGGAACAATACTTCTAGTCAATAAGAATTCCATATGGTATGGTGAGGTATTCCATAGAGGTAAAACATGTGTATAACAGATTCTCATAGGTAAGGATGCCTGGAAAATTTAAGCGGATTAGCACTTCTTAACTTAGAGGTCTGAGAGGTGACTTAATGCTGACCCAACAACCAACCATATGTGAAACCATATTTGGCTTCAAAACCACTGTGGACAGGAAAGGAGAAAACAAAGTAGAGCACACAGTTATTATCTGGAGCACTCTGGAGGGGAAGATAAAGCTAGGTGTAAAGATTGTAAAACTAAATTTAGTTGGGAAGGGGGCTGTTCAGTCTCTGTTTCTGGAAATCTTCTAAACTAGGGCAAATGATCCTATATTTGAGGTGCTATAGGTAAGGTGCTCCCTGAAACCAAGAGGCAGGCTAAGTGTTGTATTCACTCCTTCCAGCCCTAGGACTCTGCACCTAAGGGGGCAACACTCCTATTGAACCAGTGCTCTCCCCAGGATCCATCACAGCATTGAAATATGTCTGTGAGGAAGAATGCTGTTAAGTCAGGATTCCTTGATTAAGACTAGTTAATGTAAACACTGAAAAGCCCAAGTACTATTAATACAGATTTTGGCAGCAATAAGAGAAAGAAGAAAGAACTGTAGTAGAATAACAAGAAAAATAAATTCTGATCCTCTTTTCCCCGTCCACCCCTCATATCCCATTTTGTGATATACGGATCAGAATTGAACAGCACTTGGACGTTTTGCTCTCACATGTCATTGTTGTACTCAGCCCTTCCAGGCATGTGCAGAGCTCATGCTCAGGAGATTAACTTTCCAAAGCCAAAATGCTTGACAAACTTGAAATCTATTTGTGGAATTTATTGTTATTTTCATCATTGAACCATTAAAAGTAAATTCCACAAACATATTTCTAATACCCTCTCCCATCAGGAAATATCTCTAACTTCTTAAAGTGTTCAAGAGTTAAAGAGAGCTGGGAGACATATCATTACATTAGTCTATTTACATATATTCTTTTTCTTTTTTATATCTGGGATTTTCTACATCTGGGATTTTTTACTTGAGAAAGAGGAATTGTTGTTCTGATTACTGTCAGCGTCTCTGGATAATGTGGTTTTATCACCAGAAGCCTTGAACACTTTTCTTTTTAACTTGACAGCAAGAGAAATATAGTTTCCTTTGATATAACTTGGACAAACATAAAAATCCATAAACTAGTAGAACTAGAAGACACTGGATAAAATGAACAATTATGTTTTGGGATTTTTTTTTTCTTTTTTCAGGAAGACAAAAAATCTAATTTGTTTCTCCTAAGAACTTTTAATATTTGGAAAATGAATGGCAACTCTTGATGAACATTGAGAATCATCTTGAAAGGAAACTTTTTATAGTCATTTCATAAATAAGGTGATTGCAGAAGACAAAAGCATATATATATATTTTAATTGAAGTATAATTGACATATTAGTTTCAGGAATACAACATAATGATTCAATATTTGCATATACTGCATAACAGTCACCAAACTAAGTGTAGTTAACACTCATCACCATACACAGTTACAAAATTTTTTATCTTGTGATGAGAACTTTTATGAGTAAATATCTTAGCAACTTTCAAATATGCAATACAATATTATTAACTATAGTCACCGTACTGTACTTATTTATTTTGTAACTGGAAGCTTGAACCTTTTGACCCCTTTCACCTATTTCTCTCATCCCCTAACCCCCTGCCTCTGGCAGCCACCAATCTGTTTTCTGTGTCTATGAGCTTGTTTGTTTGTTTTTATATTCCACGTATAAGTGAGATTTTATGTTTCTCTATGTTCTTGATTGTAATGAGGTACATGATTTTCTCCTACCATTGAAAATTCAAGTATCTGGTCTTGAATATCAACAAGCATTTATAACTTGTTGATCTACTTATGGAGCTAAAATAACATGCTAACAAACATTGTCACTGCCTTTAAGTAACTCATTAAAGAGTTAAAGAAAATGGAATATTAATGTGAACACGATAGTCAGTAAGAATTTGTGAACATTGAGGAAAAGGCTCTAGATAAATGATCCAACAAAAAAAGAAGGATTATGAATATACCTCAGACTAATGATTGACTGGCTATTCTGGGAATACATTTTTGGGGACAGCGGGTTCTAAAGGAAAACTAACACTAGTTAAACACCTACAGCCTGTAAAATCTCTTTTACTTAGACTTCTCACTTAATGGAAAGATGGTGGAGAGAAGGAATGTTTATTGAGAGTCAGTGATGTACAGACACATTGAGAGTTACTGTCCAGGTATCATCTCAGGTGTCACAAATTTCTCACAATGATCCCGTAAGGATCATTGGTTTTACAGATAATCTCCCAGAGCCTCGAAGTCTTTGACTTATTGGCTCTGATTACTATTGCAGTATAAGAATTTGCCCAAATTTAGGAGTTTAAAACAACTTTTCTCTCTCTCTCCAGATTTGTTGGTCAAGAATTTGGAAAGAAATTGGCTGGGCAATTCTCACTTAGTCTCTCAGGTGGTAGCAGCCAGAAGGCAGTGGGGCTTCAGTCCTTTGGCTTCAGTCCTAGACTTCCCAGGTGGCTCACCTGTATGACTGGCAGAGGCTACTGGCTATCATCTGGGAGCTCAGAGAGGACCGTTGACAAGAACACCTATATATAGCCTTTCTAAGCATGGTGGTCTCAATATAACTATACTTCTTCCATAATGACTGGCTTCCCCCAAAATAAATGCTCCACAGGACTAGGTAGAAGCTACATGGCCTTTTCTGACTAGCCTCGAGAAACACTAGCATCACTTTTGCCATATTCTGTTGGTTGAAGCAATCAGAAGCCCACCAAGACTCCAGAGAAGGGGACATAAACCATACTTCTTAATGAAACAAATGTCAAAATATGTGAAGGCCATGTTTTAAAATTGCCATACTTGCTCAGAAACAACCAGTAAGAGCTCACTAAAATTAATTATAAACAATAAAACCTCTGAGTGCAACTCAGGGTGTATAGTGAAAGGGTTTTTAAGTTTGCAACTAGTAGAAATTTAATGCTAGTAAGGGTGAGACTAAAAGAGGTTATAGGTTTTTGAACCAGATCACAGGAAAAGCAGGATGAATCTGGCTCTAGTCAAGAGTGGTACCCAGTACCAATGTGGAAGTTTATCCTTAAACTGCATCTGTGTCTCTGTGCATGCTGGCTGTTTGTCATGCTCTGTAGACGACTATCTTCACAATACTCCTGGCACCAGCCAGAAGGAAGGGTCTCCTGCTCCTTGGCTCAAATTTGAAATATTTTAGAGAATGATTCAGGAACCCAGTTTTTGTCACATATACACACCTGTTCAATCCCTATGGCAGGTCCTATTTGAGTCATGTGATTAGAACAATCATTACTAGAAGACTGAGAGGTGGATGGAATGGGAAGAAAATTTTCACTGTATAGAAATCCAGAGAGTTTACAGTAATTAGTGAGCTACCAAATTATTTTGCTGAGAACTGCTTTGGGAAACTTCTGTAAACCTTGCACAGAAAGGAATCAGTCTTCAGTTCTCAGTAAACCTTTTGTTGTCCAGAGAATCCTTGGAAAAACTGAGTGAGAGGCTGATTTAGCTGGTAGAGTAACAGCCAGAAGGGAGAGCTGATGCACAGCCTTCACTGCTTTCATCTACAAATCGCCTATCAGGTATATTCACTTGATTATCTCATTTATCCACACATCAGCTAAGTTCTATAGGGCAGGTTTTATCTTCACTTTTCAGATAAGAAACCTGAGACCCAGTAAATGACTTAATCCCAGTCACACAAGGAATGAATGCTAAAGCTAGGATTTAAACTCAGATTCCCCCTCCTAGTCCAGTACACATTCCTTGTTGCCACAGATTCTCCTGATGTACAACTTCAGACTCTTTGATGGCACAATAGATGGAAAAAGTCTCCTCTACTGGAGGGTCCAAGCACTCAACTATTTAATCTTGGAGTAGCTGCCAATTGGAGCAATTATTGGCCTCTATAGACTAGATCAAACCTGCCATTTTTACGGATGTAATTTATACAAGTAAATTTCTCTTGTCAAGATTATCTTTCTCAAATACGTAGACAATGTCTACACCTTGCCATCACACACGTGCTAGAGTCCACCTCCCTTATCAAGGTATACAAAGCCCTTTATCATCTGATTATAACCCACTGTCAGGCTTGTTCTCTTATCCTCACCTCACCCTCTTCAATAGGCCAATCACACAATCTAACTCTCAAAGAAAACTCAAGGCTTTCTCTATATACCCTGTCAACTTCCTCAGCTCTACCACCTAGGAAAAAGCTCTCTCTATAAGTCAAGAATAGAATGGACTTCCAGAACAAACATTGGACACCAGGCTTTCAGCGAGATCTTCTAGTAGGAAGAGTAAGAATTTTACTATTACAACTGAGGACAACGCTTTCTTGGGTCTTGTAGATTGCCTTACCTTCTCATTTATTTTTCTGTTCACATTTGACTAAGGTGGTAGGATGCCTGCTGCACAGAATGGACACCTGAAAGGCCTAATAGGACCAGAAGAGAATCTAGGAGAGAAGGCATGGAGAACATATCTTAAGCCAGTTTTTTCTAGATCTCACAGAAACATAAATAAATACACATTTCTTTCTCCATTGTTTTGCCTTTTCTTTTCTCACAGTAAGAGTGGTAAGATTCAGAGGACCAAGATCAGGGTATAAGCATGAAGGGAAGAGCCTGAGATGAGGTCATTCTGTCCTATTCTAGTTATATACTCTGCTAAAGTGTCAAAAGGAATTCCATAGATGTTTGCAAATAGAAGAGCTCAAGAAGTTTGGAAACCACAGAGGGTAGTGAGGGCAAATGTAGAACTAGAAATACAACAGGTTTTCATTTTTGAATGTCCTATGTGCGTAAATGGAAAATACAGAAGCAGTTGGATGCATTAAAAAAGAAAGTATAACAAAGAAATATTCAGCAGCTTTGATTCATGGAATTTTTATGATTCCAGACACTCAGTGCTTCGGTGGGGGTCCCAGAATGTACTCCATATCTGATATGTGTGTGACTCATAAATGTTTATTGGATATACAAATCAACAAATATCAAATAAATAAAATGCATTAGCTTCAACTTCTTTTGCCTGGTTCCCAAGCAAACCAGATTTGGTCAGCTGGGTTCCATGGCAAGGTGAGGAACTGGCCTTGGGCAGATTTCACAAGATATCTGTAGCTCCTGAAGTCAGATGTGGTTGGCTCAGGAATATTTTGTAAGTTCTTAGATCCTTGGCTAAAAATGAAACCAAGACGTCCTGAAAACTTTCTATGCCCAAATTAAGAAAAAAGCTCTAAAAGACACTTCATTTGCTTGTGAAAACACAATGAAAAGAATATATAACCACTTTTGCTTCCACAGGTTGTATAAAAACATAGGCTATATGTTGTTTTCCTTGTGACAGATTTCTTAAGAATCAAATGATTGAAAAGTGATTGATGGTAACTTTGATATAAACAATTGTCATTGAGGATTTCTTAAACTCAAGTGATTATATAAAAATTTCAGTCCATGAATCTATAAGAGTTTTGGTTTGGTTAACATAGCCACACTAATTATCTGCCAAACTATGAAGTATGAAGTTTTTCTTTGGTGTTCCAAATCTCCCTTTTCTGCAACCCACTTTCCTTCTTATTTCCCTCCTCTATTACTGCAGGCCCATCCTCCACTGGAAAGAAACTGTTCCAATTAAACTCACACACAGAAATGATGATAAGGATGATGATGATGACAATGGTAACACCTACTATTTATTTAGTGCTAACCATTGACATGTATTTCCTCAAAACTTATGAGCCAGGTCAGGCTTTACCTGCACTATTTCACTTAATCCTCTCTACCCTATGAGATCAATATTCTATTTTTCCATTTTACAGGTGATAAAACTGACACTACCAAATGGAAATGATTGGTAAAAAGTCCCACAGCTGGTGAGTGGTAGAGCTGAAATTCAGTCTCCTATTTATATGATTTCTGAGTCCATTTCCTTTATTATTCTAATGAAAGTAATAATGAGCTGCTAAATTCACTTGTTACCTGTCCTAGCAATTCTTTCATTTTAAAAGAGAACCAGCAGTAGAAAGTGGTGCTTAATAGAAAGTTAAGAATTAGAATTGGTGTGGCTCCTAGCATGAGTAATTGGCTAGTGCAGAAAATATTTTCAAATTGCTGAGAAAGTGCTTTCCAGAATTTCCCAAATCACGCCACATAGAGAAATTTTCTGCACTTTGTGACTGAAATGGGGATTAAGAGAACCAAATGACAGCACCAGTTATGCTATTACCTAGATCCAGGCTTTAAGTGTCTCATCTGTAAAATGAAGAAGGGAGACTAGATCACCTACAGGGATTGTTTCAGCCCCAACACCCCGTCTTTGAAGGCTTGATTACATATTGAATGTATATAGGGAACCGATCTTAGGGTTATTTGGTAGTACTAAAATTCTTGTTTCTTTTCCTTTCAGAACTCTAGTTTCTCAGCCTTATATAAGTCTTCTCTGAGGTGAAAGATATCCTGTAAAACACAGTGAAGGCAATTCTTCAGTGAATGTCGTTACAAATTACAGTCCTGAAACTAATCCATCGTGCAACCGACTTTCCTAGGAATTGGTAATGAAGACTTACTGCTGTTTCCAGCCTCTTTCATCTTCAAAGCTCTTAGTAAAACATCTAATTAATCTTCAAAATGTCACTAAGGTAGGCACAATCCAAGTGCTTCTCTTGCATTCCTGTCATATCTCCTTGTCAATCATATTCTTGGAATGATGACATCAGAGGATACCTGAGAGATTTTTTGGTAGAAAATCACATCTGGTGCTGGATTCTAACAAACTAATTCTTACAAAATGCTCATACAGTGTAGTGGATAATTTGGGGATGTCTTCTCAGCACAAGGACCAAGAATTTCCTCATCTGTCTATAAGTTGTTGTCCAAACCAAGTAGAACCACAAGTAGCTAGGGGAGTACAACATGACTCCTTACCTAGTTGATGTTGATTGGACTTAGGTTGAACATCTCCAGCAAGCTGAGCCAGACTACCCTCCTCTATAACAAAGAATAGGCATGAAGCTACTACAGCCTCAGTCTGGACTGCTTTCTTGAATGGAGTTGATAATCTTAGAAGTGGTAGTACATCTACCTTCCCCTGTGAGCCAATCTGCAAAAGTAGAAAAAATGAAGCAGATGTGCAATAAGGAAGAGAGATGTAATACAGAAAGAAGAGTACTCCCTGAATTTCCCCTTGGTTTTTCATTTACTGGTTACAACTCCTGGCCGAAACTCTGAATTTGTGTCAAATTAGTATCTTCACTTGTATCTCCAGTCTATGCTTGAAAAACTCTAGTAACAGATGAGTCACTAGATTTTTTCTTACCATGTCTCACAACTTCTTGTTCTTTCCTTCTGAAACTCTTTGGGTCCAGAGTATGACTTTTGTTTCTCTTCCTCCAGTTGAATTGGGGTAGAAGAAGAGACAGGGGGAAAGGAACTGATTATTTCTCTCTATTTCAGCTGGCTTCTTTTGAATTCATATTTCACTGATAGAACATTGTTTCTTGTCTCTTTTCCAGGAAGACTGTCACAGAATTACATCTATTATCTACAGCATTGTAATAGGAAATATAACAACATAAACCCACAGCCTAACTGATGTTCAGGTAGGCATGAAAGTAGAAAGAATAGAAATTTTAAAATAGCAATGAATGCTAATATTTTCTCACATTTCCAAGTTTATGCTTTGGCCTTTCTACTTAATTGACTCAATCCTTTATGTTTTTAGGTTGTGCCCCACTGTGTCTTAAAATCGTGGACTGTCAGACTAAATCAAAATAAGAACATTACTTAAAGTGTGTGCAACTATAAATAATTCCTTTCTGAGTCCCCTGTCTGATGCAACTTGGAAATGGCTATCAATAAAGCCTGAAGAATGGGTCTGCAATTGATAGCACTGACACTTTAATGGAGTCTGGAAATTTAGTACTTAACCCATGGTTAGGTGTTGAAATGTCCTTTTGCCTGACCTGAAGTGAATTGTTTCCTCCATCCCTGCTTTACTACCATGATGCCCACCCTATCTCTAAAGGTGACCTAAGAGACTAGGTCTGGGTGGTACCACTGTAGGAAGGGTGTGCTACCACTGTAGCATGTAAATAAAGGATGTCAGGAAAAGTAGGGGATGTGTGGAGGGAAGCATTAAAGAAAAGAGGTCTCTGGATCCAAATTGAAATTCAACTTCTGTCATGGTTGTGCCCTGCCCTGGATCATGGGGATGGGCATCAGAGCTTTGCTGTTTCCTACATCTGTCTGAGATGGTCATCTTGTACCAGGCAATAGAGGCCCGAGCCACTCATGTGGATAGTTGAAATGTTCCTTAAAAATACACAGGGTAAGAAATTTATCTATAAACCACCCCTCAGAATATACTCACTAGCTGATTTGGCATTATGACATTTCATTCATTTGCTCAGCTCATCAAAAACATTTTTCTACAATGAGCACCTACTGTGGGCACTATTGGTATATTATTTATATAACTATCTCATAGTAGTTCTTAAAGTGTGGTTCCTGTATCAGCAACATTCCCATTGTCTGGAATTTGTTAGAAATGCAAATTATTGGTGCCCACCTAGGAAATTTTGGGTTTGGAGTTGAGTAATCTGTGTTTCAACCAGCCCTTCAGGTAATCTTGATGTCCACTGAAGTTGGGGAACTACTGCACTTCTCTAGAGACCATCAATTTCAGGCATGAAATCTATTTAATCCAATCCCTTGAAATGGTATGCTTCCTCCTTAGTAGTGCAATGATGAACTATACTTTTAGCTTCAGGCAAAAGTTAAAAACAATAAATTGATTCAGTCTTTATTTAAAATTTAGATAATTTGTTCACCATAAAAATTTTGCCTTAGTTTTGATTTTTAAAAATATTTGTCTTGGGGACTTCCCTAGAGGTCCAGTGGTTAAGACTTTGTACTTCCCCTGAAGAGGGTGCAGGTTTGATCCCTGGTCAGGGAACTAAGATCCTGCATGCTGCAAGGCACAGCCAAAAAAAAAGGCTAACATAGCTGGATGTATGAATAAAGGCCCCTTGGTATCTTAAAAAAAATTTTTTTAAATAAAAATATTTGTCTTAATTACTGAGTTTTATTGGTGACCCCCTAAATTTTGTCCCTGGTATGAATGCCTCACTTGCATACCCTAGCTCTGGCCCTTGAGAAGACTTTCACATCCAGGAGAGAGAACAGATCTTCAGAGCAGTCAACTTAATGCTACCTAGATTGTGGAGGAGAGCAGGACAGTCATTCTGGAACTGGGCTTAGGGGCCTCGCACCTCAGCTGCACAGCAGAGGACCTTGTACACACAAACTTCAGAAGGTTCTCACTGCAGGTGGTCAGGGTGGAAATTTTGTAGAATTGCAAGTTTGGGAGATTTTTTTTTTTTTTTCCAAACACCACATTTTTCTCTTTGATTCAACTAATCACCATGTGTTGTCATGTTTCTTTTGTCTTTTGTTGTTGTTGCTGTTGGAGTATAGTTGCTTTACAATGTTGTGTTAGTTTCTACTGTACAGAAAATTGAATCAGCTATATATATATATATATATATATATATATATATGTGTGTGTGTGTGTGTGTGTGTGTGTGTATATATCCCCTCTTTTTTGGATTTCCTTCCCATTTAGGTCACCGCAGAGCACTGAGTACAGTTCCCTGTGCTATACAGTAGGTTTTCCCTAGTTATCTATTTTATACATAGTATCAATAGGGTACATATGTCAATCCCCATCTCCCAATTCATCCCACCCCCTTTCCCCCTTGGTATCCATATGTTTGATCTTTATGTCTGTGTCTCTATTTCTGCTTTGCAAATAAGAACATCTATACCATTTTTTTTAGATTCCACATACATGCATTAGTATATGATATTTGTTTTTCTCTTTCTGACTTACTTCACTCTGTATGACAGACTCTAGGGCCATCCACATCTCTACAAATGACCCTATTCATTCCTTTTAATGACTGAGTAATATTCCATTGTATATATGTACCACATCTTCTTTATCCATTCCTCTGTAGATGGACATTTAGATTGCTTCCATTACGTGGCTATTGTAAATAGTGCTGCAATGAACATTGGAGTGCATGTGTCTTTTTGAATTATGATTTTCTCTGAGTATATGCCCAGAGGTGGGATTGCTGAGTCATATGGTAGCTACAGTAATCAAGACAGTTTGGTACTGGCACAAAAACAGAAATATAGATCAATGGAACAGGATAGAAAGCCCAGAGATAAACCTACACACGTATGGTCACCTAATTTATAACAAAGGAGGCAAGAATATACAATGGAGAAAAGACAGTCTATTCAATAAATGGTGTTTGGAAAACTGAACAGCTACATGTAAAAGAATAAAATTAGAACACTGCCTAACATCATATATAAAAGTAAGCTCAAAATGGACTAAAGACCTAAATGTAAGGCCAGACACTATAAAACTCTTAGAGGAAAACATAGGCAGAACATTCTTTGACATAAATTGTAGCAAGATCTTTTTTTGACCCACCTCCTAGAGTAATGAAAATAAAAATAAACAAATGAGACTAATTAAATTCAAAATCTTTCGCACAGCAAAGGAAACCATAAATAAGATGAAACGACAGCCCTCAGAATGGGAGAAGCAAATGACATTTGCAAATGTTGTTGCAAAACAACATTTGCAAAAGAAGCAACTGACAAGGGATTAATCTCCAAAATATAAAAACAGCTCCTGCAGCTCAATATCAAAAAAACAAACAACCCAATCAAAACTGCATGGAAGACTTAAATAGACATTTCTCCAAAGAAGACATACAGATGGCCAAGAGGCACATGAAAAGATGCTCAACATCACTAATTATTAGAGAAATGCAAATCAAAACTGCAATGATGTATCATCTCACACCGGTCAGAATGGCCACCATCAAAAAATCTACAAACAATAAATATTGGATAGGGTGTGGAGAAAAGGGAACCCTCTTGAACTGTTGGTGGGAATGTATTTAATAAATTGATACAACAACTATGGAAAACAATATGGAGTTTCCTTGGGAGATATTTTTTTAATTTCAGGGATTTAAACAATACTTTCAAATGTGGTCATAACATCCTTCATACTTCCCTGTTTATGAACACAGTTTCAGCCAGAGGTGATTGCTAATTTATTCGCTTCTGAGTGAACCCAGGCTAATCAGGATGAACTAACTTGATTTAATGTGTCATGTGTGCCTGTAGTTATTTTCCATTTTCTTCTGTAGTTATGTCTGATTAATCACTGAACTGTGACAAGAAGGAAGTAATTCATGTTGTGGGCCTGGAGCTCATATCCACCTGTACTTTTACCTATGAAACAACAGAGTTGCCAAGGATAGGGCTTGACATCCCAGTGCTCAGTAAGCCAAAAACCTACCTTCTGTCTTCTTTCTTCTCATTCATTTTTTTCATTCCAAACAGCAGGAGCAAAAAGAAGAATACAAATGCCAAGCATGTAAAAATCATAGTTTAATTAAATGAATTCAATGACTCTTTCTCAGTAGGTTTTTATTTTGTAATAGATGCAAGCTCTCAGTCCCCCCTTTCCCAGCTAAACTCATCTGCTGGCCCCAAGGTCATGGAAGCTCCTAGCTTATTCTAGAACCATTTCTGATCCAGACTGGCAGCAAATTTAGTAGAATCTGCCTCAGCAGCTATTGGAACAGTTAATATGGTGGTGCTCCTCCCAGATCCTTTCTTTAAATCTGATTCAGTCAGTCCCTGACTTCTGGGACTATCATCTGTTGACAGCTTCAGCTACGTCTCTCACTGGAATCCTTAGTATCCGGGATCAGCTTTGCCCAAAGCTATACCATTTACCCAGGAAGCATCCTGCAGCCAAAAATATGCTAAGGTAGGGAGACAAAAGCCTTCTTGGAACTCAATTTGGGACACTCTGAGACATCTCAGCTCCAAAGCTCTCAACAGAATCTGCCGAGGCCTCAGTTGCAAATCAGCAATTCTCCTTCCCAATCCTGCCTTCCTCACTTCCTTAAAATTATGTCTCCTTAGAGTCCCCATCCTTTCTGTCCCCGACATCCCTGACCAACTATCCATCTCAGCACCTCAGTATCTGTTGCCAGAGAACCCAATCCAAGTGTCAGAAGTGGTTCTGTAAATGGGATTACTGTCTGAAGGCTGTAAGTAGGATTTTGGAGATAGATCATACACTGGCTGACTGGCAATGAAGATTCCATCTCTAGTGGTAGGTGGAGAATGAATAGCCTCTGAAATGTTGTAACAGGGCAGTTGTTAAAATGCTCACTTGTGGTAAGATTTTTGTCTAAGAGGATTTATTGGCTTATATGATATTTCTGGTGCCGAAGGAAGATGAAGGAAATGGTAGCCATAAGAAAGAACGATAGATTTGGGTGTTAAGTACCAATAATTAATTGAAGAGATATAATAGGCTCAGGGTGATAAATCACCAATTCAAGACAGAATGTGAAGACAAGAGAGAACTTTTTGGCAACACTTAAGTTACTCCTGTGACTAGAGGAACAGACTCAAGATCAGGCCCAGGACTTAGTCATGAAAGTAGTGGAAATTAAGAGAAAATTGAACTCTCTACTACAACAGACTTCCTATGCCAAAATTAGGACTCCACCCAGGAAGGAGTGGAACCCTGAGACTTGGGACAGGGGTATCTGGGTAGCTTCATTTGAGAACTCCCAGATTCCTCTGAGTGTGCTGGGTATATAGAAGTGACCCACTCTTTCCTTAAAAATAATACAAATACCTCAAATGAGGATGGTGTCTTACAAGGTTCTCTTATACCCTCCCAGAAACCAGACATATAACAAGAAACTAAAACTAAGCCTGTGGTAGGTCTGCTAAGGGAAGAGAGGAATTATACTCTGAGGAGCTGTAGAATTTGGCCAATACATTCTGGCAGGAAGTGGAAAAAAATATATGGAACTGGATCTTGAGGGTTCTCGGTCAAGGGAAATGAAATATAAGGCTGGCTAAGGGAGAGCTTATTGATATGAGTGTGCTCTTGCATAATATGGGACATAATACCTTAGCAAGGACCCTGCAAGTTGGTGCTAACATGCTCCTAAAATGTCTCTTGAAAACTTGGGAAAAGTGATAGCACACACTAAATGAAGTAGAAATGCCAGAACTGATACAGTTGACTATAAGTGAATAAAAGCTCAGACAACATGCCTGAGTGGATTTACTGTGTAAAGCTGAAACAACCACTGGCCAGATAAATGTCTCAGACTGGTTCAGAGGACATTCCATTTATCTAGGCAAAATTCAATTTACTGAGTCTGAATAGACGGAGCCCACTTTCCAGAAGGATGGTGTGAGACTGGAGAAGTGTTATGTCTGTGAGGAGGGCCATGGTGAGATGGTCACTGGGCTAGGGCAAGGAGTGTGAACTTGTAAGAAATTGCATGCTCTGGGCAAGCAATCAGAGTGGAGCACCACTGGATTTTGGCCTTGGGCACTGCTGGAAGCCATGTGGTAGAAGCAAGAAAAATACAACATGGCAACATCCCAGAACCAAGAAGAAAAATTCCTTTGTCCTGCAGTATCCCTCCATCACCCTCCACTGACAAAGTTTAACATCATGCTTGCTGCAAAGGAGAAATGCTTAAAGCGTCCTGCTCTATTATCACATAGCAGATACTGTATGATAAAATCTACTGAAAAGCAATAAATTGATTGATGTCACAGACCATCTTTTGATAACTCAGATTCCATATGTACCCTTCTACACACATTTGAACTTCCATACAACATTTAAACAACTCTGTATTTCAATCTAATAAACTACAGCTATACTCCTTAAAGGTGAAAAATCCTCACCCTTTTCCAAAAGTGAGGAGATGAACAGTTGCAACAGTCATTGTATTTATATCTGACTATATTAATAACTCCCAAATTCCACCTCAGTACCACTGAATATTCTGTAAATTTTAAAATTTAATGAGTAAAATTTAAAATTAGCCCACAATAACTTGTATTAAAATAAAAAATGGGCAAAAGAGAGAGAAAAAACAGTTTGTGCAAATAAAAATACAACAAGCAAGGAGAAAATATGAAAGGTACTATAGTTCTTATTCCCATAATTGGTTGAAAGGCTCTAGTTGACAATTAATTACACCGTTTTTTCACTATGAATTCTGTATTTCCTCCAACTTCAGAATCTCAGCTGGTTGGGCTTATTTACCTGGTAGAGTGACCCAAACTTTAGTTTGGGTTATCAATTGACCTGACAGTTTTTGTTACTATAGTTTTTGTAACTTTTTCTATTGGATGTGGAAGTAGTAAGAGGCACTCCAGAGAGTCCACTGAATTGAAAACAAAATCCTCCTTGATCTCATTGTGTAGTAACAACCCAATTTCCTCTTGGTATTCAGCATCAGTAACTCCAGCAATTAGAATAACTCCTTTTCTGCCTGTTTGTTCAGGTGGCTAAAGGAGCCCAAAATGGCCAGGTAGAAGTCTCATCTTCCAATTCAATGGAAACATCATTGTGTCCTCTGACAGAAGTATTCCCCTTTTTAGGTACTAAGACATCCAAATTCACAGAGCTCAAAGTTTCTCAGATGAGAAGCAAAAATTCTGAGAGTAGGTTATTAAGCATAATAGTGAGAAGAGCCACCCTGACTCCTTGATTCCTAGAAGCAATTCTAGAATATGAGTCTATTAAGTGAAGATGAATCTCTGTCCCCTCCATGATATAAAGTGTAAAATGTAATAAACTTGCTAACGGTTGACTGGTCACCCTGAGAAATGATGCTCAATATGGGGCTCACTTTTGGCTTTTAATATTGGAAAATTAGACACTCAGCCGTGACATTAGCCAAGGAGGTCTTGGTAAGGAGAAATCTGTTATTGAGTTCCCCTATCTTTGCATCAAGGCCATTTTGTTCAGTTACCCATTGAACAAGCACTAATGTGTCTATAAAGAGGCTGACATTTGTAGAGCATGGCATTTTTCTCACATTATTATTAGAGCTTCCTCTGGAGTGGACATCCTTTGTTGGGTATTTCCATGAAACATAAGTACCTTCACAGTCTATGCCATTATGAGAGGTTCAGTCCTAGTCTTCTTGTAACCAAGTTTCTAATCCTATTCCTTTCAAGCCCCTGACCATCAAGCCAAACTTAGCAACTCTTCAAGAGTAGTGTGCATTCACATTTCTACCCATCTCTTACTCACTTCAGACACAGTGGGCCACTAAATGTACTGCTCAATGTTCTGCCCACTGGGAAGATTTTCCTTCAGCACTGTCCTTCAGAGCCATGCCTGAGTGAGGCTATAGGGCTGCAGCTGTCCCCTTTTTGGTGGTGCCATGATATCATGCAGACCCATCTGGCTCGAGGTTTTTCTTCCTCAGTCAACTAGGTGTAAAGAATACCCTCAGAGGCCATATGCATTAATTAAGGTAGAGAAAGCAATGCAGTAAGAGTTGATGTTGAAGGAGTCTGAGTTACTTGCTTACTTCTTTCAAGACATGTTTGAGCTCAGTCTTTTATATGCCATGTATATTTCATGATGACATCTACCCTTATGACTAGGTAGGTCAGAGGACCCAGTTTATGATGATATGTTCAGATCCCATGGTCACCTCATATTCCATGTTTAGGCATTCAGTTTCTACCAAGTCCGACAGTAAGTCAGAGGCTGTTTTTCAAAAGGAGAAAAATTATCTGCAGACGATAGCATAGATTTTCTCTAAAATTTTAGAGATCTTTATTGTGATTTTTCTATTGGTGCTTGTCAGAGGCTCCTCCATACAACATGCCTATTTGTTATGGTGACTTCAAGTACCATTGGATCTGCTGGATCAAAGACCAATGAACAAGTAGTAGCTTGGCTTGTACTTTAGCCTAAATGTGCTGTAAACCTTCTCTTGCTCTGGTCCCCACTTGAAACTGGCAGCCTTACAAGTGACTCTGAGGATGGGTTGAAGTTGCACACTCAAATGTGGTATATGCTGTTTTCCAAATCCAAAAAGGCCTACCAATCATCAGGCCTATGTTTCATGGTAGGTGGTGTGAGGTGAAAAAAACATCTTTCATCTCAGGATGAAATGAAATGCTGACATGCTGCATAGCAGTGAACCACCAGAAACTTCACTGAGGCTTCAGGAAACTGAATTTATGGGATTTTTCTTCCATCCTTTACTTTGCACATCTTACTAGAGGATCTAGAGTACTTGCTAATTTCTGTTCATCAGATATAATGAGCTTTATGGCATTGATATAGAGGATCAGTGAATGTTTTTTGGAATAAGACATTCAGAATCTCTGCTGGCTGTATTATCTTCCAGAGAGGAGCACTGACGTAGGATTGTAAAGGTATACAGCCTGCCTTGCCAGGTAAAAGCAAATTTTATCTTGTGTTTCTTATAAATTGATATGGAGATAAAGGCATTGGCCAGGTCACTAGCTGTATACCAAGTGCCAGAGTTCATTGAGTCTTTTTCAGTAGAGGTAATATCTCTGGAACAGCAGCAGCAATTGGAGTTCCCATCTAATTAGGCTTATAATAGCTCCTGATCATTCTCCAAGACCTATCTGACTTTGTCACAGGCCTAATGTGAGTCAAACGTGAATGTGATAGTTGTCACCACCCCGATATTTTCAAATCTTTGATGGCAACTTTAATTTCCGAAATTTTCCTAGGAATGACGTATTGCTTCTAGCTTTCAATCTTGATACGTATGGGATATTCCAGGGGCCTTCACTTCATCACTCCTGTCAAAATGACCCTCACCATTTGTCAGGGAGTGAATTTAGGGATTAAACTGAACCCTCGGTAAGTCAGATATGAACAAAGTTTCCATCTATTATTTGATCACTATAATCCCCTACTTTGATTGTTGGACCATAGAGGCATTTTGAGTCCTCAGGAATTAGCATCAGTTCAGGACTATTGTCTGATAACCCCTCAAGGATCAGGGGATCATTCCCCAGAGCACTCACTCTAATGAATAGCTGCAGGATTTTTTACAGTAGGTACTTGCAGCAATGGCATAGAGTCCCTCATCAAGTTTACTTGTCCTCTCCTTCAATCAAAAGACTCTGGGTCTGTGACTTGACTATGGTCCAGAAACAGTGAGAGGCCATGATTATTCACTGCAATTACTCAAGTCAGGGTTTTAGCTCCAGATCAAGGCTTTTTTCCTATGATATGAGTCGAGAAGTAAACTAATAGTTTATAGTCTATTTAATTCCTAGGCACACTATGATCAGTTAGCTGAATTAGCTGAATATCCTTGTGGATCAAAGCATTTTGATTACCAGTACATTATGCTATACTTTATGGTAAGTATTTCCACCTTGTCTTTGTAGCTAAGGGCTGCACTTGGTCTAACACCCTTAGAATTTACTCTTGCACATCTTCCCCTCAGTTTCTACCCATAGTAATAGCAAAGTCTTGCAATTCTTTGGTATGCAAGCTGTTTTCTCCTTGGTTATAGTGTGTCCTGGCCCCTAAGATTATGGTGGGATTTGACCAAGGAACTAATGGCAACAGATTATGGTTGTGGTGTGTTTTAAGGGGAATAAGATTCCATTTTCAAAGTTTCTGCCCAAGGTGAGGTTATCACAGGGTTTTTAAGGAAAGGTAGGCTATTCTTCTCAGATATTGAAGAGGAAATTAATTCCCTTGGGAAATGAGACTTAGCATGACATGGAGATTGATGACTGTCAGCTTTATCTGGGTCCAACCAGTTGTCCCCATTCTAAGTTTCATGATTCCATTCTTTCCTAATCAGTGTCCTAAATTTCACATGAGAAACTTGACAAGACTGAGAATTTAAACTATTGTAATTCAGCGACCCACATAATTAAGTGTTGCATTTTATTTTCAGCTATAATAGCGCTGTAACTATAAGAAAAAGGAGATCCTTTCAAAGCTGTCATGGATGTGCTCAGACAATAACTTAAGGTGGAAGTCAAAGGAACTGAGCATGCCATTTTCTTTTTTATAGATGCTGAAATGCATTTTTAAAAAACAGTTCTAAATCATAGTCCTTGTAGTCATCATTACTGCCATAAAAGTCAAGTGCAGCAACCATTTGAGACCCTAAGGCACTTGTTTCACTTGACACTTTATCAAAATCAAACACAGGTTATAACCTGAGTAATTATAGTATCACTGTATGCCATTACTAGTATCCTATTTCCTGTTGTCAAGGAGCTCCACACTACACTTCAGCCTAAGAGCAAGACCAATCCAATCCCCAAATCCCATCTTTGTGAGACTACTCCCTCTACCAATTCTTTATCAATCAGGTTCTAGTTAGGAGACAGAAACCACATAAGTAAGGTTTAATATAAAGCATTACTCATTTTAATAGAGGAGTGACTATAAATATGGTAAAGAGAACTCTAAAGACTTCCCTAGGTCTGAGAAAGAATACCCAAAGAAGAACAAACTTAGAAGGGAGGTCCCCTCTCCAAGGCTTATACCTTGCTGGAGGTTGAGGTGTGGTTTTCATCTACTGGACGGAGAAGTTCCCTGAGTTGCTCCAGTACCAGGCAAGCAGGAGACAACTCTCTGGGGTACTGAGGGATGATGTTGGGGATCAGCAAACAAAAGTCTAGAATAGGAGCCCACTCACTAGCAGAGCAGCATGAGGCCTGGGGTGCATGCTGTCCATATTGAGAGGTTCATGGAGAGGTAGTCACCTGGCCAGAGTTAGGGTAGGGGCTGAAAACTTGACAGAGGTCTGAGAGCTCCAGGAAAGAGTCTGGGGAAGAAAGCTACTGAATTTTCCTCATACATATCACTAGCAGCTAAGCGATACAAACAAGAAAGAACAGCAGCACTCCAGAACCAGAACCAGAAGCCCTGCCTCCTCCAATACCCTTCCACCCCAAGTGTTCTCTATGAACAAAGTCTAATTTGTGCTATCTGCAAAAGTGAAATATTATACTTAATGAGGGTCTAGGTCCATTACTGCAGAAGCAGGTGATAAGTGGTGGATTTAGAGATGAGAGGCAATAAATTGATAACTAGTGTAGATCTCCATCTTTGAGTCCCCTTTCTTGCTTTGAACTTGACCTTCCAGACCTTCCCTTGCTTCCCTCCGCCACTCCACTGTGACTTTGGTCCAGCCACACATACAGCTATACACAATCAATGATCTAGTTTTCTGAGTCCAATAATCCCATCACCTGAAAGGAGACAGGAAGTAGAAGGAGGGAGGTCCAACACATTAGTTGTTTTTTTAAAATATATAATTTCATTAAGTTATACTGAGACAATCCAGTGGTAAAAAGAAATTGGTTGCAATCTTAATTATCTCTTTGAACTACTTTCCTCTACCACAGATAATATAATTCTAAAAACCTGAGGGTGTCTTCCCAATTCCTTCTGATTTGCAGCAGCAATGATTGGAATTTAGCCCAGAAATATTGTTACAATTACCTGGTTCCTAGCTGGCCTGTGGAAGTATTATCAATTTAACAAGAGGGATTCTCCTAATTCTGGCTTCCTGTTTAAGGAAGTCCCAGAGGACTGGTGGGAGTATTCACACAGCAAAATCTGCACTTGAACTTGCCCTAACACAAGTCACTCATAAACATTACAGGAATTATTTGTGGAAGGTCTTGATTGAGAAAGGCTTGCAGAAGATTTCTGCAACAAGTCTTTTCTGTTAAACTATGTTCAAGTTGAACTACAAGTAAACAATTTCCAATTTCTGAGTCAATAAGCAATACAGTTTTCTAGCGATAGAAGCCATTCTCTCAGATGCTCAAGCTGAACTCCTGCTGTTTCTATGTGTGAGAATTGTATAGTGATTTTAAAGCTGTGCTTATTTCAGTAGATGTGTCTGACAGAGTTGCTCAAGAAGGTTAAAAAAAAAAATAAGATGGGACTTTGGGTACTGTGTTTTGGCTTTTATGGCTGTGGTATCAGTGAGGGTTAAATACATAGACATTTTCTTTCACTGCTCTTTCATTTCAAGGTACTCACACAATTCATATGTGTCACAGTTCTTGATTGCAATTCACAGAAAATGGTTGGCAATCTTAAGCCAAAAATATTTTGGAAGAGTAACTGGGGCTCACAGAACTAAGAGGAGACTGGAAACCCAGAACAAGAACATGGGTGGACATCACAGTGCTCTGGGGTCTGCAGCTAAGATCATGTAGCAGACACAAGCTGATCTGCTGCTACTGAGAAAATGATGCCCTCCAGTCAGTTGGAGACCCCATGTCCTGCACTTCAGACTCAACATTCCAGAGAGTGAGTCTGATTGACTGAACTTAACACACATGCCTGCCACTCACTCAGGGAATTAGAGAGAGGAAGGGGACGCACTGTCTTCCTTTGGAGAGAAGGGCACTTATTCACTCTGAGACTGTACACAGTGTGGGATTACTAAGAGATTTCAGGTGCTAATAGGAATGGAGGATTGGCTGCTAGACAGTCAAGGAATGACTAGGAACCTCAAGAAGTTTCTGTTCACTATACCCCCTTTCAGGTGACTGGGTTATGTTCATTGGTCAAGGTGTTGTATACATGCAAAGATCAGCTGAGGTAAAACAGTTCCCCATAGTTCATTCATTCATTCAGTCATCTATTCAACAAACATGCAGTCAACATGGACACAGTGTCAAATCCTGTCCTGGGTCAACTGAGCCCCATGGCACCCATTTACATGCACGCCTGCCCTTCTCCTCTCATTCCTCTCATTCCTTCTCTTAGACTTCTAAAAATTCAGATAATGGAGCCAAAAACTTCTCAGTTACTCAGTGTCATGTGGATATCATTAAAGTCCCTTTCTCCCCCAACACTCTCCCTCATCCTCCCCCTGTTGTCCAGCTTTGGTCATTAGGGAGTCTGTTTGAACCTCTGTTCCAGGAAAGACAGGAGGGGAAATGAAGTAAAGCCAGACACATCTCCAGGACTACTTTAAACAGTTCTGGCAGGATATTTGAATGCAAGACATTGTAAAAAATAGTTTTGAGGGTTTATTTTTGGATTTCAGTGACCTGTGTTCTCCCTGGCCCCAATCATCAGAGCTAATTGAAAACTAGTGTTGACACAGAGCCTGTTGGTTAATGCGGCAACCACAGCAATCAGAAAGGCAGCCTTGGTATAATAAAGAGTACAAGGCCCAATTTAGCTCTGGCTGTGCCTCTTACTAACTGCATGAGGTGTTTAACTGCTTTTTGAAACACAATAATGTACAATGTGCACAGACAAACATTCACATGCATGCATATTTCAGTATGAAAGCAGTAGAGGGTAATAGCTAAGCATGTGGGCTCTAGATTCAGATGGACCTGGGACTGTGCAACTCTGAGCAAGTTACTTACCTTCTTTATGCATTTATGTTTGAAGATATAAAATGAGAATAATTATAGCACCTATTTCATGAGGTCATTGCAAGAATTATAAGATGTAATTCATGTAAAGCTCCTAGTAATTGCTTAGCATATAACAAGCACTCAACAATAAACAGTAGCTATTATTATATACATACATATACCTACCCTTGAATTATTAACTTCTAACCTTGAACAATCCCCTTAACCTGCCTGAGCTGCCTTTACATTTTGACATTAATAGCTACCTCTAAGTTTTGTTGTCAGAATTAAAGAAAAAGAGTAGCTAACGTTTGTTGAGTTCTTATTACTGTATGTGAAAGGGCTTCACACAGTATAAAGTGTTAAGATGTAGAAGATATTGTTGTGCACAACAGCTGATTAGAGGATTCTCAACAGAAGAATGGAAATCACATTCATTTCACAATCACCTCTGATTAAAATGACACTTGGGAAGTACAGACCTTTCATTCTGAAATGATCCACGTTCCAAACAAAAGGTTAAATAACAAGTCACCACTCTCACTTCACAACCAAAGGTAAGATCAATCTGTCATCCTGTATTTATGAAGAAGAGATGGAGCAGTGACAACACTGAAAAGAAGATCAACCTTGTTCAAGAGACATCTTTTTGTGGAACATTGAAGACCAATAGTGTGAAGTCTTAGTGCTGAACTCTCCCTTCAGGTGCCAGGGACACAATGCCACTCAGGGACCATGCAAAGGTCAGAGTGGGGCCTGGGAGAAAGATCCTGAAAAAAAAAGTCTTTCCATCAGTAATTCAACAATTACGAAGCACTGTTACATGCCAGGTCACTGAGGTGGGCCCTGGGGCTGTGGGAGTCAATACAAGCAACATCAGATACACGAACTGTTCACAGAAACTATGGATTAGTTGGGAAGTTAGGAGAGTTATGCAATAGCTATCAACAGGCAGGCCACACGGTGCTGGGAGAAATCTAGAAGGATTGTTTGTGTTTGCAGAGGAAACCATCTTTCTCTTTTACCTAAAGGTGTTAGGGAGAGGGCATGGCCCTTGCACGCCTAGACAGTCCTTCTCTCTGTCCTGGGTAGCAGGTCAGTGGAACTGAGCAGCCACTTCCCACTCTTCACTCCAGGGACGAGGGAGATGCTGTGACTCACTTGGAGCCCTTTCTCTCCTGTGAGTTTTTTCATCGTCTTAACTCTAAGCTAAATAAAAGTCAAGTGTATTAGTCAGGGTTCTCTGGAGAAACAGAGACAACAAGAAATGTATCATATATATATCTCATCCCTCCTCATATATATATGACACAAAATTTATTTTAAGAAATATTCTCACACAATTATGGGAGATGGCAAATTTGAAATCTGTGAGGCAGGCTGGCAAGGCTGGAAATTCAGATAAGAGTTGATTTTGCAGTGTTGCATCTGAAATCTGCATGATGAACCTGCAGGCTAGAAACTCAGGCAAGATTTCTATGTTGCAATTCTGAGGAAGAATTCCTTCTTTAGGAAACCTAAGTCTTTGCTTTCAGGCCTTCAAATGATTGCGTGAGGCCTACCAACACTATAAACGGTAATCTGCTTTACTTAAATTCAACTAATGATAAATGTTAATCACATCCACAAATACCTTCACAGTAACATTTACACTGGTGTTTGAGCAAACAGTTGGGCACCATAGCCTAGCCAAGTGGACACACAAAATAAAGAGTTAAAGCAGGGAAGAATAGTGACTTACTTTGCTTGGGGTGGTTAAGAAAACTCACAGAATGATACAGCACATTTAATCTTTAAGAAGTAGTAGGAGAAGTTTGTTCAGTAAGGAAACAAAGAAAGCAAAAAATTTTTGACAGAAGGAGCCACAACCCCACAGAGACATGACCAAGAGATTGTGCTCCAGCAAGAGGCAATTTCTCAGTGTGACTGAGCAGTACAGCCCATGAGGTGGGGGAAAAGGAGGCCAGAGAGGCTGTGTGGCACCTCCAACAGTCAGCAACATAGAAGACCATTTTTACCAGTTAGAATTTATTTCACACACAACTGAAAACCATTTAAAGTAATTAAACATGAGAGCACCATGGGATGATCTAAGTTCTAGAATAATGATTCAAACTCGAATGCATACAAGAATTACTTAATAGTTGATAAAAATGTCAATCTCAGGCTGCTCACCTAGATGATACTAGTCTGTAGGTACTGTATGAGGTCGAGCCATTGAACATTTTTTTTTAATTTTTAAATTTAATTTTATTTATTTTTTTTAAACAGCAGGTTCTTATTAGTCATCAATTTTATACACATCAGTGTATACATGTCAATCCCAATCACCCAATTCATCACACCCCCACACCCAAACCCTCGCCGCTTTCCCCCATTGGTGTCCATACATTTGTTCTCTACATCTCAGTCTCAATTTCTGCCCTGCATACCGGTTCATCTGTACCATTTTTCTAGGTTCCACATATATGTGTTAATATACGATATTTGCTTTCTTCTTTCTGACTTACTTCACTCTGCATGAGATTCTCTAGGTCTATCCACGTCTCTACAAATGACCCAATTTCATTCCTTTTTATGGCTGAGTAATATTCCATCGTATATATGTAACACATCTTCTTTATCCATTTGTCTGTCGATGGACATTTAGGTTGCTTCCATGACCTGGCTATTGTAAATAGTACTGCAATGAACACTGGGGTGCATGTATCTTTTTGAATTATGGTTTTGTCTGGGTATATGCCCAGTAGTGGGATTGCTGGATCATATGGTAATTCTATTTTCAGTTTTTAAAGGAACCTTCCTACTGTTCTCCACAGTGGCTGTATTAATTTACATTCCCACCAACAGAGCAACAGGGTTCCCTTTTCTCCACACCCTCTCCAGCGTTTTTTGTTTGTAGATTTTCTGATGATGCCCATTCTAACTGGTGTGAGGTGATACCTCATTGTAATTTTTGATTTGCATTTCTCTAATAATTAGTGATGTTGAATAGCTTTTCATGTGCTTCTGGGCCATCTGTATGTCTTCTTTGGAGAAATGTCCATTTAGATCTTCTACCCATTTTTTGATTGGGTTGTTTGTTTTTTAAATATTGAGCTGCATGAGCTGTTTATATATTTTGGAGACTAACCCTCTGTCTGTTGATTCGTTTGCAAATATTTTCTCCCATTCTGAGGGTTGTCTTTTTGTCTTGTTTATGGTTTCCTTTGCTGTGCAAAAGCTTTCAAGTTTCATTAGGCCCCATTTGTTTATTTTTGGTTTTATTTTGATTACTCTAGGAGGTGGATTAAAAAAGATCTTACTGTGATTTATGCCAAAGAGTGTTCTTCCTATGTTTTCCTCTAAGAGTTTTATAGTGTCTGGTCTTACATTTAGGTCTCTAATCCATTTTGAGTTTATTTTTGTGTATGGTGTTAGGGAGTGTTCTAATTTCATTCTTTTACATGTAGCTGTCCAGTTTTCCCAGCATCACTTATTGAAGACTGTCTTTTCTCCACTGTATATCCTTGCCTCCTTTGTCATAAATTAGCTGACCATAGGTGCATGGTTTTATCAATGGGCTTTCTATCTTGTTCCATTGATCTATGTTTCTGTTTTTGTGCCAGTACCATATTGTCTTGATTACTGTAGCTTTGTAGTATAGTCTGATGTCAGGGAGTGTGATTCTTCCAGCTCCACTTTTTTCCCTGAAGACTGCTTTGGCTATTTGGGATCTCTTGTGTCTCCATACAAATTTTAAGATTTTTTGTTCTGGTTCTATAAAAAATACCACTGATAATTTGATAGGGCTTGCACTGAATCTGCAGATTGCTTTTGGTATTATAATCATTTTCACAATATTGATTCTTCCAATCCAAGAACGTGATATATCTCTCCATCTGTTGGTATCATCTTTAATTTCTTTCATCAATGCCTTATAGTTTTCGGCATACAGGTCTTTTGTCTCCCTAAGTAAGTTTATTCCTAGGTTTTTTACGCTTTTTGTTACAATGGTAAATGGGAGTGTTTCCTTAATTTCTCCTTCAGATTTTTAATCATTAGTGTATAGGAATGCAAGAGATTTCTGTGCATTACTTTTTTTTAAACATCTTTATTGGAGTATAACTGTTTTACAATAGTATGTTAGTTTTTCCTTTACAACAAAGTGAATCAGTTATACATATACATATGTTACCATATCTCTTCCCTCTTGCGTCACTCTCTCTCCCACCCTCCCTATCGCACCCCTCTAGGTGGTCACAAAGCACAGAGGTGATATCCCTGTGCTGTGCAGCAGCTTCCCACTAGCTACCTAATTTACATTTGGTAGTGTATATATGTCCCTGCCACTCTCTCACTTTGTCACAGCTTACCCTTCCCCCTCCCCATATCGTCAAGTCCATGCTATAGTAGGTCTGTGTTTTATTCCCATCCTACCACTAATCTCTTCATGACATTTTTTTTTCCTTAGAGTCCATATATATATATGTTAGCATATGGTATTTGTTTTTCTCCTTCTGACTTACTTCACTCTGTATGACAGACTCCAGGTCTATCCACCTCATTACAAATAATTCAGTTTCATTTCTTTTTATGGCTGAGTAATATTCCATTGTATATATGTGCCACATCTTCTTTATCCATTCATCCAACAATGGACACTTAGGTTGCTTCCATGTCCTGGCTACTGTAAATAGAGCTGCAATGAACATTTTGGTACATGACTCTTTGAATTATGGTTTTCTCAAGGTATATGCCCAGTAGTGGGATTGCTGGGTCGTATGGTAGTTCTATTTTTAGTTTTTTAAGGAACCCCCATACTCTTCTCCATAGTGGCTGTATCAATTTACATTCCCACCAGCAGTGCAAGAGGGTTCCCTTTTCTCCACATCCTCTCCAGCATTTATTGTTTCTGAAGTTTTTGATGATGGCCGATCTGTCCAGTGTGAGATGATATCTCATTGTAGTTTTGATTTGCATGTCTCTAATGATTAATGATGTTGAGCATTCTTTCATGTGTTTGTTGGCAATCTGTATATCTTCTTTGGAAAAATATCTATTTAGTTCTTCTGCCCACTTTTGGATTGGGTTGTTTGGTTTTTTTGTTATTGAGCTTCATGATCTGCTTATAAATTTTGGAGATTAATCCTTTGTCAGTTGCTTCATTTGCAAATATTTTCTCCCATTCTGAGGGTTGTCTTTTGGTCTTGTTTATGGTTTTGTTTGCTGTGCAAAAGCTTTTAAGTTTCATTAGGTCCCATTTGTTTATTTTTGTTTTTATTTCCATTTCTCTAGGAGATGGGTCAAAAAGGATCTTGCTGTGATTTATGTCATAGAGTGTTCTGTCTATGTTTTCCTCTAAGAGTTTGATAGTGTCTGGCCTTACATTTAGGTCTTTAACCCATTTTGAGTTTATTTTTGTGTGTGGTGTTAGGGAGTGTTCTAATTTCATACTTTTACAGGTAGCTGTCCAGTTTTCCCAGCACCACTTATTGAAGAGGCTCTCTTTTATCCACTGTATATCCTTCCCTCCTTTATCAAAGATAAGGTGACCATATGTGTGTGGGTTTATCTCTGGGCTTTCTATCCTGTTCCATTTATCTATTTTCTGGTTTTGTGCCAGTACCATACTGTTTTGATTACTGTAGCCTTGTAGTATAGTCTGAAGTCAGAGAGCCTGATTTCTCCAGCTCCATTTTTCGTTCTCAAGATTGCTTTGGCTATTCAGGGTCGTTTGTGTTTCCATACAAATTGTGAAATGTTTTGTTCTAGTTCTGTAAAAAATGCCAGTGGTAATTTGATAGGAATCACATTGAATCTGTAGATTGCTTTGGGTAGTAGAGTCATTTTCACAATGTTGATTCTTCCAATCCAAGAACATGGTATATTTCTCCACCTATTTGTATCATCTTTAATTTCTTTCATCAGTGTCTTATAGTTTTCTGCATACAAGTCTTTTCTCTACTTAGATAGGTTTATTCCTTTATATTTTATTCTTTTTGTTGCAATGGTAAATGGGAGTGTTTTCTTAATTTCACTCTCAGATGTTTCATCATTAGTGTATAAGAATGCCAGAGATTTCTGTGCATTAATTTTGTATCCTGCTACTTTACCAAATTCAATGATTAGCTCTAGTAGTTTTCTGGTAGCATCCTTAGGATTCTCTATGTATAGTATCATGTCATCTGCAAATAATGAAAGCTTTACTTCTTGTTTTCCAAATTCTATTCCTTTTATTTCTTTTTCTTCTCTGATTTCTGTGGCTACAACTTCCAAAACTAGGTTGAATAAGAGTGGTGAGAGTGGGCAACCTTGTCTTGTTCCTGATCTTAGTAGAAATGGTTTCAGTTTTTCAACATTGAGAATGATGCTGGCTGTGGGTTTGTCATATATTGCCTTTATTATGTTGAGGAAAGTTCCCTCTATGCCTACTTTCTGCAGGGTTTTATCATAAATAGGTGTTGAATTTTGTCAAAAGCTTTCTCTGCATCTATTGAGATGATCATATGTTTTTTCTCCTTCAGTTTGTTGATATGGTGTATCACGTTGATTGATTTGCGTATATTGAAGAATCCTTGCATTCCTGGAATAAACCCCACTTGATCATGGTGTATGATCCTTTTAATGTGCTGTTGGATTCTGTTTGCTAGTATTTTATTGAGGATTTTTGCATCTATGTTCATCAGTGATATTGGCCTGTAGTTTTCTTTGTTAGTGATGTCTTTGTCTGGTTTTGGTATCAGGGTGATGGTGGCCTCATAGAATGAGTTTGGGAGTGTTCCTCCCTCTGCTATCTTTTGGAAGAGTTTGAGAAGGATAGGTGTTAGCTCTTCTCTAAATGTTTGATAGAAGTCGCCTGTGAAGTCATCTGGTCCTGGGCTTTTGTTTGTTGGAAGATTTTTAATCACAGTTACAATTTCAGTGCTTGTGATTGGTCTGTTCATATTTTCTATTTCTTCCTGGTTCACTCTCGGCAGGTTGTGCATTTCTAAGAATTTGTCCATTTCTTCCAGGTTGTCCATTTTCTTGGCATACAGTTGCTTGTAGTAATCTCTAATAATCTTTTGTATTTCTGCACTGTCAGTTGTTACATCTCCTTTTTCATTTCTAATTTTTTGATTTGAGTCTTCTCCCTTTTATTCTTGATGAGTCTGGGTAATGGTTTATCAATTTTATTTATCTTCTCAAAGAACCAGCATTTACTTTTATTGATCTTTGCTATCGTTTCCTTCATTTCTTTTTCATTTATTTCTGATCTGATCTTCATGATTTCTTTCCTTCTGCTAAATTTGGGTTTTTTTTGTTCTTCTTTCTCTAATTGCTTTAAGTGCAAAGTTAGGTTGTTTATCCGAGATGTTTCCTGTTTCTTAAGGTATGATTGTATTGTTATAAACCTCCCTCTTAGAACTGCTTTTGCTGCATCCCATAGGTTTTGGGTCGTCATGTCTCCATTGTCATTTGTTTCTAAGTATTTTTTGATTTCCTCTTTGATTTCTTCAGTGATCACTTCGTTATTAAGTAGTGTATTGTTTAGCCTCCATGTGTTTGTATTTTTTACAGATCTTTTCCTGTAATTGATATCTAGTCTCATCGCGTTGTGGTCGGAAAAGACACTTGATACAATTTCAATTTTCTTAAATTTGCCAAGGCTAGATTTGTGACCCAAGATATGATTGATCCTGAAGAATGTTCCATGAGCACTTGAGAAAAATGTGTATTCTGTTGTTTTTGGATGGAATGTCCTATAAATATCAATTAAGTCCATCTTGTGTAATGTTTCATTTAAAGCTTGTGTTTCCTTATTTATTTTCATTTTGGATGATCTGTCCATTGGTGACAGTGGGGTGTTAAAGTCCCCTACTATGATTGTGTTACTGTCAATTTCCCCTTTTAAGGTTGTTAGTATTTGCCTTATGTATTGAGGTGCTCCTATGTTGGGTGCATAAATATTTATAATTGTTATATCTTCTTCATGGATCGATCCCTTGATCATTATGTAGTGTCCTTCTTTGTCTCTTGTAATAGTTTTTATTTTAAAGTCTATTTTGTCTGATATGAGAATTGCTACTCCAGCTTTCTTCTGATTTCCACTTGCATGGAATATCTTTTTCCATCCCCTTACTTTCAGTCTGTTTGTGTCCCTAGGTCTGAAGTGGGTCTCTTGTAGACAGCATATATATGGGTTTTGTTTTTGTATCCATTCAGCCAGTCTGTGTCTTTTGGTGGGAGCAATTAATCCATTTACATTTAAGGCAATTATCTATATGTATGTTCCTATTACCATTTACTTAATTGTTTCCACTTGTTCTTGTAGGTCTTTTCCTTCCTTTGTGTTTCTTGCCTAGAGAAGTTCCTTTAGCATTTGTTGTAGAGCTGGTTTGGTGGTGCTGAACTCTCTCAGCTTTTGCTTGTCTGTAAAGGTTTTAATTTCTCCATCAAATCTGAATGAGATCCTTGCTGGGTAGAGTCATCTTGGTTGTAGGTTTTTTTTCCTTCATCACTTTAAATATGTCTTGCCACTCCCTTCTGGCTTGTAGAGTTTCTGCTGAAAGATCAGATGTTAATCTTATGGGGATTCCCTTGTGTGTTATTTGTTTTTTTTTTCCCTTGCTGCTTTTAATATGTTTTCTTTGTATTTAATTTTTGACAGTTTGATTATTATGTGTCTTGGCATGTTTATCCTTGGGTTTATCCTGTATGGGACTCTCTTTGCTTCCTGGACTTGATTGACTATTTCCTTTCCTATATTAGGGAAGTTTTCAACTATAATCTCTTCAAATATTTTCTCAGTCCCTTTCTTTTTCTCTTCTTCTTCTGGGACCCCTATAATTCGAATGTTGGTGCGTTAATGTTGTCTCAGAGTTCTCTGAGACTGTCCTCAGTTCTTTTCGTTCTTTTTTCTTTCTTCTGCTCTGCAGTAGTTATTTCCACTATTTTATCTTCCAGGTCACTTATCCATCCTTCTGCCTCAGTTATTCTGCTATTGATCCCATCTAGAGTATTTTTCATTTCATTTATTGTTTTGCTCATCATTGCTTGCTTCCTCTTTATTTCTTCTAGGACCTTGTTAACTGTTTCTTGCAATTTTTCTATTCTATTTCCAAGATTTTGAGTCATCTTTACTATCATTATTCTGAATTCTTTTTCAGGTAGACTGCCTATTACCTCTTCATCTGTTAGGTCTGGTGTGTTTTTATCTTGCTCCTTCATCTGCTGTGTGTTTTTCTGTCTTCTCATTTTGCTTATCTTACTGTGTTTGGGGTCTCCTTTTTGCAGGCTGCAGGTTTGTAGTTCCCATTGTTTTTGGTGTCTGTCCTCAGTGGCTAAGTTTGGTTCAGTGGGTTGAGTAGGTTTCCTGTTTGGGGGGACTAATGCCTCTGTTCTGGTGGATGAGGTTGGACCTTGTCTTTCTGGTGGCTGAGTCCACGTCTGGTAGTGTGTTTGGGGATGTTGGTAGACTTATTATGATTTTAGGCAGCCTCTCTGCTAATGGATGGGGCTGTAGACCTGTCTTGCTCTTTGTCAGGCATAGGGTGTCTAGCACTGTCCATTGCTGGTCGTTGATTGAAGCTGGGTCTCAGTGTTGAGATGGAGATCTCTGGGAGATTTTCACCATTTGATATTGCGTGGAGCTGGGAGGTCTCTTGTGGACCAGTGTCTTGAGTTTGGTTCTCCCACCTCAGAGAGACAGCCCTGGTTCCTGGCTGGAGCACCAAGATCCTTTAATCCACACGGCTTAAAATAAAAAGGAGAAAACATAGAAAGGAAAGAAAAGGAAGGAAGAAAGGAAGGGAAGAAGGAAGGAAGAAAGGAAGGAAGAAATGGAGGAAAGAAGAAATGAAGGAAGGAAGAAAGCAAGAAAGGATGGAAGGAAGGAGGAGAGGAAGAAAGGGAGGAATGAAGAGAGGAAGGAAGGGAGGAAGGAAGGAAGAAAGGAGGGAAGAAAGGAAGGAAGAAAGAAAGGGAGAAGACAAAATAAAGTAGGATAAAGTATAGTGATTAAAATAAAAAATAATTATTAAAAAGAAAAATTTCTATTAAAAAAAAAAACAGAAAAATGGGTCAGTCTAAGGTCAGTCTAGGACAAATGGTGAAAGAAAAGCTATACAGACAAAATCTCACACAGCAGCACACACATACACAGTCACAAAAAGAAAAAAGGGGAAAATAATAGTATATCTTGCTCCCAAAGTCCACCTCCTCAACTTGGGATATTTCGCTGTCTATTCAGGTTTTCCACAGATGCAGGGCACTTCAAGTTGATTGTGGAGGTTTAATCCGCTGCTCCTGAGGATGCTGGGAGAGACCTCCCCCTCTTTGTTCACACAGCTCCTGGGGTTCAGCTTTGGACTTGGCGCCGCCTCTGCATGTAGGTCATCCGAGGGCGTCTGCCCTTCGCTCACAGACAGGACAGGGTTAAAGACGCAGCTGATTCAGGGGCTCTGGCACAGGCTGGGGGGGGGGGCAAGGACGCCGGGCAATCCTGCGGTGGCAGAGGCCAGCGTGATGCTGCACTGGCCCGAGGCGTGCCGTGTGTTCTCCCGGGAAAGCTGTCCCTGGATCCCGGGACCCTGGCAGTGGTGGGCTGCACGGGCTCCCAGAAGGTGCGGTGTGGAGAGTCACCTGTGCTCACACACAGGCCTCTTGGTGGCGGCAGCAGCAACCCTAGCATCCCACACCCATCTCTACTGTCCGTGCTGACAGCCGTGGCTCATGCCCGTTTCTGGAGCTCCTTTACGTGGTGCTCTTAATCCCCTCTCCTCACGCCTGAGGAAGCAAAGAGGCAAGAAAAAATCTCTTGTCTCTTCGGTAGCTCCATACCCGTTACTGGGGTTCCTTTTAGCGGCGCGCTTAATCCCCTCTCCTAGTGCCCCGTGAAGCAAAGAGGGAAGAAAAGGTCTCTTGTCTCTTCGGCAGCTCCAGACTTCAACTGGACTCCCTCCCAGCCAGCCGTGGCGCACTAACCCCGTCAGTCTGTTTTCACTCTCTGTGCATTTCTTTTGTATCCTGCAACTTTACCAAATTCATTGATTAGCTTTAGTAGTTTTCTGGTGGCATCTTTAGGATTCTCTATGCATAGCATCATGTCATCTGCAAACAGTGACAGTTTTACTTCTTCTTTTCCAATTTGTATTCCTTTTATTTCTTTATCGTCTCTGATTCCCATGGCTAGGATTTCCAAAACTATGTTGAATAATAGTGGTGAGAGTGCACATCCTTGTGTCATTCCTGATCTTAGAGGAACTGCTTTCAGTTTTTCACCATTGAGAATGACGTTTGCTGTGGGTTTGTTGTATATGGACTTTATTATGTTGAGCTAGGTTACCTCTTTGTCCACTTTCTTGAGAGTTTTTATCATAAATGGGTGTTGAATTTTGTCAAAAGCTTTTTATGCATCTATTGAGATTATCATATGGTTTTTATTCTTCAGTTTGTTAATATAGTGTATCACATTGATTGATTTGCATATATTGAAGAATGCTTTCATCCCTGGAATAAATCTCACTTTATCATGGTGTATGATCATTTTAATGTGTTGTTGGATTCTGTTTGCTAGTATTTTGTTGAGGATGTTTGCATCTATATTCATCAGTGATATTGGTCTGTATTTTTTTTTGTTTTTTTTGGTAGTATCTTTGTCTGGTTTTGGTATCAGAGTGATGGTGGTTTCATATAATGAGTTTGGGGGTATTCCTTCCTCTGCAATTTTTTGGACGAGTTTGAGAAGTATGGGTGTTAGCTCTTTTCTAAATGTTTGATAGAATTCACCTGTGAAGCCATCTGGTCCTGGACTTTTGTTTGTTGGAAGATTTTAAATCACAGTTTCAATTTCATTACTTGTGAGTGGTCTCTTCATATTTTCTGTTTCTTCCTGGTTCAGTCTTGGAAGGTTACACCTTTTGAAGAATTTGTCCATTTCTTCCAGGTTGTACATTTTACTGTCATAGAGTTTCTTGTAGTAGTCTCTTAGGATGCTTCATATTTCTGCAGTGTCGGTTGTAAATCCTCCTTTTTCATTTTTAATTTTATTGATTTGAGTACTCTCACTCTTTTTCTTGATGAGTTTGGCTAATGGTTTATCAATTTTGTTTCTCTTCTCAAAGAACCAGCTTTAAGTTTTATTGATCTTCGTTATTGTTTTCTTTGTTTCTATTTCATTTATTTCTGCTCTGATTTTTATGATTTCTTTTCTTCTGCTAAATTTGGGTTTTGTTTGTTCTTCTTTCTCTAGTTCCTTTAGGTGTAATGTTAGATTGTTTATTTGAAATGTTTCTTGTTTCTTGAGGTACGCTTGTAAAGCTATAAACTTCCCTCTTAGAACTGCTTTCGCTGCATCCCATAGGGTTTGGATTGTCGTGTTTTCACGTGTCATTTGTCTCTAGTATTTTTTGATTTCCTATTTGATTTCTTCAGTGATCTCTTGGTTATTTAGTAACATATTGTCTAGCCCCCATGTGTTTGTGTTTTTTACCTTATTTTCCCTGTAATTCATTCCTAGTCTTATAGCATTGTGGTCAGAAAAGATGCTTGATATGATTTCAATTTTCTGAAATTTACTGAGGCTTGATTTGTGACCCAAGATGTGATATATCCTGGAGAATGTTCCATGTGCACTTGATAAGAATTTGTAATCTGCTGTTTCTGGATAGAATGTCCTATAAATATCAATTAAATCTATATGATCTATTTTGTCATTTAAAGCTTCTGTTTACTTATTTATTTTCATTTTGGATGATCTGTCCCTTAGTGTAAGTGAGGTGTTAAAGTCCCTCACTATTATTGTCATTTTCCTCTTTTATAGCTGTTAGCAGTTGCCTTATGTATTGAGGTGTGCCTATGTTGGGTACATATATAGTTATAATTGTTATATCTTCTTCTTGGATTGATGCCTTGATCATTATGTAGTGTACTTCCTTGTCTCTTGTAACATTCTTTATTTTTAAGTCTATTTTTTTCTGATATGAGTATTGGTATTGCAGCTTTCTTTTGATTTCCATTTTCATGGAATATCTTTTTCCATCCCCTCACTTTCAGTCTGTATGTGTCCCTAGGTCTGAAGTGGGTCTCTTGTAGACAGCATATATATGGGTCTTGTTTTTGTATACATTCAGTGAGCCTGTGTCTTTTGCTTGGAGCATTTAATCCATTCACGTTTAAAGTAATTATCGATATGTATGTTTGTATGACCATTTTCTTAATTGTTTTGGGTTCGTTTTTGTAAGTCCTTTTCTTCTCTTTTGTTTCCTATTTAGAGAAGTTCCTTTTGCATTTGTTGTAGAGCTGGTTTGGTGGTGCTGAATTCTCTTAGCTTTTGCTTGTCTGTAAAGCTTTTGATTTCTCCATCGAATCTGAATGAGATCCTTTCTGGGTAGAGTAATCTTGATTGTAGTTTTTTCCCTTTCATCATTTTAAGTATATCATGCCACTTCCTTCTGGCTTGTAGAGTTTCTGCTGAGAAATCAGCTGTTAACCTTATGGGAGTTCCCTTGTATGTTATTTGTTGTTTTTCCCTTGCTGATTTCAATAATTTTTCCTTTTCTTTAATTTTTGCCAATTTGATTATTATGTGCTTTAGTGTATTTCTCCTTTCATTTATCCTGTATGGGACTCTCTGTGCTTCCTGGACTTGGATGGTTATTTCCTTTCCCATGTTAGGGAAGTTTTTAACTATAATCTCTTCAAATATTTTCTCGGGTCCTTTCTCTCTCTCTTCTCCTTCTGGGACCCTTGTAATGCAAATGTGTTGAGTTTAATGTTGTCCTAGAGGTCTCTTAGGCTGTCTTCATTTCTTTTCTTTCTTTTTTCTTTATTCTGTTCAGCAGCAGTAAATTTCACCATTCTGTCTTCCAGGTCACTTATGTATTCTTCCACTTCAGTTATTCTGCTATTGATTCTTTCTATTGTAGTTTTCATTTCAATTATTGTATGGTTCATCTCTGTTTGTTTGTTCTTTAATTCTTCTAGGTCTTTGTTAAACATTTCTTGCAACTTCTCGATCTTTGCCTCTATTCTTTTTCCGAATTCCTGGATCATCTTCACTCTCATTATTCTGAATTCTTTTTCTGGAAGGTTGCCTGTCTCCACTTCATTTAGTTGTTTTTCTGGGGGTTTATCTTGTTCCTTCTTCTGGTACATAGCCCTCTGCCTTTTCATCTTGTCTATTTTTCTGTGAATGTGGTTTTTGTTCCACAGGCTGCAGGATTGTAGTTCTTCTTGCTTCTGCTGTCTGCCCTCTGGTGGATGAGGTTATCTAAAAGGCTTGTGCAAGTTTCCTGATGGGAGGGACTGGTGGTTGGTAGAGCTGGCTATTGCTCTGGTGGGCAGAGCTCAGTAAAACTTTAATCCACTTGTCTGATGATGGGTGGGGCTGAGTTCCCTCCTTGTTGGTTGTTTGGCCTGAGGTGACTCAACATTGGAGCTTGCAGGCTGTTTGGTGGGGTTAATGGCAGACTCTGGGAGGGTTCACACAAAGGGGTACTTCCCATAACTTCTGCTGCCAGTGTCCTTGTCCCCACAATGAGCCACAGCCACCCCCCACCCCCGCCTCTGCAGGCAACCCTCCAACACTTGCAAGTAGGTCTGGTTCAGTCCTCTATGGGGTCACTGCTCCTTCCCCTGGGTCCTGATGTGCACACTACTTTATGTGTGCCCTCCAAGAGTGGAGTCTCTGTTTCCCACAGTCCTGTCAGAGTCCTGCAATCAAATCTCTCTACCCTTCAAAGTCTGATTCTCTAGGAATTCCTCCTCCCATTGCCAGACCCCCAGATTTGGAAGCTTGATGTGGGCCTCAGAACTTTCACTCCAGTGGGTGGACTTCTTTGCATAAGTGTTCTCCAGTTTGTGAGTCACCCACCCAGCAGTTATGGAATTTTATTTTATTGTGATTGTTCCCCTCCTACCATCTCATTTTGGCTTCTCCTTTGTCTGTCAATGTGGGGTATCTTTTTTGGTGAGTTCCAGTGTCTTCCTGTTGATGATTGCTCTGCAGTTAGTTGTGATTCTGGTGTTCTCGCAAGAGGGAGTGAGAGCACATCCTTCTACTCTGCCATCTTGGTTCAGGTTCCATTGAACAGATTTTGAACAACATCTAATGATTCCTATGCAGGTATTTTGGAGATCACACTTTTAGAGTAGCACTGTTCTACAAAGATAACTCTGGCAGCAGAGTGTGAATCGAACAGAGGAGAGTCAGACAGCAGGCTGAGCTCAGTCAATGGGCTTTGGTCTTGTGTGTGACTTCTGCTTGGGTGCCTCAGGCCTCTAGGGTTCGAGTGAGTGGCAGCATTCTCAGGAGACAGATGTCATCATGGCCTCACTGACTGTCTCTTTCCTCACTTGGACATCATTTTGTTACATGCTAATGGTATATTGTTTCATTTGCTTCACTGTCTTACAGAATGGTCAGTAAAACCATTCTTTGACCTTTTACTTAAAATGTACCACCTCAGACATAAGTCCTCAGAAGGACCAAGATGGGAGGTAAATCCAAGTGACAGAAAATATTCTAAACACACAATCCCTACTCCCCATACAACTCTGTCTAAGGCTTTGTGGATGAACAGAATTGAACACTTTGATCCTCTTTTTATAGAACTAGTTTGCTCCCAGATTCCTTGGCTCCTGATACAAATAAGTTCCTGATGGGCCTTTTCTACTAGTTTATCCAAAATGACCAGATGTTTTTGAATCTCAGTGGGGAAAAGGCTTAGGCTCTGGGGACAACTCCCAGCCCACATAAATACCAGTAATTCTGTACAGTTTATGATGAATAGATTTGTCCTCCTGTCTTTTCATATATATTTTCCTGTTTTTGCTTTAGAGCTAATCTGGTTTAAGTATGAATCTGGAGGCTCAGACCCACCATCATAGTCGACCTTGCCACCAGAATCAGTAGGCTGAGCCCTCAATACAGCTAGACTGACCAAGTCTTGGACTTCTTCCTCAGCCCTACCACAGACACCGCATTGTTGCTTGGGCCTTGGTTAGTGGATGGGCTTTCCAATTACTTCCTTGAGACTGCAGCTTTGTCCTGAACTAGGTCCACATACTTGGGACCCTGACTCAGAGTCTAGCTCTCTCCAGTTCCCTTCCCCACAGGCTGCACTCTGCTCAAAGTTAAGGGGGACATCAGAGTCTCCAAACTTTGATCTGCCCCCTGTATGCCTGGTACCCCTCTGGAGCCATACCAGATTACAGCTCTTGAATGGTGATATTGACCTGGGTGAAGCTATTGGTTTATTTCATTCCTTAGGACTTTATAATTTACATTTCACCCCACTCCATAGTCCTATTAGTCTGCAGAACAAGCTCTACTTTTTCCCAGCTCCATCCCTTACAAAACAATGGAAAAGGAGTTAATGGCTTTCACTTCTAAGCTTAAGTAGGATGGGGTATTGCATGAATGATCAAAATGTTGTGGTAAATCAAAGATGTTAAAGTTTAAGTTTATATTTTAAGTAAACTCATTATTTAAATCCACAGAAAATTTCATGAAATACTTTAAAGGGAATCCAAACTTCTATATTGTTTTTCTGGAAAGATTCACTCAGAGCCACCTCTATTCCTGCTTCTCCCTTTTGAAACTGGGCAGGCTCATGAGGTCAGCACAGCACCTGCTCTGTAAGCATAACTCTCTTAAATTCAAAAGAGGAGGAAGAGGGTTCTCCATTCAGACTTCCTAGTCTTGATCATGTGTTTCAGCACATATATTATTAATAAAATGATATTTTCCTTCTGGCTTGGCAATTGTTTCTTGTGTATCCAGCTCTTTGGGTTAGGACCCCAGTGAGAAAGATGGGGTCAGTGGTAGGATTTGGATACCAAATCCTTTACTCTAATCTCTCAACTCTAAGATTATGTATTTGAATGTATTTATGAATGCCAGAGTACTTTTCAAACTGTGATGTCACAATTATTTCAGACTCAACCTAAATGCACCAAGAAAAGTCAATCTGTCCTTGATGATACACCCTACTCATTGTCTCTCTGCAAGGTTTTGGCTGTGCCCCTTAACTCAGTCTTTAGGAGAGAGATCATCATTTTCTACCAAGTCCTAGAGGGTATGGAGCAAGGTGACATTGTTAATAAATTCTATGAACTTTTTGGCAGGAAACTACCAGATGAATACTGAGTTTCATTATTACTTTACAATGTTCACAAAGGGAGCAATTTTGCACTATCACCATAAGGGCAAGAAATAAGCAACCATTTTATTAGTACTTGTGATGCTCTGCCACAGAATCTCTTTAGAAAAGCTGTAACATTTTCATAGACAATCAATCTCAGCTCTTGGGCAATTGGCTTCCACCTATGCTGATGTGGAAAATCAAACTTGATTCCCAGAAGCCAGAGCAACTGTTACCAAAGGTCATAAAATATTTGCAGTTTGCTTTTCTGCAGCAGTGAATGTAAAAGGACTTCTACCAGCCTTGGATAAATTTATTTCTCTGTATTACCCTATGCTCCTCTCCTGGTCAAATTAGGAGAAGGGATGATGGAGTCTAAATCACTGATGATGGGAAAGTCAAACAAAAGTGCTGTCATGAAAAACAAACAAACAAACAAAGTACAACAGAGGCTAAACTGAACTTAGAAATATGTAAAATAATGTTATTTCAAGTTTCCCATGTATCTGGCATGGATTCAGCCTAAAGCCAAATTCAATATATTTTAGCTCTCTTCAACACCCTGATTTCTGGCAATAGACAATATCATTCCAGCAGAGCACTTAGAATCAGCTTAGATTTCATTTCCATTCTTCCTTTACTCAATCCAATGAACTGCCAATTTCTATCATTTTTTTCTCTTCAGAACATCTCTCCCATCTATCCCTATTTTTCCTTTCTTTCTGGTGAAATAATAGTCTCAATTTACACTTAGATTACTGAAATAACTTCCTTAAAGGATCTCTCCTTCAAGACTCTCCCACTCCAATCCATTCATTTAACTCACCATTGCAGGCCTGCTTTGCACCAGGCATTTTTTCCTATACCTTGAGAGTTACATATTATATGCCTATTTAACTGAGAAAAACAGTAAGGCTCAGAAAGGTTAATTGTGTAGAACACTCAGAGTCACACACCTAATACTTGGCAGGTCAGAATTTGAATCTGCATCTGAGGGTGCCAAGGTCTGCTGTTTTCCTTCTACCACAGCCATGCCGCTTCCAACTGACTCACTTACTGACCTTCTGCCACAGCGTGTCTGTCACAGCTCTCTCAAAAATCCCCAACAGCTCACCCATTGCCAAATTCCTGTCTGCCATTACTATAACCCAGTGCTAAAGTCTCTCAGAAATCTTGTATTCCTTTCCTCTTTTCTTTGAAGCTTTTCACCTGAAAAGCTGGTCTACAAATTGCCACATTGGACAGCTCATGTATCTTGCCATTTCTGGACCATTGTTCATATGTTTCATCCTTAATTTGAAAAGTTTTTCCAACTCCTTTCTACCTACTAAATTCACACTCATCCTGGAAGGCCAAGCTTCATCCCACATCTTCCTAGAAGGTTGTATGATTTTCCTGATTCCTAATGACTTTTCCTTATTCTGAACTCTGGAAACACATTATCTGTACAGATGGCTAGATGCAGTTTATATATAATTGTCCTCACTATAGATTCCTCTTGGGATGCATCTTGCCTACAAATCCTCACTGCTCATAAGGCATCTCTATCTGGACAACTTGAGGTTACTTGACATAATGTGGACTAATGATTTCCTAAACCCTACTTCCTGCATTTCTATAACTTGCTCCTTTTTTCATTGTATATCTTTCACTGATTTCCATGAAGCTCACTCAGTTATAAAAAAAACTCCATAGAGATCCCTCTCCTCTTCTGCCACATAAGAATACAGCAAGAAGACGGCCATTTATGAGGAAGCGAGCTCTCACCAGACACCAAAATCTGACGGCACAATGATTTTGGACTTCCAAGCCTCCAGAACTGTGAGAAATGCAAATTTTTGTTGTTATAAACCACCAAGTTTATGGTATTTTTGTTATTAGCAGCCCACGTGGATTAAAACACTGATGTTCCAGGCAGGATAGCAGTTGTGTGTTCACTGTGTGCAATTCAGAGACAAAAATGATTGCAATCCATAGTGAAAGGTGACAGTGCAACATAAGCACACAAGAGCAAAAAGTGACAGAATTTTTATTTTATGTATGTTTTCTGATAACTCAATTTAAAAATGTTGGAATTGATAGTTGGCTCAAGAATCCAATCCTCAAACCGAACAGAGCAGAGTCACATTTTACACAAGGGTTAGGTTTTAGAGACAGCATGTAAGGTGGAAACTATGCAGAACATTCCTTAGAAAATGTTGCATTGACACAGTCCATCAGTAAGTCGGACATGGTTATTTTTCCTATTTTATTTTATTTTTTTTTACTGGCAACTAGATGAAGTAGTTGGCTTGAGTTTAGGACACGTTGTAGGGAAAAAAAATCGTAACTTTAAAGAACTTGCAGAGTTCAGCTCAGCAAAATGCTCACATTATGAAAGTCACATGAGCAATGACACTGGCCTTGGGAAGAGCAATTTACATTTATTTTAGAGCATAAATTCATTTTCAGGAATGGCAAGCTCTGCCCAATTATCACATTGTGCAGAGACTTGGCTGCTCCTTCTTCCAAAGCACCATGTAGGTCACATAGAAACTACTCAATAAATGCTTGTGATTAAATTCATTAGTGGTACCCTTGCATTTGAGAAATTAGATCCCTTCTCAATCTCTCCTTCTACCTGCCCATTTCCCACCTTTGTACCCTCATGTACCTGATGGCAGTAGAGACCTTCATTGCCATAGCCTTCACAACAATGCACAGTACTCGGGCCCAAGCCAGGCATGAGTATTTCCTATGTGGTCTGAGATGATGTGGACATTTGCACTAATTTTCTTCATTCAAAGCCAAAAAAAAAGAACTGAAGGCTCACCCAATTAGAGCCATCTATGGGAAAGTGCTTACTAAGAAGAGAGTAGTTTATGGAAGTACAACTGTGATAAAGCTCTTTTATAATATCACCAGTGTATGGGTCTTAGAAAAAGCACATTACCCTCATGTGAGTGATAAAAGCCCACGGAAACTTTAAATTTCCTAACTCTGAGCAGTATTTATACAGTGGCCATACCATTAAATTTTCATTAAGGTAGAAAGAATTGTATACACTTGTCATTTCTGTATAGGCTGTCCCAAATTTATGAATGGAGGTGTCATCAACATTTACTTGTAAGTCACTTATTTGGAATTTGGAACAATTTCCCCAGTAGCAACAGTGTAACCCATGGCAGCTCAGGCCCCAGGCAAGCCCACAATAACCTTTATAATCCATGATGTAGGTGAAATTGGATGCAGAGGATCTGGTACAATGTACATGACTTCTCTTACATATAACAGATGTTCAAAGTCACAGAATGGAAAGGAATCTCCCATTCTTTCATTCTTTCTATCTTTCTATGTAATTTTCTTTTCTTGAAAGAACAGAGATTTTGAAATCTTCCCTTTTCTAATGGGGTAAACTTAGTTATGTTTTTGGTGCTTGTGGCAGGTTATAATAAATAGAATTTAGTTAGCACATAGCTGTCTTTTAATACATAGTAGCTAATATTATTAAAATTATGTTTTACCTATTAAATTATATAGGAATTTTTAAACCTAAACAGTTTTCACATGCAGGCAGCCTCACTATTGTAGTATTTCTTTAAGTTTAATGTGTTAGGTACTAAACCAATCTACTGGCAGCCCTGGAGAGAAAAGAACAGACTTACATGGAATAAAAAATGTGCATATTGCAGCACCCTCACTGAGGACAACTCTGCTGACCTTGCTAATGATGAATAACCTCTCCAAATGGAAGAGACTGTCCTGGTCAGAATAAAGGTTCTGAGCTGCTCCTTCATTAGGAGGTTGGGTTGACCAGAACCCTCCATCTTAGTGTGGTGTCCTATCACTAAGATCACTTGTGAGATGAAGGTATGAACACTTAACCTTGTCTCATTCATCCTCAACATGATCTCACCTCTTCCATTGACTTGCTGGAGATGCTGCCCAGGTCTGCCTTCTACACACTATATCTAGTCTTGTGGAATTTTCAGCTTACTTTCTTTTTTTTTACAGGCTTATCAAAACTCTCATAGAAATAAAATCTTTGGTTCTGATTGTCCTATGTCAGGGAGTCCTAGAAGTTAAAATGGTTTCTTGTCTTGAACTGTGTCTGCTGCTCAGAATTCTAAGTCTGGCTCTCTTAGTTCTCAATCAACCTGGCCATTTCTACTAACCTCAGAGTCAGGGCCGTTGCAAGAAAAACAGTAAGAGCCTTGGGAATTGACTAATCAGTGTAGCCGAAGTATATGCTGGTGAACCAGCCTCTTTTACTGTTTTAACTTTTACAGTTGATAACAAAATCTCATGTGGTACATAAATGATAAAGAGATGACAGGTCTAAGTCTCGAGGTAGTGTAGAGTAACAGACAGCCTGCTGCCCACAGGAAAGTGGACTCTAACTCTACCATTACTTAAGGTATGACCTTGAGCAAGTACTTAATCTCACAGGGCTTTAATTTCATTATCTGGAATAGAAATGGTAATACCTGCTCCAACTATCTCTGTATCGTTTCCTGAATCAAATTAAATAATAGGTAATAACATATTTTGGCAAGCATATGGCATATTAAGCAAATACAAGGAATTATAATGTTGACCATCACCATCATTTTAAACCTATTCCATAACCTTTTAACTGCTCTGAAGACAAATGCCATGCTGACCTCCACATATGCCAGCTGCTTTCCCAAAGGATACACTGACCTTTTTGAAACAGTTTTCTATTTCTTGGTCTACTGCATTCCATGTTTGTTAGCTAATGTCCTGCCTTCTCAGCAGTAATCTGATTTCAGCTTTGTTTCTAAACTTCTAATTCCACTTATTTTTCTTTACTATATGTTAACATCAATTTGTAAATGTTCATTGAGCACCTACTATATGTGTTAGGCAGTTTACTAGTTCTTGGGAGTTCAAAGATGACGAAGGCATAGCCCTCAAACTTAAGAAATTTATAGTCATTCTCAGGTTGCCACAGTAAAAGAAAGAAAAATAGGAGGCTTATTGGGATATTCTCAAGGGCCATGTCTGGGAATAGCTTTCATTTCTTCCATTAACACTTTATTGGCTAGGAGTCAGCATCTGACCCTAATACAGCAATAAAGGAGTTTGAGAAATATATTTTTTCTGTGTGTCCAGGAAAGGAAAAAAGAGATAAAATGTGCTGACCACTTAGCATTGTCTCTGCCATATGATCATTTAATAATAAAATATGATAATTGGCTGTAGTGTGTGCATAGCGCTAAGGGAGTAGAGATGATGCAGTCACTTAAATCTGTGGAGGGGTTAGAGAAACTGACATTAAAGTGGAGCCTTGAAAGATGAGTACACTTTGCTATTTGAGCAAAGTAGAGAAACAACACTTTTCACAAGGGAATAGTGTAAGGCCATTGTTGAGGCATGGAAATGCATATTCTTTTTGGGAGAACAGAAGAGTTATTAAGTTAAATTGCATAGCTTCATAGAATACAGGAAAATATAAAACTGGAAAGACAGGTTGAAAGTAGAGTTCTAAGGTCCTTGAATGTCAGGTTAGAATTGAAATTTATTTTACCATGCCATGGGAAGCTATTAAAGATTTTTAATGAGAAACTTTGATATAAGTTGAAGAGAAAAAGTCCTCTGATGGCAGAATTCAGGGGAAATTACAGCGTGGGAGACTGATTAAGAGATGGGCAATACCGATGGTTTATAAACCAAGCTACACAATAGAATTCCTTGAGGAGCTTTAAAAATACAGATGTATGGTCTCTTAATGGACCAAGTCAATAAGCATTTCTGGGGCAAGCGCAGTATTCTTCAAAACTGCTGAGTTAATTCTCCTGTAGAGCCAGGGCTGAGAGTCACTGATCTACACCAATGGAATCATAAAGACTTTAAGAGCAGACTTGTTTATTAGACATTTTAAAATTCTGAATTTGGCAAGTAATAAAAGGCCATGACACTTTAATTGGTTGACTATTGCATACTCCTGGTCATAGGTAAAGTTTTCCTAGTGCAGGCTGTTGTAAAGCCTTGGTTTGGGCTCCATTCACAGGAATAAATGACTCTTGACAGAAATTTACACAGGATGGGGGGAACACTTAGTATGTCTAGACATTGTGCTAGGCATTTTCACATACTATTGATGTCATTCTCAAATGTTCATTGTATGTGTGCATTCTTAGATGTTATTAAATGTAGGATTCATTAATAGTACTCAGACGCTTTCTGAAGTTTTGTCTGATTTGAAATATCTCCTTCAATAACAACAAAAAAAGATGCATCAGCCTACCTCTAAATCATTCTGACTCTTTATCAATTTCACCACACCTTCTCCATCCAGGAATTTATGGGACTGTTCCAGTTCACATCCTTTATACTTCCCCCAGGTTTTTGGATCCCTAACACTCCTGGTCACCACCTTTCTCTTCATGGAGGCACAACTGCTACCTTCCCCCAGGGTGATCACAATCAAGAAGAGCTGACATGTATTTTCTCCTTAAGAATGTAGTCCTCTAAGTCTGGGGCTCTCTCTAGAAACTCCTTAAGCAGATGAGGTCTAGGTGTTCTTGAATTGTGCCTTTCTCCTTGGATACCCCTTAATGTCTTGAACTTGTCTCTTTGGATGGCTCTTGCTACCCTGTTTGATTGTCTGCTCCATCACAGGACCCAGGGTCACTTAGAGTTTTAAACAGTTCCCAATATACCCATTTACAATCTGGCCTTGGAAGGTCTCTCCTCAGTGATGACCCACTTGCGATTAGACTGAAGTCTTACTTTCCCAAAGCAGTACCTCTAAGGAGTTCTTGGGACAGTTGCAGGGCTTCACAGATTTCAAATAATGAAATTCTGCTAAACTTCTATAATTTCCCTAAGGAATCTAGCCTGTGTTGTGCCATGGGGTCTCACATTAAGTGCTGTCACCTCAGCACTAGGCTGCTGTGCCCTGGTGTGGCAGAAGCAAGTTCTTGACTTCCGTAGTGCCTGAAGTCAAGGAAACACTCCCATTTATCATTGCAACAAAAAAGAATAAAATACCTAGGAATAAACCTACTTAAGGAGACAAAAGACCTGTATGCAGAAAACTATAAGACACTGATGAAAGAAATTAAAGATGATAAAAACAGATGGAGAGATATACCATGCTCTTGGGTTGGAAGACTCAACATTGTGAAAATGACTATACTACCCAAAGCAATCTACAGATTCAATGCAATCCCTATCAAACTACCAACGGTATTTTTCACAGAACTAGAACAAAAAATTTCACAATTTGTATGGAAACACAAAAGACCCCAAATAGCCAAAGCAATCTTGAGAAAGAAAAATGGAGCAGGAGGAATCCAGCTACTGGACTTCAGACTATACTACAAAGCTACAATAATTAAAAGAGTATGGTACTGGCACAAAAACAGAAATATAGATCAATGGAACAGGATACAAAGTCCAGAGATAAATCCATACACATATGGTCACCTTATTTTTGGTAAAGGAGGCAAGAATATACAATGAAGAAAAGACAGCCTCTTCAATAAGTGGTGCTGGGAAACTGGACAACTACATGTAAAAGAATGAAATTAGAATATTCCCTAACACGATACAAAAAAATAAACTGAAAATGGATTAAAGACCTAAATGTAAGGCCAGACACTATAAAACTCTTAGAGGAAAACATGGGCAGAACACTCTATGACATACATCACAGCAAGATCCTTTTTGATTCACCTCCTAGAGAAATGGAAATAAAAACAAAAATAAACATATGAGACTAATGAAACTTGAAAGCTTTTGCACAGCAAAGGAAACCTTAAACAAGATGGAAAGACAGCCCTCAGAATGGGAGAAAATATTTGCAAATGAAGCAACTGACAAAGGATTAATCTCCAAAATTTACAAGCAGCTCATGAAGCTCAATATCAAAAAAACAAACAACCCAATACAAAAATGGGCAGAAGACCTAAATAGACATTTCTCCAAAGAAGATATACAGATTGCCAACAAACCCATGAAAGGATGCTCAACATCACTAATCATTAGAGAAATGCAAATCAAAACTACAATGAGGTATCACCTCACACCAGTCAGAATGGCCATCATCAAAAAATCTACAAACAATAAATGCTGGAGAGGGTGTAGAGAAAAGGGAACCCTCTTGCACTTTTGGTGGGAATGTAAATTGATACAGCCACTATGGAGAACAGTACAGAGGTTCCTTAAAAAACTAAAAATAGAACTGCCATACGACCCAGTAATCCCACTACTGGGCATATACTCTGAGAAAACCATAATTCAAAAAGAGTCATGTACCACAATGTTCATTGCAGCTCTATTCATTGCAATATTCATTGCAGCCAGAACATGGAAGCAACCTAAGTGTCCATCAACAGATGATGGATAAAGAAGATGTGGCACATATATACAATGGAATATTACTCCGCCATAAAAAGAAACGAAATTGAGGTATTTGTAGTGAGGTGGATGGACCTAGAGTCTGCCATACAGAGTGAAGTAAGTCAGAAAGAGAAAAATAAATACCATATGCCAACACATATATATGGAATCTTAAAAAAAAAAAAAAAAAAAAAAAAAAAAGGTTCTGAAGAACCTAGGGGCAGGACGGGAATAAAGACACAGATATAGAGAATGGACTTGAGGACACGGGAAGGGGGAAGAGGAAGCTGGGACGAAGTGAGAGAGTGGCATGGACTTATATACACTACCAAATGTAAAATAGATAGCTAGTGGGAAGCAGCCTCATAGCACAGGGAGATCAGCTCAGTGCTCTGTGACCACCTAGAGGGGTGGGATAGGGAGGGTGGGAGGGAGACGCAGAGGGAAGAGATATGGGGATATATGTATATGTATAGCTGATTAACTTTGTTATAAAGCAGAAACTAACACACCATTGTAAAGCAATTATACTTCAATAAAGATGTTTTAAAAAAAAAAAAAAACCAGCAAACATCACATTTCTCCTCTCCTGTTCCACACAGGTCACAAAGCATGCACATTTTGGCTGCCTGGAACACCAATTAGAAATCTCAAGTTTCCCCACAGCAAATAGGCAAATTAACATTCAATAAAGTCCCCAGTTACAGCTGTATTTCTCTATTAACGTACCACTCTCTTTTGCGAGGCTGTTGTACGTTTTAAACTTTATACTATTAGGTTCAAAGTGTGGGACTTAGTAGACAGGATTTAAATAAAACATGTTCACTAAATTTCTTACCTAAGTTTCTGTCAACAACCGCTGGGGAACTGTATTTGCTTTATAAAAACAGCCACCTCCTTATGAAGATGGTCTCAGATGCTGCTTAGGCTGCAGAACTTGCAGCCGAGTGTTAGTGTTCAATAGCTCGTGACTGCTTTGTCACTTCTCTTTGTTTTTTTTCCCGTTTCAGGAGTGTGAGTTGTGGGAAAGAGTTGCAGCTGCCCTGTCTCTGGAGATTTGCAGGGGTAACTCCATGACTGCTGCTGTGTCAGAGGCCGCATATCAGCTGCAGTGCTGAGCAGGTGGAAATGAGGCTGCTGAAAATTCTATGGTTTTTCAAAATGTTATGGGGCTTCAAGGCCTGAGTCTTTTGAGAAAACATGAGTGGAATACAAATAGTTGACATCACACTTACATCTCTTGCAATCTTTTAACACTGCTTTCAAAGCAAAAAATTTCCACTTCACAGGAATATGAAGCTGGCAAGTGTGAAGCCTGGTATTTTTATTTGCATATCAGTCCCAGAATGCTTTATCGGCCTCATTTCTCCTGAGTTTGCTGTTTTAGGCAGAATAAAGAAAAGGTTGACGTGCCCCTGTGCTTTTCCAGTTTTGTGTAAGTTGTACCTCTGATATGCACACAAGAGAAGTAGGAAGTTTTCCCTTTTCCCTAGGCTTATTGGAACTTCAAATGAAAAACTGAGTTTAGAATAAGCAGAAGTGGTATTATGTTCACTCATCACCCCTTTGTAACTTTTTGGCCCTTGGATTCTAGTAACTTCCAATCTGTTTTTTATCTCTCATTTCAGCTGCGTACCTCATAGATTCAGAGATGTTGAGAACTGGAAAGGACTTTACAAATCTTCTAATGTAGGGCATCCCCAGTCGACGGATAATCCTCGTCTGAGATCACTCGAATGGTTATTGCTGCCGTCTCTGTTCTCCCCGAAGTGCCCTTGTTGACATTTGTCTCCAATGACAGCTGGAGTGAGAATACTGTCAGCTGGGGCCATGTCTCACTGACCCTGGCTCAGTGACCAGTAAGTACTTTTGACCATTCTACCTCTACCACTTGCCTTGTGAATGTACAGCTTTAGAGATGTGAAATTTTAAGTCTCTACAAGACAAAAATTGCCTGTCTCTATATCCACAAAAATAAAACATACTTTTCTTGAACTTGATTGCTATTATAAAGGGAAGAAAACTGAGACCAGGATGGATCAGGACTCCCAAAGTATTATGGAACTTTGGTAGCAGAGTTAAGATGTAAATCCAGGTCTCTGCTTCTTAATTCAGAGCTCACTTGCATTCCATATAAAGTGGCCATCAGTACTGACCATGTGCCAGTTGCTGCCCCAGGCCTAGAGATACAGCAGTGACCAAGAAAAGAAGAAAAAGAGCTCTGCCCATCAGAGAGCTCACACTCCAGCAGCAAGCACAGATATTAGTTACAAGCAGTTGCAATCAATGGTGGAGTGTTATCACAGTTGAAATGAGTTGATGTTTTTAATCCTCTTACTTCCAAGTAAAAAAAGGAAAATCCCTTTGCATTTATTTTTCTTACAGACATCTAGAGAAAGCATGCAGTGAGTGAAATATAATCCTAGGATTCAAGTGCCAAGAAAGACAATGATTTTCAGGACATTTAATTGATTGTTTAATTAATTCAGTTTATTGGACACTTTTTAATTTGTCACACACTGTATTAGGCATTAGGAATTCAAAGATAAGAAAGATAGGATCTCTAGCTTAGAGGGCACAGGGCATAGCAAGAAAGAATCATATAAATGAATGGATACTTAGGATGAAATGCCATGAGTGCTCTAAGAATGAAAGGTTCAAAGAGAACGCTATGACAGTATAAATGAAAGATCAATTCAGGAGGTGGTGGTAGGGGAGAAAAGAAGGACTTTGTAAGGTAGTGGCATTCAGGAGGGATTTGAAAGATGTGAAATGGTTCACCAAATGAAGAAGGGATAATAGACGTGAGCTGGACTTCAAAGGAAAGAAACAGCATTAGCAAACTATAGATGCATAAGGTTTGTTCATGGCTCTCAGTTTTGCTCGAATTCTACTTTCTAAATCCATCTGTACATATTCCCAAATAAGGAGCAGAAACTGGGGGAACAGCGTCTTCTCAAAGGTCTGTATGGTGGTAGAGCATGCTGGTCACAGGCCCTGAAACCAGACTTCCTACATTTAAGTTCTGGCTTTGAAAGATTTTAGCTTCGTGATGTAAAATCTTCTGTCTCCTATTTTTCTCATCTTTAAAATATGCATAGTAAAAGAACAAGATTTTTGTAAGAGTTAAATGACCGAATGAATGATGTGAAGTACTTAAGACAGCTCCTAGCACATCCTCAAGGCAGGTTAATGATCATTGCTTTGACCGTGGTGAGAATTACTAGTATTAGGTGCTTCTGGCTCCTGTTCACAAAGGGTATACACCGTAGTCTCTTCTCCCAGGGCTCTGTGGTCGAGATCATGGATCAGCCAATGCACTCTGTGGTGGAAGTGAGAGAAATGTTCCTTGCTGTTTGAGACTTGCTGCTACTGCCTGGGGATGGGGCTGGAGAGGTGGGAATGTGTTTTTCCTCTTCCGCATTCCTATTTTAACTCATGGCTTTTACCAACATCTATTTACAGTAGATGATACATTTATAATGTATTAGATATCTGACTAAGATTTGTGGGCAGCTCAGAGGACCGACCAGAGGGACTTTGGTAAAGGACAGGTCTCATGCGGTCACTGTCAGCTCTGCTCAGCTTCAGGCCTAGGCTCCCCCTCCCCTTCTTGTCCTTCCCAACCTCTCTAAAATAAGTTTTTGTTTAGTTTGGTCTGTGGTATTCTTATCCTACCTCTTACTATCTTCGGCCCATGAAAGGTATGATACTGTCTGCACATCTGTCAGAGACCTGGATTCCTCCTTGGCTTCAGAACAAAATTGTCATCATAGTTTCCATCCAAAGCCTCTCTCAGGTCAGTCTCCTGACCGGCCTCTTGGTCAGGCTCCTCACTCAGCAACCTTTCCTCAGAGCTCCTTTGCTCCCCCCTTCCATACACTCCTCAACAACAGCATCTAATGCACCAACCCAAAGTCTCCCCTGGCCCAAAATATGCATTCTATAAAAATTACATTGACAATAATCTCCCTGTATCTCATCATTTTCATGCGATGAAGCCACATTTCCTTACTCAATCTTTAAGATTTTCATAAACCCATCTATAACAAAAGAAGTACAAACTATGTTTTAAAAGAGACAAATTCACTTTTTACCAGCAAGTATTTCCTTCTCTGGATAGGACACCTAAAACCTGATAACCCAACTTTCCTTAATGGGTTGCCAACTTCCCCACACCTTTGGTCCCTAGCCACTGGCTCTTGCTCTTCTCAGGTAAAGTTTATACATTTATTTATTTATTTATTTTCTGCTGCTTAGTGTCTTTGTTGCTGCCCGCGGGCTTTCTCTAGTTGCAGTGAGCAAGGGCTACTCTTCGCTGCGGTGCATGGGCTTCTCATTGCAGTGGCTTCTCTTGTGGCAGAGCACGGGGTCTAGGCACAAGGGCATCAGTAGTTGTGACACGTGGGCTCAGTAGTTGTAGCTTGTTGGCTCTAGAGCACAGGGTCAGTAGTTGTGGTGCATGGGCTTAGTTGCTCCGTGGCATGTGGGATCTTCTCAGACCAGGGCACGAACCCGTGTCCTTGTATTGGCAGGTGGATTCTTAACCACTGTGCCACCAGGGAAGTCCCCTCAGATAAAGTTTAACACAACCATTAGCCTTTCTACAAATTAAATGCTTGGTCTTGGACGTTTGGGGGATGATTACAAATTAATATATAATTTTTGAAAAATTGAATATTTATCCTTTCAGAGCATTTTAAGGCATGTTTACATGAAAAAAGATTGGTTGACTATGAAAATACTGACTGTTTAACACAACTGCATTTGATCAGCAATACAGAAACACACTGTAATCTTATAGATATAGTCTATCTGGAGAGATAAACTTGCTTTGTGGTTTATAGAAAGCTGACCATTTTATTTTCCCTAACATTATGAGCACTATCTCACAGAAAAATTGCAACACTTTGTACAAGATGTGTTTTGAAGAAGGAGCATCTTTGAAGCAGTGATGAATCATATAACTGGTAAGAAAAATGATTAAGGACTCAAAAATAATTTTTAAAACTGCTTAAGACTAGTAGTTCTCAAGAGAGGTTTGTTTTGTCAGACAAATAAACAACTTCAGCATTCAGCATTGTTCTTCCAATTTCTAAAGGTGACTTTGAACATTTACCTTAATAGCTTTTCCCAAGTAGATGACGAGCCTCACCCTGGCCTGTGAAGTCAGATATCTCTCTCTTTCTCTCTCTCTCTCTCTCTCTCACACACACACATACACAAACACACACACACACACACACACACACACACACACACACACACTTTACAAAACAAACAAACAAACAAAATAAGAACTCTAGCACATAAGCCACCGGATTCCCAGGACTTGACTTTTCCAAATTTCTTTCTTCTCATGACCTGTGAGTCCCACTTCCTGGCCTTCAGATCCATTACTTCATGAGGTCCCTGGCACATAATGTTTCAGAAGCTTTCTGGCTTTTGTAATTTCCAGTTCTGATGTAGAATTGTAGTCCATGCACATGTTCAGGCAATGAATTCAACTTACAAATTTTAAAGTAAGCCTGCAGAATAAATGTGTACAGTACCCACACAGTAAGGGTATGTTCTGGGTGGGTCACATACAAGACCTGAACTCAGATCTTCTATGACCCTGGTCCCACTCTGACCTTTACTTCCTATCTAACTTTAAGCTAGTCAATTAATCCCTCTGTTAAGTGTGATTTTTGTTCAATGCAAAGGAGAGAAAAATTCAATGTCTCTAAATGCCAAGACCAGTTCTGCCACAAAGTGACTAGTGAGAACCGCAGTAAGTTGTTAAATACTGTAAGGGCTCTCATTTTGTTGGATGTGGTTTGTTATACATAATCATGTAGAGATATACATTTTTTGATGAGCTTATAAACTTCATAAAATATGGTTAGTTAACAACTTGATTTTATTTATCTCTATAAAAGTCCTTATAACATGAAAATAAAAAAAAGCAAGGAATTGTATTACAGAATTTATGGTTTAGCACAATTGAATCCTAAATGCAACATATCTATACTAATTTTTGACAGCACTTTATTGAGAATTTCTAGACTATAAGGGTTTAAGCTGGGTTTATCCAACCCTCTTTAATTTTTATTATTCCTGTGACATTGTTAGGTCACTGAAATATCAATTAACCAGGGGATATACTGCTACAGTTCTTTGATTTTTCTGGTCAATAACTAAAAAATGGTTTTTGTTTCTTATTGAAATTCTTACTAAAATTCCCATGTTTCTGACATAATACAGGACCTTTTACTCAGTATGCAACAAATAGTGGTTGAGGGCTTGCTCTCCTGTGGACCAGGCACAGTGCTAAGCACTGGAGAAACAGACCCAGGAGACTTGTCCAACTGGCAGTCAGACAGGACAACTTGTCACTGTGCAGGGGGCTACAAGGTCAGAGTTATGTGACCTCCAGTGCCTGTCAGGGGATCCCAGAGGAGAGGGAGGTGTCTGGGAACTGGAATGGATGAGACTCTTAGGAAAGAAGAACCCTCCAAAGATAGGAAAATGCCATGTATGAGGCAGAACTGTATTCAGGGAATAACTCAGCATGTTCAGAGTGTGATAAGAGTGGGGAATGGTGAGAGGTGAGAGTGGAAGGTTATGCTGAAGAGTCTACTCTTTTTCCTAAAGCCTGTGGGCATTGATCCCTGTGTTTTAGGCAAGGAAGTGATATAATCAGATCTGTATCTCAGAAAGGTCTCTTAGCATGGGGGGGAAGAACAAAGCTAGGAGCAGAAGGTTGGTTTGGAGGGTGTAGTGGTAATTCAGGCAAATGTCAGGGAAGCCTGCACTGGTTGTGGACGGAAAGGAAAAGTCAGATAGGAGAAATTTCCAACAGAGTAGTGATTTCTAATGTGGTTCCCATTACCAGCTACATTAGCATCACCTGGAAATTTGTTAAAAATGGAGATGATTGGGTTTCATCCCAGACCTATTGAATCAGAACTCTGGAGGCAGGGTTCATCATTCTGGTTTAACAAGCCTGCCAGGTGATTCTGATGTATCCTACAGTTTGAGAACCACTGCTACAGATTGATTTACAGGATTTGCTAACTGATGTGACTTTAGGAGAAGAGGGGTGTAGAGTGCCTCACAGGTATCTGAGCATCTGTCTCAGTGCTTAGCAAATTGAACCATGAATGACACAGGGCCTCATAATCATTGTCTTCAATATTAGTTAGGATCTTTAGGATAACTGGCTTAATTTGCAATATATACCTCCTACCACTCTTTCTCAAATGCACCCTAATCAGCCTTTGTCTACAACATTCCATAATGACCTCCAGATGCTGAATGAAATGGTCATTTCTAAATCCTCATCCTGTTTGTCCCTTCAGCATCATTTAACTCAATTGCCCAGCACTTTTTAAAATGCTGTTTATTCATCTCCATGACTCTGATGGCTCACTCAAATTAGGATAATTGAAGGAGGGTGTATTTACAAAGAGACTAATTACCGAGATCTGAATAGGGTGTAGGGAAAGGACAGGTGATAGGGCAGAAACTTGGGGCTGTCAAAAATTGAGCTGTCACAATCATTGAAAAGTTGAGGGCAGAAAATAAAATTAATTATTGGAACTTCAGAGGATATAAAATCATGTAGTACAGGCCAGCGGGGGAGGAATTGTGACCTTATGTTGAGAGTCACAACCAGGGTGAAGAACTCTTACAGGGAAGAGATCAGGGGAATACATAACCTAACCCAGAGGCTCTCATAGTGTGTTTCCCGGATGAGCAGCATGAGTATCTCCTGGGAATGTGAAAATGCAAATCCTTATCTCACCGAAGAATCAGAAACTCAGAGGATGGGGTCCAGCACTCTGTATAAGAATCCCTGTAAGTGATTCTGATGCATTCTTAAAGTTGAGAGACACTGATTTAATCTTAAGCCTTTTTTTAAAAAGATTTTTTGATGTGGACGATTTTTAAGCTCTTTATTGAATTTGTTACAATATTGCTTCCATTTTATGTTTTGTTATTTGGCCCCGAGGCATAGTGGGATCTTCACTCTCCAACCAGGGATTGAACCCACACCCCCTGCATTGGAAGGTGAAGTCTTAACCACTGGACCACCAGGGAAGTCCCTTATTCCTTTCTTTTTAATCCCCTATTAATGCTCCTTCCCAAGAACCAAACCCAATCAGAACCTGGAGGGAACAGGAGTCAATTCCATTAGGATCAGCCTCGTGGGACAGAACCAGGTATAGAATGTTGAAGAGAGCATCTGGAGGTGCAAAGGCAAGGCATACAGCACAGCCCTGCACCCACCAGTTTTCTGTCTTAACATCACTGGCTGTTCCTGCTGGTCATTCACTATCCCTTAACCTCTTAATCAAGGATGCACCAGGGGCTTTTGCCTCGTTTCTATTTACTCTCAGTCCCCTTGTGATTTCATCCAATCTTCTGGCTTTAAATGCAATCTCAATCTATATTACAAACAGCCAAATCACATCTCCAGCCCCAACTCTTTCCCTGAACCTTGGACTAGCAAATCCAATTATTTACTTGGCGCCTACATGGATGCTTAATAGGCACCCTTAAGTTAACATGTCCAAGATTAAGCTCCAGATCTCCCACAGGCAAACCTCCTCTTCTCACAATATTCCCCATCTCAGTTAATGGAAATTCCATCAGACCTTTCACTCAGCCCCAAACTTTGGAGTCATCCTTAATTACATCCTTCTTCTAACATCCTGCATTCTATCCATAAAGAAATCTTGATAGTTCTATTTTCCAAATATATCCAGGATCTGAGCAATTTTTTACCTTCCCTATTGCTACCAGTGATCTAGGCCACCATGATCTCTTGCCTGTATTACTGTTACATTAACCACCTCCAGATTTGTCTCCTGGCCTCTGCCCCTACCCCCTTTCAGTCTATTCTATTTTCAAACTATTTATGTATTTTATTTATTTTTGGCTGTGTGGGTTCTTAGTTGTGGCACATGGGATCTTCGTTGAGTCATTTGAGCTCTTCATTGTGGTGCACGGACTTCTCTCTAGTTGTGGCATGAGGGTTTTTCTCTCTCTAGTTGTGGCACCTGGGCTCCAGAGCACATGGGCTCTGTAGTTTGCGGCACGTGGGCTCTCTACTTGAGATGCATGAGCTCAGTAGTTGCGGCGCGTGGGCTTAGTTGCCCCGTGGCATGTGGGATCTTAGTTCCCTGACCAGGATCGAACCTGCATCCCCTGCATTGTAAGGTGGATTCTGTACCACTGGACCACAAAGGAAGTGCTGTCCATTCTTAACATAGCCAGAATTATTTACATCTGAGTCAAAATATGTCATTTCTCACCTCAAAATCCTATAGTGACTTCAGGCATCAGCCAAGCTAGGTTATAGCTCAGTATCAGAAGTAGAAACAACATCTAATACCACAGATTTTTCTTTCTTTCTAGTGTGGGTCACCAGGGGCTCCATGCAACATAGTCACTCAGGGTACCAGGATGATAGAAGCTCTACCTTGACATGCAATTCATCATCACTGCAGCAGTGGGAAGGGGATGGGAAAATAGGCAGTGGTTTTTAAAGATTCCATTCCCACTCAGAAGTGACACATTCCACTTCCACTCCCATTTCATTGGCCAAACAAAGGTGCCTTGCTGTGCAACAAACCAATACGAGATCTCAGTGGCATGCAACAACAGGCATACATGCAGGCTGGCTGGGAGTCCGCTGATATAGACTTGGCTAGGCTGGGTGGCCTGCTTTAAGCTACAAGTCATCTGTGATAGCTTTGTTGAACATGTTTCCCATCTTCCTCCTAGGGTGGTGGGCAGATAGGACATGTTTTTTCATGGTGATGACAGAAGCGCTGGCAGAAGCGCAAGAAGGCAAGCTCATCTCAAGCTCTCATTTGCATCATGTCTACTTATATCCTGTTGGTGAAAGGAAGTCATGTGACCAAAACCACAGCCAACAGGTAGAGAAGTATACTCTGTGTACAGAGAAGCCAGGGCATGGGTGTGGATACAAAGGAGTGAAGACTTGGGGCAAACGACAGAATCTATCACACATAGCCATATCTGGCTTTAAGGGAACAGGGAAATATAATCCTCCTTGTGTGCCTAGAAGGATGATTGAAAACATTTGTTGAACACCACTAAAATCTTCAGTGGTATGAGTTAAAGTCCTTACAATGGCCTAAAGGTTTGATGAAATGTGGCTTCTACCAGCTTCCTAACTTCACCTCTACCACTCAATCTAGCTCATGGCATTCCAGCCCCACACCAAGCAAGCTCTTACCACAGGGCCTTTGAACTTACAATTCATTCTGCCAGGGATACTCTTTTATTAGATATTTGCATGACTTTCTCTCTTATGTCCTTTGGGCCTTTACTTTAGATGAACAACTTATCTAAAATTGAATTCGCCTCAACTACTGATCCTCATTCCCTGCTTTTATTTATATGTAGCCATAACACTTATTTCCTTCTCACATATACATATACATTTTACTTATTTATCTGCTTCCCCTCACTATAAGCTCCATAAGGACAGGGATTTTGATCTGTTTTGTTCACTATCCCTAGAATCTATAATTGTATCTGGCATATAGATATGTATATATTTAATAACTTTTTGTTAAATAAATGAATGACTATCTTGGAAGTTGATATTTTTTTGTCATCAGAAACAGTTATTGCCTTTGTATTTCAAAAGTTGACTGAGGGATTCTGCTGCTTTTGTAGCCTCATTCAGCCCAGTCTGACTGACGACCCCTCCACATTTACCACAATCTCCTCTCTTGGCAATATCATTTGGCAAAGGCAACTTTAGAGAACAAATGGGAAACTTCACAGGAAGCCAGGATCTTGTTGCTAACATCACCCTCTAGAGTCAGTGGTTCTCACATGGGGATAAATTTTTCCCTCTGAGGGACATTTGGCAAGATCTGAAGACATTTTTGATTGCCACTAATGGGGGAAAAGTGCTGCTGACATCTAGTAAGTAGAGACCAAGAATGATACTAAATAACCTGCAATGCATGGGACAGCCCTTCCCAGCCCCCACATCAAAGATTATCTGGCCCCAAGTGTCAATAGCTCTGAACTTGAGAAACCCTGACCTGGTCACCTTGGGTCTGAAAGTTGCTTCAGATAATCAGTGTTTTTCTACCTATCAGTGTTAGACTGTAAGTACCACAAGGGCAACAGTTGAAATGGTATTATTCACTGGTACATTCCTAGCAGTGTATACAGTGTCTGAAATATACTAGGTTCTCAAAAAATAATTGTTGAATGAGTTAATGAAAAAAGGCATCATATTAAAACACTAGATATATTCTAGACACAGTAAGTACTACGATGATGATTAAGCTGTGCCTGGCTTCCTTTACTCTAAGTTCAAATTTAGACCTATACTATTCACAGTTCTGTGGCTTTTAGCCCACTTTCAACATCTATGAGAAGAAAAAGGAAAGTCATATTAGTCCCAGTCTTGTGCAAAAGCTTATATATTTTGTTAAAATGTCTGCTGAAGTGACGTTTCCTCCTATGGATGAAACAGGGAATGACTTTAGTTACTGTAGAACCTAGGGGTGAGCTTGAGGAATTCAGAGAATTATTTTTAGTTTGTTTTTGAATCCATTTTTGGTTAAATAGTTGACCAAAATATTTCCTTTTAATTTTTTTTTTTTCAATTTATACACTTGCTGATTTGGTCCAGGCTTTTCTCCTCTGCAGGCTTCAGATGAGTGGCAGATGTATTTCTCCTCAAAACTAATTTGTCAATCTGCGTACCATTTCTTCTCAGAGCTTTATACTCAAGTGTCCCTATTTAGGCATGCACATATACAGGGACAATTAGTTTATCAAACCAACCTTCAGTTTTTACTTATGTAAAATCCAAGATCTATTTGGTGTTCAGATAAGGTTTGCTTGGGGGAAAAATCAGTTTGTTTATTTTTAAACAAAATGAGGGTTTCAGGGAATAAGCAAGGTGATTTACTCCTACATATTGAGAGCACACTTTGCCCAGAGACACAGAAAGGAACTTAAAATATAATCTCAACCCCAGAATCTAGAGTTTAGTAAAAACTGTGAGTTTGAAGGAAAATACTGGGTCTTCCATTCCCCAACCCTCCTTTTATCAATATCTTCCCCACTGAGTTAAAAGATTCTAACATTCACCTAGAAGTCCTGGATCCCTGGAGACATCCTAGACTCCTCTCTTCCCCTTATACCCTATATTTAAAGCTTTGCTTTTCAAATATGTCCTGAAACTGTCTGCTTCTCACTTCTCTACTTCAGCCTCCCTAGATGGAGCCTCCTACCCCTCCTGAGCCTGTTTCCATAAATGGTCTATCACCTTCAACTCATTTTCCTATGATCAACTTTCTACACAGTGAGAGATCTTTTCATAACTTGTCATATTATTTCACTTCCCTCCTCAAAACCCTCTAAGGACTTCCCAATCTACTCAGAATAGAAACTCCTTAACATGACCTTCAAGACACCATATGAATTGTCCTACCTACTTCTTTCACCTCTGGTGTCTTACAGCTGAGTTCCTTGCTCACCTGACCCTAGCCCTCTCCCTGTTCCTCACATGTTCCCTAGCTTGTTTCTGCCCCAGAGTTGGAGGTACTATTCCCTTTGCCTAGAATGCTCTTCCCCAAGATATTTCTTCCCATTATTTCCTCACCTCCTTTAGATCTCAGCAAAAATGTCACCTCCTTAGGACAGAGAACTTCCTTTGCCTAATTTGCTTTGTTTTTCTTATAGCACTTGTTATATGAAATTATATATGTGTTTATTTTCTGTTTCTACGTTGGTGCAAATTCACTGAGAGCTAGAACATTGTGTGTTCTTTATCCCTGGTGCCTAGAATTGTGCCTACCTTATAGTAGATGCTCAATTGTGATTAATTAAATGAATGAAGCTGGACCAGAATGTTCAGTGACGACCTCAAGGTCCGTGTTTGGAATTGTAATTGGGACAACTTTATGAAGAAATTATTTAGTTTTGCCTCCTGTCCAATGAGTTGGACAGATAGTGTTGCAATGTGATTAAGGATGTGGGTTGCAGAGGAACTGCCTGGAGTTTACTACTTGTTGACCTTGCGTAATTTACTTAAACTCTCCATGCTTTACTTTTTCATCTTTATAAAATGTAACAGGCATAATATTGCTTTATAATAAAAATGTTACATGTATTAATTTTTTAATTTCATAAGACCCATTTATCATTGGGTTATTATAAGAATTAAGCAAATACATGTAAGCATCAGAAAAATTCCTAGCACATTGTAAACACTCCATAAATGGGCACTGATATTACAGTTAATATCCATTATTTGCAGCTTCCATATTTGCAAATTTGCCCACTCCCTAAAATTTATATGTAACTCCAAAATTAATACACAAAGTATTTTTGTTGTCATTTGCAGACATGTGCAGAGTGGTGAAAATTTTGAGCTGTCCAACACATGTTCCCAGCTGAGGCCAAACAAGGCAACACACTGGCCTCTTGTTTCAGCTCTCATCCTGTAAACAAGTGTCCTTTTAGTGACATGTTTTTTGCATTTTTGTGCTGATTTTGTCATCTTAAACTAGCCCCAATGTGTAGCTGAAGTGCTGTCTGGTGTTCCCAAGCACAGGAAGGCTGTGATACACCTTATGGTGAAAATATGCATTAGACAAGCTTAATTTAGGCATGAATTATAGTGCTGTTGGCTGTAGTTCAATGTTAATGGATCAATAATATTTATTAAAATAAGAGTTCCTTACTCAGAAACATACATAAAACAAGGTTATGCATCTATCAGTTGATGAAAAAGTAGTGACTAGAGGCTCCTAGGAACCTAAGCCTGTATTTCCCTTCAGAGCTGTGATTCAGTATTTGCTAACTCAGTGTTCATGGTGCTAAGAACCAACAGTTTCTCTCTCCTTCCACTCACTAATCAAGCTCTCCAGCAGGAAATTTTCATTCAAAACTTCCATTTCATCACAACTCTTCCCTCCACAATACTTCACCATCTGACTCACACCTCAACCACTTGATATTCTCAGAGAACCCAAGAGAGGGATTTGTCCAGACATCAAGACCCACAGGAATGAGGGACTCTCTCAGGACCCTCAGCTACCTTCTCTATGTTGGTGTCATTTTTCCCTCTCTCCCTTTGTAGTATGACTTTTTCTGGTCTTTTAGGTCTATGTGGAAGGTGTATGGCTGCCAATAGCCATTGATTTTTACATTCCACCTTCCAAAGAACCAAAGAGAGACTGTCTGTATCTCTTCTCAGTTTCACATATCATGAGAAAGTCTTAGATCCCTGCTTGGATCAAGTGCCACAACACTAGATATTCAGCTGAGATGTGTGTGTGTGTGTGTGTATGTGTGTGTGTGTGTGTGTGTGTGTGTGTGTTGCTGTGAAGTGTTATTGTGGCTGCAACATTGTGGGCGATGTCTAGAGTCTAGAGCTGCATTGTCTGATACTATAGCCACTAGTCACATGTGGCTATTTACCTTTAAATGTAAATTAATTAAAATTGAGTACAATTAAAAAGTCTTCAGCCCTACAGTCACATTTCAAGCTCTCAACAGCCTCTTGTAGCTAGTGGCTACAGTACTGGACAGTGCAGACATAGAACACTTGCATCATCACAAATTTCTATTGCACAGTGCCACTGTAGATAAAGTGGTTTTTCCCAGAAAGGGAGTGGAGGTAGGGGTAGGGAGGGGTGTTTCTGGGCAGTTAAATAAGTAGGTTTCTCCTACATCTCCTCTGCAATACTTGATAAAACTTGCCTAGTCCCCTTGGAATAATTTCCTCCTCTGGCAGTCGGGATATTTTTATACTCTTGCAATTGCTCTGTGATCCCTTTTCTCCTCAATCTTCACCCTCCTCTAAGTGACTCAACCATCCCTATGGCTTTTAACAGCTACATGTGGATGACTCTTAAATTTATGTATTATTCCCAGACCCCTCTTCTGAGCTCGAGACCCACAGACCTAACTGCCTACTTCGTATCTTCAACTGGATATGTCAAAGACCATTTGGCATTAATATCTTACATTGAATTCTTGATATACAAATCTCCTCTTCTTCTCCTGTCTCCAGTCTCAACAAATGGCATCTCTATCAGCCTAGTTTGTTATGCCAGAAGCCTTGGAAAAATCCTTGACATCTTCTTTCACTTCTCTCTCAACACCCAATCCATCACCAACGGGTCGATTAAACATTCAAAATATTTCTCTAATCTAGTCACCCTTTTTTTATTTTTCATTTCTAATTCCTCATTCTCCTTCTACTTTCCCTCTGGTTAATATTTATTTAATATTTATTCAACTTTCTGCTTCTGCTGCAATGTCATTTTCTTAAGGAATCCCTTCCTGCACCTGATCTAAATTCTACCTTTTAATGTCATCCCAGATTATGCTTTTCTTTCCACGAATATAATGAATTATTTACTTTTTTGTTTAATATCTACCCTTCCTTATCTAGTTTGATAAGAGCAGGAAACATGACTGTTTTATTGTTCTCTAAATCTGTTATGTCTGGCACTTAATGAGGGCTAGTTAGCCCTTGGTTAGTATTTATCAGATTTTTGGAACACATATTTGTGAGCTTTATGAATTCCTCTTTTTTCTTCTTCTCTGTGGCCATGGATGTCCTTTAGGTTCTGTTCTTTATCTTCTCGTGATTTCAGCCTTGCCACTCTAAGGATGACTCCCAGTAAACATTACAAGCCCTGGCTTTTCTGGGAGACATGATCTCTTCTCTCAAAATTACCCTCTCTCTTCCTGCCTCCCCAGTTTTCTGAGAATACTCTCAAAATTCCAACCCACATGCTTCTCTCCTCCAGGACACCCCCAAGCCTGCATTGCCCTCCCCATTCAGCCATTACGACCGTTGAATCCTCTTGTTAACCTCTTTTGCAGTTGGTTGGTCTTAGTCTAGGAAAACAGGACCTCCTAGAGATTTCTTTTTTTTTTTTTTTTTTTTTTTGCGGTACGCAGGCCTCTCACTGTTGTGTGCTCCCGTTGCCGAGCACAGGCTCCGGACGCGGAGGCTTAGCGGCCATGGCTCACGGGCCCAGCCTCTCGGCGGCATGTGGGATCTTCCCAGACCGGAGCACGAACCCGTGTCCCCTGCATCAGCAGGCGGACTCTCAACCACTGCACCACCAGGGAAGCCCCTCCTAGAGATTTTTAACGCACAGCCTGCACAACCAGAGGGGACCTACATGCCTTCCTGTCTTTGAGGTCTCACTTTTGTCCTTACTGTGTCACCCCTAGTGTTGTCAAACCCAAGTGTGTGTGCCTAACACACAGTCAGACCAAACAAACCAAAATATAGGAGTTTGGAGCCAAGAAAAGATTATTTGTTGTAGGGCCATGAAAGGAGAATGGGGCGGCTCATGCTCAAAAGACCTGAACTCTCTGATGGGTTTCAGGGAAGAAGTTTTTATAGGCAAAATTTGGGAGGAGGACAGCAGGGTATGTGTGTGACTCTCCTCTGACTGGTGGGTGGTGAGGTAACAGGGTGGTGTTCCAGGAATCTCAATCATCAGCCTTCTGGTTCCAACCAGTCTGGGGTCCAAGTGCTTTTGTTCAGCCTGAAATCCTCTGCCATGTGGGCCGGTGCCTTAGTTCCTGTAGAAGAACTCAGAGATGTGTATCAAACTGTGATGCACATCCATCCCTCCAGGAGGAACTAGGACCAGGCCCCATCCCTGCACTATTGTTGTTTCTGCATCCTCTCACTCCCCTAATTAGTAAATGTTTGAATCTGCCCTTTGGAACTCAAAGGTCTAGGAGGTGAAAACCATTTTCCTATAAACAAGAAGAGGGGGACACAGAGACCACTTTGTACCTGGGTGAGGGGCACCACAGGGTCCTGCTCAGTTTCAATCCCCCCTTTTCTTTGATACTTCTCAACCTTGAGGGGTGGCAGAAGAACTTGGTTTTAGGGGGACTTGGTTTCACTACAACTTCGTTTCCTAATTTGTATCCCTACCTCTGTCCTTCCTGCAGACTGCCACTTTCCAAAATACAGAATTGCAGAATTGTTCTGTTGGAAGGACCTGTAGAACATCTTATCCTTCTAATTTGTAAATGAGGAAACATAGGTCCAGAAAGTGGCAGACTTGTTACTATACCCAAGGCCTTCTAACTTTGTGTCTGATGCATTATGACACTTGCAGCCCCCCACTATGCTCAGAAGCCCCCATGGCTTCCTCTACCATGCGTAAAAGACAAAGCTCTTTGCTAACCAGCCACAGAAGACTTTGCATAATCAGGTACTTATCTACCTTTTCAAACATACCATCAATTGTTCCTCTATATAGCTTATTTTCCTTTCTGCCACTTTACTCTCTGGTCTTTGAACTGCCCACATTTACCTTATGCATTTTTGCTGGGGGATCTTTAGGTTTTGTTGTTGTTGTTTATCTCACCTAGAACATCTTTCTCTAGTTTTATCCCCTGTTGTGGATCTTATATCTTTCTCTCCCATTGCAGAGCACAGGCTCCGGACGCACAGGCTCAGCGGCCATGGCTCACGGGCTCAGCCACTCCGCGGCATGTGGGATCTTCCCAGACCGGGGCACGAACCCGTGTCCCCTGCATCGGCAGGCAGACTTGCAACCACTGCGCCACCAGGGAAGCCCCAGAGACTTGAATTCTTCAAAGAGAATTTGTATTACAGGCATTATTTAAAATATAAATTGAACCCAAGAGTGATTTTAACATTTGGTTTCTGGCCACTAAGCCTGGAAACCAGTATTCTACAGTTTAAAATAATTAGAAAATCAAATGGCTTTATTTGAAAATGAAGATTTCTTGGCCCATAACTTGCTGCACTGAATATATTAGCCTTTATTATGGACTCAGCTCCCTTCTCCTCTAATGCGATCTGCTAAAGAATTTTTAGAGATCTCTATAGAATTAAAATTTACTTCAAAAAGATAAAAATTAACTTGCAAATTCTGAACTATAACATGAACATCAAGCACAAAGTCTTAAATTAAGTGATTAGTTGCTTATCCATTGTTGATAAACTATGATATTCGGGAGATATCCCAGTGTATTATGTTAAGTTCGAAAGGCCTGTGTAGTCTTTAAGTAAGTTGATCATTAAAAAACAACAGAATTTAAGTGAATGTCAATAAAACCAGTGAATTATAAATATTCTGTCTTCTAGCATATTTGATCAGAGCTGTCAATAAATAAAATTGTATTGCCTAGAATTTCAGGCATGAATACTAATCTATAAATTTAATTTATTGTTCTATCAGGGGACCCTAGGAGAATATGAAAGATTTGGACATCTGTTGAGTTACTAATATAAAACTGGACACATGCACCTTTCAGGAAATAAAATGAAATTCTTAATGTATTTGCCTTAAAATACTGTTTATATATATATGGCTAGCATGATTTTTGTACATGAAAATTCAGGTTAGCTAAATGAACTATTCTACATCCTTCCCCGTTTTTCCCCATACTTTGACTCACACATTAGCTAGTATTTCCGATAGTAAAATTGATTCTTGACACAGAATACATGTCTCTACTCCCTTTCCCCAAACAACTCAAAACCACTAAACTAAAGTGGCAGAGTTTCACCCAACCCTGTGCCGCTCTTATCCTGTCTCCAGTGGGATGATGATGAAGACTGAGCTATGAGCAAAAGCAAAATTTCTTGCAGCGAGAAGAGCTCTCTTCAGTTTTTGTGCCCCCACTCTCGCCGCACCCCCCCCGCCCCCTGCCAACACGTCATACACCAAACTCTATAGGAGTGTAGCCCCTAAACTGCTCCAGAAAGTGGCAGACTTGTCACTGTACCCAAGGCCTTCTAGCTTTCTCTCTGATGCACTATGATACTTGCAGCCCCCCACCTGCTGGAAGGAAAACTCCCCAACTCCCACAGATCACTTCCCAGGAATCCTTACAAATGCTACCAGATTGATCATCTGCCTTCATGTGATTTGAGACGGTTCGTAATTTACTGTCCAGCTGAAAGCACTCATGTTATGAAGGAAAACTACATATGATCTTTAAATCTATTATTTTAAAATATTTTTGGTCACTTTAATGTACGCTTTAGGTTCAGGCATTATTCGGGGGGGGGTTGTTTCCAAATAATGAAATAAAGTACTGATTATAAACAACTGAGCTGATAACACTTGCCCACCAGCTGGGGTGTCCATCTAGAGGGGAAAAGGTGTGAGGGTGGACATAATGTTATTGATTCCAAGTCCTCAAGGAGAGAGAGGCTGTGTACTCTCTAAAGTAAGGAATGTCAGAGGAGAATATCTTTCATTAAAAGGACTGCAGGGAACAAACAGTCAAACAAAGAAGCAACAACAGTAGCAAGAAAATGACAAAACCCAAGTCCCACTTTATTTCCAGTTTCCGGTGGCTTCAGGAAGGGACAAAGTAAAAGCCTGTTTTCAGGGAACAACGTTCTAAAACCAGGCCTGCAGAAATCACCCAATCTTGTCACTCCAAGCAGCTGCATGTGTTTGGGGAAGTAAGTTTGTAACATTGTGCACCTTTTAAAACTGCAGTTGAGTACTAAATAATGGAGTAGTTTTGTTCGTAAGCAATATTTATTTTTCATGAAGATAGGAGGCATATTACATTTGTTATAGAAAACGCTACAAGACGAAAAAGCTGCATGTTACTGATATGACACAAAACATGAAAAATTCTACTTACAAAGATGCTCTGCCCTATAAAAACATATTGAACAGAAGGCATTATTCCAGGTGAGTGAGCCATGCAGAAATGAGGATTTATTAGGATTTATTTTGAAATGTAATTTGTACGGTGAGCTTTTTATCCCTTTGATGGCAGTGAAACAGATTTATTGGCTACATGTTAGAAGTGCAATAGATAACAGATAACCAAGGGAGAAGTTTTAATAAAACATTCAGGAAAGAAAAAAAGAGGTGAGTGAATATGCCTGCTTACATTTCAGCTAATAAATAAAAAGTACAAATGGGGCTTTAACTGAAAATCATCCTGGTTATTGCAACCTGGAAGGTTTATTGAAAACTGGGTAGAACACTCTAATTCTTCATACTTACAGCTGAACAAGCTAGAGTGATATAACACAAATTTGGGTTTTGGTACAGGAAGGCTATGTTTTCATAGGAAACTTCGAAGAGGCATGAAGGGGAAGAGTGGTTCCTGATTACTAGAGGGTCTGCCTCAGCTATTTCTGATTGTGTTCTGGGATTTTGGGAAACTCAGCAATAGAGTATTTATTTTTACCAGTCATCCCCTGAGCTAAAAACACTGGACACTTTCAGGGAATTTTTGAAGGAACATCTTCAATAAGCATTGGCCTTTCAAAGAGCTGAGCAGAAATGAGCTCCTAAGGATAGTTGAGAACTTGGTCCTGAAAGCACCATGCTCAGAAATCCAAGTATATTTAGGCCGCTCCTCTGACACTGAGACTTAATGAGCCCCAGTCACATAGCCCTCACTCAACTTGGCTGTAGTCAGTAGGACCCTGGTCTCAGGGAAGAAACTGGCTCTCCTATTTTCTTTCAAGGTGAGGAGAAAATTGTCATTCTCTCTGAGCAGCCCCTGATCTATCTTGATTTCAGTGTCACTCTCTTAAGAGACTTGCTTTGGAGAATGATGAATCACTTCTTATGCCTGGAGTCAGTCTCTGAGGTCTTAACAGACATCAAGGAGCCAAGGAGGAAAAATTACTCTAAGTACCAATAATAATCCCTAGTGCAAAGACTGCTTCCTAGTGTAGAGCAGGGCCGAACTTGTGCACCCACAATTTACAGTGTGGCTTCTTAGAATAAGCTCCATAGATTTGGAAAGAACCAGAGACCCCAGATCTAATTTCACTTAGTTCAGAAACAGGAATTCATCTGAATTGAATGGTGAGTACATGATTAGGAATCTACATCAATAAAACTGGGTTGTTTTAATACACAAAAGCTTCTAGGCTATAAATAGTCCACAATGGCTTGCCAAATATAAAATGCCATTGTAAATCCATGTCTGTATATCAAAGAAACAGAAACACAATAGGAAGATACATAAAATTAACTGGCATAATTTGGAGAGTATGTATCCATTATTAAATATGGATCCCATTCAAATATTCCATCTGATTCCCAGTTATGTTACTATTTCAATGCTCACTTTTTTGACTTTCAACTGCCCACATTTTTCAATGAATACTATTTTGAAAGGCTCATGCAGAGTCCTCATGCCATTCTCCAAAGGAGTTACTTCCATGGAGAGGTTTTTGAAAAGAAACAATTCTGCTATAGCTTATAAATTCTCTCTCATAGGATTATAATAATAAACACTGTGAGAATTTTTTAGCGATAGGTGTTAATGAATTTGCATGTGTCAGCAAGACACATAAAAAGAAGCCTTAATGGCTTTATTTCTAAAGCACCTATATTATTATGACATGCTTTTGGAGACAGATATAATTATTGTCTATATAGCCAAGTATGTAGTACATCTCGTGAGAAAAATGGTTAGGAATGTGCTTTTCCCAGAAACCATATTTTTTCTTTTTTTATAATTAAGATATATGCATAAGAAAATCTCATTTATTGGTTTTTAATATACAGGGTGCTTTCTTTAAAAGAGCAAGATCCAAAATTGTTTTGTGATTCAAAACTTAAAAATAAACAAATTCATCTTCCAAATCTTCCAAAGACATGTTCCATGTATTTACTATGTCCCTTATTTTGTCAGATTTTAAGGGTCTAGGTAATTAAACCATATGTAAGCTCTGGTGTACCTGGTTATATATACTGAATAAACCATATGATCTATTTACACAGAGACATGGATATATATACATATATATCCCCAGACACTATTATTAAATGCAATCCTATATTCTTGGATATAGAGATTGATTACACCTTTCTACTTCTCATGGCACTAACAAAGCTAGGTTGAAACTCAGCAACCACTTGTATTCATTGCTTTGCAGGCTAATAGTAAGTTCGGTTGCTGGCGGGAAAGGGGTCTCTTACCACACCCTTCTTAAAATAAAGGTTCTTTCATGCTTAATGTAAGTATGTGCACATTCTTTTATCGAGGTGGTCTTGAGCTGCAGATACAGTCGCACCGCTCATGGTGATCCAACTGGATGTCAACGAGACCCATGTGCTTCGCTCTGCCCCTCCTCTTGAAATGGCCAGGCTCAAACTTTAACACCTAGGACAAAAAGCATTTCCTGTTAGAAAGTGCCTGGGGTATAACTCAACTACATACCACTTATTCTCTTTATGACAACTGGTTCTTAAGTCTTTGAGGATCCAATGAAAGCTATGTGCTCGCTCTTAGATTGCACACATGTAAATATTTTGCAGACAATCACCAACTCCTTAAAGTAATGGAGTTCACTGATCATAGAGTAATGCCTCCTGCATTACCTACCTGCAGTACCAAGATGACTTCAGGTGTCTGAGCAGGTATTTACTGAGAGCTTTCTAAGGGCCTGCTTTCTGCCAAGTGCTGTCCCAAATATTGCTTTGTGCCAAGTGCTGTCCCAAATAGTATCATGAAGATTCTTCTGACCAAAGCATGTGTTATGGATAAATATAATACTGAGCATATTATTATCTCTTTAGACAGGACGATGAATAAAGTCATGAACATAATATGCTGGTATGGCTAAATGTTTGGTTGATGTAAAACCAAATGTAATTAAATGTAATTTTTTGAATTATTAAGTTTAAATAGGCGTTAACTCTTCTTCCCTAGTGTGGCCTTCACTGAAGTCAATGTTTGCCATCATATGCACAAATACTGGTTTTCTATACACTCCACAGTCAGTTTAACTGCTTCCTGTTTTATATTCTGAAGCTCTTGTTAGCCTTTATTTTTGATTTTGTTCTACTTTCCCTTTTAGACTTTAAACTCTGCATGATACCACATGTTACATGTATTATGTAGCATTTTACAGTTTTCAAAGAATTGCACAGATGCACTATTTCGTTTGCCCTCAGACAAACCTTGTCACACATTAGAGAAGGTATCTTTATTCACAATTTATAGGCAGAGGAACTGAGATTCCAAAGGAGGCCAAGTGCCAGAGTCTTCTGGAAACCTGGAGCTGGGAGCTGGGCTTTTGTCCTCTAGGCTTCTAGCACACTCGACCCCAAGGACTCAACACCTCTCCAACGTGGTTACGATTTCCTTTTGTGTCTCAAAGCTGTGTCAGGCAAACATGTGAACTGAAATGGGGACCCGATGCTTGGTATATGTTGGTCCTAGATGAAGATTAGATGCTTTCAAGGCTGTATAACTTTTCATGGCATTCCCACAATTTTTTACTATGGATTGTCTTCCCAGCAATTTTCTCATCCTCACATTACCTGTTTCAAGTCATAAACAAACCAAAACCATCTACTAGGACACTAGGCCTAGAGTTCTCAGTCCTAATGTGTCCCCTTTACTTTAGCATTTAGCCCTGTTGTTCCATAAGGGTTCTGTGGGACGGGTCATTTGTTCAATGTTCAGTAAAGCTAAGGAGCCTGGACTCTGCTAACACAGAGTGAAATACCGAGTCCCATTTGTAGAAGAGCTTCAAAAGAATATTGTGAATACAAAACTGGGGTGGGTTGGGTGGGAAGGAATGCCCCAGAAGAGTTCATCAGGGAGGCATAAAGACTCAAAGCTACTTGATTGTAGTAAAGCTAGTCCAGATGCCAGTTTTGATAGCTAATTATCTTTTTACCTGCAGTTCTACTGCACTTACACTATGTATCACACAAGTTCACATGACGTATGATGCTTTCTCTCTATTAATTGTATTACAAGTGCATTGAGGACAAGGATAGCAAAAACAACCACTAACATTATTGAGTTTTTACTAGATGCCACACACTGTTGTGACTTTGCAAGTATTAAATGTTTTGGATGTCACTGCAATACTATGAGATAGGTACTTTTCTAATTTTGTTCCCAGATAAGGAAAGAGAGAGATTAAGGTTACAGAGCCAGTGACTGGTGTAACCAGTATTTGACTCCATGTGGCCTAACTAGTGTCCTTACCTGGAAATTGAAATTTTGTTTGTGCAGGTCATCAGCATGTTGGGAACATAGTAGCTGCTAAAGAATGTACCTGGGTGAACGTGGTGGGTGATGCTGCCAGTGCAGAAGTATGGGAACGTATGTTCACGGTGTCTCCTCCCTGCATCTCCTCTACCCCAACCTCCAACAAACAGACGGGGCAAAACAAAACAAGCCAAGAAATAAAGCAGAGGCCAAAATGAAGTGACCTATGCTTTGCATCATTTTTAAGCCTTTCACAATTGTGAAATAAAATTTCAAGTATCCAGAACAGAATGACAATGACAATTGCCTTTCCCTGCTCCCATGTTCTCTCCTGCTGGATCTCTAAAGAAAATAAAAGCTGTTGTGTCTCTGTTAAAAAAAAAAAGTAACCAAAGCAATGGATGAAGAGTATATTGCATTTTGGGGTATTAAATACCCTGCCCATGACAGATATGAAAGCCCTACTGTACCATATTTGGTCAAAATGCCTTGGAAGGGGTTAAGGGTTGGGTTCCTACAACTTTGCCAAGAATTTCTCTAATATTAGTCACTGTTGTCCAGCCTATAAACCAGATTTGGGAGTTGGAATATTCAGGGTAAGAAAATGATTCCTAAGAAGCTGAGCATATGATAAATATTCTCTGTTTAAAAGAGACCATTATCAAAGCCTAATATGTTGCCATGACTGATATCTATAAAATCAGTGCTCTGTTGATTTGCTTCCTCTTTTGATGACAAATGAAAGTGTGTGCTTTGGGATGAGAGCAGAGTCTGGCCAGTTTTTCTAACTGGTCTCCTGATTGTTCAGGGATTTTCCCTGTGTTTTATATTAAGCCATGTGAGCACAGTATATATGTGTTTTGCTGATAAGAGGAGAAAAATGAATTGGCAGACACTTTTCCAGACAAGACAGGAAAGCATTGTTTGAACAAAATGGAAATTGGACCTCTTTACTGGCTGATCACAGCACTGATGTTCAAAGCTTTCAGACCATGTAATAGTCTTAGGTTCAGGTATACAGCAAAGCAAAGCTGATTTGAGAGAGCATGAAAAGTTAAAAGAAAATTGAAAAGCTTTTATCTGAGAAAGCAAACTGTCTATGGGTTATCTGGTCACCTTTAAAGGAAAGGAACCATTGAATTAATTACAGCTGCCACAGGACACTCACTAATAGGTACCATCACAAAATGCTTTCCTATTTTCTGAGCTTTGATTTGCAGCTGCAAGCACACACACTGAAATAAAAATCCACAGAGGAGCAGTCAGCCATTTCTTATCACCTATGGGTGAAAATGGCAATCTTGGCCCTTCTCCACCATCTGAAAAACCACATGAAGCCAAGGAAAGTTGATTTTTACTAAATGGAGAATGACTGAGCCAGATGGCAGCTTTCATACCACTACACAAAATCAAAGATGCTCAGTTTGCAAATTACCATAACACAAAAGATATTTAACTACGGTTACTTGCCTTGTTGCCGATCAACCACTAAATGAATCATTGCCATAAAGCTATTACACTAATAAAACAATACTAGGCAGAAAAGTTATCTGCCAAGTTGAGTTCTTGTTTACTGGGAATATTAAAAAGGTTGTTAAGGCCTTGTAACAGTTCTCAAATTAATGGCTGACATCGGAACACAAGTACATATTTCAGGACAGATGCATTGTATAAACCTGAATCATTAAAAGCTTATTTAAGGTTCTACCCAACTCCTAAAGCAGGTAGCATTCAGTACACATAGTTCCTTATCTTAAGAAAAAAAAAGCTTCATATTTTTATTTCCATTTTGACTTCTTTCATGCTTATAGACTTTATGAAAAATGTTAAGATTTTTAGGGGCTGGTAGTCAACTTTTCTGAAACCTAAAGTGACTACAAGCAAAAATATTTTGAGAAGGGATAACATATTATTTTCTACCTGGGTCATTGCTCATCTTGCAGGTGATAGTTTCAAGGGAAGCTGAGACATAGTCCTCAATAAAAAAGACACAAATAACAGTTCAGCAATGTTTTGCTGATAAGCTAAGTATGAAGGTGACCAAAGGCGGGGGTTATACTATGGGTCTATACAATGCTCATGAATTTTCAAAGTGCAATCTTGACCTCTAAAAGTAAGTGGACATTTACTTATAATTGAAATTTTCTGTGAGCACTTTGGGGTGTATTTAGCCACAGTGCTACCTTCAGAGAACTAAACAGGTAAATGATTTTGACAGCACTTTAGAGAGTTAATGACTACACGTTCAGCCCACCAATTGCAAAAAACATAATGGAAGCCTAGCTGGGCTAGGCTAGTTTCAAAGCACTGCATTAACATTGAGTATCATTCATGTCACAGATAGGTCTTTGTCTACCTGGGGAGTATCATGCCCCAAGGCAGGTTTGCTAAACTTTGGCAGGAAGGCCTAATGTGAAGCCAGAGCTCTAAGGGAAAGGATGTATGCTCTTTGTAGTACTTAGAGGGTCACTTCACCAGTGAGTCATCTGGGCCATAAGGGAGTCAGAACTGAGAAGGCCCAACCACATTCTCAGAAAGTTCCACCCACATCTGTCTAGTGCTTTACAGTCTTCAGATGCTTTCATTCTACCAGGATTCCCAAGAGATAAGTAGCACAGGTATTACTACCAAAGAGTGAATAAACTTTTTATAAGCATTCTATAAACAGTAACTGTTCTAGATCATATATTTGTTCTTTTGCATTTACTTAGCACTTCAACCACCAATCTGTTTACATTCCTAACACAATTTCAGTAAAATAAGATTTAGGGAGTAGGTGAATAGATATTGTATAATTTCAGATCTGTCTGGGAACTCAAAATTGTAGGTTATCGTGGGGAGTAAGTGAGCAAACCCGACGTCCTGGGGAGTTTTAAGTAGCTGGCCCTAGGTGGCCTCCCATGTGAGCCCATATCTTCTCTCTTAAGTTGTGTGATTTTTTTTTTTCCCTATTGTCTTGTCTCTTCTAGGAACACACAGGAAAGGCCTGAAAGAGAGTTGTCTCATGGTCTCACTCAAAGAGGGAGAAAGGGGAAGAAGCTGGGAGACTCTATATAAGCTCTAGAAATGCTGTTTCCAGAAAAAGAATAGAAAAGAGATTTTCTTGTCTTTTGTTATGGTTAGTTATAATCATAACCCCAAAACTCATTGCCTTTGCCATAGAGTAGAAACCTTTTCAAAAAAATTGCTTTCCTGTCTCTCTGGTTTCAATTTGCAATTTTACCTAAATTTGTTTCAATAATAGATGCTTAAAACATGTAAAACTTAAAAGTACCATTCTTTTAACTCAAGTCTAAAGCTCAACATTTTATTACCTCTAATTAATCTTTTGTTTCATATATATAAATATCTGCTTACATCTTTTTATTCAAACTGTAATGGGCAGCAAATTTTAATAAAAAATTCATATACTTAAAGTAAAGTTAAAATAAAAATAATCCTCTGAAGTCACTTTTTTGAGCAACAGGGATGATTCTAGATGTTGTAAATATGCCAGACACAGAGATGTGTCTAGGCTTATGCTGTTCAATATGGTAGCCCCTAGCCATGTGTAGTTATTTACATGAAATTAGTTCAAATTAAATAAAATTAAAAATTCAGTTTCTCATTTGCATTACACACATTTCAAATACCCCATAACCACATGTTGCTAGTGACTACCAGATTGGATAGTACAGATATGGAACATTCCTATCACTGCAGAAGGTTCTACCAGATAGTGCAGGTATATCAGCATTGTGACAAAATCATGAGACAAAGGACAGAGAAAATTAACTTCTATCTTTCTCTCTCTGTTGCCTCCTAAGTTTTTGGCTGTTGACTGAATGGACATACCCAGAAGACCAAAAGATAAAAAAATAAACCAGTAAGTATTAATTTAAAAGGTCACCATATTTTTAGGAAATATCCCTTCCTTATACATTATCAAGGAAAGGTAACTCAAATAATAGCATCCTCTAATTGTCTACACAATATGTTTTCTGGAACCTTCCCATTTTAAGAATCACTACAAAAAAAAAAAGAATCACTACCAAAAGTACTTTTTTATGTTCTACATATTCCAAGAAGCATAGAAAGGTTAATAGGAAAAAGGAAAAATACTTTAACAGGATACCTACAAAATTTTGAGAACAGGAAGTAATACAGATGGTAACATTTTATTGCACAGTGAAAAATGCTCAGAGCCCTACAGGAGAAGTCGCATGACCTGGGAAAAGAGCAATGATATTAACTTCCTTCTATTTATAATTTCTAATTATTGGTAATTTTATAATTATACATTTTTAATTTCTTAGATTTTATTCCTTAAATGTTGAGCTTTGAAATATCTGTAGAATCATACAGGCCTGCTTATGTGACAAGTTCTAGTCACCCCTTAAGGGTGCTCATCTCTCATGAAAACTCATTTCACATCTCATCAGTTACGACCAGGAGCTGGGGAAACCAGTTTCTCATTTCTCTGAGTTAAGAATACAGACACAGAACTAATAGAATAGAGGATAAGGATTCTTCCCTAATGAGACTGAGCTCAAGCAACCCCCATTTCTGCAAACGGAACAAGCCTCCTGCTCTTTTCCACAGGGCACTGGACAGAGTGGTCACTGTGACACATTTCAAAGATATTTTAGGAGTTTGGGGGAAGTGTGCCAGCCGTGTGTGTTCCAGTTATGCAGTTGTTGACAAAACAGGTATGCTGCTTTGTCCCTTTGTCCAGAACTCAGAAGAGTGATTTTGTACAGAGCTCAGCAGACTCCGAGAAGTAAAAATATCATGACATGTTTCAAAGATGTAATTTAGACAGCAGTTTCAAAAATATGCCAACATTTTAGACCCACTCATGTGACTGAACAAAGAGATCTAGGGCTTCCCCTTCTAGATATTAACTGTGAACAGAAATTTACAGGTAACAGCTACTGTGTACAGAGACGAGAATAGACCTAAGAAAAGGACCCTTCAGACTCCTTCAGAGTTAACTGTCTGGGAGGTGAGGGTCCTTTGGGGTGTATGTTTAACTCTGTGTTTCCACAATAAGCAATTAAAAAAAATCAAACTGCAACTTTTATTTGAGCGGAGAGTCAAGATGAAAATAAAGCATCAAAGGCCTGAACTCACATGTTTTTCCTCACAGTTAAGACAAGGTAGAGATCTTGTCACTTCCTGGCTTATTTTAACTGGAACCAAATTACTGAATTCTGCATTTGTCCTCAGGGTATGACTCAACAATACAAAATTCATGTTCTTAGACACAAAGGACAAAGTCCAATCTAGAGTTCATCAGGTCATACAAAAATAAAACACAATGAACACAGTCAACAGCATTCTCTGGAAATGAGAACAGATTTTTTTTTACTTTGAAAACTGTGGGGTGGAGTAAGAAATTCTTGTGACTAAGAAAACCAGCTCTATGCAGGTCTAAAATCGTGTGTCCCCGTCTGTCTGAGGTAAGCAGGGTTATTGTGGTCTCCAACCTCCTGCATTTCCCAAGTTGAAAATACTGCTTATGACATATCCCTTTTCATTTCGCTCAGAAATTACCTCCTAACTTATTGTTTTATTGTTTTCAGAATAACAAAATGGTTGTATAAAGTGGGAGATTTGTATTTAGGGAGCACCATCTATTCCTTTGTTTTGGTGGATACTGATGAAAAGCAACTCAAAAAATAATTCCTAACAATGGTGTTTGTTTCATGCTTTATATATATATATATATATATATATATATATAATTTTTTTTTTTTGTCTGCATGGGTCTTTGTTGCTGTGCGTGGGCTTTCTCTAGTTGAGGCGAGCGGGGGATACTCTTCGTTGCGGTGTGTGGGCTTCTCACTGCGGTGGCTTCTCTTGTTGCGGAGCACGGGCTCTAGGCATGTGGGCTCGGTAGTTGTGGCTCATGGGCTCCAGAGTGCAGGCTCAGTATTTATGGCGAACGGACTTAGTTGCTCTGTGGCATGTGGGATCTTCCCAAGCCAGGGCTTGAACCCATGTCCCCTGAATTGGCAGGTGTATTCTTAACCACTGCACCACCAGGGAAATCCTTTAGTTTATATTTTAGGCATATTTCAATAAGATGTTTCACATTTTACAAAGTGCACTTCATATGCACCATTTTATGTGATTCCCCAGAACCATCCTGTATGGGATTATCGGATATAATTTCTTAGTCCTATTTCACACACATGAAAACCGCATCTCTAAACTTTGCTGACTCACAAAATCAAGAAGTAATAGGGTTGCCGTCAATTTCAAGAGCAGTGCTAACTTCCCTTAAGTCCACTCTTTCTTTAATCTTCAATAAAGTGCTATATATTTTTTTTAAAAGAGAGCACAGTGTTACTAGTGATAAGAATATAGACTTTAGAAACAGTTGATCAGTTTAGGTCCTGGCTCTGTGAGTTACTGACCAAGTCACGCTGGTCAATCTACTGCTGGTCTCAGTTTACTCATCTATAAAAAGGGAATAAAAATAGCACTCCCCTGTCAGCATTGTGGAGAAACTGCCAAGTGAGCTAATGATTGCTTACAATGATGTCTGGTACACAGTAAAGGCTTACATGCATTCCCTACATGCATTCCCTGTTATTATCATCAAAGTTTACTGCTCTCCTTAAATTTTTGTTCCTCATATCTTTAGGTTTACTTTTGTTTATTTTTGCATAATTTCAGAGCTGATTCCTCAGAGCACTCAGTCATATTTAGGAAAAATTAGTACTTCTGGAAGAAAAATATTTCCATATTTAGAGAATGAAAAAGTCTCCAACACTGTATCTTTTCTGACAATTTATATTTTACTATCTTTACCTTGCTTCATTTTTCAATGACTTGATTGAATTAAAGTTTGGCTCTTAGCATTTTCTTAACGTAACATAGATTTGCAGTCATACACTGTAAATGAATCCCATCATATTTCTATAAGGAAGCCAAGTAAGCTCTCAAATTACTGCATCATACATTTGATCATGTATACTAACAAGACTGTAGTCAACCCACATAGTATATTATGAATAAGGGTTAGAAAAAGGAAACTCTTCTTCAGGATACACTCTCCCCAGGGCACCTAGCTTGGCAAATTTAGCTTGAGTACAATTTCCCAGTCATCCCCCTGGGAGGTGCCCCTGGGCAGTGAACAACCAACGCAATGGCCCTGTTTCCCAGCAGCCTAGAGATTACAGGACTTTTGCAGCTGAAAAGGGCTAAATGCAGCACTGCAACCAAGAAATCTGAAAACGGCATACCTCATGATACTTCTTCACAGTTTTCCCTGAATTGCATGTACAGGACTTCCAGCTGACTGTTCCACAGCCACAGTTTCCCCCACAGCGTTGCACGAGGAGGCAGCGTGGAAAGAAGACCACGTTGGTCACCTTCAGCTCCTCTCTCAAGTTGACCGAGTAATTCCTGGGAGTGCAACTGTAACGCTTGACGTCATCATTGAGCCTGTCCAGGTCAACTGTAAGAAACACAGCACCGTGTAAGCAAGTGAACAACTGCGGCATACACACTCGGTACAGATTTTTGCAAACTGGCTGGGAAGATTCTGTGAGGACAGCCTTAACTCAGGGCTTGAATCTATCCTTGGGATCTCAGTTACTACCCCAAACACCAAAGATGGAAAATCTAATTTCTCTTTTGATCCTATCTGCCCTTCAAAAAAAAAAGTCAACAATAGCAAAGAGAAAACAAAAAACTTTCAAAAACTTAGCTAAATCTATATCTTGGCTCAATTTTCCTTGCACTTTTTTAATGCAAAAAAAAAAAAAAAAAGTTCCAAGGAAAGAAAATGTAACATTCAGCAATTTAAAATAATTGTCTTTGCTTTAAAAAATGTGTGTGTGTGTATCTTCTTGATTCTAAATAACTCCTGACTGTAAGCTATTACTTAAATACAATTTGAATTATATCAGGGACACATTAGGGAGAATTACTCTAATCGATGCACGTGGCAGTGAAATTTTATAAGTAAATGTGAGGAATAAAAAGGTTTTGGCTTCATTTTAACTCTGAGGTCAACCAAAATGTCAAAGGACATGGCTTTTTGGGGGTTGTGAATATGATGGATATTTGTGCATTGGGTCCTAGATGGCAGTATAGCATACTGGTTAAGTGCTTGGGCTCTGCAGTAAAGCTACAGCTGCATTCACATCATGGCTATGCCTCCTTTTAGTTGGAAAGTCACCTGACTGCTCCAAACCTCTGCTTCTTCATCTATAAAATGTAAATAGTATAACTTTACTTATTTCACAGCAATACTTGAAATAATGATTGCAGTGTGTCTGGTACTAATTAATGCTGGTTATTTTATTCATCTTGATTCATTTTGATTTTTCCTCCAATTTTTTCCTTTAAAGTCAAATGGTTCATAATTTTAAAAAAAATTTTTTTTCAGCTCTTTCTCCTCTATTTCTCTCTTTTGGCCATTATTCTATGTAAATGATTTTCGGGGGGGGTGGTTATTGGGACTTCTATGAACTAAGAGCATCACCCTAAATTTTCAAATTTTAGTCATTAATATTTTACTTGAGTTAAATTTGTACTATTGTAGTATATAAATTACATTTTAATTTGTGGTCTCAAAATCCATCTAATCGCCCATCTATTTGGCATCCAAATCGTCTGGAGGGGTGAATGTACATGACTATCTTCTCACAAGAATGCAGTTAGAAGAAGGTCATTTGTCCCCCCCACCCACCCCCGGGTTCCACACCATTTCCGAGTGCACTTCCCTTGTCACCAGCCAGGCCACCACAGAAGGAATCCCACAAACGTTAGGCAGTTATCATCAGGCTTACTCTGGATTCTAGCCCCATTAAATGTCTTAGTCCTAAACCAAAACTGCTTGAGGAACAGTAAGGAGTGCTCTTTTGGGGTAGAGGTCAAAGGCTAAGGATGCTGTCAGTAGAATGCATCTGAAGAAACAGAAATAAAAGAAGGCACGAGTGGGTGAAGAGTCCACTTAACCCTATGAAGTCAGCTAAAAGGCTGGCCATATGGTCAATGACCCCTTGAATAAGGAATTAAATGGCAATTGGACTAATGCTCTGTCTTGAGTGCCTTTGATTCTCAAGGGCAGGGATTTTCCCCCAACTGTTATATGCTGAGCCCAGGACACTGTGGGGGCTGAATAAATGCTAAATAATTACTGTGCATAATTTATTGCTTTTTTCCCCTTCCTTTGTAAAGACATGTCATAAGTTTAGCTATAATCAAGCCAGATTTAAAGTGAATGAACTCTGTCTTGGGAAAGGAACCATTTTATTTCTGCTAAAGCCCTAAAAATAACTGCAAGCAAAGCAGAAAGGATTATGTAAATAGATTAAGAAGTGCACCAATCATCCATTACAAGTGTCACCTTGAGATAAATACTGATGCTGGCTGTGCATTACTGGGCTATGGACAGGGCTAATGCAGAGGGCCAAAGCTTTTGCTTGTGATGATGGGAATATATTTTGCCTAACACCTATTAGCAGGAAGGGGTTGTGGCATGTGGAAGGCAGAGAGGGATGGGAAGGAAGTGACAGTACTGAGTGTACTTGAGTTCGGCCAGTCCTCTGCTAGGCACATGATACATAGAACTACCTGCCGTTATTCCCCACCCTCTTTTTTTTTTCGCCCACCCTTTTGAGATGTGTATTACTCACTCAAAGTGAATACTAAGTAGGAAAACTGGGCTCGAAGTCATTCTCTCTTTTGCCTCATGGTCTCTGCCACATCAGGCAGAGTGGGGGGATGGCAGGCAACCTTAGAGCTGAAGGAGGAAGATCGACCTCCCTGGCACTGTATCAAGCTTTCCCATATGGCATTGTGCTAGGACTGGGGTGGTAAATGGCTACACCCTTATCTCCAGAATATGTCCAAGCCAAACTACAATATGATTCCCTGTGGGAATTCAGCTAACCCCCAAAGTGCTGTCAACAAATCAGGATAGGCATATATGTCTTACTCATCTTGGAACAAAACTCTTCACATTGTATAACTGTTTTACTGACTAGCACTGGTTACTTCCTTTTCCTATCTGCCATGAAAAGATTTACGATGTTGTCAGTTTTATGCATCAATTCACTGATGTGACTCAGAACTGTGACCCAGTGTGACTGCTGTAGAATCCAGCTGCCCTGCTTATCAGGGGATTGAAACCACGAAGGCACTCAATTTAGAACGAGAACTAAAAGGTTCTTCAGAGTGGATGCAAATAACTTCAAAGTGCCACGGCAGACTTTATGCAGCGGATGTTGAATTTCCAGTCAAAGAAGACTGACTAGGCAGCGCAGCAGAGCAGGGAGCTAGACAAGGGAATGAGTGGCAGTTAAGGCTTCCAGTGCTCTGGTCCGAAGGGAGGCTCTTGTGTGAGGGAGGCAGGCCAAGCAGTACAAACTCAGAGAGGGGAGCTGCCCTTTCCATTCCTGCTTCAGCCTCCACAGCAGAATATTACACAGCAACAAGGACGTTCCAAATTTCATTCAAAGTCCCATTAATTGCACCTAGCTGCCCTTATTTCACCCAGGTGTACATAATGTTATAATCCTTCTTTTGACGTCCTTTTGGATTTGAGTCTTGCCTTCTCATGGATCTTTGACATTAGTTACATCTTTGGGCTGTGTACTGACAACCTGATGGAAAGGCTGAGAAGGCTCCACTGTTGTCAGAGCCTTCCTCTGGACATGTTAATCCAATGTGGGCCACTGCCTAGAACCTCAGGGAGCACCCTTTTTTTGCAGCTCTGGCCTGAAAGTGCAGCCTGGTCACAGAGGTTCCTGGGCTGTGGTAAGAGCTCTGGGATCTGAGCACTAGGGCAGGGATGTGTAAAGCAATGGTACATTGGTGAATGCACTCACTGGTTCAGTTTCTAATCCATTCAGGCTCAGGTTTGGGAGGAAGGAGAGTCAGCCTGGTCTTTTTTATATTGACCAGATATCTATATTCCTAAGTATCAGGTAGCAAGAAAAGTTCTTCACATATACAATTGCATGAAATCCCCATAAATGCTAGGAATTACATACTATCATTACCCTTACTTTTACACTTGAGAAAATCGAGGCTCTGAGAGGGTAGGGAAAAGAACTTGTCTACAGCCACATATCTAGTCAGTGGTAGAGCCAGAGTCTGAATTCAGGCTTTTGCATTACTCTTGCACTTCTGAGCCCAGGTCTAAAGATTTGAAGGAGGTTGCAAAGAGCAGATTCTATGAGCCCTGATGGAGCTTTCTGTCTAGAGGTCTGCTCACTGTCAAATGACCTGGCTTCCTAGGTGCGTTGCTAGGCACTGACCTGTCACTTTCAAGATGTTGTCAATTACATATACCCAAGCATATACTCCTGGGCACACACATTCATCTATCGGATTGTACTGGAAATGTACACTGGGTTCTTGCAAATAAACCAGGCAACTGCACAGAATGTACTTTTTTCTTTGGTATTGAGAAGTACAATGAATTTCATATTTTTTCACCTGAAATGAGAGGACTTCTGTCAATTCATGATCTTCACTTTGTCCTCATTTCTCATTGAATTCCTTCTTGCCCTTACCTACCTGTAGTCTTTGTTATGAAAACCAATCGGACGTCCACGTAAAGAGTTGGATGGGCTGATAGCAATTTTTTTCAGGGGGCAACAAATGATAGAACCCTAGAGATTCTTTCTATAGGACAGATAAAGCCAATATTATATTTCTCATGCTTGGCAAACACAGCATAGGTGGTGATCAGCTTATGATAAAAATTTAAAAGCCTTTTCTAAATTAATCATTTCAATTTTTTTGTGAATACAAAAATTCATTGTGAAAAAAAATAATGTCCTCACACTGAGTGTAAGAAAACAGTTTTTTTTTTTTTTCCTTCCCATGCATGTTTGATTCAAGGTTTGTTTTGTTCAACAGGAGGTTGGTTTGTTTCCTTGGGTCAGTCTCTTCTGGGTGTCAAGTTTAATGGTTGGCTTTCACTGTGCTGGCCTTTCATCAGTCTATATTCTATTATGTGTGTCACCAGCCTTTTTTCTCTTTACCTTCCTGAATCTGCTAGTGTTCAGTTAAACTTCTCTATATTCTTGGAGCTAGCCAGTAATCATTTTAATACAACCAAATTAAGCCTTTACAGGCTAAAATTCTGTATGAACTCTCTTAGCAGGCACTCACTAGCAGCCTCTATATCAGTGCAGGTTTGGCAATAGAAGAGCAAGTGCTCGAAGTAGGGCCATGTCTTTTTTAAAACCATGCTTTTGTCATTCTAGTTTACCTTCTATGGCATCTCAGTCCACTATGTCATTTTAATCTTCTAAGTCAAAAGGAACATTCACCCTACATCTCCTCTGACCCCTTCACTATATACTCACCACACATTCTCTGCCTTCTATTATAGCACTTGCTTTGTAGACTTTGCTTTATCCTTTTCTTTATTTAGGTGTATCTTGTCCACTAAACCATAAGGTTCTTGAAAGCAGAGTTAATCATCTTTTTATCTCCCCTCTCCTAGTGCTTTGCTCCCAGTGGAAGGACCAAATATAGGTCATTTAAGTCCACCTCTCCTAAAACCATTTGGTTTCAACAGTTAGAAGCAGCATACTGATGAAAAAACTACAACATTTTTTAGGGCTTCCCTGGTGGCGCAGTCGTTGAGAGTCTGCCTGCCTACACAGGGGATGCGGGTTCGTGCCCCAGTCTGGGAAGATTCCACATGCTGCAGAGTGGCTGAGCCTGTGCTCCGCAATGGGAGAGGCCACAGCAGTGAGAGGCCCACATACTGCAAGAAAAAAAAAAAAGAACTACAACATTTTTTTTGTGTGTAGTCTAAGCACACATGCCATTTCAGGGTATTTGAAATAACTAATTAAATCCAATAAAAAACAACTGGAGTCATTATGGCTCCCCAAGACAAACATTTCTGATTTTTCTTAAATATCTATCTTTTGTGGGATACCCATAAACTTAAAGTTAAAATTAGAAAAAGTTCAGGCCATTCATAGACCACTAGTCAATCCAGATTTTCTTTACAAGGAATAAGTACTCAGTAACTACTATCTAAATGAATCAAACTACTGATGGTTGTTGGGTTAGAATTGAAAATCTAGGGTTCTAGAACCAGCTCTATCAAGGATGAACTGTGATGCCTGAAGATTGGCACCAAGACCCATGGGGTCTAGCAGCTGTGCCACATGGGGTAAAGGATGCCATGCAGAAGGCTGGCTCTCTGATACACTTCTCAAGGTGCTCAGGAATATGTCTTTTGCCAAATGGCGAGTAGTCCCACAATCTGTTACATAAAGTGCTTTATTATAAACTTGACTTTGATGTTACAATGCTAGATTTATGGCACTTTATGTGGGGGTGGGAGGTAAGGGGAATATATAAATAATTGTAGTATTTTTATACCAAGCAACTAGGGGATCTCAGCCTTCTTCAAGGTTCATAAATTTCCCAGGAGTCTGTTCCTCTTTATAGACATTACAACCTCACTGTGATTTTCAGATTCCCTCTTCTATAAATTAGCACATAATTGTGAAAATTGTTTCCAATTTCAACGCCAATTTGCAAGTGCAAATAAGTCTGGAAAGAACAATTATCTTATAACTTTTAATGAGGGAATATCAGGGTATTTTAAACTTAAAATCATGAATCCCATGACTTCATTTGCTGGTTTAATTTCTGAAGAATGGAAACATTTACCACTTGTATTTATAGAAATTAACCTAAATCACAGTAAAATGTTCCCACTCAAACAATTCCTAATTGTCAGGGTTTAAAAACATTCTTAAGCAATGAGCAAATGGAAATTTACTGAGCACCTACTCAAGTCTCATGGAATTCTCATAACAAACTGTTATCTTAGAGACTACTATTCCCATCTGATAGATGTGGAACCTGAGATGCAGAAGAGTTGAGTGACTTGCCTACAGTTACTGGACATATAGTAGACATTTGACAAATACTTGCTGGAAAATGAATGGGTGAGTGCAAGGATAACTGCAAGGCATTGGATTAGGCATGAAAGCAGCTGACACCATCATAAGGCAATTCTCTGAACTCTAGGGGGATGTATGAAGTACATCTATGCAATGAAAAATAAGAAAACAGGTTAGGAGATGAATAAGAATCGAGGAGATCTTTCTCTTGTCTCTCATTTACTAGACTATAAGTCTCTGAGCTTTACACATTATTGGTTCCCCCACAGCATTGACTTTGCAGCCAACACACCAAGGTTCATGTCATGGCTCTCTACTTTATAGCTGTCGCTGAACCTTTCTGGATTTGTTTCTTTTATTAGATAAAATGGGAATAACAATACTCTCTTGCCAAGAAATTCATTGAGCTTGAATGAGTTAAAAGTGTTTGAAGCAAGGTCCAGACCCTATATCTCAGTAGGTATGCCTCACATTAACCTTGAAATGAGTAAAACAGATCAATGAAGTAAGGTTAAGAACAGAATCACCTAAACCAGAAGTGGCTGAGATTCTGCAATTGGTGATCACTAAGGAAAGGAAGGTCATGTCCACCTTGATCGAAATGTCAGGAAACAATGATGATGTGATGTTTTTAGTTAAATTTCATGGGACGTAACACTCAGCACAGTCCTTTGCAAGTAAAGACACTTAACGAGCCAGATGTTCCAGCACCAGCAGTTTCTGCATGAATGTGTGCTCTAGGAAGGGTATGCTCTCTCCTTAAGTCTGTAGGCGTGGGCACTGAGCACAAGGATGCTGCAGAGGATTCCCAATGCTACACAGGTAAAAATGGGTACAGGAACTACAAGGCAAACCTATTCATCTTTAACAAGAGTGACTGCTGTGGAAAAGGCACATTTGTCCACCCAGACACTAAAAGTTACCTATGGTTTTCTACTGCAAAATGGATTTCCTAATCAATGTGCATTTGAATTATATGCCTAGATGGGAGGAATAACTTTGATGATAAGAGTGGGCTTAGGATATCCACAAAGATAGACAGCCACTATAGGAGAAAATCAGAGGCTGCAGTGGCAGTAAGAGAATAAACAACCAAAAAGGTCCTTTTCCCTGTGCTGAGATTTTCTTCAAACTTTTTATGTGTGTGCCCTCATAGACACATGTGACACTATAAATGATAATATGGTTTTTATTAATGCTTGCTGGCGAACTGAATGAGTGGGGAATCTAGTTACTTACAAATCATATGGGTTATAAAGAGCGGCTAAAATCTAAAAAATAAGCTTTAAAAAGGAAATGTCCAAAAAGCAAAAGGGTGCCAGAAATTTCTGGGTAAATATATTGTAGAAAAGTTTAGTACTTGGCAATTATTTTGTAAACTTTTAATGAGTGTACTGATTATACAGATACTTAAATATGACAATAATTGGATACTCTGTAGGAGGCTCTCCAGATTACTGATGCTTATCTAAGAGCCTTACAAGGAAGAGAGCAGGGTCCACAGAAATACCTTGGTTCTGTGCAGAGTTCTGTATTCAAGTCATAATAATAGCTAGCATTTATTGAAGGCCCACAAGGAGTTGGACACTCTGCTATTATTAATCCTCACACAACTTTGCAAAGTTGTTATAATTAGAGTCATTTTACCAAATGGAGAAAACACAGGCTCAGAGGTCTGCACATAACTCTTCAAGGCCACCATTAGTACCTGAGTTAGAATTTTATTATAAGCTTACTTGACTCCAAAGTCCATGCTCTTTCCACTATCACATTCTTTCTTTTGCTCTATTTCTATCAAGTTTATGGTAAACAGTTTTAATATTGATAAAGAAAGCTTTTACTTGGTACATACCACATGGTTCAGGAAATTTAGTGAAGCTAACCCTTATTCAACACAAGAAATTAGAAAAAGAAATCCTTTTGATTTAATGTCTGTAGTACCTCTGTTTGTTTAATTTACCGATAGATAGTTACAGAAGGATATCTCAAGAGTGACTTATCTGATTCATCACTAGCGTCAGCCAAGGGCTTTCTGCAAATTCTCACCCAGATATCAAATAGGCAGAGAGAGAAAGTTGTAAGCATTCAATTTACTGTGACTTTAGGTCATTTCTAAAATATGTTCATATCTTAATGCACTCTGAAATTATTTCCTACATTCTAAATCATTTTTAAATTACTTTTATGGGCAACTTCTACCAAATATTCACAAAAAAAGAACATTTATAAAAAAAAAACATGTTAAACAACGGATACCATGAGGTGTATCTGCTTAAATTTTTAACTGTACAGTATTATTAACCATGAGCACAGTGTTGTACAGCAGACCTTTAGCAATTTTTCATCTTGCATGACTGAAACTTTATACCGATTGAATGACATATCCAGAGCAAGATGTGGCTCTTTCTAGTTAGTAGGACAAAGAAAGAGCAATAAATGACTAAGTTAAAATTAAAAGATATTTATATCTAAGGGAATTTGGAACCAATTCAAACATTTTATATGAAACATGTTTATTTCATTTACTCATCAGCTTCTTATGCTAGTTATTTACCAATAAATAGTTTTCAAATTAAAGAATCAAGTGTTTTAGGTGTTACAGCAAAATAATGTCATGTAAGAAATCACAAATTGATATTAGATCCTGGGAAATGGGTTGGTAACTGTCCCAGAGTTACAACATCTAAGCATTTAGAGTCTATGAAAATCATATATTTCAAACTCCATCATTTGGACTCAATTTAATATCAATATGTTTGCTTCACTCAATATTAAATTACTGATTTTTTAAAGAAGAATGTACATCAAATTTGGCCCCTGCATCAAAAAATGGAGACTTGCTCAACATTAAAAATACAAATAACCCAATCAAAAAATGGGCAGAAGACCTAAATAGACATTTCTCCAAAGAAGACATACAGATGGCCAAGAGGCACATGAAAAGCTGCTCAACATCATTAGTTATTAGAGAAATGCAAATCAAAACTACAATGAGGTATCACCTCACACTGGTTAGAATGGGCATTTTCAGAAAATCTACAAACAACAAATGCTGGAGAGTGTGTGGAGAAAAGGGAACCCTCTTACACTGTTGCTGGGAATGTAAACTGATACAGCCACTATGGAGGTTCCTTATAAAACTAAAAATAGAATTACCGTATGACCCAGCAATCCCACTACTGGGCATATACCCAGAGAAAACCATAATTCAAAAACACACATGCACCCCAATGTTCATTGCAGCGCTATTTACAATAGCCAGGTCATGGAAGCAACCTAAACGCCCATTAACAGATGAATGGATAAAGAAGATGTGGTACATATATACAATGAAATATTACTCAACCATAAAAAGGAACAAAATTGGGTCATTTGTAGAGACATGGATAGACCTAGAGACTGTCATACAGAGTGAAGTAAGTCAGAAAGAGAAAAACAAATATCATATATTAATGCATATATGTGGAATCTAGAAAAATGGTACAGATGAACCAGTTTGCAAGGCAGAAATAGAGACACAGATCTAGAGAACAAACGTATGGACAGCAAGGGGGGAAAGCCAGGGCGGGGTGCTGGTGGTGGTGGTGGTGGTGGTGGTATGAACTGGGAGATTGGGATTGACATGTATACACTAATATGTATCAAATAGATAACTAATAAGAACCTGCTATATAAAAAAATTAAATTAAATTAAATTTTTAAAAAAATGGCAACTCTTTGGGGAAAATTATATTTTTGTCAAGCATTACTGTAATTCAAAACTATTAAGTTGGTGTGCCTCAACAATTATATCCATATTTTAATCACAACACAAACTGTGAGAACAGGTTTTCCTCTTGCTATTATGTGTTGGATTTTTCTATGGCAAACACATCATCATTCAGGAATGTCAAGCTCTCCTGGAAAAAGTAAAAGACTGCATCTCACTTACATTGTTAATCTCCATAAATCACTTCTCAATTAATGCCCAGTCTAGTAGAGTTTAAGGCTGATAGTTTTTCAATGTAGAGATGTCCAATTTCATGCTATATACTTGAGTAAATATACATTGCTACCAAGTTCAAAGTATTGTGGTTTAAAGGAATTGCAGTGTAACTTCAGTTAAACTACAGTGGTCATGCAATGATTCAGAGAGTGATTACATAGTTTGTAGAATATCCATATAATATTTTACCTAATTATGTGCAAATTTACTATGTTATTGGCATGTTCATCAGAAGAAGTAAATACAACTTGAATTTCAAACGACTTTTTTTTTAAACTTCTGGGCAGCTTTGAGGTTGAAGGCATGGAGCTGAAATTATTGGCAAAAATTGGGTTTTGGAACTGTACTTATCTACAGAGTTCAATTATCCATGCTACCCTTTTCTCCATTACCCCCTAGGAAACTGAAAGTTGGATATATTAACTTGTCCTATTATCATCAGTCCAGAAGGCTTTACAGACAAGTTTGTGCTTATCTATTACTTGTGAATTTGAAAAAAATGGACCTTATACGCTGAAGTTCTGGCTTCAATACTTGGTAAAGTTATGTCTCTTTTCTCTCCCTCTTCTCCGTAAACTTTTACTGTCCTCTTGCTTCTCATTTTCAAGTCTCTTCTTAAGGAGAACTAAAAACTCACTGTCACCTAATCTTCCTTCAAATAACAGTAGAAGCAAAGCATAGAATTTAATTTTATTAACTGTTTTCTACTTCATTACATAAGTTCTTCACCTAGTGTGTTTGTGCTTTATTTTAGAGTTTATAAAATTTTGTGATGTATATATTCACATTCAAGGGTCATCTTAGAATCCTGCTCCTTGGTATCATGAAAGGTGCTACTTTTGATCAGTCTGGGAAAATAAGAAGAATGGATGCTCAATAGATATTTAAAAATGATAAGTTTGTTTCTGTACAACATCATTAAGAGATTATTATACTGATAGTAGAAAACTTTTTTAGGGATCCTATAACGTTCACATTTTATTTGACACCTAATGGACCTCCATCATCTATAACTACATTTCGGTTTTCACTGTTTTATTCACTGTCCCCTTTCTTATACATCAGGATACAAACCATGAATTTGTACTTTTAAGTTCTAAAAGCTGAAAATAACAGCTGAAATATTAAACCTGACTTCCTTTGCTTTTGTGATACAGGCAGGTGGTTCAGTATCAGTGGAATGATAAACAAATAAATCAGCATAGTTATACAAGTGCAGAGATGGTGGTGGCTTGCCAGTGTTAAATGAAAGGGTACAGACCTGCCTTAGGGCTATTTTAAACAAGAGATTGAGAAATGAAATCTAAGCCAACAGGGGAGAGAAATGTTTATGCTGTCAGAAATAAGTAGAATGGTGCCTTGAATGTTCTAGCAAGGTTATTTCGGTAACCAAAGGCATTCTTAATAAAGTACAATCCTTAGTCTATGGGGTGGGTTTCTATAAATGTTAGAAATATACTAATACTGAATTATTAATATCTTCAATTCCACAAACATTAACTGAGCAGCTAAAATGTGTCAGAGACTGTGCCAATTTACTGGAGATATAGGATGAACCATCTCTCAACCCTGGCTGCCTCTAAGGATTGGTCTCAATCTCCTAGGAGCCATAAAATAATATCAATACCTCAGCCTCGCCCTCAGAGATTCTGAGTCATTGTGACTGGGATAGGACTAGGCACCCATAGTTTTTTAAAGCTCCCCAGGTGACTTAATATTCAGCCAGAGTTGAAACCCTTGGGTCTTAGGCTCTCATATTCCCTTAGAGAAAACACAAAGATACAAATAGCAATGCAGTAGTAGGACAAATAAATGCTGTGGCATCTAAGTACTACAAACTCTGGAGTGGTGTGCTTCACAGGGAGACAAGGGACAAGAAATGCTTCCCCAGGGAAGTGAGGTAAACATTTCAAAACATTTCAGAATTCTCAGTAGCTACAGCTGGCTAACATTTCTTTTTTTTTTCTTTTTTTTTTTTTCCGGTATGCGGGCCTCTCACTGTTGTGGCCTCTTCCATCGCGGAGCACAGGCTCCAGACATGCAGGCTCAGCGGCCATGGCTCACGGGCCCAGCCGCTCCACAGCACGTGGGATCTTCCCGGACCAGGGCAGGAACCCGTGTCCCCTGCGTCGGCAGGCAGACTCTCAACCACTGCGCCACCAAGGAAGCCCTGGCTAACATTTCTTGAGCAAGTACTATGTGCCAAGTGCTTTTGATGGCACCCCTAGCAATTCCCGAAAGTAGGTGTTATCATACACACATTGTCAATGAGGACACTGAGGCTCAGGAAGAGTCAGTGACTTGCTGAAAAAAATCACAAAACTTCTAAGTGGCAGGGTTAGGCTTTGAACCGAGACACCTTGCCTCCAACTCAACAAAGTATCTGGGGAAAAATAAGTAATGAATTTAGGTGATTTTTAAATTTTAATACTTAAAAAAAATAAGTGTCAAGAAGGGCTGCCTCTCAAATAGCTATAGTGGTTAAGATACTTGAAGACAGAGTCAGATTTTATCACTTCTTTCTCCAATACTATTTTTAATATTTTTTTCTGGGGTTTTCAAAACACAGTGAGTATTTTACTTTCCTTCAAGTTGACCTAGTAGAGATCCAAAGACAGCAACGCTTTATAGAAAAGCCATTTCTTCTCTGAGTTGAATCCAATCTGAGCCCTGGGGAAATTTCGATTTGAGAGTTACACTGATCTACATATGACATATCTGCATAACTAACATCAGGGCTACCAGTGACTGTGCTGTCCCCACTTAGCTGTGCACTTTAAGTATATAAGCTTATGACCTAAGCCATAAGCAGCAGACCCAGGCAGGAGTTAACCAGCTAGTCATTTCAGCCTACATGTTTTAATATGTTGTCCTTACCAACATAAACATTATCTACAAAAGGGCCCAGGGTTCCTTTTAATTCCTGAAAGTACCCATGTTATTACAAAGTATAGGAAACAAGCTGTATTGTACTAAATACCTTTATATCTATGATGCAAGGCAGCCTTACAAGACTTGTAGAGAAAGTTTAAATAATAACAAATCTTAAACATAACAGACTAGAAATTATAGTTTTATTCAATGAGGTAATTACAATTTATTTCTATATTAATTTGAGTTAAACATTCAAATAAACATCCATGTCCTAAGATCATATCACTCAGATGTAGTACTAGGATACCTATTTTTTAAGAGTGTAAGTATTACTGTTTTAACTCATGATGTTTTAATTGTGCCTGAATATTCCTTTCTTCTCCCTTCATTTTGCTTTCCTGAACATTCCAGCTGAATGTGTGCCCTCACACTTGTCCGAAATAGCCCAGATATTGTTTTCTTCCTTGAGACATTTATATCCTATGAACCACCAAGGGCACAAAGCACATAGTAGGACCTCATAAAAAATTTCAGAATAGACATTGAATGAGTAGAGTGAAATCTTCCAGAGTTTTGACCATTACTTTACCAGAAGTGTCTCCTGCCAACAATGACTGAGTCCCAGGCTAATTCAACATTCACATCCATCAGAGAGGCAGAGGGGACTGTTACACAGGCATTGCCATTGGAGGCAAGAGAGCCTGACTCTCCTTTCCTCTCCATTGCCATGCAGCCTTTGAAGAGTTATTTACCTTCCCTGACTTTGGTTGCCTCTACTGTTTACGGTGGGACTGATGATGCCTTACTTGCTGAGAAGCACAAAGTTGGTCCAGATGATTTTATAAGGTCTTTTCTAGCTCCAAACTATGACAGATCTTTGACTGAATCAAACCTTTCTTAGTCCAATACAAATAACACAGTTTGGACAAAACACAGATCATTTGAAGGTGCTGTACTGTAAAAGACATGTGATAATGAACTAACAGTAATCATCTGATGTAAGTGAATTAACTACACTGCATTGCAAATTCTTACTTATTACTATTAGCACTTTTATCTGCTTATGAAGAATCTTATTTGTTTCTTACCTTTTGACTTCCTGTCATGATATGACCTGCCTCGATAATGAGGGGTGTCCAAATACAGATTTTCAAGATCTTCTTGCCATGATTCTGGATTGAAGTGCTTGAGCAGATCTTCCACAGTATCAAATTCTGCAATTGTTTTGTCCAGAGTATCCGCAGTGAGAGTGGGGTCCGTTACTGATGGAGAGTGATAGGATACCCCCTAAGAGTGACATACAGCTCAGTGTACTCAGAAAAAGTCCATTGCTACGAAATACAAGAGTCACACAACCATATGGAAGGAACATAAACAGACTTCTGATTACAAGACATCATGTACATAAATATCATGCTAAGCCACTGTGCCATAGTCTTGCTATATTCTTAAATAAGAACAATTAAGTGGTAAATCATAGTCATTCACGTTTTTGCAAATCAAAAACTGGAAGGTCATAAAACATCCATGTCATCTGAATTGTAATCATTAAAAAAAATACCAGCTAAATGGAAATATCAAAATAAGTCATGCAATTTCTTCGTTCAAAGTCTCAAATCATCATATCCATATTTACAAATAATGGTGAGCAGGTAAATTCTGAACTCTTTTCCATGCAAATCTTGAATAATCCATTCATTCTCTCCATTTAGCCTCAGTGTCTCATCTTTGTAGCTCACCTAGCATTGTAGACATTCTGTGAACAGGGTTTAAATTTTCTCTGGAGATATCTTGATAAAATTTGGCACTTTAACCAGCTTACTAACTGTCGACAAGGATAATAAGCCATGAAACTGGCTCCCTTGACCTAAGAGTAGAAGATTCACACGCGTGTGTGTGCATTGTTTTAAACATCTTTATTGGAGTATAATTGCTTTACAGTGGTGTGTTAGTTTCTGCTGTATAACAAAGTGAATCAGCTATACATATACATATATCCCCATATCTCCTCTCTCCTGCGTCTCCCTCCCAACCTCCCTATCCCACCCCTCTAGGTGGTCATAAAGCACCGAGCTGATCTCCCTGTGATATGTGGCTGCTTCCCACTAGCTATCTATTTTACATTTGGTAGTATATATATGTCCATGCCATTCTCTCACTTCGTCCCAGCTTCCCCTTCCCCCTCCCCGTGTATGTGTGCATTTTAAGTGCTATAGTTTGTGAGGGATCCCAGTTGCCATTAAAACATTCTCAGGAATACTTTTCAAATGGGGAATGCAACATCATCGAAAGTCTGGAAGGGATTATGTATTTTGCCATGGAATACACTCCCACTTAAGTTTCCAAGCACTTACTTAACTAACCCTTGTATAATCTAGAGGTAAATGAGCCATGTAGCAAACATCTCTGTAAAAATTCATGACCCATTAACAAGGAAATGGAAAGCACATAGTCTCCAATGATTTCTAAATGTCTTTAAAGAAACAGCCAAACAAATAAGATCCCCCAAGGGCAAATATCCCATATCTCTATAGGAAAAATAGAGATTAATGAAAACTTGCATTTCTGAAACTCAGTTGCATTCCTATTGAAAAATAATATGCCTATGCATTATAGAGTCCCAGACAGTAAAGCCCACATTTATATTTTCACTCTCAGGTAACACATTTTCTTTTTAGCCAATCAAGATCCAAAAGTCCCCAAAGGTTCACTTGCTCTCAGGGGAACAGTCTGTCTTTAGCAAAACTAACAGGTTTTATAAAAGCATAACCTACCATTGGTGTAATTTAGGAGATTTCAAACAAGCCCTGTAGGGAAAGGGAGTAAGTGGCAGATGGGGTTTGTGGAGTAGCGTGTGAGACATGAGATAGACTGCTGAAGGTATCAGGCCAGCTCCTTAATCTAGGAGTGTATTTGTGTTTGTGTGTGTGTGTGTGTGTGTGTGTGTGTGTGTGTCTCTCTCATAGAAGCTGAACCCTGATTGAAGCATATCACTTCTGATTTTCAGATCCCTCTTGGCATCCTATGCTAAAAGCGACTAAATTTATGAATCAGTAACAAAATTCCAAATTCCCATTAAACTTTGGATTGTCTGGATCTACAGTCTACCCGGCTCATACACAACAGATGATTTACGATTAGCTTTGTATCATGTGGGTCTAAGAACCAAAAAGTCAAAATGAGCTGGCCAAAGTTAGGTGCACGGCAGCATATGAAAGCTTTGAAATTAAAATTCTTCCCTCTTTTTTGAAACAAAAGCAGGAATGTCAATCAAGCCATTCAGACACAAGCATAAGCTACTTAAATGGCTCTGAGGAACTCCTGGCAAGGAGCTTCCTGGGGTTGGTCCTATCAGTACCTAAGGTGTTGTGTGTATTCAGATATCTCTCCAAGAGAAAGCTGTGGAGGGGATCTTACTCCCTGAGGAGGAGGAGGGAGTCTAGTCTCTTCTAACACTAGTCTGAAGAGCAAATCCAAACCATAGGTAAAATGTAAATGTGTCCTTGTGTGTGAGTTTTACTGCTCTTTTCAAGTTTTGACTTAAAACACTAATGATATTTAAGAAAATATTTATGAGTGACTAGGTGATCTAATCAACTCATGAGAATATTTTTGTTTCCGAGGCAATTATATAAGAGCTATTTTTGAGAGAAATACTAGTTGGGTGTGCCTCTTTCAATTGCACTGTAAACTTGATCTCATTCAGCTTTTGTTATATGTTTGTAAAATCAATTTTAAAGCTAAGTGAATTACTTTTAAAGCAATGATAAGAATCTGTAAAAATGTTCTGTAAACCAGTTTCAACAAAAACAAAGAATGGTTTATACAAAAGTAAATGGTAGGTCCAAGGGCCCTTGCTCCTATTCCAGAAGGTTCTTGAAAATCAGAATGCTGAGAAAAGGAGCTAGGTCCCCCTGGTCTTCCTAGAGGACTCTGCAGAACCTGGACTTGGAACTCAACCCAGAAGTGTTTCCAGTGGATTTGGACCTAGTGCTGAGCTTCCACAGATGCACCAAATGGACAGGACAATCCTTCTCTTTAAGAGGACCTGGATTATCCTGAATCAGTGAAGGGTCCTTTAAACTTGATTTCTGCCCTTTGGGCAGGAATGATTAGATAACCCTGAGTTATCATGTATAAGATACTTGAGAAGCCAGAGGATCTCCTGTCAAAATAGAACACTAGGTCCTGAATGGCAAAAGCTGCCACTGACATGTACCTTGAATTGTCAGTCTTGGGCTGCTAACTGCCCACACCTCTTGCCTAACCTCCCAGCTCCTCAGTATTACCTGCTTTATTTTAATTTTCACCTTCCTGACAATGATTGCCTATACTCAGCTAGGTTCAGAGCCTGCATTCTTGACCATCAGAAATGAACAAAACACTCTTAATATCACCATTAGAGACTGCACTGATCTCGATCAGATCATGTTCTAGTTCAGCAGCCACACCAGGTGAATTAAATAGTCACAGAATCCATAGCTGAAGAAATCCTGGCATCTGAGGGAATTTTTTAAAAATCGCTCCAAGAACAAAAGATAGAACAATGCTTTTGGGAAAAAAAAAAATCAACTCTGACTCAGCCACACTAACCCACTTTAGAACCATGGACAAGCTTTCTCCATGCTCTTAATCTTTTAATGAAGAACTGCATTTATTATCTTGCAGTTTATTGCTACATAAGTGCTACCCATAAGATTGGTGAAAACAAAGTCTGCTCTTTCTGTACAAAATAGATAAGTATACAGAATACTGGGAAATGACTAAATTTGGAGGAAAAAAAAAATGGAGCATGAACCATTTTATAGTTTCAGGGTGAGTTATGTTTTATTTTCAAGCCAAATAGAACACCAGCCTGGCTTGCACTTAAATTATGTTACCATAAACATGGATTTTTCACATCTGAAAAGATCCTTGAAAATGCAAAGGTTAACGGCATCCCCTGGAATATTCAAAAAACTATTTCAAAATTCCCCACCTGAGCTTGGGCCCTGAACTCTTTCATACCTTTGATATGTCTGGACAGTCCTTTAGTTGCAACATTCTGCTTTGAAATTGATAAATATTTAAGTCATTGTCTATCCCCTGTTCCTACAAGGGGTACTGACATTTCCTGGAAACCTTTCTGAAAGAGGAGAAAAAAGGGCATCTGACATAGCCCACTATAACCTAAAAGAAATGGAAGAACACATCATGTTTGAGATCTGGCTTTGGGTCCAGCCATAGATCCTTCATGCAGCTGAAGTCATCCCAGGGTTGACCTTAGCTACTACTCCATCAGTTGTCTTTGCAGGCAACAGAAAAAATAATTACTTACTGAGATAGAGCTTGTGACTGACTCCCAATTGGTCTCTGAGGCTGCTGCAGGTTGGAAATCTTCCTAGAAGGCAAAGAAACATCCATGTGAGTCAGGCAAACCTCTGTTCAATTCATTACATGCACAGTTTCATCTCAGCCATCTGAATCTTCCTCCAACTAAGTGACAACAGGAATACAGGCTACATTACTGCTGAACAGGTCACCATCTGTCTTAAGCACCTCTCCTCAAGAACCCTTGTCATTCAAGACATGGACAACTGCATTCACATTTACGTATAAACACTGGCGAAATGAAAAAATGTGGGGACAGGAGTTCCAATTTTAAGTCAGCGATCTACTGACTGTGTGACCTCAGGAAATCTACTCTCCTCTCTTCCTCTTCTGTAAAAGGCTGGTATGGGATGCTTAAATTACAGGGCTGTTTTGAGAATTAAATGCATTAGTTATGTAATTATAACTAGCACTTAAAGTGCTTAATAAAGAGTAATGATAATTATTGTCAGTATTAATGGTTATTTGGTTTGAACTACGTTCTGCATCACTTTCAATCTGTGATCTTTACAAAAATAAATTAACTGACAAAGTGCTATTCCTGACTCTATCAAGAAATGTCAGGAAGACTGGCAGGTGAAAGAAAATGGCCATGGGAGGGACAAAGTACTACCCACTCAAGAAAAGAAAGTAGAGAGCAGACCTGAGAAAGTTATCTCAGAAGTCTTAAAGGATTTGTGACCCCAGAGAAAGAAACTTCTCTTATAAGGCAAACTTCTTTCTGATTTGTCTATAAGTTTCATGTTAATTACTCTAGTAGCAGTAACTTTTAAAAACATAATGGGAAGGGAAGCTAATCCTATCATTTTTACAAGTCACAGATGTTTTCTTGACCCTGCTGAAACAAATCACCTTAGTTAATTTCTTCTAGCCCGATCAGGGAGTAGGAGGTATTTTAAGATGATGCTGATAAAAAATTCAGCCACTCAAATCTGGCAGCTTATACACCTAAGTATACTGAATGAGAGCTAAGTATCAGGTCTAAATTTCATTAGCATTTTGAGAAGCCGGAAATGTATTTATTAAGTGCTCGTGATGAAACTGGTTTATATATAAATGTCTATGTTGAAGAAATTTTAGTTGTTTACCAGAGGGAGCTAAGGCAAATGCGGGCTTCAAGGAATGAACATCTATTAAAAACTGGCTGGACATCACTATTCAAATCTCAGCCTTAGGGAAGAGAGGAAAGAAAGAGAAAATGTGGTCTCTGCACCCTGCAAGACAGAATACATATGGAAAGGGCACTGAATTCTCACAGACGAATGTGTGCAAACAAATGGAGGTTGGCATTTATATGAGTCTTCATAAACTGGTAAACAGGTGAAAAAAGCAAGAAAGCCAATGGCTTGCCCCTATCTTGAAGAGACTATTGGTGGGAGAACATATTCCAGATAAGAAACTGGGACATGAGTAATTCTCAGATCAGAGAATTTTCATTTTTACTAATTCATTATATACTTGTTAATCATCTACTGTGATACATTCTAAGCTGAGGGTAGAATCACAAAGGAAATAAGAAACTATACTTGCCCTCATGGAGCTTAAAATGTAGACACATAAATAAACAGGTGAACAAACTCATGCAGGTGCTGATACTAATCAGGATATCACAGGCAGTAAAAAATTCTGCATGCAGAGGAAGTAGGCTTTAGAAAAATTTTGCATAACGAGGTGACTCTTGAGCTGAGTCTTGTAGACTCATAAGTAGATAAGTAAGTAGATGGTTATTTGCAAGAAAGGTGGAGTAGAAGACTCAGTCAAAGAGAGAGAGATCTAGACAATGTGAGGAAAGCATATAGAAGAAGTAGCAAGTTGATGAGGAAAGTTAATGAGTCATGTTGGACATAAAGTGTTTGACGTGCTTATACAATGTCCAGGTAGAGATGTTCAGAAATCCATTTGTTACATGAGAATGGACCTCATGAGCGAGTCTTGAACTTGAGATATAAATTTGGGAATCATCAGCATAAAAATAGCTGATGTATATAACATTGTGTAATTAATTAAAGCAAGTAATGGATTATATCAACAACATATGAAAATCAGAAGAGAGACAATCTTAAAATCTTGGAAGTGAAAAGAATTTTTAGGATTATCTAGTCCAATCTCTTCATTTTAATTATTAGAAAACCAATTCTCAGAGAGATAAATGGTGTGCTCTGTATCACGTAGCCTTCTTCTGGGAATGCGTGGACCAGCAAAACCCATTCCTCAGTACAAATTGTGTGGTGATCTTTCACATCATTATAGCTAGCTTGGATAACTGTATGCCTGAGGGCAAAAGATGGAACAGAGTCCAAAAAGGGAGTCAATAGAAAAGCAGGAAAGGAATAAAGCAGAGTATTGGTAGAAGGTTCTATGTAAATTCTATAAGTATTATAAGATAGGGGTCCAATTTCATTCTTTTACATTTAAATATCTAGTTTTCCCAGAACCATTTATTGAAGACTATCTTCTTCACTATCTGGGCTACAGGATTCTAACCAGAAACTTTAACAGGCACAAATGATAAAGGATTTCATTAAATCCTAGATAAAATGTAAATGTATCTTCTCTAAGGAACATGAATATTAGACATTTAAAAGAAACCAACTATCTTTTACCTTATTTCAAAAGTTTGCCATTATATGTAAATGACATTTAAAATAAGCTTATAAAAGGGAATGATATCCCTTATAAAAATAAAATACAGAAACTCCAAACTTTAGCCCTGAATGGAAAATCTCTCCATGGGAAGGAACATAGCAATTTTACTTTCTAAATCTATCCTCACTATGGTCGTTCTCATCTCTTCCCCCATAACGTCCCAAATCCAAGATACCAGTAAGTCTGCCAACTGCCTGTTAACTTTCTCCATGCTTCTACCTTTCTCCGTAGAGTCCACATTCCACATGGCAGCTAGAATTATCTTTTTTTCCAAGCTTTATTGAGAAATAATTGAGATAAAACACTGTGTAAGTTTAAAGTATATAATGTGATTATTTGATAATATGTATATATTGCTAAATGATTACCACAATAAGGTTAACACATCCATCAACCCACATAATTACAAGTGTGTGTGTGTGTGTGTGTGTGTGTGTATGAGAGTGTGTGGTGAGACAATTTAAGATCTATTCTCTTAGCAACTTTTAAGTACACAATACAGCAGTCACCATGTATTAGATCCCTAGAACTTATTCATCTTATAACTAGAAGTCTGTACCAACATCTCACCATTTCCCCAACTCTTCTGCCCCTCAGCAACCACCATTCTACTCTGTTTTTATGTGAATTTCATGTTTTTTTAAAGATTCCACATATAAATGAGATCATACAGTTTTTATCTTTTTTTACTTAGTTCACCCAGGATAATGTCCTCAAGGTCCATCCATGTTGTCACAAATCTAGGATTTCCTTCTTTATTGTGGTAAAAAAAATATATATATACATATAAAATGTAAAATATATATAATATATATAACATACATATATATAATTTCTATATATCATATTTTCTTTATCCATTCATCTATCAGTGGACACTTACGTTGTTTCCATGTCTTAGCTATTGTGAATAATGCAATGAATGTGGGGTTGTAGATCTCTCTTCAATATAGTGATTTCATTTCCTTTGGATATATATCCAGAAGTGGGATTGTTGGATCATATGGTAGTTCTATTTTTAATTTTTCAGGAACCTCCATACTGTTTTCTATAGTGGATGCACAAATTTACATTCCCACCAAAAGTGCATTAGGGTTTCCTTTACTCCACATCCTCAACAACAGTTGTTATCTCTTGTCTTTTTAATAATAGTCATCATAACATGTGGGAGGTAATATCTCATTGTGGTTTTGATTTGCATTTCCCTGATGACTAGTGATGGTAAGCATCTTTTCATGTACCTACTGACCATTTATATGCCTTTGGATAAAATGTTTATTCAGGTCCTCTGCCCATTTTTAAATCAGATTATTTGGTTCTTTTTTTTTTTTTTTTTTGCTAGCAAGTTGTATGAGTTCTTTATATATTTTTGATATTAACTTCTTATCAGATATGTAGTTTGCAAATATTTTCTCCCATTCTACAGGTTGCATTTTCATTCTGTTGATTGTTTCTTTTGCTGTGTAGAAGCTTTTTATTTTGATGTAGTCCAACTGCTTATTTTTACATATATTGCCTTTGCTTTTGTTGTCATATCAAAAAAAAACATTGCTAAGATCAATGTCAAGGAGCTTTTCCCCTATGTTTTCTTCTAGGAGTTTTATGGTTTCAGATCTTACATTTAAGTCTTTAATCTATATTTAGTTTTTGTGAGTAGTGTAAGATCGGGGTCCAATTTCATTCTTTTGTATTTGCATATCTAGTTTTCCCAACACCATTTATTGAAGACTATCTTTCCTCTATTGAGTATTCTTGATTCCACTGTGAAATACTGATTTATTTCTTGTTTCTCGACTCTATTTCATTGATATCTTTTTAAACTGTAAATCAAGTCACTTTTGTCTTCTGCTTAAAACACTCCAACATCTTTCCATTGCACTCAGAATCTGGTTTTATAAGAGCTGACCACTGCTTGCCTCATCTGCTGGTGTCCTACTCTGATTTGATGTTCTACAATTCTCCCTAACTATCCTCTCACTACACTGGCCTTCTTACAATCTTCCAAATAATACTCCAAGCTTCTTCTCCCTTTGGATCTAAATTTGTTGTTGGCTGGGATGCCCTTTCTCCAGGTCTTCAGTGACTGGCTCCTCATCAGTTGGTTCTCTGTTCAAGTATCATATATTTAGAGAATGTCCTTTGAACGCTCTATTTAGAATACTCCCACTCTTTGTCACTCTATTCATGTAACCGGCTTAATCTTCTTTAAAGCATTTATGATGAACAGAAATGATTTTATATTTGTTTTATTGCTGATTATCTCTTTCCCCAACTAGAAAGTATGCTCTGGAATGGCAGGGACCTTGTTTATTGTTCTCCACTCTATCCCAAGTTCCTAGCTAATTTTGGTACAGACTCCAATTTCTCTGGTCCCCAGCGTACTTTCAGGAAAGACGTTCAGCTGCTACCCCCCAGTATAGGCAAGCAATACAGATTGTCCTCAACTTAAGATGGTTTGACTTTATGATGGTGCAAAAGTAATATGCATTCAATAAAAACTGCACTTTAAATTTTGATCTTTTCCCCAACTAGCAATATGTAGTATGGATATACTCTCTCCCAGTCATCCACAAGATCATGAGGGTAAACAACCGACACACTACAACCATTCTGTACCCATACAGTCATGCTGTTTTTCATCTTCAGTACAGTATTCAATAAATTTCATGAGATATTCAACACTTTATTATAAAATAGGCTTTGTGTTAGATGATTTTGCCCAACAATAAGCTAATGTGTGTTCTGAGCATGTTTAAGGAAGGTTAAGCTAAACTACAATGTTTGGTAGATGAGGTGTATTAAATGCATTTTCGACTTATGATATGTTCAACGGGTTTCAACCTTGTCATAAGTTGAAAAAGATCTGTACTTTATAACCAAAGTCCTTTCTGAGCAGTTGGTGCCTATGTCATACGATTTGTTACATACTTTTAATATCATCCTGGGTAGACTGCTAGTTTTTCGAGCTGCAGGTTAATGAAAGACAAACTCCTTTTTCATGGGTGCTGAAAGGCACTGCCCTTAGCATTACTTTAAGAAATGTTAAAATGGGCTTTCCTGGTGGCGCAGTGGTTGAGAGTCCTCCTGCCAATGCATGGGACACGAGCTCGTGCCACGGTCCGGGAAGATCCCACATGCTGCGGAGCGGCTGGGCCCGTGAGCCATGGCCGCTGAGCCTGCGCGTCCAGAGCCTGTGCTCCGCAACGGGAGAGGCCACAACAGTGAGAGGCCCGCGTACCACAAAAAAAAAAAAAAAAAAAAAAAAGAAAGAAATGCTGAAATGGAACAGTGAATACTCATTTAAAATGTATCAACACAGTCCAGCTTACAAAAACGTATTTCTGTTTTTTGTTACAGCAAACTCCAGTAAGTGCTTTAAAAGCCATGTCCCATTCTTCTGAGGAGAGAGAACTGTTTGCTAGGTCCAAGAAGTCAGGACAAATTCAGCCCTTGATTTCCTTAGCTCTTGCTCCTGAAAGGCAGTATGTTCCATCCTAGAAGAAAGGAGCTGATATTTTGGCTATTTTGTTCCCTCAGTCCATGTAGGAATCTTAGCCCCTTGGTGCTGTGGGTGCCTTACTGAGGTCATCTAGGGTTCAATGCCCTCACTTGAGAGATAAGCAAACTGATGGTCAAAGAGAAAATGACCCATCATCCCCAAACTAATTAATTATTACTGGAGTCAGGACTAGAACCCAATAAGCTACTGTGTATGTCTTAGTCACATACTCTTTCCAATCCACCAAATAATGACATATATCATTCTACAATTGCAGGCATCTTAATCTGCACTGTGTTAATCTAATAAGAATTAATTTATATCACGATAAATTATAATAACTTACTCTCAACTCATGTCCTCACATTAAAATAGTTCCTAATTATATTTTGGCAGTGAAACTCATTATTTGGCATTTTGAAATGAAACTCCCTCATTCTCTGCATTTTACTATTTGGAGTAGTATTGAAAACATAGATATGATTCTCAGATCTTCACTTTTTAAACAGCTTCGTATGCATAGTTTGGTTTGTATGGGAAAAAGCGTTATAGACTAGAAAGTTGGGGAGGTATGTAAAAATAAAATCTTAAAAGTACTGCATAAAATGCAGATAAATATTTATATAATTGTAGCATGGAAGATATATTTCTAAGCATGAATGCTGAAGTCAGAAAACATAAAAATTGATACACCTCACATATATGTCATTGTATAAATCCAAAAAATACCAAAAACAGAATTGAAAGCATAATGACAAACTAGCAAACATACTGGTAATAGATACAACAGATAAACAGTTATTATCCTTAAAGTAAAATAAACTCATAAATCAAAAGATTAAAACAATTTTGCTAGAAAAATGTACAGATTATCTGATTGTACCAGGACTGAAACAGTGGGAAAGAAAAAATTGATTCGGGGTGGGGGTATGCGTGTCATCATTTACCTAAAGCCTTATATGTTATATTATTAGATTGAATGTTATCACCCATGTAGTCCCTGGTGGAAAATAAAAGCCTTCTTATAGAAATGTTTCTCACCAATTGCTAAATAGAGAATTGTTCAAAGATAGAATAATAAAGAATTGTTCTAGAATGATCACATTTGGTTCCACCTAAACCATGGCTATTGCAGCACAAACTTTGGTGTTTTGAAAAATGGCCACAGAAGTATGCAGTTCTTTTTGAAGCAGTATAATTTTATTTTATTTCATTTTTTTGTTATTGTTTCTTTCTTTCCTTCTTTTTTAATTTATTTTTCTTTTCTATTATGTTTTATTACAGGATATTGAGTATAGTTCCCTGTGCCATACAACAGGACTTTGTTATTTCTCAGAAATATGCAGTTTTTAAAAACAGCCACAGAAATATGAAGTCAGCTCAGGGTCAGACAGGCATTTATCTGGCTCTGTTTGTGGACAATTTGCCCACAGGCTGAAAGCAAATACAGCTGGGGATAAAATAGCATTATAGGTAATGAATATTTTCAATAATAATCTCTTCTATTAAAGTCTACAATATGAATGGGAATTTCCATTTCAGAAAGGGTATCTCCAGATAACCCTTACTTGCCATCAGTAACCTTGAGCCCATCCCAGAGGGCAAGTGGTATATCACAAGCTAATAAGTGAATAACCTACTCATTCCTCTCCCAAGGCAAGCCTGCACACATTTATTCATCAAGTGCCTGCATTGGATGTGCAAAAGAATCCTTCTCTTGTCCCTTTATAGTGGAGCTGGGGACACTTGTCTTTTAAATGTTGTTGCCAGGCCAGTATTCCAAACATTTGGGATGATTAGCTGTACCACCTGTTCCTGGATCTCACAGAGGATGGCTGTTCATTTTTATCCTAGGTGATTATGCTGTATGTGAGTAGATGAGCCATGAACTGTTCATTGCTCAGAGATCGTATTCTACCATCTCTTAAAACAAAACATATGCAGTTACTGGGGGTTTTTAAAAAGTATTCAATCAAAACAATCTTTAACTTACCAAGGATGACTTATTTTGGAAAAGTTTTAAAAAATTTCCCTAATTTTGAAAATCTTCTACTGTTTGATGTTTTATATTCATTCTACAGAGGCAAAATTAAAGAAATATCTCTCCTTATTATATTTGTGTTTCTTGACTGAATTAATGCTTAAAGGTGTTTCTTTTGAAATGCAAAAGAAACACAGAGGGATTTGTCATGATTCATAAAACAATAATGAGCAAATACACTACAACATTTATTCCTTCAGCGAATTCTTCATTTCATGACACTCTGCTCAGTTCATGACCCACTGAGGGAAATTCAAATAATGCTAAACTTGGAACCCTGTGCCCTAGGATCACTCTATGGGTGAGATCCTTTAAAACAAAGACTTTTGATAGTCCAATACATGAATTTCTGGCATGCAGTCCAAGCAATATATATGGAAATGATACATCAATGTCCTAGTGTTCACAGGAATAGAATAAAGCAAGTATTGAAAACTCTTAGGTTCAATCAAACTCTGTGATCCAACCAAACCTTTACAAGTATATTTCATTATATGCTCATCATCAAACCAGCTCTTTTACAAGTATTAAGGGAAAAGCCTTGGTTGGATGCCAGCTTTTATTGGCAACAACATGTAACACAAGGATATCAAGAATTCAAGGATCAATAATTAACAAGAATCACCAAATGTAAAATAGATAGCTAGTGGGAAGCAGCCGCATAGCATAGGGAGATCAGCTGGGTGCTTTGTGACAACCTAGAGGGGTGGGATAGGGAGGGTGGGAGGGAGACGCGAGGGAGGAGATAGGGGGATGTATGTATATGTATAGCTGATTCACTTTGTTATACAGCAGAAACTAACACACCATTGTAAAGCAATTATACTCCAATAAAGATGTTAAAATAATAATTAACAAGAATCAAAAAGCATCTTTCAAAGTTAGAGAATTTGCCTGTGAAATTTAATAACATATATACTTAGAGTTATAAGAAGCTATGGGCATGAGTCATCTATTATTGGAAATATAATTTATATAAAATAAATATACCTTTAGTAACAAATATCTCTCAGAGATAAGACATACTTGCATTTTCCACTGATTTAAGAGTTAAATTTACCACTTTTTCATTTATCTTTAGTAACAATGAAGTATGTATAATGTTTTAATTTAAAACTTCTAGGATTCATCAACTAATCATCCATGTATTCTTTTTTTTTAACATCTTTATTGGAGTATAATTGCTTTACAATGGTGTGCTAGTTTCTGCTTTATAACAAAGTGAATCAGTTATACATATACATATGTTCCCATATCTCTTTCCTCTTGCATCTCCCTCCCTCCCACCCTCCCTATCCCACCCCTATAGGTGGTCACAAAGCACCAAGCTGATCTCCCTGTGCTATGCGGCTGCATCCATGTATTCTTGATGCTAATGTCAAGATATTTTTTAAAAGTTCACTTTTCTTCTTATAAGATAAAAAACTTTTTATAGTTTCTGATTTCTTCAGAGGGAATTTAGTCTGGGAAGTTGCTCTCAATAGGAGAAGCAAAGATTAGAGCAAACACCAGTCCAATGGCAAATAAGACAGTTCTTCTGACAAGCAGAGAAGACGTCATCAACTTGGAGAGGGTCATGAGAGTCATCCTGAGAACTAAAGAAGTTCTGGAGGTGTGTTTTCAAATAGAAAAAGGGTGAACAACATGCAATTATTGTTTATGTACTATGACTTGAGGAAAACATAAGGATCTTGGAGAGGAGAAACAGATGATGAAGAAGGTAGTTAAAGCCTGTGTTTGCCAAACAAGGAAGTCTTGGCAAAGGGCTGCACAGAAAATTATAAATTGCAAGATACAACCTTGCTAATAGCTTTCACTGTGTTTGGTACACACAGATGATAAATGAACATTTAATTTACATCTAGAAAGGTACTGCCATAGGTCTCTCTGCAATGTGTTGCTGAAAAGTTCATACAGATTTAAATTTTGTAAATAGCTCTTGTAAACACAATAAAGTTGTTTAATATTAAGAAAACCCTATGATTGTTTTGTAGCAACAGCTGCTTTTTATGGAGCCTAGATTATGTGACCAGCACTATAGGAAACCCTTTACATACGTTATCACACTCATCATTTCTGTAGCTTTAAGAGATGAGAAAGTAGGGAGACAAGGTACTTAAGGAACCTGCCCATGGAATCAAGCCTGGTTATTAAGAAGCTCCACGGATACCTGAACTTGAGGCTGATTCTTCATGCTGTTTCATCTCTGCTGAACTACTCCTCCTTTCATTTATAAATAATCCTTTTATAAGATAAACAAATATGCTTGATTTGTGCTAAGTACAGGTTTTCATACATTCCTTAAATGCATTTCAAAAAGAACATTTGGTTTGGTTCACCAGTAGCCTGAAGATTATTAAAGATTGTGCTTTTGATAGTGCTAAGCTAATCTTAAAGATTATTTTCACTACCAAGCGAAAATGGATGGCTGAGGAAATTACTTTGCTACCTCAGGAAAATTACAAGTTTGAAATGAAGAAGAGATATACTGACCTGAATTATTCATATTTTCATTTCCTTGCATTTAGCACAATGCCTGGTACACAGTGAGCACACTTTGTTTTTTGTTTTGTTTTTGTTTTTGTTGAGGGAGGAAGTACTGTTTCAAACTCAAAATCTGAGAAACAATTTCACTTTGATTGGATGACTCTGTGCTGAAATTCACACTCTTAAGAACTACTAAACTTCTCTGTACTTTAATGGTGTTATATAAATGGATTATCCTCATCTTGGCCAAAAGCTAGTTACATTATTAAGACAAATATTAAGGAAAATGGGAATTACAAACACTATGAAGATTAAGGCCATATCACAAAAATCCTTTAGCTAAAAGCATTTCCTCTATGAACTCAAATTATTGCATTGCTAATTAAAACTCCTAAGATTTTACTTTAAGGAGAAAATACCATTTAAAGTTCAATAGTCAACACAGCTTGTCATACTACCAGGAAAAAAAGCACTGGTGAAACATTATTCAGCAAGTGACAGGTTTATAAAGGGGGACATCTTATAAAAGAATCAGGGCAAGACATGCATAAAACATTCAAAAAGCTGTTCATTCTTTTTAAAAATATAAATATTGCCTAGGGAGGTGACTGTGTTCTTGGTGACACATTTTTTCCTGTATATATTAATCCTTATCCTTACACTCGACCAGTATGCTTTCACTGGTGCTGCAACTCATCATAATTATCATTTGGCACTATAGGCTACACTGAATGTGAAATATTTAAAAGGCATGTTTATATCATAGAACTATGTAAATGAAATAACAGTTAATTCAAAGGACAACCTTTTTCTTGACCTGACTGTAAGGGGGTTTCCACACTCATTTATGTGGTTAAACTGGAGAACTGGTTACTGTAAAGTTTGACACAAAAGTGTAGTACCCATCCCCCTGCAAATTACACTTCACAAAGGTGAGATTAGCACATTCTTTACTTTGCAGTTCCTCTTTCCACTCCCCACTCAACTAGCAACTAATCAAAGTACTTTGCAGGTTTCAGATCTCTAAAGCAGGCTTGCTGTCTGCGTTATGAGCTGACCACCAAACACACAGGTCGTGAGCTTCATCCTGTTAAGGCTGGTAAAGCTTCACCCAGAGAAAAATTCAACTCTGGCCAGACTCTGGTTAAAGCCAGTGAAGGAGGCCTCCTAGGAACAGATGTGCAACTCAGCCCATATAACTTCATCATTACTCCTGAATAAACAGCTCAAAGTCTTCTCCTACTGGTTGGGAAAATCATTTTGAATAGGACAAAAGGTGTTTAGATGAGAGATCCTGCAATCTGAATCCTATCCGTTTGTATTCATGGGTTTTTACAATTCCTTTTTACTTTTGGTTATCATCAGTTAACTTTTGCTTGTCATTACATTAGCAGTATTCATCAGCAGTTTCAGTGAGTGAAAACACTAGGCTTTGCACAGCAAAATTTTAATCCCAGATTGGCTCTCCTTTGCTTCCTGCTATACTTTTTTGTATTATCACATGCTATGTACTTTAAGAATTCACTGCTGCATTCATCTAAGTCAAATATAATTACAAAGGTATTTTTGCTGCCAAAGAAAAAAATACAATGCATTCCAAAGTCAAAGGGAAAATACTCTAGGGCCTGGGTAAACTATTGCTTCTTCTCTACTGGATTGGGAAAAGTCAGAGGTGACTAAATTGTTGCCCAGGTTCAAGGATTAGCTGAGATATTCCCTGCATATGGGTTTTTTTAGGAATACTTCATGTCTCACAGTTAAACCTTGCACCTATTTCTTATTCTCAGCAGCACAATTTTAGAGCTGAAAGGGATCTTACAGATCACTAGGTTCAAAGTTCTATTCTCTATCTAAGATTTCTGAATGGCCAGAGTATATAATTCACTGTGCTGGTCACTGGGTAATGCATAGATGCCTAAGATGTAAAACTGCCTTTGAGGAATTTACCATCTAGATTAATTCTAATTCCCCACTCTTTTCATTCCCTTTCACATCAGCAACTTTTAGTTCCATAATGGCTCATCATTATGTGAAATTATCTTGTTCATTTATTTTTGTACTTGTTTCCAACCTTGTGAGTCTCCACTAGAATATAAGCTCTGGGGTGGGGGGGAGATGTTTTCTAGCGTTCTCACTGTTCAGCCTCCAGCATTTACAATGGGGTGTGTTAACTAACATGCTTTCAATAAATACTGGTTAAATGAAAGAATAAATAGACATTGGATTACTGTGAGGATCAAACGAGATGATTCATGTAAAGCCCTAGCACACTGGCTGCTACACAGTTGAGTGTTAATAAATATGTGTGGAATGAATAAATGAATAACACAAGATATCTAGAAACAAATGTCTCAGAAGAAGTAGCCTGGAGTTGACCCCTGGATGATAATCAGGGCTTCTGATAGTAACGGGAGTAGGCAGGTGGAAAAAAGGGCATGAACAAAGACTAGAGTGGCATGATCTTGGACGTGTGAGTCTGCCCTGTGCCCAAAGTAGCAGGCAGAAAATGAGGCTGCAAAAGGAGTAGGGCAAATCAGGGGGTCTTAAATGCCAGGCTTGGCTTTTTCTTTTTCATTTTCTTTCTTTCTTTTTTTTTGTGGGGGGAGGGCATTTAACCATTCATTCAACAGGTATTTATGGACTTCCATTATTAGTGACTATATGACTCAAGTTGCTGCAGATACAGAAATGAAAAAAAGCATCAAGGTCACTGCTCTAAGAGAGCTTTCAATCTGACCATCCTGTGCCTACACACAAGTAAATCAAGCCCCTAAAAGGTCAAGTGTCAGCCTCATCAGCAGATCTGATGCCTGGAGCCTAGGTCTCTGGACATACTGTAGTGCATTGCATTAACTCATAGGAAGCTGGTTACTAATAAAGTAAACAGAAGATAGCTATTCTGAGAGATGAGAATAGTGGAGAAAATTGAAGATAAGAAATTCAGTGCTGTTGGTTTGAAAAAAAACTTTCTGGAATGTCAGTGATCTTCTAAGGCAACCTTAGAATTAGGAGATATTCCTTATTTTGGTAATCAAAACCCTAAAATGATAATAGCATTCTCCACTCAAATACAATTTAGTTCTATTTTATCCCTCAGCAGGATGCAAAATTACCTTTCTTCTTCAAAGAAGAGTTAGAATGTTTGCCTGATGAGAAAATTCAATAAATGAGAATCCCTTAAGTATTTTATCATGACCCCTGAGGCTGGTCAGCAGGGACTGATTTGGTGGGATTACTAAAAGCTATGTCTAAACCCAGCAGGGATCATAGAGACAGAAGCTAGAACACAAATGGGCATGGATGGCTTTCATCAGAGGATCTCTAAGTGCCAACAAAATAAAAGCAAACCACGTGTCTTTAAATGAAAAGCAGGGAGGTTGAGAAACTCCTTTGCTATTCACCTTGCTGAATAAGGATTGCAACATTTTTAGTTGGTAGAAGAGATTTGATAATCAGTGTGTTAAAGCATTTTTTAAAATTTTGCTTTGGAGACAGAACACTCAGAATCAAATTCTACATGGAACACTGACTGTGTGACTTTGGGCAAGGTAAACTCTCTATGCTTGAGATTCCTGATTTGTAAATTGGGAAAAATACTTTTTCTCCCTACACAGGGTTAGCTGAGGATTAAATTAGATGACTCATGTGAAACTAACTGGCACAGGTGGACACTTACTGCATACTTTCTGAAACTAGTGCAGTCTTTCCAATATATTATCTTTCCACTGGAAACATGGCTATATAAGACCTCTGCAAAGATGGGAATCACCTGTTAAAATTCTGGAGTCAGACTGAATTGGATCCCAACTCCACCACTTAGGAGCTAGAGTCCTTGTACCAACTACTAAGTTTCTCTGTGCCTCAATATTCTTATCTGAAAACAGAGATCATAGTAATTCCTATCTTAAAGGGATGTTCTGAGGATTAAATACATCACTATATGTAAAGTAATAAAAGTGGCTGACATGTAGAAGAATATCCTGAACACATTTTTCCCTTGGAAGAAATGTTGATTGGTCTATCCAATCTATAATGGCCTAACATACTAAATGTACAATGGCCTAACATCTAAAATGTACATTAGAATTTTGAAATTTTCAGAAAGCTTAACATCTCATCTCACTTCACTCTCCCCATCTCCATACGAGCTGAGTCCAGATACTTTAGATAAAATAATTGTCTGGGTCTACTCAAAGAGAAGCTCTTCTGATTTCCTGCCTGGTCATTTGTACTACCACTCGGCATTTTCCTCATGTTAGGATACACTCCTCCAGGCCCATAACTGCATGCACTAGCCTCCCTACAAAGGTAGTTCTGCCCCGTTCCCCAGCAAATTACTGAGTGCTTACTATGTGCTAGATACTGTTCTGGGCATACTCCAGGGAATACAGAGTAAATAAACAAACATGGTCAATTTGGCCATATGGGGAACAGATGAGACAGGAACAGATGCATGTAAAAGTACTTTGCCAGCTGTAAATTACTACACATATGTAAAGGACTGTTATATATGTATTCTTCAAAATATCAAACAAAAAATTTTGAAAGGGCGAGAACTTGCTTCATAAATATCAATAGTTGAAGGAATTTAAATATAAAACCTTTATATGCATATGTAAACTACTGATTCATGCAGGAGTTCAGCCCATTCTTGGACTCGGTCATCTCTGAACCAGTCTGTTATCTCCTGGTAAAATATTTCTGCATCTAAATGAATTATTGCCATTTCTAACTCATGAATTAAAATTTGTAATTTTGGAGCTGGAAGAGGCTTTACAAATCATTGACCAGTGCTTTCAGTTTCCAGGCACTGTGCTGACCCTCTCCACTGGGTCTGTCTTCTCAGGGCTTCTCCTATGTGTCCTCCTTGTGGGAGGAGTGTACTTCCTGTCCCCTTGAGGCAGGCTTGGCCATGTGACTTCCTTTGACCAAAGAAATGTGAGGAGAAGCTTTAAAACACATCATGTGGTTCTACCATTGCTCTTTTCCCTCTGCTGCATGTCCCACATGGGGCTGATCCTTCAGGCCTGGATCCTTAAGTGGAACACAGTTGTAGGTGATGAGCAGCTGACGTGTAACCTGATTGAAAAGTCAAGCTTTTTTTTGTTAGCCACTGAAATTTTGGGGTTGTTTGTTACTGCAGCATAATTTAGCAAACTATGACTATTTCAGGAATCAATGGCCAGAACTGTTACTTTCCAATGGGAACACACCTAAACTGATGAGAAAGCCAGAACTAGGTTCCATGTCTCCTGACTTCTAGTCCAGACTTTTTCTACACTAGCACATGCTTTAAGAAAAGCTAGTCCTTCTCTAAATAGTTCTTCAGACCTCTAGAGTGATTTCTAGCTGCACATTTTTTCCTTCCCCAAACCCAGTAATGTCAGTCCATGAACACTACCTTACTCTGTAGTAGTCCTCTCCCAGTTTCTGTTCAGCTTTACCCCCGGTCAATCAGTGTTGAAGAAAGATGAGGAAAAGCTTGTTGTTTTCAGAGGCAGCTGAAAGTATTGGAGGGATCAATGGCTGTGCTGTATGAGATGCACAGGGAGCAGGTAGAGGCAGTGGTACTCCTGGTACAGGGTGGGAGTGAGGTACCCATCTACTGTGAGCCCAAGTGCTACTGCAAGATATATCCCAGTCTTTGTGCTCTGATCCCATGATTGCTGCAGTACAGTGTATACTTCTTATGACATTTCAGCCAATAGTATCTCAGGTAATCATCACTTTTATATTTTAAAAAGGTAGAAATTGTCCCGAGGGTGATGGAATGGGGAGGGGTTAATCCCATACTAGATGTATTTGAAAAACACTAATTCTTCTTCCATATTTGATCAACAACATAAGTGTAAGTTCCTTCAAGGAAAAAAATACTGGCATTTAAAATAATTCCTTTGTACAGGGAAACTTTACATAAAACAATACACACACCTTGATTCACAGACACAGGACTACATTCACTTTGCTCTCTCTGCACCTGACATGTGAGAAGTCAGGAAACTTTGTACAATTTAGGATGTCTCTTTAACAAACATCTTTTGAATAATCTTTTGAAGATGTAATAAAAATATCCTATATTACCACATAATCTTTCATTTTACATAAAATATTAAGTTAGGGAGGATATTATGGGTCATTTAGTTCATAGTCCACAAAATGCAACCATTGTTTGTAATCATCAAAAGCTGTAGCCAGTGGTCTTTATTTCTAGTTATGGGAGCTCCATTTTAAAATAAATCCAACCATTGTAAAATTCCCCCTCAATTTTATTTGAATTGGATGCAAGGTTTTGCACAATATTGTGTATACTGCTATTTAATGGGATGTTTATGGGTAGAAATAATACAATTAAAATTCAAAGCTTTTGTCTACACGCAGAAAAGAACCCAGTGCCCATGGGGTGGGGAGAGGGTGGGTTGGGTAGAGTTAATGTTCCAGCTCACACCATCTATCATGTTCAAATGCTGACCATAGTAGTCTCAACCCTAATGTGAAATTCATTGCCCTTCAGAGGTCTTTGGTGAACTCCTGTCATTCTGACTGACAGCTTTAGAGGAGGCTTCCTCAATAATAGGAACATCTGTGCTGAGCAGAATGGAAAACCTTGACACTTCAACAGCTTCTTGATATCTAGGCTGGGAGAAAGAAAAGCCTCCTGGCCTCTCTCCCAGCAGACTGGAGAGGAAATAGTGGCAGCCTGCGTGGCTGGTATCAGACTCTCTTTCACAGAACCTGATTCAGCAAGTTGACAGTACTAAGTGCTTCTGCCTTTAGCACTTAACTATTCTCAAAGGGAACAAGAAATAGGAGGGGACCTTTTTTCATATTTCCTTATGATATGAAGAGAGAACTGTGCAATAACATTTAATATATAAAAGCCAAAGATGATTTGGGTCAGGCAAAAACCATCTAATTAGAATCATTTTATTCTCAGCTATGTCTAGGATGCTTCCTATAGAGTATGGAGGGTAGAATGGGAGTGGGGAAAAAAGGAAGAAAGACTTCTCAGAGCAAAATGAGTTTGAATTTAACCAGTGTCAAATAAAGCTGCATTAAGGAAGCTAGATATTTGCTTGACTGCTTTCTATGGCTGCATTCATTTTTGGTCATCCTCAGTGGGGCTTGTCAACCTCTACAGTTACTAGTCAGCCAAGGTATATACTAGATTTCCTCAGGATAAATAAGAGCAAAACATCCCTAACTCTCTTGAGTTAAGTGGAAGATACTATCCTTTCAAGAGCAACAATAACCAAAAAAAGCCACAAACTTTCATAGAAGATAAGAACATAAGTTAACAAGAATCTTTTCTCTGAAGAGAACACTGCATTATCTTCTGCCAACTTCTTAGTTTACTGATGGGATAGAAAGCTGATGATTTACTGTACACAGTAAAGAATATTGCTTTTGGGAGCTGTGTTAGCCTGGACTCCATATTCTCTTCAAAAATAAAAAGGAAACTTTAGGGCTTCCGTCGTGGCGCAGTGGTTGAGAGTCCGCCTGCCGATGCAGGGGAAGTGGGTTCGTGCCCCGGTCTGGGAAGGTCCCACATGCCACGGAGCAGCTAGGCCCGTGAGCCATGGCCGCTGAGCCTGCACGTCCGGAGCCTGTGCTCTGCAATGGGAGAGGCCACAACAGTGAGAGGCCCGCGTACCGCCAAAAAAAAAGGAAACTTTAAATTGGATTTCTGACATTGGTTGAATGGTTTTAGTCTAAAAACTATTGAGTAGATTAATTTTAAAATGGAGTACCATAAGCACAACATCACTTCTGATACAATACCATTTTGTGATGTCTTTTAGAACCAGGCATCATTGTGGACAAACAACCTCAACACCTTTGAAGCCCTCACTGACCACTCTCTCCTGTTCTCACCTGAAGATAGTATTTCCTTCCAGGCCTGGCTAATGAGAGCTCCCACTCTGAAACCCTGCTAGGCTGGGGCACGTGGCTGTGGGCTGCTTTTCATCTGGCTCCATTCTGAAACTTCCAGACCATTGATATTTTTAATACAATGTATTCATATGGGTCCAAGTCTAACAGTTAGAAAAGGGATGCCATTCAGAGGCAATCAACACTATGTTTCTTACATATTCTTTTAAAGACGTGGTAGGCCTATGTAAGTAAACTTATAATCACCTCCTCTGAAACACAACCACTCACCTATTATTCCCTGCTTGCTCTCTACATATTGCTGCTTCTATTAAAGTTCTGGTCACTTCCTCATATTTACTAAGGACCACAGCATCTGTGTTCTGGTATTTCTCTCTACTTCGTTACCATCATCCTGGATGATGTCAGTGTCCATGCAGATAGTGTAGACAAAATACCTTTCACTCTCAACTCTAGTGTCCCTTCTAATATACCCTCACTTCAGCCACTCCCTCTTCATCTGAAATCTGAAATGCACGGTGCACTCTGCGGCCATGCCTTCCATATCCTTGCAAGCCCTTGTATTACTTGCTGCTATCTCTCTCTCTTCATTCACTTAATACTTCCATGTTCCTCTAAGTTATCAGTCTCCTATTGATCTTAGACACCTCATAATCCATCACTTCAAGTCCTCTCTTATCAATACTCCCTTACCACCTAGCTGTCCTCTGGTACCCACCCTGCAAAAGCCCTTCTCTAGAGCGATCCAATCATTCTTCACCTGGATATCTGCTTGAGAAAAATTACAAACCCACCACACTATGTTGTCTTTCTTTCTCATGTATCTTTAACCTTTTCTCTACTTGCCTGTCCTATATAACCTATAAAAAATGTTTGAGTCTCTTTATCAGTTAAAGAGCTATTTCCTTCATCTAACCTCTCTGGGTATCATTTCTTTAAATCCTTTACACTTAAACTTCTTGAAATAGTAGTTTACCCTTTTTGTTTACTGCAAATTTGATTCACTCTTCATCTCATGGCAGCCTGATTCTTGCTCCATCACTCACTCTGATAAAAAGACTCTTCTTAATATTTTTAATAGCTTCTGAGTTCTCAATGCACCCTTTCTAGGCTTTACTTGACTTGGTTTTAACAATAATTTATACATGAATGATGCCTCACTCTGTATCGTAGGCCAAGAAATCTTTGTTGATATCAGATCATTTTGCCAAATTCCTTCTGGCCACTTCCCATTGGATAGCCCATAATCTCCATAAACTCAACATGTCCAAAATGGTACTCATCAGTTTTTCCACAAAACCTGCTCATCTTCCTGTGTTTCCTTTCCTAGAAAAATATAACCACCTTCACTTAATTGTGTACATCACACATTTAGGAGTCATGCTGAAATATTCCCCAATTAGTCACTAAATCCTTCAGATTATACTTTGCAATCTGTCCTCCACTGACCTGCCATATTGGTCTTCACATGTAAAATCAAAACAAAAAGTGCTATACTATCTATGTAACTTCCAAGGCCCAAATCCCTCAGAGTTACTGAACAGCTTGCAGTCCTTTGATGAGTACATCAAAACCTTCATGATTTGGTTCCTGTCATCTTCTCCAACTTTTCTAACCAGTCACTCTTATTTCCCCAAGGTTTCAGAATTATTTCATGCTTTATCAGCCTTCTCAAGTTTGAAGAGGTGTTCCCTTTGCCTGGAAAGTCCTCCCAACTCTTTCCCATTTAGTTAATCTCACCTCATCATTTAGAACACAAATTGAATAATTCTCTTTGAGAAGCATCATTAGTTCTGATGTAGATGCTCCCACCTCTGTGTTCCCAGAGTATACAAAGATTTTTACAGTGTACTTTTTGTTGACCTTCATGCTTCCACAGTAGCCAGTATAATTCCTAGGACATATTAGGTTCTCAATAAAGACTCAAAGAATAGCTGGGCTTTTAGGGCATAATGTGACACATGTCCTTCTCAGATTCTTAATGAGGATCCATTATCTATCATCTGGGAATTTAATTATTAAGTTTAAAGACCATATTTTCAGGTGGCCAATTCATTTTTAAGCTATCTCGATTCATAAAGGTGGCTTAAAGTTAAAGATTGACTTATGGGGCTTCCCTGGTGGCGCAGTGGTTGAGAGTCCGCCTGCCGATGCAAGAGACACGGGTTCGTGCCCTGGTCCGGGAAGATCCCACATGCCGCGGAGCAACTAAGCCCGTGAGCCATGGCCGCTAGGCCTGCGCGTCCGGAGCCTGTGCTCCGCAACGGGAGAGGCCACAACAGTGAGAGGCCCGCATACCGCAAAAAAAAAAAAAAAAAAAAAAAAAAAAGATTGACTTATGGGTTAATGATTATTTCTATTCTTAAACATTTAAAAATGTTTGACAACTAAATATTCTATAAAGCCACCTTTTGGCAGTAAGACAGCTGTTGACACTTAGTTTTAGCTCCAAAAGTGTTCTTCTTGTTAAACTAGTGAGGTATTGTCCTTAACATAAATAATATGAAGGTGGAGTGGCAGGTGACTAATTGAAGTGTTTTAAGGGCACTGTGAAAAAACTATTTTCTCTATATTTCTGTCCTTTGATATCCGAGCTACTTATTCTGGGAATTTTAGTACTGAAATTTAAGATATTACAAAGATTCTCATAGATTCAACTCTGTGAATAGGGTCAAAAAATTTTTTTAATTTATTCACTACCCATATTTGATTTATTTTAAGGTGAAAAATGTAGATTCTGATAACAACAAAATACTCAGACAAAACAACAACAGTGGTTTTCATAATAATGTTAATTCTGGAACTGGAGAACACAAAACTTGAATATTGTGAAAAGGAAAGACCATCTTATAGGATGTGAAACATTTAATATTAAAAAGAAAACCTTAGAAATTTAAAAGAAATTAGATCATCTTCCCAACATAGATGATCATGTGTAATCAATTTGAAAGAAACGGAAAAGATGGCTGTGCTAACTATGTACACTAGACATTTCAGAGGGAGTACATACATTATTAACCTGACAAAGCTCCCTCAGTAACTCCAATAACTTGCATAATGTACATGTATAGGGTCTTTGTGGGGGCAGATTTTGCAGCATATTTTAGACATTCTTTATATGGAAATGTTGATATTACATTAGACACAGATTACCTCAGAGCTGAAAGAACATAGAAATTTGTGAAATTATTTATCTATTAACAATTGCTGCAAAGTGGCTATTACATTATATCATACATAGTAGAGAGTAAATGAGTTTTAATTTTAAAAAAATTGTTAGGACTCCTTTGGTGTCACTGAATCTAGAAGTGGAACTACTTTACCTAAGATTTCAGTGGAGAAAGTTCTATGAAATATAGCAAGTGAAAAAAAGCTATGGAGGGAACTGTTAAGATATTGCAAAGTTGTCAAAACACAAAAGGGCTCCAGTCTGAAACTAGGAATCAATTGTTGATCTGTGCAGTGCATTGGTAAAATGGAATCAGATTACCAAATCATTTTGCAAGTACTTTAGTATAAGATGTTGACAAACTTCTGGGGATTTAGAGAAGAGCTGACTGATTAACAGGCTGAGAAAAATGACTTATGAGACAAGATTATAGAAACTAAATATATTGTTCACCAACAGAGGAATTAAGTACTTGATGTACACTACATATAAAATATTTAAGAGAATGACTTAGGGGTATGATACAAATTTCCAAGAATCCAAAATGTGTCACCATGAAGGGAAAGAACTGTTTACGATGTTCCCTGAGGGCAATAACTAGAAGTCAGAGCACGAAATTGTATAACAGAAAATGTAGCCTCAGTATCTACAAAGTTTTCCCAGCAGTGATATCTATTAAATTGTGAAATGGCCTCACAATGGAAGTAGTAGAAAAGCCATCCCGTAAGTCATTTCACACCAGAGTGGACAAAGTATTCAAAGACATACCTTTGGAAAGAAATCAACCCCACTGACGTAATGGAGAGTATAATGAATGACCCACAAGAGCATTCCATTTCTGCTTTTAGCAGTGTTATGTGTTTTTCACTGAGCATCTGTCTTCTATTGTGAATATATTCATATCATAGCTTTAGTTTTATGTTTATTATTTCAATATCTTTTATTTTATTTTCCTAAAAGGCCTCTAGTTTGTAAACCCTTTGGTTTGCCTGGACTTTAATTTATGAAAATCACATTTTCGTTAATATCCTGAGCTCTCTATCAGGAAAGTACTCTGAGGAAAAAGCAACAAAGACAGTTGGAATGTTAATCCATTTTATAATGAATCTCAAAATGTACACATCTAATCCTAAACTTGTAGCCTCTGACAGATAATGAGACAGCAGAAAGAAATATTTGTATTTTATTTATTGCTATAAATCCCGTATTAGAAATCTTCTCTTTTAATCATTCATAAATTAAATATGTAACTTTTCCATATTGTATTGAACCCCAATTCTTTTGCTCCTGGGCATTTAATTGATGAGGAATGGATTAAAGATAACGAATATAAAGAGTAGAAATATTTGATACTTTTTATACATTGAAAATAGTTGCTTAATCATTTATACTAATCTTGGATATGCAACATATTTTACAATATAAAGTACCTGGCTAGGTAAGAATTTATTGTAAATTTAAAAGAACTGCCAAAGAAATAAGAACCTAGGATGTTATCTTTGTGTTAATATTCCATCTCATGTATTAGATCCATTTTAACCTATTAAGGAGTACTCTCCCACTATAAAGTTGTTTCTTACTTCACAGTATAGCAACGATATAGTTGTAATGCTTACCATACCTCCAGCTACTTTGTTAATTAGATCAATTTCAGATTGCCCACTGGGAATCCTCACAGCATGAACACACAGCATTTTAAGCACACTGACAGTGAAGCTTGTGAGAGGGTCACACAAGTGAAGAAATGGTGATAGGAGGTTGTGATTTGTGCAAATTTCCCTCTGTTTTCTGTTACATACATAATCCTGCCCCTTCCGACCTTTTCCTTTAAGTCCTAATAGGTCTTCTGTTGCTTTCATTTCTCCTCAAACCCCTATCTCCAAAATACTCCAGGAAATCTCAAGGGTAACTTTGGGCAGTAAAATATATACAAACGTCTTTGAGCAGGGCTTCTCAAACTCAGCACTACTGACACTTTGGGTTGGATAATTCTTTTCTGGGACTGAGGAAGGAGGTGACCTCTATACTGTAGAACATTAATAAGCATTCCTGGTCTTTACCTACTAGATGCCAGTGGATCCCCCCCACCCCCAGTCCCATTGTGACAACCAAAATTGATTCTAGAAATTGTCCACTATCTCAGGGTGGTGGGGGAGGAGAGGCCAAAATCACCACTGGCTGAGAACAAGTACTACAGCAAACTGGCAAAGGGTAGGAGGAGTCATTTGAGTCACTTGCCTTTTTATTCGTCCTCTTGTATGTCTCCAAGGTTCTATGGAGAAGGAAGTTAGTTGCAAGAAGACTGGGCAGGGATTGGTTGCCAGAAACATTAGCAGGAAATATCCTCGCCACATGGCATCAGGGAATGAGACTGTGAAGCTCAGCTTTGTGAAAACTCAAAAATAGGTATAGGTAGGCTAATACATAGCCTCCCTGAGAAGAGGCAACCTTACCCTCTTATTGAGAACGTACTAGTGATAACTTCACATCTAATTCTGCGACACAATAATGGGAGCTGGAGTGAGATGGTGCAAATATTAATACATGTTAAAACATATATATACTTATAATGAGAAGTCTACCATCTAGTAGTATAAATGTGGGTACACTTCCATTTCATGGATATAGCATTCTCAACTGCAACATGGGGATGCTTCCAGTTTTTGTCTGTTGAGATTCAATGAACTGGCCAATATCAAAAGAAACTTTTACAAAAGTCTGGCAACAATATTTCATTCATTTGACCTATATATATATATATATACTGTGAGTGTCAACTATATGCGAGGAATTTTGCCAAAGGTTTGGCCTAAAGAAATCATTAAGACAGGACCCTTGCCTTCATGAAATTTTAGGGCTAGACTAACATCTAAAAAGTGTCATAAATTGTTATAGATGCATCGTAAAAGAACGCAAGTGTGGCACACACAAGTGGAAGTGAGGAGAGGCCCAACTCAAGAGGTGATGCTTGGAGGGGAGCTTTGAAAGATCAGAAGTAGGAGATAATCCTGCACACCTACTATGTGTCAACCTCTGCACCAGGACATACTATCTCTGGTCTTGACAAGGACTCCACAACTCACTATTTGCACTTTATGAGAAACCTCAGGCTTGGAGAGCTGCAAGCCTCATTGATGGTCCTATACTGAGTAAGCAGCAGAGTCTGCATTCAAATTCCAGAGACTTTATGGAGCCTCCTCTAAGCAAAGGAAGCATAATTTAACTTGCAGAGACTGTGAACATGCCACAACTATTCCTAGAACAATATTATGCTCAGGATGGCTGGAGACAGGATGAGAGATGAGCCAGGGTAAAGGATAAAGCTAAGGAGCAGGCAGAGACAAACCACAAAATGCTCTGTCTCCATACTAGGGTTTGGATTTCATCACAGAAAATGGGGAGCCACTGAAGGGTTTTAAAAAGAGGAATGGCAGATTTGTTTGGGTTTATGTCTTGGAAAGATCTCTTGGTTGCTATGGGGAAAAGGGGTTCAATGACAATCCTACAGGCAGAGAAACAAGGGGGGAAAGAGATTTTTGGGTATTGCCCAGGGAAGAGATTATGGTAGATATATCCAGACCAACAGAAAAAGAGAGGAAAAAAAAAAGGGCTCATAGAGAAAGATACTAAGGCATTAGGGAGGTTAAAAGGGAGTTGCTCATTAATGAAGAAAAATCTTGGCACTTTTCCAAGTGCAAACAGAAAACACAATGCCTATTCCCAGTATTTTCTTCTACTGTCCATAGTTCACCAAGACGGGATAGGGGCTACAAGTGGTGGGACATCCGAGTTCTGTGAAGCAGTGCTCCTCTCTCCTGACTTACTGTCACCTCCAACAACAGATTGAATTTTGTTACACCTGAGTGACCATATAGCACTTTTCTGCACTTCTTTCATAACCCTTATTCCATCCTGATAACACTATCAAATATTGTTTTTTCTTCCAAAACTAGACTAGGTCCCCTGAATCCCCCACAGTACCAAGCATACAGCAGTTTCTCCATAATTAATTGTTGAATCAGCTGCTTCAAATCCTTCTTGGTAATTATAGTATATGAGTATACATAGATGAATCAAATAATATATGTATTACTTTGTTCTATTTTGATTACATTTTCATTCAAATATACCAAGTGTGTCTAGAAATGAACTTTATTGGCAGTCGCTTCACCCTAGAAATGAACTTTATTGGCAGTCGCTTCACCTATAAAGTCAGGGCAGGAATGGGAGGGCCAATTATCACTTATTATGTATTTGAAGATAATGGGATATATTGTTGTGATATTGTGATGAGCAAAATACATTTCTCATGTACATTTGCTCTTTGTCCACTGTTCCTAAACCTATTTCCTAAGTGTTGACAGTAAGTCTTCTGTTATGTTAAAAAGGTGACTTTCGGACCACACCTAAGGATGGGGGCTGGTCACCAGGAGACCACCCTCTGACCTCCAGGGAGGGAAAGGGGCTGGAGGTGGAATCAATTGTTAATGGCCAAAGATTCAATCAATCATGACTATGTAATGAAGCCTCTATAAAAACTCAAAAGGACAGGGTTCAAAGAGCTTCTGGGCTGGTGAACACATGGAGAGGTAGGGAGAGTTGTACATTGGAACAGGGCAAGGAAGCTCTGTGCCCCTTCGCAAGTACCTTGCCCTATGCATCGCCTCCTTTTGCCTTTCCTGAGTTATATGCTTTTATAATAAACCAGTGATCCAGTAAGTAAAATGTTTCTGAGTTCTGTGAGCTGCTCAAACAAATTAATCAAACCCCAGGAACCTGTGATTTACAGCCAGTTTGTCAGAAGCACAGGTGAACAGTCTGCAGTTTGTTGGGGAGGAAGAGGGGAGGACAGTCTTGTGGGACTGAGCCCTTAACCTGTGGAATCTGATGCTATCTCTAGGTAGATAGTATCAGAACTGAGTTGAATTCTTGGATACCCTGCTGGTGCCCAAGAATTGTTTGCTGGTGTGGGGGGCCCTCCACCCCACGTTGGAAATTGGGTCTCAATATACCCAAAAGAACTGTGTATAGAGATTTTTATTTTCCTTTAAAAATATGGTCGGTTACTGAGACCACCAGTCGAAACAATAAGGTGAAGCAGTAGTCATTCAAACTGGAATGTGTTGATAAACAGAGTTTATAGAAATTAAATTAGAGGTTATAGAATTATTAGAACAGGGAAAAGAAGGCTGATACTGTATAGTAAGTGCACTGAAAACAAAGTCAAGTCACTCCACAGCCCAGGGGAGAATGGGGAGACGCAAGTGCTACAGTCTCCACCTACCCTTATCATAAAAAGTGTCATTCTCATTGTTAACAGCTAAGCAAACAGACACTGTTAGGTGTATTTCCTCTGTCTTAGCAAACTATTATTAAATAGCAAAATTGAAGAAATTTTCTCTTGATTGAAGGTCGGAACAATAGTGCCTTCAAAATGCAATCTAGTATACTGAGAGAAGAGAATGGGCCACGTGTGGGGATGGTGCGAATGAGGTAAGAAAGCTGCTTTGCTTTCTTTTTTTGTGAACGGATCACAACATGAATGCTGTCTTTGAAAGTGGCCACTGTGCCTGCCTCTTCTAAAGCTTCCACACAGAAAATGGACTAATGGAAGATGTGAACCAGCTTGCTGTTTGATGTGAAGGTAGTGTGTAATTAAGAAAACTAATTAATTAAGAGGTCCCTTTTCATGGGACTTAAATATATTTACATTGATGTAAAAGTGTGAATTCAGCCTATGGAGCTTTTTAATGAAATCAAGAAGCACATTCAGTAGTTTGTTACAATATCTGGAAACTATGTGCTGTGTTTACATTTTACAAAGGGCTTTCCCATATCTTATCTCGTTTAATCCTGCTCTGTGCTTGGTACATAGCACATGTTTTAGAAATGTTCACGATGACTTCTGGAAGCTTACAGAACATTAATTCACTCAGGAACACTTACTGAGTAACTGTCACCCTACTAAGTGATGGGAGTAAGCAACAGACACAATATAATTAAAGCTTGTCGTTGTTTTTAAAGTGCTCCTCGTCCAGTTAAAACCAGAACAAGAAATGTCAACACATAAGTGCTGTAAAATAGCTGTGGTAAACGGTGCTATGGAAGTGGTAAAATGAGTAGAAAACATGAAGCTGAGGATGGTATCCTTGAAGAATAGTGTAAATTCTGGGGCTCTACTTATAAATTAAGAATTCTTATCAAAGTAAATAGTTTTTATCAGGGCAGCATATTAGAATCCGTTGAGGAGCTTTTACAAATAGTTTTGCAGGCCCTTGATTCATTAAGTCTGGGGTAAATTCTGGGCACCTATAGTTTAAAAAAAAAAAAAGCTTTAGATAGTTCTACTGCAAACACTTGATTAAGAATCATTTTCTTGGAACTGTGATGCTTCGTGCTGTCTAAATTATACTCTATGATTTAAGCCTGAAATGCTTTTGGCCAATTTTCTTCCTTTTACCTTTAGGATTTATCACTTTTACATGCCAATAGCTTGGGATGAGTAAGGTTTTAAAGCTGTCATCAGTCAGCTTTTTTGTTCCCTCTGCTTGGATTGAATGATTCCCTACCTTTTCCTTGGGTCAGCTACTGCTTCCTCTGTGACTCATTTCCTGACCATCTTCTCTTTCCCTCAGACACAATTACTTTCTCTCTTATCCCCTCCCACAACCTCTCAGTTTGTGTTTCTGTTATCGCTGATCACAGCAGGTCTGCTTAACTTTACTGTCTTGAGGGCAGGTTTCTCATCTTATTTGCATCACCAGGAATGGAACTTGACATAGAGATGGAGATACACAAAAATACGTGTAGAATGAATGAGAGACTGAATTAATTAGAGAATTAATTTACAGCTTGGTCTTCATGAAAAATCTGCTAGCCATTTTGATTTGTGAGGAAAAAAACACATTTGGGCAGAGGTGGGGTGAGGTGGGGTGGATTAGAGTTTTAGAAGATTCCAAAAGGAAATTGGAGACACAAAAACTTAGATCCGCTTTGCCATTCTGCCCACAACGGGACTTAGAAACATCATTTTATTTTCATATTGATAAATAGCATATGTCTTTGTTATCCAAGGGAAGTTCTTACAAAAGGTTCAGAAGAAAACAGATTATTGATAGTTGTGTATTCTAACTAATTGTACCATTAAATCAAAATGAGGTAGTGGTCTGAAATTTTAATTTAGACCACTAAATCAGACCACTAGAGCTCTGACTTTTCTTTAGGACTGATTTCTTGGTTAAGATTTTGTATTCATATTTCTATTCCTTAATGATTAAAAAACTCTTCCCTATTTAGGTTATCCTCCATGCCTAAAAGAACTGTTTCTATTTCAAATTCATATCTCCTTGTTATCTGTTATAGAGATATTTATTGCAGAGATTAAAATACTGGGGTGGGGGGGTTAGTGTCTTTTTCTCCTTGTAAAAATAGATGGTTTTAGCACTTCAGAAAAAAAAAAAAAATCCAGAAGATGACATTGAGTATTCATAGCTTGATCAACTATATAATTCAGAGACCTGGCTTGCCTTTGAGCCAAAGGGACTATTTGCGCAGTATTTTGTAGATGAGGAATGAATGCCTTTCTATAGGAGTGACATCAAGGAACTTTAAAAATACACATACACTGGTAAAATTAGAATCTTCATATTAAATGTATAGTTCAAGATATTTTCATGAATAGTTCAAAAGTGATGAAGAGAGTATACATCTAATGTAGCATAGCAGAATAGAGGTATTAAGAGGTATTGCCTTGCTCTTCTCCCAAATCTGCCTAAATCTGTGGGTTTAGCTGGGAATCAGAATCATACTGCATAACTGTTCCTAGGCCTGACCTTACTCCAAGTCCATATATCTCCCCAGTGTTCATCTGGTTCCAACATGCTAGAGACCCACTGTTGTATCTCCCCAAAATTGGTATGTTCCAACTTAATCCTCAATGTGATAGTTTTAGGAAGTGGGCCCTTGGGAAGTGATTAGGTCATGAAGGTGGAAATCTCATGAATGGGATTAGTGTTCTCATAAAAGAGGCCCCAGAGAGTTCCTTGGCCCCTTTTGCAATGTGAGATTATCGGAAAAAGAGGGCTGTCTCTGAACCAGAAAGCAGGCCCTAACCAGACAATGGGTCTGTTGGTGCCGTGAACTTAGACTTCCCAGCCTCCAAAACTGTGAAAAATAAATTTCTGTTGTTTAGAAGCCACCCAGGCTACAGTATTCTGTTATGGCAGTGATGAACTAAGACACAAAATCTCTTAAAGGACCTGGGATATACCTAAGTTGATTCTAATTCTACAAAGACATTTAGATGGTAACAGTAATAATAATAGTTCCATCTGTTGTGTATAGTATATTTATCAAACCCATATATTTTAAAGGTGATCCTCAAGCAACTTTATGATGCAGGTGTATCCTTCCCATTTTACAAATGGAGAAAGACCAGCTTGGTCAGTTTAACTGATATGTCCTAAGTCTCATAGACAATACAGTGATTTGAATTTGAGTGTTTCTGACTCACATACCCTTTATCCTGTACAGAAACCTCAAAACAAATAAACAAACAAACAAATAGCTCTGGAATATCTTAAAAACCTGGAAAGCTCCCGGGGCCTCAGCAAAGACCCTTGGAGTGACAGACATCAGGACCTCAAAGACCTTTGTACAATTAATAAGAAGACTTGAGTCTTTCAAGGCTGCCTACATTCTTCATGAGGAAGGGCAGCTCAGCAGCTGCATCAATAGAGGATCTGAACCATGTTTGCTATGATGTCACTATTACACAGTCTGATGTAAGAACTGCTGAGGTCAGGCTGTTACTGACACAATTACATGCTCCTTGAGATTAAAATGTAGTGGAGGCAGAGTTTACAAACAGGATGCCTGGTTCCATTCCACAGTTTTCCTGACATTTGTCCCCGACAATGGCCCCCATTCCTCCACTCTCACCCCCACCCCTTCCAATGCCCAATGACCAAAGCAACTGAGGGCCACTGGTATGTTGATATGACTGTAACATTAAAGTGAGAGGGAGAAAGTCTTTCTGGTCCAAAGTCTGGAAAAACATAGTCAGTGGTCTCTTTATACATCACTGGGGATTGCTTTTATATATTGCTTTTACTCCAAACTGTCAGATGCATCACAGGTACTCAATGAATACTTACTTGTTGGTTCAGCTCAGCTAAACATATTAAGACCTACTTAGTACACAATGCCCTGTGATAGACCTGTAGGAATAAGGTACTTCCGACCCTCATGGAGCTTTCACTCTAATGGAGACAGTGAGACCTGTAAATAGGTTTCCATGGGCTAAGAAATGGCTGGAAAGAATGGTCCAAAATATTCATAGTGGTTGTACTTGAATGATGGGAACTATGGGTGGTTTTATTTTTTACTTTTCTATGTATTTTCAAAAATGTCTGGTATATGTATACATTACTTTTTCTTTGAAAAAAAAATGTCGATAAAGAATAGCAATGTGGGTGCCTGACAAAGGGAAAGAGCGATTGTGCTTGAGGAGCTAAGAACAAGTAGTATATTTGACAGGAGTATGTCTTTGACAGAGAGAGGAGGGCTTGGATTCTTGAGGAAATATACAAACAAAAGTTAACTGTCAGAGATAAGAGAGGGAAAATCATGAAGTAGTTGGGCTGTCAGGGCATAATGCTGTTGGCCTGGACTGAACAATCTTTGGAGGAAGATGGGAGAACTGAAGCTAGAATGTTAGGGGGGTCAGAACATGGAAGGCTCTCAGTATCCGAGTGAGGCATCTACACATTACTCCACAGGAAACTGAAAATCATTCACAAGTTTTCAGCAGGAAAATGATTTGATTACAGCTCTACTTCAGCTGGCAACCATGTGCAGGAGAGACTAAAAGTAGGGAGACGGGAGATAGGAGACCAATCAGGAAGAGGTTAGCAGGGCCCAGCCAAGAAGCAACCTGATTATTTATTCATGTATCTCTCTTTTTCCATGCCTTTTCAATCTCTCTTTTTAATTTTTTTTTCCTGTCTGGCTTCTATTTTCGATTTCGAAATAAGGGAAGAGTCACTTTGACTATGTAGCTCAATTTTCTCATAGGTGAAAGAAGCAATGTTGAATGGAGGTCAGCCTTAATCTGTCACGCTCCCACTGATAAAGGGAACGTTAGAGACAGTTATTTTCAAGGCTAGATGAGTCCTGTCTGTATGATTGATTTCTCATTCCTTCGTTTACCTGGGAGAGAAGACTAGAGTTTCCCCAAAGTTCCAGGGATCTTCAATTTCCCAGTCAGAATGGCTGATCCTTATGTAGATGGAGTGGGTCACCTAGCTCTCCTTAGGACCAGAGGTGGGTAGTACTGACTCCCCAAGTACTGTAACCAAAGATGACTGACTGAAGAAAACATAAAAATCACTGTGGTCTTGGACCCTTCAGGGGCACAAAGATCTTTGTTTGCTCTTCTGGAGGAGAAATGCTTTTTTCCATATTCCTGCCTCAGCCCTCAGATATGGAGCTATCAACATACATTTTTTTCCCTTCATGAATTTCTTCCCTTCACCACTTCTTCCAACTTCTCTCCCTTCCTCATCCCCATCCCCTTGCCCCATGTCTCTCTTGGGTTGCCTGCTTCTGACACCAACCATTGGGAAGGGTCTCAGCTCTTCCCCACTCCCTGGGTCCATCTGCTAAGCACAGCTGAGATTGGAGTCGGCCATCCTGTCCTCAACAGCTCTCCTGCCTGTTTGTGACTATTTGTGACCTTCTATGTAGTGTGAGGGGCATGTAAGTGTATCCCCTAGACCCCTTGAAAAGAATCCTTTGTTCTGAATTTGCATCTCTGTACTGGGACAACCATACTTTGGATTTGGGTCCCAGCCAAATCCTCTACTCTAGTTTTACAAGAAAGTCCTGAGACTTGGTATTTCATGGACCAACATTAATAAAGTTGCTACTTTGATCCTATTTTGGCTTCTTGTATCTCTCCTACTGGCAAGAATAAAGAAAGGATAGTAAGTGGTTAGCACCCTCAACCTGCAACAATTTGGATTAATTCATCAGAATGTTCCGAAATGCCTTGCTTTTCTGACTTTGTGCCTTTGTTTAGGCAACACTCCCTTCTCGGGGTGCTATTCCCTCCGTGACCCAGTCCAGTGAATGGTAGTGGAATATGCCACCCCCAAATATGCCACTTTCGCATAAGAATTATTTTGAGCTGAAGGCAATTGAAAAGAAGCAGGCTCAGGAAAAGTTCTCTATGCTCCCGCTACATGCCTAGAAGCACATAAATTTGCAAAGGTTGTCCCCCATCCCCTCACCAGAGACAACTCTGAACCCTCATCAGCCTAGAAAGGCACCAGAGGAATCCACATAACAAACTTTACTCACTAGTCCTTCGCTTCCATTTTTTCTCCCATATATTTACCTTCCCACAGTTTGCTGCCCTAGACTTAAAAGTCCTTTTCCTTTATCTTGTCACTTCTCTAAAAATGTGTTGTCCTTTGGTTAAAACGTTATATAAACCCAAGTTCCAACCACCACTCTGAGTTACTCATCACTGAATGCTCCCATGTGTATGATATGCATGTGTTAATGATCTGTGTGCTCTTCTCTCCTTAACCTGTTTTTTGCCAATCTAATCTGCAGAGTTCAAGACAGAACCTAAGAGGGTAGAGGAAAAAAATATTTTTTAATCTTTCCTTACACCAGCAAGCTCCACCTTTGTGAGGAACACAGCATCCCTTATGTGTTCCTCCTCCTTGTGTGCTCAGAATATTCCATGCACATTTCATCACTGCAATTCACAGTGCTTTATAATTGTGTGCCTTTCTCCGTCACAGGAATATCATTTTCTTTTTATTATCCACAGTAAGTTCTCAGAAGTATCTGTTGAATTTATAAGTGAATATTAGGCAGAGATATTTTTTACTGAGGTTCACTTCTTCATAGCTTTTTTTGTTTGTTTTTTTTTTGCGGTACGCGGGCCTCTCACTGTTGTGGCCTCTCCCGTTGCGGAGCACAGGCTCCGGACGCGCAGGCTCAGCGGCCATGGCTCACGGGCCCAGCCGCTCCGCGGCACATGGGATCTTCCCGGACCGGGGCACGAACCCGCGTCCCCTGCATCAGCAGGCGGATTCTCAACCACTGCGCCACCAGGGAAGCCCCTTCATAGCTTTTTAAGAAAGAAATACTGCTCTGTTTTAGGCATACCTTTAATACACAAGCCACTTTCTAATATAGTCGAATAGCTTTTTCCTTCTTCATCTTTCTCACTTTCTTCATCTACCAAAATATTAGTACATCAAAAAGCACAGTTATAGAGAGCAAGTGGTATGTGTATAAAGAGGCCCAGTTATTTAATATCACTGCGTCTTTCTGGTTTTCAAGGATAAAAGTTTACTTGTGGCAAGTCCATATAATGTAATACTAGATAAACAGGATACTGGACTGTCCAAGTGCCATTAAACAGCATCCCTCTCAAAGTTGGAAATGTGTTTACTCAGCACCTGGGGAGTCATCTGCTCATGTGATTAGCACATGGGTTTTCTGAGGAAAATTAATTACAGTAGTAAAGTACTATTTCAAACATTGCTTATGTTGGAAAGGATTAGCCAACATGGAAGAAAACATTCCCGAAGTCAGAGAACATGCAGAGGCAATATGTGTGGGGTTCTTAACTGCATCTAGGGGACATCACAGATGAGAGTCAGGGGGTTTCCCTGGTATTTTATGCAAAAATTTAGATATACTTAGTTTTCTTTGGAGAGGGTCCACAGCTTTCGTATCTCATTGGATAACACGTGTGAGCTCTGTGACCACAGACAAACTCACAACCTGTGTTCACTGTTTCACTGGGAAAGTTACCCAACCTGAGTCTGCTGCCTCACTTATAAAATAAGAGGGTTGGCCTAGGCACTGGACCTCTAAGATTCTATATTTTTCTTACAACCAGTCTTCAGGCAAAATACATGGTTTAATAGCAGCAGATTGATTATTTACAATATGCTGTGTGCTGAATTAAACACTTCACATACATTGCCCCATATATTTAATCCTCACAATAAGCCAAAGGGTTAGATGCGATTATTTATACTACTATTATTTTATAATATATTTATCATCATCATCATCATGACTGTGCCTACCAAATTGTAAGTTCTATGAGGGCAGGAACCTTGTCTCATTTTGTTCACTACTCTATATCTAGTATTTATCAAAGTGCATGAAACATAATAGGTGTCCAATAAAAAGTCTGTTGAACAATGCATTAAAATGAATACATAAATAGCAAAAATGCCCTGAATTCCACAGGGAACATATTATCATGGGATTTCATTCCACCTCACTTTCTTGTCTCCTTCTGCTCCCTTAATCCTATTTTTACCTACCTCCTCCTCTTCCTCTCCCCACCCCCACCTGCAAGAGCCCACTTCCCCTTTATTCTCCTCAACCCCTATCATTTGCTTCTGGACCTAGCCATATTCTTCGTCAAATTATTCTTTGTTCTAGGACTATATTACATTTTGCTCTTTACTCTCTCAAGAACTCTATCAAAGTTTTCATTATGTATTCAGGCTTTAGGAAGGTAATCTGATTAAAATAACTGATTCACTTAACCTTCCCAATGAGACTCCTAGTTCATCAAAATGATCTCCATAATTGGTGAAATTTTAGAACATTTGTAAAGTTTTAAATAAGAACACTTATCTAGCCTTGCCGATAAAATGCTGCAATAATGAGACTCTGGCCTTAAGAATGAATGCTTCAACCAATATCCATTGAAGTTCCTGGGCTTGCCAACTTGGCAGTCTACTGCTATGACATTTACTTAGGGCTTTTGGAGTATGCATATGCTATCCTCCTGCCTGACCTGGACCATGCCCCTTGTTTTCTTTCTGCCCCACACTTTGTTATCTTGTTGATACTTTCTTAGTATCTGTCCCCAGCTCACCCTCTGGTTTTAGCTACCTTACCTGGTCTAAGTACTGAAAGATCTGAGAAAAATTCAAAATAGATGGGCTGAGATGAGGATAAGAAAACTTCTTTCTCATGCTTAACTGAGAGAGCAATGAGCTACCATTCTACTTCCCTCTCTTATGTTTGCCTCCTTCCAGTAGCCTGAATCCCAAGACACCAAAAGAATCATTACTGTCAAAGATGTCTTCTTTTTTCTGTTTCAGGGCTTAGCATTTGCTGTTCTTTTCCTTAAAGCACTTCTCCCAGAGCTTCCCATGGTGTTTCCTGCTCCTTATTTGGATATCACTTCAAATTTTACACCTACAGATCTTCCTTGATTCTTTGATTGGAGTGGATCCTTTTCCAGTCACTCTCTGTCACACTGTTCTCTTTTATCTTCTTTCTAGCTTTTATTGAACTTCAAAAAATTTATGTTTGTATATATGTACTTACTTCCCTATTTACTTAAATTTTATTGTTTGTTTCCTTCTGCTACCATATGAGATCCTGAGGACAGAGATCTGCCTATCCTCCTCAGAGCTGTATCTCCAGGACCCTAGACTGAGCTTGGTCTAGCACACAGTAGGCATTTAATAAATAATACCACAGCTCTCATATCACCAAACCTCCAGAAGGATATACCAAAATGTAGAAGCTGAGGTAAACAGAATCTGCTATGTGATTACCACCCTCACCTTGACTATCCTTGGCTCTATATACAGTCCTGGCTGAAGTGGTCAGAATACCCATGGATATTCAAAACCTTCAACAGTTTTTATCTGACTATGCAAATAACGATGGAATTTCCAAATTTTGTAGAGAAAGTGAATGAGGTCCTTTACTCTCTAGCTTTGTTTGATAATTAGTTTAGGGGAATAAAAGTGAATTGTCCACCATTATTTTGTTTTTGTTTCACCAACTGGTAAGTTTTAGGTGAGCAAAATTAGAATCTGTGAAAGTTGTTATAACTGAGAATCTTATTTATTAACTCACTGGTTTTATTTCTCCTTTTTCTTTGCATCCTCATCTTCTTTTCCATCCTCTTCCCTTTCTTCCTCTATTTAAAAAATTTATTTATAATGCAAAGCCATGCATGATTCATGTGGAGTTTTAATCTCAATGGCAATCTTAACTGTGCCACTTGAATTTAATTCAAACTGCAGAGATACACAGTTAAAAATTGGTGATAAAATTGTTTTTTTATTTTAGAAAGTGTTTAGAATGGGTATTAGTAAATTCAACTTATGAAATAAACTAAGTTTGTTAATAAAACAAAAAAGTTTGGGAATAGCTTTCAAATAATTTAATTTTTATTTTAATACAATATTGTAAATCCTTTATCAATATATTTCAATAAAAACTTTATAAATAATTTTTGAATTAAAATATGTACTTTCCATTAAACACACACACAAATAAAAGGCTTTTTAAATGTTTGTCACAATATACAATAAAATGTTTCTACCTTGGATGAAAGAGGTGAATTATGGGCAGATGTTTGTGTATATGTGTATGCACACACAAACTGACAGCTGGGCTGTTCGTACAGGACTGTGAAGTTCATTTATCACCTGATGATATATTAATTATTATGCCAGTGATAATGATAACAATAAGAGCAGCAGATATTTGAGTAATTTACTAAGTTCCAGGCAGGGTGGCTTACAAAATTATCTAATTTAATCCTACAACTAGTTAATTGTGTGTCAGGCAGTGTTATCACCATCTTACAGATAAGAAAGCTGAACCTTTAGCCAGTGAGCAGCAGAGCTGAAATTCATATACCCATGTATGCTGACTTCTTTGCACACCATCCATTGGGAGCCTTGTAATTGGACACCTTTCCAATAAACTAATTAATGGTCTTCCAAAAAAGATTCCTAACAATCCAATCCATCCATTCATTCCCCAATAAGCTAGATTTGAGATGGGAGAGCTTAATATATTTAGACAAACACATCTTGATAACAATTTGATAACATTATCCATTCTGCTTCATTATGCCCTCTGATGGTATCTATCCTCCTCAGCTGAGTGAAATTAGGAAAGAAAGCTGAGTAGGAGAGCAAAATATTGAAATATGAAATTGAATCATATTTTCTCAGGAAAAGTCAATTCAACAAACACACTGTCTAGCCATGTATAAGGCACTGTGTGGAATACACACAGGATGTTTGTCCTACCCTCAAATAGTTCATTACCATTTATCTAGAGGGAATACATATGTATATATATATACATATATATATATATATATACACATACACAATTTGTGACAGTAAAGGTAGGATCATTATCACCATTATTTATTGAGCACTTCCACTATATCCTAGGTGCTATGATAAGTATTTGCTCTTAATTTAAAATCTCACACCAACTCCAATTATTATCCCCTTTTTATGGATGTAAAACCAAAAGGTAAGAGACCCATTCTATATCACAACATTAGTAAATGGGGAAATTTCCTTTGATCCAAAGTGTGCTTTACAACAACAAACCTCTGGTCCCCTATGGCTGAGCTGCCTTGCCCTAGGAAAGACTGTGATAGATGCTGTAAAAAAAGGTAGACAATTGAATTCCAAGCACACCAAACAAAATTGTAATATAAGAATAATTGCTAACCAAAAATAAGTGATCAGGATGTTAACCATTAGTCAGTCTCCCACACTTTGCTGGAGTGAAAAATTGACTAAAAATGTACACTAGACTTGGTATTCCAAAAATGTCATAAGCATGAACCATGTAGATATGATTCCAGTGTAGTGGGCTCTTATGGTCCTGGGCACCTATAACTTACAGCCTCACGGGAGGCCCTTGTACAACTGGAGAGTCACTAAGGTAGGAAGAAGAGAAATGTTTGATGGAAGGCTGAGACATAGAAAGGTAGAGATGAGAAGGGGGGTGGCCTTTACCTATCCAAACAGCTACTTGTCATTTTCTAAGAGCACTGTGATTGCTTGGGAACTATTGCTCAAATTTCCCCAGCACCTGCCATTCCTTAAAGGAGAGATTGCAAAACAGCTGCCTCCAAACTCTACAGGCTTTGTGGGCCTGTACAATATTTTAAAAATCATTATTTAAATACACTTAAAGAAGGCTTGCCATTTTTTCCAGTTTTATGAGATATAATTGACATATGGCACTGTATAAGGTGTACAGCATAATGATTTGACTTACATACATCGGGGTTTGCCATTTTTAATCCCACTGTCTCTCTCTAATTTTATATCTGGCTCACTATGAATTTTAAGTCTGGGCTCTGTAGCATTGGAGTTCATAAACTCTGCTTTAAAGTTTCTCCAAGAAAAATTTAAACATGAATAAAATGACCTTTCCAAAACATTGGTCAAGGCATAAATGATCCCTGTTGAACAAGAATCAAATGCAAGAATTTATCAAAAAGCCACACAGATCTAGAGTTTATATACACCTGAAGGTTAAGCTCACTCTACCTCTTGGAATTCAGCCACCAAAGCACTTTGGCCCTAATTGATCATATTTAGTGCCAGAAGCCAGTTAGGAGCAGAAAGAGAGCCTGGAGCTATTTTCAATGAATGCAGACCAAGAGGCTGTATAACAAAAAAGTTATGACTACCATCATTTCTAAAAACACAATTGAATGTACTGGTGGAGGTGAATAAGAAAGTGAGTGGAGTCATGCTGAACAGTTTACATCCATACTACAAAGGCTGTCCAACATTCCACTTAACATTGGCTAGGAAATGAGTGATGAGCCTTCACTGTAACCCAAAGCACCTCAAACAAAAATATTCATTCTTCCCTAAATCCACATCTGCACTGCCTTTTTCTACAAAAAGGAATTATTTTGCCTTAAAGATATGGTGTTAGAGTTAAGGTGTTTCTAACTGACTTATGGACCATTTAACTTAGTCATAACCAAAGCTTCACAAAAAGTATACACATGAGCACTAACAGGCCTTGATATGTTAAGGAGAAAAAAGATCCTTCACTAAGCCATTCTGACACATCACCATTCCAACATGCTGAGCCTGCTTTGTCCATGAACAATTGAGAACAGATGCATCACTGAACACATTAAAAGCAAAGAAGTGTAGAAACCAAAGGTTCACACTTCCACTTTAATGCTGAGCAGCACTGCGTGAGTGTGCAATAATGTATATCATGCTTGATAGATTATTTTCAAACTAAAACTGGAACCAGTATCACCACATGCTATTTTTTCATTTATAGTATTCTGATGTAGAATTCACTTTGTGTTTAACCACTCATCATAACGCAAAAAAAAAAAAAAAAAGAGAAAAGAAACCACATTAGATTAAAAAAACCAAGATTTTTCCTACTCTAAATTTAACTCATAAGAGGAAAAAAAAACCCCAAATTGACTCCATTTGTAGTACTGTGTTCTGTTTCAGCATCCACACTTTGAAAAGGGATAGCAATAAATTGAATGAGAGTTAAAGACGTTGCCAGAAGAGCAAAAGGCAATATGCTATGAACAACTGAAGGATTCAGGGATATTTAATGTAATCTAAATGCAATGTATAGGCAAAATTATCCCAATATCCCCCTGGGCTTCATCTGTAACACCCAGTACTTCTGTCTTATTATCATTCTCAGTTGTTATGGCTTCTAATTGCCATTTCCACCAGACTATCAAGCTCAGACTATCAGGTTCAAGAACCCTGTCTTCTTGCTTGCTTTTGTATCTACTACACCTATCAGAATATTTGTCAATAAGAAGGAACTTTATATTGTTCTACTAATGAATGACTGAGTAAAGAAGACCCATGACCTTGTGTGACCCAACAACTAGACTTAACTACAAGGTAGATTATGCCGCAATATAAGGTTGAAGATTTTCTAATCGTTAGAACCATATAAAGTTGGAAATGGCTGCTGAGGTGTTTAAGTAGAGGTGAGACCACAAATAAGCATGGGTTTAGTAAACAAAAATCAAACCTTGGGTCCTGAATTATACCTTCCAATTTTTAAGATACTTGCTAACCCTGAGGCTCTATGATTATAACATAGGCCCTTCCCAAATTTGAGTCATAATTTAAACGAAAATCATTGGGACTCTTCTGTGATTAGAATTACATAGATAATTTTTCAAACCAAGAGGTTCAATTCTCACTTACCTTCTATTTGGCTGTATATTTACTTTGCTCCAGTTGAATCAAAGGCAATATGGTATATGCTTTACCATAAACTATTTTATTTTTTCTACTCACTACGCTTTCTTTCAAAATGCATGGGCCCAAGCATTGACTTAATAGAGCTAAAATGGCATTTCTCACTAAAGAAGGCTTTAACATTTTGGCCACAAGGCAGGGACAAAGCATACCATGGACAATTAACACAGTTCATTCACTCTCACACCATTGAATTTAATCACAGAAAATTATCTCTATACTTCATGTAACCAGTGTCTGCTTTTAATCATAGGGTGGTTAAGCTACTTACCACAACAGAATAATAAATCTTGAATCCAGGTTTAGCCACAAAGTAGTCATCAGACTTGAATGTTATTTTAATCTGGTTTGTTCTTGATGTTATCCTTGGAGGAACTTCCTTGTGTCCACACCATCGTCCTCTAATAACGGTGCTGGTTTCAGATATATCTTCAACTTCCACAAAATCATACCTAGTACCAATTTGACATAAACTTTGATTAAAGTAGACTTTGAAATTCATACTTTCACTGAGAAATTGAAACTAACATATGTGATTTCTCATGACTTATCATCTGAAATGAAAACTATAACCTACAGATATTTTAGAAGGAAAACTAGTTTTTGGATTAGGTTTCTCAAATTCAAACTTCAACAATCTATTCTGAGGAAACACCCTTACATACTTTTAGCCATAACTCTTCCTAAATCGTCAAAAATCAAAATAGGCTACTTTCTGAGCATCTGGCTCATAAGGTTTTCCTGGAAAAACTAACAAGTATAATCTATTGTCATACTTTAGGAGATGTAGCTCTAATTATATACCCAAATATTTACTATATCAAGTTTTTAAACAAATTCCCACTTTGAATTAATTTACCACATCCAGTGTTTCCTTAAGAAAGGAAATGATCTATACCTATATAGCACATAAAATCAGCACTCTTATTGTAGAAAATAAATGGTAAAATAAAATAAAAGACTATTTTCTCTTTTTGGAAACTGTCTTTTGGAAGGATCGTATCATAAACTATGACATTTATCATAATGGAAACACATGACTTTGAGGAGGGATGTGCACTAGCCAATATTGGAAATATCTGAGCTATGTGCGAATGAGGGTAATACCATGGGTTCACCACTGGCACTAGTCAGAGAAGCACAGAATCCCAGGATTGAAGAAGACAGGAGAGGCATTTTAGATATTCCACAGGGTCGCTTGATCCTCAAAGTCCCTCCACAGCATCTCACTTTTTCATCACATAATAGGACATCTACAGTGACTAAGCTGACATCATCTAGGGATAATTTATTCTATTTTCAGACACCCAAGATCTTAAAACATTCTGCTTGAGAGCTGAACTCTGTGTCTTTCAGTTCTGGGCATCAGTGTCTCACTCCTCCAATCTACGTCTCCTCAAATGACTTCAGATGCTAAAGTCACAGTGCAAACAAGCACTCAGGGTGAGCATTCAAGGTGAACAGTGGCAGAAGTCTCATATCCATTTTATATTTTCCTGTCACGATTGCCAAAAGGAATCAGCATGAGAACCAACACATCTGGATATGAAGAAAATCCAATACAATTTTACTGGTCTTACGCACGCACCTCAGAGTTCTTATTGGATCAGGCAGGGTGATCTAAGGAGGCATCGAGCATAATAAAATGGTTACTAAATTTCATTGACAGTGATTTGTGAGGCCTTTATGTCCTTTGCCTCAGTTTTCTAATGAGCAAAATAAGAAGGTTTATGTAATTTTACCAGCTGAATATCTCTTGGGTGCTATGTAAATTAACTACTTAATATACGGTGTTGAAAAGTGAAAAGCACTAAGAAAGAATCGCTATTCCAGCAATAAAATATTACAGTGTAAACATCAAGGAGGTTTGGAACAGATGGGAGGAAATCAATTGCATTTCATTTTATATACAATATATGTGAATCATATTTATTGCACAAAGCAAGAATATACTTGAAACTTTGTTAATAATGCAAGAGGTCACTTTTGTTTTTTAAAAAACACAACATCAGCACAATTTTTAGTCTGGGTCTGAAGTCAAAAGAGCACCATTTTGGTTCAGGGAGGGTCCTGAGGCAGGTCTCTGATCTGCCTCTTTCCCTGCTTCCTCTCCCCTTTACCTTATACTTCTCTACCTCCCTCCATACATTTTTAGGAGCAACTTGATTTGATGAAGGGTCTGGAAAAGAAACCATCCTAACTTCCTCTCCTAGTTTTAAGGTCAGGATGCCAAAAGGGCTCAATCACTACCAGATCAAAATCCTGCTCTGCAGTGGAGACCAGTGTCTCTTCAATGACATCACCTTTAATAATCTTCTTTTCTTAAAATATCTTTATTGGAGTATAATTGCTTTACAATGTTGTGTTAGTTTCTGCTGTACAACAAAGTGAATCAGCTATAAGTGTACATATATCCCCATAATAGTAGCTTTTCATTTGTTTCCAAGGTCTTTCTTTTTTTACAGCACAGAAAATGAGTTCTCCCTTTCAAGGTTGAAAAGACACAAGGTCTCCTCAAGCTTATTCTTTTTGTAAATATTAACTGGCTCTTCCTGCATGTATTCATCTCTGCTTTCTGGCATACATTACCCTCTATGGTCCTAGAAAGTAACAGTCACTGCTGTTATTCTTGAAAAAACAGCAACATAATAAAAGCTGTCAGCATAATAGACATGCAATAAAGGACAGCCAAATTTGAAGTACCCGATTTTTATTATTCAAAGTAAAATGAACCTGCTGAAAGAATTTAGCAGTTTAGTAGTAGTTCATTGGCAATGCAGAACAAGTTCGAGCAGTAAAGTACAGAAAGGAAAAAGAAAATCCTCCGCATCTTACACATGCTAATTAAGTGAATAAGATGCTGTGAGCTGACAATTCAGAGAACAACAGCCAGGGCTTTCTCTGATAAACATGCTAAGAAGGGAGAAGATTATCAAGTGCAGCTTTCATCTTTTGCTGACCCAGAAACTACAGGAAGAAACAGACCTCTGAGGAGCACACTGATTCTGGGAGGTGGCCTTCTCTTCCTTCTTACACATATCTGAGGCCTTAAAATTACGATTTCAGGTAAGGACCTGACAGGGTCCTTGCCATCATCATCTCCCAGTGCTGGGTGTCAGTTCCCGGAGCCCAGGAGGGGAATACACTCCTTAAGCCCTGGCAGGCTTGCACCAGAGCCATGTGACATGGTGCAGTTGACCCGGGATATTGGATGCATCTACCTGCTCACAAAGGTTGTTCTAGACCTGGCCAAGATACGGGTCCCCAGATTCCCCACTTCTCTGGGAGTCACACAGCCTGGCTCCGACAATTGCAGGAGTGAGTTTCTGTGAGTCATGCCAGGTTACCAGGCTTTCTGCAGAGGCAGTCTGCACTCCAATTTATTTTGTCCATTAGGACTGACATAAAGGCTTTTTGAAAAAGTAGTCGAGTATCTCGTATAGGTCCGGAGGGCCCAAAATAGAAGTCTGATGTGATGGTTTTTTTTTTGTTTGTTTGTTTTTTTGCGGTATGCGGGCCTCTCACTGTTGTGGCCTCTCCCGTTGTGGAGCACAGGCTCCGGACGCACAGGCCTAGCGGCCATGGCTCACGGGCTTAGTTGCTCCGCGGCATGTGGGATCTTCCCGGACCGGGGCACGAACCCGTGTCTCCTGCATCGGCAGGCGGATTCTCAACCCCTGCGCCACCAGGGAAGCCCGTGATGTGATGTTTTAAATCTGTCTTTTTTTTCTACTTTGAAATTTTACCCTAAAATGGATTTTATTTCCCACTTACCTACAGATATCATTTTCCGCTTCCTCTAATCCAAACTGATTGTCAAAGGCTAGCTGTATCCTTGTTTTCTCCTGGGAATGGAGCCGCCAGGTCAGAAGCAGGTTCCTGGGGTAGCTGTTTGGGAAGCGGGGACTCTGCACATGGCCGTGTCCTGTCACCTGGATGGTTTCATCTCTTCGGTACAAGTCTGTGAGGTGATTGCTCTCTGTTAGTAGTCACAACTTGTAGAAATTAGTATGTTGCTCCAATTACAGGAAAGCAAAAAAAGAACAGTTTAAAACACATCACATTTCAAAGCACTTATTGATTTTGTTTAAAAACATAAGGCCAAATGGCAGCCTTGTGGTTAAACAAACAACATCCATATTTTTTCTATTATCCCCTACCTCCCCAAATTCTTCATAAATCTAGACTTGATGCCTAGTATTTTTTACTTTGGGAGCTCTCTTAACATCATTTTTGACAAGCAAAATTAATGATTATCTCAGAACTCAGGCTCATTTCAATTGGAATTAAAATTGAGCAAATAATTTCAAATAGTTCATCCTTCCTCTTTTCCATGTAATACAGCTGACCCTTGAGCAACACGGGTTTGAACTGTGTGGGTCCGTGGATTTTTTTCAATAAATACGTATATGTACTATAAATGTATTTTCTCTTCCTTATGATTTTCTTAACAACATTTTCTTTTTTCTAGCTCACTTTATTGTAGAATACAGTATATAATACATATAACATTCAAAATACGTGTTAATCAACTATTTATTTAACAGTAAGGCTTCTGGTCAACAGTAAACTATTAGTAGTTAAGTTTTGGGAAAGTCAAAAGTTATATGTGGATTTTTGACTGTGTGGGGTATTGGTACCCATAAACCTCATTTTGTTCAAGGGTCAACTGTACAAACATTTTTTTTTTCATTGACAATGTAACAGTATATCTTCAATGATTAGCCCAGGAGATAGTCAATAAATATTGTTGAATGAATGAACAACTGAGTGAAAAACAAATTAAAAGAATCTAATGATGTTTAATGACCATTTATTTTATAATCAAATGACATTTTCCAGTTGTTTCACCATCATAAAAATCATAATTTTTTGGCCTTCGTTTTTGGTGACTTAAAATAGTTCCAATTCTAATTCTATTTTCCATATGTTGTATAATAAAGAACTTGTCTGATCTTTGTCCTGGGTTCCTAAAAGGGAACTTCTAAACCCTTAAAATTTCCCAAGTGATGCAAGTGTCTTTGTTATTCATGGTAGGCCCCTGGGGCCATACCTGATTTTATGCGAATGAGATGATTCTCTGTGGGCCCTTAAATAGTTTCAGGATGGGGACTGGCTATAACAGAAAGACCAATCATGTGGCTTTGAGCTCTGATATCAGCCTGACTTCCTGCTGTCACCAATTCAATCAATCATGTCGACAGAATGAAACCCTTATAAAAACTCTTGTCACTGAGTCTTGGGTAAGCTTCCTGGTCCATGATACTGATGTGCTAGGAGGGTGACATGTCCTGAGGACATGAAGCTTCATGATTCGGACCTTCCCAGTCCTCACCCCACAAGTGTCTTTATTTGGCTGGTCCTGATTTGTACCCTTTATAGTAAAACTGTAATTGTAACTATAATGCTTTCTTGAGTTCTACAAGTTGTACTAGCAAATTATCAAACTCGAGGGGCTTATAGGCAACCCTGAATTTACAGCCAGTTGGTAAAGAGTATGGGTAACCTGGGTACCTCAAAATTTTCAGCGGGTGACTGAAGTACAGTCTTGTAGGGACTAGGCTCATTAAGCTACGAAATCTGACCTAACTCCAGGTAGTTTGCTTCAGAATTGTACCATACAGTGGATCCTTTTTTCCTATCTCCCAATGTCTAGAGTTCTTTGCACTTGAGATTTTTGGCTTTTTAGGCCCCTCTGTAAGCAGAACTCCAGCCACAGTCTATTTACATCCTCCTGCAGAGAGTTTACTCTGAAGCCTATAATTCAATGACCTTAGTCAGGGAGGCTTAAATTGCTGGTGGAAACCACTGAAAGGTTGAGTTGCAGAGGGTGGTTGTTAAAGCTTCCAAAATAAGAGAAGGAGAGTGAACAAGGAATCAGAATGTGAAATGCCAAGGCTTCTCTCCCTTTTACAAATGTTCTGGTATGTATGAGAACTTCAACTTTTTTTTTTTTTTTTTTTGGCCAATTCAGTGTTTAATGTGTTGTGCTTGCCCAGCTAGCCTTTGTGTGGGAGACAGTCTTAGGAAGAGCAAAGGTGGATGGAGGAGCTGATGTCCCCACTCCCTGCATCTCGACTAGTAGATCAGAGCACTGGCTCTGAAGTCATGTCACGGTGCTCAGGTCCCAGAGCTAATGCTGTTAACTTCTGTGTAAGAGAAGGTATTTTTCCTTCTTAGTCTGCAATTTGCTAGAGGTCATTTGAGATTCTTTGCTATCTGTAATCCACTTTGACTTCTGAATCACATTGTTTATATATAATTTATAACTTCATGCCAAATTCAGGGCTATTCTTACCAGAAGAGTTGTAATGAATTATAGATACAGAGAGCAACCTATCAGGTTAAACCTGAGATAGTTACCAAGTGTTATATACAAAGTCACATTCCTGAATGAAGGCATTTACTTTGGTGTTCCAATAGTAACTGACATTTATGGAGCAATAGTTGTGTGCCAGGCATTCCAATAAGTTGTTTAAATTATTTCATTTAATCTTCACAACTTTATGCAATTAGTAATATCCCCACTTCAGAAAGGAGGCTCAGAGAGTTTATGAAACTTATGATCTCAGGGCACAAAGCAGGTGGTGAAATCAATATCTGACCCTAGACAGTCTATCTTCAGCACACACACACTCTTAACCAGAACACTGTACTAGTTGTTAAACTATAAAAATATGAAATATGTCATTTTTTATAGAGAGGGAATAATTTTGATTTATGTTTATATGGCAAGAATATAAGTTATTTTATATTTTAATACAGAAGGAGGTTTGCATTCTCATAACTTTGAGTTATGCATTGGATGTTTTTTAAAAAGTGAATTAAAATGAAAGGAAAAAAGCCAAAATGTTTTGTCTATTCTGTCCCTAAACCTTTAAGCAAACTCAGTTCGCCCAACCAAGTATCCCGGAAGCTCATGAAATCACTGCTGGCACTATTACTTACTCTGAGATTCATCTAGAACAACTGTTGTTCTCAAAGTGTGGTCCCCAGACCAGCATCATCACCTGGGAGCTTGTTAGAAATGTAGATTATCAGGCCCCATCCCAGACCTACTGAAGCAGAAATACTGGAGGTGGAGCCCAGCACTACTGTTTTAATAAGCCCTCCAGGTGATTTTGATGCTCCCAGAAGTATGAGAACCACTGACCACCTCATACCTTCTACTCTTCTGCTTCTTATTCTTGATTTCCCTGTCTCCTTCACTGCCTTGCTTTGACTCCATACCTCACATCTGATTTTTCTTCTTACCTCCCTGACTGATGATCTATCTTGGATTCACTTTCCTGTCTTCGACCTTGAAACCTTCTCTGGGGCATCATTTTTGATACACCGTGACCTAGGGTAAGAGCTACGTACCTTAGTGTCTTTGACCCCTTATCTAACTTTCCCCACTTCATGGAATAGCCATTCCTGGTCCTAGTAGATGCATTTGGTAATCATCATCACAAATTATGTGCAAGGAGAAATGAAATCACAAATAATGGTAGTACTTTTATTTCTTCTTCTCAGATCATAATATTATCTATGACAACATAAGATCCAAAGGGTAAATGCTGAGTTATTAGAAGCAAGGGTTAAAATATTTCATCACTGATTCCATAGGAACAAATAATGATATCTCTGCAGACTGTGCCACCTCACACAAATTCAGTGGAACAGTACAGAAATACTCATTTGTCCCATTGTCTCCATAAGACATTCAGGAGCCAGCAGCATGACTGATAGTCACAAACCCAATGTACCGCAGCTAAAAGCCCAAAGCGAAGAATGGTCATTGCGTCAGGAAATGCCTAACTTGCAAAGGGATTTATTATAACATTTCATTTGTAAAATGGCTGTTTCATGATCATACCATACATCATAGGAACAATGTTTGCCCAGAATGTAGACTGAGTGTTATATAAACCAAAGAGTACCACTTCTGCTGCTAAACAGCCACAATATGACCACTGAATTTTTGTGGGGTGCAATATAGTTTACAAGCATCCAATTTTGTAAGTCTATCGTAAATATAGGTTGACAAAAAGTAAATATCATTGCAATAATTATCATTGCTTTCATTCTGCTTTTTTCTTTTAAATTTAATTTTTTTATATTACTTTAACAGGTAATGAAACCAACACACAGAAGTTAAAGTGATTTGCTGTAAGTCAGAAGAATGGAAGGGTGGTATATGGAAGAGTGGAGTCTTGAATTCAGCTCCATCATGTTCTAGTTCTGGTGACCTTCCCCACTACAACAAAGAGAAGCATCAGACACACCATGTCATCTTTCCGGCTTCTGTTTCCTAAGCTAATAGTTTAGGGGGCTGGGCTAACGTGACACTTAAGATTTTTTTTTTTCAGGTCTAAATGACATGACAACTCAACAATTTTCTTTCAAGAAGACAGAACTGCCAGTGGTTTGACTGTGACTAACAGACATAAGTGAGGCAATGAGACAAGAGAACCTGAAATCCAAAATCTTCAGCGGGCTAAACAGACACTTTGCCCATCTAACAATGGTAGTATATATAGTTGTATGCTGTCATTGCTGTCATCTAAAATAAGAGTACAAATGGATATTTCTTTTTTTTTAAATTTTGTTTTCTTTTTAAAAAATTTATGTATTTTCTGGCTGCATTGGGTCTTCGTTGCTGCGTGCAGGCTTTCTCTAGTTGCAGCGAACAGGCGCTCTCTTCGTTGTGGTGCAAGGGCTTCTCATTGCGGTGGCTTCTCTTGTTGTGGAGCACTGGCTCTAGGCACGCAGGCTTCAGTAGTTGTGGCACGTGGGCTCAGTAGTTGTGGCTCACGGGCTCTAGAGCACAGGCTCAGTAGTTGCGGCACAAGGGCTTAATTGCTCCGTGGCATGTGGGATCTTCCCAGACCAGGGCTCAAACCCGTCTCCCCTGCATTGGCAGGCAGATTCTTAACCACTGTGCCACCAGGGAAGTCCCACAAATGGATATTTCAAAAAGTTGTTCAAACATATATGAAAAACTTTCTTATTAACTAGAAAAGTTGCCCTGGCACGTAACTGGCCACTTAGCCTATCAATTTGTGAACACATTGTGGAGGAATGTAAATAAATCCTTTAGCATAGATACAACATATTCTGTTTTGCTTTTTTTAAAATTTAAGTAGAGGCTTCTCTCTGAGGCTGGTTAGGTATAAGGATTTTTAAAAAGATACTAAAAGATGCTTTATAATTTCTTTGAAAGTTTCATAGGAAAGTAAAAAAATATATATATGCAGAATATTACATGTCTTGAGGGAAAGGACTATGTCTTGTTTACCAACGTAACCCCAGAGCCTCACCAGTCTGGGCATATGAAGACTTTCAAAATAGATCTGTTAAATACATACATAGATGAATGGTTACCGCAAATAATGCATATGCAGAGTTCTTAAACACGGAAAGGCATTTTGAGGTAAGATAACAAATAAAAGGCAGTTTTATCAGAAATAAAGTTGAAAAATACCCAAATATTTTATTTCTAAGAAATTTAATTTTGATGTAGCTGGTGTGCCTGACGTTTTTGGGAACACTTCTAGCATGAACATTAAAGGACTATTTTAGAAAGAGTTCCATTGAAATGATTCTGATTGCCATCTGGCTCAGACATCAATTATAAAATAACTGCCTCGGGCTTCCCTGGTGGCGCAGTGGTTGAGAGTCCGCCTGCCGATGCAGGAGACACGGGTTCGCGCCCCGGTCCGGGAAGATCCCACATGCCACGGATATGGCTGGGCCCGTGAGCCATGGCCGCTGAGCCTGCGCGTCCAGAGCCTGTGCTCCGCAGCGGGAGAGGCCACAACAGTGAGAGGCCCGCATACCGCAAAAATAAATAAATAAAAAATAACTGCCTCTTTTTCTGCACTATTTCCATCAAAACCTATTCTACCAGGCTCACCAGAGTCAATCCACACTACCCTTTAAAAAGCTGTGACCAAGAAAGAAGAGAAAAACAAAACAGGAGAGTTTGTTGCTATAGCTGGGATCTACTCTCAAATCTATCCAGCAATATATGAAATCAGGTGACTGACTAGATCCCCCAGGTTCTCATCCTATGCAACCCTCTAATTTAGAATAGTAAGCTCAGCAAGACTAATCAAGAGTCAGGCCTGTGACTGCCTAATGCACTATTATTATTATTACTAAACTACCTCTAATAATCTTTGCACTCTCCCTCAACTAATGACATCTTATTCACGAAAGTGTCCTAGAACGCAAAATAGTACCTTCATTGGCGAGACATCACGCGGTGTATTGTTGAAGAGGGAAAAAGAAACAAGGGAGAGATGGAGAACATAAAGGAGAGTAGGGCAGGAGTCCCTAATTTTAAAATGAATAAGTCAATTTGCAGAACAGACCCTAAAATACACAATTAGGATTAAACTGAATTTAATTAGATAATTTTTCATAAATTATCTCCTAACTTAAAAAGCACAGGGTTGGAGTCTCACCCTGTGAACTGCTAAAGGTGAAAATTAGACTTTGTTAACAATGTTAGTTTAAAAATCAGCATGAAAGCATTTTCAACATTTTTTTCCTCAGTGCTTCCTGAGGACTGAAGCTTGCAATCAATGAACTAAATTCCTCCTGGGACTGCCAGCGGGCCAATCTTCATTAAGGAATTTTTGGTTAACACCTGGCCCATGGTCTGGCAAGAACCAATCTTCCAAAAGCCTATAACAGCTCTCTAAAAACAACCATTCCCTGTGCTCACGCCGCTTTTAGACAACTCAAAAACAAAGCTGATTAAACGTCAGACATTTATTTAGAATTCTCTAGCAGAGATTTTTCTAAGAACTCAGTAGTAATACAAAACCTTTCCGTTTATAAAGGTTTGAGGAGGAGGGAGTTGGTTGTTTGCCAGTTACATACCTTTTTATTTTTAATTATAATTCCCTTTTGCACAAACCAAAGTGTTAATGTTTTATAAACAAACTTCCTCAGAGTAACAATTTGGAGATGATATTTTTGGAGAGTAATCAATTGATAAATCCCTGAGCTCAAAATTATTCTTCTTTAAAAATCTGAGTCCATCAAAAAAGAAAAAAAGAGTATCGTAAAGTCCTTTTGAACATGTTCCAGTAACAGTCACCAGGAGTGTAGTAATGCCCAAAGTACTACATTGATATTTATTATTCCTCACCTCACTAGATCTTTTAAGGAACAAGGATTTGTCTTGTTATTGTACAACAGCGAGAAATTATACTCCTTCCTTCAAGACCACTTGTATTTTATAGGTAGATTATAGAAGTAATTATAAAATTACATTAAAATGGAAATAATTTTTGGTCTAAGGTTTTAGAAAATTAAAATCAGTGAAAATAAAGATTGCCCTAAAATAACTATGCTGTATTTTATCACATTAAGATAATTCAAATTAATTAATCCTCTTATAATTCTCTTCTACTATAGTCTCTTTGTGTTGTGATGTTGTTTACATGTAAAGGATGTAAAAAAAATGAAACAATAACATTCGGAACTGTGGCAGATGGGGAAGGGCAATGTTGAACGGCATGACAGAGAGTATTATAGATTAGGCTGCTGAAGTGTGAGATCTTTTCAATCATACCAACCTAACACACGCAGAAAACAAGACAACCCTAATGACAAAAATATCTGCTTTTCCCACTGCCAACGTAGCTCAGAGATACAGGAAGGTAACAGGCAAAACAAAGAAAAGTCATTCCCAGAAAGCAGTAGATTTAGTAGTTTTTCTAGAAAACACTTAATATAGGAAAACCAACATTCTTAGAAACATTGTCAAGGAAAGCTACTTAAAGTATGAACTTTGATTATTCTCAAAGAGTGAGAATTCTCTGAAATTATTTTACAGGGTAAGTTTCTGGAAGATGTAATCAGTCCAACAAAGCTGACACGGAATTGAACAGTGTGCAACAGAAGCTGACCCTGAAATACCCTAATGTTTAAAAACTTGATTCGTGTGGCAAAGACAAAACATTTTGTTAATCACATCTGACTAAAGGGCTCATCAATTCCTAAGAGAAAACTAACTGCGAGTTAACATAAGAATCACATGGTTTATTATTTGTGGTATATATATATATATATATATATATATATATATATATACACACACACACATACATACAAATTTATATTTATTATTAAAATATAAATTAACATATTTAATATGTATATTAGTTATAGCTCATATATACATATAAACAAATTATGTATATCTATAATTGTACTTAAATGTTTATTAACCTATATGGCTTTAGTGCTATTTATAGATTCAGTCATTTTTCATTACCAGTTTTCACTGAATTCCAGAACATTTTTTTCACATATTAATATTTCAAAATGGAGAAATACCCTATGATTACTATTGAAAGTGACTGTCCAGCTGTTAGAAAGTAGAGCAAATTGGGACACAGCTGTCATAGCTTTTGTGTGTGCAAATCTTGTAATGCTCAGGAGATAACTGTTCATATGATTTCAACCTCATATATTTTCACTAGTAGCACCATATGTAGAGATGAATCATAGATTATATTTGGATATCTTATTGTCATTTAAAATGCCTTTATAAAAGTTGCACTATGATGCAGCAGTAAAATAAAAAATAGTTTTTGTGCATATAAATGAGTAAGAAAAAAGGTGATAAATATAAATACAATAAAAAATGGAGGAATGGTATCTCATCCTCATTCTCTTGTAAAGAAATAATCAAGTGCTTTATAGGACCAAAGCTAAGATGCATACAAATAAATAAAACTGAATTTTGATTTGTCATTGAGATTCAAGGAAACAAATTCACTTCCCACCTCAGACAGAAAAAATAAAGGCAGTAGAATTGACTACATATCTCAGAATAGATCAAAGAACTGTCAAAGCTATTTGATATTAATGCAAACGATTCATGTATTGTGATGGTGATAAACATCTATATGTCAAAAGCCAGTGACTTTCAAGATAGTTGTTTAATATGTAACTCACTTCAATCAAAAATGATACAATTAATTAAACAGAAAATACATATGAATGCCCAGTATTCTTCTATGTTCTTTAAAATTCTTTTGGGCCCTAAAAGTGCTAAGCTAAGCACATCAAGATCTCTCTCTCTCTCTCTCTCTCTATCTCTCTGTCTCTCTCTCTCTCTCTCTCACACACACACACACACACACACACACACACACACACACAGAGGTTACAAAAAAGGTCATGTTACCTTGAAACTATGTGTCAATGCTGAAGGCCAAGTAATTTGAAGACTTTTGAGACAATTCAAAAAGGCTTGTACTTGTATTTTCACTGAGATAATAAAAAGCGGCCTTTTACTTAAATGGCTAAATTCATGCTATTATTTTTTTTTAAAAAAGAGTTTGTGTATGTTCCATGTGGATCTCTTTTCCCCACAAAAGCTATTAGTAGATCAATGTTGGGTTTTACAATGGACAGCATTTTAGAATGAGATGAAACTTTTTGTTTCCTCATCAAATCTCATGCTATCAAGCCTCTTCAATATTGTTACCTGGTCTGGTGAGCCTCCTCCATGGATTCTTCCCTTGAACTATGCACAGTCATAGAGTAGTATTAGTCATGAGGGGTGAAATCATGCAGGCATAAGTCTCAGTGGTTTTAATAATAAAATTTTATTTCCTACTCACACTGCATGTTCACTTTGGGTTGATGGGGCTCTGCCTCCTGTTTTCTCACTCTGGGACCTGAGCTAACGAGGCATCGTTATTGTAAAATTAACAGTCATGGCAGAGGGAAATCAGAAGATGAAGAATTGCCCATCAGTTTTTAAAATACTTCTGTTTACATTTCACTGGCCAAAGCTAATCACATGACCAGACCTTTACTTCTAGCAGAGTGGGTAACTGGAAGAAAGAGAGAACTGGAAAGTGATGAACAGTGTTGGTGGCCACTGCAGTGGTTTATTTGCTTCCCACATACTGAAGTGATGGCTTGACTCATCTTCTTTTCCAGCTGGCAGCGTGATCTATCCATACACTAAATAACATCTCATTGTTATTTTACTATAAATCATTTCAATGATGGTGGGAGACATGGTCAGGAGAGAAAAATAAGGGCAGAGGATTCATTGATGACGACTTTATGGCTACAGGGGCAGAAAAATTGTGCTGAGGTGCCAGAAAAGATATTCAAGTTAGTGTTCTTGATTTTCTTTAAAACTTGTCTTGTTAGAGATGGCAAATAGTTTACCCAGTAGGTAAACTCAGAGGTAATGGCTTCCTGCAGTACTATCTTAAAAAGGGTTCTGAACTTGTTTCTATATTAAATGGAGAAAAATGGAAATGATTAACAATGTCTAGTATAGGCCAAGAGACACAGAGACAGAACGGCATCCCTTGCTTATATCAATGATTTTAACACTGAATCATATTCTATGTCTCTTTGTTACTTTATATTTAGCTTTCTCTTGCTTGTCCAACAAGATTATAAATTTCTGGATAGTATTAGTATTCACAGTGGGTACCTGATAAATACTTGTTGAATGAATATTTGCTTGGAAGTAACATAGGAAAATTGCGTAGTTTACGTGTTTGGGAGCAAAGAAATCTCTGGGCAAATTAAAGTTTTGTAGCACATAATTTACATATTCTTCAGAATATTGATGGATGTTTGGTTACAATAATATTCTTCATAAAAGTTAGTATTTACTAAATATGTCCCAGGCATTAAAATAAGTGCTTAATGTTTATTAGCCTATTTAAAAGTCAAGGGAACCTTATGCATTAGTCCTCATTATTACCACTTACTCCAAAACAGAAAGTCACTTGCTTATATGTAGCAGAGGTAAATTTTATTTTATTCTTTATTTATGACATCATGACTTATTTTAATTGCATCACCTACTCTAAATAGTAGACAGTCAGAATTCTGTAACCAGTAAAGTGGATCAAGAGGGGAGAACTGAACAAATGAGGTTAATATTCAGTGGATCTCCTTCTCCTTCTCATTTCAATACTTTATACATCCACTTATTCTGGTGCTGGTCACCACCATAGGCAAGCTTCTCTCTGGTGCTAGCACCATACACGGTTCCTAACATTTAGCAGATAACATAAGTGTTTGCCACAGGACTAAATAAATGAATAAAGAAATTGTATGAGCTGATAGATGATACTTCAGAGGAGATCATTTTCCATGTCAAATAAGATTACCCTTCTTACTCTCTATAACCATAACTGTAAAGCAAAAATTTAATAGCAAGGGGTAGGGGGAATGAGTGAAATACCTGGGGGAGATTAAGAGGTACAAACTTACAGTTACAAAGTAAATGCATCATGGAGCAGAAATGTAGAGCATGGAATATAATCAGTAATATTGTAATGACTATGTATGGTGACTTGACAGACTTAGTACAAAATGATCATGGTGATCACTTCGTAATGTACAGGAATATCAGATCACTATGTTGTGCACCAGGAACTAACATAGTGTCGTAGGTCAATTATGCTTCAATTAAAAAAATTAATAGTAAATAACTATGTTTAACTATGTTAAACAAGATATAATCATATGTTTGGAAAATATATACTGTACATCAGCAGTCGCCAACATTTTTGGCACCAGGGACCGGTTTCAGAGAAGACAGCTTTTCCCACAGATGGGGGGTTTGGTGGTGGTTCAGGCGGTATGTGAGCGATGGTTCAGGCGGTAATGTGAGCGATGGGGAGCGATTTGGGGAGGCAAATGAAGCTTTGCTTGCCTGCCGCTCACCTCTTGTTGTGCGGCCCAGTTGCTAACAGCCGGTGGCCCAGACAGAGGTCCACAGCCTGGGACTTGGGGACCCCTGCTGTATATAATGGAGTCAGCTTGTCAAATTAGGAACTTGTAAATATTTTAATATATATTATCCTTTAGAGATTATTAAAAATGCTTGCAAAATCTGTGAAGGTGGTCAAAAGGTACAAATTTCCAGTTATAAAATAAGTAAATCCTGAGGATGTAATGTACAGCATGGTGACTATAATGAATAATACTTGTATATTTGAAAGTTGCTAAGAGAGTAGGTATTAAAAGTTCTCCTCACAAGAAGAATGTTTTGTAACTATGTGTGGTGATGGATGTTAATGAGACATAGTGGTGACCATTTTGCAATATATACAAATATTGAATCAATATGTTGTAGATCTGAAACTAATATGTTATACATTGATTATTTCTCAATTTAAAAAAATGCTTGCAATATACCCTTGGCTTACAAAACATATGTCAATATAAATCAAGCTTGCTTGCTTTCTGGTCAGACCACTCCTGTGGTAATCTAAAATTTTTTTCTTTTTCGGATGAGATAGAAGAGAAGGTGTGGCCTTTAATAAACAACAATCCATACTAGCATTTAATGAATATTGAGAATGATGGAATTGTGTTTATATAAATTACTAAGAAGGAATCTATCTGTGAACCCAAATAGGCATCTTCAGAGTCTTACTCTGGTTTATGCCAGAAAAGTAGAAGACTATATGGGAAAAAATGACTAATGATATACCAGCATCTGTTTGGCTTCCCTGGAAACCCACATATTAATAATAATCAGATAATCTCTCACATGTCTAGCAGAAAAGAAATCTGACATTATTTTCTGGCACAAGACCCAAAGTGGTCCTCCACTCTACAAGCACTGACTGAGATCTTAAAGAATGCCTGATGGGAATCAGGAGCTGCATTTAGACAGTGGAACCCTAAGTATGATGTTTTCACACTAAGATGATTCCACTAGGCAGAATGGGCAACATATAAGTTCTTCTGTTACTACTGTTTTTGCAAAGGAAGAGAAAAAATAGAACGTTCTTCTCCCATCAACTTAAGTCTTTCTTGCCAGTCTGTCTGTTGTTCTGAACTGTTATTGTATTCATAAATCATGAATAACTGCTTTTAAATCTTACTAGATTTTATTCTGAAACACACTCAATGTGTGTTTCACAGTGCTAACTTTTAAATCGTGCTAGAGTTACTAATCTTCTGTGAGACTGCTACAGATACCATGCTATTAGAAGCCAGCGACTGAAACAAGGTTCTATTTTCTTCTTAGATTGGCAGGATACTGCTTGAAAAAGAAATGCAGATTTTGTTTACTCTCCAGGGGTCTCAGGTGTGAACAAAGCTACATTTTAAGTTAGAAAATACCAATTTCAGAGGCAGGAAGAACTACAGGTCATCTCTTTCAGTATTTCAAGATTAAAAAGAAAGGTAAAAACAGCATTGCCCTTGCATCTGGAATATTTTAAAAAGAGCATTTTAAAGCACCTGTGCATGTAGGAAAATTATCTATTTAACATTTTCCTTAAATAAAATAGTAAATTAGAAAGCATGACTTTCTAATGTCTCTACATTAGACCTAGGGATATATTTAAAATAAAATAGGGGCTTGGGAAGTGCAAAAACTGAATAAATTAAAAAGTACCAGAGTATTAGTATTCATTAAACCATTAGAATGGCATGTTTCACAAAATTATGATATCATGTGAGAATTTTGCATGGTTGTCCAATTTAGCTATTTCTATTTTCACTTTTGGTTTAAAAAAGGGACTCAAAGACAATTCTTTCATGCATATAAAGAGCTTGGATGGAAAATACACTGAATACCAACTGGTTTTTACTATCCATTTCATGTTTGTGCTACAGAGTCCAAAGCCTCGATAGAAACACATTCTCTCTCAATCTATCAGCTTTTGAAGATTAGTAAATTCTGAAGAAATATTTGCTGAATGAATCCTTCTGAGACTCTGCACACAGGGAGAGGTCTTTTACTTTATTTGCACAGCACCATGTGTTTAATCAATCCACTGATCTTATTATAGGCTAATTTAGGTTGCAAGTAACAGATGACCAAACTGAAAAATGATTTGATAAAATGTGTGCTGTCACATAGGCAATGTAGAGTTAGAACATATTCAGTGTTGGTTAATTCAAGGCTTTGCAACATAGTCATGGGCTTCTACTTTTCTCTGCTGCCATCCTCGGTGCGTTGGCTGTTCTCCTCAAAATGTTCTTCTCCGGCTCTCTCCTCCTCACAGGGTAAGATTCAGAGGCCAAAGAAAGGGCTTTTCCCCACATGTGTCTCTTTTTAAGAAAGCAGAAATCTTTCTGGAACCCCCATGCCCACCCCAAGCAGGCACTCCCTCTGTCTCACTGGGCATGTTTGCAAGTCTACTCCAGTCCCGGGAAGGGGAATGGAGTTACCATGACTGGCTTATACTCATACAACATACTCTCTGGGCTGGGGGCAGCTGAGCCTCCCCTGAAGCCCATGTCCACCCATCATGGTTCTGTGAGTAAGAAAAAAGAGGCAGGAAAGCAGTTGGAGTGGCCACTAATGGCAGTGATCTAAGAACTAGCGTGTCTGTGTTTTTATCAAGGAATAAAAGGCCACTTGAAAAATACATTCAACCAATGCTTCCTGAGTGCGTGCTACTTCAACATGGACAGGGCACCATAACCACTGTTGGAATGAAAAAATTAATATGACACAGTTCCTGCTCTGAAAACTGTGTTTATAATCTGTTTACTGGAAGAGACATTAGTAGAAAAATCTTTCCTTCCACAGTGGTCATGGAATGCCACTCAAAAGATATTGGTCATATTAAAGTGAATTCTGTAAGGAAATCTCTGACTTTTTTAGCCCTCAGAAATCTCTCTTACCTTAAAACAATCTGTTAACATTCCTTGGGTGTTTTTTCTGTCTGTTATTGTGTCATTATATAGACACAAGTGCTAAGGACATCAGATAGGTAGTAAGATTGACTTCTATCCACCGGAAGCTGTCTCAGTCCACGTAGTCAAACGTTAGCCCTCACCTCCTGCTTTCTCCAATTCAAGTTTCCAGTCTAGCATTCAATATAGCCTTCATCATTGTCCTGTCCAATGCCTCACACCCTCCATTATACAAAATATAGTTCTTGGGCTTCCCTGGTGGCGCAGTGGTTGGGAGTCTGCCTGCTGATGCGGGGGATGCAGGTTTGTGCCCCGGTCCGGGAGAATCCCCCATGCCACGGAGTGGCTGGGCCCGTGAGCCATGGCCGCTGGGCCTGCGCATCTGGAGCCTGTGCTCGGCAGCAGGAGAGGCCATGGCAGTGAGAGGCCCGCGTACTGAAAAAAAAAAAAAAAAAAAAAAAAAAAAAAAAAAAAATATATATATATATATATATATATATATATAGTTCTTAAAATTAGGAATCTTTATAAACCCCAAATGCCTAAACACAAAAGTATTCAATAAACAGTAACTGAAGTTTGGAAGTTTTGACTTTTTCTCTCACCTACAAGATTTTTTGTGGGTGCCTGACATATGTCTTACAAAGACTTATTCAGCTGCCATTGCCTACATCTTTATCTTATTACATATTTCAGGATACTAACTTTTGTGAAGAAGAGCTGAAGTCTTACATAGCTACACCTATGAGAGCCTTACAGAAAGTAAGTGCACAATATTTAATTGTTATGGATGTTATAGACAGGATCCTTAGCATCTTCTGATGGGCCATTTTGTACAGGTGCATCTGTCATTTATACCTGTAGAAAGATTTGAAAACTAGTACAGTGACAATTGCTATTCTCACTAGTAATTATGGAACAGAGAGATTTTTAAATTTAAAAAAATAAACAGGGTACCTCATGATGATATGGTAACTGGGAAAGGGGGGAGGGAATCAGAATTTCTTGGGTCAGGCATTGTGACAGAAAACTTAGCATGCACTGCTTTATTGCCTTTGCCTAAAATACTCATTCGTTTCCTGTCCTCCATTTCCCAGAATGAAAGCTTCTGGAAAATAACGACTGAGTCTTGTTCATTGTTACATCAGGACATAATGGGAGCTAACAGGAGGCTTTCAATAAATCTTTTTTGAATGAATGAAATTCAGAGTATTCTTAAAGCAAGATATTTATGTGCATTTATGTATGAGGAAGCAGTACAGGAGAAGTCAAACAATCAATCCATTCGTTGACTGAGTAGGTTTCATTTGTAGTTTTGAAACCAGAATTCACAAACCCTGCAGTCAAACTTATGACATGTACTCCTGCTAGACTGCTTTTGTAAACTAATATGTCTTTTTGGGGTCTGGCCAATGCATGTGAGACCCTTTTCTTTGTGAAGAGTGATCCAGGAGGTGTCCAGGTGGCCCCCAGTCCTCAGGGGTGAGCTACATTCAGCCATGTTTATAACCCATCATTGGGCCGCCGGCCCTTGAACATTCTGCCTGCTATGGTATGTCCTTTTCTGCCTCTCTTTCATGCCCCAGTGAATAAATTAATCTTTGAGTCTCAAATGCATAACACAGTGCCTGGCACAAGATGAGGCTGAGTAATATCTAGAAATAAATTATTGAATGATAATAAAAGGAAAAATTCTTCCTTACAGTAAACCAAATTCTACCACATTATGACATATCCATTTAACCATAAATTATTAACAATATTTATTTAATCTTTATTATCCTGTGCAAAGTACAATAGTAGATATTATAGGGCACAAACACAAAAGACATAAATCCTAACAAAGAAAGATATATAGATGGAAAATCAAACACATTTAATCCTGAATGCCAACTCCAAAAAATTATGAGATTTTTCCTGGAGTAGTGCATTGAGAAGACTGCAGACATGTTCTAGGGGAAAGACTACCATATATAATTATTAGCACCTACCCTGAGTGTGGAAGGGAGATAAATGGTCATACACACATATTATATTTGCCACCTCTATTGTAAAAGGGCTAAGGTGAATAAGCTTTCTTAAAAATAAGTATGTTTGAATGGAGTGTTCTGTACTGCTTTCTACCTGTATGTCTTTGGGAAGATCACCTAATCTCAGTGGCAGTTTCTTCATCTGCAAAACAGTGAGGACATTAACTTGTCCACAGGACTCCAAGGACCAAAAACAAACAAACAAATAAGCAAAAAAGACACGTGGAAATGCTTTATAAAATCTAAAGCAGAAATGAGAGAAATGTCGTTTAGCTAAACAGGCACACAGAAAAATAACACAAAGGAGTAAACAACGAATTCTACACAGCAAACATTTTAGGAGTTTGGAGGATGGTGAGGCTTAGCCCAATTTATTGCTTCAAACAGAAGAAGTAGCATATTTAATAGAATGTAGAGATGGAGACATACACTTAATATTTTAAATTTGGCTCTCCTTGACACAATTTCTAGAAATGTTAGGCCCCAGAGCTATTTCCTTAATTTTTTTCTAATAAATCTGAGATAACTGTGGCTATCGACATAATACTGAAAATATAAACCCCATTAAGTATGACCTGATTTTATCCATTTAATCTCCCAAAGACATTACAAATAATTTATTGATAGCTCCTAAATGAAAATAAAAAATGGAAAAATGTTTCAATCTAATAAGAATGAGATAACAGGTATGACAAAGCACATATTAATAATAGCAGTATTTTATTGTATCACAGCTGTATTTTGGTACATACATTGTACAACGTCAGAGAACACAATAAATGTTTCTAGACTATGTTGAAAAAGGCAATGGAAAACATATTTTTCTATTTAGATCTAGGAAAATGACTATATGTTAAGAGTACTGAGCTTAGGATATGGTCATATTTTATACTCCCTTTTTCTTATGCCTTTACATAACTGCCAGGTTTCACATTTAGCCTAATATTATATTATTCCCTGCATGCATTGGTACTACTAATGGAATAGTTTCAAAAAGATAGGACCATTAATGCCAATATAAATTTATTGAATTCATTATGTTTTAACTTCGGTTCTGGAGATTGTGTATGATCTATGAACTTGCTAGACAAGTTCTAGGGCAATGCTATTCAAAGTGCTTGTCTGCTGTGTGATGAAGAGCCTGCTGGGTTGAAAATCAACATACTGCTTCCTTTGTCAAAAATTTCTTGCTATAAAAAACAATCTTAGCAAACTAAACAATGCATTCAGGGTCATAGTTAATTTACATTTGGTGCAAGTTCCTTATCTTATTGTGGACTAAGAGCAAAGGGTTCATGGGAATGGCAGCAGATCCACGGATCACATTTGGGCTGCACTGGTCTAGGGAAAACTATAAATGGATTGATCCTCTGAAGTCTGACCTACAGAATCACTAGCCTAATTAGGTGGAGTATTCTAGAGCTTCCTCACACAGCATTGTTTTGAGAGAGAAAAGGGCACTGGGGCCAATTCTTAAGTGTATACTATGATAGATTTCATTACTGTTCCAGTTATTCATCCTTCCATAGTTTCCTCATTCTTTGCCATGTGACTTTCCTGTAGTCCCTCTAGAGTCAACCACTTCATTTTCCTGCCCCATTGATACTGCACTTGGGAATATGACTTGATTGAGACAGGAGAATTCATATCTAGCCTAATATTATATTAGGCTATAATATATATAGTACTGGTGTGTCAGTTCTGAGCCTAGGCCTTAGGAGTCATCCTGTGTTTCTATTCAACCATCCTCTGCTTCTGCTATTTCCATAAGAAGCACATGTACTGGGTAGCCTATTAGGCTAACAAGGATGAGAGACACACGGAGCAGATGTGGATCCAACCTGAACATAGGAGGTAACACCATACAAGCCTAGTCTACGTATGTCAAACTCCATCTGACCCCAGATACATGAGTGAGAGAATAAATAATTTTTGTTTTAGGCCACTGAGCTTTGGGATGCTTGTTACACAGCTAATTCTGCAAATAGCTACTTAATGTATATACAAAAGGAAACTTTTAAGAGTCAAGGTGGAGGGGGGTTGCTGAGATGAATAGTGTTGGAAAGGGTACACTCACACCCTGGCTACAGGCATGGTAGAAAAGGTATTAATAACTATGTTTATGAGTAGCACATTCAGCAGATGTTAAAAACTCCTGATTTAACAAGTTCTGAGTATCCCCATCAGGGCTCTTATACAAGGAAGGACCATTCTTCCTTATTTTCTTCCCAAGTGAATGCAGCAACAGAATGTAATACACAGAGAGCAGAAATCTGTTAATGAAAGAAGAATGTTTTGAACTGAGATATAAAAGACTTTAACCATTTTCTAGAGAAGAGGAATTTTAATCTAATAATAGACATATGTAAAGTTATAGTCTTCAGTTTGCTTTCTTAAAATAGTCACGCTAAAGTAGCAGATTTAACTGATTTCCTACTATTCTTTGTATTTTCCTTTCAAGTTCTAACTTAATGGATCCCATGTCCAAAATTCATAGTTGGACTCAGCAGCTCAGAGAGACAACCGCATTAATTTACATAGCTTCTGTGAGGAGACTGGACAAACAGGATGGCTTATAGAAAATGCTTTCAAAATTATTATTTAGAGTGTGATAGTATAATAACATATACTTTCTGTAGCACTAAGAATGGATTTTACCCCTCCAATTCCCTAGGTCAGTTTCCAAAATACTTGGTTCCAACCACACCATGAGGAAAGAAAAATATGACCTTAAGATTTTAAAAAAGTGAAACAATATTTTATCTTAGTTTCTGTTTTTACAGTGTTAAGCCACAATTTAGTGTATATATCTGAACCTTAACAAATATTAATTAAATTTAGGTCTGTATACACACACTAAACTTAAAGGCCATTTTTGCTGTTGTAAAGTTTCCTGTATATTATTCGATACTATTTGGGTAATAACTATATAAAAATGTAAAAACTGTTTTTATTTCTTCAAAGGTTTATTTGTTTGTGCTTTCAGTTAGTCAAAAATGAGAACTATGGAACAACTATCGCCCAAAGGAACAAAACATACACAAACCTTTGATTTAGCAACCATAGCAAACTGCAGCAACTCACTTAATAAAGTGGCTATAACCATTCTGGGGGGTTCCCCAGGGTGAAACGTTCCACTTTGTATAGCTCTGTGTATAATTAAAAATCTGCCGCAACTATGACCTTGAATATCTGCTGGAATAAAGTATAATTAAATAACCAGAATCTTGAGTAAATAGCAGCTGCAAGATAAGCAACAAAATGTCTTCTGAGCAGTGTTTTATTTACACCTTTCTGAACTACAAACTTCTTTGCTCCAATGCATTTCAAATAGCATCCTGTCTTTTCAGGAAGATCTTGATCTCAAAATATTCAATCATCCTTTTGCAGTTAAGGCAGTTTCTTCCATCTCACTCAACTCACCGAAGACAGACTTATATAATCATTCTAGAAATGCTCCTACCTACTGGGCAATATTTAAGAAGTGTTGATTTTGAGTACAAGGGAAAAAAATGGCACTAACTTGTATCAATAGTTCTGTTTTTTTCATAAAAAAACATACTATTGGGCTTCCCTGGTGGCACAGTGGTTGAGAATCCGCCTGCCGATGCAGGGGACACAGGTTCGTGCCCCAGTCCGGGAAGATCCCACATGCCGCGGAGCGGCTGGGCCCGTGAGTCATGGCCACTGAGCCTGCGCGTCTGGAACCTGTGCTCCGCAAAGGGAGAGGCCACAACAGTGAGAGGCCCGCGTACCGGAAAAAAAAAAAAAAAAAAAAAAAAAAGCACACTATTGATCCATTCTTGGTAAATTTCACAATTTCTCCTAATGTCTTATCTTAACATCATGTAAAGACAATCCACTGTTAAGAAATGTCACATATCTTTTTCTTGAAACACATTATATAGTCATAGACTAAACATTACGTAAACACGATCAGGAGATTTGCTAAACACATGCTCAGCATTTCTCTTTCAACAACGAACTAGTATTAGAGCCACCATGGACACTCAAATGGAATTTTACTGGTTGGCAAAATGCTTATAACAATTTACACATTTACTGCAGAAATTCTCTTAGAAATGATTTCCCTATTACATCTAAAAGCCGTATTCAGAGAGAAATTATCACACCTTGTATCTCTAATGTTGGCCATATTTTAATATACAAACATTGCTAATCTAAGGAAAAAAGGTGTACAAACTTGGGACACTCTGACTAATGTTAATATGATCCCAAACGTATCTTCAACATCTTTGCTTTTGAAAACCTCTTATAAACTTGAACATATGTGTGATAGTGTAATATTAACTAAGGCTATGAGGAATAAAAATCACTTGAGTGAAGAGGTACTTCCCTTTGTGACTCTTGTGAACAAAAACATCTCACAGGGCTTCCCTGGTGGCGCAGTGGTTGAGAGTCTGCCTGCCGATGCGGGGGACGCGGGTTTGTGCCCCGGTCCGGGAGGATCCCACATGCTAAGGAGCAGCTGGGACCGTGAGCCATGGCCGCTGGGCCTGTGCGTCTGGAGCTTGTGCTCCGCAACGGGAGAGGCCACAGCAGTGAGAGGCCCGCATACCGCAAAAAAAAAAAGTCACAAAACACATAATTTTAGTGTCAAGAAGGAGTTTTCATCTTGGACTATAAATTTAGATGATAAAATAGCTAAATCAAAACATCTCCAAGTATATGCTTAAGAATACATTTGAACATGATGATATGATACAAAGAAAAATGAAACAAGACGTTTATTCATTCTAACCATATTTCAAATGTAAAACAAATTGGTCAGAGTATATGAATTTTCTTCAAAGAACCACAATAAGTCTCATGAATTGCATACAAATAACTGATATTTAAGTCTTTGTCTCTCTAATGTTTGCTAATATTGTCAAAACAATAAGAGATACACATAAGTCCTCTGTAAAAAATGTGCATACAAATTACCAATTTGCACACAAAAGCGTCAAATCTGTATAACCTCTACTGAGAACTGATCTCAAGAAGTTGTGGGCAGAATATGGAACACATCCTTAATCAAGTATCATAGCATGATTGATGCTTAAAAACAAGCCCACAAACTAACGCCAGGTGGACTTCTCAGGAGTCAAAGGGATATCAACACTGAGACCCTTGTTTAAAACATAAAGAAATTTATGCACAGAACTAAAAGTGTCAAAGTGGGGGAACTGAATCTCAGTACATCCAAGGTCCATGCCCTTAAGACTTATGTCAAACTGTCTACATTTTATTATATATTGTAATTACTGAATACATAAAACTGTGAGATTAATTGACAGAGCACTTTCGAATCGGAATCAGCCAATTTAGAGCAACAATTGAGAACACTGTTAAAGAATAGATAGAATTAGTGAAAGCTACACACCCACATTGAAGCTGGAACCGGGCATCAAGATTTTGACCAGATGATGTGAGGTGTAAACCCGTCATGTTTATCTTTTTGTAAAATGTAAATGAATTATTTGAGAATCTGGAAGAAATGACTGAAGAAAACCCACACACAATGCAAGAGATAAATATGTAGCCACCACCACCCCTGCCCGCCCAAATTCATTTATGGTTGTTTCTCCTCAGACGTTAACACTGAGACAAGGATGTGGGTGCAGACAGTCTTTGTTTGGGAGGGCATTCCAGGATGCACAAGTAAGAAGTGGATAAACTGAGACAAGGCAGGGAGAAAACCTAGTGAGCACAGCATTGCCGTGGGCCACTGCAGTTCAACACCTCTGAGGCACCGTGTGGAGCGGACTTCAGAATTGCCCCACAGAAAGATGGAGAAGCTGGGGCATTTATCCACCAAATCCCATCTTTTGCTGCTTCACAGTTGTTTCTGGAGACATTAGAGCCCCAGCACTTCCAAGCTGAGGAGGTCTGAGCAAGCTCCCCAGAGACATAGAAACTAAAACTAAGACACAAGGGCTCTGGAAATGTGAAGCTGTCAGCATTTACAGGAACACAAGCCTGGGCTCAGGGAGATAAGCTGGGGCAGCAACAGCATGTGCTTCAAAAGTACTAGCATAAGGGGCTTCCCTGGTGGTGCAGTGGTTGAGAATCTGCCTGCAAATGCAGGGGACACGGGTTTGAGCCCTGGTCTGGGAGGATCCCACATGCCGCGGAGCAACTAGGCCCATGAGCCACAACTACTGAGCCTGCGCGTCTGGAGCCTGTGCTCCGCAACAAGAGAGGCCGCGATAGTGAGAGGCCCTTGCACCTCAATGAAGAGTGGCCCCCGCTTGCCACAACTAGAGAAAGCCCTTGCACAGAAATGAAGACGCAACACAGCAAAAATAAATAAATTAACTAATAAACTCCTACCCCCAACATCTTCAAAAAAAAAAAAAAGTACAAGCATAACAAAATCACAGCTTTGTTTATTCAGCAGTACTGTCTTTCTAAAGCACTGATAAACTTTCCCAGCCACTGGGCAGCAAAGGTAAAGATGTTCTGAATCTGCCTTATCTCCCTCTTTTGTTTTGGGCACACCTTCGTCATCTGACTGTCAGTTCCCACATGGACTCTCTACAGAGTCCCTCAAACGCCCTTTGCATTTTTGCCCCTGAAGCCAGTACAAGAGGTGGGAAAGCTATAAGGCAGGCAGAGTTGTGTTCCAGCTGCTCCTGACTCCGTGGCTGTGGCTGTGACACTGTCTTGTCAGCCCATGAAGTGCCATTACATGCATGGTTATCTGCAGTACCTCTTAAGGGTAGGCTTTCTTTAGATACTTGCCTTCCCGTTTTGATCCTAACCTATGCCACCCTGAAAGGAAGCCTGCTCCTTAGGCATACATCCAGAGCATCAGAGTCTTAATTGTTTTTTCTGATGGTCTCAAAAGTAAGGTTCTTGCACCTCCAGATGCTTTGGTGAGGGTAGACAAAATGTAGTATTTAACCGATCCATTTAAAATATCTATTCTTTTTGTATTTTATAATGTTATACAGTACTACATATAGTTTATAAATATACACATATTGAGAATGTGATCAAAGTTTCTTGTTGATTCCTTTTAACTAATGAGGTGCACTATCGCAAAAGTTCGAAGGTCCTGCTCTGAGAGACTGCATCTGCTGTTCCACGGTCACAGGATCAATGACCACCGTCAAAATATCAGTTCTTCAAGGGGACTTCTAGATGGCTGTTACCAATTGTCCCAAGGAGTCCCCTACTGTCCAGTCCAAATGACTTTGGGCATCCACCCTGAGTGTTGATTTGCTCAGCTCTGTAAATTGCTCTGAGGATTTGGTTAAAAAAAATAAAAAAGGACTTTGAGGAAGATATGTGGAATGAGGCTCTCTCATTGTTCCATCTAACACATGACTGTCCATAATAATGATTCCAAACCATAATTTATGGGAAAGACCATACTTATACTTTTGGCATCAACCTCAACAATTTGGTTGTCTGCTAACTTGACTTACTTTGCAACACTTTTAATTATGGTGAATGAATTGTCTTGTCATTATGTTCTTTCTGCTCAATAATTCTGTAAGCGCCTTACGACGAGCAGAACTTTGTTATCTACTTCCTTTGGTTAAAAACAACACTGAAGAACAGCTCACAGACTGCTATGGTTAAAAATGACACTGAATAAGTTGTTGAGATAACACACTCTGAATTGATTTATTTTCAACTTTTGAAGGATACTTCTTGGGGTTTTGAAACAAATTAGTGACAGACTCTTGCTACTACCCTGAGAAGCCTGGAGTGCAAGGTTGAAGAGAGTAGGGACAGCTTTAAAAGCCCAAAAGCACCCAGTCCTAGTCAATGAGGGGTTAAAAATTAATCTGCATATCACCTTCAGGATATATAAATTCTATCCTCTCTTCTTAACTTTTCTGGGTTGTTAATTATTGCTTCTACTCATCTAGGGAAAAAAACTTTGGTAGAGTGCTTTTCTATTTACAGGACAAATTCAAATTATCTATCCATTAAGCCCATAGCAAAACCTTATGGAAAAGAGATCATTGTCATTATCCTTATTTTATATAAGAGGATAATGAGGCTCAGAGAAATATATGCTTTGTCCAAGGGCATTCAGATAATGTGACAAATCCAGTGAACATAAACCCTCCATTTTGTTTTTTTACTTCAGAGCCACAACAGGCTTTGTTTTACTGATCTGTGTATCCAACCCAGTTCTAGTGTGTGTATATGTGTGTGTGTGTATGTGTGACTGTTTTTCCACTACTGCAGATATTGAATACTGTTGTATACAAGAATAGAATAATATAACTTGATTAAATGTTTGATACTAGTTTTTTTAAGATGCTTGTATTCTGTTGATGTTTTTTGGTCAAAGAGTCACAAGAGCTGATATTTTCAAAGGAAAGAACTTGCAGCCTTCTTTGTAAGAAGTGATTCAACTAGAGCCTATTTTATTGTAAGATAAATTCTTTTTCTCTTATTGAGGTACCTTTTATCTAGGATGATCCTAGCTATTTTAGATGAAGAATTCAATACCATAAAGGAATGATCTACCTAGGACTACAAAAGAGAAGGTAGAGACCTGAGGCTAACTGCTAGATAAATTTGCTACATATCCATCCCAACAAACACAAAGTATACCTCTTACCTGAAATTGTCACTGCTTTTTAATTTAGGCTGGCTTACTGCAAGTTCAGGAGTTGATGATCCTGTTTGGTTTAAATTTTTCTCTAAAGACATAGTCTGAGAGCACAATCTTAGTATTAGAAACCATGACTTCAGTGGGGCTCCACTTTTTTTTTTTTTTTAATGCGGTACGCGGGCCTCTCACTGTTGTGGCCTCTCCTGTTGCGGAGCACAGGCTCCGGATGCGCAGGCTCAGCGGCCATGGCTCATGGGCCCAGCCGCTCCGCGGCATGTGGGATCTTCCCGGACTGGGGCACGAACCCGTGTTCCCTGCATCGGCAGGCGGACTCTCAACCACTGCGCCACCAGGGAAGCCCGGGGCTCCACTTTTTGATGTCAATCTAATGCCAGTATATTTTATGTTGTAGAAGCAGTAATTTATGAGTTTTCCTTAACATTTGGTCTAGTGTCTCTTAGTCACAGGCATGAAGGGCTCACTACAATTCTTCAGTCTAGATGAAACACACTGACGTAAGAACGTGAAATCAAACCATGTCTTTAAGATTAATAGTAATTTAGGTTGTTTTGTAGAAAAATAAGGAAATACAGAAAAATAAGACTCAGAACTCAATAGGTTTTGTTAGGGTTGCCAAAGACATTTCTGTTCCATTTCATTTATAGTTTGTAAAGAAAAAAAAAAATCAATGATCTTATCTTCTTTCCCTTCAACATCTGAAATTGGGTCTCTTATTTTGAAAGCCAGGGTATGTGGTTTCTCTGATTAGTACATGTCCTTTGGAGGCCTCCAAAGAGAGACTATTCATGTTCTGTGAATTAGCAGCACTGAAATATTTTACCAATATGTGAGTAAACAAAAGCATATCAGCAGTTAAGCACATTTTATGAGCTGAGTGAAACAGAATATTCATAAGTGGAATGGAAGTGATAATGGAATAGAGGACAAGCCTGGGAGTTTCATGTCTCTCAGAATAGAGAGATAGCCCACGGAGACATTAACACTCCCAAATCATTCTGATAATAAGAAGGAAAATTCTCTGGACCTGATATCATTTAGATGGCCTAAGAAAGAATTCTCCTTGTATCTAGGCTGCTAAATTTAATTTATCTGAGCAAAATAGGTGAGTTGATTTCTCTTTTGTTTGCTTTTTTTTTTTTTTTTCAATTGAAGCTTTTGTTTATCAGGCTTTCTCATTTTCATGGTTAGAATACAATTAAATTCTACAGACAGATGGGTTTTAGCCATGCTAATTACCATGGTGATCAATTAACTCAGCTGCTGTTTAGAATAGAGAAAGCTACATAAACAACCTGGAAATTTTGTCTTTTATAAGACAGTTGTAGAAACATCACCTATCATGCATATAATTCATAAAATATCCAAATGACCATGTTGTTGTGGTACAATGGGCTTTTTATTTATTTGAGATCTTTCCAATATACCTCTCTTCTATCAGGAAACATACATCCATTCTATCTGACCCAAAGTGTCACAATAAATGAAGTGATTTGTCACATTACTGGCTTTTGTGGGGGCATGGCTGGTGACTGGAGGCCTCTTCAGACCCTTCCTGTTTGGACTGCGTGCTAATTACTCTGTGCCCCGGGGTTAGATGTCTCATGTGTCAGAAGTGAATATATGTGGACAATGCAAAAACTGGTTACTTTCAGAACGTTTTGCCCTGTATTATCCATACATGTATAGTATTATCAACACCTTTTAAAAAATTAAAGTATAATATTCACGAATTAAATACACTCACACTGAAAGCACTTACAAGGACATTTGGAAATTCCTGATGCAGCCTCTACTACACATTTTCTAATAAAATATCTCCACAGGCTAGACAGTAACAATCTAAGATTGATAGGCAAGGCAATGCCAAAGTCCTGAAGGAATCTTCACTAACTCTAAAGCAGATGAAGGTGAACTGAGAACAAGACCTATGCAGATTTCAATCCAGGCACTGCATAGGCTTTTTCTCCTGATAAAGACTGTCTCTTAGCTTAACCAGCCAGGCTCTGTACAGAAACAAACATGGACATTCATTCTGTTTGTCTGTGTTGGTGCCTGTGTTAATGCTAGGGTTCAGGCAGAAGGCTAGACTATTATTCCTTCCCTGTACCAACCCTAAGTTGGTACACTGCATCCATTTGATAATAGCATCTACAAGGAAATAAAATGAACAGTAAAATGTATGTGTGTAAGAGGAGAAAGGAGTCAAGTGTGTGGTATGACACATCAAGGAAAGGATTGTTCCTCTAAACCCAGGGGGTAAAATTTAACTATGGCTGTGAACAAGTCATACTTCCAGGTTGAACTCAGTAGCACTTTCACCAGGGAGCTTTCTGCATAGTCCTAGTCACTCCCTGCACCCCTCACACAAACAAGTAACCTCTACCTCCTCTGAGCAAGTACAGCATTTTATTTATACATCTATCACGACTCTTACTAATTTCTGTTACATAAAATGATTCAAAGTGCTTGAGTCTTATCTGGCCTAGTAGATATCTTGTTCTTTGGAGGAAAGTGACTCCTATTCATCTTTCTGTCCTCAAAGCCCTTACTAGTCCACTGATTTGCTCATAGGAAGTGGTCATTAAATATTTACTATGAGAAATTATTAACATGTTTCTGAGCTCTTCTCCAAGTGGCAGAAAACTTAACTAGTTAAACAAATCTGTAACTTTCCAAATACATATTTTTTTATAACTAATTGGACTAAGCCAAGACACTTCCACTGGTTTCTCACTAGGACTAAGTATGCAGGAAGGACAAAGCAGAAAAATATAGAAACCACAAGTAAATTATTGATGGAACTATTAAAGTGCATTTGAACTTATAAATAGATCCCACTGGTACTTCTAAACTATCGTGACAGTGTTTTTGAGGTGAGGTGATTACAAGTTACTATAAACGAGTAAATGATAAAAAGTGGTTTGAATAATTTCCCTCAGTCACAGCTGAATTAAAAACATAAGCCCCCCGCTAAAAAAAAAATATGAGGCCCTATTATCATTTCTGCTACTATTTTGTGTTATATGGCTACTCTCACAGCAGGAATAGGAAAATAAATACATTCCTTATCTAAGGTACATTGAAAGTTAAGAAAAGTAATTATCAACCCACAAAGTTATAAATTGTTTTTATCCTGTTTTCAATTTGTTACACTAAATTTATTTAATCTATACATGTTTCCCTCACAAATTATAAGTAATCTTCAAACCTTCAATAAACAAGGTGGGCATCCCATAGATCAGAATATTTTTTATATTCTTAAGACATTGGAAGGGACCATAAAGTACAAAATCATAGCAGCAAACTTTCTTTAAAATGAAAATACACACACATGTATATTTAGACATGGAAAGTATATACATTGAAAACACTAAAAGTTATCAAGAGATTATATTACTTTCAATATGCAGTGTATACCTTAAAATGCACCTCTTTTTATGATAAGTTGTTAAAATGATAATCTATAAAATAAAGTAATAAATAAAGACTCGATAAAAATACTCTCTGCTGAAAAGTGACATCATCTTCATTGCATTCTCAAAGTAATTGAAAACATATACTGAGTGTGAGCTTGCTCTCTCTCTCCACGGATGTGTGTGTGTGTTCACATGTGTGCAGGCATGTGTGGGTCTTCTGTTCATATTCTTTATTTTTCTTACGATAAAGAAAAACCACTAGCTGACTTCCCAGCAGACTAATTTCTCAGGTCTCATGAGTTTCTTCAATTACATATCTGTTTATATGTTTAAGAGGACTTATCATGGTCTTTATGCTTCAAAAATGGACAATACTAAACTTTTTTAATAGGGGAAACCTCCAAACAAACTAATAAAAAGCTTAAACTTCCATCAGAGCATTTTAACGTGTCTGTTAAATGATTAACTACCTGAAGAAATAAATGTTATTCATTAGTTGCAGTTCTGGCACAATGTATTGTATTGCAAACAGAAAAACAGTGGGAAACTTAGTTGTTCAGCCTATGAATACAGCTTTAAAAATTCTGTATCTTTCCCTAAATGGCATTGAAAATCTCAAGTGATGATTTAACTGTTTTAATAAGTCTCAATTACACTTTATTTTTAAAGTAACACCAGGCATGTATTTAAAGGAAAGAATCAAAATACAGCAAGCTAATATATTTGCTTAATGTGGTTTAATTATTGCATACACTACATAATGATATTCATGTAACTATACTATTTTTTCAGATAAAAGACATTTGTTTTGCTCTGTAAAGCAAGAGATGGTACTTTAAACATCCACTCACTGTACTAAGTGGAACCATTAATTATCTGGATTTTTGCTGCATTAAGTTTTTATAAAGAAGCAATTCTAAAAGGTATTATTGTGGATTTACTTCAAAAAATAATTTTGGTGTTATTTATTTGGCCAGTATGAAATAAATGTCATCATTTCTATTTTATGGGTATTTAGGCTATACAATGAGAATTGATTTTCTGAGTGACAGCCCTGAGACCTTGCAGGTGTCTCATTTATCAAAGAAAGATTCAATTATGTTCCTACATTGTACTTACCAAGGAAGAAAAGTAAGAGTATATACTTCACAAAAATTCCTAAAGAAAAGTTGCAATAACCTTCAGTTACCCGGATTAGTACCCCTAGATAATTCAGACCTCCCATTTCCAAGTGGTCTGTGCAATAAGGATTTAAGGTATAAGAACGTTTTACATTTAGGAGTATCTTTATATACTCCCAATGATCCCCCATTTATAACATAATTTAAAGAGGTTTTTAATTAAAATTTTGAGGTAAGAGAATTATACATATAGTATTTGAATCACCAATAATACTGAGTAAAATGAAAAAATCAAAGAATATACAAAATGAAGTACTAAACAGCCCTAGGAGGCTGTATTTATCTTTTCAGATTCCAGGCTTAAACCTCTGTTGCAAATTGCAACAGAGGTTTAAGATCTAGATGGTTGACTGGACCACAGAATCCGAAGGCTCCCTACCAATCCTGACATCCTGTGATCTATGGAATGATGACAGTTAATTGGCCAGACCTTGAGTCTCCTTGCTTTCCACTGTGTGTTCTCAGTAAAGGGTAAAATAGTAAAAGGCATATAAATGCAAAATGCCACCAGAAGTAAAGAATTACAACTAGATAATAAAACATACTGCATAAAACTTAATTATATTCAGTATGAAGGCAATGGTAACATGAAAAAAGTTGCTGGCTGCTTTTGATGTGAATCCTGAATAACTGCTTTTCCAAAAAAAAAAAATCTTATGCTACAAAAATAATTTTATTCACTGCTTAAAAAGACAAAACCCCTAGTATTATCTCCCTAACTTATTAAGATTTTAAGAAACATTGTCTGAAGCTGGTTGGGGTAGGGGGAAAGGAACGTGGAACATAAGCCCTACCAACTTCTCATCTGCTACTTAGCAGAGTAATTTGCATATGAACATGTCTCACCTTATAGTTGTTCCCAAACTCAGAGGAAACCACTACTGATCTCTGATGAGGACACTAAGAACCGCAGAAGAAATTTATTAACTTAATATTGTTGGGCCAAAGGGCCATCCATCTCTATAAATAGTGAAAGATAGTTCTGAATAATTCATAATTTTCTACAAGTATATTATGATGCTAGCTTTTTTTCTCCTAAATTTTTATAAAATCCTCCTTATCATGAAGTGCTGCCTTTCCTGTTAAAGGCTCTAAGTCAGGCAGTCTTCTTCTCAGCCTTGTCCTCCACCCCAGCCCACCCACACATGACTGACTTGTCATCTTTCTAAGTCCAACTCTTTCAGGAAGCCTTCCCTGCCCAACAGCCCTCTCCATATTCTGCATTTGTTCTGCATATATTATTAATTTCTCCCACATTCTGCCAGATTCTATGGTACTTTTTTAAACCCCCCAATTTGTGTGTGTGTGTATATGTGTCCTCTATTTTAGACTGCGCTCCTTTAAGAACACAGCCTGTATTTAACATTATCATGTGCATCCCTGAAGCTTTGCACATGCTTCACACACAGTATGCATTCAGTCGACATTCCAAACATAAATGAATATGAGTATGAAACATTAGGATAATTAGAGCAATGAGTGAAATATAGTCCTCAATCTGAGACAAACACATGAGAAACAGGGACCCCCCCCAATTCTTTAGACTGATGCAACATCTTTCTCTAAGTAATAGTGCAGGTCTTCTGATAAGACTTGAAACAAGGAGAGGGGATGAGGCAGAGGATGTTGACTACCTTTTGGTTCATAAGAAAATACACTTGGGAAGACCAAGCTAGGAAAGCATGACCACTTTACAGGGCAAAACACATTGTGAAATCTAAAGAACAAGAACTGGCACTCAAGGATTTCTAGATGATTTCCTTTTGCCCTGAGGCACCATATTACCTTGTCTTTGAGTCTCCACTCTGGTATGGGGCAGGGCTGTGCCCTAGGGTGAGGGAGTGAGGCAAATCTGGCCTCCAGTGTGGCATTCACCATGCATTTTACGACAGAATAGATGTCAGATTGGTCTCCTCAGGTTCATCTCACTCATCCATTCAAGGTAATGGCCTATTTCTAACCAGTTCTCCTATTTTAGAGAACCTCTGTGTTCTCCACACAATTCTGCTCCCCAGATCCAATGGGTAAACATATCCATATCCTCACGAAACACTTTAATTCTCCACTGCCTCCTACATTTTCATATTCTAGCAAGAGCTCCCTCTTTGAGCCATTGAGAAAGCCTCTACCTGGCCCTCCTGCCAAAACGCATGTCTTCCATTTGTTGTGAGAAACCTCTTCCTTAAATCAATTAAATAAAACAAATAAACATTGCAAAGACCTGCTTCAAATATTTTCCATTTCCTTTCTTTTCTCTTTTTTCTCTCACTCTGGGGGGGAAGGGTGGGGAGGGGAGGATTCTTGCTTATTGATAATATTTAAATTCCTTGGGCTCATATGTGACTCCTTATAACTTGGCTCCAATGAATTTTTTCCAGCTTCATATCCTGCCATTCGAATTCATGTACAGATTTATCCTATTAAGACATTTAATGTCTCACATTTCTCTGGAAACAACAGGCCTTGTCATGAATTCTTGCTTTATACATACAATTCTTTTTGTCTTGAGTGACTCTCACCACTTTCCACATGGGAAATGCTCATCCTTCAACATCCACCTGTCTCCTCTCTCTGAAGACATCCCTCAGCACGCTGAACATGTCTGCAAAGTACTTACCTCTGGTATTGTGATTTACCCATTTACCATCAATCTATCCCTAAAACGTGAGACCCTCAAGGGAATGCAACAAGTCTGATATATCTTTTTTTATACCAAGCACATAGCCTGATACTTCCTATGTAGGAAACAAGCACTCACTGTTTGGGGGATAAGTAAAAGTACGTAGGATACAATTCTCAAAGAACAAAATGTTAATATGTTGTTTGGGAAAAGCTGAAACAATCTTTTTCAGACCATGGGTTAAATAGGTTTTGAAGGGCTAGACTTGGAACCGAATGGACTCGAGTGACTTTGTTTCTATGGGAACAGGCATTCTAAGTTCCAAGCAGCACACATACAAATGGACTTCAGAACACACGTGTCCCCTCAAGAATCCACGAGGCCAGGCAGCAGGCACTGAGGCTGGCGGGCGGTCACCCAGACCGGTGAGTGGCTGCACCTCCTTGAGAGGTGAATGAACCTAAACAAGACACCAAGTCGTGAGGAGCCATCTACAGAGACCAGCTCCATTCAGCCAGTGAGCAATCCGATGTCCTCTGCCCACCTGGCCTTCCTGGGCCCATGCCATGCTGCTCACTGTCTACTGTGTGAGGAGGGACCTCTCCGAGGCCACCTTCTCCCTCCAGGTCAGCCCTGATTTTGAGCTCCACAACTTCCGTGTCCTCTGTGAGCTTGAGTCCGGCATCCCCGCCGAGGAGATCCAGATTGTCTACACAGAGCGACTCCTTGCCGACGACCACTGTTCATTGGGCTCCTATGGCCTCAAAGATGGCGACGTGGTCGTTTTACTCCAGAAGGAGAACATGGGGACCCGGCCTCCGGGCCAGACATCCAGCCTGCCTCAGAGCGATTTCACTGGGACAGCCGTGCCTGGGACATCCAGCTCCCGGCAGCACCACCAACACCAGCGGTTACAGTCATCCCAGCAGTCCCGCGGCCTAGACTCTGGAAAGAAGATGACCTCTGCTCAAGAGCTGGACAGCCCCGACCTGATCCGAAGCATACTGCTCTCCAACCCCCACAATCTGTCCCTGCTGAAGGAATGCAATCCTGCCTTGGCCAAAGCCCTGCTCAGCAGAAACCTTGAGACCTTTTCTCAGGTCCTGATGGAGCAGCAAAGGGAAAGGTCCCTGAGAGAGCAAGAGAGACTTAGCCTCTATTCTGCCGACCCGTTTGATTTGGAAGCTCAGGCCAAAATAGAGGAAGAGATCCGGCAGCAGAACATTGAGGAGAACATGAATATAGCAATGGAAGAGGTTCCAGAGAGTTTTGGACAAGTGGCCATGCTCTACATCAACTGCAAAGTGAATGGACACCCTTTGAAGGCTTTTGTTGACTCGGGTGCCCAAATGACCATTATGAGCCAAGCTTGTGCCGAGAGATGTAATATCATATGGCTGGTGGACCGACGATGGGCTGGAATTGCTAAAGGTGTGGGCACACAGAGAATTATTGGCCGAGTTCACCTAGCTCAGATTCAAATCGAAGGTGATTTCTTACAATGCTCTTTCTCTATACTCGAGGAGCAGCCCATGGACATTCTTCTAGGGCTAGATATGCTCAAGAGACATCAATGTTCCATTGACCTGAAGAAAAATGTGCTGGTGATTGGCACGACTGGCACACAGACTTACTTTCTTCCTGAGGGAGAGTTACCTCCATGTGCTAAGTTGGTAAGTGAAACTGGGCAAGACGAGTCTTCAGACAAGGAAATAGCAGATACTATTAAACACTCAGTCATGGATTCAGGACGAGAAAAGCACTGAAACAGGTTATAAATATGCCATCACCTGAGGGAGTCTCAGGTCTCAGGAAATTATAAGACATGAGCTCACTGGCAATGTAATCATTAAAAACATCAGTAACGGGCGGCTTCCCTGGTGGTGCAGTGTTTGACAGTCCGCCTGATGATGCAGGGGACATGGGTTCGTGCCCCGGTCCAGGAAGATCCCACATGCCGCGGAGCGGCTGGGCCCGTGAGCCATGGCCGCTGGGCCTGCGCGTCCGGAGCCTGTGCTCCGCAACGGGAGAGGCCACAACAGTGAGAGGCCCGCGTACCGCAAAAAAACCAAAAAAACAAAAAAAAAATCAGTAACCACTAAACCTGGCCTTGGGACTAAGTTCTCAGAGCTGTCACTACGTAAATTGTGATTACTTGATCTTGGTCCCTCCATTTCCCTTATCCAAAAATCACTGAACCTTATCCTAAGAAGGCTCTGGAGGCTCCAACTGATTTCCAGATAATACATGAAAGGAAAACCAGCCCCTTTAGAGACACTGCCCTATGAAACTATAGGGTGGCTTGTCCAAACCTGTTGCTATTTTGCAGAATTCCCTGGAAAAAGCCATTGCTGCAGCTGCTACAATGCACCTATACAAAATTATTTTAAATCAGCACTAACAAGTGTTTATATTCAGAGAAATACATTTATTTTCACAGACTTTGTTTTCTTTAGGAAAGGTACTAGAAATGGTTGGTCAATTGCACTCTTTTTTTTTTTTTTGCGGGAAGCGGGGCATAAATGTCCGTTTGGGGCAGCATTGGGGCCAATATCCTCATGTTTTACATCTTCCTTTCCCCTGGACTCCTGTGGAATCATGCTCACTGAAATCCATTCCTAAAGGCTGTTTCTGCCATATTTGAGATAGTGGATTTTTCTCCTAGGATGTCCTAAAATAATTTCCTCTTTCCTCTGTATTCAAAGAAACTCTGGTTGTAAAAGAAAGGCAATCAAATAGACTTTTTTTTTTTTTAAATTATCATGCTTCTTGGGAACATGAAGATTGGGAGCCTCGTGGTTGTACTGCGGTGGGAGTGGGAGGTGGGGACAGGCAGTGGTCTAGGTCCTCTAATCCTCCTTCTGGTCTGTTTTATATATTAAACTGTTATTACGTAAATTTTGTTTGAACAAAGGGTTTCACTTTTAAAATAACGTTTGAAAATTTCTGAATGAGATCTCTAAGGCCTCATTCAGCTCTATGATCCATTCTGACAAAGCTACTCTCCACTACTACTGATAGTGGGAAATAGAAGATTCCTCGCGTAATTACAATCCACAGCTAAAACCCTGAGAGACAAGGTTCAGCTGCCTGAGGCCATCAGACTCAGAGAAAATGTTTCAGGGCAGTAATCCATCAGGACTAGTATTAGAATACAGGATTCAAAGTCAAATAATATATGTTCTGATTTTAGCTCTATATTAACTAGGCAAATCAGCTTACATGTAGTATAACTCAATTTCTCATCTATAAACTGTTTCAGAGGGGAAAGTTATTTTCAGTTACTAAGACTACATTTTGAATGAGGATATCCTTTACATTTTCCCAACAAGATCTAAAGCCACCCAAAGCCTTTCCAAAGGCTACATAAAGAAACAAAACAAAACAAAACAAAACACCACAAAACCTCCCCTGTAGGTCTCCCTTTCTTTTTTTTTTTTTTTGCCCTACGCGGGCCTCTCACTGTTGTGGCCTCTCCTGTTGCGGAGCACAGGCTCGGGATGCGCAGGCTCAGCGGCCATGGTTCATGGGCCCAGCCGCTCCGCGGCATGTGGGATCTTCCCGGACCGGGGCACGAACCCGCGTCCCCTGCATCGGCAGGCGGACTCCCAACCACTGCGCCACCAGGGAAGCCCCAGCAGGTCTCCCTTTCTTGGTCAGCTTCTAGGTAAGACTAATCATCATTTTCTATAGAGTCTCCTCTCCCCTTCCAGCCATCATCAGTTCGCCTCCCAGTATTCTTCTTCTTTATAGGTGTTCCTATGCTCATATCATTTCCCAAACCTTGTCTACATTTGTACCAGGGCTTACATCCAGTAGAGTTGCTAAAAATGACCAATAGATAGACTTCTTTTCTACTTTTGTTTCTAATTAAGTACTAAAGACAAAAGTAATTGACAAAATGACGGAAGAAATTCAGAGTAAAGCCAGGGATAAGCAGTTAAATGCCTGTGAAAGATGAGAGCTGACCTGATAAATGCATGGATTCCTTCACGGATAAAAATTAGCAAACTCCTCAGTATTTTCTGCTGGACTGAGCTTTCAGGTCCATTTATGCAAAAAACATATCTCATATGCATACGTCACACGGAGCTGCTCAACATAAAGGTTCAGTATGTGGTGTATCAGGATTTCTAACCCATAAAAGCCAATCAAAAATCACCAAATTTTTAAACTAAAAAGACAGTGTGCATGATATCAAATCCCACCACACTCACTCGCCCTTCTCAGAGGAACATCACTTCTAATGTAGCTATGATGTTTCAGGACTAGACTTAGGTAAAATTCTTTGTTTCTTATTTTGAGTTGAACTCTATTATTCCATAACTTCCAAAAAGTGGGTCTTCATTCTTCCTTTTTTCAAGAACACACTTACTTTGTTTGGCACACAACAATCTTTTTAATATATGAAATCAATGTCATCTGAAATAGTCTCTTTTGTAGGCTTTCACCAGATTCTATAACTGCTCCTCATTGGAGAAGTTTGGAATCACCTAAAAATTTCTGTCATGTTCCTTTGGATATACTCCAGCTTCTAAACATATTACTTTTTTTTTTTTTTTTTAAGTAGAGAAACACCAGCTTGACTATCTCTGATGATTCCCTATTTTATTTCACTGAGCTTGCACTATACATATAGTGTAACTTGGCAACTACTAACTTCTTTATTTATTATTATTATTATTTTACATCTTTATTGGAGTATAATTGCTTTACAAGGGTGTGTTAGTTTCTGCTTTATAACAAAGTGAATCAGTTATACATATACATATGTTCCCATATCTCTTCTCTCTTGCATCTCCCTCCCTCCTACCCTCCCTATCCCACCCCTCTAGGTGGTCACAAAGCACCGAGCTTATCTCCCTGTGCTATGCGGCTGCTTCCCACTATCTATTTTACATTTAGTAGTGTATATATGTCCTTGCCACTCTCTCACTTTGTCACAGCTTACCCTCTAAATATATTACTTTAGTAGGTGGATTGGTAAATAAAAATACTTCTATTGAACTGAAAAGCAGTGATCTCAAAGAAAAATCAATAAACAGTGAATTAATTAAGCAATGTCCTTGCTGATTAATTTTTTTAAGATCATTGTTTTTCAAATCAGAAAGTATTTTGAAAATTAGTTGTATGGATTTAAAGTCTTAACTCAGTCCTGTGTACACTTGAATAGATCTTAATCAATTAACTTTTAAATGGATTAGTTTTAGTAAAAGGCAGCAGCATCTTTTTCATGTCTCCTATGTAAATCAGGTACTATGTATTTTACATATACTAGTACCACTAGTCTTCAGAATAGACCTTCAAAAGAGTTATCATTTGACTGTATTTTACAGATAAGAAATTCAAGGCTCAGAACTATTATGAAACTTTCAAATATCCAAAGCGTATTGTTTTTTAAACTTTTTTTGACAACAATCTGCATTTTAAATTGTGACCAAGTTTTTTACATCACACACACACAGGCAAAAGCACACAAACATCTATCTTTGAAACAAAAAGATTTTTGAAGTAATATGAAATGTTTTATCCTTTCCTAGCCTATTTCTTTAAAATGTTATATTTTATTATTTTAAAAATATTTTAGACATGCCCCACTAACTGTACCCAAGGTCTCCTGATCCACAATTTGAAAGGCCCTGACCTCCCAGATTGCCTGATTCAAGTGTTTCTGATTTCAAATGCCACCTTCTTTCTAATATGTAACCTTCTTGACATGACCCATTTTAATTCTAGACACTGGCACAAAACTGTTTCAAAGTTTCACTTTATGAAGACTACCAAAACACTACCAGTAAAAATGGAAACAGAGCAACAGTAATCAGAATACACTCAGCAATTATTTATTGAACATTCATGAAACAAGCACTGAGCCAGGTTTTTATAAGCATGAAAATGAATAAGGTACAGTTCTAGACCTCAAGGTGATTACAGCTTTGTGTAGAGGTAGGAGACAGTCTTGTGATCAGCTAAGAACAAACAAGGTAGACATGTAATCAGTACTATGTTAGTTCAAATGAAGGAATAAATTTTAATTGGGGAGTTTTTTTTTTTTTTTTTTTTTTTGATACGCGGGCCTCTCACTGTTGTGGCCTCTCCCATTGCGGAGCACAGGCTCCGGACGCACAGGCTCAGCGGCCATGGCTCACGGGCCCAGCCGCTTCGCGGCATGTGGGATCTTCCCAGACCGGGGCACGAACCCGTGTCCCCTGCATCGGCAGGCGGATTCTCAACCACTGCGCCACCAGGGAAGCCCTGGGGAGTTATTTTTTAAATAAATAAGCAAGCCAGTAAAATGTACTTTCAATATGTCTAAAATGACCATCACTGATGCTAGAAAAAACAAACAACGAACCATACTCTCCTCCTAAAGTTCAAGTTGCTAATATACAACTTATAAGCATCTACTCTTGGGAATTTACTACCTGAAAAATGATGAACAGTTCTTCATTTTCTTTCTTCCCATTAGAAATCATGATAAAGTAGACTACATGATGAAATAGACATAACCTGTTTAAAATAACAAGCCATTTAAAAATTCCATCAAGCCTTTGCTTTTATCAATGCCCACTGAAATACCCATCTTACCTAAAAGAAAATCACTTTGTTAATAAGCATGCATTTGAAGATTATAGCAATGCATTCTGCCACAATTAAACTGGAAGACTGATAATATTTGAGATTACTAGAGCATATATATAATCCTAACTTCTTTCTTAAAATACCAGGTCATAAAATTTCTCTTGCTTCTAGAAGAAAATCCACTCCCCCAAGAGAAAAAGGCAAACGGATATCTGCATGTATGACTTCATCTTCACTGCGGGTATTAAATGTTGCCTTTTTTAAGAAAACGTTGTACTTCTTTCAGAGGGTCATTTGCTGACATCCAACATTCCATAAAGAAACATTTGAGTAAATGATGAGAGTCACCTGGGATTCACACCAGGAAACTGCTGATGAAGATATTAATCAACGCTAACATTTATAGTTATTCTTTGAGATAAACAAGAGCCTGGAAAATCAAAGAAGAGGAACAAAGGTAAAGAGAAGTAAAGGAGGAAGAGGGCGAAAAAAACCCCCACAGAAATCTGAGTTGCTTTTAACTAATTATCTCTTGGTTTAAGTACAGTTTCATAAAGTAGGTAGGGACTGGGCTGAGATTCAGGATTGGCTACATTTCCATAATACTTCATCCATCATTGGCAACTTATCTAAAAATGAAAATATTTTCACATTAGAGCCTGAGTCAAACTTGCTTTTGAACCTCAGCTTACTTGCATATTTGGGTCCATCCTTTAGAATCTCAGAACTTCTAAGGGTCTGTTATCAGAAAAATGGGGTTCAAGGTCCTGCTGCCCTCTGTATACATAACAGGCAATCCTATGGAGATGGGCACACCTGGGGCTGTTTTGTCTCTTATTACTGCACTGAATGTTTTGATGATTATTGCTGCTGCTGCTTCTTCCTTATCCCCCTCCTCCTCCTTTTCCTCCTTTGGAGAAAGACGTTTATGAATCCAGCTTTTCTGGGGCTTCCCTGGTGGCGCAGTGGTTGGGAGTCCGCCTGCCGGTGCGGGGGACGCGGGTTCGTGCCCCGGTCCGGGAGGATCCCACGTGCCGCTGAGCGGCTGGGCCCGTGAGCCATGGCCACTGGGCCTGGGCGTCCGGAGCCTGTGCTCCGCAGTGGGAGAGGCCCGCAAAAAAAAAAAAAGGAAATGAATCCAGCTTTTCTGTATTCTAATGAGTAAGGTTTATTTTAAGAACATCATTAGAAAAATCACAAGGTAATTTCCTCCTATGTTAAAGTTCATAGGAGGCAACATGGGTTGTGCTCCAGATTAGAGTGAAGTGTATGTTTTCGTATTGTTGACATATTGCTGCTGTGTCCAAATAAAATAGACGACAACTACCAACACAAGCATATTCTCGGTAAAATAATCACTTAAATCCATCAAGTTCTTACCCTACAACATCAATCACCACTCTAAAATCTTACTCTAATGGCACTTCATTTACAAGGACCCCTTGAGATGAAGAGAAAAATTAATTTAAAATTACATTAATTCACCTATTCTTCCTTCCAAACTCATGTCATGTTTAGGGATTCAATTAGTTTATCGGCCAAAATGTAACAGTGTTTTGCATTCACTGATGTCACTAAAAATCCAATATACTTTTTCAAGAGTCTTGTCATTGACCTATGTCATTCAGAGAGACAAAGGAAATGTAAGTTATAGTTTTAGCCTTTAAAAATTTTTAAAGTCCAGTTAGAGGAACTAGAAAAAATACAAAGTAAATAATTCAGAAATAATATTTAATTCAGTGCTGAATCATGAAATACATTATATGAGTTCAGGGGAATGAACTCCTGCTTCCCATTTGAGATGCTAACTACAACAGGGCAGGACCTATTGGACAAAATTTTACTGAGCACCTACTGTTTGTCAGGCACCATTTTAGAGGCTGTATTTCCTTGATGCAGGAAGAGTCTTATGTTGCTCAACTAGTACTCTGAGATGCAGCCAGGCATATAGGAGAATCTGTCACCTCCTCAAAGATGAATCTTTTAGGGTCCCTTTGAGATGACCCAACTAACACAACCAGAGTTAGCATACAGCTGGTTCTCAGGTTAAACTTGAAGGTGAAGTGTGTGGTCTGTTTTTGCCTTGACCCACAGTGGCACTGTGCTCCACTAGCTTCCTACTATGGGCTTAATCTTGGAGCATGGTTCAGCCACTGTACACAAATATTTCTCTCAAAAATATTGCGGGGTTATACAATAGATGAACAACCAGCAACACAAGCAGAAGAAATTAACACCCAGAGATGAGTTAATTTGGTGGAACATATGTCACATACTTAAACTCCAGGGAATAAAAGAACAGAGGATCTCACCAGTGAGATAACAACCAGAAGGCAATTAAATAAATGTCTGGGCATTTAGAAAACCCAGAATGGGGCCCAAAATTACTAACAAAAATCTAATATGTGCTGGGATTATAACCTCGTTCATAATTATAGCTTTAACTTTTAGTATTTTATGTGAGGCAAACAGTATCTGCTTAATAAATACAGATTATTTGAATGAAAAAAAGAGACAAAGTTCCATTGTTATTAAGAGGCTGACATAGGGAAGGTGTGGCTTTTAATTTAACTCAGTTTATATTAAAATACATAAGGTAAAACTAAATCATATCTAGAATGTAAGATTATCTTTGTATAATTAGAATAAATAGGTTTGGGTTAACTGCATGGCTAATACTTATATGAATAGATTTAAGTGTAAGTGATTCAAGAAACAAACCCCTAACATGCTTCTAATCTGGTAAAGTTGCCAATTGTTCCACACTAAGAGCAATTTAACTAGTACTTGCAGTAGTCAAATCACCCCAGTTTATCTGGGACTGTCTTCATTTTAAAACTGATAGCTCAGCATGCTGGCAACTCCTTCAGTCTCAGGCAAACCAGAAAAGCTGGTTATCCTGTAAGTGTTGGAAGTAGAGTTTTCATTTCAAGCACATGAGCATGCTGTGGGCACCTCCAAACATGCTGTACTTTTAATAGTTCTGAATGACCAATGTTCCATGTTATTAATATATGTCCAAATGATCAAAGTAGAATTTCCTAATCTATTTTGTCCAGGAGAAATAATCTTATTTAAACTCATTCATCAAATATTTCTGGACTGGAAAGTTAATCATTTAACAATTATATGAAAATCACATTTTTAAAAGAAATATTAAAAGAATTTAATGAAAAAAAACTTATGATTTCTTTCTAACTGAAGTCCATGAAACTTCTTTAATTTTCAATACTCCTTGCAACTAAAAATATAAAATGAGTAGAAATTCACATCAGAATATGGAGGCATGAGATAATCAAAATAAATATTTAAATTATCTATGAATTTAGGTTATCCTGAAAAAGCACTGAAAGAACAAAACTATACTACATTTTACACTTAGAGTAAGGATAGTGATAGTCTAAATCTAAGTTTCAAAGTAAATCCTAGGTTTTGAGGTTTTAAGGGAATATTTGAACAAAGGAACAGAAAAAAAACTTCAGAAAGAAACACAAATAAATAATGATGTTACCTTCATGTTTATTTTAAACTGTCAAGATGCAATGAACGGGATGTAAGGTAGGTCTGTACAATGGGGAGCAGTAAAAGACAAGCAAGGTTTTTTTTGTTTTGTTTTGTGGTTTTTTTTCCGGTACGCGAGCCTCTCACTGTTGTGGCCGCTCCCGCTGCAGAGCGCAGGCTCAGCGGCCATGGCTCACGGGTCCAGCCGCTCCGTGGCATGTAGGGATCCTCCTGGACTGGGGCACGAACCCGTGTCCCCTGCATCGGCAGGCGGACTCTCAACCCCTGTGCCACCAGGGAAGCCCGACAAGCAAGTTTTTGATAAAGAGTTGTGCTTATAACCTGCAGATGATACCTAGAAGAAGAAGCTTTGCTGAGTATCTGGCTGAGGAGTGGATGAAACATGGAGGGCCCAGTATTCTTCGGTAGGAAGCTGTACAGTGTTGGGGGGCTAAGAAGTAAGAAGAGGAAAATATGACTAGATTATGATGTTGCCATGGAAGCAGAGATCTGAGAAGGTTTTAAGGAAAAATAGGCTATCCACTAACATCCAGTGTACCAAATAATTTGAAGAAAAGCAAAATGGCAAAGTGAGACCTTTACCTTTGCCACCAGAAGGACAGTACAACCTGTGATGAAGGTAGCTTTTGTAGAATCGAGGGAGAGTAGCACAGAGAAGTTAATGGCATCAGTGGAACATCAGAAACATATAGAAGGCAACTTTAATCAGTTGAACTGATTCAGTTGTTTAATAACTTCAATTTAATAACTTCCCTTCTAGCCCATATTATCATGAATTTAGAAATGAATAATATTAAGAACAAATTTACATAAATATACTGGAACCAGTATTTTAAACTTCATTCTGTCAGAAATAATTGCATAAAGTTAAAGCAACAGATGGGAAGTTAGAGTAAAACAGAAACAAAGATATTCTCTGTTCAAAAACTGCCAACTGCCATCAGTTGGTCTCCAAAGCAGTAACTGAGAGAAAACAATCTCATTGATATTCCATAAGTTATAGGAGTTTATGTGCCCACATGGCAAGGCTTCTACTGTCAGAAACTCATTACATAATAATTCTTAAGTGTCTGGTCTGAAAGTGTCTTCATTAATACAAGAAACTAAAACAGTGTTTGCTCTTCTTTCTCTAAGTGTACAATAAATAAAAAATCTGTTTAAGTTTTATGAAAAATGCAAAAACCTTTCCATGCTATCCAACTATTCTCAGTGATTCAGGTTAATTAATTTTTAAAAAGTGATTTAGCAAAATCTCCAAAGAAAGGTGAGTATACACTATTAAATGCTTTCTCCTTTTGAAAAACATTCTAAACATTATTTCAGGTTGTAGCTAAGTGCTATAAAGGCACATGTGGAAGTTTCAAATTTCCATTTGCACTATAACTTTCCATAGTTTTGTGAGGTCTAAAAAACTTGGCAGCCAACCAAATGAATGGGTTTAAGTCCTACAGGAAGTTCAGAGAATAGGTTAGTGATCAGTATCCTTTGAGATACCATGAAGAACAGGTGAGGAGGTCAGATTAAATGCTTTATGCTCATTATGTTCGTTTATAGTTGGCCGCAAGGGTTCTAGTGCATAGCCAAGGTAAATCTGCTATAGTTTTGATAGTGCCTAAGAGTTATTTCAGTCTACCAAGATACAAATGAACAAATTCAGCACACATTTCTGAGTGGACTACAGATTCCTGGACTCCATATGTAATGTCTCATCAATGAAAATCTGGGAGTATTTCTCTTAAAGGAACATTTTCCGAATTAGATTTAGTTGTATTTTAATAACTTTACTTGATACTCTAAAAAGCACAGGCATTCAACAGCTCAAATTCTAGGAGACACTGTCTTCATCTTGAGGGTAACTTACTGACCCAGAGGAATTTGGTCAACTAGGTAGAAAGAAAAATACAACTCTAAATAGAAAATATTAAGAGACAGATTGCCCGAGAACATTTAAAATAATATAGGAGCAAATAGGTAAAGCTAAACATTAGAACCCTGATTCTTATTCTGTCATTCATTTATTTTTCTTCTACCTTCTTCCTTGAATGAGCAAAGCTCATACTTTTAACGTATCACTCACTCTTCTGTCTTCTGGGTCACTTCAAACATTTTATACCTTCTGGTTCTCCCTATGGTGTCCATGTAAATGGAAACCAGCCTAAATGGAAGGTCACCAAAACTTTAACTGATAGCTAGGCAGATGTGGGTGTTTTATTTTACAAGTATTCTAAGTCACTTATAGCTCTGGAAAGACCATCCTTTGCTATAGGCCATTCTCAAAGCTACCTTGTTTTAAGATCATACACATCTGATTTGAGAGTATGCTGAGACCGTCCAATTAGCTGCAAGTTATTCATTTGTTCATTCAGTAACTAGATATTGAGAGCCAACAATGCACCAGGTACTGTCACTGCTTCAGGAGTTAAAAAAATAGTGGTACACAAGAATGACAAAGTAGTTGTCCTCTTGAAGCTTATTTTCCAAGGGAAGTTTCAAACAATAATAAAAAATAACAATGATAATACCTATCATTTACATAGCACTAGGTGACTTATTTTCGTTAAGCATGTGTTTTAACTCATTTTATCTTTATAACAATATGTAAGTACTAAACAATATCTCCATTTTAAAGGTTAGGACTCAGAGGAAAAGACAGGTTAAGGAAGTTGTCCAAGGTCACAGAGTTAGTGTTTGCATCTAGGAATTTGGGATCCAGAATCTATGTATAATATTTAATCAGTCTACCATATTACCTCTCAATAACAGTAAATAAAATATATATAATGTCTAGTAGAGATACATTCTATGAATAAGAATAAAGTATCATAAAGGAATAGAGAGCAATGAAAGAGGAGAGGATTCTACTTTAGATAAAATAGTCAGGGAAGGTCTTTCCAAGGAGATTATATTTGAGGAGAAATCTGGGTGATGAGAGAGAGGAACTCTTAGAAGATCTGGGCAGAGGAACAGCATTTCAGAAGAAGGAATGAAAAGGTCCTAAGGCAGAAGTAAACTAGGAGTATCAAGGAAGAGCAAGGAGGTCAGTGGTTAGGGTGGAATAAGGGAGTAATCTAGAAGGGGTTAGATATGCAAGGCCTTGCAGTCTAAGTAAAGGGTTTGGATTTCAATCTAGTGTTATGGGAAGCCACGTAAAGGCTTTTAAGCAAGGGAAGACATTTGGCTTATTTTTTAAACCCTTCTCTGGTTGCTTTGTTAAAAATAGAAAAGCTAAGGACTGGGCCCTTGATAAGCCCAGTAACTACAGTCTGAGCTGAGGAGGTGGAACCAGCAAAGGGGCCTAAGAAAAAGTAAGAAAGGTAGGAGAAAAATAAAGAAAATCACATCTAAGAAGCCAAATGAAGAAACTGTTTCCTGAAGAACAGTGTGGTCACCGTGCCCAGTACTGCTGGGAGGTTTGGAAGAGGGCTGAGAATTCATGGCTGGATGTGGCAAGGTGGAGGTTGTTGGTAACAAGAGTGACTTTGTGGGTGTGGTGGGTAAAGAAAGCTTAGTCTGAGGAGCTTGACGAGTCTATTGGACCAGAGGAGTTGGGGAGAGCAAGTACTGCCAGTTCTTAGGGAAGAATTATTTCAGGGAAGCAAAGAAACAACATAGTAGATGAAGGGGCCATGAGAGCATTTCTTTTCCTATGAAAGGTAACTGAGTATATATGTTGAGAATAATCCAGTAGGAGAGAAAAACTGAGGAAGCAAGAGAGAACAAGGATAACTCAAGGAGTACAGTCCTTGAATATAAGGGAGGAATTGAGTCTTATGAGCAAAAGCCTGTGAAGGGAAGGCGGGCAGAACATACAGGTGTAAAGACGGGCAGGCAGGCAGATTTGAGGGTGTGAAGATGAGCCAGTTCTCCTCTATGTTCCATTTTCAGGGTGAATTAAGAAGCAAGGGCCCCAGTTAATGGTGAGATGAAGGTAGGAAGTGTCAAAGGATTGAGAAGTAGGGAGAGCATGTGAAATAGTCATTTTATAGCATGAGAGAGTTCCTTAGCAGGAAAACTGGATAAGGAAAGTGGGCATTTTGATTCTAGCACCAATTTTGCCACTTACTGGACATGTACCTTTATGCAAGACACCAAACCTCTCTGGGCCTCAGTTTGCTCATAAGTGACAAGGTGTGGATGAGTACCACTTGGAGGAACCCACAAAGGTGTGGGTACTTTGGGCTCTCCTGGCAACTAGTGACATTTAGAACACCAGGTCCAGGGTGCTCTAAGTCCTTTAGTGTATGGAATAATTCTGTAAGACAAATGGCTCTCCCTCCCAAATCTCCAGCAGTGCCCAACCCTGGTGAGAAACATGGGGGAGAGGATCACACCAGGCATTCTGCCAACTCTAGGCTCTATCTGTAACTTTCAGTGTTGATGTTAGAGGGAGCTAGCTCACAGGGATGGATAAACCGTATATCCTTCTAATTCACCACCAATAATCATCACCCTCACCCCCAAAGCGTTTTTAGACTGAAAACAGGCTGCTAGCCATACAAAATGAACACAAGTTGAATTTGCCCTTGTTATTTCCTCAGGCCTTAAAATGTACTAATGAGCACTGAAACCATCTACAGATTACGGCCAGAGAAAGGAAGAACCAGTACAGGGTGATCCAGCAATGAAAAATCAGCTCTCTGTTATTTCAGAAACCATTGTCATTAGCTACCACAATAATTAAACAGAAGTGCTGCCAGTGATAGTGTCCAACAGTAGCAAAGAAAGTTTGATACCCATGTACTGCCAGTATGGCAATAGCATCTCACTACCATAAAAAGAGAAAAAATAGTTTTAATTGTATTGACCATAAGGCCCCCAACATGAAATGAGAATTAGTTAACAAGGACAAGGCAATTATTAAAGGCAATATATCACATTCTACTCAGTGGGGTGAGTATGATCAGTGGGGTGCTGCAGGCATGGCTGTTAGTGACCTTTCTAGTTGACACCTTCATTAATGATGTGTATGAGGAAAACCAGCATGTAGAAGGATTTGCAAAACTGATTCTACCTTGGGAGTTACTGCAAGTGCAAGTTTCCAACATCACAGTAATAACTTAAGTAGAAATGAATACAGAGTTTCCTCATAGGATTTAAAATTCAAGGTGGACAATTATACAGTGAGATAACACAGACAGATAGGAAAAATTCTAGGTGAAAATCTTAGATAGTAGGAATGGTGATTCCTGGGGAAAAAAAAATCAGTGATTACAGTTTCTTAAAGAGTCTTATTGCTGACATTTATCAAATAAAAATGCCTGCCAGATATTATATAGTATAAACTACTGTTTCATCTATAGAATGTAATCAATATAGTAAAAGTATACAAATAGTCAATGTGCTTTTTTTTGACTTTTCAAAAAAATTAAAAAAATTTTTACAATCTTTTCTATTGGGATAAAATTCATATAGCATAAAATTAACCATTTTTAACAGAATGATTTAGTGGCAATTAGTACAGTCACAATGTGGAACAACCACCACCTCTATCCAGTTCCAAAACAGTTTCATTGTTTCATCACTCTGAAAGGAAAGTCTGTACACATTAAGTAGTTGTTCTACCTCCCCCCCTCCTCCTAGCCTCTGGCAACCACCAATCCATGTTTTGTCTCTATGGACTTTTGTATTCTGGATATTGCATTTAAATAGAATCATACAATGTGTAACCTTTTGTGTCTGGCTTCATTCACTCAGCATAATGTTCTCAAGGCTCATCTACCTTGAAGCATATATCAGTACTTCAATTCTTTTTATGTCAGAAGCCTATAATTACAGTATAATTACAATGTTAATTCAAAGCATGGCATGGAGCTACCTCTCAGTTCTGAGTGCCAACAATAAGCAGAACCCAACAGAAATCCAGCAAAACCTACCTTATCCTGATTACTACAAGTCTTAAGGAAAGAAGAGCAAAAAAGAGCTTATTTATTAATTTTACTATCAGGAATCATTCATGAAACTGAAGATGTTACTGTTAGAAAGTCCTTTCTTTACTTAAGTGACATTTAGATCTTTACTAATGAGACATAATAAATACTCACTAATTATTGATTAACTGGAAGCTTTGGAATTCCCTAGCTAGGATGTAGAAGGCGCCCAGTAAATGGCTGTTGAGTAAATTTAAGTAGGAATCAAAGAGACTATGTGGGGGGTTTTGGTGTTTGTTTATTTGTTTGTTCTTTTCTATCAAACTAGGGCTAATGCAACGTGGTTGACATGAGCAAGTAGAGGGAGTTGTTTCTTTTTCTAGTGTCAGTCACATTAATTCTCAAAGTTATCATGGACCTGCTTCTAAACTGGTAGCCTGATCCACATCAAGGCTGGTGGAACAGGTTGCTTTTGCCTGAAGTGTCCTGAGTAGGCTATAGAAAGAGTCAGAGAGGATCTTTCTTCTTCCTTTTTTAATCTCCATCTCTATCCTGTGGGATCTTCATTCGAACTATCTTTAGCATAGAATTTCTATATTTTTATTCACTGTCAGAGACACAGTGAAGTAACTTATGAGATAGAATATTGGTCTTAACTGTGATTTTCCATGCTATGATTTTAAGTCATACATTTTCTGTTATTTGCTTTATATGCTTATGATTTAATTGAATGAATAATTTCTTATTATGTGATGTGGAATAGTGAACTCCTTTTAAGAACCTCAGTCCAGTGAATTGAAGTGAGATAGAAACTAACTTGAGTTCTTAATGATACCTTTGAGGGGAAAAAAGGGGCCCTTTTTGTATTGCAAAAGTTTCAGAAAGAATACTAAGAAGTTGAGAGTCCATTTATAATTTATAGGTTTTCCTCCAGGGAGACATTATTTTGTTCTCTCTTATATTTTAGTTAGGCAAAGACACTACGCAAAATAACTGAAATTTAACTCTTTGTTTGTGTCTGTCTTTCAAATATCTGTATTTTAAAAACTGTGGCCATTTTATTTACTCACTTAAGTGAGTTGATAAGTCATTCCTGCAAAAATTAATAGTTGCCCAGAAAGCTTTTAGAATATAATCAACTTATTACAAAAATGCTCCAGATTGGTACACTATTCCTATGGAAATATGTTACATAGCTATAATAGGTAAAAACTGCAGATAAATTATTTGCATCCTTTAATGAAATTGCAGTCATCTTTAAAACCAATTGCATCCACATAAAAATGAACTTTTGAACCACATCAGTTATTTAGAATATAGTTTGTAATGGTTGATATAGAACAAGAAGCACATATATTCAACAGAGCAGTATTTATAAACACTTGCATAATCCAGAGAAATCAAACCAGATATGACTCTGAGACACAAAACAACACATGCTCAGTATAAGATTTGATGAATCTATAAAATTGCTTGGAACAATGCCCCATGCATTGGAAGCTTCAAAATTGCAGGACAGTCTTGGTTATGATGGTACTTTGCCACATCACAGAGATAAAAGAGATCTACAGTATAGCACGAGGCAGAACGTGTAATGCCTCTACATTTATCAAGGTAGATGATACGTGAATTACAGAAGAAGAAAAAGAGGCCAGCAAAAGGAGGCATAGTACTTTTCATGAGATCACCTTGCTGGAAGCTTACAACACCCACCATTCCAACACAATACTATCAGACAAACAGGTAGTCTCCAGAGAGCTCTAGATCAAATACTGCAGCAGCAAACACTGCCAAACATGGAATACATGTTTACTTCATAAATGGGTTTTGACTATTGGGAAATGATTTCTGGGAAGGATGAAGAAAGCTTCATGTTTCTGAGAAATAAAGTTCTGGTAAAATGATAGCTGCTTATTTGCATGATAGACTTCGTAGTTTGGTTGTCCAATGTTCTCATCCACACATACACTGTTGACCTTTACCAGTGATGTTGTTTTAACTTCTTAGTTCTTCCTGATGTTGGTCAAAAGTGGTTAAACGATCTATTTTCCCCATTAAATATGTGATAATTTAAAAGAAATAGGGCACCCATAACAAGAAAGTAAGCAAAAGTCTTGAGCAGGCAACATAAACACATATACGAGAAATGGATAAAAATCATATTCAATCATATGAGAAATAAATTAAACACATGGACAATGAGGTATCATTTGTAACATCAGATTGGTGAAGTCTTTGGGTAAGGCACTTAGAGTAGAAATGGAGAAGCAAGACGAAAATGGTGAGGAATAAATAGGAGAGAAGAAAGTAATGACAGCAAATGTAGAGAATGTTTTCAAATTGGTTGCAGAGGAAGAGTGCCTGCTAGAGGGGAATAGAAGGGCAAAGGGAGAGTATTTATTTGTTTTTAGATGGGAGATTGTGGAATAAGTTAAAATGCAGAAGCAAGCCACCAGTAATGGTGAAAGATAGAAGATTCAAAAGTGGTACCTGAGTGAGAATATTGGATAGGAAGAGATGACAAAGAAGGTAAGGGGGAGGGATATGCCTTAGGCAAGAGAGGGGCCAGGCCAGGTACAGCAAGTACCTAACATTCCTAAGCCCAATTTCTTAACTTTAAATTAAGAACGACAATATATATCACTTAGAAAACACTATGCAAATAACATCTGACATATAAAAGTTTAATTTAATAAAAAAAATTAATACACACACTACCTGTTACTACCAGTGGCTTTTATGTGAATGTCGTATATATTCAAAAGCAAATTTGCTGGCAGGGAAAAGGACATGCTACTAGATTGTAACACAAAACAGCAATTCATTTCAAAGAATTCATTACAAGGAATTAACATTTATAACATTATTTAACATATAAATAACATTTATATTTATATATACACAGTATATGCTATTTATATAGTGTGTATATACACACATACACACACACACACACACACACACACACACACACACACACACACACACACACACATATATAAACAGCCTGGCAAGCAGAGCTGATTCAGCAGCAGGTATTTATCAGGAAGAATGTAGATGTTAGAGTACACAGACATGGGTTTGAATTCTGGCCCAGTATGAATTCTGGTCAGTTTCTAGCTCTTTCTTATTCATTGCTGTATGTCTGACATCTAGTGTAGTGGCTGACTTAATAAATATTGTTGAAAGAATAAATGAATAAAGTTTCTTGACTCCTTGAGCTTTGGCCTCCTTATCTGTAAACAGAACTAATAATACTTCTAACTCAAGTGTGATACAAGGAACAGAAATAACATATTAAAGTGGTAATACAGTGTCTGGCACATAACTGAAGCTATGTGGTAAATATCAATCATTAGTAATAATAGTAAAAAAAATTATTTGACGAATTAACAGAAAGGTGTAATGAATCAGTACTTTACTATTAAAATTTGAAATACACCATTAATGTGATTAAAATATTTTTTAAACTTTTCCAGAAATTTTACCAAAGTGATATAACAGATATTAATATGTTATTTCCTCACTTTGAGTCCTTTGGAGGTGCCAACTACAGTGATCCAATGTGCTACAGAAATTACTACTGAAGCACAATAGCACTGTTGCCATAGAAAGGGCATTTCTCTCCTTTGTGCTCTTCAGTTGGACGTGCTTCCTTCATGAGAGAAAACACACACACACACACACACACAACACTGAGAGTAACTTCTATTTTTTATTTATTTACTTTTATTTATTTATTTATTTATTACATGTTGTTTTAAAACAACATGCCTTTAGGTTTGACATAAATACACTACCATGTGTAAAATAGATAGCTAGTGTGAACCTGCTGTATAGCACAGGGAGCTCAGCTCAGTGCTCTGTGATGACCTAGATGGCGGTGGGGCGGGGGCAGGGGAGGGAGGGAGGAAGGAGGTCCAAGGGCGAGGGGATATAGGTATATATATAGCTGATTCACTTCATTGTACAGCAGAAACTAACACAACATTGTAATGCAATTTTACTCCAATAAAAAAATGCCTAATAAAAAGCTAAAATCAACAAGCAGACACAGATAATTCACCCCAACCTCCAAGTTAAAAGATTATAATATGATATATAATTGGTTAAAAACCCACTCATCTCAAAATTGATTATTGTTTTTACCTACATAAATCTATCAAACAGTAAAGATTTTTAAAATGTAGAATAGAAAAGAGGGATGAAGTAATCCATGTACATGTCAGATTATCTACAAATATGAACCCATCATATGTCCCAGTTGTGTCTTTTCTATATTCTTTTTTTTTTTTTTTTTTTTTTGCCCTGCCCTGCGCTGTTCAAGTCCTAGTTGCCGTGAATGTGACCTTATTTGGAAATAGGGTCTTTGCAGATGTAATTAAGTTAAAGATCTTTGGATTCAGAGTGAGTCCTGAGTTTAATGACTGGCATCGTTATAAGAGTAAGGAGAGGAAAATTTGGGACACAGAGACACAGAGGGGAAGTCCACTTGAGAACACAGACAGTCATCGGAGTCATGCAGCTACAAGCTCAGGAGCTCCAAGGGCTGTGCAATCCACAGAAGCCTGGAGAGAGGCATGGAGCAGATTCTCCCACACAGACTCTGAAAGGAACCAACCCTGAGGACACCTTGCTTTCAGACTTTTGGCCTCCACAGAGAATAAATTTCTGTTGTTTTAAGCCACCAAGTTTGTGGTAATTTGTTACAACAGACCTAGGAAACTAACACAGCATTTAACAAGGTAAGGAAAGTGAAGGAAACTGACTTTTGCTGAGCACTGACTATGCACCAAAAGCCACACTGTTTTGCATTTAATCTCATTTAATCTCACAAAATCCTGGAGAGAAAAAATTGTTCCCTCTACAGGGGGAGAATTGATAGCTCAGAGAAGTGACTTTCTCTAATATTATTACCACTCTTAGAGTCTAGCAGAACACTAGTTCTAATTAATTCTGGATTAGAGTAAAACATATTTTTCAGTGGTATTACAACTATCATACACTTTACAGTTGATCTTAGCCAAAAGGCCGAGAAGCAATTATTATACACTTTAGTAAAAATATTTTTCCTCTATCTATAGCATGACAGCTGCTTCTAAGAAAACTCACCCAAACTGCAGTTTAAAACAATTATTTCTTTCCATATTTATATATATTTTTTATCTTTTAATAGATCTTTATTGGATAATTGCTTCACAATACTGTGTTAGCTTCTGTTGCATAACAAAGCGAATCAGCCATATGCATACACATGTCCCCATATCCCCACCCTCTTGAGCCTCCCTCCCACCCTCCCCATCTCACCCCTCTAGGTCATCACAAAGCACTGAGCCAATCTCCCTGTGCTATGCTGCTGCTTCCCACCAGCCAACTATTTTACATTTGGTAGTGTATATATGTTGATTTTAATAAAAAGTTTAAAACTATTATTTAATACAAAAGTCAACTTCATTTTTTATGTACTACCAATAAACATTGGAAAATCAAATTTTAAATTGTTCAATATTATCAAAAACAAAATTCTTATGGATGAATCTAACAAAATATGTGTAAGATTTGTATGCAGAAAACTATACAACATGGATAAGAAAAATTAAATACTGGAAGATCCAATATTGTTACGATGTCAATTCCTCATAATTTAATATATGGAATTAAAGTAATTCCACTCTAAACCCAGCGGAAATTTTTTTGTGGGTAAAAATTGACAATCTGATTCTACAATTTACACATAAAACAAAGGGCCTAAAATAGCTAAAATGAATTTGCAAAAGAAAAAAGTTGGAAGTCTCACAATACCTGATTTTAAGCCTTACTGCAAAGCTGCAGTAATCAAGATGATTTGGTTTAGCACATAGACAGTCATATATATCCATAGACATGATAGGGAGTCCAGAAATAGATCCTTACATATATGGTCAGTTGATTTTCAACAAAGATGTCAAAGTGATCCAATGCAGAAAGACCTGTCTTTTCAATAAATGGTACTGGAACAATAAGGCATCCATACACACACACACAAATGGATCACAGACCTTAATGTAAAGTCTTTAAAACTTCTAGGAGAAAACATAGGAGAAAATTTTTGTGACAAAGATTAGGCAAAGATTTCTTAGGTAGAACACAAAAAGCATGAACCATAAAACAAAATAAAATTGATAAATTTGGCCTCATCAAAATTAAAAACTCTAAAAAATGATTTAAGAAACCAAAAAGATAAACTTCAGACAGGGAGAAATTATTTGCAAAATATATATCTGATATTCAATTATATATTTTTTTAAACTTTTACAATTTAATAATGAGAAAAACAACCCAATACAAAATGGGCACTAGATTTGAAGAGACAGTTCACTAAAGAGGTATGAGTGTTATGCAAGCACATGGAAAGATGCTCAATATCATTAGTCATTAGGGAAATGAAAATGAAAACCACAATAAAATATCAAGACATCTACTAAAATGACTAAGATTATACAACAACGTCAACAGCTGACAACACTGAGTGCTGGCAAAGATGTAGAACATCTAGAACTCTGATACACAACGGAGCAGCCACTGTGGAAAACGGTTTGGAGTTTCATATAAAGTTAAACATATACTCACCATACTTGTAGATACTTATGCCAAAGAATGACATCACAGACCTGTACACAAATGTTCACAGTAGTTTTATCCATAGCAGCCAAAAGCTGGAAACACCCAAATAAATGCCTATGGGCATTTAGATGGACACACCAGTTACAGAATTTCCAAACAATGGAGAACCACTCAGCAATAAGAATGAATGAACTATGAATACATGCAAGAACATGGATAATCTGCAAAGCATATGCTACGTGAAAGAATCCAGACACACAAGGCTAAAAATGCTGCATGACTCCATTTATATGATATTCATGAAAAGGCAAACTATAGAGACAGAAAACAGATCAGAAATTGCCAGAACATGGGGTTGGGGGAGGGGGTTGACTACAGAGAAGCATCAGAGAATGTTTTCAGGTGACAAGTTCCATATCTTGATTGTGGTGATGGCTACACAACTGTTTACATTTGTCAAAACCTGACCCATACACCTAAAACTGGTGAATTTTACTATGTGTAAATTATACCTCAATAAATCTGCCTAAAAAATTATTTCAATGGCAAAGAGGAGGGTTTGGAACAAGGGAGTTTCAGAGTAGCTATACAATAGCATTTGTTCTTCTGAGGCTTTATTAACACAGGTGTGTTCCGCAAAAACTCTGACATTCTGAAGCAAATACAAATCCTAAACATTCCCAAACAAATACAATCTACGTATGTATCTTTTACAAAAAAAAAAGACGTTTTAAAAATAACTGTTAGCACTGTCATCACCATGCCATTCTTAAATATCCTGTTTTGATAAACTAAGCACAAAGTACAAGTGAAACACCCCTTCCCAGGTGAAAATAGCCCATAAAGTTTTAGTTCAGCTTTGTGATGGTATTATTATAAGATCTAGTTAATTCAAACCTAATTCTATTATTCTAGTTAATTCAAATCTAGTTCTCTAAGTTACTGAGCTTTTCCAATTTACATGGTAAACATTCTCACTTTAGAGCAGTTTCTCATATGCTATTGCATTTTTGTTGTTGTTGTTGTTCTTCTGAGACCCTGTCTGCCTAAGGAACTACAACTAATCTCTCAAGACGGCTCCCAGCAGCCTTCCTCCCTGAGCCCTCTGCTGCTGTGTCGGGCTGATTCACCAGTCTCTCCCCTGAGCTCTAGGGCATCTAGTCTGTTTCCAGGATAGCATCCCTTTGACATTTTATTTGTCTCTTCTACTAAAATGAGAACAGGGATTCTAGTTTATATATCTTTATTAGCCCAACTCTTAGCAAAGTGTCTAACATCTAGAAGGTGCTAAATACAAGTATGCTTTGAAAATACATCCTATCTTGAACATCAGTTGTCATTTCACCGTATGGGAGATTTAGCCCCTGCAAGAGACTGGCCTAAATGGACCATAGCCCACGGAAGGATTTCAGAATGAAATGGCATTTGAAGGACAACAGACTAAATTTTAATTTGAGTTTGCTTGCCTGCTATTTCTTTCTGCTTCATAAAGACATTGTGTCATCCCTAAAGACCTACTAATGGGGGGTTACATCAGAAACATGCAGTGTTAGAGCTGCAAAGGATTATACAGATCCACTATCTTATGAATCACATTCTGACTGTGTTCTGGCATCTTCACTTCTAGATCTGGGTTTTGCCCAGGTCAGTAACCATCAAGGCCCCAGATGTCCAGCTGCACTTGGGTTTAACTGTACATTTCAGACCTTGCATAAGTAGATAGCATTCTGTCTGACAGCATTCTGACCCATGTGGCTTCCTCCTACCTAGGCCAGGTTTCATCACCTCCTATAGACCAGGTAGGCGTGGTCCTTTGGGTCACATGTCTGGCCTAGAAGCCTGGAAGAGTACAGTCCTGTTACACTGGGCCTGGGTCCCCATCTGGGTGGGATGAGGGGTGAGAGGTATCACTACTCTCTCATTACTTACTATTCTTCCCAGCCCTGCTGGGAAGGGCTGAAAGACTGCCTCTGAGTTGCTAACTCAGACCTAATTATACTGCCCATGGTAAAATTCTGCAGAGGTAGGCCACAAAGGGGAATTCTGACCAGCTCACTAGTAGAAATTCCTATATACACCTCTGCATGTCCAGCTTATTAGCAGAGCAATAAATGCTAAATACCTAGTTATTAGGTAAATGAACAAACCTATTATGTGTCACATCTGTTTCAGGAACCACATTTCCCATATGGCATATTTGCATGTGTATTCTTGATACATTTTAAATTAAGTTTCTCTGTTTTTTTTTTTTTCAAATTTTAGTGTCATTTTATTTAATAATTTTTTTAACATCTTTATTGGAATATAATTGCTTTACAATGGTGTGTTAGTTTCTTCTGTATAGCAAAGTGAATCAACTATACATATACATACATCCCTATCCCCTCCCTCTTGCCTCTCCTTCCCACCCTCCCTATCCCATCCCTCTAGGTGGTCACAAAGTACTGAGCTGATCTCCCTGTGCTATGCGGCTGCTTCCCACTAGCTATCTATTTTACATCTGGAAGTGAGAGAGTGGCAGGGACATATATACACTCTCTGGTGTTTTTATTGTTTCAAGTAGTTACAACTTAAAAACTAGCATGCCAAACCAAGATCAGTAGGTACTGTCCTTTTCTGTTTCCTGTTCACATTCCTTGTTGTGCTTTACAGAATAGTTCCTAATTGAGATACCATCCCCTCTAATCAAAGCTAAGCTTTTCACATATATACAATGAAATATTACTCAGACATTAAAAAGAATGGAATAATGCCATTTGCAGCAACATGGATGGACCTGGAGATTATCATACGAAGTAAAGTAAGTCAGACAGAGAAAGACAAATATCGTATGATATTGCTTATATGCAGAATCTTAAAAAAAATGATACAAATGAACTTATTTACAAAACAGAAACAGACTCACAGACTTAGAGAATGAACTTATGGTTACCAGCAGGGAAGAGTGTGGAGGAGGATAAGACTGGAAGTTTGGGATTGACATGTACACACTACCGTATTTAAAATAAAATGCCTTTCTATGATAAATAAATAAATAAATAAGTAGATAGATACAAAGCTAAGCTTTTCTAAGGCAGGGGAGGAGCGGGTGGGGAAGCTCTTCAGTGACATTTTGATGGACCTGAAGGATACAGGCTAGCAACTGCTGACTCCATCCCCAGCAGTTCCCAGACAGCTCCCAATGTTTTCTCTGTCACTTGGAAACAAATACCTTCAACCAGCATTCCAGTTAAAACCTTGGGCCAGTTCTTCCTGAAATGTTTCTCATCCCTGTTGTTCTTCTTGGCCACAGAAAAGGCAAACTCTCCTCTAGTTCTTTCCTAATTTGGCCTCTGGTCTGGCTCTGTGCATCTTTTCTCCCTGACTCCATCTAATAAAGATTTTTCTGAATTCAAATAAAGTATGTGAAAATGAATAATCAGTGTTATCAACTTGATATGTAACAGCCCATTTAAGTTTTGAATTAAATTATGTTTTTCTGGTTAGATGAAAAAAAAATATCCAGGTGGCAGCTCAACCCCTCAGAATACCTTAGAAATAATTACTTATATTAATTAAATATGCTTATCCACACTTAAATCCTCAATTTACTGTGGCTCCAAACCAGCTGAGAATTGACATAAAAAGAGAATAGATTATTGTGTTACTACCAATATCCTCTTAATAACTGCATTTAAAAAATAGTAAATTCATACCTATTTCCTGGGGACAAGGGGGCATGTTTGAAAAATCATGTTAAGGGGAGAAAATAAAAATGTCTTCAATCAGATTAATCACTATTATCCACAACATATACGCGAATGAACTTGCTGATCACATACACAGCTTTCTCTAGAGATACAAATATAGAGTATCTGTCAGGGCTATTAATTTTTTCTCCCACATATTCTCATCAAACTTTGTGAACATCTATCATCTCTGAACAAAAAACAAAACAAAACAAAGCGCTCTCATTTCAAACCTCCGTGTATTTGGGTTATATATATACTTTATGAGGAGCTTCCCCTGAGATCCAGCAAACTAGGGCAACTGCCCCAGGCTCCAAGCTTTGAAAAGGACTAATGGACATCTACTCAATTATGCTGCTAAATATTACAGAATGAGTATGAAGGGTAGCAGCCAATAAGGAAGGTAATTTTCTCCTGAAATAAAAGATCTTGAGGCCTTTCTATAAGTACACACTCAGGAAACAGACTCCAGCATCATCACCAGCATTAAGTAAAACAGGATGCTTCTCAGCAAGTCCTTTAATGATTTGTCTTCCCTTCTATGCTGTTTTAGATCTGTGTGCGTGTGTGTGTGTGCGTGTGTGAGAGAGAGACAGAGAGAGAGAGAGACAGAGACAGAGACAAAGACAGACATAGACTTCACTCTGATACAGAAGCAGAGGAAGAAGAGTAATGACTCCGGGTTCTGCAATAATTAGATATGGGATCCTTGGGAACATTACTAAGTCACAGACTTCTTCATCCTGAAAATTTACGTGGAATTTTTTTTTCCAATCACTATACCCGACACCATCAAAAATTCTATATTGCCTCAAAGAGCAGAGGATGAGGACGGTGGAACAGCAGTGGAGGGAGGGAGGGCAACGAGGAATGAAGCAGGAAAGTTCAGAAAATGTGGGTCACTTGGTTGGGGCTTTATGGTCAGTGGTAGAGTCTGGATTTGAGCCTAGCTGCTGGGCTTCAAAGCCTCTGAACCTACCCCATGAAGTCCATAAGTCTGTGATTTTCAACATGAAGTCAGTGATAAAAGTACATGTACATTCATAACATCTAAAATACAACTTTCATGGTGAATTTAACTATGTATTTATAAGACAGAAAATAGAATAGTGTTGTCTTTACAATGTGTCCTTTCCCACTGAACTCACAGTACAAAGAGATCATACGAAGGCAAAGATTTTTACTCATATCTTTGCAAATAGCAGATACCTGCTAAATGTTTAATAGACTGAATAATTGTTCTAACCATATTAAGACAGCCAGTTGAAAAGTATACTAAGTAAATTTTCTTGCTTTATATATAAAGACAGAAACAAAAGTACTTCAAAATTGAAATTCAGTCAAATTAAATACACACACGCACACACAAGAAGCTTTAAACTCTATTTAAAGTATTATCAAATGTATCATAAGAAATATCCTGTTTTCCCATTACTAACATACAAGACTAGAAGAAAACAAGGTCAGTCAGGTGCACCGTCTTCTTTAGCAAGTCAGAATAATTCTAAAGAATATTAGATTCAAGTAGAAAAGCATAATTTTAAGATAGTTTGAAGGATAAATGGCCTCTGCTCATGCCTGTGGCCTAACCAGAACTAAATGAATTTCCAGCCTTGAATTTCCTTTCTTTGATCAACTAAAAGATTTTGAATACACGGAGCAGTTCTGCTCATCTGTTATCTGCAGTAATGGCAAATAAAGAAAACTCATTAAACCTGAGTTAATTAAAATGCTTTTGCTTTATTTATTTGTTTTTTTCATGGGAATAATGCTAATAAGTTTGCATGGGAAAGAGAATTATATATGTGAAACTGACACAAAAATTTCAGTTAACTGAAAGAAATCGTGTGTTATCACACACTGAAATGTTAATACATTAAAGAGTAGGTTTCTTTCCCAAATAATTATTTTTAACCTATCAGATCAGAAAACAGCTAGTTTGATTGTGTCACTCCTCTATTTAGAAAACTGGAGCAAGGGCAATAATGGCAACACTGTACCTCTTTAGGTTATCTTGTTAAACCACACCCCCACCCTATGTGCTAGAGACATCTCAATTTTCAAAGATTAAGAACAGAATAAGAATTGAACCCAAATCTGCCTGGCTCTGGAGTTTTTGTTACCAACCAACAAACTGCTTTGCATCTGATTATTTTCTACAGGCAGTGGTCACATCCTTAAGCCCAAATGAGGGAATACATTTTCATTAAAGTATAACCAAATGCTGACAATTATTTTCTTCTTTTGCTGTGACGACCTCTTCCCCAAGTAGCTTTTATAACTTAAGATTTAAAAAGGTCTCAAGATTTCATTGCATACAGCCATGCTTTATTTCCAAATTGGGGATGAATCTATAGTATGATTTAAATATCTCTCTTAAGCTCCCAATACAATGATAACGTAAACATCTGGGGATATTCATAGAGAAGACATTAACTATTCCCAGATTATGATTTCATAAAGTGATTGACCTTCAAAAATCTGTGCTTCTGTGCATATTCCAGCAATGGCTAGAGGTAGATAGCAGCTAATGTCCATTGGATGCCTCTGGCAAAACCATATGGCTTTAGCAGGCAGGGACTCTGGGGAAAGACCAACCCTACTCACTTACACAAAGTTCCTTCACTCCAAAGCAGAAAATGGCCAAGATCTGGTACCAACTAAAATCCTACTCTTCAGTTTAATATTGCTGGTAATCAGTAAATAGCTAGCCCAGCTATTATAGAGTTTCCTCATTTCCTATGGTGTTAAATTGTGATTGACCAATATTTACTAATTCATTAAAGATATTGATGAACAATGGGAAAATACATATTTACATATTTGTGGTGATCTATCACTTTTTTAAGTATTTGGATATAATTTGAAAATTGTAAGAGTAGTACAAAGAATATGTGAATGACTTTCATAGAGGTGTTGGCATTTTATGACATTTACTTTAGCCTTTCCTCTCTCTTTTCCCTTTTCCCCTTATGCATATGTTGTATTTTTTCCCTAAACTCTCTCAAAGTATGTTGCAGATATAATGTCCCTTTACTCCTATTTCAATGTGTATTTTCTAAAAGCAAGAAATTCTCTTACAGAATCATAGTACAATTTTTAAAATCAGGAAATTGACATTGATACAATACTGTTTTCTAATCTACAGATGTTACAAACCTTACTCAGTTTCCAAGTTGTCCCAATAATGTCTTAAGGAGCAAATGAAAGTCCATGATCATGCACTGCATTCAGCTGTCATGTCATTGTAGCTCCTTTTAATCTGAAATAGTTTCTCAGTCTTTCTCTTTCATGACACTGAGATCCCTGAAGAGTGCAGGCCAATTATTTTGTAGAATAACCATGGATTTTGGTTTGTCTGATGTTTCTTCACAATTATATTCAGTTTGTGCACTTCTGGCAGGAATACCACAGAAGTACTGTTGTGTTCTTTCCAATACATCATTATCAGGAAGCGCATGCTTTCAATTAGACTCACAGCTGACAAAGTTGTTTTTTATTATGTCGCTAAGGCTGTGTCTGCCATGCTTTTCTACTTTAAAATTGTTTTACCTTTTAAAATTAATGAACACATATCTTACTGAGAGATATTTTAAGACTATGTAAGTGTTCTGTTACTTCTTAAACTTTCACCCATTTCTCTTCAGCATCCATTGATATTTCTTGCCTAAATCAATTATTATTATTACAGCTGACAAATGGTGGTTTTCTAATTCCATCATTCCTTGTACATTTATCAGATGGCCTTCTACTGAAACAAGAGCTTCCCCAGATAGGCTCCCAGGTTATAACTTTAATAGTTACAATTCTCCAAAATCATAATATTCACACTCATATTATCCCAGATTTGACCAATTGGGAGCTCCTTCATGTTAGCCCCTGTGTCCTTTTGACATGTCCCCATCATTCTTTGAATAATTCATTACCCTCTGGCACACAGGATTTTTCAGGCTAACCTTGGACTTTCCCTGCCTTAGTCCTGGAATCAGCCATTTCTCCAAGGAGCCCTGATCCTTTTTAGTGGAGAATGGTATATAGAAATCAAGCACTAGGTACCAAATGTATTCATTCCTAGTATAGTGTCATGGATTCCAGGCCTTCTCAGAGAAACAAGCTAGGACAAAGATGTATCCAGTTATTGAACAATTGTATATTCAACACATTAGTTCACAATGATACCTTAAATACAAGTCCAACACCACAGGGTTCATTCTGTTCTTCCTTCTTTCTGTATTTGTAATTCCCTTCTCCAACAGTGAGAAACCTGTTTCCCATTATCCACAATATATTTAATTATTTGCTCAATCATATAACGAATATGAAATAGTTTCATAAGGTAAATAAGAACTAATATTTGAGTTTTTAAAAAATGTGCGGCAGATGGATTGCATTAATGGCTGCAACCTCTCTTATTCACACTGTTAGTCAGTGCACCCTGCATGGCTCTTGCTTTGTCCAACGGGCTAATAGCAAACTTGACACAGTGGAGGCATGGAAAAGTGCTTGCCCATTTCCATTTCTTCTTTTGGACTCCTGCTACCACCATGACAATAAGCCTGGGCTCATCTACAGGAGGAAGAGTTGGGTAGTCCCAGGAGAGTTGATCCTAAATCAGCTAGTCCTAGGCAATCCAACATTTGGCCACAGACACCCACCTGAGCCCAGCTTAGAACAGTCAACCCAGCCCAGGTCAGTAGAAGCACCCAGCTGACCAGTGATCTTGTGAGAACAATAAATTACTGTTGTTTTAAGCCTTTAAATTTTGAGATAGTTTGTTTTACAATATTATTGTGGCAATGGACAACTTATGTAGAAAATGCCTAAAATTTCCTTTTAATGTTTTCTGGTGCCAGGATCTCAAAACTGCTCTGCTATTTCCAACAGAGGTTTTTAAATGGAACTTAATAATGGGATTATAAAATTTAAACATATAAGTAAGGAACCATAAATATACCTGTGAAGAAAGGCAGATATCAAGACTGATTATAAAGAAGTGTGGTACTAGCTCAGATACACACAACTAACCAAGGAAGAATAAGTCACAGTGCATTCACAGGGGTCAGTATGAATGAACTAAAGCAACAGGCAACAATACAGTTGAATCTTAGTAAAATAACATAAAGTGAAAAAGCAAGTCCAGAGAGAGTATCCAAAGTGTGATTATAACAAAAATTATATAAAAAGGAAAGCAAGGCAATGATGCGCAGGGGATTGAGGATGCTGCTTGCTTGGGATGGAATACGCTGGTGGATGGGGAAGTACGGTTAAATGCATGTCATTATAAAACTTCTAGCTCTTGTTTTGTTATGTTGGTTCATAAATTCTTATTTCATTATTAAAACACTAAATAAACTAAAGTAAACATCTAAGTAAAAGCAGTTCATACACGGACTAAAAATGCTCTGCTATCTAAGAGAGCTGGGAAGCGTGCTACAATATGCAGTATACATTGTATGTTGGCTGCCATCTAACTTTCTCTTAATGATCCAGGGTCATTATTTTGTAATGTGGTAACATGAAAATACAGCTTCCAAAAATGTCTGCGATAAAAATAGCCAATAGGAGCGTCCTCTAATTTGCTCTCTTTAAAGAGTTCATATATCTTGACCATTTCTTTCTCACAAACGAATAATAAACTGAAGTATGTTATTGATGAATTTGCAAGCCTCCTTGCTCTAATGAACCATTAGCTGTACTCGGCTTTATAAGCAGAAGCCTTTGGTAAAATATACAATAAGTCTATACAAATTCACCATTCCATTTTCTAGATTTTTAATTTTAATCCACACTAAGTCTGAGTCTTTTTTCCTTTCTTCCCAGTTGTTACTTCATATGAGACTGTACTTACTTGGTAGAATAATTTCAATTATTAAAAATCTTGGTATATATCCACAATCTGAGTTGTCTACCACCTGCCCCTCTCTGTTGTGAGGTCTTTATACTTGGTATGTGTTTCTCCCGTACTCACTGCCAGGTACCATGATGGTCTCTCTCTTCTAGACTAGCTCCATGGTGATTTCTGCGTGCCTTGTCTATCTTCACATCAACAGCATCTCAACACCTGGATTATTGCAAGACTTCATCCTAATAGCTCTACGTTCTCTGCATCCACCATTAAAAGTCCTCCCAGGGCTTCCCTGGTGGCGCGGTGGTTGAGAGTCCGCCTGCCGATGCAGGGGACATGGGTTCATGCCCTGGTCCAGGAAGTTCCCACATGCCGCGGAGTGGCTAGGCCCGTGAGCCATGGCCGCTGAGCCTGCGCGTCCGGAGCCTGTGCTCCGCAACGGGAGAGGCCACAACAGTGAGAGGCCCGCGTACTGATCACATCACTTTTCAGCTTACAAATCTTCAAATGTTTTCCATCCAAGGATAGAATGCTGTTTCTCCAGCTCCTTGAAAAGAACAGGTCTGGGTTCTGCAAGTTCTATATGAGAATTTTTTTAAATTTTGTGTTTTCACATCAGATCTATCATTTAAAAATTAAATAAGTTCTGAATTACCTGAATCATTTCTTTCTTAACCTTGCGTCATACTGGAATCTCTAAGGAGGCTTTGAAAAAAAATCAATCCAAGGAGGTTCACACCCAGATATTCTGATATATTTGTTTTGAAAGGCCAAATGTATCATGATTAGAAATTTGGATTATACTCTCTAGGTAATGGCTTGTTCTGGAAGGATTTTTAAGAAAGGGGCGAGACCAAGGTAGACTTATATTTGAAAAAGCATTCCTAATGGCTCTGTGGATGATGGATTACCTGGTGACAAGCCTGCAAGCAGGGAGGCCAAGAAGAAGGTTCTGAGAACAACCAGGTGAGAGATGACGAGGATGGGATTTAAGGCGGTGTAAGTGGAAATGGAGAGTAAATTATGAGAGAGAGAGAAACAGAGAGAGAGAGACAAATGGACAGACAGACATGCAGGAGTTAAGAGACTAGAAGGACTCTGGTTTGGGCAACTGGTAGTGTCATTTCCCCCCAAAAGAGAACAGCAGAATAAGTGGGGATTTGGAGAAAGGTAATTGAGAAATAATGAGTTCAATGCTAAATGCAGGATTTTTGACACGCCTGTGGGACACCCAAGGGCAGAAGTCCAGAAGAGATTAGCATTAAAAATACACAGAGGAATATAACTTTACTTGTAGTGTGCATGATTGTGCAAACTACTGTAGCTTCTTTCCTTCTCTGTAACTGATCTAGATTTTCTCATGATCCCCTATCCCAAAGGACTGTAGAAAGAAAATTACCTTGCTAGTTAAATTTATTTCAGCATTTTTGATAAGAGCATTATTTTGTACTAATTGATCAATTATAGGTAAACATTCAGTTCAAAGTTCAGATTCCCTGAAAATGTTTTTTGGGTTTTTTTGTGTTGTTTTTCATCCTTTCCCCTCTCCTCAAAATGGCATTTGGGTGATCGGGAAAGCTTATGGGTCTTGGGAGCCAGGTTAGGGATGATCAGTGCTGTCCTGCAGTCTCTGCAGATATGCCCCTTGGCCTTCCTGTCTCTGAGCACTAGACACGGGTGAGCAATGCCATTGGTCCTCTCTGGCCTGTTTCACATAGGTCTGCCGCTGTGGACTCTGGACCTTGTCATTGACTCTTGAGTCTCCCGGCCTTGGGGTCCTCCTCTTCTGCACTATTTGGCCAATCCACTAAGCACATCCTTGTGCCCATGGCCAGAGGGATGGGCTGGCAGCCAAGTAATGCGGAGCTTGTGTATCAGGTGCACAACACATATGCTCCATCTAACAAGCAGCATTAACTCAGGCTAGTTATCGGGACATCTTTTTCCATTAGTGCTTCTCTATGGCTTCTGAAACATGTTGGACAGCTCTCTCTACAAGGCTGACACATTCACCAACCCTATGCCCCAGGAAGCCAGCCACTAAATATCAAGTTCTCAGATTCCTCCTTTTCTATGTAGGCTGTTTCTAATCTGATGGGACCACTACCTCTTCCTTCTTACCCATTCCCCTACCCCATCACTTTCCTTGATTCAGACTTTCTTTTACTTCCCCTTTATGTCTTATAGGTGCTCCCCCATATTTACCTCCTTCCCAAGGTGGTGTTTTCCCTCCTCCCTCCCCAGGACGATACTGCATATGAGGTACAGGAGGAAAAACAAACTTATCCATTAAGAGAGATAGTGTGGGAGGTATTTCAAAATGTAAAAACATCCTTATCATCCTCACAATAACTTTATAAAGTTAAGTATTTTAATCCTCTTTTACAAATGAAGAAAGTAAGACTAAACATGATTAAGGAACTCCCCACTTTTGCAGAGTAGAAGTATCAGAAATGAAACTAGGTATAGTAGATTGCAAAGGTGATTTATTTCCCTGTTTCATGCTGTGTTTGGTAGACCACTGAGGGAGGACCTGGCTGGCTGGGTTGCTCTGGCTCCACCACTTAACCACACACAGAAGGAGACATCACAACTTCAAAAGGACTTTATTACAGCACTTGCTACTGCCCCTCTTACATGCCCATTTGCTGCCTACACATGGTAAAGATGCTCTATGCCTTCGTGGCCTTAGCATTTTAGTGAACATCTGCTCTCTCTTTGGACTACTGCACTCTACTTTGAAAGTATCTATTTCTTATTTCTTCTTTCATGGGTAATTTATTTATTATGTATTCTACGTGGTTTAGTTCCACAACCTTAAAGTCTAATAAAAGTCATTCAAAAATGCATATGAATATGTTAATGTGGGCTAAGCAATATGTAATTCATGTTGCTTTTGAAAGCAGTCCACCAAAATATTATTTCATTTCAATAAATTGATCATATTTGACAAAAATGGTCTTCAAAGTAATTATTCCCATAAAGTATTTAATGTTTAGGCAGTCAGCTGTTTACCTGTGAGAGCAGAAACATTATAAGTCACATTATTTGTTCTCTTTATATACTTTATATATGGTTCCTAAAGAAATGTCAGATTGAACATTGTCTAGGATTTCTTGTACTTTAAGAAAGGTTTCACTTAGCAATTTGGTAGATTAGGAAGTGTTTTTCCATGTGATGTTTCTTAAGGTCTACTTTGGGTATTGCTAAAAATAATTAGTTAAATTACTATTTTCACTTTAGAGGATAGTACAATTTAATTTTCTCAATTCTGACAATAACAAACACAGATCTGAAAATCTGAAGAAGAAAAAAAAAAAAGTCATCCAGTGAATTCAAACCAATGTACATGCATTAGCTAAATAATTCAGGATCCACTACTCAAGCAACTGAAATAAGTAATTTGCTTTGGTATCTTCCTATCTTTAATCACCTTAACACAATGTGTAAGTCACAGTATTCACTCAAGAAAAATATATGGAATTACAATAAGCCTATATTTCACCTCATCCTCCTAAAATTATCATGTTGATACCCTGAATATCTTGAATAGATATGCTAATTCTGGCCTAAGACCCACTTTCAATTTCCATTGACAATTCCCTTTATGAATGCTGGCCAATTTTCCCAACACTTGTATAGTGATAGAGTAGTTGTAATCTAAACAAGTAATCTTTGCATAAATACTTATATATACCACATCCATAAATGAATCATTAATGGCAAGGATGTAAAGATAAAGGCTGAAAATATGGTTTAATGGCATTTATGCATAGCATAAGCTTACATTCATACTATTTATCTATACTAAATGAATTCATAGCTCTGCAATGAATCTCTTTAAACTTAAATTTATATGTTTTGTACATGCTCTGAAGTATATGTCATACACTCTGAATTAAAAGATAATGGTGCTGACAGTATTATTGCCTACACATACAAATGTGACTGGAAAAGCCCAGTAAGTTACTCTTCATTTTCCCCACTAATTCTACAGTAACTGGGATTAAATGAAGTGAAAAGAGGATTGATACAGTGTGTCCTCTACCGAGAGAAAAGAGGAGATTTTTATGCCTGAATCATTAAAATCATTAAAAAAATCATTAAAAATTAGCTAGCACTGCCCTTATTTGAAGGCAGAACTTCCAAAGACTGAAATTCATGACTTCTTTGGTCTTTCAACACTGCAGCCTTTTGATGCTACCAGTGTTATGAGATATATGCTGAGTAACAGTAAATAAATAATGCTTAAGCCAAAAAAGACCTCTCAAGTAATATCACCTATTAGGCAGAAACTTAAACTTTAAAATTATACATGGCACTCAGTAATTCAATCATTATGTATGATCCATCTAATTCATTCATTCATTGAGCAAATATTTATAAACCTCTGCTCTATTCAGGCACTCTATTAGATGTCAAGAATATAACACTATGCTAAGCACAGTGTTGTCCTAAAGAAGCTTACAAATGAGTGAGTTTTCAAAACTGAAGCAAAAAGAGCCAGCTGTGACCCTAAGTTGTTTAGCTTAACAGGAAAGAAGGAAGGAAGGAGGGAAGGAAGGAGTGAGTGAGGGAGGGAGGGAAGGAGGGAGGGAGGAAGGAGAGGAGAGAGAGAGGAAGGAAGGGAGAGAGAAAGCAGGGAAATAAGCTGATTTGAATGAAGCCATTTAAACAAAATAGAAACAACCTTTTAGTAAGAGAAGTAAACTATTTTGGTAGTTCACAACTTCTATAATCAAATGAATCAGCAAAAATGTACTATGCTTTGATGCTGCAGGAAGTCTAAAGAATAACCTTGTCTTATAATTATTTTATTGTTTAATTAGGAAAGCAAGAATTATTCAGGGGCTTCCCTGGTGGCGCAGTGGTTGAGACTCCGCCTGCCGATGCAGGGGACATGGGTTCGTGCCCCGGTCTGGGAAGATCCCACATGGCGCGGAGCGGCTGGGCCCGTGAGCCATGGCCACTGGGCCTGCGCGTCCGGAGCCTGTGCTCTGCAACGGGAGAGGCAACAACAGTGAGAGGCCCGCGTACCACAGAAAAAAGAAAAAAAAAAAAAAATTATTCAAGGCAGTATTCAATTTAACTGTTAAATAGGTGGTACAAGCAGCAACTTCTACAAAAAATAACTAAGAGAGTAGTCACTGGTGTTCCTTTTTTCATAAGTACAACAGTATGACAAATAGTTTTGTCAATGAAACCAATACCAATAATTATATGAGAACGAAGAACCAAAGTAGCAAACCTTCAATATATTAAAACCAACTACATTCTAAACTAAGATCAATGAATGACAAATTGCAGAGTTGAACTTTTTAATTTATTAGTTTTCTCTTCCTCAAAGAGAATATAAAAAAGCATGACATGAAAGGCCTGACTTTCACATCATGATAACCAGTGTAAAGTTATTTATTGAGCACAGATTTATTTCAAAACACATACATTCAACAAATCCTTACTGAGTCTCTTATATGTGACTATGCTATTACAAGATGGCTATTTGTAACTGACATGAAACTAGCAGAGTAAAAGCTACATGGGGGGAATTTCAGACAAGACTGCTGTTACTTCTAACTTATCACCAAACTCCCTCTCTCTCTTCGCAATCCCATTCACTCCATGGCCCCCACCCCACCCATAGTGGACAGAAGTTGGTAGGCAAGAGAGGGTTTTGCAGGCCATATGGAAAGTCTTTGTGGAAAACAAAGCATTTAATCATGGTTTTAAAATATTGAAGGATTTATACATCTGTAGATGAGAGGTGACTGAAAAGACCTTAGGCTACATAGAAATGCAAAAAAAAAAAAGACTAAAGATTTATAGAGAACATGTTCAAGAACTTACACATTAATAAGAAATACTCTGACACTGCACCTTTTAAACTCAGATATTTAGCATTAGTTATGCAGCCAAACCGTCTAAAGAAAAGAATTCCCTAAAGGTGCTTTTCAAACTTCCCTGCCAAAGAATTGTTAAAGTTAGAGAATAAATGTCTAGGCAGCCTGACCTAAATATGATTTGCTTTTAACGTCTCCTAGAAATCTCATTTAAAATTTGAATTCAACTCCATAATATGTCAATTATGTCTTGATATTGAAATGATGACTTAAAATACCTTCTGGAAAACAAAGAGAAACTTTGCTATCACTTCAGTTAGTATTCAAGATGTACTAAGTCTAAAAGATCTGAAAATTGGACTGAATGAAAGAGATACGACATTCACTGCATATCAGTTTCAGCATCTAGAAAATTTCTTGTCTCCATAGTGGTATCACAATATTTCATGATTCTGACCTGGGTGGGAGTAGCCAGCCTCCAATATGTCCCTCCACCATGATCCTCACTTGTTTCTCTTGGGTAGCACCCTCACACACCGAATAAGGGCAACTTGCATGACCAACACATATTGAGGAAGTGACGGTGTGTGATTTCACAGAATATGTCGTAAAAGACATTTGCAGCTTCCATGCTGGCCTCTTGGATGCTCATTCTGGAAGAAACCAGCTAGCCTGTCATGAGGAGACCACCGTGGAAAAGCCCACTTGGGGAAAACTGAGGTCTCCCGTCAACAACCAGCACTGACCATAACACTATTTTTGTGAGTGAGTCATACAGAAACAGATCCTCCAGCCTCAGGTAAATCTGCAGATGACAGATGAGAGATATCTATCATCTAGATATAGATGATATCTTAACTGAAATTTCATAAAAGAATCAGAGTCAGAAATGTCCAGCCAAGAGACTCCTAATTCTTAACTTACAAGACCTCTAAGAGAAAAATGTGTATTTCTTGTTCTTTTTTTTAGCCACTAAGCTTTGGGATATTTTGTTATGCACAATAAATAATACACAAGTGGATATAGGTTGTAAATTATTTTTTACTTCTTCATGAACTATGTCAAGGAAATACCTGAGAAAAGGTGCACATGGTCTTAACAGTAAGCTGGTGCAGTTATATTTTCAAGGTACTGTTTATAGAAAATTCATTGAGCTCATCTTCTTGGTAAGATGTAAAGTTGCTTGTTTTATGTGACAGATCGAAGTATTCTCTGAATCGCTATTCAGTTTACTTTTTAATGTCTTGGAAAAATAAGTCATCAAAAGCTATTTTTCTTTTACCAAGAAACATAATTTCTGTCAAATCCAAATGAACTAAGAGCCATAAAGTATAGTCCATACGATCATCTCTCTTCATACAACTACAAAATTTCATTTTTATTGCAGTAATGTTGATAGTAAAAAAAAAAAAAAAAATTGGTTTTGCAACTGCAGCTGTTAATAAGTATACTCAGCTACAAAAAATGTGAAAAATAAACCAAATTTATGAGAACAATGAGATTGGTCATTTATCCAAGTCTGCCTTCTGTCATGCTATCCCATACTTTCCCTTTCAAAGGAAAAGCCACAATTCAAACTCAAGTTGTAGCATTTTGACCACTGTTCTCACCTCAATATACATATTCATAGAACTAGTTTTTGAATTCATCTTGCAATTCATCACAAATCTGTCTAAAATTAATAAGCAATTGAAGCACTTGATTTCATAAAATAATTTTTTAACCATCCCATTGAAAATATTTAGAGAACCATGAGACTAAGTATTTAAGGCAGGTAATTCTTAATAAATATAGCAATGGTCTTGAGGAAGTCTATTCAGTTCCCAAAATTTTGCTTTGTATAGAGCTGTCAATGATTACCAAACTTTTTCCCACTTACTTGTTGTTTGGGCAATATGAAGTTTAATATGTCTTTGATGATACCATTATATATATAAACAAAGTCCATTAAAGTGTTAACTTTAATAGCTCTAAAATCATATAGCTATATGGGCAAAAACTCAAGCTCTCAACGAGTTGTTTAGGTATACAGTCTCTGATGGTGTTAATAAGGGTGCTTTTTTTCCTGAGTGTCTACCTCTTTTTGACCCAGAAGAATTTCAACCTTATTCATGGCAAGGTTTCACAAAATATTCTCCCATTAAGTGAATATCACTTTCAAAGGTCATTCTGAAATTGGACTTGAAGGAAGTTCCAAGAAAAGTATTATTTTCTGGATTTGGTTGTATTTTTTTTACCAGGTAGATTACAGTCATGATTTTTTTCTTTTTAGTTACCAAAAGTACTAGTAACTTTTGTCCAAAATTTGCATGCTTGATTTTTGGTTCATCCATTTTAAAGATCAATTCAAAACATTAAGGTTTAGGTTTATTTCTTATCGTCCCAGTTAATTAAAACACATAAATAAGTTTTAAAAACATCCTACCAAATATACTAGTTGCAGCCAATTGTAAATACGTTCAGGGTCCTTTTTGTTAATCATAACCCCTGTATATTTCAGGTTGCTATAAATTGCTCATGAAATGTATTGGTTTCATAATATACTGGTTTCATATGTATATTGCTAGTAGAAAATAAATCCATGACATTTCTAAAAGTTAGAAAAAGAATGGTATAAAATTTTCAAAAATATCTCAGCATCTTGGTCATTTTTAAACTAACTACATGGATAAGTGGAATACATAATAGACATTGATTTGCAAACAAAATATTTGATCTGGCCAAAGCTGGGGAAAAGCTGAAATGATGTATGGAAGCAATATTTTTGATAGAAAGTATCAAGTACCTGGCTTACAAGAGACAACAGCATAATTTAAAAATTGTCTGTGAAGGTTTTTGAGGGCATCCTAAGAAGTGGAACATTCCACATTAGGCAGAAGTTCCATTATCTGTTATTTTCCAGAGCTCTGATCACATTTACTCTAAAGCTCATGTTAATACCACTAGATTTCCTGACAACACAAAAGTATCACTTTCTCCAATTGCTAATTACACAGAAAATTTGTCTAGGATTTCAAACAACCAAACAAAATATGGTATTGTCCCAACATAGATAAACTGGATTGTGTTGCTTTATGACATGCATATCACACATGCATTTGACAAAATCTTGGAAGACTGCAAAATCTTAAAATGTATCCTCTAACTTTTAATAAAACACTGACACGTGCAGGAAGATGCATTCATACTGTTCTGAGTTTCAGGTATTAGCTGACATTCTGCCACTCAGACAAGTCAGTCCATCCACTTTGAAAAGGAGCACAGGGTAATCCAATATCCTCTGAGCAGTGTTGTTAGATAAAATACAGCACAGTTAAATTTGAATTTCAGATAAGCAGTAATTATTTAGTTCAATTATGTTCCAAATATTGCATGGGACATATTTATACTAAAAATTACTCATTGTTTATCTGAAATTTAAATTAGTCTGTGTGATGGTTAATTTTTGTGTCAAATTGACTAGGCCCTGGCATACCCAGGTATTTGGTCAAATACTATTCTGGGTGTGTGTGTGAGGGTGTTTTTGGATGAGATTACAACTAAATCTATAGACTGAACAAAGCAGATTGTCTGCCCTAATGTGGGTAGCCCCATCGAATTAGTTGAAGGCCTAAAGAGAACAAAAAGGCTGACGTTCCAACTAGTAAGTGGGAGAATCTCTTGCCTGACTGTCTTCAGACTGAGGCATTGGTATTCAGTGGTTTTTGAGCTGAAGACATTGGTCTTTTCAGGCTCGAACTGAAACATAGGCTCTTCTTGGACATCAGGCCTTCAGACTCACACTGGAACCACATTGTTGGTCCTCCTGGGTCTCCAGCTTGCCGACTGCAGATCCTGGGGTGTCTCAGCCTTCATAATCATGTGAACCAGTTCCTTATAACTCTCTTTATATGTAAATGTACCCTGTTCATTCTGTTTCTCTGGGGGACACTGACCAATCCAGTGTAGATGTCCTGTATTTTTATTTGCTAAATCTTGTAACCTTACCTCTGGGTTTTCCTTCTGTTTAATAGTTCTAAGATTCAGAATAATACTAATAACACTGATACTTCTATTAATAATAAAATTGAAATTGCTTTTCTTTCTGACTTTCTCAGAAACCAATCATATATTCATCTACTCTACTGTGCAAAATGTTTTGCTAGAAGACCTTTATTTTAGTAAGCTAAAAGTTCATGAATACTTGAACTCCAGTTATAGGATGTAAAAAAAAAAAAATGTACCCATAAAAAGTAGAAAGTGGTAGGCTGCCATGCTACTCAAATCTGAGTTTTGCCACTAGATGGTTTTGTAAGGGGCAAGGTAACTTGCCCAACCTCTTGCTGGATGAAAAATTTAAGCAAAGAAAAAGGATCTAGTCAGGGAATATTCTGAATAACAGCAATTCAGTGTCTTCTAATACAATGTAGCTCAACTAACAATGACTACATTGACTCAATTTTATGATGCACTTCGTCTCAAAGTTTCAAGCGTTGCAGTGTTTATTACCATCAACATCAAAAGAAACTTGCCTGACACCAGGCATGTGAGCTGTGACCCAGTTGAGACTGACTAGACAGATGTAAACTTGGCTGTATAAATTTATTGTTGAATAGAAACTATTATTTCCATTAGGTGAGTCACATAAATTAAGATCATTAATTATTGCATAATACCTTCAAATAAATTACTCACTAAACTAGCACTGGAATAAAGGACAAGTTCATTGACAGCAATCGAAAATGCCAAGTCTCTCAGAAGTAGTCATTGGATTCTGAAACTACAAGTAGGACTGAATGATTTATACATCAAAGAAAAGATGTATTATTAAATCACCAGGTTTTTGTTTAATGAGTTTGAGTTTTTATTACTTTTTAAATTGAAGTAGAGTTGATTTACAGTGTGGTGTTAGTTTCAGGTATACAGCACAGTGATTCAGTTATACATATATATAAAAATATATATATATATATATTCTTTTTTTACATTCTCATCCCTTAAATGTCTTTACAAGATATTAGATAGAGTTCCCTGTGCTATATAGTAGGTCCTTGTTGGTTATCTATTTTATATATAATAGTGTGTATATGTTAATCTCAAACTCCTAATTTATACCTCCCCCCCTTTCCCTTTGGTAACCATAAGTTTGTTTTCTAAATCTGTGTGTCTATTTTGGTTTTGTAAATTAGTTCATTTGTATCATTTTTTTAGATTCCACATATAAGTGATATTATATGATACTTGTATTTCTCTTTCTGACTTATTTCACCTAGTATGATAATTTCTGAATCTATCCATGTTGCTGCAAATGGCATTATTTCATTCTTTTTTATGGATGAATAATATTCCATTGTATATATGTACCACATCTTCTTTATCCATTCATCTGTCAATGGACATTTAGGTTGCTTCTATGTCTTGCCTATTGTGAATAGTTTGTGGTGTGTATATATATATATATATATATATATATATATATGTTTTAAACATCTTTATTGGAGAATAATTGCTTTATAATGGTGTGTTAGTTTCTGCTTTACATAAAGTGAATCAGCTATACATATACATATATCCCCATATCTCCTCCCTCTTGTGTCTCCCTTCCACCCTTCATATCTGACCTCTCTAAGTGGTCATAAAGCACTGAGCTGATCTCCCTGTGCTATGTGGCTGCTTCCCACTACCTATCTATTTTACATTTGGTAGTGTCTATATGTCCATGCCGCTCTCTCACTTTGTCCCAGCTTACCCTTCCCCCTCCCCATGTCCTCAAGTTCATTCTCTACATCTGCATCTTTCTTCCTGTCCTGCCCCTAAGTTCTTCAGAACTCTATTTTTTTTTTTTGATTCCATATATATGTGTTAGCATATGGTATTTGTTTTTCTCTTTCTGACTTACTTCACTCTGTATGACAGACTCTAGGTCCATCCACCTCACTCAACTCAATTTTGTTTCTTTTTATGGTTGAGTAATATCCCATTGTATATATGTGCCACATCTTCTTTATCCATTCATCTGTCGATGGACACTTAGGTTGCTTCCATGTCCTGGCTATTGTAAATAGAACTGCAATGAACATTGTGGTACATGACTCTTTTTGAATTATGGTTTTCTCAGGGTATATGCTCAGTGGTGGGATTGCTGGGTCGTATGGTAGTTCTATTTTTAGTATTTTAAGGAACCTCCATACTGTTCTCCATAGTGGCTATATCAATTTACATTCCCACCAACAGTACAAGAAGGTTCCCTTTTCTCCACACCCTCTCCAGCATTTATTGTTTTTAGATTTTTTGATGATGGCCATTCTGACTCATGTGAGGTGATACCTCATTGTACTTTTGATTTGCATTTCTCTAATAATTAGTGATCTTGTGCATCCTTTCATGTACTTGTTGGCAATCTGTATATCTTCTTTGGAGAAATGTCTATTTAGGTATCCTTCCCATTTTTGGACTGGTTTGTTTGTTTTTTTGATATTGAGCTGCATGAGCTGCTTGTAAATTTTGGAGATTAATCCTTTGTAAGCTGCTTCATTTGCAAATATTTTCTCTCATTCTGAGGGTTGTCTTTTTGTCTTGTTTATGTTTTCCTCTGCTGTGCAAAACATTTAAATTTCATTAGGTCCCATTTGTTTATTTTTGTTTTTATTTCCATTTCTCTAGGAGAATCACCAGGGTTTTTAATCCAAACTTTCCAGATTATTTTCAAAGTAGTTGTGATTTATGCCAGGCATATATTATTACAGTTGCAATACAGAAAATAAAACCCACAAATTTAATCCAGGCCACAATCTGAACAACCATAAAAGCTGATGCACAGATACATATTTTCCCCCACACAGCTTTTTCTAAATATTTAAATTAATTGACAATATTCTAAAATTAATAGATTTCTTCAGAATTCTAGATTCTTGGCCCTCATGAGGAATCTGGCCATTGTGATCATTTCCATATGGTGACTTTGTTCCTGTACTATATTTCCTGTACTCCATCCCAAAAAGTCCTCTCAATTTACACAGACGGCCTGACAGGCATTTGGGTTTGTAGTTCTAGTTTTACAAGAGAGCAAATGCAGTTATAGAGTCAGAATTCTTTAATGTGTCTCAAAAGTACAATTTTGTCAGTTCTGAACATGCCAAACTGGTGAAGATTCCACATTCAGGTTATGAAAAGCAGTCAAATAACAGAACTGACTGACTGAACCCTTCAGACTTAGAGCTGCATGTGAAGAAAGCATAGCTTCAAACTCTGAGGTGGCAGTGAAGAAGAACCTGTATGGATCAGTGAATTCACTCAGCAAGTATTTAACTAGTTCCTACACTATTTCAAGTATTTGATGCACTGGGAACAGCAGTTCATACTCAGAGAAGATGCTTGCACTCATGGAGCTCACAGCACAGCTCACAGGCAACAAAATAATACATAAACAAGAAGCGTCAGGGGGTGGGAAACATTAGAGTAAAAATCAAAGAGTGGAGAGCACAGAGCATGACTGAGCAGCTGGTCAATGCTGCATGGTCAGGGAAGATCTCTCCAAGAAAATGACGTGTATGCTGAGATTGAATGATGGGACAGAACCAGCCTTGAAGAGATGTGAGATGTGATTTCCAGGGAGAAGCAAGTGCTGATACAAAGGCCCTGAGCTCTGGATACAGAAGAGAGAGGAGTGTGGTTGAAATGTAAAAGGCAGGCAGGTGGCAGATTTATTTATGGCAATGTTTCTCCAACATTTTTTCTATGAGCTCCTTCATACTCTTTAAAGAAAGAACATAAATTATATATATAAAATACAAAAAACATATATTATATAATTTTACATTATATATTACATATATATTTAATTAATACAGAATTAATAATATATTAAATAACATAAAATACTAATATATTGTATATTATAATACTAATATAATAATGTTATATATATTTAATATATTAAATATAGTACACTTCCCCCCCACTTCCAGCAATGATAATACTTACATAACTATAGTACATTTCAAAACAAGGAAATCTGTGTTGGTAGAATACTATTAACTCAAATGCAGACCTTATTCAGATTTCACCAGTTTGCATTTTTTATGTATTTCTATTAAGTTTTATCACATGTGTAGATGTGTGTAACCACCATCACCATCATTACAGAACTGTTCCATCACTACAGTAAAACCCCTTGGAAGCCAGGGATGTGTTTTCTATAATTTTCTTAATTTGAGAATGCTACATAAATTGGCCTTTTGATTTCACTCAGCATAATATCCTTGTGGTCCACCCAAATTGCTGGCATGTTTCAACAGTTCCTCCCTTTTACTTGCTGGACAGTGTTCCAGGTATGGTTGGACCACAGTTTGTTTTCCAATTTACTCACTGAAGGACACCTGTGTTGCCTTTACACTCATAAAAATTACTGCGGATACCAAATAGCTTTTGTTTATGTATGTTACATATAATGATATATATACTGTGTTAGAGGTTCAAACAGAGGCATTTCGAAATATTTATTTATTTATTTGCTTAAAATAGCAGTAACAAACCCATTATGCATTCATAGAAAGATCCTATTTTTATGAAAAGTATTTTTTTTTTTCCTAAACAAAAAAGTCAGTGAGAAGAGTGGCATTGTTTTACATTTTTGCAAACCTATTTAATATCTGGCTTAACAGAAGACTGCTGGATTCTCACATGTGCTTCTGCATTTAGTCTGTTGTGATATCACACATCATGTGACCTCCGGGAACCTCCTCTGAACATATGTGAGAGAATGAGGGAGAACAAGTAAATAACGAATTGGTTTGATGATGAAAAGCGGTTTGACCTCGTGGACCCCCGGAAAGGCCTCAAGGGCTCCCAGGACTTCCTGAACCACTGAGTTAACATCTTAGATAATAGAGAGGCTGGATTTTAAGGGGAAGGAAGTTTTCTGTAGAGTTTAAGCAGGCAGTGACTTGATTTATACCTTTTTGAAATATCACTCCTCTGGAGTCTCTGAGCATAATGAATACGTGGGGTGGCTAGTGACAGCAAAGAACATGGCAAGGGATGTGGAGAGATTGACTAGGAGGCTCCTGATGCTCTCATGGCAAGACACTGTGGTGCTTTGGACTAGAGGGGTGATAGTGAAAGTAGCAGTGATGTAGTATATCTTTAAGGTCTTGGTGATGAAGCAGATGTGGGAGATGAAGGAAAGAGAGGTAACAGGGATCCCTCACATATTTTGTACCTGAGCACTGGTGTATAGATAAAGCCAGGAGAAGCAGCAAGTTTTAGAGTGAATTTGGAAAAAGAGAAAAGTGTGTGCATTTAATGAGCCATATACTATTTTTTCCCCCTTCTTCCAAAGCTGCTATTAAATTGATGGTGCATCTTAAAATCTATGACATCTCATATTTAAGAGACTACACATCTTCTCTATTCCACTACTGTTAAATACAGATTAGAACTAAGTATAGATTTTAAAAGCAGTTTTATAACAAGTTTTATAAGTAGGAATGCACAAATGTTTAATGATTCCATTTTCCTCTCCATGTTGTTAATACCTTAGTTAGAGATAAACATAGCAAAGTTCAGACCAAAGGATATTAACTCTAGGCAAACATATCACCCAAACACTGTAATAATACTCACTTTTCAGATAATGGAAAAAAAATGAGCATTACAAAAATGAGCATCTAAAAAAATGAGCATCTAAATTATCATATTATGACTACACAGAATCCAAAGGCAAGTCCATTTACTCACAGATTACTGTTTGCTCACCATTTTATCTTTTCCTAAACGATTCGGTACAATCTTAGGTTCAGGACACACAGGGACAATTTTTGAAATATTTTATCCCCAACACAAAGAAACTTTGCTTCCATTTGGGTGTTTGCTAATGCCTTGGTGTTGTGTCCCAGGTGGGTAGTTATTAATTATCTGTTAAAAAGAGACCTACACTGATTTTATTTGGAATAATTGGCAGGGAGGCCTGGGCTAGTTAATAATAAAGTTCCATGATGTGGCTTCTTACATACTCCCCGGTCCTGTCAAACTGAATAACTTGTTCCCTTAACATGCTATACACCCTTTCACACAGTACCCTTGGAAAAATAAGTGAAAGTTTACTTTTCCATTTACAGGTAACTGAAGCTTCACATTCTTTGTGAAGACATCTCTTTTCACCATAGAATTAATCAGTTTTTTTCTGTGCTTCCCTTACATTAGGACAACAACTGCGTCTTGACTATATGCAAATGAGCAGTGAGTAGAGTGAGTTCCTTTAAGGCAGAGCCTGTGTCTAGTTTACCTCTGTGTTACGTGCAGCTAGTACAAGCATTTGTGCATGGTGGGTGCTCAGTATGCTTTCACACATACACACATACATACACAGGAGATTTTACAAACTCATAATTACATTTCAATAAATAATAACGTTTACTATGCCTTACTGAAAGTTCTCCAAAGGTGAGAATTATATAAACCAAGTATCTATACACACCCCAATGGGGCTTAATATCACTTATTTATTGACAGCTTAACAATTTACTTCTAAGCACTAAGTTCATCTCTTCATACTGAAAACCCCATTACCTAGAACAATACAAAGGGCAAACATATGAATACATAGACGCACAACAAAAAAGATTTTTGAAATTTAAGGGATATCATGTTTTTAAAATATGAGAGTCCAAAATTAAGATTGATTTGTTTGTTTGTATCCTTGTCTGGATACTACAGCTTGTTATTCACATGTGCCTGAGTAACTGACACCTGCTCTCTGGGAGAAGGGAAGGCATACTGCTCCAACAAAGTAGGCAACTGTGGGAAGGACCCACAGGCAACAGTGACGGACAATGTTTAGATCTTCGCGGACCAATAGCCAGGTCAGCCACATCAGCTTTGAGGATGAGTGAGGCTAAGAGGTATCAGAACAGCCAGATTACTCTCTCAGCTGGGTAAGCACTCTTAGTGCTTGCTGATCCAAAAGTCCTCCCTCTACATCCAGGAAAGTACTAAGGGTGCAACTGCCCATTAGCTACATCATGTTCAAAGCATGAGTATCAAAGTGGAATAAAGAGCTACAGTAAAAAAATCCATCGAGCTGGGAAACAAAATAATTATAGGATATTATTTCTATCTTTAAGGAACTCCAAAAGCTAATGTTAGGGAGGCAACACAAATCAGCTCATTAGACAGTAATAAACATGTGCATCCATAAGTGGTAAACTGGGAATCAAAGACTGTCTTCAAAAATGAAGCAGGTCATGGACTTTGGAGACATTTGAGACTATTTCATGAAAGATGAGGTTTGGAGCAGGATCCTGAAATATAGGAACAATTTGAATAGGTGATAAGAATCGGAGTTCATTTGAGTGTGAGTGCATTAATTTATACTGGATTTGGAACCACAGGGAGTAGGAAAAAGAAGAGTCAAAAGAATGTCTTCTCTCCTCTGAGGAGCATACAGAGCTTGAACCTTTAGGAGGCAGTCACTGTACTGCCAAAGCTGAAATGGTCAAAAGCAACACTGTTAAGAAACAGTTAGGAGGTGAACACAGCACGCCAGATGCAGGAGATTATGCCTTTTCCATGCATTTTTGATGTTGGAAATCCCAAGTTTATACAAAGTAAAAATTTATTTGTAAAAATAAAATAATATCACATAGAACTTTAATCATATCAGCTCACGATTTAGAGTTTACCAAGTGCTATTGCAAGAATCACATCAATTAATCCTCACCAACCCTTATAGGAAATTATTGTCTCCACTTTGTAGATGAGGAAATGGGTCGTGGCAAGGTGAAGATGCATGTCTACGGTTGGCCAGCTGATGAGAGCACCTAGACTTGAAATTTTATTCACTTCCTATCACAAGATGCGGCCTTCGTAACTTTAAGAAAGAATTTACTAAAGAATGCTTTAAATAAGTCTCCATGATATATGTGAAGCATACTCTATCTGTCATAACAAAATTAATACAACTTATCAGTAACATACTTACCATAATATAGCAAAAGAAGCACAAATTGTACAGATTCTCTTGGAGCTGTCCACTCTATCTAGATACAGAGATTTAAGAGTCAGTTCACCTGCCTGAGATCCAGACAATAGAGTAGAACATACAACTCCCTGCCCCAAATTAGCTGAGATCAATATTGACAAACTATTAATGTCCCTATCAATCAAATCTATAATGTAATTTTTAGAAGATTGATGGCAGTGTCATCTCTTCCTCAAAAGACAGAAATGGAAGGTAGAAAAGAAAGAAGACATCTTAAATTATATTTCCTCTCTTTTTTTCCCCTCAAAACACTTGGAACTATATTATGACACCAGCAACAATAACAAGCTATGAATCTTACAGAAATCAATTTTCCGTTTTCACATTTGGGTTTGTGGCTTTCAAAATTTCCATCTAAAATTCAGCATTACTGACATCACTTTCAGTGCTCAGTCACTGCTAAAAACTAAGGTATCGCAGAACAAGGCATTGTGGAAAATTCTGCATTAATTGAAAAGAAAAAACCCACAACACTATTTTTTAAAATATAACATTTCAAGAAACATTTGACTGCAATGGAGAAAGACATCAAAATGGAATAAATGACTCTTTGTTTGTGTCCCGTTTCTGAGGCAGGCTCACGGCTAAGCAAGAGCCTTCTCCCAACTCTGCCTGGAATGTGCACTTTATTGATCTCCTGGGCCTCACCCAGGAACTGAGGCTATGGAAGTTGCAGCAGTCACTGTGCCTATCTTATATTAAGGCTTTAAAACACATATAGTAACTTGGCCTGTGACTAGTCTCTCAGAAGCCCCTTAGGCAAAACACTAGGTCTAATGTTGAAATCCTAAAGCATTCCTCAGGGCCCCTAAGCCAGCTAAAACAATGTAATTTCCACAGATATACAGCTGATGCCTAGGGTATGAAAAGAAAGAAGCATTGTAAATTAAAATAGAGTCTCTAAGAGTCTTTAGCCAAAATGATGCTTGCTTATATGTGTGTAAGCATATTGTAGAAATGATTTTATACATGGTTTTTCAGTTGAATATATTTAAAAATTAAAATCATATTGATAATTGCCTTTCCTTTCTTAAAAAAGGATATACATAGCTTATAAAGTACATATGTATATAGTATTAAACTATAGGTTCAACTATGAATTCCTTTTCTTTTAAGAGATAGGTACCACAACATCCTTAATTTGTATCTAAAGAAGAGATGCGTCCTCCATTCCATACATTTCCATATTTCAGCCCTTCTCTATTTTTACACGACCCAGATAGAGCTAGTCACAGAAAACACTTTACCCAGTGTGATTGAGCTTATAGCCTCTAGGGTATGTATCCTAAACTGATTCACATCTGATTCACTGCAGCAACAACACTCTGAGACATGCACTTGCTGGAGAAAGGCTAACAAGTTGTCGTTAATGAGTCAGTTTTCACAGCTGCTGAAAGGTTCCCAAGGTTGCCCTTGAATGAGCAATGAGCTAAGATTTCCTCCTTAGGAGTTTGGTTTTATGTACTTAGCGTAAAGCCCATACTGTTTATGTAAAACAAAATGACAATTATCATTATATAACTAATGGCTTCGTAATCTTGATTTTGACTTTTTCCAAAATCTACACCTCACTGCAAAAATGATCTGATATGCAGGGACTTGTAGGGGCAACAGATCATGAGGATTGAGTAAGCTGTCAGAAATAGCTACAGTCATATCTGTCAGGATGGAAGCAAATCTGGCTGGCAATAAAGGAGAGGCTGACCTTATATAAACATCCCTGGCAACTGTTAAACAAACCTTATATATGATGTTTTTCCATATATTTTCTACACATTTTCCCACATAATTGTCACATCAGCCCAGTGAAGGAAGCATGACTATTTCTAGTTTGAAGATGAAGAAACTAAAGCTTAGAGAAAAAGTGGGGTCACCAAGTTAGTAAGGTTAAGTAGGCCGAGGCTCAGAGAGGAAGGTGTCATTCTCAAGATCACACAGCTAATAAATGACAGTACCAGAATTTGAATCTCTGTAAGTCTGACTCAAAGACAATGAGTTTTCATTGATATCATGTGGTCTCCCAGTGGGTTCTGTAGTTTTTTCTTATGTTTAAACTAGCTTATGGCTACTGCTTACCAGGCAACAGCTGAAGTGTTTTGGGTATATGAACTCATTAAATCCATAGAACAACCTTGTGAGAAAGGTAATTTTATAATTCACATTTTACAAAAGGAAAAGAAAAGTGCCTATGCTCACACCCAGCAGAACTCCCCAGAGTCCTGCACTATCCAGAACCCCAAGTACAAAGACAGCAAAACAGACAGCAAACTGGACCCCTTATTTTTATCATTTTAAAATCACTTAGAATGATATTCTGAAAAATAATAGCTTTCCTCAAAGATTAGAAAACATCACTGCCAAAAGGACATGTTTTTATAATTAATAATTATAGCTTTACTGTAAGTAAAAAAAAAAGAATTATTACCTTTTTTAAAAATAATTAAAACATGTCTTCAGAAAAAAAAAGCACTGATTCTGATCTTCCTGAAAGAAAATGATATCACTGGCACATGCATAAGTAATTTATCAAAATTTTGATAAATGTAATCCCCTTTTTAAAAAAGGTACTTCAGGGCTTCCCAGGGCTTCCCTGGTGGCGCAGTGGTGGAGAGTCTGCTTGCCGATGCAGGGGACACGGGTTCGTGTCCCGGTCTGGGAAGATCCCACATGCCGCAGAGCAGCTGGGCCCGTGAGCCATGGCTGCTGGGCCTGTGCGTCCCGAGCCTGCGCCCCGCAACAGGGAGAAGCCATAACAGTAAGAGGCCTAACCTCAATGGTGTTAGCTTTTTCTGACGAGATAAATGTGTTGAATTACATAAAAAGTAGAAAATCAATACTGGTTATAGGGAAAACCCAAAACATCATCTTGGGATTTTAAAAATGTGTCCTGCACTCTCATTCCCTCACATGTTTTTAAGGTTGACCCAAGAAGAGAATGAGTCACTCCACAGGAGGGCTGAGAACATGCAGGTCCAACATTTTCCTGTGACATTAAACAATTGCTTAGAAAAAGCAAGTTCAAGCTACTATAAAATAATAAAGTAGATGGAGTTTGCCTCGGTTCTTTCCCCAGTGCCTTCTGAGTGGCTCTCTTCACTATTCTGTGGTCTCCCAGGTCCCAGGTATGGATATTCATCTTGCTTTCTGTCAGCTGAACCTAAATAATCTGAGTTTCACAAGCCAGCAGCTCTTCTAGAACTTGATTTTTCACTGGGAATTCTGTATGCCTTGCCAGGAACATTTTCCCTAGTGTCGGTGTTTTTAAATGAAGTGCTTTGGAGCCCGAGTGTTCCTCTGAGGCTGCCCCAGTAGTGCCAAGAAAACTGAATGGGCAAAATGCTGCCCTTCCCCCTCATCTTGAAACAAAACCTCTCTCCTTTTACCAATTTTATGCATCAAGCTTCTCTGGAATAGTTCTCAAATGGGTACGCTTTTCATAATATTCTCCTGGTAAGCTTACTTTTTTCTTCCTCAAACCTCCCAAACCCTTTCACCCCACACCTAATTGCATCACCAAATTACAAAATGTTATGGGTCTCCACCCATTTTCCCCTTCTCCTTTCTCAATGAAGGCCAGTTCCTCACATGCCTCTGACTCACTGATTAATTCTCTTTGCAAGGTCTTCGTTCTAAGGGTTAACCTCTCTCTGTTGATTCTAGCATCTCCCATATTAAAAAACAATCCCATTAGTCTCACAATCTCCTCCAGCGACTGCCCACTTTCCAATTTCTCTACTTCTTTTCAGAGAAAAAAATCCTTAAAGAGTTATCTACACATATTGTCAACACTCTCCCTCCCCACTCATTCTTGACCTCCATCCAGCCTTGTGTCAACCTCCATAACTTCACCAATTCTTCTTATCTTACACACAAAATGATCTTCACGTTGTTAAATGTAATTGGACATGCTTTGATTCCTAAGTTAGGAGCCTTTTCAGCAGTGTTTAGCATGTTAGCCACTCCCTTTATCTTGACATAATCTCTTTCTCAGTCACTGACTCAGCTTAGCTTCTTGACCATCCTATTGCCTCGTGTGGCTTCCCCAACCCATCTTTCGGTAGCATCTGCTGGCTCTTCCTCCTCTAACCAAACTCTAAATGTTGGAATTCTTTGGTAATCAATCCTGGTCCCTTCTACTTTTCTCTCTGCACATAGTCTCCTTAGGTTGTCTCATCCATACAATATAATTTCTGTACCAAGGAGACCACAATAATACATTCCCAAACCCACTTGAGACAGAAGTATCCCAGATTTACTTTTCTAAGTTAAACTCTTCACATCTCCCCTCAAAGCATGTCTTCCTGTTCAATAAATAGCATTAATCTACCCAGTTGCTCAGGACAAAAATAATCTAAGCTTCAACTTTGAGATCTCCCTCTCTCTCACCATCCTCATCCAATGGTTGGCCAAGTCTCATCTAATCTATTACTACACCTATACCCACGTATGCTTTTTCAGTTTTATTTTCCCCAACTATACTGCCAAAACTTTAGTCATGACATCATCCCTTACATGCACAAATGCAATAGTCTCCTGGGTGATTTTTACCATGTACTTTCCCCCTTCCAACCCACACTACCGAGTGATAGTCTTAAAAAGTACATCAGGTTATGGTGCTCTCCTTTATACAGTTCAAGAAGGCTTTCTACTAAATTGAAAACAAAATTAGAACTCCTAAATACACCCACAAAACTTTGCATGATCTGACTCCCACCTAGGTTTCCAATCCTGCTTCGAGCTCATAGCATGCCAACGAAACTGGTGTCTTGTCAATTATTCAAATGCATCAAGATATTTCCTAAATAATATTTGTTTTTTTGTAGATTCCTCTACCTAGAAATGACTTCCCTCTATTCTTTTTTTTCTAACATCTTTATTGGAGTATAATTGCTTTACAATGGTGTGATAGTTTCTGCTGTATAACAAAAGTGAATCAGCTATACATATACATATATCCCCATATCTCCTCCCTCTTGTGTCTCCCTCACACCCCTCTAGGTGGTCACAAAGCACCAAGCTGATCTCCCTGTGCTATGTGGCTGCTTCCCACTACCTATCTAATTTACATTTGGTAGTGTATATATGTCCATGCCATTCTCTCACTTCGTCCCAGCTTACCCTTCCCCCTCCCCATGTCCTCAAGTCCATTATCTACGTCTGCATCTTTCTTCATGTCCTGCCCCTAGGTTCTTCAGAAACTTTTTTATTTTTTTAGATTCCATATATATGTGTTAGCATACAGTATTTCTTTTTCTCCTTCTGACTTACTTCACTCTGTATGACAGACTCTAGGTCCATCCACCTCACTACAAATAACTCAATTTCATTTACTTTTATGGCTGAGTAATATTCCATTGCATATATATGTCACATCTTCTTTATCCATTCATCTGTCGATGGACACTTAGGTTGCTTCCATGTCCTGGCTATTGTAAATAGAGCTGCAATGAACACTGTGGTACATGACTCTTTTTGAATTATGGTTTTCTTGGGGTATATGTCCAGTGGTGGGATTGCTGGGTCATATGGTGGTTCTATTTTTAGTTTTTTAAGGAACCTCCATACTGTTCTCCATAGTGGCTGTATCAATTTACATTCGCACCAACAGTGCAAGAGGGTTCCCTTTACTCCACACCCTCTCCAGCATTTAACGTTCGTAGATTTTTTATTGATGGCCATTCTGACCGGTGAGAGGTTATACCTCATTGTACTTTTGATTAGCATTTCTCTAATGATTAGTGATGTTGAGCATCCTTTAATGTGTTTGTTGGCAATCTGTATATCTTCTTTGGAGAAATAACTATTTAGGTATCCTGTCCATTTTTGGATTGGGTTGTTTGTTTTTTTGATATTGAGCTGCAAGAGCTGCTTGTATATTTTGGAGATTAATCCTTTGTCAGTTGTTTTGTTTGCAAATATTTTCTCCCATTCTGAGGGTTGTCTTTTTGTCTTGTTTATGTTTTCCTTTGCTGTGCGAAAGCTTCTAAGTTTCATTCGGTCCCATTTGTTTATTTTTGTTTTTATTTCCCTTTCTCTAGGAGGTGGGTCATAAAGGATCTTGCTGTGATTTATGTCACAGAGTGTTCTGCCTATGTTTTCCTCTAAGAGTTTTATAGACTCTTATGACTGTTCATACAGTCATTTTCACAATATTGATTCTTCTACTCCAGGAACATGGTATATCTCTCAATCTGTTTGTATCATCTTTAATTTCTTGCAACAGTGTCTTTTAGTTTTCTGCATACAGGTCTTTTGTCTCCTTAGGTAGCTTTATTCCTAGGAATTTTATTCTTTTTGTTGCAATGGTAAATGGGAGTGTTTCCTTAATTTCTCTTTCAGATTTTTCATCATTACTGTATAGGAATGCATGAGATTTCTGTGCATTAATTTTGTATCCTGCTACTTTACCAAATTCTTTGATTGGCTCTAGTAGTTTTCTGGTAGCATCTTTAGGATTCTCTATTTAAAGTATCATGTCATCTGCAAACAGTGACAGTTTTACTTCTTTTCCAATTTGGATTCCTTTTATTTCTTTTTCTTCTCTGATTGCTGTGTCTAAAACTTCCAAAACTATGTTGAATAATAGTGGTGAGAGTGGACAACCTTGTCTTTTCACTGATCTTAGTGGAAATGCTTTCAGTTTTTCACCATTGAGGACGATGTTGGCTGTGGGTTTGTCATATATGGTCGTTATTATGTTGAGGGAGGTTCCTTCTATGCCTACTTTATTTTTTTTTTATCATAAGTGGGTTTTGAAGTTTGTCAAAAGCTTTTTCTGCATCTATTGAGATGATCATATGGTTTTTCTCCTTCAATTTGTTAATATGGTTTATCACATTGATTTGTGTATATTGAAGAATCCTTGCATTCCTGGGATAAATCTCACTTGATCATGATGTATGATCCTTTTTAATGTGCTGTTGCATTCTGTTTGGTAGTATTTTGGTGAGGATTTTTACATCTGTGTTCATCAGTGGTATTGGCCTGTAATTTTCTTTTTTGTGACATCTTTGTCTGGTTTTGGTATCAGGGTGATGGTGGCCTTGTAGAGTGAGTTTGGGAGTATTCAGCCCTCTTATATTTTGGAAGAGTTTAAGAGGATAGGTGTTAGCTCTTCTCTAAACGTTTGATAGAATTTGCCTGTGAAGCCATCTGGTGCTGGGCTTTTGTTTGTTGGAAGATTTTAAATCACAGTTTCAATTTCAGTGCTTGTGATTGGTCTGTTTATACTATCTATTTCTTCCTGGTTCAGTCTCAAGAGGTTGTGCATTTCTAAGGATTTGTCCATTTCTTCCAGTTTGTCCATTTTATTGGCATAGAGTTGCTTGTAGTAATCTCTCATGATCCTTTGTATTTCTGCAGTGTCAGTTGTTACTTCTCCTTTTTCATTTTTAATTTTATTGATTTGAGTCCTCTCCCTATTTTGCTTGATGAGTCTGACTAATGGTTTATCAATTTTGTTTATCTTCTCAAAGAAACAGCTTTTAGTTTTATTGATCTTTACTATTGTTTCCTTAATTTCTTTTTCATTTATTTCTCATCTGATCTTTATGATTTCTTCCTTCTGCTAACTTTGTGTGTTTTTTTGCTCTTCTTTCTCTTATTGCTTTAGATGTAAGGTTAGGTTGCTTATTTGAGATGTTTCTGGTTTCTTGAGGTAGGACTGTATTGCTATAAACTTCCCTCTTAGAACTGATTTTGCTGCATCCCATAAGTTTTGGGTTGTCGTGTTTTCATTGTCCTTTGTTCCTAGGTATTTTTTGATTTTCTCAGTGATCTCTTGGATATTTAGTAGTGTATTGTTTAGCCTCCATGTGTTTGTATTCTTTACAGATTTTTTTTTCCTGTAATTGATATCTAGTCTCATTGCACTGTGGTCAGAAAAGATACCTGATACGATTTCAATTTTCTTATATTTACCAAGGCTTGATTTGTGACCCTAGATATGATCTATCCTGGAGAATATTCCATGAACACTTGAGAGGAAAGTGTATTCTGTTTTTTTTTGGATGGAATGTCCTACAAATATCTATTAAGTCCATCTTGTTTAACGTGTCATTTAAATCTTGTGTTTCCTTATTTATTTTCATTTTGATGATCTGTCCATTGGTGAAAGTGGGGTGTTATAGTCCCCTACTATGATTGTGTTACTGTTGATTTCCTTTTTAATGGCTGTTAGCATTTGCGTTATGTTGAGGTGCTCTTATGTTGGATGCATAAATATTTACAATTGCTATATCCTCTTCTTGGATTGATCCCTTGATCATTATGTAGTGTCCCTCTTTGTCTCTTGTTATAGTCTTTATTTTAAAGTCTATTCTGTCTGATATGAGAACTGCTACTTCAGCTTTCTTTTGATTTCCATTTGCATGGAATATCTTTTTCCATCCCCTTACTTTCAGTCTGTACACGTCCCTAGGTCTGAAGTGAGTCTCTTGTAGGCAGCATATGTATGGATATTGTTTTTGTATCCATTCAGACTGTCTATGTCTTTTGGTTGGAGCATTTCATCCATTTATGTTTAAGGTAATTATCAATATGTATGTTCTTAATACCATTTTCTTAATTGTTTTGGGTTTGCTATTGTAGGTCTTTTCCTTCTTTTGTGTCTCCTGCTAGAGAAGTTCCTTTAGCATTTGTTGTAAATCTGGTTTGGTGGTGCTGAATTCTCTTAGCTTTTGCTTGTCTGTAAATGTTTTAATTTCTCCGTCAAATCTGAATGAGATTCTTGCTGGGTAGAGTAATCTTGGTTGTAGGTTTTTCCCTTTCATCACTTTAAATATGTCCTGCTACACCCTTCTGGCTTCAGAGTTTCTGCTGAAAGATCAGCTGTGAACCTTATGGGGATTCCCTTATATGTTATTTGTTGCTTTTCCCTTGTTGCTTTTAATATTTTTTCTTTGTATTTAATTTTTGATAGTTTAATTAATATGTGTCTTGGCATATTTCTCCTTGGATTTATCTTGTATGGAACTCTCTATACTTCCTGGACTTGATTCACTATTTCCTTTCCCATATTAGGGGAGGTTTCAACTATAATCTCTTCAAATATCTTTTCAGTCCCTTTCTTTTTCTCTTCTTCTTCTGGGACCACTATAATTCGAATATTGGTGAGTTTAATGTTGTCCCAGAAGTCTCTGAGATTGTCCTCAGTTCTTTTCTTTCTTTTTTTTTTTTTTTTTCTTTATTGTGCTCTGCAGTAGCTATTTCCACTATTTTATATTCCAGGTCACTTATCCTTTCTTCTGCCTCAGTTATTCTGCTATTGATTCCTTCTAGAGAATTTTTAATTTCATTTATTGTGTTGTTCAACATTGTTTGTTTGCTCTTTAGTTCTTCTAGGTCCTTGTTTAAAATTTCTTATATTTTCTCCATTCTATTTTCAAGATTTTGGATCATCTTTACTATCAATAATCTGAATTCTTTTTCAGGTAGACTTCCTATTTCCTCTTCATTTCTTTGGTCTGGTGGTTTTTACCTTGCTCCTTCATCTGCTGTGTATTTCTCTATCTTCTTATTTTGTTTAACTTACTGTGTTTGTGGCCTCCTTTTCACAGGCTGCAGGTTCATAGTTCCCGTTGTTTTCGGTGTCTGCTTCCAGTGGGTAAGGTTCGTTCTGTGGGTTGTGTCGGCTTCCTGGTGGAGGGGACTGCTGCCTGTGTTTTGATGGATGAGGCTAGATCTTGTCTTTCTGGTGGGCAAGACCACCTCTGTTAGTGTGTTTTGGGGTGTCTGTGAACTTATTATGATTTTAGGAAGTTTCTGTGCTAATGGGTGGGGTTCTGTTTGTTGTCTCGCTAGTTGTTTGGCATGGAGTGTCCAGCACTGGTGCTTGCTGGTCATTAAGTGGAGCTGGGTCCTAGCGTGAGATGGAGTCTCTGGGAGAGCTCTCGCCAACTGATATTATGAGGGGCCGGGAGGTCTCTGGTGGACCAATGTCCTGAACTCAGCTCTTCCACCTCAGAGGCTCAGGCCTGACACCTGGCCAGAGCACCAAGACCCTGTCAGCCACACGGCCAGGTACGTGGCGAGTTTCTTGACTTTGGTTAAGTGTGAGGTCTTCTGCCAGTGTTCAGTAGGTGTTCTGTAGGAGCTGTTCTACATGCAGATGTATTTTTGATGTATTTGTGGGGAGGAAGATGATCTCCACGTCTTACTCCTCTGCCATCTTCAGATGGATGAATCTCATTCAAAGATTCAATGCTTACAACTTTACATCCTCCAAATCCAGCAAAAATCACTTTCCATGGAAACCCACTGCACAGTAGCTTAGGATTATTTTCTGTTTTCTGAAACTCTTCTTGTTCAAGTCTTCTGGGACTGTTGCACAGAGCCTACTTCCATCTCAGCGGAAATCCCATTCTAGCCTCTCTTGTGACTCACATTGCAGGCCTCTGACTTCTCAACCATCCCAGTTAACAGGGAGCCAATGATGCAGAAACTGAGAAATGTTATTCCCTAGTGGTCAGCACTACAATGGCACTCTCCTGGCCTTAAGACTTCAATGATCCTTTCTCTGGGTCCTTTCTAATTGGGCCTGGGTTTTTTCTCTCTACCCTCTATTCTTAACTTCACTTACTTCTACTTACTCTTCAGATCTCAGTTTAAATATTATGCCCTCAAACGCCTTATCTGAGAATCCATCTAACCTAAATTAATCCACTACTCTCTCATTTCAGTATATTTATTCATTTTTGTTTGTTTTATGTCACCTATCTAAACTATAATCTCCATGGTTGCAAGAATTAGATGTTTATTTCTAAAATGCTGTATATCCAGCACCTATCACAGTACAGACAGGAGGTGATAGGAGGGGAGTTTGGGGGAGAATGGATACATGTATATATATGGTTGAGTCACATTGCTGTGCACCTTAAACTAGCACAGCATTGTTAATCAGCTATATTCCAATGTAAAATAAAAAGTTTAAAAAAAAGAATTATGTGTAAATTATAAACAGAAAAGGTTTTGACTATTGAAAATCACTCTTCCCAATGAAGTGGGGAGCCTGCTCAACTCTAATCTGGGCCTTATGAAAAGGAGGTTGGTGGGAGATTTACAAGCTCCTGCTTTCATTCACAGCAAGACTCTGCCATCTATATCTAAAATTCCCATTATAATATCTATTTTTTGTCACATTATCACTGATTGTTTAGAGACCAAAAAAGAAAAGAAAATGAGAGGAGGAGAAAGAGAGAAAGATTTAATTTTTGTAGCTAAAGCGAATTTGATATGTAAGAAATATTCTCACAATTTTCCTTTAAGATTTGGTCTATAAAACACACTCCATAGAAAAGCCTATCATCTCTGTAATGAATACCTGCACATGCAATCTCCATTATTGTTAATGTTTGGAAAGGCCAGATATACAGCTCCAATCTTCAGAAGGAAGCATCCTACAATCTCTAGTATCATGCTTATCTTTTCATATATTTCATGATTGAAAGCAAATCCCTCTTATTGGTATATGAGGAGATAAGAATGTGAGTTAGTGCTCAAAACCCATACTTTGAAACAATAACTCATTCAATACTCCCCCAGTGGCATGAAAAAAGTAATACAATCTGCAGATGTGCCTAAACATTTCCCAAGAGAATTACTAAGGCACTTAAACAATCTAGCATTAAGTTCTAAAACTCCAGATATTACTGCAGGTAAGTTTTTGTAATGTGTATCTTGAAAAAGTAATAATTTCAATCTAAAATTACTAATTGAAGTTATAAAATGAGGCACAGTTTGAGTTTTCCCTAAGCACTTGTTCAAGAATCCAAATGTTTAATAACTATCATATTTTTCCTGCAAGAACATAAACAAAAACAAAAAAAAGGGCTACAAGATTGTAAAAGAAAAAAAAGAGAAAAGCAGCTCTCTTATCTATAGCTACCATAGTGGGGGTATTGGCCAAAATATCAGGAATGATGGAAAAACTGCAAATGGAAAGCATTGCACTTATTGTGTAACTTAAAACCAAATGTTAATGAAAAATAAGAAATGCAAATGGTGTATTTATTCAACTCGATTTCATCCTAGAATGAGGAAAAGGAAGCAATGGACAAATTACAGTTACCAATAGTCCCCACACTTCATTTCTTCATTCAGCAAACATTTTCAGACTCTACTAAATGCAAGGTATTCAGCTTGGAATGAGAGAGGATACATAGAAGATACAGGTCCTTTCATTCAATACGTATCATGTATACAGTCATTCAAAAAGCATCTTTTACAAGTGTCTTATTCTGTAGAGGTTTCCAGGATTGCAATTAAGTTGCCTCGTTCAAGAGTGGTCAATATTTAATAACCTGGACAACAATTCAAGCTATCTTTTGTAACTAGGCACACATTTGTACACAGGACTGGTGTAGGATGTAATTATGGGAGATGATGTCCATGGTAAAATTTTATCCAATGGTTTAAAACTCCTTCTCCAATAGGTATAAAACTCCAGTTGTGCTAAGGAGTAGTGATAGGACCAGACTGGACCAAAGGATATGGATTATATGGTTAGGAGTTGAATAATTACAAGGTGACTTAAGTGAGGTCACTATTTATTTCCTCTTAACACAGCTTTTTATATTAAATAATTTTGTTCCTCAACAAGTCATCCCTTATGGTACTTCTGGAAACCATCACTACTCTATTCTTGAATGAGAGGGTAAATGAGGTCAAAATGTTTGCCCCAGACTTCAGCCAGAGCTGCACACTCAACAGAGTTGTTGATTCTTCGTGTAATTCTTAGATGATAGCTCATACGGTTTCAAAATAAAGTTATAAGCACATCAGGCCATGTACTTCTACCAAACATGCTACACATATTGAGGCATTTATTAGGGTATTAGTACATCAACAGTCTTTATATCACAGTAATTACAAAGAAAGTTTTATTATATTCTTTCAAGATGTGATTTGTCACATATAGAGGCATTTCCAAACCTTTAAAATGCAGTACATGAACATTTTTGCAATAACCAGAAACTGAGACTTTGAATTTCTCTGTTCTTCCTGTGACAAGGATATAATAACATTTACTGGTTAGTGTTCCTGGGGAAAGAACATGAAACTTCTAGAACAATGCCAGGAATAAAGAGGGTGATCACTAAACGGTTAGGATCCATGTCCCAAACAGTTCATGGAGGCTAATGTTATATAGAGGCTACTCTGACACTTCAGTAAAAACTTAATAATGATAACGTATTTGTAGAGTAGTAATTGTATTCTTCAATTGTGCTAAGTACTTTACATAGACTTTTCTAAGAATGCCCACCCCAACTCTATGAGAAGGTATTGTTATTATCCTAATTTTATCAATAAAATGAAGAAACTGAGGCTTATAGTTTCAATCTGTCCAACTGGTAAGCAACTGGGCTTTGACCTATACCAGCTCTGTTCTTATTTTAACATAACTATAGTACTTGTTCCAAGCACTAACCATTCCTGAGTGGGGCCTATTGTAATATTACAGCAAATTTCAGACACTTGCTTTCCAAAAGTCCCAAACACCTTCTTCCTGCACCACTCTCAATCATCAGAAAAAAGAATCACCCCCTTAATGCCATCACAAATAGTACTTTGCATGAAAACGTTTCTGTCATTGTTGAGATGAGTTACCAACTTCTACTTGAAAACAGGCTACTTCAACCACATAACTTGTTTAAACTTGTAGCAAATATCAAAGTATCCACCTGGTGCCTACTATGTGTGCAGCTCTGGGCTAGGCTTTTGTTTTATGAGAGAAAAGTAAAGACATGATGGCTACCCTCCTCAATTCTCATACTTCTTTGCTGGGTTTGAGGCCAAGGGACTTGGACCCTCCAGAAGAAAAGAAAGAAGGAGAAGGAAGAGGTGCATGGTGTGTCTGTGGTGGGGCAGTTCCCTTTACACAGACTTTTAGCAAAAATATTTGCTAATCCAAAACAGTATAAAGAAATCATAAAAATGGAGGGGAGCATTTTTTTTCCTTCTGCTTTTCTTAATTTTATTCACTAAACACAAAAAAGAAGGAAAATGTAATATGTTACATAGAAATGGGCAAGCCACACAAAAGTTATAAAATCTGTTGGAGAAAATTTTTGTCTTATTCTGGAGAAAGCAGGTGAAATTCCTCAAATAAATTGTTGAGTGATTTTTTTAAATGGTCATCTTAATAAAATAGCTGAAGGCACCGAAAATTAAATAAAATAATAATACCTAACTTCCAACTGGGGTTTTCTTGGAGTCAGTTCCCACAATAACACTAGAAGGTGGACCCTTTAGCACCTCTATTTCAGGGATGAACTGAGACAAGAGCACAGCTAATTTGAAGAACAACACACAACTAATGATCAGCAGAGCCAGAATTTTAAGCCAGGCTGCCTTGGCAGTAGGAAGAACCTGTGTTCTTAACAGAATTTCTGAAAGAGATCTTTTTTCTTAATTCATACAACCTTGAAAAACACTAATAAATAATCAAACAGACAAAAATTATAACTATAGGTACCATCTAGAGTAGAGGAGGTGAAATCTGGATTTTATAGGGTCTCAAATTTTCCTTCTGAAAACAAGTAAAAAGATAAGAAAATCATGTGGTTGCTCAAGTTCAAACTCTGTCAAACATTTAGATATCTGAAACAGGCCTATCCTTTGCCCACAGCAAGAGTATAAAAGGAGGTCAATACACAGTAAGTCTTAATATTTAAAAATTATAAATTGTTCAGTGAAACATACTTCATCCTACCTTAAAAATACAGCTTAAATTGTTTTATTAATATTTTGAAACCTTTAATCATATTAAGTCTTCACAATTACTGCAAAATAAAAATATTTACAAATCTAGTGTTTCATGTCCATCTATAGTCGCCAGTGTAGGTGTCACACCTTATGCATGTTATGTCTAAGTTTATAGGTATATTTTTAAGAATAGCACGGACTGTTTTATTTTGCAAAATGCTAATTAGTTAGCATGTTTTGAATACCACACTAGAGGGTTAATACCTCTTGAATCTGAAATTGGAACAGGAGCAGAAGCAAGAAAATGGATGTTCACAACTAATAGAGAACATTCTATTTTTCAATGCAATAAAAATCTACTGTATGCATGCCACCTGGGAATAAGGATTTGGCAGGTGAATTAATCTTCTCCCTTACTTAAGCACTTCCACCACTTGAACCTTCAGAAGCAGCTTCCCTCTGCCACTGGCAGCTCACACACCTCAGGACATTCAGATGCAGATGCCCTGCTGGGGACTCAGGAAAAGAAATGCCCAAAGTTGTTCCCATGGCCTGAGTGGGCTGCAGGCCACACTTCGCCAGCACAGACCAGGTGCTCATGCTATTTCAGATGTTTCTGTGGGGTGTGTGTGGGGTGTGTGTGTGTGTGTGTGTGTGTGTGTGTGTGTGTGTGTGTCTGTCACTAGCAGAGCTCACTAAAACATAGGGCCTAGGGCAAGGGTCTCTATTTCTTGGGTCAAAGGTGGTATTACTTGGAAATATGTGAAAAGACCTTTTATTTTGAGCTAGTATATTGTCTTAAAGCAAAGGTTCTGGAGCCATACTACATGGCTTCAAATCCCTATTCCCCATACATTAGTCATGTGACCACAAACAAGTCACTTACCTTTTCTGTGCCTTAGTTTCCTCATTTGTAAAATGGCAATATTAATAGTGTCCACTTCACAGTTATGAGGATTAATGAAGTAATACACGTGAAGTGCTCAGATGAGTGCTGGCATATTGTAACAGCTGTGTAAATGTTACCTTTTGTTCTTTATAAATAAAACGAGTTTGTCATATTTTTCTTAGCCTGCTCTGTAGGTCTGTTAAATTCTATCTGTAGGGACTTCCCTGGTGGTGCAATGGTTAAGAATCCACCCACCAATGCAGGGGACACAGGTTCAATCCCTGGTCCAGGAAGATCCCACATGCTGCGGAGCAGCTAAGCCCATGTGCCACAACAACTGAGCCTGTGCTCTAGAGCTCACGAGCCACAACTGCTGAGCCCGTAAGCCACAACTACTGAAGCCTGCAGCTAGAGTCAGTGCTCTGCAACAAGAGAAGACCACACACAGCAACGAAGACCCCACAGCCAATAAATAAATAAATAAATTTATTTTTAAAAATTCTATTTGTAACTATTTATTTTTATCTAAATCTTTCACCTGAACTGATTTCTTTCCTTCGCAATAAGTAAAACATCCAAATAGAAAATTATGTGTGTGTATGAAGAATCTATCCAAAATTGTGCAAATATTCCATTAATGATTTACCATACTTCTACAAAAACTTCTCCAAACAAGAAGTGTTCTAAGTCTCCCAGTGCTATGCCTTACCGAAAACAGGTGGTAATATTCAAAAGTACCTTGTAAATCAGTTGTTTGTTACCTCGAACACTGACACCACATGCAAATTTACATATATCTACAAGAATACTACACCAAAAGCTCTTATTTTTCACCAGTAAGGATTTCCTTCTTGCTGCTCACCATATATATCAGTATCATAAATGATAAAATGTAATGATAATAACAGTTTACATTTCAGTGAAACAACTTATGTGCCATCATTGTATTAAGCACATTACATGCATTACTCACACAGGCCATAGAGCAACCCCACAAGGGAGTGGGGAGGGGGGCTCCATGATCATCATTTTATAGGATGAAGAAACAGAGATAAAGCTCACCTAAGTGGTAACTTGTCTGAGATCAAACAGAGAGCTAACAGCTGGGCTGGTAGTGAACCCAGGTCTCTGATTTGAAGCTTATGCTCCCCTATAGAAAGTAGCTATAGAAAGAAGGATGGAGTGCTAAAATTAGGTCTATAAATTTTAGTTCTCATTATGACCCACTGTTCATCATACTATGTTTGTTAGCAAGTAGTTTTCTCAAATCACATGAGCTAACTAACAAATCATAGGTCCTAATAAAATGCCTGCTGGATACAGTCACCTCACTTAGACTAAGGAATCAGAGCTGAGAACAAACTGTGGGAAGGAGAAAAGTAAACCCTTCTATGTGGGTAAAGGAGAGTATTGGTCAGCTATCGTTCAACCCACATAAGACCATTCTTGTAAAAGAAAGAAGAGGTGTGTGTCTACAGTTATTCGAACTGTATTGTAAATATTTTCATATTTCCCAAATGCTTATTCAGCTTTACATGTCATTGACATGTGGAGTCAATGATATTCTGTATAGAGGTGATGGCAAATGTGCAAGCCCATAATTTCCAAAATGACAGAGGAAAATAATGTCCAGGAAGACAAAGGGGAGGGACAGGAAAAGAAGATGAAGTACAAAGCTATCACATAAAAGAATTCCTGGAATTTTTTCTTGGATCTTCATGGAGAATTCATACTTCTTCAAAGAAAAAGTAAACTTCTAAGTTTTTTTTAATATAAGTAGATGTTTATAATATCATGATTAGAAAAAAACCTTAAACTTGAGACAGGGCTACAAAGAAGTGCAGAATGACATGTGTAGTTGTCAAAAATTCCTGATATAATGATCATTCAAAAAAATGTGTAAGTTTATAAAAGAGTAACTCTAGAAATTTTGTTAAATATTCACTTCAAAAATGAAACCAGCATCACAGGAATTTTTAAATTATGCATATATTAGAAACATATATTTTTGCTCTGAGGAGAAGAATAAATCCTTGGTAAATAACTTGAAAGCATTCAGACAATATGCCTTACTAAAGTGTGGAATCTCAAACTTCCATGAAGCCTAGTTGTAAACAAGATGAGGTAATTCCAATTTTTCCTCATGAGCCCACTAATTGATAGCATATGCTTACATTTTTCAACTCTGAGGAATGTTAACATACCACCAAGAAACACAGCCAGAATTGTATCATAACACAGGCTGTTTTTTGTTTTTTTTTTTGACAAAATCACTACCTCTGCATTAGCATAACTTCCAAACAGTGTTGGCAGAGGCCTCTGTTTCTAAAAATAGTCATAATTTATATTAATAAAGATCATATACCAATAAGGAATCTGGGTGAAATGCTGGAATTGATATGCATCAGATAAAAATTTCACCCATTCAGTGAATTCAGTTGATATTGATTGCCTATTCCCTGCAAGGCATTTTGTTGTATGTGGTGGGCAAAATAAAAGCTGTTAGTTCTAGGCCTTTCACAAGCTTAAGATATACCAGTAGAAATGAAGTAAGTCCTCTTTATTGTAAGTTGTGGTATCCAGGATTCTAAGCCATACTTTTAAACCATTTATTCATTAAAACAAAAATTTTGAGCCCTTCACAATCCTTTTCATCACAATGCCCAGGGCAGGTATTACTGAGAACTCAATTGAGATAAAACTGAGATGTCATGCTGGAACTAGAGATGACTGAGATAAGAAGCCTAGGAAAGCCTCAAAAGATTTGAAGGACCCAGCAACAGCTTGGCATGTTTTTTATGGACAAAGGAAACTGTGAACCAGGCCATCCATACTATGTCTATTTCCCAAGGTGTTACCTGCTGTTTCCTAAAATTCATTGCAGTTACTTTAAAAGCTGCTGCCTGAGGATCAGGTTTCTAATTTAGCATGCATCTAGGAATGACTAGAAACCAGGGAAGCCGGAAGGCACCCACTAGTCCACTCCAAATCACCAGTATCTCCCTGGGAAAAGCTTGTACACACATCTGGCACCCCAGCTATTGTGGCTGCCACCTGAGAAACAGGCCACTGGGTCACTTGGCTCTGCCAACAGGTCTTACATTCAGGAGTTCCACAGGACTGTAGCAAATAAAGAAATTCTTAATGGGCTCAGGAGCACCCTCCTCCCCATATACATACACCCAGGCCCCACTCAGAGGGAACAGACAAAAATGCCCATCTCCCATTTTCTCCTTAGAAGTGGCCTAACTACATACTTTCCCAGGTGCTACCTGAAAGTCCACCTTTCAACCAGCCTGCATCGCAGTGCTGAGTGTAATCCTCCGCTTTGAGAACCAGTGGGTCTTGGCACACTCTCAATTACTGAGATCCACTAAGAACAAAATACCAGCTTAGATGATCCAAAAAGTTTGAGAAACAACCAGGAGCACAGGCTAGGCTGATTGACAAGGTCCATCTCCTACACAAAACCACTAGGTCAAGACAGAGAGAAGTACATGTTTTATCTAGAATTCAGAAATAAACACAGAGAGTCAAGGAAAATGAAGAAACAGAGGCATATGTTACAAGCGAAAGAACAAGACAAAACTCCAAACACAGATTTAATGAAACAGAGATAAGTGATTTACCTGATAAAGAGTTCAAGAATAAGTCATAAAGATGCTTACAGAGGTCTGGATAACAATGCATGAACAAGGTGAGAATATCAACAGAAAGATAGAAAAGATAAGACAGTTCCAAACAGAAGTCACAGAGCTGAAGAATACAATAAATGAATTGAAAAATTCAATCGGGGGTTCAACAGCAGATTAGATCAAGTGGAAGAAAGGATCAGCAAATTTGAAGACAAGGCAGTGGAATTCATCCAATCACAGGTGCAAAAGGAAAAAAGAATGAAAAAGAGTGAGGATAGCTAAGGGACTTAAGAGTATATCATAAAGTGGATCAATATATTCATTACAGAGATCCCAGAAGGAGATGAGAGAGAAAAAGGGACAGAAAGCTTATTTTAAAAATAATGGCTGAAAATTAACCAGGGAAGAAACACATCCAGAACCAAGAAGCCCAGAGAGTTTCAAAAAGAAGAATCCAAAGAAACCATACCAAGACACAGTATAATTAAAATGTCAAAAGTTAAAGACAAGGAGAGAACCTTAAAAGCAGTAGAAGAAAAACAACTTGTTATGTACAAGAGAACCCTCATAAGGTTATCAGCAGATCTTTCTTGTCAAAAAGATGAGTTATAATGAATGTTGTGGAGGATGAGGAGGAAAGGGAGAACTTGTGCACTGTTGGTAGGAATATAAATTAGTGCAGCCACTGTGGAGAACAGCATGGAGCCTCCGCAAAATATTAAAAACTAGAATTACCATATGATCTAGCAATCTCACTTATGGGTATAGAGCCAAAGAAAATGAAAACAGAAATTTGAAGATATTTGCCCTCCAATGTTCAATGAAGTATTAATCACAAGAGCCGAGATATAGAAACAACCTAAATGTTTCATGGATAAAGGAAAAAAACAAATATATATATATAAATGCATATAAAGATACATAAATACACACATACATGCATATATGTGTGTGTATATATATACACACATAGGATATACATAAAACAACCATGAGAAGGAGGGAAATTCTACCATTTGTGACAACATATATGGACCTTGAGGGCATTATGCTAAATAAGTTAGACAGAGAAAGACAAATGCTGTATGAAATCACTTATATGTGAAATCTAAAGAAGCCAAACTCATAGAAAAAGAGTCTAAAATGTGGTTACCAGGGGCTGGGAGTGGGGTAGAGGATATGGGGAGATGTTGGTCAAAGAGTATAAAAACTTCCAGCTCTAAGATGAATAAATTCTGGGGATCAAATGTATAGGATGGTGATTATAGTTAATAACACTGTATTATATAATTGAAAGTTTCTAACAGAGTAAATCTTAAATGTTCTCACCACAAAAAAGAAATGGTAATTATGTGACATAATGGAGATGTTAGCTAACACCATGGTACTAATCATTTTGCAACATGTAAGCATATAAATCAATGTTTTGTATACCTTAAATTTATACAATGTTATTTTCAATTATCTCTCAATAAAGCAGGAAAGAAAAATAAAATAAAATGAAATTCACATAAGTGGTGTTACAGACCCCTAATCATGGCTTAGTGATGGTAGCATCTATGAAGTTAACTGTTTGGTCTACTTGCATTTGTGTCCCCCTTCTCAATGGTAAGAAGATTATGAAAGTTTTAGGAAATATTCCAAGAATAACTAGAATCTCAGGATAAGATATTTTGAAAACAACTGGAATGGAGGAAGGTATAAAGGCAAAATAAATTATTTTTAACCATTACATATATCACAAAAAATGCTTCTTTTATCCCAGTGTAAATAGTTTCAACTTAAGAAATACATTTTTTCTGTTTATTGAGTGAAACTCTATGGGAGGAAAATATTCTTATGGTGGTTATCAGTTAAAAGTAGAAGAATTCTAAATAACAATGACTATAACCACACAAACAGCATGATTCCTAATAGGTTCAATGTTTATTTCCTACCTTTCTCCTTAAATTTTCAATTCAGGAGAAACTAACATTTACACATAAACAGCATTAGTGACAAACCCATCATATAAGATCTGTGTATTGATTATTTTTTCATGAACAATTAAATCCCATTCTCTACCATTCTAGGTTCTGGATAACTCTGGCAATAATCTACTGAAAGAAACTAAGTTGGTGAAAAAAATGAAGAAATGCTGATAAGAAAAAGGCAAATTTTAGACATAATGCTCATTCTACAGTTTAGATAAATTATCCAGTTTAGGATTTATAGGAAGCAGGGTAAATAATAAGTGACTTCTTAAAATATAGAATCCATAATTAAGTAGGAATTATAAAATTAAGTATGGTTATAAGTCAGGGTAAAACAGCTCAGACATTTACACATCTATTATTACCACACCTAAACCATCTTCAAAAGTATCAATAGCTTATAACCTGTACAACTTGTCACAGAAAAAACACTTCCATAAATTTCAAGTCTTCAGCTAATGATTTTATTGGTCAAATCCTAATTACACTGGAATCTCAAATAAGAATGTAAATCAAACAATTTTTGTCATTGGCATGATGACTGTCATTTCATAAAATTATAAATGTGAAGGTATTTATTATATTTCCTAATAATTCAATTAATGAAAAAATGTAAAGCAGAATTAGAAAGATAGGAACCAATCACGTGACTTAATAAATTAAGAATAGGACCTATACCTGAAAGAGGGCCCTCGTCAATTGAAATGTTTGGCTAGCATTGACATAGTTTTTCATAAGGGGCAAGTTTCCAAAATTAGTTTCACAAGGGAGATTGTCTATACCAAAGGTTATATAACTCCCCAGAAATCAAGGTTTATTCACTCATTTTTCGATCATTAAAAGAAAATTGATTGAGCACATCTTTTTTTGCTTAACATTATAATGGCCACTGGGGATGCAGCCATGCCCAAGCCAAAGCTCCTGCCCACATAAAGCTTACACTGTACTGAGGGAGACAGACAACAAACATGTAGCCCAATGACAGAATACAGAGAAGGATATGTGTAATTTGGAAAAATAACACAGAATAAGAGGTTGGAGAGGGCAGAGTGACTGGACAAAAACTGGGTAGGAAAATGGTGGTTAGGCAAGACCTGTCCAAGAAAGTACTAAAATCCATAAGTAAATAAGTGGTACACAATCCTACAGATCTGTCAACTAAACCACTGTCTGACTTAATTTTGGGAATAATTTTAAAGGATTCTATAAAATGTTTTTGCCAAAACAGTAAAAATGAACCTTACAGGATTATACCTACTAATGCTATTTGCTAAGGATCAACATTAATGTGAGGAAGTATCAAAGACTACAAGAACAAGACTAACTTTTTACAAATCAAGGAAAAAACCATAGATTTAAGAATAAAATATGATACAAATCAATTTTCACTGCAAAGTAAAGGACCTGTTACAGTGGAGGATTACTGGATTGAATATCAATATTATGACATAGTATAAGTGTGTTTCGTGTTTGGTAATTGCAATCATTGTTGCTTTTGTTGTGGTCATCCATTTAAAATGCTTGGTGTCAGTCTATCTCTTGTAAAAATAAAATACAGTGTGTGTGTGCGAAAAAAAGAAAAAAAAGAATAAAATATGAGTATAATACAATTAATGTATAATCCAATTCAATTAATATGTTTCATTAGGGCAGAAATTTTTGTCTGTTTGGTTCATTGCTATGTCTCAAATGCTTAGAGTAGTACCTGCCAAATAGTAGGTCCTTGATAAATATTTGTTGAATAACAACAAACAAAAAATTTGAACATCTTTTATTTATACAAAGCAGTAAGGATAAGGCCAAAAAAAAAAAAATACAGGAAACCATTCCTTCCATCATGTAACTTATAGGCTAGTCATGAGAAGCAGAATAAAACATGGCAGGATGAAATAAGAATGGTTCTGCAAGCACAGGGAAGAGAAGAGGGGGGAGGAAGAGAGATGTATTTCCTGATTGATTCCAACAGGGAAAACTTAAGAATGACTGCAAGAAGGAGATAGCACTTAAGTAAACTGTGGTAAAGGAAGGATCTTGGAAAGGGTTGTGGGAAAGACAAAGGGTATGATAAAGACTCTCTCCTTGACCAAACAATTTTTTCTTTAACAAGTATTATATACCAAATAGAACAGCTGTATAAAAGCAGAGAAAATAATTAGTGAGGCGTACTCGGGAAGGAGCAAGTAGTCAGCCATCACTGAGTGAATATTAAATGTGAGAAGGAGTGAAGTGTGCTATGGAGGTCCTCAACACCACCCTGTGTAATCTGAGATTGAGATGGAGAGAATTCTAAACTGGAGCCGTTCCCTCAGAAGTTTGCCAAGGGCAAGTTCTCAACTCAAAGTGGTATCAAATACATATTTAAAACAGGCATCTCACAGACTGTATTTCAGAACACACCACTTTAACCTAAGCAGACTAGGGGAGGACAGGTGCATACTTGACATGAAAAGATCCAATCTGTTTTGTATTGAAGGTACACCACACTCTGGAAAAGGTATTTCTAAGTGATTAATGCCACATTTTGCTCTCATCTACAGGTTTTCAAAACATCATACCCTGAGATTGACAAATGTTCCATGCCCCACATCACCCTTCCACCAATGAAAACAAAAAAACATCAAATACTTACTCTAAGTGACACCATCAAACTTGGGAAATTCTATCACCTAGGATTAAAAATCCCACTAAAGGGCTAGGCTTCCCTGGTGGCTCAGTGGTTAAGAATCAGCCTGCGGATGCAGGGAACATGGGTTCGTTACCCGGGCCGGGAAGATCCCATATGCCGCGGAGCGGCTGGGCCCGTGAGCCATGGCCGCTGAGCCTGCGCAGCCGGAGCTTGTGCTACGCAACGGGAGAGGCCACAACAGTGAGAGGCCCGTGTACCTCAAAAAAAAAAAAAAAAAAAAAAATCCCAGTAAATTAGTTTAGTTATTTGTTTGCTTACACGTACTATCAACAGATAAATATAGAAACATTTAAAAATAATGAAGAAAGCTCTATCAATCCAGAGGGTAATTTTCTATTCAGAAATGATGGAAAGTTTCTCTCTCTGGGCCTCATCTTCCTTAGCAGTGAAAAGCAAGAGCTACTTCTGACGTTCACCCAGCTAAGTAAGTTACTAGTTCTGTGAAACTTCCTACCCATGGCTAAATGAATGCTCTGATCTATTCCTTCTGCTTTCATTAAAAATTTGGTACATCACTTTTTTCCATTCCAGGTAACATGATTCCCTACTTTTCCTTCATATTTTAATAAGTTCTAATGCTTATTAACTTTAGTCAAATGACAAATGAGTAGGAATTTGCAAAATGGCCAATTTTAAATCAAACCATAGCTACAATAAAAATGAATGAGAAACAAAACCCAAACAGCAAAGGGAGACACATGCTTTAAGGATACCTTAGTTGAATCCACAGAAAGCACATAAGAAAGCTTCTTCAAATAGAAACAGGTCTAAAAACTTTATGCTAGTGTAAAGCTGGGTCTTTCAAGGTCAACGAAGTAGCCTATGGGAGTAAATATTTTAACCATGGGATATGGACCGTGTTACTCAGTTACTTCTGCATTTGGAATTTCAGAATCATGGGTTGAAAAACGTCAAAAAGCGCACTGAAGCGCAAAAGAACTACAGAATCCATCCAGTGCATGAAACTATGTCTTATCAGAGATGTTTTTACTGAGAAGCCAATAAGCTTCAGGATCCCTCCCTTGCAAGGGCTCCTACCAAGGCCCCAGGAGAGCACTAGCATTGTGTTTACAAATCATATGTTCTAGTAAAATTTGTGAAAGTAAGTTGTTGTTGTTTTTTTTCTTTGTGGTACACGGGCCTCTCACAGTTGTAGCCTCTCCCGTTGCGGAGCACAGGCTCCGGACGCGCAGGCTCAGCGGCCATGGCTCACGTGCCCAGCCACTCCGCGGCATGAGGGATCTTCCCGGACCGGGGCACGAACCCGCGTCCCCTGCATCGGCAGGCAGACTCTCAACCACTGCGCCACCAGGGAAGCCCCAAGTAAGATATTTTTGATGCAATCACTTAAGACCACTGTCTCTTTCCATTCTTACTTAAGCTCCATTAGGCTCCCTTTCGTGTTGGTTGGCAATGAAGTGTGAGGAGGCATTGAACGTCCTGCTAAGGAGAGTTGAGTTGGGAATACATTTAGTTTGGGTTTAATGGCTATACTTATGTGGTCCACAGCCATATCCCTGTATAGTCAAGTCATTGATAACTGTCCTGCTGTCCTAGTATAGGAATGGCTTCCAGAAATATGCTACCGCCTGCTGTGCTGACTCCCTACACTCATGCTGTCAGGACACAGAGTTGCAAAGCCAGAGGTTCTGCAGAGATATGAAAAGGTTTTCTCCTGCCTGTTACTGGAAGACCAGAAGTAGTGGATAAGAAGCAAAGTTTGAAATGCGTGGAGCCAGCAACTGGACTGAGGAAAAATCTCCTAAATTTTAAGCTCATATATGAAAGACACTTGATGGAGGTTTGAAACAACCTTAAAAATTTGCATAGCATTGCTAATTACAAGTTGTGATACTGAAAGAAACTTTTCTAAACTATCAATAAATGAAAAAAACCCAAATTTTAATTAGCCATGCTAGAAGACAGACTGCTTGATCTTTCAATTCTCTTTACAGAAAGGAAATGACAAAAATCATAGTCATATGAAGAAATAATCCAGAGCGCATAGTCAAAATATAGATTAAAGCATTATAAAGACGTGCCAACCATTTAATTAATTTAAAAGTTACATACTATTTTTCTAGATTTTTTGTATCAGTGGTACTTATTAGCATTTTTGTTTGCAATCTCTTAATTCTTGTTCTAAATACATATTCAGTTTCATCTTAAATTTCTATTTTTTTTTTAAATAACCCCCCCAATTGTATAAACTTACAACCACACAAAACCTGGATTATGCCATGCCCTCAGGTCAGTTTATGGTTCATATCTCTCTTGATGACTTCATATAAGAAAATCCGATGGGTAATTTTTAACAAAATTTTTAATTCATATGTAGACTGTAGAGGGGTGGGAGAAAGGGAGAGATTAGTACATTTTTGCAACTCTCTGTTCTGTGACATATCAATTAACAAATATTTTGGAAAGAGAACAATATCAAGCTCAATATTTTGAGCCCAGAGAGGTACATCTCCTCCTGGCTGGGCTGGTGGCCCCACATGAAACCAGAAAAGAGGAAACAGCAGCAATGTGTCTGGCAAATGCCTGGCTGTATTAGTTTTCCATGGCTACTACAACATATTACCATGAACTTTGTGGCTTAAAACAACACAAATTTATTATCTTACAGTTGTAGAGGTCAGAAATCCAAAATGGGCCTCACTGGGCTAAAACCAAGGTGTCAACAGAGCTGCATTCTTCTGGAGATTCTGGGGGAACTTTTTCCAGCGTCTAGAGGCTCCTCATTCCCTGGCCCTGTCTCTCTTCCTTTTTCAAAGCCAGCAATGTCAGGGCAAAATGGTTATGCTGCCATCTCTCTGGTTCTCACTCTTCTAACTCCTCCTTCCATTTATAAGGACGCCTGTTGTTATTGATACACTGGGCCCATCAGATGCTCTATGAAAAATCTCCCTGTCTCAAAGGCAGCTGATTAGCAACCTTAATTCCATCTACAACCTAATTTCCAAATTAACTTAACCACCCAGAGCAGGATATTTAAATTATAAGTGGTGATTTTGAGAAGTGAATGATTTCCTTTCCAATCTAACAAAAGCAATGGGTGACACAAAGTGACAGCACATGTCACCATGCACTTTGTAATCTCCCACTGCTTTTCATTAAAAACAGATCTTTGAATCCAAATAAATTAGATTTTAAAGCACAAATTGCAAGTTTAATTTGTCAACAATCCAGACACATTTCTCTTTTCCTCAGGCACCTGTAACATCTTTTTAAATCCAGGTGACAATGTGAACAAATATTAAGGCGTACATGTTTGAAATTTTAATTTAGTGTAACTATTTTTACTAAATGCAATGTTCTAAAAACATCTGTATCTATTGTGAGTACATCACAGTGCTCTGAAAAAAACTGTATAGTTTATCCAGAAAGATTATCTAGGTTATCTAGTTTATCTAGTCCAGTGGTACTCAAACTACCTCTGTGCCTGGCTTTTCTTTTCAATGTGCCACTAATTTTGTAAAACATAATAAAAATGAATCACTAAAAAATAAAATAATAAAAAAGCAAAATCTATAAGAATACATGTTTCTATTTTTAATTATTAGGTTCAATAGACATAAAATTACTCTAGCAAATTATGTAAAATTTATAACGTACACTCTCAGTTTCTGTACTTATATCATTATAGATGAGTTAGTTCATTGGTCATTACTGGTTCCTAATCCATACTTGGAATGGCACTGATGAAGTCCCCTTATTTTATAGAAGAACAAAGTGAGAACCATAATAATTTCTTTCTTTTTTTCAGCACTGATTACGTAACAAGCAGTGATCTAGATTCTTCACATAATTTTTTTTTTTTCTTTGCGGTACGCGGGCCTCTCACTGTTGTGGCCTCTCCCGTTGCAGAGCACAGCCTCCAGACATGCAGGCTCATTGGCCATGACTCACGGGCCTAGCCGCTCTGCGGCATGTGGGATCCTCCTGGACCGGGGCACGAACCCGTGTCCCCTGCATCGGCAGGCGGACTCTCAACCACTGCACTACCAGGGAAGCCCCACATAATTTATTTTATTTAGTCCTCAAAAAATCCTTTTAGGTAAAAATTTTAGTATCCTCATTTTACAGTTAAAGAAACTAATGTCCATAAAAAAGACACATCTAATAACATAGTTAGCAGCAAACCCAGGGATATCCAAGTATCTTATTCTTGTCCTAGGTGATAACTTAAAACACAACCTTCAATAAATAAAAATTTGTTCTCTTCTTCAGCTAATCAAAAAGGCTGTGAAAGGAGAAATAAACTTGCCCTTAATTTGCTTTCAGATTTTTCAATCTTAAGAATTTAGACAGCTTGGAACTGTACCTGATCTTGATGATTTCATCTATATAAGAGGAACATGGAACAAAAGATTCGATGGAGAAAAAATGGATACAAAAGGAAAAATTACTCTTAGTGCCAGCTGGGGACCCTAGATCTCCTACAAACTCCACGCAGCTGTGTTTACATTTTTTTCTACTAACGTTAATCTCAACAATGTAAACCACTGGAAAGTTTGGTAAATTTTATTTCTCTCCTTTTTTAAAAGAATGTTTTCCTGGGAACTTCCATAGTAGTAAATATTTTTAAATATGGTATCATACTTGGGAAATAATTCACTTTAAAAAATACTAACATAAAATAAGTAAAAGACTAGCAGCATAGCACTTTTAAAACTTCTGACCATACCAGTGATTAGATGATACCTGGGAAATAATGCTCAGGTCCTAACAGACGTAAAATTACTCTAGCAAATTAAGTTTTTTCCCTATAAAATGGCCTTTAGAAAAAAGAAAGAAACTTTACATTCTATCTCTTTGCACATGAAAAGCAAACAGGGCAGGAGGGCAATTATCTAGACAATTCAACTAAAAAAGTTCTTGAAATGTCTAGTTAATTCTTCAAACCACTGCTTTGTCTATGGAGACAAAACTATGCTTGCTTAGCAAATATTAAATAATGAGTACAAGCAACTATTATTAATGTCTTCTATCAGTTCTTAAACCTAGTAAACTATGAGTCAATAATATCCTGAAGTTATGAATTCAACTAATTAAATATGTTTAAAGTGGCATTCATTTGTCTTTATTCTGAATTCATAAATTCAAAGGAAAAATACCTTGTTAACAAAGCTTGCAATTTTAATGTAGACTTTGAAAAATTTTTCAAATGGCCTTTGTTTTGTACACACCTGTATTCATTCCTTTGTGTTATATTCCTCCTGGGATTTGATATTTCTCTAAAACAGTTTTTCCTTTTATCTATCTTAGTATCTATAAAGTCACTGGGTGCTGACTCCAGATAATCAAGAAAAATAATTAAAAATTTGCTTCTATTCTGCAAAGGCCCAACTGGCACCATTCTTCTGTAGTTATTCTCTGCATCAGAATTTGTGGTCTTCTCTCCTCCAGCACAAATATAACATGCATAAAAGGCACAGAACAAAATAAACACCAGCATATTTTAGGAGTTGTCAGGATGGAGGAAAGGGTTATCTTGCATATTCATCTGCTAAGTCAGAATAATTTGTGGGCATTTCTAGGAAGTAGATTCCACTTTAAGAAATGAAAGGACTTTCTTCCTCTGGAGTCAATAGCTGTGAATGTGCTGTATGAAGTCCTGTCACAGAGGACACCTTCATGAGTAGAAGACCAGCAGATAATTTTTAAGGCCCTCAGCATCACTTATGATTATTATAAATGTTTATATTCATTAAACCAGGTATGTTCACTTATTTCTCATTAATTCAGAATATATTCATAAAAGTCATTGATCAAAGTGGCTAGAAAAAGTTCAGAACTTTGTACTAGTTTATAATGAAACAAAGTTTTGATAGGCAAACGTAACTATATTAAAGATATAATGAATCCTTTTCTGTATTGTCTCCAGCCCAAACCATACCCTTTCCTAAAGCCTCTACAAAAAATGAGGGTTTCCTCTCCTCCAGAAAAGATGCACTACATGCAGGCTTTCCTTTTCACATAAACTGCTTACGAATTTAAAATAAAGGATCTTAAAGAGACCAGACAAGTCAGTAAAATAACTTTTTATATATTGTCAAGCAGAAAACAGTAAAGACAATCATTTAGCTAGCATTTCTTTTAAAGCAGATGGGACAGAAACACTAAGTTTTAGACTTATAATTGCCTTTTACTATTAAAATTGCTACAACAAAGAAGTACTCTGATGATCTTTATTACCAAGATCTTTATTACTAAATAAATTCCAGCTTCTTCTGTGGGCAGTCATAAGCTTCAGGAATAGCCAGGACTTTTTTAAAAAATAAACTTATTTTTATTAATTGATTTTTGGCTGCATTGGGTCTTCATTGCGGCACGTGGTCTTTCTCTAGTTGCGGCAAGTGGGGGCTACTCTTTGTTGCAGTGGGCGGGTGGCTTCTCTTGCTGCGGAGCACAGGCTCTAAGCACACGGGCTTTAGTAATTGTGGCACACGGGCTTAGTTGCTCTGTGGCATGTGGGATCTTCCCGGACCAGGGCTCAAACGCCTGTCCCCTGCATTGGCAGGCAGATTCTTAACCACTGCGCCACCAGGGAAGTCCCTAGCCAGGACTTTTAAAGTAGTAATGGAGGAGAACGATAGGTACGTACCAACCTATTCATTGGTTACAAGCCTCAGGGAGGGTTAGAAACGTGCCTCCTTCACAGCCTGGCTTAGACATCAAGAAGCACGTGCTTTGGTGTCGGAATTTCCTGCTTACCAGCTAGTTGACCTTGAACAACTTCTCTAAATTTATTTAACTGATAATAGGCCTATATATATATACTTCATAGCATTGTTTTCTGGATCAAATAAAATAATGCATATAAAGGGCTGCACATAGCAAGAAAACACTCATGCACACTTTCTTTTTATTATTACTACTACATTATACTGAGAGAATTTCTACCTTGAGTGTTTGTGAGAGTTCTCAGTTTAAGATTTTTTAAGTTGTTCACATGAAACTTATCGGGGACCCAGTTACTTTAAAATAGTAATTATAGATTATATGTATTCAGACCTAGGTTCAAAAAAACCCCCACAACTTTATTCCAAAATGTCTCTTGTTTATAGACTCTCGAGAATATACCACTATTAGGAACATTTTAAGAATCAAATTACATGTTATTATACTACTGTGTATTTACCAATGACTCTTCATAACAGCACAGAAAATCCTCATAATTTTTTTTGAAAAAATATCAAACTCCCTATAATTTTACTAGCAAATAAACATATGGCATGAGTACTCCTGATGCTGAAGATAGGCAGTGGTAAAGTTATTCATACTATGACCATGGTGACACTGTCACTGCACAATTAAGGTACAAGATGTTCATTTCAGGACCCAGAATAACAGAGAACAGCATTCATGGTCTCATACATATCGTATAATGAAGACTAAAGCTCAATGGCTGAGGGTACAGCACTGCAGAGTGACCAAGTGCAGTCACAGTGGTGGTGAGGGTTCGAGGGAGGAATTTTCCTCCTGACTCCTGAGGTTTCCTTCCAAGTGGAGAGAGCTCCATGAGGATATCCCTAGCCTCTCACATCTCCCCTACTCATTCTCAAAGAAGAATAACTTGGTCTACACTTAGTAAGTTTGGAATGAAAAGCTGGGCCTGAGTATCCTCACTGCCTGCAGTTCACTGGAGCAGGACACTGGGAAGGCCTCCCCTCCATCAGGCCAACAGAGCAGGAATCCGCAACTGGGATTCCATAAGCAGTAAGAAACCCACACTTAGAAGACATACTCCAATACCAGTTTTATCAAAAACCAGGTGGAAAAGGAAAGTATTCTCACTGGGTCTCTTTAAACACAAATAAATTATCATTCAGCTGATTTTTAAGAAGAAAAACCTTTGTTGAACACATACTATGTGCTAGGCATTATGTGAGACGTGAAAGAAATAACTAAATGCAATTCATGTTCTTAAGGAGATTAAGGTCTAGTAAAAGAGGGACACATATATAGAGCATTTCTATAGAATGTGGCAAGTGCTATATACCTGACACCTCATGCCAACCCTTAGCACAACCTGATAACAGAGGCTGTGAGCTCTGCCCAGCTACAGGCGACACTACTACGACACCCTTCTCCCTCCCATACAGCAACACACACTGCAAAGCAAACAGCGGGAGTTACTGAACTGTGAAAGAACTCTGATTTGGAAAAACACAACATTTGCAAACTATAGTACCCTTGGAGTAACAAATTACATGAGCCCTCTCAACTGCACAGGAAGCTTCATTTGAAAGTGAAAGTGCTACAGTAGTGATGTTTAAACTCTGCTCTTTAGAGGCTTTTTCCTTTTTTTTTGGTGGAGGAGGGGGAGCTCTTACAGAACTTCAGGGGCTCAAGGCCCTCTGCCAGCACCAATGCCATCAGCTCCTCAGCTCTGTTTTTTCCTGTTTTATATACTGTGATTCCACAAAGGAGTTATCCTGACCAAAAAAAAAAAAAAAAGCTGAAGAACGATAGAAAAGCATTATATAAGAACCTAAGTATGAGGTAGGAAGTGGCCAGAGAGCTGAGGCTGGCGTGGGAGCTGGAAGCCAGAGAAGGAACCCTAGTGTCTTTTAGGCGAGTAATTCCCAAATTCTGCTGCAATTTTGCTGCAATTTGGAATTGCCTGGGCATCTTTGAAAAGTACTGATGTCTACATGGCACCTTCGGACTTTCTGATTTAATTAGTATGGGTATGATCTGGACTTTGAGATATTAGAAAGTTTCTAATGTGCAGCAAGCTGAGGGGAATGAAGTGACAAAACCAGATTCACTTTTCAAAGAGGTCAAATTCATGCTGTGTGGAAGCCTAGATTATAATTTTGTTCTAACAAGCACTTAACATTAAATATTTATTAAATTTTAAACTATCTGTGCAAAGGTAACTATAAAGAATAGCCTTCAACACCATATTCTAGTCCTGGGATACTTGTATACCAGACAAGGTTTTGCTTGCTGGTTTTGCAAACAATGATCATGGCTCAATTAAAGAATAGATATGTGCGGATATATAGATTACACACACACACACACACACACACACACACACACACACACACATACACACACACACAGCTCAAAAACGGAAAGAAGAATATGAACAACCAACCAATACTGAGAAGAACAGGATCCAGGGAAGCTCTGAGAACTTCAGCACAAAAATTCATGGACCTTCTCCCAGTCGGCAGCACTGCCGTTTATTAGTTATTTAGTTTTAGTACTTGTATTAGCATTATAGTATTCCAATACATTTAGTCTCTGTGCCTCTCTCCATTTCTGTTACAGATTCTGCAGAGAAAGATGATAGCTCAGCACAGGTCACAGGAATAACCACGGATAATTAGCCATGACAAGGAACTATACTTAGAGAACTGCTATCATGAATTATGTAGCATCCAACCTCCCAACACCCCCACCCCCAGTTTTTGTCCATTACACCTTCTTTAGTGTTGTCTACCCTGGTACACCTGAGAAGAGGAGAAGAGTACAAAAAGGACAGGGGAGGCTACCTGTGCTCACTGATAAAACATGGTATAGGTTGATCATACCTCAGTAAAGGCTCTGACATCCTGAATAAAGAGAAAAGGAGAGAGATTAAGTGTTGGTCTACAAGCGAATGGACTAATCTATTAAAAAGTGCTGCAGAGTTTCATTTAAAATTTGTACCCAAACACAGCTCTACCTGGAGAGCAGATGCCCTTTTCCTTGGTCCACATCCATTTAAATACCTCTGTTCATCACAGAAACCAAAACACCTCTTGTGTTTCCAAACACCTCTAGCATAGTAGTATCAACTCCAGTTGAGACTCTGGGTACATGGAAAGGCTGTCACAAATGGGTAACTCCACTCATGATTATGAGTGTATTTCTCCTTTCTTTTTTGTAAGCCTTCCATAAACAATAAATAAGAAACGTTTGCTATTAAAACATACTGATTTGGCATGGACATATATACACTACCAAATATAAAATAGATAGCTAGTGGGAAGCAGCCACATAGCACAGGGAGGTCAGCTCATTGCTTTGTGACCACCTAGAGGGGTGGGACAGGGAGGGTGAGAGGGAGGTGCAAGATGGAGACGATATGGGGATATATGTATATGTATAGCTGATTCACTTTGTTATAAATCAGAAACTAACACAACATTGTAAAGCACTTATACTCCAATAAAGATGTTAAAAAAAAACCCCAATATACTGATTCAGAAGAGGCAGTATAGTATTGTTTTGTTATGAGAAAAATCTGTTTTGGAAATATGGCTTCTCTTTTGGGAAATTTCATTTATTGAACTCTAAAACAAGGGAAGAAATCACACATATCTGGAAGATTTACTGTGTGTATTTAATGAGATAATACACACAGATAATGCACATGAGGTTTTTGGCATTGTTCTACCACATTAAAAAATGCTCAATAAATGGCAAGGATTATTATTTTGGGGTTGCTGCTATATTGTTGCTCATAATTCTTAATGACAATACTGCATTCAGAAATTAAATTATCCTCATGGTGACCTAGAAATGCAAAGTCCAAACATCCAGTGATTCAGCAGTTTCCATATAAATTCTGTGACTACCAGTTTTATAAGTCAATATTGAAATGTTCTGCAGGTATATCTTGAAATTTTTAAAATTAAACTGGAAACCTACATAAATCTTAAAAAACTGCAAGGAACCTGGCAAAGCACATGCAGAGAGCCGCCTCCAATTCAACCTCTATATTTTCCTGACACCTAAGGTCTCACTCTGTCATTATCATCTATTTATTTGTGTTTCCTTTCTCCTTTTGGCAACTTCAAACAATTTTGTTTATCTTTCCAGGTAGCACTGTGTGGCAGGCACCCTGGAGAGTGGTTTAACCATGAGGAAGCCCGGACACATTTACCTTCCACCTCCTGAAAATAATACTCATAAAAATTTTATGGCATTTCTTGTCAACTTTCCCCTTAACCTGCAACACTTCCTCCTGTGGTCACCTTGAGTCATGAGCAGGCACATTGAAGTAAATACCTGCCTTTCCAGTCAAGTCTCTTAGGAACATGCTATTTTTCCTTTTTACTTATAAGATGGAGGGAAGGGAAAAGGAGTAGAATAAAGCCTTGCTATCACGATGGCAGGGAGCATCACACACCAAAATTAGGTGAATCCTCAGAGAAGCGAGGTATAGAAATTTACCATCTTAAAAGTTAGTACCAGAGTGCCTCTTGAAGAAACCTCACATTAAATACCTTGATCAGTTTCTGGGAGGTGGAAGGTGAGACATGAAGGCAAGTGTTGAAAGGAGATAATAAGAGGAAGAAACAACTAAACCACTCAGCATAGGAAAATAAAGGGGGGCTGTGGGTAGGGCAACAGAGAATGAGAGAGGAGAGACAGGTAGGAACTGAAAAGCCTAATATGAGGCTACAGTCTGCAGAAATTCAGGTGGATGGAGGCTCACAAGGAGTATAAGATGAGTCGGAAAGACCCTCTAAATTCTAAAGTCTTTTTTAATCCCCCTTTTCTCTACCAAAACCTTGAGTGAAGTCTAATGCAGCCATGCATCCTCTAGAGACTGGACTATGGAAGGAGACACAGGCATTACCAGAAAACAGCAGGAATGTTGTGGCTGTTGGTGGGTCTCTGTGTGGTGACCTGCCACAAAGTGGAAAAACACCCATGGCAGGGCTGCGTGTGACACACAGAAACAGTGGGACTAACTGGAAGTGGACATGCGATTAGCCCACTTTTCTCCAAATGCACCGAGAGGTGATCTCAGCTACTAGGGAAAGGGCAACATCTGAATTACATAAGTAAATCTCCAGTTTCTTAAACAAACAGGAGGTAAAAATATCCTTACATCAGCCTTTGCTGCATTCAAGTATACTAGGCTTTGCTGGCTGAATATGCCACATGTGATCATCCTCAGGGCCTCTGAACTTGCTGTCTTTCTCCCTGGAATGCTCTTCTTGGAGCATGGCTCATTTCTGTCATGGCTCAGATATCCTCAGAGAGACCTTCTCAGACCACCTCTCTGAACTACCTCACCTCCCCCGGGTCCAGCCATTTTCTAGCACCTCATCCTGTTTTATTATTTTCATAGACCTTATAACCACTTGGTATTTTTTGGTTTATTAATTGTATTTAATTGAATCCAGGAGGCCATCAATTATAAAGCGCACCAGTATTATGTGTATTCCCTATGAAGCAAAATGCTGCCAATTAAGCTAAGACAATATTTTCTTACCATTTTGAATTCTGATTGTAGAGCTAATTAAAAGAAGTTCTTTTAGATTTATTTAGCCATTGATTATTACCATAAATAACTCTTCTAAATACATAAATAGGAACATATAAATGAGATATGGTATTTACTGTTTGTCAGTAAAATATTAAGTTTTAGTCATTCTTTCAAAAAAGAGTATTAGCTTCATTAATATCAAACTTAATGCTCTGTTTCTAATCTTCCTGCAGCAACAACTTTCTGTTTTAATGTCAAATCACAGTGTAATCTCCATAAAAACATTTTTTTTCTTTTTTTTTTCCCCTCCCTTAACCCCGCCTCCAAGCCCCGGGAACTCAAGCGGAAGGGCGCGCAGGGCGGGGCGGGTGGGGCAGGTGGGAAGAGGTCAGTTTGACCAATAGTCTACTTCCTTGACTGGGCTACTGTTTTAACTACAGTACTTGGAGGAATTAGATTTAGAGGAAACATGATTCCAAATATCCTAAGCAGAAGAAATACTTAAAAAGGTGAAAATTTATTATCAATAAATTTTGATAATCGTAAAAATATCAAGATCAAAGTTAGAAACGTAAAAATGTTTATACTCATACTATTCCTGTTTGTTTCACAATACGCACAAGGCCATATTTTAAAAATGCTCTGCAAATGCCAATCATTTCGCGTGCCTCTGAAACTGGCTCTTTACTAAGGTAAAAGAAAACAGTACTATTTACATAAACACTTACAAAGGGCCAGTGTGTTCGCATACACAGTGGATATTTAAACAAAAATTATCCATAATCTGACAAGTGTTGATGCATGTCTTTTCACTCCCAAACAGATGCAAAGTTATACTGAACTTGAGTTGTTAAGTTAGTTTCTTACAGCCCTTACTTGAAAACGTGGGTGGCTCTGAAAAGAGCCTTTGGTTGAAATTTCAGAGAAAAGCAGTAATTATGCCCGCTCCCCGCGGATCCGGCGGGCTAACTGGATGTCCTTGGGCATGATGGTAACACGTTTAGCGTGGATGGCACACAGATTGGTGTCCTCGAAAAGACCCACCAAATAGGCTTCGCATGCCTCCTGCAGTGCCATCACCGCGAACTCTGGAAGCGCAGGTGGGTCTTGAAGTCCTGGGCAATCTCACGCACAAGGCGCTGAAAAGGCAGTTTATGGATAAGAAGCTCTGTGGACTTTTGGTAGCGGCAGATCTCGCACAAGGCCACCGTGCCAGGTCGGTAGCAGTGGGGTTTTTTCACGCCGCTGGTGGCCGGCGCACTCTTGCGAGCCGCCTTGGTGGCCAGCTGCTTGCGAGGCGCTTTGCCACCAGTGGACTTACGAGCAGTTTGCTTAGTACGAGCCATAACAAGTGACAGGTAAACAGACGTACCGAATATTAACGCCCATAAAAACATTTTAAATGGCAACTAAACGAAAACTGTGTAATACTAACAATACAGATAATCCAACTCAATTGGCAACAATGTGCCCACATTTTAACAAGTTTGGGCATAAGCAGGAAATGACAGGTATGTCAGACTGCTGTCTGGCCAGTGGTAGGGAAGACACCATCAATTGTGAGTTGCATCTGACTTCAAAATTGCTAAAACATGAAACAAAATGTGTATCTTAGACTCAGCAAAATAAGCTAACTGATAATTTACCACCTCTCACATAGCCCCTCTGTCTTTAAAATATAAGATCAATGAAAGCAGGAACCTTACCTATATATCTCTACAGCCTAGAAAGTAGTAGGTACTCAAAAAATATTTATTCAAAGAATGAGATGTGTTCTCTCCTAAAGCTGCTGCTTTACCACCCAGAATGATGTAGGATGAGGTAACTACTACAAATGCAATTTCTCTGTCAACTTATAACAACAACTGGCATTTCTGGTCTAGTAATTATGCCTTAAAGGTTTGTTGCTGCTAATGAGAAGAAATGTCATATAATCTCCATAGACAGAGACACTATCCTAGTGTATTACTTTAAGTATAGTAGACAGCAATGAACTGTAAAAAAAAAAAAAAAAAAAAGCTTCTTGGTGATCTACCCTTTGATGAGATAACCTCCAGTCTGAAATTCTCATTTGCAGAAGCCTAGTAAAGTACAGATAAAATTGACAAGTGACAGCAGGATGAATCTTTGGATGTACATACCACAGAAGCTCCATTAAAAACATAACCATCTGGGCTTCCCTGGTGGCGCAGTGGTTGAGGGTCCGTCTGCCAATTCAGGGGACACAAGTTAGCGCCCCGGTTCGGGAAGATCCCACATGCCGCGGAGCGGCTGGGCCCGTGAGCCATGGCCACAGAGCCTGCGCGTCCGGAGCCTGTGCTCCGCAATGGGAGAGGCCACAACAGTGAGAGGCCCATGTACCGCAAAACAAACAAACAAACAGAAAAAAACATACCATCCCCTTCAGGTGCGGGCAATCTAGAGATCTAAATAAGCCCTGACATGGCAAGCATGCCAAAGAACAAGAACCTATCAGAAATTCAGGTAGTATTAGGTAAATTCTCATCCTTTTATTCAATTGGATGATTTGAACAAGAACCTATCAGAAATTCAGGTAGTATTAGGTAAATTCTCATCCTTTTATTCAATTGGATGATTTAATTCAAATTATTTATTCTTAGGTCAACTTCTCATCGTTTTCTCTGATGCTCCCTCTTGAAGTTCCCTCATTATAGCATACTGAATAGATAAGAGTTCTGATAAAATTCAATAAAAACTATGCATCTTTTAAAAATTTCTGCACTAGTAACATAATCTTGACATGTAACATACCCAGATCAATTTCAGATGTTTATTACTACACGAACTTCTTGGGGTTTTTTTTTCCCTTCTTAGTACAGAATTGTAACAATATACTTACCTACTTTCCTACAGCTAGACATAAAATACTCAATGGCCTCAGTTTGGGTTCCCACTAACCTCTTTTGCAAACTCTTTATATGGAGGTTCCTCTTTCATGTTGATTTTTTCCTGGCATCAATTATTTGGATTACTTTTCAATTCTCCTCTTTATAACATGAGTAAAGCAGACTTATAAAACCCTTTTATAAGGAAAGTTATCTAATGAGTCAGTTACTACAGATAATATAATTCTATACAGCATTATTTTAAAGAATTTTTCATGATAAATATTTATGTTCTTGTTGAAACCATTATCTTCTCATGTAAGCAATGTTTAGTCTTACATGGAGACTTTAAGATTACAATTAGCTGATCTGTCAAAATAAAACATACTTCCTTACTACTAAACCCACCATTCCCCATTATGTTCCAAGAGTATGCCAAGTGAACATGTGACTGCATAACATACTATGCAGTGACTGTATTAGGATAGAAAAGATTACACTGCATAACAAAATAACCTTGACGTCTCAGGAGCTTAACTCAAACTTTGTTTCTCATTCACATACAAAGCATTTTGGGTGACCCTCTTTTAGCTCCCTCATTTGGAACTCCAAGGTTACTGAAGTAGAGGGAAGAAATTAATGGAAGAGACACACTGACTTTTAACTGCCTCAGCCCAGATTTGACAAATGTCACTTCAACTACTGTCCATTAGCTAGAATTAGTTATGAAGATTAAATAAACAATAACTCATAAAGTAATGCCTAGCCTACAGTAACATTCACTGATATTTAGCTATTAAATTCATATTATATTTAAGTATTACTAATTCAATTCATTATTGTTATATTAATATAATACCTAAGTGTTACCATTTCATTATTACTATTATTATTAAACAATTCGGTTTCATGGATTGATTTTGAATCCTGGTCATTTAATAATATTATTTTCCCAAGTAATGAAAATTGAGTAATATGGATAAAATTTTTCTTGAAATCAATAACACATCCTACTTGGATAATAAACAAAACATGTAGGTTCCTCACTTTTACCCTTTGTTAGTGAACATGGAAAAATATAAGTGCTTTTAAATATTAATATTGAATATTAAATATTAATCAACTTTTCTTTATCAGTCAATTTCATCATAATGCTGGGTTACCATCAAGTAATGGTAAAATATGAAATGAAATTTTACTCTGATTGTCCTTGTAATATCTGTACCACATATACTTGGGGTCATGCAGGGCTACAGAGATTCTAAAAACCCCAAAATAAGGAGTCATGCTAAAATTTTCAGGGGAGGAGTGCATGGACTGGTACATTCCACAGTATTCTCTAACACATTTCCTCAAAATCCACCAGAAGAGGTATTTACTCTGCCCATTTACTCTGCTTATACACAAGCAGTCTTATCTCCTTCCAATTACAGTGAGCTGAAGCTACCTAAAATATCTTAGAAAAATTCCTTAGTAGTAACCCATTTCATACATGACTTAGTTTGTTTAAAAGTAAAAGAATCATGAAAATTTATCATGATTGTATTTCCTTTCAACAGGATGAACACAGTTATTTTTCCCTTAACTTTATAATTTTACTTACGCTCAAAGCAAGGTACCTCTGTCTTTAGGTTCCACAATCAATCCATTAGTTTTGTTGCCTCTACCTCCGAAATATAATCTGAATTCATCTAAATCTCTCTGCTTCTATTGCTTCCATCCTAAACCAAGCCACCATTATTTCCTGCTTAGATTACTGCAACCGAACCTTAACTACTATAGTGTGTTTCCACTCTTACTCCATCCTTAACCCTTCCCCACTATAATCTATTTCACTCCGAGTGCCAGGAACCAAACTGATTTGCTTAAAATTCTGCAATGCAGGAGCTTTTCAATGCATTTAGAAATCTCTATAGCCCTGCATGAACCCAAGTATATGTGGTACAGATATTACAAGGACAATCAGAGTAAAATTTCATTTCACGTTTTACCATTACTTGATGGTAACCCAGCATTATGATGAAAGTGACTGAAAAAGAAAAGTTGATTAATATTTAATATTCAATATTAATATTTAAAAGCACTTATATTTTTCCCTGTTATAGTTCACTTACAAAAGGTAAAAGTGAAGAACCTACATGTTTTGTTTATTATCCAAGTAGGATGTGTTATTGATTTCAAGAAAAATTTTATCCATATTACCCAGTCTACAAGCCCCTAAAAAGACCTGCTTATCTACTATCACCCTAGTTCTCACTCATCATGTATATTAGTTTTCTAAGGTTGCTGTAACACATGATCTCAAATTTAGTGGCTCAAAACAATAGGAATTTATGTCTCACAGATTTGGAAATCAGAGGCCAAAATCAAGGTGATGGCAGGGCTATGCTCTCTCCAGAGCTCTAGTGGAAAATTCATTCTCTGCCTCTTCCAACTGCTAGTGGCTGCCATCATTCTTTTGCTTGTGGTTGCATCACTCTGACCTCTGCCTCTATCTTCTCCCTGCTTTTTTCTCTTCTGTGGGTCCTCTCTTTTGTCTGTGTCTAACCCTCTGCTGCCTCTCTCTTATAAGAACACTTTGTGATGGCATTTAGGGCCTAGTTGGGCAATCAAAAATAATCTCCTCATCTCAAAATCCTTAATTTAATCACATCTGCACTGACTTTACCATATCAGGTAACACTGGCAGGTTCCAAGGATTAGGACCTGCCATTTTGTGGGGGTGCTATTCATCCCACTATACCAGAACGCAGTGCACTGGACCTCCTTCTGTCCTCCTGCTTTTAGGTGTTTGTACTTGTTCCCACTGCCTGGAATGTTCCTCCTCCCAATTTTCACAAAGCCTATCCCTTGATACCATTCAACTGTCACTTCCCAGAGTTTATTCTTCTACAACCCACCTAATATCGCCACCTATCAACCCCACTAATTGTCACAGCTCCCTGTTTTATTTTTTCCAAGGTACTTCTAAATTTTGGAGACCATCCTGTTTACTTATTACTACTTCGCCTCTTCCCTAACTAGAAAGTTAGTTCCATAAGAGCAGGGGATTTGCCTTTCCTGGCCATTATTATTTATCCAGGACTTAGAACAGTGTTTAGCACTATGGTAAGCACTCAAATATATATATATATATATATTTTTTTTTTTTTTTTTGCAGTACGTGGGCCTCTCACTGTTGTGGCCTCTCCCGTTGCGGAGCACAGGCTCCAGATGCGCAGGCTCAGCAACCATGGCTCACAGGTCTAGCCGCTCCGCAGCATGTGGGATCTTCCCGGACGGGGGCATGAACCCGTGTCCCCTACATCAGCAGGAGGACTCTCAACCACTGTGCCACCAGGGAAGCCCTCAAATATTTGTTAAATAAATGGAAGATTAAATGGTTGCCAGCATCCAGTAAGTGACATGCAACAAAGATCATTTTTCTAATTTTGATTAATTTGAATTTTTATAACTCATCAATAATGACATAGGAATTGTGAATAATTTTATCAACAAGATTTTAGTAGGATTTTACAAGCTAAGCCTTCTGTAGATGAACTTTTGAACTATTTCTAATAAGTTTTAAGTGAAGTTCTGAAGTTCTCATCACACTTTCAGCTTCTATACTGAAGAGAATACAGCAAGGAGGTCCAAACATATTTACACATTTGGAGTTGGAGTTGTCTAGTATGTGATGGATATGTTCTGCATGTTCAAGTATGGCGATGTTATCTGTGACAAGTGCTCTAGTCCTCTGCAAGTGCTATCCTTACTGACATGTTTCACTATGTGATTCACTTTTTAAAATTCACAGTAACTAATTAACTCTCCTTGAGAGTTAAACAGCAATAATAATCACTAGTATTTACTGAGATGCTACTGTGTATCATATAATACCCTAGACTATATAGACTAGTCATTTCATACATGAATACAAGATCAGCATCATGAGTTCCATTCAGTTTCTTAAAAAACAAACCAAAACAAGAAGAAAACTGAGGCTCAAAGAGGCTATATAACCTATTATGTAACACAGCCCTGAGCCCTGGTGTATCCTGCAACCAGGGTTTATCTGTGCATATCATTCACCAGGGACATGATCTGGTAAAACTGAAGAGACCTAGTAGCCACCAAAATGAGTACCTCTTAACTACTGATATGGCCCCATGTTAGAAGAGACATCTGTGTGGATCACGCCTATGCTTACTTCTTGTTTCACCTAATGAATCTCTGACAACCACATGTATTTCTGTAACATTAATCATTCCTTTCACCTACTAATGAAATATATAGGGAGCATGAAAGTAGCAATTAACTTTTTAAGAGTTCTGTTTCCATTACCCTTTGCAATTATAAACCCAGATGTGTGTAAACAAATGGGTGTTTAGAAGTTACACACACACACGCACATACTCACACACATTTAATAGCATCTTTGGAATACTACATACTAGGTATCTGCTGAAAAATCAGCAATGGATTACACACATTAAACACTTAGCCTTAATTTGTTTCAGATGCTGAGAGTCTCTAAGGACACCCATCCCATTAATCATAGTTAAAACATACTACATATACTATTAAAAAAATGATTGTGTTAGATTAGAAAATTTATCACATATACAAAATGAAATTCTAAACTGGGATAATAAGATTCATAAAAAGACCAATTAATTCAAGTGGTACAAACCAAGTAACACCAGACATAGGGAACCACACTATGGCTTTGACTGTCTGAAGGTACCCAGTCCATAGGATAGAGTGAGTCATCCATCCATCCATTCACTCATTAAACACCTCCAATGTATCGAGACAAATGCTAAGCTCTGAGAACTCACACTCCCTTAAGAAGCTCACAATCAGTATTGTGGTTAAGATCAATATCTTAATTAGGGATACACTGGTTTCAAGCAATAGAATATTTAGCTTAGGTAAAAAGGAGAATTTAGGGGCAGACACACAGAGATCTCCTGGAACCCAAGGCAGTATGTTTACTCAGGCTTCATGAGGGGCTGAAACCCCTAGCTCAAAGTCAGAACCAGAGGTCTACTCTTTGCCTCCCCAGACCCCATGGGCTACCTAATTCCAGTCTTCTTTCTCTTTTCTGATTGGCCTTCTTTACTTCTGTACCCACAGAATGGAAAGCAGCCATTCCTCTCAGCTGAGCTTTCAGTGACCTCCTACATCATTAGAATTTCTGAGCTGAAATTCAAGTTTTCAGTGAGAGAGAATCTGGTTGACCCAGAATGAATCAAGTGTCTGTCATTTCCCAATGTCCTGAGGCCAGTGGGGCATGGCAGGGGATCCACTGCCCTCTCATCAGGGACTATGGTTAGTCTCTGAGAAGGGTCATAGGTAAGGCAGGTAAACTGACAACTATGTCTGTTATATTAGTGATTAGACAATCACATTTAGATGGCCTGCTATCTATAAAACAATTAGTACAATTCCTGGATCAAAACAAGTTCTTAATAAACAGTGACTAACCTTCTCAGTGTCTATTATACCACACAGTGTCAGGTGTTATGGGGAAAGTAAGCCCAGAGACCTGAGGCAGCCCACTGCAGGGGCACCGTCTCAGTTTTGAGGGAGCTCAGAAAGGGTTGTGAGATGAGCTGGTGAAAGAGGAGAAGGAACTATGTAGATGATGGTGGGAATTTGTCTAGGAGGTGGAAGTAAGGGGGCTTTCCAAAATGGTGCAGTATAAATGAAATCCCAGAGGAAAGAGAGAACTGCTATTTTCCAGAAATCCCAAGTGGTTTAGTATGCCAGAAGCCAGGGTATATGTCTGTGCAAAGGCTTGAGGGGTTTGAAGAAGTCAACACATGGGCCTTACTCAAGGCTATTCTGTTGCATTGGAGGATTTTAAGAAGGGAGGGACCTGTTCTGATTTCTACCTGCTTCTTGCAGTGGTGGAGGACTACAGATTAGATGACAACAGGAAGGGAGTGGGACTCTTCTTAATAGGAGTGTCATTCACCAAGATACAGAGCACTGAAGAGAAACTGACTTCAGAAAAGGCTAGAATGAGTTTAGCTCTGTGCTCAGTGAATTTGAGGTACCTGAGAGACAGCTATGAGGTGTCTATAAGGGAATTAAAGATAAGGGTCTGCACTCAAGGGAGAGGTCTAGGAAATGCATTGAGCACTAATAAGAAAATATATAAAATACTAGCACCAAGAGCTGTGGGAATAGAGATGGAGACATAAACTCCCAGAAAGGCTGGAAAGTGCTCTAGACAGAGAAGATAAGGTAACATTGGATTTGAGTTGGAAGGAAAAGAAGGGGTATCCAGGCAGTCAGGTGTAATGGGATGGTGAGGGAGAGGGAGGCATTTCCAAAAGAGGGGAGTGTAAATGCAGAGGCAACTCCATGAGCCTCATCTTTGGAATGTGAAGAAGGAGGATATCGGGCACCACTCAGCTCTCATGTACACTGGAAAAGACCTAGAACTGTCTCTACAATTCAGTATTTGAAGACTAGACATCCAAGAGAGCCAAGGCTATCTATGACTTAATGATCTAACTACTGTCCATAATGATTTTATAGAAACAAAAATAAAACATCTCTAAAATCACATTAGCAGTCATGACAGGTTAAACAAGCATGTTTACCTTTCCTTCCTCTCAAAACCCACGAATCATCACCTCCCAGTGTAAAAAGACAGTAAATGATGCCTAAAATTGACAAATCTAGAAACAGAAGTATATGCAAAGAAATAGCAAAACATTTGCCAATTAAAGAAAAAAGCCAGAGTACTCGGGGAATTGGGATTTGCACATAAAAAGAGGGCTTCCCTGGTGGCGCAGTGGCTGAGAGGCCGCCTGCCGATTCAGGAGACACGGGTTCGTGCCCTGGTCCGGGAAGATCCCACATGCCGCGGAGCAACTAAGCCCGTGAGCCATGGCCGCTGAGCCTGTGCGTCCGGAGCCTGTGCTTCGCAACGGGAGAGGCCACAGCAGTGAGAGGCCCGCATACCGATAAAAAAAAAAAAAAAAAAAAAAAAAAAAAAAAGAGATTGGAAGGACCACTGTTCATTAATGTAAATGCTGAGAGACTTCTGTTTGATTTTTAGCTATATATATATACTGACAAAAATAAACATTTTATAAATTACAACATCAACAACATGAGAATGAGATTCAGCTTGCATGTAACTTTTCACAAATACATCTTCTCCAATAATAAATAACATGAAAAGCATGATTATGTCATACTAAATCTATGTCAACATTTGCTCTGCCAGGTGCGCCTGCACCAATAGCTATCTGTCATCACTTTTATGCTTTACTGCAGATAAATGTAAAGGATTATCCTGCCTGCCAGATCAAGTACTTTTAAGAAACACTCAAACATTGGGGTCAACTCCCTAAAAGACTTTACAGTGATATTTTACTTATACACACCATAAAATTTTAGAACTAGAAGAGACTTAGAGTATAACTAGCCCAAGGTCCTCATTTTGCATATGGAAAAACTAAGTACCATCCTAGAGAATTTGCTAGTCATCAAACAGCTCAGCAGGGGCTGCACTTAAAGTTCCTTCCTTCCATTCTTTGTTCTACTAACCCAGCATTTCTACATCTCTGGTCTACTGAACACTAGGGCCCATTATATCAAATGGCCTGCATAAAATATTAACACTATTGTAAATATTAAGTGCATTTTAAAATTTATCTGTTGTTTAGAATGTTTAAAGGACTTTTAAACATTGGACCAATACAGAATTGCATCCTTAATAAATAATATGCTTGAGCACTCTTCTCATGACATAGCTGTGAATAAGAGATTCAGTCATTGCCGTATAGCTTGTCAACATACATTCTAGCAGGAGAAAGGGGGATTTAAAAAACCAAAAAAATATAATAAAGTGTGATGATCAACACAGAAAATACTTCATGGGAACTGGAATATTCTGCCAAACCCCGAAATCATAAACGTGCCTACAGATACAAAATTTACAGCATTGTTTCTAGAGTAAAAGTAAAGTTTATTTGGCCAATTTTATCCTTAGCACAAGGAAAAGCTATAGTGCTCCAAAGAGTACTGAGCCTTTTTAGTACTCCATACTTCAGAAAGTTACAGTTGAATTGGTAACATCTCATTTTGTTGCCATAGACCATCCTGACTTGACTGGGTCACAGATTGACTGGCGTCATTCCACATAACAAGTTCTGTGATGACTGATTATGATTTTCCATTGTACCTGAAATTATTCTGCGAGCAATGTACATAACTTGTTTGTGTCTTCTTACTTATTGAATGTCTAGAATTATCTGTCTGGAATTCTGTCTGCCACTTCTGCCCTTCCAAACAGGCCCACTTAACACCTAGCTCAAGCTGCTATCTGCCACCTTTGCTGAACCCACACTACCTCCCCACACCCACCCTTATCCAGAGCACAGAGCTTCCCCTCTGCAGAGAGGTGCCAGGGTTTTGTCAATGCTTATGTAAAAATGCTTGGTCTCCCCAGAAGAAAATGAGCTCCTAAAAGCAGAAAACATGCCCACTCATCTTGTATCCTCCACATTTAGCCAATTCTTGATACACTGTACGCATCCCCAACGGGGCCTATGTTATGGAGATGAATATTTTCTGAAAATTTTCTTATTAAGAACAAATGATATTAATCCATGATAGCTAATCTGCTATAATAATTCTACGTGTTAAAGGAAAAAAATGAAATGATTTAACTACCAAAATTATATTTATTGAACAGAGAAAAAATTGACAACAGATTGTAATTTATACATTAACTCTTTCTTTAAATTAAAAATCCACTCTTAAGAAAACTCAGTGAGGAAACCCATGTTTACAAAGCAGTTCTTTTAGACAGAAATTTGCATTACAAGAGGTATCACTACAAAGCTTTTTTAAACAGCAAAATCCCTGGTTAGATTAATTTTGTTTTCCAGTTTTTACAATGCTTTGATTAGCCAATGGGATTGAAAAATTTCTTATGCTTCCTCCCAGACCTATGTGTATTATCAAGAACGCATCTGGGTCCACAAGTGGTGTAAACTTATATATATATATATATATATATATATATATACTTTTAAATTCTTCTAATATTTGACTAGAGAGAAACTTGTATTAGTTCTTTAGTTCCTTGCTACTAAGTGTGTGCTCCATAAACAAGCAGCATGGACATCAGCTAGTAGCTTGTTAGATGCAGCATATCAGGCTCATGACAGACCTCCTGAATCTTCAAACTCAACATTTCAACATTATCCCCAGGTAGTGCATATGCACAATATATTTTGAGATGCACAACTTTAATCCATCTACCTTTCCTTCTCTGTGGTCTGAATGTGTCATTTCAAAATAAATAACTAAATATCTATAGCATTAAACATACAGTATGATTATACCACACATTGTATGGTACTCTGAATTTTTTCAGAGTACTTTTAAATTCACATGATCTCCTTTGATTCTTTCATTATCTGCTCTAATAATACCACAGAATGGTGTTATTTCCAATAGACAGATGACCCAGGATTCTGTAGTTCGTGAAAGTTGGCAGTGAAGCCTATGGCAGCTAATTCCTAATGCAGAAATTGGATGCACTGCACTGCGACCTCAGAGCATAACAGGGGTGAGGAGAAGGGATATCACTTCTAATGGAAATAGTTAAAAAATAAAATGAATAAAAGTAACAGGAGATACATGGGAAAAGGTGAGCACCAGGTGCCCCAGGAGAAATTAATATCTGATAAGTTTAATATCTGATAAACCATAAGGTTTATATGGATCTGAGCTGAACCAGAAATAAGCTCCTGGGACAAAAATTTAATCACAAACACTAAAGACTAACACCAACATTAGTGTAGAAGCTATTGCTTTCAACTGGACAAAGGATAATCCAGTGATTTTTCACTTGAAACAACAAACACTTCACATTCAATGACGTAATTGGAACCAAGTGCATAATTCCTGGTTAATAAAGAAAACTGCCTTCCCTGAAAACCAGTATTAACACTACATACAGTGACAAAACTTTGAACCCTTCCCATGTCTTAATAAATAACTTTCCCTGAACAAAAAAAGTAAAAGAAATATCGGGATAGACTACTACTCAGGCTGATGTGCAAATTAAATCCTAATTAAACTTCTGAATATCAGAACAAATATAGCACAAAACTGTAATGCCAATTAGCATTTTGTTTATCAGTCATTACCATAAAACAAAGAGCAAATCATGTTACTTTAATAAGGTCATAATTAGAGTAAATTACTTTAGCACAAAATGCAAAGAATCATAGCAACATTCACATAACAGTATTCCAGTAGACACGACAAAAAGAGATTGAGCTCACTTACAATCAGGGTGTGAAAAATCCTGTGCATTAAATAATCCTCTGTGTCAAAAAGTATACTTTCTAAAATATAATGAAACAAGGAAGCTTAGTTCCCCTAACCCCTAAAGGAAAGGGTTCTCTAAGATGGTAATTTTAGAGACATTCTCTTCTTCCCCTTCCTTTTCATCCTTCAGGAACCTTACCCTTCAGTGTAGTTAACTCCAATGCCAAACACTCTGGAGATCAATTCCACATTTCTAACTGTACCTCCCTCCGGATGTCATGCTGGAAACTGAAGCAACACATCCAAACCCAACCATCATTTTAATCTTCTAATTTCCCTACTGTTGTTAATGTCCTAACCCTGTCCCAGTTATCCATGCATTTGGAATTCTCTTCAATGGAATCTAAATTACTGCTGAGATCTCTCCCTTCCTTTCTATTCTCTGGCTAACAGCTCTGTGTAGGCTTTGGTGAGGTCTCACTATGTTAATAGAGTCCTATCTGGTTCTCCCATCATTTTAACTTGGATGCCCAGGAGCACAAGGCCTCCGTGGCCTGGCCCCTGCCCTTCTTTGTTTCCCTCTCCCCTGTCCTCTGTACACTGCTGCTCTCCGATGCTCCTCCTTGTTACTGGATACGCCTTCTTTTCCTGCCCCTACATCTCTGCTTAGTTTAGTTTCTCAGCCTGTAATGCTCTCCTCAAACTCAGCCTTTGAAAGGTTCTCATCTGCAGGGGGTTGAATGGTGGCCCCCCAAAAGATATGTCCACACTCTAATACCTGAAACTTGTGACTAGTATCTTATATGGCAAAAGATACGATTAAGTTTAAGACCTTGAGGTGTTTACCCTGTACAGTATTATTCACCTGAGTCCTACATACAATCTCAGCTGCACTTATAAAAGGAGCCAAGAGATAGTGAACACACAGAAGAGAAGGCAGTGTGACCAGGAAGGCAGAGTCTGGAGTGATGTGTCCACAGCCCAGGACAGCCAGCAGCCAAGAGAAGGCCAGAAACAGATTCTCCCCGAAAGCCTCTGCTGGCTGTGCCCTGCTGGCACCTCGCTGCTGGGCTTCTGGCCTCCAGAACTGCGAAAGAATCAATTCCTGTTGTTTTAGTCACCAAGGCTGTAGTAATTTGATACAACAGCTCTAGAAAATTTATCATCTTTATGGTCTGGTTCAAACACCATTTTCTATTCCATAAAAGGATTCCTGATTCTCTGGGGTTAGTAACTCTCCCTAATTAGAACTGTTAAAGCATCATGTTTTAACACTTACCATATATAATTAACACTGCCACATTAATGATATCACATATATTTAGGTCATGTATGAAAATATTTATGATATGTGTAACATACATTTGAACAGATAAATAGGTGTGCAGGTATGTATATACCTATATGTTAAATGTTATCATGTATCTGGATATATGTATGTGTGAATATATACATGATATATAAAAGCAGAGATGATCTAATAGATTGTTTAAATCTCCATCCTATCTACCTAGTGCAGTGCCTTACTAACAACAGATGCTCAGTAATTATCTGTCAAATAAATCAATGAGTTTTCAAGTCTTCTGTGAGTTCTCTTATCACCAAGTCTCCAAGTTCTTGATGTAGTTAAGTGAGAGTTTGAGATGTGATTGACCATGCTTTAGAAAAATCTAAGGCCTAAGAACTTCTTTGTGACTAGAAAGGGAAAGAGTTCCAAGAAGTGATGGTTATTCCTCGAAAATTCTCTAGAAAATGTAGACTGTCCATAAGTTGCTCAACACAGGCAATGCCTTCTGTAGTAGCCAACATTATGATGCATCAAGGAGCAAAGGTGTGGGCCTTGTTACCGCATCTCCATTATGGATTCAGAACCACCTGCTGTCAGGGTATTGTGAGTGAGACTAGAAATCATTCCTGTAATGACAGGGAACTCTCCAGGGAAGAGAGCTGCTCTTGCATAGCGATATGTCTCACTGAGATCACATGGTCTTGAGATCACACAGCTCCAACAGCTCCCTGGAAGATGATGGCCTCATTTTTAGGGCACTATGGAGATTTTCTTTCTAGTGCATATCTCAAGAATAGGGTGTTGTTATCATTAATATTTTGTAAAGAAAATTAATTGCTTTCTCTACTAAACATGCTATTTTAAAAGGTCCACCATATTTTCATAGGTGATTCTTTTTTTGGGGGGGGGATAGGAAGCTGTACCTTCCTTTTGGTATTAGGAACACCTCCAGATCAGGAATTGTTTGCTAGGGCTGTTTTAGAAACTCATGAATTAGATAATAAGATTTATACTAAAACAAATATCTATGTCAGGCCTATGCATTTCTGAACACACTGGAGAAGAGGAAACATGAATTAGGGATCTTAAGTCAATGCTTATAGAATAAAGCAGAAACCCTGTCCTTTGTAAAATTCTTATTTGATATTGGCCTCTATAAAAATACGAAATCTGGCTGCTGATTGGACTTCAAAGATTTGGTTTCACCTATATATTTCTATCCTTGGAGGCATTATTTATATTTTGAGGCAACATAAAGCATTTTGGGGAAGAGTTTTGGGGAACCACTCTTACACTAGTTCTGGGATGGAGGTCCCTCCCTCAGTGGTCTCTTGGCTTGTTTAGCTCAAGGCAGTTACTCTGGTGCCTACAATCTACTGGCCTTGAGAGTCTCCCCACCATATGAACTCCCATGGTGGAGAATCATGTCTCTTTTACCAGCACATCTCTAGCAGCTAAAGTGCCTGGCTAGATATTCAGCAAATATTCAGTAAATGACTGATAAATTAAGCAAAACTCACTTCCAAAGTGCTGCTTAAAATCCAGGAAAGGATTTTACTTTTTTTCCTTGATTACATCATAAAACTGATTTGTCTACTTTTTAAAATCAGTTAAGATTATTTAAGGAAGCTTAAGTTTCTGTCCTTTCTCTTAAGTCTAGTTTGTATATATTACTTTTAGATGTTAAAGGAAGCTTTGGCAACTCAGAAGTGGATTTCATCCTGACTTTCAACTTTATTTAGATTCATGTTTTATATACAGAAAGCAGATTGCTAAAAAATCAAGTCTCTCCTGAACAGGCTGCAAACTAGCTTGATCTTTGACTTAAAAATACTCCAGTAAGCTGAACACTGAAGGTTAAGATTATAAATAAAATTTTTAAAAAGAAGAAAAAAAAAGGAAGAATCACTAATTCTCAATTCTTATCACTACTTTTTAGTTCAAAATGCTAAAAAAAAAATTATAGCCATAAAAAAGCCCAAACTGAACACAATGCTGGAGGGAAAGATAGACAGTATTGATGATACAATCAATAAAAGGTTGGTGAGGCCACTTTCTTTCATTCTTACCTCCAGTCTTTACTGAAATTGCCTGTTGTCATACCTAACAATAGACATGAGGCATCTGTGATACTATGGAAAGAGTAACAGATGAGAGGTTAGAAAACTTGTACTTGAATCTGATCCACTGTGTGACTTTAGGCAAGTCATTGCACTTCTCTCTGTACCATGGTTTCATCAACTGTACAGCAAGAAGATGGCCTAGCCTACCTCAAAGAAGCCTTCGTGCCCTAAAATTTAGTGAATCTATGAAGTCATCATATAAACATGCTCTAGAAATAGTCATTACTACTACTTGTAGTAAGGTACAACTTTTATTATTTAATGTATACTCTGAAAAAATGTTAAAATGTGAAAAAACCCTGGTAAACAACTTAATGCAGACATCTAAATACCCTATTATTTATTAAGTACTGTTTCTTTAACATTGTGTTAAGAGCTCTCCATCTAGTAACTGATCTTCACATTCACTTTATAATATAGGTGTTTTTCTCTTTTTTGTTTATTTGTTTGTTTTCAATCTCTGAGGTCTGAGAGGGGTTGAGTAATTTCCCAAGAATACGTAGCTAGCAAGTGGTAGGGGCAGGATTTCAGCTCAGGTCTTTCTATCTTTAATCATTATTCCATATAGCCTCTCATCAGGCTAGATTTCCTTTTCATAATAATAAATTTCATTAACCTCTGTTAGTATAAATTGGATGCTCTATTATACAATATACGTGTCTCTTTAAGACATTATTTTTCTGTATACACATTGGGAACCCTCTTATCAACATAGCTGAAACAGCAATGGATTGATAAATTTAAAACACCAGTTTAAATGGAGAGTTTTATATTTTATTTTAGCTTAAAAATAAAAATGTGCATTCCAGTGACCAAGTTCTGATAAAGTACAGAGATCTTTTCTTTCAGTATGTCTCATACTGATAAAACCTTTGTAATCTTTCTTGAATAAGCCACGTCCATAACTCATCCATAATTTCCAGTTTTTCTTTCTTGAAAGTAGAAAAATAATTAAAGATACATATGAAGTAATTTATAGATGGAGTCCTTCAGGCTTCTTAGATTTATTTTATTTTATTTTCACTCTGGAGAAGAGTACAATTGTTTCACTCATACCTAACTCAACATATTTTTTTAGGAACTCATTAAAGCTTGGAAAAAGTATTCAATTAAATATTTTTGGAAACAAAACTCTCCTTTGTTTTGTTGTGTCACACAATATTTAAATTATGTAATTACATTAATGTGTACAACTGGAAGACATATGTTTGGGAACAAATATAGTAGTCTCCCCTATCCACAGGGGATACAGTTCAAGACCCTCAGTGGATGCCTGAAACCATGGCTAGTACGGAACTCTATACATACTCTGTTTTTCCTATATATACATACCTATAATAAAATTTAATTTATAAATTAAGTACAGTAAGAGATTAACAACAATAACTAATAATAAAATAGAACAATTATAGCAATATACTGTAATAAAGGTTATATGAATGTGTAATATACTGTAATAAAGGTTATATGAATGTGGTCTCTCTCTCTCTTACTCTATCTCAATATCTTATTGTACAGATTTAATGTCTTTTCCATCTTAACTAAGCACTTATCATGCACTGTGGCCTTAACATTTGTAGTTTGAGATGCAACAGTAAAACCAGCAAAATTTCATTTTCCTTCTTCACGATTTTATAGATAGAAGGTTTGACCATAGATCTTAGCAACCTCAGAATATGATGTTTATTCCTTATTAAGTTGAGAACTTTCACCTTTGCACTTAAAGGAAGTACTTTAAGACTTCTCTGGCATATCTGAATTGCCAGCATCACTATTCTTGGGCTTTGAAGCCATTGTTAAATAAAATAAGGGTGACTTGAACACAACAAGCACTATGATACCTCAACATAACCTACGATGGCTACTGAGTGACTAAAGGGCTTTGGACAAAAAGATGATTCACTTTGTCAGTGGACTACAGTGGGACAGCAGGAGATTTCATCATGCTACACAAAAAGGTGCACAATTTAAAACTTGGGTTTTTTTTTTTTTTAATTTCTGGAAGTTTCCATTTAATATTTTCCCACCGCAGTTGACTGCGTGTAACTGAAACCATGGAGAGAGAAACGGTGGATAAGGGGGGACTGCTGTACAACAGACCCGTGGTGTGTGTGTGTATATATATATACATATATATGTATATATATATATATATATATATGTATATATATATGTATATATGTATACATATATATATACATATATATATACACACACATATATATATATGTGTGTATATATATATATATATACATATATATACATATATATGTATATATGTCTCAATTATGGAAGCAAAAATGCATACAAGTGAAGTAACACAAAAGCACTGCAATCACTGTGCTCATCAGTTTGTCAGAATGTTTTAAATTAAGACTAGACCATGTGGTTAAGCCAGCTCTTGGGGTAACGGAGTCCTGCTGTACTAATTTGTTTATCTGGTAGAAAATATTTTCACATTTCTTCAGAATAAACTCAAATGGCAAGATATGTACCTTAATACCAAGGAATCATTCAGATTTTGTGGGGTCTGACACATACAATTTGGGATGCTCTCTTTAAGAAAACTATCATTTTATATTATAAATATAAAATTAGGTAATAGGGCCTTGGAAGGGAGCTAGTAAGGGAAGGACCCTGAAGCTTAAGTTTCATTAGCTTCCAAGTCAGTCCACCACTGCTACCCACAGACACCTTGCTCTTGCTTCAAGATTGAGCTTCATCTGAATTGCACTCTGCTGATGTTCATTCAATCATTTAGGAAATACTTACTGAGTATCTCCTATACACCTGGTACTATTCCAGGAGCCAGGAATACAGTAGGGAATAAAAGAGACAAAGTCTCTATCCTAACAGAGCTCAGATTCTTGGGAGAATAAAGAACATACACAAATAAAAATGAATGATACAATTTCAAGTAGAGGTAAGTGAGAAGGGTGCACGAAGGCATACTAAAAAAGTCAATGTTTTCAAAACCACTTCTTCACTGAAAACAAAAAGTGCCTTATGAATAAAATATTTTCCATAACAATAGAGTCATGCTGTGTCCTGACATAAAGAGTTGTTGAAGAGTTTCTGAGCTCATGAAGTAGTGCCTTTCTTAGCCTTCCTTAGCCTTTCCAATCTTGGGTGTTTGTTTTGAAAACTAGGTACACCATGCTGAGGTCCTTCCTGGGATGAGACATCAAAATGGGCAACTCAGGTTGAAACCCCCACTGAAAGAAATAAATTTTACAGCAATGAGAGTTTTACATAACATCATTGCATATAAGCCTCTCACAGGAACACAATCCAATGAGATGTTTCTAAAATCAGTTAAGGAAAAAAAGTGCACCCTTACAAGCCATTCTACTTGATAGAACACTTTTGCTTGCCCAAATTACAAAGAGATTAAAAGCTCATGCCAACAAACACCCAGCCAAAAGCTTGGTAGAAATATGTCACTCAGGAAAAGTAGAAATTATTTATATTTCTGTAATAACTTTTATTAATCACCTTTCACTTCTTGGCCACGGAGTAAATGAATGATAGATCTGAAATTTTACAATGCAGAACAACAGTTTTCATAACATTTAATTTTCCTTAAAAAAAAGGCATGCTTCAAATATATGCTGTCCAAAGCTTCTAAAGCTGAGGAGATATGGGTAATTTAATAAAAATCTGTACCAAATATATAATAGGTTAACCCCTTCCCAAACACATAGCAGTATTTTGTTTTTTTGCAGATCTTTTACTGATCAGCCAGAAAGAGTAATTCTTTAAACTGGTCAAGTGATAAAAAGAGAATGTTATAATTACCTAAGTCAAATTAAGTAAATGAAAAGGAAAACCAGTGCTGGTTAAACACAGCTTTTTTCCATCCATAGCAGAGAAATGAAGTGCCAGCTGCTGTTTTCAAAAGAAGCTTCTCAAATATCAGAAATTTTGCACCTGCAACATAATATAAACTGAGTAGCCCGGTTGACTGCAAGTTTATGAGATGACTGCAAAAAAAATTTTTTAAAGAGTATACATGAAAATAACCAGAAATGTCAACTCTAACGATGTTGATATAAGAAAACAAAATATAAACCACATAAAACTTGCCCATGCTGGGTTATTAATCCCCCTAAAAAGTGACACAGTCAATTTAAACATGTTGCAACAAACAGAGGGAGATATAGTTTTCATAAGTTCAATATTTTTTTATGTTGGAAAAACATCAGTGATAACTTGTGTTTGTCTACATAAATAATCTTAAGATACTGTGTTGCTCAAATCAGTAATGCCTAGCATCATGTGGTTACTGAGTATTTGCAATGTGACTAGTCTGAAATAGGATGTGTTATATGTATATATAAAATACATATCATATTTTGAAGGCTCAATATGATAAAAATAATATAAAAAGAAATCAGTATTTTTAAAATATTTATTAAACATTGAAATAATATTTGGATATAGATTGGATTAAATAAAATATATTATTAAAATTAACTTCATGCTTTTCTTTTTACTTTTTTATATGGTTACTAAAGTTTTTAAAATAACATCGGTTTGCATTATATTTCTGTTGGACAACAATGGCCTACAGTGGTAAGAATTGGGTTCAATTTGAGCTAAGGGAACTGGGCTCAGAAATTCAACTGGAATTCTCTGACTCTGTCCTAAACTCCAAATTTCTAATAATCCTAATATTTGCAAATATGTCATCTAGAAATATCTATGTTCCATCACCTAACATATAATATCATCATTGCACTTACACATATCATATTACATCAGCATATTCTCCATACCAATAAGTACTCTGTTGATGGTAGCTATTATCACATGATTATCATATAGTTAATTAACAAAATAATTATTATCACATCACTTTCAACACTTTGCCCCAGAACTTAGTATAGAAACTGACACATAATAGTCTCACGACAAACTCTGTGGCATAAACAAATGAATAAATTATGAGCCAACAAATGCATAAATGACATATTTAGGTTAAGGGAAAATTTTAAGAATCAATGAAAATACGATGAAATAGGATCACTGTCCTTTTCATCATGTCAGGACTTAATTTTATCTGAAAAATAGGTAAGATTTAGAACAAGAATTTCCTAAATATTCTGATATGGAACTAGGGCAGAAGTAAGGCTTGTCTTACTAGAGAATTCTCAAAGGCAGAAATCAAAATGCACCATTAAAATGTCAATACAGCTTTACTGGCCAATGAAATTTTACAGTTAGAAAACTGCTCAACAAATAGGCAGTTCAACCATTCATCTTTCACATCAAAGACCCTTTATTAGTTTCCTGTGAGTGCTGTAACAAATTGCCACAATTTTACTGGCTTAAAACAACACACACTTATTCTCTTAGAGTCCTGGAGGCCACGAGTTTGAAATCAGTTCAAACAGCCAAAATCAAGGTGTTGGCAGGGTCTTGCTCCTTCTGGATGCTTGAGTGGAGAATCTGTTCCTTGCATCTTCCAGCCTCTGGTGGCTGCTAGCATTCCTTGGTTTGTGGTCATAGCAGCACTCAGATCTCCATTTCTGTGGTCACATTGCCCTCTCTTCTGCCTGTGTCAAATCTCCCTAGGTCTCTCTTCCATAAGGGCATTTGTGATTGCATCAGGGCCCATTGAGATAATTCAGGATAATCTCACCTTTTCAAGATCCTAAGCTAAATCACATCTGCAGAGTCTTTGACATAGAACATAGCAGTTAGGTACCAGAATTAGGACATGAGGGTCATTATTCAGCCTCATACAGACCCCAATACATAGTTTTCCAATCTGCCCTAAAGCATTCACTAAAAATGGTCATTTTTGTATACCACTTTGAAATTTTTATTAAACCTGGATGAACACAACCAAATTTTTTAAATGTGGAATTATGTGGCTATTGCACACCCATAACTGATTACTGCTCTGCATCTAGGTAGAGAGCTGTACATTTCATGTTCCTACACTTTTACATACTCACCACTCTGCCCTGTGTCTCCTTAGGATCTCAGAAACTGCAACATTCAGAGAAGATGACTTCTCACTTCTGATATCATAATAATGCTTTTGTCCCCCAAAGTAACTTATTTTTGATAAACCCATTCACCTGACAAGTAATGAGGAGTTTCCAGGGACTTACTGCAAGTCTAGAGTGGCCAACTAGCTGGCCATGCACTCAAAGGAAATTTGTCAGCCAGTAGCTGTGCACATGCAACTGTTGTTCAGAAAATGATTTTCAACTAATCAATGTTTCTAAATTGGACTTTCAGGAATTTTATACATGCAAACTAGTTGAGTAAAGGGTACAAAGCAGTAAAATAGTCATGTATTTTCAACATATTTTAATTATACTTAAAATTTATTGAGGTCATATGGACTATAATAGTTATATATTAATGACAGATTACCATGATTTGTAGTTTATTCTTTTCAATGTATTTGGAAGATATAAAATTTCCCTAGTTGAACTGACATGCCCAACCAAGAGAGGGAGTAAAAACAAAAAAAATAGGATGCACAAAGCTGTCTTTTTTCTGCTGCCATCCAGTGGTCAAATAATCATAGTGCATATCACATGGTAAAAAGTTAAGTCTTTCTGGGTAGGTCAGTGAGCCCCTATATTTGTTTTTATGGTTCAGAAATATTTAGCCAAAAATCTAAAACAAAGAACGTATGATTCCCAGTTCTACAATTAAAAGTTACTTTTCTGCTCAAATCTTAATTGATATAATAATAGTAATAACCAATAAAGGATTTGTCTTTCAATCCTCAAATAGTATTGTGCTCAACAACAGCTTAATCAATATCATTTTTTTCTGAGCTAAATATTAGGATAGATGATTTACGGTTACAATTTGCTCAACAGGACAGAGTATTTAAAAAAAAAAACCCAACAAAGTAACATGATGGTGGCACACAGATGGCCCTGTCTTGCCCTTTGTTTATTCCCATGAATACTTTATCTCATCAACTGAAGTACAAGCTTCAACAGAATGGAGAGTGTGCCCTAGGTTTAACTGTTTCTGTCTCAGTGCTTCATCCAGAGATTTACATGTAGTCAGTACTCAATAAATATTTGTTGAACAAATGAGTAGTGTTTATGTTTATTGCAGTTGGGTCTGGTGAAAAGTAGTAAACTAAAGAATTGAATGAAAACAATATAAAACCACAGTGGCTTTTCCTGGGGTATTTAAATAATCTCTGCATATGCTATACTTAAACTAAATTCCAAATAGCTCTCACACCATCTCTCTCATTTTTTTTTTTTTTTTCCCTGCGGTACGCGGGCCTCTCACTGCTGTGGCCTCTCCCGTTGCGGAGCACAGGCTCCGGACGCGCAGGCTCAGCTGCCAAGGCCCACGCGCCCAGCCTCTCCGCGGCATGTGGGATCATCCCAGACCGGGGCACGAACCCGTGTCCCCTGCATCGGCAGGCGGACTCCCAACTACTGCGCCACCAGGGAAGCCCTCTCTTTTTTTTAAATTAGCAACTATCTAAAAATCTTTTAATTCCATGTTTAGCAACTTCATCTATGGACTTTTTGTTTTCATAGGAAATGTATACTTTTTTTATTCCATTCAATAGCAACTCTCTTATTTAATCCTCAGTAAAAGAGCGTGAACATGTTCTCTCTCTGTAGATAAATCTTTAAACAGAATGGAGATGCATTACTCTTTCCTTAGCTTTCCATAGTCAATCATCTTGACTGAACCTTAAGACTTGTTTCATGATCCTTAATTTATTTCTTCTTCTTTCTTTTGAACTTTATTAAGTAGTGGGAACTTCACGTAAAAGTACTCAAATACTAATTCTGGAAAGGAAAGGTATACCAAAAAGGATTGATTCTAGTCAGAATATGTGTGAGGTTTTTTTGCCCGGGGGGAGGGGAGTGTTGCGTGGGAGAGAAACAGTGAAAATTCTCCACATTTCATTGATATTAGTCCAAAATTAACCCCAAAGTGTCATGCTTACGCCTAAGGGAGCAGTCTAAAAGTATATGTGATCTTGAAATTTTCAACAAAGTCATTTGGAAATGACCAATTCTTCACACCAAGCCACTGTCTATAATGGCTATGAAAGCACTTTGTCATGTTATAAGAACTCTAGGAATCTCGGCTATTAGTACTATACACCCACAATCATGAATACTTTATTTTTTTTGGACTTTTAAAAATTTTTTATGCAATTTTTGAAGGTTACTTTCCATTTACAGTTATTACAAAATATTGGTTATATTCCCCATCTTGTGCAATACATCCTTCAGCCTATCTTACACCCAATAGTTTGTACCTCCCACTCCCCCACCCCTATATTGCCTCTCCCTCTTTCCCTGGTAACCATTAGTTTGTTCTCTATATCTGTGTCTGCTTCTTTTTTGTTATATTCACTAGTTTGTTGCATTTTTTAGATTCCACATATAAATGGTATCATACAGTATTGATTTTTCTCAGTCTGACTTAATTTCACTTAGCATAATGCCCTCCCAGTCCATCCATGTTGCTGCAAATGGCAAAATTTCCTCTTTCTTATGGCTGAGTAGTATTCCACTGTACATATACACCACATCTTCTTTATCCATTTATGTGTTGATAGACACTTAAGTTGTTGCCATATCTTTGCAATTGTAAATAATGCTGCTATGAACAATGGGGTGCATGTATCTTTTTGAATTAGTGTTGGTGTTTTTTTCAGATATAAACCCAGGAGTGGAATTGCTGAGTCATATGGTAGTTCTATTTTTAGTTTTTTGAGCATCCTCCATACTGTTTTCCCACAGTGGCTGCACCAATTTACATTCCCACCAACAGTGTTCGAGGGTTCCCTTTTCTCCACATCTTTTTTTTTTTTTTTAACATCCTTATTGGAGTATAGTTGCTTTATAATGGTGTGTTCGTTTCTGCTTTATAATGAAGTGAATCAGCTATACGTATACATATAACCTCATATCTCCTCCCTCTTGCATCTCCCTCCCACCCTCCTTATCCCACCCCTCTAGGTGGTCACAAAGCACAGAGCTGATCTCCCTGTGCTATGTGGCTGCTTCCCACTAGCTATCTGTTTTACATTTGGTAGTGTATATGTGTCCATGCCACTCTCTCACTTCGACTACTTACTTTAAAAACATGATAGTACATAGTTGATGACTTCATGTTCACTGTGCATGCATTTTATGCAAGTGAGTGCTTCTCTATTACCTCCCTCCTCTAGATTTCATCCACATGGATATTGCATAAACTCCTAAAACATAAAGTATCCACAAATTAATTTTCCATCTTCATGACCTTCCCTCATCTGTTCTTCCTCTTCTCATCCTTATCCTGTTCAATAATACAAACAGCCATCCAGACAATTAACAGAAACCTTACAGTCACCCTAGATTCAGAGTTTAAACATCCTTGCTCCCATTTATTTACAATCTGATACGGCTCATGTGGCCCAAATATCAGTCATAAACAGAAGACAGTGATTGGTTGATTTACTGACTCTTCAAACCTTATTGAGGAGAAGTCCTACGTGCTGGGCAATGAAACAGACAATGAGGTGCACAGCTTTATTAAATATAACAAGTATGCTCACATCAGCCGATGGCAGATTTGTAAATAAATAAGTACCATGGAAACATTGGGAAAACAAAGGAGTAGCCAATTCTACCTAGGGAGGATTGGGAGTCAGAAAAGTCTACATAGGGTGGCGCAATTCCTGTCTAAAATGTGATACCTGGTCAGCACATTCACTCAATAGTTCATTCAAAAACAATTATGATACGTCTGGAAGAAAAACAACAAAAGGATTAATACTGCTAAGGAATTCACCATTGGATGAATAACCCAATATTTTTAAAAACTGATAATTTCACTGTGAGGCCCACTGAATTGGAACATTTCCTTTAAGTGCCAGTGGGATCACCCGTTGCAGACCTCAAGAAGTGAAATAAAAAGACAGATCAAAAGCTCAATAAACAGCAGAAGCAGTAAAAATAGATTTACACATCATTCACATATAAGTAGCAATTGACACTTTGGAAAAAACTAAGATCCTCTTGAGACTAACAGTGAGGAAAAGTGAGAAGATAAGGCTAAGGCCAGAGCTTTAAGGGCAGACAGGAAGATGAAGATTTAGCCAAGGAGACAAAAAAATAAATAAGTAAAAGCACACTCAATGATATAAGGGAAAATTTCTATGTGGTTATTCAATGTCATATTTCTATAGTATAAGTATTCTGTTTTTTAAATATTATAAGTTTATATAATGTATATGTACATATCTACCTCCAAAATGCTTCAATTGTAGAGCTTGATAGGTTATAATATGACATTATTTTTTAACTTTAGACATTGTTTCTCTTTATATTAACAAGATCCCAATTATATTCTAAGATTTTTCCCACTACTTTCACTATTCATAATGGTTACAGGGACAGAACAAAACATAAGATACACTTTTTAAGCCTTTTCTAATCTTGTTTCTCCAAAGAACCTAAAATAAGTACTGTGTTAATTCTGGCTTTATTTCTATCACCATTTCAAACTTACATTGAGGAATAGTTAAGGCAAAGGAGGGGTAGTGTCAAACCAAAGGAAGAGATCATTTCAAGAATGATCACAAAGGAGGCTACAGATCACAGTGTGGTAGGGATGACTTCAAACTGCAATGGGTAAGGGAAACAAGAAGTAGAGACAGTAAGGCATGGTGAGACCGAAGAAGTTTATATGGTGCTAAAATGAAGAAAAACATTAAAACAACTTATATATGTTGTGGGAGAATGCAAAGACACTTAAACATATGTGTGGGCTAACAGGATGGAGACAATAAGCAGGGAAAGTTTAAATACAGGAGAGTAGTAAACTCTGTGGGTTTTGGGCATGGGTTTGAAGGAGTCAGAAAGAGGCGGAATCCTGCACAGGAGAGAGACCAAGAGCACAACACCCTCATGCACGACTGAACAGAGTCTAATTTATAAGAGCACTGCTACCTCCCTGATCCCGACATAGTATTAACACTAATACCAGTTTTACACTGTTGTTGTTCAGCAACTACATCATTTGTTGAAGCATAAGGTGTGTTCAACTAAACCAGTTAGAAGATAAAGATATAGACATATCTCTATCTATCTATCTATAATTCTATCTCTCTATCTAGCATAGCATAAACTGAAATTAATTCAAGTTATTCCATTCTGTAATTATGCAGTTGTTTTTATTTTCTAACCAAAGAGCTAGATTTTGCATTTATCCCTGTTGAATTTCGTTTTGAGAGGATCAGCCCATCATTTCAACCTAAGAGTATGTAGATTCTCTAATTCAGCAGTCAGCAAACTACAGCCTGCAGGCCCACTGCCTGTTTTTGTAAATAAAGTTTTATTGGAACACAGCCACACACATTCATTTATGGAATTCCTATGGCTGCTCTCATGCTATAATGGCAGAATTGAATAGTTGCAACAGAGACCTCATGACTTTAAGAAAGCCTAAAATATTTACTATCTGGCCCTTTATAGAAAAAACCAGCCAAACTCTATCTAATTCAACCTGTTAACTATTTTTTCCAGATAAAATATGCAAGTAAATGTGTTTTCTGTGTCTTCATTCAAGTTATTCAGAATCCTGAAACCAACAGGGTCTAATCCAAAATGCAGATAAAAATTCCTGTTCACCTCCCTCTTGGATACACTAATCTATTAGTTATCACTAAAAGAATGATAATAACAGTCCATTATTATCCAGACTATAATTGTTCTTTTCCACAAGGTTGTCATAGTAAGCACTGTCGATTTTCTGGTTGAAATCCATGTATACATAAGCTAATACCACTTCCAGTTTATGATCCTGGTAAACCTATTAAACATACAATCTAAACTTTCCTTTATGACTCAAGAACATCCTCTAAAATCATAAATTTTACTGGGCTGTAATATAGTACTTCTCGGTGACATACAGAAAGAGGTTATAGTCCATTTGGGCTGCTATAACAAAATTCTACAGATTGAGTGGCTTAAAACTACAGATATGTATTTCTTATAGTCTGAGAGACTGGGAAGTCCAGCAGATTCCATGTTTTTTTTGCTGTCTCCTCATGGGTGGAAGAGGTGGGAATATCTCTAGGGTCTCTTTTATGAGGGTGCTAATCTCATTCATGAGGGCCCTGCTCTCATGATTCTAGTCAACTTCCAAGGGCTCCACTTCCTAAGATCATCACACTGGGGGTTGGGATTTCGACATACAAATTTTGGGGGGACACAAATATTCAGTCCATTGCAAGCTGGAACTATACCTGATTCAATAAGAAGCCTAAACCAGCTGTGCTTGCTCAGGTCTTATGAATGCTTTTCAAAGCCTGAGAAAAGTAAGAGGAAGCAGGAAAACTACTAGTTGTCACTTCTCAATGCTAATAGTGTGAATATATAGAACCAGTCCTGTTCTCTATTCTAACACCATGCTCTTGCTGTGCTGTGGACAGGGAAAACACATATGCAAGTGAGATAGAGCTACATGGAAAGTAAAGGAAAAGGATATATAAGTGTCTACCACAGGAACTTTATGACCTCATTTATACACGTTGTGACACTGATTTGGCCTTTAAGTGGATCTGTTGCACATATATTAGTTCATTTGGTTGCATTTTACATAGTTGAAGTTGCTGAATAGTGAAATTCTGTAAAACTAGGCTCTTGCTATATAGATTATTAAATGTTTTAGCAAAATGCAGAGCTTAGCAGCAGCTTCTCACATCGGATCTGAAATGACTTGTTCAAAACTAACACAGCATATTCAACCCATTCTCAGAGCCCACACTCAAGAACTGTCACCGAGCTCCCTCAGTCCAAAGAAGGCATGCTAGATTTCAAATTTCAAAAATCAAGAGTCCTAACATACAAGGTTTCAAATCACGTTTGGCTCATATTTATAGACAAAGCACTGCACCCAAAACTGTCCGTCTTTATAAACACTCTACAAAAAGTGCTCAAGTAAAAAACCCCAAACTTGGGACAAGATCACTCTTCATAATGAAGGACAGCTCATGTGCTATGATCTCCCTGTCTGCACACAGCACAAATCACAAAAAACACAGTATTAATCTATAAAAATTAAAGCTAATAAATGAATGTCAGCATATCAGGGTGAAGAACAAAGGTATATTACTATATTCATCATCAATACTTGTAAGAAACAAGGCACGCTTCATTCTTATTCTGCAAAAAAAATTCTTGGAAGAAAATATTTCTTCCTGTCTGTGCACTTTTGCACTTTAGTGTCTCACAGGCTTATTCCTTTATTTAGGACCTACATTTGGTCCTAAAATACTATATGGGGATTCAGAACATTTCTGCAGCATTTGTCTTGGATTCTTTCCTTTTGCTACTGTATATCATCCCCCTGTAGCTTTTTGCTGAAACTGTCCTTCACGTAAAAGTTATATAAAAATGTCCCTTTTAGGGCTTCCCTGGTGGCGCAGTGGTTGGGAATCCGCTTGCCAATGCAGGGGATACGGGTTCGTGCCCCGGTCCGGGAAGATCCCACATGCCGTGGAGCGGCTGGGCCCGTGAGCCATGGCCGCTGGGCCTGCGCATCCGGAGCCTGTGCCCCGCAACGGGAGAGGCCACAACAGTGAGAGGCCCGCATACCACAAAAAAAAAAAAAAAAAAAAATGTCCCTTTTAAAATTGCATAAATTCTGAAATGTAAAAGTTTGAAATAACTTAAAATGTTGTCAAACACTAACCAGGTTACCTTTGTGATTTACATTACCGTAAGGAGACCTCAGATCCAGTTAATAAAATCCAATATCTGGCATGCTGCACTGCAGAGGGGCTTCCAGGGGACCTCAGTGATATCCAGGCACTCGGCACTTTAAATTTAGAAATTTTGAACTAGGCTCCTATTTTAATACAGGAAGAATTTTATTAAAATGTTCAGCTAGTGCCTTTTTACAATAATCATATCATTTCAGCAAAGAAAGTTCAAGAGTAAGTTCCAGAAGGAAGATGGTTTGCATCATGACTCAGCTCTCAAGGACAGAGACATAAATGTCTATATCCTGCAGACTCAGAATGATGGGATTCTCTGAGACCACATATGCTCAGGAGTCCCATGTAAGTGACTCTGGGGACATTGCTCCATTGTTTGACCCTATTGTACTAAAACAATAAAGGTTTGCTTTCATTTGCTGAAAGGGAAAAATGCTGTATTCAAAAATCACTGTCATTCAATGAACACACAATGGTTATTAGTATAACTCACAACCTTATGGCATCTTCCACTATACACTGTAGAGATATCTGGCTAAACTCACCTCTTTAAAAGAACCTCTATTGAGGGCTTCCCTGTTGGCGCAATGGTTGAGACTCCGCCTGCCGATGCAGGGGACACGGGTTCGTGCCCCAGTCCGGGAAGATCCCACAGGCTGCGGAGCGGCTAGGCCAGTGAGCCATGGCCACTGGGCCTGTGGGTCCGGAGCCTGTGCTCCGCAACGGGAGAGGCCACAGCAGTGAGAGGCCCACAAAAAAAAAAAAAAAAAAAGAACGTCTATTGAGTAATATAACCTATGGTGGCAAGTCAAAGTCATGTTGCATTTAAAATATGTGATCTCCAGGGCTTCCCTGGTGGCGCAGTGGTTGAGAATCCGCCTGCCGATGCAGGGGTCACGGGTTCGTGCCCTGGTCCGGGAGGATCCCACATGCCGCGGAGCAACTAAGCCCGTGAGCCATGGCCGCTAGGCCTGCGCGTCCGGAGCCTGTGCTCCGCAACGGGAGAGGCCACAGCAGTGAGAGGCCCGCATACCACAAAAAAAAAAAAAAAAAAAAAAAAAAAAAACAAACAAACAAAAAAAATAAAATATGTGATCTCCATTACGCTCTGTAGCCTTAATACACTTAAGAGTTGAACAGAAAAATATAAATACAGAAGAACCTCAGATTTAGACACTAATGTGATTCTTAGATTTCAGACACTTTAAAACTAATTTGTTTAAATTACCCTCTGGGTTTTTTTTGCCTTTCCTTTAAGCTCTGATCTTTGCACCAAAGTCAGTGTGCTGTCAATGAGGACAATAGAAACTGATGTTATTTAAGAAATAAGCTTGACCACTTAAAAAATAATCTCAGACCACAATTACTAAAATTTCAGGCCAATCACAAGGTAATGATAATAGACAATAGACAATTCAAGTCCTGGCATACTAAACAACCAAACAGAACTATATTCAGAATCATTTACCACCAACACCTGTACTTTCTGAAAGCAAAAAAGGGTCAAGAAAATGAAGAGTGCATCTGTAATCTTAACCCCATAAGCAGGAAATTCTATCTAGTTAGATTTAAAAATAAGTAAGCAATACTGTCAGTTAATTGCTACCTTCACACTTCTTGATTCACACTCTGAGAAACACCAGTTGTGGCCATTTATTATAACAAAAGCACCAACTGCACAGGCACTAAAATAAAAATATGTAGATGCTATTGCTAAAGGAAGATTTTCTCTGTGCTAAGAGTTGGATCAGGAATGGGTTTCAAAAGTAAATCAGTTTGAGAAAGAATAACAAATATGATATAAGGAAGCATAAATACTCAAGCACTGCAAACTGTTATATTTTAATTCTTCTTAGCTATAGAACCTATTAGTTTCCTCCTGAAGACAGGGACCAAATTCAACCACCCTCTTCCTTGGGTCACCTTTTGTCATTCTGCAAGTGCTGGCAAGGGCTCTACAGACATCCCTTTTAGAACAAGAACATAATGTGATGAAGAGTTCTGAAAGGCCAGGAGACTGCAACAGAGCAGCTTCCTACACTGGGTAGAAGGAGACTATCTTTACCAACCTTCACACTTTATCTCCAATTCATTTCTTAACTACTTCAGTTACCTGGAGCTATTAGGTACTGGGAGACCAAAAAACAAGATTTTGTATCAGGCTGGATAGGATCCAACATACCTCATGCCAAGAACAGGGGATGCCTGTAATCATTCTTCCCTTCTTAACCCCAACATTAGGTAGCAGCTAACAGGGTCAGCAGAGACAAAACGATGGCCCTCAAGCGTAAAGACAGTTCCGTCATTAGATAATGGTTTTGAAACCCCTAGTAAGGGCCATATCTAATCTTTCGTTAGATTTCCTACAATTTGTAATCTGAGGGCCAGGTCTTCTAAGGACCCTAAATTATGTTTGGAAACTTTTATCTTCCCCTTATTGTATTCTCTGTTTATGTCCTCCACAAACTTATACCCTGTCTTAATAGGATCAAGAATATTGTCCCCTTTATTGAGCCATTAAGGAACTTTGAGAGAGCAAGTTTAAAATGTCTGGAATCAGAACAAGGGTTTAATGTAATAAGTTATTACTTTCTCTCATCAGCTCAATTGTTGCCATTAAAATTTCCCAGTGGATGTCTAAACTTTTTCAAAGACCCTTTATTCTTACTCTCTCACCAAAACTCTACAACAGTGTTTCTCAAACTTTTCTTCATATCATCACTCCTCTGGTTAAGAAGCCTTTTTAGACATTCTTTTTTTTCTAATCACATCTGTTCCCTATGAATTTCTAATACTACAGATGTACTATATATCTGTTTATATGTACTGACCCTTTGGAGGATCACAAGCCATTGTAATTTCGAAGACTTTTTTTCACCTCCTAAGATCCAACTGCTTTCCTTTGGGGCAATATTACCTGTTTTTGAGAATGTCTCTCTATAACAAGAATAAGCTGTCTTTTGAAAATTCCCCCAACTAAAAGTTCATATGAGTGTTAATTATTTTTACTCTGTATACAACAATTTTCTTTTCATCCAACTACCTTTCCCCCTTTCCTAGCCTTGTTTATAAATGAGATTGACACTAAGTACTGAGCACTCTGAACTAATCAAAGTGTGTGTGTGTATGTGTGCTGTAACTGCAAAACAGCTCTAGCTAAAATATGAAGAAATAAATCCAGGGTAGTTTTCAAATTTTAATAAAATAAAGCATTAGCACTTCTCATATAGACTAGATAGATGTACAGAGTTTTAACAGCAAAAAGTAAAATGAGATTATTCTTTTCCAAAAAACAGAGATATGAGCTGCATGACTTGGTTTTAGTCAGAATCTTGGGTTAATGGACAATGGTTACATATTTTTCATTTTCTGTCCTTGATTTCTTGTAACTCATATTTGGGAAGCTAAGGATTACAAAATTATGGCTATGAAGTCATGCAAATTATAAATGGCATTTTACTCTATGTAGCTGAAAGGGCACATTAAGTGCAAACATTAACAACTCTATAAACTCAATGAGTAGAAGATTGTCCCTGGTGGAAACATTAATGAGTGAAACAAAGCTATAAAAGTTTAGTCCTGAGCCTAAACCATTTTTTTAAACTATAAGAAATTTTGTGCTTACACTAAGATGAAGGGTTATCAAAAATGCACTGCTAGCATATTTTACACAAAATATGATAAGGTAATTCTATAAATACAGGGTTACCTTCTGCCTGGAGGTTACTCTGTGGCTTCCCTGTACCCCCTCCGCTTCAGATGACTTTAGCACACTGAAATACACAGCATACTTGCCATCAGAAAATATAATAACGTTTTTGTTTGTTTGTTTCAAAGCACAGAAACCTTTCAGTGATGTCCAAATTAAGGACATACCAAAAGAGACACTGATAAGAAAATAAGAAGGCTAATATGAATTTACCAGAGGTCAAATGTTGCCAGCTCCAAGAGTGAAGCCATTAAGAATAGCTTGGTGATCTCCTTAGGAGATCTGTTAGAACTTTAAGCAAGCAGAAGGAAAGAAAGATATTCTTGATGAAGGGAAAAAAAAACAAAACAAGCACAAAAACCTATGGGTCAGTTCAGGTAGATGGTGGAAACAGCTGCAAATTATTGGCAACATCAGCTGTACTTGAGAATTCAGGAATAAATCAACTTCAGTCCTTGGTGGAGGCCCAGAAAGTAAATAAACGCAATTAAAATCGCTGGGATCCAATGACCCAGGTGTCCTCCATAGTAAAGGAAAACAAACAAGTCTGCTTGGGACCTTGCTTAGGAGAGCTGTTTAAAGAGCTTTGCTTCTTGCAAACAGTTGGAAAGAATTCTATGCAAGACAACTAATAGCAGAAGCCAGGTCCCCCTGGGATACAGATAAAACTCCAAAAGGCATTTTCTCCCAGACTCTGAGTTTCTGAGCCACGCTGAACTCCACTGGAAAAATCAATCTGGGGATGAAAAGGGCAACATACTGCAGTATGCACACCACAGTCTCCTCAACATAAATAATACATAAATAAGTTGTCACTCTGTTCCAGCTATCATTTCCTCTGAAGTGAATCATTCCCTCTCCCCACACTTAAGAAAAATAAAAATAAATCACCCAGAGAAAGACACTCTTGAGTCCCTCCAGCTATAACAAATGCCCCATCTATCCGTGTTTCCAGTCCAAAAGGTGAAGAGCCTGAAACTTTCTTCAACTCTGGGATGCTAGCATCAGTTGACTGTTGGACACCAGAATGACTTCTCTAGGGTCAGGGAGATGAGCCACCTGACCTATCCGATCCCCTCAGGCACGCGTCCCACACCCCTCTGTCCATTCCGGAAGAAGGGGCTCTCTCAGGACTGGAGACAGGACCCGACCCCTCTTCCCCCTCCCCCCCCCCCGCGCCCATACACACAACCAAGGTTCATATGAAAGACTGAAAAGGGGTGTGGGACAACAATGATGACAACAAAAAACGTGATTACTTAATTAAAAAAAATTAAATCTGAGTCTCTTACCATCTCGCCTGAGGTTGGCGTTGCGCAAAGCTTTGATGGATGCGCTCTGCGGAGTTGCAGAAGTGTCCCGGTAGCTGCAAAAGTTTGAGCAGACTAGCGTGTAGACAAGGATGAGCCGGTGCATTGGGATCAGCGACCTAGGGACAGCGTCGCTCCAAGAAAAAGCCGGGACAGGCTCCCAGGACCACGCCGCGCTCTGGCCCCCACGCTCGCCCTGCGCTAGCCCGGGCCGCCCCGCCGTGCTAGTCGCCGAGCTCTCCCCAAACTTCCTGCATGCTGAACTTTCCGCGCGCGGGTGGCGGCTGCACTTCCTTGTGGTGCTGAGAGTTGATAAATGGTGACGGGACAAGCAGGTTGACGTTTGTTCGCCCCCTCCGGTGGCCGGCGGCTGCAACACAGGCTGCAGGGGGCGGGTGGCGCGGCGTCCCGGGCGGGCGAGCAGAGAAGCCTCGACCTCGGCCCCAGCAGCGGCGGCGGCGGCGGCCCCTGAGCTGCGCGCACTCGGGCTCCCAGCCGCGGCGCGCGCACAAGGCTGCCCGGGTTCTGCCAAGCCCGCTCTGCCACTGAGCGCGCCCAGTGTGAACGTGAGACGCAACTCTTCCCACCACTCTGGGCTTAACCCTAGACGTTAGACCAGAGGGACAGCGGGGAACAAGGAACTGGGTGGCCGGGAAGAAGTGGGAGAGTGTAGAATCCCAAAACTTCTCCAGAGGTGGTGGGCTCCTGCACCCATAAGACATGGCTCCTGCTTGGGTGATGATGGGGTTTGGGGAGGAGGACTGGAGTTGGAAGTTTGTCGTTTACAATAATCAAGATCAGATTCTACTCAGTCAAGATTTTACTAAGTGAAAAAGTGGAAGAGCTCAATGTGGCACATATATACAATGGAATATTACTCTGCCATTAAAAAAACGAAATTGAGTTATTTGTAGTGAGGTGGATGGACCTAGAGTCTGTCATACAGAGTGAAGTTAGTCAAAAAAGAAAAACAAATACCGTATGCTAACACATATATATGGAATCTAAGAATAAAAAAAGGTCATGTAGGGGTAAGACAGGAATAAAGACACAGACCTACTAGAAAATGGACTTAAGGATACGGGGAGGAGGAATGGTAAGCTGTGACAAAGTGTGAGAGTGGCATGGACATATATACACTACCAAACGTAAAATAGCTAGTGGGAAGCAGCCGCATAGCACAGGGAGATCAGCTCGGTGCTTTGTGACCACCTAAAGGGGTGGGATAGGGAGGGTGGGAGGAAGGGAGATGCAAGAGGGAAGAGATATGGGGACATATGTATATGTATAACTGATTCACTTTGTTATAAAGCAGAAACTAACACACCATTGTAAAGCAATTATACTCCAATGAAGATGTTAAAAAAAATAATAAATGAGCTTGTTTCTGAGCTTCCTTTGAGCTCCAGTAGGTATGACCTTGGCCAAGTCAAGGTTAATTTCTCAGGGAGAAACACAGCCTGTCCTTCCTATCTCACAGGGCCCTAGGTATGAGGGGCACGTGTGACCAAGTGTACAGTAAATACTCAAGGGTGTAGGTATATGTACCACCCCCACCCCCTGAAAAGTAGAAGGGGCTAGAAGTTGGGTGGGGTTGAGCCAGGACAGACAGGGAAAGGTGAAGAAGTTGAGGGGGAATTGTGTTGTATTCATGGTCCACAAAACCAGGCAGGGAACATCCAGGACTTTGGGCCTCCCTACTCTGAGTATCTGGAAGCTCGGAGGTCCAGAGGAACTGCCTCTGGATTCCAAGAACTTCTAGATCATGCCTCTATCTCCCAGGGGTAGGGGACTATATATGGAACAGGAGCGAATCAAGACTCTGCTGCTCACTAGCTTTGTCACCTTAAGTCATTTGACCTTTTGAGCCTCAGTTTCTTTACTTAAGAATGGTGAGTAATCATTCTTTAGTTTGTATGGTTGTGGTGAGAATTATATGAAATAACTTAAGTATTTTGCTTTGTGTGTAGCTGAATCCAGCCCCAGATTTACATAATTTCTCAGCTGCTCAAGGAAGAGACATTTTCCAGCTCCTGAAAGTCTGGGGTATGAGAATATCTCTATATATGATATATAGAGAGAGCTGGAAACCCTGAGAAGCCTAGGAAATTCAGAAAAATTTAGACTTGAGATTACACCATCCAAGGCTGACTAATACATGTGTTCTTTCTACATACTCAAAAATTAATGTGGTTTACCTCTTAGCATTTTTGTCTAAAACAGTGTTACAAACTGCGTGTTTGTGCATTGTGAAATAAATTACAAGACCAGCATTATATTTTTTTAAATTGACTTTATTTTTTTAGAGCAGTTTTAGGTTGACCGCAAAATTGAGAGGAAGGTCCAGAGATTTCCCGTGTGCTCTCTGCCTCCACATATGAATGGTGTTCCCCATTATCAAATCCCCCACCAGAGTGGTACATTTGTTACAACTGATGAACCTGAATTTATGGTACACTCTTGGTTACATGTGGTACACATAAAGGTTACGTTATGGCTCACTCTTGGTGTTACACATTCTGTGGGTTTCGACAAATATAAAATGGCGTATTTGCCATTAAATATTGCATATTTGCCAATATTCATACCATATTTATCATTGTGGTATCATACAGAGTATTTTCACTGCTCTAAAGATCCTCTGCTGCAACATTATTTTTTAAATAAATATCAATAGAGTGAAATACAGTAGCTTAGGAATTTAATTATCAGATTATTTCATGACTATTTTGTTTCAAACACACATAAACACAGGGATATAAGAGGTATTTCCATCAAAGCTGATCAAAAAGTTTGTAAGTCACTGGGAAAAGAGGTTTTAAAATATAATCAGTCCCTGGAAGAGGCACCAATGAGGGACATAAACCTGGGCTTGCATTTGATCATTTATTCACTCAGCAAGTTTTAATTAAGCATTAGATTTTCCCTCTTGCCATGGCCTAGTCTAAAAACCCTGGGGATAAAACAGTGAACATGAGAGATAAAATCTCTACTTCCTTGGAGCGTACATTCTAATGGATGAGAGAGATCATAAACAAATATATATCTGTATTAATAAGGGAAGAGGGTCAATATTGATGGGATAGGAGGAGGGTAATTAAAATATATGATACCACTTTTAAAAAGTGGTTGGAAACACTCATTAAATTTCATCCATAGCTCCTGACATGAGAATATAGGAAATATTAGAAAATGTGCAAGTGGCTTATGTTATTATAAGCAAATAAAAGCAAGATTATTTATCTCAATCTTATATAAAATATCGAATTTAAAGCACTCAAAGTAGTTTTGTCCAAGATACTAATACTGTGCTCTCACAAGGTATTATTCACTCATGTCAAATAATTACCTAAGAATAGTAAAGGATGTCACACATAATCAACACGTTCTTCATTTTTAATGTCAGTAAATACACCAAATCAACTATAAAACCAAAAAATTAGGCACCTGAGCCTAACCAATTGTTCAGAAACTTGTTTTCAGTATTACCTAATACTTAATTCTTATAAATTATGTTGATTATATCAACTAAGGTATCACTGTACACAGAGTAGAATTTAATAAAAATATATTGAGAGAATGGGAAAGGTCTAGTATCAAGATAATAGATAAGATTGTATCAACTAATTTTTTACATGTATCTCAAACTAACTTACCAACAGATTGAATTTGCCACTACATTTTTTTTAAACATCTTTATTGGAGTATAATTGCTTTACAATGGTGTGTTAGTTTCTGCTTTATAACAAAGTGAATCAGCTATACATATACATATATCCCCATATCTCTTCCCTCTTGCGTCTCTCTCCCTCCCACCCTCCCTATCCCACCCCTCTAGGTGGTCACAAAGCACCGAGCTGATCTCCCTGTGCTATGCAGCTCCTTCCCACTAGCTATCGATTTTATATTTGGTAGTGTATATATGTCCATGCCACTCTCTCACTTTGTCCAGCTTACCCTTCCCCCTCCCCGTGTCCTCAAGTCCATTCTCGAGTAGGTCTGACTCTTTAATCCCATCCTGCCCCTAGGTTCTTCATAACCATTTTTTTTTTAGATTCCATATATATGTGTTAGCATACAGTATTCATTTTTCTCTTTCTGACTTACTTCACTCTGTATGACAGATTCTAGGTCCATCCACCTCACTACAAATAACTCAATTACGTTTCTTTTTATGGCAGAGTAATAGTCCATTGTATATATGTGCCACATATTCTTTATCCATTTATCAGTCAATGGACACTTAGGTTGCTTCCATCTCCTGGCTATTGTAAATAAAGCTGCAATGAATATTGTGGTACATGACTCTTTTTGAATTATGGTTTTCTCAGGGTATAGGCCCAGTAGTGGGATTGCTGGGTAGTATGGTAGTTCTAGTTTTAGTTTTTTAAGGAACCTCCATGCTGTTCTCCATAGTGTCTGTATCAATTTACATTCCCACCAACAGTGCAAGAGCGTTCCCTTTTCTCCACACCCTCTCCAGTGTTTATTTTTTGTAGATTTTTTGTTGATGGTCATTCTGACTGGTGTGAGGTGATACCTCATTGTAGTTTTGATTTGCATTTCTCTAATGATTAGTGATGTTGAGCATCCTTTCATCTGTTTGTTGGCAATCTGTATATCTTCTTTGTACAAATGTCTATTTAGGTCTTCTGCCCATTTTTGGATTGGGTTATTTGTTTTTTTGATATTGAGATGCATGAGCTGCTTGTATATTTTGGAGATTAATCCTTTGTCAGTTGCTTCATTTGAAAATATTTTCTCCCATTCTGGAATGGTTTCCTTTGCTGTGGAAAAGCTTTTGAGTTTCATTAGGTCCCATTTGTTTATTTTTGTTTTTATTTCTATTTCTCTAGGAGGTGGGTCAAAGAGGATCTTGCTGTGATTTATATCATAGAGTGTTCTGCCTATGTTTTCCTCTAAGCGTTTGATAGTGTCTGGCCTTACATTTAGGTCTTTAATCCATTTTGAGTTTATTTTTGTCCGTGTTGTTAGGGAGTGTTTTAATTTAATTCTTTTACATGTAGCTGTCCAGTTTTCCCAGCACCACTTAGTGAAGAGGCTGTCTTTTCTCAATTGTATATTCTTGCCTCCCTTATCAAAGATAAGGTGACCATATGTGCGTGTTTTATTTCTGGGCTTTCTATCCTGTTCTATTGATCTATATTTCTGTTTTTGTGCCAATGCCATACTGTCTTGATTACTGTAGATTTCTAGCATACTCTGAAGTCAGGGAGCCTGATGCCTCCAGTTCCATTTTTCTTTCTCAAGATTGCTTTGGCTATTAAAGGTCTTTTGTGTTCCCATTAAAGTTGTGAAATTTTTTGTGCTAGTTCTGTGAAAAATACCAGTGGTAGTTTGATAGGGACTGCATTGAATCTGTGGATTGCTTTGGGTACTATAGTCATTTTCACAATGTTGATTCTTCCAATCTAAGAACATAGTATATCTCTCCATCTGTTTGTATCATCTTTCATTTCTTTCGTGAGTGTCTTACAGTTTTCTGCATACAGGTCTTTTCTCAGCTTAGGCAGGTTTATTCCTAGGTATTTTATTCTTTTTGTTGCAGTGGTAAATGGGAGTATTTTCTTAATTTCTCTTTCAGATTTTTCATCATTAGTGTATAGGAATGCATGAGATTTCTGTGCATTAATTTTGTATCCTGCTACTTTACCAAATTCATTGATTAGATCTAGGAGATTTCTGGTAGCATCTTTATGATTCTCTATGTATAGTATCATGTCATCTGCAAACAGTGACAGCTTTACTTTTTCTTTTCTGATTTGGATTCCTTTTATTTCTTTTTCTACTCTGATTACTGTGGCTAAAATTTCTGAAACAAGGTGGAATAATAGTGGTGAGAGTGGGCAACCTTGTCCTGTTCCTGATCTTAGTGGAAATGGTTTCAGTTTTTCACCATTGAGGTTGATGTTGGCTGTGGGTTTGTCATCTATGGCCTTTATTATGTTGAGGTAAGTTCCCTCTATGACTATTTTCTGGAGGGTGTTTATCATAAATGTGTGTTGAATTTTGTCAAAAGCTTTTTCTGCATCTATTGAGATGATCATATGGTTTTTATTCTTCAATTTTTTAATACAGTTTATCACATTGATTGATTTCCATATGTTGAAGAATCCTTACACTCCTGGGATAAACACCACTTGATCATAGTGTATGATCCTTTTAATGTGCTGTTGGATTCTGTTTGCTAGTATTTTCTTGAAGATTTTTGCATCTATGTTCATCAGTGATGTTGGCCTGAGTTTTCTTTCTTCGTGACATCTTTGTCTGGTTTTGGTACCAGGGTGATGGTGGCCTCATAGAATGAGTTTGGGAGTGTTCCTCCCTCTGCTATAGTTTGGAAGACTTTGAGAAGGATAGGTGTTATCTCTTCTCTAAATGTTTGATAGAATTCGCCTATGAAGCCATCTGGTCCTGAGCTTTTGTTTGTTGGAAGATTTTTAATCACAGTTTCAATTTCAGTGCTTATGATTCATCTGTTTACATTTTCTGTTTCTTCCTGGTTCAGTATCAGAAGGTTGTGCTTTTCTAGGAATTTGTTCATTTCTTCCAGGTTGTCCATTTTATTGGCATAGAGTTGCTTATAGTAATCTCTCATGATCCTTTGTATTTCAGCAGTGTCAGTTGTTACTTCTTTTTCATTTCTAATTCTGTTGATTTGAGTCTTCTCTCTTTTTTCCTTGATGAGTCTGGCTAATGGTTTATCAATTTTCTTTATCTTCTCAAAGAAACAGCTTTTAGTTGTATTGATCTTTGCTATTATTTTCTTCATTTCTTTTTCATTTATTTCTGATCTGATCTTTATGATTTCTTTCCTTCTGCTAACTTCGGGTTTTTTTGTTCTTCTTCTCTAATTGCATTAGGTATAAGGTTAGGTTGTTTATTTGAGATGTTTCTGGTTTCTTGAGGTAGGATTTTATTGCTATAAACCTCCCTCTTAGAACTGCTTTTGCTGCATCCCATACATTTTGGGATGTCGTGTTTTCATTGTCATTTGTTCCTAGGTATTTTTTGATTTCCTCTTTGATTTCTCCAGTGATCTCTTGGTTATTAAATAGTGTATTGTTTATCCTCTATGTATTTGTATTTTTTACAGATTTTTTTCCTGTAATTGATTTCTAGTCTCATAGTGTTGTGGTTGGAAAAGATACTTGATACAATTTCAATTTTGTTAAATTTACCAGGGATTGATTTGTGACACAAGATATGATCTATCCTGGAGAATGTTCCATGAGCACCTGAGAAGAAAGTGTATTCTTTTTTTTTTTTCTTTTTAGATGGAATGTCCTATAAATATCATTTAAGTTCGTCTTGTTTAAAGTATCACTTAAAGCTTGTATTTCCTTATTTAATTTCATTTTGGTAGATCTGTCCATTGGTGAAAGTGGGTTGTTAAAGTCCCAAACAAACAATGACTGTGTTACTGTCAATTTCCCCTTTTATGGCTGTTAGCATTTGCCTTATGTATTGAGGTGCTCCTATGTTGGGTGCATAAGTATTTACAACTGTTATACCTTCTTCTTGGATTGATCCCTTGATCATTAAGTAGCGTCCTTCTTTGTCTCTTGTAATAGTCTCTGTTTTAAAGTCTATTTCTTGTCTGATATGAGAATTGCTACTCCAGCTTTCTTTTGTTTACCATTTTCATGGAATATCTTTTTCCATCCCCTCACTTTCAGTCTGTACGTGTCCCTAGGTCTGAAGTGGGACTCTTGTAGGCAGCATGTACATGGGTCTTGTTTTTGTATCCATTCAGCAAGTCTATGTCTTTTGGTTGGAGCATTTAATCCATTTACATGTAAGGTAATTATCGATATATATGTTCCTATTACCGTTTTCTTAATTGTTTTGGGTTTGTTACTGTAGGTCTTTTCCTTCTCTATGTTTCCTGCCTAGAGAAGTTCCTTTAACATTTTGTTGTAAAGCTGGTTTGGTGGCACTGAATTCTCTTACCTTTTGCTTGTCTGTAAATGTCTTAATTTCTCTGTTGAATCTGAATGAGATCCTTGGTGGGTAGAGTAATCTCAGTTGTAGGTTTTTCCCTTTCATCACTTTAAATATGTCCTGCCACTCCCTTCTGGCTTGCAGAGTTTCTGCTGAAAGATCAGCTGTTAACCTTATGAGGATTCCCTTGTATGTTATTTGTTGTTTCTCCCTTGCTGCTTTTAATATTTTTTCTTTGTATTTAATTTTTGATAGTTTGAGTAATATGTGTCTTGGCATGTTTATCCTTGGGTTTATCCTGTATGGAACTCTCTGTGCTTCCTGGACTTGATTAACTATTTCCTTTCCCATATTAGGGAAGTTTTCAACTAAATCTCTTCAAATATTTTCTCAGTTCCTTTCTTTTCCTCTTCTTCTTCTGGGACCCCTATAATTCGAATGTTGGTGCATTTAATGTTTTCCCAGAAGTCTCTGAAGCTATCCTCAATTCTTTTCATCCTTTTTTCTTTATTCTGCTCTGCAGTAGTTATTTCCACTATTTTGTCTTCCAGGTGACTTATCCGTTCTTCTGCCTCAGTTATTCTGCTATTGATTCCTTCTAGAGAATTTTAAATTTCATTTATTGTGTTGTTCATCATTGTTTGTTTGCTCTTTAGTTCTTGTAGGTCCTTGTTAAACAGTTCTTATATTCTCTCCATTCTATTTCAAAGATTTTGGATCATCTTTACTGTCATTACTCTGAATTCTTTTTCATGTAGACAGCCTATTTCCTCTTCATTTCTTTGGTCTGGTGAGTTTTTACCTTGCTCCTTCATCTGCTGTGTCTTTGTCTTCTCATTTTGCTTAATTTACTTTTTTTGGGGTCTCCTGTCTGCAGGCTGCAGGTTAGCAGTTCCCATTGTTTTTGGTGTCTGCCCCCAGTGGCTAAGGTTGTTTCCGTGGGTTTTGTAGTCTTCCTGGTGGAGGGGACAAGTGCCTGTGTTCTGGTGGAGGAGGCTGGATCTTGTTTATCTGGTGGGCAGGTCCATGTCCGGTGGTGTGTTTTGGGGTGTCTGTGACCTTGTTATGATTTTCGGCAGTTTCTGCTAGTGGGTGGGGTTGTATTCCTGTCTTGCTAGTTGTTTGATGTTGGGTGTCCAGCACTGTAGCTTGCTGGTCATTGAGTGGAGCTGGGTCTTGGAGTTGAGATGGAGGTCTCTGGGAGATTTTCACCATTTGATATTATGTGGAGCTGGGAGGTCTCTCCTGGACCAGTGGCCTGAATTCGCCCTCCCACCTCAGAGGCACAGGCCTGTACCCAGCCAGAGCACCAAGGCCCTGTCATACAGATGGCTCAGAATAAACGGGATTAAAAGAAAGAAAGAAGGAAAGAAAATAAAGTTATTTAAAAAAAAAATTATTAAAAATTTAAAAAGTAAAGGTAATTTTAAAAAGAAAGAAAGAAGAGAGCAACTATACCAAAAAACAAATCCACCAATGTTAACAAGCGCTAAAAACTATACTGAAAACAAAAACGGACAGACAGAACCCTAGGACAAATGGTAAAAGCAAAGCTATACAGACGAAATCACACACAGAAGCATACACATACACACTCACAAAAAGAGAAAAGGGAAAATATATATATATATATATATATCGTTCTCCCAAAGTCTACCGCCTCAATTTGGGATGATACTTTGTCTATTCAGGTATTCCACAGATGCAGGGTACATCAAGTTGTTTGTGTTAATTTAAGCCCTGCACCTGAGGCTACTTGGAGAAACTTCCCTTTCTCTTCTTTGTTCACAGAGCTCCTGGGTTTCAGCTTTGGATTTGGCCCTGACTTTGTGTGTAGGTCGTCTGAGGGCATCTCTTCGTCCCTCAGACAGGAAGGGCTTAAAGGAGCAGCTGATTAGGGAGCTCTGGCTCACTCAGGCCGGGGGTGGGGTGGGCGGGGGGGGTGGGGGTGGGAGGTGTATGGAATGCAGGGCAAGCCTACAGCAGCAGAGGCCAGCATGATGTTGCAACAGTGGGAGGTGCACCGTGTGTTCTCCCGTGGAAGTTGTACTTGGATCACGGGACCCTGGCAGTGGCTGGCTGCACAGGGTCCCAGGAGGGGAGGTGTGGATAGTGACCCGTGCTTGCACACAGGCTTCTGGGTGGCTGTAGCAACAGCCTTAGCGTCTCATGCCTGTCTCTGGGGTCCATGCTGACAGCCGCGGTTCACGCTCGTCTCTGGAACTCATTTAGGCGGTGCTCTGATTCCCCTCTCTTCATGCACCGTGAAACAAAGAGGCAAGAAAAAGTCTCTTGCCTCTTTGGCAGTTCCAGACTTTTTCTCAGACTCCCTCCCAGCTAGCTGTGGCAAACTAGTCCCCTTCAGGCTGTGTTCACGCAGCCATCCACACTCCTCTCCCTGGGATCTGATCTCTGAAGCCAGAGCCTTAGCTCTCAGCTCCCACCCGCCCTGGTGGGTGAGAAGACAAGACCCTCCGTCTGGTGAGTGCTGGTCGGCACTGATCCTCTGTGTGGGAATCTCTCTGCTTTGCCCTCTGCACCCCTGTTGCTGTGCTCTCCTCGTGGCTCTGAAGCATTTCCCACCACCACCCCCTGTCTCCGCCAGTGAAGGGGTTTCTAGTGTGTGGGAACCTTTCCTCCTTCACAGCTCTCTCCCCCTGGTGCAGGTCCCATCCCTATTCTTTTGTCTCTGTTTTTTCTTTTTTCTTTTGCCCTACCCAGTTACGTGGGGAGTTTCTTGACTTTTGGGAAGTCTGAGGTCTTCTGCCAGCGTTCAGTGGGTGTTCTGTAGGAGTTGTTCCACAAGTAGATGTATTTCTGATGTATTTGTGGGCAGGAAGATGATCTCCACGTCTTACTCTTCTGCCATCTTGAAGGTCTCCCTGCCACTACATTTTAAATGCACATAGGTCAATTAGAACATGAGGCCATGAAATGAAAACAGATTTTAAATATTTATCACTATTTATAATAATATAAATCAACTATTCTATATTTATTTGATTTTCTATGACATTTATATAACTATAAAAGAAACCTGTATTATTTATAAAAAAATTAAAATGAAGGCAACTAATAATAGGTAAATATGTTTACCAATTATTATAAAATGGCATTTATCTCAAACATATTATGGCAGTGATGATTTGATAAACGGGTAGGTTAGGTTATGACACTATTTTTATCATCTGGTCTTCCTTTGATTAATAGACACAAGAATGATGTTTCCTATTACATCTTCAAATATGCTTATCTTCTTTCACTAACTCATAAAAACTATGGTAGAAAAGGAATGAAATGTGGCAAGACTTTTTTGAAGCCTTTCATTTCTTCAAGTGGCTCACACCAGTGTCTTTTTTTTTTTTTTTAATAAACCTCTACCAACTTTGAGTGAAGTCTGCTTTATTCAAAGAGGTCATCCCTTTCATTCATCTTCTACTCAGAAAAAGCAAAACATTTTTGACATGACATCTTAATTTCTGCTCTGCTCCTAGACTATTGAACTTGGTCGATATTGAAGCTTTATGGGAATTAGATCCTTTCCTATGAAACGAGAGTGTTATACTAGATTACATTAAAGATTTCTTTCAGAAATCTGAATATTTTGTTTTATTTTTAAACCTTGCCTTCACTCTTTATTTTTCACCATGTACTATATATGTGGCTTTGTCAAGCTCAAATGAATTTTAAATAGTTGTAGAAAGTCTGGTTATATACAAGAATAAAAGTTTTCTGTAAATTTTAACAAGCTGATATTTCAGTAACTAATCTATCATAAAATGATAACTCAAATGTTGGTTTATTATTTCAGATTAATACTTTTATTTTCAAAATTTTATTTTCTTTTAAATAAATCAATGGTTCTGCTCTATAAAAACATAGGTAAGGAGAACATGTTTTACTCTAGAAAGAACTCAATAGAAGAAATATGGTTAACTAAAATTATGACAAATTTAGAAAAGAGATGCTTTAAGATGTATACCAAAATGATTTTGACCTATGATTTGCCTCAAAAAAAAAAAAACTGGATTAATCTCAGTTATTTTCAAAATAAAAAGATGTTTGAATATTCTGGGTACCAAAGAATAAAATTAAATATTTATAAGATAAATTCTGATACATTTTTCAATAGTTCTTCATGATTTGCAAAACCTGGAATACTGGGATGGTTACAGAATATTTTGTATCAAGTATGTGCAAAATATATTATTAAATTATGTCGACTCCAACAAATAGCACACCATTTTTTAACCAGTCTTATGACTCTTTTAACAATAAAAGTTATCTGTTTAAACTCTTTCATATTTTAACTGGCTTATTAGTCATGTTTATCACATTTATCCTTTTATTCCCATTGACATGAGTAATAAATTGTTCAAAGACTTTTTAAACACCTTGTCTTTAAATAGAGTTTAAAGAGGAAGAAAATGATACTGGAATTAGGTCTGTTTGGAGGACTGAAACTTATTGGTTTATTTAATTTGTTTCAAAACAGCATTAGTCTACTCTTCTTTTCAGTTATTGGTGAGGGAGCCTATGTCCTGAACATTGCCTTTCCACAACAGGCCATGGCACTGAGTTCCTTCTTATTAAGCATTTATATTTACAACTCTAATTTCAATGGCACATACTAAATGTATACCATAAAAACACATGAAAACTGGTAGTGATGTTTCTTTCTACTTGAGAGACTCAAAAGTGGGCTTATTTCTATTTTCTATTTCCTAACTTGAAGAAAATCATAGTAGATGGCAATGAAATCCTAAGCCCAGGTGTGTTCAATTTATACTACACTCTATTATTTACTTTATACATTTTATATATATATATATATATATATATATATATATATATATATATATATATATATATATGAGACTATCAACTTGACTTTTTGACAACGAACAGGTCCAGTCAGTCAATTAAGTAAGGTAGGTGTTCTGTTCTGTTATGTTCTGTTCTGTAAAACATTAGTTTACCTTTACTTCAGTGAATTAACCAGTGATACAACTTAATAGAATGAGTCATTAAGTTATAAGTTTATCATGTAAAAGAATCCCCACATCTATAATTCTTTTTCAGTTTAGCTATACTTTTTATTTCCATCTACTGATTTTTGAGCTGCATTATCTAAATTTAAGGTTTCAAAGATGAATATGTTGCCTATACTGCAGGATTTCTTACTTAATCAATCTGGGATGTCTGCCAGTCGCCTTCAGAATTCTGCACTTTTATCTTTATAAGATTGGCTTATAGCCAGTGAATTATCATACTTTAAGTTCTTCTCTTACCTTGCTATTTCTTGAGCAAGAAATTGGTATTCAGGTCTTTAAAATTTCCTTTCCTTGACTGAGAGTTTAATTCAATCAAGAAAATATTTTATTATATTTATGTCCCTTGGGATTCCATATTACACACTTATTCTTCTTTTCAGTTGAGCCAATACTGAATTTATTGATAAGACGATATTTAAAATTTGAGTGACCATTTAACTCTTATTAATGACCAGATTCTTTTTTTTTTTTTTTTTTTCTCTTCAGCTACTTTAACTCAGCTGATGTGTATTCTTCTCCATCAAGGAGTTGCTACTAAGAGTTTGAGATTGAGGACATATTTTGGGTTCTAAAATCTCAGTTATCTTTTCAGACTTCCCTCCTTATATTTAGTCTACTAAAGAAAATAAAATTGCACAGTGGAAGAGAATTAAGTGTTGAAATTGTTGTGCAAAATGAATAGTATAGTTTACTTGGAATAACTAACTTGTGATAGAAATGAATCACATCATTAGACCTTGACCCTGATTCTTCTTTTTTTCTTTTGGAAGCACAAGAAATTTGTTTCCTGAGGAAAGACTGACAATGTCCCTCATTTGAAAATTTTAAACTTCTACAAATGAGAGACTGTTTTGATAAAGGGTAGACAATATTCACTAGTCTCATCAACATAATCTTATTTTTCAATATTGTATACTGAATGACTAAGTAAAGAATCCTCAAGTGACCCTAAAGTATAAAATAACGTGGCATCTTTGAAACGTCATGTTTCATGATTATATTCTTTATGCTTGAGCAAAGGCCACTTTCAAAGTAATGAAAAGCCATCTGTGGTTCAAACTATTTATTAAACATTCCTGTTTTAAAGTAGGCTACAGTGAAACTCTATACATCTCAGGAAGGTTTGAGGAAACAGGCAAGCTCATTGACTTCATGTATAACAGTCAATAAGATGCAATTCCAAGAACGGACTGGATAAAGTGAAAAACAATAAAAATGTGGCAAAGAAAGGATGTGGGAAACCATAGCAAACAAGTAGGTCATTTCAAGGTAATAAGGGTTAAAAAAGTCTGTCCAATTAAAATCTGTCTGTGTACAATATATAAATGTAGAAAAACTAATATTCATACTGATGAAGGTACACGGATAGTGATGTATCTTTGTGGAAACTATTTTTTAAGAATTATGAAAAAAGAAAAAAAAGTATTATGAAAATAAAGCCTTGAGATAAGTGGGAGTGGAGGGAGAGTTGACATAGTGGTAAAGGATGCAGAGAGACAAAAATTGTCTTCAAGTACTTGAAGATGTGAAGATCTATTATATGGCAGATTAAATAAACATTTTCTTCTCTATTCTGTGTATAGGAACAAAGGACGGGGTTTAGCAGGAGGCACATTCCAGTTAATACACTGTATAATTTGACCTGTTTAAGAGTGGAATGAATTGAATGTTAAGACAGAAGTTGTTATATTTTTTAATTACTGAAAGCATTATCATGGGAACTGCACAAATATTGAGTATTGACAATGAAGTTACTTCATTAAGGAGAAATTTTAAGGCCTTAAACTTTTTTTTCCAACTCTAAGATTTGTAATTCTATGATCATATCTCTCACAAGATTATTAAGTTGTTTGTTTTTTAACATCTTTATTGGAGTATAATTGCTTCACAATGGTGTGATATTTTCTTCTTTATAACAAAGTGAATCAGTTATACATATACATATGTCCCCATATCTCTTCCCTCTTGCATCTCCCTCCCTCCCACCCTCCCTATTCCACCCCACTAGGTGTGATATTTTCTGCTTTATAACAAAGTTAATCAGTTATACATATACATATGTCCCCATATCTCTTCCCTTTTGCATCTCCCTCCCTCCCACCCTCCCTATCCCACCCCACTAGGTGGTCACAAAGCACTGAGCTGATCTCCCTGTGCTATGTGGCTGCTTCCCCCTAGCTAGCTATTTTACGTTTGGTAGTGTATATATGTCCATGCCACTCTCTCACTTTGTCCCAGCTTAACCTTCCCCCTCCCCATATCCTCAAGTCCATTCTCTAGTAGGTCTGCATCTTTATTCCCGTCTTGTCCCTAGGTTTTTCTGACCATTTTTTTTCTTTCTTTCTTTCTTTCTTTTTTGATTCCATATATATTTGTTAGCATACAGCATTTGTTTTTCTCTTTCTGACTTACTTTACTCTGTATGACAGTCTCTAGGTCCATCCACCTCACTACAAATAACTCAGTTATGTTCCTTTTTATGGTTGAGTAATATTCTATCGTATATATGTGACACATCTTCTTTAACCATTCATCTGTTGATGGACACTTAGGTTGCTTCCATGTTCTGACTAATGTAAATAGAGCTGCAATGAATATTTTGGTACATGACTCTTTTTGAATTATGGTTTTCTCAGGGTGTATGTCCAGTAGTGGGATTGCTGGGTCATATGGTAGTTATTTTTAGTTTTTTAAGGAAACTCCATACTGTTCTCCATAGTGACTGTATCAATTTACATTCCCACCAACAGTGCAAGAGGGTTCCCTTTTCTCCACACCCTTTCCAGCATTTATTGTTTGCAGATTTTTTGATGATGGCCATTCTGACTGGTGTGAGGTGATATCTCATTGTAGTTTTGATTTGCATTTCTCTTATGATTAATGATGTTGAGCATTCTTTCATGTGTTTGTTGGCAATCTGTATATCTTCTTTGGAGAAATGTAGGTCTTTTGCCCACTTTTGGATTGCGTTGTTTGTTTTTTTGATATTGAGCTGCATGAGTTGCTTGAACAATAATCCTATCATATACAGCACAGCTGAGAATTTTTAATAGTTAAATGTTTTTAGTTATTAGAAGAGTTGTCTAGACTCCCATTAAGGTATAGTAGCATTCTTAAAATGGTGCTAAGGCATATAAAAGGATGATCTGATACTGACAATAAAAAATATGCAGATTAGTTTTCTTCTTAATCTGGCCAGAATTTTGAATAGTGCTATGACTACACATATATTTTTCCCTAATGCATTAAAGTTGCTGTAATTGTTTTTCTAGCACAATATTAATTTTAACAAGTTCAAAAAGTTGTCAAATTCACTTTTGAGGCCAAATATAACTGCAGAAAATAGGAAAACATTAAGGCTGACAAAATCTGAACTTTTTTACATTTCAAAAATAACTCATTCAACAATTTGAAGGAACTATAATAAAACTGAGGCGCAATCTCTGAACAGCCAAACTAAGTGTTCCAAAGATCATCCTGAAAAGTCTGTGTACGTCACTTTATGGGAAAACTTCAGGCCCTAATTCAGAGCTGACTTGGTTTTCCTTTGTACACAGATTTAATCAGTTCAAATATCTGGTTTCTCCACTGAGCAGCCAAGTGGAAGGGAAAATATCAAGAATAAGGGAGAATTGAGAGTAAGGGAAGATTTTTTTTAAATGTATCAAAAGAAGAGCCTAAAATTCAACACGGCAGTCTGGTTATTTACAATACATCTAAACATCCTGATATACCTTTTTGGTGCTCATGGATATCTATAGAATGTTCCATAAATTGAAACTTAAAATAATGGAGGTAAATTATCATTGAAACTTAAATTCCATTGGCCCTATTCTATTTAATATGATTAAGTTTTACATTGCCAATATGGGAATTACTTTAAAAACAATTGAATAACAATAATGTGATATATGTGTATATAACAAGTTAACTCCAATTTAAATTCAAGCAATAGTTGTTTAGCATTTGTGAAAAAAATCTTTGAGAGAAATCAGCACTGCGGAAGTAAGTGCTTATTGCCTCATGAATATCCAAATATACGTAAGAGGATTTTGTTAACATATACATAATTATTCATACAATAATAGAAATGACTTTTTATTAGTGAAATAAATAGTGTCCTACATATATGGCTGTTAGGAAATATTAGTCAGACCCCCGCTTCAATGAATGAAGTATAAGAATTCAGCAAGATCAGCAATTGAATGTCTTGGGTGCAGAGCACAGTGTTGACCAGAGCCCTTAGACCTGCATCCTCCTGCTCTGAAGAGTGCCTTCTCTCCTGACCCAGTTACAACTTCAGAGTGAGTCTGTCATGCAGGTGCTTGTTGGAATGTCTGAAAACAATTGCACTGTCCCCAGGTGCCACAGCAGCTGTAAGAGCTGGCTCTATGTTTGTTAATAATATTTATGTGTTTGGTATGTATGTGTTTCTCTTGTAACATAACAACTGGTCAGAAAATGGTAGGGGAAAGGACATTTAGTTTTCAACTATTGGTTGACTGAGACAACCAATATTTACCCCCAAAATCCTAGAATTTGCTTCATGACTACATCACCTTAGCTTAGTTTAGTAACACAAACATACATTATAGAATTGTGTAGCTACACTGTATGATAGAAGGCAAACAACTTTAGATGTAATTAAGATTTTATTTCCTTAAAATTTACATCATGACCATCTCTTGCTTTGATAATACTGGGTAAATATGGAACTGTCTGTATTAGCATCACATTCATCACCAGATTTTCAGAGATTTAGAGTGCAACATAGCAAAGACAAGACAAAACAAAGAAATCCTACAAAGAACATTAGCTAACTATAACAGTATTTTTCCAAAGGATGTTCTTCCATGCACAAATCTTATCACATATTCTATTAAAAAAGGTACCGTAATCAAATAATTTTCAGAAATGTTACATAATTTGCTATTCTTAGATAATCACAATGTACATCAATATATTATAGGCTTTGAGAAAGTTGTATGAAAGAATCCTGTTTAACTTTGCTTAATCAATTTTCCCAATATATTAGACATTAATTGTGGAAATTCTGAATTAGAAGGAAACCCAAATTGGACTCATTTTTAAATTGAATTCTATGACTAATATTTGGGGAAAGACACTGATAAACTAAACTAGATATATAAAAAGACTACCAGAAAGGTGAGGGAAGTGAAAATACTGAAACACTAAAATAGAAGACATTGTAGAATACATGTAAAAATAAGTTTTCATACATAAAATTGTTGTCCTGGATGGGAAAAACAAAAACTACTCGACATGTTTGGCAAATAGTATACCATATATCATCAAGTCTAAGATGTATTGCTTTTCCCCATTTTAAATAGCTGTAAAATCGGGATAAATCATTTGCTTCTCTCAAACACTCTTGGCCAATTGGCAGTTATAACATTGTTGATATCACTTGACACCTCTGGTAAGATTAGGAAAGCCTATGCATCAGACTTTACAGGATGGTGTTGGCAGACAAGGAGAAAAGTTCAGACAATAACGGAGCACTCTTTAAATAAATCCTGTATCATCAGCACTCCTGATGGCCCAGAAAATAACATTATACGTAAAAAAACCCACAGAGTTTAATAATTCTCAACCAAAAAATGCCTCAAGAGAGCTGGGTTCTGAATTGGAAATTGTTTCAGGAATACTTAAACCAATGTATTTTGCTAATATTTTCATTTTTATTTATGCACAGTAAAAAAGTATGTATGAAATCAGTTTGAAAGAGTTCTCTGAATAAGCAAAACATTTCTAAAGATAACAAAGCATTGATTAATTTAAACGGTAGTTTAATTGGCAGGGTTTTTTTTTTCCTTTCTCAAGGGTACACAAAATAATGACATATCTTAAGACTGCATCATAGTTATGTTTAACTATGTTAATTCTCCACTGGATGCAGAACTTTAAAATATTCATATTGGCATCAAGTTTCTCAAAATAATTCAATTATTTTTTACTAAATAGTTCTTATTTTCTACTAGATGAACTAACTTTCTTGTTTTCTACCAGTTTGAACTTCTACATATGTTCAAACTGACCTTTTTCAGGAAGTTATTAACTGATCAGATTGAAAGATGTCTACACAATGCGTAAAATGACAATACTTTGCATAAAGTATTTGCAATCCAAATGATTTTTTTCAGTATGTTGGTTGACATGTGTGACCATGATGAAAATAATAAAGTTGACTAAAAATGCATTAAAGAATTATTGTCATATGAATCTGCAATTATCTGATAAGCTTTGGGCTGAAAATCTGATGCATGAGTTTTCTTCCTAAAATCTGTAATGAGATTTTCATCTACACTGAAGTATTAAAGGACTGAAGTTGCTTCCTTTTTTTTATTTTGTCATTCTTCCTCTTCATCTACTTGTTGGTTTTGTTATAGTTCAATAGATATGATACTCAATAGTAGAAAAATTATGATCTAAAAAAAATATTCTTATTTATTATATATATTTTCTTCTTTTATAAACAGCACCTTTAACTAACCTTTTTCCTTTTCACAGGGCATTATTAAAAATGAAAACAATATCATATATTAAACGAGTTATGCTTCAGAACAGTATGACTATAAAACCCATCTTCATCTCTAGGGAAGGTACTGAATTAATATGAGTGCCTTCATAGTGCAGTCTTTCACCCTCCACACTTTTCTAATAAAAATGCAGAGGGAACATTGTGAAGCTCAAGCTTGCTCTGAAGAAAGTAGGGCTTTACAGAACGTACCCTCACCAGATTGTTGGTGAATTATGAAGGAAGAAAGGCATTTATTTTGAAAATTAAAAGATTAGGATTTTGTTCTGTGGATATGGTACTACCTCTTCATGAGCAATGTCTGAATTAAGTCAATCACAGCCAGAAGAACATGATTATTTGTAAATATTATCATTTTATCTTTTTTTTTCTGATGGCTTTTCCATTAACGTCAGGTATCTTATCTTTAGTCTGATTAAAAGTGTGACAAATTTATCATTATGTAAATGCAGGTGTCAAGGTCCTCTAAAATTTGTATTGTCTTAAAATTTTGTCTTCATTGTATCATTCCTATGGATACATCTACCCAACAAAAATTTAAGGGGAGATGCTTGGCACATATATTAGTTTTTTTTCACTATGCAAATAACTTTGCCAGACTAAGGAGCCAATAACACCATTTGAAACAATGAATTATCCAAATTTTCTGCTGACATTGGCTGTAACTATTAACACTGGTTTATATGTCACATTTTTAAAGTGGGGTAGAAATTTGAGATGTGTTTAACTGTTGAGAGACCTGAGGAAAGGAAATATATAGAATGAAAGAAAAAGGGAGAGATTTTCTGAAGTCAAATGACGTGAAAACTATACAGATAGATAAGATCTTCCTTCCATCAGGAAAGCTTTAGAAATACAAATGTTGGGCCAGTTTTAAGCTACAACTAAGTGGAAGAAGAAAGTTAGATGTACAGGAAGCATCATAATTAGGATTTGGGGATGTTTCAAAGGTGACACAGTTGCATGTGAAGCAATATGATAGGGCCTTGGTATGAGAGGGAAGAACATGATTCATGGAAAACCTCAGCTTTGGGGGCAGACTAAGGAGGATCAAAGGATGAACACTAACTATGATCCCAGGCTATTTACTCAAAGAATACTTTCCTCATCTGTAAAATGGAGAAATAGCATTATGCTAGTCGACTGTTGTGTCACATGGGAGGTGTTATAAAAATTAAGGCTACCATTTAATAGTAAAATAAGTCAATAGCCCAAACAATATAGGGTAGAAAACAGAACATTTGGTGTGGTCATATAAAGGTATTTGGCATATGTTCACTTATGGTAAAAAGAGACTGGAAAATATGAAGGAAAGAACTGGAGAAAATATTAGAAGTGAATTAGATGCATTGCAGGGCCCAAGGAATTAAACATTTATTCATTAAGTCATTCAACTAGTATTTATTGAATGCCTGCTCTATGTGAGGTACTGTAGGTGCTAGGGATACAGAAATAAACAAATCATTCAAGCATCCAAATATGGGTGATATAAGTAATATACATATAACAAGTTAGAGTAAAAGCTAAGGGTAGAAAATAAAGCAGAAAATGGAGTTATGATGTGCCAGTAGTTAAGGGGTGGGGGAGTGCTAACATTTAGACAGATTATTAGCCAAGAAAGTTTTATCTGAGAAAGTGACTTTTTAAGTAAAAATCTAAAGGAAGTGAGAGAGCAAGCCATGCACATATCTGAGAGAAGCACTTTCCAGACAGGAAACAGCAGTTGCAAAGGCCCTGTGGTGGGAGTGTGCTGACCTATTCCAGGCACTGTGAGGAGACCAGAAGGAATAAATAGGATGGTTGAAAGAGAATTAGTGGCCTTGTGGCTAGATTATTGTGGAGCCTTGGAGGCATAGTACAGACTTTGGCTTTTACTTTAGTGAGATGAGAAGTCTTTGGGTTTTGAGGAGTGATGTGTTCTAACCTATATTTTAACAAGGCCATTTTAGCTGTTGTAAGAATAGCTCAAAAAGGGACGTGTTTGTGAAAGGAAGAAGATCAGTGAGGAAGCTATGACTCATACAGGTGAGAAATAGCAGTGACTCAGAATAGAGTGGTAAAGTTGGGGGTTTTAAGAAATGTTCAGATTATGAATAAATGTTTAAGTTGAGCCAATGGGATTTGTTAGTGAAATCATTGTACAGTATGAGAAAAAGGGAAGAGTTAAACATAATTCCAAGAATTTTGGCAACGGGAAAGATGGAGGAGACTGAAGGAGAATCAGGTTTGGAGGGATATCAGGGTCACAGTTTTGGGGATGATGAGCTTGCAGTGCTTTTTAGACATCCAAGTGAAGATGTCAAAAAGACAGTTGGATATACAAGCCATGAGATGGATAAGATTACTTAGGGAGTGGTTTTGATAAAAAAAACAGAAAATATTCAAGGACTGAGCCCTGTGAATATCAGCATTAACACGTTGAGGAGAAAAGTAAGGACAAACAAAGGCTACTGAGAAGGAGTGGTCAAAAATGTGAGAGAAAAAGCAGGGAAGTGTGTGTTCTAGAAGCTAAGTGAAGAAGATGTTTCATATTAACTATATGAATTAGAAAAGCAAAATTGCAGTAAAAGTAGATAAGACATATCAGAGCTTTTTTTAAAAATTGAAGGAAAAATGTATATTCCTCCACAGAAAACAATAGAGGGAAGGGTGGTAATGTACTGGCTGAGGGCCCTGTTAGAAGAAATTAACAAGAAAGGACGGGGGACCTCTAGAGCTTCTCATAATGTATTTGGGATAACCATCTGCATCAGATCACCTAAGATGTTCATTAAGACATGCAGATTCCTGAATTAGAATTTTTCATGGCTGATGAGGGATTTTCAGAAAGCTCCACATGTGATTCTTATATACATTATACATATTACTAAGATTAAAATATTAAAATAGAGAAATAACTTCTCAGTAATAGTTAAAAGAATTATATGTAAGTGTGCAAATATGGTTATGCATATGGAGATGGGATCACCAGTTTGTGGCTTCCACACTCATGATGTATATTTTCATCCAAAAATAGGATTAGATGATAACCATACAGAGAAGAAATGCATTGCTTTACTTTAAACTTAATATCCCTTCTTCACCAAATATATTAGAAAGCTCAAACTGACAACATAATTATTTTTCCATTTCATTTCATGCTCTGTAGGGGAGGAATCAAAAATTGAAATTTGCAAGTCCTCCCGTGGGTTTGCCTCTGCCTCTAAGGCACACTTAGACAACAAGTGCAGTAGAACCCATCATTACCTTGCCCATTATTCTATTAACTCAGTGATTTTGCATGTCAAAATGGATCCCCCTTTCTCTACATAAACACATCACATCACACACACACAGATGTACATGCACTTGCACATGTGCACACATCTGATATAAAAGCAGTTGATGCAAAATCCTGTGAGAGGATTTCATGTTGGGCTTGTGCATATCCACTTCAGAGTTTCATGGGCAATTTCAGTTGCTCATATGTCATATCAAGCTTTTGGCCTCAATGGGAGATCTCAAACAATTATACAGTTGGTCAAAAAGTATTGAGTGTCTATGAGAAGTACAACTCTGCAGATGAATCATTAAAAACCATGAAGTGGGCTTCCAATTCAGTGAACTATAATTACGTTTGGAAAGAGTGGAAGAGGTGAAGGGGAGGAGGGTACTGTACACAGACAAAAGTAAAGAATATGGAATAGCCTCTAATATTTACCTTGTGCCTTCTATAGTCCCAATACTCTCCCTGTGTTTTACATTCATTGTCTCATTTATACTTTCAATTCTATTTGGTAGAATAGATGAAGAAACTGAAGCTCGTTTACCCAGTAATACATGACAAAATTAGAATTATATATGTAGGTCTGTCAGATGGTAGCTCTGTTTGTTCAGTGTGCCATCCAAGCTCTTTTGGAATTCAGTGTCACTACTGGAATTGGTGCATGACAACTGGTGCACTATTTAGATGCTAGCATCCCAAGCATGTGGGAAATATCTATGAGGTATATCATGGCATAAATATCATGGTGAACTACCAGTCTAAAGAGTCTTAAGGTATGAGAATAACCTACCATGTGTAAGGAATTTCAATATATAAAACCATAGGGAAATGAGAGGTACAGTGCCCTTACAGATACACTTTCTCCAGCTTACCACCTCTAGGCATCTTACCTGACCTCTATCCCTCTCTCTAGGTTCTAGATCACGTGGTCTTGTTTTTCTAAAGAATGGATAGTATAATATCCCTTATATGTGGAATATGGAAAAATGGTACAGATGAACTTATTTGCAAAGAAGAAATAGAGACACAGATGTAGGGAACAAACTTATGGATACTGGGGGGGAAAGGGGAGTGTGGGATGAATTGGGAGATTGGGATTAAAATATATACACTACTATGAATAAAATAGATAACTAATGAGAACCTACTTATAGCACAGGGAACACTACTCAATGATCTGTGGACCTAAATGGGAAGGAAAACTAAAAAAGAGGGGATATGTATATGTAAAACTGATTCACTTTGCTGTACAGCAGAAACTAACACAACATTATAAAGCAACTATACTCCAATAAATTTTTTTTAAAATTTTTAATTAAAAAAAGAGTGGATAGTTCCTAGTTATGCAGCCCCAGATACCCCTCCTGGCTGAACTTGTTGGCATAAAAATCGATCCTCTGAAGGATTATTAGCCCACTCACTGTATTGTGACTCCCAGTGATTATTTTCTTTCTTCTTTAAACTTAGTTCTGTCCACAAAAGATTACACTGTTAGAAGGGTCTTTTTGTCATCCTCATAGATCCCTCACTATTAGGTAGATTTTTCCCCACACATTAGAGGTTTCCTCGGCCATAGGTTCCCTCTTTTTCTGACACATCCCCTTTGCTGGAAACATTGGTAATGCTGCTGTTAGGTTTGAGGAGGTGTTCTGGGATACAAGAAAGTGGACTGAGAAGCAAGATATATATATGTGTGTACCTGAGGGGAAGAAAAACCAATTATTTACGGCAAAGTGCTCATCAATGCTTTACAATGTAGGGAAATCTTAATATATAATATATAATATGCTACATAGCTTGTATCATGAAAAAATATTAGAAAAATTTGTGGATTTTATTTTTAAAGATTAATATATTTTACATATTTTATACATATACACTGGAATAAACATAAAGAAAACAAAATATTAGTTTAAAAATATATGAAAAACAAAGAAAACTTGCCTTTATTCATGCATATAAATAAATTCTTAAATATTAAAAAAAGAGAGAGAGAAATTTTAGTCTAATTCCGGCCATTAACTTTTTTTTTTTTTTTTTTTTTGCTGTACGTGGGCCTCTCACTGCTGTTGTCTCTCCCGTTGCGGAGCACAGGCTCCGGACGCGCAGGCTCAGCGGCCATGGCTCACGGGTCCAGCCGCTCCGCGGCATGTGGGATCTTCCCGGACCAGGGCACAAACCCGTATCCCTTGCATCAGGTGGCGGACTCTCAACCACTGCGCCACCAGGGAAGCCCAACTCATTTTTGAGTCCTTGACTGGTAACATATCTTTCCTGAGTCTCACTTTCTTTATCATTAAAACAAAGTATTTTGACTAAGTGATCTCCATGGTCCTTTCTGGATCTAATATCCCATCATACTGTGATCATTCTTTTAAAAAAATTATGCATTTTCTTTGGCTTTGTTCTATGTACAGCCAAACAAGGGGTACATATAATTCATTATGGGGATAACCCATCTTAGGCTATTTTTATAAAAAGCGAGACATTTTTGGATGCAAACTTTATTTTCTTAATAACATTTATCTATTT